>NC_047085.1:45891349-48391349 GCF_902459505.1 Geotrypetes seraphini
GGAAGGGAAGGGAAGACATGGAAACGTAGATTTTGAAAAGAAAGCAGAAAAATTGAATATTAAGTTAATGCCAAAGAAGGATGCAAGGCAGAAAGTGAAGATGGAGAGAAAAACAGTCAAAGGACAAGAAGGCCTTGGAAACATAGTTAAAAGAACACAAAAATAAAGTCACCAGCCAACAAAGGTAGGGAAAATGATTTTATTTTCAATATAGTGATTGAAATGTGTCAGTTTTGAGAAAGAAAAGATATTAAACTTTAAATGTGAGGGCTGCAGAAAAAATAGTTAATGTCTTATTAAAGAAATGAAAATTTTGCATAAGGTAAAACTCTTTATAGTTTATATATCTTTCCTTTTAACTGTTAAAGGAATGTTTTATAAACTATAAAGAGTTTTACCTCTTGCAAAATTGTCATTTCTTTAATAAGACATTAACTATTTTTTCTGCGGCCCTCCAAGTACCTACAAATCCAAAATGTGGCCCCACAAAGGGTTTGAGTTTGAGACCACTGCTTTAGATCATGTTTTTCCAGCTATGGCCTATTAGTCATTGTGGCCCCGTTTGGGTGAAAAGGAGCTCTGTATAGTGCTTCGTGCAGCAGTTAACACTGTGGCTAGGTTACTATTATTTCCTTTATCAAAGGCTGCCAAAAAAATCTACTTCAAAGGCTTTATCTTTGCAAAATACAGCTGCAAAATACAGTTGCAAAATATATCTCAGATCATATTACATCAGTACTTCATCCCCTATACTGGCTGCTATTAAGCAGCAAAATAAATAAGAGGTATTGTTTTTTACTTTAAAAAAATGTTCATCCCTCACTGTATTTATAATCATGTTTCTATCATATTCTAGAACTACAGCCACATTCTATACAGCAAACATTACTACTCGTAGAAACCCAAAAGGGATTCCATCAATTGCTATGCAACCAAGAGTCCATATGTATAAAAGGCCAAGCCTCTGGAACAGGGGTGGACAATCTCGGTCCTCGAACACTGCAACCCTGTTGGCTTTTCAGGATTTGACCAATGAATATGCACATAATGGAAGCAGTGCATGCACGTACATAGATCTCGGACATATTCATTGGGGAACTCCTGAAAGCCCGAATGGGTTGCAGCTCTCCAGGATCGAGGTTGCCCATCTCTGCTCTAGAAATTGCTGCCTTTTGAATTCTGAAAACAGCACAAACCCTTGCTAAAGCTTGCTATTTAAGCCTTAAGCTCCTTCCTCTGTATCCCGGGCCGCTCCCCTTGGCTCAGATGCTTGAGGCCCCTCCCAATTAGGGCCTTAGGCTCCTCCCCACGCATCATATGATGCACTGAGGTGGGGAAGGCCTGCCATTTTGGATAGGCGGACCTCAGAGCTGGAGGGACCGAGCCTCTCTCCTGTTCTCTTCACACAAAGGTATTGGGGGGGGGAGTTTGAGGGAGCATCTAGTGGCAGCAGGGAGTGAGCATCCCTCCTATCAAATGTCACTGGTGTATGTGTGGGGGGGGGGGAAGCAAGGCAGGAGGTAGTAGGCACCTCTTTTGACTATTTTCGCTGGTACAGGGTGGGGGGTCGATCCCCACTGCCGGTTCATTGGGCAGTGGGGAGATGTCAGCAAGGGCTGTCAGCGGCAGAGGGAGGGCTTTTTTTATGGGGCAGATATTGTGCGTGTGTAACACACACACATCTGTGCCCATTTTTTTTTTAAAAAAAAAAGGTTTCCTGCCCTGAACAGCTGAGTGGCAGGAGGCTGTTTTGGGGTTTCCCCTGCCTCTTAGTTGTTCGGACTAGAGAGTTACGCAGGGACAGAAATCCCGCCCGTCCCCACTAGTATCCCATTCATTTCCACCAATCCCCACCAGTATCGGGTCCGTCCCCTCCCATCCCAGCCAGAATCCCCTCCATCCCCGCCCATCCCCATGAGGAATCCCCTCCGTCCCCGCTCGAACCCGCGAGGAATCTCCTCTGTCCCCACCCATCCCCCATAAAAGTTACCTGTCCCCATAAAAAGTGGCAATTACTTCTGACAGTTTTTACTTTTTTTTTTAAGTATTAGTTTATTTAAACCAACAATAAAATGCAATATAAACACATAACAGTGAATAGAAATAAGAGATGCATACATCACCGGAAAGAATTAGAATAGAAATTAGGTCATGTGACTGTAGGGTCAACGATTTCTTGTTAAAAGAAATAAGAGTTGGATTTTTTGGCAACATAAATCTCATATCTGTAGCGCAAAGAAATCTGATTCCACCATGCATAGGTAACTTGTGGTTCCATCTGGCATAAGTAACTTGTGAGAGGTCCTTCCAAGATCCACAAATGGTTTTTAATGCAGCAATGAGTAAAGAATCAAACAATACAGCATCAAAATCATTTAAAGCAGAATTGAAAGAAGCACTTTTCAGGACAATGGTTGCATAAGAAAAATGTGCCAAAACTGAACTGGAAACCCCAAAACAAACTCAGCAAGTACTTCATTTTATACTAAACACAATTGGTGGCATAACCATGAGAGGGGGCTGGGCCTCTCACTTTGAGCTTAGCCCCCCTAAAAATGAACATCTCCCTTGCTGTAGCTGGTGGGACATTTTGTTTTTCCATCATCTTGGCCCCAGTTTCTGCTTTTGTCTATAAGAACATAAGAACATAAGAAGCGCCATCTCCGGAACAGACCCTAGGTCCATCAAGTCCGGCGATCCGCACACACGGCGGCCCCGCCAGGTGTACCCTGGCATAGTTTTGGTCCTCATATCGCTCCAAGCTTCTCGTAAAGAGAAGTGCATCTAGCCTACCTCTACCCATGTCACTTCATGCCACTCATAAGGAGATGTACATCCAACTTACCCTTAAATCCTAGAATGGTGGATTCCGCAATTACCTCTTCTGGGAGAGCATTCCAGGTGTCCACCACTCGTTGCGTGAAGCAGAACTTCCTGATATTTGTCTTGAACTTGTCCCCCCTTAGCTTCAGCCCATGTCCTCTTGTCCGTGCCACATTGGACATTGTAAATAACGTTTTTTCCTGCTCTATTTTGTCGATTTCTTTCAGTATTTTGAATGTCTCGATCATATCCCCTTGTAGTCTCCTTTTCTCAAGGGAGAACAACCCCAGTCTCTTAAGTCTTTCCTCGAAATCCAGGTTCTCCATTCCTTTCACCAGCTTTGTTGCTCGTCTCTGCACCCTCTCTAGCAGTATGATATCCTTCTTTAGGTATGGAGACCAATGCTGGACGCAGTATTCCAAGTGTGGTCTGACCATCGCTCTATAAAGCGGCATTATGACTTTCTCCGATCTACTCGTGATTCCCTTCTTTATCATGCCTAGCATTCTATTCGCGTTCTTCGCTGCCGCCGCACATTGCACCGACGGCTTCAGTGTCCTATCGATTAATACTCCCAGGTCCTTTTCCTGTTCAGATTTTCCCAGAGTTGCACCTGACATACTATACTTGTGTTCCTTATTTTTTCTGCCTAAGTGCATCACTTTGCATTTTTCCACATTAAACTTCATCTGCCATTTATCTGCCCAATTCTCCAATCGGCTTAAGTAACTCTGGAGTTCTTCACTGTCCTTCTGCGATTTGATGGCCCGGCATAGCTTTGTGTCATCTGCAAACTTGATGATCTCACTGGATGTTCCATCCTCTAGGTCATTGATGAAGATATTAAATAAGATGGGCCCAAGTACCGAGCCCTGGGGCACACCGCTAGTCACATTTTCCCAGTCCAAGAACTTCCCATTTATGCCCACTCTCTGCCTTCTGTTCTCCAGCTATTTGCCTATCCATCTTAGTATATCTCTTTCTATTCCATGGCCCTGCAGTTTCCTGATGAGTCTAACATGTGGAACTTTGTCGAACGCTTTCTGAAAATCCAAGTATATAATATCCACCGGTTCTCCATTATCAATTTGTCTGTTCATTGTCTCAAAAAATTGAAGTAGGTTCATCAAGCATGACTTCCCTTTCCTGAATCCATGTTGGCTGGCTCTCATCAGGTCGTGTGTGTCTAGGTGCCGGGTTATGCTATCCTTGATCAGCGCCTCAACCATCTTTCCAGGGACCGACGTGAGACTCACAGGTCTATAGTTGCCCGGTACTCCTCTTGATCCTTTTTTGAATATCGGCGTGTCGTTCGCTATCTTCCAGTCGTCTGGTATCTGCCCTGTTTTGATTGACAGGTTGGCCAGTTTGTGGAATAGTTCTCCGATTTCCACTTTTAGCTCTATCTTCTACTAATTCTCTTTGTAGGTCTCGGAAACCCCGGTTCCATCCCCGTGGGAGTCCCGTGAGCCTAGGGGGATCCCTGCAGGAGTCCTGCGGGACCCGCGGGATTCCCGCAATCCCCGTTCCCGTGCAGACCTCTAGTTCGGGCTTCCCCTGCTGGCTCTGCACTTATATGACAGTCACTCTCGCAGCGATCAATCGGATGGGAGAGACGGGGATTACGACTAACCTCCGTGCAAATCATTTGCATGCAAAATTTTTAGTGTTTTAGAATTGGTCAAAAATCAGAACATAGCGGACCCACCGATCCTGTTTAATGCATCTAGCTCTGGAGCATGGTTAGAATAGTTTTGGAAAGTAATCCTTTTTCAGATCAGAAATAAGCAAATGAAGACAGGTATCAGTATATAAGAGCAAAACAAAGGGCTAAATTCACTTAGCGACCCCGGCCCAATTCACTTACCTCTCTTCCGACCATCCTGCGATCTGTGCATGCAAATGAGGGCAACGGCATGCAAAGTAGGCAGGGTCGCAATTCACTAAACAAAACCCTGCAACACCGACTGGGCTGGCCGATCAAAAAAAGCGACTGCTGAGGACCTCAACCCTTTCCGGCTGCCCTACCTTCTGCCACCCTGCTCTTTGCCCTGTCAGCCCCTATCCTGCAGCCCCAAACACACTCGCCTTCCTGCCCCGAATATGCTGCCTGCCTGCCCCAAATGCGCCTGCCTACATGCATGCCCAAAATGCGCTGCCTGCCTGCCCCAAACATGCTGCCTGCCTGCCTCCCTTTCCCGCACTGCTAGCCCCTGGTTTTAACCCGCGGGCTTAAGCGGGTTAACACCACGGGCTCCATTAAAATGATCGCCTTAAAAAAAAAAAAAAAAATCTCTGCTGGCCCTAAGGGCCAGCGCATGCGCAGACTATCTACAGATGGTAGATGGTCTGCGCATGCGTGGGGATCGCTATCGAGCGATCCGGGAAGGCAGATGGGGGCATTCCTCCGATCGCCCCATCTGCATATTGGGGCTTCGTGAATCCATCAGACCTGCCCGGATCGGAGGTTCATGAATCTAGGGCAAAGTATTCAAATGACAGTCTTACAGGAAGAGGGAGGGTGATATGAAGGTGTGATATGAAGGTGTCAGAGCAGTAAAACATGATAAAACATTTTTAAACCCTCCAGACAGGACTTAACAACTAGAGAATGACACGGTGACAAAATTCATCACCGTTCCCGTCCCCGCGGATAACCGCGGGAAATAATCCCATGTCATTTTCTAGTGTCTATGTCAACCTCAGTCCTTCTACACCAGCATTCTTCAAAGCAAAGCTTGCGGGTCAGTGGTTGTGGCCATTCATACTCTGATTCTTCCCTCTCTCCTTAAAGAATGACATGAAGATGGTTTCCCGCGGTTATCCGCGGGGACGGGAACGGTGATGAATTTTGTCACGGTGTCATTCTCTATTAACAACGACATTGGATTTCTCTAGCATTATAAAGCATAACAATTTTTACTGCTCTGACACTTTCCTATCATCCAGTTTAAATGAGACTGAAATATAACAGATCATATCACGCCAGTTGTTATGTATGTTGCTTAATTAGTTACTGTTTATCAATAAAATGTCCGTTTCAAAATCTGAGCTGCTCAAAGCTCAGGGGTACTGCTTACCGATTCTACACCCCGATCACCTTTTGCACCTATATAGGTAACCCTGAACTGTCGAACACTGGCATCGGAGATCTGCCATTTGATTTGTAGACTAGATGTAGTTTCATCATCTATCACGAGATTTCTTATTCCTGTTCGAACAGCTATGAACAAAGAGGACAAAATATGTTAGCCCTTGTTGTGATGTCACTGACAAATAGTTACATTGTATAAAGCATCCCTTAACAACAGTGCATTCTTTTCTTTTCTTTTTTTTTTTTTAATATCTTTATTCATTTTGAAACCAAAAACAAGTGCAAACATATTATATGATCATATTGCACTATAATAGCATCTAAATTCAATCAAAATTGTAATCTATGACAAATAAATATATCAACCCCCCCATCTTCACATTCAAAAATTGCACTCAAATTAAAGATTAAAAATACTTTCTAACCCCCCTCCCACCCACCCTTCTATTCTTAAATACAGGCAGTCCCCAAGTTACAGACGCCTGACTTAAGTATGACTCATACTTAAGAACGCAGTTGCAGCTTCATTTGATTTTACTGAGCAGCATTTCCAGTGGCCTAGACGCCTACACTTCTCCTGCAGCAGATTCAGGAATGACGCATGGCCACATTAAGAACAGTGTGTGGTTGTGCATGCTGTACCTTAGAGGGAACACGGGTAGGGGCAGTTGGCCCTTTTGTCAGCTGGGAGCAGAGTTCAAGAATCTTAAAATCTGCAAGTTCTGAGTTACATACAAATCCGACTCAAGAATAGCTTTAAAACATAACTCGTTCTTAACCTGGGGACTGCCCTTATATTGACTTTTTCTTTACCTGCTGTCATGGATCTTGTGGTTGTAGTGATTGTAGTGGTGGTGGTGACGGCAGCACTAGTTGTCTTTAGCACTGTAAAAAAAAAAAAAATAAAGCATCATTAAAATGATAGGAACCAAACCGGCCACGCATTCTTTTCATCCATGGGTTTCTGTATCTGTAACTTAGAGCTGCACACTAAACCAAGAAGTCTCTATACTTTTCACATGAAAACGAACGGATCGGTATTCAGACAAAGTTATACATTCGCTGGTGGCTGATGAGCATTTAGGGGTCCTTTCACTAAGGCACGCTAACTGATTTAGTGCGTGCTAAATGGTAAGGGGCGAAAACGTCCCAAAACCGGCCTAAGTTGGCACTTTCTTCGGGGAGAAAAACGTCTCGAAACCGGCCTAAGTCGGCACTTGGACGAGCATTTCTCAAAAACGCCCAAGTGCCGATAATAAAACCGGGTTTTGGACGTATTTCTAAACGACCTAGGCTTTCATAGTGCCGCTCAACGTCCACAGCTAAACGGGGCGTTTCGGGAGGCGTGTCGAGGGCGGGAGTTGGGCGGGACGTGGGCCGGCTTAGACTTAGTCGTACAGCATGTATAACCGAAAGTTTAACAACAGAGCCTAGACGGAACTTGGACATTGTGACTTTAAATATCACTGGTTCCTGTGACATTTAAAGCTAAGTCTCACAAACTTTAGTACATCTTTAAGTTTTGAAAA
The DNA here is from genome assembly GCF_902459505.1 of Geotrypetes seraphini. Classification (NCBI taxonomy): domain Eukaryota; kingdom Metazoa; phylum Chordata; class Amphibia; order Gymnophiona; family Dermophiidae; genus Geotrypetes; species Geotrypetes seraphini. The sequence continues at coordinate 45,898,796 of NC_047085.1, forward strand.
TATAACTCGTTACTACCAGCATTAGTTTTGACTCGTATTGAACACTGCAATGATTGGGTGGTGAGGCGGTGGCATCTGCCTTCATGTCTCTGAGCAGAGTTCGATTAGAAGTGGATATGAATCATATTTTGGTTATTCCATTTTGACTTCATAGAGTGACTCTTCTTAAAAATTTGCAGTGTAAAACTAGCGGCATAAAGTTAAACAGAGCACAGCACTAGCCTAGCTAAAAATGATTGGTTTAGTAAATTAACTGAGAGTTAATTTGAATATTTTAAAAAAGTAATTGCATTTGAAACGTTAATCTATCTGTGTCATCTCGGTAATTATTTTCCAGCAGACTCATCATTAACCCCCCCCCCCCCCAATTACAAATCCATGAAAGCAGTTTTTAGCGCTGAATGCTCCTGACACTCATAGGCCCTCTTTTACTAAGGTTTGCTAACCGATTAGCGCACGCTAATCGGATTGGCGCGTGCATATTAGTCTAGAACTAGTTTGTTTATCAATGACTGAAGGGTCTGCTTCCATTTTTTCTAGTTTTACCCACTGGGCATGCCTGGACTTGTAAGTATGATTTCTCTAATAAAGGCGGTACAACAAGCCCATGCACTCCATAGATCAAACCAAAGACTGGATTGGATTGCCCTCCGAGCTGATTATCCTGGGAAGTTATCATTCTCTGGTACATACAAGACCTGCTTATTATAGTGGGAAGTGCAGTTCAAAAGACTATATACAGATATAACATAGTAAATATACCTTTCCGAACTACATTTTTCAAGCCAGCTTGTCCCTAATAAAATTCTGGTGTGTGCCGCGGTACAAATTCTGTTCCAACTCACAGGGCCGACACTCTCTTGGACTGTCTTAAAGCTTTTATCATCAGCAACTGAGTGTTGTTGGAACTTAAGTTCAACTTTCAGTTCCAGTCTATTTCAAAATTATTAAACAAAAATAAAAGAAACCTCTAGCTGATCCGTGGAATTTGCGTTTTACTCCTGGCTCTCATGAAAACCAGCTGAGTGACTCAGTGGCAGTGCTGTACAATGTTATTCAGAGAATCCTCAGTATAATTCCTGGATGAGTTCTCCCATACCCAGATCAGCTAAGGATGCGGTAAATAATGCTCAAATATTGGCACCGATAAAAAAAACTGGCACTAAGCACTGTCCTATAAAGGGCTCTCCAAGGGTGTAGCTAGGGGTGGGCCTGGGCCCTTCCAGCAGCAGTGCAACCTTGATAACACCAGCCATGGGAACAAGCTAGGTTCCTGCTGCTGTCTGCAAAGGGTCACTGGGAGCATGTAAAATCACTGCTTCTGCTGCCAGCTGACCCAGAAGCCTTCCCTCCCAGGCTGTAATTAGGAAGTTGCACCAGAGTTGGGGGAGAGGGGACATGGTAGAGGAAAGGCTTCCAGGTCAGCCAGCAGCAGAAGCAGTGATTCTTCATGTTGCCAACAACCCTTTGAAAGACGCAGCACAGGAGGGAGAGGGTAGGAGAGAGGGATAATTGTTGGCCGTGAAGGTGGAGGAATAATTGTTAGACGTGAGAGAGAAGGGCAGGGTAGATGCTGCACAGGAAGGGTGAAAGGCGAGAGAAGAAATGTTGGAACTTGGAGGGAGGGAAGAGAGAGAGGGAGATATGCTGGACATGGTGGTGGAGGTAACGAGAGAAATGGAGAGATGCTACAGGGGGGAGAAAGATGCTAGACCTGGGATGTAAGAGAGAGATGGTGGACAATGACAGGGAAGAGAAAGAGACAGAATGATGTTGGACATGAGGGTGGAAAAGAGGGAATGAAAGATGCTGCACAAGATGGGGAAGAAGGGGAGAGATATTGGATCCAGGGCAAAATGAAGTGGAGAGATGCTAGATTGTGGTTGGGAGGGAAGAAAGAAGGAGAAATGCTGGACCACGGGGAAGGAGGCAAGAGAAAAGAGAGAAGGGACAGGACAACGTTGGAGAGGTGGAGTGGAAGGGGGAGGGCGATATCAGACTACAAGGGTGGGGAGGGAAGAAAAAAGGACTGATACTTGGCCATAAGGTGGGGGTGGAGAGCCACTTGGAATAATGGAATCATGTGAGAGAAGCTAAGGGGGAAGGTGGAAAGGAAATGAATGAGAGGTGGATAGTGATTACAGGGGAGTAAAATATGGTAATAGGGATTAGATGGAAGATGGAAAGGAATGGAAGGCTTGGGAAGGAGTGAGATGGGGGCTGAGAGAGCTAGTGGTTGAAAGAAGGAGAATGCATTCTGATAGGTATCTGATAAGTACAAAGAAGAAAAGAGGTTAGAAAGAGGGTGAAATTTGAATGGGCAGAGGCAGAAAAGAGAAGAAAATAAAGAGAGGAAAGAGCTAAAGCGAAAAGATCAATATGTCAGAGGCAAATTTAGTAAGGGAATGGAAGGAGACAGGAGAGAAGACAAAATGGACAGCAGTCACTTGAAGAAGAATTAGCAGAAGACAGACAGGAAAGCTGAAAAGAGAAACTGTAACCAACATGATGGAAAAATAAAATTTCCAGACAACAAAGGTAGAAAAGCCATGTTATTTTGAATTTATTAATTGAAAGATGATAGCTTGCGAAATGTGCATAGTGTGTTCAGTAGAACATGTGTGTTCAGTAGAAAAGGGAATACATTTCTGTTTTTATTTCTTCACTGTTGTAGTTCAATTTTTGTCTACAGATTTTAATTTCTAATTTTTGATCCTTAGTTCTGTATTTAGTGAGGGAAGGGGGGTGTCTTATATATTTCCTGCCCTGGGCCCTAGTATATCTAACACCAGCTCTGACCCTTACTGTAGCTGGTGGGGGATCCCCAAGTTCCATCAGATGAGCATTTCCTCTGAAGGCAGCTAAAACTCCTTTCTACTAAGCTTGGCAGATGGCGGCAGCATCCTTGAGCCACCAGCATGCATGCGGAGCCTGCATCGGTGACTCAAGGAGTTTCTGCTGCTGCATGTCAAGCTTGGTAAAAGGGAGTTCTAGCTATCTTTGGAGTAAGTCTTCAACTGCCAGAGCTTGGAAATCCTCATGAGCTAAAGTATTTGCATTTTGAGTTGGGAGGTCCCAGGGAGTGCTGGAGAGTGGGGGAGGGCAGAACAGAGAGAAAATGTTATGCCTACCTGCTTTTGGGCTCAGACCCATCCAAAACTGGTTGTCTGGCTATGCCACTACTATAGGCTGAGTGCCCTAGAGTAATGCATAGAAACATAGAAACATAAAAATAGACGGCAGATAAGGGCCACGGCCCATCAAGTCTGCCCACCCTACTGTCCCTCCCCTACCTTTGCCCTGTGAATAGATCCCATGTGCCGATCCCATTTGGCCTTAAAATCAGGCACGCTGCTGGCCTCAATCACCTGCAGTGGAAGACTATTCCAGCGATCAACCACCCTTTCAGTGAAAAATAATTTCCTGGTGTCACCTCGTAGTTTCCCGCCTCTGATTTTCCACGGGATGCCCTCTTGTTGTCGCGGGACCCCTGAAAAAGAAGATATCTTCCTCAGCCTCGATGCGGCCCGTGAGATACTTGAATGTCTCGATCATGTCCCCCCTCTCACTGCGCTCTTCGAGCAAGTACAGCCGCAATTTGTCTAACCGTTCCTCGTACGGGAGATCCTTGAGTCCCGAGACCATCCGGGTGGCCATTCTCTGAACCGACTCCAGTCTCAGCACATCCTTGCGATAATGTGGCCTCCAGAATTGCACACAGTATTACAGGTGGGGTCTCACCATGGATGTATACAATGGCATAATGACTTCCGGCTTACGGCTGACGAAACCCCTGCGTATGCAACCTATGATTTGTCTTGCCTTGGATGAAGCTTGCTCCACTTGATTGGCAGCCTTCATGTCCTCACCGACGATCACCCCCAAGTCTCGTTCTGCTACCGTTCTTACTAGGATCTCGCCATTAAGGGTATAGATCTTGCATGGATTTTGGCTGCCCAGGTGCATAACACTGATTCACTCCCCAAATTTGGTATAAATGTTGGCGTCCAGCTCATGGCATTCAAGTGCATACATGGCATGCGAGTTTTCAGATTTTCAGAATTCCCCTGACCCATCTATGCCCCTCTTTGGGTTTTGCGCTATGGAATTTAAGTGCCCTGGGGTTACAGAAGAACATGCATGTGCAAATCCAAATCAGTGCCAATTAATGTCAATAACTGATTGTTCACCGGGCTGTAGGGAATGTCAACTTCTGCACACATACAAATGACAATCCAAAAAGAGCAGAGCAGTCCAGGTCTTCAAACCAAAGGGAATTTAATAACAACCATACATGTAGAACAATGACTGAACTCGATATTGGCCGTGTTTCGGCTCCAAAGCCTGCCTCAGGAATCCTAGGGTCTCATAAGTTGAATCAGATCACATGTAGCAGTAACACATATGCAATTTAAGGTTAAGTTTTCTCTTTAAAGATGCTTTTAGTGAATAAACATAATTCTTTTGTCTCTCTTCATCTAATATTTCATCTCTAATCATTTTTGTTTCCCCTCCTAATGTTTTTACCTTAATATATTGAATTTAACACTGATTGTAATCCTTAAATAATTTTTCCTTTTGTTTTGATGTCGTATGTATAAATTATTTAACTTAAATGATTTAAATTTTGTATAAGAATGTCCGTATTTGCAATTTAATTTGTTAAGCTGTATGTTTATGTGATTTGTTACCTATATTTTAGATATTTTAACAATTTGTACATCGCCTAGAACTTGGAATAGGCGATTAATCAAATTATATAATAAACTTGGAAACTTGGAAGAACATAAATCATACCAGTAAAATGGAGAAAGCAGAGGCCAGCACTAGGTTAGATGCCCATTTTCAATTCAGTTAGGTCCTATGTATTTAATAAACCCACTTTCCAATTGAAACCATTTTTATTTTTGTATAAACTTAGGGACGGAAACCTTTTCATCAGAAATAGACATTTTTTTAGCGAGTCAGAAAATATGAAGGGCTCCTTTTACAAAGCTGCGATAGCGGTTTTAGCGCGCGCTAGACGCTAACGCCAGCATTGGGCTGGCGTTAGTTCTAGCCACGTAGCGCGGGTTTAGCGTGCGCTAAAATGCTGCATGCGCTAAAAACGATATCGCAGCATAGTAAAAGGAGCCCTAATTAATAGGATAGATGCATCTTTATGAATATGTTCATTGGACAAAAACAAAACTTAGGGTTATGATTGTTATGTACTCTGCATACAAATTAGAGCATGACACGGTGGCGGTTTACCCGCGGCTACCGCGTTTAGCCACGGGTAATCCGCCAAAAACGGGGAATGAAAATTAGCAGCCTCTGCGGGGACGGGGACAAGGCCATCACCGCCCCGTGGAGCGGTGAATGGTCTTGTCACCGCAGTGAGGCATAAAGGATCATGCGGTCCCCGAAGCCCCCACCCGCCCACCCGCATGCCGGCTCGATCGTTTAACCAGCTTCCTCTCTCCACCTCACCTTAGTTTGCTGGCTTTCTTTTTCGGCGACCGGAACGCTTTCAAAAGAGCCACGCATGCGCGGCTGCTCAGTATTCAATCTTCTGCTCTGACCCAACCGGAAACAGGAAGTTGCAGCAGAGCAGAAGATTGAACTTTGAGCAACCGCGCGTGCGCGGCTCTTTGAAAGCGTGCCGGTCGCCGAAAAAGAAAGCCGGCAAACTAAGGAGAGCTGGAGAGAGGAAGCTGGTTAAACGATCGAGCCGGCGTGCGGGTGGGGGCTGTGGGGACCGCGTGTTCCAGCTCACACAAGGAAGGAGGGGGTGAAAGGGAAAAGTTTCTCTTCCTTGGAAATGTGGAAGGCAGAGTGGGGAGAAGACGCTGGAAGGGAAGAAGACTATGGGGGAGCGGAGGGAAGAAGATGGGTTCTAGACCAATTGGGGGGGAGGGAGTGAAGGGAGAGGCACAGTAACAGCAAATGGAAGACGCAGAGCGAAGATACACAGTGGATGGAAGGAATTGAATGAGAAGATGTGGAAAGCAGAAACCAGACAACAAAGGTAGAAAAAAAAATATATTTATTTTTTACTTTAGGATAAAATAGTATATTAGATCAAAATTTATAAACAAAGCCCTGCCAGCTGAACATCTCTTTCTCTAGTTCAGCAGCAGGAACTTTGATTTATAAGAAAGGAATAAGCTAAATATTACAGTACTAAGGCTTATATGGATGCAGCGGGGGCGGTGACGGGGCGGTGAATGGGATGGCAGTGGCGGTGACGGGGCGGTGAAAGGGATGGCAGTGGCGGTGAAAGGGATGGCGGTGACGGTGACGGGGCGGTGAAGGGAACAGCGGTGACAGGGTGGTGCAGAGGATGGTGGGCCGGGGACGGTGCAGTGACGGGGACAGATTTTTTCCCCGTGTCATTCTCTAATACAAATCTTTGCAGATCTCTGAACTTGTTCACAGGAAAACTCATTCAGGTGAGAGTACAGCTGGACTCCCTTGAGGATCCATTTGGACTCTGTCAGTTTTACAAATGCAAACACCAAACCATCTGTACAAATTAAATAAGATTTGGTGGCATTGTGTACTAGGGATAGAGTAACAAACACCTATAGTTTATTCTCCTATTAACATAATATAACATAACATTATACTTATAGACTGTGTTACCAAAAAGTTCTATGCGGTTTATAAAAGATTATAAACATTAAACACAATCGTATATTTGAATGAGTCAGCTAGTCAGGTATTTGGAGAAAAGATAGGTTTTTAGCTGTTTTCTAAAATATCTGTAAGAAACAGCTGTGAGCAACAATGACTGAAATTCTTTTTCATGAGAAGCTGCCTGAGATGCTACAGAGTGATTTAGGAATTTCTTGCTTTTACAACCTTTTACAGAAGGGAAATTGAACAGAGCGTGAGTTTTTCTACTGCATTTGTGCAAAGCTATGGAAAAACTATTAGCCTCTGTGAGGTCCTTTTGTTTCCTGTAACGCAGTGCATCGCAAACTGTGTGTCGAGGCACACTAGTGTGCCGCAGCAGATTCCAGGTGTACCTCGATGAGATGCCGGTAAGGAGGAGAGGTGCCTGCACAGGCTGACTGCTTATAGGACATGCCTCTTGCGGCAAGAAGCACGTCCTGTAAGCAGTCAGCTGGCGCCGACAACTCTCCTCCTCGCCAATGTCTCTCCTCCTCTCCCCGCACCTCCCCTCCTCTAGGATCCCCACCGAAGTGGTGGTTCAGGGTCGCGGCTGGAGGGACGCTGCACACTTCCAGGTGCCATCTGGCCGGGGCACCGGGTTTAGCGTGCCACTGGCTGAAAAAGTCTGCGGGACACTGCTGTAATGTGTTATTAAAGTTTTAACAGCATGAAAAAAAAGAACCAAGAAATATAATTGAAACCATGGAGAAGACTTTCTTACATGTAGCTGCAAGGACAGCAACTGCATCGCTTTCACTTTCATCATCAAAGATTGCAGACATTGAAACTTCGTACTCTGAATTATGTGACAGTCCGTCGATAATATATGAGTTCACGTCGCTTTTCAGGAGCACCTAAATTGGCAAAGACCAGAAACACAGTGTACACCTGTTCACATTGTTGCTTTATTACCACAGTACTAGCAATTAAGATATTGAGGCACTTGGATTTTCCGAACCTTACGGTCATCCTCTGGCCTCTTCTCTAGCCACCCCAAGACAAGCTGGTTCCACTTTGCAGAATTGTGCACCTTTGATAAAAGATATAGACCAGGGGTGGACAACCTGCAGCTTGTGGGCCACATGCAGCTCACCATTGAATTTTATGTGGCCTGCAGGACCATGGGAAGTATACACAAGAAAAGAACAGCCTGCACAAACATCATTAACCAGAGCTTGTTGAAGGTTTCCGGGTCTCGCTGCGCCTTTGTCAGGTAGAAACCGACGTTTTAGTCACCATGCTGCGGCTTTCTTCAGGGTATGCTCTGAAGTCTGCAGTGTGACTTTGGAAATAGTGGGTTCACTGACCTGATTGGGCAGTCCACCAATTTGAATTTTGGCGGGAAAGTCAGTTGGTCACAAATTTGAGTTTTGTCGTGAAAGTCCATAGAATGGAAAAAGTTTCTGGTAGGTTTAAAGATGAAGAAAGCCACAGCATGGTGGCTGAAACATTGGTTTCTATCTGACAAAGACGCAGCGAGACCCGGAAATCTGCAACAAGCACCATGCCAGCTGTAGAACATCATTAACCAGAGTTTTGTTGTCAGTGGAACAGTTGAAGGATATCACCATGGGAAGACTGTTTGAAAAAGATAGAATGATAGGGTAACACCATTCTGGTAATAATTTAGGTTCCTTCATGGCCCTGCAAAGGGTTTGAGTTTGAAACCACTGTCTTATATACTATTATTGTGATTTACAACAACCTTTTTCAATATACACTTCTCCCTCCGTATTTGCGGTTTCAGCAATTGCAGTTCCGATTATTCAGTTTTTAGCTTTCTGGCGCCTCCCCCCAAATTATTTGTGGTTCACCATATTCATGATGGTTTTTAATAGAAAACAGCGAATAATATATGAAAAAGTTATTTGTGGATTTTCTGTATTTGCGGTTCTGTTAATCCCCTATTACAGCGAATACGGAGGGAGAAGTGTATACTTTTAATTTAAAAAATATCAGAGAAACATTGCTTTTTATCTGGCATTTAACTTACAGTATAGTTTTTAATCTGCTTTATTTATATTTCGCAAAGTACAATATGAAAGTATCCATTAGGGCCAGTTTTCCCTTGTAGTTTAGGTAGAGGTCCTGAAAACTTACCTCTTCCGATTTTCCACCACTTAACGGAACCCAATTTAGTCGGTACAGTGCTACATCAGATGATATGGATTTCCAGGAAGCTCTGAAACTCTCTGTGGTTATATCACTAATCTCCAGATTCTTGGGGACAGGAACTTTCTCTATGAACAAATAAAAAAGGAACATACAGAATCTCAGTTAACCAGCTCTCGATTAACTGGCCCTCTCACCCAACCAGCAAAAAAATTGCCAGTGAAAAAAAATGTTCCCTGAAGCAGCAGCGGTCCCTCTCTCAAGCCCCCAAAAACTAGAAGTGGCAGCAGTCCTGAGCCGCAAATCACCCCTCCCTCCTTCAAGCCCCCAAGTCCTACAGCAGCTGAGAAATGAACCCCTCTCCCTCCCGCCCTGAAGCACCTGTGCGGCAGCGGTCCTGAGCCGCAAAGCCCTCCTCCCTCAAGCCCCGAAGTAGGCAGCGCTACTGTGCCATGAGCCCCCTTGCTCCCTCTCTGCATACACAGCACAGAGATGGTTCAAAAGTCATGTCATGGCTTCTGATGAATGTGTAAGCGGTAATTCTGGAGGAAGAATGAAAAAAAAATAATCAAGAAATGCCTGAAGGAAAGGGTGCCCGGATGAAAAGCGATCCAAGAAGATTCGTTATGCAATGATGTAATTGGACAGTATACCCCCATGAATTTGTGGTTTGGGATTCGCGGATTCATTCATTCGTGGTTTTTTCTGACCGCCTCTTCCGGGATCCGGGACCCCCCGTGTACATCCTCCGACCCCCTGATCCACTCTGCCTGACTAGCCTGCAACCTGGGACCCTGCCGTGCGCATCCTCTGACCCCCGATCCGTAAGCACCACTGCCCGCATTGGCACTCGCAGCACCCCCCACTGCCCCTGCAGCCCTCCCCGCCTCTGATCCCTGCTCCTAAACCACATCCAATGTTCATGGTTTATCAAAGTTCGCGGGTGCTCCTGGAATGCAACCCCTGCGAATTTCAGGGGAGTACTGTATTTGAGAAGTAGGTGAGGACTTGGGTCTTTAAGGGAAGGATGGTATGTTTGATTTGTGGATCTTTATGGCTGTTAGCAAAACCAGACCAAAGCTACCAAATTTGTTGAACTTGCCCACATTCCTCGTTGTATATGGTTGTGTTTTTTGTTCAACTGTTTTAAGATGTTCTGTTTATAATGTATGTTTTTGTTTTGCAATAAAAAGATCAAACAGTCAGATTTAAAAAAAAAAATCCATACTGAAAGCAATCCTTGAGATGTCTGTTTAGGCTGCACTAGAATGTTTGCTCATTCAAAAGAATTCTTATTCTGTTGTCACCTCAGTAATAGTGACACAAACTCTCTCCATTGCTGGTCACCTTGGGGGCCCTTTTTCTCAAATGCAGAAAGTTTTTTTGCATTTACTGCCTGAGCGGATTTCTGAGGTGAAGTCTGTGCACACTCAGCCAGACACAAATCGAAGGTACAACAAAACTCTTTATTAATTCAGAAAACCTGAGCCTGTTACTTCACAGGCTCAGGGAAAGAAAAAATAGTCTCTCAGTTCAAAAGTAAAAGTCTTGAAATGGGCCTGTGATTTACAGGGTCCAAGATACTGTTCATGACCAGTGGCTTCCATGCCCCAAACACAGATTGCAATTGTATTTTTCTAGTCAGTTGTCCAGGTCTGGTGCCAGCCAGACCAAGAACATGGCTCACAGTACTTCAGCAAAAGTAGCTGACTTAGAGAATGACACGGGGACAAATTTTTCCCCGTCCTTGTGGGAACTCATTTTCTCATCCCTTCCCCGCAAGTTCTTTTCCTGTCCTTGCCCCATTCCTGAAAGCTCCATCCTCATCTGCACAACCCTCAAATACTTAAAATAATAAGTGTTTGAGGCTTGTGCAGTTAAAGCAGAGCTTACAGGAATGGGGCGGGGACAGCAACAGTGACAAAACTCACAGGGATGGGGAAAATGAGTTCCTGCGGGGACAGGAACAAATTTGTCCTTGTGTCATTCTCTAAGTTTACTTATATCAGCCAAGCAAGAAAGCTAGAGCGGAACTAGAAAAGGTTCAAAGAAGAGCGACCAAGATGATAAAGGGGATGAAACTCCTTTCATAGGAGGAAAGACTAAAAAGGTTAGAACTCTTTAGTTTGGAAGAGACCGCCAAGGGGAGCAAAATCCTGAGTGGTGTAGAACATGTACAAGTGGATCGATTTTTCACTCCATCAAAAATTACAAAGACTAGGGGACACTCAATGAGGTTACAGGGAAATACTTTTAAAACCAATAGGAGGAAATATTTTTTCACTCAGAGAATTGTTTAAGTTCTGGAACGTGTTGCTAGAGGTTGTGGTAAGAGCGGCTAACATAGCAAGTTTTAAGAAAGGTTTGGACAATTTCCTGGAGGAAAAGTCCATAGTCTGTTATTGAGAAAGACATGGGGAAAGCCACTGCTTGTTCTCTGTCCCTAGCATGGAATGTTTCTACTTTTTGAGTTTTTGCCAAGTACTAGTGACCTGGATTGGCCACCTTGAAGACGGGCTACTGGGCTAGATGGACCATTGGTCTGACCCAGTAAGGCTATTCTTATGTTTTTATGTTCCAGTCACTACCGGTCACTTGGGTCTCTTCAGGTCACCACCACAGGTACCTTCTGGTCACTTCCAATCACTCAGGTCTCATGCTACATTGGTCCCTGCAGACCCGCTGGTGACCAGTCAATTCAGCTCTCCTTGTACACTGGTCCCCAGAAACCCACTGGTCAATAGTCAATTCGGGTTTGAACTTACTGGGTGTTAGGTGGATGCCAGCATATATCTCTCCCCCACCCCCCTCCCGAACAGAGAGAGGAAGCGCATTCCAGACAGACAGGTCTGTAAAGTAAAATGCTCGATTACATGTGGGCTCAAGTTGTGCTTGTTGTGGACCTGGTAGGATTAGGCGAAAATCGTTCTGGGAGCGTAAGAGCCGTCCTAGATTGTAGGGGATGGTGAGAGGAGTAAGATACTCTGGGGTTCCGAGCTCATAAGGGTGGCAGGTCAAAAGCGCGCCGGGACAAAGGCGTGAGCAGACAACTGAGCGCAGCGCAGAGGCGCGCGCTGAAGAAAATTACTGTTTTTAGGGCTCCGACGGGGGGTATGGGGGGAACCCCCCCACTTTACTTAATACAGATCACGCCACGTTGTGGGACATTGTGGGGGGTTGTAACCCCCCACATTTTACTGAAAACTTCACTTTTTCCCTGTTTTTAGGGAAAAAGTTAAGTTTACAGTACAATGTGGGGGGGTTACAACCCCCCAAACCCCCCACAATGCCGGCGCGATTTGTATTAAGTAAACTGGGGGTGCTCCCCAACAAAACCCCCCGTCAGAGCCCCTAAAAACAGTAATTTTCTTCGGCGCGCACCTCCGGCTTGCGCTCAGTTGTTGGCGCGAACCTTTGTCTTCCGCGTTGTTGTCTATGAACCTCCGATAAGCTTTGAAGGTCAGTAGGAGAACTTTATATATACACATGCAAAATGGCTTTTCACATTTGGCAATAGTACCTAACCCATCCAAAATGTTTTCCTTATAATATCCTCTACTGCTGAGGGTGGTGCTGTAGAGATAGGGAAGGGGCATGTCCTAATTTAGCGATCTCACAACTTCCACATTCTTGAAGCCTATGTATATGAAAGTTGTGTTGGGAAATTAGAAGCAACTTACTTGTAGTAAAAGTGCCAGTAAGTGATTCCGATTGACCTTCATCATAAATAGAAAAAATGGCCACAGTATATTCTGTAAGGGATGATAGGCTTTTCAGAAGGTATGTTGAAATTTGGTCAACCTCCACCTGTGGAAAGAATAAATCTAATGAAAACTCTTTCTACTTCAGGAATGATTTTGCATTCAAAGCTGAGCAGGAGTCCTCCACCCACAGTCTCACCAATAGAGGGTGCTGTTTTACTGTCACATTTTTCAATTGTGAGGGACAGGCAAGTTCTGCAGGACTCCAGGGAACATACCTGTCCTTAGCGACTGAAAATATTCCACCCCCTAGTGGTAGCAATGCAGCTGGAGGACACCTGCTCAGCTTAGAGGGAACACGCCTAGCTATTCTGGGTTTATTGAATACCAGCGATAAATATGCATGTGATAGGTTTGTATACACGTGGAAATAAGAGTATGCAAATATCTGATGTATATTCATTGTGGATATCCTGAAAACAGGACTGTGTCTTGAAACTGACTTGAAAACGACTGCACCAAAACATTCAATTTAAATTGAATTAACAGCGTAAGAGAAAAATCTCACTTACCGCAAATAAATGAATTCGGAGAAACTGTCATAACTCTCTATCGCATTTATTTATTCAATTTTCTATACCGTTCTCCCAGGAGCTCATAATCTAAGGCAGTGGTTCCCAAACCTGACAGGTATGCAAATCTTTCTCATGCATATTCATTAGGGATATCTTGAAAACCTGACTGGCTGGGGGTCCCCCAGGACAGGTTTGGGAACCACTGATCTAGGTTTTGTATTTGGGAGGGTTAAGTGACTTGCCCGCAGTCAAAAGAAGCTAGAGGGGGGAATTTAACCCACCCAGTTTTAAAAATAGGTCCCAGATGCAGCACCTGTAGTATAAAAATGTCAATCCACACAACTGCATTTGCTCTAAAGGGGGGGGGGGGAGGAAAGGGGTAAGATTATGGGGGCATGGACATCAGTAGAGGTGATTGCGAGAGGACCCAGATGTTGGGATTGACAACTGCCCTTTACAGCATTCATGAGAAGGGCCATTCTATAACCTAGGCACCCACACTGACCAATGTAAATGTTTGGGTTACTAGAATGGGTGGGACCTAGACGGGGCTCCCACTTAAGCACATGAGTTACAGGATAGTGTAAGTCAGTGTTCTTCAACCACCGGTCCATGGACCAGTGCAGGTCCACAGAAATTTCCTGCCGGTCCACAGGGCCAACATGTGCATCAGGCCCAAAACAGTGTTTTTTAACCGCCGGTCCACGGTGCGATCGATGCGGCGTTATCTTCGAGCCACCTCCCTCTTCCTAACTGATTCAGTGCACAAAGCCACGGGCAGTGGCTCCTACATGCATCCTGCACCTGAACTGGAAGCCTTCTCTCTGACGTTGCAACGTCAGAGGGAAGGCTTCCAGATGAGGTACGGGACATGCAAGGTGCAATTAGTACTATTATGGGGGCAGGTTCTGGGGTGGAGACTGGGTAGAGATGGGTGGGGTCTGGCCCATGACTTAGCCCAGTGTTCTTCAACCGCCGGTCCACGGACCAATGCTTTTATTTCTGCCGGTCCATAGGTGTAAAAAGGTTGAAAAACACTGGTGTAAGTTACATGCTTCCTTAGCTACCTACACTTACACCAGCATCTTGGCTAATGTATTTATTTATTTATTTAAAAAATTTATATACCGTTTAAAACGAAACAGTTTACACACAATATTTGAAATGAACTTATAGTAAAAACAAACGGACAGTTAAAAACATAAGATCAATCTTCAAGAGGTACCGTAATGTAAAATCATGGTTAGTTCATCAACTTTGTCAAAAGTACCTTACAAAAGGCATCAACAAATAGCTGCATCTTTAGTAATGTTCTAAAGTTACACTTTTCACAGCAATTACGTATTTGCCCCACCAAGGAGATCCATAACTTAATCCCATGTGCAGCAGAAAGTCATTTTGCTAGTCTCAACAAGTCTTGGGTTCAAGGACGTCTTCAGTAGTGCTAAGTTCTCAGAACGCAAAGATCCTTTTGGTATATAACTGAGTATATTGCTTTTAAGCAATTCTGGAATGTTACCATATATAAGTTGATGACAAATCATCACAACCTTATACTGAACTCTGAAAGCGACTGGAAGCCAATGCAATTTTTTAAGATGTGGTGAGATATGATCATACTTGGACAAACCCATTATGCCACTGCCCATCTACAGTAACCATTATCTCTTTCTCTCTCCGAGAGATCCCACTTGCCTATCCCAGGCCCTTTTGAATTCAGACACAGTCTCTGTCTCCACCACCTTTTCAAGGAGACTGTTCCACGCATCTACCACCCTTTCTGTAAAAAAGTATTTCCTCAGATTACTCCGGAGCCTATCACCTCTTAATTTCATCCTATGCCCTCTCATTGCAGAGTTTCCTTTCAAATGAAAGAGACTCAACTCATGCGCATTTACATCACATAGGTATTTAAATGACTCTTATCATAGCTCCCCTCTCTCGCCTTTCCTCCAAAGTATACAGATTGAGAGTTTATGGTGTTAGGAATCAACAGTGTGCAGTCAGCAGGGTCGCTTAGGACCTAACCCCCTTTTTCTAATTTAATCAATGGAGTGTTCTAGGATAGAGAGTTGCACGGGGACAGATATCCCACCCATCCCCGCCAGGATCCTCTCCGTCCCCACGCATCCCCACAAGGAATTACCTCCATCCCCACCCGTCCCCATAAAAAGCAGCAATTACTTCTGACAGGATCATCAATTCCACAGTTTTTTTTGCTGTTTTCCTTGTGGAATCTCTTTAGTGGAACCCTTTTTTTGTTTTCTATTCAGGTAATTAACTTATAAACCCCCTCTTTTACTAAGGCTGACGTGTCCATTATATTATATGGACGAACCCTGCTTCCAAAGCCTTCCATCCCGGTGGGAGTCCCGTGGGCCAGAGGGGGGTCCCCATGGGAGTCCTATGGGTTAGGGGGGATTCCCGTGGGAACCCCGCAGAACCCACGGGATTCCCGCGATCCCTGTTCCCAGTGCAGACCTCTATTCTAGGAATCTAATCCCAGCAAATAGCGAAAACACACTGTATCTATTTCTGCTGTCCAGATACTCACATCATTGGTTTCGGTTCCATCGGTCTTAACGTACATAATGCGAAAACCTTTCACTTTCTTTGAAGAACTCTCCCACGACACCTTTGCTGTGCTGTGTCCAATATCTGAAAATTTCAGGTTCCTTGGTGGACTCAGAGGCACTTCACAGGAAGAAATGAAAAAAAATGAAACTCTAACAATGAAACATTTTAGAATATTATTTCAAGTCTTAGGGGACGATATCCAAAGATGCTGCTAACCAGGTTTATGGTGGCGAGAGACATACCGAGTAGCACTAACCAAATAGTACTGCTGTCCTCAGCATTATCTAGTCTTATAGATGCAAGTGCTTATGCCAGTTCTATGGTTAGTGGGAATGCTCACACCTAAATTACAGGTGTTTATTTTCACTGTTATCCTACTACGGGGGTAGGAAATTCCGGTTCTCGAGAGCCGGAGCCAGGTCAGATTTTCAGGATATCCACAATGAATATGTATGAGATGGATTTGCATGCACTGCCTCCTTGAGATGCAAATCTATCTCATGCATATTTACTATGGATAGCCAGAAAACCTGACCTGGCTCCAGCTCTCGAGGACCGAAATTACCTACCCCTGCCCTAGTATTTTATGAAAGTGCCGAGGAAGCCATGAGCAGTGCTAGAGAATCGCTGCCACGCCGGCAGTCCCTTTGCATTTTAAAAGATAAGGAGTTTCAGAACAGGATCCAGGTTTCCAAGTTTTATTAAAATTTGTTATCCCGCTTATCAGATTTCTAAGCGGTTTACAGTAATAAAATTATTTTTTAAAATGGGGGATATCCAAACATTGGTCATTAACAAGACAATATAAACGTACATATAGAAATTAAAGACTAACAACGATTACAAAATACAATTTTAAATTGGATAGGAAGACATAGAAGGCTAATGCATGTAGGAAAGGGGAATTACGGCTGTGGTAGAAGATAGGAGCTGGCTGTTATGAGTTATAAGTCAAATGCATCTTTGAACAAGAAGGTCTTTAGGTTTGATTTGAAATTTTCGAGGTTAAGAACATAAGAAGTTGCCTCCGCTGAGGCAGACCAGAGGTCCATCTCGCCCAGCGGTCCACTCCCGCGGCAGCCCATCAGGCCTATTGCCTGAGCAGTGGTCCCTGACTATTTCTATAACCTACCTCTACTCTTAACCCTATAACCTACCTCTACTCCTATCTGTACTCCTCAATCCCTTTGTCCTCTAGGAACCTATCCAAACCTTTTTTGAAGCCCTGTAACGTGCTCCTGCCTACCACAGCCTCCGGGTGAAAAATAACTTCCTAGCGTTTGTTCTAAACCTGTCCCCTTTCAATTTCTTCGAGTGCCCCCTTGTACTTGTGGTTCCCCATAATTTGAAAAATCTGTCCCTGTCTACTTTTTCTATGCCCTTCAGGATCTTGAAGGTTTCTATCATGTCTCCTCCAAGTCTCCGCTTCTCCAGGGAGAACAGCCCCAACTTTTTTAGTCTGTCAGTATATGAGAGATTTTCCATACCCTTTATCAGCTTAGTTGCTCTTCTCTGGACTCCCTCAAGTTGATTTCTTCCCAAAGGTGATTAGGGATTGATGGGGAGAAGGGAAGGATATCCTGGGCCATGGGGGAGCTGTGATGGCAATGTTTGTACTCCTCCTCCTTCCCCCCCCCCCAACCAACGCCAGCCCTGCTCATTTCACTATTGTTAAGCTATTAAAAAACTGTAGGATTTATGTGAAGTTCTACTCACTACAAACCATCCTGGGCTAATCTAATCTAATCTTCTATTTCTGCATCACTCATACCTAGGTAGGCTCAAGGCGACTTAAAGAGGGGGCTGAGGAATGAGAAGGGGGAGGAGGAGGGGGAGGGAGAAGGGGGAGGGGGGAGGAGAGGATACAGGTGATTAAGTGTCAAATAGATGAGTTTTCAGTTTCTTCCGGAATATGGTGTAGTTAGGTTCCATCTTGGTCATTTCAGTAAGGTCATTCCAAGTTTTTACACCTAGAAAGGTGAGCATGGAGTGGAAAACACGTTTGTATTGCAGATTTTTTGTGGAAGGGAGATTTAGAAGTATTCTGTTGAGGGTTCTGCGGGAAGTAGACCATGCCTTGGAGAAGAATTGGATGAGAGGAGCCGCGGAGTTTCCGTAAAGTATACGATGAATGATGCCATGCAACTCTGTTCATAAAAGTGGTTAATAAATTCGTAAATAAATAAATCAATTTGTTACACATGTTTGAACAGAGGAATTCTAATTTGCATAGGAAAACATGCAGTGCTTTGTGAGAATGTTAGCAAAGGCACGCCACATACATGTTGTCTCTTGTGCTGTGAGTGGGTCACTGGCTTCCTCCCCAAACATGGCATAAACCGTCACGGTGTATTCTGTACTGGGGGACAATCCATCCAGTTCTACATCAGTGACCAGTGCTCCAACTTTTATCTGAAAAGCACGCATACAAGTATCATTCAATGTGGCATACAGACTTTACATTGAAAACAATAAGGGCAAAAATATACACATATTTTATAGGCAGACGTACATAAAGGTGAAGTCCAAATGGTATGGGCGTTATTCACAAATCCACTTGTAGCTTATAATATTATAATGCATATCTCCAGCATTTAGGTGCAAGCACTTATGCCAGATCTACGGCTGGCATAAATGATCGCACCTACATTATAGGTGTATTTTCCCTGTTATCCTAGTATTTTATAACAGAAAGGTGACTATATTACTTAATACAGCAGGTCTTACCTAGTGCCCTCTAGGTGCCTATTTATAGTTGCTGAACCTCCGAAAAAATGGTATCGTACATCTGATATTAAACTTTTTCCAACAAACAGGATTTATAACATTGGGGGCAACTGAGTCAGTTTCCCTGGGCCCCAATGTTGAGATGCCCAATGCTACCATAGAGGCAAACAGAAGAGCCCCTCGCCTTAGGATACAAACAAAACAACAAGAAAAGACAAGGGGGATGTCTTTACAACCAAAACAAGTTTTTATTAGAAACAGTAGATCCCAACAAGGATCCCAGTTTCGGCGTGTAGAAGACGCCTTCTTCAGGGGACACTTTGCTGAAAAGATGTAGATTCAAAATACACTTCTTGAGCAGTAAAATCTGGGCTAAGCTTGACGCTGTTATGCTGTTACACTGTGGGGGTCTGAGCAACTCCGGCGATGAAGAGCCCGCTGTCTTCTGCCACCCTTCCACTGCCTATCAGTGAGTCCGGAGTCTATACAAGGCCCAGCACTGGCGCTAGCTTAAATGACGCAGAGCCTTCGAGTCTATCCGCTCTTCAGGCCCTGTTGGTACCACCTCTCTGACACAAATGTGTCAAAGTGGGTGGAGTCAACAGGGCCTTCCCGAGCACGTGGAAATGAAGGATCTTCATTGAAGTTAGCGCATGTGCCGGGCCCTGTGTGGACTCCAGATTCCAGGTCAGACAGTGATAGGACAGCAGAAGGAGGAGAAATGCTGGACTTACCAGGGTAAGGAGAGAGGGAGTGATGTTGGACTGAGGGATGTGGGGAAATGGAGAGAGTTGATAAGGCTGGCTGGTTGGCTGGATGGATGAGTGTGGAGAAATGCTGGACATGGATGGAAGAGAAGGGGATAAGGGATATGCTTCATATGGGATAGAGAGGAAGGGAAGAAAGAGGAGGAAATGCATATGGATGGAGGGGAAGGGAACTGAAGAGAAAAGGAAGATATGCACATGGATGAAGAAGAAAAGAAGAGACAGGAAGTAGGTGCACATGGATAAAGTAGAATGGAAGGAATTAGAGAGAGAAGATGCACATGGCTGGAAGGGAAAAGGAAGAGGAGAAAAGATGGATGTGGATGGAGGAAGGGTAGGGCATGAACTTGAGACACAGAAGGGAGGGAGGAAATAGAAAGGGAGAATTGTTGGGCATGAGTGTGTGAGTGAGAGGAAAAGAGATGGTGCACATGGGGAAAGGAAGAAAGAGGAAAATCGTTGGGCAAAGAGAGCGAGAACAATGAGGTAGAGATGCATAGGAAGAGAAGGATGAGAGAGAGAAATGTTGGATAGGGTCATGGAGACTGAACAGTGGGACAGATTGAAAGGGATGTAAGGGGGAGGAATGTTGGATATAGTGGTGGAGGGAATGGATTGAGAGATGTGGCATGTGCTGGAGAGGGGTGATAGAAGGAGAAATGTTGGGCATGAGGCTGGTGGGCTATGATGAAAGATGCTGCACATGATCCGGGGGATGAGAGAGGGAGAAATGTTGGATGTGGCAACAGAGGGGGTGGGAGATATGAATCCTGGATCTCTCTCGCTCTCTCTTTCCCACTCCATTTGCAGCAAGGGAGGGAATGAGAGAAAGACAGATGGACAGTGAGAGAGAGAGGGAGACATGTTGCCAATGGGGGTGGAGGAGAGAGGAAGAAAAATTGGACTCATGGAGGGACAGAGAGAGATGTAGTTGGGGAAGGGAATGAGATCCAGAGGAGAGAAAGCGTGGAGAAGGCAGAAAGAAATGTTGGATGCACAGTCAGAAGGAAGTGCAACCAGAGACTCATGAAATCACCAGACAACAAAGGAAGGAAAAATGATTTTATTTTCAATTTAATGATCGAAATGTGTCAGTTTTGAGAATTTATATCTGCTGTCTATATTTTGCATTATATTTGTCTATTTTTTGTAGCTGTTCCTGAGGTGGCATTGCATATTTAAAGTCATCTGCCTTGACCTCTTTGAAAAAAACTCCAAATATAAATGATAATTAACATTTTCTCTGCATACAGTTTGCCATGTGCTTTTTAATTTTGTGATTACCATTATGTATTGTTAATAAGATTATATTGTGTGTATATGAAAAATGAATGGAAGAAATTGCATTACAATTTATTATGGGGGCTGGGGCTGGGGCGGAGCTTGGGCGGGGGTACTCGGTGGATAGTTGTTAGACTTAGGGGGTACTTGGCTTGAAGAAGTTGAGAAACACTGCTCTATGGAACCTGTCTGTTCCTAGTGATTGAAAAAAAATACTGAAGTACCACCCACCTCCCCCAAGCAGCCCTGACTGGAGCCATACCTGGATATTCAGTGGCATTGTTCAAATTATCTTTAGCATGGGACAGTCTGGAAGCAGAGATATTCAGCACTGGATAACTATCCAGATAATTTAGGACTGTAAAGTTACGAGTCTGCATGCTTATCTGGATAACAGCACTTAACATATTTGTTATCTGGGTAGCTCTTCGTGTTGCCCCCCCCCCCCATACCCTAATAGTTAGCCCTGGCAAATACCCAGATATTTGCACTGCACCACCACAGTTGAATATTGGGCCAAAATCACTTTGCTGCTTGCCCCTGGGTTCCTGTGAAGGGAACATGAGATGGACACTTTCTAAAAAAACATAACGCCAGCAGAATGAGAAGGTTTTGATATGCATTGGTTTATTTTCACGGTTGCCTTGAATTGCAGCGTACAAACCTCTGAGGAATTTTTGGAGCTTGTGGTAAAAATCGTTCAAGAAGTAAAGAACTAAAGTTCTTCAAAGAAAGCATAAAACTCTTCAGTAAATCTGGCCCTGAGTCTTCAACGAATGAGAGAAACCAGATGCTTAACTTTAGAAACTGGAGCACAAATTTATTTTGTGCCTCTTTGGTTTTGATTGGCTGAAAATTCATATTGGCATTGGCACTGTTCTTTCCAAAAACATCAGCAAAGGTCAAATACACTATGAAATAGAGTGTTTTTAATATACACATAATCAAAGAGAGGAAATAACTTTTACATTAAAATTATTTTGAGTGTAACCTGTCTAAGGGGTCCTTTTACTAACTAAAGTATGCTAAAGATTAGTGTATGCTAGGTAGCACGCAGTCCCCTGCATGGCACTTAATGCACGCTAATTTGTTAGCACACATTAAATTCATTAGTTCATCTTAGTAAAAGGAGTTCTTAGGGCTCCTTTTACTAAGGTGCGTTAGTATTTTTAGCGCACGCTACATGGAAAATACTAACGCAAGCTCTATGGAGGCGCTAGCGTGTAGCGTGCGGGGCAATGTAGCATGCGCTAAGCACATTCAAGTAAAACCGCTAGCGCACCTTAGTAAAATGAGCCCTTAGTATTTATTATATATGTGATATTGTAAGCAAGGGATATTCCGAAGTGCAATACAGAAAAGCTTTAAAACATTAAACATTATTTTCACAGTAATTGGGAAACTGCCATATAAACCAGTTGCTCCTTAGCTTTCAGCAGAACTTACTAGAAGTATGTACTATATAGAACAGGGATCTCAGAGTCTCTCCTTGAGGGCCGCAATCCAGTCGGGTTTTCAGGATTTCCCCAAATGAATATGCATTGAAAGCAGTGCATGCACATTCATTGGGGAAATCCCAAAAACCCAACTGGATTGCGGCCCTCAGGGAGGGACTTTGAGACCCCTGATATAGAACTAGGGTTACCATATGGCTCCAAAAAAAGGAGGGTGGATTGAGACATCCGGGTATTACTTCCATTGCTTTCAACAGAAGTAAAACCCGGATGCCTCAATTCGTCCTCCCTTTTCTCGAGCCATATGGTAACCCTATATAGAACAGAACTTTCTGGGAGGTTCTGCAAGGTCTTGGAGCAGTGCCAAGAACGGTTTGAGCCTTCTCCTGAAGCAGTCCATGGAGAAATTTTATTACTTCTCTTCTCCTTGGAAACATTTGAGCATTCTATCACTTGCTCATCATTCTAGGGGAGGGAGGGGGAGGGTTACACTTCTATGATTTCCAGCAGAACAAGAACTATAGTTGAGATTCCATGCAATAAGTCAGGGGTAGGGAATTCCGGTCCTCGAGAGCCATATTCCAGTCGGGTTTTCAGGATTTCCCCAATGAATATGCATGAAATCTATTTGCATGCACTACTTTCAATGCATATTCATTGGGGAAATCCTGAAAACCCGACTGGAATACAGCTCTCGAGGACCGGAGTTCCCTACCCCTGCAATAAGCCTTCGTTTTGCAGCTACCCATCACTAGGGTTATCATATTTTACAAAGGAAAACCTCCTAATACATAACCCTGCCCTGTTCTGCCTCCAGCCCCTCCCAGTTCCGCCCATGCCCCACCCCCAGCAAGCCCCGTCTCATCTGCGATGAGCTCCAGTCACGTCTGGAGGGCCTGAATCAGGGGTAGGGAACTCCAGTCCTTGAGAGCCGTATTCCAGGATTTCCCCAATGAATATGCATTGAAAGCAGTGCATTGCAAATAGATCTCATGCATATTCATTGGGGAAATCCTGAAAACCCGACTGGCATACGGCTCTCGAGGACTGGAGTTCCCTACCCCTGGCCTGAAGCTTGCGCGGATGTATGTGACAGGTTGGAGCTGCTGCTCACGCCTGTAAGGATGAGCCCCCAAAATGTAAGGTTTTTGGATGGGGTGATACTGCAGCAGGCAAGCCTCCAGTGAAATAAGGTGGTGACCTTACAATCCGCCAGGGCCCAGGTTCAATACCTCATAGAAGGTTCAGTAGGAAATGAAATTAATGACAAGGACAGCCAAGAGTGGTTGCAGACAGGATGTATTGTGCAGTAGGTTTAATATTACAGAAAGGCACTGTTTAGAAAGATACATCAAGCATATACTGGGTTACAAATGTAAAGAAAGAAATAGAAATAAGCTTCAGAGACTGCTTCTGTGTGGGAGAGAGAAAGGACAGTTTACATGCACAGGTGCTGTGAGGGCAGAGAGAGGGTAAACCAGGGTTCCAGAGAGAATGGGGTGGACAAGGGTCAAGAGAGAGAGGGGTGTTGCAGAGAGAAGGCTTTTATAGGTTGGAATTTTATTCTAAAAATAGAATCTATTGTATTTCCCAATATCTTTCTGTTTATAATTTGTAAACTCTTTGAAATAATGGTTAGTTTAATTGATAAGGAAGGTGTGACACTTGCAGGAGTGGTAGATGGAATTAGTATGTCTGGCTTCTTTGTCACATTCAAGTAGCATATCTTCTTGATAAACAATCCAGTCTAGCTGGATGCTTAATGTATGTGAATTCTGTGCAGGAGCACTCAGGGTCTATCTGCATCATCATTCCAGAGTCAGATTGATATAATGTCCCATAGGCCTCTGCTGACATTGGCTAGGCCAACAAAATATGCTGATGGCTAGCAAGGCTGACAATGCCGACAGAGAGAGGCACTAGGGGGAAGGCAAAGGCGTGTACATGGCGGGGGAATGGCAGGAAAGGACTGGGGAGGGCAGAGAGAAACAGAGAAGGAGATATCCCAGTGCCCCCCACCAAGATGGTGTCTGGGGCAATCCATCCCCCCTTACTACGCCATTGCCTGCCACTGAATTTTAGACTGCCCATGAGGCCATGGAAAGGGTGTCAGGTCAAAAGCGCGCCGGGACAAAGGCGCGCCCAGACAATTGAGCGCAGCACGGGGGTGCGCGCCGCACAAAATTACTGTTTTTAGGGATCCGACGGAGGGGCGTGGGGGGGAACCCCCCACTTTACTTAATAGAGATCGTGCCGCATTGTGGGGGCATTGTGGGGGGTTTGGGGGGGTTGTTGTAACCCCCCACATTTTACTGAAAACTTCACTTTTTCCCTGTTTTTAGGGAAAAAGTTAAGTTTACAGTAAAATGTGGATGGTTACAACCCCCCAAACCCCCCATAAAGCTGGCGTGATCTCTATTAAGTAAACTGGGGGGGCTCCCCAAACCCCCCCCCCGTCGGATCCCCTAAAAACTGTAATTTTCTTTGGCGCGCGCCTTTGTCTTTCGCGGGGTTGTCTATGAACCCATGGAAAGTGTATACAAAAAACAGCCTACAAACATCATTAACTGGAGTTTTGTTGTCAGTAGAACCATGGAAAGATACAATAGGACAAGACTTGATTGACAATGATACAACTGTTTTGAAAGACAGAAGTATTAGGGTTGCCAGATTTTACTATAGTAAAATCCAGACCCCCCTAAACCCACCCCCTAGCCCCGCCCCAGCCCTGCCCCCCCCTTCCCACCCACCCCCGCTGCCTGCTCTCGGCAGGCAGGAGGAAATCCACGCATGCACAGTTTAGAGAAGGCTTTTCAAATCTCAGACAAAGTGCCGGCTTTTGAAAAGCCGTCCGGACCTCCGGACATGTCCTCAAAAGGAGGAAATGACTGGGGAAATCCAGACGTCCGGTAGCCCTAAGAAGTATAATGTAACAAACCGTTCTGGTAATAATTTGTGCTCATTCAGTCATCGCATTGACTTTTGTTGACAGTGAATTAGATGGTTCGTCTGTTAATTTTCTGTGTATAGCCCGCTAGGGAGGCTACTGACATTCACATGGTCCTCTGTGTGGAAAGGTTGCCCACACCTGATTTAACTGGATAGGAGCCATTCTTTGAATATCAGGCCCAACATTTTAAAGATCAGTCTCCCGAACATGTTTGTTTTTTTGTTTTTTTTTAAATTTTTTACTCATTTTAAAACTGACAAACAAGTGATTAATATTAAAACATTACATTACTAATAAAATATACAGCACTTGACATTCTTATACATATAATCCATTAAAGTAGAAATTATAACCCTTTCCCCCCACCCAACAATTCTTCAACAGAAATCCAATCATTAAATAAAAATATTAATCATCCAATTTCCCTCCCTCCCCCCAATAAAATACATATATCCATCAGATAGGAAAACGATGTTCATTCATTACAATAATTCTCTAATGGCCCCCAGATCTTTATAAAGTTGTTATAATTACCTTTCTGTACAGCAATTGCTCTTTCCATTTTAAAAATGTGACAAAGTGAATTCCACCAAAAAGAATAATTAAGATTTGTATAATTTTTCCAATTAGCCGTAATGTGCTGAATTGCCACCCCTGTCATTATTAATAGAAGTTTGTTATTCTCCCGAACATGTGTTAATTTGATAATGGAAATGCTTGAGTATTTAGCAGCACTGAGAACCATCTTCACTTCAAGTACAACATATTACCTCTTTTTCATCCGGTGACACTTCCTCAGTGAGGGGCGCATAGAGAATCATATAGCCAGTGGCTCCATTCACTCCAGTCCATCTTGTCCTCATACTGTTGTGTGTGATGTCACGCAACTCAAGAGCCGATGCCATTGGCAAAGCAACTGCAAAAGAAAAAACACAAGCACCCCTACTTTTCTGATGGGCAAGGAAACCATGTTTTCACGGATTTAGGGTTGCTAGATTTTATTCCACCTAATTCCACCATCCCTGCCCCAGTCCTGCCCCAATCCCACCCTAGCCCCCCCCCCCCCTGAGCCCCAGCCCCCCCCTCACCTCCCACTTCCTACTCTCATCGGGCTAAAGTAAAATCTGGTAACCCTATCCTCCATGTATGTTATAATTTTTTAGCATATGCAGATTGACATTGGCTCTTATTTCAAAAGTCATATTCACAATTTATACATGCAAATTCCAGCATTTACACCTGTAAAACCAGTTTAGAAAGCTTTATTTACAAGAATACATCTGCACTATGTTTACTTTTTAAAGGGGCATGGTTTGGGCAGAGTTTGCAGGATTAACGTCTACTCACCCAATATTCAAAAGGGTTTAACTGGGCAAGAGATGCTCCTGCCCAGTTAAACCCTACTGAGCAACACAGCAGACATAATTTAGCAGCATTTAACTGGTTTCTGCCCCTGAATATCTCCGCTAACCAGCCACCTCCTAATTGGGGTTGGGTTGAGGGTGGAGCATGGGTGGAGTGCCAAATTTAGCTCATTAGTGTGCAGGTTCTTGATTAACTTCCAGGTGACCCTTGATACCTGGATATTCAATGCCAGGAACCGCACATACCTCAACATAGAGTATCCAGGGGTCATTTAAGACTGGGGGCAGATGCTGCTTACTGCCACATGCTGAATATTGGGAGGTATATGTATATTCACTATTTCAGAGGAGAATGCACTGTGTTTGTCCCAATATATCAACTTCAGGATTTACTGCTGCTATTTGGCATATATAGATTTCATTAAAGTGTCATTTCAGACAGCCCTTTACAGGATGAATAAGGAAGGTAGCCTCCTTAACCCTGCTTTGTTACTTCCCCCCTCCAAATTGAACTAAATAAACATTGCTGCCTCTGTAGGTTTCCAACACTTACATGTGCAAGTGGAGCAGCCGTTTTAGCATCGCTGCCAGGGTAAATGCACCGAAGCCCAAAGGAATTGAAAGCGGCCCTCACAAAAGGAGCCCTTTAAGCTCCAAGTTAACCAACCCCCCGGTCTGAAAATCGGCTGGCGCACTCACTCGAGGAACGCAGAGAGAGGGGTGACATGATCGAAACATTCAAATATCTCACGGGCCGCATCGAGGTGGAAGAAGATATCTTCTTTTTCAAGGGTCCCGCGGCAACAAGGGGGCATCCGTGGAAAATCAGGGGCAGGAAACTGCACGGGGACACCAGGAAACTCTTTTTCACTGAAAGGGTGGTTGATCGCTGGAATAGTCTTCCCCTTCAGGTTATTGAGGCCAGCAGCGTGCCTGATTTTAAGGCCAAATGGGATAGACACGTGGGATCTATTCACAGAGAAAGGTAGGGGAGGGTCATTGGGATGGGCAGACTAGATGGGCCTTGGCCCTTATCTGCCGTCTATTTCTATGTTTCTATGTTTCTAACTTCTGGGTCAGTGGACATACCCAGACATTCAATGCTGGGAGCTAAGTATGCCCTAGTGTAGAATATCATTTATGTACTCTCCTTTCAAGCAGGGGGTCTGGAACAACACCTTAAGTGACCTAATCCTGAACTCTCTAACATACCACTCTTTCAGAAAATCACTAAAAACCCGCCTATTCGACAAATCCACCTGATCCTCCACATCTACGCAACACTTACCTCTTTTCACACACCTCTTCCTCCTACCCTATGCCGTCTCGTCACATAACTGTCTTTCTATCCCTCTCCAACTCTAATTTGATGTTACCTCGCTGTCCTTACAGCACCTCTTGTTGTACACCGTCTTCAAATGAAAAAGTATGACGGGATATAAATAAAGCTATTATTATTATTACTGAACTATCCTTAGGTAGGTCAAGCCATAAGGCTATAAGGATAGCTATTCTGGGTCAGACCAATAGTCCATCTAGCCCAGTACCCTGTTTCCAACAGTGGCCAATCCAAGTCCAAACCATTTTTAAACTTGTCCAAACCATTTTTAAACCCATTTATGTAAACCACGAGTTCTACAACTTAACTATGAGTGGAAAAATACTTTCTCCTATTGGTAACTTCAATGAGTATCCCATAGTCTCTGTGATTTTTGAAGAATATTACTACCCCCCCCCCCCCCCCCCCATGATATCAAATGAAATCCTCTTCAACACACCAATCGGTCAATTCCTATCTTGTGACATACATCACACTCCAAAGAACGAGGTAGCCATTTCCTTCCACCTTCTTGACTGAATTAAAGCTTCTACTGTGGGGAATTCATTGGTGTTCTACATGTGGCAGTACTTACGTGTAGTTTCGGTGCCCCGTAGGCCCTCGCTGGCAGAATCGATATATACCGCAAACACTGCTAGCTGATATTCAGTCAAAGACATGAGGTTCTTCAGTACTACTGTAGAAACACTTCCATCCACCACCACCTATTAGGGGGCAAAAAGACATCGAAATGAAGAAATAGTGTTATACAGACAGTACCTGTAACTTTCACAGTGGACTGCTTTACCCACAAAGATGGGATTTAACCAAACTCTCTATTCAGCGGAGAGAATATTTTTATATCAGAGCAGGGTAATTCTATTATCTAGCAGCCAAATATCCGCTTTTCTGACAGTTGGATATTTGGGAAAACTGAACATGCAGCTGCATTTTGCTTAGTGCAGGCCCAAACCTCAAGGGGTGACTCAAGTCCATAACAAACAACTTGAATAAGACTAGTTAGTTACGGTTGGCAAAACAATGGCAGCATTTCTACGGCTTTAGTAAATATTTCCATCTGAAGAGTTTTATTTATCTGTGCTTGCTGGGGGGGTTTGTTTGCGGTTGAATAAAGAAAAGTTTCCAGAAATTAAATCTCATGTTAGGCAACATGGTCTCTCTGAGATCTCTAAAATACCAGCCCATGAAAAAAGCTGCAGAAAAGAAAGGGCAATATAGTACCAGAAAGTACTTAAGTCCTTTCACCATTCATGAGCAATTGCTTCACCACAAAACTTTAACCTATTTGCAGAGTCAGAAGCTTGCAAGACAGAGCTATTTTTTTTCCGGGCGATGGGAGGTAGTTCTTATATTTCCTGCCCAGAATGGTAGGTGATGCTAGTTATAAGTATTTTAAATAAATGCATAAGTAAAGATCAGTCAAAACTGGATAAATTCCTATATTTACTCATATTCTTAGGGATTTGAGCCTTTTCCAAATGAAGGAATGCTCTGGAATGAGAGGGCATAGGATGAAATTAAGAGGTGATAGGCTCAGGAGTAATCTAAGGAAATACTTTTTTTACAGAACGGATGGCAGATGTGTGGAATAATCTCCCAGTAGAGATGATAGAGAAAAAGACTGTGTCTGAATTCAAGAAAGCATGGGACAGCTGTGTGGTATCTGTTGCGGAAAAAGGAGATAGTGGATGTTGAAGATGGGCAGGATTGGAGGGACATTTGGCCTTTATTTGCCATCATGTTTCTATGATTAAAAGAAGGGGAGTGTGTTTATTTATGAGCATGGCTTATCTTGTCAGATAAAAGGGCAAGAGCTCCATCCCTTATATTGGCAATGGAGGAATGTACTACACTAAGGGTGCCCAAAAGGTCGATCGCGGAGCTCATCCTGGGCTCCGCAATAGACTCGCATTACCTTTGCATTCTCCCTGCTTCCCCGACACGCAAAAGCCAGGCCCATGCAGCCACTGCATAAGCGTTCCCCCCCCCCTTGACGTCACGGGGGGAGAACGCTTGTGTAATGGCTTCAGGGGCCCGGCTTTTGCACGTCAGGGAAGCAGGGAGAAATCGTCAGCTGCGGCAATGGTGGCGGCTTTGGGGGTCAGGGAGAGAGAAAGAAAGATGGTGGCTTGGGGGGGGCAGGGAGAGAGAAAGAAAGACACAGAGCTCCAAGCTTCCTGGAATTAAACAGGCTGCTGTTCCTCCATCGACCAACTAACAGTGCTGCCTTCTCTGGAGAGAGACAAGAGAGAATGAAGGGGGGGCAGAGAGAAAGAAAGAATGAGGCAGAGAGAGAGAGAGAGAAAGAAAGAAAGAGGAGGAGACAGGGAGAGAGGAAGAAAAAGTTGGGGGAGGGAATGAGTGTGTCGGGTGGCAGGGGGCAGGCAGGGAGAGAGGAAGAAAAAGTTCAACTCATGGAGGGACAGAGAGATGTTGGTTGGGATGAGGTCTGGAGGAGAGGAAGCATGCAGGAGGAAGAAAGAAAGAAAGAAAGATTGGATGCACAGTCAGAAGGAAGTGCAACCAGAGACCCATGAAATCACCAGACTACAAAGGTAGGAAAAATGATTTTATTTTCAATTTAGTGATCAAAACGTGTCCATTTTGAGAATTTATATCTGCTGTCTATATTTTGCACTATGGCCCCCTTTTACTAAACCACAATAGTGATTTTTAGTGCAGCGTCAGGAGCAGCGCAGGGCATTCAGCACAGCTCCCTGCTCTAAAAACTGCTATCGTGGTTTAGTAAAAGGGGATGGGGTATATTTGTCTATTTTTGTATAGTTGTTACTGAGGTGACATTGCATATTTTAAAGTCATCTGCCTTGACTTCTTTGGAAAAAAATCCTGAATATAAATGATAATTAACATTTTCTCTGCGTACAGTGTGCTTTATGTTTTTCTAAATTTTATTGTTGGTAGATCATTTTGACTTGGTCATTTTAAAAGTAACTCGCAAGCCAAAAAAGTGTGGGCACCTCTGTACTACACAGTACAATGCAGTTGTAGAAAGTGGTAATGGCAGGCATAGGCGGGCAGCAGTAGCAGAAGGAAAGCTTCCGGGCCATGAAGGCAGTGTGTTTACTTCTCTCATGCTGCCAACAGCCTGAAGAGTGAAAGAGTGGCTGCTGGGAAGGAGAAGGGTGAGCAAGTACTGGATCCCACTGGATGAGGTGGGGAGTTACAGGCGGATTGAAGGAAGAGTACATGGTGAACAAAAAAGAAGTTCAAGCATAGCATACTTTATGTATTCAGACTGCTGGGGACGAGATGGAAATAATCAGATGTTTTTTTTCTGAGGCTACAGCATGTTCCAGAAGTGGTTAGGTTAGGATTTTTTTTCGGAGGGAGGGCGGTGGAATTTGAAGTTCATTGCAGGGATGAAGAGAGATCTTTGGAGATGATGGGTAGGAGTCTATTGTTTGCTGAAAAGGGGCTACATTAATACCTTCCACTGGGAGTACAGCCAATTGAAATGTGCTAGGTCAATGGTGCAGGATTACAGGAGGAAAGAAGCTCAGTTGGCCACTGAGCCTTCGTCTTTGCTCAGAGGAATAGGATCCATAAATCCACTGAGCATTTGTCATGGTTTAGGGTTGGGGCTGGTAGAAGGGAGAGTAGAGGCCACCAGATCCTTGCTCATTTTTTGAGAAAGGGAGTGAAATGGTGTGGTGGCCATGTTAGTCCGCTTTTCAAGGTAATATAAAGCTATATCACAGAGGTGGAGGAACTATCAAAAGTATACAAATCCAACCCAATGCCAATTTGGTCCATTGAATTAAGATAAGTGTCACTATCATTGAAAATGCGTTTTATTCACTGACTAGATTTAAATATAATGAAATTTAAGGTAAGGTGCACAGTGTGCGAGCCGATAAAGAGCACAAGCGAGCCACAAGCCTGTGTGCTTGTGTGAAAAGAGTCGCTGTTGATGGCTCATTTGTGAAATGAGGCATATTTAAACATTTTCAGTTGGCGTTGATATTTTGGCAGAAGCCTGTTTGTGCTAACCAACTCCTGGTCTATTTGGATTTATGTTTAGAAGGGATATTAAATACCTCTTCTGGTTGTCCTCCTCTAGTCGGATAAAACACAACTCTGTACTTTTCCACTTTTCCTGGCGCATGATTCCAATTAATGCGAAATCCCCTGGCCGTTAATTCAGATGTTACCAAATTTGTTGGAGTTCCCACAATGCCACGCACTGCTCCTGAAATTGAAAAAAAACACAATAAATTTCATGGTTTTGGCATTTAGGAGGCTGCAGGAACACCTGTTAATGGTAGTATTCCAATAATTTATGCCTGTATGTGGCCTCATTTAGAATACCGACTAATGGCAAAAAATATGCCATATGTTGATGGTATAATGGAATAGAACATTTATAGGCAAAATTGTCAAGTTTCTTGGTACTTACATGCATAAGGCACACATGTACCCAGTTATAGAATTACCCTGCCCACAATTAAATTCTGAGTTTTATTATACTGGATGTCTAGAAAGAATCAGCTAAAGGGCTGGGTGAAATAACTGGATTTTTTTCTTCCTTTATTATGATTGATTTACCTCTTGTTTGAAGGAATTCATTGAAAGCAATGTACAGCAAGAATAATTACATTTCTAGGTAGTTTCATAAACCAGAAAGGTAAGCATTTTTTAAAAAAGTTTGCATGTATTTTACAATACAGGAAATGCCTAGATATTTATCTGCCTTTTCCAAAACAGGAGGAAGAGAATTGGCCTGTTTTTGAATTGTTAAGTATTTTTAGGCATATTTGTTTGAGATGGGAACATTTTGAACATTGGAATACACTGACTTTTTGAACATTGCCTGAACACTGGGACACATGAAAGGGATTTTTTGCACATTGGGATTACCCGACAACGGAAAACTATATCTAATAGCGTTTTCAGCCTCCCTGTGAGATCTTGGTCTTCTATATCATTCAAAATACTGAATCCAACGTGTATAAACGTCATGTAAGACTTCTAAAGTAAGCTCCTATATTCCTAGGCACTATTTATACTGCTTAAGGGGAATGCAGTATCATTATCCCCATATGCCTGTAAGTCATTTTTTTGAAAGGGAAGCCCTATGCAGATTTTCCCTTAAATATGTGGTTGGATGTGGAAATGGGGCTTCTGTGGAACAGCAAACATTTGCGCCTGCTTTAAAATAAAGGGAGTAAAGGGTCTTCGATTTGATGTGGGTACAACCAAAGTGGTTCACGTATGCTATATGCAGATACTTTTTCTGTCCCTAGTGGGCTCACAATCCTATACCAGAGCAATGGAGGGTTAAGTAACATGAGGCTGACTGAGAACATTGGGGAGCCTGGTTCCAGTTCCACAGTGATTCCTTGTGACCTTGGGCAATTCACTTTAATAAACTTTTACTAAGCAGTGTTAGGCACTAATGTGTGCCAAAAGCAGCTTAAAGTGGCAGGACGCTGTAGCAGTCCTGCTGTAACTACCAATTGCACACATGTTCACTGTTTTGAGGGATGTGTCAGAGGGGCAGAGATTTGGTACTCCTGAACTAAACAAGCCCTGATGCTATAAAGGCCACCTAAAGTTAGAAACATAGAGACATGACGGCAGATAAAGGCCAAATAGCCTATCCAGTCTACCCATCTGCAGCATCCACTATCTCCTCCTCTCCCTATTGGCTAAGGCTCTTAACATTTGCATCTCCTCTTCCTATAGGCTAAGGCTCTTTGCACCTGCATTGTGAGGTCATAGAGCTGCCCATCCACAGTAACCATTATCTCTTTCTCTCTCCGAGAGATCCCACATGCCTATCCCAGGCCCTCTTGAATTCAGAATGCCTAATGCCACCTAACTTACAGCACTGTTATTAGAATCTGGCCCTTAGTGCTCATGTGGTAATTTTTTTAATGACCACATGCTAATGGCAACATGGCCAATCTCTCCTGCCGCAAATCCCATAACAATCCCCAGCAGGAGGGTTGCCCACTCCCTCCTGCTGGCACCCCCCCAACATCCCCGGAAGAAAGGATGCCCACTCCCTCCTGCCAGCGCCCACCCGGACCCCACCCCCGTACATTTATATGCAAGGTCAGCAGGAGATATGCCTACTTCCTCTGGCCAGCAGGCCCGCCTCTTCAGAAAGGTGGGCTTTCCCCCTTCCCAGTGCACCCATAGGCGGGGCTTTAGGCACCTGGGCCAATCAGAATCTTATGCCTCCTTCCCAGTGCATTCTGGGATGCACTGGGAGTGGCCTACAATTTTGATTGGCCAGATCCTTAAGGTTGTTCCCATGGTTTATGGCAGGAGGGGGTGTGGGGGTTCGGGGGTGGCAGTGGGAGGGAGTGGGCAGCCCTTCTGCCAGCTGATTTGCGGTATGTGCTAAAAACAAAAATGAGACAAAAATAAGTAAATGGAAAATGAAACAAAGTTTTCCCAGTGCATGCTCTTTGTTATATCATGTGTTTGTATCTGTTAAGATAAACTATTTTCTGGTAGGCTCCTCGGTGTAGACACCTACCGACTTAGGCACCTACCAGATAATTTTTTTAAAATAATGTAATTGTTTTCTAATGGCACGTTCAATTAACGGCACCGATTAAGCTAGTTAAGAAGAGTTAGGCACCTAGATCAGCTAAGCGTGCTAATCGATGCTCCTAACTTTAGGTATCTTTTATAGAAAGGGCCTTGGTGTTCAGTGGATCCACCATCATTTCTGTAAAGAAATTTGTTTAGATTATTCTTGAGTCACCTTCATCCAATGACTCTTCTTCCAGAGCTCCCCTTTCAGTTTGAGAAAGGCCTACTTCCTAAGTGGTAACACCATAGAAGCGTTTAAACATGAGGTATTTAAAGGTGTACATTATTGTTTCAGCAACTAAATGACCGTAAGAACATCTCATTTACCTTGAATTTCCTTCACTTGCTCTTCAACTCTAATACACAGAGTCATGGTAAGGCCTTCCACAATGGTGTGCATGATGTTAAAATCAGCAACATTGTAGACGTGTGTGCTGTGGGGTTCTGAGGCTATTGCCTTCAGCTCATTCTCATCGGCATTTTTCACACCTGGCACGTGACAGAAAATGACCACGAGTTATTCACATGAGCTACTTAATGCATATGCAAACGTGCATTCAACTTTTATACATTTTAAAGAATGTATAAAAAAATCAAGAGGGGAAGGGGC
Organism: Geotrypetes seraphini; assembly: GCF_902459505.1. Classification (NCBI taxonomy): domain Eukaryota; kingdom Metazoa; phylum Chordata; class Amphibia; order Gymnophiona; family Dermophiidae; genus Geotrypetes; species Geotrypetes seraphini. The sequence continues at coordinate 45,933,480 of NC_047085.1, forward strand.
AGTAAATCCTGTTGCTGGCATACGTTTGCTAGGAGGAAGTGAATCAAAACATTATTGAGATGGCTTGGGGAAATCCACTGCTTATTCCTAGGATAAACTGCGTAAAATTTGTTTTCTACTTGGGATCTAGTGTAGGGGTCCATAAAACTCGATGTAACAAAAACATCCACGTTTGACTCATAGATGCTGACCTTGTAGACCTTAATCTCCAGGACCAAAATCAAAGGGTTAATCTTACCCTCCTGTATATGTATGTTAGCATTCCTATAGCTCTTGTCACTAAATTGTTGAGCTGTGACTTCCCTATTACCGCTCATGGTCTGTGGCAGGATTTGATCTCACAAGTTCTTTGTTTTACATTTTTCAACCAGCAGATCACACCTCATTAGCACTCAGGGAGAGAAAACTGAAATAATTAGCAGCCTTTGAAATACTGCAGTTTCCCTGATATTCTGTGCCACTGTGTGAGAGCTTTAACTTTTTGGGATACATACCGATGGCAAACAGCTCAATGCCAGCATCCCGTAAACTTTTGGCAGGTGGAATCACATCATCTTGGGATTTTCCGTCAGTGATCAGAACACCAATTTTTGGTATTCCAGCTCTTGCGCCAGCCTCGGGCTTAAAACTGTTTTCCAAAATATATGTTAAAGCCAGACCTATAGAAATGCAAAATTGTTTAGAGCATATCACTTTAAGCCAATAACAATACTAGTCTTTTTAAAAAAAATTTATCTAAACATATAAAAGTAACTAATGCACCAGGTTATCTTAGAGAAATCAAGAGTTCATAACTGCTTGCTCTAGCAGACATTCATGGATCTGAGCAAATGTGGCAAATGTCCACAAAACTGCTAGAATGGTTCCTTGGTATTTGTCACCCTTTTGGAGAGGTTGGAGCCTACTACACTCAGTATAACTTTCACTTGTAGTTTGCTAATGTTTTTTCCTTTGCAGTTTCATTGATCCTGTTCTGTTGTGTTGAAGCATTCTTCTCAGAAAGGATCCACACATGAGAATAAACTACGAGCTAGAAGTTCTTCTAAAAGACTGGCCTCGAACTCAAGCCCTTTGCAGGGCCACATTTTGGATTTGTAGGTACTTGGAGGGCCTCAGAAAAAATAGTTAATGTCTTATTAAAGAAATGACAATTTTGCATGAGGTCAAACTCTTTATAGTTTATAAATCTTTCCTTTTGGCTAAGTCTTAATAATAATAATATTGTAATTTATAGCTAAAGAGACATATGGTCAAGAAACTGTTTTATTTTACTTTTGTGACTATGATAAACATACCGAGGGCCTCAAAATAGTACCTGGCGGGCCGTATGTGACCCCCCAGGCCGCGAGTTTGAGACCACTGCTTTAACAGGTTCATGGGTCCACCGCATATCTTTTAGGAAAAATACCTGTTAATGTGTTTCCTCCTTTGTACGGAAGATTCCGGACTGCATCAAGCACAGCATCTTTTGTGACATAGGTGTTCAATTGCCATTCTATGCGGGGGTCACCACTGTACTGTGCAAGACCTGGTAACCAAGCATTAATAGGGGTTACACATCATGTGTGAAAAGCAGTTAGTTTACAATGGGGTCCTTTTATTAAGGCGTGCTAACCGATTTAGTGTGTTCTACAGATTAGCACACGCTAAATGCTAAGGTACCCGTAGAATATAATGGATGCCTGCATGTATCAGAGTCGGAAAAAAATCCATTGCCTGTACATTGTTGAAGAAAGTAAGTAAGTAAAAAATATTTTTATATTCTGCCAAAACCTAAATCAAGTTCTTTAGAGCAAGAAACCGGTGTCAGGTCAAAAGCGCGCCGGGACAAAGGTGCGCGCAGACAATTGAGCGCAGCGCGGAGGCGCGCGCCACAGAAAATTACTGGTTTTAGGGCTCCGAAGGGGGCGGCGTGGGGGGGAAACCCCCCCCACTTTACTTAATAGAGATCACGCCGCGTTGTGGGGCGTTGTGGGAGGTTTGGGGGTTGTAACCCACATTTTCCCTGTTTTTAGGGAAAAAGTTAAGTTTACAGTAAAATGTGGAGGGTTACAACCCCCCAAACCCCCCACAACGCCGGCGCGATCTCTATTAAGTAAACTGGGGGGGCTCCCCAACAAAACCCCCCATCGGAGCCCCTAAAAACTATAATTTTCTTCGGCGCGCGCCTCCGTCTTGCACTCGGTTGTCGGCGCGCGCCTTTGTCTTTCGCGGGGTTGTCTATGAACCCAAGAAAACAGGCATCCCTGGGAATTACCATCAATAATAGTAAACTAACCTAGTAAATATTTCCTAAAATAAAGTGACTTAACCATAGGACTTAAAGAATTCGGATTGTGAAGCAGAAGAAGAGTTCCAAATTTGTGCTGCTAGATAAACAAATCCCATAGGTATGTTACCATAAATATAATTTCACTTAGACAGACTTGTATTAAACAGTGAAATTTGCAGCCTGTGAAAATTGCTGATTTTACTCTTTGAATGGTCAAAAACTCCTCATTTTCTCTAGAGAAAAAAAAATAGCCATTCAGTCAGTTACGATCAAAACTAGTGAGGAAACTTCTTCAGTATTCATTCTTAAGATACAGGAATAAGAGTGTTAATAAAGAAAGTTGTAAACAAAACATTGCAAAATAAGATATTTTTAAGACACTAAGGCCTACCTATTCTCGTTTTATCAGAGCCCACATTGAAAGCAGTCACCAGGTTTTCCAGGAAGAGCCGAACAAGTTTGAAATTGAACCTGCCGATGCTCCAGGAACCATCCACCAGGATGACGATATCAGCGATTGCGGGAGTCTTGCAAGTGAACTGATCTCCTGAGAACCAGAGAGAAACAAAAATCTTGGGACAGATCTTTAAAATATCAAGGAGGCTACCAGTTTGATTTGCCAAAGGCCCTATTTTAAATGGTGGAAGACCCATGAAGATCTTACAAAGAGAAAATTTATCATGTGCATGGGGGATCAATTCTGTTCTGAACAGCACACAAATTCCCTCCAGTACTGGTCTGATCAAATTTTCTAGACATAAAATGTGGTGAGGCAAAGACAATCAAAATATTAGAGAATCAAGGACAAAAGTAATAAGCATAGGTATTCTCTGATGTGCAGATGTACCCTGGAAACATCATTGACCAACACAGATGCAAGTTCTTTAAAAGTATCAGATATTCAAAAGATGGTCTAGATCAGGGGTGTCCAACCTTTTGGCTTCCCTGGGCTGCATTGGCCAAAAAAAATGCACAAACACTGCAGCAAGACAGTGGAGGGAGCTGGCAAGACGGTAAACACCCAGGGACAGCAGATGAAAACACTGCATCGCTCTCGATCGGGGCCACACAAAATATTTCACGGGGCCGCATGCGGCCCTCGGGCTGCAGGTTGAACACCCCTGGTCTAGATTAGAGAATGACACGGTGACAAAATGCATTACCATTCCCGTCCCCGCGGATAACCGCGGGAAATAATCCCATGTCATTTTCTAGTGTCTATTTCAACCTCAGTCCTTTTACACCAGCATTCTTCAAAGCAAAGCTTGCGGGTCAGTGGTTGTGGCCATTCATACTCTGATTCTTCCCTCTCTCCTTAAAGAATGGCATGAAGATGGTTTCCCACAGTTATCCGCGGGGACGAGAACGGTGATGAATTTTGTCACCGTATCATTCTCTAGTCTAGATCCTCATTTCAAATGTGAAAGATGAACGTAAGCAAATGTTTAAATATAACACATAACAAATGGAATGTTTTAAATTCTCAGCTTACAGTCTTAGTTACAGAGACACACAAAAAAAGAAGACTCTTCTGGTGCTTTTAGAACTTTTATTTAAGACCAATATGATGCATGACATAAAAAAAAAAAAAAATTAACAGCATGTTTTGGCACGTAGATAAATATGCACTACCTTTCCTTGGCATTACACCCTTAGCTCGCAGTGTCCCACACGTTAGCTATTTTTAGAAGGAGAGTGGACATTCACACATTATCCAGCTAGCACATTAGGATTAGAACGCACCAACTCGATAATGCAGGGTTATCACAGGAGCCCTTAGAACCTCCTAAACAGGAGGTGGTAAGTGGTCCCTCGACAATCAGAATGGAACCCAACCACATCTCATTTAAGAAGAAATTGAAAACCCTTCTATTTGATAACTGAACTCTCTTCGACAAATTAACTCTAGATGAACACCCAGTAATCTCTTGATATTGGCCAGGCTTCGTTCTCTCTATTTCATATCTATTCTCCCCTTCTTCCCCCAATTCTCCTCCATGTCATATGTATCCTTTTCTCATAACACTGTAAGACGTCTTGAGCCTGCACAGGTATACGCGACGCATAAATACTAGATTAGATTCCTTCAGGATCCCTTTAATCAAGCTGCGCTAGAGGATTTCAGTGCAGGTGGACACAGTAAATGTTCCAATGCTCAGAAAATTCGTATGAGCATTGGAGCACTTACCTCACCAGCCTGTGCTTAAAGTGCAGTTTGATAAAAAGGAGGAGAGCGGGTCATTTTCTTTAAGCCTTGTTACAATTGATTTCGGACAGGTTTGCAAGTCTATAAGATCCATAGTAAGCAATGATATATTATTTACGAAGGCCCTGATTCTATAAATAACGCCTAAGTCATAGGCACCTTGGAGCACGATTGTCAATCATCCACTGGATACTGCTTATAGAATCATGCATAGCAGCTTGTAAGCAGTCTTAGGCACCGGTAGGCGTTGAAACTTTAGGCGCACTGGCATTTAGACCATGGTTTTCTTTGTCTAAATGAGCACCCAAACTCCACGCGAAATCCACCCTTAACCACATCTACTTTCCATGCTGGTAGGTGCCTCGGTGTAGATGCCTACAGTCCTAGACGCCTACAGACCTAGACGCCTACCTGCAAATTCATTTTTTAAAAATCATTTTTTAATTGTTTTTAATGACACTTTCAATTAATAGCACTGATTAAGCCAATTAAGAAAACTGTTAAGCGCCTATGTCAGCTAAGCAGCAATCTAGGCATATTTAATAAAAATCAGTGCGTTAGTAGATGTCCAGGCCCAACTCTGAGCGTGAGGACTTTCACCATCTGAAACCTGGTATAAATCCTGATACGCAACTTGGACACATAGGACTGAATTCTATATATATCCTCTAAAAAAATTGGCACTGAATAAAGCAGTGTCCTATAAGCTGCACTTACAGTTAGGTACGATTTATAAAATATTGCTTATGCCCAGGAACATAAGAATTGCCGCTGCTGGGTCAGACCAGTAGTCCATCGTGCCCAGCAGTCCGCTCCTGTGGTGGCCCTTAGGTCAAAGACCAGTGCCCTAACTGAGACTTGCCTTACCTGCGTACGTTCTGGTTCAGCAGGAACTTGTCTTGCTTTGTCTTGAATCCCTGAAGGGTGTTTTCCCCTATAACAGCCTCCGGAAGAGCATTCCAGTTTTCTACCACTCTCTGAGTGGAGAAGAACGGAGTCTATCCCCTTTTAACTTTAGAGAGTGCCCTCTCGTTCTCTCTGCCTTGGAGAGGGTGAACAACCTGTCTTTATCTACTAAGTCTATTCCCTTCATTATCTTGAATGTTTCAATCATGTCCCCTCTCAGTCTCCTCTTTTCAAGGAAGAAGAGGCCTAGTTTCTCTAATCTCTCGCTGTACGACAACTCCTCCAGCCCCTTAACCATTTTAGTCGCTCTTCTCTGGACCTTTTCGAGTAGTACTGTGTCCTTCTTCATGTACGGTGACCAATGCTGGACACAGTATTCCAAGTGGGGGCCCAGTACAGCGGCATGATAACCTTCTCCGATCTGTTTGTGATCTCCTTCTTAATCATTCCTAGCATTCTGTTCACCCTTTTTGCCGCCGCCGCACATTGCGCAGATGGATTCATTGACTTGCCTATCTTTATGTGCAGCCACCTGCATCAATGAAAACATGGTGTAGGTGGCAGTGCTTAAATTTAGGCACAGATGCTCTTATTCTATAAGAATGCATGCAGCTGAAAGGAATGTTCCAGATCCACCCATTATCTGCCTATCTCCATGCCTCCATTTATGACTTGTGCTTAAAATTTAGGCGCAGATCTCTTGCCTAAATTTACACGCATAACAATAAAAATCTAATTAGTGTCAATTGCTTGCTATCCATTAAATAGTGCGTGCAAATTGGTTATATGGGTAAATTTGCGTTCACAATTTTCAGAAACTTTAATAGAATTAGGTGGATAGCTCCCAAATTCTATAACACCATGCATCATTTTTTTTGGAATGCACCTGTGACCTGCCCCTCCCATAACAATGACTCATTTTGGGTTGCCTGCCAGAGGATTTGGGCCTGGATCTTTATAGTGTCACGCGCAGCCAGATCCACACAAATCCAAATTAGAACCAGTTGATGTCAAGAATTGGTCGTTAACAGGCAGTTATTGATTGTTAATGGTTTGTTAACAAATTTATTGGTGTGTGGATCTCAGGATCACATTCAATTTTAGTCACCCAAATTTGGGATCAATTTATAGAATCCATGGGATAGCTCAAATGCTCTTTACCTACTGGAAAGTTGTCTGATTGGCCCATGTTTTTAAAGGGATCTTTCATGAACAACTCTTGTAAGAGTGCTGGAGAGCAATTTATTAATAAGGTACATTATACGGAGGCCGATCAGCCAATATATCTCCATTACTGTGCACAAGGTCCTCTGCACACAGCATGATGGAAGCTAAATGCACCAAGAGGTCTGTGTTTTTTTTCTTGGGTGGGGGGATCTTGCCAGTCTGCAATCCTTATGATTCTGGGAAAAAAAATCTCATATCCTAGTTTCGCTTGTCTGTCGTGTCCGGGTTGCTTGGCTTGGGGTGCTCTCTTGAAAAGAATCTGCAAAAGAAGACTTTGTCTCTTACGAGAAATAGAAGATCTCATGGAAATGCATTGACAAATGTACAAGCAGGTTTATAAATGCTGGGTCTAGCACGCTAAACATTTGATCCCCTATAAGCTATAAAATGGGTGAAACACTTTTCAATCTCTGACCCTTAAAATCAGCCTTTAATGCAGGTCAATACACCTCTTTTAATGCACATATTAGCAGTGTATATAGGTCATTTTAGACTGTACTGTTTGATAAATTCATTTCCTAAATAGAAGTTATATTAATAACAATAATTCTACTCTGTCTATTCTTAGGAAATATGTTGTACTCTTGCTATTTGTATTTTGTACTTCACTGATTGTCCAGCTCTCTTCAATGTAAACTGCTCAGAAATTGTCTGATTGTGGCAGTATAGAAGAATAAAGTTATGTTATTAAAAAGTGCCTAGTTTAAGCCTATTTTATGAAGGTAACATACATCCAAGATCAGCCCCAGTAGCATGCAAATTTATACCTGCTCTGAAGATGGTATAAAGTTCCATGTGTGTTCTAAAATACATATGTAACTCCTACCAGGCTGGAGGCCCCTCACAGCTGCTATTTTTGGCTATATAGCAGGTTGGTATACAACTTCAATAAAGTAACATGGCTCCCGGTTTTAATCTCTGGGAATTTGGTCTGGGTTCCAAGTCAGGACAAGTAAACCTAGAAGGTCATTGCCACAAAAATGCATTTTCTCCTCCTCAATAAATCAACCCAGGTCATAAATTGTTCTAAACCACAGATTTACTGCAAGCTTTAAGGGGTAGGTAATTTTAAACCAGGACATCAGTGTGGAAAGTCTAAAAAGTGTCTACAGATTTACGTGTATAAATAGCAACTTTCTAAGGCAGCAGTTTACATGTTCATATAAAACAACAAAACTTAAATTGTTGCATGGGTGTTTAATAAGTCAAGCGGTGCTTAGACGATGACTCTGGCTGTGAAGAACTAAGAACTTATTGTAGAGTCTGTGTCCCAAAGTCGAGCCCTTTTGCAAGGGATGAATCGGTATATAAAGTCAAGGAATGGATTAGTATATGGCAATTCGGTTTAGGATAAACTGGGGAGAACTTCAACAGAAACGCCAGTAATTTGCAACATGAAGACAATGCTGGGAAGACTTTTATGGTCTATTTCCCGCAAATGACAAGATAGTTTGGATAGGCTCCAGTTGGCTTTGACAGCAACTCCAGTACAGGTACAAGATCCTTTACCCCAAATCCTTGGGTGTGGCCATATTTCATTTTTGGGGAATTTTTCAGGTTTCAGAATGAGATTATGGCAGTCTACTCGATCAAAGAGAGCCTAACTGAAACAGAGACCTTTGTTAATTAGACAGATAACATAGTAACATAGTAGATGATGGCAGATAAAGACCCGAATGGTCCATCCAGTCTGCCCAACCTGATTCAATTTAAATTTTTTTTTTTTTTCTTCTTAGCTATTTCTGGGCAAGAATCCAAAGCTTTACCCGGTACTGTGCTTGGGTTCCAACTGCCGAAATCTCTGTTAAGACTTACTCCAGCCCATCTACACCCTCCCAGCCATTGAAGCCCTCCCCAGCCCATCCCCCACCAAACGGCCATGCACAGACACAGACCGTACAAGTCTGCCCAGTAACTGGCCTAGTTCAATCTTTAATATTATTTTCTGATTCTAAATCTTCTGTGTTCATCCCACGCTTCTTTGAACTGGAAGAAGTCTGTAAACAGAGTGTCACTGTTTCTTCATCATTGTCAGATAGCTGAATACAGACATGTTAGACATTTTTGGCTAAGAAAAACTGCGTCTGACTAAAGACTATTCCCCTCTTTTACTAAGGCGTGCTAGCCGATTTAGCACGCACTAACTGATTTATCACATGCTAATCGATTTAGTGCGTGCTAAATGCTAATACGCCCATTATATTCTATAGATGCGTTAGCAATTAGCGTGCGCTAAATCAGTTAGCTCACTTTAGTCAAAGGACCCCCTATGTCTGGAACATATTTGTGTTTGATGTGTTTAATGTTTACGACTCTTTCCCCAGTAATGCACACTCTTTTGGCCCCTTTTACAAAGCCTGTGTTAAGTCTGCTGCAACTTTTTTTAAAAAGTGGAGAAAAAGAGACCTCGGAATATAAATCCCACACAATTCAGCACCATCAAGTCATGTAACATGGAGCTCAATCACAGTCATAGGTCTCTCAAAAAACTCCACAAAAAAACCACAAGTATAAACATTGTACATATTTTCAGCCAAATCTGCTTAACCACAGGAGTACATAGGACTCAAGTTCTCCAATTCAATAATGCTGCTATTTCAAGAGTAGTATCCCTCCTCAAACTTTAGCCAAAATTAATTAAAACCAAAAATAATTAAAATTAGAAAAGAAAGACTTGTCCCATTGCAGGCTCGTCATTGTGCGACATGTGAAATAGAGGTCTGCATGGGAACGGGAAACGCGGGAATCCCGCGGGTCCCATGGGAAACCCACAGAATTCCCAAGGGGACCCCCCTCTGGCCCACGGGACTCCCATGGGGTCCCGCCTCTAGCCAATGGGACCCCCTTGGGGATGGAAGGCTTTGGAAGCAGGGTTCGTCCATATAATATAATGGACACCTCAGCCTTAGTAAAAAAGGGGGTTTATAAGTTAATTACCTGAACAGAAAACAAAAAAAAGGGTTCCACCAAAGAGATTCCACAAGGAAAACAGCAGCGCAAACACAGAAGAAGCTGTGGAATTGATGATCCTGTCAGAAGTAATTGCTGCTTTTTATGGGGACAGGCGGGGATGGAGGTAATTCCTTGCGGGGATGGGTGGGGACGGAGAGGATCCTGAAAGGGACAGGTGGGGATGGAGAGGATCCTGACGGGGATGGGTGGGGACGGAGAGGATCCTGAAAGGGACAGGTGGGGATGGAGAGGATCCTGATGGGGATGGGTGGGGACGGAGAGGATCCTGACGGGGACAGGTGGGGATGGAGAGGATCCTGACGGGGACGGGTGGGGACGGAGAGGATCCTGACGGGGACGGGTGGGGATGAAGAGGATCCTGGCGAGGACGAGTGGGGATGGAGAGGATCCTGGCGGAGATGGTGGGATTTCTGTCCCCGCGCAACTCTCTAATGTGAAACAGGGCCGCTGTCGAGTCTGGCTGTCTTTTGCTTGATGTATTCTATCCTTCTGGTGTCCGAATTGTTTTATTTTGGAGAACTTGAGTCCTAGGTGGAGTTTTTTGAGAGACCTATGACTGCGATCGATCTTCATGTTACATGACTTGATGGTGCTGAATTGTGTGGGCATTTATATTCCGAGGTCTCTTTTTCGTCACTTTTTTGAAAGTTGCAGCAGACTTAGCACAGGAGTCCATACTATTTAAAGTATTGTTTTGAGTTTCTGATTTAGATACAGTTTAGCACGAGTAGACTGCCATAATCTCATGCTCACTATACATGCAACTTGTTCCATGCCAGAAATTATCTGGTCACCCATTTTCACCATACCATCTATAGGGGTTTTTCCTCCAGTGCTCACAAGGTCTTCGTCATCACTACTATCCTCAGGCTTTTTTTAATTTAACGCCATTTCAGCAATCTCGCCATCACCGAAGGAATGCACAACAGGTGCATCGTTGTCAATATTCAGCACTTCATTCATATCAGCTGCCTCTAACTTATTCACATTTTCAGATGATAGACTTCTGGCATAAGCAACGAGGTTTGATATCATCACCGTTTCATCACTGACTTGGAAACCTTCAAAGTCTTCCTCTTCAGGTTCACTTGCATTGAACATCGTTAATGGCCAAAGTTTATGATAAGCATTTTTTAATGCTGACTTATACCCCTTTTTATTAAACTGCGCTATCAGTTTTTAGCACGGGGAGCTGCGCTGAATGCCCCGCGCTGCTCCCGACGCTCATAGAGTTCCTATGAGCGTCGGGATCAGCGCGAGGCATTCAGCACGGCTCCCCGTGCTAAAAACTAATAGCGCAATTTAATAAAAGGAGGCAAGTGCATAAAAAGCATCCTTAAGACTGAACACCTTAAGAAAATTTTGAATTCTTATGCCTCATAATTGAGTGGGGTTCTTTGATTGGTTGAATGTTTCCCTGTGGATTAGCTATGCCTCATAATTGAGTGGGGTTCTATGATTGGTTGAATGTTTCCCTGTGGATTAGCAAGGGGTGGGGTTAAGACAATATGGAAGTAACTATAAGTATAGGTTAAAGAGGACACCTCAGCCATCTTTATATAAGAACTTGAAGTGAGGTTGATCATTTTTGGCGGTTATGGTAAAGAAATGTGATGTATTTTTTGGTAGATGATTAAAGGATGGAGGTTTTAGAAGGTTATATCTCTTAGGTGGTCTGATAAGATATGTATGTTGATCTTAGTTTTGTTTTTTAGGGAGGACCCTTGAAACAGCGCTATGCGAAACATGTCGGGTCCAACCCTCCCAAGCCGAGTTATTCTGACAATGAGTGAAGACTGATTAAGGAAATAACTTTGAAAACAGCTGCGAAGCTAAGTTCTTAAATATTTATTTCTATAATTAAAATCTTTATAAATTGGTAGTAAAGGATATGGAACAATGGAATAAATGATTAAGCATTTACACTTTAGAGATATAAAAGGTTTAGCACAAAGCATGGTGCACTTTAAATTCTTTGAAAAAGTAAAAAAAAAAAGTTTTTGTCTAGCTGAGCCGATGAGGAGTTTAACACATAAAGCTCCCCGCGATAAAAGTTATTTGAGGCTGTGGAGTGGTGGGACTGAGGCTCTATAAGCTACATTATATATATAAACTAGTCTTATAGACCGTTACATTAACGGGTGCTAGAATATATATGTGTGTGTCTCTCTTTATTTCTTTCTCTCTCTCTCCTTAGCCGCTTTCTTTCTTTCTTTTTCTTTGGCTGTCCATCACCACCCCTTGCCTGCTCCCCCTGTCCATTCTCCCTTCCTTTTACCTCCCCTGTGTCGACCACCATCCCTTCACAGCTCTCCTTATGCAGCAGCAGGCCTTCTCACTTTGTTTTACCTCCCCCCTGTCCAGCAGCACCTTCCTTCTCCCCCTGTCCAACATTAGGCCTCCGTTCCTTTTTCTTCACCCCCCCTGTCCATCAGCACCTCTTTCTTTCTCCCCCTGTCCAGCAGTAGGCGTCCCTTCCTTTTTCTCCCCCCCTCCTTCTTCTTATCCCTATGATACACTTACCTTGCTCTGCCCCTGATCAGAGGCTCCCGACAGCCGCCCAGTTGCACCCATTGGAAAAGTTCCCTCTGCGGCATCCCACACCCCTCCTGATGCGACTCCCGCTGTCCATCACCTGCCCCTGTGTCTTTCTTCTTGTCTTTGTGTCCCTTCCTCCCTCTGTCTGTCTGTCCAAAGCATTTCCTCCCCCCACACCAGTTCCCTGTGCACCTGTCCCTGTGTCTTTCTTCTTGTCTTTCTGTGTCCCTTCCTCCCTCTGTCTGTCTGTGCAAAGCAGCATTCCCTCCCCCTTCCATTTCCCTCCCCCCACACCAGTTCCCTGGGCCTGCATTAGCGTTTCCTCTACCCTCTTTCCCTTCCCACAGTCGCGACTACAAACGCGGGCCCGAGTCCTTTGCGGCCCCCTCCTTCCCTTCCCTTCCCGCAGGCCCGACTGGCAATTTAAGCAGCATGTCAGCAGTCTTCACACGCTGCTTCGGGTCCTTCTACTGCCCTGATTTACTCTGGCACGTCCGGAGCAAATCAGGGCAGTAGAATGGCCCGAAGTAGCGTGTGAAGACTGCTGACACGCTGCTTAAATCGCCAGTCGGGCCCGCGGGAAGGGAAGAGGGGGGGCGGCAAATGAGTCGGGTACCGGGCAGCGGAAAGTTGCTGGGCTCCTCGGTGGGGGCGCTGAGTGGCTGCGATCCCTCTCCTCCCAGACCCCCCCACCCACCCACCCCCCGGAGGAACGGAGATCGGCGGCTACAGCCCCCTGGCTTCGTCGTCTTCTATCCACTGCGGCCAACCCTAGCGGAAACAGGAAGTAGTCAGAGAGGGCGGGCCGCAGTGGACAGAAGACAGCAAAGCCTGCGTTAAGACAGCATTTAAAAGCGGGTGAGCCGGCGAGAAGGAGGAGGTGGTGGTTTTGGCAGTGAGTGAGGGGGGGAGTCTCCGGCTGTGCTTTCACGATCTGTCCTCCGCATACGCACTCTGGCCACGAGGCCAGACCGTAAGCCGCGCATGCCACTTCCTAGCTGCAGCTCACGGAAAACGGACCCACGCATAGGAAGTGCGCATGCGTGGCTTACCGTTTTATTATATTAGATAATTCTATTCTAAAGTAGTTATTTATACTTGGAGTTTTTCTATAGATTTCATAATTGCATCTAGCATGCTGTTTAGAAAGCAGTCTTTATTCTTGGTCTTCATGGAATGTAAAATTCATAAGAACATAAGAATTGCCATACTGGGACAGACCAAAGTTCCATCATGCCTAATATCCTGTTTCCAACAGTGGCCAACCTAAGTCCCAAGTACCTAGCTAGACCTTAAGTAGTAAAACATATCCTAGGAAAAAAACAGTGGATTTCCCCAAGCCATCTCAATAGTGACCTATGGTCTTCTCTTTTAAGAAATTACCCAAACCTTTTTTAAACCCTGCTAAGCTAACTGATTTTACCACATTCTCCGGCAATGAATTCCAGAGTTTGATTACATGTTGTGTGAAGAAATATTTTCTCCAGTTTGTTTTAAATCTACTACTTAGTAGCTTCATCGCATGCCCCCTAGTCCTAGTATTTTTGGAAAGAGTGAACAAGCGATTCACATCTACCCTTTACACTCCACTCTGCATTTTATAGACCACTATTTTTTTTTATTTGCCGGCGTATAAGACGACTGGGCGTATAAGACGACCCCCCAACTTTTACAGTTAAAATATAGAGTTTGTTATATACTTGCCGTATAAGACTACCCCTTCTTCCGCACACCTTCTGCACAACCTTCTGCCTGCCTGTCCCCCCCTTGAAGGTCTGCACCCCCGAAGGCCTGCACCCCCCCGAAGGCCTGTCCCCCCCCTTGTAGGCCTGTCCCCCCCCTTGTAGGCCTGTCCCCCCTTGAAGTCCTGCCTGCCTGCCTTTCCCCCCCTTGAAGGCCTGTCTCCCCCTTGAAGGCCTGCACCCCCCCTTGAAGGCCTGCACCCCCCCTTGAAGGCCTGCACTCCCTTGAAAGTCTGCACCCCCCCCGAAGGCCTGTCCCCCCCTTGAAGGCCTGACACACCCCCTTGTAGGCCTGTCCCCCCCTTATAGGCCTGTCTCCCCCTTGAAGGCCTGCCTGCCTGCCTTTCCCCCCTTGAAGGCCTGTCCCCCCCCTTGAAGGCCTGCACCCCCTTGAAGGTCTGCACCCCCCCAAAGGCCTACACCCCCCCGAAGGCCTGCACCCCCCTGAAGGCCTGCCTGCCCCCCCCTTGAAGGCCTGCACCCCTTGAAGGTCTGCCCCCCCCCCGAAGGCCTGTCCCCCTTTGAAGGCCTGCCTGCCTGCCTGTCACCCCCTCCCCCTTGAAAGCCTGCCTGCCTGCCCGCCCGCCCCACCCTGAAGGCCTGATGCCCCGACCCACCCCGAAGGACCGCTCGCCCCCCTGGCCTCCCCGCACCACCTATGAAGCAGCCGCAGCAGGATCGCGAAGTCAGCGTCAGCGATCCCTGCGCTGCTTCCTGCGCCACGGTCCCGCCCCTCCTCTGACATCAGAGGAGGGGCGGGATCGCTGACGCTGACTTCGCGATCCTGCTGCGAACTGCTTCACAGGTGGTGCAGGAAGGTCAGTGGGGCGAGCGGTCCTTCGGGGGTGGGGGGGGGATTGAACGGCAAGGCCGGGAGCACCCCCTTAGGGCTGGCACCCGGGGCGCACCGCCCCCTCCGCCCCCCCCTTGGTACGCCACTGCATGTAAACAGTACCCGGCGTATAAGACGACCCCCGACTTTGGGGAGGATTTTAAGGTACTGAAAAGTCGTCTTATACGCCGGCAAATACGGTATTTTAAAAATTTATATTCCACTCTATCAACATTTCTAGGTGGATTCCAACAAACATAAATAATTTATAACAAACAAATACATTAAAACAGCAATTAGTATCACATCAATCCTGAGCCATCTCTTCTCCAAGTTGAAGAGCCCTAGCCGCTTTAGCCTTTCCTTATAGGGAAGTCATCCCATCCCTTTTATCATTTTTGTTGCCCTTCTCTCTACCTTTGCTAATTCCATTATAACCTTTTTGAGATACGGTTACCAGAATTGCACACACAGTATTTCTTTCCTAATTCTCTGTACCTTCATTGCATAAATTACAGTTCTTATCTCCTGTAAACTGCTCTGAACTGTTTTGTGGTATTGCGGTATACAAAAATAAAGTTATTATTATTATTATTTCCTGACTTATTTATTTAAAAATAAATAAATATCCCGCATATCTAACAATAAATAAATAAGTATCCCGCATATCTAACAATTCTATGCAGGTAACAAGCAACATACATAATATCATACATAAAATACAATTTAAAACAAACAATACAATGCCCACAACAACAAAAACATCATAAAACAATCAATTAAAAATAATCTTATAAAAAAAAATCATACATTACACCTAATAAGCATACGCACCTAAAATACCAGCAACATCACAATAACATGATTCCTAACATTCTATTTGCTATCTTAGCAGCTGCTGTACATTGATCTGAGGGTTTCAATGTCCTGGGCAGTGACTCCTAAAATGAAACCCTGTATCACGTAGCTATAGTTCGGGTTCCTCCTTCCCACATGCATCATTTTGCATTTGCTCACATTAAACATCATCTGTCATTCTGATGCTTAGCCTTCCAGTCTCGCAAGGTCCTCTTGCAATTTTTCACAATCCTCTTGCGATTTAACGACTTTGAACAACTTTGTGTCATCGGCAAATTTAATTATCTTACTCGCTATTCCCATCTCTAGATCATTGATAAATATGCTAAAAAGCAGTGGTCCCAGAACAGACCGCTGAGGAACCCCATGATTTATCCCCCACTATACCCACCGTTGTATAGTGCACAGAGCATATGGGCCAGACAAGGTTAACAGAGTATCTCCTGCCCTGATGCAGCCACAGAGCAAAACGGCGGTGTGCCTCGTTTTGGCAGGGAGAACTGGAATCCTGAGACCACAGAAACACGAGCCCGGCAGCACACTGAATGGCAAGATAAGTGTTATTTCCCGCTGATTTTTCAAACTTAACTGTTGAGTGTGTAGCAGAAGTTAAGAACTTTAATGAATGGTACATTGAAGTAATCAGAGTTGATTTAATAATTTGGAATGGGCTACAACTGACACCGTTTACACAGTGGGGCTGAGACAATCATCAGGGGTTTTTGAACGTGTGAAGCAATTTCCCTTTCAAGCACTGCCTCAAGATTTGTTCTGTCAACATGCGGGGATCTGAGACTTTTTCCCCTTCGACAGAAGTGCGCCAGGTATGCTCAGTCTAAATTAAAGTGTTTTTGAATAGTGTAATACAATGGGGGGAGGGGGTTTATAGTGGTGGATTGATAGACGATTTCCCCTTCTTTACAACTTGCAGAGTGGGCCACTGATCAGTGATTTACACTTCTGATCAGTCCATTTTGTTGCTGCCCATTCATCTCGCGAGAATTGACTGTAGCCATTTATGGAGCAGTGCAGGACAAGGCAGCGCGCGAAAAGCTCGCACCTGCCTTTTGGGCCAATCTGATGCTGCTTAGCTCAGTCAGAGGGAAGGGTAGGACCGCCGGACCAACTAAAATAAGGTATGGGGGAGTTCGGGGGGGGGGGGGGAGTCTGCCTGCTTGCCTCTGGGTGGGGGGGCCCTGCCGGAGGGTGGAGGGCCCTGCCTGCCTGCTTGCCTCAGGTTGGGGGGGCCCTGCCTGCCTGTTACTAGGCCACTAGGCCTGCCTTCCTGCTTTGTGCCCTGTCCTTGCCTGCCCTATGCCCTGTCCCGGCCTACCACTAGACCATCAGAGGGGGGACAGGGTGCAGAGCCTGGCAAGAAGTGTGGGGTTGGGTGCAGAGCCTGGCAGGGAGAATTTGGTTCAAAATGGGTTTTTTTCTTGTTTCCTCCTCTAAATCTAGGGTACGTCTTATGGTCAGGTGTGTCTTATGGAGCAAAAAATACGGTACCTTGTCACAGTGCCACACTATTCAACTACTACAAGGACACACCCTAAATTCTCAGGTCCTCCCACATTCATCTCTTAATTCTAATAAAGTGAGACTGTTTTTGAATTCCCCTCATCAAAAAAGTTAACCATTGGATGAAAGACTACCCATTTGAGACAGCTAAACACCTTTATAATGGAGATGGTACGACCTTCCTATACGGTAAGGCTAAAGAGGCTAGGGCTTTTCAGCTTAGAGAAGAGATGACTGAGAGGAGATATGATAGAGGTCTATAAAATCCTGATTGGAGTGGAACAGGAAGACATGAATCGCTTGCTAAATCTTTCCAAAAGTATGAGGACTAAGGGACACATAATGAAGTTCCTACAGTAAGTAGTACATTAAAACAAAACAGAGAAAATATGCCTTCTCTCAATGTATAATTTGCCAGAGAATGTAGTAAAAGCAGTTAACAGAGCAGGACTTTAAAAAAAAGTTTTGACAAATTATTTTTGTAAAGAAGTCCATAAACCATTAAAGAGACAATCCACTGCTTATTTCTGGGATAAGAAGCATACAATGTTTATTTTGTTTTTTTTAGTCTTTTAGGATTCTGCCAGGTACTTGTGACCAGAATTGGCAACTGCTGGAAACAGGATACTGGGTGTGATGGACCTTCAGTCTGTCCCAATACAGCAAGGCATATGTACTTATCTACAGCCGTACACTAGCCACACTAGCAACACTCCTGCCTCAAAGGGTTTCTCTACAGAAGAATACAACTTCATCAAATTATTTTTCAAACAACATTTTATAGATAACTTTCACATCTAGAAATGCAGCCTTTGGACCACAATGTTTGCCCACCCCTGATGCAGTGTTTAAATGGAATGTCAATGATGGCTCCTGCTGTGCATTTCAAATATCTATTTTCAAACCCCGCTGAGTGAATATCCTTTGCATTTGGGCTGAATGTCTCAGGAAAATCTCATTTTCTGGCAGTAGCTATTTGTGCAAACTATTTCCTGCTCTTCAGCTTCCAGAACTCAGTGCCTGATTTGGGTGAATCAGGTTCCAAGTGAATATCAAGAATCATATGAAGAGAATTACTGTGTCCGGTTTGGAAATAAAGGACAAATGCTATTTGGAACAGTGGGTGAACATAAACCAGGACCAGTGAAGGAAAAGCTATCTGTCAAGGGCAAATTAAAAGATGTAACTATTTGATGGTGTTTTGCAGCATGACAAAATTCATTATGGGGTCCTTATACTAGGGTGTGCTAACCAATTTAGCGTGCATTAAAGATTAGCACACGCTAAGGCCCCCATTACATTGTATGGGCGCATTAGCATTTAGCGTGCGCTAAATCGATTAGCGTGCCTTAGTAAAAGGACCCCTATATTTAGTAGAGCGGCAAAGAAAGCAAATAAAATGTTAGGCATGATAAAGAAAGGAATTGCGAGTAGATTGGAGAAAGTTATAATGCCGCTTTATAGGGCAACTAGTCTTTAAGCCCATTACATTAACGGGTGCTAGAACATATGTGTGTGTGTCTGTCTTTATTTCTTTCTCTCTCTCTCCTTAGCCGCTTTTTTTCTTTCTGCCTTTCTTTTTCCTTGGCTGTCCATCACCACCCCTTGCCTGCTCCCCCTGTCCATTTTCCCTTCCTTTTACCTCCCCTGTGTCCACCACCACCCCTTCACTGCTCTCCTTATGCAGCAGCAGCCCTTCTCCCTTTGTTTTACCTCCCCCCTGTCCAGCAGCACCTCTTTCCTTCTCCCCCTGTCCAACATTAGTCCTCCGTTCCTTTTCTTCAACCCCCTGTCCATCAGCATCTCTTTCGTTCTCCCCCTGTGCAACAGGTGCTAGAGTAGACGACTGTTTTTTTTTCCTTTCTCTCTCTGTGCTTGGATGCTGTCTGTCTGTCTGTCATTCTTTCTGTCTGTGTCTCTGTCTTGCGCCATGCCTGCCTATCTCTCTGTGGCCCCCTTCTCTTCCCCAGCATGATTGGTGTGTGCCCCCAGAACACCCTTCCCCCCAAAGCAGCCCCGTTTCCCAATGCCCCTGCCCCCTTTTGTGCCATGCCTGCCTGCTCCGTGGCCCCTTTCTGTTTCCCCCCTATGATTGCTGTCTGGCCCAGGAAACCCCTCACCCCAAAGTAGCCCCCTTTCCCTCTCCCCTTGTTGAGCCATGCCTGCCTGTTCTGTGATCCCCTGCTCATGACTGCTATGTGCCCCCAGCACACCCCTACCCCCAAAGCAGCCCCTTTCCCTCTTCCCCTGCTTGCCTGCCATGCCTGCCTGCTCCCTGTGCATCAGCATCAGCATTTCCCTCCCCCTCACCTGTTCCTTCGTAGCAGCATGGAGATAAAACGGCTCCCTTAGTTCTTTGCTGGATTTTTTTTTAAGTTTAAAGATGCCTACGCGGCTCCTCTCACGATCCGGCCTGCGTCGGAAGCCTTCTCTGACACAGGCCGGGATCGTGAGAGGAGCCACGGCGGCAGTTTTAAACTTTAAAAAAAAAAATGCAGCGAACTAAGGGAGCCGTTTTCAAAGCCGCCGCCGCGGCTCCTCTCATGAGCTGCACTTATATTATGTCGGAAGATGAGAGAGGAGCCGCGACGACGGCGGCAGATTTCAAATTAAAATAATTTATGCGGCCAGCCGGCTCCCTCGAAACCCTCCCCCCCTTTCCCTTCCCGCGGTCCGTCTGGCTGCGTTGTTCTCTCCCTCATTCTCAAACCGTCCGTGTCAGCTGAAGTGGGAGTGGGGGGGACTCAGCACCGGCTGGGCGACTCGAGCCGCCGGCCCCCAGGAGCTCGAGGCCGACGGCGGACATGGCTTGCGTTGCCGAGTTTGGTGACGTACAACCCGCGCATGCGCACTAAAAAAAACCCGACAGATCAGGGAACACTTTTTTTTAGTGCGCATGCGCGTCCTAGCATTTTATTATATTAGATGGTCAGACCACACTTGGAATACTGTGTCCAACATTGGTCTCCCAACCTAAAGAAGGATATAAATCTGCTGGAGAGGGTGCAGAGACGAGCAATGAAGCTAATAAAAGGTATGGAGAACTTGGAATACGAGGAATGACTTAAGAGACTGAGATTGTTCCCCCTTGAAAAAAGGAGACTGCGAGGGGATATGATCGAGACTTTCAAAATACTGAAAGGAATCGACAAAATAGAGCAGGAAAAAAAATTATTTACAATGTCCAATGTGACACGGACAAGAGGACATGGACTGAAGCTAAGGGGGGACAAGTCCAGGACAAATATCAGGAAGTTCTGCTTCACGCAACGAGTGGTGGACACCTGGAATGCTCTCCCAGAGGAGGTTATTGCGGAATCCACCGTTCTAGGATTTAAAAGCAAACTAGATGCACATCTACTTACGGGAGGCACAGAGGAATATGGGTGACTAAAATTACGCCAGGTGTACACCTGGCTGGGCCTCTGCGTGTGTGGATCACCGGACTTGAGGGACCGAAGGTCTGATCCAGAGATGGTGGTTCTTATGTTCTTATGGTTAATAAATAAAAAGAAAAGATGATAATTTTTTATTGCACTTCTTGTCTAACTTTTGAGAGTTCAGTCCTGAACAGAATGAGCAAAAGAAGACACTACCAGGTAATATAAACAACTCATCAAAAAAGAAGCATTCCAATGATAGTCAGGAGAAAAGAAAGAGAAAAAGGGGTATGTTGATGGCTAATCAGATGAGAGGTAGTAGAACTTTAGGGTTCAAACTGAGTTGGAAAGCTGGTCCTGGGACCATCACGTGATGTTAGAAGGGAGCCGAGGCCGGAGCAAGCAGGAGGTGGAAGATGCTGCTCGTGCTGGTGAACATTTCAAGAGGTACACAGGGGAGTGCTCAAGCAGCGGTGCACAGTGCGGCGATGCCAGGCACCACACCCTAGGCATCTCTATCCCTCACTTCGCCACTAACAGAAAGTGTTCAGATTTAAGAAGAGGGGTGACATGGTTGAACTTTGAGTGATAGTACAGGAAACATAGAAACATGTCAGCAGATAAAGGCCAAATGGCCCATCCAATCTGCCAAAACACAGCATCCACTAGTTCTTCCTCTTCCTATGAGATCCCATGTGCCTGTCAGTGACAGGGTGAGGATCCTGTCATAGGCCAGCAGAGGAAGCCTGAGCAGTTGGGCTCATTTGTATAAGATCTGGTAAAGGCTACTGGGAGCTGTCCACTCACTCTAAGTGAAACAAGGTGCTGAAAAGGAAAGGTCCAAGAAAAGCAAGAGCTCCTTTGGGAGATGGGCAATCCTAGGGAGGAGGAATGCTGGCCTCTGGCCTAACTCTTGATAAGCCCAGTGTTGACAGGGGGCCTAGAACAGCAGAAGGAAAGATAGGAGATGCTGGGAGAAAGTCCTCATTGAGAGCAGCTGAGGGACTGGCAGGAGTCCAGTCCTCAATGAGAGGCAAAATGGTCTGGAAGTTGAAGTAACCAGAGGGCCTTGTAGAGCTTGGAGTCCAAGTAGGACTCAGGCTTGATGACCAGTGGTGGGACCAGTGAAGAATCCAGGACCTATGGGGACTCAAGAAGCTGGGGAGCAGAGAGACTGGCAGTGGCCCCACAAGTCCTGCTCCTCTTTCGTGCACAAAGGTTCTTCACCCCCTGAACTGTAGCATTCCCTCAAATTTTTGCAGCCCAAATACATGACCTTGTATTTCTTAGCATTAAATCTTAGCTGTCAAATTTCAGACCATTCTTCCAGCTTCACTAGGTCCTTCCTCAAGAGGGGTGTCTACTCTACTTGATATCATTTTGGTATCATCCACAAAGAGGCAAATTTTACCTGACAGCCCTTCAGCAATATCACTTACAAAAATGTTAAAAAGAACTGGCCCAAAAACCAAACCTTGAGACCCACCACTGGTAGCGTCCCGTTCCTCAGAACAATCTCCATTGACCACTACCCTCTGTCACCTTCCACTCAACCAATTCCTGACCCAGTCTGTCACTTTGGGGCCCATTTTGAGGGCACTCAGTTTATTTATTAGATGCCTGTGTGGATCACTGTCAAAGCCTTTGTTAAAATCTAAATACACTGCAGTATTTTGAACAAGCTAGAGTCGATGGAGCTGATAACAAGGGAGAACAATGAAAGGAGAGTTGCAATAATCAAGCTTAGAAAAGATTAAGGAGTGCAATAGAGTGCTGAGTCCAAATGAAAAAGTGATCGAATGGAATGGAAACAGCAGAGACCAAGAAAAGATGAGGAAACTATCTTGGATATATGAGAGTGAAAGGATAAGGTACTATCCAGAGCAGCCCCAAGGATTTTAATTGATATAGACTATGAGAGTTTTGTTCCCTTCATGGTGAAATGTAGTGGGTTAGAGGAAGGGGACCTGGAGGAAAAAAAATCATCTCAACTGTTTTGTCAGTTGATTTTTAGCCCAATGGACTCTGATAGGACAAAGAACAGCCACTGAGGTTCTGTCCTGTTGCTTCTCCTGGGATCTCCTTTGGACCTCTTTCATTCTTTAGGCTTGATCTTGTTATCCTTCTCCCTCTCCTGTAGCAGAATGGAGGTGAAGTACTGGTTCCCTGATCCAGAATCCTCCTGATGTAGATTCAGCAACTTTTTCTAGGCTCTCTTCAAGATCATGAGGGGCATAGAGAAGGTGGATAGGGACAGATTCTTCAGACTGAAGGGGACAGCAAATACGAGGGGGCATTCTGAGAAACTGAAGGGAGACAGGTTCAAAACAAATGCAAGGAAGTTTTTTTTCACCCAGAGGGTCGTGGACACTTGGAATGCGCTACCGGAGGAAGTGATCAGGCAGAATACGGTACAAGGATTCAAACAGGGATTGGATGGATTCCTGAGGGATAAAGGGATCGTGGGATACTGAGGGAGGAGCTGGGATATAACACAAGTATAGGAAGTAAATCAGGTAATGAGTATAAACTAACCTTGTCGTGCATGTGCAAGACCGGAGGGCTAGGACTTCGATAGGAAGGTAGGACTTAAATGGGAAACCAAGGTGGCAAGGGAGCCCCTTCTGATGATTCAGACAGGTCTTGACCTGTTTTGGGCCGCCGCGGGAGCGGACTGCTGGGCAGGATGGACCTGTGGTCTGACCCGGCGGAGGCACTGCTTATGTTCTTATGTTCTCTTAGGAATACTCCAAGTGTAGTAACTATGCTAACCAGAGACCTTTAAAAATGACAATGGCATTATTTCACTGGGGGGGGGTTTATAAATCTAAAAAAAAAATAAAAAATGAATGGGCCAAGTTATAGAATTGACCCTCAAATGTTTAGAAGAGGATCTTTCAGATCTGCAATTCAATGACTCTCAAGATAGATTTTGTCCTGGTAAGTAAGCTGCTGGCAGACAGAAGTCAGAAATGTATGTGTGTGGGGGGGAAAGAGGGGAGGTGGAAGGAGTCACTGCTGTTCATAGAGATCTTTATATTTTCCCTACCCAACCCTCCCCTATTAGTTTCCCTTTAGTCAGCAGGAGGATTCTTACTTGACCCCTCCTACTTGCCAGTTTTCCTCCACAGTTAGAACCATGTTGGAGCTTATTTGTCAGGGTTTAATTTGTATTTACGTATGATGTGGGGGTAGAGCTTTTTGCCTAAATCATACCATAGAGTTAATGTAACCCTGTTAAGTAAAGTGCATGTTTTTAATACTTAATATAAAAGTACAGTGAAGAACACAAACAATTTACTTAAGTGAAAGTTAAAAAAGTTACTGTTTATGAGCAAAAGTACTACAACTATACTGTTCTCCCAGGGGAGAATTTATTCAGGTACTCAAGCATTTTTCCTTGTCTGTCCTGGTAGGCTCACAATCTATCTAATGTACCTGGGCAATGGAGGGGGAGTCACAAAGAGAAGCATGGGTTTGAACCCAAAACCTCAGGGAGCTGCAGCTGTAGCTTTAACCACTCTTCCACATTCTGTTATTGGTGTTACCTTAACAACTTTATTAAGAACATAAGAATAGCTTTATTGGGTCATGCCCAGTAGCCCATTATCACAGTAGCCAATCCAGGTCACTAGTACCTGGCCAAAACCCAAAGAGTAGCAACATTCTATGCTACTGATCCAGGGAAAGCAGAGGCTTTCCCAATGTCTTAATAACAGATTATGGACTTTTCCTCCAGGAATTTGTCCTACTGATCCAGGGAAAGCAGAGGCTTCCCCAATGTCTTAATAACAGACTATGGACTTTTCCTCCAGGAATTTGTCCAAACATTTTTTAAAACCAGCTATGCTATCTGCTTTTACTGCAACCTCTGGCAGCGTGTTCCAGAGCTTAACTATTCTCTGAGTGAAAAAATATTTCCTCCTATTGGTTTTAAAAGTATTTCCATGCAATTTCATCGAGTGTCTCCTAGTCTTTGTAATTTTTGACGGACTGAAAAATTGATCCACTTGTTCCCGTTCTACTCCACTCAGGATTTTGTAGACTTCAATCCTATCTCCCCTCAGCCTTCTCTTTTCCAAGCTGAAGAGCCCTAACCTTTTTAGTCTTTCCTCATACGAGAGGAGCTCATCCCATTTATCATCTTGGTCGCTCTTCTTTGAACCTTTTCAAGCACCACTATATCTCTCTTGAGATAAGGAGACCAGAATTGAACGCAACACTCCAGGTGAGGTCGCACCATGGAGCGATACAGAGACATTATAATAATCTTTAGTCTTGTTAACCATCCCTTTTTTAATAATTCCTAGCATCTTGTTCTAGAATTCAATCCACTTTGCTTTAGCTAAAACTAAATTTTAAAAATGACTGTCACTCATATGGGTACGTTTGTGATTCATTAATCCAGCACGGCTAAAAATATGTTTAACAACTGCACTGGCAGGAAGTAGAGTGTTCAGTCAAATCTGGCCAGGCTGCAATACTACGGTGGCCTTTTGGCTAGGGAATTTGTCTGAAACATTTGACTTTCATATAGAAAAGAACATCATCCATTGTCATGATTATTAGCATTAAAATAGTGCTATTTAATTCATCACTTGCATCTGGTTCATAGACAACCCCGCGAAAGACAAAGGCGCGCGCTGACAACTGAGCGCAAGACGGAGGCGTGCTCCGAAGAAAATTACAGTTTTTAGGGGCTCCGATGGGGGTTTTTGTTGGGGAGCCCTCCCAGTTTACTTAATAGAGATCGCGCCGGCTTTGTGGATGGGTTTGGGGGGGTTGTAACCCTCCACATTTTACTGTAAACTTAACTTTTTCCCTAAAAACAGGGAAAAAGTAAAGTTTTCAGTAAAATGTGGGGGGTTACAACCCCCCAAGCCCCCCACAACGCCCCCACAATGCGGCGCGATCTCTATTAAGTAAAGTGGGGGGGGTTCCCCTCCCACGCCCCCCCGTCGGAGCTCTAAAAACAGTAATTTTCGGCGGCGCACACCTCCGCGCTGCGCTCAATTGTCTGGGCGCACCTTTGTCCTGGCGCGCTTTTGACCTGACACCCTTGCATCTTCATCTTCATCTTCATTACCGTTATCATGATGTCCAATTACAGAAAAGGGTTTTACAAGAGCTGCAATCATTGTCTGTTGTTCTAACAAGTTTTCTTTTGATGGCAAACTGTGAACCCTTTAATCTTAAGGCCAGACAAGGAGTCTTCCTCTCAAAAGACTCACAATCTAGTGGATAGTCACTCCAATATAAATTTTTCCATGGGATGAGCAGCAGTCCGTCATGGTGGAAACATATGTCTATTCACCAAGAACTGCAACCAGTTCCAGATATCATCTCCACTTCAAAGTGACCCCCCCAACTCATCACTGTTCTCTTTGGCTGGAGACCAGTAACCAATTCAACAAACAAACTTCATTCTTCTCCTAGACCGTCTTCCCTGAAGAGCAACATTTAAGATGAAATGATCCACTGCTGCCTGCGTGACAAGGTTTGCATTAGCAAAATCCTGGTCCAGATTTGCTGCTTCATTTGGTTTACTGAGGAATCATCATTATCGTCTCGCGTCTACATTTATTTTTTACTTTTAACTGCAAGCATCAGATATAATTAAGAAAACGTAGTATAAATTGATGAAATTATTACATTGCCACAAGGAAAAGTAACAAATATATTTGAAAATCCGTTTCAATTGTACTTACCACCCCCTTTTTTAAAAAAAAAAAAAACCAGTAGCGTGTTTTTTAGCACTAGTCGTGGTGGTAACAGCTCCAATGCTCATAGGAATTCTATAAGCGTCGGAACTTTTACCACCGCAGCCGGCACTAAAAATCGCGCTACTGTTTTGTAAAAAAAAAGGGGAGGAGGTAGTTGCTACCCACACTATTGACAAGAGGTAAGAAAGGGCCAAACTTCTACACACCCTGCTCTGGATCCCAGGCCATTAGAGGATTATTTTTAAGCTCTTGATTATGGTTTTTAAATCTCTTAGAGGTATAAGGCCTAAATATCTTGCTCAGTCTGTTAAGCAATACTTTCCTACAAGAGATCTGAGTTTTCAAAGAGATTTATATGCGGTGATCCCTGCTGTTAAACAAGTCAGACATTTAGCCATGCAAAAACATCATTTTCAAGGATCAGCTCCACTGACTTGGAATTCTCTCCCTCCAGATTTAAGGTCTGACATGCACTATTTGGTTTCTAGAAGGAAAAAAAAAAATTGAAGACATGTTTTATTGTTCCAATTTTATTTAATATACCACAAATCAAATGATTGTTTATTGATTTTGCTATACCACCATAGTTACACAAGCAAATTAAAGTGGAATCTCCCTGCTGCGATCAGTTTAGCGGCCGCGGCAGGGAACTTTCCCCTCCCCTGCAAAGACGACAAGCAGTTGGGATGCTCAGTTCTTCCTGCCAGGACCCCCGAAGCCAGCCCCCCCAAATGTTCACGGCAGGAGGAGTGCCTAATTCCTCCTGCTGCCACCCGTCAAAGACATCCCCAGCCAGGAGGGATGCCCAATCCCTCCTGCTGGAAAACCCCCACCCAAAGATCAGCAGCAGGAGGGATGCCCAGTCCCTCCTGCTGTAACATCCTCCCAGTTCATATCCCCCAACCTCCCCAGCCCACCCGTACCCCCAAATACCTTATATTAAGTTGGATGGACGGATGGATGCTTCCTTTGTCCGTCCAGCAGGCCCGCCTTCACTGAATGGCAAATCTGCCCCTTCCCGGTGCATCATGGGATGCACTGGGGAGGGGCCTAAGGCCCTAATTGGCCCAGGCACTTAAAGCCTCTACCATGGCCGGACCCTGCCTCCCACTGATCCTAGTCCCACCACCTCACCTTTCACCATTTCCTTAGTCCTCTGTACCCTTATCATGCACTGATTCGCTTCCCTGCTCGGCGGTTTTATGGTACTGCGCATGAGGAGGCACGGAGTTTCAATCCTAGGGCGCATGCGCTAACTAAGGGCTCCTTTTACAAAGGTGCGCTAGCGTTTTTAATGCACACACCGGATTAGTGTGCGCTATAGCACGCGCTAGCCAAAAATCTACCACCTGCTCAAAAAGAGGCGGTAGCAGCTAGCGCACACGGCAATTTATCGCGTGCTATTCTGCACGTTAAGGCCCTAGTGCGGCTTTGTAAAAGGAGCCCTAAGGGTTTTATTATATTAGATGTATTTATGGTATATGTTGACCGTGTTTATTTTGTTGTTTATATGGTTCATTTTATTTTTAACTTTTTTGATGTTTATTTTGTTATTCTGTTTTTACTTTCAAGAAGTAATCTACCTTCTACTGGCTTGCTGGATACGTGGACCATAAGTGCCAAATTAAAGGCTCCTTATACTAAACAGCACTAGAGGTTTTTAGCATGAGCTGGCGAGGTAAATACGCCAACGCTCATAGAATTCCTATGAGCGTTAACACATTGACCTCGCCGGCCCACGCTAAAAACCTCTAGCGCCATTTAGTAAAACCCAGCATAAATTAAATCAAGTTAAATTACATTAAAACTGTTTCCATAGACTAGAATGGGAGTTAAGTTGCTGTACTTTTTGCAGATACTCCTGCCCAGATACATTCAAGGATAAGGGTATTTGTGTATTTTATCAGCATACAAGAGAGGCAATACAATACAAGATTATAAGGTGCCCTAGGAGACTCTAGACACCCCCCTGAGATTTTGTTACATTCAACTGTCATGGTCTTCTCGATGCCACACCTAATCTTCATTTCTAATTTATCATGTATTTGGATTTGCTAAAACTTCCTTATTTGCAGTGCAAGTCAAGGTACGTAAACGGTTAAAATAAAGCAAAAAGGATCTCCACAATAGCTATAGGAAAGCAACCAATCAAACAAGAGATACATTCAAACACCGAAGCACAAATCATGGTCTTATAAAGCAGGTTGAATTATCCAATTTAGGCCCTGACGTTCCTTCAATAGCAATAATTTTTTTTAAATGGATCTTTAGGGCCATCTTAAAGTTTTATTGAAAGCTTTTGAGTGCATGGAGAGTGGCAAGGCATTCCAAAGAGGAGGAGCTAAGTAAGAAAAAGACGTTCTTTCTGACAGATTCCCAACTTGTGCGAGAAGGACCAGGGAGGACCAATCTGTGATCGTTCATGGAACGAAGATAATGTGCAGGAACATAGGGAATATTAAGAGAGGCTAAAAGCTTGAGGTGCCATTACAGACACTTGTAACTTCTATAGGAAAAGCCAGTCTTGTTGCTCTTAGTGATCCACTGATAGCCAAAGTACATTGCATCACAAACCAGTGGCGTAAAAAAATATAATTTTTGGGGGTGGGAAGGGGAACCAATGTTTAGCATGAGGTACGCAATGGGCACCTCTTTGCCTCTTCCCTCCCTCCCCTGATCCCACAACACAATTAAAACTATACATACCTTAGCTGGCAAAGATCCCCAACCTCTGCCAGCTGAAGAAATGAGGTAAGGGGGTGCCAGCAAGGGGTCTTCTGTTAAGGGGAGGGTAACAACACTAGTGAGAAATGTATTCAACCAGGGTGGTTAATAGCAGGGGTGGTCTCATGTTAAACAGTGAACTGGCAAGGATAGGGGGCAGATTATAAATTACAGTAGCAGGACACTATCCCCCCCTCCCCATACCCACGCAGATTACATACATTTCCCACCCAATCCCCTCAATGGTAAGAGGCTTACATTAAGAGTTGGCATGCTAATTCCTTTACATCACCCTACTATTGAACTAGAGACTGTCCAAAGCCAGGGCAGGATTAACCAATAGGCCAAATAGGCACATGCCTAGGGCCAGAAATGGTCAGGGGGGCCTGATGAAGGAGGGCATCAACATTGTTTATTCCAAATGGCGATGGGCCCCTCCAGCATCGATCAGCAACGCGGGCCCCCCCCCCCCCCGATCGGCAACGCAGGCCCCACCCCGATCGGCAGCGCGGCCCTCCCCCCATCAACGGAAAGTAAGACAAGCAAGCAACGCGGGTAGGAAAGGCAACGGGAACTGTAATTGTGCAAGCGGTGCTACTTGCCCAAAGCTTCCCTCTGACGCAGCTTCCTGTTTCCGCCTGGGCGCATGATGGGGTGGGGTGGGGCAGGGGGCCCAGTGTACTTGTGTGCCTAGGGGCCCTCGATGAATTAATCCTGCCCAGTCCAACACCTGTGGTAAAAAGCAGCCTTAGAACCTACCTTTTTTCAAAGGCTTTTACCGACATTTCGTCCACATGAGCCATCTGACCCATTTGCCTGGAACATGGTTGAAGACACCATTTGGGACGTTATATAGCCTCTCGTGTGAATATCTACTTTTCTATATTTTTATGGGGCTCCTTTTCTCATTGTACATCGCTTTGATTTATGCTTTTTAAAAAGCTATTATAGCGAAGCTCATTAAATATAAAAATAAAAAGAGGTGTCACTCATATTTTTATTAGAAAAAAGTGTATCACTCAGAATCCAGATAGAATAGCAAAAGAGAGAAGCAACAGTCCAAAAAGCACAAAAGAAAGCCTTAGAAGCTGTTTTCCCCCATTTATTTATTTATTTTTAATATTTGAAAGTATTCGTTGGTATTTAAGAGGTATTTGAGGTGTGGTTGAACCAATTAAGGGTGAGTTAACATTCCCGAAGGTAAAATAGTAACTGGTTAACCACATCATCTATTGTGGACAAGATTGTTCAAGTGCGTTTAAGGTTCAATCCAGTTATTTAAAAAAGAGAGAGCGAATGAGAAGTTAAGGCAACCATCAAAGAACGGATTATTGTAGCTTCATGGTGAAAATCTTACACACAAAAGAGTCTGTGTAGAAAACAGGAAGGGAGAGATTATCCCAGCAGGCTAGATTCAGGTAGGAGTACAGTAGTAACTTTTGTTGTTAAAGATTAGCAAACAAACATCTTTCTTTATGACAAAGGGCTCCTTTTACAAAGCCGCGCTAGCGGTTTAACGCACGTAATAGCGCGCGCTAAACCACCGGCCGCGCTAGCTGCTACCGCCTCTTGAGCAGGCGGTAGTTTTTCAGCCAGCGCGGGGGTTAGCGCGTGATGAAAAGTCGCACGCGTTAAGCCCGCTAGCACGGCTTTGTAAAAAGGAACCTAAAATGCATAAGGTATTATCGAGCAACTAGTCTCTACTAAGCTTGATAACAGATGGTTAAAAGGTACCTCCTTCTTTTTTTTTTTTTTTTAAATCTTTATTAGTTTTCAATTATTAACAGTGCAATATAGTGAATTTAAACATAAACGAATCACACAAAAGCACTTTAAATATACAAAAATTTCAACAACAAACATTTTAACCCCCCCTCCTCCCCTTAACTAATGAAAATAAAACCACATGTATAATTTCAATAAAATAGATATAATGAATAATAATTATAATGTTTTCCCATCCCCCTCCCTCCCACCCTGGATGTGTAAGGAGGACAGATAAAAAGAAAAGGTACATGACAACTATTGTGACTCATTTTAAGCAGAAGGGAGAGCATCTGCCCACTGCCACCTCCTCTGCTTTCTTTCTACCCCTCCTCCCAGCACTAACATATATGACCCCCCCCATTTAAAAAAAAAAAAAAAGCTTCTGCCTCAAGCTCAATGGTGTTGGATTTTTCAGAAAGTCACTGAGATTTTATGTGAGTGGATAGAAAGGGGAAGTGGATGGAGTTGGAAGTAGCCCCAGGAGAGAAAGGACACTTAAGTGAGCTCCTTAAGAACCCTTGAAAAAGCCTTTATGTGGCGAAACGGGTCCCGTCGGGGCACATTAAAAGATAAGTGAAAATACTTTTTGTTGTGATGTTTCTTTTAATTTGGTTTATTTAATTATAAAACAACAATAAGTATTAAGGAAGACATCAAGGAGGAGGTGAAAATAAGGGTCAAGGACGAGTATCATTACCCACTGGTATATTTGAAATACACAATTTGTGTGCAATTGAGTGGGTGTTGGAGACCCTTTAGACTTCTATCCATACTGGACACTCGGAACTGGGGTGATTTGCTACTGTGGATGTTTCCAGTTCACCTCATCATCTTCTGCACCTTGTTAGTGATTAACTCATTGTCCCGTCCCAGCGAGTACTTTTCCTGTCCTTGTCCCTGCCTCATTCCTGCAAGCGCCTTCCTCATCTGCATAAGCCTCAAACATTTAAAAAATCATAAGTGTTCGAGGCTTGTGCAGTTAAGGTAGAGCTTAAGGGAATGGGGTAGGGGCAGGGACAGCGACAATACTCATGGGGACAGGATGGGGAAATTGAATTCTTGCGGGGGACGGGGGACAAATTTGTCCCCATGTCATTCTCTAGTTGGAAGCCCTTTGCCTGGGTGGGAGGGGGTGTGATAAAAAAGGGAATAAGAGAGCAGATCGCTGGCTTTTGGTTGATCCTGATTCTCCTGTCAAAACCCAGTGTACTGAGGGAGACTCCTATTCATTCCTGGGAGAAGACAGAGAGTAAAGAATTAAAAGAGCAAACTGTAATCTTTGGGGTGGGGGAGAGAAAAGGAGCTACAGGGCTTGGTTATCCTTGTTCTTCTACCAACACCCTGTACACTGAGGGAGATCTCTCTATGGTTCCAGGGGGGGGAGGATGGATCAATCAATAAACGCTGCATATTCAAGGCCCTTGTAATAGCACATAAAAGATTCCATGCCATCACCCCAGCCTATATAAGATCCAAGCCACGCCTGTACACCCCCACCCTCCCCCTCCACTCTGAAACTGAGAGACGACTGTGCATCACCCCCCCCCCCCCCCTAGGAAGGTCTCTTCTGATGGAAACCGCCCTCAAACGCTTCTACAGTCACTTCGTCCCCCAGCTTTGGAACTATCTCCACCCCCGACAATTCAGGTCACAGAACTCGCTGATAGCTTTCCTAAGAGATGTGAAGACCTTTCCCTTCAACTGAAGGTCCGTCCGCAGACAATCTCCTCTGAATTCTCCCCTTCCAACAATCACTAGTTAGCGGCTCCTCGGGTCCAATTTACCACAACTTCTCCTGGAGTTTTCTATGAATACCCCTACCTCCAGGCTTGTCCTTAAGTTACTGGATTGTCAAATGTTCTATCCGATGTAACCTACTGTGAACGTTTGCTTGTAACACGTTCTCAGCTCCCGGGAGGATGGGATAGAAATCGAATTACAAATTAAGAACATACACCAAACCAAATAAGGACCAACATGATACAACAGGGGCAGGGGTCGAAATACAATAGTTATAAAAAAGAAAACAAACCAAGGAAGCACAAAAAGGGCTAAAAGGGAAAATGTCTGATGCCTCCTGAGGTTCATGTTTCTTTAAAAAGAAACATCATACAATTAATATTTAAGCTTGAATATATATAAAAAGGACATGAGGGACTTAAGCTTGAATATATATAAAAAGGACATGAGGGACTTAAGCTTGAATATATATAAGCTTGAATTATATATAAGGTCTTAAGCTTGAATATATATATAAAAAGGACTTCAGGGAGCTCTTAAAGCGATCGAGATTTTGTTCTTCTCTGAGATAGAAAGGTAATTACTCTATAGCTGCAGGGATGGTGAGGGAACAGGGATGAAAATGCGAGGACAGTGAGGGGATGGGGGATGAATCTTTGTCCCCACATCGCTCTGTAGAGGTGACCCATAGCCAGTTAAGTGCTGAAGATGACAATTAACTGGCTATACAATAGGGGCCTGATTCTATAACATGCGCCTAAGTTAAGCGCTGTAGGGCACCAACATTGAGGACATCCAGTGATACCTAACTTAAATCCACGCGCAATTCAATTGTTTTAAAAAAAACCCCATTAAAAACCTATTTCTTTTAATTGGCAATTTAGTTGGCGCATGGATATCCGCATGGCGTCTAATGATGCCTAAACCAAGGCACCCTCCAACTACTAATGAAGCCTATCTGAAAAGTAGGCGTGGTTAGGGAGCGGAGAATAGGCTTGGCAGACTTAGGCATCGCTAGGCATCTGAGTTAGGCACTGGGAAATAAAGCCTGGCCTAATATACCAGCGCTCACCTCTAGGACGCCTAGTGGTGCCTAAGTCCGCTTAGGAGCTGCTTGGTGTGACTCTATAAACGACACTTAGGACTCCTTTTACGAAGCTGCGGTAGCGGTTTAACGCGTGTAATAGCGTGCACTAAACTGCCGGCCGCGCGAGCCGCTATCGCCTCCTCTTGAGCAGGCAGTTTTTCGGCTAGCACGGGGGTAGCGCGTGATTAAAAGTCGCGCGCGTAAAGCCGCTACCGCGGCTTCGTAAAAGGGGCCCTTAGTGGTTTATTGACAACAGCACTGACTGGCGCCTAGAAGTTAGGAGCGGTTAGGCACCATTTATAGCAGTGTATCGCAAACTTTTTAAGCCACTGCCACACTAATCTCGGGGCTGCGGCTGGAGGGCACTCGGAAATGAACAGATGTCATCACACTGATGTCGTTGCATGCGCGGATGTCCTCCAGCCGCAGCCCTGAGCCTCCTATTACTGCCAATGGAGGAGAGGGGTGCTGCAGAAGGAGAGGTGAGGAGAAGGAGCAGAGGTGACAGTGAGAAGGAGAGGCGCCGGCGCTGGCTGACTGACTATAGGACGTGCCTCTCATGTCTCCTTTAAGCCGGCGCCTCTTCTCTCCGGCATCTCGGGGCATACCTGGAATCCTCCAGGGCACACAGTTTGCAATACACTGATTTATAGAATCAGCCCATATGTGGCTCTGCCAGAAGATGTAGTAAGAGAAGTTAATGTAGCTGTTTTTAAAAAAGGTTTGGACAAATTCCTGGAGGAAAAATACATAGTCTGCTGTTGAGACAGACATGGGACGCATGGAATGTGACTTTGATTGGCCTCCGCGAAGACAGGATACTGGGCTAGATGGACCATTGGTCTGACCCAGTAAGGCTATTCTTATGTTCTTATGTGAGCCGAGTATGGGATAATCAAGCCATTGTGACATCACTGAGAAGGTTGGCTCTTAGGCATTGGTGGAATGAGGCATTGTGACATCACAATTAGAGAATGACATGGGAACAAATTTGTCCCCGTACCCGCAGTAACTCAATTTCTCCGCCCCGTCCCCGCAAGTTTTGTCGCTGTCCCATTCCTGTAAGCTCTGTCTTAACTGCACATGCCTCAAACACATGATTTTAAAGTATTTCAGGCTTGAGCAGATAAGGACAGAGCATGCAGAAATGGGGCAGGGGCGGGGGCAGGAAAAGAACTCGCCGGGATGGGACAGAAAAATGAGTTCCCACGGGGACGGGGAAAAAATGTATTCCCATGTCATTCTCTAATCACAATCTCAGCTCTGGAATGCTGCTACTATTTGGGTTTTCGCCAGGTACTTGTGACTTGGATTGGTCTCCGCGAAGACGGAATACTGGACTAGATGGACCATTGGTCTGACCCAGTTAGGCTATTCTTATGTTCTTAATTCCAGTGCCCAGACAAGGCCCGGCACTGAATTTCTGGGTTTATTTTAATGCCGGCAACAGCCAGCAGAAGCTGATCGCTGTTCTTAGACTATCAGGCCTATAGATTCCAACTTATGCTAACATTCTATAATAGAATCTTGGCACCCAGATTCCATTATAGAATTAGCACTCAGCTTGCTACATCTAGGCATCTAACCTGTGGTGCCCAGTTATGGAATTGCCCCATAAGGCATAAATATTTACCTTCACCTATCCAAAGGCAGAGTTAGCATTGTCTCATAGGTCTCCCAAAATTTACTGGCATAAGCAATCAGAGTAAGACAAATTTGATTTAGGCAGAAAAGCAGGTAACATACTTTCAATCAGCAACAAGTGTGTGGACAAGGAATCATTAAGCACTCTGTACACGATCCTGTTAGAGCTGTCATCAGAATTCCAAGAAGAAATATGTTAAAAGATCTGACCTTCTGCAAGCGAATTTCTCCCATATCCTATGTCCCTGAATTTGGTTTTATTTGAAGCAGTTGCGTTCTTTCTGGGTGGTGCTGGTGGTGGTGTTTCCTTAACTGGAAAAATAAAGAAGAACAGTCAGAATCTTCTTAGCTGACCACTTAAGGTGAAGCTTCTCATAGAACTTTAAGGAACATAGAAGATGAGGGAAGGTGGAATCCTTGTTTTTTGTTTTTTTTTTGTTATCTCTTTTTATTGAAATTTAAACATAATTAAAACATACAAAATAGAAAATCCATTTTAACAATATATATATCCATAAACATAATAGCTATAAATACATTCTTTTATTATATTATATCAAATCCCTCCCTCCCCCCTAATATTAAATATATATTAGGATCCAGATCTCTTCATAATTCTATAAATTCAATAAATTCAGTTTCTTGGTGATGACAGTCCAAGTTTGTAACGATTGTTGGTAGTACCCTCGACGTTTAGCTACATAAATTTCCATCTTTCCTATCATTGAGAGTTTCACTCTCCATTCATATTCATCTGGTATCTGGGGCTGTTTCCAATAAGCAGCTATAAGACATCTGATTGCTGCTAACCCCATGCGTAATAAAGGAATTTGGAATTTAGTTTAGGCCTTTTCAATTGCAGCTTAAGGCCAGTTAAAGCTAGGGTTGCCAGATGTCCCGGATTTAACTGGATTTATTTTGTCCGGAGTTTGAAAAGCAGATTGTGTCGGGAGGGGCGTCACATACACGCACATGCGTGTGACATCATAACTTCGCATCCGCGCTTGCATGGATGCCCTCCCAATCTAGACGAGCAGGCTGAGGGGGCGGGGGTTAAGGGCGGGGCTAGGGATGAGGCCGGGGCATGGCATAACGGAGCAGGGATGGGTGGAACTGGGCTGACCTGGGGGCAGGTCTATGGGTCTGGATTTTACATATGCAAAATCTGGCATTTACATATGCAAAAGCAGGCATTTCTCTGTCCCCGGAGGGCCTTATAATCTAATCTTGCACTTCAGGTATTAAAGAGTTCAATGACTTCCCAAGTGCTGTTCATTGCGGGCTATAGTCTGCGGTGACAGCGAGAGAAAACCAGCATTAAGATAAGCATTTTTTTGCATATTTTACATTTTTTCAAATTTCAGTACATGCAAAGCTTATGCTTAAAATTTACGCATAAAATTTACGTTTGAAATCTACACCTATTACAAAAAAGGAGGTTTTTCCAGCGACCTATGATAGAAGCTTGCAGGGGAGCCTGTGTGTACACGTAGTTCCTTCCTTCCCAGCTCCTGGGGTAATACTTCTCCCCGTGGCTTCTGAAGCCTTCTTCCTTCTACGAGATGAAGTGTTGTATCCAGGCAGGAATTAGGCAGTATACTCAGCATGGATAACTGGGGTTTGTATTGTAAGAATATTGTGACCTACAGAGTGGGTGCTAATGTCTGTTAGCATGCACTAAACTTTCATAAAAGAGCCCCTTGACACTCTATTGTCTCAGGTACAAATATGAGGAGCAATTTTATAACTGCAAACATGTAGTTATGCATGCTCTGTAGTGTATACACACAGGAAAGTTGGATTTATATGCATAAGTGCACTAGGTGTTGATTTATAAGGGGGAGCGTGTGTTGCAGTGGTTAATGCTACAGCCCACGGCTCCTTGTGACTAGGGTTACCAGATTTTCCATCAGGCAAAAGAGGATGTGTGGCCCCAACCCCCTCAAACCCAGCCCCACACAAACCTCATCTCTGGGCTGGAGTACATATGCAGATGTGATATGATCATGTCACATGCACAGATGCGCTGCAGACTCAGCCCCAATCTGAACAGCTTTTCAAAACCTGGAGCAAGTGCCGGGTTTTGAAAAGCTGCCCGGACATGTCCTCCAAAAGAGGACATGTCCAGGGAAATCCAGACATCTGGTAACCCTACTTGTGACCCTGGGCAAGTCACTCAATCCCCCCCCCCCCCCATTGCCCCAGGTACGTTAGATAGATTGTGAGCCCATCAGGACGGACAGGGAAAAATGCTTGAGTGCCTGAATAAACTCATGTAAAAACTATTCTGAGCTCTCCTGGGAGAACAATATAGAAAATTAAATAAATAAATGTGTAACTGCACAGGGAGTGTAGACATGGATGGGTCTCCTACTCATGTGTATAACTTACAGAATGCTGTAAGTTGTACACATCAAGCCCAAACATCCAAGGCACCAATTTCAAAAATATTCAGTTGAAGAGGTAAGTTCAAATCAATGTACAGATCCAAAGATTATACCCCTTTATAACATAAATAAATAATTACATCATTTTAAATGTTGAGTTTTTTGTGGAGCTTTAGAGGGAACTCCTAGAGGCAAAACATTTTGGGCTGGATTCTATAAACGGCGCTGGTGTCGGCAGGCGCCTAAAAGATGGCCGTTGATCGTGTGCCAATCACAGAAGAGCGCCGTTTGTGGAATCACAGCTAGCAAACACAGGCGGCGGAAATATAGGCCAGGGTTTTCAAAGCCTACATTTTCAGTGCCTGTGTTTGACACGAATCGCATCTACGGTGGTGCCTGAGGACGCCACACCTATTTTTGGCCTTGGGTGTCCATAGGTGCTGCCGAAAATTCGACCTAGGTGCCGAGTTTGTAGGCGCCTCCAAGCGCCTATGTTTTTTGTTTGAAATAATTTTAAGGGGGGGGAGTATCAAATGGCTTTGCTGCTTAAGATAGGCGTCAGAAGTGCGGCTACTGGTGCCGTTTATAGAATATGGGCCTTTATTCATAATTCCTCTACGTGATATATGCCCCACAATCATCTTAGATCAAAAATTGTTTGGTGTAGAGCAGTGTATCGCAAACTGTGTGCCACAGCAGATTCTAGGCATGCCCTGAGATGTCAGCAAGGAGATGAGATGCCGGCGCCGGAACTGGATGACTGCTTACAGGAAGCGTCTCTCACGGCGAAAGGCACGTCCTGTAGGCAGTCAGCCAGCGCCGATGACTCACCTCTTCGCCGGCGTCTCTCCTCCTCTCCCCGCATCTCCCCTTCACCTGAAGTGACAGGTTCAGGGTCGCGCCCGGAGGGTCTCCGCGCATGCTTAGACATCGACGTGATGATGTCATCCATGCACATGACATCATCGCGTCGACATCTGTGCATTTCTGGATGCCTTCCGGCCAGGGCACCAGGTTTAGTGTGTCGCAGCGCCAAAAAGTTTGTGGGACAATGGTGTCCATTCAAAAAACAAAATTCAATTATTACAATTATTAAGGGCTCGTTTCACAAAGCCACAGTAAAGGTTTCTACCACTGGCCAGCGAGGTAAATGCTCTGACACTCATAGGAATTCTATCAGTGTTGGAACATTTACCTTGCCTGCCCGCGGTAAAAACCTCTAACGCAGCTTTGTGAAAACCAGCATAAAGGAGTAAATCATTAACCAATGATGCTCAAAGAAACTTTAATTTGCATTCGCAAATAATGCCAATGGATTCCAAATTTTGTTAAATAGGACACTACTTCCTGAACTTTCTGCGTTACTCTTTCAAATCTATATGTAGTCCACCATCTATATTAGTCCACCAAAACGTGTAATTTAACCTATCATGATTTTTCCAATTTTTTGTGATCATTTGAACCTTCTGAGTTTTTGCCTTCTGAGTTTTTTCATTACACATCTGGGTTGGGATGGGCGGGAGGGTTGGGTAGGGATAGATACTGATTAACATAGATATTGAATCTTCTTATTAAGATGTTTAATATTGTTACTATCAATAATTGATGGAAGGGGGGCGGTTATAGTTATGATTCTATACTTTCTGCTTGTAATAGTGTTTTCTTATAATATTTTCATGTTGTCAATTTACTGCATTACACTATTGTAATTTAATAAAATAATAAAAATTATTAAAAAAAAGAAACTTTAAAGACATTGTCAATCACTAATCTTCAACAAGAATCCGCTTCAAAAATATTTACAAATGCACATTCAGGGAGACATCTCCTTCTGGGTGTGAATTCATGTTTCACGCTCCGCTCCATCCTGGGAAGATCTCCTTGTTCAACAGCTCACTTTT
Organism: Geotrypetes seraphini; assembly: GCF_902459505.1. Taxonomy (NCBI): domain Eukaryota; kingdom Metazoa; phylum Chordata; class Amphibia; order Gymnophiona; family Dermophiidae; genus Geotrypetes; species Geotrypetes seraphini. The sequence goes on from NC_047085.1 coordinate 45,972,905, forward strand.
TCGTGCATGGTTCCTTTCAAAATGGATAAAGCGGAATGTGAAACATGAATCATGTTGGAAGGAGACACCCTCCTGGATGAGCATTTATAAATAATTTTGAAGTGGATTCCTGTTGAGTTACTTACATTTAAAGTGACCTTCAGCTGGCTTGCTCTCTCTGTCTTCAGTATATGCAGTGATGTAAACCTTGTAGCGTTGTTCTGGTATGAGACCTTGGATAATTGCTCTAGTTGCATTACTCTGAAGGATCAATTGGTTGGTTTTCCCCTCTGAAATGAAAAAGCAACACAAATCAAGCCTGAACCACAATAGCATCACAATCATAAATATACCAACGATGGCTTTTTCTAACCAATATAACACACGGGTTTTTTTGTTATATCAAGTTTCAATATTTAGGGTACAGTTTGAAAGTGATACCTACTAATAACTACTAATAGGGATATTCAAAATCATGCAGTGGTGGCTTTAGGTCAGTGGTTGTCAACCCTGTCCTGGGGAACCCCCCAGCCAATCGGGTTTTCAAGATATCCCTAACGAATAGGCATGAGAGAGATTTGCATATCTGTCACTTCCATTATATGCAAATCTCTCTCATGCCTATTCATTAGGGTTCATAGTCTAAAGCGCGCGAGGACAAAGGCGCGCCGACAACCGAGCGCGGACAACTGAGCGCAGGACTTCATCGCGCCAAAGAAAAAACGTATTTTAAATGGCTCCTACGGGGGGGTGTTGGTGGGGAACCCCCCCCCCCACTTTACTTAATAGAGATTGCGCTAGCGTTTTGGGGGGTTTGCTTCAAAACCCTAGCAGGCTCTTCTCCAATCTACCTATCCGAGCACCTTGAAATTGCAGGCCCCTCTCGTACACGAAACACCTACCTGTTTTCCTTTCCTTCCCTGAAAGGCTGCCTCTACAAGAAATTCCTCGACAGATCCCTAGCATTCCAAGCGGGCAAATGGAACAAATGCCTCACTGCACTCATCTCCAATTCCCCCCCCCCCTACCAAATGTTCAGGAAGTCAATCAAAACCTACCTTTTTGATAAATTCCTCTAACTTCTCCCCCCCCTCTTCCTTGCCTCCTCCTCGGACCTTGACTTACCTCAGACTCTCGACTCCTCCAATCTTGTCAGCCACCAAATGGTTAAACTAAATGGATCACCCTATCCAACTAATCACCCCTTCTTCGTTACCTCCCATACTAAATGCCTCTGCTCTGCCTTATCGAACACCGCAGTATGTATCACCGCTGTATGTAATACTACTGTATGAACTCCGCTATATATATGTAACTTACAGCAAATGTAACTTCTCTGCAATTTGTAACCTAGCTGAAAAATAACTTCACCGTAAATGTAGCGTCGCTGAAAATGTTGCTATACCAAAAAAAAAAAATTGTAACTTCACTGTAAATGTACAGCCTCTTCATTTGTTAACCGCATAGAACTTCCATGGTAATGCGGTATACAAAAATAAAGTTATTATTATTATTGTAACCCCCCTCATTATACTGGAAACTTAACTTTTTCCCTGTTTTTTAGGGAAAAAGTTAAGTTTTCAGTATAATGTGGTGGGTTACACCCCCCCACGACCCCCCCCAACATGGCAGCATGAGGCAGCGCGATCCCTATTAAGTAGAGGGGGGGTTCCCCCCCCCACATCCCCCATCAGAGCCCTTTAAAATACGGGTTTTCTTCGGCGCGATTGAGCCTTGCGCTCAGTTGTCCACGCTCGGTTGTCGGCGCGCCTTTCTCCTCGCGCGCTTTTGACCCGTCACCATTCATTAGGGACATCTTGAAAACCCGACTGGCTGAGAACCACTGCTTTAGGTATTTGGGAGACGCAGCAAAAGCTTTAGTTGAATCCAATGATAAACTGAAGAATGCAAACACATCAATTCTTTTCCCTTCGTTCTTTATAAATCATGTACAGTTCCAGGGCCAGGTTCCAGATAAAGTGCCATCATCGGTGGCCACCTACAAAACAGCACCATTATGGCGCCGTTTGCAGAATCACGCCTCCCGTGCAATTTCGTATACAGTATAAGATGCTATATTTACCCCCTCTTCTATGAAACCACGCTAGCGGTTCTTAACCCTTTCAGGACCAAGGGACATATTTGTCCCATAACTTTAAAATCCTATAAATTTTGATTGGGATAGCCTACAGTTCTAAATTTGATATGTACAGATTCCATATGATACTGCCTTTATGTAAACAAACTGGTTCCCGACATTCATTCATTAGCGTCGTTGCCAGATTGACGAGAAGATTCACTCGCCACACTGTCCATAAGCCAGAAGTGTGATTTTTTTAAAATAAAAATAATGATATTTCACAAAAAAAAAATCAATTTTTTGGCATCTGCAAGCCCTTTTTACCATAAAAATGTCGTCAAAACCACAAAAATTGGCCCACGATCCTTAGGGTCCTGAAAGGGTTAACGCAGAGAGCCGCGCTCAATAGCCCGCGCCGCTCCCAACGCTCATAGGAACTCGATGAGCGTCAGGAGCAGCACGGGTCATTCAGCGCGGTTTTGTAGAAGAGGGGCTTCGTTTTTCAAAGCTTGCCCTGCGCCGCTTCCCCTTTAAGTCTGTGACACAATTTTACACTGCAAGGAGAGACTTACGGATCGGTGAGGAGAAATGTGCAGCTATGCCTGATTTACAGTGCATACAACACGCTATGACTACTTGCACTTTTTGTAATAGGGCCTAAGCTGTGGAATGCTCTTCCAACGCCTCTGCGCTGTTGCACCTTAAAAAAAAAACTGTTAAAAAAACACATTTGTACATAAAAGCCTTCCTATTGGCAGATTAAGCGTCTCAAGACTGAAAGAATCTATGCAAAAGATATGCTAAGCTGTAAAATGGACTCGGGCTGTTCTTCTTTTTTCCTTTTACTGCGTACGCTCATATTATACGCCGCTTAGGCCCTCTTTTACAAAGGCGCGTTATGCGTTTTAGCGTGGATTTAGCGCACGCTAAATCAACACATGCGCTAGGATAACACGCACGCGTTAGAATTTGGCGCATGTTTAGCACGCACTAAAAAGCTTAGCGCGCCTTTGTAAAAGAGGGAGGTTATTTGTAGGCAGGTTATAAGTGTGAAAAATAAAATAAATAAATATACCACCTTTCTGTAGTTACAATCGAAGCAGTTTACATATTATATACAGATACTTGTTTTCTACCTAAGTTTGCCTACAGTCAGTTCTCCAGATTTTCAGGCCACTTCGTATGACCTTACACTAAAGTTCATTCATAAAAGATTCTATTTCCATATAAGAAGATATTACAGAAGAAAAAAAAACCCCAAAACTACCAATTTACCACAACAGAACAAACTAACCCCCCCCCCCCCACGGCTGGCGCTAAAAACCGTACTACGCTTTTGTAAAAGGGGGAGGGGGAAACTACTGATCCCCCAAATCTGCGCTACACCACCTCATCTTACACCTCATCTTACTCTGGCATGTCCCTGATGACATCATCAGAGACACGGCAGAGCAAATCAGGGCAGAAGAAGGGCCCGAAGCAGCGTATGAAGACTGCTGCACACGCTGCTGGAATCGCCAGGTTCATAGTCAGGTCTGCGGGAAGGGAAGGGTGGTTGCAAAGGACTAAGTGAGCCGTCAGACGTCGTGAAGGGATGGGAGGAGGGTCAGACCGGCGAAAAAACCTTACCGAGTGGGGAGCCGGCAAAGGAGTGTTTTCTGCTGCCGCGAGCGTGGGGTCTGTTAAGCGCGCATGCGCACTCCTGCGGCCACAGACATACGGAACACGCAGATAGGAGTGCGCATGTGCAGCTAGCGTTTTATTATATAGGATGTGGTGAATTCTATATATAGCACTGAAAAGATCTGTGCTGAGCCCCTTTTCTATAAAGGGCACCTGATCTTTAAAAAATACTGGCATAGCACACAACTCGTGCCTAACAGATCCATCACAACTTAAATGATGCACCAGTTAGCAACAATTAAGGGATGAATTGGTGCCTATTTATTTATTTAAAACACTTGTAGGCTGCTTATCAACCATCTATGCGGATAACAACGATACATATATAATTAAAACAAAACATTACATACATAATAAAACAGAACATAGCAGATTATTAAAATAACAGCATACAATAAAAAAACACACATATACCTTAAAATGAAAAGCCAAGCAATTACAGGATTACAAAGTAACCAAATTTGAAAAGGCAAGTCGAAAAAAAAAAAAAAAAAAAGGTTTTCAAATGTTTCCAAAATGCCAAAAAATCTGAGGTCGGACGGATAGAATCTGGAACCGAGTTCCATAGTAAAGGTCCGGCTATCTCCTCATTAAGTTACACATGGATTTTATGCACAAACTCCGGCACCCAACTTTGGGCGACCTAGATAAAATCCGGGCTAAATTTATAAAACACTCTCGGTTATGCGCGCAGCTGCCAGGATGCAGCGGGACATAAATTGCTCACGACTAAAGTTAAGTGCTGAAATGCTGACTTATGAAAGCATTCCACAGTGGTAATAACACACGTAATTTCAGATTCAGCATTCACACCCAGCATTTTAGTGTCAAACTTTAGGCGACCTTTACGGAATTACCTTCTTTATGATAGTGAAGAGAGTTTAATGGAGGAACATAGGGCGTAAACCCCTCTGTCACTGATTTTCTGGGGCATGTGTGAAAAGTTTGAATCCGGTGCACAACTGGCTAAATTCTGTCTCACAAGTCTCCTATTAATCCTATATAATAAAACCCTAGCCGCGTATGCGCACTCCTACTTGCGTATTCCATTTTCCCTGATCTGTGAGATGTAGGTCCGTGGCCGCAGGAGTGCGCAAGTGCGAGTCCCCAGCCTTAAAGCTTCCCAGCACCTACCTACACTCGCCGGCAGGACTGGCCGCCAGCGCTGGACTCCCTGCTATCCACAAGATCGCGGTGTCGGCTCCTCTCGTGGGTCGCACCAGCGTCGGAGAAGGCTTCCGATGCTGGCGGGGATCGAGAGGAGCCGCTGCGACACTCGCCCGGAGCAGGCCAGACCGCGGGGCAGGCAGGGAAGCGCCGACAAAAAAAAAAAGACTCCAGCCGCTCGCCGCTCAATGGGACCAGGCAGGCAGCCACGCGAGGGAGGGCAACAGAATGAAAAAAAAGGTAACGTGCAGGGAGAAGCTGGGCCTGCCTGCGGGGAAAGCATTAAGGGAATGGGGGGGAGGGCCCTTGGAACAGGCTAGACTGTGGGAAGGGAAGGGGGAGTGGCCAAAAGGAGCAGGCCACATCGTGGTAAGAGTAGGGAAGGGGGGTGGGGGAAAATGTTGCTACTGCTGCACAGGGACCTGGAGGGGGAGGGAAATGCTGTTGCAGCTGCAACGGGAAATGCAGGAAAAGAATGACAGACAGACAGCAGGAGGGAGGGAGACAGAAAGAAAGGAAGAAAGACACAGGGGCAGGAAGAGGGACAGAAAGACAGAGAAAAGGGGCCAGGGAGAGAGACAGTGGGAGGGAGAGAGACAGAAAGACAGACAGACATATATTCTAGCACCCGTTAATGTAATGGGCTTAATGACTAGTCATACTATAAAGAGATATTTCTAGTGATAGATCTGTAGCAGTTTCTATTCATCAGGAAAAGTGACATAAAAAGACATCTTAGAATATGTTAAAAGCCATAATGACTTTTTTGTTATTGAGTATCTTGACCCTCTCCTCCGGCACTTCTGCTTAAGGATAACCATGAAAGGTAAACCAGATTCCACTCTATTATTTATTTCCTAATGTACAAAAGATAGTTTCACGGAGCAGAACTACTTATGACCCTAGGGCAAAATATACTCTCAACAAGTACAAACTTGGAAGGCCAATACCAAGCTGACATCTCATTATGTAGTTTACCTAGTTCCACAGAGGGAAAAAGGCTTATGTTTTTGGAACAATATGTTGATAATAGGTTGCACCGTTTTGTGGCAAGTTTAGTTATAAAGTTATAAAGTTTAGTTATTCCCTAATGTTCTTTCCTAATGTTTCACAGTTCGTCTGTATTGTCAATTTGTCGTAGCACCTTAAAAATTGTTAATGTAAAATAACTTGTTTTATTGTTCTATATTATAATTTTTTTATTATGTAATTCGCTTAGATTTAATAGGCGAACCATCAAATTTTAATAAACTTGAAACTTGAAACTTGAAACTTGATAAAGATTTACAAACTTTCCCCCCCCTCCCCCGCCACCCCCTCCCAGTTCAGCAAGCCGGGCTGCTGAGCAGTGAGAGCTAAATGCTGAGTCGCCCATAGGAATAGAATGGGCAGCTCAGCATTTAGCTGGCATTGCTTGACAGTGCAGCTTGATATAAGTGGGGCTTATTTATAATTCTGGTCAACATGTCTCAAAAAAGATGTAGAGGGGAATTTTCAATATGACGTCTAAACCCGATTTTGGACATTTGGGGAAAGACGTTTAAAATCTAGTAGAGAAAATGACCATTTTCAAACCAGAAAAAAGTCTTTTTTTTAAAAAAGGTCTTAAAGGCACAGATTTTCCAATTCACTTTCAAACCTTGCCTATATAAATAAAGTAATGAATTTCATCAAATGTCTAGTATTATTAGAATATCTTGTGGAAAAATTGCAGACGGGCCTTAGGAAATTGGAAGACTGGGCGTCCAAATGCAAGATGAAATTTAATGTGGACAAATGCAGTGATGCACATTGGGAACAATAACCTGAATCACAGTTACCGGATGCTAGGGTCCACCTTGGGGGTTAGGGCCCACGACAAGTATCTCGGTGTCATCGTGGACAATACGATGAAATCTTCCGCCCAATGTGCGGCGGCGGCCAAAAAGCAAATAGGATGCTAGGAATTATTAAAAAAGGGATGGTTAACAAGACTAAGAATGTTATAATGCCCCTTTGCGACCTCATCTGGAATATTGCGTTCAATTTTGGTCTCCTTATCTCAAGAAAGATATAATGGCGCTAGAAAAGGTTCAAAGAAGAGCGACCAAGATGGTAAAGGGGGTGGAACTCCTCTCGTATGAGGAACGACTAAAACGGTTAGGGCTCTTCAGCTTGGAAAAGAGGGGAGATATAATTGAAGTCTACAAAATCCTGAGTGGAGTAGAACAGGTACAAGTGGATCGATTTTTCACTCCGTCAAAAATTACAAAGACTAGGGGACACTCGATGAAATTACAGGGAAATACTTTTAAAACCAATTGGAGGAAATTTTTTTTCACTCAGAGAAAAGTTAAGCTCTGGAATGCGTTGCCAGAGGATGTGGTAAGAGCGGATAGCGTAGCTGGTTTTAAGAAAGGTTTTGACAAGTTCCAGGAGGAAAAGTCCATAGTCTGTTATTGAGAAAAACACGGGGAAGCCACTGCTTGCCCTGTATCGGTAGCATGGAATATTTCTACGCCTTGGTGTTTTTGGCCAGGCCAGGTACTAGTGACCTGGATTGGTCACCTTGAGAATGGGCTACTGGGCTTGATGGACCATTGGTCTGACCTAGTAAGGCTATTCTTATGACACTCATAGGACCGAATGGGTTTGAGTGATCTTCCACTGTGTCTTTTCACTAGTTCCGTTTTTTGTATATTTTTTTAAGTGCATTCAAGTGCTTAAATATTTGCAATGCATTACATGGTTAGATTGTTGTTTGAATAACCAAATGATTTTTGAGTAACAAAATGATTTTTAAAACTTTGTAGCAGAAAAAAACTTAAGGAAACTTAGCTTTGTCGCGTTGCTGACACAATCATATTTCGCCAAGCAGGCTATTTCAAGGTGCACTCCCCCCTGTTTCATATACAGCTTGTTAAAGACTTTAATGCTTAGTTTGACAGGTTGCCTGGTCAGAACTTATATGTTTTGACTTAGACCAAGTCAAAACAGGTATAAATTCTGTATTGGGCCGCAGAGCTGATCGCAACTGCCACGATCAGCTCAACGGCCCAGGCAACCCGTCCCCCCGAAAGTTCACCAGCAGGAAGAATGCCCAGTCCCTCTTGCCAACATCCCCACCACACCCTGAAAGTTTCCCCCCACCCCCACCTGGACCACCCACCCCTACCAGGACCCTCTAATCCCACCCAGAACCGCCCACCCCAACAGGACCCCCTAATCTCACTCGGACCCCCCAATCTGATTTAGTTGGCCGGCCAGATGGCTCCTGCCTGCGTCCGGCTGGCAGGTCTGCCTTCACTGAAATGGCAGGACTGCCCCATCCCGTTGCACCGGAGAGGTGCCTAAGGGCCTGATTGGCCCAGGCGCTTAAGGTTTAGGCACTTGGGCCAACCGGAATCTTAGACCCATCTCCCAGTGCATTCCTGGATGCACTTGGAGTGTCCTAAGATTCCGATTGGCAAGATCCCTTAGGCCACCCCCATAGGAGGGGCCTAGGGGATCTGGCCAATCAGAATCTTAGGCCACTTCCAGTGCATCCCAGAATGCACTGGGAGATGGGCCTAAGATTCTGGATAGCCCAGGTGCCTAAGGCCCCTCCTACAAGAGGGGACTTAAGCACCTGGGCCAATCAGGCCCTTAGGACCCTCCCTGGCGTATCCCAAGATGCACCGGGAAGGGGCAGGCCCGCCATTCCAGTGAAGGCTGGCTGGCCAGCTGGAGGCAGAAGCTGGCCAGCTGGCTAACTAAACTAGTTTACGGGGGTCCGGGTAGGGGTACGGGTGGGGTTAGGGGGGTTCTGGTGAGGTTGGGAGTAAACTTTTGGGGGAGTAGGGGGTGTCAGCAGAAGGGACTGGGCATCCCTCCTGCCAGTGAACTTTTGGGGGCTATGGGGGATGTCAGCAGAAGGGACTGGGTATCCCTCCTACCGCGATGCTTGCAGGGGGGTTCACGGGGGATCACGGCAGGAGGGATTGTGCATTCCTCCTCTCAGGGAAGATCACGGGAGGGTTCGGGAGTGTTGGCAGGAGAGATTGGGCATCTCTCCTGCCAGCAAAAATTGTGTTTATGTGTGTGTGTGGGTGCCGAGAAGGATGACTGGGCATCCATCCTGCCACGATCATTGCTGGGGGGGGGGGGGGGAGACAGTGTCACTATTCTCTAACCAGTGCTTATGACAGACGCTGGTTAAAGAATCATGCTTTTAGGCGAAGGACTGGAACCTCCCACGCCTAAAAGATCTTGTTTTGGCCGTTTGGGACTTGGGCAAATTTTTTTTCGAGAATGGGGCTTAAAGGTAGACGTAGTGGTGATCCGGGCGATTAAACTCCTGAATGTACAGGTAGGCCATTCTTGAACAAAACCACATTTTGGACGCTTTTTTTCGAGAATGGACATTTCCTTGCTGCCAACTTTGGGCACCTAGGGCCTTAGGCCAAAAAGGGACTTAGACATTTTTTTTTATTATGCCCCTCCACGTTTTAATAAACTTGGAAACTTTGTCCAGCTTTGCTTAGGTGGTTAAGTGCTGAATATCACAATTACTATAACCACATCAGAGACAGATAGCCGCACAAACTTGGATATTCAATGCTGGTGCCTGGATATGGCCCAGTACTGAATATGGGGACATAAAGCTGGCGATGCCTACAAAATAGCTTACCAGCTGAATATTCACAGTAGAATAAATTTTTATATTATTTGCACAAGAGAGAGACTCAGATAGCCCCCAAGAGGGGGAGGGGAGAATTCTCTGTAGGCTTGGGGCTCTTCTTTCTTGCCAGAGGAACTCTGGCTAAACTAATTTTAAAGATTGATTTTGATTTCAAGCATTTTGCCTCGAGTGTAAAGGCAGTCTTCTTGGAGAACTTGAAGGGCTGACAGGCCTTAAAGGCAGCTTTTACGCCTGAATTCGCTGTATGGTGCTGCTGATATTGGTGGTTGCCTAAAAAGCAGTTGTCAATTATGTCTCCAGCACAGACGGGTGCCAGAAATGTAGGCCAGGTTTTTCTAGGTCTACATTTCTGGCACCTATCTATGCCATGAATTGCACCTAATGTTACTTAGAAACATAGAAACATAGAAAGATGACGGCAGAAAAGGGCTATAGCCCATCAAGTCTGCCCACTCTACTGACCCACCCCATTAAGTCTGAGTGCTAGTGACCTAGTTCCTTAACTCGACCCTCGTAGGGATCCCACGTGGATGTCCCATTTATTCTTAAAGTCAAGCACGCTGGTGGCCTTTATCACCTGCACTGGAAGCTTGTCCGGTATTAGCCATGCTTATAGTGCTGTAAAGTGCTTACATAGATGTGATTCCAGCACCAGTAGGGCCTTTAATTTTACTGGGGGTTTTTTTGTCATTTTAAATGTCATTTCTCAATTAACTTGAGCACCTACCAGCACCTAAGGTTCAGCACCTTTTCTAGAATATTCCCTTTAGGCTCTTTCGGGCCTTTGAGAGGAGGACTTTTCTATTGTGTGTGAGGAGTTGGAGTCCTACAGTTTTCCCTGCTTGCTTTAAGCCCCCAAATGGTTAATTCACTGCTATTATAAACCGAGGTAATCAAGGCTTGGTTCTCATTCTCTGGGCATTAAGGGATTCTCTTTGGTTATTATCAATAATACCCCTCTGTGTTAATTTCTGTACTCCAAAGTAGAGACTAGTAGTTAGTGTTCTTTGTCTAAACTTATCTCTGACAAATCAATACTTATTTAATATTTTATATTTTGTAAGGGGAGTGGCCTCAGATCCCCGTGCGCTGTCAGTTTGTTAACTTTACAGCCGCACTAGATAGGGAAACTACCTCATCGGCCCTTCTCCCCCTCTTGCCTGGTGTTCTGTTGAATCTATAAATCTGTATTCCAAAAAAGAACTTAGCTCTGGCAGGGACGATTGTTCAATTGTTCATGACTTTCTTGCTGACCAACAAGGATGGATGCATCTCTTCTGCCTTGGGACTGATGCAATCTCCCGTTCTTTAAAGCTCAGTTCCACTGTTCTGTTTCATTGTGTTTGGATTCCTGTCACATTTAACAGAGGGATGGGACCTATTTATTTTTAATTTATCAATTTGCAAACTGTCTTGAGTTTTATAGGGAAAGGCTATAGACATATTGAACCAGGCATTTCTCAAACCATAACTAGATTAAGAAGGGTGTTTCTTTTAATAAGATTTTACGTGATGCAAAAAAAAAAAAAGAAAGAAAGAAGATATTTAGGTTTAAGAGAGATTCCTGTTGAATTCCGTGGGAGCCTTTGGTTGAGAGTTTAATAAATTTCACGGCCACAAAATTAAACAAGGAGGTATTCAGCCAGTTCAATTTTTAAGATGCTTGGTATGTTTGGCTCTTGTGCAGATAGTTCTAGTTTTGACCTAATTTATTCTTTTTATTTTTTTTTTCCTCTGATAGCTATAATTCCAGACACTTTAGAGCAGCAAATAGAGCAACTGGCCAGTATGCAGGCTATTTATGTCAGGCACAACATGTCTGAGTTACTGTGGGAAAGCAGGCTCTGTGGCTGATAAGAAGCATTTTACTGAATTTCATTAACCACGTCAGCACTGGGAAATATTTCGCCCTCTCTTAACCGTGTATAGAGAGATTCTAACCCCTCGGCATAAGAAGCCAGTAGATATAATTTTGCAAATATTTATTGCTGTGCGAACAGTGGAAACTATGTGGTAAGCGCACTAACTTCAGGTGCTTTGAATAGGTCGTGTAGTAGAACTTGTTTCCAAGGGCGCTATCTTGGAGCCCAACGAGCATTGTTTTAGAACATATGTGAGCATATTAAGAGGGGAATTCATCAAAGCTTTAATGCACGCTAAATGTTAAGATGCCCACTTAATGTGTGCTAAGGGTTTGATTATATATATACAGTACTCCCCCGATATTCGCAGGTGTTCCGTTCCAGGAACACCCTGCGAATCTCAAAAAAACGCAAATACGTTTTTTAGCGGGGGGAGACAGGAGAGGGCAGCCGGAGCGCCGGCGAATGAAGGAAATCACTCACAGTATGCTCCGACCGCCTCTTCCTGCACTAAAGTCGGGCCTCACCAATCAGGAGCTGCTTTGACACGTAGCTCCTGATTGGTGAGGCCCGACTTTAGTGCAGGAAAAGGCGGTCAGAGCATACCGCGAGTGATTTCCTTCGCTCGCCGGTGCTCCGGCTGCTCTCTCCTGCCTCTCCGGCTGCTCTCTCCTGCCCGGTCATTCGTGGTTGGAAAATGCCGCGAATGACTGGGACCATGAATTGACTGCGAATGACCAGGGGAACGCTGTATAGTACACACAAAAAAAATCAACACTGAATGGCGCTTAGTGCAATTCTACAGGGTAGGTCACGGAGAAAGTATCCCGCCTCCAGCGATAGTATGGCAAGATGAATGAGCCATTTCCGATCCAGACTCTGAATACAACGATTAGCTGGTAGTTTTGTTCCTGGGTACTTGTCGGCACATAGCCTTCCACAATCACTATTCACTGTTCCAGGGACGACACCATCTTTCTGGCACCGGTATTAGAGGTGGGCTATTTTTCCATGGAGAGTAAAACTGTGACTGAGTTCAAAGAAGCGTGGGATGAACACAGAAGATTTAGAATCAGAAAATAATATTAAATATTGAACTAGGCCAGTTACTGGGCAGACTTGCACGGTCTGTGTCTGTGTATGGCCGTTTGGTGGAGGATGGACAGGGGAGGGCTTCAATGGCTGGGAGGGTGTAGATGGGCTGGAGTAAGTCTTAACAGAGATTTCGGCAGTTGGAACCCAAGCACAGTACCGGGTAAAGCTTTGGATTCTTGCCCAGAAATAGCTAAGAAGAAAAAATTAAAAAAAATTTTTTTAAATGAATCAGGTTGGGCAGACTGGATGGACCATTTGGGTCTTTATCTGCCGTCATCTACTATGTTACTATGTATGGCCTACCCTGTATAAAAGGTGTGTACACCTTATAGAATCTCGCTAAGCACCAATGCATTGCAAAACTTTTAGGTGCACCCATTTAGACCAAGAAAAACTAGAAAAATCCCTGCACCTAACTTGCGCACGCATCAGGCATATTCTATGACAGTGCGCCTAAATTTGAGGAACAACCATTTTTATTTTTAATTAAAAATGTCTTATGTACCGCAAATCTACCAATCTAAGCGGTTTACAACATACATACATAGAATAGGCTTCAAGGTAAAATAACACTATTCGCCGATGACGCCAAACTATGTAATATAGTAAGTGAATGCAGTTTACAGAATTATATGGCGCAGGACCTGCTTACATTGGAAAGTTGGTCCTCAACCTGGCAGCTAGGCTTCAATGCTAAGAAATGTAAGGTCATGCACCTCGGAAGCGGAAATCCATGCAGGACGTACTTCTTGAACGGAGAAACTTTAACTAGGACTTCAGCAGAACGAGATTTAGGAGTAATCATCAGTGCAGATTTGAAAACTGCCAATCAAGTGGAGAAGGCTTCATCTAAGGCAAGGCAGATATTGGGTTGTATCAATAGAAGTTTCGTCAGCCAAAAGCCTGAAGTCATAATGCCGTTGTACAGGGCCATGGTGAGACCTCATCTGGAGTACTGTGTGCAATTCTGGAGGCCACATTACAGTAAAGATGTGCGCAGAATTGAATCGGTTCAATGGACGGCCACCAGGATGATCTCGGGGCTCAAGGGTCTCTCGTACGAAGAGAGACTGAACAAATTGCAACTCTACACTCTCGAGGAACGTAGGGAGAGGGAAGACATGATCGAAACATTTAAGTACCTCACGGGACGTGTCGAAGTGGAAGATGATATTTTCTTTCTCAAGGGACCCTCGGCCACAAGAGGGCACCCGCTCAAACTCAGGGGTGGAAAATTTCATGGCGACACCAGAAAGTATTTCTTCACAGAGAGAGTGGTTGATCATTGGAACAAGCTTCCAGTGCAGGTGATCGAGGCAGACAGCGTGCCAGACTTTAAGAATAAATGGGATACCCATGTGGGATCCCTACGAGGGTCAAGATAAGGAAATTGGGTCATTAGGGCATAGACAGGGGGTGGGTAAGCAGAGTGGGCAGACTTGATGGGCTGTGACCCTTTTCTGCCGTCATCTTCTATGTTTCTATGTTTACTGCTCTTCGAGACATACAGTAGTCAAGAACCTGAGCACTGTCTAAAATTTCCGTTTTAATTCACAAAAACGCCTGAGAAAAGAAGACGGGCCTTTAAAAGTTTTGTAGAGGAACTCAAGGACTCAATCTTCCTCAATTCCTTCGGAAGGGAGTTTCATAACTGAGGTCACACGACCATAAAGATCGAGTCCCTCTACATCTCCAATCTAATTTGCTTGAAATCTGCGACATCGAGTAGGGCCTGATTACTTGAACGAAGGGAACATCCTGGCACATGAACCTTTAGGGCTGCGGCCAGGCGCAGTGCTTGTGGTTCATAAAGAATTTTTAAAAATTAGCATTAAAGTTTTAAAATGAATAGGCAATCAATGAAATTGCTTAAGAATTGGCATAATGTGACTATACAAAAGACTTCCTGAGATTTTTACAAAAGCGTAGCGCAGTTTTTAGTGCCGGTCACAGTGGTAATAGCTCCGATGCTCATAACAATTCAGTGAGTGTCGGAGCTATGACCGCCACAGCCAACGCTAAAAACCGTGCTACCTTTTTGTAAAGGGGGGGGGATAAATAAGCAGCAGCATTTTGAGCTACTTGTAAAGCTCTTAAATCTTTTTTAGGGAGTTACAGTCATCAAACAATTCAGTCCTTTCAAAGGTCATAGCGATTTCAACTTCAAAAAATATCTTCTCAAGAGCCAATTTGAGACGCAGTCTCATTGACACTGAAGTGCTTCCAAATATTTTCAGTTCTCCCAAAATGGGAATTTCAGTATTCTCATACGAAAAAGTCACAAGAAGCTGAAGATTCAATCTCCCAGAGAGCAATAAAACCTGAGTTTTTGATGGCTTTAAATGTTATTTATTGACTGAAAGCCAGGATTTAATAGTATTGAGACAGAAATGCCAGAAATGGAAATGTATCAGAAATAGACTCATGAGCTGAAAAATAAAATTGAATATCACTGGCATAAAGTCGGTACCACACACCCAAACAACTCAATATTTACAGAGTGGTGCAATATAAGTTTAAATCATTTTTATTCAGCAACCAAAACTAACACAGATATCTGCAAGTATATCAAAAGCAACAAAGAGCAAGCTCAAACAGTTTTCAATTTCAACCTCCCACCCCAGCACCCCAATCCACCCTTTCGACATAGTAATGGAGAGATCTGACTCCCACGCTGCTGCATATGTTCTATACACAAGGGTAGGAGAGGAGTCCAAAAGCACTCTATGATGGTATCGCAGAGAGACACCGAGTGGTGCAATAGATATGTTAACCAATAGGAGGAAATATTTTTTCACTCAGAGAATAGTTAATCTCTGGAACACGTTGCCAGAGGTTGTGGTAAGAGCGGATAGCGTAGCTGGTTTTAAGAAGGGTTTGGATAATTTCCTGGAGGAAAAGTCCATAGTCTCTTATTGAGAAAGACATCAGAGGAAGCCACAGCTTGCCCTGTATCAGTAGCATGGAATGTTGCTACTCTCTGGGATTCTAGAATCTTACTACTCTTTGGGGATTCTGTAAGGAATGTTGCTACTATTTGGGGTTCCGGAATCTTGCTTACTCTGAGATAATGGAATGTTGCTACTCTTTGGGTTTTGGTCAGATACTACACTCCCCCCATCGTTGCGGGTACAGGAACAAGGCCATTCACTGCCCCATGGAACGGTGAATGGCCTTGCCTCCACAGTTAAGTTCGGGAACACGCATGGTCACCGATCAGGCACCTCCCTCCCTCCTTTCCTTCCCTCCCCTTACCGTAGCAATTTTCTGGGCTTTTTTCGTTTCCCAGCTGCCCAAGCCAGCTTTCATCAAGTTACGTGCAGCTGCCGAAACTTCTCCTCTGACACAACTTCCTGTTTCCGGTTGCGTCAGAGGAGAAGTTTTGGCAGCCACACACAATTTGATGAAAGCTGGCTTGGGCAGCTGGGAGATGAAAAAAGTGCAGAAAATCGACATGGTAAGATGAGGGGATGGATGTAAGGGAGGGAGATGCCCTCGGATGACTCGGAGATGACTTCGGTGCTAAGGAGGGAGGATCTCCAGTGATCGGGAGGATTTCTGGCGATCGGACGGTGGGGGGGCTGCTGGACCGCGCGTGCACTGAAGGGAAGTGGAGAGGGGGGTTGAGAGAAACAGACGCTGAAGGGAAATGGGGACGAGAGAGTGGGCTGAAGACGCTGAAGGAAATTGGGAAGAGAAGTGGAGAATGGGGAGAAGACACTGAAGGGAAATGGGCAAGAGAGAATGGGGAGAAGACACTGAAGGGAAATGGGGAAGAGAAGTGGAGAGTAGGGAGAAGACATTGAAGGGAAATGGGCAAGAGAGAGAGGGGGAAGATGCTGAAGGGAAATGGGGAAGAGAAGTGGAGAGTGGGGAGAAGACAATGAAGGGAAATGGGGAAGAGAGAGATGCCAGACTATGGGGGGAGCAGAGGGAAGAAGATGGGTACCAAACGAATTGGGGGGGATGGAGAGAGAGAGGGAAGGGAGAGAAAAAGCAGACAATGGACGGTATGAACTGAATGAGGAGAAGGTGAGGAAAGCAGAAACCAGACAACAAAAGCAGAAAAAAAATTTTGCTTTAGTACAAAGTAGTATATTAGTTGTGTTGATAAACATTTATAAACAAAGCCCTGCCAGCTCAACATCTCTTTCTCTAGTTCAGCAGCCAGAACTTTGATTTATAAAATGACAATTGTACAGAATATTGTTTCTTTTTATACTTTAATATAATAAGTCCAGTATAAAACTATTTGAGGCTTGTGTGGATGGGGTCAGATGGTTTGTGAGGACAGGGCAGGGACTGAGCTCGTGGGAACGAGACGGGGACAGGGACCGAGCTCGCGGGGTCAGGACGGGGACTGAGCTCACAGGGAAGGGGACCGAGCTCGTGGGGACAGGATGGTGACGGGGTCCGAGATCGTGGGGATGGGACGGGGACAAATTTTTTCCCCATGTCATTCTCTAATGTCAGAGGGAGAGCCCACGCAGACCTTCCTGAATTTTGTTGACTTACCTGACACCTGATCCCTCTCCTTGTATTCTTTCCATTTGTACTTTTCTATTTTAAATAATGTAGTTCTACCAGGTCCCTCTTGTTCCCAGTCTATCTGTTTATCTTGTCAAGTCTTTGTATGACAACCTTAAACTTAGCATTTTGTATTTATAAATAAATGTACTATTTAACCTTTGAATGTACACCGCCTTGAAATTTGATTTGGCGGTATAACAAATTTTTAATAAAACTTGAAGAGGTATGGGGGAAGAGAAGCGGCACGCACGGGACAATGGGGCGGGGAAGGAGCATGGAGAGAGTGAAGAAAAGGGCGGAGGAGGGGCACCACTGCCTTGGGGTACCTCTCACCCTCGCTACGCCACTAGTCTGGAGTATATTAAAGCCCTAGTATGATGACCCAGGACAGCAGGAGTTTAACAAAGGTGACCCCTCCCCCAAACCCTAGAGAGAACCTAAAGGACGTGTAAAAGGAACACATGCTTAAAGGGCTGAGTTCTCTTTCTTGCAGCCCTTCAACGGGCGTGCGCCTTTTACTTCATTATTTTAGTATTTCAGGAGCTAAAGCTGACGTGGATTTTAGCATGCTTTTCAGTATATACCTGAACATCCCTAAAGTGTCAACCTCAGTGAATTGTATTTTGCCATGCAGAGGTATAAAACAAGATTCTATTGTGCGTATCAGTCTCTTCTATTTCTTTCGCCTTCAGTTTTTCTAGCAAAATCACATGCTGGTGTCTCTAGTAGCAAAAGCTTTATTTGTTTGAAAAGTGTGAGCTTCTTAGAGAAGGATGTATCTGTGTGTCATTTAGAGTATGTTGAGCTGCCTGGCAGCAGGCTTGGGAGCTGGAATGTCATACTGGCGGCTTTCCACTTGTCATATTTCTTGGCCGGTTTGCTTCAAGATACAATAGCTTGAGAACGCCAACCAGATTGCCCCAGTACACTTAATAGCATCGGTATTTGGCATTTCTATACATTGCTATATATATATATATATATATATATATATGCAAATTCTAAATCTGGAAAGGGGTGAAGAAATGGTCATGTTCTTCATGATAACTTTAATTTTATAAATGTATGAATGAACCGGCAAGTACGGAAAGGACAGGGAGAAAGATATGGCTTTGAACAGCGGCTGGTCTATTTCTTCCTCTGAGTCTTACGTTAGAGAATGACACGGTGACAAAATTCATCACCGTTCCCATCCCCGCGGATAACCGCGGGAAATAATCTCATGTCATTTTGTAGTGTCTATTTCAGCCTCAGTCCTTCTACACCAGCATTCTTCAAAGCAAAGCTTGCGGGTCAGTGGTTGTGGCCATTCATACTCTGATTCTTATGTGAGCCAAGGATAATGAAGCCATTGTGACATCACTGATGTGATTGGCTCTTAGGCACTGGTGGAGTGAGGCATTATGACATCACAATATCTGCTCTGGATACCAGAGACTGTCATTCTGTAGTGTCTGTTTCAACCTCAGTCCTTCTACATCTGCATTATTCAAAGCAAAGCTTGCGGGTCAGTGGTTGTGGCCATTCATACTCTGATTCTTCCCTCTCTCCTTAAAGAATGACATGAAGATGGTTTCCTGCGGGGACGAGAACGGTGATGAATTTTGTTACCGTGTCATTCTCTATCTTACGTCTAACCGTAGATTGAGGGTGAGCATTGGATGTGGTGTACTTGGGTATCAACAAAAACCTTTGATACTGTGTTGTACAGGAAGCTCACAAATATCTTGAATATCAGACTTTTTAAGCTCTGGCACACTAAACGGAGCAAATGTTTTTTGTGGCACATTATAATTGAAATGATAAAATTGTAAAACCAACAAAAAAATTAAATTTGAGCATTATTTAAAGCTCTTTAAGCTATATATGAGTAATTGTAACAATGGTGAAACTAACCCCCCCGCTTTACTAAACCACGATAGTGGTTATTAGCGCAGGAAGCCACGCTGAAAGCTTCGCGCTGCTCCTGGCGCTCCTAGAGTTCCTATGAGCTTCGGGAGCGGCATGGATAAGAAGATCCAAACAGGAACAAAGCCTTAATTGCTTTGTTGCTCAAGTTAGGATAAATACTGCTTAAAAAGTAAAAATAAAAAGTCTTCAAGGACCAATCACGTCAAAGGAAGATGCTTGTCTGGGCGGTTGCATCCTTACAAGCACAGACGCTGATAACATTGATAGACTTTTGCGTACGTGACATACTTGTCATCTATTCTAGTGTATAATTATGAAGGGTATTTTTTAAATTAAAGTAACATAGTTAATGACGGCAGATAAAGACCTGAATGGTCCATCCAGTCTGCCCAAACATACACTCTCTATAATTTAATGATTTAATTTAAATTGTTCTTTTTCTTAGATATTTCTGGGCCAGAAATCCAGAGCTCTGCCAGGTATTGGGCATCTATTGGAGTCTCCATCGAAGCTCACTCCAGCTCATCTAAACCATCCCAGCCCAATCCTCAACTGAATGGCCACACACCATGAAAGTCTGCCCAGTACTGGCCTTAGTTCTTCAATATATACCATTATTTTCTGATTAGAGATCCTCTGTGTTCATTCCACGCTTTTTTGAACTCACCGTTTTCCTCTCCACCACCTCCCTCAGAAACGCTTTCCATGTATCAACCACCCTCTCCGTAAAGAAGAATTTCCTAACATTACTCTTGAGTCTACCATCCCTCAACCTCATATTATGCCCTCTGGTTTTACCATTTTCCTTTCTCTGGAAAAGATTTTGTTCCACGTTAATACCTTTCAAGTGTTTGAACATCTGAATCATATCTCCCCTGTCCCTCCTTTCTTCTAGGGTATACATATTCAGGGCTTCCAGTCTCTCATCATACGTCTTTTGGCACAAACTGTCCACCATTTTAAAATTCTGGAATCTCTCATGGAACTCCTGGAATCTCTTCAGGGCACACCACTGTGCCTTGGCACACAGTTTGACGGACACTGATCTAGGTAAGACCATCACTAAATTAGAAAGAGGTTGAGGGAGAGATGGCAGTGTAGTTGCAAAATCATTCTGAAGAAGGAAAGGTGATGAGTGGGTTGCCTCAAAAGTCTTACAGCTGGTTCTGTTCAATATCTAATATAATAAAGCCCTAAGCGCGCATGCGCACTCCCACCTGCGTGCCCCGTTTTCCGTACGCTGTAGAGACCCGCAGGTAAGAGTGCGCATGCGCGCGGCGGCGCAGAGCCTGTCGGCCGTGGTGGCTCTTGCCGTCTGAAGGATGTGAACCGGCGAGGGCGACATCAGCGGGGGCCGGAACGGACTTTAATTCCTGCCTCCCAGGCTTCTCCTCCTGTTCCGGCTGGGCCCGCGTAAAAAAAAACAAAAACCCCCAGAGCTCGCTTCGGGTCTGGCAAGGGCTGCGGGTCCTGAAACCTTCCAATTCCAGCAGTGTCTGCAGCACTCTACACACGCTGCTTCAGGGCCTTTTACTGCCCTGATTTGCTGGGCAGTAGAAGGCCCCGAAGCAGCAGTGTGTAGAGTGCTGCAGATGCTGCTGGAATCGGAAGGTTTGTCGGGACTGCGAGAAGGGAAGGGGGGGGGGGGCGGTAAGGGACTAAGGGAGCCAGCCAGACCGCGGAAAGGGAAAGGGGGAGGGAATGCTGCTGTGGCTGCTGCACAGGGAAGTGGTGGGAGAGAAATGCCGCTGCAAAGGAGGCAGGGACAGAGACAGATAGATAGAAAGAAAAGAAGAAAGACACAGGGGCAGGGAGAGACACAGAAAGACAGACAAAGGGGGCCAGGGAGAGAGACAGACAGCGGGAGGGAGAGAGAGAGACAGAAATAAAGACACACAGACATATATTCTAGCACCCGTTAATGTAACAGGCTAAAATACTAGTCTTTTATAAGATGTTGCAGAAGGCTTAAGAAGACATATTTTGTGGATTAAACTCAAAAGAGCAGCTGTGTCTGAGGGAGTATGCATGTCAAAAATAGGCTACCTCAGAGAGTTCAAGGAGTGGTTGGATACTTGGCAGCCAAATTGCAATAATGGAATCTTGTTTTATACCAGAAACCGCAGTTATACATTTTGGGTATGAAACTGAGGAAGCAATATTACAAATAAAGAATTTTAGTACGTTTAGCCTCTCTTGTTAATAATTCAAATCTGGATACATTCAATCCCTGCTCCAAAGCACATAGAGGGGTATAATCAAAGCATACATCTAAGTCTGATTTGGGCGGATGGCGCTAGACACCCAAAATCGGCAGTGGGGTATAGAAAATTTTTTTTTTTTAAATCATCTATCTGGACGTCCAGGCTGTTGTTCATCCAGACCGCCAGGATGTCTATCTTTATACCACATTTTCGACCAAAATTTTGTCCAAGTCCCAAACGCCCAGAACAAGACCATTTGCGAGCACATCGAGAGAAATGGCCTACTGAGAACAAGCCAACACGGATTCTGTAAGGGAAGGTCATGCTTAACGAACCTTCTGTACTTCTTTGAGGGAATAAGCAGTAGGGTGGACAATGGGGAACCCATAGACATCATTTACCTCGATTTTCAAAAGGCTTTCGACAAGGTGCCACATGAAAGGCTGCTTAGGAAGCTGTGGAACCACGGGGTGGGAGGGGATGTGCACAGATGGATCAAGCACTGGTTGTCGGGTAGACTGCAGAGGGTCGGAGTAAAGGGCCAATATTCTGACTGGCGGGGAGTCACGAGCGGTGTGCCACAGGGATCGGTGCTGGGGCCGTTACTCTTCAACATATTTATCAACGACCTGGAAAAGGAGGCAAAGTGCGAGGTTATAAAATTTGCAGACGATACCAAACTGTGCGGCAGAGTTAGGTCCAGGGAGGAGTGTGAGGACCTGCAAAGGGACCTGGACAAGCTGGAAGACTGGGCAAACAAATGGCAAATGCGCTTTAACGTGGAAAAATGCAAGGTCATGCATATAGGGAAAAAGAACTCGTTGTTCAACTACAAATTGGGGGGGGCATTGTTGGGAGACAGCAGACTTGAGAGAGACTTGGGTGTGCTGGTGGATGCATCACTGAAGCCATCTGCACAGTGCGCAGCAGCCTCGAAAAAAGCCAACAAGGTGCTGGGCATCATAAAGAGGGGCATAACAACCAGGACGAGGGAAGTCATCATGCCATTGTATCGAGCGATGGTGCGTCCACATCTGGAATACTGCGTTCAGTATTGGTCGCCGTACCTCAAGAAGGACATGGCAGTACTTGAGAGAGTCCAAAGGAGAGCAACGAAACTGGTAAGAGGGCTGGAACACTGCCCATACGCCGAGAGGTTGGATAGGCTGGGGCTCTTCTCTCTGGAAAAAAGGAGGCTCAGGGGAGATATGATAGAGACCTTCAAGATCATGAGGGGCATAGAGAGGGTGGATAGAGACAGATTCTTCAGACTGAAGGGGACAACAGGTACAAGGGGGCATTCAGAGAAACTGAAGGGAGATAGGTTCAAAACAAATGTAAGGAAGTTTTTTTTCACCCAAAGGGTCGTGGACACTTGGAATGCGCTACCGGAGGACGTGATAAGGCAGAGTACGGTACAGGGATTCAAACAGGGATTGGACGGATTCCTGAGGGATAAAGGGATCGTGGGATACTGAGAGAGGATCCAGGTAAAAAGTATAGAAACCCAACCAGGTCGTGCATGTGCAAGACCGGAGGGTTAGGACTTCAATGGGAAGTAAGGACTTAAATGGGAAACCAAGGTGGCAAGGGGCCCCTTCTGGTGATTCAGACAGGTGACCTGTTTGGGCCGCCACGGGAGCGGACTGCTGGGCAGGATGGACCTATGGTCTGACCCGGCGGAGGCACTGCTTATGTTCTTATGATGTAGGAAGGGCCAATCTTGACTGGCTACCCAGACATGGCAACAGAGCAGTGGGGCACCTTACAGGGCACTGCTGTGAACTTCACAAAAAGGGTGCCACATAAACATCTCACCAGATCCTCCAAAAACCCGCTATACCCGCCTGTCTACAACCTCAATGGCCCTTATGGCAGCAGGTGGCACCTATGCGGCGGTAGAGTAGGGTCTGGGCGACTTTTGGTGGGTGCACATGTTCCACCATAAATGTAATGGTCAGGGCTCCTTTTACTAGGCTGCGCTAGCGGTTTTACCGCACGCGCTACACGCTAACGCCTCCATAGAGCTGGCATTAGTATTTTCCGCGTAGCGCGGGGGTTAGCATGCGCTAATCTTCAGCGCGCGTTAAAAACGCTAGCGCAGCTTAGTAAAAGGAGCCCTTAGAGTGGCTTATGAGCCTTGGTCCTCCTCTCTATGGTTCAATAGCCCACCCCCAGGCTACTTAAGACACTTGTGTGCAGCTCTACCAGGTGTTCCTATACCAGCAGCTGATGTTCTGGAGACAGGTATGTACTTTTTTATTCTGATCTTCGTGGAGTTGTGAGGGGGGTCAGCATATACTGGGGGAGTGTGTGTGTGGGTCTTTACTTTGTCTCTGCACTGGTTATTTGGTCACTTTGCATACCTTTTTGGCACTTATACCTGTTTGTTTGTTTTTTTACATCATCTAAGAACATAAGCAGTGCCTCCGCTGGGCCAGATCAAGGGTCCATCATGCCCAGCAGTCCGCTCACACAGCGGCCCATCAGGTCCAGGACCCTTTATAGTAATTCTCTATCTATACTCTTCTATCCCCTTTTCCTTCAGGAAATTATCTAATCCCTTCTTGAACCCCAATACCGTACTCTGTCCTATCACACCCTCTGGAAGCACATTCCAGGCGTCCACCACCCTTTGTTTAAATTTTGTCCAGGATGTCTAGCAAAACATTCGATTATCCTTGCAGGACCACTTCCCTAACCCCAATCCCTGCAGCACATCTTTCACTAACCACTCCTCCAGATACGACCCTTTCAGCTCTGGGCACATTGTCAACCCGCCGCTACATTAAAAGCATACCTTTGCTGGCAGGGATGCCAAGTTCCAGCAACAGAAGTATCTGGAGTAAATCCCTGCACGTGCTGCCACAATAGTGCTCATCAGACACCAATGCTGGCAGAATACTGGGCTCGATGGGTGTAGAGTCGAGGGTTTGTGCAAGGGTGGCAGGAGAGAGTGGGCATCTCTCCCACTGTGGGGGTAAAGTCAGGGATTGTGCGAGTGCGGCAGAAGAGAGTGGGCATCTCTCCTGCTGATCTTCAATTTGGGATTTGTTTGTTTTTATTTTCATTTGTGTATATGTGTGGAGGGGTCTGAGCTGTCAAACTTTATTTCCTGTTAGTTCCTGAGCCAATCAGCACTCAGGCACTGATCAGAAAATAAAACTACGACCTGTCGGCAAATTTTGGCCGCAAACGTGGCACAACGAGGTTAGCGAATCACTCGGCAATTATAGAGAATTGCTCGGAGTGCTCATTTTAATATTAATGACCTCGTTGTGCTACGTTTGCATGGCAGTATCGGAGACTGCTAGACACCTCAGAAGAGAGCACGGTAAGCCTTTTTAATAATCCGCCGCTAAAATACATGCACGATAAACCGGCTGGAACTGGGGTAGCGACCATATTAAAGGCAACCTTAAATTTTATTTAATAATTTTTAAAATTAATTCATTTTACTATACCGTTCTCCCAAGGGAGCTCAGAATGGTTTACATGAATTTATTCAGGTACTCAAGCATTTTTCCCCGTCTGTCCCGGCGGGCTCACAATCTATCTAATGTAACTGGGGCAATGGGAGGGATTAAGTGACTTGCCCAGGGTCACAAGGAGCAGTGTGGGTTTGAACCCACAGCCTCAGGGGGCTGAGGCTGTAGCTTTAACCACTGCGCCACACACTCCCCACTGGCCCCGAGTCGCAGACTGCCTATGACCTCCAGAGCGACCTCTCACCACTAGTGAGAGGCCAGTTACATAAACCTATTTCCCATGACCCTGAAATATTTGTTGCCCTGCTTCTTGATATCTGTTTCGTAGAGAAGGGAGAAATAAGACTACCACTAAAAAAAAAAAAAAAAAAAAGAAAAATGGGTATCTTTAAAAGTTTGTAAGGAACACACATTTAGTTTTCAGTGTTTCTTCCTTCCTTCTCCATCTCCTTAGCTGGAAGCTTCCTTCAGAAAGTGCTCAGACTGCGGGAGAATGTACGGAAATAAGTAGGCCCTGCTTTGTCGGGATACTTTTGTAATATTGTTAAATTACATGTTGTTCTAACATCTGGTCCAAACAAATGCAAATGTGTGCATGTACCTGCATATTTGATAAAATCTCTACTTCAGGATGCAGATGAAAGCTCGGCTCTTAAGCCTTTAATGGTAGCAGCAACTAAGAAGCTATTCACACACACAAGGACTAACGCCAGCACACCAGCTGCACATACCACAGCAGGATTTGCTTATCCACTCCTACTCAAGCTGAGATCATTTTCATGCACCTTTTTCTCAGTCCAAGTGCAATTTTTGCTTGAGTTAGTCACCCTTATTTTCTATCTAACTCCAGTCACTCTACCTGATCTGTAGATGCAGTATGTTCCACTTTCCCCTTAAAGCCTAGGCTCTCTATTAAGATGCTTCAATGTGTATTTTGTTGACATTGTAATGTAGATTAGATAGCCCAGCCTAATCCAAACTATCTCAACCAAACACAGGAGAACTCACAAACCGTTCACGCATCCCCCAATCAGAGGCATCAAATGAAAAAAAAAACTGTACGCTGGCCTTCTAGTCACACAAGCAGCAAAACTAGACTTACTGTAACCATGGGTTACAAAAATAAGTTTGAAATATGTTATAGTTTATAGGGCAGAAGACCTGATAGAAGTTTTTATTTTGAAGTGAAAAGTTTTGTTTGTTGGTTTTGCTGTTGATCAAAATTGAACTCAAAAGAAGAAAAAAGAAGCGTTGGTACCCAACGGCTGTGTAAAATAAACAACGGAGTCCTGTGAGAAATTTTACATTTGAAATCTGTGAGAAAAATCTTTTGAAAGGATTAAATTCTATGAGGAAAAGTGTATTTGGGATTTTATGTTAAAGTTATTTGGATATATATCTTTTAGAATTGTAATAATAAAATAACAAAAACTCTTATTTCTTGTAAATTTTTTTAAAGGTAATTTTAGATTTTATGTTTAACTTTTCCCTCTCAAGAGACTGAAAATAATGAGTTTCAAAGAGGGAGGGGTTACATTACCAACTTTCCAATTTACTGATAACGACTCCAGACCACAAATCGTTCGGAAAAGAAATAAAAACCATCCTATTCAAGAAATCCTTGAAAACGAACAATCACCGCTAGACTCATCCCAATTCTCTGAAGCAACTCGCTCTACTCTTCAATTCCTCTGGAAATGGCCAGATAACTCCTTTTGTAATCCGCCTTGAACCACAAGGTATTGGTGGAATAGAAATCACTAATGTAATGTAATGTAATATAGGTAGGGTGACGAGGCGTCCGGATTTCCCCGGACATGTCCTCCTTTTGAGGCATAACGGGGCAGTTTAAGGCATAACGGGGCGGGAATGGGTGGAACTGAGTTAGCCTAGGGGGCGGGTCTAGAGGTCTGGATTTTCTGTTTGGAAAATTTGGCCTTGGAATAGTTCCCCGAATGCATTATTCGTAATCAGCCGAATAGTGATTTAAATTTCAATACTAATAATCTGGGGCTCCTACTGAAATAAACACTTGATCTCTATTCCATGTTGCTTCTTTTATTATTTTTGTTATGTTAAAGCTCAATGCCCATTATTCATACAGCTCCTCTTTACGTAACGGCCAAATTCTATTCTTACGACTCAGTCATTAAGCAAATTGATCGTTAACTGAGGAGTGTTTTAAGTCCGTCCCCCCCCCCCCTTCCTCAACCTTACCTTAAAGCACTGGTGGTCTAGCGGCGAAGCAGGGCAGGAACGATCTTCCTACTCTCCTGCCCCATGAAAGCCACGATCAAAAATGGCTGCTACAAGACTGCAGGAGCTTGAGAAAACCACCACGGAAACTAGCAGCAGCCATTTTTGATTGTGGCTTTCACGGATCAGGAGCATAGGAAGATTGCTTCTGTCCCGATTCACCATTAGGATGCCATGCTGCCATTTCCACCGACTGGTTGGAGAGCTGGTTGTCAGTCCGGGCATTCATTAGCCGGGTAGTGAGAAATAGCTGTATTTGGTATTCATATTCAGCAGAATAACTTTCATTATTCGTATTTGGCCAAATAATAAAATATGCTATTCAGTACATCTCAAATGCCATATGGTGTACTGTTATTTGAATAATTTTGCCGCTGTAACTGGCTATTACCCATGCCTGGATTATTCTTACTGTATACTGCCTTGGTTGAATTTCTTTGAAAAGGCTGTCAGCAGATCCTAATAAATAAATAACAAGCATTTGGATTGCAAGTTCCCTCCAACTCCTCTCAAACTACAAGGGTCATTTCATAAATAATGCACACTATTTTTTTAAATTTACATGTTGTTGTTTTTTTTTTTTTCCCCAAGTATTTCTTTACAATCCTTCAATATAGTCTCCCTGCTTTGCAATGACCGAGTTCCAACATCCGGGAAGCTTCATTATTCCATCCAAGACACCGTTTTTGTTCAGTTGCCGAATGGCTCGGGTACCGGCGGAAGAAAGCTCTTCCAGAGATGCAAAACAATGTCCACACATAGGTTGTTTCAACTTTGGAAAAAGGTCAAAGTCTGGTGGTCTCGTGCCTGGACTGTAGGGAGCATGAGGTAACACCTCCCAGCCGTATTCGTGTAATTTTTCAATGACGACATTCCCTATGTGCAGGCGAGCGTTGTCGTGAAGAATGAGTGGCCCAGCCAAGAACAACTGAGGTCGGGTTTTGTGCATTTTTCTGCACATTGTTTGCAAAAAATCACGATAATACACTGCTGTAACAGACAAAGTTCTACATGGAACTTTGTCTGTGATGATGATGCCTTCATGATCATAAGCAAAAGTCATCATTTGTTTGACTTTTGATTGAGCTCATCGAAATTTTTTTGGTCGTGGGGAAGATGGGGCTCTCCACTCGTCATTGAAAAACTACGCGAATACGGCTGGGAGGTATTACCTCACGCTCCCTACAGTCCAGACATGAGTCCACCAGACTTAGCCCTTTTTCCAAAGTTGAAACAACCTATGCGTGGACATCGTTTTGCCTCTCTGGAAGAGCTTTCTTCCGCCAGTATCCGAGCCATTCGGCAACTGAACAAAACGGTGTCTTGGATGGAATAATGAAGCTTCCCGGATGTTGGAACTCGGTCATTGCAAAGCAGGGAGACTATATTGAAGGATTGTAAAGAAATACTTGGAAAAAAAACCCCATGTAAATTTTAAAAAAATAGTGTGCATTATTTATGAAATGACCCTTGTATATCCCCTAGGAACACCTAAGTGCAATCTTTCTGAATGCCTACATTTTACAGTGTATATCTGCATAGATACCTCTTCTTGAGAGGTGCAAGAGAGAAATCAGTTTAGATCTTTGCAGCTTTAACTACCAGTAGGCTAATCCCACCTGCCACAACAGTCCATTTTTATCTTTTTATATACAAACAAGAACATGAAGTGTGACTGAGGATCAAACATTAGCTCATATCAAAAGGATACCAAACTATCCCAACATCTGTGTGATATTTTGGCATAAGCCTGCCTCAGAGCTACGGTGTAAATGAAAATATAAATCACAACTCTCTTGAAAAGGAGTTTTGGAGATGCAGCAATTTTGCCTGTCTTCTTTTTAGATTTTATTGAACAGGAAGATGATTTGGGTATCTTTATGTTTTTTGGCTCTTAAGAGGTATCAATGTACACATCGGTTGCAGCTAAGCTGTGTGATGGTACAAAACAAAAACACATCTAGCAAGGATGGACAATATGAGCAACCAAGGGACAAGCAAAGGATAGATAAAAGCTTGCTAGTATCTCAAAGGTATGGTAAACTACCCTTCTCACTGTGTTTGTTAAGAACAAATGTCTAAGAAATCATAGCTGCCCTCCTCTAGCTTATTATCTGTCACAGTACCAATTCTCCAGATAAATGCTACAGATTGGAATTCATTCTGAAACTATGTGAAACTGAGGTTCTGATTATATAAGTGGTGCCTAGATAAGGCACCTAGCTGATTTTCACACAGAAGCTGATTTAATTTTTTTTTTTTTAAATTGGCTTAAATAGTGTGATAATTGAAAAAACAAACAAACCATTAAAAGCCACTTTTAAAAAGCCAATTAAAAAATGATCAAAGTTTGGCACAAAAGTCAGCGCGGTGCCTACCGGAGCCTACCTGCACCTTCCTTGAAAAATAGGCGTGGTCAGGAGCAGAGAATAGGTGCGGTATGATTTAGACATCAGTGGGCTTCTGTGTTAGGCCCCAGTAAATTAGGCCATGAAAACCCTGGTCTAATATACTGGCACCTAAACTGAGTCAAGCGCTGCTAGGCGCAATTCTGAAAAATAGTGGTTAATTGACAACCACGCTGAATGGCACTTAGGAGTTAGGCACCACTAGGCACTGTTTATAGAATCAGGAACTGACAGCGGTATAGCGAGGGTAGAAGGCGCCCGTGGCAGTGGCACCCTCCTCTCTGCCCTCACACGCCTTCTGTGCCATGCCCCGCTCCTTCCTCGCCCCCACGCCACCCTCATGCCTTCCCTTCCCACCTCTTTAAATCTTCACCAGCACGAGCAGCTTCTCCGGCCTGCTGCTTGTGTTGGCTTTGGCTTTCTCTTTGATGTCATTTCCTGGCCCCTGCACCCTCCTCTCTGCCCTCACCCTCCTTCTGTGCCATGCCACGCTCCTTCCTCACCCCCACGCCACACTCATGCCTTCCATTCCCACCCGTACCTCTTTAAATAGTCACCAGCATGAGCAGCTTCTCCGGCCTGCTGCTCGGGTTGGCTTTCTCAGTTCCTGGCCCCGCAACCCAGAAGTGATTTCAGAGTAGCCAGGCCAGCATGAGCAGCAGGCCAGAGTAGTTGCTCTCACTGGTGAAGATTTAAAGAGCTACAGGGGGGGAGGAGGAAGGAGGGTGCGAGTGTGGTATTGGGGAGGGGGGGTATAGAGGTGCCAGCACCCCCACTACGACGGTACTCTGGATGATCCGTCCCCCCCTTACTACACCACTGGGACCTGAATCTGTAGTCCAGATATTTCTGCTGAGTAGGGGCTGTCAACCTCCCTTAAAAGCTGCAGATGCTACCAATGCATTCCTCTCCAGACTCAAGTGACTTGAGGAGCATGGACTAGGTCTGTGATCCCTTAGGTTAGGGGTGTCAAAGTCCCTCCTTGAGGGCCGCAATCCAGTCGGGTTTTCAGGATTTCCCCAATGAATATGCATGAGATCTATTAGCATACAATGAAAGCAGTGCATGCAAACAGATCTCATGCATATTCATTGGGGAAATCCTGAAAACCTTACTGGATTGCGGCCCTTGAGGATCAGAGTTGCCCACCCCTGGACTAGAGCCACCGCTATACACAGAAGTTGTCTTTCCTCCCAAACCCCTGTCCAATTGGCAGATAGAACAGTGAGCAGAGCTTCTTATCTGATGGTTCTGCTCTGCCCAATGGCTTAGTAAGAGGGGGTCTGCCCTGGGTGCCGGCAACCATCCTCCTCCCCACCCCCCAATCATGTGCACTCCCCCCTTTCCTTCCCCTGTATCTCTTTAATGCTCCTGGCACAAGCAGCAACCCCAAACTGCTGCTCGCACTAGCATTGGCTCTTCCTCTGATGTCACTTCCTGGACCTGTCTAGGAAGTGATGTCAGAGGAAGAGCCAACGCTGGTGTGACATCAACTTGGGTGTTGCTGCTCATGCCACAAACGTTACAGTGATACAGGGGAAGGGAAGTGGACTTTGACACTCCTGCCTTAGGTCAAACCTGGAGCCCCTACATGATATACACAACTGCCATGCCAGCTTCTTTTTATAACCAGTGTTTCCCTACCTAACCACCTTGTCATAATAAGGCGCAATAACACATTTAGAGAGCAATAATAAGCACTCACACCATTTGTTACCTGATTCTGAAATGACAAGAAGTTTATATCCGCTAAATTGTCCTTTTGGGGCTTTCCATGAGATCTGAATACTGTCCTCAGATAATGTGTTATATCGTAGTTTTGTTGGGGGTCCCACTGCAGTGGAGATTAAAAAAAAAAATTAGTCTTTTAAATCATTCAATCATAAATAATAATAAAAAAAATATGAGTTAGACATAACACCACATATACAACACCACATTTTGACACCACAAAATCTGAGCTCTTTAAAATGGACACAGAACATTGTACAGTATTAGTTTATACATTCACAGTAAGATCCCAGATTCATTATTTCCCCATGACACACATTAATCATTACGTAAACAAGACACACCATGTTAGCTGTTAATTCCAGAGAATAGCCTATGTTCCTCATTAACTTAAAAAAAAAAAAAACAACAACTTTTTTATGATTAGTTAGAAATATGGCTGTCACATTGGGTGCTGTTGGAAATTTTTCTGTCAATATTTGGTGATAATTAAAAAAAATACAAAATGCTTTTCACTTGTTATCTGTAAAAGACAACAGTGTCAGGCAAGTTTCTACAGGAATGTTCAGCAAGCTCTAAGTCTACTAATGAAGGTGTAGGCATGATAAGAATTTTGAAGCCTGACAAATGGAAGCTATGCTTTATGTTTTAATGCCTTTTGCAGCTATGTAGTGAGCGCTCAAAGGGACAAGCAATCAAATTATCCTAAGGCTCAAAATTTCATCTTTACCTTTGTAATTGTATACATTTTTATCTTCTCATTTGTCACATGGAGAAAGCTCTTGAAAATGTCTTTCGTGAACTGACAGTCATTGATGGCATAAAAAATGTTTCCTAAGTCCTAAAATTCTTCTGGCTTTATCATTGAGAGAATTGCTTTTAATTGCATGGCACAGATTCAGAAAAAAAATTGTTATGTTATGAAAAAGCAGAACTGTAGTAAGGGAGAGAGACAAACTGGTCCAGGTCACCACCACCACCAAACATGATACAATTTAAGCCCCTCCTACAAACAAGCAAACAAAACAACCAACCAATCACCTGCTCCACATAGGCTAAACAAAGACACAACGACCAAGTGTGTTTGAGTTTACACAGTATGTCTAGTATGAGGTAGACCAAGACAGTTGTGCCAAATTAGTTTTTACATAGCTACAGTTGTAAGCCTAAACTATTTCTTCACTAATAGCTCTTACATTCGGTAAAAATCCAATTGCTTTCTCAAAAGATCAGATTGCTAGGAAATGGTCCCAAAAGTAATCACTTGGAATTTAGCTATGTGAAAACCAGTTCTTTTTGGCACTAGAGAAACAAAAACTATGAGTCATAATAGTCGGACGCACATTACAGAGTATGGATTCAGTTGCAAGGACATCACCAACCTGATGTGGGAACTTTGATCTTTGTCTGGACACCTTTTTTTTTTTTTTTTTTTTTTACTTTTTTAATCTGTGGAATAAAATCTTACATTTCATTAAAAAAAAGCAACAGAAGAAAAGTATGTTATAGGAAATAGCTTCCTACAAGGAACTCTAGTCTGTATGAGTTAATGTAATGTCACATATCTCTAGCCCCCCTTCCCCCCACATACACACACATACTTTTTAGAAAGCCGCACTTGCGGCTGCTGCATGGCAAAAGCCCCAAAGTCCTTTAAATCCCTAGGGGCTTCAGGGCAGTTAGCACAGTGGCAGCCGCTAGCATGGCTTCATAAAAGTGGGGATTAGTTTCATTTGTACGCAGTTTGGGCAGCCATCTGAATGGTTCACAATAGAATAAGGTACTCTGAGTATTTCCCTCTCTGTCCCAGTGGAGTCACAATCGCAATGTGTGGCACAGTGGTTAGAGCTACAGCCTCAGCACCCTGAGGTTGTGGGTTCAAATCCCACACTTCTCGTTGTGACCCTGGGCAAGTCACTTAGGGGTCCCTTTAGTAAGGTGCGCTAATCGATTTAACACATGATAATTATATTCTATGGGCGCCTTAGCATTTAGCGCATGCTAATCTTTAGCGCGTGCTAAATCAGTTAGTGCGCCTTAGTAAAAGGACCACTTAATCCCCCATTGCCCCAGGTACATTAGATAGAGAATGTGGTACACCGTCAAAAGTGCGAGGGACAATTGCGCCCCGACAATTCTGCTCTGTCAAATGCGCTCACCGAAAAGTGCACGCATGAAGGGAGCGGGATTTTTGGGGCAGAATTGTAACTGTGTTTGGGGGGTTAGCGACAATCGAGTGCATTGGCATGGGCCAGGAGGGCATGATGGTAGTGGGGGGGGGGTTACCCCCACACCCCTCTTAGAGCAGAAGAGCTGAAAAGAGAAGTTTTCACAGGGAGAGTGAGAGTTTTACTGTAGTGGGGGGTTCCCCCCACACACACATCCTCAGCTGGAGCACGAGTGTGTTGGGGGGTTCTCCCCCCCAAAAAAAACCCCTCTGAATGTATACAGGCAGGCCTGGAAGCAGGTACAATGGTGGCGCAAATTGACCTGCGTGCAAATGTTGGGGTGTGATTGTTGGTGCGCCATTGTCCGGCACGCTTTTGATGGATCATCCCTGAATATAGATCACTTAGGCTATAAGTGGTATATAAATACTAAATAAATAAATAAACTATGGTACCTGGGACAATGAAGGGTTAATTGACTTGCCTAGGAGTGGGCAGCTCTATTAGGCCACACCTCTTTGCTGTTAGGACAAACATTTGGAGCAAGCATCGCCCAACCTGATGTATACACTCGTACGTCAAATGTAACTTGTCAATAGGCTCCTTGAGCCTAAACTTTTGGACTTGTACCTCCTTGGCAAAATTTTGGCATTTGGCTTAGTTTCCTTGGAGATAATGTCAAGTTGCAACTAAAATCAGAGATAATAATGTTTGATGATTTATCAGGGCTTTCTAAGGAGAATAAGGATGAAAAATTAATTTAAAAAGCGTTTGATTTAGGGAAAATCACAGCTCAGTTACCTGGAGATTAGCAGAGCCACCGTCTCAACACGGTGAGGTATTGCACTACATAACTTACTAATACCAACGGGTTGACATTTTTATGAAATATGAGAATATTATTTAGACCATCAGTCAAATAGATCACTTACAGGCCATTTACTAAAGTGTGTTAGGCAGTTAATGCATGAATTAGCATACCAATACAATACAATCTTTATTTATATACTGCCAATACCTCATGGAAGTTCACAGCGGTTTACATAAAATAAATGATCTAATACAACATTATGAACAAGTTAACGTAAAGTTATATCTTTTTAAGTACAAATTCATCAAACATATAGGTCTTCAGGTCTTTTTCTGAAACTTTTAAAGTTATTTTGTTGATTAATCCCAATAGGTCAAGTTTTCCACTGTTTGGCCGCTTGCTAAGCCCAGGTTGAACTGAAAATTCTGAAGTATTTTAGATTTTTAATTTCAGGAAAACGAAAGGTATGAATTCATCTTAAATTCAGGGATGACTCTTTGGAGACTTTACAAAGTTGAGAAATGTAATCTGGTGTGTCCCCATGCTGCTGTGAGCGTTTGTATATATCGTGTTACTCAGGTTTTTTCCAGTTTCTTTATAGTCACTTCAGTTTTATCCAGAGACTGAAGCAGGCTGAATTGGTCGAAACGCATTCGTGCCGAGTCATTGAATTAATAAAATGCACCAGTCGGTTGGGCATCTCCACTGTTTTCTCCTAAGTACCTGCCCATTCTCTGCATTCCTTCTCTGAGCATTGCCTTACGCTTCCTCATGTTCACTGTTCACATTTACCCCTCCAATCTCTATAAACAGTGCTCAAAATTGATTGTTCAAATTTGGAACATGTGCCCAGTTTGCCTGCCCAATTTAATCGCACGATGAGCCAGTTAGGGCCACTAATTGGGCACTAACGATCAATTATTGGCGACAATTTGAATTTATGCGCACATATCCTTAGTCAGTAGTCTATAAAGATGAACACATGGATTTTTATGCACGCATCTGACAAGGGGGCGTGACCATGGGAGGGGCATGGGTGGGTCAGGGGCACTCACTTCAGATCCACAGGGTATTAGGAATGAGGATTTACGTCATGTTGCGGTTGTTCTAAATCCTCATGCCCCAAATTGGGCATGGATCCCAGAACTAAGGCCCTCTTTTACTAAGGTGCGCTAACCGATTGGTGCGCGCTAAACGCTAACATGTGCATGTTAGTCTATGGACACATTAGCATTTAGTGCGCGCTAATTCGATTAGCACGCGCTAATCAGTTAGCGCACCTTAGTAAAAGAGGGGGTAAGTGCTGTTCTATGCGTGGCGCCCAGCTCAGAGCACTGTTTATAGATGGAGCCCAGCGATCATATTTTTTAACACCCACTACTGGATGCCATTTACCGAATTTAGTCCTTAGAATCTACTAGACATTCTGCCTTCTGTACCATGGTGACAGAATTCAAAAAAGTGTGGGATGAACATAGAGGATCTCTAATTTGAAAATGAACGGTATAAATTGAAGAACTAAAGCTGGTACTGGGCAGACTTGCACAGTCTATGTCCCATATAATAATAATAATAATAATTTCATTTTTTATATACCGCCTAGCCAAAAAATGGTTCTAGGTGGTTTACAGCAAATAATAACTAGTCATGCAGTGAAGAGTCCAATTTAAAAGGAAAATACAATTGTAAGCAATGTACAATGAATAGGAACTGATCCTACAGTGAAGAATATGATTTAAAAGAAAAGTACAATTTAAAAGGATGGTTCTGAACGGTTTATAGCAAATAAGAACTGATCGTACAGTAAAAATGCAATGTAAAAGGTGATACCTTACATAAAAGAAGCATAGAATTTTTAAAAGAGAAAACCAGTTAGGATACAAATTTTTCAAATAGTTGGGTCTTCAATAATTTTCTAAACTCGAGATAAGAAGATCCTAACAAAATGTTACCGAACCAACCGGTCAATTTAGCAGCTTGAAAAGAGAGAGTTCTCTCCAGAAATCTTTTGTAACAACATAATTTAACAGAAGGAAATGTAATTAAACAAACTTTGCGTGTGAACCTTATTTGGGTGGTTCAGAGAAAAATGGGAAACGAGGTATCCAAATGACAAGCCAAAAATAGATTTGGCTTAGGATAGGCTGGGGAGGTCTTTGATGGAAACTCCAGTAGTTTGGACTGTGCTGGGCAGACTTTTACGGTCTGTATCCCTTAAATGATGAGATGGTTTGGATAGGCTGGACTGAGCTTCGACGGCAGATCTAGTAATTGCAACCTAAGGACAGTACCAGGCGGACTTCTCAGAGAAGATCTTTGAAGCAGCAGCTCACTTTTCAAACATATTCCCCTGATGCAGCATGGTTGCGAAACAGGGCCTGTCGGGAATGTCTTGGTTATCTCCAGTGCTATGTCAGATTAAGTGAAACAGCACCGAGTGATTTTTTTTTTTTCACTTCGCTGCAGTGATCTTGCCCACACCAAAGGACAGAAAGATACCATTAAAAATAAGTGCAGGTCTTATCTACAAGATTTTTGGAAATAGGTTTTTGTGATAATAATTTATTGAACGGAGTTTTTCTTAGACCAAGGATGAGTTTCCTATGACAGTTTTGTAATTGCCATAGAAGTTCCCTGAGTTTTTCTCTTGGAACACTGAGGTCTTTTCTCCATATAATTTAGATACCTGCTCAATTGAAGTCTCTGGTAAGGGGATTTAGTGTATGAATATCCTTTTAGTGGTTTTATAATGTTCTTATGCTCTTACATGTGCCAAGTGTAGGGCAATTAAGCCATTGTAACATCACTGATGAGGTTGGCTCTGAGGCACTGTGGAATGAGGCATTATGACATCCCAATCTCAGTTCTGGAATGTTGCTCTCATTGGGGTTCCGGAATCTTGCTATTTTTTGAGATGCTGGAATGTTGCTACTCCTTGGGTTTTGGCCAGGTACTAGGGACCTGGATTGGCCACCATGAGAACGGGCTACTGGGCTTGATGGACCATTGGTCTGACCCAGTAAGGCTATTCTTATGTTCTTATTGACCTTCCCTGATCTATCAGAGGACGGCTATGGAGCTCTCTTTTTTTCTTCTTCATCTTTTTACTATTTTCATTTCCCGGCTCATCTTTACTGTTACTATTGATGCAGTTAATTTCCTGTTCTTTCTTTGGTTTTAGAATGCACATTGTCTTGATTGCTTCGGTTTAAAGGTAGTATATCAAATACATAATAAGTGCATCTACATTAATTGCAACCAGAGTATCATATACTAATGGACAAAGGACATGCTGGGCACACCCCAATAGTTGTATATTAATTTCACACTTAAAGTGCACTAATTTCTTATTTTATGGGGCAGAAACTGCAAAATCTACAGTAATACAAGAATCCCTTAATTCAGTAATACATAAACAATTCTAATTGTGAGGAAAGCAGAATAAATTTAGGATTTTTCCCATATATGACTGCAAGCATAGTCTAGCTCTCTGCCATGTTATGAAATATGGGGCAAGGGGTGGAAGGGGAGAGAGAAAAATGAAAAAAAAGAACAGTCTGTTAAAGGGCAATATTGCATACTTGGGATACTAACTGACAATAGCGGACAATAAAAAGTTATTAAAAGAAGGCAAACTGAGACAACTGAGAAACATTTGCTGTGCAAAGATATTGAGTTGGATGGCAGGAATGCAAAGGTGAATGCCCACTGGCTACGTTCCAGCAATCATCCACAATAAAAGCAGAGGCAAAGCTCACCGAGACACTGGATGTCACCCCCGGGCATGGCTGATTAGGAACCAGAGAGGACATGCTGAAACATTTAACCGGGGCCCTCCTGCTAGCCCTGACCCTCCTGAGTATCAAATGGTCATAGAGTTACCTCATACATAGTTTTCACTTTTCATTAAAAAAGGGAACTTTCCAACGTGTCACTAATGGAGAAACCCAAAGCAAATACCAAGTCTAAGATTTCTGGTATTCCGTTAAATACCATGAAAATGAATGATTAATGTTTTATGCTTAGTTTAGATTTATTTGTTATATGTTATGACACCCTATGATTTTTTTTTCTGTTTGTATCCTTTTAAATTTTAAAATTTCAATAAATTATTTAATGGAAAAAAAAAAAAATACCATGACAGATTAAGTTCCCATTTTTAACTCAATATTCTTATTAATTCCTTTTTCTGACTCTTAAACCCCTCCCCCACCCTTTTATAAAATTACTTTAGTACACAATCTCAAATGTAATTATCAAGTTAACGGCCAAAACCAAATGATGTGCGAGCCACTTGGGAATTCTCATTTGCTCAACAGATTCTTTGAACTTCATAAAAGGAACTGACTAGATTTCATTGCTGGATGTTTGAACCCTTGGCAATTTAAATGTGACTCCTTACTGAGGTGACATCATATGCCCCTGAAGAGGCAGAAGCTGAAATGTGGTTGTGTCGGGCAGGTGACATTTGTACCAGCAAATGAACTAAACATTATGAAAGATATTTTACCATTGTTTTCTTGATTTTTTCCAACCCTGTCTTCTGACTGCATTTACTAATTATGCACAGGCCCACCAGAGAGGGATTTCTGGAATTTTATACCCTTCCTCCCTCTCTGTGATAGTGTAAGATGCTTTCACAGAGCTTTGAAAATATTTTTAAACAGGCAAGTCGCTTCAGAGCATACGACATGCAACTAAACATCTATGATACCGGAATAACAGCATTTATGTTAGGTGGCAAAGCCTGTGGGTTTCCAGAATGAAAACAAGATGCATAAGGCCACGGTGAGCAACGGAGCAAAGAAATTTCACCCACAATCATTTCAGTGCGGTGAAGCAGCACAGTGTGTGCATCGAAGGAGTGTTTTCCTTACTTTACCTCAGGCTCCATTCAAAATCTGCTCAGAACTTAAATCATGTCTCCCTTTTTTAAGTTACTGGATGAAAAACATTCCCGTCAGGACTGCAGGCACAAGAGCAGCTGTGGCCTCAGAAAGCTTTCTTTTTATTTTCCCATGAGTTCTAAGATAATTTTTTTTTTTTTAAATGCCAAATGAAAGGAATATATGAACTCTTTAGCAACTTTTTGATCACCCACACATGAAAACCTCTTTAAAGAACCGCATGACCTCGAGGTGATTTGAAAACACGAGTGCGTAGGAGCTAATTTTATAATGCGCCACCTACCTTCAGGAAGCAAGAATGCACATAAATCGTATTTATTGTATTTGATATGACACTTGTACATGAGTATTAATCGGTTTACAGAACTAAATAGAATAGGCACATTAAACCCTCTCTGTCCCAACCGGGCTCACAATCTAAACTAAAGTGCCTAAGAGAAGAAAACCACTTATATAAAAGATAAAATTGAAAGGAGAAAAGAAAGGAGAAGAAACCCCAGAGAAAGCATCATAATATTAGCAATCCAATAGCAAAATTGAAAACAAAGTAACCAGGAAGAATGAAATAAAGGTTGCATTTCAAAATTAGAATAGTAAATCTAATAAATTAAATATATAAATTACAAATCAAGCAAAAAAAAAAAAAAGAGAAGAATGAAAATAAGAGATAAAACAGAAAAATTAAAACAAACCCAACAAAAAACAAATAAGTTATAAGTTAAAAATAAATTAAATCTGGCTCGAGTCCTGTCCGCCTAAACTTCACTATTTATGGAAGGCCGGCAGAGCAAAGGAGGGATCACTGCAGGGAGAGCTGAGGCTGACTTCAAACAGCTTCCACATAAACGATTTGACCTTTTGCTAGGAGAACTGCTAAGAGATATTGCTGAGAAGTGTTATTCGAATCATTTATGTGTATATCCGAACACATATGTAGAAACCCCCGGTTTCTAAATATGGCATCAAAATTTTGACGCAGATCCAAGATGTGTACCCAAGCAAATTGGTTGACAATCAATCATTGAAGTTAACGGGCACTCATTTGGTTTTGTCCCTACATCTGCCAGTTCTTATAACACCGGGCGCCTAAATCCCATAGCATGCAAATCGAAAGGGGACATGGACAATGGAGGGGCATGGACGAGTCAGGGGAATTCCAAACATTTGTGCACAATATCAGACCGGAAAATTACAGACCGGTGAGTCTCACATCCATAGTGTGCAAACTCATGGAAACACTGATCAAACAGAAACTCGACAAAATTCTAGACGAAGAAAATCTACGTGATCCACACCAACACGGATTTACCAGGGGAAGGTCCTGCCAATCAAATCTGATTGACTTCTTTGACTGGGTGACTAGTCATCTGGATGCCGGGGAGTCCCTGGATGTGATATATTTGGACTTCAGCAAAGCTTTTGATAGCGTCCCACACCGCAGGCTGTTGAACAAACTAAAATCGATGGGATTAGGGGATACACTCACTACATGGGTTAAGGATTGGCTAAGTGGTAGACTTCAAAAGGTGATGGTAAACGGTACCCCCTCCAAAACGTCAGCCGTGACGAGTGGAGTACCACAGGGCTCCGTCTTAGGGCCGATTCTATTCAATTTATTCATAGGAGATATGACCCAAGGGCTCAGAGGAAAAGTATCACTGTTTGCCGACGACGCCAAACTATGCAACATAGTAGGTAAAAGCAGTGTGCCTGACAGTATGACACAAGACCTACGACAGCTGGAACAGTGGTCGTCAACTTGGCATTTAAGCTTCAATGCTAAAAAATGTAAAGTGATGCACCTAGGAAAAAAAAAATCCACACAGAACTTATACACTAAATGGTGAAACCTTGACCAGGACCATGGTGGAACGTGATCTAGGAGTGATCATCAGTGATGATATGAAGGCTGCCAATCAAGTGGAGAAGGCTTCGTCCAAGGCAAGACAAATGATGAGCTGCATCCGTAGGGGTGTTGTCAGCAGAAAACCTGAAGTCATAATGCCGCTGTACAGATCCATGGTAAGACCTCATCTGGAGTATTGTGTTCAATTCTGGAGACCACACTACCGGAAAGATGTGCTGAGAATTGAGTCGGTTCAGCGAATGGCTACCAAGATGGTCTTGGGGCTCAGGGATCTCACATATGAAGAAAGGCTAAAAAAACTGCGGATGTACTCACTGGAGGAACGAAGAGAGAGGGGAGACATGATTGAGACCTTTAAGTATATTACGGGACGTATAGAGGTGAAGGATGATATCTTCTGTCTTACAGGGCCCTCGGTCACCAGAGGGCACTCGCTGAAAGTCAAGGGAGGGAAATTTCATAGTGATGCCAGGAAATACTTCTTCACCGAAAGGGTGGTCGATCATTGGAACGAGCTACCTCAGCAAGTGATTGAGGCCAACAACGTGTCAGATTTTAAGAGAAAATGGGATATCCACGTGGGATCTCTAGGGGAGTAAAAGTCAGGGAGTGGGTCATTGGTATGGGCAGACTTGATTGGCCGCGGCCCTTTTCTGCCGTCAATTTCTGTTTCTATGTTTCTATCATAGAATAGTGCCGAAATGCCATGAGATGAGGTGGAGGCGCTCCCCTAAAACTATCTAAGCTAAGTAATAAATTTCAATGACATATAGTAATTTAAAACGAAAAACAGAGTAAAAATATATATATAAAAAAAGCACGTTTGATCCCATGAAGATCGGGTTCGGTGACTTCTGTCACATGAACCTTTGGGTAATTTAACCCTCTGAGGATCGGGTATATCCTGAATTGAGGATTGCTTCAAATGTGATTCTATAAATAACACTGGAAGTTTGGTTTGCTGTATAAGATGACATGGGCACCGGCATTTATAACAGGTTTCAGCTAGTGTACATTGGGACTTACTCGTACACTGCCTTTTTGTAGTTACACAACCATATTCAAAGCAGTTTACATATATAGAGGTACTTATTTCCTACCTGGGGCAATGACATAAGTGTCTTGTCCAGAGTCACAAGGAGCAGCCCTGGAATCAGTGGCATAGCGAGGGTAAGAGGTGCCTGGGCCACCCCTCCCCAACCCTCTTCTCCGTGTCCCCCCCCCCCCCCGCACAACCTTTCCCTTCTCCGTACATCTTTTAACTTCCCTGACACAAGCAGCATCACCAACCTGCTGCCCGTATCGGCTCTCCTCATGTCCCTTCCTAGGCGTGGGACCCAGAACATAAGAACATAAGAAATGCCTTCACCGGATCAGACCGTGGTCCATCTTGTCCGGCGATCCGCGCACGCGGTGGCCCATTTAGGTACTCCTTTTTGGAGACCCAGATTTCCCGTATCCCTCAATATGATTTGCAAGAAGGTGTGCATCCAACTTGCGCTTGAAACTCGGAAAAGTAGTCTCCGCCACAACCTCCTCCGGGAGAGCATTCCAAGAGGGCGAGCCGACGCGGTCAGCAAGTTGGTGATGCTGCCCATGCCGAGGAAGTTAAAAGAGGTACGGGGTAGGGAGAGCACACGCGGAAAGGGGAGCAGGGAAGGCGCAGGGGGCAGAGAAGAGGAGGAGTGCTGGTGCCCTCACCAACTCGGAATGGATTTGAACCCACAACCTCTGGGTGTGGAGGCTGTAGCTAGTAACCACTGCACCACATACTCCCCACCTTGTAGAATAGCATCCAAACAGGCATGTTTGTAGCATCTAAAAAGAGTTGCCCATTTATAGAATCGCCCTCCACGTGCGCAGTCATGTTGAAGGGCGGTTGCAGGCATGTGTTGATGTGCCATGCTCTCTCCGTCCTGTCTTTTCAGCCCTAAGCTGGGATGATTTGTGTGTTTTTGTGAAGATTGGAATCAAGCTCTGTGTACATTTGAAGGTGTCTCTTTGGAGCTTCGCAATATACACTTGCTGATGTATATTAAGGAGTGTCCTTCCCTTTAAATAACCCTGAGGAGCAACTTCACAGGATGATTTTGTTCCTAAATATCTGTCTTTTGTTAAAAGAATCTCTGTGTCTGGTACCACCAAGCAAGCTGTTTACATTTCTCTGCTGGGAATTTGATGCACGGAGCAGAGATCAGCCAAGTAAAAAAAAATTGTTGCTTTATGCCATAAAAAAAAAAGGAGGGGTAAGTGTCAAAGTTAAATTCTTGCCATTTTGTACGCAATAAAGTGCAGAAGGGTTTTAAACACTGCCCTAAGCATGGACAAACTGTTTTGTGCTTTTGCTGGTTTGCAACCTAGCTTCTCGTCATTAGAACTGTTTATTGTCCTACTCTGTTTATCAGTGATGGAGAAATTAGTTTTTAGTCCTAAGAGCATGAGGAGAGAATGGCAGATTTGAGAATGATCCAGGCCTAACACAGAATATCGGGGTTTAAAATCAAATCTCCAGGAAAGGAGGAGCAAGCAGTATATGGTAAAAACACTATGCACTAAGCCCCTAATGCAGAGGAAAGCATGTATTATTTGGTGTACTGTATATACAGATGCTATACATTTTAACACATTCATGCAGGCAGATTGATAGGCTTAAAAATGATAAATCCCCGGGACCAGATGGCATCCATCCGAGGGTAATCAAGGAACTGAAAGGACTATAGCTGAACTGCTTCAACTGATAGCCAATCTGTTGATCAAATCGGGAGGGATTCCGGAAGACTGGAAAGTGGCGAATGTTACGCCGATCTTCAAGAAAGGTTCGAGAGGAGATCCAGGAAACTACAGACTGGTACCAGGAAAGATGGTAAAGGCACTGATAAAGGATCGCATCATTGATCACATTGACAGACACAATCTGATGAGGACCAGCCAGCACAGCTTCAGCAAGGGGAGATTTTGCTTGACAAACTTGTTGCACTTCTTGGAGGGAGTAAAAGGCGTTCGACAAGGTCCCGCATGAACAACATTACGACAATTTGCGAGCCATGGAATCGAGGGTGACATACTCATGTGGATAAAAAACTGGTTGGCAGATAGAAAACAGAGAGTGGGGATAAAAGGACAATACTCAGACTGGAAAAGCGTCACGAGCGGAGTGCCACAGGGTTCAGTGCTTGGACCCGTGCTCTTCAACATATTTATAAACGACCTGGAAATTGATACAAAGAGCAAGGTGATTAAATTTGCAGACG
The DNA here is from genome assembly GCF_902459505.1 of Geotrypetes seraphini. Lineage (NCBI taxonomy): Eukaryota > Metazoa > Chordata > Amphibia > Gymnophiona > Dermophiidae > Geotrypetes > Geotrypetes seraphini. The sequence goes on from NC_047085.1 coordinate 46,016,963, forward strand.
ATACGAAGCTATTAAGAGTAGTGAAGATGCAGAAGGATTGCGAAGACCTGCAACAGGACATAAACACGCTCAAGAAATGGACTGCGACATGGCAAATGAGGTTTAACGTGGATAAGTGTAAGGTGATGCATTTTGGTAACAAAGATCTTATACACGAATTCAGAATGTCCGGGGCAGTTCTTGGAAAGACCCCCCAGGAAAGAGACTTTGGAGTACTGGTCAACAAGTCGATGAAGCCATCCACGTAATGCGCGGCAGCGGCAAAGAGGGCGAACAGAATGCTAGGAATGATTAAGAAGGGGATCACAAACAGATCGGAGAAGGTTATCATGCCTCAGTCTGTACCAGGCCATGGTACGCCCTCACCTGGAATACTGCGTCCAAAACTGGTCACCATACATGAAGAAGGACACAGTACTACTCGAAAGGGTCCAGAGAAGAGCAACTAAAATGGTTAAGGAGCTGGAGGAGTTGCTGTACAGTGAGAGATTAGAGAAACTGGGCATCTTCTCCCTCGAAAAGAGGAGACTGAGGAGACTGAGAAGGGACATTCAAGATCTGAAGGGAATAGACTTAGTAGATAAAGACAGGTTGTTTACCATCTCCGAGGTAGGAAGAATGAGAGGGCATTCTCTAAAGTTAAAAGGGGATAGATTCTGTACAAACGTAAGGAAGTTCTTCTTCACCCAGAGAGTGGTGGAAAACTGGAACGCTCTTCTGGAGGTTGTTATAGGGGAAAACACCCTCCAGGGATTCAAAACAAGGTTGGACAAGTTCCAGCTGAACCGGAATGTACGCAGGTAGTGTTGATCTCAGTTAGGGCTCTGGTCTTTGATCTGTGGGCTGCCGCGGGAGCGGACTGCTGGGCGCGATGGCCCACTGGTCTGTCCCAGCAGTGGCAATTCTTATGTTTTTATGTTCACACATGATAAAGATTGGGAGAACAATTTTCAGAGCCAGGTAAAATGGCCTGAATGAAAAATGCCCTCTTCCACCCGGTTCTAAAAGGGACATGCTCTTCCATAGCATTAAAAACAGCCAGACTTTGACGAGATCCTTCTTAAAGATGTATAGTGGCTCTCAACTCAGTTCTCAGGATACACCTAGCCAGGCTGATTTACACGATAGTCCCAATGAACATGCATGAGATTGCACCGCCTCTAATATATACAACTCTTATCTCAAGGATATTCACTGTGGAAACCATGAAAGCATGACGGGCTGGATTGGGTCCCAGGGAGTGGGGTAAGAACCTCTGCTTTACTAAACTGCTAGGGCCTTAATTTGGCTTGTTAGCAGTTAACAAATGGGGGAAGCAATATTCTCAGCCTTTCCCCAACATACTTATATCCCAGAGCAGTAAGAAACCACCCTGAGGAGGCACGTCGCACTCACACTACCAAGTCTAAGGTAAGTACCAATGATATCCACAATAATTCAGGGAGAAATATCACTGATAATTTAGGAGCCACACTAACTCATAAAGTAAACTCTTCACAGATATGGAGGGCTATGTATGTTAATGCACACAGCTTGGGCAATAAAATTCTAGAATTAGAGACTGAGATAACTAACGCCGATCTTGACGTGTTAGCGATATCCGAAACCTGGTTCACGGAATCGCATGGGAGGGATATGGTTATACCAGGGTACAACCTACTTTGTTGCGACCGAGAGGGTAAATTGGGTGGAGGAGTAGCGCTATACACTAAGGAAAGCATCAAAACCACCAGAATCACAGATGTTAGATACACCGGGGAATCCCTCTGGGTGAACCTGGCCAGAGGGAATGAAAAATGCCTATACCTTGGGGTGATATATAGACCTCCCAGGCAACAGGAGGACAAAGACATGGAATTAATCGAGGACATAGAGAACATCACACTGCGCGGTGTGGCCGTCTGAGCAATCCGGGCTAGGATTCTGAGGCTCTGAGCACGGCTACACCAAAAATGAACATTTGCGTGTGACCCGACATGGAGTCATCCTGTAGGACTGGATTTCCTTATATTAAAAAACTCCAAAATAAAGTTCCAACACTCAGACAGGTTAAATAAACAGTTCACTTTACTCAATGTCTTTGGAACAGGTAAGTAATGTCTTTCAGCATTCTGATATTTTTCTCAAGATTAGATACAGCATTTATCAGAGAAAAAGAAAACCAAACGTTTGCCAAAAAGGGCAAAGAAACAAAAGTAAACTTGATTAGCTACCAGCTTTACTTTGTCACTGCTTTCCAGGTCTCGCCTCATACAGAGACCTTGGCTCCCTAGAGCTTACTTAGACTGCTGGAAAGCAGTTGCTTTATTCAGTCCAAACAAAAATTATAATCCAACATTCAGGTATCCTTCATTCTTAGTCCATAGCACAAAAATAAAGGAAAAACAGCCTCTGGCAATCACTAATTATGGCTGCCAGGAAAAAGAGAGAGTCACAGGATTTGCACAATTACTGGCCTGAAAAACAGACTACAAATTCCCTCCCAGGTGGCAGCAAATCCTCTCCCACCCTCTCTCTAAGCTATCAAAGCAAAATCTTCATTCAAACAGCAAAACACAGCACACAAACAGTTTGCAAACACCTTCACTGTCTGGGGCTCAGCATTAAGTTCACCTGCATGGGTTCAGGTTCATTCTCTTCACGAGTCCAAGCCTCTGGGATATCCATGAACTCTTCAGATTGAGACAGATCTCCAGGCTGTTCAAACTGCTCTACTTCCATAGGCTGGCACTCGTTGTCCCTGTCTGGCTGGACAGGATCCTTAGGAAGGCAAGGACCTAGCTTCCTTCCTAGCCGGCTTGCTTTTCTACTGGGAGAGACAGGGTTATATAGTTTGGGGAAACGCCCTGCTGTGTCAGCCCTGGCAGTGTTCCAAGGGCCTCTTGGGCTCCCCCGGTGGTCAGTGCTATTATTTAGCTCATCCCTAACCTGATCCTTCCCAATTCCTCCCCGGTATTTCTTTTTCACTTCTTTCTTAGGTGAGCAGACTGGGACCTGTGCTTGGTGTATACCTGACTGGTCACATACCCCCACCGTTAGAGATTGGTTATCCTGGCAACGTTCCACATTTTCGGGGATACGAGACAGGATATCCACATTGGTATTCAAATGACCTGGCCGGTGAACTACCGTAAACCTAAAGGTTTGTAGGGCTAAGTACCATCTTGTCAGATGGGCATTGTTGTTCCTCATAGTCCCTAGCTATTTCAATGCCGCATGGTCAGTGACTAGAGTAAATTGTCGCTCACCTAAGTAGTGTTCTAGTGTTTGCATCGCCCATTTTGCTGCTAGACACTCTAACTCTACTGCCGCGTAGCTTCTTTCGTTAGGGTGCAACTTTCTACTCAGATACAAAATTGGGTGTTCAATACCTTGTTTTTCTTGACTCAATATGGCCCCTAAACCACAGCCCGAAGCATCAGTCTGTAATATCAGTGGTTTCGAATAGTCAATGGCCGCTAACACAGGCTGTCTGCACAAACTGTCCTTAAGATCCTGAAAAGCCTTTCTGCTCTCTGTCCCCCACTGTAAGTGGTCCGGGGCGTCTTTCTTCAACAGGTTAGTGAGTGGGGTTGCTCTGGTAGCAAAATCAAGAATAAATCGTCTATAGTACCCCATTAATCCCAAAAACCCTCGTAACTGTCTTTTCGTATGCGGTTGAGGATATTCACGGATACATTGTACCTTATCTACTAAGGGTTTAATATGCCCCTTCCCCACGGTATATCCTAAATATTTGACTTCACGTTGCCCCAAAAAACATTTCTTAGGATTAACTGTAAAGCCCGCTTTTCTTAACGAAGTCAGTACTGCCGCCACCTGTTCAAGATGCAGAGACCAAGAAGAAGAATATATCACTATATCATCTAAATAGGCTTCTGCATATGACTGATGCCCCCTCAATACCTCGTTTACTGCCCTTTGACATGTCGCCGCTGCCCCATGTAAACCGAATGGCATACGGGTAAACTGGTATAACCCGTAGGGTGTACTAAAAGCAGTTTTTGGTTTTGCATTGTTAGTCAGCGGGATTTGCCAATATCCCTTGGTTAAATCAATGGTGGTAAGGTATTGAGCCTGCCCTAGGCGATCCAATAATTCATCCACGCGGGGCATTGGGAAGGCATCAAACTGTGACACCTCATTCACCTGCCGAAAATCTATGCAAAAACGTGATGAACCATCAGCCTTGGGGACTATAACAATAGGGCTGCACCAGGGGCTTTGTGAGGGTTCTATAACCCCTAATGTCAGCATTTCTTGCACTAATTCATTAACCAATTTTTTCTTGTCTTCTGACAATCTATAGGGACGTACTCTAACCACCTTACCTGGGTCAGTTATGATATCATGAGAGACACCTTTGGTACGCCCTGGAATAGATGAGAAGACATCAGCAAATTTCTTAACCAAAGCTTGGACCTGTTGGGCCTGTATGGATGATAATTCCATCCCTATATTCACTTGCTCTACCCGTTCCCAATCCGCAACCTGGGGCCCCAAATCATCCTCCTGGCACCTTTGTGCCACCAGAGCTAGGACTTCCCTATCTCGCCAGGGTTTAAGCAGATTTATGTGGTAGGTTTGTATGCGGCCCTTCTCGTCCCTGACTTTATAACTCACAGGTCCTACTTTCCCTATTACCGTTGCCGGGCCTTTCCAGTGAGCTAAAAATTTATGAGGATCAGACGGTACCAAAATTAGCACTCTGTCCCCTACCATAAACTGACGCTCTTTTGCTTTACGGTCATAATACACTTTTTGTTTCTTTTGGGCCCATTCAAGATTCTCCTTTCCCAGTTTAGACACTTGGGTAAGTTTTTGCTTTAATTGGGAGAGATAGGAAATAACATTCATGTCCTTCTCCTCAGGAGGGTCCCAACCTTCCTTAACTATATCCAATAATCCCCTCCGACTAGCGCGCGCGTTAGACTCCTTGGTCCGTGTTTCAAGACAGGTCGGGTGGGTCACCGACATCGCCGCGGACCCCTGGCGCCCGTCGTGGGCCTCCCCCGCCCTGCGGCGCGACGCGGTCGGGGCGCACTGAGGACAGTCCGCCCCGGTTGACAGTCGCGCCGGGGGCGGGGGGCCCCGTCCCCCTTCCTCCCTCCGCGCGCCCCACCCCCGGGGGGAGGCGAGGCGGCGGTCAGGGATCCGGGGAAAAAAAGAGAGTCACAGGATTTGCACAATTACTGGCCTGAAAAACAGACTACAAATTCCCTCCCAGGTGGCAGCAAATCCTCTCCCACCCTCTCTCTAAGCTATCAAAGCAAAATCTTCATTCAAACAGCAAAACACAGCACACAAACACTTTGCAAACACCTTCACTGTCTGGGGCTCAGCATTAAGTTCACCTGCATGGGTTCAGGTTCATTCTCTTCACGAGTCCAAGCCTCTGGGATATCCATGAACTCTTCAGATTGAGACAGATCTCCAGGCTGTTCAAACTGCTCTACTTCCATAGGCTGGCACTCGTTGTCCCTGTCTGGCTGGACAGGATCCTTAGGAAGGCAAGGACCTAGCTTCCTTCCTAGCCGGCTTGCTTTTCTACTGGGAGAGACAGGGTTATATAGTTTGGGGAAACGCCCTGCTGTGTCAGCCCTGGCAGTGTTCCAAGGGCCTCTTGGGCTCCCCCGGTGGTCAGTGCTATTATTTAGCTCATCCCTAACCTGATCCTTCCCAATTCCTCCCCGGTATTTCTTTTTCACTTCTTTCTTAGGTGAGCAGACTGGGACCTGTGCTTGGTGTATACCTGACTGGTCACAGCGGGGACACAGTAATGCTAGGAGACTTCAACATGCCAGATGCAGATTGGAACACACTCTCCGCGACTACGGGTAGCAGCAAAAGAATATTAACCTCCATAAAGGGTGCACGTCTCAAGCAATTGGTATTGGAGCCCACCAGGGACCAGGCATTACTAGACCTAGTTCTCACCAACGGAGATAGCGTCACGGAAGTCTCAGTAGGAGACACACAGGCCTCCAGCGACCATAATATGGTATGGCTCAACCTCAAGAAAGGTTTCCCTAAGACAAACACAGCAACAAGGGTTCTCAACTTTAGAGGCACAGATTTCAACCGCATGGGAGATTTTGTCCATCAGGAGCTACATAAACAAGCAATATCTGACAATGTGGAGGATATGTGGTCGTCTCTGAAGTCCATCCTACACGAAGCAACAGACCGATACATAAAGACAGTAAGTAAACGCCAGGAGAAACAAAAGACCCCAATGGTTCAGTAAAGAAACTTCAGACCTAGTTAAACAGAAAAAAGACGCATTTATCACCTACAAACATTTAGGCAGAGAGGGGGCAAAAGAGGACTATCTAGATAGATCTAAAGCTGTCAAAACAGCAGTCAGAGAAGCCAAACTCCGAATGGAGGAAGAGCTAGCACGGAAAATTAAGAAAGGGGATAAATCTTTCTTCAGCTATATTAGTGACAGGAAAAGAAACAAAGATGGGATAGTACGCCTGAAGCAATCGGACGGTAACTTTGCGGAATCAGATTATGAGAAGGCAGAACTACTAAACAAATACTTCTGTTCAGTGTTCACCCGCGAAGCGCCGGGAGCTGGTCCACAGTTGCAGACGGGAGATAACCAGAAAGACCCGTTTCAAGATTTTGAATTTACGCCCAGTAGCGTCTATGACGAACTATCAAGACTCAAAGTAAACAAAGCCATGGGACCGGATAACCTACACCCCAGAATGCTCAGGGAGTTAAGGGAAGTCCTGGCAGAACCATTATCTGTTCTTTTCAATCTTTCCCTAAGCACAGGAAGGGTCCCCTTGGACTGGAAAACCGCCAACGTAATCCCACTCCACAAAAAAGGCTGCAGGACAGAGACAGCAAACTACAGACCAGTGAGTCTCACGTCTATAGTGTGTAAACTCATGGAAACACCGATCAAACAGAATCTTGACACAATCCTAGACGAAGAAAAACTGCGTGATCCACACCAACACGGGTTCACCCAGGGTAGATCCTGCCAATCTAATCTGATTAGCTTTTTTGACTGGGTTACTAGACAACTGGACGCCGGAGAGTCACTGGACGTGGTATATTTGGACTTCAGTAAAGCATTTGATAGCGTCCCTCATCGAAGATTACTGAACAAGCTGAAATCGATAGGATTAGAAGACACTCTAACTACATGGGTTGGGAATTGGCTGAGCGGTAGACTTCAGAAGGTGGTGGTGAACGGTACCCCATCCGAAGCATCGGACGTGATCAGTGGAGTGCCGCAGGGCTCGGTCCTGGGCCCGATTCTATTTAACTTATTCATAAGAGATATGATGCAAGGACTTAGAGGAAGGGTATCACTGTTCGCCGACGACGCCAAACTTTGCAACATAGTAGGCAAAAGCTTATTACCTGATAATATGACACACGACCTACTGTTGCTGGAACAATGGTCAACTACTTGGCAGCTAGGCTTCAATGCTAAAAAATGCAAGATAATGCACCTGGGTAAGAGAAACCCGCGTAGAACTTGTGTACTAAATGGTGAGACCTTGGTTAGGACCACGGCGGAACGCGACCTAGGGGTGATCATTAGTGAGGACATGAAGGTTGCCAATCAAGTGGAGAAGGCTTCCTCCAGGGCAAGACAAATGATGGGGTGTATCCGCAAAGGTTTCGTCAGCAGGAGACCTGAAGTTATGATGCCGTTGTACAGAGCCATGGTGAGGCCTCACTTGGAGTACTGTGTTCAGTTTTGGAGACCACACTACTGAAAGGACGTGCTGAGGATCGAATCGGTTCAGCGAACGGCCACCAGGATGGTCTTGGGGCTCAAGGATCTCACATATGAAGAAAGATTTAAAAAATTGCGGCTGTACTCACTTGAGGAAAGAAGAGAACGGCTCATGGGACCCTCGACCACCAGAGGGCATCCGCTGAAAATCAGGGGAGGGAAGTTTCATGGCGACTCCAGGAAGTACTTCTTCACCGAAAGAGTAGTGGATCATTGGAACAGACTCCCACTCCAGGTGATAAAGGCCAGCAGCGTGACGGATTTTAAGAGAAAATGGGATACTCACCTGATTCCTTCGACTCACGTGGGATCTTTAAGGGAGTAAATTCAGGGGAGGGGATACTTGGAATGGGCTATAGCCCTTTTCTGCTGCTTTTTTCTATGTTTCTATGATCCCTTACACAGACACTTCTGCAGAATTCCCGTGTCAGGCAGAATTTACCTTTCCTGTGCAAAATCTTATCGCAATGGCTCCCTGCACCTGATCCTAACTGGTGCACCCAGGCCTCCTTCATCAGCAGCATGCAGCACTCAGAGGGCATCAATGGGTCATGGCAGCAGCACCTCAGATCACCTTTCTCAGGGACGTGCAGTGCTCAGAGGGCTTCAACAAGTCCCGGCAATGACGGAGATTCCCATATGCTGCCTGCCTGCCTATCATCCAATTAAGTTTTATTGTTTTCAATTCTGAGCTTATTAATGCTTATAATTGAAGCTAATATACTAATTAAGTTAGATGCCTAATCTAGGCGCTTGTGTGGCGCCTATCTTTAGGCGCCTTTTATAGAATTTCTCTGTAACCCCCTCTTCTACTAAACCGTGCTAGCGGTTTTAGCGCAGGAAGCCACACTGAATGGCCCGCACTGCTCCCGACGCTCATAGAGTTCTCATGAGCGTCGGGAGCAGCGCAAGTCATTTAGCGCGGCTCCCGGCGCTAAAGCCGCTAGCGCGGTTTAGTAGTAGAGGAGGTAAATGTCCCAGTTTGTGGTCATGGTCTCAATAGGTTCTTCTCAACTCTCTCCTGGAAACATATCTTGCCAGTCAGGTTTTTAGGATGAAAATTTTTGCACAAGTTTTGTACAAGTGGATCGATTTTTCACTCCATCAAAAATTATAAGAGTTGTGGTATAGGGGGGGTAATCAATTATGCCATTGTTTTCTTTTTGAGTGTATAAGTAACAAAATTCAAGCTGTATTTTTCCCGCAAGAAGTTAATTTTCTTGTAAAATTGTTGAAAATTATAAATAAAGAATTTAAAGAAATAATTACAAGGACCAGGGGACACTCAATGAAGTTACAGGGAAATACTTTTAAAACCAATAGGAGGAAACATTTTTCACTCAGAGAATAGTTAAGCTCTGGAACACATTGCCAGAGGATGTGGTAAGAGCGGATATTGTTTAGCTGTTTTTAAGAAAGGTTTGGACAAGTTCCTGGAGGAAAAGTCCATAATCAAGTTATTGAGAAAGACAAGGGGATAGCCACTGCTTGCCCAGGATCAGAAGCATGGAATGCTGCTACTCTTTGGGTTTCTGCAAGAGACTAGTGACCTGGATTGGCCACCGTGAGGATGGGCTACTGGGCTTGATGGACCATTGGTCTGACCCAATAAGGCTATTCTTATATTCTTATCCATTGCATGCCAATCTATCTCATGCATATTCACTGAGTAATGCTGAAAACCTGACTAGCAAGGTGTACCTTAAGGAGAGGATTGAGGAACAGTGGTTTAAATCTCCACCCACAACCCAGCTATTACCATTCAAGATGTACAATAAATTTACAGTGGTACCTCGGTTTACGAGTGCACCGGTTTGCGAGTGTTTTGCTAGACGAGCAAAACATTTGCAAAATCGGCACCTCGGAAATCGAGTGTGGCTCGATTTATGAGTGCCCCCCCCGCGATCCGGCACCCTTCCCCCGCGATCCGGCACTCCCCGCCGCCGTGATCCGGCACCCCCCCGTCACGATTGGGCACCCCCCACCGTGATCCAGCACCCCCCCAATGCGATTGGGCATCCCCCCCCGCCGTGATTGGGCACCCCCCGCCACTTCTTACCGTCATCTGGGCACCGGCACCGGCATGTCCTGTGCTTGGTGCCGGTGCCCGAAGATCGGCCTCCTCTTCTGCTGGGCCTTGAGCATCTGAGGGGGGGCCGGATCGCGGCGGGGGGGGGAGTGTCGGATCACAAGGGGGAGGGTGCCGGTTCGCAGGGGGAGCCTTCGGGGGGAGCAATGCCGGTTCTCGTGGGGGGGGAACCTATCAAAGCGAGTTTCCATTATTTCCTATGGGGAAACTCGCTTTGATAAACGAGCATTTTGAATTACGAGCATGCTCCTGGAACGGATTATGCTCGTAATCCAAGGTACCACTGTATTTATTTATTTAATTCGTTTTATATCCCGTCCTCCCCAGAGAGATCAGAATGGGTTACAAGGTAACATATATAATAACTGAACAAAAACAAGATATAGATAACCAAGGCAGTACGGGCTACAGCGATAATCGTCTAATACGGTTGCTCATCTTAAATTAACAAATACAGAACGAGGATTTTTAAACTACAGATAGTCCATCTACATTAGCAATTCCAGAGATATTAGTTTCACATACGAGGTATGTTCAAAAGGTTCCCAGGCTGATTTTATAAAAATTTATTAAGCAATCTTACAACTTATTCCATTTCAGGTTACTAACTAAAACAAAAAAATATCCCAATACCGCGCTTTTTTTACATCGTGGCAGCAGTAGTTCGTTTTTGATCACAGATGCCTTGAATTAAGGTGGGGAACTCAACTGATATTCACAGACAGGAATCAACAGATATGGTGTTAAGAAAAATGAAAAAGTATCTCCACAAATAAGACGTTGCTTTCAGATTGTCTTTTGGGCACTTATTTGAAACTCAGATTTCTACTCTCGACAGCATGGTGGATGAGAAAAAATCAAGATCTGAAATCATAATCTGATGAGTCACCCTTTATACAGGTACATTTTCAACTTAGGACATGCCAGAAAACCACACCCCCTAATACCGGGATAAAGGGCATCATTTCACATTACAATGAATCATAATTTGTTTTTAAAAAGTATCTCAATTTCAACAACATAAAGGCTGAACCCTGTAAAAATATGCCAGTAATTAAATTTCACAACTAGATTACATCCTGTTTCTTATGGAGGAATCTGTAAAATTATCTTAAATGTCCCAGAATATTAGGACATTTTTCCAATAGGGTTGCAATGAAAGTGTCAATATTCAGCGTGGTTTAAGCAGCAATGCTAGTGAATATCAGCTCCGCCCACTGTAGCACTATTCGGTTAGCTGTGGGGGGGGGGGGGGAAGAGTCGGTGACTGCAGTCGGGAAGGAGCTAGCAGTTATGTAGCCACTGGCCATATTCAGTGCTTGTGTCCCCGTAGCAGATAATGACATGGTGCCAGAATATGTCACAGTCTCCGTCCCCTTGGATAACCGCGGGAAACCATTGCCATGTCATTCTTTAAAGAGAGAGGGAAAAATCCGAGTATGAATGAACACAGTATGAATCAGAGTATGAATGGCCACTGACCTTTGAGCCTTGCATTGAAGAATGCTGGTACAGAAGGACTGAGGTTAAGACAGACACTAAAGAATGATACGGGATGGTTTCCCTGCGGCTATCTACAGGGACAGAGACGGTGGCAAATTGTGTCATTCTCTACAAAGAGCAGAATGTATTATCCAGCACCCACATAACTTCCAGGTCACCAACTGACCCCCAGATATTCAACGCTGGTGCCCACACACAGTCTGGCGCAGGGTTTAGAGCTACTGCCTCAGCCCCCTGAGGCTGTGGGTTCAAATCCCTCACTGCTCCTTGTGACCCTGGGCAAGTCACTTAATCCCCTCATTGCCCCAGGAACACTAGATATAGTTTGAGCCCACCGGGACAGATAGGTAAATATGATAAAGTATCTGAATGTAAACCACGTGTAGTGGTATATAAATGATAAAATAAATAAATCTGGGGTTCAATCTATCTGCGGCTTAACAACTGCTGACCACCGCGAGCTGAATTTCAGACAGAAAGAACCCGTTGACCAACTAGCCACAGCCAGACGAGCAGTGGAGTTTACACCAGAATCACAAATAGGCAGCGTTGCAGAAAGAAAAAAAAAACGCTGCAGAGACAGATCCTCGTAAAATACTTGTGCGATACGAAACGCTGCGAAAGGTGAGAACTTGAGCTCTCTCCAAGTTTTCCGCAAACATCTGAAAACCTGGCTTTTCTCAAAAAATGTAAGTCTCCCTCCAACTTAGGAATCAAGGAAACTCTTATATCTTGGCATCCCAAGTCCTCTAAATTTTCTTCCCACTTCTACCTCTAGCCCTCTGTTGTAGTTCCTTCCTATTTCTCCTACTGTAAACCGCGTCGAGCTCTACGAACATGGAGATGATGCGGTATACAAACCTAAGGATTAGATTAGATTAGATTAGATTAGCATAGGTGTGCACGCACACGTCTGTTTATGAAAGGGTAAATACACATCTGCACATCAGAGGGACACCGGCGAGAAGATCATTTTGCAAGACTCATCAATTACCTTGACGCTGAGCGTGGCTAGCGAAATGTGCTATTAATGCTGATAAAAGCAAAGGGAACAAGGTCTGCAACTTGCGTCCGGGCTTCATCCTTCTTCTCTTCAGCTGAGGTCAGCAAACCTGAAAATGAACAGTAAAACCTGGTAAGCCGAAAACTACTGCACACTTACACAGCCTGGCTGATCTATTTGTGATTTCGAGCGGAGTAGCCTAATGGGTAAGTACAGTGGACTGAGATCCTAGGGAACTGCATTCAATTCCCAGTGCAGTTCCTTATGACCCTGGGCAAGGCGCGTTGAAAGGTCACTTGGACACACAAAGTCAGAGGCGTGAAGAAAGTACAAGAAATTTATTACGGTATACCGGACTCTAGTGCAGTTAATAGCCTGCCTACTAGAGTATACCGTAATAAATTTCTTGTACTTTCTTCACGCCTCTGACTTTGTGTGTCCAAGTAACCTTTCATTTGGCGCACCAACAGGGACATACATTTTAGGCAGATGAAGTCAATAGATTGTACACTTTCTTCAGCTATGTAGGCCAAAGCAATATTTTAAACAACAGTTAACCATTTCATGACCCTACATTGTAACCCTAGGGCTACCAGACATCCGGGAGTACATGGACATGTCCTCTTTCTAAAACCCGGCATTTGTCCAGGTTTTGGAAAGCCCTGATGAGCTCTGGGTCGCATCTGGAGGGCCTCTGAGCGTGCGCGGATGATGTGACGCACATCTGCACGTGCTCCAGGCCCTCCAGACACAGCTGGAACTCGTCCGGGAGAAGAGGCTTTGTGGGGGCGGGGCTGGAGGTGGAACTGGGCGGGGCTGGAAACAGGGTGGGGCAATGTGTCCGGGGTTTCCCCGGAGAAAAATATGGTAACCCTCCATTGCCCCAGGTACAAAAAAATGAGATTGTGAGCCTACTAGTGACAGAGAAAGTACCTGCATATAATGTATACAGCACTGTGCACATAAAGTAACACTATACAAATGAATAGTAGTAATATTTCTACTTCTCTGCATTTTTCAGACCAATTTTGAGTTTCAAACAAAAGCAGTAAAAAAAAAAATAGAACCCAGAAAAGTTTACAACTGACTTTGCTTGCTGCTCTGAACTAGTACATTATTTGACCAAGGATTTAATTGCCAGCAACATCTATGAAAGTAAAAATGCACATGAAATAGCAAACTATGCTGTGGGACCTTTGTACAAATCTGAAATATAGTTCCAGTCTGGGCAAAAGTATTACAACAGTGGGGATACACAAAGAAAAGAGGGGACAAAGAGAACAGAGAAAAGGGTGAGAAAGCAAGACAGAAAGAAGGTTAGGATGGATGGAGAGAAAGAAGGAATGGATAGAAGGAATAGAAAGGCAAGAAGAGGAAGGGAAAAGGAGGAATAAGACAGATAGAAAAAGAAAGTACAGAAACAAAAGAAAAGAAGGAGGGATGGACTGAGAGGATAGAGAAAGAGAGAAGGAGAGGAGGAAGGAAAAGAGAGGTAAGTTTCACGGATAGAAAAAGTAAGGATGAGGAGAAAGGCTTTTTGTGGCCAGTCCTGGCTCCCGCACATGTCTTCAGACAGCAACAGGGGAAGGCAGGATGCGAAATAAAGAATTAGAGAAAGACCTGCAAGCCAATGTGTACTCACAGGCCCAGCAGTGGCCGTACTCCCTCTTGACCCAGAGGCTTCCTGTTGCCAAGAAAAGCCATACAGGAAGAGGCAAACCAGTGTGTTGTTTAAAGTACTTGGCCAAAGTACTTAAGTAAAAATAAATGTATTTTTAATATCAAGGACAGAGAATAACACATTAAAAATGTACTTAAATGAAAGTAAAAAAGTAATTGCCTAATGTAATATTTTTTTGAGTAACAAGCAAATGAATGCTAGAATTGTTAATGTTTTTATCCCAACAACTCTACAATTCAATCCACTTTGCTTTTAGTAAACTAACCCCCCACCCACCCACCCCTTTTTAAGAAGCCTCGTTAGGCTTTTTTATTGCCAGCTACAGCAGTATTAGCTCCGATGCCAATAGGAATTCTATGAGCGTTGGAGCTAATACCGTCATGGCCGGCGGTAAAAAAGCCTAACATGGCTTCGTAAAAGGGGGCCTAAATTTGAAAAATGATTGTTACTCATGTGAATAAGCTTGTGATTCAAATGAATAGTACTAGACACTTATAGGTCCTTTTACTAAAGGTGCGCTAACCGATTTAGCAGGCGTAAACTGATTTAGCGCACGCTAATCAAATTAGCGCACGCTAATGTGTTAGTCTATGAACACGTTAGCGTTCAGCGCTTTAATTCAATTAGCGCATGCTAAATCAGTTTGTGCGCCCTAAATCAATTAGCGCACCTTAGTAAAAGAGGAGGTTAATTTCCTATCTCTCCCACTCCCCTTCCCCCTCCCACTTCCTCTCCCCCTCTTACCTATCCCCTTTCCCTCCCACTTCCTCTCTCCCCTCTTCTCCTGTCCCTCTCCATCCTCTCCCCTCTCTTTAAGTTGCCTTGAGCCTGTATAGGTATAAGCGACGCACAAATAGAATATTATTATTATTATTGTTACACAAGCATAGCTAAAATGGTGTTCAACAACTGCACTGGCAGAAAGTGGATTGCTCAGCCTGATTTAAAAGTTCCTTCAAATCAGGCCAGGCTGCAGTATTACTGAAATCTTTTGACTGTGTCTGCAGATATCGATCAAGGAAACCTGGAACACTTGACTTCCATACAGTGGTAGAGCTACAGCCTCAGCACCCTGAGGTTGTGGATTCATATCCCATGCTGTTCTTTTTGACCCTGGCCAAGTTACTTAATCTCCCTTTGTCCCAGATATGTTAGATAGATTGAGAGCCCACCAGGACAGACAGGGAAAAATGGTTGAGTACCTGAATGTAAACCACTTAGGTTATAAGTAGTATATAAATACTAAAAAAAATAAATAAATAATCTTCATTGAAAGTAATATAGTCTAATTGCATCTTCATTATCATAGAAGGCTTTCACAAATTTGGAACCATTGTCTGTTATTATTCTAGCACAGTGTTCTTCAACCGCCAGTCCATGGACCAGTGCCGGTCCACAGAAATTTCCTGCCGGTCCACAGGGCCAGCACGTGCATCAGGCCCAACACAGTGTTCTTCAACCGCCGGTCCACGGTGCGATTGATGCGGCGTTATCTTCGAGCCAGCTCCCTCTTCCTAACTGATTCAGTGCACAAAGCCACGGGCAGTGGTTCCTACGGGCATCCTGCGCCTGAACTGGAAGCCTTCTCTCTGACGTTGCAACGTCAGAGGGAAGGCTTCCAGATGAGGCACGGGACGTGAAAGGTGCAATTAGTACTATTATGGGGGTGGGGTCTGGGGTGGAGATTGGGTAGAGATGGGCGGGGTCTTGCCCACGACTTAGCTCAGTGTTTTTCAATTGCTGGTCCACGGACCGATGCCGGTCCACAGAATAATTATTTTATTTCTGCCGGTCCATAGGTGTAGAAAGGTTGAAAAACACTGTTCTAGCAGACAGGCAGACAGAAGACCACCTCGCCTTGCGGTATAGTCAGTCAAACAAAAAAAGGCAAGGGAGGCGTCTTTTCAGCCAATGATAAAGTCTTTGTTTGAAACGGTGGTCCCAACAAGGATCCCTGTTTCGGCGTGTAGGAAACACCTTCCTCAGGGGACACTATCAGGAATTATGTAACACATAAAAAACATTTAAAATCATAAAGCACATATCATGATAAAAGACTGCATTTAAAACATTTCGCAATCTAAATTTCAAAAAATGGCATAAATATGCAAAATATATTGAAATAAAGCATGTTCCAAAATAAAACATACTGTATACCCAACTGGTTTAATTTCCGTTCTTTATACTTCGGCCACATGTGGACGTTTTAGGGCTCCTTTTACTAAGCCGCGTTAGGGCTTTAACGCGCGGAATAGCACACGCTACATTGCCGCTCACACTAGACCTTAATGCTAGCATTGAACTGGCGTTAGTTCTAGCTGCGTAGCATGGGTTTAGCGTGGTGACAGGTCAAAAGCGCACGACGACAAAGGCGCGCCAACAACCCAGCGCAGACAACTGAGCGCAAGGCGGAAGCACGCCGAAGAAAAACAGTATTTTAAAGGGCTCCGACGGAGGGTGTGGGGGGAACCCCCCACTTTACTTAACAGAGATTGCGCCGGTGTTAGGGGGGGTTTGAGGGGTTGTAACCCCCCACATTATACTGAAAACTTCACTTTTCCCCTAAAAAAGAGAGAAAAAGTTAAGTTTCCAGTAAATGAGGGGGTCGGTGACAACCCCCCAAACCCCCCACAATGCCGGCGCGATCTCTATTAAGTTAAGTGGGGGGGGGGTCCCCACTAACACCCCCTGTCGAAGCCCCTTAAAATACTGCTTTTCTTCGGCGCGCTTCCACCTTGCGCTCAGCTGTCTGCTCTGGGTTGTCAGCGCGCGCTTTTGGCTATGAACCGTTTAGCGTGCGCTAAAATGCTGCGTACACTAAAAACGCTAACGCGGCTTAGTAAAAGGAGCCCTTACTTAGAGAGCATTCTGTATTTTAAGACCCTATCATTTTATTGGTTCATGCACACTGTCCATTCACATTTTCAGTATAGAATCTTTATTTCATCACAAATGGCTCCATTTTGGGTTTTTATCCATGCTTGCCTAATCTGTTTCTGCCTTATGACATCGGTTGATTTATTTGGGTAACTCATCATTGTTCGGTTTTGCTGAAGGCTAGTAACCAGTTCAACAAACAGAGGCTATTTTACTGTTCTCATAGGCCAGGGGTAGGCAATTCCGGTCCTTGAGAGCCAGAGCCAGGTCAGGTTTTCAGGATATCCACAATGAATATGGATGAGATGGATTTGCATGCACTGCCTCCGGAATTGCCTACCCCTGTGACATAGGCTATATTCCCTGAACATCAAAATTTAAGATGAAATGATCCACTGTTTGTGTGATGAGGTTTACAATAGCAAAATCCTGTTCCAGGTTTTTCTGTTTCATTTGGTTTACTGAGGAATCATTTACATCTTGCTTCTTATTTTACTTTTAGCTGCAAACAGATGTAACTAGGTAAAAATAGTGAAATTTTGTGAAATTATTACTCTAATAAAAGTAACAAATATTAACCTGTACTATGAAAGCTAATCATAAAATGCATTGAGTTAGTTCAATAAAAAGGTATTACCTTATTTCCTTTGTTTTGGTTTTATCCTATATAATAAAATGCTAGCTGCGCATGCGCACTCAACTGCGTGCTTCCGTTTTCCCTGATCTTAGATGTAGGCCCGTGGCCTTGCAGGAGTGCGCATGCGTGCCTAGGGTTCTTTTCAGTTCGTCTTTGCCCCCCCCCCACCCGAATCCCCGTTGAGCCTCCCACCACGGTCTGACCCTCCCATCCGATTTTCCCTTCTCGCGGTCTGGCCGGCTCCCTTTGTCCCTTGCCGCCGCCGCCGCCACCACCCCCTTCCCTTCCCGCGGTCGACAAACCTCCTGGCTCCAGCAACGGCCGCAGCACTGTAAACACGCTGCTTCGCGGCCTCTACTGGCCTGATTTGCTCTGCTGTGTCTCTGATGATGTCATCAGGGACACGGAAGAGCAAATCAAGGCAGTAGAGGCCGCGAAGCAGCGTGTTTACTGTGCTGCGGCCGCTGCTGGAGCCAGGAGGTTTGTCGACCGCGGGAAGGGAAGGGGGGTGGCGGCGGCGGCAGCAAGGGACTAGGGGAGCTAGCCAGACCGCGGGGATGGCGCGCATCTTCCAAAAAGTGTAGGCGGGAGGCGCGTGAAGGAGTTTCAGCTCAGAGGAACGGCTGGAGGGTGCTGCAGGTGGCCCATGCAGGTAAACATTCTCACAGGAGGGGAAAGGGGGCTGCTTTGGGGGGAGGGGTGTGCTGGGAGGCAGATCGTTTTGCTTAGGGGGGGAAGACAGAAGGGGGGCCACGGAGAGACAGGGAGGAACTGGAGGGGGAGAGGGAAAGGGGCCTGTTTTGGGGGAGGGGTGTGCTGGGAGACAGACAGCTTTGCTTGGGGGGGAGACAGAAGGGGGCCCACGGAGAGACAGTCAGGGAGGAACTGGAGGGGCAGAGGGAAAGGGGCCTGCTTTGGGGGAGAGGTGTGCTGGGAGGTAGATAGCTTTGCTTGGGGGGGAGACAAAATGGGGGGCCACGGAGGGACAGTCAGGGAGGAATTGGAGGGGTAGAGGGAAAGGGGTCTGCTTTGGGGGAGGGGTGTGCTGGGAGGCAGACAGCTTTGCTTGGGAGGGGAAACAGAAGGGGGGCCACGGAGAGACAGTTAGGGAGGAACTGGAGGGGGAGAGGGAAAGGGGGCTGCTTTCTAGCACCCATTAATGTAACGGGCTTAAACACTAGTTTCTAAATATTACCTTGAAAAGTGGACTAACACAGCTGCCACCACATTTCACTCAAGTAAAAGTAACAGAGCTTTAACTTAAGTTCAGTTAATGTTTACACATTATATGACACAGAGCTGAACATAGGCACTCCAAGGCAAATGAAATACCTTAATCTGGCCCTGTAGACGTCTGTACCACCAAGAGGGGGAACATGAGGGGGAGATGAGTGAGGAGAGATATTGGGGGCTGCAGAGTGGATGCACTAGTAAGTCAGTAAGCGGAGTTTGGACTGTATAGTATATGGAAATGGATGGGGAGCCAATGAAGTGACTTGAGGAGAGGGGTAATGTGAGTAGAGCAGCTCTGGCGGAATATAAGGCATGCAGCAGAATTCTGAATGAAGGGGGGGAGAGATGGTTGAGCAGAAGACCTGAGAAAAGAAAATTGCAGTAGTCTATGCGAGAGGTGATAAGAGTGTGGATCAGGGTTTTGGTTGTGTGCTCAAAAAGGAGAGGTCAGATTTTGGTAATATAGAGGAAGAAGCAACAGGCTTTGGCGATTTGTTGGATCTGAGCGGAGAAGAAGAGGAGTCACAGATGACCCTGAGGTTGTGAGTTGACAGGACAGGGAGGCTAGATTGTAAGCTCTTCTGAGTTGGGACTGCCTATTGTTTGTTAAATGTACAGCGCTGCATACGCCTTTCAGCGCTATACAAATGATAAATATAGTAGTAGATCTGTGCATGATTTCCACTTGCTAAAAAACTGAAAATTATTTTTAGGCACTGGAAGCATGTTTGGGTGTGCAGCTATATCGGCACACACCAGCCAGTTAGCATGGGAATAGCTAATGGCCTTGCGCTAATGGGAAAATTAGTGTATGGCCATTAGAGAATGACACGGGGACCATTTACCGCAGTAAACCATGGTCACCGCAGTAAATCCGCAGGAATGGAGACATTTGCAACTGGTTTTACTGGGGACAAGACCTTTTACCGCCCTGTGGGAGCAGTGAAAAGTCTTGCTCCTGTGGTAAAAAAAAATTGTACCTGTGTCAGACTCGGCATCTCCTCCCCAGCTCCTCTTGTGCCATGCCACAATGAAGACAGAAGGAACCCAAAACCAAAGCCTGAGACCAATGTGATTTGTAGAATATAATTACCAGACAACAAAAGGTAGAAGGAAAAAAAATTATTTAAAATTTTGGTATTAGAATATTTCAGATTTGAAATATGTATCCTGCTAGAGCTGGTATTAGACATAACTGAAGACCGCAAAGCTCAGGCTGTGCTTCTTTAGCTTCCAGCTGGCTTAGGGCTCTCTCTCTGACCAGGGGGCAGTTGCCCTAGTTGCACTCCCCTAACATTATTCTTGCCATGTGTGACTAAAGTATTCTGTTAGCTTGATTTTTCTAGGTAGCATTCTGTAGTAATTTGGTATGTTCAGTTTTCACAATAGTGGAGGGAATATTTGTGAAAGGCAGGGGAGACAGGGGTTTTGCTGATCCTTGCTCTGTATTATTTGTGTTTATAAAATGACAATTGTACAGAATATTGCCTCTTTTTATACTTTAATAAAAATAAGTTCAGAATACAATCATAACTATTCGAGGCTTGTGCAGATGGGATCTGACAATTTTCAGGGCAGGGACCGAGCTTGCGGGGACGGGGTAGGGATGGGGACGAGCTCACGGGGCGGGAACGGTGATAAATGTTTACTCCGAGTCATTCTCTAGTGGCCATTAATGGAGGCATTAGGAAATGTGGCCATTTTATAGCCACGCTAAAATGTTCTCAGTGCATAGGAAAGCCCTACACTAGTAATAACACTGGCAACTTTTTTAACAGCTTTGTAAAAGGACCGCTTTGTTTGCAGAAACTCAAAGATTCAACTTTATTTCTTTATCCTCATTCATAATCCTTTAGAAAGGGACAAAAGAGTTTGCACTGCAGAGCAAATTTTTGAATGTGATTCATCCCCAAGTTAATAAATGACTCCTTTATCATGGTTACAGGTGGTTTTTTCATATTCTCTCTGTGCCAACCAAAAATTCCATCACAAAAATAGGAATTTATGTGGTTCTCAAAATTCAATGAATGATTAATAACAAAACCACCGCGTAACAGTGAAGATGAAACTGGAAATACTTTTTATTGTCAGGGTTGCAAGCCTCAGAATTTGGAGCTATTTTTATCCTATTACGGTTATCCTGTGGAAGCTGTCCACTTGCTCCTGCTCACGTCACCGGCTGTAACCCGCCCTCACTCTCACTAACATTTATTTAAATAATCACTTCATTTCTTTATTTTCAAAATTCTTTTATACCTTTAAAATTAGATTTATGCGATCTAACAAGTCGATAATTTATGGCTTCTTAATAGAGCTTCAACTTAGCTATTTAAAACGTTCCAGCTCATTTCAGAACACAGAATCGGCAGGCTAATGCAAACAAAAAATGTAAACCATTTGAGGTGGTTATTTCTTAGTACTTATCTGAAGTAGCACTTCAATATCTTTTAGCATTGCGTTCCTTGCCACATAGCAGTGAAGTTTAGACCGTTGCTTGTTGTACTAGGCACTCATTTTTCTATCCGATGCGGGGCAAAACGCACTGCGTCAGGGAATTAAAAAACAGCAAGGTCTAAAGAAACAAAATAGCCATCAGCTAACTCATCATAACATACCAATTCTTATATTATAGCAGATTTTTAAATCTCTTACCCTTCACAAGCAGTGTAACAGCTCCTGCCGATTCTGAACAACAAATTAAAATGGCGACACGTATTTAAAAGCGTGATGACGTCAACGTGATTTTTTCATTTCTGTCATCCCATTGGGTGACAGAACCCACAAATCAATTTGATAAATACTATTATCTTTAACATCATTTTTTTAAACTTAATTTTTTAAAAATTTTAACAGGATCTGCTATAATAAAGAATTGGTATATTATGATGAGTTAGCTGATGGCTATTTTGTTTCTTTAGACCAGGGGTGCCAAAGACCTCATCGAGGGCCGCAATCCAGTTGGGTTTTCAGGATTTCCCCAATGAATATGCATGAGATCTATTTGCATACACTGCTTTCATTGTATGCTAATAGATCTCATGCATATTCATTGGGGAAAACATTACATTACATTAGTGATTTCTATTCCGCCATTACCTTGCGGTTCAAGGCGGATTACATCCAAACTAAAACAAAAATTACATTCAAAATTTGAAGGAATAGAATAAGCGATGACATAGAATTTTTAAGGTAATATATGTTGAGTAAAGAGTTACCAAAGGGAAGTGGAGGTCTTTAGGAGATAAGAATAGGGTGAAATTATGGGTTTTAGATAACGTTTGGTAGATAAAAGAGTATTAGAGAGATCTAATAGAGTGTTGGCTATTGGGTTGGGATTGGTTGTGCTGGATAGGTTTTATGTGTTTTTTGAAGAGTATGGTTTTAATATCTCTCCTGAAGGCTTTGTAGTCTGTAGTCGAAGATAACAGAGTGGTGATTTGTCTGTCAGGATTGCAGCCCTCGAGGAGGGACTTTGACAACCCTGCTTTAAACCTTGTTGTTATTAAGGATTGAAAGCTATATCAAAAAGGTGGGTTTTCAGTCTGCTTTTAAACAAGGGAAAGGGCTTGACGGACAAACTCAGGTAATTTATTTCAGGCATAGGGGGCAGCTAGATAAAAGGAACGAAGTCTGGAATTGGCAGTGGAAGAGAAGGATAACGCTAAGAGTGACTTATCTGAGAAACGGAGTTCTCTTGGAGGTGTATAAGGAGAGAGAAGCAAGGAGAGATATTGAGGGGCAGCAAAATGAACACATTTGTAGGTCAGCAATAAGATCTTGAATTGTATGCAATGGCAGATAGGGAGCCAGTGAGGTAACTTAAGGAAAGGGGTGACATGAGCATAATGAGGTTGGTAGAAGATGAGTCGTGCAGCAGAGTTTTGCACAGATTGCAAAGGGATAGGTGGCAACTGAGGGATACCAGTTAGGAATAGATTGCAGTAATCTAAGCTTGAACAAGTGTCCAGGTAGTGTGCTTAGAGAGCAAAGAGCGAATTTTGGTGATATTGAAGAAATAGAAGCGACAGGTCTTAGCAGCTTGTTGGATATACGTAGAAAATGAGAGGTCAGAATTGAAGACCACTCCAAGGTTGCAAGCAGAGGAGACTGGAACAATGACAGTATTATTAACCGAGATGGAAAAAGGAAGACGAGCAGAGGGTTTAGGAGGAAACAGGAGCAGCTCAGTCTTGTATATATTTAGTTTCAGATGACGGCAGAACATCCAGGCAGCAATGTCAGCCAAATAAGCAGAGACTTTTTCCTGGATTTTAGGTGAAATTTCAGGTGTAGAGAGGTAGATCTAGGAGTCATCAGCATATAGGTGATACTGGAAGCCATGGGAGGAGATCAGGATACCGAGGGAAAAGGTGTAGAGAGAGAAGAGAAGAGGTCCTAAGACAGAACCCTGGGGTAAACCAACCACTAACGGGCTAGGAGCAGAAGAGGACCCACCATTACATAAACTAAAGGTGCGTTGGGAAAGGTAAGAGGCAAACTGGGAGAGGACAGATTCACGGAATCCAAATGAGGACAGCATATCAAGGAGTAAGCTGTGATTTACAGTATCAAAGGCAGCAGACAGCTCAAGAAGGATAAGGATAGAGTAAAGGCCCTTAGATTTGGCCATGAACAAATCACTGCAGACCTTAGTGAGGGCAGCCTCTGTGGAATGTTGGAGGCGAAAATCAGATTGTAGAGAATCGAGAATCTGTCGAGTTGAAAGGAAGTCCAAGCAGCGACGAAGAATGGCATGCTCGAGTATCTTGGATAGGAACGGAAGAAGGGAGACAGGGTGATAGTTGGATGGACAGGAGGGGTCCAGCAAGGGTTTTTTGAGAAGCAGATTAACCACTGCAGGTTTGAAGGCATTATTATAGAACAGAGAAGTAGTCAAATGGTTAGAGTACTGGGTGTGATAAAGGGAAACTAGAATTCAAATCCCACTGCCACTCCATATGAACTTGAGTAAGTCACTCAACCCCCCTCCCCCACCTCCTTAATACCTCAGATACAAAATTTGATTGTGAACTCTCTGGGGTAAGGGAAATACCTATATATGAGACCTATGTACATGTAAATAGACCACATCGGACAAATCTAAAAACTCAATTGGGTTATGTTTCTCAAAGACCAGATTTGAGGATTTCTGATCCAAAAAATAAGAACGTTAGGAGCAAGAAAAGAATTTCATTTGTTGCAAAGTTTTCCATTGCATCCACTGCTATGTAAAGGATTTTGTTGAAACATTGGTATTTCTTAAAACAGAGTTCTAAGATGCAGTGATGGTACCAATCTCCAGCATTATTTTCATACACGAGGGAAAGAAACATCATAAGCAAACTATATCTGATGAATGAAACCATGACAATTTGGCCCCACAGGGATGTTGTGGTTGGCACAAATATTTGTGTAAGTATAGGAAATGTGGGAAAATCACGGACAACTATTTGGCCATTTTTAACAATATTATATGTGCCATGCTATGCTGACAGAAGTTTTGTATGTCTCTCTTCCTAAGACCATCTCAGAGTAAACAAAATCAAGAGATTCTTAATTATGTTTTCATAAGAACATAAGAATAGCCTTACTGGGTCAGGCCAATGGTCCATCAAGCCCAGTAGCCTATTCTCACGGTGGTCAATCCAGGTCCTTAGTACATGGCCAAAACCCAAGGAGTAGCAACATTCCATGCTACCGATCCATGGCAAACAGTTGCTTCCCCCATGTCTTTCTCAATAACAAACTATGGACTTTTCCTCCAGGAAATTGTCCAAACATTTCTTAAAACCAGCTACGCTATCTGCTCTTATCACAACCTCTGGTAATGCGTTCCAGAGCTTAACTATTCTTTGAAAGAAAAAAAAAATTCTTCCTATTGGTTTTAAAAGTATTTTCCTGCAACTTCATCGAGTGTCCCCTAGACTTTATAATTTTTGACAAACTGAAAAATCGATCCGCTTGCTCCCATTCTTCTCCACTCAGGATTTTGTAGAATTTAATCATATCTCCCTTCAGCCATCTCTTTTCCAAGCTGAAGAGCCCTAACCTTTTTAGTCTTTCTTCATACAAGAGGAGTTCCATCCCCTTTACCATCTGGGTCGCTCTTCTTTGAATCTTTTGTAGTGCCGCTATATCTTTTTTGTGATAAGGAGACCCAAACTGAACGCAATACTCCAGATGAGGTCGCACCATGGAGCGATACAGGAGCATTATATCATTCTTAGTCTTGTTAACCATCCCTTTTTTAATAATTCCTAGCATCCTGCTTTTTTGGCCGCTGCTGCACATTGGGTGGAAGGTTTCATCATATTGTCTACGATGACGCCCAGATCCTATTCCTAGGCGCTAACCCTAGTTTCCGGTAACTGTGATTTAGGTTATTCTTCCCAATGTGCATCACTTTGCATTTGTCCACATTAAATTTCAGCCACTTGAACATCCATTCTTCCAATTTCCTAAGGTCTGCCTGCAATTTTTCACAATCCGCATGCATTTTAACAACTTTGAACAGTTTAGTGTCATCTGTAAATTTAATCACCTCACTCATCATTCCAATTTTCAGATCATTTATAAATAAGTTACCGTATTTTTGGCTCCATTAGACACACTTTTTCCCCCCCAAAGTGGATGGAAATTAGGGTGCGTGTTATGGAGCGAATACCCAAAGGGCCCCCCCCGTTACCTATTTTTAATGCAGCCACTCTCCCTCGCTGGACGTGGCGCCCTCCCTCCCTCCCTGAGAGTGGCGCACAAGGCTGGCTTGCTGCCTGGTTCCTGCCGCTTCCTCCAAGAACTGCTGGTTGACGGAGCTGCTTCCTCTTCCGTTCTCTCACAGCATAACAGCGCACCAGGTTGCCTGGCTAGTCCCGCTCCACTTCCCGTAGAACTGAGTTCTCACAGGAAGCAGCGCAGGACCAGGCAGGCACACCACTATGCTGCAAGAGAACGGAAGAGGAGGCAGCCGCATCAGCTAGCAGTTCTCAGAGGAAGCGGCGGGAACCAAGCAGCCAGCCAGCCTTGGCTGCGAACAGAAGTAAAAAAAAAAAAAAAGGTACATTTGGGGGGCGGTAGGGAGGAGGAAGAGGGCCAGGGCCTGCTTGTCGCTTGCCTGAGGGTGAGGAGGAAGAAGCTATGGCCTGCCTGATGCCTGCCTGGGGGGTAGGGAGGGAGGAGGGAGAGGCCGGGGCCTGCCTGTTTGCCCTGCTGAATTAAAAATAGGGAGGGAGGAGGGAGAGGCCGGGGCTTTCCTTCTGCCTGCTTGGGGGGGGTGGCCTAACTGCCTGCCTGCCTACCTACGTGCCCGCCCAGTCCTGTCCCTACCTGCCTGCTTGTCCTGTCCCTGCCACTAGGCCTGTCTGCCCTGTCCTTGCTTGCCCTGTGCCCTGTCCTGGCCTACCACTAGACCACCAGAGGGGGGACAGGGTACAGAGCCTGGCAGGGAGGGGGGACAGGTTGCAGAGCTTGGCAAGGAGTGTGGGATTGGGTGCAGAGCCTGGCAGGGAGAATTTGGTTCAGAATGGTTTTTTTTCTTGTTTTCCTCCTCTAAATCTAGAGTGCGTTTTATGGTCAGGTGCGTCTAATGAAGCGAAAAATATGGTAAATAGCACCGGTCCCAGTACAAACCCCTGCAGCACTCCATTGTTACTCTCCTCCATAACCAATTCCTAATCCACAACTGAACTTTGCCACCTATCCCATGACTCTTTAATTTTCTCAGGAGCCTCTCATGAGGAACTTTGTCAAAAGCTTTCTGAAAATCTAGATACACTATATCAATCTGCTCACTTTTATCCACATGTTTATTCACACCTTCAAAGAAGTCAAGCAAATTGGTGAGAATCAGTTGGACCACTAGAAACACAGAAACATAACAGCAGATAAAGGCCAAATGGCCCATCCAGTCTGCCTATCCATGGCATTGAATATCTACTTTTCTCCCTAAGAAATCCCATGTGCCTGTCCCAAAATTAAGAGTAGCAAATCACCTGAACCAGATAGTATATATGTATATCCCAGAGTATTGACAGAAATAAAAAAATGACACTGCAGTTCTATTAGTAATTTATAACTCATTTTAACATCAAGTATGGTAGCTGAAGATGGCCAACATAACAACAGTTTTTTAAAAGGGCTCCAAAGGTGACTTGGGAAATTAAAAACTGGTGAGCTCGACATTGGTGCTGGACAAAATAATGAGACTTTTATAAAGGACAAACTTACTTAACATATACATGTACATAGGCATGGATTAATGGAACAAAGTCAAAAAGAATTTAGCCAAGGGAAATCTTGCCAAATCAATTTGCTACAATTTTTTTTAAAAGATGAATAAACATATGGGGAGAGTATGGTGCAGTGGTTAAAGCTACAGCCTCAGCACCCTAAGGTTGTGGGTTGAAAGCCGCACTGTTCCTTGTGACCCTGGGCCAGTCACTTAATCCCCCTCATTGCCCCAGGTACATTGCATAGACTGTGAGCACACCAGGACAGATAGAGAAAAATACTTGAGTACTTGAATACATTCATGTAAACCATTCTGAGTTCCCCAGGGAGAACAGTATAGAAAATTACATGAATAAATAAAAATATGGATATAGGTAAGACAGTTGATATCACGTATCTGGATTTTCAGAGAGTATTAGACAAATCACTTCATAAATGATTCCTGAGAAAATTAAAAAGTTATAGCAAAGGAGGCAGTGTCTATTGTGGCTTAAGACCTGTTTAAAAATAGAAAACAGAGTAGCGTTAAATGTCAATATTCTCCATGGAAATTGGGAAATGGTGGGGTTTCCCAAGGATCCGTGCTGGGACCACTGCTTTTTAACATATTTATAAATAGTCCAGAAACAGGAGTAATCAGTGAGATGATGCATGGTTCTACATTAGAAGTCAACACCCAGGAAAAGGATCTAGATGTCATCATTGATGATACATTAACACTCTCTGCAGTGGCAGCCAAGAAAGCAAATAGAATGTTAGGAATTATTATGAAAAGAATGGAGAATAAAACAGTGGATACAGTAGAATCTCAGTTATCTGGCACCCACAGAGATTGATGGATACCGGATAACTGTTTTTCTGGTTAATTGAGAATGTGTTAGATACCTTGCCTAACACAGTCTCAATTTCTTGCCCTCCCCTCCTCCCCCAGCCCTGAAGCACCAGTGCAGCAGTGGTCCTGAGCTCCAAAGCCCTCCTCCCTCCCTCAAGCCCCTTAGTGGCATAAGCAGGTGACGTCCTGAGCCGTGAACTCCCTTGCACCAGTGTGGCAGCAGTCCTGAGCTGCAAAGCCCTCCTTCCTTAGGCCCCTTAGAGGCAGAAGCAGACGGCGGTCCTGAGCCACAAACCCCCTCCCTCCCTTACCTGAGCGCAGATGGTCACAACAGGCTGCTCGTGGCTAGCCCTGGCTGGGCCTTTCCTCTGACATGTCAGAAGTGATGCGTCAGAGGAAAGGACCTGCCAGAGATAGCCACGAGCTGCCTGTTTTGAGGCAGCCTCCTGCTGATCAGCTGCGCTCGGATAATGGAGGGAGAGAGCGAGGGGGTTTGTGGCTCAGGACCGCCGCCTGCTTCTACCAAATAGACATTCATACCTACATTTGTATCTACACACACACATACTCCTTCTCAGGCACCTACAGAAGAAACACACACACAATTAGAGGGAGAAAGTAGAAAGCAGAAGAGAACCACAGAAATTAGAATAGATTGTCAGTTAAAATGTAATGTGAATAAGTAATAATAATAGTAATAACAGCTTATATACCGCAATACCGTGAAGTTCTATGCGGTTTACAAAGATTAAGCAAAGGTACAAATTGATTGACTTTAAGAGGGGAGGAAGAAAGAGGGTTAATAGGACAGGAAATCCATTTTTGAGGAGAGAGTGATCAATAGAACAAGTTAATCGCTATAGAGGGGAGAGAGAAGAGAGGATCAGTTGTCTAGATACTTTAGGAACAGGTGTGTTTTCAGACGTTTCCTAAATTCCTCATAAGTAGTGGGTGAAAGCAATTGTTCTAGGTCTTTACCCCATGATGCTGCTTGGTGCGAGAGAAGATGTTCATGGTGTTTTTTCAGTTTACAACCTCTCACTGGGGGGGAAACGAAGTTGGAATGTGAGCTTCTCTTGTGTCTGTTGGCTGAGAAGACGAAAAGGTCAGTTATATATTAGAGGAAAGTCCGTGTAGTGCTTTGAAGCAGAAGAAGAACAGAGTGATGCACTTGAGTTGCAGAAATACAAAGGAGATATACAGTATTGGAGGTGAGAGCCTGAAAGGCATGCCTCAGGAGAGAGATCTTTGGACGATAGTGTCTGCGGATCTCATGGTGGCAAAACAAAGCGACAAGGCAGTGGTTGTAGCCAGAAGGAAGTAGGCTGCAAAGAGAGATATAACCAGCGATGCCCCTATACAAGTCATTGGTGAAGCCCCACTTGATGTATTGTGTTCAGTTTTGGAGGCCATGTCTCACTAGGATTTGTGAAGACTAAATCTTGTTATACCGCTTGACTTTATCAAGTCATAAGAAAAGGAACTCCACTCCACTGTAAATAGAGTCTTCAACATTCACACCAACAAACATTATGGCCCCCTTTTATCAATATAGTAAAAAAGAAAACCCTATAAGGTATATAGCCAATAAAAACTATTGTCAAATTACTCCTAGAATTGGCTAAATCCCTTTGTGCCTGAGCCAGAAGTCTGTAACTGTACTAAATACAAGAACAGTAATGAAGTTAAGGTCAAATATATCAGTATGAGCCCACCATGAATCATGGGAACCTTTTGGCTCAGGCTAAGTCTCACAGGTGACTAGCACCAGACGTACGTCTAAATGAGAATTGCCTCATACATCATCAAATCTGTGACCATCTTCTATAAACAAAATCATTCGTTTCAAATGAAAAAATACAGGCTTATAGTTCAGGAACAAGGGGAATATAAGGACATAACAAACAAATACCCCATCACAGACTAAACCAACACAATAAATATGATAAGTTATGAAAACTGAAGAAAATATGTGAATAGTGGTTGAAGATTTACACATGCATAATTTTAAGCCTCAAATTTAATAAATACTAAAACATTTAAATTAGTAAGTTAATGTATAACATCTAAAAGTTAATCTAAATAAATATGAGAATCCATTAAAAGAATTATATTGTGCAAATTGTGCTAAATGTGCAAATCTGCCCAGACCCTGAGAAACAAGTAACTACAGTACGATAACTAATTATATGCTCATGAAAAGTGCCAGTGCCAGCACCAATACAGAAATTTCTGTCTATAATAGCAACAAAATCTTTCTCATTAAAATAAAGTGCAATGACTCAAGTACCAATTGGATTTCAAACATTCAAATGCAAATATAAAAAATATGTGAATATCACTCATATAACCCAACTATAGTGGCTAATAAAGCATCAGTACTATAACAATTAACTATAACATATAACCAGGGGCTCAGACTATTACCAACCCCACACGTATACACACACAATACCACTCAAACCGAGAACATATCGTCATTCATCACCACTCGACAGAGCTCCGTTTCGTATCTTCATCAGGAGCAGGATGCCAAATAATATAATATAATGGCCCAGTGGAAAACACCGACAACCAAATTTCACAGTTAGTCGGTCCAAAGTTTCAAAACCAAAAATCAAGGAAAATACTCAGAGCTAGCGTGTACAAATCAAACAACGCTGCGATTGAAAAAACATGGCGTCTATGGGGTTTAAGAACGCCTCGGAGAGCCAGCCATGGATGCGCCCACAGACTGTGTGGTGACGCAAAAGAACGGCACCCGCAGAGGGACAAACATAATAAAGGCAAAATTATGTACCATAAGAAAAACGTATAAAAAGATAAATGTAAAAAATTATTATATGAAAGAAAAAAAGGGGGAAAAAAGGAGAAAATCATATAATAAACTAATCCATGTAAAGAACTGACCAGACAGGTATAGAATTAACAAGTAAAACATTTGTCAACATTTTCATTTAACCCTATGGGAAAATATGCTTGAAGACAAAATATCCAGAAATTTTCACGAGTCAGCAGGTAAGTATGTCTGTCCCCTTCAAATGTAGTGGAAACCTGTTCCAAAATACACCAACGTAATTGAGAAAAACTATGTTGATGGGACATATTGTGAGACACCATAGGAGCTGTAATTTTACCAGTTTTTAAACAACTCCGGTGTTCAATTAGGCGAGTGCGAATACTTCGGGTAGTGCAGCCCACATAAATAAGTCCACAAGGACAGGAAATCACATACACTACAAAATTTGAACCACAAGAAGTCCTAGATTTCAAATTGTATGCGCGTTTGGTAATGGGATGTACCCATTGATTGCCAGAGAGAGACGTATCACAAACAGAACACTTCCCACAGGGGGCATGCTGTCCCATGTCCAATATAGGGCTGGATCTAGGTGGAAAGACAGAGGAAACTAAATATTCAGAAAGATTCCTTCCCCTGGTGAATGCAATGCAAGGGTTCTCCTGGAATACTGTGTGGAGTTGTAACACATGCCAATGCGTTCTAATACTGGCAGCCACTGCTGCCGACTGTGTGGAATGAGAAAGAACGCATATATGATTAGAGGATGTTTCTTTATTAGTACCTTGCAGCATAAGCTCCCTGTTTGCATGCTTGGCCCTGAGGTAAGCCTTCCGGATCACCCTTCTAGGGTAACCCCTGGCTAAAAATTTATTCCAAAGGGCATCAGCTTCCATCTTAAATGCTTCTTCTGTAGTACAGATACGTCTCACTCGAAGGAACTGGCCGATGGGAATTGCAGCTTTGAGACGTCTGGGGTGACAACTGGAAAATGCTAACAAATTATTCCTTTCTGTAATTTTATGATGGACTTTAGTTAAAATTTTGTTATTGTCAAGGATCACCGTGGTATCTAAAAATGTGATAGATTGTCTGTGATAAGTCATAGTAAACTTCAAATGTTGAGTCAAAGAATTCAACCAATTCACAAAAGAATGAAGATGTACTTCTGAATGTGTCCATATGAAAAAAATATCGTCGATAAAACGTGTCCAACCTACTACATAAACTAACTGAGAGTCAGGATAGAGAAAATCTTCTTCGAACTGGCTCATAAAGAGGTTGGCTATACTGGGAGCCGCAGTAGTGCCCATAGCGACTCCCTGTATCTGTTGGTAAAACCGTTCATCAAACTTGAAATAATTCCTGGAAAGTACAAGCTTGGCCAAATTCATCAAAAAAGAAGTAGGAACCCTGATGGGGGCCTGACGAAGATCAAGAGTTTTTCTAACGATATTCAAAGCTTGATCTTGTGGAATACTAGTGTAAAGGGCCACCACATCAAGGGAGACAAGATAAGCCTCAGCAGCATTTATGTGTAACATTTGGAGTTTGCGTAAAAAATCAGTGGTATCCCTGATGTAAGATCTTGCTTGACTTACATAAGATCGTAAAAAATAGTCCAAAAATTGAGACAAAGGTTCTAATATGGTATTTTTTAGGGAGACAATAGGTCTCCCTGGAGGACTACTAAGGGATTTGTGGATCTTCGGTACTGTATAAAACACTGGAGTCCTAGGATGTGGATTCTGAAGGAAACGACTTTCCGCCTTCGTAAGTATCCCAGATTGAAGAGCCTCATTGATCAACTTGCTTATTTCACATTGAAGATCTTTAAGGGGTCTTCTAAAAGTAACACATAACATTGAGGATCACTTAGCTGACGGATCACTTCAGTTTGATACTGTAACTTATGTTGTATTACAATTGATCCTCCCTTATCTG
Organism: Geotrypetes seraphini; assembly: GCF_902459505.1. Classification (NCBI taxonomy): domain Eukaryota; kingdom Metazoa; phylum Chordata; class Amphibia; order Gymnophiona; family Dermophiidae; genus Geotrypetes; species Geotrypetes seraphini. The sequence goes on from NC_047085.1 coordinate 46,049,553, forward strand.
CCGGTTTTATAATTAAACGTTGATCACACCGGAGGTCATGGAGAGCTTTAAATTCCATCGTTGTTAAGTTTACAAAAGGCTTCTTTATATGTCTGGATTCAATGCTAGTCAGATCTTTGAGAACTAGATCACGGAAAGTAGCTATATGTGGATCCAAGGGACGCGGAGGGGTCCAAGAAGATTTAGGACGAAGAATGGAAACATCACCATCAGTTACATTCTGAGCGAAGTATAGTTTTACCTGTAGGTTACGGATAATACGGGCAAGGTCACATCTGGTCTTAAAAGGATTATGTTTGACCTTGGGGACAAAAGAGAGACCCTTCCCTAAGACTGAGGCTTGAACCTCAGTTAATGGACACCCCGAGATATTGGTGACTAATACGTCTTGGGATTGGTGGATCGGGTTTGAGGGCGATTCGCTTGATTGTATTGGACTCTGCCTCGTCCCCTCCGACGTCGAGTCCACTGTCCTTGACGGTTGCGTTGCCCTAAAAAATTACGATCCCTAGATTGTGATCTGGAATCACTTCCACTACTCGAACTTTGATTGTCTTCAGAAAATCCCTGGTATGTATTCAATTGGGGTCTAGAATTAGGGAAAGTAGTCCCTTCCGTGGTTTGTTGGTCAGCCTGAGTGTGTAACCATAAATACACACTTCCTTGAGAATAATCCTGTGTGTCCCTTTGCAATTTTTTAAGTTTCCCCTGTTTTTGTTTTTTCCGAAACTCTTCCAGGGAAGATTGTAATTCTGCTAATTGATCCTGAAATTTAGAAAGATCAGGACCTGAATTCAACGCTTGGAATTGAACATCGGCCTCTCTGGTTTTACATTTATCTTTTTACGTTTTTCTTATGGTACATAATTTTGCCTTTATTATGTTTGTCCCTCTGCGGGTGCCGTTCTTTTGCGTCACCACGCAGTCTGTGGGCGCGTCCATGGCTGGCTCTCCGAGGCGTTCTTAAACCCCATAGACGCCATGTTTTTTCAATCGCAGCGTTGTTTGATTTGTACACGCTAGCTCTGAGTATTTTCCTTGATTTTTGGTTTTGAAACTTTGGAACAACTGTGAAATTTGGTTGTCGGTGTTTTCCACTGGGCCATTATATTATATTATTTGGCATCCTGCTCCTGATGAAGATACGAAACGGAGCTCTGTCGAGTGGTGATGAATGACGATATGTTCTCGGTTTGAGTGGTATTGTGTGTGTATACGTGTGGGGTTGGTAATAGTCTGAGCCCCTGGTTATATGTTATAGTTAATTGTTATAGTACTGATGCTTTATTAGCCACTATAGTTGGGTTATATGAGTGATATTCACATATTTTTTATATTTGCATTTGAATGTTTGAAATCCAATTGGTACTTGAGTCATTGCACTTTATTTTAATGAGAAAGATTTTGTTGCTATTATAGACAGAAATTTCTGTATTGGTGCTGGCACTGGCACTTTTCATGAGCATATAATTAGTTATCGTACTGTAGTTACTTGTTTCTCAGGGTCTGGGCAGATTTGCACATTTAGCACAATTTGCACAATATAATTCTTTTAATGGATTCTCATATTTATTTAGATTAACTTTTAGATGTTATACATTAACTTACTAATTTAAATGTTTTAGTATTTATTAAATTTGAGGCTTAAAATTATGCATGTGTAAATCTTCAACCACCATTCACATATTTTCCTTAGTTTTCATAACTTACCATATTTATTGTGTTGGTTTAGTCTGTGATGGGGTATTTGTTTGTTATGTCCTTATATTCCCCTTTTTCCTGAACTATAAGCCTGTATTTTTTCATTTGAAACGAATGATTTTGTTTATAGAAGATGGTCACAGATTTGATGATATATGAGGCAATTCTCATTTAGACGTACGTCTGGTGCTAGTCACCTGTGAGACTTAGCCTGAGCCAAAAGGTTCCCATGATTCATGGTGGGCTCATACTGATATCTTTGACCTTAACTTCATTACTGTTCTTGTATTTAGTACAGTTACAGACTTCTGGCTCAGGCACAAAGGGATTTAGCCCCTTTTATCAAGCCACGTTAAGGGGTTGTTGTTTTTCGCTGGCTGCTTTGGTAAAAGCTCCGACGCTGATAGGAATTCTATGAGCAACGGAGCTTTTACCACAGTGGCCGCCATTAAAAAATAAAACCTAATGCGGCTTGATAAAGGGGGGAGGGGTCTATATTTTATAATTCTCTGCAGTTGAGTATCAATGTACTGCTTCCACTCTTGCAAAACATATGCCTTAATTTAAAAATATATATATGTTCTTAATAATATTTTAAATTGTTTCGAAGAAGCCTCTGCTCTTAATGAGCCAGGAAGTCTATGCCATAAATTAGGAACAAGCCAGAAAAACACTCTCAGGGATAATTTCCCAGCACATTGCAAATACAGAGGGCACAACTGTTTGGTGGTCAGTAAGAGTTCACGAAGTTCAGCCCAGTACATAAGGTAGGGCTTATTCTGCCCCGGGCAACCTTGCACTATTCTTTATAATGCCTCTTTAAAATATGTTAATGTTCTTCTCAGTTTTTAGGATTTTGGTACTGCAGTACTTCCTGTCATGGTACGTGAGCAAATTATTTGTTCAAAAACGTACTGTATTTAGGTTTAACAGAAGGATTTCATTCATTCACATCAAAAGATACAACAGACAAAAAAAATATAATAACAAGACGGAGAAAAACAAACCTCATACACAGGCGGCCGGGACTACACAAGTACCCTAAGCCACCTGTATCACCACTGGTTTGAGAAAAAACTCCGTACATAAACATATAAATGTCCTCTCATTCATTTCAAAATTCAAATTTTATATTTCCAAATTTCATTTTGTCATAAGTATCAAAAAATGTATATAAAGAGAAGGAATTCCAGTCCAAGCTGTTTAAAACTGTTTGTAATGACAACAGCCTGGTATAAATATAGATGTAAGCACTTCTAAATGGTAACGTGAAAGCAAACAATATAAAACTTGGAAAAACTTATCTTAGTTTGGCCGCTTCCCAACAGAAAGCACCTCTGTTTCTCCTCAAAAGGCTACTTCAGGGGGAAAAATTATAATTGTTTAAGTTAAACCTAAATTACAGTACATTTTTGAACAAATAATTTTTTTAGATAATTACAACTGTATCCCTATATATATCAGTCATGTTTATAAGTACATTTTAATTTTTATTGTAATCCACTGATTCCCTCTTTCCTCATGTTCTCAAGTGTTTTTTTTACGTTTTGTTTTACTTTTTTTGTTTTCTACTCTATTTAATTTGTTTATTTTAAATTTTAAATCTTTTATTGTAAACCGCTTAGATTTACATCCTGGTTTTATATTTGCGGTATGTTAAATTGAACTTGAACTTGTTACCCTTGTTACTTTACTTTTATTGGTCTTTTCTTCTGCAAAGACCTCCTATTTCTCTCAGCCAAGCTTGAGTCCTTTGTCTACCTGCTGCTATTTCCTGTTTATCTTTTTACTATTTTTGCTCTGATGGGTCACCCAGGATATTGTTTGTTGTTTATTGAAAGCTTCTATACCACTACTAATGACTGGGAAGTCAATGCACAGCGGTTTACATAAACTTCTGTAATGGCGATACAATACAGGAGCTTCTGTAATGAGACGGCTGAGGGGAGATATGATTGAAGTGTAAGAATATAAGAATTGCTGCTGCCGGGTTGGACCAATGGTCCATCGTGCCCAGCAGTCTTCTCACGTGGCGGCCCTTAGGTCAACGACCAGTGCCCTATTTGAGTCTAGCCTTACCCGCGTACGTTCTGGTTCAGCAGGAACTTATCTAACCTTTTCTTGAATTCCTGGAGGGTGCTTTCCCCTATGACAGCCTCCAGAAGAGCGTTCCAGATTTCTACCACTCTCTGGATGAAGAAGAACTTCCTTACGTTTGAAAAACATGCCCACAATCCACCCCTAACCATGCCTACTTTTTGGTAGGCACCTACCGTCCAATTAAGTGCATTTTACAAGGTACTAATTGTTAATTATTGGTGCCAAATTTCAAGTTTATTTCATATTTGATAAAATCGCTTTTTTCAAAGATTACAAAGCGATGAACAATAAATAATTTTCAAATAAGGGAAACATACAATATAGGGACGGACAGACATGCACTCTAACTCAAAGTGGTCTCCGACTTCCCGCACAACACATTTCAGATATTATCAAAGGCTAATTTAAAGAAATACTTAAACTTTTTAATGATCTAATTCCCCTCAAATTTCTCTTGGTAACTTATTCCAATGATTCAGTGCCACCCAGAAAAAAAGCTCGCTCTCTCATGGCACTTGAGCAAGGGACATCAACGCTTAATCTGTAGTATATTTTTCTGGCTTTATCTACATTCATATTCAGATTTTTTATTTACCCGTCTTTCATACGCTTCCATTGGGCGTGGCCCTAACTAACACATATGCTTGTATCTAACTAGAATTACCCAGAATCATACGAAAAACAGGCTCTTTTGTAGAAAAACTCCACAAAAATACTGCACCATCATGTTCTGCTATCCATTCCATTACCGTCCCATAAACATCACCCCCTACTGGCCACGAGCCACTACTCCTCACACTCCATTGCGCCCTTACTAAAGGAGGAATTACCAATCTTTAATCTTGTAGCGATCTTTAACATCTTACTGGTGTATAAAGTATAATTGATCTATTTAAATATGCTGGTCTGGCATCCCAAAGCGATTATGTGCCATACATAACATTTTATATGCGATTGGTATTTCACAAGGAACCAATGAAATTCAAATAACAAAGGGGTTACATGATCATATAAACGTGCATTAACCAAGGGCTCCTTTTACAAAGGCGCGTTAGCGGGGTTAACGCGCGTGACTTTTCATCACGCTCTAACCCCTGCGCTGGCCAAAAACTACCGCCTGCTCAAGAGGAGGCGGTAGCAGCTAGCGTGTCCGGCGGTTTAGCGTGCGCTATTACGCGCGTTAAACCGCCTAGCGCGCCTTTGTAAAAAGAGCCCCAAATGTTTTACTGCCAAATTTCGAAGAGTTTGTATCCTCTGATTTGAGACGCTGGCAGGCCTGCATAAATAATATTTCCATAATCTAACCTACTACTAAGTAGAGCATATATAAGGATTTGCAATACTTTCTGATTATAATAACTTCTTTTTTTTTTTTTAATCTTTATTAATTTTCAAAACTAATACAAAGTGCCAAGAATTATACAGACATTAATAATCAACGTAAGCACTTAAATTCCATCAAAAACGATGCAGAAGAAAACTATCCCTCCACTCCCATGCAACAATTTAATCAAGAAATAAACCAGAAAGATATCCTTCCCCCCCCCACACACCCCGTCCTGGATATGTATAAAAATAAGCAAAGACAACTATGTTGAAGTAACAAAGGATATCAATGGGCCCCAAACCAATTTAAATAATTATAATAACTTCTAATTGATCTTAATAGTCATAGTGTATAAAAATTATTTTGAATTAGAGTTGAGATTTGATCTACGAAATCCATACAGGAGTCTATTATAATTTCTAAATATTTGAACTTCTGAACCAGCTCAAACTGAAGATCAAATAATACTGATTTAAAAGAGAAGACCAGCACACCAAAGATTTCCTGATGTTAATTATCAACTTGTTATGCATGATCCAATCTTTAACTTTATGCATAGCAAGTTGTAAATCAGTTACTGCATATCCAGAGATATTAGAGGAGGGGTGTCAAAGTCCCTCCTCGAGGGCCACAATCCAGTCGGGTTTTCAGGATTTCCCCAATGAATATGCATGAGATCTATTAGTATACAATGAAAGCAGTGCATGCAAATAGATCTCATGCATATTCATTGGGGAAATCCTGAAAACCCGACTGGATTGTGGCCCTCAAGGAGGGACTTTGACATCCCTGCTTTAGACCTTGGGCATCCCTCCTGCTGTCATCATAATTTAGAGGTACGGAGGAGGTTTTGTGGGAGTGGGGGTGGTTTGGGTGGCTGGGGGGATGGGCATCCGGTGGCATCAGTCAGCAATCTCTCTCTTGTCTTGTCTCTCTATGCCAGCTAGCATCCCCTCTCTGTCTCTTTCTCTCTTCCCATTTCACCATCCATCTGTAGGCATTCTTCTGTCCCTGGCATGCAGCATTGCCCCTCTTTCCTCCCTCTCCCCTGCACCATTCAGCATGCCCTTTCTCTCTCTCTCCCCGCATCCAGCATTGCCCCATCTGTCTCTCTCTTCTTGCCATCCATGTATCATCTTCTCTATCTCTCTTCCCCTCTCCCCATCATCTATCATTGCCTGTCTGTCTTTATGTTCTTGGTATGCAGCACTGCCCCTGTCTCTCTCCCTACACACACACACACAATCATTCAGCATTGCCCCTAATTCACTTCCCCCATCCAGCATTGTTCCTCTCTATCTCTCTCTCCTCCTCCTATGTAATATTTCCCCTCTCTGCTATCTCTGTGTCTCCAGCCTATCCAACATTGCCTCTGCCTCCTCTCCACCACTATTAGGTATTACCCCATCTTTTTCTCTCCCCTCCCCATCCGGTATTGCCCTGTTTCCTTTCTCTCTTTTTCCACTCCCATCCCATCTTACCTCATTTCTCTTACCCCTCTCATCCACCCCATGCTGCTCAATTTCCTCACCCCTTCCTGCTGCAGCTTCACTGGGCCTGTGATAATAAACAGGACTACAGCTCTTTGCCTGCTGCTACTGCTACTGCTTCCTATGCTGGTCCCAGAAGTTTACATCACAGGTGGCATGAGGAGAGAGAGAAAGAAATGGGGGTAACATGAGATGGAGAAGGATGGAGAAAGAAATGATGGAAGGGAAGAGAGGCAGTGGCTTTGGCAGGTGGGAAAGTTTGTGGTTGGAGCCTATGGGACAGGAGGTGGGAAACTCCCAAGTGCTTATAGATGTTTCTGTGTACTGACTGATCTAAGAGCTTACTTCTGAGTTTCATAAGAAACAGCACTTGATGCCTTTCAGACAGAAACAGTTAAGCATTGTGTGTTTATTTATACAGTTTTCTATACCATTCTCCCAAGGGAGCTCAGAATGGCTTACATGAACTTATTCAGGTACTCAAGCATTTTTTCCCTGCCTGTCCTGGAGGGCTCACAATCTATCTAATGTACCTGGAGCAATGAGGGAATTAAGTGACTTGCCCAGGATCATGAGGAGCAGTGTGGGCTTGAACCCACAGTCTCACGGTGCTGAAGCTGTAGCTTTAACCACTGTGCCACACTGCCCCCCCCTATAGAAATATACATTCATTCTGAATACTAACTTTCTAGCATGGACCAAATCTAAAGGGCTCTGTATCTGAATAACATTTCTCAAAAACTTCCTTTAGTGCTGCTATAATATATTCAGACAATTGAATAATGTCAGACTGTTTTACCTGTAATAACATTTCAGTACAGGAAACATTATATGCTGTTGACATCAGCGAATGGCTCCAGAATGTAAAACCTTTGGTTGATAAATTTATATCTACATGCACTGGTGTAAATTTCAGCCAATCAGTCCATATAATGCCAAGGGCCCAGGCAGTGGCATAGTAAGGGGGTGGTATGCCTTGGATGCCATCTTGGTGAGGGCACAGGCACCCATCCTCCTCTCTACTCACCCCCCCCCCAGCAGCTTCCCTTCCCCCATACCTCTGTAACGTTCCTGGCACGAGCAGCAACCCCCAATCTGCTGTGGTGCCAGTGTCGGCTCTTCCTCTGACATCACTTCCTGGACCAGCTCCAGGAAGTCAGAGGAAGAGCTGATGCTGGTGCCACAGCAGCTGGGGGGTTTGCTGCTCACTCCAGAAATGTTACAGAGGTTTGGGGGAAGAGAAGCAGAGTGCACGGCAGGAGGGGAGGAAAGAGCATGTGGAGGTGGGGGTGGAGAAGAGGGCGGGAGTGGCACCTCCCTGGGTGCCTCTCATCCTTGCTACGCCACTGGGCCCAGGGAACCAGAGGTCCACCTATATCCATCCCTGTATCTTCAGGGTATCTCCTTCAACATTCAAGGGGCTCTTTATGATATTTTGCTTGGGGTGCACTTAACTGGAACATCTGTTACTGTTTACATGGCTACAGAATGTCCCCTCAAGCAGGTGCTCAAAACGAGAGGGTTTTATGCATAATTAAGAGTATAAGGATACGCAGTTACCCCAAATTTTATAAAGTTAGGTGTCCAGCTTTAGGCTTAGAACTGAATTCTATATATTGCACCTAAAAAATCAGAACCCAAAAATAAAATTCAAATTCAAATTTATTTATAACCCGCTACACCTTGAAGTTCTTAGACAGATTTGTCAAAACAAATACATTCTGAATTATATTATTTCTATGGCTGAAATTTCTTAGCGTGGCACCAGTTATAAACTAGCACACCTGGGAGCCACGGTTTACTTTAAATTAACTAAACTTAAGTTTATATACCGCATCCTCTCCATAAAGTTAGAGCTTGGCACAGTTTACAGGTACTTTAATAAATGAGGGAAGAACATAATAAGAATTGATTAGTGGTTATAAAGGGGGTGGTGAGCTTTACATTTTTGAGAAAAGCCAGGTTTTCAGATACTTTAGACACATCAAGTTTATTTTAAAATTTGATTAAATCGCAATATCATATTTCAAAGCGATGTAAATTTTTTTTAAAATCGGGGTACCGCCAACACTCAAATCACACTAGGACATGGACAGTAACAGGCGACAAAAGGAAGGCGGATGGAACTTCAATAAATTAAAGAAAGAGAGAGCATCGAAAATTAGAACTCTCCTCCAGGGTGCACGACAGACTAGGGACGGGGACCCAGAAAGCTTTTATTTTGAGCCGGATTCTATAAACAGCATCCGATTGTGTGCACCCAAATTTAAGCATCTGGCTGCATGCTATTCCACAAGACATGGTGCCTCAATCTACTAGCTAGCACATAACTTAAAATAGGGTGTGACCACGGGTGTCCCAAAAAGTTACACATATAGTTACAAAATACGGCCTCGCCGCGCCTAACGTGGGTACCAGCATGAACCTCAGGTTTCAGCAATTCTGGCACTCTTTAGACACATGCACTTTGGTGCCAAAATTCTCTAGCAAGGAACTTTCAGTGCCATTTATAGAATTCCCTCCATTGTGTGCCAAATAACACACATTCTTTGAGGCAGTGGTCTCAAACTCGCAGCCCGGGGGCCACATGTGGCCCGCCAGATACTATTTTGAGGCCCTCTGTATGTTTATCATAATCACAAAAGTAAAACAAAACAGTTTCTTGATCATATATCTCTTTAGCTATAAATTACAATATTATTATTAAGAGTTAGCCGAAAGGAAAGATTTATATACTATAAAGAGTTTTACCTCATGCCAAATTGTCATTTCTTTAATAAGACATTAACTATTTTTTTCTGAGGCCCTCCAAGTACCTACAAATCCACAATGTGGCCCTGCAAAGGGTTTGAGTTTGAGACCAATGCTTTAAGGTGAGCTTGGACTAGGTGTGCCTAGTACACACTCTTATTGGTTGCACCACATTAGTCCGTCCCTAGCACAGGCACGTGCAACCTTATCGACCTCCTCATCAAGAGTTCCTTCCGGTCATACACACAGGGCAGGGTTAGGGGGTGTCATCGGTACAATTGCCTCGCATCTCAGCCATGCTAGTTGGTTTGGGGGCTCACTTCCATGTCCCAGCACGACCCTACACAAAGGCATATCCCCGAGGGACCCCGAAAGCAGTAGTGCATTCAACACTCTCAAAGCACGCCATGGACATTGTTAACATGACATTTAGACACCCCGGCAGGATATAAGAAGTTTCCTGAAATCTCCTCTGTAGCTTTAGCTCCTCTTTCCGCAGAAGAGTACTGAAAAAGAATCGCTCTTCCGTCGGAAGGAGAAGGTGGAGCTGAGGCTCGCAGGATTGCCAGATTCAGCGCCAGACTAATTGTAAATCTTTTTTTTTTTTTTTTTGTAATGGATAATTTGCTCCGGGCTATAAAATACTTACTGAAATCAAGCTGCGCCATAGCTCCCCGCCCCCACCCTAAAAACAATACCAGCTTTGCAAAGCTAAATAGGCAGAAGAAAGCGCTTCTAGTCTCTGATCTCCTTTCACCTTGCAGCGAGATACAAGAAAAGCGCTTTAGTTAGGCTAAACGTATATTCATCCCTGGGCAAAAGGAAAAAAAAAAAAAAATCAATCACCCAATCTGAATATTTAAAAGGAATTTTTTTTTTTTAATGGGTTAGGGAGAAACTAAATGCACCATTTCGTTACTTTTTCAACACTGCCAATAAGTGTGAGATGGTTGTGCAAAATACACGGATAACTAAAATATATACATTATCTGCAGGAAGCCACTCTTAACAGACACTACACAGGTCTCTCTCTTTTTTTTTTTTAGACATTCCCCCTCATCGCATCCTCTGCTTTTGTTTGCAGGTGATACACACTCACACACACACACAAAACGGGAGTTTAAGTTACTGCGGAGCAGGTTGAAACATTTGCACGCTCAATGCTGAAGCAGGCGCCTACAAATATCCGTGCATTTTGCTCAGCGGCGCGCATCTGACAGGTCGGACAGAAAGACCACCACCCTTCAAATAAAGAGGAAGCAAACCAGACAGACCTTTGAAGTCATGAGTGGCACCGTTTCCTGATGGGGTCTGAAACTTTTCCTTGTTGATGTTTTTATATATATATATTTTCTTCCTTCAGACAGGGTCCTTCTCCCCCACCTTCTTTCTTGGTATCCGGTGAGGTGCTTGCTCTATAGAGTGGAGATTTTTTTTTTTTTTTTTTTTAAATCTCTCCCTCCAGCTGCTGCTTCCTTCTAGGCTCTGGGTCCGATAAGAAGAAAAGAGAAAGAAGAAAAGAAGGCAGCCAATTATAGAGCAGAAGGTGGAAGTTAAAAAAAGGCAGAAGAAGAAAGGAAAGGCATGGATAATTACTGACATATCACTCCCTTCCCTCCCCCCTCCCCTCTCCCCCCAACATCTTCCTATCCTACCAGTCCTGGCTACAGTATTCCAGGGACCGATGAGTGATAACATGTCATGAGATATTTCATTGCAGTTTGGCTGCTAGCTACAACACTCCAATGTTAAAACCAAGAATGAAATCTCTGCCGAGGACACTGTATTCTTTAATATGTTTCCATCCAAAGCACTGCAAATAGCAAAATGGGAATCTCATCTGAATATTTATTTGAAAAAAGATGAGCAGTGTTAGGGATAGTCATTTTCTTAGGTAAAACTATGCTGGGTTTTTTTTTTTTTTTTAATCTATTAAATTTCCAGACTACCATTGTGCAAACAAACAATTTCAATATACATAATATTACACGAAATGCATATTAAACATATAGACATTAATGCACAACTATTTCCCCTCCCCCCAAATAATCATAAAAAGTACATACCTACAGGAAACCATCCATATATCCCCCGAATTAAATTCCAATGCAAAACCCTCCCCCCCTCCCATCCACCCTGGATGTGTATGCTTAAGGGTCAATAAAATAAAATCAGTTATTCCTTACAGAACTTAGTCAATGGTTCCCAAACATCCATAAATTTCTTATACCATCCCTGTTGTACGGCCATCGAACGTTCAATTTTAAAAGTTTATCAGAGAAATTCCCACCAGAAAGTGTAATTTAACCTATCCCAGTTCTTCCAATTCTTCAAAATAAGTTGAATGGCAACCTCTGTCATTATAAAGAGTTTATTATTTCAAGCTGATATTTGACTTTTAGCTCTCATTAACGTACTGAACAGGATGGTATCGTACGTCAATGCCACTGGATTTTCTAATATTTTGTTCACTTGATCCCAAATGGATCTCCAAAATTTAAGTATCAAGGGACAATAATATAGTAAATGATCCAAAGTCCCAGCTTGGGAAGGGGTAAAACGCAGACCTCACAGACCTGACAGACCTCACGGATCTAAACCCGTACGGCCTTAAAAATCTGAGATCCATGTCGGTCCGTGTCCGTGGCGCTTGTAGTTTCTGTCACTGACAGCCAGAGACTAGTGCTGGAGTTTGGAGACTTCTTTTCCATAACGCACGTCCAAAACCTATGTCCCCGCTCTCTTGGCTTCTGCTCTGCCGCTCCAGCACTAGTCTCTGGCTCTGACAGACCTCGAAGAGATTTTTAGCGCTGACGGATCCTAACACTTTTCCCTCCCTATGCTAAGACGGATCCGTCAGCACTAAAATCTCATCAAGGTATGTCAACGACAGAAACTACAAGCGCCACGGACACGGACCAACACGGACCTCAGATTTTTAAGGCCGTATGGGTTTAGATCCGCGAGGTCCGTCAGGTCCGCGTTTTACCCCTTCCCTCCCAGTTTCAAGATGACAATGCCAGCATCTATTAGATTTTGAACTATCTAATTTCTGTAAACGAACTGGGGTCCAAAATGCTCTATGTAATTAAAAAAAAACCACTTCTATACTATAATCACAGTGTCTTTTTTAATTCTTAATTAAATATAGTGAATATCTCAGAACCAACACCCGTGACTGGTGAATTCACCAAAATGGGGTTAATTGGGGGACCATCATTGAAATTCACTGTCCCCTCACCATCCTAATTTGTATAATTGAAAGTTCCAAAGTATGGTCACTTATCTTGTGGATCGGATGGTTAGATCTTGATGTTATTCCCCATCGGTGAAGTATTTAACTTATGTGCATAAAGTGTTAAAAACCACTGTAGTAACTCCTCCAAACATTATCCGGGTCCCCCCGACTCGAGTTTCGATAGATATCGTCTTCAGGGAAGGACTCTTATATCGGCTCCTTTTAGAGGCTTGGGGCTAACATCTGTTGCTGAATACCATCCGATCCACAAGATAAGTGACCATACTTTGGAACTTTCAATTATACAAATTAGGATGGTGAGGGGACAGTGAATTTCAATGATGGTCCCCCAATTAACCCCATTTTGGTGAATTCACCAGTCACGGGTGTTGGTTCTGAGATATTCACTATATTTAATTAAGAATTAAAAAAGACACTGTGATTATAGTATAGAAAGGTTTAAATTAATATCACAGTATATGAATTACATTTCTCCTTATAGAAGTGACTATTAAAAAAACCCAAACATGTTTGTCTCATAGATGCTGACACCGTACACCTCGTCCTCCAAGACTAGATTTGTGGCCATTGTGAGCCAAATTTTAACTAAAACTTGGGTGCAGGGACATTTTTATGTGCAGTTTCACTACGCCAATAAATGTTCCTGAATTAAAAACAAGAGGAGAGGACTGAAGAGGAGTTTGCATTTACATCAATACTTCTGAATTTTTAAAAGCATGCATGCAGGAAAGTGTCCACAGCACTCAGTGGGTGTAAATATGTGCAAATCAATTGTGGTAATTTTCAAAGATATAAATGGCATTTCACTTTGAAAATTAGTGTTAAAAACCACAGATAACAGATACTCATGGACTTTAAATCAATGTGCACATTTGCAAAATGATCCCCTTAGTACAGTGGGCAACCCTGGTCCTCAATAACCACAATCCTGTTGGGTTTTCAGTGGCGTAGTGGTTAGAGCTACAGCCTCAGTACCCTGAGGTTGTGGGTTCAAACCCCACGCTGCTTCTTGTGACCCTGGGCAAATCACTTAATCCTCCACTGCCCCATGTACATTAGATAGACTCTGAGCCCACTGGGGCAGATAGGGAAAATGCTTGAAGTACCTGTATGTAAACCACTTTGAGTGTGGTTGTATAGCTACAAAAAGGTGGTATACAGATCACTTTCCCTAAAATATGAATGAGATCTATTTCAATACAATGGAGGCTCTGCATGCAAATAGATCTCATGAATATTCATTGGGAGAAATCCTGAAAACCCAACTGGGTTATGGCCCTCAAGGACAAGGTTGCCCACCCCTGCTTTAAGTAAGTATATAACTAAAAGACAGCTATTTAACTGTTCATGCTGCCACACACTGATAGCATAGAAGGACTTTATCAGGGTCAGCTTAACCTATGAACCAGGTGAGTCTCTGTCCCAGGGCGCTGATGCTAAAGGGTGCCAAAAGCCCAGGGCTGTGATGTCACCAGCCCATACGTTAATCTGTCCTGACGCTGGTGCCTGGTCCTGGCAGAGTGTGTCTTCAGAGGCCAGCTGCTGTGAGGAGGGAGAGTCCGTGCAGCTCTTCACTCCTCCCTCCTATGACGCTCCTGGTGCATAGAAATGAACTTTGGATTCCTAAACCACGGCGAGACGCTCCAGGGACTACAAGGACCAGACGGACTCCATCTAACCAGAAGAGGTAGAAACGTATTTGGACATCGATTGGCCCGCCTATTCCATAGGGCTTTAAACTAGGTAAGTTGGGGGAGGGTACATACTTATATCCTAGAGCAGTAAGAAACCACCCTGAGGAGGCAAGTCGCACTCACACTACCAAGTCTAAGGTAAGTACCAATGATATCCACAATAATTCAGGGAGAAATATCACTGATAATTTAGGAGCCACACTAGCTCGTAAAGGAATCTCTTCACAGATATGGAGGGCTATGTATGTTAATGCACACAGCTTGGGCAATAAAATTCTAGCATTAGAGACTGAGATAACAAACGCCGATCTTGACGTGATAGCGATATCCGAAACCTGGTTCACGGAATCGCATGGGTGGGATATGTTATACCAGGGTACAACCTACTTCGTTGCGACCGAGAGGGTAAATTGGGAGGAGGAGTAGCGCTATACACTAAGGAAAGCATCAAAACCACCAGAATCACAGATGTTAGATACACCAGGGAATCCCTCTGGGTGAACCTGGCCAGAGGGAATGAAAAATGCCTATATCTTGGGGTGATATATAGACCTCCCAGGCAACAGGAGGACAAAGACATGGAATTAATTGAGGATATAGAGAACATCACACTGCGCGGTGACACAGTAATGCTAGGAGACTTCAACATGCCAGATGCAGATTGGAACACACTCTCCGCGACTAAGGGTAGCAGCAAAAGAATATTAACCTCCATAAAGGTGCACGTCTCAAGCAATTGGTATTGGAGCCCACCAGGGACCAGGCGTTACTAGACCTAGTTCTCACCAATGGAGATAGCGTCACGGAAGTCTCAGTAGGAGACACACTGGCCTCCAGCGACCATAATATGGTATGGCTCAACCTCATGAAAGGTTTCCCTAAGACAAACACAGCAACAAGGGTTCTCAACTTTAGAGGCACAGACTTCAACCGCATGGGAGATTTTGTCCATCAGGAGCTACATAAACAAGCAATATCTGACAATGTGGAGGATATGTGGTCGTCTCTGAAGTCCATCCTACACGAAGCAACAGACCGATACATAAAGACAGTAAGTAAACGCAGGAGAAACAAAAGACCCCAAAATATTTCCTCCTATTGGTTTTAAAAGTATTACGCTGTAACTTTGAGTGTCCCCCTAGTCTTTGTAAATCTTGATGCAGTAAAAAAATCGATTCAGTTGTACATATCAAGATAACATCAGCCAAATATTTATTAATAATAGAGTTCAGTTAGGCCAGCATTGTCCAAATGGATTGCAGAGAAACCTCAGGGTTGGGTACTAATATTATCTCCTACTGCTGAAGTTTCAGTCACACTCTCCAGAGCACTTCCTGGTCACTTCCTCGTCACATCCTGGTCACAGGACCAGGAAGTGATATCAGAGGGAGAGCTGATGCCGGCACAAGCAGCAGCTAGGAGATGCTGCTCGCTGGCGGTGAAGATTTCAAAGAGGTACAGGGAAAGCATGCTATTCTCAGGTCACAGACCATAGAAGTTGGCCCAGTACTGGTGATACTTCTCAACCACTGAAGTTGCCATCAAAGCCCACTCCAGCCCATCCAAGTCCATTTTGCATAACTGGGACACAGACCATAGAAGTCTGCCATACAATTTATTAGAAGAGACTTTAAAATGATGGGGTCATACTAGGTATGATTTGTCCCTCAAGCTATCAAGCCTTAGCACGTTCCCGTACACACAAAAAAAGGAGGAGGGGTAGCAGCCATTACCTGCCCATGACCGATGGATTACAGAGAAATGTTTATTGGTACTAGATCCCAGAATGTGTGACATTGAGATAAAAACTTGTGTTGGAAAATCTTGCACCGTGACTGTGGCAAATTTAACCTGTAAACTGTACATCACGTGTATTAGTATTGGATTCCTAGAGTGTGTCTAGTTGGGATAAAAACTTGTATTGAAAAAACTTGCACTGTTAAGGCTAACTATGGCAAATTGTAACCTGTAAACTCTATTTTATGTATGTTGGTATTGGACCCCCTAGTTTGTGTCAAGTTAGGATACAACCTTGTATCGTAAACTTGTACTGTAATTATATCAAATTGTTAACTGTACATCACATATGTTTAACCTCTGAGCTCTTTGGGGAAAATGGGATAGAAAACAAATTTAATTAAGTAATTTATTTATTTTAAAAAATTTTATTCCGCCTATCAACTAGGCGGACTACAAAGTAAACACACATAAAATGTCAGACCTACAAAAATACAAATTCAACTAAAAACATACTAAAATACAAACTCGGTAAAAAATGAATTCAACAAAAAGAATAATCCTAGGAAAGAAGCACATCAAAGCAGTAATTCCTTATTAATAGAAGGCTTTTACAAATAAATGAGTTTTCAGTTTTATGAATGACCCAAAATTAGAACATAATCTTAATGGTCCATTCAGTGCATTCCACAATTTTTAATCATTTAATTAATGAATTGATTAATTGATTAAAGATTTGGCAATTGATGTTTCTACTAGAGTACCCACTAAAAACTGCAGTAAAACCTTCACAGAAAGAAGAAAAGGTATACTTGTGAAAGAAGAAGGTATACTTATGAAATAATGTAATTTTAAAATAATTTTTATTGTATACACTTCCTGGTGAACAGACGCACTCTTTTTTAGCAACATATATAATTGCTATGCCAGTAGGTCTTGGAAGGGGTGGTCGTCTATCATCATTTTTGCTATTTTTCATTAGACTTGAATTTAGATTTAGGCAATCTAGGTCCCAGTGGTTCTCATACCTGTCTTGGGGGACCACCAGCCATTCAAATTTTCAGGAAATCCCTAATAAAAATACACAAAACAGATTTGCATGTTTGTCACCTCCATTATATGCAAATATGTCTCATGTATATTCAATAGAGGCATGCTAAAAATCTAACTGGCTGGTGGTCCCATAGGACAAGTTTAAGAACCACTGATCTAGGCAACTGCCTAGGGTAAAGCATCTTCACCCCGATCTGACGACTGGAAATCCACAATGCATATGCATGAGAAAACTGTACGCTCTGCCTCCTCAGTATGCAAATCTATCTTAATTTTCATTGCAGGTAGCTTGAAAGCCTGACTGGCTTAGAGTTTCCCAAGGACTGGGTGGAGAATGCATTTTCAAGGCTCCAAAAACCTGGCCTAGACTGGAAGCCTGACTCCACTTGCTTTTTAGGATTGTACTCTCCGACCTGCGGTGCAGCAATTTACCACTCTGAAATCCTGCTTTATGTGTTTCTCATCGTTCTTCCATCCCATGCTGGAAAAAAAAAATTCCACGAGCTCCTTTGTCATCCTGTTTTTCCATGTAAGTATTTCCAATAATTTTCTCTCCTCATAAATTTTATGCTGGCTGATCAGTTCAGTTGAGCATAATGCATTCCCATGCAAGGCCAAAACCCTGTGGCACAGTTGTCCATTCTGAGAGCCAGTTTCGTACTGTCCACATTGCTGTAACGTCTGTGGATGCTTTTCACCCGTGGATTTTGCACCAATGTTTAAAATGGACATACACATTTATTTTCACTATGAAAATGTCCTAGCTTAAAATTAAACAATAAACAATGGAAAAAGTCCTCTTTGTTATCAAACTTGCAACCTATATGGACTTTTTGAACACAATTGCCTCCTTTTACGAAGCCACGTTAGCGGTTTAACGCGCGCTAATTCGCCGGCTGCGCTTGCCGCTACCGCCTCCTCATGAGCGGGTGGTAGTTTTTCGGCTAGCGCAGGGGTTAGCGCACATCTGCGTGCGATAAAGCCGCTAACGTGGCTTCGTAAAAGGAGCCCCATGTGTAATATAATTTGCAACTAAGCTCTCAGATGCCTTCGCTGATTGATCATTGAATTTTTAAATCAGCCTCAGCAGGTGTAAGATGTCTTGTGTGTACTCTTTATTTTTTTGATTTTTCAACGATTTATGCTTTCAATAACCAAAGAGCTTAGTGTGATAAATATTTAAATATGAAAAGAACCAGCACTTATCTTAGGGCTCCTTTTACAAAGCCGCGCTAGGGCCTTAATGCGCGGAATAGCCGCTACCACCTCCTTTTGAGCAGGCGGTAGATTTTCAGCTAGTGCACGCTATAGCGCGCGCTAATCTGGTGCATGCGCTAAAACACTTAGCGCACCTTCGTAGAAGGAGCGCTTAGTTTTTGCCACTTCTTCTATAGCTAATACTCATAGCTTAGTTCTTGGCCCAACGGGACCCATTTCGCCAAATTGTTGGCTTCTTCAGGGGTCTGCGTTTATACTACAAGAAATAGATAAATGAACTTGTGATACTTAACAAATTTGCATATAAGCTAGCAATCATATAAAAACAATATGAGAGACTAATCTCTGAACAGCTATGCTTCCATTCTAAAGCAAAAATGGTGCTGGCAATTAACAAACACCGCACATGCACTCTTAAACTGAATCTCTATGATGTCATTCTTGTTAACGCGCATGCATCATTCAATGACCACTCAATAATTCATAATTTAAAAACTACTTAATGATTTATAATTTAGAAAAAAGAACATCAGTCCACTGTGGTGTTAAGTCCCGCTGGTTTTAAGGTACCAAATTTAAAAATCCAATGCGATTCATGTTGATGTAACTTTCTTTGTCTGTCTCCACCCCGACTGTTCGGAATTTCTTTATCAGTGCAGAAACATTCAAGATCAGAAAAATTTGTGTTTCATCTGTATGCAATGTTCTACTAGGGGAGCATTCTGTTTTTCACATTTCAGCCTCGATTTATGTTCTGTCATCCTCGTCTTGAATGGACATGTGGACATCCCACATACCATTTTGTACAGGGACATGCTATTATATAGCTGATATGATGAGAAGTGCAAGTCAAAAAATGTTTAATTGTATATTTCTTACCATCTAATGGATTCACAAATTCCTTTAGAGATGTTGTGATCTTGCAAATGCTACACTTACCACATTTAAAGAATCCCCATGGTAACAAATTCTTATCCTTATAGTTGTCTAAAATGCAAACTGCTGGAGATAAAATGTTTTTGAAATTCGTATCGCATGAAAATGCTATTCGCAAGTTTAAATCATTGAAATTCGGATTCGTTTGAATAATTTTCCAATTCTCTCTCAAAATATTAACTACTGCATTTCCTTGTGTTCAATAGCGTAGCACACAGGTAAGCATTCCATCTGTGTTATCATCCTTTTTATGGTCATTCTTTTGTAACAGCCAATCTCTGTTGTAATACTTAGCATGCTTAAAAGCCTGTTTCAAAATCTTTTTAGGATAGCCACAAGCTTGCAATTTTGACATCAAGGATTTAGATTGTTGCTTGAATTTGCTTGTCGTTGAACAATTCCGTTTAATACTAAAAACTGGGAAAAAGGAAGGTTCTTTCATAAATTCGCTGGATGATTACTACGGAAATCCAAAAATGTGTTTCTATCTGTGGACTTAATGTGGACATCAAAACTAAAATGATCCACTTCCTGTATGATTATCAGATCTAAAAAGACCAACTGTGATTTTGAGTAAGTCATTGTGAATTTGATATTAGCATCACAGCTGTTAAGCCAAATGGCAAACCTCTTCAGATCTTCTTCATTACCCTTCCACAATACCAATACGTCATTAATATAACAAAACCATTTGTAAATGTATGACAAAAAAGGTGAATGTTTAATCCATGAGGACTTGAAATCTGCCATATATAAATTTGCGACAGATGGAGCAAAAACTGCCCCCATTGCTACACCCTTTTTTTGTTAAAAAAAAAATGTATTAAGAACATAAGAAGTTGCCCCCGCTGAGTCAGACCAGAGGTCCATCTCGCCCAGCGGTCCGCTCCCACGGCAGCCCATCAGGCCCATTGCCTGGTCAGTGGTCCCTGGTTATTCCTATACTTGCCTCTCACTCCTATCCCTGTACCTAACTCTACTCTTACCTGTACCCCTCAATCCCTTTGTTGCAAAGAAAAAAATTCTCTTTCATAGAGATCCTTGCTAGATTTAATAAAAAATCAGATGGATTGGTATATGGTCTTTCCCTCTTTTCCAAAATCTTTCCAATGATATTCCTCATCTTCTTGAGGGATAGATGTATATAATGAGGTCACATCAAATGAGGCAACTATAAAAGGAAATGTCTCACTTGGAACATCATCCAATTTGACTATCAACATCTCTAGAGTCCTGAATGTAAGAGTCTGCTTTGATTACTTCATATTTTAAATTTTTGATCAATAAACATAGAGAGAGGTTCCAAAAGTGACCCACAAGACGACATAATTGGCCTGCCAGGTGGATCTTCTAATCGTTTATGTATTTTTGGCAATGTATAAAACACCGGCACTATTGGACATTTTTTATTCAAGAATTTATGATCTTTACATGTTAGAAAACCTTCCAATAATCCTTGATCTGTCAACTTCAAAATCTGTCTTTGCAATCTTTTCGTTGGATCTAGGGTCAACCTCTCCTAGACTTCTTCATCATTCAGTTGTCCCATAATTTCCATGTGGTATTTTTCTTTCGCCAACACTACTACTACAGCACCACCTTAGTCAGCTTTTTTTAATGACAATTGAATTATCCTTTTTCAACATCATAATGGCATGTTCTTCTTTATTTAAATTTTGCTGCCAATTCGAAACATCTTTAAGTACAAATTGCTTAAATGCATTCACTATAGGGTCCAAAGGAATGGGTGGAGACCAAGTTGTATTTGGAGCAAGTACTGTACGATCCTGAACTGATGTTCGAGTCGAATAAAAATATTTTTAGCTGTAATTTCCTTATAAATTTCTCCAAATCCACATGGAATTGAAACAAGTTAAATTTGGTAGATGGAACAAAAGAAAGGCCACGTGATAATACTGTCATTTCAATATCATTTAATGGTCTTTTTGATAGATTAATCACCACTGATTCTGCTGGGACTGTGACCTGGTGTTGGGTTTGATGTTCGCCTCTTGTGCGACCCCGTCTCGTTGTCTGACCTCTTCTTAAAAAAGTGGTTAAAGCTACAGCCTCGGCACCCTGAGGTTATGGCTTCAAACCCATGCTGCTCCTTGTGACCCTGGGCAAGTCACTTAATCCCCCATTGCTCCAGGTACATTAGATAGACTGTGAGCCCACCAGGACAGACAGGAAAAAATTATTGAGTACCTGAATAAATTAATGGAAACCATTCTGAGCTCCTTTGAGCGAACAGTATAGAAAATTGAATAAGTAAATAAAAGATGCTTGCACTCACTTATTCTTTTATGAATTTGGAGAACAGCAAGCATACTTTCTACCTGCAAGAATTGCTTTAAAAATTGTTCTTCTTGAGGTTACTCCCAAACAGTTCATTGCACTGAGTAATATCTTCCTCAGAAGCAGGGACTAGGAGACAGTGCCAAAGGCAGCCCAGTTATTTTTTTTTTACTTTTGGAGAACGTAGAAGCTGGCACAATGCCCACTTTCTACCTTCAGATGAAACTCATACACCTCCAGGGATCAGTTTGAACCCTTAGCCTCAGTGAGGAAGCCACTCTCTCTAGACATGTCTTTCTATCCTTTACTGTGACAATAAACAGAAATAAAAGACAAGAAAATAAAGATGATATCTTTTTTATTAGACCAACAATGCAGACCCTTCTTCAGGTCAGAAATGAGCATGAGATGCTTATATCAGAATATATAAATGAAACATCAAAGCATTCCAATGACAGTCCGAGAAAGGTAGGTATGGAGGGGGGGGGGGGGGTGAGAAACAGAAAAGGTGGGTGATCGGAGGGTGATAAAACAGTATAATTTGGTGGTTCATAATGTAATAGGAAACTCAGATCTCTGTGAAGTCCTCTTTTATTTTTAGTGTCAAAATATTTCATCTTAAGTTCAAAGGTCTTACTTTCCTGGATTGTTTTAAAATTTTCTGCCCAAAAAGTCAATGATGCATGACTTGCATGAGTTGCTGTGGTAGCACACTGCCATCTGTTGGCAAGATGCACACAAATCCTCTCTGTGCTGCTATTTAAAAAATTTTTTTTTTACTAGTTTACGAGTATAAAATCCACAGAGATTTAATGCAAAGGCCAACGTTTGGTTTGATGTGGTGGACTCAGCTTGCAAGTGCCCTGTTTGCTAAAATATGTAGAAATTATTTTGAGGAATTTTATGAGGACAGTTTTCCAAGTGATCCACATTAATCTGTTTTCTGAAAATTGCACATACCCACACCTTCCCCTATAAGGCTTTTGGCCATCTTAAGAAAAGAGGCTCCCGGGGATATGCTTAGATCAGAGTAGAAAAAGTATCTGTGTAGATTGTATTTTCAAATGTTCGCATGCACTTTCCCATCAGGTGATCATTTTCAAAGGAACTCATACATGCACTTTACATTACATTACATTAGTGATTTTTATTCCACGGATTATAGAAGAGGATTTCTGGACATGTCCAGAGGTGTTACAGAGTAGAGCGGGTTGCTTCAGAGGATTGAAATGTTTCATACAGTGTTAGTTGGTCTTAATGGATTTCTTCAATAGCAGGGTTTTTATTTCTTTTCTGAAAGTTTTGTAGACTGGGGGTTGCGATTAGTAGATTGGAGAGTTGGTGGTCTAGCTTTGCTGCCTGTGTGGCTAGAAGGCCATCGTACAGTTTTTTTTCCATTTGATGTCTCTGATTGGAGGGTATGTGAATGGTGTCTGGGTTCTCCTGTGTCTGGTTGTGGTAGTTTGGATTAGGCGGTTGTTCAAGCAGGTCCTTTTTCCAATGAGGGCACTTAACGAACTGCCTCATTTATCTTTTTTTTTTTTCTGATAGCCTGATAATGGCAGAAAGATCCTATATTCTATGAGTCAGCAGTAGTAATTTTTTCTCATGTATACTACTAGCTGCATAGCCAGACCTTTAAATTTGGGAGAGGGGGGAAGGCACAAAATTTTGCCTTGCCCCCAATCTGTGCCCTCACTCTGCTCCCTTTCCTCTCTTGAGCTGGAGAGGTCCCCAAGCTCTGCCACTAGAAGAAGTCTTCCACCAGTGGCCTGGCAGTCAGTAGCTCATAATACACCCACCCAACCCTCCCCCTCCTTCCACGCATGCTCATTTTTTTTACGTACCCAGCATGGTGGTGGCCCATGAATAGAACTGACTGCCAGGCCATCAATGGAAGATCTCTTCTGAAAACAGTGCCACAATTTTGGGGAGAAGTCTCTAGCCAGAAAGGGGAGTAACTCCTCAGCAGTTTGTTTGGGTTTTGGAAAGCCTCGACAAGCTCCAGCTTCATCTGGAGGGCCTCTGAGAATGCGCGGATGACATCACACACATCTGTGCATGCTCCAGGCCCTCCAGATATGGCCAGAGCTCGTCGGGTAAGAGAGGAGGCTTTGTGGGGGTGGAGATGGGGCTAAGGGCAAAATGGGGCAGAGCTAGAGGCAGAACTGGGCGTGGTTGGAATGGAATGGGGTGGGGCTGGAGGCAGAATGGAGCAGGGTCATGTGTCTGAGGTTTTCCAGACTAAAATATGGTCAACCTACCCCTGATGGATCCTTATAGCAAAGGAGGGGGGTGTAGACAGAGGAGCAGCTTAATGGTTAGTGCAATGGACCAAGATCCTGGGGAACTGGGCTCAATTCCAACCACAGCCCCCTGTGAACCCTGTACAGATACACCCAAACCTCCATTGCCCTAGGTACAAAAATACTCAGATTGTGAACACGCTAGGAACAGAGAAAGTGCCTGCATATAATGTATACTGCACTGTGTACATCTAGTAGCACTATAGAAATGATTATTATTAGTAATATGTTGAAAGGTGAAGACCTTGAGAGAGAAAGGTATGGAAATTCTCATGTAATTACATGAAGTACTGAAGCTGATCCTCTGTTGTGAATGGAAGTAACTAGTAGGTGGAGCAGTAAGAACACATCTATAGCCTGGGAGCTTGAGAGTCCACCAGGGATCTTCACAGATTAAAAAGAGAGGGCTGTTGAGCCCTGATAATAAGAGAGGGATGAATTTGATGAGGAGGCCTGAGGAAGTCCTAGGAATTCTTGTTGTAGTAAAATGAGTAAAATGGCCCTAGAAGCATTTTACTAAGCAGCCTGGAGAAGAGTTGTGCACTACAGCTTGGAGGGGGGAGGAGGGAGGGAGGGAGGCAGGTGGAGAAGCCATTTTGATGAGCAGGTAGGATGACCAGGTTACCCATTCCGGAAGCGAGACTTTTGGAAAGTCTTGGTTTCAAAATTACATCCCAAAGCAGTGTAGTATTTGTAATCCACAGTGACATAGAAAGGAGGGGGTGGTCCACCCCGGGTGCAACCCATAAGTGCCTGATCTGAGGGCTGGCATTATGAACTTTTTCCCTGCAGCAGCTTTCGCAATTTGCTGCTCTACTGGCGTTAGACATTCTTTGCTGGGTCCTGCCTTTGTAGAAACAGAAAGTAGGTGGAACCCAGCAGAGAGGCAGGCCCAAAGCCAGCAAGAGCAGTGAGTTGTGAAGGCTGCCAGTGGGGGTGAGGGTTGAAAAAAAGAGGGAGAGAGGGGAGGGTGAGAGAAATGCTGCATCCAATTTGGGGAGATGGAGGGATAAGGATGACCAGGAAAGGAGGAGGAGATGCCAGATCATAGGGGAGAGAGGGAAAGAAAGCAAGGAAAGGAGATGCCATGGAGGGGGGAAAATACCAGGGCATAAGGGAAGGAAAGGGAGGAGACAGATGTGACACCAGGGGGAAAGGAGGGAGGGAGGAAAAAGAAGGAGAGAAGATACCAGAGCATGGAGGGGGGAGATGGAAGGGACAGATAAGAGAGAAAAGCCTGTTCATGGAGGAAGGAAAGGGAAGGAGACAGATGCCAGACTAGGGGGAAAGGAGGAAGGGAAAGGAAGGAGAGGAGATGACAGAACATGAAGGGGGAGCAAAGGGAGAAATGGTAGGGAAGGAAAAGAGACAAATGCCAGGGCATGGGGGGAGGGAAGGGAATAAGTCAGATGCCAGCCTATGGGGTGGGGTGGGAAGGAAGGGATGAAAAGAGAAGAGAGATGCCAGAACATGAGGGAGGGGGTGGAAAGAGAAAAATGGAGAAGGGGTGAAGCTGAAAAGAATCATGTACAAAGGAGAGAAGGGTCACAGGATAGACAGTTTATAGAAGGATGCCATATGGAAGTGGGAGAGGGTGGACAGTGGATGGAAGAGGCAGAGAGAGAGAGAGAGAGAGGGCGGCCAGTGAATGGAAGGGACTGAGAAAGAGGTCAGAGGCTGGATGGAAGGGGATGAGAGAAAGGGCAAATGCTGCACAGAAGGGAGAGAGAGGACAGATGCTGGATGGAAATAGAGTGAAGAGAAAATGATTAAAGCAGAAATGACAAAAGGTAGAAAAAAGATTTTTATTTTTGGTTCCTTTAGAATAAAGTAGTATTGTAGCTGTATTGATAAACATTTATAAATACAAACTGGAAATAAAGTCATCTTTTTATTGGACTAATTTTAATACTTTTTTTTTTTTAACTAACTTTTGGAGACCAAAACCCCATTACTCAGGTCAGCACAGGATACCATAACAGCAGTATTCCTTACTGACCTGAAGAAGGAGGTTTTAGCCTCTGAAAGCTAATTAAAAAATGGATTAGTCCAATAAAATGGTATTTTCTTATTTTCTATTTTTTGTTTTATTTATATTTGTTAATTTGTAAAGTGGTGATTTTTTTTTTTTTTACATCTGCTATCTTTATATTTTGCACAATATTAGGGGACATGTGTCACTGTTTCTGTGGTGTTGCATTGTATGCAGAATCTGGTTTTTTGGCAGTTCAGTTTAGCTTTTGTGTACATATTTCTATTTTTAGTTTGTGATTACATATTCTATACTGGGCAAGGGTGTATCTGTGTTCTGTGTGTATGAAAAGGGCATGGTTTTCTCTTAGCATTGACTGTGCAGGATCAAACTGTATTAATCTAGCTTGCTTAGTTTTACAACGAGTGTATTGATATTCTAGTGCTCAATGCAGTGTTTAAGATGCTGCCATTTCCTAGGTGCACCTTTGTTGTTACTCGTGGATTATTATTAAAAAATTTTATATATATATATATATATATATATATATATAGTAGAGGAGGGTGTCAAATATACTAGGTGTGCCACTGGTAGTCCATGAGTTTATCCATTGAAATCAGTGCTGCAGGTCCCATAATGCACCAGAATGAGATTGGCAGAAATCCAGGTCTGGTCAAAAAAGTCTCCCTTCTGGAATGAGTAACCTGGTCATCCTATGAACAAGCCATGCCAGATAGGGGCTCCTTCTTATTTCCTCATACACCTCTGGGGACCCACAAATGTAGGCCTAGGAGGGCCTACAGGGATGAGGCCTGGAGCCACCTTAGATTTTCTTCAGGGAGGATGGGAAGGGAGACAAGAGGTATCTCAAGTTGAGGGGGTGGATTGGATGGAGGTCTGCTGAACCTTATTGGCCATCACCTGAAGGTGAACTGGGCACTGGTCGATATTCAGATCAGTGTCTGGTTAACCTCACCACATAGAGGGCAGTCTTTTTTATGGTCTAACTTTTTGTGGTTACTTAACCAGTTAGTGGAATGAATATTGCTGGTAAGTGGCTAGATGCTGCGCCACCCAAATTCCATCACCAGCCCATCCCTAATCTTGCCAGTTAGTGGGAATGTTCAGCAGCACTGGTTAGATGCCACTGAATATCCTCAATTAAGCCTGACCAAGCGATTTAAGCTACTGGCCGTTTAAATTGCTTGGAAATTTGACCCTTACGAGCTAAATGATTAAGTACCTGAATGTAAACCACGTAAGGATATATGTGGTGTATATATATATAAATAAATAAATATTCAGCTAGCGGTGGTCAGCAACATTTTTGCCACCACCGGCTACGTCTTGATCAATGCCAGATCATGTCCAGGTACCAGCATTGAATATGGCCCAACATATAAAGCAGCCAAAATAGAACTACGGAGTCCTATTTAAATATAGAGAAACCTAGAAAAATGAAGGTAGATAAATACTGTATGATCTATCTAATCTGCCTAACCATGCCATTTACTATACCTTCCTCTTCCTTAGAGATTCAACATACATGTCCCAAGCTTTTTTGAATTCATATACACTTTTTGTCTCCACCACCTGCACCATGAAGTAGTTCCAAGCATTCACTATTATTTCTGTGAAAAAGTATTTTCTGAAGTTACTTCTGAATCTGTCCCCTTTCACCTTTAGCCTATGCCCCCTCATTCCAGAGTTTCCTTTCAATTGAAGGAGATTCACCTCATGCACATTTATGCCAAGTAGGTATTTCAATATCATATCTCCCATCTTTCCTCCAAAGTATACATATTGAGATCTTTAAGTCTGACCCACATGCCTTATGACAAAGACCACCAATCATTTTAGTAGCCTTCCTCTGGACTAACCCCATCCTGTTTATATCTTTTTGAAGGTGAGGTCTCCAGAATTGTGCACAATATTCTAAATGAGGTCTCACCAGAGTCTTATACAGGGGCATCAATACCTCCTTTTTCCTACTGGCCATTCCTCTCCCTGTGCACCCAAGCATCCTCTAGCTTTCACCGTTGCCTTTTAAACCTGTTTGACCACCTTAAGATCATCACATACTGTCACTCCTAAGTCCCACTCCTCTTTCATGCACAAAAGTTCTTCACCCTCTAAACCAGTTGTTCTTAACCTGGGTTCGACCGAACCCCAGGGGTTCGGTGAGTCAGTCTCGCGGGTTCAGCGGAGGTCAAAACACACCTCCGACTCATATAGCGCTTCGGTCATGTTCAATCATCTATCAGTTATTCAATGATTTTGATCAAGACTGATCGTGTACTCGGTTTCTTGATCTA
This sequence comes from Geotrypetes seraphini, assembly GCF_902459505.1. Taxonomy (NCBI): domain Eukaryota; kingdom Metazoa; phylum Chordata; class Amphibia; order Gymnophiona; family Dermophiidae; genus Geotrypetes; species Geotrypetes seraphini. Next base: position 46,077,710 of record NC_047085.1, read on the forward strand.
TCAATCTGTAACTAACGCCTTATATACATCAATCAATTCCTGATCAAAATTTGTGATTTAACTGATAGATGATTGAACGTGACCGAAGCGCTTATGATTCGTGATGATACGCCCCTGTCCATAATTGGCTGCAGGTGATCACGCAACATCGCTTGGCCTATCTGTGCTGCAGGGGATTTGATGCGCACAGTAGTCGAATTGTAACTGTTGTGATGGTACGTCGTGTGATACCTATCTTAATATTTTAATCCCTTACTAACTATGTCGAGCAAAATACGAAAGTGGTCGGACGAATATGTACAATATGGATTCACATGTATAACGGAACGTGATGGGAGTTAGCATCCTAATTGCATGATTTGCAATGCTAAGTTGAGTAATTCTAGTCTAGCTCCGGCAAAACTAAGGGAACACTTCCTTAAGCTGCATGGAGATGGAAAATACAAGAACACAACGCTCGCTGAATTCAAGGTGAAGAGAGCAAGATTCGATGAAAAAGCTACTCTGCCTGTTCTCGGCTTTGTACCCATCAACAAACCGATCCTCACAGCATCGTACGAAGTTGCTTACCTGATCGCAAAGCAGGGCAAACCACACACCATTGGTGAAACACTCATAAAACCAGCTGTGTTGAAGATGGCGAATATCATGCTGGGAAAAGCGGCTGAAGTTCAGTTATCTGAAATTCCTCTTTCAAATGACATCATCAGCAACAGAATAGAGGACATGAGCAAAGACATCTTGGCTCAAGTAGTTGCAGATCTGATTTCAAGCCCGGCAAAATTCAGCCTTCAACTCGACGAGACCACAGACGTTTCCAATCTTAGCCAGCTTGCAGTATTCGTGCGCTATGTGAAAGACGACGTGATAAAGGAAGATTTTTTATTTTGTAAGCCTCTTACAACAACAACTAAGGCAACTGATGTGAAGAAACTTGTGGATGACTTCTTCAAAGACAACAATCTTTTGTGGGACATGGTTTCTGCAGTTTGTTCGGACGGAGCAAGAGCCATGCTCGGAAGAAAGTCCGGTTTTGGTGCGCTAGTGAATGCCGATGCACCACACATCATTGTTACACATTGCATTCTGCACAGGCATGCGTTGGCAACAAAAAACTTGCCTCCAAAACTGGCAGAAGTTTTAAAAATTGTTGTGGAATGCGTGAACTATGTGCGAAATAATGCTCTGAAGCACCGCATCTTCAAGGAGCTGTGTAAAGAAATGGGATCTGAATTCGAGGTACTTCTGTACCATTCTAACGTTCGGTGGTTATCCCGGGGACAGGTGCTGAATCATGTTTTTGCCATGCGTGTGGAATTAGCTCTGTTTTTGCAAGAGCAGCAACATTGTCATGCAGATTGCTTCAAAAATTCTGAGTTCATTCTCATTTTAGCGTACATGGCTGATATCTTTGCAGCTCTCAATCATCTCAATAAGCAGATGCAGGGTGGTGGAGTCAACATCATCGAAGCGGAAGAAAACCTGAAAGCTTTTAAAAAAAAAGCTACCATTATGGAAACGACGAACAGAAAACGATAACTTCGCAAACTTTCCCCTGCTAGACAACTGTGTAAGTAAGATCAAAGATGTATCTGGAATTGGAGACATTTCTGTACCCGCGGAACTGAAGCAAACTATTGCCACACACTTAGATGAGCTTGCAAAGTCTCTCGACGTATACTTCCCTACAAGAGAGTCATATCCAGCATGGGTGAGACAGCCGTTCATGTTTAGTGTTGAGACAACAGATGTCAATACCTCGATGAAATCTTTGAAATTCAGCAGAGCCAGGTTCAACAGCAACTCTTCAGAACAACAACGCTCTCAACGTTTTGGTGTCAACCATTGGTAACGTACCCTGTTATTGCTAAGAAAGCTCTGGAAATTTTCATACCGTTTGTTACAACATATCTTTGCGCGCAATCCTTTTCGAGGATGCTGGACATAAAAACGAAGAAAAGGAACAGACTTTGTTGCTAAAATGGCATGAGAGTGGCACTTGCCAAGGTAAAGCCGCGCATTTCTGAACTGGTCTCTGAGAGGCAACAGCAGAAGTCACACTGATTTGCAGTAAATTTCATTATTATGTTATTATTATTCGAAATATAGGAGAACTTTTTTGTTTTCAAAATTGATATTAGTTTTTCCCTCACTGTATACCTATGTTTTGAATTTGTAAAGTGGCCATATTTTATTTTTCCAATAAAGAAGGGTTCGGTGAACACGCATATGAAACTGGTGGGGTTCAGTATCTCCAACAAGATTAAGAACCACTGCTCTAAACTGTACCATTCCCTCAAGTTTTTACTGCCCAAATGCATGATCTTAACTGGTTAGGGCTGAATATCGGCATATAGCCAGTTATGTGATGTCTCTGCTCCTAGACTACCCACTGAATAGCTAGTTTTAGCTTAAGCAGTTAGTGTTGATATTCAGCAGGTCTATCTCCATAAATATCATTGGAGTCTCTTCTGCCTCGCTTTGAATATTGGCCAGTTAAATCAAACTGCACCTAGCGTATCTATGGAAATTGAGCACTGGGAATATTCTAGAAAACAATTGGGGCAGCTTGTGGGGGGTGCAAAGGAAGTCAGAGTTATGTGGACTGACTTCTTGTGGGGTCTTATTTGCATAAATTAGTAAGGGGCCACTCATTAGTTAAGCCAGCCCTGTCACCAACATACCTCCAATTGGGAAAAGATAATAAGCCAGGATACTACAGATTCCTATTTTAGATTTGGTCCTTAGTGGAATGCAAAACATAGTACAGGAATTAACTGTGTTGGGTCCACTGGGTACAGTGATCATAACGTGATCAAATTTGAGCTGATACCGGGAGTAACATCGCAAAAGAAATCTACTTTAGGGGCGTTTAATTTTTGAAAGGGCAACTATGATAAAATAAGGAAAATGGGTCCAGGGTCAATGAAAAAAGTAGCAGAGACAAAGGACATCCGTGCCTCATTCCTTGACCTACCGCAAAAAATTTATTTATTTAATCATTTATATCCTAGGTGGTTTATATTCAGGTATTTTATCATATTTTTCCTATCTATTCCAGCAGGCTCAAACTCTATCTAGTGTACCTGGTGAGGAGTGTGTGGCGCAGTGGTTGGATCTACAGCCTCAGCACCCTGGGGTTGTGGGTTCAAACCCCGCGCTGCTCCTTGTGACCCTGGGCAAGTCACTTAATCCTCCATAGCCCCAGGTACATTAGATAGATTGTGAGCCCACCGGGACAGAGAGGGAAAATGCTTGAGTACCTGATTGTAAAAACTGCTTAGATAACCTTGATAGGCGGTATATAAAATCCTAATAAACTTGAAACTTGATTGCCCAGGGTCACAAGGAGCAGCGAGGGATTTGAACCCACAGCCTCAGGATTCTAAGGCTGTAGTTCTAACCACTGCGCCACTTCCTTTGATCCCATTCCCTGCTGTCAGCTGATTATGTGGCATAATAGTTTGGGCTACTAAGGCGTTGCAATGCCAAGGTTTGGGGGTTTGATGCCCATTGTTGGTGTTTGTGGCAACTGTGTTTATTTTTTTTTTTCCCGCAGCTGCAGCAATGAACTATATATGTGTGTGTGGGAGAATGTATCCTTTGAAACTGATGGGTACTGGTGAATATATGTCTTCCCCCTCCCTTGATCCTTCCCATGTCATTTCACTGGCTGAGGTCCTGGGCAGGGTTACCATATGGCTCCAGAAAAAGGAGGGCGGATTGAAACATCTGGGTTTTAATTCCATTGCTTTCAATGGAAGGAAAACCCGGATGACTCAATCCGCCCTCCTTTTTCTGGAGCCATATGGTAACCCTAGTCCTTGGGGATGCAGAGAAGAGGTAGGCATATCACATCTAGGATATGATGGGGACCAGGGAGGCTTTAGGGGTATTGTGTGTGAGGTATTTAAGTTGAGCTCTGAGGGCTGTCTCAGATGCACCCGCCTCATGGACTCAAGATCCCTGTGTGTCCTGAAGTGCCTACAAGACACAAGTTGGTGAAGATGATGATGGACCTTCTTGCCATCACATACATGGCTGTGCAATGCTCCACACATGGCCTTAGACAAATAGCTTGCAGGGAGGGTTGTGGGGCTAGTAGGAGCTGACATCATTGGGGTCCCCTCATATTAGGAGGCCATAGGTATTATGTGGGCCCCCTGAAAGCTCCTGAGGCCCTAAGGAGCACAGGCTGCCTGTGTATAGGGATTAGATAGTGGAATGCACTGGCTGACACTCACCTCTGGAGGGTGCTCCTGATGACCTGCCAGGCCCTCAGGGAAACACTGAGGGGTGACCTCCACTCATGGAACTGAAAGAGGTGCCTCTAATCTTCCATGGGGAGTAATTGGGTTCCCTTCGTTCCCCCATCACACACTCTTTCACTCATAGATTCTCTCACTCACTCACACACTCTCACTGTCTCACACCCACTCTAGGGTCACTCTCTCTCTCACACACACATACTTTCTTATCCTCTGTCTCTCACTCTGTATCTCACAGTCTAGATGTCACTCTCACTCTCTCTCTCTCTCTCAGTCTCTTTTTTTTATTTTTTTCTCCTCTCCAAACACAAACTCCTCACTATTTATTTATTTAATTTTCTATACCATTCTCCCAAGGGAGCTCAGAACGATTGTACATGAATTTATTCAGGTACTCAAGCAATTTTCCCTGTCTGTCGGGGTGGGCTCACAATCTATCTAATATACCTGGGGCAATGGGGGATTAAGTGACTTGCCCAGGGTCACAAGAAGCAGGTGGGTTTGAGTCCACAGCTTCAGGGTGCTGAGGCTGTAGCTTTAACCACTGCACCACTCTAGAAATCAAAATGTAGTAGAAGTGAGCCAAGTATAGGACAATGAAGCCATTATGACATCACTGATCAGGTTGGCTCTTAGACATTGGTGGAATGAGGCATGATGATGTCACAATACCAGCTCTGGTTATCGGAGGCTGAAGCTTTTCACACTATTTATTCATTCAATTTTCTATACTGTTATCCCAGGGGAGCTCAGAACGGTTTACATGAATTTATTCAGGTAGTCAAGCAGTTTTCCTTTTCTGTCCCGGTGGGCTCACAATCAATCTAAAGTACCTGGGGGCAATGGGGGGATTAAGTGACTTGCCCAAGGTCACAAGGAGCAGCGTGGGTTTGAACCCACAACCCCAGGGTATCATTCCACGTGCAGAGATATATATAGACGTCCAGGATGCTGGGAATGTCCTGTTACTACCATGGTGGTGTTTTGACATCATCAATGACGTTTTCTTATACAACTAATGGACCATCTAAATTAGACATCCTCCGGGTCGTATAATTAAATTTTTAGTATGTCTAAAGTTGGAAATTTTAGAAATCCGATAATCAAAACACTTGGGTGTTCAGTAGAAACGGTGTTTTTTATGGTGATCTTAGAGACATTTAGGAACATGTTTTTTGAAATGTCCTGCTTTTCCTGGATGTCTTTTCAATTATGGGATTTGATTTTTGGACATCCAGCTCTGGACGTCCTGAGTCAGACTTAGATGCCCTATTGAAAATGTCCCTCGCTTCTTTCAGGGACCCTGGCTTAAATCTAGCCACTAGATGTCACTGTTGCATTTCTAGTACCAGCCAACCCACATTGGAAGACCTGAGCAGGGAATCAAACACAGATCCCTCTGTACGGCCTTGTACAGCAGAGATTTGCATCCATTAGCACACGCTGAAGAATTTGAAGTGTGCAAAATCAGTTTAACATGTTTGACCTATGCCACATCCCTACTGCGCATCAATGCCACGGAACCACTGGGCTGATTCTCATCTCTGAGCTCAGATAGATCCCTATTGACTTTTTGAGCAAAACTCAGAACTTGCATAACATGGGGGATTAATGCTGTATCCCCTCACTGGAGACACAAAATTAGGTGGACCTCAGCCAAACTGGGATGATTTAAGTTCATGGGAAAACCCAACCCCTCCAATTTACAATAGTGTTTAAGTGGAGAAAGAAACAACACAGTGTTCTTGTCTTTGGGAACTCCGAAGATTCCCAGACTATAATATCCAGGAATTTGAAAGCAAAACCATTCATTCATAGACACATATGTTTGCTTTTTTTTTTTCTCTCTAATGTGTTTATGTTCTCCCCAGAGGCCCTTGAAGACATAACAATCAATGTGCAAGAAGCTACTGACAGCTTTTTTTTTAACATATACACAGATTAGCTTGTTTAAATTAAAAACCTGTGGTATGCTGCCTGGTGAAAGGGGAAGCAGATAATTCTCTCTTCACTTTACCAGGTGCTTAAGAAATGTTAAAATAGCAAAGCCAAGGGGAAAACCAGGGTAAATACATATGTACTCCACAGGTTAATAAATACAAAAAAAAAATTTTATACAAAAAAAATACAGAAATAAAGTGCAGCAAAGTGCTTATAAAGTGCTCAGATCACCAACCAAAAAGTGCTTTAAAGTACAATTGCAAGTACTAGGGCTGGTTGTGTATAGGGACCATCATGGCACCCGACTGTCCCTTATACCGCCCTCAAGATCACTATAGCAAACTTTAAATACTATGGGCTCCTTTTACTAAGCCGCATTAGGGCTTTAACGCGCGGAATAGCGTGCGCTAAATTGCCCCGCGCGCTAGACCTTAACGCCGGCATTGAGCTGGCGTTAGTTCTAGCCGCGTAGCGTGGGTTTGGCGCGTGGTAAAAATGCTAACGCAGCTTAGTAAAAGGAGCCCCATATTGACATATAGCATACTGAATGAAACACTTATCTTGAGTTGATTTTAATTTCATAAAAGGGAAGGCGATGTTTCCATGTTTCTCCTGCGCTTGTACAATATAGTATTTAAAATTTGCTATAGCGATCTTGAGGGCGGTGTAAGGGACACTCGAGTGCCATGATGGTCCTTATACACAACCAGCGCTAGTACTTGCAATTGTACTTTAGTTTAAAGCACTTTTTGGTTGGTGATCTGTCCTTCCAAAACACTTCAAGTTTCAAGTTTATTTAGATTTAATGGTTCGCCTAATAAATTCTAAGCGAATTACATAACAGTATAATAGGGATAAAACAATTAAATAAAAAGTAAAAATATAAAGAAAAAACAAAAAATACAGGGTTAATGCAGACTCACAATTTGGACAAAACTGGAATAATGGGAAAGAACATAAGGGAATGAAAGTTACAAATTTGTTGGGTTCCCAATGGGAAGAGAAGAAAATAGTAAAGGATGGGAAAAAACATTAGGGATGGGGTTTTTAAAAAAAAGTAAAAACTTTTCTCTTTTATTATTTTAAATTGTCAAGGAAAACGTTCCTTTTTTACAGATTGAAAGAAGCTTTAAAGAGAAATGTTTTTAAGTTGGTTTTAAATAAAGCGAGGTCTTTGATATTTCTAATATATAAAGGGAGAGTATTCCAGATAAACTTGAATAAACTTAACATGCCAATGTAATTTTGAAAGTTCTCTATAATGTCGCTGTCTGTATACAGTCTCTTCCCCTGTAAAACGCTTAGAACTGTTTGTGGTATGGCAGTATATAAAAATAAAGTTATTATTATTTATAAGCACTTGCTGCACTTTATTTCTATATTTTTTCTATAAAAAGTTTTGGGTGTATTTATTAACTTGTGGAGTATTTTCTATATTTGATATTATAACACAAGTATTAAATTTGGTAACTCCTTAGTGCATTGCTTGGTAAGGATGGCTCTGAGGCCCTGATGTAAACTTGCCGTGCTTTTATTGCTTCAACGGTTCTCCCTCTGCATCTATTCTTATCTCCCCTCTTTTTTCAACCTTTCAAAGTCCTTTAGATCGTTGTAGTCTTATTAGAATGTTTATTTTCTTATTTTTCTCATCTATTCTCTATTTTATTTCTTCATTACTCTACTAATTGTCATTTTTCCAGGTACTTTAGTTAGATTGTGAGCCTTCGGGACAGGAAGGGAATTTCTAAGTACGGTACCTATTTTACTTATAATTTTAATGCACTCTATTGTCTATTTTTCTGTAAACCGCTTAGAATCCTAACGGAGTTTAGCGGTATATAAGAAATAAATTACATTACAATTACATTTCATTTAACGAGCGATGCAAAACCGCTTCATAGAATTCTTTGATAATACTATGTAAATGTAGTACAATGAGGTCATTAATTTTAAAACGAGCACTCAGGGCGATACCCAGACATTGCCTGGTGATGCATGATATGAAGCGGTGACCTTTAACGCTCCAAAATTACTGGGGTATTGGGGGGAGGGTTCACCAGGTTTTTAAAGAGTGGGTGTGAGGGTCTTGGGGGAGGGTCTTTTATGTGTGGAGGCCATGAATTTGGGCGGGGGGGGAATCAGAGGGAGAGAGGGAACCAAAGATTTTTTTTGTTTGTTTTTAATGGGCCATTGGTGCCAAAATCAGCAGGGTCTGCTGTCATAGCCTTATTGTCCTGTCAGTGCCTGAGACAAACATTGACAGGAAAGTAAGTCTACAGACCCTTTCATTAAAGCCCGTTAAAGTTTGCACAGGAAACAATGTGATTCCCAGCTCTGTATTACATGGAGTGCTCATTAGAATGCTAATGTTTATGTTTATTAAAAAACTTTATTATACTGCTAACATAGCCAATGAGCTCATTGTAATGCAGTAGCTTAAGATTCTCGGTGGCTGCCACTGATGATCAGTAGCTGCCACGGAGAACCCTTTAGAGCAGTGTTCTTCAACTGCCGGTCCATAGAAATTTTCTGCCAGTCCACAGGGCCGGCACATCCATCGGGTCAAGTCAGCATTCTTCAGCCACCGGTCCACGGTGCGATCAACGCATCTTTGGGCCGGCTCCCTGAGGGCTGCAAAGCACAAAGCCATTGGAAAAGGCTCCTACCCGTGTACTGCGGCTGAACTGGAAGCCTCTCTGACATTGCAACATCAGAGGGAAGGCTTCCAAATGAGGCGCAGGACGCTGCCCACAGCTTTTTGCAATGCAGCACTCAGGGAGCCAGTCCAAAGACGTTGCGTTGATCGCACCATGAACCGGCCCAAAAATAACAACGGGGGGCAGGCCAGAATGCAAGGCACATGGAGGGAGAGAGACAACAACGGTAGGGGAAATGCTTTTATTTTTTTTTTTATTTAGTGATTGATTTGTCTGTTTTTTTAATTTAGTGATTGATTTTTCTGTTCAAGAAGAAATGCATTTCTTTCTTTTCCTCTGGGGTTGTGCTGCTTGCAGAGTCTTGCATCTTAGGGTTTGTTTGTAAATATTAGTACTTTTAGTTTTTGGTTCTGCATTTGCATGGAGTTATCTGTTTTCTGGTAGGAATGAATGTTGAAAAGCATACAGTGTGCTTTGTGTATTTTAATTTTATGGTTAACCATTATGTGTTGTGTATATATGAAAAATGAATGGAAAAAATTGTGTTACAATTAGTACTATTAAGGGGGCGGGGTCTGGGGCGGAGATTGAGTGAAGATGGGCATGACTTAGCCCAATGTTCTTCAACTGCCGGTCCGCGGACCAGTGCCGATCCACAAAATAATTATTTTATTTCTGCCGGTCCATAGAAACATAGAAAAAAGCAGCAGAAAAGGGCTATAGCCCACCAAATCTGCCCATTCCAAGTATCCCCTCCCCTGAATTTATTCCCTTAAAGATCCCACGTGAGTATCCCATTTTCTCTTAAAATCCGTCACGCTGCTGGCCTTTATCACCTGGAGTGGGAGTCTGTTCCAATTATCCACTACTCTTTCGGTGAAGAAGTACTTCCTGGAGTCGCCATGAAACTTCCCTCCCCTGATCTTCAGCGGATGCCCTCTGGTGGTCGAGGGTCCCATGAGCCAGAAGATATCATCTTCTGACTCGATGCGTCCCATGATGTACTTATATGTTTCAATCATATCTCCCCGTTCTCTTCTTTCCTCAAGTGAGTACAGCCGCAATTTTTTAAATCTTTCTTCATACGTGAGATCCTTGAGCCCCAAGACCATCCTGGTGGCCGTTCACTGAACCGACTCGATCCTCAGCACATCCTTTCGGTAGTGTGGGTAGTGTGGGTAGTGTAGGTATCAAAAGGTTGAAGAACACTGTTTTAGAGCATCGGAAGTAAGACTGGTTAAAACCAGTTTTACTTGTGAGGAAATGTTTTGTGCAACTGGGCCTGAGGCTGAAAATCAATATGCACCTACAGTATATTTCTTCATTTTAACACCATACCCCTCTTTTTTAAGCTCCTGACTCCATGAATCGAGTGGTTGGAGCTTCTGAGGCCCAGATGCACAAAAGATTTCCATGCCCATTCAATTTAAAGGTGGGTGTTGGGGGGGGGTGTGCTATCTGGAGGTCTCAGGGTGAGAGGCGAAAATTGGGGGCTCTTCCTGACAGCTGAACTTCGGAGAGTCCTGCAGGCTCAGCTGATGCTGATTTCGGCAGTTGGAACCCAAGCACAGTACCGGGTAAAGTTTTGGATTCTTGCCCAGAAATTGCTAAGAAGAAAAAATTTAAAAAATTTAAATTGAATCAGGTTGGGCAGACTGGATGGACCATTCGGGTCTTTATCTGCCGTCATCTACTATGTTACTATCAGCTCAGCCTGCAAGGAGAGCAGCAGTGGGGGGCATGTATTTATTTTTTTTTTTTGACAGGAGGGTTGGGGTAGGGAGAGGAGCTGTGTCTAGCCATTGTTCTTCTGAGCAAGCGCCAGCCACAGTTCCCCCCCCCCCCCTTTTATTGGTGATTCTCTGCACGAATAGCTTGCATGTAATTTGTTTCTATCGTGCTGAGCATCACTAGTAAAAAAAAAAGATTGCTTCCGCCATAGTATTTTTTACCTGTGGTGTGGGTCGGAGCTTTGTGCATCTGGGCCTGAAACTTGACTTCTTGCATACAATAAATCATTTCATTTATTTATTTATTTATTTATTTATTTATTTATATACCACTTATATTCTAAGTGGTTTATATTCAGGTACTTTATCATATTTCCCTATCTGTCCCAGTGGGTTCAAACTCTATATAGTGTACCTGGGACAATGAGAGGATTAAGTGACTTGCCAAGGGTTACAAGGAGCAGTGAGGGATTTTGAACCCACAGCTTCAGGGTGCTGAGGCTGTATCTCTAACCCCTGCACCACACACTCGGTCCTGGAGTACCCCCTTGCCAGTCAGCTTTTCAAGATATCCACAATGAATATGCATGAAAGAAATTTGCATATAATGGAGGCAGTGTATGCAAATTCAATGTGGATATCCTGAAAACCTGACTGGCAAGGAGGTACTCCAGGACCCAGTTGAGAAACACTGCAATAAATCACTTTTATACTCTGGCAGCGCAACACTGGTAAAGGCTGAGCTCTGGTGAGTCAGCACAAGCCTGTGATGATCAGCTGACAAATTCAAACATTTACTTTCTAACACGTGGTGTTTAAACTAGAGATGGTGAGATAAGAAAAGGAGTTAAGGTCGTCAAGGTAATCGCTTGCTGAAGCTAAACAAAGGGAGCTTATTAAACTCTGAAGCTCTGATTTTTGGAGGGATATTTATTCATCGGGGGTTACAATATATGGAAGCAGCTTCTTTATCGGATTGTTAAAGCAATAAGGATGCAGACCAGAAGAAAAGCACCAAGGGGGAAATTCTGTAAATGGCATTTAAAAAGATAGACACCTATAATATAGGTACCTGTTTCTTGTCAATCATGCTTACTACTATTAATTATTTCTATAGCGCTACCAGATGCACGCAGCAATGCACAGAGTCACAAAGAAGAAGAAAACAGTCCCTGCTCGAAAGAGCTTACAATCTAAACAGCCAAGACAGACAAACAGGATGTCATGGATACAGTTAAGGGGAACAGTTAATCTGCTGGCTGGGTTGGAGGGCAGAGGGGAGTACAGGACAATCAAGCCATTGTGACGTCACTGATGAGGTTGACTCTTATTGGTGGACTGAGGCATTGTGACATCACATTCTCAGCTCTGCTTCCCAAAGACTGAAACTCTTCACACTACTACTATTACTATGAACTACAGTATTTCTATAGCGCTAACAGACATACACAGCGCTGTACAGTCATGAAGGAGACAGTCCCTGCTCGAAAGGGCTTACAATGTAAGCAGACAAGACAGACAAACTGGATGTCATGGATACAGTTAAGGGGAACGGTTAATCAGCTGGCTGGGATGGAGGGCAGAGGAGTATCAAAAAGGTGGGTTTTCAGTCTGCTTTTAAACACAGGAAGGGAAGGGGATTGACGGACAAACTCGGGTAATTTATTTCAGGCATAGGGGCAGATATGAAAGGAATAAAGTCTGGAACTGGCAGTGGAGGAGAAGGGTAACGCTAAGAGCGACTTATCTGAGGAACGGAGTTCTCTGGGAGGTGTATAAGGAGAGAGAAGCAAGGAGAGATATTGAGGCACCTATTACAGAATCGTGCCTAACTTAAACTTAAGCACCTGTAATATAGGCCAAGGTTTTAAAGGCCTAAATTATAGGCACCTAAAAGTCCTTGAGAGAATCGCACCTCAAGACTACGATGGGTGCTCACGGCAACCATTTCCTATGAGTGATCTGCACGGGGCAGGAGCGTAGGAAGATCGCTCCTGCTCCAAAAACCCGCTAGACCACCAGGTAAGGTTTAAGGGATGTGGGGGGAGGGGGTGGGTCAGAGCTGGCCAGAATATTATTCACAGTTTTTTAATATTTGTGGGCCGGCTCTGCCCCTAACCCCCGTGGATACGGAGGGAGAAGTATATATTGAAACATGGTGCGATATAATAACTTTTTGATACAGATTTGTGGATAACATTATTAATTTTGGTCATATTCTCATAAAGCTTTTGACAAATTTTCTCATGAGAGGATCCAAGATGGCGTCTTGCTGAGAGGCTGCAGTGGTCTGCTTCTCAGGTGCTCCGTGGTGGCGAGAGCATCGGTTCTCTTGCTGGGAAAATGGGCAAGAGAAAGGGAACGGCGAAAGCTCAAGCCCTGGTGGCTAGCCAAGTACCACCGATGAAACAAGCTACCTTGGAGGGATTTAAAATGCCGACTGAAACCGCGTTAGTTGTCTCTTCTGAGCAAGTGCAGTACGCACAAGGAATGCGTGTGAGCTGCGCCAGCGGTAACGGGATTTCATTGAGTCCCGAAAGTAGAGCGGCCCTCCTGCAACCTGGAAGGAGTCTGCTGGATGGAGAGTGCCAGCGTAGGAAGGAATTCAAGCTTCATTGTCGCTGTCCGGGAACCTCTCTCCAATAGAGTTTTCCTCCTCACAGCCAGGTGTGTCGGTGAGGGTATCCACTCCACAGCCATTGGATCCAACTGTAACTGTGAGTGGGGCATGTGGGGGTAAAGAACCTTCCAAGAGTTGTGCAGGTGTAAGAAGTAGGAAGCCAGCAGTCATAACCTTAGAGGTACTATGGGAAGCCATATAGGACTTAAATTCCTCTTTTCTGAGAAGAGTGGATAAAATAGGAGGTGAAATGAAAAATGTTTCAGAACAAATTGCTTCTCAGTCCCAGGGCTTAGTTCAACAACTGGAGAAAGTAACATCTTTGGTGCAGAAAGTAGAGGAGGTACAGAATTTGGGAGTAGCTTTGGTGAAAGATAAGACTCTAACCCATCGAAAGTTTGAATATCTGGAAAATCAATTAAGAAGGAATAACTTGAGATTCTTACATTTTCCCAAGTCCCCGATTTCAGCGGTGGACTTGGTGAGACGATATTTGAAGGAGGTCCTTAAGATTCCAGTTGAGGCACTTCCACCAATAGTAAGAGCTCAATATGCTTCTTGACCTACCGACCGAGAATGATTGCTTTGGAAACCAATTTTGTATTAAAATTTTCTTGTATTTGCTGTGAACTTTACAAAAAGGGTGCCACATAAACATCTCACCAGAACTCCCTTGCAGGTCATTGTGAGGCTCCCAAAACACCCACTATACCAGTGGTCTCAAACTCAAACCCTTTGCAGGGCCACATTTTGGATTTGTAGGTACTTGGAGGGTCGCAGAAAAAATAGTTAATGTCTTATTAAAAAAATGACAATTTTGCATGAGGTAAAACTCTTTATAGTTTATAAATCTTCCCCCCACTCCCTGAAAGCCTGCATGTTCCCCCCCCCCCTTCTTTGCAGCATCCTCCAACTTCCCCCTTGGCCTCCCGGTCTTTATTTCAGCTAATTACCACAGCTTGCAGAGAAGATTGCTGATGCTGTAGCGTTCCTTGCAGGCTGCCATCGGCCTCCGCAGCACATTTCCTCTGCTGCTGTCCCACCCCCTCCTCTGACATCAGGGGCAGGATCGCAAGAGAGGGAACATGCTGCTGAAAATGACGGCAGCCTGCAAGGATCGCTACAGCACTGACAATCCTCTCTGCAGGCTGCGGTAATTATCTGAAGGTAAGAGCGGGAGGCCAGGGGGAAAGCCGAAGGACGCTGCAAAGAGCGGTTAGCACTAGTACAGACAACACTAGTACAGATTGCAGGCCGCAAAATAGTACCTGGCAGGCTGCATGTGGCCCCTGGGCCGCGACTTTGAGACCACTGCACTATACCCACCTGTCTACAACCCCAATAACTCTTATGGATGCATGTGGCACCTATATGGCAGTACAGTAGGGTTTTGGTAGGCTCACAGTTTCTATCATGAATGTAGTGGTTAGAGTAGCTTATGAGCCTGTGTCCTCCTTTCTATGGTTCGTTAAGCCACCTCTGTGCAGCTCCAGTGACAGGTATGTATGTTTTTATTCCAATCTTTGTGGGGGTGCAACAGGGTCAGTGGACACAGGGATCTTTACTTGGTCTCTGCAGTGGTTATCTGGTCACTTTCGATACCTTTTGGGCACTTATACCTGATTTTAGATCGCCTAAGTCACAGCATATAAGTTCTAGCCAAGAAGTCTCGTCAAACTTTCGATTATCTCTGCAGGACGAGTAAATCTAGGTCGGCCCACATCCCGCCCACCTCCTGCCCTAACCACTCCTCCAAATCTATCCCTTTGAGCTTTGAGCGCACAGTAGGATTCTGAGGCCTAAAAAGTCCTTGGATATGTCCAAAAAGCCGTTTCGATTATCGGCACTTGAACGACCTATCTTTTAGGTCATCCAGGTACCGACTTGGGTGGGTTTTGGGAAGTATTTCGCTTTTGATTATGAGCCCCTTAGGCACCTATTAAGAATGCCTAACTTAAAACATTTCATAATCTTTTCAGGCTTCAGCGGTGTCACTCAGTGCTCAATTACTCTCATTGCACTGAGCTTTACACACCTCGTCATCAGCCCTTAGAAATTAAACTATTCTTATGCTCTCAGCGGACTGGGTCCTACACTCTCAGCGGACTAGGTCCTTAAAGTTTTTATGTGGATTATTTTACTTTTATGTGGATTGTTCACGTTGACTTTTGGAACTTTTAATTTTCAATAAAGTCCATTTCAGGAACATCGTCACTCCACAGTGTTTTTGGGTTTCTCTTGGATTTTCTTCTCTGTGGATCTTCCAGGGTCAATTTCTTTGTTTTGACAGCCCTAGTTTCAACATATTTAAAAGTTTAAACTTTTTTGGGTAAAGTGCCAAACCTTTTATTAATATATCTGAATTTTTAAACATTTGGCAATAATTCTATCTCATTATCTATGGCACATCAGAGACCTGAAAAAGTCAGATTACTTTATTTGGATTTTGCTCATATTTTTTCCAGTAGTAGCTTCAGGTGACTTACATTCAGGTGTGCTAGGTAACCTGAAAAGTGTGTGGGAACCTCTCCAGGTTACTAGCCATAAAAATGTTTATGATACATCAATTATTTTTTGTACAAAAAAGATTTATATTCTGGTATCACATCACAAAATAAGCAGGATGAATGACCTACACTGTAGATTTGTAGATCACTGAACTACAAATCAGGATGAACCTTGAGATTGGAGTTCCAACTGAAGAGCACTTTTCCAAAACTCAATCAGTCCATTTTTTAAATCAGTTTTCAGCTATGTGATTAATTTCATTCATCAAGGCAAGATTCATTTACTAAAGCTTATTCCTATGCTAAAACTCCTTATTACTAGCTAAAAAATAAAAGCTCAATCTTTTTAAATACACATACCCTCCGGATTCCATATATAGCGCTTTGTTGGTTGTTCACACAAATTCTGCATGCAACTTAATTGAATAATGAGCCAATTAGCACTAATACAATTGGCATCTTAACAATTACTAGTTCTAATTCGATTTAATGAAAAGTTACATGCATAAATTTAGGTATGGGATCTGCACCTAAATTGTATAGGTGAGTCCAAAAAGGGGGCACAGAGATGGGAGGGTCATAGGTGGATCGGGGACATTCCTAGAATTTACACACATTGTTCTACAATAAGGGAGATCCGTGCCTAATTTAGGCATGAGGATTTGTACCATATTTTACTTTATAGAATATCACTCAGCAGGTTTTTTTTTTTTCAGCACCGATTTTTTGGAGGCACCATGTTTAGAATCCAGTCCAAAATATATATACAGTGTTGTCCATAGAAAAGGGCAATTCTGTAACTGGGCATATGCATTTATGCACCAGTAAATATACAGAATACCAGCACTGTTGCGGGTAAATGTGATGGTGGCATGTGAAGTGGCATAGCACATAAATACAAGAGAGAAATTCACCTGGCCCTCTTGTGCAGTGCTGCCATTTACATGGGGAATTTACAGAGGCACCCGCAATTCTGTCAGGTCTATGGCAGGTGTAACTGCAGACGCGCTGATTGCTAGGTTATACTGGTATTCTGAAATGGAATCTGGCCCAGATGCTGTCATAAAATAGGCTCTTTTAACCATACAGCACTGGGGCAACTAAAAGGAGAGACCAGACTTACAGAACTGCACCAAATCTGTCTTTGCGTCTCGCTACTGGCCACAACAGGGCCATGGGTGGCTCAGTCGAATGACATACAGCTGCCATGGAATTACATACACTCAGCCTGATGAGACTCAGCAGACACAAAACGTTAGCGGACAGCACTGCATACTTGAGCAGAGCCATAAAAAGCTGCTGTTATCAGTCTGCAAACAGTTGCCCTCCAGTGTCCTGCCTGAAGTCCCTAACAGGGTCTTGCATTTATGAACTCAATTCTGCTAAGTACACAGCAGCAGACCGCAGGGAATGGAATTTTGATTGGTACTTTCCAGTCTATGTGGACACAGTGGAAGTTGGCAGGCACTAATTCTTCTGTGGCCAGGGGCAGTGGAGCAGAGAGGCCAAACAACCAATCTCCAGCCTCCCCCCAGCTCTCTAGTTGCTTATGTACCGGGCAAAATGTTGTCGACGCCATGGCCACTGTGGCCCATCCCATTCCACTGTCTATGTCTGTAACAAGCATGAGTCCATATAAAGATCAGGTTAGCCCCCCTGGGTGACAGTCAAAGGGGGCAATGAAGGCAACCGAGTGAGAAATGCATGACAGAGGCATTCTAGGTTTTTCATGCACACAGGAAAAGCAGTTCTTTCTTTGAAAAGAATCATAGCTTTCAGGGAAATTACCAGCTTCGGGTAACATATCCCACTTAATCACTGTCTCTCAAGTTCAAACAGTTCCTACATAAAACACACCATATTTATGCATCTAAGTTCTACTAGACTAGAGCAACAATCAGATTGTGCAGTACAACAGCCAAATTTACATTTTCCAAGGTCGGCGTAAAATTGATGCAAAGTTTTCACTTTCAAATTTCTTCATCATTATTGCGGATAATCAGAAGTGTGAGCCACGTTTACCGTGGCGCCTGGGCTTATGCATAAAACAGAAATGATTTGGCGTCTCCTTTTCGCCCTGTCTTCCTCATAAGTCCAGCTCCTCCATCACTTCCATGACGATAGTTCGAGGGCCGGTCAGAATGAGGTTGCTCACTGTCTTGTAGTCGACATGGAGGACGTTGAGTCCGTTCACACAGACCACAAACTGGCACACCTAAAAGGCAGCAAACAGATGTGTTTTATTGGTTGCTGTTGATTCCACCTCATGCTTCCCATTCCACCCAATCCTACTAATGACTCTCCCCAAAGTGATAACATGGATCCTGCTGAACTTTTGACTGAAACTACTGCGTATCAGTTCTGTATCACTTTTAGATGCCTGGAGCATTGTACAGACGCATATAATTATTTATTAAATTTTCTATACCGTTTTGAGCTCAGTACAAGTACACACATACACCCCCCCCCCCGCCGTTGCCTGCTCTTGTCGGCTAGGAGGGCATCCACGCATGACCTCCTGCCCGACAGTGATTTGTTGGAAGCTTTTCAAAACCCATACAAAGTGACGGGTTTTGAAAAACTGTCCGGATCCCCAGACATGTCCTCAAAAGAAGAACATGTCCGGGGCAATCCAGACGTCTCATAACCCTAGCCAGTAAGTAAAAGGAGGCATTGATGCCCCTGTATAAGACCCTGGTGAGACCTCATTTAGAATATTGTGTACAATTCTGAAGGCCGCACCTTCAAAAAGATATAAACAAGATGGAGTCAGTTCAGAGGAAGGCTACTAAAATGGTGTGTAGTCTTCGTCATAAGGCGTATGGAGACAGGCTTAAAGATCTCAATATGTATACCTTAGAGGAAAGGCAGGAGATGAGAGATATGATAGAGACATTTAAATACATACGTGGCGTAAATGTGCATGAATCGAGTCTCTTTCATTTGAAAGGAAGCTCTGGAATGAGAAGACATAGGATGAAGTTAAGAGGTGATAGGCTCTGGAGTAATCTAAGGAAATACTTTTTTACAGAAAGGGTGGTAGATGCATGGAACAGTCTCCCAGAAGAAGTGGTGGAGACAGAGGCTGTCTCTGAATTCAAGAAAGCCTTGGATAGTCATGTGGGATCTCTTAGAGAGAGGAAGAGATAATGGTTACTGCGGATGGGCAGACTGGATGGGCCATTTGACGGTTATCTGCCATCATGTTTCTATTTGCTTTGGTTACAGAGTCTAAGGCAAAAGAAATAGATGACATCCAGATATGTCAGGGCTGAAGGTGGGGCACAGGGTTGGAAAAGGGAAGAGGGTAGGTGGCTGTTGGCATCTATCTCTAAGGTGACAATAAGGTAGAAAAATCTAGATAAATTCAGAGATACAAAAGCTGGTAACTGTTCCCCAGCAGTCGCTTGTTTGTTGATCGGCCAGCCCAGTCAGTGTTGCAGGTTTTTTTTTAGTGAATCGATGCCTGCCTACATTTGAATGCCATTCCCCCTCATTTGCATGCACAGATCAGAGGATGATCGGGGCAGAGGTTAGTGAATCGTGTCGAAGGGAAATCGGGTAGCAAACCGATCAATATACAATTGGTTTGTTTAGTGAATAGTAACATAACATAGTAGATGACGGCAGATAAAGACCCGAATGGTCCATCCAGTCTGCCCAACCTGATTCAATTTAAATTTTTTTTTTTTTTTTTTCTTCTTAGCTATTTCTGGGCGAGAATCCAAAGCTTTACCCGGTACTATGCTTGGGTTCCAACTGCCGAAATCTCTGTTAAGACTTACTCCAGCCCATCTACACCCTCCCAGCCATTGAAGCCCTCCCCTGCCCATCCCCCACCAAACGGCCATACACAGACACAGACCGGGCAAGTCTGCCCAGTAACTGGCCTAGTTCAATATTTAATATTATTTTCTGATTCTAAATCTTCTGTGTTCATCCCACGCTTCTTTGAACTCAGTCTAACCCTTAATTCCTTAGAAAACATATACAATATTAATTACAACTCATAAAGGCTTGTACGAAGAAATGCGTTTTCAACAGTTTTCTGAAGTGCAGAATATCTTTGCACAAGCGTATTGATCCTGGACTAGCATTCCATAACACAGGTCCAACAGCAGAAAATGCAATTTTTGCAGTGGTCTGTATCTCACTTCCTGACTCTTCCTCACTTCTAACAATCCAAGACTTTCAGATCTTAATGACCTTTTTGATTTATACCAATCCAAACATCCCTTCAAGCTGACCGTAAACTCCTTGATGAACTAATTTTAAGATTTTATACTGTACATAAAAGTATATTGGTAACCAATGGAGATTCTTGAGTATTGGTGTTATATGTTGTAGTTCCTGTACCAACGATGAAGGGAGTAAATAAATATTTTAGTGCTGGAAATGAGAATACTACAAGGAATTGCTTATATGCATAGTATAACGGAAGCCTCCTTATTTTGCTATGTTGATGTTTTGCTATCTTTATTCTTCTTTGTGTTGTGTTTTAAGCAATAAATCATTTTAAAAAATCTCACTGCCAACATTTCCTCCTGTGAGATTAACAGGCAGGAAGTGTGGGCTGCCAGATATGAAGTTCTTGAGTGCTGCACTGTTAGCAAAGAAGTATTTGAAAGAGAGTGGAGTGGGGGCAGGGCATGGGCATGAGGGGGTAATGCCAAAATGTCCCACTTAAAAATTGCTCCCCCTTGGCATCTCTGAGGGGGTCCCAGAAGAATGTGCAAGGAAGGCTCTCAGCCCCTGTTTTGCTTTTGTACTTGTAGACTGCATAGGGTTACCAGATTTTCCATTTGGAAAATCCGGACCCCCCCTAGACCCGCCCCCCCTCCCCATGCCAGCAACTTCCCTCCCTCTGACATCACTTCCTGTACACAGAATGAGAAAGTGAGTCAGAAGGAAGGCACAGCTTGCTTGTTGCTGGTGAAGATTTGAAGAGGTACAGGGGTGGGGTGGGAGCAAGGTGATGCCAGGGCGGCAGGGAAGAATGCATGGGGGAGAAGGTACACAGCACAGCGATGCCAGGTGCCTCCGCCCAGGGTTCCAACTTCCCTTGCTATGCTACCAACTTCAAAATAGTACAACAATGTCTGCTGTGTCTCCTTGTACCAAGTGCCCTGAAGTAGAAAATCTCTCACCCCCCCACCCCACCTCCATGGGAAAATAAATAAATATATTATTTGCACTCAAGCTTAGATTTGAATAAACTTCTTACTTTATCTGGAAGACCCCTAGTACTTTTTGTTTTGCTGTTAGCAACCAAAGTTAGAACGCGACAGAAAAAGAGGCGTCTTCCTTTGCCCGGCACAGCGAGAAGCACAACAAAAGAAAGGCAAAGCCGATGTCGCAAGACAACACAAGGGATTTTATTGAAAATTCCTACGGGAAGTCCCAAGATCCTAGTTGGGACTTCCCACTGAAACTTTCAATAAAATCCCATGTGTTGTATTGTGACATCGGCTTTGCCTTTCTTTTGTTTAGCAACCCAAGTTAGGCATGAAGGGTCCGATTCTATACAGGTCGCCTAAAAAAATCGACACTGGCCAGTGTGATGCTAAGTATGATTCTATGAAAATTAGGCACCCATTATAGAATCATGCATAGCGCCACCTAAGCGTGACTTGGGCACTGCTACGTGTTCGAACGTTTAGGCGCTCCTTATTTATGTCAGGGTTTTCTTGACCTGCGCCTGTTAGCAGTCAAGCAGCTCCTAAGTCAAAAACAGGTGCCTAACTCTAAAACATGCCCACGACCCACCCCCCTAACCACACCTACTTTTAACTATGCAATTTGCACTAAACGCCTGTTTGTAGAATCACACCTACCAAGTTAAGTGCCTAACTCTCCATGATTAAAGGGTAGTTTCATAGTTTATTTGAATTTTGATTAAACGCTTCTCCAGAGGTACAAAGCGTTGTACACAGTAATATAAAAACAGATAGGGACTTGATATACTGCCTAGAGAATGACACGGTGGCGGTTTACCCGCGGCCACCGCATTTTAGCCGCGGGTCACCCGCCGAAAACGGGGAAGAAAACTAGCAGTCGCTGCGGCGACGGGGACAAGGCCATTCACCGCCCGCGGGGCGGTGAATGGTCTTGTCTCCGCAGTGAGGTATCAAGGATCGCGCGGTCCCTGCAGCCACCGCCCGCCCGCCCGTAGCATTTAGCCAGCTCCCTCCCTCCACCTCACCTTAAATTTCGAGTTTTCCGGCTTCCTTTTTTCCGAGCCGCACGTGTTCAAAAATCCGTGCACGCGCGGCTGCGCGAGTCAATCAATCTTCTCCTCTGACGCAACCGGAAACAGGAAGTTGCAGGAGAGGAGAAGTTTGATTGACTCGCGCAGCCGCGCGTGCACGGATTTTTGAACACGTGCGGCTCGGAAAAAAGGAAGCCGGAAAACTCGAAATTTAAGGTGAGGTGGAGGGAGGGAGCTGGCTAAATGCACGGCTTTTTGAACGCGTGCGGCTAGGGAAAAAGGAAGCCGGCAAACTCGGAACGAATATAAGGTGAGGTGGAGGGAGGGTGGGGGCTGCTGGACCATTCTTCATTACTTTGCCATACTAATTCCATTCTATGTTAGGTGCCACGGACTCAGATTCGAGTCCTAGCGATGATGAGTTAAAGATCCCAAAAGATGCTGCGGGGACGGTGACGGGGCGGTGAATGGGATGGCAGTGGCGGTGACGGGGCGGTGAAAGGGATGGCAGTGACGGTGACGGGGCGGTGAATGGAATGGCGGTGACGGGGCGGTGCAGAGGATGGTGGGCCGGTGACGGGGCGGTGACGGGGACAGATTTTTTCCCCGTGTCATTCTCTAATACTGCCTTTTCTGTGTGTGGTTCCAATCAAAGCGGTTTACATATTTCAGACAGGCACTTATTTTGTGCCTGGGGCAATGAAGTGTTAAATGACTCACCCAGAGTCACAAAGAGCTGCGGTGGAGATTGAACTCAAAACCCACAGGGTGCCGAGGCAGCTGCTCTAACCGCAAGGCTACTAACTCCACTCTATTAACTCCAATTACCTCATTTTTACGCATATAACGCGTGCGTTATACAAGATTTTACAAACCACGCAATAACCATGCGTGTAATATCCGTGAGCGCGTTATACAATTGTTTTCTGTCTTGCTGGCGCCCTCCTCCATCTTTCTGCAGCGTTCGCTGAAAGCCGCGGCAGCGGTTTCCATGCGCCTCCTGCAGCTGGGAAGTGTTCCCTCTGACGTCGCGACGTCAGAGGAACACTTCTGGGTCAGCCGCAAGAGGCACTTAGGATCCGCTGCCCGCGGCTTTCAGCGAACGATGCAGGAAGATGGAGGAGGGCGCCAGCAAGACAGAGAACACCGCATCACCCTCGAGCGTGAGCCGGGCCGCACAAAATACTTCTTGGGGCCGCGGGAAACAAAATTACTTCATTGGTAATTTCCCTGCTGGCGGCATTTGCTGATAGTTAAAATAGCTCAGCTAATATTTCTTGTGAAGTCATTTTGCATACGAAGCAACAGTTAGATAAATAGGTCTTAAACGCTGGCATGGATTATGAAAGTTCAATGAGGAGCATGCGCGGTATACGCGTGGGCGCGCTATAAGGAAATTTTTTTACATAAATGCTTTGTTCCTGCGCGCTATACGTGTGTTATACACGTATGCGCGTTATATGCGTGAAAATACGGTAATGCCAATAACTGCCCCCCCCCTTTTACTAAGCTGTGGCAAAGGTTTCTACCATGGGCCGGAGCGCTAAATGCTCCGACGCTGTTCTGATGCTCACAAAATTCCTGTGAGTGTTCTGGGCCGCGGTAGAAACCTCAACGGCGGCTTAGTAAAAGAGGGCCTAAGTGTTGAGTGCCAATTTAGTCTGTTGCTTAATTAAATTAGGCGCCTAACTTTAGATGCCCTTTACAGAATTTGGAGGGAAATGCACACTGAGCTGGTATTTTGTACAGGGTTGCTCTTCATTATCGCCCCCCCAACAAAAAAAAAAAGAGATTACCAAACCTTTGACAAGAAAATGTTCTTTTGTCATCAAAACATAATTAATACAAACAATTCACACAAAAATATATATATATTTCTCTCATGGCCTAACCATAACTAGTTACAGACTTGGCACCTGGTACTGTCACTGGAATTCATAGGTAGAAACTCTTTTTCCTATAAAGTAAAAATTAATTAAACAGTTGTCGATACATCTCTGAATAATTAAAAAAAAAAAAATCTTAGTATCATATTGTCAAGAAAGCTAATGGGCACCTTCCCACTCCAGAAGCTTACAACAGTTCTCTGCAGCTAACAATTAAAACTATCGGCCATCTTTAATTATTCCATATTCTCTATCATGGGTTCTCCAATCTCTATTAGACAATAGACTAGTGAGTGATTCCTCATCCCTCAAAAACAAAATGGAAGACAACCAGGAAGTCAGCATTCTTTGCAATTGCCCTTGCTTTATGGAACTCTTTACCGACTAGTTTATGCTTGGAAACTTCATATTCTCGGTTTCAAGAACTTTTGAAGACTTACCTCTTTGAACGTGCTTTCTCTTAATCTAGCAAATTAGTACAGAACACATTTTTATTTATTCATTCATTCAGTTTTCTATACTGTTCTCCCAAGGGAGATCAGAACGGTTTACATGAATTTATTCAGGTACTCGAGCATTTTTCCCTGTCTGTCCCGGTGGGCTCACAATCTGTCTAATGTACCTTTTTGCAGTGGTGGACCATGTTTTATATGAAGTATTTTATTGTAAACCACCTTGAATTGTACTGCAACTAAGGCAGAATATCAAGTTTATTAAATGATAAACTATATTCAATAAAAGAAAGGAACTCTATAACGTCCATTAAATTAATATATAACGCTAAAAAGTACGATCACGTTTCTCCACTATTAAAGGATGCCCACTGGCTGCCAATCAGCCATAGGATTACCTTTAAAATACTGTTACTTATCTTTAAAACACTAGCATCCAATGAACCACTATTTATTTCCCGATCTCTAATCCCACACAACTCTCAACGTTCTCTTCGATCATCTGGCCAAAACCTGCTTCCAGTACCCTCTTTGAAAATCATAGGTACAAGGAGATCAGACATGTTCAAGTGATGGGACCACAATGGTGGAACGCCCTCCCTCAATACATTAGATCCGAAAAAGACATCGTAACATTTAAAAAACTTTTAAAATCTTATTTATTTATCGATGCTTTTAATAACTAAAACTTTTACAAGCTTCAAAGATGCTTTTAACTGTGCTTTGGATTTTAGCCCCATACCTCTTGTTTTTACCTTTTTCTACCAAATTTAAGATTGTAAACTTTAATCCTTCCCTACCTCCTTATGTCCGTATTTTATGTAATTATATTGTTAATTGATAGTTTCTCTGTATTACTTTTTACATGGATTTTTGTACATCGCCTAGCAATTTTAATAGGCGATTCATCAAATGAATAAATAAACTTGAAACTTAAGACCTATGCAATCATACAAGAAAAAAAAAAGGGAGAGCATGCCTTCAAAAAAATGCTCCATAGGAAATACATTGGATTTGGACATATTCCTTGAGAAAAAGTCCATTAAAAATCATTAGCCAGGTAGACTTGGGAGAGCCATTGCTTATCCCAGGAAATTAATAATAAAAAACACATCTCTTTTTTGGAGCTTCTAGCAATTGGAGGAACTGGCAATTGTCAGAGACAATATGCTGGACTTGATGGTCCTTGGTCTGACTAGCATGACTTTTCTTATATTCCCATATCGTATTTCCCAGTCTTTCAAAACGGTCTCTGAATTATTGAGTATTATATGGGAACATAATTTAGCAGGGAATTATTTATTGGAATTTGTTAATCGCCTTTATGAAGATAGCTTCACCCAAAGTGGTGTACCGCAAGTACAGTCCAACATAAAACTTACAATTTTGCTAATAGCATGCATATGCAGAACAGCCGTAACCTTTTTAGTCTTTTCTCAGACAAGGGAGTTCCATCCCCTTTATCATCTTGGTCACTCTTCTTTGAACCTTTTCTAGTGCTGCTATATCTTTCTTGAGCTAAGGAGACCATGGGTGAGGTCACAGCATGGAGTGACACAGGGGCATTATGACATTCTTAGTCCTGTTAACCATCCCATTTTTAATAATCCCTAGCTTCCTGTTTGCTTTTTTGGCCGCCTCCACACATTGGGCGGAAGGTTTCATCGTATTGTCTACGATGATAACCGGATCTTTTTCTTGGGCGCTAACCCCCAAGGTGGACCCTAGCATTCAATAACTGTGATTTGGGTTATTCTTCCCAATATGCATCACTTTGCATTCTTCCACATTAAATTTCATCTGCCACTTGGACTTCTGGTACTGCTCCTCTTTCCAGGTGCATTGACCTAGCTAGCCAGAGACCCTCTTCCTTTTGCTTAATGGTGCAATGATCAGGGAAGCAAGAAGCAAAGACACTGGAATTCAAACTGGCCTGGGTATTTATACCAGCATGTTTTCCCTCCCAGAGGTCTCTCCTCCCACAACTGTTAGTTATTGCTAAGGAGAGCCAGCCACTTGTTTCAGAAACTGGGGGGAAAGGGGGTATGCAAAACTCAACGTCCAGTAGCCCAATAGAGCCACTAGATATCTTTGTGATCCTTAATCGAGCAGCGCCCTACGGGTAAGGGGATGGAACTTGATAGTACCATATTTCAATGGTTACAATCAAAGCACTTTACATATTATAGACAAGGACAATGGAGGGTTAAGTGACTTGCCCAGAGTCAAAAGGAGCTGAAGTGGAAATTGAACCCTGCTCCCAAGGTTCTCAAGCTGTGGGGTCTACATTTCTATGGTTCTGTTTCTTTAGAAGCTGAAACTTACCTGTGTCTTTTTTTAAATTAGAAACATAGAAACATGATGGCAGATAAAGGCTAAATGGCCCATCTAGTCTGCCCATTCGCAGTAACCATTAGCTCTTTCTCTCTCTGAGAGATCCCAAGTGCCTATGCCAGGCCCTCTTGAATTCAGACACAATCTCTGTCTCCACCACCTCTTCTGGGAGACTGTTCCATGCATCTACCACCCTTTCTGTAAAAATGTATTTCCTTAGATTACTTCGGAGCCTATCACCTCTTAACTTCATCCTGTGACCTCTCATTCCAAAGCTTCCTCTCAGATGAAAGAGACTCGACTCATGCTCATTTATAAGATGTAGGTATTTAAACGACTCTATCATATCTCCCTCACCCCTCCTTTCCTCCAAAGTATACAGATTGAGATCTTTAAGTCTGTCCCCATACGCCTTATGACACAGATCACGCACCATTTTAGTAGCCTTCCTCTGGACCAACTCCATATCTTTTTATATCTTTTTGAAGGTGCGGCCTCCAGAATTGTACACAATATTCTAAATGAAGTCTCATCAAAGTCTTATACAGGGGCATCAATACCTCCTTTCCCCTACTGGCCATACCTCTCCCTATGCAACCTAACATCCTTCTAGCTTTCGCCGTCACCTTTTCAACTATATACTTATTCTATCTTGGTAGGTATTATTGTGATACAAAGCATGAGAACATTGACATCTGGCTCAGCCCACTGGTCAATGAGAAATACCAGTAGCCTGGATTTCTAGTAAGGGGGGGGCGTCCGCCTCAGGTGCAGTCTTCCTGAGGGCGTGGCCCCCTCCTCCTCTCTGCCCCCTCCCTCGCTCCACTCCTTGCTGTGCGTGTGTGCCCCTTGCCTTCCCCTGAGCCTTTTTTACTACCTCGGCATGAGGTCGCCGCCCGCATTGGCACTCTCTCTGACATCACTTCTGGGACTTGTACCTAGGAAGTTACGACATGGGGCGAGCCGACACCAACACGGGCATGCTGCTCGCGCTGGAGAAGTTAAAAAAGTACAGGAAAAGGGAAGGGTGTGCGCGGGGCAGGGGGGTGGGGTAGGGAGTGGCGCCACCGCCCGGGCACCTCTCACCCTTACTATGCCGCTGTTTGTCACCTTCCTACTAATATTGTTTCAGCCTGTTTTTCCAAATCTTTGTAAGGGGAAGACTACGAGATACTGCTACCCAGATGTATGAAAGCTCCTTAAACACAAGGCATGTTGTGTGCTTCAAAAATAGTTCCTCTTCACCCTCTCCCCCCACCCTCCACCCCCAGCCTAGTACCAAAAAGTCCACAGAGGAACTTTTCACTTTCAATAGGCTTATTCATATGTAAAAGAACAGGCCGGGATGCCTGCGCATTTTTTTCTTCTCTGCGACTGTGAATTTGGACTGCAGGAAAATGTTATAAATTGGCAGCTGTGTGCTCAGTGCTGTAAATATCTCCACTAAGAGACTGAACTACCGGGCAGCTGTGGGAGCAGGCTACGATCCAGTATTTCTTGAACAAACAACACACCACATTAGGTCCCCAGATAATTATAGCTCTCCTCTCTCTTTAAGCCTAATTAATGCAATGCTGTATTCCAAGACGCTACTATCAAGAGAGGTGGGAAAGCTTCTCACTTGCCGAGTGAATACTTTGGGCTAGATTCACAAACCTGCCCGATCGGGACCGATCCGGGCAGGTCCGATGGATTCTTCAAACTGAAATATGCAGATGGGGGCGATCGGAGGAAGGCCCCCATCCGTCAGCACGGATCGCTGGTGTGCGATCCCGACGCATGCGCAGACCATCTGTAGATGGTCTGCGCATACCTGTCAGAGCCGCAACTTTTTTTTTTTTAACTTTTTAGCCCAGCGAGCCCGTGGTTTTAACCCACTTTAAACTTGCGGGTTAAAACCACGGGCTCGCAGAGCAGGAGAGATTCGGGGCGGCAGGCAAGATAGATCCGGGGACCAGCAGGCCAGGGTGGCAATTTGGGGCAGAGCAGGCAGGAGAGATCGGGAGAGAGCAGGGTGGTGATTCGGAGCAGAGCAGGCAGGAGAGATGGAAGAGCAGGGCAGCGATTCGGGGCGAGCAGGCAGGAGATCGGGGCAGAGCAGGCAAGAGATCGGGGCAGAGTAGGGCGGCGATTCGGGACAGAGCAGGCAGGAGAGATCCGGGGAAGAGCATTGGGGCGGCAGGCAGGAGAGATTTGGAGCAGCAGAGAGCAGGGCATGCAGAGAGCAGGGCTTCTATGGAGCTGGAGAGTCGGAAAGACGTTTTTGACTGGTCCCCAGCAGTCGCTTCTTGGGTTGATCGGCCAGCCCAGTTGGTTTTAAAAATTTCATTGGTGAATCACGTCCCTGTCTACTTTGCTTGCGTTTCTCCTCATTTGCAAGCACGGATTCGAAGCGGATCACAGGAGAGGTTAATGAATCGGGCCAGAGGGAAATCTGGTCACAAAGGGGTTGCAAACCGATCGGTGAATGAAGCTCATCTACTTTATGCCTCTGCTGCTATGACTCCTATCTTTACTTCTGCCTCCGTATATATTTGATGTTTCATATTTTTATAGGGGTTAATATTCAGCTGGCGGCAGTGAGCATTTTGCTGACAGACGCTGGTATTATTTTCGGATATCCAATGCCGGGAGCCATCTGCAGGCTTCAGGAGTTTATGTAGCACTGGCTAAAACATGGCCAATTAAGACAATATACAGAACGTAACCAGCCATGGGTTGCAACATAAAAATAGGACTGTGTTTTATGTGGTCCCTTTTATGCGGTTACTCTGGCTGATTAAGTGCTGAATATTTATGGCTGGTTTTTCTTCGGGTGGCTTTGGCTATTATTGTATTGTATTATTGGCTATTATTGTATTCCATTTCTTGATTAGTCTTTTGATTTTTTTTTTTACATTTTAAACTGCTTATATTCTTTTTTTAAGTGAGAAAGTGGTAAAAAAAAAAAAAAATAATAGTTTGTCCAAGTTTTGGAAAGCTCTGACCTCCGGCCGCATCTGGAGGACCTCTGAGCGCGCACGAATGACGTCACATGCATCCGTGCGTGCTCGGAGGCCCTCCAGACACGGCCCGGAGGTTGGAGAAGAAAGATGAGGCTTTGTGGGAGTGGGGCTGGAGGCAGAATGGGGCGTGGTCATGTGTTTGGGTTTCTACTTTCGAAAAGCTGCTAACCCTATCTGCCACTGTCTTTCTCTTCTTCTTGTTCTCAATCATAAAAGCTGAACATCTGAGCTTGCCACCGACTGCCAGAGTTATATAAATAAGAGCGATATTGAACACCATATAACATAGGAGAGCAATTTTTCTGTCCAGCCTTATCCAGATAGTTATCTGCATAACAGTGCTGAACAGTGCTTCTATATGCATAATTTTTCTTCTCTATCTCCATATTGCCTCAGCACTATACCACCAGGGTGGTCTGTAAAGAATTTCAGCAACATTATCCAGACAAAGTAATTTGCAACTGCATGAAAATATGCCACAGTCTCGCTGCAGAATTTTCGAACTCTTTATTATGACTGGGATAGCCATGCCGATGATAACACGTAATTGGAAGAATTGGGATCGCCTCAATTTATGCTCCAGTTATAGGTTTGAAAAAATGAATGCTGAAATGCTGGGGCATAGTAATGTATTTAAACTGGTCTGGGGCCCGTTGACATCCTTAATTACTTCTCTGTAGCTGTTTTTTGTCTTTAATTTCTGTGCCATTTCCTTACATATCCAGGGTGGGATGGAAGGGGGAGGGATTGTACTATTGTATTATTTTAAATAAGTGTAGGTTATTGAAAGAGTATATACATTTGTGTTATTGATTAATCAATGGGTGGGTGGGATAAAATGATTGATTTTGAATATCTGTAAGTTGAATGTGCTTTTCTTAACTTGTTATATGTTCTTATACCTGTTTGTTGCATTGTTAATATTTGAAAATTAATAAAGATTTAAAAAAAAAAAAAAGAATTTTCTAACTCTGAGCTATCATAGACAACCAGGTTTTTGATGCTAATCAACCAGTTTCCATTTCTAATGAAGCGCTGCTATCTCAGCTTTCAAGGCTATTTACATTCCAGTATCACAGGTGCTTCCCACTTCATGGGAGGTTTACATTTTGTGTCGTCTGAGACAAGGGTGGATGAAATGATTTGCCCACAAATTATAAAATGTCAGTGGCATTAGCACCCTAGTCCAACTAGGCCCATCTACTCTGCCAATTTTCATTCCTGGTGCACTGCCATAAAACCCAGCTGATCACTGTTTTTTTATTTCCATGCCATTACAGATCCTGGTTTTATCCCAGGCTTTCCTGGATTCTGCTACTGTTTCTGCCTCAAATGGAGGAGCCATTCCAAACCTCTCTATCCCTTCTTTAAAGATATTTTCTTGTGATGTTCCTTCTGAGTCTACTTCTTGGAGCAATGGACTGGAAACCAAGGTTCAAATCCTGCTTTTCCAACTGACAATCTTTGTCATCCTGGACCAGACACTTAACCCTCTATTGTCTTGAGTGAAAAACTTGGAGGTTTTTTTTTTAAACTAAACTGTTTTATGTTGATATGCAACTTAACAGAAATCTTCTACAGCCCAATGCATACATGAGTTATGTTCCGTGCCAAGCAGCTTATTAATAAGCAAAATGAATAAATACATGTGTTAAACTTTACAAACTGGGGTTTTCACTGAGAAGCTCATGGAATGAACCATAATAGATTGAAAGCAGGCAGGACTAAATCACTGCTTGAAGTGTACCCCCCCCCCAAAAAAAAAAAAAAAAAAGGGACTAAAAATAGTGCAGTTCAATCAGTAGTCAGTGTGTCCAGATAAGTATCAGGGAGACAGCAGTAGTCTGTTAAGGAGCCCCACAGAGTTTAATGTAGTAACATAGAAAATGATGGCAAATAAAGACCTGAACGATCCATCCAGTCTGCCCATGAGTTATACCCATTACAAATACATGATTAAATTAACATCTCTTCTTTGATATTTCTGGGTCATAGACTGTAAAGTCCACCTAGTATTGTCCTAGGTTCCAAATGCTGAAGTTGCCATCTAATCAAGCCATTGTGACATCAATGCAGAGGTTGTCTCCTAGGCAGTGGTGGAATGAGGCATTATGACATCACAATCTCAGCTCTGGAATGTTGCTACTCTTTGGGTTTCTGCCAGGTAACATTGTAAATGACGGCAGATACACATACATGATTAAATTAACCTGTCTCTTCTTTGATATTTCAGGGTCATAGACTGTAAAGTCCACCTGGCATTGTCTTAGGTTCCAAATACTGAAGTTGCCGTCCAAGCTCACTCCAGCCTATCCAACCATCCTGTTTGCATGATATCTACCATAAAGTCTGGCCAGTAACATCCTCATATTCCAAGTTACTGGAGTTCCCATTGATGCCCTCCCCAGCCCACCCTACACCAAATAGGAAGTGAGAGACCTGAAGTGGTATCTTTCAGGAGTCAGGTGAGGAGAACTTCTCTTGGAACCCATGTCTAATGTTGTGAATCAAAGTCTGGGGAGGAAGACTTTGAGAGGTGTCTGCTGCCCTTTTTATGATCCAGTCTGAGAGGAGAAGTATAGAAGCATCCACCCATTCAGTGCTGACCAAGGAATCCAGAGAGGTGGAGGAGAACCACACTGAGGAATCCAGGTAGAAAAAGTGAGCCTATGGGGTTCTGGAAGCCCAGAGGAAAAAGGAAGCATGTTTGCCCAGAGAAGTAGAAGAGGGTCTGCCCAGAGAAAGGGACCCTATTACCCCCTATTCCACTGCACTGTACAAAATTCCAATTTTGCTGGATTATTTGTAAACAGGAGACGGTTTTGTACATTAAAGAATTAATTCTCCAAGCAAAGATTATTTTTGAAACATCACATTCACATCTGGAGTGTTTTTGTGACAAGAGAACTATGCATATAAACTTGAAGTCGGGAAATCCTTCCCCCTGACAGAGAATCCATGCCATGTTTTCCAAAGGAGGTTCATAGCAGCAGAGAATCCAATGAGCCCTATGAACCACACAACCCAAAAGTAAAATTATACTTGTAGCCTTACATTCCCCCATCCCCTGGTCGTCTTTTCTCCAAAACCTCATTCTCCTATTTGGCAGCCTGACTCTTTGTGGTTGTACCACTCAGGAACAGAGTACACCATTTTTATAAAATAGAGCGCCAGGGCACGAATGACCAGAGGTCACTCCTGCCCCCACCAGACACCAGAATGCCTTAGTAAGTGCCACAGGGACAACTTGGAAAGTAAAAGATTTGGAAAAGAGACTGGGGTAGGCTGACCAGAATGGTATGGGAGGGGAATGGGAAGAGGTTTGGCAAGACAGCACGTATACAAGGCTTTGGAGAAAAGGGATTAGGGATGAAAGGGCAATTTCTGGTTACATAGTCAAGCACCAGGTGGTGTGCAAAAGGGGGGAAAGAGGCAACTTGGTCTTTATACTAGGCTACCATGCCAGAGGAGATGTCTGAGGGGAGGGCATTTTTTAAAGCAGGCAGCTTTAAAAGATATTAGCTCCTTGACAAAGGCCTAGATTCACTAACCTTCCTTTCTATGTCCGATCCTTGGGCGATTGCAAGTAGGCCAACAAATTCACTAAAGGCTAGCATGCAAATGGGGGCAATTGGAGGAACTCCCCTCACCGACCACATGGATCGCTAGTGAGTGATCCTAAAGCATTATGGAGCTGCGAGTTGCTTTTTTTTATTACTTCGCGAGCCTGTGGTTTTAACCTGCTTTAAACCCACGGGTTAAAACCACGGGCTTGCACTGTGAGGGAAGGGCGGGAGAGTCGGAGCAGCGAGTCAGGGTGGCAAGACAAGATTCAGGGCGCAACGCAGCGAGTCAGGGCAGAGAGGAGAGTTGTGACTGAAAAAGGCAGGAGAAGTTGGCAGAGAGCGACTGGTCCCCATCAGTCATTTTCTAGTGTCTATTTCAACCTCGGTCCTTCTACACCAGCATTATTCAAAGCAAAGCTTGCGGGTCAGTGGTTGTGCCCAATTATATTCTGATTCTTTCCTCTCTCCTTAAAGAATGACATGAAGATGGTTTCCCGCGGTTATCCGCGGGGACGGGAACGGTGATGAATTTTGTCACCGTGTCATTCTCTACTCGTAAACCAAGGTACCACTGTAGTCAGACCTTCAGCAGTAAGACTGCAAACCGTTTTATTATGGCTCCCACTGTGCAAGCAGCAATCTGCAGCCAAGATTTTCAGTTGGCCTGCCTGTCAAATCATCTTCCATTTTTAAAATGTGCTGTTAAGATCTTGCAAGTTGATTAAGGGTGGGGGGTGGGGGGAACCACCACAGTTTGCCTCTCTTGAGAATTAACCGCTGAGAAACAACATCCATTTTCATTTTGCTGGCAGCGCTGATTAAGAAGTCAAGCTTTTTTGCTTTCTAAGGAAAAAAAAATCTGCTGCCAATATGGAATTTCAGGTTTTCTTTAAAAATACCCATGCATATTAAAGCCTTCCTGCACTAAAGAGAGTACACAGCTTTTGTTTCTACTGTAGATGAGATAAACTAGGTCATATAATCAACTGTACTGAGTGGGAAGATTTCATTTACTGTTTTGATTGAGAGAGTTTGCCCTTTCGTGAAGCAGGCCATGGTGTGCGGGAGTGATTTGTGCTCTTTGCTGAAGGGGGGAGGGAGGGGGAGGAGGTCACAGCTGTTCTGCTGCTAAATCTTTTCTTTGTGCATGATAATGTCCGAGCCAGAAACTGAAGTTGCGAGGTGATAAGTGCCACTTCTTTGCGTGCTACGCTCTCCCAGTATTGAACAAACTCCATGTACTCTGACCAAAGAACATTCACTTGTGTCGAGTCTGTTTAGCACCCCCAATCTTT
Organism: Geotrypetes seraphini; assembly: GCF_902459505.1. Classification (NCBI taxonomy): domain Eukaryota; kingdom Metazoa; phylum Chordata; class Amphibia; order Gymnophiona; family Dermophiidae; genus Geotrypetes; species Geotrypetes seraphini. The sequence continues at coordinate 46,112,179 of NC_047085.1, forward strand.
TTGAAAAGTTGACTCCTGTGGTAACGGTGTATAACTACAGTTCTTTTTCACGGGGACAGCTGAAATTAAGATTACTGTGTGCATGAATGGGCACAGCTGTAAACAGTCAGAAACCAGAATGAAAAGAAATATTTCCTGTCCTGCTGGGTGCCGCAGGCCTGCTCAAAAACAATCTTTCAGCCTTAGGGTTACCAGACTGCCCCCCCTTTTGAGGACATGTCTGGGAGTCTGGACAGCTTTTCCAAAACCCGGCACTTTGCCCGGGTTTTGAAAAGCTTCCGACGTCGGGACGGCAATCCGCCAACGTGCGGATACAACGCGGTTGACGTCGCATGCACAACGTTATCGTGTCACACGCACAGGGTGTCAGGTCAAAAGCGCGCCGGGACAAAGGCGCGCCCAGACAATTGATTGCAGCGCGTGCCGCCGCGCCACTCTAAATTACTGTTTTTAGCGCTCCAACGGGGGGGCGTGGGGGGAACCCCCCACTTTACTTAATAGACATCGCGCCGCGTTGTGGGGGCGTTGTGAGGGATGTGGGGGGTTGTAACCCCCCACATTTTACTGAAAACTTCACTTTTTCCCTGTTTTTAGGGAAAAAGTTCAGTTTACAGTAAAATGTGGGGGTTACAACCCCCCATAACGCCGGCGCGATGTCTATTAAGTAAACTGGGGGGTTCCCCAACAAAACCTCCCATCGGAACCCCTAAAAACTGTAATTTAGAGCGGCGTGGCGGCGCGCGTTGCGCTCAATTGTCGGCGCGCGCTTTTGTCTTTCGCGCCATTGTCTATGAACCCATGCACAGATGCCGTCCTGATGCATGAACAGGTTAAGGAGGCGGGGTCGAGGTGTGTGACGTGGGCAGGGCTGGGGTGTGTGACGCGGGTGGGCCTGGGGGGTGGTCATAGGTCTGGATTTTCCTTCGGGAAAATCTGGTAACCCTATCCAGTCTCATCATGTTAAGTTGCTTACACATAGTACAGCCTCTGAACTCCAGAATGCAAATACTACCGTGAATGTTAGCAGTAAATTTGAGAGACTAAGAACAAATTCCACATACCCCGGCCTAGAAGTGAGGTTCATTACTGTTGTACCCATAGTTGCCTAGTGAGCCTGGGTTCATAATCTAAAGCGCGCGAGGACAAAGGCGCGCCGACAACCGAGCGCGGACAACTGAGCGCAGGACTTCATCACGTCGAAGAAAAACCGTATTTTAAAGGGCTCCGACGGGGGCTGTTGGTAGGGAACCCCCCCACTTTACTTAATAGAGATCGCGCTGGCGTTGTGGGGGGTTTGGGGGGTTGTAACCTTCCTCATTATACTGGAAACTTAACTTTTTCCACAGACTCCAACGGATTCAGAATGCCGTGGCCAAGCTCATCTTCGCTAAAAGTAAATTTGACCATGTCTCCCCGCTCCTGGCCAAGCTCCACTGGCTTCCGATAATCGCCAGGGTCCACTATAAATGCGCCTGTTTAGCTTTCAAAATCCTATATGGTATCCTCCCTCCCTTTATCCCTCTTTCTTGGAATTCCTCAAACCCTAATACCACCAGATCCTCCCACAAATTAAAACTATCCTTCCCCTCGCTAAAAGGCATTTCCCACACAGGAAAGCTAGGGACCTCCCTCCACTTCAAAATCACTGAGCTCTGGAACAACTTTACCTCCCCTCTTCGGAACTTGAGCTCTCTCCAAGTTTTCCGCAAACATCTGAAAACCTGGCTTTTCTCAAATATGTAAGTCTCCCTCCAACTTAGGAATCAAGGAAACTCTTATATCTTGGCATCCCAAGTCCTCTAAATTTTCTTCACACTTCTACCTCTAACCCTCTGTTGTAGTTCCTTCCTATTTCTCCTACTGTAAACCGCGTCGAGCTCTACGAATGTGGAGATGATGCGGTATACAAACCTAAGGATTAGATTAGATTAATGTGGGGGGTTACACCCCCCACGCCCCCCAACATGGCAGCATGAGGCAGCGCGATCCCTATTAAGTAGAGTGGGGGGAACTCCCCCCACCCCCCACCCCCATCAGAGCCCTTTAAAATACGGATTTTCTTTGGCGCGATTAAGCCCTGGGCTCAGTTGTCCGCGCTCGGTTGTAGGCGCGCCTTTGTCCTCACGCGCTCTTGACCCGTCACCGTGAGCATCAGAGCTAGGGTTACCAGCCGTCCAGGAATACCTGGACCTGTCCTCTTTTTTTTTTTTGAGGACTGTCCAGGTGCCCGGATGTTTGGTTTTTTTTTAATGGGGGAGTCTGTCCTGGTTTAGCTGGCTCTCCCGACTCCCCCACCTACTTCTCCCCTAGGCTGGCCACTGTAACTGAATCTTCAGGCAACCGGCAGTGGCAACGAGTAGAGCCTGGTGCCGGCACCCTGCCCCATAGCCTCCTCTCTGCAAGTCCCACCTACGTGGGAACAGGAAGTCGCCGCAGAGAGGTGGCTTCCGGGGCAGGCCGGCGGCAGCAGGCTCCCTTTGTTGCTACTGCTGGCTGGCTGCCTGAAGATTCAATTACAGCAGGGGTAGGGAACTCCGGTCCTCGAGAGCCGTATTCCAGTCGGGTTTTCAGGATTTCCCCAATGAATATGCATTGAAAGCAGTGCATGCAAATAGATCTCATGCATATTCATTGGGGAAATCCTGAAAACCCGACTGGAATACGGCTCTCGAGGACCGGAGTTCCCTACCCCTGAATTACAGCAAGCACGAGGGTAGATAGGAAAATTGCTTGAAGTGCCTGTGTGTAAACTGCTTTGAGTATAGTTATATAACTACAAAAAGGCATTATACAAGTCCTAATTCCTTACTACTACTAATCATTTCTATAGTGTTACTAGATGTACACAGCGCTATACACATTCTATTCAGGTACTTTCTCTGTCCCTACTGGGCTCGCAATCTAATTGTTTTGTACCTGGGACAATGGAGGGTTAAGTGACCAGGGACACAAGCAGCTGCAGTGGGAATTGAACCCAGTTCCCCAGGATCATAGTCAGCTGCATTAACTATTAGGCTAGTCCTCCACTGATGCACTATTTAGCCTCTAGCAGCAGTCAATCAAGCTCCCTATTATCTCTGGTCAGGCCCATAAACAATAAATAAACTTCAGGAGAAGATCTCATCTCACCTCCAAAATCAGTTTGAGATTCTCTTTCAATCCAGACCCAGAATTTCCTGACCAACGGACAGCCTCGCCTCATTTGGAAATAGGTGCCCAGTTTATCATACCCTCCAAATATAAATTTCTATGCTGCAGCCCATTAGTTGCTCTATCTTAAGGACTGATTAGAAGGATCTACTGCTCATGTCCCATTATTTTTTGAAATGAATTTAAGTGCTAAAGGCAATACAAAGCCCGTCCACTCTGACAAATCAAGTACTGCAATAATCTCTAAGCATAAACTTTCATTTATTTGCAACCAAGAGCTAAGAGAAACTAGTGAGGAGGAAAACGCCTCAGATCCCTTCCTTTCCCCTACAGCAGTGTCTCACAAACTTTCCACGCCGGCGGCACGCTAATCCCAGTGCCCCGGCCGGAAGGCACCCGGAAGTGCGCGGGTCATCGGCGCAACGACGTCACGTGCATGCATGATGTCAGCATGTTGACATTCGCGCGTGCGCGGCGGCCCACCTGGCCGCGACCCGCTTCGGTGGAGGTATCCGGGAGGAGGGAAGGTGCGGGGAGAGGAGGAGAGTCATCCGCGCTGGCTAACTGCCTACAGGACGTGCCTCTCGCCGTGAGAGGCACGTCCTGAAGGCAGTCAGCCATCGCGGATGACTCTTCTCCTCACTAGTGTGTCGCGGCACACCTGAAATCTCAGGAGGCACACAGTTTGCGATACACTGCCCTACAGAAATCAGGTGAGAGGTATGTTAGGGTAGCAAACCTCCTTGGCATAACAGCGCTAATCTTTACTCAAAACACAAAAAGCGCTAAAGACTACATTAGTTTATGTGATACGTGCCAAAACCAACCAATTCTAGTTAAGGGGAAAACAGAATGTGCAGAGAAATCCCCTGGGGGGAGGGGGGAGATTGAAGGTGGGGGGGGGGAGGCTGGCACTGGCTTTGCAAACAAAAGGGATTTAACTCTAAAGTGGCCCCTTGGTTGAATGGGCTGGTGTGCGTTTGCATGAGTGAGCAACCGGGTTCAGGCACCTGAGTGGATAGGGGACGTCTGCAAGTGTGTAGTTGTGGTCTGAGTGTGCAAGAATATAAGAGGGAGGTGTAAGCAGTGGTGTAACTAGGGTATGTGACACCCGGGGCCCATCATTTTTTGACACCCCAACCCCCCCCCAGATTATCATATTTTTGACACCTCCCCTTGGCCCATCATTTTTTGACACCCCAACCCCCCCAGATTATCATATTTTTGACACCTCCCCTCGGTCCATCATTTTTTGACACCCCAACCCCCCCCCCAGATTATCATATTTTTGACACCTCCCCTCGGTCTATCATTTTTTGACACCCCAACCCCCCCCAGATTATCATATTTTTGACACCTCCCCTTGGCCCATCATTTTTTGACCCCCCCCCCGGCCCATCATATTTTTGAAACCCCCCCAGCCCATCACTTTTTTGACACACACCCCTACCCTTGGTATGCCACTGCTAAATTTCGTAAAAGGCTAAGAAGCCTGCGGGAGCGGCGAAAGCGTCCTTTAAGGAACACCCTCCCAATCTGGCTCTATCCCGCCCCTTCCCCTGGTTTTTAGACAGTGACTGGGTGACGTTCAGTGTATGATTCTCTCCCTTTTCTCTTTCTGTCTGCTCTCACCTTTCTTTCCCCCTTCCACTTTTTCCTTTTAGTTCCCTCCTCTCTCGCCACCCCTTCTTTCCTTCCTATTTCTTGACTTTTTTCCTTTCTCTCTCTTCCAATTTGTTCCTCCATCCCTTTCTTCTACCACAAGTTCTGTCCCTCTCTCTCACAAACCCCCAAGTTCAAACTCATCCTCTACATTAGGGTTACCAGGCGTCTGGATTTCCCCGGACATGTCCTCCTTTTGAGAACATGTCCGGGGGTCCGGATGGCTTTTCAAATCCTGGCATTTTGTCCGGGTTTTGAAAAGCTTCTATCAAATCACTGTCGGGCAGGAGGGCTGGCAGCAGGGGGGGGGAGTCTAGGGTGGGGCTATGGCAGGGATGGGGCATGATGGGCGGGGATGGGTGGAACTGGTAACCTTCTCTATCACAACCTCCTCCTTGCTCAAACTCTCATACACTTTCCCTCCAAAACTCATTGCTTTTCTCCAGGGCTGGATTAATCAATAGGCCCAGTAGGCACGTGCCTAGAGCCCGATGAAGGAGGGCATCAACTTTGTTTTTTTCCAAACGGCGATGGGCCCCCTCCAGCATCGATCGGCAATGCGGGCCCCCCCGATTGGCAACGCGGCTCCCCCCTCCCCATCATCGACGGAAAGTAAGACAAGCAAGCAATGCGGGTAAGAAAGGCAATGGGAACTGTAATTTTGCAAGTGGGGCTGCTTGCCCAAAGCTTCCCTCTGACACAGCTTCCTGTTTCTGCCTGGGTGCTTCAGAGGGAAGCTTTGGATAAGCAGCACCGCTTACAAAATTACAGTTCTTGCTGCCTTTCTTACTCACGTTGCTTGCTTGTCTTACTTTCTGTTGATGGGGGGGGGAGGGGGGAGATCACGTACTTGTTTGCCTAGGGGCCCTCAACGAATTAATCCTGCCCTGCTTTTCTCTCATCTTCCTCCAGATTCAACCGTTCATCCAAATACCCAAAATATATCCCAAGAAGTCTTTCGGAAAGTGGAATTTTACCTTCATTCCAGCTGCTGCTGCAGGTCCACTGGGATCCACAGCTTGAATATAACAGGGTTTACTTCCACGTACAACAAATCCCCATCCTACTGCATCGCCTACAATCTGAAAGTGCAAAAAACAGGCAGGCCCATGAAATGCAAGAGAGAGATGGCCAAGACTGTTCTCTTTGCAAGAAAAACACATTTATACATGTTTACCATATCCTAATCTTCATTATCAAACTCAGTCGAGCTGGAACGTTCTTCTGTAGTCTGTCATAGGGGAAAACACCCTCCAGGGATTAAAGGCAAAGCTAGATAAGTTCCTGCTGAACACAGATGTACGCAGGTAGGCCTAGTCTCAGTTGGCGCTGGTCTTTGACTGGAGGGCTACCACGTGAGCAGACTGCTGGGCATGATGGACCACTGGTCTGACCCAGCAGCGGCAATACTTATGTTCTTATGTTCTTATTTTGCAAATAATCTTTTGGTTGAAATTCAAATTCACTCTATTCTACCTGGTAAAATATAGAGTGAATTTGAGCCAAGAATTTGCATAATAAAATCAGCTGAGTTTGACAATGAAGATTGTGGACTCCTCTTACAAAGCCACACTTGCGATTTCCGCACGGCAAATGCGAGGAAGCCCATAGCTGCACTGGGATCGATAGCACAGCTTTGTAAAAAGAGCTCCGAGTTTGTTAACTTGCTTGAAAATTTTGAGATTTGCCTGTTATTGTGTATTATATCCTAATGTGGTTTTTCATTAGTCTATACCAGGGGTAGGGAACTCCGGTCCTCGAGAGCCGTATTCCAGTCGGGTTTTCAGGATTTCCCCAACGAATATGCATGAGATCTATTTGCATGCACTGCTTTCAATGCATATTCGTTGGGGAAATCCTGAAAACCCGACTGGAATTACGGCTCTTGAGGACTGGACTTCCCTACCCCTGGTCTATACAAAGTATCACTAACTACTGACCAGTGAAAGGTATAAAATGACCAATTTCCTGGTGAAAAGAAAGGTTCAGGTATCAGACTACAGCTGATGTAATGACATCAAATGCATTCTCTTCTAATTATTAAGGGCTCCGTTTACAAAGGCACGCTAGCGGTTTAACGCGCGTAATGGCGTGTGCTAAACCGCCGGCAATGCTAGCTGCTGCTACCGCCTCCTCTTGAGCAGGCGGTAGTTTTTCAGCCAGCGCAGGGGTTAGCGCGTGATTAAAAGTTGCGTGGCTTTGTAAAAGGAGCCCTAAATTTATTAACAGCAGCAAGATTTATTGAGGTAATATTATTCTCCATGTTATAAGTGCTGCCAGTGTCTTCTTGCATCAGCCACACTGGTAGCCTAAATTTGATTATGTTTGCTGACAAACTTAAGAAGTCAATGGTGACAAATATTGACTCCAGGAGATGACAGTGATTAGATGAAGATTATATTCCTTCAGGGCAAAAGTAATAAATTCAATTTAATCTTGATCACATGATCTGGTCTAAATCAAATCAAGGTGGTTCTGGATAATATATAAATAGATTAATGCAGGGGGTTAGGTAAATGTTCTATTTTCATGGATTCGTAGCTCAGCATGCGTTTCTGTAAATCATTAACTTCAACGTCAAGAGTTAGTGAGAGAAGCTTCTCCCTTCAGGAGTCGGCAAAACCAGTAAAACCTTGTATCCACCAAGCCATCACAATCTCATTTGGGGATGTAATATAATGATGTGCTGGTTGGGGGAAAAAAAAAGGTTTAATCAATTCCTCATCAGGATGGGTGAAGCTGATGTGGCTTTAGCTTGAATATCAGGGCCTACATGATGGGGGTCTTTTAATCCGATATAGAAACATAGAAATATAATGGCAGATAAAGGCCAAATGTCTCATCTAGTCTGCCCATCTGCAGTAACTATTATTTCTTTCTCTCTCTAAGAGATTCCATGTGTCTATCCCACGCATTCTTGAGTTCAGACACAGTCTCTGTCTCCACCACCTCTTCCGGGAGACTGTTCCACGCATCTACCACCCTTTCTGTAAAAAAAGTATTTCTTGAGCCTATCACCTCTTGACTTCATCCTATGCCCTATTATTCCAGAGCTTCGTCTCAAATAAAAGAGACTCGACTCATGTGCATTTACATCACGTAGGTATTTAAACGTCTCTATCATATTTCTCCTCTCCCGCCTTTCCTCTAAAGTATACAGATTGAGATCTTTAAGTCTGTCCCCATATGCCTTATGACGAAGACCACGCACCATTTTAGTAGCCTTCCTCTGGACCGATTCCATCCTTTTTATATCTTTTTGAAGGTGCGGCCTCCAGAATTGTACACAATATTCTAAATGAGGTCTCATCAGAGTCTTCTTATTCAGGGGCATTAATACCTCCTTTTCCCTACTGGCCATACCTCTCCCTATGCACCCTAGCATCCTTCTAGCTTTCACCGTCACCTTTTCAACCTGTTTGGTCACCTTAAGATCATCACATAGAATCACACCCAAGTCCCGCTCCTCTGTCATGCACATGCCATGGCCTAATTTAAGTTAGCTAGATAAATTGTCTGGTTAATTTGAACTGGTTATTCAGACACTTAGCTGAACATTCCTGGTTCATGTTTATCGGAAAATGTATCCGGTTAAGGTTAAATTAGGTGTTTTTCCAATCAGACATAATTGTAGCAAAAAAATTGGCACTTGTATGAATAAAGGAGCTTGTAAGTGCCTTAGTGTACAAATGCAAATGAAGGTATTCACGTGGCAAGAACATGGGCAGGACGTCAGTATATCTCCAACTTTTGCATGTAGCTTACAAAATACTATAAATTATGCATGAAGATTTTCACACTTCGGTACACCTGCCACTGACAGAGAAGAAGTGGGAACACCTAAATGTACATGTGCCGATGCTGATTTATGCTAGTATTCTTAAACCGCATCTTGGTACTCAGATGCCATTATAGAATTAGCACTCAGTACAAGGGGTCCGGACGGCTTTTCAAAACCCGGCACATTGTCCTTCCTTGAGAGCAGGCAGCGGGGGGTGGGGCTGGGATGGGGCTAAGGTGGGACTGGGCATAAATGGACGGGGAGAGGTAGAACTTGGTGGGCCTGGGGCGGATCTCAGCTACCATGACTCCATTAGCCTAGCATTCTATGCAGCTCACTGGTTACCAGTCAAAAAGCGATGCTTCTTCAAAGCCCTGGTCATGACACACAAGAGAATCTACCAAAAAACCCCAGCCTACATAGCATCCAAGTTACGCCTATACACTCCTAACCGCCCCCTCCGCTTCAAATCAGAACAAAGACTCAGCATGTCGGTAACAAAAATCTCATGCACGAATACAGGATGTCCGGGGCGGTACTTGGAGAGACCTCCCATGAAAGAGACTTGGCAGTTCTGATCGACAAATCAATGAAGCCATCCGCGCAATGTGTGGCGGCGGCTAAAAGGGCGAACAGAATGCTAGGAATGATAAAGAAGGGGATCACGAACAGATCTGAGAAGGTTATCATATCGCTGTACAGGGCCATGGTGCGACTTCACCTGGAGTGCCGCGTCCAGCACTGGTCGCCGTACATAAAGGACACAGTACTACTCGAAAGGGTCCAGAGAAGAGTGACTAAGATGGTTAAGGGGTTGGAGGAGCTGCCGTACAGCGAAAGATTAGAGAAACTGGGCCTCTTCTGCCTCGAACAGAGGAGATTGAGAGGGGACATGATCGAAACATTCAAGGTACTGAAGGGAATAGACTTAGTAGATAAGGACAAGTTGTTCACCCTCTCCAAGGTAGGGAGAACGAGAGGGCTCTCTCTAAAGCTGAAAGGGGATAGATTCCGTACAAACATAAGGAAGTTCTTCTTCACCCAGAGAGTGGAGGAAAACTGGAATGATCTTCCGGAGGCTGTTATAGGGGAAAACACCCTTCAGGGATTCAAGACAAAGTTAGACAAGTTCCTGCTGAACCGGAACGCACGCAGGTAGGGCTAGTCTCAGGGCACTGGTCTTTGACCGGAGGGCCGCCGCGTGAGCGGACTGCTGGGCACGATGGACCACTGGTCTGACCCAGCAACAGCACTTCTTATGTTCTTATGAGATCCCTCCGAATGAGTACGGCGTACAAACAATCCTACAGCCATTTTCTACCTCAGCTATAGAACCGACTCCCCACACAGATCAGGTCGCTAGACTCACTAATGACCTTCCGCAGAGCAGTAAAGACCTTCCTCTTCCGCCAATCGGGCCATTAAAAACTGCCTTCTCAATATACTTCTTCTAGTACTCTTCACTATGACCAGTCTGGTCACTAGAATAAGCTCTGTTAAACTAAACTAAACTTTAAGTTTATATACCGCATCATCTCCACAGAAGTGGAGCTCTACATGGTTTACAGGAATTAATAAAGAAAGGAACGCCAATGTTAGTGTCTCCTGTAACCTATTTGTTGCCATGACTAGTCTGTTTTCAAACGATTGTGAATGTCTACTTTTAACCCATTCTGAGCTTCTGGGAGAACGGGATAGAAATTGAAATAAATAAAGTAAAATCTGGTAACCCTAGCTTGGGCATAAAAACACACCCCAGGTACGAGAAGTGAGAAGTGGGTGTGGGAGAACTTCTAGCAGGACTTTCATAGTGTCACTGGAAATCCCATGTCCTGGGCAGAAACATTGAGGACTTTGAGAAACAAAAGACTCTGGGATGTGAGGGATTGGGGTGGCTTTTACCGCCTGCTGTTTCCTAACACTCGAGTGGATTATACTGAAACTGGACTGGTGTGTGGCTTTTCTTTTTCCTCTTTGGGCTTTGATTTTGAGAGGAAAGAGTCTGAGATATAAATTGCTCACTCGGATAGTCTGAACTGTAAATATCAAAGTGTTTGTTGAGTTCCTGTTCAGTAAAGCAAGCTGAAGTTACTTGAGACTGCTGATTGTTTATTTGCTGAGAGTAAAATAAAGTATGCTCAGGAAAGAGTATTCGGTAGTATCGGAGGAAATCCGGCCCCGGCTTATACCCAGTTTGAAAAACAGAGACTTTTTTTTTTTTTTGTAGATCCTGGTCAGGGTACCTGACCAGAAGAGCTAGCTGGTGTCCTAAGACATCATTGAGGGTTACACATGGTATCAAGGCACCCACATTGTGGCACGTGGTTATAGAATACCCGCTGTGCATTTTTCTTTGACTTCCTGTCACTGTGAAGTGCACAACTTCCTCCACTTCAGGCCAAGATAACATATAAAAGTTTAGGGCGGCCTTGAAGGCTTATTTCTATGAGATTTTCAATGGTTGAGGGACCTGTGATGCCCGGTGAGACTATTGTTCCTAAAGTTTCAAATCTATTAACACTACAGGGACTACAGGGACCAGACGGACTCCACCTGACCAACAGAGGTAAGAACGTCTTCGGACACCGACTAGCCTGCCTACTTCGAAGGGCTTTAAGCTAGGTAAGTTGGGGGTGGGTACCCACTTTTACACCAGAACAGTAAGTAACAATCCTGAGGTGGCGAACCAAAACTCCGCTTCCAAGTCCGAGGTAAGTACCCTTACTACAAAAGATTCGCTAGGAGACACTTTAACTCATCAGGAGCTCAGTAAACACCAAGAGTGGAGAGCTATGTACGTTAACGCACACAGCCTAGGGAACAAACTTCTAGAACTGGAAACAAATGGTTAATGCAGACTTAGACATGGTGGCTGTGTCCGAAACATGGTTCACGGACTCTCATGGGTGGGATGTGACTATACCGGGATACAACCTGCTTCGCCAAGACAGAGAGGGTAAGCTAGGAGGAGGGGTAGCACTTTACATCAAAGAGCACATCAAGAAAACCAGGATCACGGATGTTAAGTATACTGGGGAATCCATCTGGGTAAACCTGGCCAGGGGCCGAGAAAAATGCCTGTACCTCGGTGTGGTATACAGACCTCCTAGACAATCGGAGGACAAAGACGCAGATTTAATTGAAGACATTGAGAATATCACCTTGCGGGGGGATGTTGTTCTATTAGGTGACTTCAATATGCCTGATGTAGACTGGAACACACTCTCAGCGACAAATTGTGACAGCAGGAGGATATTAGCGTCCATGAAGGGAGTACAGCTCAAACAAATGGTGCTAGAGCCTACTAGGGCCCAGGCCATCCTGGACCTGGTACTTACGAACGGGGAAAGTGTCTCGGAGGTCTCGGTGGGAGAAACGCTAGCCACCAGTGACCATAACATGGTATGGTTTAACCTTAGGAAAGGCTTCCCTAGATCCCATACAAGAACAAGGGTACTCAATTTCCGGGGCGCTGACTTCGAACGCATGGGAGATTTCATTCATCAGACACTACAGGTTCAAGAAGTGACCGATAATATGGAAGCTATGTGGTCAACCTTGAAATCGACCATTCAGGAGGCAACTGTCCGCTACATTAAATCGGTAAATAAACAACAAAGAAACAAGAGACCCAAATGGTTCACTGATGAGGTCTCGTACCGCGTCAAGGAGAAGAAAAGAGCATTTCTCTCATACAAACGCACCGGGGAGAAAGAAGCGAACATTGAATACAAGACAAAGTCCGCAGCGGTCAAAACAGCAGTCAGGGAGGCCAAACTTCGAATGGAAGAAACTCTAGCGAAGAATATTACAAAAGGGGACAAATCCTTCTTCAGGTACATTAGCGAGAGGAAGAAGAACACAAATGGTATAGTACGCCTTAGAACGCCAGACGGGAGTTATGTGGAAACAGATTCAGATAAAGCTAAACTGCTGAATGATTACTTCTGCTCTGTCTTTACCTGTGAGGCACCAGGACACGGGCCACAGTTGGAAACAAAGCAAAGCATGGAAGAACCATTTCAGAATTTTGAGTTCACAACTGCTGATGTTTACAGAGAACTGTCAAGACTCAAGGTGAACAAAGCCATGGGGCCGGACAATTTACACCCACGAGTGCTCAGAGAGTTATGCAATGTTCTAGCGAAACCGTTAGCCATGCTCTTCAATCTCTCCCTAAGTACAGGGAGAGTCCCCCTGGACTGGAAAACAGCTAACGTCGTTCCTCTGCACAAAAAGGGATGCAGAGCAGAGACTGCAAATTACCGACCAGTGAGTCTCACATCAATTGTGTGTAAACTCATGGAAACTCTACTCAAAGGTAAATTAGACACGATTTTGGATGAGGGAGACCTAAGGGATCCCCGTCAACATGGATTCACTAGGGGTAGGTCATGCCAATCCAATCTTATTAGCTTCTTCGATTGGGTAACGGGAAAGCTAGACCTGGGAGAGTCTCTGGACATAGTGTACTTGGATTTCAGCAAAGCGTTTGACAGTGTCCCGCACCGCAGACTATTAAACAAGATGAAGTCGATGGGTCTAGGCGAGAAGCTAACTGCATAGGTAAATGATTGGCTGAGTGGAAGACTTCAGAGGGTGGTGGTCAACGGCACCCTCTCTGAGACATCGGAGGTGACTAGCGGAGTGCCGCAGGGCTCGGTCCTGGGACCATCCCTTTTCAACATATTCATAAGAGACTTGACCCAAGGGCTTCAGGGTAAAGTAACACTGTTCGCCGATGACGCCAAACTGTATAATATAGTAAGTGAAAACAATCTTAAGGATAGTATGACGCAAGATCTGATCACGTTGGAAAACTGGTCCTCGACATGGCAGCTGGGCTTCAACGCAAAGAAATGTAAGGTCATGCATCTCGGCTGCGGAAACCCATGCAAAACTTACACCTTGAACGGAAAAACACTAGCTAGGACTTCAGAAGAACGGGACTTGGGAGTAATCGTCAGCGCAGACATGAAGGCTGCCAGACAAGTGGAGCAGGCCTCATCCAAGGCAAGGCAAATGTTGGGATGCATCAATAGAGGCTTCATCAGCCGCAAACCTGAAGTCATAATGCCGCTCTACAGAACCATGGTGAGACCTCACCTGGAATACTGTGTGCAATTTTGGAGACCGCACTACAAAAAAGATGTGCTTCGAGCTGAATCAGTCCAGCGAATGGCCACTAGAATGGTCTCCGGACTCAAGAATCTCCCATACGAGGAAAGACTGGACAAACTGCAGCTCTACTCTCTTGAGGAACGTAGAGAAAGGGGAGACATGATTGAGACATTTAAGTACATCACAGGTCGTGTCGAGGCGGAAAGCGATATATTCTTCCCCAAGGGACCCTCGGTCACAAGGGGGCACCCGTTCAAACTCAGAGGAGGGAAATTTAATGGTGACACCAGGAAGTATTTCTTTACAGAAAGGGTGGTGGATCAGTGGAACAAACTTCCGGTGCAAGTGGTCAAGGCCACCAGTGTACTCGACTTTAAAAATAAATGGGACATCCACGTGGGATCCCTACGGGGGTCGAGCTAGGGAACTGGGTCATTAGCACTCAGACTTGATGGGGTGGGTCAGAAGAGTGGGCAGACTTGATGGGCTGTAGCCCTTTTCTGCCGTCATCTTTCTATGTTTCTATGTTTCTAAATGTACTGTTTATTGTTTAATGAAAGCTTCTGTACCGCTTCATAGTCGGTTCAGAGCCGTTTACATGAGATTCTACAACAACGGTTCTATGTGAGAGCTTGAATAATAGTATACGAGGTATAATTTATGAGCTTCTGTAATGATGTTACTGCCTTTCTTAGAATCTATTATATCTGTTATTCTATCCAATCAGACAAATGGAGCTCTATTTCTTTTCTATTGCATTGTAAATTCTTTGACTTGCCTGTCAAGAAAGGCAGTATAGCAAATCTGAATAAACCATAAACTACCGTTTTTTCACGCATATAACGCGCTTGTTATACACGATTTTACAAACCGTGCATAACCATGTGCGTTATACGTGTGAGCGCGTTGTACACATTTTTTTTTTCATTCAAATCCGGCATTCCCCCTGCGAACCAGCATCATCCCCCCCGCTTGCGTCACTCCCCCCTCCCCTGCGATCCTACATCCCCCCCAGCACCGCAAAGACAACTCTTACCTGATTGGGCACTGGCACCGGCACCAGTACCAATGCACAGGATGTGCCAGTGCCCGAAGATCCTCCCTCGTTGGGTTGGGCTGGGCTGATAATCTCGGAGAGAGCGAGACCAGAAGGCTTTGAGCATGCGCAAATGCTCAAAGCCTAGTCCAGCCCGGCACAGGAAGAAGGAGGATCTCTCTCACACCCAGCCCAGCCCAGCCCAACCCAACGAGGGAGGATCTTCGGGCACTGGCACATCCTGTGCATTGGTGCCGGTGCCGGTGCCCAATCGGGTAAGAGTTGTCTTTGTGGTGCTGGGGGGGATGTAGGATCGCGGGGGGGGGGGGTGACGCGAGCTGGGGGGAGGATGCCGGTTCAGAGTAGGCGGGAGGAGGTTTTAGCATGCGCAGTATATGCGTGTGCGTGCTATATTAAACTTTTTTTACATAAATTTGTGTTCCCCGCGCGCTATACCTGTGTGCGCATTTTACACGGGTGCGCGGTATATGGGTGAAAATACGGTATATTCCGTAGCTATACAGTTAAAGTATACCATGATCTGGCATGCCTCGCTCCCCCTTTTAAAAAACAAAAAAAAACAAACAGCTATATTTGACCTGGATAAGTTGTCATGTTTACCAGCTTGTGTGGCAGTTGCTTTACAATAGAGAATGACGCGGGGACACATTTGTCCCCGTCCCCACGGGAACTCGTTTTCCTGTCCCATCCCGGAGAATTATTTTCCTGTCCCTGCCCCGTTCCAGCAAGCTCCATCCTCATCTGCACAAGCCACAAACACTTTAAAATCATAAGTATCCGAGGCTTGTGCAGATAAGGCAGAACTTACAAGAATGGGGCAGGGGCAGTGACAAAACTCATGCGAACGGGATGGAGAAATTGAGTTCCTGCAGAGACAGGGGAAAAGTTACCCAGTCAAATTGTTTGAATATATTGATCTTCGTGCAGTTGACCAGAATGAAAATATCCAGCACCATAACATCTGATTGGGCAGAGATGGTCCAGGGCAGTGTATCCCAAGCTAGTCCTGCAGGGAGACACACTAGTTGTGTCCCGCTTTAAAGTTTGATCGGTTTCATTACATCCTGAGGCAGCAGAATTGTGAAACACTTGCCACCATTGGTGTACCGATCAATTGAAGATAAGTTGATTTGTTTCATCTATCTTTTTTCAGAGTTTTCACCGCACAGCACAGAGCTTTTTTTCAATCAACAGAAAAGGTTTTCTTTTAATGCCAATGAGGTTATTGCTCAATCACCTTTAAACCACCATTGTGGAGGTGGGAGGGCCCGTTTCTGAGCCTTTTTCCTTCCCTGCACTTTTTTGTAGGGCCCGTGCCATCTGGTACTTTCAGACTTTGCACCACATAGAAACATAGAAATCGACGGCAGATAAGGGCCAAGGCCCATCCAGTCTGCCCACCCTAATGACCCTCCCCTGCCTTTACTTTGCGAATAGAACCCACGTGTCGATCCCATTTGGCCTTAAAATCAGGCACGCTGTTGGCCACATATGTGAAAGAGTTATTATTGACCTGGAGTACTCCCTTGCCAGTCAGGTTTTCAGGATATCCACAATGAATACGCACGAGATCAATCTGCATACACAGTCTCCATGTATGAAAATCTATGTCATGCACAATCATCGTGAATATCCTGAAAACCTGGCTGGCAAGGGGGTACCCCAGGATTGATTTGGGAAACACTGGCCGAGGGCAACACTGCTTCAAGGGCTAAAAGTAAAGATATTAACGGATTGCAATTTTTACTCAACACCGTGTAGTACAGTGATATTTATACCAGGGGTGTGGCAAGGGGTGGGCCTTGGCCCCTCCATTCTGAAATCTAGCCCAACCAGTAAGCAGCAATAGAACAGACAAAGGCCCTCTTTTACTAAGCCATGGTAGAACGCTCATCGGAATTCTAAGAGCATCGGAGCATTTACTGCTTTGGGTCACGATAGAAGCCTCTACCGCAGCTTAGTAAAAAGGGTGGGGAAGGAAAGAAAATCTGGAAGTGGTGCCAACATCTAGACTAACCCACATTAAATCTCAGGCCTCCCCAAACAGTCGGTGCCGGTCACGCCACCGCTCAACGCAAGGTTAGGCAAACTAGATGGACCATATGGTCGTTACCTGCCTCATTTTCTATGTTAATTCTACAGAAGTGAGGAGCAGGCAAGCCAGGACTGTTCCAGAAAGCTTCTCAAAACAGTCCCTGATAATAATTTAAAATAGCCAGTACATTTAGTCTTATCTTTTCCCGACTGCCAACGGAAGTGCATATCATGTGCCGTACGTGAAGCAATCAACATACTGTAAGAGTCTTCCTCAAGTATGGGGCCCCTGGAGTCAAAAGTTCATCGGGAGTCACCGACTTCTTTAGCACTGCGGAAGTAGAAAGAAAGCATTGTATGGAAAAGGAAACTTTCAGAGCACACTAATGTCATACAGTGGTCTTTTCCCCCTTAAAAAAAAAAAGATTGGTAGACAAAGTAGGAGCTCCTTGTAAAGACAATTGGTTACAGCTCATCTAGACTACCTCAGCTTAAAGAAAGATGATGCTTGCAGGAAAAGTATAGTAAGGCATAGGTTTTAGGCCCAGATTTATGAAAAGGCGCTATTAGGAACCATACATTAACATGAATTAATATGCATTACTTATCACAGGTTACATTTTATGCATTGCGGCCTATTTACTGATAGTACATGTTAAAAAGCATTAGCGCATGGTAATAGAGAATGACACGGTGACAAAATTCATCACCGTCCCCGCAGATAACCGCGGGAAACCATCTTCATGTTATTCTTTAAGGAGAGAGGGAAGAATCAGGGTATGAATGGCCACAACCACTGACCCTCAAGCTTTGCTTTGAAGAATGCTGGTGTAGAAGGACTGAGGTTGAAACAGACACTACAGAATGACAGTCTCTGGTATCCAGAGCAGATATTGTGATGTCATAATGCCTCATTCCACCAGTGCCTAAGAGCCAATCACATCAGTGATGTCACAATAGCTTCATTATCCTTGGCTCACATAAGAATCAGAGTATGAATGGCCACAACCACTGACCCTCAAGCTTTGCTTTGAAGAATGCTGGTGTAGAAGGATTGAGGTTGAAATAGACACTAAAAACGACATGGGATTATTTCCCGCGGTAATCCGCGGGGACGGGAACAGTGATGAATTTTGTCACCGTGTCATTCTATACATGGTAACACACATAACTAAATCTAATTCTCAAGTCTTCCCATGGGCCCCAAAAGCAATCTTTGGGGACTGCAACTCAGCTGAGTTTTTTAGGATTACCACAGTGTGAATATGCATATGGTCTATCTGTATTCAAGTTCCGAGTCTAACCAATTTGGCTGAATGGCACCGATAATTGAAAATGCCGTAAAAAAATAATTTTAAAAAAATGATCTGGTAGGCACCTATCATTACTAGAAAGTAGGCAGGGTTAGGGGCGGATTCTGGGCAGAGTTTGGGTGTGGTTTAACTTAGGCGTACTCATTTAGGCCATAAATGGGAGTGTACCTAAGGTTTTGATGCCTACTAGCATTTCAGAACGCTTAGACACCACTAGGTGCAATTTTATAAACAGTGCCTAGTGAATGACAGATTTGCATATGCAAATCTCTCTCATGCCTTTTCATTATTTCATACACCTTAAAGAGCTATACATCTATTCCCCATTCAACCAATCAAAATTTATTTCTTACTTATAATTTCCCATAAATCACCAAAATTTCATATGATTTCATATAAACCCAATTGTACATAAATATGTCTAATAAATGTATCTAACTATCCACCCCACCCAATAAAAGTTCATATCAAACTTGTATCATTGTCCATCTGTTGAACTTCAAAATCTTCAAATGTACAATTGTGGTTTATATGAAATCATATGAAATTTTGGTGGTTTATGGGAAATTATAAGTAAGAAATAAATTTTGATTGGTTGAATGGGGAATAGATGTATAGCTCTTTATGGTGTATGAAATGATGTTTTAATATATGAGAGCTATTGAATAGGCATTATAAATCCCATTGTTATTTAATAAATGCCTATTCATTAGGGATATCCTGAAAACCCAACTGGCTGGGGGTACCCCAGGACAGGTTTGAGAACCACTGGTCTAGGGCAGTGTTTCTCAACTCGGTCCTGGAGTTCCCCCTTGACAGTCTGGTTTTCAGGATCCAGAATGAATATGCATAAACTTGATTTGCATATAGTGCCTCCATTGTATGCAAATTTCTTTCATGCATATTCCTTATGGATATCCTGAAAACCTGACTGGCAAGGGGGGTACTCCAGGACCGAGTTGAGAAATACAAGTCTTGGGGAATCAGATGGCAAGACAAAACAAAAAGGAACAATAGTCTCTGGCTGTCACAGGAATCGTTGGTCAATGCAAATTTTATTAAGTCAAATATCCAAATTTAAAGTCATCAGCACTCACATTCCTTTTTACTAAACCGTGATAGCGTTTTTTAGCGCAGGGAGCCGCGCTAAATGACCCGCGCGGCTCCCAACGCTCATAGGAACTCTGTGACCGTGAGGAGCAACACAGGTCATTCAGCGTGGCTCCCTGTGCTGAAAACCACTATCGCGGTTTAGTAAAAGAAGGCCTCAATGTATCTGAATTGCAAAAAATACCAATTGCTCATGAAAATAGCACTGTATACCATAAAAATGGAAACATATATTGGACCCAACATGGTCCGTGTTTCAGCGTTCTTTGCCTTCGTCAGGGGTCCTAATATGGTCAGTCCAGTGGTGTAGGGTGTGCCTCCTCACATTTTAAGATGGTTTTATCTTTATTGAAAGTCACACACTTTGGCTTCATAGTACAATATCAGTCATGTTGCTCATTGTTTGCATCTTAAGTCATATATGAAGGCGACATATTAGAACCCCTGACAAAGGCAAAGAAAGCCAAAACACAGACCATGTTGGGCCCAATATATGTTTCCATTTTTATGGTATACGGTGCTATTTTCATGAGCAATTAGTATTTTTTTGCACTTCAGATACATTGAGTGCTAATGTCTTTAAATTTGGATATTTGACTTAATAAAATTTGCATTGACCAATGATTCCTGTGACATCCAGGCTATTGTTCCAATTTTTTTTGTCGGGGCATTTTAGAAATAAATGTTCTGGGATCTCACTGCAAAGTAGAAGGGCGGGGAAAGGGAAGGAAGAGGACATTTGAAATCTGTGCCACTTGTATTTCTAACATGTCTATGCTGTGTGATGACCAACATGAATGAAGAAAAAACATAGGTTAAAAATATTGTACCGACAATTATTTAATTTGTAATAAAATATCAAAGAAAACCAAGCATAATATATATCTTAAACATAAAGATATATGGGAAAAATCCATCGAGTACAGCAGTAAAGCAAACCTTACCGATTTGGGATTATCATAAAATTATACATGAATTTGTAGTAGTAACAACCATGCTTTTATTAAGTTAACCATTAATGGTTATGAATGGTTTGTTTAGAAACTTAGGGCTCCTTTTACGAAACCGCGTTAGCGGTTTAACGCATGTAATAGCACACGTTAATTTTCCAGCCGCGCTAGCTGCTACCGCCTCCTCCTGAGCAGGCGGTAGTTTTTCGGCTAGCGCGGGGCTTAGCGCACGCTAAAAAGTTGCGTGCGATAAAGCCACTAACGCGGCTTCATAAAAGGAGCCCTTAGAAACAGACGGCAGCAAAAAGTTGTAGGCGATACTGTAGCTCACAGCGTTCCAGTCTTTTTCTGGTTGTGACCCCATGATTACAATCTGGAACCACCTGGAAGTGCAGAATAATGAGGCACCTATGGAAAGTCCACCTAAGTCGTGACCCCCATGTGGGGTCCCTCCTGACCCACAGTTTGGGAAGCTCTGTTGTAGTCGCTGTTCACCGCATTTCTCCTGGTTTTGGTGTTCTTTCAGAACTAAGGGCTCCTTTTTACTAAGGTGCGTTAGCGTTTTTACTGCACGCGGCTAACCCCGTGCTACGTGCCAAGAACTAATGCCAGCTCAATCCTGGCGTTGGCATCTAGCGCTCACTAAAGCCGTTAACGCAGCTTAGTAAAAGGAGCCCTAAGTCTATCAGAGGAAATAGCAGACCTCGGGTGATGACTGAAAGTCAATTTTCTATCTGTGGCTTTACATAACAGAAGTGGCAAAGGATGCCATATTGCACACAGAAGTTGATTCAAGAGCCAGCATGTTGAGAAGCTAAAGGGAAACATTATGTTATAATGAGCATTGACTTTTATGAATCTCTAATACACACTTTACAATAACATACTGCTATAAAATTGTTCAAGGATCACTCATCCATTCCAGAAATAATACACAAAACTCATAAAGGAGATTTTAAAAAATGTGGAGAAAACCAAGACCTCACTTATTTAGCGCTTTGATTTACAAGAAATCCAATGGAGCAAATGTCATCATAGGTCTGTGAAAAAACACCACAACATAAATCAATGTTCTCATTTTTAAATCCCCCAACACGGATTGTGTTTCATTATGTGTCTTCGAATTGTGAATCCTCTCCAATCATTTGTAGCGATAGGACTCTTCATTCATTATGGGCCATTTTGAAGAGATTGATGAAGCAGTTTGCTAGTGGAAAAGTGGAAAAAGTTTTGAGACCCCGGCAGAGGTTTTTTGAAGCGAAACAGAAGGGCCGCTGTTGGGATTTTTGACGTGAAAGACACAGCACATTAGAAGTATCGTGGAGTAAGGAGCACAGAATTTTGGAAATATCGTTGTAAAAGTACCAACATGTTTTGGGGTGGTTTTTTTTTTTTAATTCTTTATTCATTTTTAAATCTTTCAATAAGTGCAATATAAAATACAATCACTTAATATTCCATCAAAAATTAATACAAATAAAATATCCCCTCCCCATATACCCTCAATTGTGTTTTAAACCTAAGAAAACATAACTTAACATATCTCTCCCCCCTCCCCATCCTGGAAGTGTATAAAGGGAAAAAACAATATTCATTCTATACAGTAATTTGTTAATGGCCCCCAAACATCCTCAAATTTCCTAAAATGCCCCTACTGTATAGAAAGTACTCGTTCCATTTTAAAGATGTGGCACAACGAACTCCACCAAAAACTATAGCTCAACCAATCCGTTTTTCCAATTTTTCGTAATTTGCTGTATGGCAACCCCTGTCATAATAAGTAAAAGTACCATTTTTTAGGGCTCCTTTTACTAAGCTGCGTTAGGGCCTTAAAGTGCGGAATAGCTCATGTTAAATTGCCGCACGTGCTAGACCTTAACGCCAGAATTGAACTGGCGTTATTCTAGAAGTGTAGCGTGCAGTTTAGTGTTTGGTAATTTTGTGCATGCGCTAAAAACGCTAGCGCACCTCAGTAAAAGGAGCACTTAGTTTTAAGACAAGGATTACAACCAGTGGCGTAGTAAGGGGGGGGAAGGGGTGTAGACCGCCCTTGCGCCATCTTGGTGGAGGCACCAGCACCTCTCCACCCCCCTATACCATGCTCTCGCCTTCCCTTCTCCACCCCCTTGTACCTCTTTAAAATTTTTGCCAGTGCAACTACTCTAGCCTGCTCCTCGCATTGGCCTGGCTCCCTCTGAAATCACTTCCGAGTTGCAGGGCCAGGAAGTGACATCAGAGGGAAAGCCAGTGCGAGCAGCAGATTGGAGAAGCTACTCATGCTGGCAAAGATTTTAAGAGGTTTAGGGGTGGGAAGGGAGGACACAAGTGTGGCGTGGAAGAAGCGGGGGGAGGAGGACGCAGGGGAGTTGGCATTGAAGGAGTGGCGGGGTAGAGAGGAGGGCGCTGGGAGCACCACCTTCCCGGGTGCTTCCTACCCTCACTATGACACCGATTACAACCTTGATTGGTACACATTAGGAGTTGGAATGATTCTTCTGTTCCTCTGTATTCTGTGCAAAATCGTGTTTATTTTTTCATAACGAATGAAAAGTCATATCACTACAAATGATTGCAGAGGATTCACAATTTGAAGACACAATCAATTTTGGGGATTTAAGAATTTAAAGAATGAATGAAAGCATTGGTTTATGATTGAGAACATTTATTTATGTTATGGAATTTTTTCACGGTTCATAGACAAAATCGCGCGAGACAACGGCGTGCAGACAACTGAGCGCAAGGTTGACGGCGCGCCGAAGAAAAGCACTATTTTAAAGGGTTCCTGCGGGGGGTGTTGGTGGGGAACCACCCTATTTTACTTAACAGACATCGCGCTGGCGTTGTGGGGGGTTTGGGGGGTTGTAACCCCCCTCCTTATACTTGAAACCAAACTTTTTGCCTGTTTTTTAGGGAAAAAGTTCAGTTTTAAGTATAATGTGGGGGGTTACAAAGTCTGTTTAAGAATCCGGAAGATTTGTATAAGATGTCCTCCCCCCTCTGCCCCCCATGATAAAACCTAGACTCGGAAGATATGACTGGTATATAATTAGCATACTTGCTCCTAATCCGTCTTGCCATAATATACAGGTCACACACAATAGAAGTCTGTCCGGCATCAACCACATTACCGAGTGCTGGAGTCGCTTAAAGCTAATTCCAGCCTGTCCTGATCTATATTGCCATATACGGGACAAAGACCATAAAGTATATCCGGCATCAGCTTCACTTTCCCGCTGCTAGGGCTGCATTTAAGCATCACAAGTTATAGTTATTGATCTGATGATCTTTTGAGTTTTGTGTTACATAGAAACATAGAAATAGATGGCAGATAAGGGCCACGACCCATTTAGTCTGCCCACCCCAATGACCCTCCCCTACTGCCCACCCCAATGACCCTCCTCTACCTGTCACTGTGAATAGATCCCACATGCCTATCCCATTTGGCCTTAAAATCAGGCACGCTGCTGGCCTCAATGACCTGAAGTGAAAGACTATTCCAGCGATCAACCACCCTTTCAGTGAAAAAGAATTTCCTGGTGTCACTGTGCAGTTTCCCGCCCCTGATTTTCCACGGATGCCCCCTTGTTGCCGTGGGACCCTTGAAAAAGAAGATATCTTCTTTGACCTCGATGCGGCCCGTGAGATACTTGAACGTCTCGATCATGTCTCCCCTCTCTCTGCATTCCTCGAGTGAGTAGAGCTGTAACTTCTCTAGCCGCTCCTCGTAAGGGAGGTCCTTGAGTCCTGAGACCATCCGGGTGGCCATTCTCTGAAAAGACTATCCTCAGCACATCCTTACGGTAATGCGGCCTCCAGAATTGCACACAGTACTCTAGGTGAGGTCTCACCATGGATCTATACAATGGCATAATGACTTCAGGTTTACGGCTGACGAAACTCCTGCGTATGCAACGTATGATTTGCTTTGCTTTGGAGGAAGCTTGCTCCACTTGATTGGCAGTCTTCATGTCTTCACTGACGATCACCCCTAAATCTCGTTCTGCTTCAGTTCTTGTTAGGATCTCGCCATTAAGGGTGTAAGTCCTGCATGGATTTTGACTGCCCAGGTGCATGACTTTGCATTTTTTGGCATTGAAGCTGAGTTGCCAGGACCTAGACCAGCGCTCCAGTAGAAGTAGGTCGTGCATCATGTTGTCGGGCACTGAATTACTGTCTGATGTGCTTTTGCCCACTACATTGCTTAGTTTGGCGTCATCGGCGAATAATGTTATTTTACCTCGGAGCCCTTCCGCCAAGTCTCTTATATAGATGTTGAACAGGATCGGGCCCAGGACGGAGCCCTGAGGCACTCCACTGATCACCTCCGTTGTTTTGGAGGGGATGCCATTTACCACTACCCTCTGAAGCCTACCTCGAAGCCAGTTCCCAATCCATTTCGTCAATGTGTCGCCCAATCCCATAGAACTCATCTTGCTCAGCAACCTGCGGTGTGGTACGCTTTCGAATGCTTTGCTGAAGTCCAGGTAAACGATGTCCAGGGACTCCCCAACATCCAGCTTCCTCGTCACCCAGTCAAAGAAGCTGATCAGGTTGGATTGGCAGGATCTCCCCTTAGTAAATCCATGTTGTCGGGGATCCCGTAGATTCTCCTCGTTCATGATCGTATCCAATTGACGTTTGATTAGAGTTTCCATTAGTTTGCTCACTATTGATGTGAGACTCACTGGTCTGTAGTTTGCCATCTCCATCTTGGAACCTTTCTTGTGGAGTGGAATGACATTAGCTGTCTTCCAGTCCATCGGTACGTTACCTGTACTAAGGGAGATATTGAAGAGCGCGGATAGCGGTTCCGCCAAGACATCACACAACCTACACCCCAGCACCCTGGGGTGTAGGTTGTCAGGCCCCATTGCCTTGTTAACCTTGAGCTTTGACAGCTCGCAGTAGACACTACTGGGTGTAAACTTGAATTTACTAAATGGGTCAACTGATTCAACCGTTGTTTGTAGCTGAGGGCTGAGTCCCGGCACCTCGCGGGTGAAGACTGAGCAGAAGTATTCATTTAACAGTCAGGCTTTTTCCGAGTCCGTTTCTACATAGTCGCCGTCTGGTTTTCTGAGACGTACTATCCCACCTGAGTTCTTATTTCTATCACTGATATACTTGAAGAAGGATTTGTCTCCTTTCTGGATGTTCTTTGCTAGAGACTCCTCCATGCAGAATTTGGCCTCCCTAACTGCTGTTTTGACGGCTTTTGACTTGGCCAGATAGTCTATTCTAGAGTCCAGTTTCCCTGATTGTTTGTAAGAGATGAATGCTTTTTTCTTCTCCTTGATGAGGTCCGAAATCTCCGTAGAGAATCACTGTGGCTTATTGTTCCTTCGCCGTTTACTTACTGATTTAACATAGCAGTTTGTTGCTTCCTGAATGGTGGCTTTCAAAGTCGACCACATTTTTTCCACGTTATCTGTTTCTGCTTGGCTTTGTAGCGCCTGGTGAACGAAGTCTCCCATGTCTTGGAAGTTTGTGTCCTTGAATCTGAGGACCTTGGTCAGTGTGGTAGTGTCCTTCTCCTGCAGCCGCGTGGCAGGAGAAGGAAGCAGCGGCTTCAAGGCAGCGAGGTAGCCGGGAGAGGAGAAGAGCGGCGGTGAGGAGCGGGTAGCGGCGAGAGTTAGCTCCGCCCACCC
Source organism: Geotrypetes seraphini (assembly GCF_902459505.1). Classification (NCBI taxonomy): domain Eukaryota; kingdom Metazoa; phylum Chordata; class Amphibia; order Gymnophiona; family Dermophiidae; genus Geotrypetes; species Geotrypetes seraphini. The sequence goes on from NC_047085.1 coordinate 46,138,005, forward strand.
GCGTCACCAGCCACGACACCAGGAAGATCAGCGCCCGGACTCCCCCTTAAAAGAAGGGAGCCGGCGCGAAGGAAGCCACTGCAGCCGCGTGGCAGGAGAAGGAAGCAGCGGCTTCAAGGCAGCGAGGTAGCCGGGAGAGGAGAAGAGCGGCGGTGAGGAGCGGGTAGCGGCGAGAGTTAGCTCCACCCACCCGCGTCACCAGCCGCGACACCAGGAAGATCAGCGCCCGGACTCCCCCTTAAGAGGGGGGGTGCCAACGGCGCGCGGCCATTCAGCGCGCAGCGAAGGGGAGCGGCAAAGGCGCTCGCCTTAGCGAGAGCGCCTTTGCGAAGGAGCCTGCGAAGGAGCCCAGCAGCGAATCCTAAACTTCTAACTTTAAAAAAAAAAAATTTTTCTTCTGTTCCCATTCTCCTCTTCTCTCTCTATTCTTTTAGCTAGCTGCCCGCCGAGCTAACTCACACTCAGCCAACCCTTCAGATACCTTCAGCTCTTAACTTCTTATTCTCTCAGACACTCAAATCTTTCATAATCTCACACTAGCCCTCAGTAGGATCTTTCTAACTCTCTTTTCTTTTTCTAATTACTGACAGGCAGACCTAATTCACAACTTGGAAATGGCAGGGAGGACTAGAAGCGCCAAGGCTACAATCAAATCCAGCATTCCAGCCACCATGGGGACCCTGAAAGAGATCACGGACGGCGTACGAAGGGAGGAGGACTCAGGACGGCGGACAGAGGTCTCCGTGCAGACCAAATCCACCCCCCGACACTACACTACAGTCTCCACGCAGACAGAGGAGGCTGCTCAGCTGGATGGAGCCCTCATGCAGGAACTATGGAGCCTCAGGGAGGAGGTGGTTCGCCTGAGAAGCATCCGAGAGGATGAAGCCTACATCGACGGAGTCGTTCAGGAGTTGTCCCAAATTACAGAGCAGACCCTCGACAAGTCCATTCTCGAGACACCCAAATCATCAGCTTTGAAGCCAACATTTGGGATACAGGAAATGGCTGGCGGCAATGACACCTGGCAGTTGGTGACCTCTTCCACAGGTAAACATAGAAAATCCCCCCCCCCCTTTTTCAATCTCTTCATCCTCTTCTTCTTTTTCTTCCCAACAGGCCAACCCTACATCAACCCCTCAACTCGTCCTGAAGAATAGATTTCAGATTCTTCAGGAAGAAGCTGCCGACAAGGTACAGGAGCAGGCCCAGCACGAAGAACTCGAAGAACAGGAGCAGGCCCAACACACAACCCCATCTGCTGACCGACTTCCCCCTCCACAACGGAAGAAGCGCAGAGTTATAGTCATTGGGGACTCCATGCTGAGGGGCACCGAGGGACCAATCTGCAGACCGGATGCACACTCAAGAGAGGTTTGCTGTCTGCCTGGAGCCAAAATATGGGACATCACCACCAGCCTGGGTAAACTACTTACACCTCGTGACCATTTTCCTATGCTTCTTATCCATTTAGGTATGAATGACACTGCCAGGAACACCCCGGAGACAATCACCAGAGACTTCGGAGCCTTGGGTGAGAGGCTGAAGCAGACAAGTGTGCAGGTAGTCTTCTCATCAATCCTCCCAGTTAGAGGCAAGGGAAGAGCCAGAGATGAATGCATCCTGAGAACGAACGAATGGCTACAAGGATGGTGTCGAGATATGAACTTCGGATTCCTGGATCATAGAGAGGCGCTACAGGGACTACAGGGACCAGACGGACTCCATTTGACCAGCAGAGGTAAGAACATCTTCGGACACCGACTAGCCCGCCTGCTTCGCAGGGCTTTAAACTAGGTAAGTTGGGGGGGGGGACCTACTCATATACTGGTGTGGAAAGGAACTATCCTGATGGGACGAGTCGACACTCTGTTTCCGAAGTAAGGACCCAATTTGCAAACAGTTCTATAGGAGCCACACAGACTCAGTCAGGAATAGCCTTACAGGGACTCAGCAAACACAAACACAAAGTGTGGAGGGCCATGTATGTTAATGCACACAGTTTAGGCAATAAAATTCTAGAACTGGAAACTGAAATAAGGGATGCCAACCTGGACGTGGTGGCAATATCCGAGACTTGGTTCACGGACACACATGGGTGGGATATGGCTATACCTGGGTACAATCTACTTCGTCAGGACAGAGAGGCAGGTTAGGTGGAGGGGTAGCACTATACATTAAAGAGGACATCAAAACCACCAGGATCACTGATGTCAAGTATACCGGGGAGTCCCTCTGGGTAAACCTGGCAAGAGGTGGCAAAAAATGCCTGTATCTTGGTGTGGTATACAGACCTCCAAGACAACCGGAAGACATGGACGCAGAATTAATTAAAGACATAGAGAATATAACTCTACGGGGCGACACTGTCCTGCTAGGGGACTTCAACATGCTTGATGCAGACTGGAACACATTTTCAGCAACAACCAGCAGCAGCAGGAGGCTTTTGACCTCCACAAAAGGAGTACATCTCAGACAGATGGTAAAGGAGCCCAGTAGGGCCCAGGCGATCCTAGACCTGGTACTCACCAACGGGGAAAGCGTCTCAGAGGTCTCGGTAGGAGATACGCTAGCCTCCAGCGACCATAACATGGTATGGTTCAACCTTGGGAAAGGGTCCCCTAAATCAATTACAAAAACAAAGGTGCTCAAATTCCGGGGCACCGACTTCGCACGCATGGGAGATTTCGTTCATCAGACGCTGCAGGACCAAGCAGAGACCGGCAATGTGGAAATTCCTTTATTTAAAGGAATTGCGTTACACGAAATAAAACGATTACAAATTATACAAAATGCATCAATTAAATTAATAACCAAGTCTAAAAAATTTGATCATGTAACACCACTTCTCAAAAATGCTCATTGGCTACCAGTCATTCACAGAATTACTTATAAATTATGTATAATTATTTTTAAAACCCTATATAACAAGACCCCTGCATTTTTATTTAGGTTTCTAATTCCATATACTGCAAAGAGAATTTTACGATCTAGTGAACAAAATTTATTATCTATTCCCTCACTAAAAATTATTAATACGAGACGACAATTTATCTTTTCTTGTACTGCACCGCAGACTTGGAACGCCCTCCCTATTTTTTTACGGGAGGAGAAGGAGTTTGGGAAATTTAAAAATGAGTTAAAAACCTTCCTTTTCAAAGATGCCTTCGCAACTTAATTTTACTACTTTATTGTCTTATTTAACTTTGCTATACTTTTGTTAATTATTACCCCTTTGTATTTTCCCTTAATGTCTTCTCTTTACTTTAAGAATTGTATTTCTTCCCTCCTTACCCACTGTTTAGTAATGTTAATTTAATGTAAATTAGCCCTATTTAAGTATTTGTACGTATTGTATTGTCCCCTAAACAAATGTGAATTTTAAAGTGTACATCGCTTAGAAATCCTGATTAAGCGATTAATCAAGTCACCTAATAAACTTGAAACAAACTTGAAACTATGTGGTCGTACCTGAAATCATCCATACACGAAGCAACTAATCGCTACATAAAATCAGTAGATAAACGACAAAGAAACAACAAACCCCAATGGTTCACTGAAGAGATCTCGCACCTCATTAAGGAGAAGAAAAAAACATTTCTTTCCTACAAACGTACGCAGAGAAGAGAAACTAAAGTAGAATATAAGACCAGATCTGCAGCGGTTAAAACAGCAGTTAGGGAGGCCAAACTTCGAGTGGAAGAAACTCTGGCAAAAAACATTAAAAAGGGGACAAATCCTTCTTTAGGTATATCAGCGATAGGAAAAGGAACACAGACGGTATAGTACGCCTTAGACAACCGGACGGAAACTACGCGATGGCAGATTCAGAAAAAGCAGAACTACTAAATGAATATTTCTGCTCAGTCTTCACCTGCGAAGCACCGGGACACGGACCACAGATGATGATAAAACAAGACGTGGATGACCCGTTTCAGAATTTTGTGTTCACACCTGGGGATGTCTACAACGAACTGGCAAGGCTAAAGGTAAACAAGGCCATGGGACCGGACAATTTACACCCAAGAGTGCTCAGAGAATTGAGAGATGTTCTGGCGGAACCGTTGGCAGTGCTCTTCAATCTCTCACTAAGTACGGGGAAAGTTCCGTTAGACTGGAAAACAGCCAACGTCGTTCCTCTACATAAAAAGGGTTGCAAGGCTGAGGCTGCGAACTATAGACCGGTAAGCCTCACCTCAATAGTGTGTAAACTCATGGAAACACTAATTAAGTATAAATTAGATACGATCCTGAATGAGGAAGATCTCTGGGATCCCAGCCAACATGGATTCACCAAGGGTAGGTCATGCCAGTCCAATCTAATCAGCTTCTTTGACTGGGTAACAAGAAGACTGGACTCAGGAGAGTCCTTGGACATTGTGTACCTGGACTTCAGCAAAGCGTTTGACAGCGTCCCACACCGCAGGCTGCTGAACAAGATGAAATCGATGGGATTAGGAGAGACTCTAACTGCATGGGTTAAAGATTGGCTTAGTGGCAGACTTCAGAGGGTGGTGGTTAACGGTACCCTCTCTAAAATGTCGGAGGTGACTAGCGGAGTGCCACAGGGTTCAGTCCTGGGCCCACTCCTCTTCAACATATTCATTGGGGATCTGACTCAAGGGCTTCAAGGCAAAGTAACCTTATTCGCTGATGACGCCAAACTATGCAATATAGTAAACGGCTATAATCTACAGGATGCTATGGAGCAAGACCTGCATACTTTAGAAAGTTGGTCCTTGAACTGGCAGCTGGGCTTCAACGCCAAGAAATGTAAGGTCATGCATCTCGGTAACGGAAATCCTTGCAGAACTTACACCCTTAATGGAGAAACTTTAACCAGGACTACGGCAGAACGAGACTTAGGAGTAATCATCAGTGCTGACATGAAAGCAGCCACTCAAGTGGAGAAGGCTTCATCTAAAGCACGGCAGATGATAGGTTGTATCAAGAGAAGCTTCGTCAACAGGAAACCTGAAGTCATGATGCCATTGTACAGAGCCATGGTGAGACCTCATCTGGAATACTGTGTGCAATTCTGGAGGCCACATTACCGTAAGGATGTGCTCAGAATTGAATCGGTTCAGCGGATGGCCACCAGGATGGTCTCGGGGCTAAAGGGTCTCCCGTACGAAGAAAGACTGAGCAAATTGCAGCTCTACACTCTCGAATAGCGTAGGGAGAGGGGAGACATGATTGAGACATTTAAGTACATCATGGGACGGATCGAGGTGGAAGATGATATCTTTCTTCTCAAGGGACCCTCGACCACAAGAGGACATCCGCTCAAACTCAAGGGAGGGAAATTTCGTGGAGACGCCAGGAAGTACTTCTTCAAGGAGAGAGTGATTGAGCATTGGAACAAGCTTCCAGTGCAGGTGGTCGAGGCACGCAGCATCCTAGACTTCAAGAACAAATGGGATACCTATGTGGGATCCCTACGAGGTCATGCTAAGGGATAGGGTCACTAGGACTTGAATGAGCGGGTCAGTAGAGTGACAGTATAATTACAATTATACTTTAGGGGGTCAGTAGACTTAAGAGGGTGGGTAAATAGTGTGGGCAGACTTGATGGGCTATAGCCCTTATCTGCCGTCATCTTTCTATGTTTCTATGTTTCTAGATTTAGTGAAACCTTTCCTGAGATTGAACCATACCATGTTGTGGTCACTGGAGGCCAATGTTTCGCCCACCGAGACCTCTGTGACACTTTCTCCATTGGTAAGTATCAGGTCCAGTATTGCCTGATCCCTTGTTGGTTCCAACACTAGTTGCCTGAGTCTTGCTCCTTTCAAGGAGTTTAATAGCTTCCTGCTGCTGCCGGAAGCAGAGGAAAGTGTGACCCAATCCACATCAGGCATGTTGAAGTCACCTAACAATACTGTGTCCCCACGCAAGGTGATATTTTCTATATCTCCGATTAATTCCATATCTAGATCATCCTGTTGTCTTGGGGGTCTGTATACTACACCAAGATACAGGCATTTGTCCTTCCCTCTGGCCAAATTTACCCAAAAGGATTCCCCAGTGTACTGTACATCTGTGATTCTGGTGACCCTAATGCCATCTTTAGTATATAATGCTACACCTCCTCCCATTTTGCCCTCCCTGTCCCGGCGAAGCAAGTTGTAACCCGGTATGACCATGTCCCACCCGTTGGAGTCCGTGAGCCAGGTCTCAGATATCGCCACCACATCCAGGTCGGCATTTCTCATTTCTGTTTCCAATTCCAGGATCTTGTTTCCCAGACTATGGGCGTTGACGTACATAGCCCTCCATGTTGTGTGTATGTTACGTCTCAGTGGGGACCTTCCTGCTTTAGCAACTAGGACACCTTTAGCATTATTTGCATCTCGTACTCTCCCTAAACCCAGAGCTACAGTATGTACCTGTCCCGGACTCCCCAGACTCAGAACTACAGTGTGCTCCTATCCCAGACTTGGAAATGTGTGTACCCTGTGGGGATATTTCCGCTTGGGCTACTTAAACTCCTTTAGTACAATTTGCAATGTGTGTACTCTCGCTGGACCCAGAATTACAATGTGTACACCCCCCTAGACCCAGAATTGCAATGTGTACTCCCCCTAGACCCAGAATTACAATGTGACCCAGAATTATGTGACCCAGAATGAAAGTGTTTACTTACCTCAGTCTCAAAAAAGTATTGACAACTTAGCTCGTCAGGTATGTTGTTTGTGCCCGTACCCTCCCCCAACTTACCTAATTTAAAGCCCTGTGAAGTAGGCGGGCTAGGCGGTGTCCAAGGACGTTCTTCCCTCTTCAGGTCAGGTGTAACCCATCTGGTCCCTGCAGTGCCTCTCCATGGTGCAGGAACCCAAAGTTCATCCCCTTGCACCATCCCTGCAGCCAGTTGTTCACCCTCCGGACTGGCACTGCCCTTGCCCCGCACTGGGCGGATCGAGAAGACCACCTGCGCATCCATCCTCTTTAGCTTCTCACCCAGGGCTCTGAAGTCTTCGGGTATGCTCTCCGGGGTGCTCTTGGCAGTGTCTTTGGTTCCGATGTGGATGAGCATCATGGGGAAGTGATCTCGGGGCTTGATGAGTCTGTCCAGGTAAGCGGTTACATCCCAGATCCTGGCCCCTGGCAAACAGCAGACCTCTCTTGATTGCAGGTCTGGTCTACAAATTGGTCCCTCGGTGCCCCTTAGCAGCGAATCCCCAATGACCACCACTCTGCGCTTCTTGGGGTTGGGCCGACCTGTTGACTCCGGAACTGGGACCGTCTGCTGAACAACTTCCTGTACCTCGTTGTCAGGACCCTCCTGTAGCAGCTGGTATCTGTTTCTAAGGGTGATTTGTGGTGTCGATGTAGAGCTGCCCTATATGTGAGAGAAAGAAACAGAATAAGGTCTTCTGCGTTTTCCTGTGGAGGAAGTCACCAGCTGCCAGGAATCAGTGCCTCCAGTAACTTCCTGAATTCCGACGGTTGGATTCAAGTTTGCAGGTTTGGAAGCTTTGGGTGTCTCTAGGATGGTTTTGTCAGGTTCCTGTTTGGCGATCTGAGACAGCTCCTGGATGACCCCGTCGATGAAGGTCTCGTCGTCACGGATGCTTCTTAAGCGTTGAACCTCCTCTCTCAGGCTCCTCAGCTCTAGCAGAAGGCTTTCATCTGGCTGATCCATTGGTTCCGTCTGTGTGTAGACTGAAGACATCTTTGAGGGGATGGCTTCGGTCTGTACAGAGACCTCAGCCCTCCGTCCTGGCTTCCCTTCCATCTGCACGAAGACCGTAGCCATCCCCTCGGTGCTTTCGGCGTCTGAACTGTCTGTCTTGATCGAAGTCTTGCTGCTTCTAGTTCTGCCTGCCATTTACAACAAGTTTGGGGGTTTTTTGTTGTTTTTTTTTTTATTTTTTTAAAGATATTTGTCAGGATGGGGGCTGGTAGGTGTTGGTCAGAAGGTGTCAAGGTTGGAGGGGTTGGAGGGGTAAGGTTAGTTAGTTAGTTCTTGGTCAGAGGGATAGAGTAGTTAGTTGATTGTCAGTTAAGGTTGCCTGCTTGTTAGTGTGCTAGAGAGGACAGTCTGATTTAAATGTTAGAGGATAGTGTGGTCTGCCTGTTAAAATGGTTTGAGGATAGAGTGATTTGTGTGGTCCGCCTGTTAAGTGTGAAAGGGTTAGGTTAGGTAGAAGTAGAGAGTTGAAAAACTTGGAAGAAAGAAAGATTGAAGAAAGACTGAAGTTAAATGTTTAATTAGCTAGTTGTAGAGGTTAAGAGACCGGCTAAAGTTGATAGCCCTTCCTTGATGCTCTTCTTGAGGCCCTTCGTAAAGGCGCTCTCGCTAAGGTGCCATTGGCTCGACCCCTTTTATGGGGGGAGATCGGCTGTGACATCGGGGGGTGGGCGGAGTTACCACTGTGTCCCGTCCACCTCCTCCTATGCCCCTGGTGAGTTCAGTGCTCCTCTCCACTCCCCTGCGTTCTCCGCTGCTTTCCGCTCCCTTTCTCTGCCTCTCCGCCTCACCGTATGCACTCTGCTCCTCTCCGCTCCCTTTCTCCGCCTCACTGTATGCTCTCCACCCCTTCCTCCGCCTCTCTGCACACTCTCCGCCCCTTCCTCCGCCTCTCTGTATGCTCTCCGCTCCTCTCGCCGCTGCTATGTGCCTCCTGCATCTCTCAGCGCTAAGACAGCCTCTCTGCCCTCTCACCCTGCAAGCACCCTCTCGCTGCTCCCACGTGCTTGCTCGGCTGGCCTAGCGCTGAGGACACCTTGTTGGCTTGACCCCTTTTATGGGGGGAGATCGGCTGTGACGTCGGGGGGTGGGCGGAGTTACCACCGCATCCCGTCCGCCTCCTCCTCTGCCCCTGGCGAGTTCAGTGCTCCTCTCCGCTCCCCTGCTCTGCCTCCTCCATCTCCCGTGTGTTCTCCGCTGCTTTCCGCTCCCTTTCTCAGCCTCTCCGCCTGTCCGTATGCACTCTGCTCCACTCCGCTCCCTTTCTCCGCCTCCTCTGCCTCACTGTATGCTCTCCGCCCCTTACTCCGCCTCTCTGCACATTCTCCGCCCCTTCCTCCGCCTCTCTGTATGCTCTCCGCTCCTCTCGCCACTGCTATGTGCCTCCTGCGTCTCTCAGTGCTAAGACAGCCTCTCTGCCCTCTCACCATGCAAGCACCCTCTCGCTGCTCCCACGTGCGTGCTCGATTGGCCTAGCGCTGAGGACACTATCTGCACTCTGCTCCTTCCCCCCTTCTACTTTTCCCCAAGATTCTCATTTCCCTTTCCTCTGTCACCCCCTCCCTCCCTCCCCATTTTGCTCTTTCTCCTCTCTAGGGTTCATATAGAAAGCCACATGGCAGAGCTATGTGCCAAAGTCTGAGCACACAGAATCTACCACAAACATAAAACCAAGCCATGCAGAAAACTAAAAGTTTCATACACACAGAACATCTGGGTTAATTTGGGGTGGGTGAGGAGCCTGCCAAACACATGCCACACAGGTTCAGTTATAACTATGGCTTCTTGTGCACATGCCCAAAGAAAAAGAAAGCGCCAGCACACATCTGCGGCTATTGTTCTTTTTGCTGATACGTGCTGGCGCTTTTATTTTTGTTCTGATACGTGTACATTATTGCTGTATTACCTCCCGTCTTTCTTTTAAAGTTACTGATACTTGTTCTGACTGCAGAAAAAAATAAGAACAAGATAATTAAGAACTTAAGAATTGCCATACTGGGAAAGACTGAAGGGTCCACCAAGTCCAGTAGGGTCTAGGATGATTTATCACGGTTGAATCAGCATGGCCGTATCATCGCTGAATTGACCACAATGAATCGTCCACAGCAGCACCTGAACTCTGGGGGGGGGCTATGCCCCCACCCCACCCCAAAATAAGACTTCCACCCGCATCCCCCCATGGTAGGAGCGCCCCGCTTACCGCTTGAAAAGTTTGCTGGCGCGAGCAACATCTTCTACCTCCTGCTCGGCTCCCCTCTGATGTCACGTCCTGGGCCCGCAACTATTAAGTAGCATCAGAAGAAAGCCAAGGCCAGCAGAGCAGGGGGTGGAAGATGCTACTTGCACCAGCGAACGTCAAGAGGTATGCATGGGGGGAGAGAGGATGAGAGGCACCAGCAAGGGGGGGGGGCGGAGAGGAGGAGAAGCACTGGTGGGGGGTAGAGAGGAAAGGCATTGGCAGGGGGAGGGAGGAGAGGCACCGGCATTGGTGGACAGGCATCAGTGGGAGGGGAGGAGGAGAGGCACCAGCAAGGGGAGAGGGGGCAGAGAGGAGAGGTACTGGTAGGGGGGGAAGGAAAAGTGGCATCAGCACGAGGAGAGGCACTAGCGGAGGGGAGAAAGGCATGATTCATTGCAGCTGTCATGGCCATTTCATCGCAGCTGTGATGAAACATTCCGTGATAAAATGCCGCAATAAATCATCCCATTCCGGCCCAGCGAGACCCAGATACCTGCAACAATGCCAGCTGCGGAAACCCTGAGAGAACACACAAAAAATTATTTTAAAAATTTGCATATTTGTTTTTTGGATTTAATATTGGGTGTGAGTGTCCTCAAGGATGGGCTCAGAAAGAGGATCCCTCTGTTTCTCCCAGATGCTAGCAGAGGGCACATAAAGTTATTTTATTTGGTGAGGACCATAACAGAAGCCAACTTCCATGGTTGGACTTCACAATGAGTACACACCAGACTTCCACTCGCTCCTCAAATGATGTTAGATCACACAAGTTGCTGAATAACTCAAACCTTTCACTTTTCCTTGGAACACAGAAGAGGCAATACGTTTGAACAGTAACAATTTATTTCAACAACTGCAAAAATTATGTACAAAGTCCCAATCAGATGTAAATAGTTCAGATACACTGGGATCCTCCTTGTTGGACGGATCCTGCTGCAGTTCAAAAGTACAAGTCTACTGGTATGGGATAGACCACAGACCTAAATGTTTTTTTTTTGGTGATCAGCTGGGTTGTTCTGCCCAAAAGACAAACTTCCCTCCCAGAGCCAGGGCAAGACTCCTATCTGAGCCCATCCTCCAGGAAGTCCCAAGAACTGGCTTGGCTTCTCACATTATCCTTCAATTTCTGGAAACTTCTGGAAACCAAAGACAGTTTCAAAGGTGCCTAACTGTCTGCATCTAGCCTCCAGTTCCCAGGTACTGGTAGCTTAGTACAGTGTTTCTCAACCTGCGGTACGCGTACCCTAGGGGATACGCAGGCCACCTGTTGGGGGTAAGCAGGCTGGCTGCCGCCCATGATCTCTCCCTGCCTTCCCCCCCCCACTGAAGCCACCACCGCTGATTATTTCCTGCCACCCAGCACGCTCCATCCCCTCCATTCTCCCTCCCCCAACCAACACCGTCACCCAAAACGCTCCATCCATCCATTCCCCGCCGCCACAACTCTGGGCAGGGATGGGCCAGGCACGTGCAGCAATTGCACACAGTCAGCCCACAAGCCTTCCCCCTCCCCTCCCCCACAACGTCAATTCTGACATCAGAGAGAAGGTTTTGGGCCAGCAAAATCGCTGTTTATCTGGCCCGGAACCTTCTTTTCGACATCAGAATTGACATTGGGGGAAAGCTTGTGGACTGGCTGCGTGCAATCGCTGCACACACCTGGCATGTCCCTGTGCAGAGTTGCGGCAGCGACGGGGGATAGATGGAGCATGTCGGGCGGCGGCAGGGTTGGGGTGGATGGAGCGTGTCGGGTGGCAGGGAGGAATCGGCGGCTTCAGGATAATGGAAGGTCTGGGGTGGAGTTTGGGTGAGTCTGGGGTGCAGCTTGAGCGTGGGTACTTGGCTGGTATTTGTTAGGCTTAGGGGATACTTGGCTTGAAAAGGTTGAGAAATACTGGCTTAGAACACACATACAGGTCAGAAGTTCACACTCCATTTTCATCATTTACTTGCAGTCATGGGGAATATATGTACTATTCCTTACCCCCAGTACATAATATAAACCCAGGGATCCAGTCCTATAATTTTTTTACTACCTATAACACGCCTCCTAACACACCCCCTTGAACTCTGGATAGTGGGCAAAACACCTCGCTAGTCTTTGAAAAGCAGCACTTGGGCGTCAGAGTGTCAAGTTATGATGATTTTTGGATGTCTTAATTTTTTTATTATGAACCTTAGTATGCCTGTTAGCATTTGTATCATTTTATAGAGTTCTTTTTCATTCTTTTAATTTGATTTTATCTATTAATCACCTTGATATGCTTCTCATATAAGGCAGTATATTAAACCAGAATAAATGAGACGAAGCCTATGCATACAAAGAGTATATCTGCTCTCATATGATCTGCATATAGGCATTCCCAGAGGCATAACAGGGGTGGAGCAGAAACAGAGTTGCAATATACTCGTATATTTTATGTAATGTGCTAGCATGTGCTTACAGTGCACGTACAAAGATGAATAACCAAAGGCAAAAACTGCAGAGACGATGTACAAAGTGCCAGGCTACTTTATTAAAATAAATAAAATATGATGATCTCAATGGTAGTTCTCGTGTGTGAAAAAACTGGACCCGACAAGGGCCGTGTTTCAGAGAAACACTCCTTCCCTCAGGGGTCCTAGAGGTAAATGTAATATAATGAGATCTTGAGAGTGGTGGGGTGCTAAAAGGTGCTAACAGAGTATGGCCAATGGAGTGTGGTGTGTTCCTAAGTGTGAATACATGATTCTTTGAAATGGCTAGCCAAAACATGCATGATCTCTGTGATACAGTGGTTATGTGTCAGGGTGAACCAGCGTGTGCCATAATGCTTGGAAAAAAAATGGATGGCAAAACAACAAAAGAATAGGGCTTAAAAATGAATAAAGATATTAAAAAAAAAACTATACTGGTGAAGAGCAGTGAAATTAAAAAGATTATACAGTGTATGTGTGGTGATAGTCAAAAGATGCGATTAACACACCGTGGCCCGATACTGTGGGAGAGAAAGGAAACGGGGAGAATGTTACATACCAGATTGGATAAAATCACAATAGTGGAGAATGGTGGGTATCAAGAAACAGGTATGACAAATCTTAAGAGATAATAAAAAAAACAAAAGTGCAGTACAGTACACGTACACACATTTACAAACTTTGGAGCAGATGTAAATGATGTGTGCAAGAGCCTCCGTGCATTATTGGCTCTGGTTTACTATTTTATAAAATAGAAAATCATTTTATTTATTGAGATTTATTTACTACCTTGGTGAAGACATTCACCCGATATTCACAATAGGGATATAGGCAATAGACAATTTCAGCAGAAAAAAAAATAACAGTGCGTATTATAGCATGGTATGCTACCTACAATGTCAACACAATACACAGTTAAACCTCTTAGGGGTCGATAATCAGAGCAGATTAACAGGGCTGGTTAAATCGCTTATATGGGGCTATATGCTGATATCCAGCGACATTGAACCGGTTAGCGCCACTGACTATCAGCACTAACTGCTAAAGGAATGGTAGCCTAAATTATGGATTGGTAGCTTAAAATGAGGCCCTGATTCTATAAACAGTGTCTAACTCCTTGTTTATAGAATTGCATCATTAGGTGCAATCTCATCAACCTTCATTCCTCGACAAACTCCTGATACCTCAATGCTCCTCCCGCACTCTAAGATCCTCTGATCAAAAACTTCTTTTCATCCCCCCTCTAAAAGATTTCTATTATACTCGTAAAACAAATTTTGCCGTAACTGCTCCTACATTATGGAACTCCTTGCCACAATACCTCCGCGACGAACAACAACTTGTTAAATTTAAATCTTGTCTAAAGACTTTCTTATTTCATGACGCTTATAACCGAACCTAGATTTTCTTCTATCCATTTTCTCTCTCTTCTCTTTTATTTCTATTCTCTCTCCTCTTGCAAGCAATTATCATTACAATATGCCCTTACCTTCACGTTTTTTCCCTACCCATTCTTCCCTTTTCTTCTTATTAAATGTAACTTTTTCCCCTCCACCCTTACTATCCTCACAGTCAAGTCTGTCTTGTTTTGTCATTCATGTCCCACTTAAATATTTTATCCATTCTTCCCTTTTACCCCCTTTTTTAAACTATATTGTTTACCGGCCAGATATTTGGTTTATGGTCGGGATATTAAAAATTAATAAACTTGGAAACTTAGGTGTTGAATCCTTAGGTGCACTGCCATATAGGCCAGGGTTTTCTTGGCCTGAATGAGTGTACTTAAGCCATTCCATACTCAAACTCTACCCTGAATCCACCCCTAACCATGCCTGCTTTCCATATAGGTGCTGGAAGCTGCCTCAGTTTAGACACCTACTGCAAGGTGGTAGGCACCTACCAAGTTGGGTGCCTACCAGCAAATTTCTTTTTTTTTTTAATTTATCATTTTTTAATTGATTTTTAAAGGTGCTTTCAATGATCAGATTTACTAGCATTGTAGCCTGCAATTTTTAATTTTTTTTTTTTTTTGAGAAGTAGCTAATTTTATTGTATGTATGTCATAGGGGAAAACACCCTCCAGGGATTCAAGACAAGGTTAGACAAGTTCCTGCTGAACAAGGACGTACGCTGGTAGGGCTGGTGTCGGTCAGGGCGCTGGTCTTTGACCAGAGGGTCGCCGCGTAAGCGAACTGCTGGATATGATGGACCACTGGTCTGACCCAGCAGCGGCAATTCTTATGTTCTTAATTCTGTGAACCACTCTGTTGTTATATAAGGAACGCGGTATATTAAATAAAATAAACCATATCAGTGTTGATTAAGCCAATTTCAAAAATTAAGTTAGGCGTCTAGATGGGCTAAGTGCACCGATCTTAGAGCCTGTCTGTCGAATTAGGGCCTGACTGGACAAATCAGACAGCATAAAAGTCATTCCTATCTTTATTTGGTTTCACTTAGGTGGTTAAGGGCTCCTTTTACTAAGGTACGCTAGCGTTTTTAGCGCATGCTAAAGATTAGCGCACGCAAACCACGCGCTAAATGAAAAATACTAACGCAAGCTCTATGGAGGCATTAGCATCTAGCACGCGCGGCATTGTAGTGCGTGCTAAAACCGCTAGCGCACCTTATTAAAAGGAGCCCTAAGTGCTGAATATGGCCCATTAAGGGATAGCTGGCTCCACAAATCTGGATATTGAATGTCAGTGCCTGGACATGGCCCATCATTGAATATCTGGGCGTAAATGCTGCCAGAGGCCAATAAAATGCCAACTACTGTCGGCAGAATTTTTACCCCCATAATGGACAGCATAAGGCAGAAACAATGGAACATACAGATGAGATAGAGTACGGTAATAGGATTTCTAGGCATTCTGTAGTAGACCCAGCTCCTATTTGAACACTGCTGTGTGCATATACTCGAACTACAGAAATAAGTACACTTCTCCCTCGGTATTTGCGGGGGATAGGGGCAGAGCCGGAGTGCGAAGTGTGAAAAACCGCAAATAACTTCTCATCCGGCTCTGATCCACCCCCACCTCCCTCCCACCTTCTCCCCGGCTTCCCGGCCTTACCTGGTGGTCTAGCGGGCTTTCGGGGCAGGAGCGAACTTCCTACGCTCCTGCCCCGTGCAGATCGCCAATAGGAAATGACTGCCGTGAGTTCCCATAGTCTCTCGAGACTACGACGGGAGCTCATGGCAGCCATTTCCTGTTGGTGATCTACACTGGGCAGGAGCGTAGGAAGTTCACTCCTGCCCTGAAAGCCCGCTATACCACCAGGTGAGGAGTAATCTGTGAAATGCTGAATTTTAAGTCCTGTAGGGAGGCGGGAAGGTCCTAATCTGTACTTTTCCACCCCTCCCAAAAAAAATCACGGATAATCGAAACCGCGAATAAGGAGGGGGAAGTGTAGCAGTACTGCTATCTTTCACTAAAGCTTGAGAATGTGGCCGTTCTGTAAGACGAAAAAAAGGGTGTGCTTACCTGATTTTGGATTACAGAGTACTGGTGGGCTGCTGCTGAGGGTAGGACTACTGCTGAAGTATCCACTGCTGCCACTGCTGCTCATACTACTCCTCCTCACTGCTGAGATAATCTTTATCTCCTTGGTGGGACTCACTGCACAAACCAGAGAAAGGAGAGTCCAGAAAATACACCTCAGATCTCAAGTAATACCAGTGGTTCTCATCCCTGTCCTAGGGGACCCCCCCCAGCAAGTCAGGTTTTCAGGATATCCCTAATGAATATGCATGAGAAAGATTTGCATATAATGGAGGAGACAGGCATGCAAATATGGCTCGTGACATTCTGTATGTAACCTTCATTTTAGCAGGGCAAAAAAAGCCCATATTGAGCTCCTATAGATTATAGTCTGGGTCTCATTTCGAGAAGGCAAAAATCACAGCTAAAACTTGATAAAACTAGGTCTGGTGTTATGATAATATTTCTTCCTTAACAGGTAGTTTGTGAAGGTTCTTTAGATGCTTGCAAGATTTCTAGAGCATGATTATATCTGAGCAAGCTTTAATACGAAGGGTCTTGGGTATTTCACATTCTTAATAGGCCTGGATGGGACTCTGCGCTTTCCAATGGAAGATGAAAATCTAGCGAAAACAACTGTGGGAGCAGAGCTTATAAAAAAGAAATAGGATCTTTACCTTCAGCGTTTTCTGATATTCCAAGAATCCTAATGTTACTTCTCATTCGATCTGCTAAAATCAGTGAGGTCAGATTGGAGATCTATTTTGTTTAGGCAACGTTATAATTCCAATGACTGTACATCATAAGCTGCCATGCGTTCTTCTATTGATTCCATTCATGAGTTCAATCTGTTTCAACTGTATATTAATTTCAGAGATCTCCAGTTTTAAATCTGATGTGACTTTTAAGTTCTGCTGCATTAACTCCCGAAGGCATTTCATTTCATCAGCCAGAGAGACAGCGATTGAGAGGGGACAAGATCGAAACATTCAAGGTACTGAAAGGAATAGATAAGGACAGGTTGTTCACCCTCTTCAAGGTAGGGCGAACAAGAGGGCACTCTCTAAATTTGAAAGGGGATAGATTCCGTACGAATGTAAGGAAGTTCTTCTTCACCCAGAGAGTGATAGAAAACTGGAACGCTCTTCCGGAGTCTGTCATAGGGGAACACAATCTCCAGGGATTCAAGAAAACGTTAGACAAGTTCCTGCAGAACCGGAACATACGCAGGTAGGGCTAGTCTCAGTTAAGGTCTTTGACCAGAGGGCCGCCGTGTGAGTGGACTGCTGGGCACGATGGACCACTGGTCTGACCCAGCAGCGGCAATTCTTATGTTCTTATTCCAGTGAATTGGGTGGTAAGGCCGCTTTTTCATGAGTGTGCGGTTCCGTTTTGGAATATTTTGTAGCAGATTGCATTGTATAAGAATGATCGTTTTTAACAGACTTTGTGGTCATGTTATATAGTAAGCTTAACTGATAATACTAGCTTCTCAATTTGCAGCTTTGCAATTGATTTAAAGACTAAATTATATGAGGCTGATACAGAGGTGCTCGATCTTGGATTCAGTCACGTGGTTCCCCCGTGGTACTTTCCTTTTAATATAATTTGACCCTTGTGAATTATGGAAGTGTTCTGCTGTGGCTGTTTCTTTATAGTGAGGTACTGCAGTTCTAGCAGTCTGTTGAACTAGTATTTGTTTACTGATTTTGACATTTATTTATTTAACAGATTTATAGTCCGCTTATACTAAAGTGGGTTCTAGAAGTATATACATAAGTTAATTACAAAACATCATCTTGACATGAATAAAATCCAACACAAAATCCAAAATGAATTTGATCTCAACATTCCAAAAGCAATTATAAGCAATATTTTACACCCAACATGGTTTTTTACTTGCAATATCTTATTACACAAATGGTTGATATTGTAAAATTATTATGAAATCTCAATTGTATTCTGCACCTATATAAGATGGGTTTATTGTTCTAGCAGAGGCACATTGCTGGACTAAAACAAAATGTGTCCTTGATCACTTCCATTCATTGGTGGTGGGGGGGGGGGGGGTAAGGGGAGCTAGAGAAAGAGAGGAATGCACTGTGCAGTTTAAGGAGTGCATATTTGGAGCCTGTGAAGGAAGTGGATAGGAGAGAGAGTGAGCACATACTGGATGGAAGGAGGGGATAAAGAAAAAAGGTCACATACTGGATTGGGGAAGAGGATAGAGTTAGTGAGATACTGGAAGGGATGAGGGAAAGAGGTGGCAAGCTGTAGGTAGACATAATGAAAGGGAAATTGAGGACTGGAAAATAAGAAAATAGACGAGGTAGAAAACAAAATTGAAAAGTAAGAGCAGAAAAGAAAAGGGAGAGGAGATAGAGATATCAGAGCATTGGCAGAGGGGGAGGAGAGATACCAGATCTGAAAGGAGGAGAGAGATGCTAAAAACTACCTGGGGGAGGGAGTAAGAGATGGAAAAGAAGACAGAGATGCCAGACCATTGGGGGAGCAGAGGGAAGAAGATGGATGCCAGACCAATGGGGGAGGGGAGAGGCAGATGCTTATGGAAGAGGCAGAGAGAAGGCAGACAGATGATGGAAGGAAGAGATTGACGAGAAGATGAGGAAAGTAGAAACCAGACAACAAAGGTAGAAAAAATTCTATTTCTTTTTTTTGTTGTTTTAGGATAAAGTAGTAATGTAGCTGTGTTGATAAGCATTTATAAAGAAAGCCCTGTCAGCTGATGATCTCTTCCTCTAGTTCGGTAGCCAGAACTCTGATTTACAGTATAAAATGACAATTGTGCAGAATATTATTTCTTTTTATACTTTAATAAAATAAGTTCAGTATAAAACTATTTGAGGCTTGTGCGGATGGGATCAGATGGTTTGTGGGGGCGGGACAGAGATGGGGGTCTGAGTTGCAGGGATGGGGCGGAGATGGGGACAAATTTTTTCTCCGTGTCATTCTCTAATCTGAATTTCAAAGCAATCAGCCTTCGAGTTCTGTTATAAGCAGTCAAATCTAAACTGATTTTAGAAGCTGGGTGGCTGAGTTACCTGAAAGAAAACTTGTTGCCTTGCTGTCATGGTTCTGCTTGCGCAGGCAGAATGGGCTGTCATAGTTTTCTGGTAGCAAGGGGGATCTTTCACTGAGCAGCTCCATTAGTCTCCTGCGCCGGCGGAAGTTCATCCGAAACTGATACAAGAGGTTGCTGTCCACAAAATGGTGCTTGTTGGACACTGAAAAGAAGAAAAAACAATTTCTCAGTAGAAAAAGAACCAGAGGCATAGTAAGGGGGGGGAAGAGGTCCACCCCGGGCGCTGTTTTGGTGAGGGCGCAGGTATCTGTCCTCCTCTCTGCCCCCCCAAAATGCCTTGTGTGTGCGTGCCGCTTCCCTTCCCTCATACTTCTATAACGTTCCTGGCGCGAGCAGCAACCCCCAAGCTGCCAGCATTGACTCTTCCTCTGACATCACTTCCTGGACTCACGCCTAGGAAGTGACGTGTATCAGCTCTTCCTC
This sequence comes from Geotrypetes seraphini, assembly GCF_902459505.1. Classification (NCBI taxonomy): domain Eukaryota; kingdom Metazoa; phylum Chordata; class Amphibia; order Gymnophiona; family Dermophiidae; genus Geotrypetes; species Geotrypetes seraphini. Next base: position 46,157,402 of record NC_047085.1, read on the forward strand.
TGACATCACTTCCTGGACCCACACCTAGGAAGTGACATCAGAGGAAGAGCTGGTACTGGCACAACAGCAGCTTGGGGGTTGTTGCTCATGCCAAGAACATTACAGAGATATGGTGGAAGGGAATTGGCGCACGCGGGGAAGGAATGTGTTGAGGTGGGGGTGGCGGAGAAGAGGGCAGCTCTCACCCTTGCTACACCACTAACAAAAAAGAAAACCTTTTCAACTTTGTATCATAGTTTGACACATGCAATATCAGTGTATACAGTTCTCAGGTGCCAGTCCAGTCAGAAGAGATATATGCATATGAAGGCATGAAACACAAGGGTCCCTCCTGACCAGTGTAGATACCTGGGTTCATGCTGCTCTACCAGCAGATAAAGACTGAGAACTACTGACCTATGATGTCTTCACTTAAGAACCCTGTGCATTCCCCTGGCCAGTCAGTATTTATCATAACAAAGCAGTAGAACAAAGGCAATTAAAAAGAAAAAACTCCCCCAGGAACTAATGAACCATTCAAAAGAACTACTGTACTAAGAAAGGATATAGCTCACCCGAATAAAAATCCAACAAGAATAATGAACAACCTAAATTGAAATCTTTACACTTAAGAGAATAGAAAACCCATTGATGCTAAGAACTATGAGCAGGTTCTGGTCTACAGGAACACAAGGAAAGAAAATTAAGAAATAAGAACTTAAGAATAGCCTTACTGGTTCAGACCAAAGGTCCATCAAGCCTGGTAGCCCATTCTCACATTTGCCAGTCCAGGTCACTAGTACCTGGCCAAAATTCAAAGCGTAGCAACATTCCATGCTCCCAATCTCCCATGTCTTTCTCAATAACAGACTATGGACTTTTTCCTCCAGGAAATCGTCCAAACCCTTCTTAAAACCAGCTCCACTATCCGCTCTTACCACAACCTCTGGCAACGCGTTCCAGAGCTTAACTATTCTCTGAGTGAAAAAATATTTCCTCCTATTGGTTTTAAAAGTATTTCCCTGTAACTTCGTTGAGTGTCCCCTAGTCTTTGTAATTTTTCAAGGAGTGAAAAATTGATCCACTTGTACCCATTCTACTCCACTCAGGACTTTGTAGACTTCAATCATATCTCCCCTCAGCCGTCTCTTTTCCAAACATGAAATTGCTGACCTGCTGTTAGTGATCTGTAACCTGTCGCTAAAATCGTCTGTAGTACCCGAAGATTGGAGGGTGGCCAATGTTATGGCGATTTTTAAAAAGGGTTCCAGGGGAAATCCTGGAAATTACAGACTGCTAAGCCTGACTTCAGTGCCGGGTAAAATGGTGGAAACAATTATAAAAAATAAAGGGGTCCTTTTACTAAGGCACGCTAGCCGTTTTAATGCGTGCTAAATATTAGCGCGCGCTAAACGATAACGCGTCCATAGACTATAATGGACGCGTTAGTGTTTAGCGTGCAGGAATATTTAGCGCGCGCTAAAACGGCTAGTGTGCCTTAGTAAAAGGACCCCAAATTTGTGGAACACCTAGACAAACATAATTTAATGAGACAGAGTCAGAATGGGTTCAGCCAAGGGAGATCTGGCCTCATCAATTTGCTTGGCTTCAATTAATTGAGCTTAGGCACGATTCTACAAAAGACAGACACCTAGCAGTAAAGTAGATGTATTTAGTTAGTTAGTTTTCTAAACTGTTCTCCCCAGGGAGTTCAGAACGGTTTACATAAACTTATTTTATTTATTTTTAACTATTTAATCTGCTTAAACCTAAGCGTAAAAATTTGTATTGTCTTAAGGCGCGTTGAAAACTTCCCTCTCTGTCCCAAGCGAGCTCACATTCTAAACTAAAGTGCCTGAGAAAACAAGAAGATGAAAAATATGAAAAATAAATACATATCTGGCAAAAAAAATAAAAGAAATAGAGGAAATTAAACAGGAAGGCAAAAAGATTAGAAGAAGACTCAACAGAATAAAAACTAAAATAAAAAACAATTAAATAAAATAAATAAAGTTGAGTTTAGGGGTGGAGAGTGACTTAGGTGTCACTAGGTGTGATTCTGTAATGGACTTAGGTGCCTACAATGTAGGCCTTTAAAAATCTAGCCTACATTACAGGCATCTAAGTTTTAAGTTAGGCACTGCTAAGTGTGATTTTGTAATGGGTGCCTAAGAATGGTTGACATGGGATAGGGATCTAACTTTAGATGCTTATTTATCTATTTTGGCACCAATAAAAGAATCTGGCCCTAAGTTACTTTTAGTTTATAGTATGTCTTTCTCTTGTCAGCAGCACTGGAGGATTGTATATAGAAAAGTGGTGTCGTGTGGATAGCTACCAGGTCAGTGCTGTTTTAAGCAATTCGTGATAAAGTTTGATAAAATTGTTATAATATATATGTATATAACACAGTAACATAGTAGATGAAGGCAGATAAAGACCCGAATGGTCCATCCAGTCTGCCCAACCTGATTCAATTTAAATTTTTTTTAAATTTTTTCTTCTTAGCTATTTCTGGGCAAGAATCCAAAGCTCTACCCGGTACTGTGCTTGGGTTCCAACTGCCGAAATCTCCGTCAAAACTCACTCCAGCCCATCTACATCTTCCCGGCCATTGAAGCCCTCCCCAGCCCATCCTCCCCCAAACGGCCATACACAGACACAGACCGTGCAAGTCTGCCTTAGTTCAATATTTAATATTAATAACATATACAACAAATTTGGTAAATAGCAGTGATTTGAGGTCTAAAGATGTGATGCTACAGCGGTGAGGTGCCGTCTTCTTCCCGTTTTACTAGTGTATGGATGTTTCTTCCTTGATCTCAAGGGTTTTCATGCAGCCATTTATTGATTAGGTGCCAGAAAGATATGCACTAGACTGGTATGGCGCATTTCGGAAATAAATTAAGACTGTATTTTTTGATAGATTCATTTCCTAAAGAGAAGTTATACTAATTACAATAATCTTACTGTCTTTTCTTAAGAAATATGTTGTACTTTTGCCATTTGTATTTCGCTGATCGTCCAGTTCTCTTCAGTGTAAACCGCCTAGAAATCATCCGATTGTGACGGTATAGAAGAATAAAGTTATGTTATGTTATAAGGAAAGCGTGAACGTGGAGCAGAGTTCTTAAACAAAATCTGGCCAAGAGCTGCATGCTCTTCAGAAACAAAGGGAATTTTGTTTCTCTTTCCCAATTATTTCAAGTATGCAAAACGTCTCCAGGGCTTTGTAAATTTATTGCAATTATAATTGCTGGCACCGGAGAGTACCATAAAGATCGAGATTGTTTCCGGTTCTGAATATGTCCGAGTTAGAGCTGCTTTTCTCAGATACTTGTATCAAGAAATAAGCAGCTTCCACCAACACCCACAATTTCTCAAATACAGCGACTTTTTCTAGTCTGAAACTCTACACCAGGGGTTCCCAAACTAAGACATGTGGGGCTGGATGTGGTCCTTGAAGCAAGCTTTTCTAGCTCTCCAGACTTTTTTAACCCATTAGACCCATTCTGCCTCTTTTTGTCTCTCTCTTTCCTTCTTCCCAAAGTTTAAGGATGTCAATTGGAAATCGGAACGTTAGATCATCTTTTATTTCACTATCCTTTAATATTTGGGTTCTGGAAGTCCATTTGGAACAAAATAATTTATATTCTTGAAGTTCCTATTCCATTATCATATGGAATTATATTGTTTGGTACTTCAATTTTGAATAGGAGCCCACTCACTAATTTCAAGGATAAACTTCTTCTCATTATGACAGGAGCTGCTATATAAATGATTACAAGCAATGGGATCGGTTAAATATGCCGTTGTGGTAGGAGACTCTTTGCATGTATTATCGATATGAGAAAATGTTAGCTGAGAAAGTGAATAATTCCCAAAAATTCAAAGGAATCTGGGGTCCATTAGATTCTTTTGTTAAACAACTTTAATAGTATTCTTGAACCTGCCAAAATAAAGATTTTCTATTCTACATACAAACCCAGAATTGAGGGAGGGAAGGGGGTTGTTTATTTTGTGTTTCATGTATAGTACATAAGCGCTTTTAAGGAATGTTTTTGATGGTTAATTTGTTGCACTTTTTGTAAGATACATAGTAGCATAGTAGATGACGGCAGATAAAGACCTGAATGGTCCATCCAGTTTGCCCAACCTGATTCAATTTAAATTTTATTACTTCTTCTTAGCTATTTCTGGGCAAGAATCCAAAGCTCTGATGTTTTTATAAAATCAATAAACAGTTTAAAAATGAAATGAAGGATTTTGAGGATAGAAAAGTGAAGGCAGATGAAGATCATATGGCCTATCTAGTCTGCCCTATCCATGATATCTACTATCCCTTCCTTTCCCATAGAGATCCAATGTATTTATCCCAAGTTTTCTTGAATTCAGATGCATTTTTTTTTTGTCCCTACCACTTCCACCTCAGTACCCTTTCTGGAGGTTACTTCATAGTCTATCCCCTTTTACCTTTATCCTGTGCCTCCTCGTTCCAAGAAGCTTTCCCACTGCAGAAACAGGAAGTGATGCCAGAGGAGGCAAACCAGGCTAGAGGGACAGCTTCGGAACAGACTACAGGCAGCGTATGTGCAACACTGCCACTGCTAGTAGAACAGCCGGGGGGAGGGGGGAAGAAGGGAGGGGAACAGATGCCAAACCATGGGTAGAGAGAGGGAAGTGAGCTGTAAACCTGCAAGTAGAACTGGAGGTATAGGAGAGAGGGAGATTATAAGTCCTTTAAGGAAGGGAAGGGGAATGGGATTTAATATACCGCCTTTCTGTGGCTACAGTCAAAGCGGTTTAATTTTATACCTGGGCAATGGAGGGTTTTGTGACTTGCCCAGTGTCACAGAAAACTCTGTGGGAAATAAATATCTTGACTTCTGTAATTAATTGCGATTAAAAATTTTAATCGAAATGCAGCTCTACTTTCAGGTATTCAAACATCTGCATCATATCTCCTTGTCCCTCCTTTTCTCAAGGGTACATGTTCAGGTCTTCAAGTCTATTCTCATACATCATTTGGTGCAAACTCCACACCATCTTTGTTGCCTTGCTGTGATCTGCTTGAAGTCTTCTTATGCTCTTAATGAGATGACTTCCAAAAGTGAACACAATATGCCAAGTACGGCCTTAACAATGACTTGTTTAAGGACATTCATATATCCTTTCTTCTAGAACAGGGGTGTCAAAATCTCTCCTCGAGGGAGTCAGGTTTTCAGGATTTCCCCAATGAATATGCATGAGATCTATTTGCATGCACTGCTTTCATTGTATTCTAATAGATCTCATGCATATTCATTGGGGAAATCCTGAAAACCCGACTGGATTGCGACCCTCGAGGAGGGATTTTGACACCCCTGTTCTAGGACATAAGAATAGCCTTACTGGGTCAGACCAATGGTTCATGAAGCCCAGTAGCCCGTTCTCATGGAGGCAAATCCAGGTCATCAGTACCTGGCCAAAACCCAAAGAGTAGCAACATTCCATGCAGAATCCCCAAAGAATAGCAAGATTCTAGAATCCCAAAGAGTAGGAACACTCCATGCTACAAATCCAGGGCAAGCAGTGGCTTCTCCCGTGTCTCTCTCAACAACAGAGTATGGACTTTTCCTCCAGGAACTTGTCCAAACCTTTCTTAAAACCAGCTACGCTATCCACTCTTACCACAACCTCTGGCAACACGTTCCAGAGCTTAACTATTCTGAGTAAAAAAATATTTCCTCCTATTGGTTGAAATTCTCAGATTCTATCACTCCAAGGTTCCTCTCCTGATCTGTGCATACCAGATTCTTGCCTAATAATACATACAGCTCCTTTACACCCCAAGTGCTTCACTCAGCACTTCTTTGCATTACATTTTAACTGCCAAATATTAGATCATTCTTCTATTTTTTGCATATCTGTTCTCATGTTTTCCACTCCCTCCAGGGTGTCCACTCGGTTGCAAATCTCCATACAATTTACAAAAATGGTAAGAAGGCAAAGGACGGAAGGGTGACCCACCTGCCCATGTTCATAACTTTTATGAATTGTATTTTTATAGATTTTTCTCCCAACACCAATGTCTCTAAATATATTGCTTTACTATTTATGCAAAAAAATTTAAAAATAATTTGCATAAGAAGTAATCCAGAGTACTGAAGAAGTAAAATTACACTTCTCCCTCCATATTCGCTGTGATAGGGGATTAACAGAACTGCTAATACAGAAAAACCGCAAATAACTTTTTCATATGTTATTTGCTGTTTTCTATTCAAAACCATCATGAATGGTGAAACCGTGAATAACATGGTGGGAAACCTGGCCTGTTCCTGAAGGAGAGGCAAAACACAGTGAAGAAAGTGCTGGGAATCAGTGATTTTCTCTGTAAATGCTTGGAATCAGCGATTTCTCTATGCAAGCTGACGTAATTTGGGGGAGGAGCCAGCAAGCTAAAAACTGTGAATAATCGAAACCGTGAATACTGAAACCGCGAATACGGAGGGGGAAGTGTATTCACCTCCACTGAACCCTCCCCGATGAAGGTAATACAGCAAAAAAAAACTGGAACTAGGTTAGAGGGTAAGATGTTAATCTCTCATGTTAGGATTGGGGCAACAATGTTGTCTGTGGCAGGCGCCAAGCTCTGGAAGGCGCTGCCTGGTATCCTGAGATTTTGTGCCGGGAGGATGAATTTCAAGAAAATATTGAACACGCAATTATTTGTCAGTGCCTTCCTGTGCTAATGATTTTCTTTGATGATGCCCTTCCTTTGTCTGAAAACGCCTCACGCAAGTTTGTGATAATCTTGGGAGAATGAATTTGAAGATGGCTGGCTGTGAATCCCTTCCTATGTTAGCCTTGTACTGACTTGATTTGGTACTGTTCGTATTTGGAGCTCCAGATGATTTATTTGTAATTTTGTAAACCACATAGCTAATATGTGGTATAGAAATTTTTAAATATATAAATATATGGGATTCTGTCTTCAATTCTTGAACTGTATCTTTGCTAATTGTGGCCCCCCCCCCCTTTTATCAAGCTGCGTTAGGTTTTTTTTAATCATCAGCTGCTGTGGTAAAAGCCCCGATGTTCATAGAATTCCTATGAGCACTGGAACTTTTACCACAGTGGCCAGCGATTAAAAAAAAAAAAACCCTTAAATGTGGCTTGATAAAAGGGGGCCTTGTATATGGGTGAATGTTTTCTGATGGATATCAATTAATTTGTTTAAGTCAATTTTCTAAAATTACAATTGTATTGACAGATTTTTTTTACCCCTTATGTATATTTTTGAATTTGTAATATTACTGATTTGTTTCTTTTGTATTCCCCTCCTTCAGACTGCTGGTCCAATCCCTAATCCTAAGCACCCTGGATTACTATAATATCATATATTTGGGCTCCTAAGAAAACCATCAAACGTCTGAGACTCATTCAAAACATTGCCGTCCGACTAATCTAAGGCCTTCAACTTATACAAAACACCGCAATAAAACTCATCTATAACCTAGGTAAATATGATCATGTTACGCCAGCTCTGAAAGAAGCTCACTGGCTACCCGTCGAATCACCTACAAAATTATCCTTTTGTCATTTAAAATAAAATCTTCTCACCTGCCGCTATATCTTCACAAACTTCTTATTCCTCAGCGCTCTACTCGAACTTTGAGATCTTCAAATCAAAATCTCTTATTGATTCCGTCTATAAAAGAGTTTTATTACACACGAAAAATAAATTTTGCGGTAACAGCCCCGACATTATGGAACTCTCTTCCACAACTACTTCGAGACGAACAACATCTTGATAAATTTAAGAAAAACTTAAAAACATTCTTATTTCATGATGCCTTTTCTATTATCTAATTTCTCTTCTATTTAATTTATCTCTCTTATAAACATTTCATATATTTTATCCCCATCCAATTTGTTTTTTTCCCAATCCCTCTTTCTCCTTTTTCTACCTACAATGTAACTTTACCCATCCATTCCCTCTATCCTCACTGTCAAGTCCGTCTTGTTAATGTCTTTAATGTTCACTATATATTATTCAAATTACTAAATAATTCTTCAATTGTTCTTATTCTTATCTGTCTTTTTTTTATAAAAATTTAATGTAAACCGTCCAGATATTTGCTTGATGGTCGGTATATTAAAATTTAATAAACTTGAAACTTGCCTTAAAAAGTCAGACCATATCAGCCCTTACTACAGAAAACTTCACCGGTTGCCAATAGAAGCGAGAATCATCGTCAAATTCGCCTGCCTGCCTCTGCTTCAAAACCTTATCTGGCTCATCCCCGATATATCTGTATCACCACTTTGCGTTCCCAGGCACCAATCGAACGCGCAATGCCTATCTGTTTACTTACCCATCCCCAAAGGGATGCACCTACAAAAGATTCCTTAATAGAACTCTCTCATTCCAAGCTGGCAGATGGACAGATTGCCTGACCACCCTCATCTCATCTGCCCCATCGTACTCTTCCTTCAGGAAATCTCTCAAATCTTACCTCTTTGATAAATTTCTCGAACCCCTCCCCTCCAAATAACCAAACTCTACCACCTCTCCTTCCCCCGACCTCTCCTTGCATAGTAATCCACTTCAACCGCATTATACAGTCTCTTGCATCTTATCTTGTTCTTAAGTCGCTCGCACTGTATTTTCACTGAATAAATATCTCCGCTGTAAATGTACAGGCTCTTGCATTGTAAATCTGCATTGTATCTTCACTGTATAAGCACCCATGCTGAATATGTACAGTCCCCTGCATTGTAAACTGCGCTCAACTGCATATTACATTCCCTTGCATTGTATCTTCGCTGTGTATGTACAGTCTCTCTTACATTGTAAACTGCTCTGAACTGTTTGTGGTATTGCGGTATACAAAAATAAAGTTATTATTATTCCTTTTGTGCCATAATTACTGATGTGTTTTTTTTTTTTTTTTAAAACATGTATGAACACAGTTATTTTACAGAAACATAAAAATTGACAACAGATTAAAATCTAATCTAAGCCACTGCTTGCCCTGGGATCAGTAAAATGTAATGTTGCTACTATTTAGGTTTCTGCCACGTACTTGTGACCTGAATTGGCCACTGTTGGAAACAGGGTATTGAGCTAGATCAGTGGTCTCAAAGTCCCTCCTTGAGGGCTGCAATCCAGTTGTGTTTTCAGGATTTCTCCAATGAATATGCATGAGATCTATGTGCATGCACTGCTTTCAATGCATATTCATTGGGGAAATCCTGAAAACCCGACTGGATTGCGGCCCTCAAGGAGGGACTTTGAGATCCCTGAGCTAGATGGACCACTGGTCTGACCCACTATAACTATTATTATGTTCATATACCCATCTACACTAACTACTAAGCTCTATCCTTATACAGTTTATATGTTTTTTTAATTTGAGGTCCTTTCATTTGCTGATTAAAATATGATTTACATCATAAATTACTTTGGAACCCTTTAACTATGCTGCAGTACAAAGTGTCCTTAGCACCAGCTTACTTGTGTCATCCCTGCATGCTAAGGCCATTTTTACTGCATGGGTAAAATGACTGACTTCTCTTTTTCCAGCATTAATGGCCATGCGCTAATTTTCCTATTAGCGCATGGCCATTAGCACATGAGCACTTAACTACACCTATTTTGTAGGGGTAAGGGCTCATGCATTAACCATGCACTAATTGGTTAGCACGCAGCAATGTAGCTACACTATCCAATTAGTGCAGAACACATCTACTCTCTACCCCTTACTCACCCCAGCACTGATTTGGGTCTTTATCTGACGTCACTAACTATGTTACTATTTTATTTTTTTTAGCACTTGGGAAGCACACATGCAAAAATTACTGTAGGACACATGAACACACCCTGTGGTAAGCACTTTTTTGCCGCAGTATGCATGCGTTAGTGTTTACCGCAGCTTAGTAAAAGGACCCATTTCTAAAGTTTCAAGTTTAATGAGATTTTTGATTAATCGCTTAATCTTGTTTCTAAGCGATGAACATAATAAAATTACAATATTTAGGGAACAATACAATACTTAACAATGAAATAAGTCCGAGAGGACTTGTGACAAACTTAACATACCCATAAACACAAGGAAAGAAAGGAAAGTGAAATACAAAATCATTAAAGAAAGCAAAACAATCATGGAAAAAACATAAGGCAGGGAAAACAGAAAATAGCCATAATATTAAACAATAAAATTGACCAGAGAACTGGTTAATTAATTATCAAAGGCATCTATAAAAAGAAAGGTTTTTAGATTACTCTTAAATTTCTCCAGATTACGCTCTTCCCTTAAATAAATAGGGAGAGAATTCCAAATTTGAGGTGCTGTAACAGAATAAATAAATTGCCGTCTAATATGAATAACCTTAAGAGAAGGGATCGTCTGTAAATTCTGTTCATTAGATCTCAATGTTCTATTAGGAGTATAAGGGATTAATAGTTTATAAATAAATGCTGGGGTTTTATAAAGGAGGGATTTAAAAGTAAGTAGGCATAATTTATATGTTATCCGGTGAGATACAGGAAGCCAATGTGCTTTCCTAAGAAGGTGAGTTACATGATCAAATTTCCTAGTTTTTGTTATAAGTTTAATAGATGCATTTTTAATAATTTGTAAACATTTTATTTCATTCAGAGAAATTCCCTTAAAAAGGGCATTACACAATTTTAGAAATCACCAAAGAGTGAATGAGGATATTGAGGGATTTTGAACAAAGAAATTGAGAAAGTGAACGGATTTGACTCAGTCTATAAAAGGTTGCTTTAATAATATTACTAATGTGATCATGGAAAGTTAGTTTATGATCAAAAATCACCCCTAAAATTTTAATGTTGTTAACTGATTATAGGGGGACATTTTTTATGGAAATAGGAGAGACAAGTTTAGAACTATCTTTCCATGGGAAGAGCATCACATTAGTTTTATTAATGTTAAGTGCCAATCTATTAGTATCTAGCCAATGGTAAACTTGATCAAGCTTCTTATTAATCGCTATGATGTCAGAAGAATTACTAGCATCTAATGGATGTAAAAGCTGAATATCATCAGCATAGGCAAATACATGAAAACCAACAGATTGGCACAAAGTCATCAATGGGGCAAGAAAAATATTAAATAATAATGGAGAGAGAATAGATCCTTTATAAAGCTAATCATTTTGCTTACATGATCCCTACACTGGCTATACCTTAGGAAACATGTTGTACTTTTATTATTAGTATTTTATATTTCGCTGATTGTCCAGCTCTCTTCTGTGTGGCGGTATAGAAGAATAAAGTTATGTTATGTTTACTGATTGCAGCACAGTGGCTCCCAGTATAAGATACTTCTTCTGCTGCATAAGTCTTTTTATACTGGGCATCCACTGTACTTATTCAATTTGCTTATAAGAAATTGCAATCTTCAGATGCTAATCTTGATTCCTCAAGCATGGGTCAAGATCATGGAACCAATTACCCATTTCTTTGCAGTCTATCCCCCCACCCCCTGTTTATCAAGCTGTGCTAGACATTTTGGGCCAGATTCTGTTTAGGATGCCCAGTCTCAGAAGCCGGGCTTTAAGAGAATCGCACACAGGCATCCTCTATAGAATCCCTTGCCGCAGTCAGTTCAGCGGCTGTGTCTATTTGAAATGTAGGCCAGCATTTTGCTCGCCTACATTTCAGACGCCTAGGGCCATCTAAACTCGCCTACGGCTACTTCTGGGCAAAACCACACCCAGCCTTGAGCGAGCTTAGGCGGCCCTTCATGCTCGCAAAGACGTCTACAATATAGGCAGCCTGCCTCAGAATTTTTTTAAACGTGCGTCCTGATTGGCTGGTTAGACAGCGGTAGGATGCCTACCGCCACCTACAATCAGGATGCCATTTATAGAATTTGCCCCTTTTAGTGACAAATGCTCCGAAGCTCATAGAATTCCTATGAGTGTCGGTGAGCTTACCTCACCAGCTCGCACTAAAAACCTCTAGCACATATCAATAAAAGGAGGTCTATTTTAGATTAAAATCATCATAAAGACGTGGCTTTTCGAGAGAGCTTTTTCTTTATAATTTTTATGCTTCATTACCTTCAAGTTTTAGTGCTACATTTTTTTTCATACCCCCTCTTCTACGAAACTGCGCTAGCAGTTTCTAGCACGGGGAGCCGGGCTGAATGTCCCGCGCTACTCCCGACGCTCATAGGAACTCTATGAGCATCGGGAGCAGCGCAGGCCATTCAGCGCGGCTCTCTACGCGCTCTCTGCACTAAAAACCGCTATTGCGGTTTCGTAGAAGAGGGGGATAGACTTCAGTTACAATTGTTGTGCTCCTACCTGATAAGAATTGGATTCTAAAGTTATACTTTAAAAATAGACAAAGAGTTTTTGGGACAGAGAGTCCAAATATTTCCTGATGTGACAAAAGAAACCCAGAAGCATAGAAAACAGTTCTTGCTTCTTAAACCTGGGGTTACTGCGATAGGTGCTTTATTCTTATTACGATACCCATGTAAATGCATAGTAAAGTATAAATCTTCTAATTATATATTCTTTGAACCTGTACAGTTAACGGGGTTTCTCTCCATGAAACGTCTTGATGGAAAGATAGTAACAACTTAAGTTAAGCAAATTACTCCTGTGAACCACCCTCAGCTATCCGCCTATCTGATAAAATTGATATACTTATTTCTTTTTTATTCTCACTCAGATTACCATCTTAATGTGGGACTTTAAAATTGATTAAGCAGAATAATTATTTCTATATTTTTATATTTTAGTTTCTTCTCTGTGTATTTGCTGGTTGCCTTTTTTTTTTTTTTTAAATTTATAAATTTAATAATTAACAATATCAAATGATACCAAGGAAAAAAAAGGTTTCTTACACAGTTTTAATAATACTTATACAGCACAAAACAATCCTTTTCAAGCCCACAATAATGGGGAGACATGCTACTTTTCAGCTAACAAAATTAAAGGAAAACTAAGAAATTAGTTCTTGATTCATATGAATCTTAACCATTCCCTACTATTTGGGACTCTAACATCCTACCATATTTCTCAGTGATGAATCATTTAAAGGCAAAAGAAAAATCTCATTTCTGTTCCGAGCTATTAGAAATTGTTGCAATTGGATAGGATCCCAAAATACATATTCAATGTCTTGTACTTTAACAAGATACCATAAAAAGAGGCAGAAAAAGATCAATTGGTTCTCGAAGAGACTGTCGATTGGCTAAATACCCACAGCACACTACAATAAACTCCAAACAGGAGATAAGAAAATCACAAATAAAGTTTAATAAATTTTAATAGGAAATGCCCTCAGTGTGATAAGACAGCTTTTTTTGCACTTTTTGCACTGATTGATTTATTCACACACCCTGGAAAAGCCCTATGATGGTGTGGGGGCAGGGACCGGTGGTCCTTGCTTTATGATTTGAGCGCAGGAGCATTGCTCCTTTCGCTGTCTTATCACACTGAGGGCATTTCCTATTAAAATTTATTAAACTTTATTTGTGATTTTCTTATCTCCTGTTTGGAGTTTATTGTAGTGTGCTGTGGGTATTTAGCCAATCGACAGTCTCTTGGAGAACCAATTGATCTTTTTCTGCCTCTTTTTATGGTATCTTGTGAAGTTTCTCTGGCAGTTGTTTTGGAGTTTTGTGTTTTTGTACTTTAACAAGACATTTGCATGGAAATTTTAGGTAAAATGATGCCTCAAGAGCTAAGACTCTTGTTCTTAATTTCAGAAATTCTTTCCTTCTTAGTTTTGTAGCTCTTGAGACATCAGGAAAAATTCTAACCAAATCTCCACAAAATTTAGTCAACCTATTTTTAAAGTAAAGTTTCATTATCAACATTTTATTTATCTCACTCATGCATGTTATTACCATGGTGGACCTACTCTGGATCACATCCTGAGTGTCTTCCAAAAACTCTGTCAGATTTATTTCGTCTGTTACCAGGTGGTCCGCCTCCTTTGCTGGTTGTCTTGATCATATACTGTACAAGAAGTTATTCTTGATAATTTGATTAATAAAATGATAAATAAAGGGAAAAAAATTGTTGTGCAATGGAACTGTCCCCTACTCTATGTCTTATCTTTTGTGGTTTGTTTTTAATGTACTGTATATTTTCTGTTGTTGTTTTTTTTAAATGAAATATTGTAAACTACTTTGATACTCAGTGATATTGCAGTACACCAAATTTGACAAACATATGAATGAATAAATAAACACATTTTCACTAGTTGAGGACGTCATCAACAAACAGTCTTTATACAGTATGCAACAAGGCAAGCGATTTGAAGAAAATGCAGCACGGTCATCTTGATGTAGGGACATTGGATCATCTACTGTTCTATTGCTCCTTGATACTTAAATTTTGGAGATCCATTTGGGATCAAGTGAATGAAGTATTGGAAAATCCAGTGGTATTGACGTACGATACCGTGCTATTTGGCACGTTAATGAGGGCTAAAAGTCAAATATCTTCCCATAATAATAAACTTCTCTTTATTATGACAGGGGTTACCTTATTTTGAGGAATTGGAAAATTTGGGATCGGTTAAATTATACTTTCTGGTGGGAATCTCTATGCCGCATTTTTAAAATGGAGTGTATGATGGCTATACAACAGGGACATTATAAGAAATTTATGGATGTTTGGAAGTCATTGACAGAATTCTGTAAGGAGTGATTGTTGATTTTGCCCTTTGATCATACATGTTCAGGGTGAGTGGGGAGATACTTTTAATTAGAGTGCAATTGTTGGATATGTATAAAGGGGGTATGATATATGTATTTGTCATAAATATAAACATATCTAATCTAATCTAATCCTTAGGTTTGTATACCGCATCATCTCCACGTTCGTAGAGCTCGACGCGGTTTACAGTAGGAGAAATAGGAAGGAACTACAGAGGGTTAGAGGAAGAAGTGTGAAGAAAATTTAGAGGACTTGGGATGCCAAGATATAAGAGTTTCCTTGATTCCTAAGTTGGAGGGAGACTTACATTTTTTGAGAAAAGCCAGGTTTTCAGATGTTTGCAGAAAACTTGGAGAGAGCTCAAGTTCCGAAGAGGGGAAGTAAGGTTGTTCCAGAGCTCAGTGATTTTGAAGTGGAGGGAGGTCCCTAGCTTTCCTGTGTGGGAAATGCCTTTTAGCGAGGGGAAGGATAGTTTTAATTTGTGGGAGGATCTGGTGGTATTAGGGTTTGAGGAATTCCATATATACATATATATAAACATAGAAATAGACGGCAGATAAGGGTCACGGCCCATCTAGTCTGCCCACCCCAATGACCCTCCCTACCTATCTCTACGAATACATCCCACATGTCTATCCCATTTGGCCTTAAAATCAGGCACACTGCTGGCCTCAATGACCTCAAGTGAAAGACTATTCCAGTAATCAACCACCCTTTCAGTGAAGAAGAACTTCCTAGTGTCCCCGTGTAGTTTCCCTCCCCTGATTTTCCACGGATGCCCCCTTGTTGCCAAGGGACCCTTGAAAAAGAAGATATCTTCTTCCACCTCGATGCAGCCCGTGAGATACTTGAATGTCTCGATCATGTCTCCCCTCTCTCTACGTTCCTCGAGTGAGTAGAGCTGTAACTTCCCTAGCCGCTCCTCGTATGGGAGATCCTAGAGTCCCGAGACTATCTGGGTGGCCATTCTCTGGACCGATTCTAGTCTCAGCACATCCTTAAGGTAATGCGGCCTCCAGAATTGCACACAGTACTCCAGGTGTGGTCTCACCATGGATCTATACAATGGCATAATGACTTCAGGTTTATGGCTGACGAAACTCCTGCGTATGCAACCTATGATTTGCCTTGCTTTGGAGGAAGCTTGCGCCACTTGATTTGCAGTCTTCATGTCTTCACTGACTAAGGGCTCCTTTTACGAAGGCGCGTTAGGGCCTTAACCGTGCGGAATAGCGCGCGCTAAATTGCCGCATGCGCCAGCCGCTACCACCTTCTTTTGAGCAGGCGGTAGATTTTCGGCTATAGCGCGCGCTAATCCGGTGCGTGCGCTGCAACGCTTAGCGCACCTTCGTAAAAGAAGCCCTAAATGTTGTTAAAGTGTAAAAATGTCTGTAAAAATATGTTGCGCTTATTTTTGGCGTTAAAATGAATAAAGATATTTTAAAAAAAGAAGAGAAAATGCAGCATCTTCTCTTCTGTTTCCCAAAGAATTTCTCACCATGTTGAATGATGCCGTGCTCCAGCAGTCTACGGCACAGCTGCTCTGCGTCACTCCTTGTCACGACCTCTCCTTCCTGAGTCAGCCATTGGATAAAGTCGCATGCTATGAAGGCCCTCTCATACTTTACCCCCTCCTCTTCCCTGGGTTGTAAGACTTTGCTTTCAGAATTCATCAGCCTGCCATGAAAGAAAGATAAGAGAAAAGCTGGGAAAAGATCAAAACAGACACACATACAGGGCTAGGCATAAAAAAGTACCCCCCCCCCAAACACACACAGGTTTTTGCAAAAATTTTATGTACTTATTTAGTCATCAAGCACAGCAAAAGATGTAGAGCAGACCAAGGTGATGAAAGACATAAAATTTATTTATAATCAGATGAATAAAACCAGTACGACACACAGCAATTTGCTGTGCTGGTATGATTTGTTTGTGAATCAATTTGTAATCACAAGACAAGTTTGAGCCTTATACAGCACTGATTTTTAAAAAATTATTATAGCCTCTGATGCAGCCCTTGATGGGGCGAAACATGGCCATGTCAGGCTGGTAGAGACTGTTATGTTTTATTCACTCGATTATAAACACATTTTACATTTTTCTTCATCTTAGTCTGCTCTGAATCTTTTACTGTTCTGGGCCTCACCAGTTTTTGCAGAACGTTTCCCCGTTTGCTTTTTTGGGAACTTATTTAGAGTGTGGCGCAGTGGTTCAAGCTACAGCCTCAGCACCCTGGGATTGTGGGTTCAAACCCGCGCTGCTCCTTGTGACCCTGGACAAGTCACTTAATCCCCTCATTGTCCCAGGTACATTAGAAAGATTGTGAGCCCACCGGGACAGACAGAGAAAAAATGATGTAGTACCTGAATAAACTCATGTAAACCGTTCTGAGCTCTCCTGGGAGAACGGTCTATAAAATTGAATAAATAAAATAAATGTTGTTTAATCGTAATAAGTATCTTATGTTGATATTACTGACATTATATCATTACTACCTAGCAATTTTTGCGAGTTACAGATGTTCATGCTACAACACTGTAAAACAACATTATTCAAATGATGCAATTAATGTGACTGAATTTCGCAGTCACCGTGAATGTTCAAAAGTGTCTACTCCCCATCCCCCCAACTTCAAACACAGACCTTCAGTCTCTTTAGGAAGTTCTTAGCAACCTCGTCAATCAGTCCCTGTGGCAGGCTGTTCCAGATCACCAGCAGCACTGAGTTTGGCGAATTGTTTGCGGCTTTGGGTGGAGATTATAACAGGCCTCCAACATTGCTCCCCAGACAAAAGTCTACGTTACTGGTAACATTCCTTTCCTCAGAGAAGTGGCATAGCAAGAATAGGAGGTACACTTCTGCGCCCCTCCCAGCCACATGTGCACCCCCTCCCCTGCCACCAAAACTGGGACTCCCTGACACACCCCCACCTTCCAATCACTCCTCCTCTCCCACAAAATCCTGGTGGTCTAGTAGGCTGGGAGTGAGTTTGGATCAGACACCCCTCCCCCAGCTCAAGAACCCCCCCCCCCCCCGTACCTTTCAACAAAAATCAGGCAGGAGGGATACCTACTCGCTTCTGCCTTGAAGGGCTGCCTCTTCAAAATGGCAACCCTTCCCCCCTCCCGGTGCATCCTGGATGCACTGGAAATGGCCTTAGGCTCCTTCCAGTGCATCACCAGCATGCACTGGAGGGGGAGGGGGCCTAAGGCCCCGGTTGGCTCAGGTCTGAACATAACCAGTATCCAATATAGTTCCTGGAGCCACAGGACTGATGCTCTTGATGCCAATGAATCAGTCTTGAAGGGTTAAGAGCCTCTCTCAGATCACCTCCCCAGATTTTATAGCCCTCTTCTGCATTTGAGCATAGAGAGTACAAGTTAAAGAATCATGACATTGGCTGGTTTTGGGGGGCATCAAGGGAAACAGAGCCACAGTGAAATAAAATGACTCAATGGCACAGGGAGGAAAAATAATTAAGGAGACCCAGCCAGGAGCCCAGGCTGTAGAAAAAGAAATCAAAGTATTGATAAAGCTATAGGAAGGGAAGGGAGAGGGAGAGGGTAAATGGTTAGATACCCCACAAGGAAGCAAAAAATACAGCGAGATCACTGGAGGACATAATGTTTGGGAAGATCGAAAGAACCAGGCGAAAAGAGCGACCTGCAATCAGATGGCTGGCCACGTTGAAAACAACCTTGGGGATGACACTGGAGGACCTTTCCGGACTAGTACAAAACCAATTTCTTTTTAGATCCGCAATTCATCAAATCGCTAGGACTCAAACACAAGTTGATGGTACCTAACAACAGACGGTCCCTGCTCAGAAGAACAACCATGAGAAAGACGTAGCTTGTCCAATCTCCAGACAAAAATAAAGACTGACAGTTCCATGTGACTCCAGTGGGCAAGAGGCACTCACGCATGCATGGTGTAGCTCGAGGGTCGCATGTGGCCCCGTGAAGTATTTTGTATGGCCCCCAAAAATTTTTTGCGGCTAATACGGCCCAGGGAAGCCAAAAGGTTGGACACCCCTGGTATAGACCTACCAAGTTTCTAAAAGGGATAGATACGCTGGCTAGCATCCGCACCAGGGCTTCATTGAGAATATTACCCACATGTGAGAATCTAAGTCCTGCTTGTCCTCAGAGAAACATCATTACCTTGAAAGCGTAAAAAGGAGGAAGTTCCTGGATCTTGTTTCACCCACTGGTAAAAATAAATAAAAAAAAAATAATAGCATCACACTGCCCTAAGTGGGGCAACTATCATATAGGTTTCTAAATGTGCCGTATCTTTCTAAATGGAGTATATGACATACGTTAGACTCCAAAGGTGAACTTTTTTTGCATACTGTATAGACATGTAATCCTTCATATCACAAATCTAATTCTTCAAATGCCTAAGCAAACACATCTAATTGTACCATCTAAAATCTGGAAGCTCTATATTACTCTGACACCACTTTCCACGCAGCTTATGAAAGAGATCCTTGCTCACCTCCCTTCCTAACTAAGTTATATTAGCAATCTGTTTATTAACAAGAGATCCTGCTTCAACAAGCAATATCCGTAGCATTTGTAAAACACACAGATGTTAAGGAAATGACTCATTTTAATAAGACTTATTGTCACTCTAATTAACAAGAGATTTTAACACTTCGTCCCTGCAAGAAATATTTTAAGTTGACAATAATAGGCGCAGTGAAGCTTGTATCTAGTAACACAGTGTTCACAGTGAGATTAATTTTCAAGTATTTAAAAGAATCTGTCACCTACTACAGAGTAAAATGACCTTTCATCTTATCCTTGAGGGAGTTGGGAGTGCTTCAAACTTACTCAGATTCAAAGGTAGCTTTGTAAATGATCCAAACCAAGCAAAGTCCTCAGTTAAACAGGATAAAGAAGCCTCTACATTCACAAAATACACCAAAATGTCATCTGCAAATCTGTTGATCTGGTTCTCTAGGCCCTGATTTTCTTATATACCACACAGCAAAGGTTCAAGAATTAGATTGAACAGAAGGGAGAGGAGAAGGCTGGCTGCCCACCAACTCAGCAGATTCCTTTGGCATATAGAATATGAGAGCTTCCCATTTATATAAGAATAACTGTGCAAGAGAGACCAAGGCACACCAAATGTTTAGAACAAATCACATGGAGCAGGATACTGAAAACTGTATGTCCCTAAATAAAAGGCAGCAAGAGGGATATTCTGTAAGAGCTGTCTGCCAGGGCCTAAATTTAGACAGCTACTACTACAAGGCGTAAATGTGTATGAGTCGAGTCTCTTTTATTTGAAAGGAAGCTCTGGCATGAGAGGGCATAGGATGAAGTTAAGAGGTGATAGGCTCAGGAGTAATCTCAGGAAATACTTTTTTTACAGAAAGGGTGGTAGATGCGTGGAACAGTCTCCTGGAAGAGGTGCTGGAGACGGAGACTGTGTCTGAATTCAAGAGAGCGTGGGTTAGGCATGTGGGATCTTTTAGAGAGAGGAAGAGATAATGGTTACTGCAGATGGGCAGGCTGGCCATTTGGCCTTTATCTACCATCATGTTTGTTTATTTATAACCCACTTTTTACAGAGCGGCTCACAATTTAAACATACACTATAAAAATCATACACATTTAAAACATAAACAGCGCTAATACCAATACAGAATGTCAAATCCCATATTTCATATTACAAAAGAGTTGTAGCTTCAATAACTTCTTTAAAACACCAAGATCACCCTGCTGTCGTATATACATAGGCAAGAGACACAAACAACCTTAGATATCTCCGATTCTGTCCCACTTTAAGACCTCAGCGGTGCAGCCTGCGTGTAGATTTCATTCAAGTTTAATTAGCACCAGAGTCTTCATCGGTCTCTTTATTTATATATATATTTTTAGTTTTAATAATTTAGAACTCTATATTTATTTGTTTCTAATACTCATCTCTTTCGTGAAGCATAGTAAGGGTTCTTCATTCCAACATAGGCTATGTTTCACCCATGGGGCTTTATCAAGGTATTTCCCCTTCGTTATGCCGGTTCCATGAATGCTATGCCGGTTCCATGAATGCTATACCGTCAGTTTCCTCAGGCCTATGTTACCAGCGTCTAAGTTCGCTGTTAGGCGCCGGTAGCCACGATTCTCTAAGTGGTACCTGAATATGACCGACATGTGGCAGATACCATTGTTCTCCACAACGGCATATAATAAACTTCAAAGTGCCTAATTTCTAAGCAATCTTTTTTTCAAATAATACATTTCTAGGTACTTAGAAATGTATTATCTGAAAAAAAGATTGCTTAGAAATTAGGCACTTTGAAGTTTATTATATGCCGTTGTGGATTGATGGTGTATATTACACTGACAACGTCATAAACAACATTAGTACACAGTCATAAATAAAACAAATAGGAAAATGGTCATTTTACGGCTATGCAAGAGATGGAATTAGTGCATGGTAGTGAGCCATGTATTAGCGCACCTTAGTGAAATAAAAAGCCCCTTAGTTATCCTTCATATATTCAGCCTTTGGTTTATTAGTAACAGAGTAACATAGTAGATGACGGCAGATAAAGACCCAAATGGTCCATCCAGTCTGCCCAACCTGATTCAATTTAAATTTTTTTTATTTTTATTTTTTTGTAATTTTTCTTCTTAGCTATTTCTGGGCGAGAATCCAAAGCTTTACCCGGTACTGTGCTTGGGTTCCAACTGCAGAAATCTCTGTTAAGACTTCAGCCCATCTACACCCTCCCAGCCATTGAAGCTCTCCCCAGCCCATCCTCCACCAAACGTCCATACACAGACACAGACCGTGCAAGTCTGCCCAGTAACTGGCCTTAGTTCAATATTTAATATTATTTTCTGATTCTAAATCTTCTGTGTTCATCCCACGCTTCTTTGAACTCAGTCACAGTTTTACTCTCCACCACCTCTCTCGGGAGCGCATTCCAGGCATCCACTACCCTCTCTGTAAAGTAGAATTTCCTAACATTGCCCCTGAATCTACCACCCCTCAACCTCAAATTATGTCCTCTGGTTTTACCATTTTCCTTTCTCTGGAAAAGATTTTGTTCTACGTTAATACGTTAATAGAGGGTTAAGTAAAGTAGGCATATCTGAGTATTTTGTTGGAATCTCTTTTCCCCTTTTTTTTTTTTTTTTTTTAAAGACTGCCCTCATCCCAGATTGAAGATACGATTTCTAATTTCCATTTCCTCTTTTTTTTTTCTGTGCTGCAAGCTTCTTTATGGAACAACTTCTTGTAATTTTTGCAAAATATTGATACATATTATACCCCCCCCCCTCTTTTAGCAACGCGTAGCGCGGGTTTTAGCGCTGGCAGCGGCGGTAACTGCTCCGATGCCCGTAGGAATTCTATGAGCATCTAAGCAGTTGCCGCCGCTGCTGGCGCTAAAACCTGTGCTACGCGTTAGTAAAAAAGGGGGATAGTTAGGAAAAAAAAAACCAAACCCCAGAGAAATACAGATTTTCAAAGCCGATACATTTCATTCTCTAAAATCAAAAATAATTTTTTGGGGTACATCTACTCTCTAATTTTAACATAAGAATTGCCATACTGGGACAGACTGAAGGACCATCAAGCCCAGCATCCTGTTTCCAACAGTGGCCAATCCATGTCCCAAGAACCTAGCAAGATCCCAAGTAGTTAAATAGGTTTTATGCTGCTTATCCTAGGAATAAGCAGTGGATTTTCCCAAACCATCTCAATAATGGCCTATGGACTTCTCTTTTAGGAAATTATCCAAACCTTTTTAAAACCCTGCTAAGCTAACTGATTTCAGCACATTCTCCAGCAATGAATTCCAGAGTTTAATTACACATTGTATGAAGAAATATTTTCTCTACTTTGTTTTAAATCTACTGCTTAGTAGCTTCATCGCATGCTCCCTAGTCCTAATACTTTTGGAAAGAACAATTAGTGTTTCACATCTACCCTTTCCACTCCACTCAGTATTTTATAGACCTCTATCATATCATCCAAGCTGAAGAGCCCTAGCCACTTTAGCCTTTCCTCATAGGGAAATCATCTCATTCTTTTTTATCATTTTCATCATCCTTCTCCGTACCTTTTCTAATTCCACTATATCTTTTTTTAAGATATGGAGACCAGAACTGTACACAGTTTTCAAGGTGTGGCCATACCATAGAGCGCTATAAGGGCATTATAACATTTTCACCTTTGTTTTCCATTCCTTTCCTGATAATTCCTAACATTCTATTTGCTTTCTTTGCCACTGCTGCACATTGAGCTGAGGGTTTCAATGTATCCTCAGCGATTGACACCTAGATCCTTTTCCTGGGCAGCATCACGTAGCTAGAATCCAGTTTCTTCTTTCACACATGCAATATTTTGCACTTGCTCACATTAAATGTCATCTGCCATTTCTCCCAGTCTCACAAAGTCCTCTTGCAATTTTTCACAATCCTCTTGTGATTTAACAACTTTTTGTCATCAGCAAATTTAATTGGGTTGGTCCTGGTCTCTCTTTACCACATCCTCTTGTTTTCTACTATGTCCTTTTCCAGGGTCTCAGTTCCATCTTTTGTACCTTTACTCTTCCTGACTTCTTCTGTCTCATTCCTAAATGCAGCGCACAGAAGGACAGAGTACTGCATTTTGTTCTTTGGCTGACCCCTGATGCAGGCATTGTACGCCAAAACAGAACTTGTGTTGGGTCAATAAAGTCATGTCTGGGTCATTAAAGATTGTCCTTGTTCACCGAGGCCCTTTGTGCTTTTGTTTTTGCTATATCACTCCTACATGCATTACATTACATTACATTACAGATTTCTATTCCGCCATTACCTTTTGGTTCAAAGCGGATTACAAAAAGAGTTATGGAAGAAGGGTTACAACGTTAGATCAGAGAAGGTTTCCAAGAGAGGGAAATCTTTTGTTCTCCATTCTCACCTGCCTTTTTATTTACTGTGATAGAACATCGCAGTCTATCTTGGAGGAAAGCAGAGAGTAATCCGCCAGAGAAGGTAAAAGGAACATATTTGCTATTCGAGCTGGGAAAGATGACTTCAAGTCCAAGTAGACAAAGTAGCTCTGGGGGAGAGGACTCAAGAGTAAAGAGTTCTCAAACTGTGGGCCCAATGCCGAATGCTCCTCTGTCATTAATGCAAGTTTAACCGGGGTTTACCACAAGATAGCAATACAGAAAGGGTTTCAGCATGAGTGGTAACTAGAGCAGAAACTCTTGAACACACATTGCATGCAAATGCAGTGAATATGCTATACCATAGCATACAGAGTAAAAAAAAAAAAAGTTTTTGGCGATGTGGTTACTGTGGGAAAAGTTACACCAGGCTCAAGGCAGTATAGAAAGGTTGTGCCCTTTTTGCATGTCTCCTCAAGATGATGCACAGACTCATTCAATTTTTACTACCTGCCCCTCTCACCTCTCTTGCCACCTTCTTTTGGGTCTCCTTATCTATCTGTACCAGTATTCGAAAGCTGTTCACCTACTTGAGTTCTTCTTGTATTAGCATACCATAATTGTATTTGACTGACCTTTTCATGATCCTATGTTATTTGTACTTATATCCTGACCTCTCATGTACGGTCTTCTACTTAATTCCTGTTAACCGCATGAAACTTCATGGTGTATTGCGGCATACAAATAAAATTTTATGTTATGTTATTGGCACTCCATCCCTCCTCCCAACCCAACTACCATGCCCCAGATACCTGCATCCCCACCCCTGACTCAATTACAATAATGTTATCCCTGGTGTCTAGTGGCACCTACCAAACCCCCACTGACTCCAAAAATCACCCACTCCCTAGTATCTAGCAGAAGCACCCTCCCTTCCTTTTCCCCACATCTGCTAAAAAATCTCCGGTGTCTAGAGACACTCCCCTCACCCACCAGACCTCATGCACAAGTAAATTCAGGGCCCTCTCCTTCAATTAAAAAGAAGAATACCCTGGTATCTATTATTACCCCTCTTCTATCCCTTTAACAACAACAAAAAAAAATCCCTATCTAGTGGCACCCGACCATATCTTAAGTAAGACAAGATGACGCCCACTCTCTTCTGCCTCAGCTGCCGTTTTCCTCAAAATGGCAGAGCCAATCCACCATATACAGGAAAAATTCCTTTATATGGTTGACTGGTACCACCTTAGTGCATTCCAAAATTCAATGTGCAAGCAAGGCACAGCCATTTTGAGGATGATGGCTGCTGAGCAGAAGCGCGTGTGCTTTTTTGAAAGGGGGAGGAAAGAAGAGGGTCACTAGACTAACAGAGACCTTTTTTTTAAATAGGGATGGGGTGGGGTCACTGGACTACCAGGTCCAGGGTACTTTTAATATCCAGGAGAAAGGGGTTTCAGGTCAGGCAGGGAGAGAAGGAAATCGAGGCCAATGACCACCTGTAAGGATTTTTTTAATATCACCATTCCTGTAAGTAGTTCAGGCACCAAGAGGAAGGGTGACATCTGCAAAGAGTTGCAGATTACTGCTGCGATTTTAATGTAGTAGTAATTTTTAGGATCACTGTTTCTAGCATGCCGCAGTTGTTTCCATTCTGTCTGTCCTCTTTAAAATACTTTAGAAATATGTAAAGGCTGAGAAGCTTGTGGGGGGAGGGGGGAATAGCCTAGAGATTAGAACAACAAGCTGTGACCTGTAGAATCCAGGGTTCAAATCCTGTTTCTTCCACTGTGGTTCTTCTATGGCAGTATGAGACAATTTATTTTGTATTTACATTAAAGAGATTTTAGATAAACATAGTTTATAATTCAGATATGTTGAAAAATGCAGTATTTTTCCACATCTCATATTCTTATTGACCTTATCAACTTAATCCTGAGCATGCAAAATGCAAGTGACCTACTTTTCATACAGTCTCTGGCCTCGCATGAAAACCTTCACTTCGTTGTCCATTGGGAAGGTGCCATCATCTTTTCTGAAGCGGTAGAAGAGTTTGGCGTCCTTGAACTCTTTGTGTTCATCGCACACTGAAACATAAATAAAGTGAACTAAGGGATCAAAATGTAGCCCAATTTAAGAGATTTACAAATACCATCTTGGAACACTCTTCTGGTTTAATTCTTATGACATGGCTGAAGTCTAACATGACCTGGGTGCAATCATATAGTGAGTTTCTCCTAGCCAGATGGCTGAGGGGAGATATGATTGAAGTCTACAAAATCCTGAATGGAGTAGAACAGGTACAAGTGTATCGATTTTTCACTCCGTCAAAAATTACAAAGACTAGGGGACACTTGATGAAGTTACAGGGAAATACTCTTAAAACCTACAGGATGAAATTTTTTTTCACTCAGAGAATAGTTAAGCTCTGGAACACATTGCCAGAGGATGTGGTAAGAGCGGATAGCGTAGCTGGTTTTAAGAAAGGTTTGTACAAGTTCCTGGAGGAGAAGTCCATAGTTTGTTATTGAGCAAGACAAGGGGGAAGCCACTGCTTGCCCTGGATTAGTAGCATGGAATGTTGCTACTCCTTGGGTTTTGAGCAGGTACTAGGGACCTGGATTGGCCACCGTGGAAACGGGCTACTGGGCTTGATGGACCATTGGTCTGACCCAGTAAGGCTATTCTTATGTTCATATTTTGCTGAATGATGGTATATTTTGGGAGGTGCTTCCAGGTGGAGAGGAGGAAGGAGACAAAATGCCATCAGATCATACACATAAAGGAGGGTAATTTTACTATAAAGTGCCTCGCATATAAGAGTACATGCATATATTTGTTTAGCTTTTTAGCGCATGCCTTTTTTCAAATTTGTAACTCAAAGCAAGTTACGTTTTTTAAGAACTGTGCAAAGCGCCATCTTTTGTTGGCGCTGATTTTTAGGCATTATGTATAGTATATAGCCAATAGTGCCTCCAAACCAATGTGTTCAAAAATTTGCCAAATTAAACTTTATAGAAAAATAACTTATCTTTCAAATTAAATCAGTCACATGTCTTCACTCTTATTTGTCTGATACAACATCATGTTGTTATGCCTAGTTTTTGGGGTGATTTTGGAGCTATAGGGAAGTTAGGTTAATGTAGCAACATTCCATGCTACCGAGCCAGGGCAAGCAGTGGCTTCCCCCTTGTCTTGCTCAATAACAGACTATGGACTTTTCCTCCAGGAAAATGTCTCTAAACCATTCTTAAAACCATTCTTAAAACCAGCTAAACCATTCTTAAAACCAGGAGAGATAATGTTAAGTAGATGGAATGGGATAGGACAGAGGAGCAAGTGGTCAGCTTTGTTCTCAGATTGTCTGTACTTGGACCATACATCTGCTGGTTCCACTGTTTTCTATCTGTGGCTCCCTATCGGTGTTCTTTCCACCTTTGTTCCTGATCCTGCAGACTGTTCCTGGCTCTTTCCCCTGTGTAGACACCACAGAGAGAAGCTAGACTCTTGACAAAGGCAATTCCTGATGAAACACTGTCAGTGTCGAGTCAACTATTGCAACTATCAATAAAATTTCTCCTGATTGACCCACACTTGAGCCGGTGACATCTCTCCTTCATGACTCCTGCGTTTGCTGTTCCCTCTGTGTGACCTCTCTTACCACAACCTCTGGCAACATGTTCCAGAACTTAACTATTCTCCAAGTGAAAAAATATTTCTTACTATTGGTTTTAAAAGTATTTCTCTGTAACTTCATTGTGTGTCCTCTAGTCTTTATAATTTTTGATGAAGTAAAAAAATAAAAAATTTATCCACCTGTACAGTATACCATTCAGGATTTTGTAGACTTCAATCATATCTCCCCTCAGCCATCTCTCTTCCAAGCTGAAGAGCTCTAACCTTTTTAGTCTTTCCTCATATGAGAGGAGTTCCATCCCCTTTATCATCTTGTTTGCTCTTCTTTGAACCTTTTCTAGTTCCGCTATATATTTCTTGAGATAAGGCAACCAGAACTGAACGCAATATTCCAGGTGAGGTGACACCATAAAGCGATACAGAGACATATAAACGTGATGGCAGATAAAGGCCAGTCTGCCCATCTGCAGTAACCATTATCTCTTCCTCTCTCTAAGAGATCCCATGTGACTATCCCAGGCTTTCTTGAAATCAGACAGTCTCTGTCTCCACCACCTCTACCGGGAGACTGTTTCATGCATCTACCACCTTTTCTGTAAAAAATTATGTCCTTAGATTACTCCTGAGCCTCTTAACTTCATCCTATGCCCTCTCATTCCAGAGATTCCTTTCAAATGAAAGAGACTCGATTCATGAACATTTACATCACATAGGTATTGAAATGTCTCTATCATATCTCCCCTCTCCCGCCTTTCCTCCAAAGTATACACATGAGATCTTTAAGTCTGTCCCAATATGCCTTATGATGAAGATCACGCACCATTTTAGTAGCCTTCTACTGGACCGAGTCCATCCTTTTTATATCTTTTTGAAGGTGTGGCCTCCAGAATTGTACATAATATTCTTAATGAGGTCTCACCAGAGTCTTTTTTTAGGATAGGTCAAACTACCGCAGACTTCCAGTTTCTTGGTGCAAAGCCTGATTCTAATGATTCATTAATTAGAGGTAGAATAAGGGTAGATGGGCAAGAGTCTAGAACAGAACTCAAGGAGCACAGAGAGTCTATTATACTTAGGTCATCGTAAGAAATAGTTGTAAAATGATTTAAGGTTACAGTCTTAGTTGTTTTACCAGCTGGCATGTCAGTGGGAGTCTTGCAATCAAGGTTTACCCAAATTTTGTTTATTTTTTCTTGGCAGGAAGATAGGGTTTCACTATCATGGTGCAAATGCAAGGGTGGGCTGCTGAAAATAAGTTTTTAGTCAGGGGGAAAATACCCCTTGATTTGTTTGCGGCCTTCAATAGTTTGGTATAGTAATCTTTTTTGGCCTCATAGATGGCTGATTTGTATCTGATTAATAACTCATTCCAAAGTGTCTTGTCTTCATGACTTTAGGTTTTGCTCCATTTTCTTTCATCCTTTCTTAGCTTTTTTTTTTTTTTGTCCTCAATTTGTCAGTGAACCACAATAGGAACATTCCATGCTACCAATCCCAGGGCAAGCAGCAGTTTCCCCCATTTCTATCTCAATAGCAGACTATGGACTTTTCCTCCAGGAACTTATCTAAACCTTTTTTAAACTCAGCTATGCTAAAGCATAGTTGCTAACCTGTAGCAGGTGTTATCTGAAGACAAGCAGGCATTATATTCTCTTGGCTATGGTTTTGAGTTTTGTGATTTGCTCTATTTTAGAGCCATGATTGTGTTGGACTTGTTTTCGGTAAACATTCTTGATAATTCTTAACATTGCTGTTAACAAGAGGTATCACAACCAGTAAAACAAAATAACTGCAATTCTGCATCACGCTCATCACAGATACAACTCTTTAGTCCTGGTGGAACGACTCACTCACCATGGTGAATAATACTATGATCTAATAATTTCTGGACAAGTTTGACTGCTGTCTCCCTCTCCGATGTTTCCTTGTGATCGATCAGCCAGTCAATTAGTTCTTTGGCAACAAAACAGTTTGGATAAGTCTTGAGGTGATGTCGCCGATCTTTAATGATCTTTTCCTCATGAAGTCTGAGCCTGCAATAAAGCAGTTTTTGTTATTTCATTTTCATATGATGCCGTATCCAAGGTACTTTACAGAATGAATATATATATATATAAAATTAAATCATTAAACATACCAAAGAAATTTTAACATACAGGAAAGGAAGCTATATTTCCAGTTTTTGACCACAAAACATTGAGAGGTAGTGTATTGAATAAGAGGAACTAACTTATTCCAAAGACAAAATTTATGAAACCGAGTTGTCCAATTTGTACAAACAAAACAGGAAATGAGATACAGTCTAGTGGGAGA
Source organism: Geotrypetes seraphini (assembly GCF_902459505.1). Classification (NCBI taxonomy): domain Eukaryota; kingdom Metazoa; phylum Chordata; class Amphibia; order Gymnophiona; family Dermophiidae; genus Geotrypetes; species Geotrypetes seraphini. The sequence continues at coordinate 46,186,926 of NC_047085.1, forward strand.
AGAATGGAAACAATGATTGCTTTTTTGTTAAAGAGTTTGAAAAGTTAAAACACTACATAAAACTCAACAAGACTTTGCAATCATTCGGAGACACATCACCAAGTGAAGGTAATGCAAGGAGCACAGCAGTGGCTTTCAGCACTGGTAAAAGAGGTGTGGACGCCAATGATTATTCTCAGCAGTGGCAGACAGAAGCTCCTCAAGTACCAAGAAATGCAGAAGGAGATCACATAAAATGTGGCAGAGAGATATAGAAATAGTTCCCATTATGTTGGGTGCCAATGAACTGATTAAAAGCAACTTTCAAGCACACCTTGACAGATTGACTATATTACATCCTATGATGAACTCCCACCCTGAGATTCTCAGAGAAGGTGGGAGTTGGCAGGTCTTGAGCATGTGCAGATGCTCAAGGCCCCGCACCAGATCACCATACAGCTTTAGCGGCAGGTGCTTACTTCAGGTTCAGTGGCTGCAGCAACATCTTGCTTGGTACCGGGAGCAGCAGTAGCAGCTTTCTTTAATCGTAAGCATAATGCCGGCTGAGGGGGATGTCTATGAAGGATGGTGGTGCCTTTATTAAGTTCATTGGCTGCAGGAACAGCTTTCTTTGGCGTTGGGGGTGGCAGCAGCTTTCTCCAACAATAAGCACGATGCTGGCTGAGGGGGGGAGGGTCCTTTCTTAGGATAGGGAGGCCACTAGTTCTCCAGGCTGCTTCACATTCAGTTCGCTCCTGCTAGGGCTGCCACCCCTCCTCTTTTTTACTGTACCCCCTTTTATCTCTGTTTACACTCTCTTCTTCACACTTCATCCTACCCAATTAAGTGCATTTGGCCCAGCTCAGGGAGACTGGAGTATTGTGTTCAATTCTGTTCTCCTTATCTCAAGAAAGATACAGTGGCGCTAGAAAAGGTTCAAAGAAGAGCGACCAAGATGGTAAAAGGGATGGAACTTCTCTCGTATGAGGAAAGTCTATAAAACAGTTAGGGCTCTTCAGCTTGGAAAAGAGACGGCTGAGGGGAGATATGACTGAAGTCTACAAAATCCTGAGTGGAGTAGAACGGGTACAAGTGGATCAATTTTTCACTCAGTCAAAAATTACAAAAGACTAAGGAACACTCGATGAAGTTACAGGGAAATACTTTTAAAACCAAGGGCTTCAGGGTAAAGTAACATTGTTCGCCGACGACGCCAAACTGTGTAATATAGTAAGTGAAAGCAATCTCAAGGATAATATGACGCAGGATTTGATCACGTTGGAAAACTGGTCCTCGACATGGCAGCTGGGCTTCAACGCTAAGAAATGTAAGGTCATGCATCTTGGCTGCGGAAATCCATGCAAAACTTACACCTTAAATGGGGAAACACTAGCTAGGACTTCAGAAGAACGGGACTTGGGAGTAATCGTCAGTGCAGATATGAAGGCTGCCAAACAGGTGGAGCAGGCCTCATCCAAGGCAAGGCAGATGTTGGGATGTATCAATAGAGGCTTCATCAGCCGCAAACCTGAAGTCATAATGCCGCTTTACAGAGCCATGGTGAGACCTCACCTGGAATACTGTGTGCAATTTTGGAGACCACACTACCAAAAAGATGTGCTTCGAGCTGAATCTGTCCAGCGAATGGCCACTAGAATGGTCTCCGGACTCAAGAGTCTCTCATACGAAGAAAGACTGGGCAAACTACAGCTATACACTCTTGAGGAGCGTAGAGAAAGGGGAGACATGATTGAGACATTTAAGTACATCACAGGTCGTGTCGAGGCGGAAAGCGATATATTCTTCCCCAGGGGACCCTCGGTCACAAGGGGGCACCCGCTCAAACTCAGAGGAGGGAAATTTAATGGTGACACCAGGAAGTATTTCTTCACAGAAAGGGTTGTAGATCACTGGAACAAACTTCCGGTGCAGGTGGTCAAGGCCACCAGCGTGCTAGACTTTAAGAATAAATGGGACATCCACGTGGGATCCCTATGGGGGTCGAGCTAAGGATCTGGGTCATTAGCACTCAGACTTGATGGGGTGGGTCAGAAGAGTGGGCAGACTTGATGGGCTGTAGCTCTTTTCTGCCGTCATCTTTCTATGTTTCTATGTTTCTATGTAATAGGAGGAAATTTTTTTTCACTCGGAGAATAGTTAAGTTCTGGAACACGTTGCCAGAGGATGTGATAAGAGCGGATAGCGTAGCTGGTTTTAAGAAAGGTTTGGACAAGTTTCCTGGAGGAAAAGTCCATAGTCTGTTATTGAAAAAGACACGGGGGAAGCCACTGCTTGCCCTGTATTGGTAGCATGGAATGTTGCTACCCCTTGGGTTTTGGCCATGTACTAGTGACCTGGATTGGCCACCAGGAGAAAAGGCTACAGGGCTTGATGGACCATTGGTCTAACCCAGTAAGGCTATTCTTATGATGGGATCATGTTCTCAATGGCTGGTTCAGAAGATCATCGATGAAAGATAGTGGACGGGGATTTCTGCAAGTGTTGCTGTGCTTGTTTAATACAATTGAGGGCAAGGTAGGGATTATGAAGCTGAACAGATAGCATGGATGGGTGGACTGGATAGGGCATATGGGTTTTTGGGGAGGTTTCTTCTGTTTATACCATCCTGTTCTACAGTACGTTACTGCTTCTTACCTTCAAGCTCATGTAGCCACTAGGGAACCTTCATGGGCAGACCCCAAAATTTTTCTCAAAGGATTCTCAAGCTACTAGGGGTGTGGGAACAAAAACCTAAAATCAGAGGAACTGGTTAAACTTCTGTTATTGTAAATGTGTGGTTTTGTGCTAATAAAAACACTAAATTGTGTTAAAACTTATGGCAAGGATATATAATCTTTGTAGACTTTCTCACCAGGTTCACCAAAACTTCTAATCTTGGCTTATATTTGAGTCAACCTTTTTTCCTCATTTCTGGGCACCTGTTTATATTCAGATCAGTATATATTCGAGTATATACTGTAATAAGTCTATGAATGTGATTTGTTGGGACCTGTACTGTATATATTACATTACATTACTGACTTCTATTCCGCCTGTACTTTGCAGTTCTGGGCGGATTACAAAAAGAGACATCTGGACATTTCCAGGAGAATTACAAGACGATTGGAGAATTACAGTTTTGGGAATGGGATACAGCAAGGAAAATTGGGCTATTCTAGTAGATTTACAATTTGGGGAGCTGTACAAGTAGGAGATAGTGCAGTTCCAGTATATATACAGTTTGGGAAGCAGTTGGATTTCAGGGGTAGGATAACTGGGGAAGGGGAGAGGTTGAGGGAATTACACGGAGGAGGATCAAGGGTTAGAGTTAAGACATCTGGATAAATTTTTTGAATAGTTGGGTTTTGATTTCTTCATGAAAAGATTTGAAGTCGCTGGTTGTTATCAGCAGGTTGGAGATGGTATGGTCCAGTTTCGCTGCTTGCGTCGCTAGTAGATTGTCAAACATCTTCTTGCGCTGGGTGCCTTTGAGTGGGGGGTAGGTGAATGGAACATAAGAACATAAGCAATGCCTCCACTGGGTCAGACCCGAGGTCCATCGTGCCCAGCAGTCCGCTCAAGCGGCGGCCCAACAGGTCCAGGACCTGCGCAGTAGCTCCCTATCTATACCCCACTATCCCTTTTTCCAGCAGGAAATTGTCCAATCCTTTCTTGAACTCCAGTACCGTACCCTGTCCTATTACGTCCTCTGGAAGTGCATTCCAGGTGTCCACCACATGCTGGATAAAGAAAAACTTCCTAGCATTTGTTTTGAATCTATCCCCTTCCAATTTTTCCGAGTGCCCTCTTGTTCTTATATGTTTTGAAAGTTTGAAGAATCTATCCCTCTCTACTTTCTCTATGCCCTTCATGATCTTGTAGGTCTCTATCATGTCTCCCCTGAGTCTCCGCTTTTCCAGGGAGAAGAGCCCCAGTCTCTCCAATCTTTCAGTGTACGAAAGGTTTTCCATGCCCTTAATCATTCGTGTCGCTCTCCTCTGGACCCTCTCAAGTATTGCCATATCCTTCGTAAGGTACGGTGACCAATACTGAACACAGTACTCCAGGTGCGGGCACACCATTGCCCGATACAATGGCAGGATGACTTCCTTCGTTCTGGTCGTAAAGCCCTTCTTAATAATACCCAACATTCTGTTTGCCTTCTTCGCGGCTGCTGCACATTGTGCCGTTGACTTCATTGTTGTATCCACCAGTACACCCAAATCTCTTTCAAGGTTACTTCCCTCTAATACTAATCCCCCCATTTGGTAGCTGAACATCGGGTTCTTTCTCCCTATATGCATGACCTTGCATTTCCCTACATTGAGTCTTAGTTCTTCTTTGTCTAGTGGTGAGGTTTTGGTTCAGGCGTTTATTTAGGTAATTGGGGGCTGTGCCATTTATTGCTTTGAATAATAAACAGTATAATTTGAATTGAATTCGCGCTTGTATTGGTAACCAGTGTGAGTCTAGGTAGGCAGTGGTGAGGTGGTCAAATTTTTTTAGCGAGTAGATCAATCTGAGAGCAGTGTTTTGGATTGTCTGTAGTTGTTTTATCATGGTAGCAGGGCATGGTATATATGCTGTTTTCACTCCTGGTGAAATTCTGTGTGACTGCGCAACACAGAATTCGTGCAGAATTGCAGAGTCACGCAGAATTCCCCCTTTCCTGTGCAGAATCTCAGAAGGTGTCAGCTATCGAGATGGGGTATCAGCGGCGATTTATACACACGCTGCCTGCCGCTAACCTGGAAGTCTTTTCTGTGTATAATGGTGTTCTTTTTTAAAAATTTATTGTAAACCACTTTGATCAATCATATGTTCATGTGGTATATTAAGTTTAATAAAAATAAACATAAATAAATAAATAAAAACTTGAACTGGAAGTCAAAGCAGAAACACAAGCACCCAAGTAGGTGGGTCTGACAACTTGCACATTTCTCATATTCATCAGATCACTGCGGTAGGCTGGTTGTGGCAGGACACTATTTAGAAAGGCCAGAGAGTTCTGGAAGGTCTGATGTGTGGGTAACAACTGGACCAGTGTCAGCGTCTATTGGATTATCGCAGGCCCTGATTTTGGATATGAGAGCAGATATGTGTAGTATGTAAATGCAAAAGGGAATTCTATATGCTTAGCTACCTGGGTTTGGAGAGGGGGTGATGAGAGAGGGTAGATATGTTGAAGCTGGAGAAGTGGTGAATGCAAGGGAATAGGAAACTGCTTAATAATAATAAAAACAGTTTATATACCGCAGGACTGTGAAGTTCTATGTGGTTTACAATGATTAAAAATGTTACAGATTGAGTAGTACTACCAGAGCTTAGGGCAGTGTTTTTCAATGTAAGGCCAGGGAGCCAATAGAAACTCCTGGAGATCTCTGGGTTGGCCTCCATTGTCACTTTTCAGCACAATTTGCCTCTATATCCAAGATTGCAACAGAAAGGGGGGGGGGAAATGAATTGGGGGGAGGAGGCAACTACATGCTTGAAGGACAAGGCATTTCTCAATAAAAGAAGGTGGGTTGGAAGGGATGAATATCACTGACACATGCTGGTCAGCAATGTCACATCCCTACATGGGAAGATATTTGGCCACTCTCTTTCAGCTCATTTGGATCCAAAGTGGCCCTGACTTACAAATTAATGAATACCATTAAGTTAGGGAATAAAAGAAAATCAAAAGGGGCTGGAGCAAGGATGGAGCTGGGAATGGAGAGAAAAAAAAGAGGTAGAGGAAGGTGGTGTAAGGTGAAAGAAAGAGAGAGAGAAAGGGAATGTTGGAGAACAGGTGAGAATGGGAGCATGGGTTAGGAAAAATTATGTCTTGCCTGATAATTTTCTTTCCCCGTGTCAGCGGCCTTGGGTCCTTCAGCAACCTGTGGATTTGAATTTGAAGCTTGACTCTACATAAGAAATACTTCCCTTGAGCCATGTCAAGCAGAACCTCTAGATATTCCAGATTCCCTGAGGGCACCAGATGGCTCTTGGGAGCAAAGATCACCCAACCTATTGACTGGAGTACAACCATCACATGGGATGCAGCCTGATGACTTTTCTGAACTGAGATGCCCTGATCAGCCAATCATCCATACAAGAGTGTATTCTGATGCCCTCCTTCCTGAGGAAAGCTGCTACAACCACCAAGACTTTGGAGAAAGTCCATGAAGATGTCGCCAAACCAAAGGGCATTGTTCGGAACTGAAAGTGATGCCACAGCACTGTAAAGCACAGAAACTACTGATATGGAAGTCAAATTAAAATGTGCAAATAAGCCTCCTTCATATCCAGAGATGTTAAGAACTCCCTGGGTTGGACTGCTGCAATCATGGAACGCATAATTTCCATCTGGAAAGACATGACTTTCAATAACTTTTTTATGTCCAGTATGGGTTAGAAGGAGCCACTCATCTATGGTACCAAAAAATAGATGGAATATCTGTCCAAACCTTGTTCTTCCAATGGTACCAGAGATACTTCTCCTACGCACTGAAGCACCTGCAGAGTAGAAAGCTCTGCTGCCTGTTTGCAGGAAGCACTGCCAGGACTCTAAGAAAGAATCAACAATTGGGAAGGTCAATTCTAACCTGTAGCTGTTGTGAACAATGTCTACAACCCACTGATTCATAGTCATTCTGGTCCACTCCCTGAAGAAGAGGAACAATCACCTCCTATCAACCAATCTGAGCAGTGAACCAAGGCAAGCCCATACAGTATGTCTGGATTCATCTGCTGCTGATGACAGGGAACAAAGTTATTTCCCACAGTGATGGAAGCAATGGAGAAGACTAGCAAAAGCTGTCTTGAATATGGAAAGAGAACCTGCAGGTCACAAAGCCAGCATTAAGTGAATACAGAGCAAATGTGCCAAGCCTGTCTAAAGCTGAAGGAGATTTAAGGCCCCCCCCCCTCTAAAAATTTTTGCCTTGGTCCCCAGCATGGTGAACTGGCCCTGTACAGGCAGCTGCACTCTGTATCTGGCAGCTGGGATTTATCTGGCAATATGCACAAGAAATATAGGGCAGACTGGATCAGTCAAATGATCTTTTTCTGCTGTCATCTACTATGTTCCTATGTGTGTGCAGGAAAAGAAAATTGGGCGTACTGAACGGCCCTTATCTGCCAATATAGTCTTATACTTAAAACAGTACAAGGCCATGCAACTCTTGCTTAAGCTAAAAGGACCCTGTTGCGCAATATCATTTAGCTCTGTCGGATCTATTTACAGCTACGTTTTCTAAGAAAAATGCAGCTGGCCTCCACTTGACACTGAACTTACAAAGCAACAGACAGGGTCTGATTGCTGAAAAGCAGTCTGAAGTTATAAGGAGCAAAATTAACTAAGAAGCAAATAAGTGGTGGCAAACCCACAGCTCAGCCCAGATGACTGTGAAACATTCATACATTAAGCACTGTACGGAGAGTTTACAAAGGAAAATTACTTCCTATAGCCAATACCAGCGTTTCTCGATCATCTCCTGGCAACACACTGCACTGTCACTGAACTTATGTTGTACTCGATAAACAAGCACAAGTCTGAAATATGTGAGCAGTAACTAGGGCAGAATTAACATTTTTTTGTAGGCCCGAAGCAAAAGAGCACCCATATTTGTCTCCCCATTGTAACATAAATAGTGCTTTGGATAGAGAACCTAGGGATCTGGGTTTGATTCCTGCTGCAGCTCCTTGTGACTCTGTGCAAGTCGCTTAATCCTCCATTGGCCCGGGTACAAAAACGCAGATTGTGAGCCCACTAGGGACAGAAAAAAGTACCTGCATATAATAGATGCAAGCCACTTGACAATACCACAGAAAGATGGTATAGCAAATCCCATTACCCTTAACTCCCTTTACAAGGAAAAAGCACAGTTCACTTGTTGACTAGAGGACAATAGATAAGAGGTAGAAAGAATAGACAGGCGGACTTCTGCAAGGCAGCGGTGGCCCCATCCCCTCCACCATACACAGGCACACTCTTCTCTCTACCAGCAGCTGAAATACCAGAGCATAAAAAGTCTGCTTTGGCAGCTGCTGAATTAACAGATCTGAGAGTATCCTCCCAAACATTTGGTCCCTGGCATGTGCCTCTGATTTAATTCTGCCCTGGCAGTAACAGTGTTTTCAGAACTTTCACATTACACTTGGCAGATGTTGGCACCGAGTGCAAGAGGACACTACATGCAGGGGTAGGGAACTCTGGTCCTCGAGAGCCGTATTCCAGTCGGGTTTTCAGGATTTCCCCAATGATCATGCATGAGATCTATTTGCATGCACCGCTTTCAATTCATATTCATTGGGGAAATCCTGAAAACCCGACTGGATTACGGCTCTCAAGGACCGGAGTTCCCTACCCCAGTGCTACAGAAACCATTTGCATAAAAAGCAAAATGGTGCACTTCCCAGCCTGGCCCCACCTTCAGCGCCCTCCCTCCCGTGCCTTTTTACCTCTTCCTTCTCTGCACATGCACGGTCTGCCACGCATGCACCGTTAACTGTATGTCTCACCGCCGCTCCCCTGGAGCCCTCCTTGCTGGCCCAGAGTGACAAACCAGTGGCCACTTCCAGTTTGCTTCAGAACCGGGATCTGGCTCCACACTGCCTCTGCTACCTGCAGGGACCTAGATGCTCCAGAGCCCTGCCCATTCTGGAGTGCTGCCAACTCGGGCCTACTCTGTCTGCCCTTGTAGTGGCCTCAGTCTTTGGCTATAGCAAGCCCTCCCCCCCCCCCCAGGTAAGCTCTTCTTTATTTAAAAAGAAACAATTATTTTAATCCTGGTTACATTCTCTTTTCTCTCGTCTTCTTCCCTTCTTTCTGTACATCTGACTGGCACTGATCATATTTTGTTTCTTTTTTCACTTTTCTTTCTCTGTATCCACCCATATGCGATTTTACCTCTCATTCTTGCTTCCTCTTACCCTTCAGTCCTAGCTCTCTCTTTTCCTTTTCATACTCTCCATTGCTTCTTGTCCCCTCACCAGACCCAGCCCCATCACTGTCTCTGCTTCCTTCCTTTTTCTCTAAGATTTTCTCTTATTCTCTACCAATTTCCTATTTCCTCTCTTTTATCATTTTAACTCCATTTCCACCATCACTCAGCCCCTTCAGGGACCTATCTCGTTCCTCTCACATCTTCCTTCACAGCATCCTCATATTTCTACCCTCTGCACACATTACTCTCCTCTTACTCATCTCTTTGACAACCCTCCCATAGCCTCTCCCACATGGATCCATCATTCCTAACATCTTCCCTCCTTTACCCCTTGTTCTACCCTGTAATCTAGGATCTCCTCCATTCTGCCTCTTCCTCCTGAGTCTGACATTTCTGTTCCCCCTTCTGCCCCTAATTTCTTCTCCCTCTCCCATTTTGTTCCTCTGCTTTCCCCTCTCTTTCCCTCTTCTGCTCCTCCTCCACCCTCCTATGTCCATTTTTCCCCTCTTCCTCCTTCTTCTGCTTTTCCCAAGTCCATTTCTCCCTCAACGCTTTCAGCCCCCTCTGCCCTCCTGAGAACATCTCTTTCACTCCCTCTTCTGTCCCTATACTCCAGTGAGTCCAACTCTCCCTCTTCCTCCCCATCCCCTACTCACCCCCTCCGACCTATTCCAAGTTAATCTCTCACTCTCCCACCCCTCTCTTCCTTCTATTATATCATCCTTGAGTCCAACATTTCTTCCTCCTGCCATCCCCTCTCCAGAATCCTTCTCTCCCTTTAGACCCTCTCTCAAGTCTGCCATTTCTCTTTTTATCCCTTCTACTCATTGAGTCTGCCATTTTTTACTCCCTGCTTTCTAGCACCCCCAAGCCAACATCTGTCCCTTCCTCCTCAATGCCACAATCATTCATTCACACTCTCTTCCCCCACTGCCTCCACACTACCCCCCCCTACACCAGGCCACAGTCTGGCATCTTGCATCTTACTTCCTCAACCTCCTTCAGCTTTCACTTCCCTTCTCAGAGTCTCTCCTTCTTTAAATTGGAAGCTTCAGCCCCCACCTCCACCGCACCCCTACCCCGGCATCTGTCCTTCCCGGCCAGCATCTCTCTTTCCTCCATCCATCCCCTCGCCACTGCCGCAGAATCTACCTTATGTGCATTTCAGAAGTTACTGGTGGCACCGATTCACATAGGCTCCTAACCCTAGTGTCTCCTTCTACTACTACGCCCGCCCCTAAGGAAACAGGAATATATATCAGAGAGGATGGATCACAGTAGTAGAAAGAAAACACTAGGGCCAGTGGCCTATGTGAATCACTGCCACTGGTAACTCCTGAAATGCATATAAGGCAGATTCTGCGGCAGCAGCGGGGAGGGGGGGTGCAGACTGGGAGGGAACGACAGATGCTGGGGCAGGGGTGCAGAGGAGGCAATGGCTCAAGCTCCCATTTAAAGATTAAAGGAGGGAAGTAAAAATTTGCCGATCCCTAAAGAGTGCCTCCTGAGGCCCTCGCCTCAGTTGGCCTCATTATAGGGCCGCCCCTGCTATCATATGTATATATGTCACTCCTCTACTCCAGTGGTAACTTTATTTCTAAAAAAAAAAAAAACCCCCACCAAGTTGGCCTTTCATTCCAGCTCTAGTGAGGGAAAAGGAAGTTCAAAAAGGTTACAGGTTGTCAAAATGTTCCAGGTCAGTAACTTGGCATGACCTAGCATAAAATCAACACTTGTCTTCTCCAAGTAGAGTATGCATGCAACTGAAAGCGAGTCAGATGAACCCTATCCTGCCAGTATATCCAATAAAAAAGATTGATTGGACCAGCAGCCGACAAAACAGCTGTGCATGAAGGTATTCTCTTACATCCATGAATTACTGCTATTTAGAGTCATTGGTCAAAGGAAAAGGCAATCTTCCCCAATCACTATATCCCTGAGCTTGAAGCTCTGTAGTTATGACCTTTCCTAGCTACCTCAAGGGTTTTCTAGACTACTTCTGGAGAACTCCCGGCAGACAAGGGAATTTCTGTGGTAACAGAGATTACAATATTTCTGTGATTTTTGCAAAGTCTTAAATGAGTTTTAAGTTATTAAATACGAAACATATATATATGCACCCATAGGATAGAGCCTAGACCAGGGGTCTCCAAAGTCCTTCCTTGAGGGCCGAATCCAGGCAGGTTTTCAGGATTTCCCCGATGAATATGCATTGAAAGCAGTGCATGCACATAGATCTCATGCATATTCATTGGGGAAATCCTGAAAACCCGACTGGATTCGGCCCTCAAGAAGGGACTTTGGAGACCCCTGGCCTAGACAGTCACTGGCCAATAGGAGGTGCATGAAGTCTCCCTTAAGGTGGCCAAAGCTAAGGTGGTAAGATCTGGATGTCCAATGCCACAGACGAGCCCTGTGATAATAAAGGCAGGGACTTCCAATCATCCCAGTCCTGCTCTGAAGAGTCACTAATACTGGGAGCCAGTATGGTATAAGCTGTGTTTCTGAAGCTATTGTTTCTTTGTTTATTTATCGCCTGCCCTTATCCAGGGCGAGTTACATGTTGGTCTTGCCTCCTCCTACAGCCCGTTGATCAGATATTCCTCAGCCAGCCAATAAGATGAAAAGGAGGCAGGATCCCCCTTAGGCAGAGCAGGTGCACCCAAAAGCAGTGCAGCACTTCCTGGTCCAATTAAATCTGGCTTTCCATAAGAGGCTGACAGAATTGGAGAAGCCTTGCATCGGGGAAGCTGAGACTCCTTGCACAACCCCAGACTGGAGAAGAGGAGGTTCATCTGCCACCACACATTTACATTTCGCTCCATCGCTGCTCGGATCGTCTGAGCAGAATCTCTTCCCCTTAGACTGGATTTTCTGGGATTTGGGGAGTTCCAAGGCCTTGGGGAGAACTGACTAGGGGCCGAGTTCCAAGTCCCACAACACATGGAACACGGTTGATCCTCAATTGGCAACTCTTCGCAAAAAAAACCACAGATCTGGGACTAGAAATGCTTGGAGCATCCATGAGAGACAGGCTCCAGCAAAAATGAGCAGTTTTGAGGCAGAAAAAATAAAGTTTAAAATAGATCACTAAAAATCCAAGATGGCCGTCAAGAAAATTGTGCCAAAAATGGCCATTGGAGCCAGAACAAAAAATTTAAAAATAGCAATTTTAGGATTTTGGAGGAGGGGGAACCTAATCCTAGCCTCAAAAACAAAATTTACAGACCCACCCCTGAAGTTCCCCATAAGGAATAATGGGAGTACTCACAGTGACTTCTGGTGCTCGTTTTCTTGAATCAGCCTGCCTGCAGGGAAAGGATTCTGTCTCAGAAGTTGCATCGTCGAAGGAATTTTTCTGGCTGCCGGTGGGAACGACCCCGGCCATGGACTCCCACCTCCGAGATTCCTCATGCAGTGACAGGGGAAGAAACTACGCAGATGGCTCGCTGATACCCAGGGGGTACTCAGGGGCCACACAGCCTATGCACAAGCCTCTGATAAAATCAGCAGGTAAGCCACTCCCAGGGGGACGAACCTCAAGTTCCTGAAGGGACACAAAAGCAGGCTAGTTCCACAGTCACTCAAAGAGATTGGCCTGGGAGCAGCAGTCCACCCACATAGGACTGAATCCTGTCCCAAGAAGGGGACCTTCGAGCATTGAAGCCACAAAGAAATTCAAAAATTTAACAGAAAAAAAATCCAAAAAGAACAAAAAGGAGCAAAGCAGATCAGAACACACCTTCTGAGTTCGCTTGCAAAAGGAAAAACTGAGAAGGGAGCTCTGGAATGTGTTGCCAGAGGTTGTGGTAAGAGCGGATAGCGTAGCTGGTTTTAAGAAAGGTTTGGACAAGTTCCTGGAGGAAAAGTCCATAGTCTGTTATTGAAAAAAACATGGGGGAAGCCAGTGCTTGCCCTATATTGGTAGCATGGAATATTGCTACTCCTTGGGTTCTGGCCAGGTACTAGTGACCTAGATTGGCCACCGAGAGAACGGGCTACTGGGCTTGATGGACCATTGGTCTGACCCAGTAAGACTATTCTTATGTTCTCCACTGCAGAAGGGGAGGAGTTCAAGTTCTTAAAGTGATATCCTTCTGCAGTTTTGAGGGAAGTGGGAATCAACAGCTAAAAGTACAGACTCCTGTGTATCCACAACAGAACTTTCATTCTTGCTGGATACATTAATCTGTACTGTGCTCCAAGCACAATAATTTTGCTGAGATCCAGGAAAAATGAAATTTTTATACCATTGTGGTAAATTGGAGATTTGATTTTAACCTTTTGCCGTATCATATGAGACTGAGGATATCTTAAAAAATGAAGGACAAATGGTTGCTGTAACAGTTTTCTGGCGTGATATCTGTGGACCCTCTCTATTCCAAACAACATCTCAAATTGGGGTTCAATCCCTCAGTGCCTTCTCTTATACCAAGGATTCTGATGTTTCTTTTTTGATCAATGGCTTAGGTCCATTACTTCCTTTTGTGAGGCTGGCAATCTCTTTTATCTTGGAATGCATCTATACAGTTAGTCAATTCAGGTTTCTGTTTGTGGCATATTAGATTTTATTTGACTTATCTCTTCGTTTAATTCTATGAATGAGTTGTGGTTATCCTGCAAAATGCCTTTAATGGAGAGGATTCGTCCATAATGTTTTGTAGAGGAATTTCAAGGTGTGATCACAAATGATGTGGAGTTTCAAGGTGTGATCACAAATGATATGTGCAATCTGATGGATCCTGTGCCTCTGATTGGGAGCTAAGAATTAGGCAGCCATCTTCATCAACGCTCAGTAGCATCCCTACCCCCAGCCCCTGCTCTTTGAATCCTCTCCCTGCTATTAGCCCATTGCTCAGACATTCCTTAGCCAGCCAATAGCTGCAGGAAGAGGTAGGACTAGTAGCTTAGGAGACACCAACCTCACATCCTGTTTTACTCTACAGTCTACTGGCTGGCTAAGGAATGTTTGACCAATGGTATTTCCTAAGCTACTGGTCCTGCCTCCTTTTCATCTTATTGGCTAGCTGAGGAATATCTGATCAACAGACTGTAGGGGGAGGCAGGACCAATAGCTTCAGAAACACAGCCTTACTTCCTGCAGCTCTACATCTAAAAGATTTCAGTTCTGATATCTGGTCAGTGCTGGAAAGAATATTGGGGGTTCTATAGCACCCCAGAGCTGGCAACTATGCATCCATGTGGAAGCAGCTAGATTAATATATTTGTAAAATGGCTGCTCCGACTGTACATGCCAACATTATTTGTAAAGTGGAAAAAAAAGAGGACACATGACCCCGCCCCCAACCCACCATGACCCCTGTCCCCAGGAGCTAGTTTGGCAGAGCCAGCTTACAAGGAGTCTGGTGGCTCTCTCCCCTATTACCTCCTCTGCTGCAATTCAGTTTTTTTCAGGCCGCCGGCAGCTCAGCAAGGTGAGCCTGCTGCCGTCCACCTGCCCCGGACCTTGCCTCTTTGCAGGTCCCACCTATGCAGGAACAGGAAGTCACTGCAGAGAGGTGGCTTCCAGAGCAGGTCCACCCATGTCTTTCAGGATACTTTACAAGTATAACCTACTTACTTTTCAGATTCTGGTTCGCCTCTATTTTTATTTTCTCATTTGATTCCATATTCTCCTAGAAGAGAGCTGTATTCCTCCAATCAATCCTTACCAACCATTCCATCAGTTAGGCAGCTTTTTCTAGATATTTACAGAGGTTCTAGTTTCTCTGTAATGGCTCCAAAACTTTGGAACTCCCTTCCGCTATATCCAAGCACAGAAAAATCTCTTAAATCATTTATCACACTTGAAAGACTATTATTTCAAACTAGCGTTTGACCCTAGTTGTTAACACTTCAATTTTGTTCTTCCTTTGCTTTTCTTCTCGCATTTTTCTCCCTATCCTCATGTTCTTACCTTATCTGTTCTTACCTCTTGATGTTGTAAACTTTTCCTGCCCTTGATTGTCATTTTGGGCTCCTTTTACGAAGGTGCACTAGCGTTTTTAGCGCACGCACCAGATTAGCGTGCGCTAGCCAAAAAACTACCGCCTGCTCAAGAGGAGGCAGTAGCGGCTAGCACGCGCTCTTCCACGCACTAAGGCCCTAACGCGCCTTTGTTAAAGGAGCCCTTTGTGTCTAGTATTGTTAATTGTACAACATACATTTCCCTGTTGTGTTTATTTTACTTTATTGTTTTGTTTCTGATTAAATTATTTCCCTTTGATTTTTATCTATTGTTAACTGCTTTGATTTGACTTTTTTTTTTAAATAATGGCAGTATATCAAATAAAATAACTGTAAGCAATTTATTTAGATTTAGCTTTTTCATTTGCTTCTGAGCCACCATACTGCCCCCAGCTATGCTTTTTTTCTTTCTTTCTTTTTTGAGAGGGAGTGAAGTGGAATTACTGTCTCCTCCCCTTTTCCAAGCAAGAAAGCAAGCAATCTTAAGCTTATATCCTCTGTCCCTCGGAGTATTGCATAAACCAGTCTCTGGTTCATTTAAACCTTCAGAAGGAACTGTTATGCCATGCTGCAGTCCTCCATCTAATGGACTCAACATTTCATATTAATGCTTCAGCCAAGCAATTATTTTAATGCACAAAAAATTTGGCATCCATGGCAAACAAAACAACAATGCTTTCTAAAACTCTCTGACATACCCAGGGAGACATGCATACTTCGCATCTTTTAACTGTGAAGCATGGGTTTATTTCCACCTGATCTGAAAGCTAATCATAAATTACGTTAAGTTAGTTCCCATAGCAAAGGTTTTATTTTTTTTCCAAGACAATTAAGGAAAACCACAATTCTTAGCTTGGGCTGTGAAGACGAGTGAAGCTGTTTCAGCTCTTTACCTTAACTGCTCTCCAGTGACAAGAACCTCAGCCATGCGCTCCAGTTCAGCCACCTTTTTCTGCGTGCTGCTCTCAAGGGTTTCCATGTCTTCATTGAAGCAGGCCTCTTATCTGACACATAAAACAGAATAAATACCCTCTGAAACTGCCTTCAAGGTCTGAAGTATTTATTAATTTTTTTTATTTATTTCAAGCACTTAGGGCTCCTTTTACTAAGCTGCGTTAGCGTTTTTTAAGCATTAGCGTCCAGCATGCAAGGCAATTTAGCGCACGCTATTCTGCACGTTAATGCCCTAATGCAGTTTAGTAAAAGGAGCCCTTATTACTGCCTGCCTAACACCTAGGCGGGTTAACTATAAAAACATTTACCACTGAATACTTCTCTTAATGTTTTATTTATTGACCATGCGCCTAACACTTACAAGGGGAGGGGGGAACGCATCGTTTCCCCCAACCACAAACCTCTCTAGCTTGGATCCAAGCGGGAAATTATGAATCCTAACGTATCCTGAAAATCCTGCCAGAAGCCAGCAGGTCTGTAAAATGAATCAGCTGCCACCTCTTCTTACACCTTCTAATTTCTCCTGGATATCAGAACCCCAATCAACTCCTTCCCACTCCCCAGGAAACTGATCATAAATTATATTTCTTTAAAGCAAAACATATATAATAATAATAATAACAACAGTTTATATACCACAGGATCGTGAAGTTCGATGCGGTTACAATAATTAGAAGATGCTACAAATTGAGTGGATTTAACAAAGCTAGTGATTAACAGCTCTAGGGATCAGTTATTGTGGAATGAGATTGTGCAGGTTAGGTTAGCTATCGATTTATCTGGCCAGAAGTTACATAATAAGCTACCCACAAAATGGCTTTTACACCACTGTTTAGGTCTAGCACAGTGGTCTCAAACTCAAACCCTTTGCAGGGCCAAATTTTGGATTTGTCAGTACTTGGAGAGCCGCAGAAAAAAATAGTTAATGTCTTATTAAAGAAATGACAATTTTGCATGAGGTAAAACTCTATAGTTTATAAATCTTTCCTTTTGGCTAAGTTTTAATAATAATATTGTAATTTATAGCTAAAGAGATATGATCAAGAAACTGTTTTATTTTACTTTTGTGATTATGATAAACATACCGAGGGCCTCAAAATAGTATCTGGCGGGCCGCATGTGGCCCCCGGGCCGCGAGTTTGAGACCACTGGTCTAGCATTATTCTTGCCTCCTTATCTGCCCCATTGGCAAAACTGGTCATGCACAAAACAAGAAGCAATGCACAGTATTGCACCCTCCTTGTGGTGTGCATCTGGCTCCCCTCTGCTACCTCGGAAATGCGGAGAGCAGACTCACCACTGGGTCCCTCCGGATCGTTTTGCTTCCAGGAGCTCCGGTGCCAGGGCGAAGAGAAGCGAACGGTGCACCGACCGTTCCTCGGTGTCTCTGCTCATCGCACGGGCTCGCCACAAGGACACTGAAAGCCAGCGTGCAAGCACAGATCGAAGGGAGGGGGATTATAAGAAATGTCACCGCCCGACAGAAAAAAAACACAAAAAAAACCCCAACCCCCACACACACTCACAAAGCAAAAGAGATGGAAGCAGGCCAAGTTTACGGACTGCGATCTGCGTTAGCCATAGTGAACTTTGATATTAGACATGGACCAGCTGCTTATCAGCCTTGCATGCTTACTCACTGTGCAGACTTCTTACGCCTTTTTTTTTTTTTTTTCCTTTTCTTTTCAATGTGGAGCTCCAAAACAAAATTTAACATTCAACAAGTTCCTCCCAAAACATTTTAAAGAGCTCCACGCGCTGTTGACAAATGCTATTTTGCAGAATGCTGTCTAACTCCTCCTCTTGCACGCTGCCACTTTTTTTTTTAAATAAAATTCTGCCCTTTTAAAAAAGACAACGTGATCTCAGCACAGCTCAGGATCGCGCAAAAACTCAGGGCTTGAAATCCGCCGCCCCCCCCCCCCCCCCCAATAATACAATTCAGAGCCTTATAAGCTTCTGATCATTCTTCTTTACGTCAATACACCATGTGTACAAAGTAGCTCTGCACAGGCACGTCACTCCGATGACAGCTTAGCGGCGAGGGAGGAGGGGAAAAGCAAGGAGGAACTGCTTGCAAGCCTGTTAGTGCTAGGGCGGCTCAGGAGGGACATTCATGTGTGATATTTCGCTCTTAAAACCCTGTGAAATGTGATTGAGCCTTAAGTGTATTACTGTAAACATAATATTTACTCTGGGTTTGTTGCTGTTTGCATGATGCAATATTGTATGTACATATCTCGTGTGCTATAAGCTAAGTGCATATCCTACCGCGGATATCAAATTTAAAAACTGAAGACACTTTACTTACTTTTACAGGGCATCTGAAAAGATATTTGGTTTGCACGGTGTTTTTTGAGTGCCTGAAATAAGTAAGTTACACAGAACTAACAGGTAGCATCTGCTTTTGAAAGGTTTCAGGCTAATGGAGGTATTTAATATATTAATTTCTATAATTCATGTACCGTATATATCGACGGTCTCCATAAGCATATACTATATGCAAGGCGGGCTGGTCATTTCCCAAAGGAATAAGTAAGAGACTGGGCGGGGCTTTAGATGCCTGAGCCAATCAGGGCCTTAGGCCCCTCCCAGTGCATTGTCGTCACCAGGTGGGAGATTGGACAGACTCCGCTGTGTTGGCGCGTTTTTGAAGCTAGTTTTGGCGTTCTGTCTTGTGCAGCGTGCCCGTTCTGTTTCATTTTCTCCGTCTAGTGAAGTCGGTGGCAGCCTTTGTGACGTAGTTCGTGGGGGGAGCAGAGATGAGCCGCTCGCGGGAGGAGGTGGAGGCCACACTGCAGATCGCCAAGCTGAAGGTGGAGGAACTGCGGCGCACCGTGCACTGTTTGTCCTTCAGCCCTAGCCTTACTGCTGGCGAGCACTGCCTCCTTGAGCTGGACTCGGAGCTTTGCAATCGCTTGGAAGCCGGCGACAGGTATCCTCTCCCGCTGTAGAGCTTTCTCGGTCACTGACAGGCTGTTCTACAATAGTACCTATTACTTGGGGCTAGATCAGGGGTCTCAAAGTCCCTCCTTGAGGGCCGCAATCCAGTCGGGTTTTCAGGATTTCCTCAATGAATATGCATGAGATCTATGTGCATGCACTGCTATCAATGCATATTCATTGGGGAAATCCTGAAAACCCGACTGGATTGTGGCCCTCGAAGAAGGACTTTGAGATCCCTGGGCTAGATGTTCTAATATTCGTTGTAAAATCCGACCTGCTGCTATCGAAGCCCTACTGTAACGATTTCAAAAAAGACAAAACATTCTCAAAAGATCCTGCATGCAAATGAGGGGGAAGATTCTCAAATGTTCCCGGCAAAATCCGACCGGCTGCTGTTGCAGGGGTGTCAAAGTCCCTCCTCAAGGGCCAGCAGTCCAGTCAGGTTTTCATGATTCCCCCAATGAATATGCATGAGATCTATTAGCATACAATGAAAGCAGTGCATGCAAATAGATCTCATGCATATTCATTGGGGAAATCCTGAAAACCCGACTGGAGTGTGGCCCTCGAGGAGGGACTTTGACACCCCTTCGCCATTGTAATGGTTTCAAAAATACCAGTCATTCTTTAAAAAACCACGCATGCAAATGAGGTTAGCAGAAGGCCGCTAAATTTACATGTGACACGTGCAGAATAAGCCTACAAATTAAAAAAAAAAACAACCCAAATTGAAGATTGGCAGGAGGGATGCCTACTTCCTCCTGCCGCCGCCATAAAGGAACCCTCTCCCCGACATCCCCCATCACCACCGCTGCTGCCATTCAGTAACCTCACCCCTCCACATTGTTCACGATGGCTGGCCGGAGGGATTGGGGGTGGCGGCAGCAGCAGTAGGAGGGAGTAAGCAACTGCTGCTGGGGGCGGGGGCAGGTGTCAGGGTGGGCTATGGCAGCAGGAGAGAGTGGGGGGCAGCAGGAGGGAGTGGGCATCCCTTTTGCTGCTTGGGAACAGGTGTTTGATTGTTATGGGGGAAGGGCTGCTGGGGGGGGTTGTATGCTGGCAGCGGGAGGGAGTGGGTATCCGTCCCACTGCTGGGGATGTTGTGCTGTGGCAGGATGGAGTGGGCATCCCTTCTGCCAATCTTCGATTTGCGGTCTCTCTTTTTTTTTTTTTTTTAATTTGTGGATGGATTCTGTGCTTATGTTGATCGCTATCACCAGTGACTCATTCCATGCAAACTTAGCAACTCTCTGCGAACCTCATCTGCATGCACGGCTTTTAGAGAATGGCTCGTCTTTTTCAAATTGTTAGATTTATGACCGCGATAGCGGTCCCTCTGATGTTAGCACGAGGGTTAGAGAATCCGCTCCTGAGAGTCAACTCATTCCCTTCTCTGTTTTGAGGAAGGGAAATCTGTTGAGAAAAAGGTATTATTTGATTTGGAGCAAAATTATGAAAGACATAAATTAGTTTGTGTCAATTTTAATCTTAGAAACTCTTTTACTAAAACAGAGTATTTATTGTGCGAATTCACATGTGGTATCCTTGTGCATGGCTTGAGCACCACTACTTGGATAGTTGAAATACAAATATTAAGCACTGGTTAATGGACACACCCACCTGTCTGGCCTGGTAAGTTTCAAGCAGAGAAAATTATCAGGTAAGATAATTTTTCCTTCCATTTCTTGTCAGTTCTAAGTGACCATAAATAAATTTGATAGTAGCTGATGGCACATAAATGTAAAAATATACATAATGCCTTTTGAGGGACAACTGAATGTGTATTTCTCTGGCATCGTTTTGTCCATTGAGCATAAAGGTAGCAAAAATTGAGCATTGAGCATAAATGTAAGCACCTAGTTAAAGGTCTATTTTTGAATGTTAGAGGTTTCACTTTTTTTCTGCATACAAAATGTATAGTTTTTGTTTTTTTTTTAAATTATTGTAGCCTTGTGATTCGTGGTGATAAAGATGAGCACGCTGTACTGTGCAGTGGGGACAAAACCTATGAGCTCAAAGTAGCTGATACTTCAAATTTGCTGCTTTTTGTTCCCAACTGCCAAACTCCGGACCAGTTTACAGATGAACAGCCAGACCTGAATCTTCTTTACACCCAGGTACAGCTGACTTTTTTTGTGGCTTATTTTTCTTCAGCTCAGGGAGCTGAAACCAGGCTAGGGAATTTGAATCTAAGCTTCCCATGTGGCAGTACAAAGTACTGCCAATTAACCACCAGTTCATCTTTTTTCAGGATTCAAAATGCTCAACTCTTTAAGCAGTATTTAGAGGGGAAGATATTGGATGTTCTTATGCCATAAAATCTGGTGCTATCTGCTTTGATAAATTAGTTCGAGTGGGGAAGATTGGTGTCAGGTCAAAAGCGTGCCGGGACAAAGGCGCGCGCAGACAATTGAGTGCAGCGCGGAGGTGCGCCCCGCAGAAAATTACTGTTTTTAGGGCTCTGACGGGGGGGGCGTGAGGGGGAACTTCCCCACTTTACTTAATAGAGATCGCGCCGCATTGTGGGAGGTTTGGGGGGTTGTAACCCCCCACATTTTACTGAAAACTTCACTTTTTCCCTGTTTTTAGGGAAATAGTTAAGTTTACAGTAAAATGTGGAGGGTTACAACCCCCTATAACGCCGGCGCGATCTCTATTAAGTAAACTGGGGGGGGCTCCCCAACAAAACCCCCCGTCGGAGCCCCTAAAAACTGTAATTTTCTTCGGCGCGCACCTCCGTCTTGCACTCAGTTGTTGGCGCGCGCCTTTGTCTTTCGCGAGGTTGTCTATGAACCAGGAAGATTAATGCCACATAGTTCCTTTTTCAGTAGGTAACATATAATAAGCTTTTGAACTATTTACGAGGGGGTGCTGAAACGTTCTCAGCCCAACCACTAGCTAAAAAGAGTGTTATTTTATTTTGCGAAGTGTCAATTGCAGCTTGGAGCGGCTGGGGCACGGGCAGTGTGTCTGGGAGGGAATGCATGGATGGAAGAACATAGCAGGGGAGGAGACATAGGCATCCTGGGACTGTCTGCCAAGTCTCTTCCCTGAAGAAGCCCTTTCTGGAAACGTCAATCGCTCCTCCTAAAAACTTACTTGCTCCACTTCATCACTGACGCTGAAACCGTGGATTGAAGACAAAGTTTTATTTTATTTTTCTTTCCAGCTTATGATTTATCTTTAATCTTATCTATTGTTTTGCCTTTTGTCTTTGTTTTGTTCTATTTCTATCATTTAAATTTCTCCAGAATTCTACTGTTCAACGGCTCCCCCTTCTGCTTCTATTCCTTTCTCTCCTCTCTTCTACCTTACAAAGTATTTAGATCAATGCTGTCTTGTTAAAATGTTTATTTTATTTTTATTTTTCCTCTAACTCTACTTTTCACTTCTCTATTACCCTCCAGGTACTTTAGTTAGATTGTGAGCCTTCGGGACAGTAAGGGAATTTTTCAAGTACCTTTCTTATTTCTAATCTTAATGTATATTTTCTGTAAACCGCTTAGAACCTAACGGATGTAGCGGTATATAAGAAATAAATTACATTACATTATTATAATGCTGTGTTTTGACATTGTTTCAAATCATTGATTGAACCATGTCAATGAAAATTGTGGAACTCCGAGCTGTCATGTAGTTCCTATTCCTGCAGAAGAAAACTCCAATGGAAATCTGTGAATGTATGATGAAAATATCGAGTGACAAATGCCCATCATACTCCACAATGAAGAAGTGGTATGCAAACTTTCAGTGTGGAGATTTTGAGACCGAACAAGCAGCAAGGTCTAGCAGGCCTCAAACGGTATCAGCTGCTGATATTGTTGACCATGTCCATGATCTGATTTTGACAGATTGGCAAATATTGGCTAAAACGATTGCTGAGATACTACAGATATCCAGGGAGTGTGTTGGGTGTATAAACCACGAGCAGCTGGGTATGCAGAAGCTGTCAGCCCAAGTACATGCCCAAATGTTTGAATGCTGATGAGAAGCAACATTGAGTGGACACTTCCAAGTTGATTTTGCAGCATTTTCAGTGCGCTAGTGCCAACCTTTTTGGAATGACTAGTTACTGTTGATGAAACATGGTTACACTACTGTGATCCTGAGTCGAAGTAGAAACATAGAAAGGTGACGGCAGAAAAGGGCTACAGCCCATCAAGTCTGCCCACTCTACTGACCCACCCCATTAAGTAGTCCATGCAATGACAGCACTCGGGTTCTCCAAGGTCAAGGAAATTCAAGAACCAAAAGTCAGCCAGGATAGGTCATGACCACAGTGTTTTGGGATCATGAAGATGCTGTAATAACTGACCACCTTCCAAGGGGCCAGTTAATGCAGAATACTACTGTAAGTAGCTATGCCTATTTAAGAAGGCATTGAAAAAAAAAATGAGGGGAAACAGCGGAAAGGAGTTCTCTTTTGGAAGACAATGCGCCTACTCACAAGGCCGGCAAAACAATGGATGTTTTGACACAGTTGGGAGTTTCAGTGTATACCATGCACCCTACTCGCCAGATCTTGCTCCATCTGACTTATTTTCTGTTTCCAAACTAGAGAATGACACGGTGACAAAATTCATCACCGTTCCCGTCCCTGCGGATAACCGCAGGAAACCATCTTCATGTCATTCTTTAAGGAAAGAGGGAAGAATCAGAGTATGAATGGCCACAACCACTGACCCACAAGCTTTGCTTTGAAGAATGCTGGTGTAGAAGGACTGAGGTTGAGATAGACACTAAAGAATGACAGTCTCTGGTATCCAGAGCAGATATTGTGATGTCATAATGCCTAAGAGCCAATCACATCAGTAATGTCACAATGGCTTCATTATCCCTGGCTCACAAAAGAATCAGAGTATGAATGGCCACAACCACTGACCTACAAGCTTTGCTTTGAAGAATGCTGGTGTAGAAGGACTGAGGTTGAAATAGACACTAGAAAATGACATGGGATTATTTCCCGCGGTTATCCGTGGGGACAGGAACGGTGATGAATTTTGTCACCGTGTCATTCTCTATTCCAAACCTTAAAGAGAATTTGAAAGGGTGACAATTTTCAAGTGATTTGGAGGCGATTGCAGCAGCAGAGCAGTATTTCAGTGACTAGACATCAGAGTATCTTTTATAATGGTTACAGAAACTTCAGACTTGATGTGCCAAGTGTGTTGAACTTGGGGGTAAAAATGCAGAATAACTTGTAAATTACATGGTTCCATGTCATTTCAGTACCCCCTCATAGACATGTATATTTTTTGTTAGAATCATGGCTTATCTTGTATAAAGAACTGTACACACACAGCAATATGACAAAATATTGTGTAGGTTTTTTTATCCCCCCCCCCCCTGGAGAAGACTACCTCCTGTAAAAGGCAGAGTCCTTCAAAAAGAGTTACAATTTCAACCTGTGGTGTGTGACCTGGTTTGCTTTTAGTGAATTATTAAATGTTTAGGCAGGAGAATTGGACATTTCTTAACATGCTATAACGCTCTTTGCAGGTTTGTGGTTTCTCCAGTCATTATTGGGAGTTAAGAAAATGCCGGCCTAAATTGAAGAAACTGAAGAAACTTCTGATGGAAAATACTTATGAGGGGCCAGATGTGGAGAAAGAAAAGAGTTTCTGTGGTTCTAAGGCAAGGCTTTTAAATGTGTACGTTTGTTCCATCTGTAGCTGAGACCTAGAAATTCATAGCTGAGCTTCACCTCAGTTTATTACAACTTCTAGCAGGTTGTTTAACTTTCTTCTACGCAGATTGAGATAGAGGGTTGTTTGTATCCTATGCATGTTGGAGATGGGGGTAGAACCCTCTTACTGGTTTAGATGAGTGGGCAGAGGTAACATCATATTGGTGTTATAATGCTAAGTACTGAATATT
Source organism: Geotrypetes seraphini (assembly GCF_902459505.1). Lineage (NCBI taxonomy): Eukaryota > Metazoa > Chordata > Amphibia > Gymnophiona > Dermophiidae > Geotrypetes > Geotrypetes seraphini. The sequence continues at coordinate 46,211,579 of NC_047085.1, forward strand.
TGGCTTTTATATTTGTTGTTTCAGGCTTGGAACATAGGAATTTTAAATTGTAACCTACTCTGTATGACCATTTGGTTGAAAGCAGTAGATTATAAAAATCGATCAAAGAGACTATAAATCAGGGGTGTCAAAGTCCATCCTCGAGGGCCGGAATCCAGTCGGGTTTTCTGGATTTCCCCAATGAATATGCATTGAAAGCAGTGCATGCAAATAGATCTCATGCAGATTCATTGGGGAAATCCTGAAAACCCGACTGGATTCTGGCCCTCGAGGACCGACTTTGACACCTGTGCTATAAATAATAAACCATATAACAGTGAGGAGAGGCATTTGCCTCTTTCAGATGTCTTAGTTTGCAGGAATGGGCAGAGCACCAGTTAAACTGAAAAAAAATGGAAAAGAGTTGAACCGATAGTTGTTGATCCCTAAGTGGGAATGCTGTGAATCAATTGAATCTCACAAGTTAACTGTAAGCATGTTTATTCATTATTGCATACAATGATATCACCAGGCAAGGAAAAAGATCTGATCAAAGAGAAATTGTCTTTCCCACGGTCATATGATTTTCAAATTCCAACTAGCAAACCTTCTCCTTTTTTATAGGCAAAATTTGTCAAGTCATAGTGGTGGTCAGCTTTTGGAAAAATTACATTTTGGCATAAACAAGACACAGACTTCCTATAAACAGGACTAGACTTAAAACCTACGTTTCTAGGTACCGTATATACTTGAATATAAACTGTGATTTTGGGGCGAGAATTCGAAGGAGCCATTATGGAAGCCACTCAGCACTGAACAGCAGCGCAAAATCGCGCGCCTGCTTGTGCTTCATCTCAGCGGCCGAAGACGCTCACAGGCAGCCAGTTAATAGCGGGGCAGGAACTTGGAAAGTTTGTTCCTGTCCGCTGCACCTCCGCCGACGATCACCAGTAGAGCCTGAGGCTAGGACAGGGAGGGTGGCAGGCTCCAGAGCCTGAATGGTAGGGAGGGTGCAGAGTCTGACGGGGGAGGGAAGGAAGGGGGCTGGGTACAATGCCTGACAGGGGAGGGATGGAAGGGGGCTGGGTGCAATGCCTGACGGGAAGGAGGGAAGGAAGGAAGGGGGCTGGGTGCAATGCCTGACAGGGGAGGGAAGGAAGGAAGGAGGCTGGGTGCAATACCTGACATGGGAGGGAAGAGTGCTGGGTGCAGTGCCTGGCAGAAAGGGAGCTGGGTGCAGAGCTTGACAGGGCAGGGTACTTGAATATTAAGCCACCCGACTTATATTAGAGTCAACCATTTTTTTCCCCTTCTTTTTGGGGAGAAAAGGGGGGTCTCGTCTTATATTCCGGTTGACATATTCGAGTATATACGGTAGGTTTACAGCAGGGCAGTGACTGGGGAGGGTTTCCATATCCTCCCATTCTGGGTCTGACCAATCATCAGGCTGTTCTATCTGTCTCTGTGGTTTAGCCTGTGAAGATCGCTTTCTGATTTTACCTCCACCTTTTCTATGCAACTTCACTGGGACCATAGCAGGCACGGAGCCTGACTGGTCACAATGTATTGATAACATTTATTGAAGGGGGGTCCATGATGGTAGAGGTGACTGACTGATAGCAATCACAGAGTTTTAGTGCAATGGAAAGTCAGACTTGGAATGTGAGCATCCCAAGCTGTAATGTTTTTAAAGGAATCTGTTAATCTCCCTTTTAAAAAGAAATCGGAGTAACAAATCTGTTGCAGGTTGTGCAGGCTATTATAGCACAATTAAATTATTTTAATGTTTGGGAATTTCAGCTAGATTAGTCTCTTATGTGTTTAAGGTACTGTACAACATTGTGTGCACCTGGTAACGCTATAGAAATAATAAATAGTAATAGTGACCTCAATAGCTTCTGTATTCTATGGCATTTGCCCAGAAATAGGTATGAAGAAAAAATTTAAATTGAATCAGGTTGGGCAGACTGGATGGACCATTCAGGTCTTTATCTGCCGTCATCTACTATGTTACTATGTTTTATGTATTTGCAGATTGGTTGTGGGAAGTAGGTGGTGGGACAGAGCAGCCCCACCCCTTTAGAAAAAAAAAAGCTTTGGTTCTTTTATTCGTTCAAGCAAGGGTTATTTTAAAATTATCCTGTTTAACTTTCAAGATCACTCACAGCTTGGCTCCTTCTATGATGTCTGGTTGGCTAGATATGAGATCTGGTATAAATATGTTTATTTGATTTCTGCTTTTTTAAAGAAAGTTTGCACAAATGTGCAAGTTTTGAGGCTGCTCACTTTTGGAATAGCCTTTCCTTGAATATTAGATTTATTTGGGATGTCTTCAATTAAAAATATTTCAGAAATATTGTTTCTCTATGCATTTCATTCTTTCCATGTTTATGTATTGGATGAGTTGAATTAGTTTAGCTTTTGAGATGTTTATGAGCATGGTTCAATTTTTTTTTTTTCTAATTTCCTTTTTTTATCTGCCTTGAACTATTTGTGGTTAAGCAGATGATAACTTCTTCATTTATTAGGAACACACTAGTGTCACTGAAATACAGAGAAAGCAGAAGAGAACAATGCTTAACTGTTCTTCAGTTAGGAGCTAACATTATGTTTGGTTTGGTGTGCCATGAGGATTGAGTGAATTCCAGTGTACCACAAAATAGAGTGAAAAGCACTGATGCTAAATTTTACATTTGGTTTTCAGTACGGCACACTTTATCCTTTAGCTCGAACCAATCCTTAATATTTACCTCTAGTAGTCCACTGTTAGTGATTACTGTCAAATTCAAGCTTTTGCGTTTTTCATAAGAACCTCAGAACACCACATTTGGGCCACTTTGGGTCCAAAAGATTTGAAGTAGAGCTGACAAATATCTTACCACATGGAGCCACACTACCAGCCAGTGTGTGCCAGTGACATCCGTCCTCCTTAATCTGTGTTTCTCTCGAATTCCCCGTCCTCCCTTATCTAGACTTATGCCACCAGTCTTTCTTCTCAGCCCCCACTACACACATATACTAGATCTGGAGCAGTGTATTTATATCTTCTCTCTCCCTGGAACCCTCACTGTACACACCTGACCCAGACATACCTCTAAAGGCAGGAGTAATTCTGAATTGCCCCTGCCTTCTTCAGAAAGGCAGTGCCTGACCTCCTAGTGGTGTGTTGAATGTTGCCATTTTGAAAGATGGCAGCACGAGAGGCAAGATCGATTCTGCCTTAGAAGTTGGTAGGGTATTTGGCAGCCAGAAGAATATCCAGGAAATATTTGGGAGAGGGAAGGAGTTCAGGGCTGCCTTTTGACTCACAGGTCTTGCATTGAAAAACATTGTCTTAAGAAACTAATAGTGGTACTTAGTTATTGTGGAAGAAATAGATGTATTCTTCATGAACTCCTATTTTGTCCCTGTGTCTAGCTACCTAGTCCTTGTTTTCCTACATAAATATTTTTCACTCTCTTGCAGTACACTACAGAAGACTTGCTAGATCACATTCAAGCCAGTGAGCAAGAATTAATGGATCAGTTGCACACTATACATGCATGCAATATTGAAGGTACTGTATATATTAATTAGCAGATGTATTCTGGATATTACATTTTAGCCCCTATCAATAAGAGCTTCTAATGAAACCAGAGATCTTTCAGGATGCACTGCTTTGCACATCACAGGTGGTTGGATTACCTTCCCTTTTTTTCCTCCTCTATTTGAATGCTTTTGATATTTATGCAACTTATTTAAATTTGAATTATATATTCACCGAGGACACACAAGCATAATATTCTCACATGTGGGTGATGTCATCATACAGATACTGCCAAGTGCATTGTCATTTTTAAATCACTATGCAGTACCCATACCACGTATGTGCCGGTGCTTTCCTGCCCGACGTCAACTTGCAGGGCCACCAGTTCTTAGTTTTCTGTGGAACCAAGAAGCTGTGTCTTTTGGTTTCTCCTTAGTACGTCACATTTTGAAATCTTTTTGTGTCTTCCCGGTTGCATTTTATAGTACTTTTCTTTATAGTTCTTTATTGTTCTTGATTTTCTTAGTCATTACTTCAGTTTTGGTTAAATATTTCTTCATTTTTTATTTTTTTAACCTTTGGGCCACTTTGAGACCTTTTTCATCCTAGGGAGCATTCAGTATACTCGAGCTCCTGGGCCATCAAGCTTTTTGACTTCACATCAACTGTTTTTCCCTCCACATTAAGAGGGTGCCAAGTGGCTTCAAGAAATGTATTTGAAGTAATTGGACCATTTCAGGCTCTGATCTCCATAATTGGTGTGTTCAAAGTCTAGATTCTAACCATTGGGACATTCGCTGTGACTTCTGTCTTTGTATTGCTAAAGAAGGCACTTAAAGCCTGATAACATAAGAGTGAAAACTTTTTTGGTTTGGCATGCTTTTTGTTACTATATAATAGGGCATGGGTAGATGATATGCACCCTTGAAACATCTTGGATATTGTCTTTTTCCCATTACTGCCAACTTTAATTTGTGTGCTTGCAGCATTGGTACATGCAAGAACAGTTACCCTATCCTTTGTGACTTAAAACCAGATGGTGCTTGTTCATCAGCTGTTGTCATGTTTTTCTAGGAACATAACACCAGTAGAGAGCTGTTTCATCAGCAGTGTAAATTTCTTCAGGACCAAGGTTTCCATCAGATATCCTCTTAGAACATTCATCAATGTAACTTTCAACTGCAGAAGCTTTTTCACCACTGATTTTGTGATATTTAACACCATAATACTTCCTAAATTTCTACAGCCAACCTTCTGAATATTCACTCACCATCGATGTTCAGTTCTTGATGATATATTTTGGCTTCATTACCATTAAACCAGTCAATGGATTGTGTTCACGCTGCCTTTGCTGAACCCACTCGATCAGCATACGATCAAAATGTTCTCATTTTTAACCTATGCAATGTTTTTCTGTTTTTCATTTATTTCTGGTCATCGCTCTCACTGTAAAACTTCAACAACTTATCATTGTTTCTTTAAGTAGTATATGGCTGTTGTTCCAACAGAATATTCTTCAATTAGTCGTTGGAAGGACACACTATGATCAAGCTTTAACTTTCTGGCCCTGATTCTACAAAGTGCGTCCCAATTTTAGGCAGCTGTAGGCGTCCTACAGCTGTCTAATCAGCCAATCGGGATGCACGTTTTTTTAAAAAATGCTCCCCAGGCAGGCTGCCTATATTGAAGGCGCCTCCGGGAGCCTAGGGAGGCCCGCAAGACGCCTAAGCTCGCCTAAGGGCCTTAGGCGGGCCTTAGGCGAACCTAGGCGGCTCTACGCGTCTCCCTAGTAGAGGAAGAGACGCATAAAATGTAGGCCAGCAAAATGCTGGACCAATCAGGCCTTAGGATTAGTGGGGATGGGCGGCCCGCTATGCCTAAGGCCTGATTGGTCCAGGCTTCTAGAGCCTGGGCCAATCAGGCCTTAGATTTAGCGGGGATGGGCCGGGAAGGGGCGGGCCCATCTCATTTCCACGAGGCGGGCCTGTCGGCTGGACGGCAGCAAGACCCATCCAGCCGACCAACATTTAAACGTTAGTTAGGGGAGGGAGGTTAGTTTGGGGGGGGAGTCGTTGGGTCGTCGGGCTTTCCGGCAGGAGGATTGGGCATCCTCCTGCCGGTGATTACCAGTTTGGGGGGGGAGAGGGGTTCCAGGGGGGTTCCGGCAGGAGGATTGGGCATCCTCCTGCCAGCGATGGGACAGGCGGCCGCGGCCGCTATACTTATTGCAGCAGGGAGATCCTTTGCTGCCTTAAGTATAGCGGTCGCGTCTAATTTAATCCGATTCTCTAACCGGCGTCTGTACCATGGGTGCTGGTTACAGAATCGGGGTTTAGTGTAGGACCGATTCTGTATAGGACACCTCTCCTGGGCGTCCTGTACAGAATCAGGGCCTCTGTGCTGTTGACAGAGATAAATACTTCCTTTTCTGGCTTCTCACTACTCTTAGTGGAATCTGTAGCTCTTTGACATTTTCTAGCCCCCTCCCCCAACCTGCATTCGTTTCAGCATGTGTCAAGTTGAGGAAATTGACTATTTTTGGGTTGTGTCAAATTTAGGCTTTTGAAGCTTTTCGGTGTTCAGAATTTTGGGTAAAGTATCTTGTTACTATAGTAACTTTTTAGTACAAGGGATATTTGGCTTAGAGCTTTGCACTACCCTGCTGACATTTTTGTTATTTAATTATGATTACGTAATTTTTAATTCTCTTCCTCTCTTCTTTTTCTTCTTTCTTTCTTTGACTCCTGTTTATTTTGTTGTTGCTGTTTTTAAATTCCTTCTGTTAGGATTTTTTTGTATGCATACTGCATAAAAGATACATTATTTGTCCATCTGTGGAATATTAAGTTCAAGTAAATAGCCTGGTTATTTCACAGGGTTTAAAAAAAAAATATGGTAACTATTAAGTGTAAGATTTGTTAGACTAATGAATTAAATGTGAAACTTTTCTGTTAAGGTGGTTAATATAAGGAAAATATGGGAAAGCTGGGGTAACGTATGATAAATATCATCCATTGGATGAGATTTATCTCATTAGGCCAGTCTAACTAAGGATACATCTTCTCAGTTGTAATCTGCCTTCAATTGTAATGGTTAAACTTTAAAAGCTCATTTATTATTATTTCATTCCCTTTTTAGCTTATTAGCAACCTCTGTAAGTTAGATTTTTATAGCTAACTACTTTTGAATGGCAACTTTTAACAATGCCCATCAGAGTAGAACACATTGAACGAGTGGAACCTTCAACATATCGGAATGAATGCCCATAAAATGCAAATATCCTTTCATCAAAAGTAGTATGAAATGAATTCTTTAGCTTGGTGTACTTTTGTGCTGTTTCCTGGCAGGATGTTGGCGGATTCTTGATTTTGATTATGAGATGAAACTTCTGAGTCATGTCATCCAGCTTGTAGACTCCGAATCCTGGTCCTTCAGTAAAGTGCCATTAAGTCTGTGTCTTCAGGAGCTTGAAACCTTGGAACCAAAGTAAGTATATTATAAGTGTATGATAAGTGGTGAGAGGCTGATGTGCACAGAGTAGACCTTGGGGGGGGGGGGATTGTTTTGCCACCTTGAGATCCTATGATGCTATGGTTCTCATTTTTAAAAGAGAAAAATGTCTCAAAAGCAGCACAGAGTGACAGATGATTTTCAGAACTCATATTTGAGACTTTTTTTTTTTTTTGCTTCAGTTTGTCTAAATCACAAGGGGATTGTGTTGGGAGTGGGATTTGGGAGGGCCCAGAATTTGGACATTTTTCAGCGATAATGGAACAAGATAAAACCATCTAGGGACATATTTTGTTTAAATTTAAATCTATTTCAATCATGACTAAATCACAAAATAGTGCCTTGACTGACCAGATGATCATCAGAGGGATTAAGGCATTAACCCCCCCCCACAATCTCCCAGTGATCATTGACCTCCCTCCCATCCGCCAAAGATATGATAGTACATACCAGGCTCAGTAACAATTTCAGATATTATGGCCAGCTGCAAAGGAGTTGGGTTTTGTTTTTTTTAAATGTGTGCTGTGTGCTCACACAACATATGCACAGAGGAAAATTTTGGGATGGCATTCCTGTTTGTGAATCACAAGGAAAGTTCATTAGAATACTAATGAGCGCCTTGTAATGCATTTGCATAGGGTTCTCAGTGGCTGCTATGCCAATCGGTAGCAGCCACAGAGAACCCTCTTGTACATCGGGAGGAGAACTTTCCATGCCCGTAAGACTGTTTTAACAAGTCTTACTGCCATGGAAAGCTTTTGAGCATCAGGACCCTAGTTTTTATAGTTTTTGAGAGAGTAAACAATCACTTTGCATTTACCTATTCTCCATAAAGGAGTTTTTTTTAGACCTCTTATCATATCTCTCCTCAGCAGTCTCTTCTTCAGGCTGAAGAACCCTAAACTCTTTAGCCTTTCCTCATCTGAGAGTTGATCAATTCCCTTAATCATTTTGGTTGCCTTTCTCTGCACCTTTCCAAGTTTCACTGTCTTTTTGAGATGCAGTGACCAGAATTGCACACAGTATTTAAGATGAGGCTGCTCTATGGAGGTATTATGATAGTCTTTGTTTTATTATTTATTCCAGTGAAACGAGTGCAGAAGTCCTGAACTTGTGGGTAGTCAGCCTTAAACCGCAAGTTTCTTGCAGAAGGCATCAATTATTTTCTTTGACTCCACCTCCCTCTCTAGTGGGCTGTAATGTAGCCATTTAATTTTTCCCTTCTGAAAGCAAATTGTAATGGTGTCTCTAATCTGCTTTGACTTTTTTTCAATTCTTTTGGGGGGTTTTGTTCCCGGGATCTCAAAGCTTTTGGTGCTGCAGAGGTTCCCAGTGTCCATGGGACAGCTCTGACTGCAAGAAGACAGACTTTTGGTAAAGAAGTCTGTAGCTAGCAGTCTTCTCTAATTTAGAGTACCTGCCTAGCCAGCCTGCTTTAACAGTTAAGGATGCTCGGGGCCCGTTCCCTTTTTAGCAAGTCTTACTTCTGATTTTGTTTGGGGCTTGAGCACAGGCTCTGGGGCTTCGAGGAGGGCTGGAGTGGGAGCAGGCTGTATTCTCTCTCCCCCTATTGATGTGCATGGAGCTGTGGGAGTTGAGGTCTCAGCCCACTGTCTGTGGTTTGGCTGGCATCTGGTAGACTGTAACATTTTTTTCTTAAGGATTCAAAGGGGAAAATAAATCTAAAAGAGATGATGGCGTAATGAAATGAGTAACGGCAATTGGCACCAGGATTATGTTCCTATTGTATGTAGTTCACACTAACTTGCACAAAGTCACCGATACAGGTGATTGAGGCCAGCAGTGTGCCTGATTTTAAGGCTAAATGGGATCGAAAGGTGGGATCTCTTCGCAAAGGGAGGTAGGGGAGGGTCATTGGTGTGGGCAGATTTGATGGGCCTTGGCCCTTATCTGCCGTCACTTTCTATGTTTCTAAAGTCTCTCAATTGTATGTAGTAACGCTCGGGGCTCCTTATACTAAGCTGCGCTAGCGTTTTTTAGCGCACGCTAACCCCACGCTACACGCCAAAAACTAACGCCAGCTCAATGGTGGCATTAGTGTCTAGCGTGCAGGGCAATTTAGCACGCGCTAAAACTGCTAGCGCAGCTTAGTAAAAGGAGCCCTCAGTGTCCCTTTAAATGGATTCTTACATAGATTCACTTCACTGTACTTGTATGACTAGAAGTTGCATTGTTAATTTGATGTTGTTTGGTTTGGGTTTTTTTTTCCAAGTATCTTTATTAGCAATTGTAAAGGGAACATACAGCCAGGAGTGGGGAGAATTCACTTATTATTTCTTCTTTCAGGGATATGATAGAACACTGTTTGGAATGTTATGGAAAGAAATGCACAGATGAAGGTGAGTTATATTGACCGAGTATTTAAAGACTTTCTCTCCTCTCCGTGGGTACTCATTGGAAAAAAAAAAAATTAATTTTGAAGTTATAATGGGGAATGGAAGGTATGATTCATTGATGCCAGTGGGAGCTTGCAGACATGAGTATCTGGGTGTAACTACTGTGTTTCCCCGAAAATAAGCCCTAGCACAATTTTTAAAGATGCTCCTAATATAAGCCCTACCCCAAAAATAAGCTCTAGTTAACATCAACCCCCAAAGTCACCCTGACACTCCCCAACTCCATCCCTGATACTAGTGCTGCCCAATTTTCCAATCATCTCTCCCTTCTCCTCCTCCTCCCCCCCAATTTTTCTTCTTTCCTTTCTCTCCCCCCCATGTGCAGCATCTTTCCTCGCCTCTCACCCATCCCCTTCTGCAGCAGCTCCGTGGCCTCCAAAAACAGCGGCAGTGCTCTGAACAGGTTACATCACATCCTTCCCCGCCAGGGCTGAAGCAAGGCCTTTCCTCTGCAGCGTCTTTATATCCCCCCTCCCATCCTTCTTTGCAGTGGAACCCCACCTACCTTCCCACCATGAGCCTGACATACCTCCACTCCAAAGTCTCCAAAACACCAGCAGTGGCAGTTTTTCTATCAGTGATGCAGCAGAGGAAAGGCCCTGGCAGGGAAGGCTGTGAAGCAGCCCATTCAGAGCACTGTCGCCGCTGCTGTTTTGGAGACTTTGGATTGGAGGTATGTCAGGCTCATGATGGGAGGGTTGGTGGGATTCTGCTGCACAGAGGGATAGAAAGATGCTGCAGAGGGAAGGCTATGGAAGGCTGCAAAGCAGTCTGTTTAGAGCGCTGCCGCTGTTTTTGGAGGCCTCGGAGCAGCTGCACAAGGGGATGGGTGAGAGGTGAGGAAAGATGCTGCACATGGGGGGGGGGGGAGAGAAAGGAAAGAGGAAGAATTGGGTTGTACATGAAAAAAATAAGACATTCCCCGAAAATAAGCCCTAGTAGGTTTTTTGAAGCACAAATTAATATAAGACCCAGTCTTATTTTAGGGGAAACACAGTACTTGTTTGCAATGTGTGAATGTGTTAAAAGAGCTTAAAAATGGTATGAAGTTTGCTTAAATAAATGCGAGGTCAGTTAGGAATAAACTTCCTATAATCTATTTGTTGTGTATGGACCAGTATGATGTAATTATGTTTGACAGAATTATGGCTGTTGAAAACGGTTCATAGAAAACCCCGCGAAAGACAAAGGCGCGCGCCGACAACTGAGCGCAAGATGGAGGCGCGCGCCGAAGAAAATTACAGTTTTTAGGGGATCCGACGGGGTTTTTGTTGGGGAGCCCCCCCAGTTTACTTAATAGAGATCGCGCCGGCGTTATGGGGGGTTTGGGGGGTTGTAACCCCCCACATTTCACTGTAAACTTAACTTTTTCCTTAAAAACAGGGAAAAAGTGAAGTTTTCAGTAAAATGTGGGGGTTACAACCCCCCATGCCCCCCACAACGCCCCTACAACGCGGCGCGATCTCTATTAAGTAAAGTGGGGGGGTTCCTCCCCACGCCCCCCCCCCCCCGTCGGAGCCCTAAAAACAGTAATTTTCTGTGGTGCGTGCCCCCGTGCTGTGATCAATTGTCTGGGCGCGCCTTTGTCCCGGCGCGCTTTTGACCTGACACTGTTGAAAACAGCTTTAGTTAGACAGTGTTACCCTTAAGGCTGTGCTTGGGACTAAGCTTGCAGAGTGAGGAAGTGGGGAGGCGGAGATTTAGGGCTCCTTTTATGAAGCCGCAGTAGCGGTTTAACGCGCGTAATAGCGCACGCTAAACCGCCGGACGCGCTAGCCGCTACCGCCTCCTCTTCAGCAGGCATTAGTTTTTCAGCTAGCGCAGGGGTTAGCGTGCGATTAAAAGTCACGCGCGTTAAAGCCGCTAACGCGGCTTCATAAAAGGAGCCCTTAGGGTTTCATCGATCAGTATTGGGTTTTAAATTGGTTGATGCCTCAGCGAGTGAGATGGGGGAAATGTGTGGTGATACAGAATGAAAGTTTGGTGCTCTTTGTGGTATCTTTTACCTCCTGGTGTTGTGGTGACCCAAGGTTTTCCTTTTATGGATTTTTAAATGAATTTTAACAATAGATTTTACAAAAATGTGTTCGTTAGGTGATTTTTAATGTTCCCATTAAAGCCTGGCAATTTGGAGGGAACTGATTATGTAATGTTTGCGATGCTGTCTGCATTATTGCTCAGGTGTTGGGGATTTTTTTTGTTTTGGTTTTTTTTTTTTTTTTAACACACCAGGTGGGCCATATATTTGATATTTTTATCACCACAGTTGTTGGGGATCATTAGAATAGGATGTTGTATCAGCAGCTGAACAGTCTGACTATTCTCTTTTTTTTATTTTATTTTTTCATTTAAGACCGGTGAAGGGGACGATAATAGTTTTAAGGAAAATAACAGTGCGCCCACATTTTGACGTTTGTGATTTAATGAATGAATGAATGAATACCTGGCTTAATTATAGATGATTCCATGTCTATACATTATGGAGCAGAGCATTGAAGTACTATTTTTACTGGAGCTCCTGAGAAAGTAATTGAAGTGAAGAATGTTTATGTTTCATGTCCCTGGAGGTCTGCAGCAGTGTGTCAAGTAAGGAAGGAAGTTAGAAAAACAGAACGGAAGTAGTGAAAAACAGGGAATAGCGAGGATCATGAGGATTTTAAGTTGAGACTACTATTATTTGAGTTTGTGTGAAAATAAGTATAATAAATTCTTTCAAGAAAGGGTGAAGAATGCATTGAATAGACTTTGTGAACTATATCGTACTGTTTGGTTCTTTTTGATAAATGAATATAAGAAGTTTGAAGGAATCAGATGTTGAGCATTATATGGAATATTTGAGATATAAATTGAAATCTATTGGGAAAGTTTTTTGGGTGGTGTGATGAGAGTAGATGTGCAATTATATAGAACAGCTAAAAAATGGGTAGAATTTGAGGGGGTTGAGGAAGATGATGTAATTAGGGAGATTAGAGGATGCTTGAACTGCTGCTTTTATTATTGAATTCCTGACTGCTTCCCTTGCTTTTAGAGGGCATGAACTGCTGTGTCTGTTTGTTTATGGACTTTTGGCTGCCCTGCTTAGCGATGTGCCTGAAATGCTGTTTCTTTTCCTATTATAAAGCCTGCTATCCTAAGTTAATTGAATTTTTATTTACTTTTCCTGTTTTTGTAAAGTACTGGATTTCTGTTTCAGTTTATGAGCATTGTGTGGGCTAAAGAGTGACTGGCTACCAGTTCCTTTGGCCTAAAGTCACCTAAAGTTAGGAAATAAATGCTGGTTTGCACTAAACACTGGATTGCCTCAGGGTTTTTTTTCTCCTTCTTCCCCACCCACACTGTTGCAGTGGGTAAAATACCCATTGGTCAAGACCAATATTTCTGTTTACAAGAAAGAAGATTAGCAAAGGTAAGAACCTAATCTTCCATTACAATGCTAAAGTGCTTCAGCCAATCACTCCCTAAAATCTATGAAATAAAAAGACATACATTAAAATGCCCAAGTGCTTGACCTAATTGTTCCCAGCATGCTTCAAATTTTAACTAGTGCTAATTTATAGTTACTACTTTTTTGACCTACAGAGATGGATTGGAAATGATTAGAATGGATAAAAGGACTTTGTGCAAATGTGAACAGGGCAGAAAGGATATAACAGAGTACAGATTTATTTATTTTATTTTTCAGATTTCAAATCCACATATTGAGAAACCCATCGAGGCAGGGTACAGGGTCACCCACCATATTCATGTTTATAGAGTAATATACATTTGTTTTCAAATGTGAATATATTCATTGCTACTGAACACTCAAAAAGATAGTCTCAACAAATCTCTTGTTTTTCAGTCCAAACCAATTATGCAGCTGTGTACCTTTGAGCTCTTCCAAGGAAACGGAGCACAGAATTGTCTTTATCTTGTATATGCAACTTTGCTTTCCAGTACTAAAGTTTTATATGAAATGTAAGCCTGTGACTAGACAAGAATCGAGATTATTTCCATAAACTCTGAAGGGGAAAGAGAATGCAGCTGCTCAATCCATCCTATGATTGAAAGCCATGGATTAATATCCAGGTCTCTCTCTCTCACTCCTTTCTTAGTGGAAGATGTTTATTTTGCTCTGAATGAGGATAAGATCTGCAGAGCCATGGCACAGATGTTGCTGCAGAACGCAGTGAAGTTCAATCTGGCTGAATTCCAGGAAGTATGGCAGCAGAGTGTTCCTGAGGGCATGACCACTAGAATGGACCAGCTCAAGGTAGTAACTAGTGCCAACATGTTTTGCTTTTCATCCAATTCTAAATGGTGACTCTAGAATAGGTCTTGCGGTCACATCATATTACATCTTCTATGCCAGTTTCTTCCTTAAGGCAGGATATTTCTTTTTATATTTTTCTGGTCATGCTTTAATTAAATTATTATACACTGTCTCTATAAAGGAAGTAGTTTGTATTAGTTGAATCTGTCTGCCATCACAGTAGTTTAAGGTTAAGGAGGGATACCCTGTAAGAAGTAATGCTGCTACGGGATAGATAGATCTTTAGTATGTACAGACTTGTTTGGCCAGTTGACTTATTTACAAAGGGGTACTGAAAAGTTCTCAGCCCAACCAACTTCCTATATTCTAAATGTTATTTTGCCACTGTAGCTGAAAAGTGTTATTTTATTTTGAAAAGTGCCAATTTGCAGAATCATAATGCTATGTTTTGACATTGTTTCAGATCATTGATTGAATCATGTCAACGAAAAGTGTGGAATTTTCAAGTATGGAACTCTGAACCGTCATGAAGTTCCTATTCCTGCATTGTCTGTGTTACTTAAAACTATTGAATTCAGTACAGTTTGATTCAGCAGGTCTCAACCCATCACTCAGAGCATATTCAGCCAGGTTTTCAGAATATTTACAATGAATATGCATATGAGAGACTTGAATTTCAAGAAAGAGAGTACATACTCATCATTCCCATGTGTATTCATTTTGGATATTTTGAAAACCTAATTAGGGTTAAGAACCAATTTAAATGAGTATTTTGTTTTGACCATCCATTTTACATGTCTAGGACAATATCTCAGCTGGATTTTTGTGCTTTCTTGTTTGTGTTTTTCAACCTAGTTCTTTCTCCTGCCTGGTCAATCTGGTGTGCAGCATATGAAAACATCTGTAATGAAAATCCAAAAATTAACACAAATGAAGGGGTGCTGAAAAGTTCTCAGACAAACCAAGAACGAAATGACATTGAACCATGAAATTTTATTACCACCTTGCTTGTTTCATTTAGTTGTGGTTTAAAGGCATTGTTCTTTAATATTTGCATTTAGAGCAGAACTAAACTTACATTGTTTCGGGGAGTTTCTCCGCACCCCCCCTCTCATGCTTGCACTATAGGACTTGCTAGCAAGTTTGGCACTGACTGAGGCCTAGATGCACTAAACGCTCCGATTGTGTACCAATGGTTGCTAAACCAGTTCAATTAGTTTAGCGACTAACTGAATTTGCCAACCTAATGTTCAGAATGGCTCACCACTTGGTTTTCCTTGCGTTCATATATTCTCTGACTCTGATGTGATAACTCATTATTGTTACTAGGAATAATTACTAATGAAAGAAATCATATGATTATATTTATTTATTTATTTAGATTTTTATCCCGTCCTCCCAGTAGATCAGAACGGTTTACAAGTAAAAATTCACAATGGAGTGAATTGAACATACAAGATTACCGTATTTTCACATAGATAACGCGCACCCGTGTAAAACGCGCACACGGGTATAGCGCGTGGGAAACACAAATTTATGTAAATAAATTTTTATATACCGCGCTCACGGGTATACCGCGCATGCCGCCCCGACTCTCCTCTGGCTGCCCCGACTCTCCTCTGGCTGCCCCGACTCTCCTCTGGCTGCCCCGACTATCCTTTCACCCGCCCCGACTTTCCATTCACTGCCCCGACTCTCCTCTGGCCACACCGACTCTACTTTCGGCTACCCCGACTCTCCTCTGCCCCTTGAAGTCCTGTCCCCACCCTGAAAGCCTGATGCCCCCCCCCCCCCGATGCCCGATTCATCATCCGGAAGGACCGCTCGCACCCCCACCGCTCGCACTCCCACCCGAAGAACCGCTCGCACCCCCACAGCCTCCCCCCCTCCCCCATGGAGAATCTGTCTACCTTGTTTCCGGATTCTAGTGAGCCCAGCTGCTTCCTCTGCCGGCGGTCCTGCCCCTTCTCTGAGCTCTGCGCTACACTGCTTCCTCTTCCGGCGGTCCCGCCCTTTCTCTGATGTCAGAGAAAGGGCGGGACCGCCGGAAGAGGAAGCAGTGTAGTGCAGAGCTCAGAGAAGGGGCAGGACCG
Organism: Geotrypetes seraphini; assembly: GCF_902459505.1. Classification (NCBI taxonomy): domain Eukaryota; kingdom Metazoa; phylum Chordata; class Amphibia; order Gymnophiona; family Dermophiidae; genus Geotrypetes; species Geotrypetes seraphini. The sequence continues at coordinate 46,227,356 of NC_047085.1, forward strand.
CCGGCAGAGGAAGCAGCTGGGCTCACTGGAATCCGGAAACAAGGTAGACAGCTTCTCCATGGGGGAGGGGGGGAGGCTGTGGGGGTGCGAGCGGTTCTTCGGGTGGGAGTGCGAGCGGTCCATCGGGTGGTAGTGCGAGTGGTGGGGGTGCGAGCGGTCCTTCCGGATGATGAATCGGGCGTCGGGCGGGATGGGAACGATGTAAAAAAATTTTTATATACCGCGCAAGGTTATGCATGGTTTGTAAAAACACGTATAACGCGCGCGTTATATGCGTGAAAATACGGTATACAGTAGATTTAAATACTTGGACATACGAGACTGTGCAACAGTGTAAATATAGGGACTATATAGCAAATTAAGAACAGTAGTTTAAATATAAGTAGTTTAGTTTAGATACAAGTTATTTAAGTATAGGCTGAGAGTGGACTATACAGAAATTTAGGCAGAAAATTAGAATGGAGAAAGAAGGGTAGAGGTGGGGGTTATAACTAACCAAAAGAACATTGCTGGAGTATGCAATTTATCATTGGACCTTAATGAAGCAATTGTAATTCAATTGGAAGATATATCAACTACATATGTTTAATTATTTCCTTAAGTGATGTCATAAATCCAATAAAATGGCCAATCACTTGTAATTCAGAGAGATTCTTGGTTGGTATTCTACCAGTTAGTGGAACGCCAAAAACTCCCAAGGCCTTGATATTTAAACTATACTTTTGTGTCTGGTAATTATTTCCATGGCATCCTCCAGAGATGGAAGACAGAGCTGAGGGGTATAAAACCTGTTCATGTAGTTATTCAGAGCAAACATAAGCAAGCCTACCTTTTAACAGAATCTTCTCAAGTCAAAGAGCCTGGGAAACTGGTAGCTTTTTGGCTAACACTGATTGATTGAAAATTGAGTTTCGTATCTGATATAGAAATATGATGGCAGATAAAGGTCAAATGGCCTATCCAATCTACCCATCTACAATAACCATTATCGCTTCCTCTCTTTAAGAAATCCCCATGTGCCTATTCCAGGCTTTCTTGAAATCAGACAGTCTCTGTCTCCACCACCTCTACCAGGAGACTGTTCCACACATCTTCTACCCTTTCTGTAAAAAAGTATTTTCTTAGATTACTTCTGAGCCTGTAACCTCTTAACTTCATCCTATGCCCTCTTATTCCAGAGCTTCTTTTCAAATGGAAGAGACTGTATCATATCTCCCCTCTCCCGCCTTTCCTTCAAAGTGTACAGATTGAGATCTTTAAGTCTGTCCCCATACGCCTTATGATGAAGACCACGCACCATTTTAGTAGCCTTTCTCTGGACTGACTCCATCCTTTTTATATCTTTTTGAAGGTGTGGCCTCCAGAATTGTACACAATATTCTGAATGAGGTCTCACCAGAATCTTATACAGGGGCATCAATACCTCCTTTTTCCTACTGGCCATACCTCTCCCTAGCATCCTTCTAGATTTCACCATCACTTTTTCAACCTGACTACATTAAGATCATCACATACAATCACACCCAAGTCCTGCTCTTCTGTCGTGCACATAAGTTCTTCACCCCCTAAACTGTACCATTCCCTCTGGTTTTTGCAGCCCAAATGCATGCACTTGCATTTCTTAGCATTAAATTTTAGCTGCAAAATTTCAGACCATTCTTCAAGCTTCATGTTATTCACGCCATCCTGGGTATCTAATCTATTGTAGATTTTGGTATCATCCGCAAAGAGCAAATCTTACCTGACAGCCCTGCAGCAATATCATTTATACAAATGTTAAAAAGAACAGGCCCAAGAACAAAACCTTGAGGCACACCACTGGTAAAGTCCCTTTCCTCAGAGCGATCTCCAATGATCACTACCCTCTGTCGCCTTCCACTCATCCAGTTCTTGGCTCAGGCCATCACTTTGGGACCCATCCCGAGGGCACTCAGTTTATTTATTAGATGTCTGTGAAACACTTGTCAAAGGTTTTGATAAATCTAGCGTATTTTTCGCTCCATAAGATGCACCTGTCCATAAGATACACCCTAGATTTAGAGGAGGAAAACGAGAAAAAACATTCTGAACCAAATTCTCCCTGCCAGGCTCTGCACCCAACCCCACACTCCCTGCCAGGCTCTGTACCCTGTCCCCCTCTCTGGTGGTCTAGTGGTAGGATGGGACAGGGCACAGGGCAGACAGGTCTAGTGACAGGCAAGCAGGACCCTCCACCCCCTGGCAGGGCCTCCCACCCCGGTACCCTTTTTGAATTGCTGCCATCCAGCGCTGTATCCTGCACTGCTGCCCTTCCCTCCACTGCGTATGTCTGACAGTGCCATAGAAGGGATTAGTAGTAGTGGATCAGCCTCTTTCACCCTCAGGCAGCAGAACAGATTTGGCCGGCTAGCTCACGGGGATAAAGGGGACGAAGTCAGTGGCGGAGGAGAAGAGCATGTTCGTGGCGGAGGAGCCGTTCGCTCTCTTGTCCGTCATGTCTGAGCTGCTCTTGCATGTCTCCACGTCCGAGCCCGAAGCCAGATCCTGCGCGCAGTGAGCCAAACAGCAAATCTGACGCTGACTCTCAATTCGCGGGGACCGCACAATGGGGACGAGTCCGATCCAATGGAATGGCCCATGGCAGTAACTCGCTTGAGCAGCAGAGGCGGAAGCGGCAGTGAGAGCGTCCATTCGTGAGGGAGAATGGCAGGTGGTGGGGATTGGCTGCTGAACCCCCTCAGTGTGGTGCAGGAGCTGTTCGGTGAGCGCGAGGCAGTAGAAATCAGGAAATGGGACCTGGGAAAAACTTAGGCTGTTTGAGTGATAGGTTGGGGGGGGTATTCGCTCCATAAGACACACCCTTATTTCCACCCACTTTTGGGGGGAAAAAAGTGCATCTTGTGGAGTGAAAAATATGGTAAAAACACCACATTTAGGAGACTCCCTCTATCCAATTCTCTAGTCACCCAGTCAAAGAAATTGATCAGATTTGTCTGACAAGACCTACCTCTAGTGAATCCATATTGTCTCTGGTCCCGTAATCCACAGGATTCCAGAAACTTCACCATTCGCTGTTCTAAAAGTGTTTCCATTAATTTGCTTACCACAGAAGTCAGACTTACCGGCCTGTAATTCCCTACTTCTTCCTTACTTCCACTTTGGGGAGAGAGACCACATTCTCCCTTCTCCAGTCCTCCAGTACCACTCCCAACTCTAGAGACTCATTGAAGTCAGCGGAGCCACCAGAACTTCCGTAAGTTCCTTCAACACCCTCGGATGTACACTTTACTTTTGACCTATCTGAGCATACAGGGTCATGCCCCTAGATACCTGGTCCGGTGTATAACCTCATGCATTTTCCTACCGCAATTATGCTCTTCAATGCAGGGTGACCTGATGATACCAGCAAGGGAAGAGGTCAGATTGAAGGCAGTCAGGACAGAGGTTTTCTCCTGAGCACCCCTGAAGAATGGAATAAACTCCCTTCCTATATTAAGAAGCAGGGAAAGGTGGGGGGAGGGGGATTAAAAAAAATTGCTGAAAAGACGCCTGCTTTATCTCATGAATTATGTAGGTTGATTGTGGATTTTCTTTTAAAATCATGCTGTGGCTGGTGTACTGATATATAGGGCTTCTTTTACAAAGGTGCATTAGGGCCTTAACGCATGGAATAGCGGGCACTATCCGCTACCGCCTCCTCTTGAGCAGGTGGTAGTTTTTCGGGTAGCACGCGCTAATCTGGTGCGTGTGCTAAAAACGCTAGCGCACCTTTGTAAAAGGAGCTCATAGCGTGGAAAAGAATATGTAATTATCCAGTTTCGTGGCTGTGAAGGATTTTGGTTTATGTATTGTAATATTTTAAATATTATTTTAGATGTTGGTATGTAATTTTATTATGTATGTTATTTTTGTGCTCCGCCTTGATAAAGGCGGAATATAAACAAACAAAATGTTTTACTGTTAGCCAACCTGGCTTGCAGCCCATAGTTTAGCAGCTCCTGTCATAAGATAGCACTTTAGTAAGTCTTGTGGTGGAGAGTGATAAGGTTGAAGTGGAGTAAGAATTTTACATTACTGTTCCATTACTTCATCTTCCTTCCCAGATTCCATTGTGATCAATGATCTTATAACTACTACAGTGTTTTCCTGAAAATAAGACACCGTCTTATATTAATTTGGGGCCAAAAAACGCACTAGGGCTTATTTTCAGGGGATGTCATTTATTTATTTTTTTTGTTTACAACTCTCTCACCCATCCCCTTGCGCAGCATCTTGCCGACCCTCCCACAGCGAGGCCGACATACCTCCATTTCAAACAGCAGTGGCAGCAACACTGAACAGGCTGCTTTGCAGCCTTCCCCACGCCACGTCACTGATGACATCATCAGTGAGGCAGCAGAGGGAAGGCCCCGGTGGGGATGGTCTGTTCAGTGCTGCTGCCGCCGCCGCTGTTTGGAATGGAGGTATGTCGGCCTCAATTTGGGAGGGTTGGCAGGGTTCTACTGTGAGGGATGGGAAGGAGGGATGGAAAGATGCTGTGCAAGGGGATGGGTGAGAGAGGAGGAAAGATAGTGCACATGATGGGGAGTGGGGGTGAGGTGAGAAACCTGCCAGCGAATTGGGGAGTGTCGGGGACATTTGGGAGGGGCTTTGGGGGTCGATCCAACTAGGGCTTATTTTGAGGGTAGGCCTTATATTGGGACCAACCCCGAAAATCATGCTAGGGCTAATTTTTGGGGTAGGTCTTATTTTCAGGGAAACACGGTATATGCTTTATACCCTGTTTCCCCCAAAATAAGACCTATCCCAAAAATAAGCCTTAGCATGATTTTAAAGATTCTCCTAATATAAGCCCTACCCCAAAAATAAGCCCTAGTTAAGAATAACCCTTGCAACCTCCCATCCCCGACACTCCCTGACTCCATCCCTGCCCGATTTTGCCGAAAAAATCGGACTCGTCAATTCAGCAATCCCCACCTCAGTGAGACCTGACATACCTCCACTCTCGGGAATCTTAAAGCAGCGGCAGCGGCGGTGGCAGCACTCTGAACGGGCTGCTTCACGGCCTCCCCTGCCGGGGCCTTCCTTCTGCCGCATTACTGATATCAGTGATGCAGCAGAGGGAAGGCCCCAGTGGGGAAGGCTACAAAGCAGCCCGTTCAGAGCGCTGCCGCCGCTGCTGTTTTTGGAAGCCTCAGAGTGGAGATATGTCAGTCTCACGATGGGAGCGTTAGTGAGATTCTGCTGCACAGATGGGAGGGAGGGATATAAAGATGCTGCACAAGGGGATGGGTGAGAGGGAAGGAAAGATGCTGCACATGAGTGTTGGGGGGTGGAGAGAAAGGGAAGAGGAAGAATTTGGGTGGAAGAGAGGAAGGGAGAGATGGTCGTTGTACATGAAAAAAAAATGACATCCCCCAAAATAAGCCCTAACACGTTTTTTGGACCCAAAATTAATATAAGACACTGTCTTATTTCCGGGGAAACATGGTATTTGTGAAGTACAAAACGTCGTATTTTGCAGTTTTATTTTTTTTAAACCGTTATTAAGTCAGTCTGCTAGCAAAGAACTGATTAAATCTGTTGTTGGCTGTTTTTCTTTGAATCAAATGACAGTGTTTTGAGTCTTGAATGTGGAAAAGCTTTGGTCATACATCTTTGCAATTTATACATAACTTTGGATGTAAACTATGTGAAAGCGAATGAAATGTTAGTCCATAGTAGAACAAAATTTGTATTTCTGCCTGTTTGATCTCCAGGGTTTAGCACTTCTCGATCAAAATTCCAAACCAGAGACTATATCTTTGCTAAAACTGGAAGACTTGCCTGAGGATACACAGGAAAGATTCACCAACCTATTTAGCATTCGTGAAAAATGGACAGAAGCAGACATAGCACCATATATTGAGTAAGTTATTCATGGCTCAAAGACAAACATTGCAGGAATTAATGTTTTTGTGACTCAAGATTGTGGATGAAGACGGGAAAGATGTATTTGAAGGCTGTCCTTTTTCACTTGGTGACTAGAAACTTTGTGGCTGTGGCAATATGCTGGATGTCGAAATGGGACTCCTCAGAACTGCATGCTCAAAGCAAATTCTTCCTTCCTAATTGAATGTGAAATTGCATTTCTTCCATCTTAAAATTATATTGAGTTTTTTAACTTGATGGAGGCATGAAAAATGAATTGGGCACTGATTAGCAAACAAAAAACCCCCAACATTTTTTTTAAAGACACTACTAAAGATTTCCTTTCTTGCATCTTTTGTGTTAAGCCCTCTATCACCTAGTCTAAAAAGGTTATGTTGCACATTAAAGCTGAAAACAATTATTGAGTCGGCTCTACAGTTTTAGAAATCAGCTGTGATAAATAACAGCAATTAAGGAAGGAGAACAGGTTAAAAAAAACAACAAAAAACAGAAACCTCTCACCTCACAAAAACATGCTTGATATTTTTTAGCCATCTTCAACTTTTGTGACTAGCCATTGTATAAATACATAAACAAAACATATAAATCATCTTGTGAGGCAAAAGGTTAACCTGCCCCATCCCCTTGAGGTGTGCACACTCCATGTATTGCAACTGGCATTGGGTAATGTTTAAAGGGCAGCACAGCATACTGTAGGCAGGTGTATCTCTTGCTGGGTGTTTCTGGAAGCCATCATAATCATTTGTGTCCCTATCTTGCTGTCTTTGAATCCATATTTGCAATTCCTAGTGACATTTAGTACAATCCAGTACATAGTATGTAAGCTGTATACTTAATCATTAAGGGGTCCTTTTATTATGGTGCATTAACCGATTTAGCACAAGCTAAATGCTAAGGCATCCATTGTATTCTATGGGCATCTTAGCATTTAGTGCACGCTAAATCGGTTAGCGCACCTTAATAAAAAAAACCCTAAATATATCGACCCAGTGTTCCGTGGGCGAAACATAGAAACATATAAATAGACGGCAGATAAGGGCCACGGCCCATCTAGTCTGCCCACCCCAATGACCCTCCCCTACCTTTCTCTGTGAATAGATCCCACGTGTCTATCCCATTTGGCCTTAAAATCAGGCACGCTGCTGGCCTCAATCACCTGAAGTGGAAGACTATTCCAGCGATCAACCACCCTTTCAGTGAAAAAGAATTTCCTGGTGTCCCCGTGCAGTTTCCCGCCCCTGATTTTCCACGGATGCCCCCTTGTTGCCGCGGGACCCTTGAAAAAGAAGATATCTTCTTCCACCTCGATGCGGCCCGTGAGATACTTGAATGTCTCGATCATGTCACCCCTCTCTCTGCGTTCCTCGAGTGAGTACAGCTGCAACTTATCCAGCCATTCCTCGTACGGGAGATCCTTGAGTCCCGAGACCATCCGGGTGGCCATTCTCTGGACCGACTCTAGTCTCAGCGCATCCTTACGGTAATGCGGCCTCCAGAATTGCACACAATATTCCAGGTGGGGCCTCACCATGGATCTATACAATGGCATAATGACTTCAGGCTTACGGCTGACGAAACTCCTGCGTATGCAACCTATGATTTGCCTTGCCTTGGATGAAGCTTGCTCCACTTGATTGGCAGTCTTCATGTTCTCACTGACGATCACCCCTAAGTCTCGTTCTGCTTCAGTTCTTGTTAGGATCTCGCCATTAAGGGTGTAAGTCAATCCTTTTTCAATTAATTGTGTACATTTTGTTCTCTGAAAAGCAGATATGATCAGGCACATATGAATTAATGTCCTTACATGGTGCTAGTATAAATTAGTTCCCCCAGAGCTCAGAACTATTGTAAAGTTGGGAACTTGTGCAGTCTCTCCCCCTTACAAGAGAGTCTCATTGGTCCTGTTTTGCTTTATCTGCTTTGCTGAAAACAAAACCAAAGTTGTCCTGTTTCTCTTGTTAGTCTTCCAACATAATTGGAAGAAAAACAACGCGAATGAAAAACAAAAAATAATATTTTATCTTAATTTTTTAATAACGTGGTGCAGGCCAAGTTGGGGTTCCAACTTCCAACCACATCCATGCTATGATAAAATCCAGAACATTGACACCAATTCTAGATGTTTAATCTGGGCTCATAATGTTACAGGGCCAAATGCAAACATAGTGGAAGATTGTCTCCATGATGTGAAAGAGTCACCCTAAACACTTTGCGATTTGTTACGAGGTAGAAATTAGATTTCTGCCTGTGCAGAAGGAGTGGCACAGGCATCTGACTCTACTTGTTCAGTAAATTCTTATCAACCTCTACTATAATCTCGTGCTTTCCCTCGGCCAATGATCTGGTGTTATATTTTGACAAAAAAGTGAAGAAACTTAAATCTATGTTCGATACACCTAGGCACTTACTTGCATCGGGGCAACTGCAGCTAATGGTCTGGACAAACCAAAGTCCCTGGTTGTTCCATTTTGTACTGTATCTCTTGCAGCTTGCTTTAGGGGAAATGTGTAGTATGGTTCTGGATTTTCAGCTACCATGATTCTTATAGGACTTCCTTCTGCCAGTAGTCAGTTGATTTCTTTTAATATTCTTTAGCCACTGATCACAAATTCTTGAAGGCTGCTAAACTGATTATTGCAAGATACCAACGGAAAGGCAGAAAAGATCATTCGGTTCTCAGAGAGACTGTCAGTTGACCAAATCCAAACAAGCACACAAGTGATAAAAAATCAACAACGGTTAATCAATATAATTTATATAATTTAGTGATGGCGTGCCCTCAGTGTAATTAGGCAGCAAAGGAAGCAATACTCCTATGCTTTACATCTGAGACAAGGACCAACAAGTCCCTGCCCCCACACCATCATCGGGCACTGCCGTAATGTGTGAAAAATCAAACAGTGAAGGTGCAAAATCAAGCACAAAACTATAACATGAATAAGATCAATTAACAGTCTGTCAGAGAACCACCCCCAGAGAACTCCCGATCAAATCAAAGCCGACTTAGCTGGAAAAAATAGCAGATGATGAAGCGGTCTCCCACAAGCAGGGAGCTCCGCAAATGCCAGGTCTAACCAGGCTGGTTTCGGAAAAAATCCCTTCTTCAGGAACCCAGATTACAACACTGATTAAAACTGATTATTGCAGCACATGATTCAATTCATTCAATGTTAGTGAAGCAATTTGACTCACTGTTACCTTCATGATTTCGTTTTATCCTCTAACAAAAAAGTATCATACTGAATGTTGGAAGCTTGCATGTGTTTGTCCCACAGTTAAGAACGGCAGGAAGGGCGCATTAAAGTTATCCAGCTATCATCCTGTGCCCAACCTGCCTTTTGATCTAAGCTCACTGAGTCCAAAGTGGTGGATCAACGTTTTGTGCGTTCTCAATCAGCAAAATATTTTATACCTATGCCAAACTGGCTTCTGTAAGGATCACACTATTTTTAATCTTGATTGGGATAAAGTGGTATTGCTAGTGTTGGACTTTTCCTTGGCCTTTGATCTGGTAAACTATTCTTTATTGCTCACCTGTCTCCATGACTTCAGAGTTACAGGCACAACTCTTGGAGAGTTTTGATCTTATCTTTATAACAGACAATATAGAGTGTAATGAGAAATCAGTTATCTGTATCATTTTCTATGCTATGGAGTCCCAAAAGGTTCAATCTTGACTCCTACTTTTTTTTTTTTTTGTATACATATTTTTCTTTCCTCTTTAGCCATGTTGATCCACACATCAAGAATTACTGTCTTTATGTACGCAGATGATTCAACTTTTTGTACTATAGATCTCGCATTGTCTTCCTCAGTTCAGGAAGTGAACAACAAATTAGATATCATTGCCACTTTAGCCTACAAGAATGGAGCCAAAGCAGTGGTTTTCTTGGAATATTTGGTTACACAATTGCCCTGTTCCTTACTCACTGATGGATTTCAGGTTCAGATAGTTATCAGAACATAGGAATAGCCATACTAGGTCAGACAAATGGCCATTTGCCCAGTATTCTGCTTCCATCATACTCCAATCTAGATCACAAGTACCTGGCAGAAACCCAGAGTAGAAACATTCCATGCTTCCAATCCCAGGGCAAGGAGTGGTTTCCCCCCATGTCTATCTCTATAGCAAACTATGGACTTTTCCTTAAGGAACTTGTCTAAACCTTCTTTAAACCCAGCTATGCTAATTGCTGTTCCAGTGCAATAGGGATGGTATGCTGAACTGTAGAGTTATCCATTTATGTTTGAGAGTATACTGCAAAAAATGTCAGTCACAGTTTTTCAGCAACATCACCTTCTCTACAGTCTTTGCTGCCCCTTTCAGTTCTTCCTTTTGCAGGCGACCATGAAGGTGTCTTGCTATTTTGCTCATATTTTAACATTTAAAGAATATTGCAAGGCATAGAGAATAAAAGATCTAAGTAAGTCTGCCTTGTATCTTCTACTATAATAAAACCCTTAGCTGTGCCTCCGTGCCACAAACGCATGCACAGTACAGTAGAACCGCTGAGCAGGGAAGTGCTGGGGAAGCCAAAACTGTGCAATCCTGGAAGCCTTTTCACAGGCGAACAGACAATCCGGAAAAGTCTGTTTTCAGCTCCCTCCTTCTACCCAACTTGCACTTAGTCCTTCCCCTCCGTGCCTCCAAGCATTCCTCTCACACCATGAAGCAAGCAGCCGACTCCGAGCCAAAGCCCAAAAAGCTCAAGCTGGAGGAGAAAGGACAACCGCCGAGATAATTCCCCTTCGCTTCAGGGAGTGATCAGGTATGGTGAAAAGAGATATACCCTGTTTCCCCGATGGTAAGACACTGTCTTATTTTTTTTTGGAAGGCCAAAATATGCTCTAGGGCTTATTTTCGGGGGGATGCCTTATTTACCCATGAAGAAGACTACAGTACACAGTTATTGTTGAAAAAAAACAGAATTTTATTACGTTCGCGATAGGTACGTTCGCAATGCGTTCGTTGGAGGAAGAAAACGGTCGGCTGAAGAATTGGTCGGCCGAAAAATCGTACCGTGTATGGCCAGCTTTATCCATCATACCATATATTGTACCATTTAATGTCCCCAATGTTCTCCATCAGGGAAACACAGTAAAGAGATTATTCTGTAGTGCAGCATCAGAGGGGACTTGACAATGTGAAACCATTGTTTATATACCGTATGCATTTTAAACAGGCTTTATATACAATAAGTGGTATTGCTCACAGCAAAAGAAACCTGTCTGCGTGTCTCACTTTTGGATGTTCTGGCCGTGAACAAACTCCTGCAGTCTCCGTTAGGGAGGGATGAGGGAAGCTGCCTGTGTTTCCTTGCGCGGAGTCACGTGCGCGCGCTGCAGTCCTGTCACTTCCTCCTCTTCACTTCATGATGAGGCGCGGCACGCAGCCATGGAGGCAAATACGGTAGATGGAGGGACCACACGGAGTCACCCACCGTACCACCCGATTCGGGTAAGCGCAGGTATCGGTGGGTGGCTTATTTGCGGGGGGGGGGGTGCCTTATTTTACATTTTTTTCTAAAAAGGGGGGGCTGTCTTATTTGATGGCCCTGCCTTATCATCGGGGAAACATGGTAGCATATTTCAGCTTCGATTATTTACCTCCTTTAAAAGGGCACACACTTCCACATTTGAGCATTTTAGACAGTATGATCTATTCCCGATCTGTTTGAATAAGTATGATGTTGATAAGTTTGGCCACTCACGTGACTTCTGTCATAGGCGCTTTTCTCATGCAACGGCGTTTTCTTACTTCACCGATCGGGTTCTTTAACACGCAGTAAAACCATCTTCACTTAAGGACTTTTGGGAGTTTGTGCCGCTTCTTCTTCAGCATTGCCAGTGTATTTAATTTCACTTGCGATATTTTTGTGTGCTAGCTTTTTAATTTTGTTGTTTTTGTATCAAGCAAATCAGTTCTAGGGTCAGAAAGCAGGAGGGAAAAGAGAGCAAGAAACTATAAGATGGGAGAAGGGGGCTGGAGGGGGGGCTAAAAAGGGATTTGAAGCTGGGGGCTGGTATAGTAAAGTATAGGAGTTGGTATAGTAAAAAGGAAACATGTTAGAGAAAGGAGCTGACAAAGGGGATGTGTAAGAGAAGGGGGCTGGGGGCAGAGAAGGGGGCTGGGGGCAGAAAAGGGGATATGTGTGAGAAGGAGGCTGCAAAAGGGACATGTGAGAAAGGGGGCTGGGGGGCTAAAAAGGGGTTTGGACCTGGGGCTGAAAAAAGGGGACATGAGAGGGGAGGAGGCCTCTTGGGAAAAGAGACCTGGTGTAGGAGGCTGTTAAAAGAAGACAGTTCAGAGAGGAGGGCTGGAGCTTGAGCAGGTATGAGAAGGGGGTTAGGGTTGGGGGCTATAAAAAGGGAATGTGTGAGAAAAGGGAGCTGGGGATGAAAGAAGGGGGAGGTGGGAGAAGGGGGCTACAAAAGGGGACATGTGAGAGAAAGGGGCTGAAGATAGAAAGGAAGATGCAGAAGCAAAGGTTGATGGGAAAGGGTGAATGGAGAGGGAGTTCTATGGAGGTGAAGGACAGAGAAAGTGACCGATTTTTAAGGTGGTGAAAAAAGGTGGAAATAGGGAAGGTAAAAGGGGAAATGGGAGCCTGAATATGGGGGTAAAACATAAGAAGAATAGCCATACTGGATCAGACTAATCTATTGTAGCACCCATTAATGTAAGGCTTAAACACTAGTAAATTATAATTTCTGTGAAACTTCTGCTAGTCTTATACAAGTCTTTTGGATTAATGTATATACTCCTATTTCTGTCTAACATTTGCTTTTCCAAACAAAGAAATGAAAAGCATTTCTATGCACAGTGCTTTCCTGGAGATATAAACTGTGTTCTAAAATTGTCTAACGTATTCTTATCTGTTTCCTTACTAACCAGAGACCTGTGTGGAGAAAAACAGACGATAGGAGCCCTGCTGACAAAGTATGCCCGCTCTTCCATGCAGAACAGCATAAAAATGTACAATTCCAGAAGACCTGTTTCTTGATGCCAAATATTGATTATAGAATATGGTTGGGATTCTTATGAGCTGTTTTCTAGGTACCTACCACTGTGATGCATGACAACATTCCTTTTTAAGTATAACACTTCTGGCTATAATTTGTACTGTTTGACTAATAATAGTGTATCAGATATTTAATAAATACTATTTTGAATTGAACTTTTATGACTTGATCAGTGTAATACACCTCAGAAAATTATTTACAATCTATAAAATAACAGACCATAAGTAATGCATATATTGACAAAAGACATAACGCAAAAATAAGTTGAGAAATGTATGTTCTAACCATTACAAAAAAACATGTTTACTGAGTGAGTGGGTGAGATGAGAATGCATGAATGTAGGACACGGTACTACTCGAAAGGGTCCAGAGAAGGGGTTGGAGGAGCTGCCGTACAGCGAAAGATTAGAGAAACTGGGCCTCTTCTCTCTCAAACAGAGGAGATTGAGAGGGGACATGATCAAAACATTCAAGGTACTGAAGGGGATAGACTTAGTAGATAAGGACAGGTTGTTCATCCTCTCCAAGGTAGGGAGAACGAGAGGACACTTTCTAAAGTTGAAAGGGGATAGATTCTGTACAAAGTTCTTCTTCTCCCAGAGAGTGGTAGAAAGCTGGAACGCTCTTCCGGAGGCTGTTATAGGGGAAAGCACCCTCCAGGGATTCAAGACAAAGTTAGACAAGTTTGTGGTGAACAAGGACGTACGCTGGTAGGGCTAGTTTCAGTTAGGGCGCTGGTCTTTGACTAGAGGGCCACCGCGTGAGAGGACTGCTCGGCATGATAGACCACTGGTCTGACCCATCAGCGGCAATTCTTATGTTCTTATAGGTAGTAACGTGGGCTGTGTGTGTGACTGTTTGTATGGAGCGTGACGTGTATGGTGTGGATAGGTGGTGAGTAATATATGTATTGGTGAGTGTGGACATTCTCAATCCTGATACATTGCCTGTGCTTGATCTTAATCTACCACCCTTTTCTAGTTTTCAAGTTTTTATTAAAATTTGGGTCGCTTATCTAAATTCTAAGCGAGATAAAAATTAATATATTGTTAAAATCATAAATAACAAAGAAAGTATAAACATATTTAAAAATAAAAAAAAACAACACCAATAACCAAATAATGAAAAGAGTTTAAATAAAACATCAAATGGCGTACTAAATGGCTGACAATTTATCAGGCAAACATGAAACAGGAAGGAGGCTGGGTTGGAACTACAAGTTATACAGGAAAGAAAAACAGATAAGGAATAAACAAAAGGGAAGGGAACACTGCTACTTGTTTCTTTTGGAGATAATCAAAAAATAAAGGAGTGAAAAAAAATCAAGTGTTGTATGCTTCTTTAAACAGGTGGCTCTTAAGTAGGCCTTTGAAACGAACAAGTTTATTCTCCCTAACAGAAGCTGGAAGGGTATTCCAAAGTTGCGGGGCCACCACTGAAAAAATGTCATTCCTTCTTGTTCCTATGTTTACTTTTCTGAAATTATTGTAGTTCCATCCTGTCCCTCTTGTGTATTTATGAATCTTTCATTATCCATGTCTCATTTTAAATATGTTTTTAAGATTATAATTATGTTCCTTTTTTCTATGTATGTCGCCTAGAATTTATGATAAGCGTTCAATCAAAAATTTTAATAAACTTGGAGCAGGATGTGTCCCCATGCCCCTAGCTTCCCCCATTTATTTTCTTTCTCTTCTACTTCTTGCCAGCTCCATTTTCAGAGATGGGAATTGGGAACCTCACATGGTTCTGACTTCTCCATACAACTGCAAATCGGCTCCTCTTCATCTTCCTTCTTTCCCTGCCCTCTTTTTTTTTCCTCTGTTTTGCTTTAACCTCTTTTTTTTCTCTGTTTTGCTTTACATTTCCCTCCTTTAATCTATGTGCGGGCATCTTCACTGGGGAAGTGGAGGCTCCTGCTGGCAAATACAAGCAAAAAAATCCAACGAAACTGCAGTGATGTGGCAAACAACAAAGAAAACTGCAGAGATGATGTACAAGATACCAAGGGTTAGATTCACTAACCTGCCTGATCATGACCGATCTGTGTCCGATTCGGGCAGGTCCAATGGATTCAGAAAGCAGTAATATTCTAATGGGGGCGATTGGAAGAATGCTCCCATCTGCCGACACAGATCACTAGTGTTCAATCCCGACGCATGCGCAGACCATCTGTAGATGGTCTACGCATGCGTCTAAGACCCGTCTGAGCCACAACTTTTTAAAAAACTTTTTTACCCGCTTTAAATCTGCGGGTTAAAACCACGGGCTCGCTGTGAGCGGAAGGGCAGGATAGATTCAAGGGAGAGCAGGGCAGCAGACAGGAGCGATTCGGGCGGCGATTCGGGGGAGAGCAGGTTGGCAGGCAGAAGAGATTCGGGTAGCAATTTGGGGGAGAGCAGGGTGGCAGGCAGGAGAGATTCAGGTCAGAGAGCAGGGTGTGCAGAGAGCAGGGTGACAATGAAGCTGGAGAGTTGGAAAGGATGTTTGCGACTAGTCCCCAGCAGTTGCTTCTTGGGTTGATCGGCCAGCCCAGTTGGATCGTGAAATTTGTTTGTGAATCGCGTCCCTGCCTACTTTGCATGCTGTTCCCCCTCATTTGCATGCGTAGATCGGAATCGGATTGGCAGAGAGGTAAGTGAATCGGGCCTGAGTAAAATCTGGTCTCAAAGGGGTCGCAAACTGATCGGTACACGATCTGTTTGCTTTGTGAATCTAGTCCCAAGTCTTTAATTGATGAACAGTACTTTGAGCAATAAACAGTTTGTATCCAAAATATATGGTCCAATTGTGCTATAACTACAGCATAGGACAGATCTCTTGCCCACAAGTACTAAGAGCTCTCATCAGCACTTCATTATGTGGTTAATTTTGATTGATTTAAGAATTATAAAAAGTATTGTTTAAACTCCACTCTGAAAAAATCTGGCTCAGTGGGGTTCTTCCAGGTGCTGGCTGCGATTTTGCCTCCCTCCCTTCTCATGCACAGTTCTGTGGGTGTTGAGAATCAGTGTGACTTTGGTCTGATTGGCAGCCTAAAGAACT
This sequence comes from Geotrypetes seraphini, assembly GCF_902459505.1. Classification (NCBI taxonomy): domain Eukaryota; kingdom Metazoa; phylum Chordata; class Amphibia; order Gymnophiona; family Dermophiidae; genus Geotrypetes; species Geotrypetes seraphini. Next base: position 46,243,334 of record NC_047085.1, read on the forward strand.
CGGCGTTTGGAGGACTGGCTAACTGAAGCAGGGTTTCTTCTCCCAGATCCAGCTATTGCTTAGAGCTGAGTAAGGCCACTAGGGCCTATGAGCAAAATCGGGGAGGCCTGAAAACTATTTTTAAAGCTTTATGCCACTTCCTCTAGGGTCCCCCAAAACCCTATTTTTTGAGGGTTTTTTTTTTTTTTTTTTACTTTTAGTAAAGTAGTTTCTGAGTCTTTTTGGCATCAAACTGCTGCTGCGGCAGCCATCTTAGATTTTGCGTTCTTTTTTCTTTTTTTAAATCGCCTTGTTTTGCCTCAAAACTGACAGGGATAGAGTCCTTGGGCTTTTTTTTATCCCTAATTCATAAAAACATAAGAATAGCATTAATAATAATAATAATTTTATTTCTTATATACCGCTATACCCTAAGTTCGAAGCGGTTTACAGTGAAAGTCGTGTCTAGAGAAAGTACAGTGTTAACAGTAGGATACAGGATAATACAAAGTGAGCAGGTACTGGGGTGTTTACAGTAAGGTACAAGATATTAACAAGAGAACAGTTACAGGATGTTTTCAATAAGATACAAGATAATACAAAGTGAGCAGGTACTGGGGTGTTTACAGTAAGGTACAAGATATTAACAAGAGAACAGTTACAGGATGTTTACAATAAGATACAGGAAGTTATACTAAGTTATAGGATGATACAATATGAAGAGTTACAAGAGATCAATGCTGTTTACAGCTAGATATATATAATGTGCGTAAGAGAAGTGTGCAGCATTAAGCGTTGGGGGAAGGGAAAAGGGAGGGGGAGGACTTTCGAGGAGGATTATAACTGGTTTTTACATTGAATTTTAGTTGCCAGATATTAGACCAGGGATGGGCAATTCTGGTCCTTGAGGGCCGGAATCCAGTTGGGTTTTCAGGATTTCCCCGGTGAACATGCATGATATCTATTTGCATGCACTGTTTTCAATGCATATTCATTGGAGAAATCCTGAAAACCCAACTGGATTACAGCACTTGAGGACTGGAGTTGCCCACCCCTGTATTAGACCATTCCTCTAACTTTTGCAGTAGTGTACCTAAATGTACGAGCATGGAAGCTGCAGAGCTCAAGAAATTCAAGGTGGAGTTACCTAAAGGTGACTCAGTGCTGCCTAGTAAAGCCTTTGGGGTGAGCCAGGGCTCATGCAGGGGGACTTGGGCTCTCAGGGCACCTCAGTGTCATTGGCAGAGGCTGACCAGGATGCTGTGCACCTTTATGATAGAGACTCAAAAGGTGAGGGATCAGTCTATATGCCCTTGCTGTCACAGAGTGAGTCTTCCCTACTGGGTGATATAGGGTCCCAAATGAGCATGTATGCAGGAATCAGTGGTGGCCTTTGACCAAGGGGAAGATCCCACAGTACATCGGCTGTTCAAGCCTTCGGTACTATTAGGGCTCATTACTGACTCCCTGTGGGAGTTAGTTAGTCTCCCAGCAGGCCCCTTCCACTCATGCGTTCCATCCTGTGTGAGAGCAGCCCACATCTTTTCCCTGGTATCCTGATATGACTATTTTAGTCGTGGAGCACGGGGGATGATCCTGAGGGCTCTTTAAAAATAGCCAAAACAATGACTAAGCTGTATCTTATGGCACAGCAGTGGCAATAGATATTCACTCAGCCTAAGGTGGATTCCTTGGTAACTCAGGTAATCAACGCATGTCCATGCTGAGTGAGGGAAGCATAGTATTAAAGGATATGCAGAATCGCAGAGTAGATGTGGTCCTAAAAAGGCAGTTTGTAGCTTAGGCCCTAGGAATCAAAGCAGTTGCTTCAGTTTCCTTTGTGGCACACGCTTGTCATACCAAGAGAGAGAAAACTCTGAAAAGTGCAAGTGAAGGTGAGGGGGTGTTTGATATACCGTTTATCATGCCGGTATTTAGACGGTTAACAATAAAATAGAATATAAAAATTAAAAAATAGAAATAAAAACATGTCTAAGCTAAAAGGAGGGAAACACGCATTGATGTACAATGATATGAAAGGGGAAAAATGGAGAGAGGAAAATTATTAAATACATCGAGATGGAAAATAAAAATAAAGGGAGGAAAGTGGAAGCAGGACGTACATTTGGGTAGGGGGGGGTCGCTTCAAAAGAAGCGTTTTGATTGTCAAAGAAGTTCTGCAAAAGAAGAACAATTGTTGTTGAAGTCAGGGTTTACAGGGTGTGGCGTCTTTAAAAAGGAAGGTTTTAAGTTTGATTTTAAATTTATCTAAAGAGTTTTCTAATCGAAGGTCGGTAGGAAGGGCATTCCACAGGGTGGGAGCAGTAACAGAGAAGATGGATTTGCGGGTAGTGTCATAGAAGAGTTCTCTTATCGGAGGGATGGTGAATAGATTTTGATTACTAGATCGAAGAGTCCTACAAGATGCATATGGAATTAGAAGTTTATCAATGAAAGCTGGTTGATGGGAGTGTTTTGTTTTGAAGACAAGAAGAGTATTTTATAGATAAGGTGATGTTTGATGGGCAGCCAGTGCTTTATGGAGGAGTGACATGATCGAATTTCTTTGCATGGTAGATTAGTTTCACCGCAGTGTTTTGTAGTAGTTGGACGTGACAAATTTCTTTCAGGGTTATGCTTTGGTAGAAAGTATTACAGTAGTCTAAGGTCGAAATAACAAGAGAATGGATCAAGCAATCAGAAACTACATTTATCTTATTTACTCTCAGGAATATGAAGAAAAATACATTGGGCTGGTGTGGGGCTGCTTTTTCAAAGTAAATGGGATTTTTAAAGATGTATCTGACAACCTCACAAAAGAAGAAATCTCCATTTTTTAAAACCAGGAACCAAGCGATCTGCAAAAAGCCGTAGCTCTTAACCTGAATTTATGTGGGGATTTTTTTTTTTTTCCCAGCAGAGGATCCGTGAGATCCGTCTTTTACGCTCTTCTTTCTGCGCCTGCGTTGGTTACAGACTCTTCTCGCGAGATTCGCCGTCTTTTCCGCCAGGAAGTGGAAGCGCGTGTGAAGTTCTGAGATGCCGGTGCGCTCGTCTTTCGTGTCCCCGTGACAACAATAACAAACATTACGGCCATGTGTACTAGTCAGTGCTAAAACAGAGTGGAGTGTTGAGGGGGGAGAATCAGTTACCCATCTCAGAGCCGGCGTTCGTCAGCTGGCCTCCGGGACAGAGGCTCCAATGCAGACCGTACAGCTGCCCAGGATGAACCGCAAGAAGGGAGACAAGGGATTCGAGAGTCCGCGCCCTTACAAATTATAAGTATCTCTCGCCTTTGCTTCATTTTTCGCCCGGTCGGGGGGGGGGGGGGATGTGCTAAACTGAAAGGAAAAAGAATGATGGATGGGAATAAAGAATTATAAGTATGAAGGGGAGCTCTGGAATCACGGGGTGGATGCAGTGTCCATAATCTACTGTGTTGTGATGTTCTGAAACCTTTGGTCATTGCTTATGAGGATGCAGACTAAATGGAAGGCGAGGAGGTTCAAGAAGTGGATGGATAGAGGAGAATTAGAGGAACCAGGGAATGCAAAGTGCATTCATGTTGGAAAGGATGAAATCAGATGTGCCCTCACAGAGTGCCCCTGTGAGTTTCATTCTTAGAAGCCATAGGTTCTCCGGGTTACAGTCTTTTGCTTCAAGGCAGGGAGTGCTGCTGTAGTTTAGGCACCTGTATGATAGAGATCAGACAGATACCTTATGAGGAGGCTGCGCAGAGGAGATGCTGAAAGTAACCCTCCTTGTCATTCAGGGGTTGCTTTTTAAAAAAAAATTTGTTTGTGTGTCTTAATTAGATAATATGTTCCAAAGAGCAAGGGCCATCTATTATTTTTATGTTATGTGCAATTTTATATCCTGCTGAATCCTCAAATATTGGCATTCTAGGTGGGTTACAAGCAGCAGTGTTTCATACTATACATCTTGTAGTGTTATAGAAATGATGAGTAGTATGACATAGTCTTGGAAACTCAGGTGCCTCATCTTTGGATACATCACTGCCAGCAAAGCCTCTGGGGGTTTTCTTGGACCAATGTTACCATTAAAACATTGCTGGCAAGAAACAAGTATTTACCTTAACTCAAACCTGAAAGTAACACACTCTTATTGGAGGTAAAGATGAAAAAGTTTATTGTACCGGGAGGGGCTTCTCTTAAGGGGTCCATGAGAGAGAGGTACAGTCTTGTTGGGGAGTGAGGATGGGCCCAATACTTTGGAGGAGGAGGGGAGAATACAGGACTCTATAGGCTACTACTTGATATTCAGTGCCTGCACCCACGTAACTAAGTAACCATTTAGAACAGCCTTTTGTGAGTCCTATGTGGTCACTTAGATGTGCTGGCACAGAATATCTTGCCCAGTTTTGACATCGGCACTGACTGGTTAAGTATTATTGAATATTGGCGGCAGGTCTGCTAAGACTGGTTTAAACAGCCAGGAACCTCCCCTGTGTAGTTAAACCCTTTTGAATATTGGGCCCTGAATTTCTAGAAAATGATTACAAAGCTTTTGGATTGCTCTTTATCTTAAGGTATTTATTGTGTTCAACTCTCAGGCTGTGTATATACTCATTTTTGGCATACTTATTTGCTCTTATTTTGTTTTGTTTTCTCTACAACCCACCAGGTAGTCTGCATTAACAACATAAACTTCCAAAGAAAGTCTGTAGTAGTAAGTACACATTCTAAAAGTAATTTTCTTGTGAGGTTTCTGCTCTTAGGTGGCATACATATTTTAAATAAGAATAAATGAATAAAACTGTTACTGAAACTTTTCCTTAAAATATATAAATATGTTTGTAGTATCGTCCACTAAAGGGTGTGTTAATCATTTAATGCAGTGGTCTCAAATTCGCAGCCCGGGGACAACATACGGCTCGCCAGGTACTATTTTGTGGCCCGCAGTCTATACTACTGTTGTCTGTACTAGTGCTGCCCACTCTTTGCAGCGTCCTCAGGCTTCCCCCTGGCCTCCAGCTCTTACCTTCAGCTAATTACCGCAGCCTGCAGAGAGGATCACCAGAGCTGTAGCGTTTCTTGCAGGCTGCCATCATCCTCAGCAGCATTTTCCCTCTGCCACAATCCTGCCTCTGACATCAAGAGGAGGGGCGGTAGAAGGAACGTGCTGCGGAGGCCCTTGGCAGCTTGCAAGGAATGCTACAGCACCGGCGATCCTCTCTGCAGGCTGCGGTAATTAGCTGAAACTAAGACTGCAAAGAAGGGGGAACATGCAGGCCTTTAGGGGGGGGGGGAGAAGATTTATAAACTATAAAGAGTTTTACCTCATGGAAAGTTGTCATTTCTTTAATAAGACATTAACTGTTTTTTCTGCGGCCCTCCAAGTACCTACAAATCCAAAATGTGGCCCTGCAAAGGGTTTGAGTTTGAGACCACTGATTTAATGTGTGGTAAGCACACTGAAATAGGCAGATGACTACATTACTACGGGGTTTTGTAGTAATCTGTCTTTTTTCATGCTTTAAACCAGTGTTTCTCAACTCGGACTTGGAGTATCCCCTTGCCAGTTAGGTTTTCAGGATATCCACAATGAATATGTATAAACTTGATTTGCATACACTGCCTCCATTTATGCAAATTTACATTACATTAGTGACTTCTATTCCGCTCGTACCTTGCAGTTCTAGGCGGATTACAAAGAAGCTAACTGGACATTTCCAGGAACATTACTGTTTAGGAATTAGGATTACAAAGAAGCTAACTGTACATTTCCAGAAGATTTGCAAGTTAGGTAGTGGTATACATGGTTGATACTTTGGAGGGAAAAAATTTACAAGAGGGGTGAAACTATTTGGGGGGGGGGTTTACAAGGGAGGGGAAAGGACAAGGGGAAGAGTTAAGATGTCTGGATAAATTTTTTGAATAGCAGAGTTTTGATTCCTTTTAGAAATGATTTGAAGTCGCTCGTTGTTGTCAGGAAGTTGGAGATGGAGGAGGAGAAAGGACAAGGGGAAGAGTTAAGATGTCTGGATAAATTTTTTGAATAGCAGAGTTTTGATTCCTTTTAGAAATGATTTGAAGTCGCTCGTTGTTGTCAGGAAGTTGGAGATGGAGGAGGAGAAAGGACAAGGGGAAGAGTTAAGATGTCTGGATAAATTTTTTGAATAGCAGAGTTTTGATTCCTTTTTGAAATGATTTGAAGTCGCTCATTGTTGTCAGTAAGTTGGAGATGGAGTGGTCAAGTTTCGCTGCCTGCGTTGCTAGTAGGTTGTCAAATATCTTCTTGTTCCGAGTACCTTTGAATGGGGGGTAAGTAAATGGGATCTGAGTTCTTCTTTGCCTAGTAGTAATATTCTGATTTAGGCGGTTGGTTAGGTAAGTGCATATTCATTGTGGATATCCTGAAAACCTGACTGGCAAGGGGGTACTCCAGGACTGAGTTGAGAAACACTGCTCTAAACTGCACATTACTGGATTTTTCTGTCTGGGCTGTGGCCGTGGTAGTGTTAGCCAGCTAATGAGTTACACTTACTGTGTGCTAATGGGCTAATGTGGAGGCAATGCTTACTGTAAGTGCTTTTGAGTTTAACTGGAAGCAGTTACCACACATAAATCTGAATGTTAATGTACAACCTGCATTAAAAATAGTGGGATCACTCCTTCTTGATGTAATGTAACTTTTGAATTTGACACATGTTAAAATCCCACATTACACTTGTGTCAAGCCCAAAACATCATGCTGTTTTGAAGAAGGGCCCCTTAGAACAGCACTTGCTTTCATTTCTGATGTTCAGACTGGGAGTAATAGAAACATGATGGCAGATAAAGGTCAAATGGCCCATCTAGTCTGCCCATCCGCAGTAACCATTATCGCTTTCGCTCTCTGAGAGATCCTATGTGCCTATCCAGGCCCTTTTGAATTCAGACAAAGTCTCAGTCTCTACCACCTCTTCTGGGAGACTGTTCCATGCATCTACAACCCTTTCTGTAAAAGAGTATTTCCTTAGATTACTCCAGAGCCTATCGCCTCTTAACTTCATCCTATGCCCTCTCATTGCAGCGTTTTCTTTCAAATGAAAGAGACTCGACTCACGTGCTTTTACATTATGTAGGTATTTAAACGTCTCTATCACATCTCCCCTCTCCTGCCTTTCCTCCAAAGTATACAGATTGCAATTATTTAAATCTGTCCCCATACGCCTTATGATGAAGACCACATACCATTTTAATAGCCTTCCTCTGGACCGACTCCATCCTTTTTATATCTTTTTGAAGGTGCGGCCTTTTCTAAATATTCTAAATGAGGTATCACCAGAGTCTTATACAGGGGCATCAGTGCCTCCTTTGTCCTACTGGCCATACCTCTCCCTATGCAACCTAGCATCCTTCTAGCTTTCACCATCACCTTTTCAACCTGTTTGGCCATCTTAAGATCATCACATAACAGTCACACCCAAGTCCCGTTCGTTCTTCTGTCGTGCACATAAGTTCTTTACCCCCTAAACTATCATTCTCTCTGGTTTTTGCAGCCCAAATACATGACCTTGCATTTCTTAGCATTAAATTTTAGCTGCAAATTTCAGACCATTTTTCAAGCTTCGCCAGGTCTTTCTTCATGTTATTCACACCATCCACCATGTCTACTGTATTGCAGATTTTGGTATCATCCGCAAAGAGGCAAATCTTGCCTGACAACCTTTTAGCAATATTGTTTATAAAAATGATAGAACAGGCCAAAGAACAGAACCTTGAGGCACACCACTGGTAACATCCCTTTCCTCTGAGCGATCTCCATTGATCACTACCCTCTATTGCCTTCCACTCAACTAGTTTTTGACCCAGCCCATCACTTTGGGACCCATACCGAGGGCACTCAGTTTATTTATTAGACGTCTATGTGGAATACTGTCAATGTTTTTGCTAAAATCTAAATATAGCACATCTAGCACACATCCTCTGTCCAATTCTCTGGTCACCGAGTCAAAGAAATTGATCAGATTTGAGTGAAAAGAGCTACTTCTAGTGAATCCATGTTGCCTCCAGTCCTGTAATCGACAGGATTCCAGAAACTTGACCATTCTCTGTTTAAAAGTGTTTCCATTAATTTGCTTACCACAGAAGTAAGTCTTACCAGCCTGTAATTCCCTACTTCTTTTTTACTTCCACTTTTGTGGAGAGGGATCACATCCGCCCTTCTCCAGTCCTTCGGTATCACTCCCAACACTAGAGACTCGTTGAAAAGGTCAGTTCCTTCAGCACCCTCGGATATACACCCGCCAGCCTCATTGCTTTGTCTACCTTTATTTTAGCTAGCTCCTCATTAACACAACCCTCTGAAAATCAATCAAGGTCTGTTACTCCTGCATCGCTATTTACATTTGTCTTCTGCGGTCCTGCTCTCGGCGCTTCAGCCGTAAACACAGAATAGAAATATTTGTTAAGCAATTCGGCCTTTTCTTTATCAGCTTTTACATGTTCCTCCCCTTCGCCTTTGAGTCTCACAATGCCACTTTTGCATTTCTTCCTATCACTAATATACCTAAAAATGTCTTTTCTCCCCATTTTACCTTGTCAGCTATATTTTCTTCCATTTGCATCTTTGCTTTCCTGACTACACAACAAACCTCTCTTAACTTTTTCAGATATTTTTTCTGTCTTCCTCTTTCTGCGATCTTTTGTAGTTTATGAAAGCTAACCTCTTAATCCTTACCTTTTCAGCTACTACTTTTAAGAATCAAAGTGGCTTTCTTTTCCTCTACTTTTACTTACTTGACTCACAAAAAGGTTTGTTGCCCTTACAATCGCTCCTTTCAGTTTTGCCCACCGCATTTTCACTCTTTCCAGACGTTCCCATCCAGACAATAATTCCTTGGTGTAAACCATCATCTGAACAAAGTTAGTTTTTTAAAAGTCTAGAACCTTTGCTTTTGAATGAGCCCTCTCTATACCCATCTTAATATTAAACCATACCATGCATTGATCACTGGATACCGGATGATCACCCACTGTAACATCAAAACACTTTCCCCGTTTGTAAGCACTAAGTCCATCCACTATGACCCCATCCTGTGTGGATTCCATTACCAACTGCTGGAACAATTCTTGTAGAGAATCCTGAATCTCTCTCCTTCTAGAAGACCCTGCAATAGGCATACCCCAATCAACATCTGGCATGTCAATCACATCTTTCAGCTCCTTCTTCTTCACCAGTGGAGTGTAACTCCCTCTTCAGTTTTTCCTTCTGCAAGCAAATGAAGAAGAGGTGTTTGATCTCCTCTGTTTGGATTTTATTATTTTGGGGTCTTTTTACTCCATTTTACATTACATGGAGGACCCCGTATTTGAGGCTACTCTGCCGGAGAGAAAACATAGACTCTGTGAGGACAGACTGCAGCTCACAGGGCAACCCCCAGATGAACCAGCCTGCTTTGTGTTACTTTGAGGCTTGGGGTCTGTTTCCTAGGGACTCTGCTTGCCTTCTTATTTATTACTACTACTATTAATTATTTCTATAGTGCTACCAGATGCACGCAGCACTGTACAGAGTCACAAAGAGTAAGAAAACAGTCCCTGCTCAAAAGAGCTTACAATCTAAACAGGCAAGACAGTTAAGGGGAATGGTTAATCAGCTGGCTGGGTTGGAGGGCAGAGTAGTAGGGTTAAGGATTGAAAGCTATATTAAAAAGGTGGGTTTTCAGTCTGCTTTTAAACAAGAAAAAGGAAGGGGTTTGACGGACACACTTGGGTAATTTATTCCAGGCATTGGGGACAGCTAGATGAAAGGAATGAAGTCTGGAATTTGCAGTAGAGAAGGGTAACTAACATTAAGAGCGATTTATTTGAGGAACGGAGTTCTCTGGGAAGTGTATAAGGAGAGAGAAGCGAAGAGAGATAATGAGGGGCAGCAGAATGAACACACTTGTAGGTCAGCAATAAGCTCTTGAACTGTATACGATGGCAGATAGGGAGCCAGTGAAGTAACTTGAGCGTAGGCGATGGGACCCCTGTGTGAATCTGGGGTTTAGGGAGCCAGCTGCATTTTATTCTCCCCTTGACCCTTCAGCGGCACTTGTACAAGAACCGCTGCAAGTGTCCCTGCAAATAAGTGTGACTGAAGGCAGGAAGGAGCAGCCCAGCTAGAAAGAGGACTGTTGAGGTAACTGGGATCCCCGGCTGACCTGGAAGGCTTCACTCTGACATCAGCAGCAAGCCTTCCGGGTTGGCTTTGGTGGAGGGGGGCATGCCCAGCTGGATGGCCCTGAAGGGAACAAGTAAGGGAGAGAGGGGAGAACGTGGGACAAAGGGAGAAATGGTGGGAGGGGCACAAATTTGGGACAGAGGTTGGAAGGCAGGGAGGGGGAGCGAACTTGGGACACAAGGGAGGGAGGGAATAGAAAAGGAGAATTGTTGGGCATAAGCGTGTGTGTGAGAGGGAAAGAAATGGTGCACAAGGGGAAAGGAAGAAAGAGCAAAATTGTTGGACAAGGAGAGAGGAGTGAGGTAGAGATATATGGGGAAGAGAAGGATGAGAGGAATATGGTGGTGGAGAGAGAACAGAGGGACAAATTGAAGGGTATGCAAGGGGAGGAATGTTGGATATAGTATTGGAGGGAAAGGTGTGACATGGTGCTGGAGAGGAGTAATAGAGGGATAAATGTTGGTCATGGGGCTGGTGGGCAATGGTGAAAAATGCTGCACATAATCTGGGGGATGAGAGAGGGAGAAATGTTGGATGTGGCAGTAGAGGGAGTGGGAGAGATGCACCTTGGATCTCTCTCTCTCTTTCCCCACTCCTGTACACAGGGGGAGGGGATCATGGAATGGTGAGATGATGAAAGCAGGGAGATGAGCACAGGGGAAATACCAGAAAGGGACATAGAGAAGGGAAATGCTGAACATGGGAACAATACATACACAGAGATAGAGTGAGTTTAGAGAAGACAAAAGAAAACAGAGACCAGTGCCTGAGACCAACATGATTTGAAGAATAAAATGATGAGGCAACAAAAGGTAGAAAAAATAAGTTTTTTTCTATTTTGTGATTAGAATGTATCAGATTTGAAATATGTATTCTGCTAGAGCTGGTGTTCAACATAACTGGGGACAGCAAAGCTCAGTCCATGCTTCTTTAGCTTCCAGATGGCTTAGGGCTCTCTCTGACCAGGGGGCAGTTGCCCTAGTTGCACTCCCCTAAACTATTCCTGTCATGTGTGACTGTGGTATTCTGTTAGCATGATTTTTCTGTGTAGCATTCTGTAATAATTTGGCTTATTCAGTTTTCTCGATAGTGGAGGGGATATTTGTGAAGGTGAGGGGAGACATAGTAACATACATCGTTACTATGTCTCCCCTCACCTTCACAGGGGTTTTGTTGATCCTTGCTGTGTATTATTTGTGTTTATAAAATGATAATTGTACAGAATATTGTTTCTTTTTATACTTTAATAAAATAAGTTCAGTATAAAATCATAACTATTTGAGGCTTGTGGGGATGGGATAGGGACCGAGCTCGTGGGGGATGGAAACTGAACTGGTGGGGATGGGGACTGAGCTTTCGGGGATGGGGCCGAGCTCACGGGTACGGGGACAATTTTTTTCCCCCATTCTGTAATTTGCATAAAATAAAAAATACTTTCTTTTGCTTAAAATACAGTATTGATATCATTTTATATATTTGTAGGGTTTTGTGGAGCTGACGATATTTCCCACAGTTGCAAATTTGACTCGGATCAAATTGAACAGCAAGCAATGCAGGATATACAGAGTGAGGGTCAATGATTTGGAGGCTGCTTTTATATACAATGATCCAACCCTGGAGATCTGTCACAGTGAATCAAAACAGTAAGTATAATTTAGAATGGAATGTTTAGTGAACCTCTTAGGCAGTTAAGATTAGGGCTGTACATCAATTAAAATTTTTAAACGCATGATTAATCGTATAAAGCATCAGTGGAGGTGTAGTCATACATAGGAGTTTGACTGGCAGCCCAAAGATCAGCTTTGCAGAAGCATTTCCAGCATTGTGGCAGTGAATTTTCTCATCCAGTTACTGCAGATCCTGTCAGGTCACAGTGAGTATACAGGCTGACAGCCTGTGAGAGACATTGGGGGAGGTTAGAAAAGTGGGGTTTTGAGTATTTCTAGATGTTCCCCTGTGTTCCTCCTCCTGAAAAAAATACTAAAATCGCTGGTTTTAGATTAGAGTTTAGGAAGTGTGAAAAATATTGTGATTTTTTTGATGCCAGCCATGAACAAAAGCTGGGGCTAACAAAACAAAAAAAAGAACCCATTCCCGTTCAGCCATCCCCCAGGAGCCAGCACGCACCCTCCCCATGCTGAGACACCCCTCTGCTCCGTACTTTAAAAAAATATATATATTGACAGGAAGGATGCCCACTCCTTCCTATCACAGTCCAGGTCCCACCACCTGGCTACATGGTCTCCCAACCCACCCCGTACCTTTTATAGAAGTTCCAGCAAAATGGATGCTTATTCCCTCCTGCTCTCAGGCCTGCCTCTTCAAAATGATGCATCTTCCCCTTCTTGGTGCATCTTGGAATGCACTGTGCATGGGCCTAAGACCCTGATTGGCTTGAATGCCTAAGTCCCCTCCCACGGGAGAAGGTCCGTAGGCATCTGAGCCAGTCAGGGTCTTAGGTTCCTCCCAGTGCATCCCTGGATGCACCAGGAAGGGGAAGACATGCCATTTTGAGGAGGCAGGTCTGCTGGCAGGACAGAATGGGCATCTTCTAAAAAAGGTACAGGGGGAATGGGTTGGGAGGTTGTGTGGACAGATTGGGGGGCCCTGAGGAAGGAGGGAGTTGGCATTCCTCCTGTTGATTCAATTTAAAGGTGAGGAGGTTGTCATGGACGGTAGTCCTTGAGGCAGGAGGGAGTGGGTTTCTCTCCTTTCCATTCAGTTTAAAGGTGGGGGGGCCTTTTCTTGGTGGGAGGAGTTTGTGAAATCCAGAGGGCTCAAGGAGGCTTTGAGGAGTCCTGTTGGCTCAGCTGATCAGGGCTCTCTCTTCCACGATCAGCTCAGCTGGCAGGGAAAGTAGCAGCGTTGGCATGGTTGGTTTTTTTTATGGGAGGAGTAGTTGGAGGAGCTGTGCCTAGCGATTGCTTTTCTGAGCAAGCATCAGGCACAATTCATCTCCCCTTTTACCAGTGATTCTCTGTACAATAGCATGCATATAATTTGCATGATATTATGCTGAGCATTGCTAATAAGAAAAAAATAATCGATCACACCATGGTATTTTTTTACTTGTGGTGTAGGAGCTTTGAGCATCAAGGCCCAAGTTAATTGGTTAATATTGTTAAAATTTTTAAATGCATTGATCACATTATTAACACGTTAAATGTTCAGTCCTAGTTAAGATATTTTTAAATATCAGCTTTACAGAAGACTTAAGGGCCCTTTTATTAAAGCCTGGCACATGCTAAAGGATTTTATTTATTTTAAAATTTCTAGTTCGCTTAAACCCTAAGATTACAAATAATATACATAATAAAATTCAACGTTCAGAGACAAACCAAGTCCTTAGCAACAATCTTTCCAGAAGTACAGATTCTTTCTTTAACTGGTGGGACCGCCATTAAAAAAATGCCTCAAAATGATATTGGCGTGCGCTATATGTTGTGCATCCTAGTTCATATTTATGGTCCACGTGGCACTTAATAATAATAATAATAACTTTATTCTTATATACCGCCAGCAATCTTGCGACTTCTAGGCGGTTTACAATGAAGAGAAACTGCACAGACATCGAATTACAGAGTGTAGCAGTGAATATCTGATAGTAGCAACAATAAAAATAATAACAACAGTTTATATACTGCAGGACCGTGAAGTTCCATGCGGTTTACAATGAATTAGAAAAATTCCATAAATTGAAAGGAACATTCATAGTTAGAGATTAGAGGTTAACAGTTTACAAGATCTAATTTGGGGAGGGATTGCGATGGGGGCTATTGTCCTGATTCGTCACCTAGGTATTTCGAGAACAGGTATGTTTTTAGGTGTTTCCTAAATTCACCATAATTGTTTGTGTGTGTAATTAGTTTTTCCAAGTCTTTGCCCCATAAGGCTGCTTGGTATGATAGAAGTTGTTGATGGTGTCTCTTATATTTGCATCCTCTGGCTGGTGGGGAAACGAATTTCTGGTGTGCTCTTCTCTCATGTCTGTTGGTTGGGAATGAGAAGAGGTCTGTTATATATTTAGGGGCTAGGCCGGATAATACCTTGAAGCAGAGACATCCCAGTTTGAACTTCGTACGTGCCTCCATTGGCAGCCAGTGCAGGAGTCGGTAGGAAGGGGTTATATGATCGGACTTCTTCAGTCTGAAGATCAACCTGACTGCTGCATTTTGTATCAGTTGTAGTCTCTGCATTTGCTTCCGGGTGATTGCCAGATGGGTAATGTTGCAATAATCAAGGTGGCTTAGTATTAGGGATTGTACCAGAATTCTGAATGCTGAAGCGTCGAAGTATGCTCTAATGGACCTAAGCACACTAAGAGCTCCTTTTATCAAACTGTGCTAGCGGGGTTAGCGCATTGGACATTTCATCACTCGCTAACCCCCGTAGCTGGCTAAAACCTAACGCCTACTCAATGCAGGTGTTAGAGGCTAGCGCGGCAGGTGGTTTAACGCACGGTATTACGTGCGTTAAACCCCTACCGCAGCTTGATAAAAGGACCCCTAAGTTAAGTAAAAGAGACCTTTAGTTGTAAATATACAGACTAGTCTGATCAGGTAGACTTTAGTTTGATTTATTAGAAGTTGCTCTGACTACCAGAAATTTCTTATATGCCATGAGTTTGATTTCATTCTTTTATGCTAAGGTAAAATCCTCTGGGTGCTGTAATCTGTTGTGTGTTCCTTTAAATGTGGTTTCTGTTACATAAACACAGGAGGCTGTACATTAGGTGATAAATCTGTGCTCATGAACTACTTGCAGAGGGGTGTCAATCACATCTTTCAGTTCCTCCTACTTTATCAGTGGAGTATTGTGTCCTTTTCAGGTTTTCCTTCTGCAAGCAAACTGAGAAGTTTTGTTCTAATCTCCTCTGTTTGGTTTTTATTATTTTAGGGCATTTTTCTTCTGTTTTGGGAGGCTTTGGTGCTAGAGGACCCCATTTTGTGGCTATTCTGCCTGGGAGGGGACACAGACTCTGCAAGGACGGGTTGCAGCTGCAGGGCAACCCCCGGGTGTACCTGCGGAGTCAGCCTGCTTTGTGCTTTGAGGCTCGGGGTACATTTCCCTGGGAGCCAGCTCACCTGCTGATTTATCAGAGGCTTGAGTGCAGGCTAGGGGGGCCCCCTGTGTGAACCCATTTGGGTATCAGGGAGCCGGCTGCATGTTTAATCTCTCCCCATTGCGCTATGGCTGTGAGGATCTGAGGGGGTGGAGTCCTCAGTCAGCAATTATCTAACTGGCAACCCGAAAATCTCCAATTGTAGAATGTTTCCTACAAGGATTTGAGGCGGAAAGTCCTCCCCATTCAGGCAGACACTAGCACAGCATAGTGAGTACAGTCCTTTACTTCCTATGGGTGAAATTGGGATGTGTGTGTGTGAAAAAGTTGATTTTAAGGGTTTCTGAGGCCAAAGATAGGGTTTCCTACCTCTAAAACCCCTTTCCCTGAGATTTTTAAACTTTAAACTTCAAGAGAGCCCCACGGGCCATGTTGGGTGTGAGTTTTCTGGCAGCTGCTATCTTGTCTGTTAAGCTATCTTGTCTGTTAAACAATCTTTTTTCTAAAGCTTCCATCTGCCTCAAACCCTTCGATTTGGCTCAAAATTGACTGGGATGGATTCCTCAAGCTGTTCTGTCCCTATATAATGCCAGTTTTGCAGGCTAGGACATGTATGTTGTGTGCATTTTTTTCATTGGGAAGAGTTGCAGAAGCTCATGCTTTAGGTCTCTTCAGTTTTACACTTTGAAGAGGAAACTAAGGACCCTCTTGTGTGGTTGACCCTCTTCTTAGAGGGATCTGGTCAGCATCCCGCTCTTTCCCTATGTATCAGGATGGTCAGTGGAAATTTCCAGACACACTTTTTTGATTGACACAGACGGTGGCCAGACTCTATTTCATTCCAGATGGGGATAGAGATACCTTTAAGTCTCCTGCGGTGGTCTTGGCGATTGCACGCAGACAAACCATGTTGGTGAAAGGCAGCTGGGCCCTGAGAGATCCTCAGGACCGTAAGATAGAAGCTCTACTTAAATGCTGTTTTGATATGACTATCCTGGCTGTCCAGGCAGCGATTTGTTGCGGTCTGGTGGCCCGAGTATGTTTCCGGTGATCTGCAAGAGTTCTTGACCATGAAGCGGCTGACTGGATCAGGAAGTTTTTAAGATTGAGCTGGAAGCTTCTTTTCTCTCTGATGCCATGTCTAATCTGTTGGGTGCCTCAGTCAAATCCATGGCTCTGTGTGTGACAACCCTCCATACCCTGTAGCTTTGGGGTTAGTCAGCAGAAGCAGCGTCTGAGGTTAAGCTCAGTAAGTTTCCCTTTTCGGGCTCCTTTCTTCTGCCCTCTTTTCAAATTTCAAGGACACAATGAAACATTTTAAAGCACAGTTTAATCCTATTCATCCATTAGCAGAGGCAGCTTATAAGAAAAGTAAGATGAGAGAGTTATTCCCCTCCACACTGCTGCTTCCAGCTATAGAACATGACAGAACGTAAGATCTCTCTCCTTTTTCAAGCCAGGTTTTGTAATCTTGCATCTTTCCTCTATACTCTCTTAAGTAGACAGCCATAGAGGATCCTTCACTTAGGGCTCCTTTTACTAAGCCGCATTAACACGCAGAGTAGCACACGCTACAATGCTGTGCGCGCTAACGCCAGCATTGAGCTGGCGTTAGTTCTAGCCGTGTAGCGCGGGATTAACGCACGCTAATCTTCTGCATGCACTACAAACGCTAACGCACCTTAGTAAAAGGAGCCCTTAGATCTGGAATTACTAACCTGCACCAGCACTATAAACCTGCATTATCTTATACAAAGGGACCTACGCATCCTTCCCAACAGTGCATATTAGTAACTGAAGTCCACTTCCAGCACCTCTTCCTTCTTTGTTTAATCACAAAGCTTTATAGAAAACAGAAAAGTCTTTTCTATGTACAGTACATTTGTTAAGAGTGGCAAAAAATATTTGATTACAGTAAATTAGGCCTAAATACAATGTAGTAAGATTCAGAGGATATAAATAAATTTTATTGTCCATGCTTATTGGGGGAATATATTTTGTTTGCATTATATGTGTCCATTGCAAGCTTTGTATTCATGAAGTATTTGATATGGCTATGTTAAAACAAAATGTTGTACTCCTTTTTTGTTGATGTTATTATGTATATTTTAATGCTGTAACCTGTCTAGATTTGTAGGATGGAGCGGGCTATTTTAAATAAATCCAAAAATGGCAAAGGCCAGTGGCATCTTTTAGACTAACTAATTTATTAGGCATGAGCTTTCAAGGACAATGGCCCCGATTCACTAAAGTCAGCTGCTAACCGACCCAATTCACAAAACGTGTTTTCCCACTTGGTCGCCCATTTTACGATCCGGCCATGCAAATTAGTAAAACCCCATGTAAAATAGCCAAGCAATTGATTCACTTACATTGCTTGCTGGTTTTTTGGGGGTTTAAAAAATTTTTTGTAATGGCACTGATATTTTGTGTGTATTACACTCGCAAAATATCTGTTCCATAAAAAAAAAATCCTCCACCGCCACCCCCGAATGACCCGCCCGACATGCAACAACCCACAAATGGCAGGAGGGATGCCCACTCCCTCCTGCCATCGCCCCCCCCATACTGAATTGATATGGTTGGAGGGATGCCCATTCCCTCCTGCCATTGCCGCCCCCCCCCCCCCGCCAAAATGATGTGACAGGAGGGATGCCCACTCCGTCCTGCCATCGGGACCTGCCACCATAGTTCCCTTCCCCCTGAACCTTTTAAGTTGGGAGCAGGAGAGGTGCTCAGTCAGACCCTCCTGCTCCTCTGGCTGTTGTCTGCTCAATGCGGGCCTTAGGCCCCTCCCCGGTGCATCATGTGATGCATGGGTAGGGGCCTAAGGCCCTGATTGGCTCAGGTGCCTCGGGCTCCTCCCTTGGGAGGTGTCTGAGCTAATTAGGGACTTCCTTAGGGAGGAGCCTAAGGAAGTCCCTGATTGGCCAAAACCGGCAGAAGCAGTGACGGGAGGCTGCTTCTGTCACTACTGTCAGGGCTCTGCGCATGTCTCAATCACTCAGTGAGCGATTGAGTTGGTGAGTTTGTATGTAAATGATTTGCAGTTTCGTGCAAATCATTTGCATGCAAACTTGATAGTGAATCAATTGCCGTTTGAAAATCGGCCAGAGAATCAGCCAACAGCGATTGAATCGCTGTCTTTAGTGAATCTGGGCCAATATGTTTATTCAACAGATGCAGGAAGCGTTCAGGATTTGAGGTTTTAGCAGTCTGTTGGATATGTACACTCTTGTAAATATGAATTAAGCATTTGTTTTCACTTTCAACTCTGTGTTACTGTGTTTGAGGCTTCAAGCCTGATTGCCATTCATGCTTCCCCAGGGAGCTAGAGGAACAGGGAGGAGAAGATGTGCAGTTTCTTCTGTGATTTTAATAAAGTCACAAAAGGTAGCGGATTGAAGGAAGAATGTGATAATGAAGTTGGAGAAGGGCGGATGGTTACTGATGATGAAAAATGTTTCTCTAGTCCTGGAAATAGCACATCACTAAATGTTATTTAGTGAATCAATCTCCTTTCTCCTTCATTTATTTTTAGATTAATGATATATGATCCCAGTCTAAAGCAGTTTATAAAATTAAACAGAGATTGCCTTGTTGTACAAAGTGGTGGTATATTAAACCTAATAAACCATAAATCAAACTTCTGAAACTGACCCCTGATTATAGCTTTTGGTTGAAATACCTTTTTTTTTTGTTTAATTTAGGAGAAATCTCAATTATTTTTCCAATGCTTATGCTGCTGCAGTTAGTGCTGTGGACCCTGATGCTGGAAATGGAGAATTGTGCATTAAAGTTCCATCAGAGCTACGGAAGCACGTTGATGGTAAGTGGTTAGCAAAAGAGCATTTCTATAGGATTCGGGCATCTCTTGGAACAATTCATGATTTAAAGGGTGCTTGTCAAATAGCACAAATCAAAGCTGAAGAAAGAACCTTAACTTTCCATAAGGAGATGCCTTCCCCTAATGATTTTATTATTACTATTGCCAACTTCCTCTATGCAGAAGCAAATGGAAACATGTAGAACTTTGTGGGACAGTTGAAATGGTTAGGGGAAAACCAAATGGAAAGTTCATCAGCAGACTCTGAGGCACAGTAGGAAACATTTCTGTTGGGCTACTCTTTGAACTGTTCCTCCCCATCCCTCTTGATACTTATTACTGTTGTTATTGCTTGGGTCCCTAGGACCTCCCTTAAAATCATAAGTGTTTGAGGCTTGTGCGGTTAAGGTAAAGCTTACAGGAATGGGACGGGGACAGGGACAAATTTGTCCCCATGTCATTCCTTCTTCAGCTCCTGCTTCATAAGAACATAAGCAATGCCTCCGCTGGGTCAGACCTGAGGTCCATCGTGCCCAGCAGCCCGCTCACGCCGCCGTGCAGTAATCCTCTATCTATACCCTTTTCCAACAGGAAATTGTCCAATCCTTTCTTAAACCCCGGTACCATACTCTGCCCTATTACTTCCTCTGGAAACGTCCACCACACGTTGGGTAAAGAAGAACTTCATAGCATTTGTTTTAAATCTGTCCCCTTTCAACTTTTCCGAATGCCCTCTTGTTCTTTTATTTTTTGAAAGTTTGAAGAATCTGTCCCTCTCTACTCTCTCTATGCCCTTCATGATCTTGTAAGTCTCTATCATATCCCCCCTAAGTCTCCTCTTCTTATCAGTCTGTTCTTTTGGCTGTTTTTCATCATCAACATCCCTCCTTGGGCCTTCTTGCTTTTTGCTGCTGTAACTTGCACCACCTTTTTATTCCTAGCCCATAGCTGTAGTACACCTTATAGAATAGTGCTTAGTCAATTTGCAGCTATTTACATGTATAAGTGTATACTTATCTGCGAGCATGCAGTAGTCTGCACATTTACTCACGCAAGTGGCACGTAAATGTGGGTGCCTATGTATTTTTTAGCAATACCTAGTCATACAATTAGGGAGCAAAGGTTAAAATACTGGGGTATATTAAATAATTGTATGAAATTGTTGTAGCTAGTCAGGCTGAAGGCTTCTTCCCATATTGCTCAGCTTGTACTGTTGGATGCCTCATTCCATATCAGTGTAGCTTTGCTGATCAACAAATTAAGTGAGTTGGGTATAGGTGGATTTGTAATTAATTGGTTTAACTATTTTTTTAGTTTACAGGAATTATAGTGTGCTGAAGGATGGAACTTTTTTCTAGGAGCTTCTTTGGAGTTCCACAAAGCTGTACTTCTACGTTTTTAAATATCTTTTTGTGTACTCTGCAAAACATACATTTCTCAGCTGAAGTTTGTATGTTATCCTATTTTATTAATTCCATTAATTTCAAACAAGGAGGAAATTTCAGCTAAGATCACTGATTGCATGAATAGAATTGGAAATTGGGCTTCGGCTGTTAATAAGTTGAAATTGAATTCAAGTAAGACAAAGGTTCTTTGGTTTCATAATTCACTCTCTTCTGTTCCTTCATTTCTTACTCTACTGCAAATAGATAAAAGGACTAAAATTTTGGGTATTCTTTTAGACTCTTCTCTTGCATTTGAAGATCAAATTTCTAATTTATGGAGGAAGATTTTATATATTATGAGGAAACTTAGGGCTCCTTTTACAAAGCCGCGCTAGTGGGTTTAACGCGCATGACTTCTCATCACGCGCTAGCCCCTGCGCTGGCCTAAAAAATATCGCCTGCTCAAGAGGAGGCTAGCGCGGCCGGCCGTTTAGCGCACGGTATTATGCGCGTTAAACCGCTACCACACCTTTGTAAAAGGAGCTCTTAATCCAGTGAAGTTGTGATTTTTTGAACCTCATTTTGCATTGTTGGTTCAGATGTTAGTGTTATGTCAACTTGATTACTGTAATTCTTTATATTTAAACTTAACATCAAAACTGATCATAAAATTGCAGTTGCTCCAGAATGCTGCGGTTAGATTAATATTTGGTCTAAAAAGATATGAAAATGATGCATTAGCACAGTGGTTACCAACCCTGTCCTGGAGGAACACCAGGCCAATTGGGTTTTCAGGCTAGCCCTAATGAATATGCATGAAGCAAATTTGCATGCCTATCACTTCCATCATATGCATATCTCTCTCATGCATATTCATTAGGGCTAGCCTGAAAACCCGATTGGCCTGGTGTTCCTCCAGGACAGGGTTGGGAATCACTGCATTAGCATATACAAATCTTCATCGGTTATCTTTCGAGAGGCAAATTAAGGGCTCCTTTTACTAAGCTGCGTTAGGGCTTTAACGCGCGGAATAGCGTGTGCTACATTGCTGCATGCGCTAGACCTTAACGCCATCATTGAGCTGGCGTTAGTTTTCCCGCGTAGCGCGCGGTAATTTCCTGTGGGCGCTAAAAACACTAGCACACCTTAGTAAAAGGAGCCCTAAGTTTAAATCAGGGGTCTCAAAGTTCCTCCTTGAGGGCCGTAATCCAGTCGGGTTTTCAGGATTTCCCCAATAAATATGCATTGAAAGCAATTCAGGCTCATAGATCTCATGCATATTCATTGGGGAAATCCTGAAAACCCGACTGGATTGCGGCCCTCAAGGAGGGACTTTGAGATCCCTGGTTTAAATCATCTTGCATTATTATATTGCAGACTGACTCTTCAGATAATCTGATTTTGCTTTTTTTCTCATTTGCATGATTCTTCCACCAGATTATGTGGTACTTTATTACTACATTTTCCACAGATTAGAGAAGTACGGTATAAACGACAGCTCAACTCCCCTTATGCTTATGCTGCCATTACAATTTGGAATAATCTACCTGTTTACATTTCTTTGCTCATTCTTCCTGAAAAGATTTGAACCGTGCTTGAATTTAAATATCCTTTATAAAAATTAAATTATATTTAAATTTAATAAATTAATGTATACAGACAATATAAAACAAGTTAGGAGACAAGTTAAAATGAGGACAAGTTAGGAGGAGATGTATAATAGTTGGGTATTACCTTTTTAAATGAACTTATCAATTTTAAGATTTTTTTTGTATTATGTGATTTTGGTCTTGTTAAATGTTTTGCCTTGCTAATCTAATCTTATTAAACACACCAAACATTTACATGTGATTATTTCATTGCTGCAGAACTTAAGCCCCTAAAGGTGTACATTGAATTTTCTTTGGACCAGCCTAAAGGAGGTCTACATTTTGTGGTGCCTAATGTAGAAGGCAGTATGGCAGAGAAGGGGGCTCATGCTTTTTCCTATGGCTATCAGAATTCTACAAGGTAAGAATGCAGTTTAGATTTGATACTTATTTTGGTATTTTATATCTGGGCTGTGGAGTCGGTAGATACATCCCTTGACTCTGACTCCTCAGTTTCTGGTACCCAAAATTGTCTCCAACTCCTCGACTCTGACTCCACAGCCCTGTTTTATATTTAAATATTTTATTAGTTTTTCAATGTTATACATAATCATTATACACTAAATTCCAACAAGTGTTTAATTTAATTTGATTTGATTTATTCTTGATATACTGCTATGATATCAGTATTAAGTAGTTTACAATACTATAGTTCAGTAGTCTACATAGATTTCACAATACTACAATTCAGTGGTCTACATACTGTGTTTCCCCGAAAATAAGACCTACCCTGAAAAATAAGCCCTAGCATCATTTTCGGGATAGGTCTTAATATAAGCCCTACTTCAAAAATAAGCCCTAGTCCCGGGATTCGCTGGCAATTCTTCAACCTGGTCCCCCCCGCCCCCGCAGCCACCCCCCTCCCCATCAAGCAGCAAACTCCTGCTGACCCTCCATCCTTCCCTCCCCGCTGACAGTAACGTGGTAGAGTGAAATACCCAATGGACAAGGCCAAGCAGCCTGTTTAGAGTGCTGCCGGCCTGACGCTGCTTTGGTTGAAGGTAGGGCTTGCTCGCGGTCGGCGGAGAGGAAAGGATGGAGAGTCAGCAGGGGTTCGGCTGCACGGTTGGGGCGGGGGGAGTGCTCAAGGGTTCTGCGCAAGATATTGGAGGGAGGGAGGGAAGGATAGAAACTGGGCGAGGGTTCTGCTGCATAAGGGATGGGAGGGAGGGAAGGATAGAAGCTGGGCAAACTTCTGCTGCACAGGGGGATGGGAAGGAGGGGAGGAAAGATGCTGCACACGTGAGGGAGAGAAAGGAAAGAGGAAGAATTGAGTGAAGGAGAGATGATCATGTGCATACCCCGAAAATAAGACCTAGTACCTTTTTTGGGCCCCAAATGAATATAAGACTCTTATTTTTGGGGAAACATGGTAAGTTGCACAATATTCAAGTAAATAACATAAGGTCATATCAACATCTTTAACAGTCTAATAAGTTCTGAGTCTAAAAACTGACAAGATTCAATCAAAGATTTGCTGATCCATAATATTGTTGAAAAAGGATGGTCTTTTTTTACAGTAAGGGTAGTAGATGCGTGGAATAGTCTTCCAGTAGAGGAGACTGACTATGTCCGAGTTCAAGAAAGCATGGCAGAGGCACATGGGATCTCTTAGGGAGAGCAGGAGAAAGTGGATGCTGTGGATAGGCAGACTGAATGGTCCATTTGGCCTTTATCTGTCATCATGTTTCTATGTTTCTGTTTTTTATGATTTGCGTTCTAAGTATTATGTGTTAATGTGATATGAACAGAATACGTTTCTCGGGAAGTATCTCCATACTTCTCCCTCTTGTGTTTCCTGTCTAGGGCTAACAATCTGCTTTGATATAAACTGAGGAGTTGCAGGATAGCCCAGAGTGGTGGGAGGTGGAGCAAAGAACATGCTAATGAGGCTCTCTACACAGAATCTCACAGGATGGGATTGACTACCAAAGAGTTCAGGAGTGATGTGCCTATTTACTAGAAAGAAGATTATCAAAGTACCTAATCTTCCCATACTACCAATTCCAGAGCAAGCAATGGCTTCCCCCATTTCTGTCTCAATAGCAGACTATGGATATTTCTTCTATGAATTAGTTCAAACTTTTTTTAAAACCAGCTACATTAACTGCTGTTTCCACACGTTGACAGCACGTTTCAGAGATTAACTATTCTCTGAAAAACATATTCTATAGGATTTAAAAGTATTTCCTCATAACTTCGAGTGTCCCCTAGTCTTTTGGATAGAGTAAAAAAAAATATTTACTTGTACTCTTTGCCTCCTATCTGGAAATTTGTGCCACAAAGCTCACAATTTAAATTTGATAACAGACTACACCACCTTTTGCTACCTGCAAACAGACTTCTCTTTCCTTGATTGTATTGGGGCTCATCAAGTACAAGCCAAGGCCAGAGATTACCTGTGTTTTTTAGATAAACATGTTCCACTGCTAGTCACACTGACATACTGAGATACATCTTTGATGTTGATTATTCAGTATATGTGATGCAAGATATTCGTCATGAAACTCTAAATTTAAGAGTAGCAGCATAGGGCCTCTTCTATTAAACTGCGCTAGCAGTTTTTAGCGCAGAGAGCTGCGCTGAATGGCCCACACTGCTCCTGACGCTCATAGAGTTCCTATGAGCATTGGGAGCAGTGCAGGCCATTCAGCGCGGCTCTGTGCGCTAAAAACTGCTAGCGTAGTTTTATAGAAGAGGCCCATAGTGTCTGTTTCTCTTCTTAAATGGGATTTCTAAATCAGAACTAATTCTTAAGTTATAAATCAGAATTGTGAAATCAGTACACCAAACCTCCAGCTCAGACTCCTACTGATATTATACTTTAAATATTTTGTTCTGTATCTAAAGTATTGGTAAATATACTGTTAGATCCAGGACAAAAGATATGTGTAGATAAGTATAAAAGGTTAAATTTACCATCTTATTGCAATGTTTCTCCATTGCCCCGGGTACAAAATAAGTACCTGTATATATGTAAACCGCTTTGAATGTGTAACCACAAGAAGGCAGTATACAAGTCCCATTCTATTTCCCATTTCTCTTTCTTTTTTAAAGCTGGAGTCACAGTTGGTAAATTTTTACCAACTGATTCCACCCAAAATTGCCCCTGACTCTAACTCCACAACTCTGACTCTGTTATGAACAAAGCTGTTCTCAAAATTCTTGTAATCCCTTCAAAACAGCATACTGATGTGAAACTATTGTTAACTCATTGATGCCAATATTGTATCTATTGTTGCTCACTGACAATGGTCAGCCCATCTCTTGTAAACTGCATAGAACCGAAAGGCTTTTGCGGTGTATAAATAAAAGTTTATGTTATGTTATGCTATGCTATGATTAGATGGAAGGGTATTTAGGCCCTGATTTTATAAAGGGCGCCTAAGGAATGCCTAAAGTTAGGTGCGCTTTAGGCGTCCAATCTGAGCAGTTAATGAGCCAATTAAGGTCTTAAGTGATAATTGGTACTTAGGCAGCCAAAGGACGTAGACACCATTTTGTTGACGCAGCCACAATTTCATGGACGCCCATGTGTAAAACTCGTGCCTAACTCAATAAGCGTGGGTGTGGAATGGGCATGGTTTGGGCAATGGCTCAATTTGGGCGTCCTTTGATTCATTTACATAACACTAAGCGACCTAGGGTGTCCATATGATGCCTATATTGTAGGCGAATGAAAACCAGGTCTACTTTTGAGCTTAGTTTGGGCTTCAAATAGACCTGAGTTTTATGGATGGAACTTAAGCACTCTTTGGGTGTTCTTCCGGAACTTAGGCACAATTTGGATGTCCTTAATGTGATCTGCTAAATAGCTCTCTAGGTTTTTATTTTTGCTTTATTAAGCTCAAAATACATTAATAAGGCACCACATAAACAGGGCACATCAAAACAGATATAAGAACATAAGAAGTTGGCTCCGCTGAGGCAGACCAGAGGTCCATCTCGCCCAGCGGTCAGCTCCCGCGGTGGCCCATCAGGCCCATTGCCTGAGCAGTGGTCCCTGACTATTTCTATAACCTACCTCTACTCCTATCCCTATAACACATGTTTACTCTTATCTGTACCCCTCAATCCCTTTGTCCTCTAGGAACCTATCCATGCAAAACCTATTTTTGTGGACAAATAGCAATGTTATTTGCTAATTAGAGGAAAAGATCCATTAACTGAAGCACAGCACATGAAAAACATAGCTTTAGTTTTCTTGCTAAAAAGCTATCCTTTTTTTCTGACTAAACAGTGCTCCAATCAGCTCATTCTTGAAAGCAAAGAAAGCACATGACAAAAATATATAGATTACATACATAACTTCATTTGCAAAAGGTTAAAAACAGAAAAAAAACAGATACAGACCTTAGCATGGCTTCTACTTCATTGCAAATAGAGGTTTGCAGCTGCACAATTGTGACCTCATTGTGAGATCATCAAGGTGCACCTGCAAGGTAGAATGCCACAATTAAAATATGTGCTGGGAGAGCTGATAAGGATTTGAACTTATGACCTCTGAAAGATGAGCACAGGGCTTTTACTTATTGAGCTATAGCAGCTTTCAGGCAGGTGTCTCTGACGGCCCTGTGATATGATAGCTTAGCACAGGGGTGCCCACACTTTTTGGGCTTGTGAGCTACTTTTAAATGACCAAGTCAAAATGATCTTCCAACAATAACATTTAAAAAAAACACAAAGCACACTATACGCAGAGAAAATGTTAATTATTATTTATACTCCGGGGGTTTTCAAAGAGGTCAAGGCAGATGACTTTATGCAATGTCACCTCAGTAGCAACTATACAAAACCTCCCTTTTTACTAAACTGCGATAGTGGTTTTTAACGCAGGGAGCTAGGCAGAATGCCCTGTGCTGCTCTCGATGCTCATAGGCTCCCTGCGCTAAAAACCACTATTGCGGTTTAGTAAAAGGGGGCCATAGTGCAAAATATAGACAGCAGGTATAAATTCTCAAAGCAGACACATTTTGATCACTAAATTGAAAATAAAATCATTTTTCCTACCTTTGTTGTCTGGTGATTTCATGAATCTCTGGTTGCACTTTATTTTTCTGACGTTGCATCCAGTATTTCTTCTCTTCTTTCAACCTTCTGTATGCTTCCTCAACTCCAGACCTCATTCCCTCCCCCAACTTTTTCTTTTTCTTTCTCTTTCCCTGTCCCCCTCTCCTTTCTTTCTGTCCGTCTTTTTCTGTCTCCCTGCTCCCCTTTCTTTCTGTCTGTTTGTCTTTGTCTTTCCCTGTCCCCTTTCATTCTGTATGTCTGTCTTTCTTTCTGTCTTGATACCCCCCTTTCTTTCTTTCTGTCTTTTCTCTCCATGCCCCCTTTCTGTCTGTATGTCTTTCTCTCTCCCTCCATGCCCCCTTTCTGTCTGTCCTCCTGTCTTTCTATCTCCATGCCCCCTTTCTTTCTGTCTCCATGTCTTTCTCTCTATGCCCCCTTTCTTTCTGTCTCTATTTTATTTATTTATTTCTATACCGTTCTCCCAGGAGAGCTCAGGACGGTTTTACATTAATTTATTCAGGTACTCAAGCATTTTTCCCTGTCTGTTCCAGCGGGCTCACAATCTATCTAATGTACCTGGGGCAATGGGATTAAATGACTTGCCCAGGGTCACAAGGTGCAGCATGGGTTTGAACCCACAACTCCAGGGTGCTGAGGCTATAGCTTTAACCACTGCGCCTCACTCTATGCCCACTTTCTGTCTGTCTCCCTGTCTTTCTCTTTGCCCCTTTTCGGTCTGTATCCCTGTCTTTCTCTCTCCATGCCCCCTTTCTTTCTTTGTCCCCCCTTTCTGTCTCCCTGCTCACCTTTCTTTCTCCCTGCCCTCCCCCAAGCCACTGCCGCCGGCATTGGGGAACAGGCTACCACTGCCGCCGTAAAGAGAACGCAGAAGCGCCGGAACCAGCCTTCCCCATCCGACGTCATTTCTGAGATCGAAGAGGAAGTTCCGGCCAAACCAGTTAGCAATTGGCTGGCCTGGAACTTCCTCACCAACGTCAGAATTGACGTCAGGTGAGGAAGGTTGATCGGCCCGGCATTTCAGCGTCCTCTTTACGGTGTCGGGAAACAGGTAGAATCCGAAGGCAAAGCGAGTCTTATCACGGAGCACGGAATGGGCTCTGCGATTGACTTGTGTTACCTTCGCGATCTACTGGTCGATTGCAATCGACCTTTTGGACACCCCTGGCTTAGCAGATCTCTAAGCTATCCTATTACAGGGCAGTCAGCAACACCTACCTGAAAGCTGCTATAGTTCAATAAGTAAAAGCCCTGTGCTCCTCTTTCAGAGGTCATGGGTTCAAATCCCAGCACATATTTTAATTGTGACATTCTACCTTGTAGGTGCACCTTGATGATCTCACAATGAGGTCACCATTGTACAGCTGCAAACCTCTATTTGCAATGAGGTAGAAGCCATGCTAAGGTCTGTATCTGTTTTTTCTGTTTTTAACCTTTTGCAAATGAAGTTATGTATGTAATCTATATATTTTTGCCCCACAAAAATAATATTTATCTAAATTCGTATTATCAGAAACAAATGCCTATTGCTCTTAAACGGAGAAAGAGACCTCAGTGTTTCTCCAGAATAATCTGAGGAAACTTTCTATGGCAAGTGCTTTGTTGCCATAGAGAAATACATCCTAGGTCCTTTCTAAAGGAAAATCATTGAAGCGACAGCTCTTTTTTTAAAAATAATCCCCTGATGCAGCCGATGCGCGAAACAGGGCCTGTTGGGATATCTATATGAAGCAGTGAACGATATTTAATGTTACTTCCTAAGTGTAGTGAAACTGCACTGGGCTTTTGACTGCAGTCCGCAGCGATTTTTTGCAGTACTATCAGACAAGATTGACAAGATAAGTGCCTTGCCTTGCCTATTATGAGTGTTTAAATCAAACTTTAAAATATATTTAACACTGATTTAAAAATAGTACGGAGTTTTATGAGACCTAGGATGTATTTCTCTATGGCAACAAAGCACTTGCCATAGAAAGTTTCCTCAGATTATTCTGGAGAAACACTGAGGTCTCTTTCTCCGTTTAAGAGCAATAGGCATTTGTTTCTGATAATACGAATTTAGATGAATATTATTTTTGTGTGGCCATAATTATTGAAGATATTCAGCTTGTATAGAAATTGATTTTGTCATCTATATATTTTTGTCATGTGCTTTCAAGAATGAGCTGATTGGAGCACTGTTGAGTCAGAAAAAAAGGATAGCTTTTTAGCAAGATAACTAAAGCTATGTTTTTCATGTGCTGTGCTTCAGTTAATGGATCTTTTCCTCTTATCAACAAATAACATTGCTGTTTGTCCACAAAAAATAGGTTTTGCATGCAATATATCTGTTTTGATGTGCCCTGTTTATGTGGTGCCTTATTAATGTATTTTGAGCTTAATAAAGCAAAAATAAAAACCCAGAGAGCTATTTAGCAGATCGCATTAAGGACATCCAAACTGTGCCTAAGTTCCGGAAGAACGTCCAAAGAGTGCCTATCTGAAGCCTAAACTGTGCTCAAAAGTAGACTTCCTTACAATGCCTAAAAGACCCTGTTTTACAATTACTAAGCAGCTTGCTAGCTCACTCTGTAGCACACTGGTTAAACCTGTACCTTTCTATCCTAATGTTGGTGGTTCGAATCCCAGTCTCTGTCTGATGGAAGAGAAATAATTAAAAGTATTAAACAGATCCATCTCCTAGTATTACAATTATAATGAAAAACAGCATAAAATTGCCATTCTAATAACATAATAAAAAAATATTTTAACCTTAAGGACATTGTTTGGATGTCTAAATTTCACCTAAAACCTGATTCTCTAAAGGACGCCTAAAAAGTTAGACGCATAAACAGTGCTGAACTCTGCTGATCGCGATTCTACAAAGGACGCCTAACTTAGGTGCCTAATTTTAGATGCGTTTTGCAGAATCATTGCCTTAGTATTTAGCAATAATGGGAAGGGTTTAGAGATGTAGGATAAGTGCTGAATTTCATTTGTTATGGAATGCAGTGAAACACAAATATGAACCAATGCAAATTTTCATTGCTAATTTGGATTCTGTCAAGCATGGCTAATATGGTACTCTATCCTAACTCCTTTGCTCTGGGGCTCTTTTCTTTAGTCAGAGTGGTTTGAAATGGAACAGTAATGAATCCAATATAGTTTGACCTGGGTAGACTGATTCTACATGATTTATAAAACCACTAAAATGAGCAATATATTAATAATAGTATCGACTTAGTGCTCACTGATTCTTGTAAATCAGAGTATAAACATATTGATTATTTGTATTGTTTTTTGTTATTGGTCTTTTGTTTAATTATCAGAGTAAATCATGATCTCATAAGAATAGCTTTACTTGGTCAGATCAATGGTCCATCTAGCCCAGTATCCCACCCTCACTGTGGCCAATCCATGTCATAAGTACTTAGCAAAAACCCAAATAATAGTAATATTCCATGCTATCAATCCAGGGCAAGCAGTTGCTTCCCCCGTGTCTATCTTAATAGCAGACTATGATGGTCTTTTCCTCCTGGAATTTGCCTAAATCTTTTTTTGAAACCAGCTACATTAATTGCTCTTACTGCATCTCATGCATCTTTTTACTCTTGTTTCTAGATTTTGGTTTCCTTGTGTGGATTCATACTCTGAACTGTGTACATGGAAGCTGGAGTTCACAGTGGATGCTGCTATGGTGGCTGTTTCAAATGGAGATTTGGTGGAGACCGTTTACACCCATGACATGAGAAAAAAGACCTTTCATTACACACTGACTATTCCTACTGCTTCTCCTAACATCTCTCTTGCTATTGGGCCTTTTGAAATCCTTGTTGACCCTTACATGCATGAGGTAATTGGTTACATATATTTGAAACTTACAAGCCCAAAACTGTGTTTGTTTTATGGCAGTTTGCCTTTTTTTCTGATACTAGGAATAAGGGAAAAAAAGAATGTTTTTGCCACTGAAAAGCTGATGTTAATTTCCTGGAGATGCATTTCATAGGACTGGAGTTCAGGGTATCCATAACAAATAGACAATTTGCATATGCTTGATCTCCAGTACAGTATATTCAAATCTGGCTAGTGCATATTATGGCTATCATGAAAACCTGGCCAATTAGATTGCTTCAAAAGGATTGAGAAACACCACAGTAAAGGGAGAAGGGGGTGGGGGGTAATAAGGTAGCAAAAAATGAGAAGTCACCTATGTGAACATTTTTGCCACCTGTTTCAGTATCTTCCTCAAGCACTGTTCAGGCAGTGGGCCTGATGGGCCGCCGCGGGAGCGGACCGCTGGGCAGGATGGACCTCTGGTCTGTTCCAGCGGAGGCAACTTCTTACGTTCTTATTTATGGGGGAAGAGATCCTCTATAACAGATTTGTTTCAGGACAAATTATATGCATATAATGCAATTTAAATCCTTTACAAGCAGCTTTTTATAGAAACAGATTATCTCAACAAGTGTGAGATAATTGAAGCTGAGACATGAGAAAGCACTTTATATGCAATTAGAAACAGAGTGTGTGTGTATGCATGTGTATATATATATATATATATATATATATATATATATATATATATATATATATATATATATACATACAGTCTGTTCTCGTTATTCACAGTAGTACTGTTTCTGAAAATATTCACAAACTGCAAAATCAAAAATAATGAAATGTTGAGTCTATGGGAAAATAGAGGTTAGGTTCCAGTAGAGAATGACAAGGGTAAAAAATTTGTCCCCGTTACCACCCCGTCCTTGCGACCACCGTCCCTGTCACCGCCCTGTCCCTGCGACCACTGTCCCCAACCCGTCCCCGCGACTACTATCTCCGCAGCATCCATACAAGCCTCAGTACTGCAATATTTAGCTTATTCCTTCCTTCCTGGCTGCTGAACTAGAGAAAGAGATGTTCAGTTGGCAGGACTTTGTTTATAATTTTTTATCAACACAACTAATATACTATTTTATCCTAGAGTTGTCTGGTTTCTGCCTTCCTCATCTTCTCATTCAATTCCTTCCATCCACTATCTGTCTTCTTGCTGTGTCTTCCATTTGCTCTGTTACCGTGCCTCTCCCTTCACCCCCCACCCAATTGGTCTGGCACCCATCTTCATCCCTCAGTTCCCCCCATAGTCTGGCATCTCTGTCTGCTTCCCTTCCAGCACCTTCTCCCCACTCTGTCTTCCACATTTCCCTTCAGCGTCTTCTCCCCCATTTCCCTTCAGCGTCTTCTCCCCACTATCTGTTCCTCATTTTCTTTCAGCATCTTCTCTCCACTCTCTCTTCCCCATTTCCCTTCAGCATCTTCTCCCCACTCTCTTCCACATTTCCCTTCAGAGTCTTCTTCCCACTCTCTGTTCCACATTTCCCTTCAGAGTCTTCTCCCCCGTTTCCCTTCAGCATCTTCTCCCCACTCTGTCTTCCCCATTTCCCTTCAGCGTCTTCTCCCCACTATCTGTTCCCCATTTCCTTTCAGTGTCTGTTCCTCTCCACCCCCCTTCAGCGCCTGTTCCTTTCCTTTCCACCACCACTCTTCCCTCTCGCCACCTCACTGCCCTTCGGCACCCCTCGCGCGGTCCGAGCATCTCCCTCCCTCCCCCTTACCTTCCCAGCGCGTTTTAAGTTTAGAGTAACTTGTTCAAGCTGCCGGACCTTGCGAGCAGTCACGTGCGTCTGTGGGCGGAAGCTTCTCCTCTGACGCAACCAGAAGTTGTGTCAGAGGAGAAGCTACCGCCAATAGACGCACGCAACTGTACGCAGGCTGTGGTGGCTTTGAATAAGTTACTCAAACTTAAAACGTGCCGCGAAGGTAAGGGGGAGGGAGGGAGATAGATAGATTCGGGTAGGTAGGTTGGGGGCTGCGCACGATCAGTGACCGTGCTTGTTCCTTACTTTAACTTTGGAGACAAGGCTATTCACCACTCCACAGGGCGGTGGATGGCCTTGTCCCCTTACCCACAGTGAGCACTTCACCACCCCCGGCTAGCCGCTGGTATCAGCCACTATGTCATTCTCTAGGTTCCAGCAGTACACACTGCGCCTCAGAACTGTGAAAAGAGAAAAGTGGATCTTATTGGGAAAATAGGGTTAGGTTCCTGCATGGGATAGCACATGAAATACTTGTAATTCACTCTCTAGACACTTGGGGGCTATATCTGGAAGCAAAGCCTGTGAGGTGAAAGTGAAAGCAAAAAGCTGTGTTTTTTTAAACACCAGTCCATGTACACAGCTGTGTGAATGGGGAATATTAGTTGCAATTGATGCATCCACAGATAAATAAAATTGTGCATCGTGAATGCGCAAATAACAAGAAAGGAATGTGTGTGTGTATATGCATATATCTCTATCTACATATATATACAGTAAACGTATTTATGTTTCAGTTAACATCTCCTCAGGAGTCTGTACATTAGGTGTTTAATCCAAACCTGCAAATCGGGTCTTGCAGAAGTGTGATACACACAGCTTTCAGCACCTCCCACATTGCCAGTAGAGTATAGTGCCCCTTTTAGTTTTTTCCTTTTGCAAGTGAACCGTTCAGAGGTGTTTCTGCTCTGCTTAATTTTTCTTATTTTTATCGAAAGTTCGTTTTTTTTCAGTGGCTTCGGTGCCCTACTTAGGGATTTTCTGCCTGGGGAAGGATTCAGGTTCCATGAGGCCAGACTGCAGCTCATAGGGCAATCCTTCAGGTGGACCTGTGGAGCCAGCCTGCTGTGTGCCACTTCAGGGCTTGGGGTCTGTTTCCCTGGGAGCTAGCTTGCCTTCTGAATTTTGCAGAGGCTTAAGCACAGGCTAAGGGTGCCCTTTCTTTCTTGGGGTATCAGGGTGCCATCTGTGTATTTCCCGCCCCCGTCGTGCTTTGAGGTTCTCTGGGTAGAGGTCTCAGGCAGGGTCCCTCCGACTGGCAGCCTGAAAATTTCAAAGTTTGGAGATTTTTCTGAGGCAGAAAGTTCTTTCCATCCACTTCAGCTGACAGGCAGGCACTTTACAGAACTGCAAGTACAACCCCATTATTTCCTATGGTAAATTTGGACTTTTTTGGTGTGATATTTTTTTCTGGTGGTGGTTATCTTGGATTTAAAAAAAATCTTTTTTTCTGAAGCCTCTATTTGCCTCAAAACCCCTCAATTTTTACAAAAAAATCCCAGCTGTCAGCAACCACTCTGACCCAGGCTGGCTGAGTTGGAAGTCAGATTCCACGCCTAGCGGATGTGGTCAAGGAATTGAAATTAGAAACGCAACGTTCCACTTTTCAGTGTACAGTCATTAGCCACTTCAATATTTGGACTTCCTTTTTTCCAGTGCATCCAGACATCACAGTGGGAAACCCAGAAAGCTCTTTTAAGGTGGTGAAAGCTATGTCCAGGCTTTATCCCATGGCTCTGGAGTTCCAGCAGCTGTTTCAACAGCCGAAGGTGGACTCTGTGGGGGCTCAAGTCACCAAGTTTACAGCCCTCCTTAGCGAAGAAGGAGTGATGATAAATAGTTTTCTAAAGAAAATTTTGATCTATGTAAAGCCAAGCTTAGCTTTTGTATATGTAGTTTAAGTCCCCTTGCTGACGCGTTTCGCAATCACTTCATCAGGACGGGGAAATCTACAAAAAAACATAAGCATAAAGCATTTAGCTATATGACATTGCCTCCTCTATTCAATATAACAACAAGAGGAAGCACTCCTTCTCAGGAGCCCATACCTTAGTTAATAGTTGCTGCTTAATTCACATAGCCGCTGGTGGGTTTAAAATGGCCGCAGCATTCACTGTCACCCTAAAATAGACAACCTCCAGTGACGTCAGCCCGATTCGGGCCAATCACAACTACCACCCACCCCAGAGGAGAGCCTGGTTCAAACCCCAGTCTAAAGACTCTAAATGAGCGCCCAATATTAGACCGAGTTCAGGAAATTACAACGCGGACAGGGTCAGGAAAAAATATCATAAAGGGAAACATCCCCTATGTTTCTTTCAATTAAAATCTACCTGGGCCATCCAATCCGATGTCTCATTTAGCCCAGATGAGATTTATTGAGAAGAAAATATAATCTTCTTTTTGTTAATCTTCTCAGGAGTCTGTATGGCCCACCTTCAGTTTTCCTCAGTTACGCCTACTTTTCTGCTTAGGATATTTCTTTCTTCCAGGCTTGAAATTCTTCTCCTGCCAGCCAGATGGCCCCACACATATGTATAAGATTGTTCTTTATATTGTGACTGGGTATAGGCAGAGCAGGTGCCCAGCCTAGGATTTAGCCACAGGTAAATACGACTGAGCGGTTAGTGGCATGCACAGGGAAAAATAAAGAGAGTCCTATTCACTTCTGCTTTTAAATAATGAAGTATTTTATGGAAAAACTATAAATCAGTATGTTTGTAGGAAACAATGCAACAGTTATATTTTCACTGTGAAACGGCATATCTTCACATAAGTGCTTTTAGCTTCAGTTCCTTTTCTGGTCCTTATTCCTTAGGCTTCCAACTTCCAGTCTCTGGTCTTTTTGGGTACTTGCTCCCAATGTTACAGCCAGAAATGGAAGAAAAAACCAGGGTTGTGGAGTCAGAGACATTTTGGATACCTGGAGTCGGAGTTGTGGGTACCAGAAACTGAGGAGTCGGAGTCGAAGGATTTATCTACCGACTCCACAGCCCTGTAAAAAACAAAACAATTAGCTTCTCCAAAAATACAGCTTTTTCAAGCCAGCATCTGTATTCACCTGGGCAGGAATTGCACACTCCCCAAAATCTCCTGCCCTTCCTCTGGTCTAGAAGCAGGCCTTAATTTTCATAGCCTTTAACATTTAGGTTGCGGCCTAATACAGGCCATCACTCATAGGCCTTAAATACTTAGGTGGATGGTGTTTCACCATTCGTTCACCACAATAAAAACCTGATAAAACTAAATTTGAGCCTTACTGCATAGCTCAAAGGAGCGGGTTCAACCTCCCAGAATAATTCTGTTGTTCCTGTACTTGCCCAAGAACCCTTCATCAGAATTCATAACTCTTTCCTTTTTTTTTTTTTGTCACCTCATTCCATTTCCTCACAGCTTTCCAAGAGGGTTCAGCTAACTTCATGAGCTGCTTTTTGTAAAGAAAACATTTACCTTTCAGGAGGTACTGTCCAGCAGCTTTTAGAATCACTGTGAATCAAACTCTGCACTTTGTAGCAGTTTCCCCCAGTTGCAGTCTTTTGTCTCAGTCCTGGGTTTGACCTGCAGCTTTAACTGCAATGCAGTATAACAATTAAACAGCCTTTTCAAACAGCATTTCAATCCAGCATATTCCAAGTCTTTAGTCCCCTAAATTTCCATGGGGTCGTACCCTACTCCAGAGCACTCCATAAACTCAGTCTCTGAATCCATTTCTATTTCATCTAGTTCAAGATTACTCTCATTTACTGTTTCTGAGCAAGACCTTCCAGCCTGTTAGAAGCTTCCTGCACACAGCGCTGCTTCGGAACCTTCTTGCCACCTAGTCCCTCCTTTTGATGTAACTTCTGGTTTCCCTGGAAGTTACATCGGAAGGAGGGACTTGGCAGCAAGAAGGTTCCAAAGCAGCGCTGCGTGCAGGAAGCTTCTAATAGCCAGAACATATGGAAGAGGAGGAGGACTAGCAATAATCTTCCAAGACCACCTCAATGCTTCTATTCTCAACACAACCTCTTTGCCCAACTCTGAAATTCTAACCATCACCCTAGCTTCTAAATCCCTCCCCTCCTCACTAACCATCACATTATTCTACATACCCCCCCAAAAATGGTCCACGACCAAAGATGACTTCGCTGAATCACTACTTACCAATTCTCTAACAAGCCCATACAACCTACTTTGCGGGGATATCAACATACACCTCGAGCAAACTGACCAGCCTGAAATCTCGGATTTCTGGTCATTGCTTTCCCAACTAGGCTTTGACAAACACCCCCCTATCAAAACCCACCAAAGAGGACACCAGTTAGACCTGGTCACACTATCCTCCAAGGAACAGGCCAATCCCAATTTTTATTGGAAACAAGGCAGCTGGTCAGACTCCCTTTGGTCTGACCACCGCCTATGTACCTTCACCATTGGATGCCAACTCAAACCCACCAAAAGCGGCAAAACAAGAACCATCAAGGGGGCGCTAGAGTGCCCAAACAAGATGGAGGCTTAGGGCTTGAGCTCCCGTCACCGGCTCCGTTATTTCTACTCCATTTGCTTACCAGCTCCCTCGTTCGCGCTGAACTCTACAGCGGAGATGCCTGCCCCGAAGCAGGGCAAAATTGAGGCTGCATTTGCAGGTACGTCGGGCACTAAACGACAGAAACCGGACCCGCCATCTCCAGTTAAGGGGGAAGCGCCGCGGCCACGTGTAGACCCGGATCTAACGATATCGGACCAATTACAGTTCATATCTAACATGCTATCGGAAAGCAAGGATGATATAAAAGATATCAAACATGAAATACAATCACTTACTGAAAAAATGTCAGCCATGGATTCCAAGCTGGCGCTTTTGGAGCGCAAATGCCTGGCTATAGACGATCTTGCCTCCAATCAGACCATGGACCGGAAGGCCCTGCACACCCTGGAGGATCAGCTTAATGATTTGGGTAACCACAGTCGTCGAAATAATCTACGAATTACTGGTCTCCACGAGGGGACCGAAGGGTCTTCAGCCTGTACATTCTTTGAAGAATGGCTTCCCAAAGTTCTTTCACTAAAATTTGATCGGCCGCTCGAAGTGGAGCGGGCCCACAGAGTGCCAACTAAATCACCGACTGGGTCCCAGAAGGCGCGACCAGTGCTCATGAAATTGCTCCGCTTCCAACACGTGGCCCAGATTCTCGATAAAATGAGATCCATACGGAAGATTGAATGGCAGGGTCAAATAATTTATATTTCAGCTGACTACACCAAAGCTACCGCTGAAAAGCGCCGCCAATTTTTGGCTTTGCGACCCCGTCTGCGTGCACTTGAAGC
This sequence comes from Geotrypetes seraphini, assembly GCF_902459505.1. NCBI lineage: Eukaryota > Metazoa > Chordata > Amphibia > Gymnophiona > Dermophiidae > Geotrypetes > Geotrypetes seraphini. Next base: position 46,281,376 of record NC_047085.1, read on the forward strand.
ACGTTTTGGTCTTCTTTCGCCGGCGAGATTTAAAATCACCCACAATAATCGCACCAAAACATATACCGACCCAGCGGAAGTGGATCGGTTCCTAAAAGAGCAAGAGGAACTGCACCAGATGGACACTTGAGTTTGTAAAATCTGCGCGAATGGTTTTATATTCAATATGAGTAGCCTTACTAGTTATTCATAACTGCGCAATCTAATTTAGCTCTTTTTAGGGCTAAGAGTGGAGTAGTTTCTCAATATGCTTCTGTTTATGTCACTGACTTGTTATGGGGTCGGTGGGGGGGGGGTACGCGGCCTCGAGCCTCCATGTTGTGGTGCCTCTTCCCCTCCATAGGCCCATGAGGCGCCTTTTTGGCGGGTTGGTTACAAGGCACTTGTCTTGTGGGTGGGAGGGAGTTGGAATGCATGTAGGGAGGGAGGGGGGTTGTGTGATTGAGTGTATGCATGTGTTTTACTTTTTGTTTTTTAATCAGATCTCAGTATGCAAGACCACTTCATGTGCTCTCACAGCGATGCATTTCAGTAGTCTCTCACTTTGTACTTAACAGATATTAGACCATAGATGGCTTCCTGTAAAGTGTTATCATTGAACATTAGAGGTTTAAATCACCCTATCAAAAGAAAGAAGGCATTACTGTACTGTAAACATCACTCAGCTCAGGTGGTATTTCTGCAGGAAACTAAATTGAACTCCATTGAATCAGCTAAATTGAAGAGAGACTGGGTCTCACATTGCTTTTTCTCTCCTGCAATCTCGTCTAAGGGAGGGGTGGCCATCTTAATATCTAAACGCCTCAAATTTACTGTCTTACATTCATCCCATGACTCTCAAGGGCGCTGGGTAACAGTAACTTTAGACATCAATTCTCGACGGTACACTTTTTTCACAGTATATGGCCCCAATAATCCATCTACTGACTTCTTCAAAGACCTAGCCAAAGAACTAGCCTCCACATCCACTGATTTCTATATTATGGGGGGAGATTGGAATCTGGTTCTTGATGCCCATCTTGATCGCAGATCACAGTCATCGTATCGCACTCCTCCTACGCTCCCAATTCTACAGCATATCTCCCAGTCCTACAATTTGGTTGACGCCTGGAGACTTTTTCACCCTAGGGAACTTGAATTTACTTTTTGGTCTGCTCCCCATGCATCAGCGATGAGATTGGATTATTACTTGATATCACAATCCCTCATACAATATATACGCTCAACTTCTATTATTGCATGTCCTCTCTCAGACCATTCAGCGATTCTACTTTCCTTTACTCTTCCTACTTCGTCTTCTCCCACCTCCTCCTGGCGCCTCAATTCTGCTTTATTAACGGACGAAGCATTTCTTCATCAGGTTGAAGAATGGACTGCGGAATATTTTTTACATAACACTACCCAGGAGTTGAAATATCATACAATTTGGGACGCTTATAAAGCGTACTTACGTGGCAGAATCATAGCATTCTCAGCCCACCTGTCCAAAAACCGTAAACGTGAGCTTACTATTCTTGAAGCCCAAATTAGATCTCTTGAACTAACCTACCATATTTCTCCTACTTCTCTCGATTTGATGCAGATCCGTAAACTTAAATTCCAATACAATTCTATTCTGTCAGAGCGTGCTGGTGTACAACTGATCCATGATGGGGCGATCTACTTTGAACACCGTAACAGAGCAGGGACAATGCTGGCAAATTATCTTAAACATAAAAAACGAGCGGGACATATCAAAGCCCTTAAAATAGCGGATTCCCTGATCACGGATCCGAATGCTATCGCTGCCCAATTCAAATCCTTTTATGAACACCTTTATACATCAGGAGTTAGCCCTATGCAAGAGGATTTTGATAACTTTTTCAAAGACATGACTCCCCCCACACTTCCTCCTCAAATGATTGAGACACTCAATAGACCCCTCTCTGAATCGGAAATAGGATTGGCCATTGGGGGTTTGAAATCAGGTAAAGCGCCAGGAGGAGATGGACTTCCCTTAGGTTTTTATAAAACTTTTCAAAAGACACTCACTCCTCATTTATTCACCTTATACACAGCGTTCTTACAACAGGGAACTAGTGATGGCACCTTTGTGGAGGCGGATATTGTGGTCTTCCCCAAACCAGGGCGGGATCCGTTACTCCCTAAAAATTATAGACCCATATCATTACTCAATTATGATTGTAAAATATACGCAAAACTCCTTGCGGATAGACTAGCTCAGGCTCTTCCTTTACTTATTCATCCTACTCAATGCGGATTTGTGAAGGGCCGTCTGACTGCTGATAACTCTAGGGTGTTCTGTCATGTGTTACAAGCTGCAAGAGATATCTCCACTCCGGCGTGCGTTATGTCTCTAGACGCAGAAAAAGCCTTTGATTATGTGGAGTGGAGATATCTTTTCTACACTTTGAAGTGGTACCAACTGGGTGATGTTTTCCATGATATGGTTCGCCTCCTATATGTGAGTCCCAGGGCCAGATTGAATGTGGAGGGGTATATGTCCCCCTACTTTTCCCTATCTCGTGGCACTAGGCAGAGGTGCCCGTTATCGCCGCTCCTATTCAATCTGGCCCTTGAACCTCTATTGCGCAAACTTGACTCTGATCCCAACATTGCTGGTATACGGGTGGGACCAACAGAGGTACGGCTCTCGGCTTTTGCCGATGACGTGCTTCTGTATGTTTCCAACCCCAAGGATATCCTCCCAAACATTCTTGACCTTCTTTCCAGGTTTGGTCGCCTTTCTGGCTATTCCATCAACTGGGATAAGACTGAAGTTTTACCCCTGAATGTGCACTGCACGCAGGCAATGGTTGCTCCGTATGGTCTTACTTGGTGTTCCACGTCTCTTAAGTACTTGGGTATACATTTCTGTAGCACTTGGCAGGATACAGTGGATATTAATGTTAAGCTCCTCATAGCCAAACTTCAAACATTGTGTGACCAATGGTCTCCAATGTACCTGACGTGGTGGGGTAGATTGGAGACCATTCGTATGATGATTACACCTCAGATTCTCTATGTACTTCAGATGTTGCCCTTACCTCTCCCACATACCTTATTTAAACGAATTGACAAGATCTTAACAAAATTTTTGTGGTCTGGGAAGCCCCCTCGTATTGCCTTATCTACCCTTAAAAGACCGTGGCATCTAGGAGGGGTCAACTTTCCACAATACTCACGCTATTCCTATGCTGCCACCTTACGGGGTGCGAGTAAATGGTTTATGCCTTTATCCAATATATGTTTGCCCTATTGGTGTACATTGGAGCGTGCGTTGGCACGGCCTTATGACCTAGACATAGCCTGTTACTCCACCACTATCCCTTGCTTTCGTAAGTGGGAGGTGTTGCAGACCGCTCAAAAAGCGATACTCCGTCTAGGTCGTACCTTGCAGCATCCCGTGTTTACTTCCATCCACTCTCCCATTTGGGGTAACCCCAATATTAAGGTGGGAACTCGCATGATACATTGGGGTGTATGGATAGCACATGGTATATGGTATATTAGAGACATATTATCTGCTCATGCTTTCTTGACATTTGACCTGCTGTGTAAAAAATATAACCTACCTACCAACCAGGTTTACTCCTACCTCCAATTATGTCATAGCTTACGTGCGGCTTTCGGCCCCACGTTGGAACACTTGACTAAAACGCCTATATCATTGACCAACAAGCTAGTTCTCTGGAGCACGAAACCGCATGTGATGTCCAAGATTTATGGTGTTCTACAGAATACTGATTCAGATGCCCTGCTTCCTGTACAAAGATCGTGGGCTCTTGATCTTACTTGTGAGATCTCTGAACAGCAATGGTATCAGCTTTGGTGCCACAGCAATAGACCATTGCACTCCGCTTCCCTCAGACAATCACTACTATTTATACTCCACAAATCGATCTGGACGCCAGTTAAACAGCAACGTGTCTCCAAGTCCTCCTCAAATAACTGCTGGAGATGTGAATCCGAGTTGGGTACCTTCCAACATATGCTTTTTAACTGTACCTCTGTTTATACTTTTTGGACTGAAGTGAGAGACATAATTAGCCAAGTCATACCATTTACATCAAAATTGACTTACTGTCTGGTTATTCTGCGATCCGCTAGCCTAGACCCACCACTTCCTAAATATCAATCTATTCTATTTGACATACTTATGGGCCTGGCTCTTAGAATTGTGTTATTTCATTGGAAGAAGCAGGATACCATACCTACATCTCAATGGTGGAATTTGGTGCTTATGTGTTATAAATATGAATTCAGACTAGCTGAATGTAAGGGATCCATGAAGGCCTTCCGCAGTATCTGGGACCCTTTACAACATTACTGTGATAATATTTCCAAATAGGACATGGTCCCACGGTTAAACTTACTTTATTTTTGTGACCTGGCACCTTATGACACTGAATGCATCGCTACTGTTCCTGGATCTTGTACTCTGGATGCTTAGATCTGATGATTATCTTTTTGTTGTCTTTCTGTTGCTATTATGTATAATTTGTTTAGTTTTAGTTTTATTTGCTCAATAAAAATGCTTGACTTTAAAAAAAAACAAGAACCATCAAAACCCACTCCTCCAGAGGAAAAATTGACCCAACGGAATTCTGGTCCCATTTTGAAATCAACACCAATCCAATAGAAGGTACGGAACAAATCATGACATCCTGGATACAAGATAGTACCAACATACTAAACGAGATTGCCCCCACAAAAACACGTAGAATAAGAACCCCAAACCAAGAGGGCTGGTTCGACCCAGAACTACTGCTATGCAAGAAGGACCTCAGAAAAGCCGAAAGATTATGGCAAAAAACTGGATCCCCAGAACACAGATTGGCCTGGAGAAAAAAATTAAAAAAATACAAAACCCTTACTGTTGAAAAAAGAAAAAACTTCTACTCCCACAAAATCGGTAATACTAAAACCAATAGCAGGAACCTCTTCAGACTGGTCAACGATCTTTACAACACAGAAACCTGCACAAACTTACAAGAAGAATCCACCTTAACCGCCAACACCCTTGCCGACTTCTTTAACACCAAGATCCAAAAATTAAGAACATTATTACCCGCCAGTCCCAACCCCCTCGAGCTCTTCCCCATCCTCACAGACTTGGATTCATCATACCCAGACCCAGGAACCAGAGCCGACCTCAGCTGGAAACAATTTGCATTAACCGACTGGCAAACCTTCAATACTTACTACAACAAGTATACACACTCCTATTGCCACCTGGACACATGCCCTCCAAATATCATGAAAACCGCCCCCCCCCCCCCACACTTTAAAGCAAAAATGATGACATGGGTCAATCACCTACTATCCACAGGAAACTTCCCATCTGAGCAAGGTAATATAATGATCACCTAAATTCTAAAAAACGCGAAAGAACCACCTAACTCCCCATCTAACTATAGACCGGTCGCCAGCATCCCCCTATTTACCAAAATAGCGGAAGGGATGGTAAAGGCGGAACTTTCTGAATACCTCGAAAAATTCATCATTCTATGTGACAACCAAGCAGGCTTTCGCGCGGACCATAGCACTGAAACCGTCATAGCCTCCCTTCTCGACCACCTCCACACGCTCTTCAGTCAAGGCTCAAGTGCCGTGATCATACAACTCGACCTGAGCAGCGCCTTTGACCTGGTCGACCACACCATTCTCCTTGAATGCCTAGCTCACATTGGCATCTCAGACCAGGTCCTTAACTGGTTTCAGGGCTTCCTACAAAACAGATCATATAAAGTATTCATGAATAACTCTTTCTCTTACTGCTGGGACAACACCTGTGGGGTCCCGCAGGGCTCCCCCCTCTCCCCCATCCTATTCAACGTTTACCTAGCCTCCCTAGGTAAACTCTTACACAACCTAAATCTCAAATTCTTTATTTATGCAGACGATATCACAATAGCCATCCCACTAACCAACTTTTCACAAGAACTACTTGAACACACTTCAAACATTCTCAACCAGATAGAACTCTGGATGCTTTCATTCAGACTGAAATTAAACCCCGACAAATCAAAATTCTTCTTAGCCTCCCCCAAAGATAAAATCAAGGAAACCACAATTCAACTAAAAGGAAAGACCTTCCCCCTCGATTCGACCATAAAAATTCTGGGAGTCACGCTGGACAAAAACCTATCCCTAGAAAACCATACCGACATCATCGCCAGGAAAAGCTTCTCGGCACTCTGGAAACTTCGCACCATAAAAAAATACTTCAATGACACTGCATTCCGCCTACTCGTACAATCCTTCATCCTCAGCACTCTCGACTACTGCAACATCATCTTCCTTAACGCTACAAAGAAAACTACCAGGAGATTAAAAATAATTCAAAATACCGCAGTGCGCCTCATTTTTGGCCTAAAGAAATGGGAACATGTCACTCCATTCTATCACCAACTGCACTGGCTGCCAGTAGAATCTAGAGTTCTCTTTAAATTTGCATGCTTTTGTTACAAATCGGTTAACGGTTCTTCCCCAAGTTACATAAATACCCACTTCAACCTTTACTGCAACAAAAGGACACCACGCAGAATTCAACTGTTCGCCTTCCCCTCGCCAAAACACTGCCTTCTCAGAAGATCCCTCGAAAGTACTTTCGCATTCCAAGCAGCCAAGTTGAACCCATGGCTGGCCCAGATGATACTCGAGGCCCCTAATTACCTTGCCTTCAGAAAACTACTAAAAACTTACCTATTCAACAATCACGACCCCTATTTAATCCCTTCACCTCACATAACCCCGGCCCCTCCCCCAACCCCTTCCTCCCACACCTGATTCCCCCTTGACCCTCTCTCCTCTTCCCTTGTCTAGTCCGATCTAATCCACAATTTTCAGTTAAACTGTTATACATCTTCCTTTCATTGCAGACTACTGTAAATTGTGGTAACTTCATTGCTGTCTGTTGTAAATTGTAAACTGTTGTAATTTACTGTAAATCTACAGGTAATTTGTTTGTAAATCTGCTTGTAACATGTTGTAAATAAGCTTGTCAATGCAGACCATTTGTTAATTGTTGTAAACCGCCTAGAACTCGATGGGTATGGCGGTATATAAGAATAAAGTTATTATTATTATTATTATTATTAATAGGCTGGTAGGCCCGCCCCGGGAGGTGCGAGGGGTTTGACCCGGAGAGTCACAGGTTTGTTGTTTTGTTTTATTCCTGCTGGCAATCGTGAGCAAGGGAGGGGGAGTGCGAGGGCTGTTGGACCCATAATAAGGAGGGATGGAGGGAGGGTTCTGCTGCTGCAATCGCGAGGGGGGTGCTGATCAGGAGGGATGGGAAGGGAGGCAACTCGTGGCAGATCCTTTACTGTGAGGACAAGGCCATTCACTACTCCACAGGGCGGTGAATAGCTTTGATCCCCATACCCACGACAACCAGTCTATTTATCCTCCATTCCTGCAGGTTACCCACGGCTATCCATGGGTAACGGTCACCGTTTCATTCTCTACTGTTAATCTAGTTGTTATTCCTTCTCCTCTCTGGCTTGTAGTGCTAGAATATTTATGGCTAGTCTCTGATTGGTGCAGTGATAGGAGGTGTGTTTACCTGGCTTTTTAGGGCTTTCTGCCTAAGATTTATATTCCCTTTTAGGACTAAAGTGTCTGGTTTAACCTCTCCTTTCTGCCTCAAGCTTGTTGACTTAACTTTTCCTGCCTGTTGTGCCTCTTTAGAAAGATATAAATAAGAGGTCAGTTTCTGGTTTACTTTTTGATTAATGCCTAGGCTTAGCTATGGGTGGTGTACAGCTAGCATTTGGCATTCCTGAGTGCAACTCAGAATTCACAGGGGTTTTCCAGTGATAATATGTAAGTGCATTATTCAGCCTCTAGCTCCTTTGATGTTAGTGCTTGTTGCAAAGAGCAGATTGGTTATTATTGCTACTATGTTTGACATGTTTTCATATTTTATTACTAATTGTTCTGTTATAAGCTGCAGAGCAGAACAGATCTGTATAATGTCAGTGGGGAAGTTCTTTGTGTTTTATTCCAGTGATGATCAATTGCTTTGGGACAAAACTGAAGGGGGCACTATACTCCACTGGCAATGTGGAAGTTGCTGAAAGCTGTGAGTATCACACTTCTGCAAGACCCGGGTTTGGATTGAACACTTAACAGATTCTTGAGAAGATTAACGTGGGTCCATTATCTTTTTTCCTACCCACAGCTCTTCCAAAGTGTGGCAGCGGCTGGCTGGCTGGCAGAAGCAATGATGTGAATGCAATTCTCCTAGGGCCTTTCCTCTGCCATGTTATCTGTTTACAGGAAGCAACATCACAGACAGATGATGTGACACATTAAAGACCCTGGCAGGACCAGCTGCAAACAACCTGTTCAAAGTTCTGCCTCTGCTGGCCCACTGCCACTGCTGCTGCTTTAGGAGGACTATTAATAGAAAAAGAGATGCTGGATACACACAGGGGTGATATGTTGTGGGGTGGGATCAGATCAGGAAGAAAGCAGGAAGAACTGAAGGCCCCTGCACTGTGGGAGTGTGGGAGATGACAGATCTGGGTGTCTGCACTGAATTCTGTGCAAATTCTGCACTGCACAGTTGGGCATAATTCCGCCAGGAGTAGTAGATGCCACTGAGAATGAGCAAGGGGAGGGGTGGGATCAGCATTAATACATATATTTTTATAAAATGTGCATATGTGTTTATTCTTACCAATATATAGATGCATGAAGTTTCTTCTGCCTTTCAACAGGTGTAACTTTGTGTGGAAGTTATGTGCCTCTATAGAATAGCCTCTCCAAAAGCTATATATGTTGCCTTTCTGAAATACATCCCAGAGAGAGAGAAAAAAAAATCAAAATTTTCATCACAAAACACACATACAGTAATGTGAAAAAATTAGAAAGCCCCATGAAATATTCAGTTCTTTCTTAAGAAATGTTCACATATTGATGTCAAATCCTTTTTCTTTTTTTTTAATCTCTGGAAAAGAAAGTGATGTAATTGCAGGTGAACAACAAAACTTTTCCTTGATTTACTCATGAAACAAAAGATATCCACAAAAATGTGCATTTTAACTGAGGAATAAATTATAACACCCTCCACATATCCTCCTACTTAAAGTGACTCAAATCACACATAGGTGTATCACATCAGGTGCACATGATTATAACATCGTTACTCCGCATTTTGAATTAAGTTTGCTCTACTTAATAACTTTATTTTTCTATACCGCCAACACCCAAAAAGTTCTAGGCGGTTCACAGAATAAAGAGGACTGGACATTCCAGTGATGTTACAAAGCACTCAGAAAAGCAGCACAATATTTCAATAGTGAAAAATACAATAAGAAACTATGACATAGTCATCAATCAAGGAACAAATTTTTTGAACAAATAGGTCTTAACCAGTTTTCTAAAGATGCAATAAGATGTAGATTGTTGAATCAGGTCATCTAACCATATTTGAACTTTACCTGCTTGATATGCCAAAGATCAATCAAAATATTTTTTATAACGGCAATTTTTGGGATTAAGGAAAGTAAATAAACCAGTATGCCGAGGAGGCCTAGTTGAATAGTACCATTCAAAATGAGAGAGGAGCATGAGGGGCATAGAGAGGGTGGATAGGGACAGATTCTTCAGACTGAAGGGGACAACAGGTACGACGGGCATTCGGAGAAACTGAAGGGAGATAGGTTCAAAACAAATGCAAGAAAGTTTTTTTTCACCCAAAGGGTCGTGGACACTTGGAATGCGCTACCGGAGGAAGTGATCAGGCAGAGTACGGTACAGGGATTCAAACAGGGATTGGACGGATTCCTGAGGGATAAAGGGATCGTGGGATACTGAGAGAGGTGCTGGGATGTAATACAAGTATAGAAAGCTAACCAGGTAATAAGTATAGAAACCCAACCAGGTCGTGAATGTGCAAGACCGGAGGGTTAGCACTTTGATGGGAAGATAGGACTTCAATGGGAAACCAAGGTGGCAAGGGGGCCCCTTCTGGTGATTCAGACAGGTCGTGACCTGTTTGGGCCGCCGCGAGAGCGGACTGCTGGGCAGGATGGACCTATGGTCTGACCCGGCGGAGGCACTGCTTATGTTCTTATGTAATCCAAATAACATCTTATAGCAAATAAAAGCAAATTTGAAAAGTACTCTTGCTTCCATTGGCAACCAGTGCAGCTGATGGTAGTAAGAGCTGACATGTTCCTGTTTTTTTAATCCGAAAATTAAACGGACCGCTGTATTTTAGATTAGCCTTAATCTTCCTAAGACGGTTTTATAAGCTCCCAAATAGATTATATTAGTTGTCAAGAATAAATAAAATTAATGTTTGAACTAGTAATCTGAAAGAAATAGGGTCAAAGTATTTTTGAGGGAACGCAACTTCCATAATGCAAAGAAACATTTCTTTACAAGCATTTCAGTAAGCTCCCCCAGGGTTAAATGGCGGTTGAGTATGACTGCTAAAATTTTAAGACACGAGGCTATTGGATATTCTTGTCCAGAGAGTTTTATCCGTAATTTTATCGTTGGGACTAGCCAAAAAGAATCTGTTTTTTTCAGTGTTTAATTTCAATTTCAATTCAATGGTCCATTTAGTTTGGTGTGCTGATGACTCCTGCAGTGAGAGTGAACACCATGGTGAGATCAAAAGAGCTGAAACCTTCAGAAAGAAGATTGTAACAGCTTATAAGTCTGGTAATGGAATTTTAAAAGATCTCGAAAGAATTTGACATTAGCCATTCCACAGTCCGTAAAATAGTGTACAAGTGGAGGACTTTCCAAACAAGTTTACAGGTTTATTAAAAATTCCAAATCAGGTTTCAAGGCGGTTAACATAATTAGAACAAAGGGGGGGTGCATAAAACTTTTTCTAAAAAGACAAATAAACACAAAACAGATAAACACAAGTCATGGACTAAACAGGAACAAAAGGAAAGGGGAAGAACTACAATATTTTGGATAGTAAAGGAGGGAAAGGAAAAATGAAGGGGCGGGGAGACATAAGGCTGGCATTGGTGCCGGTAAAAAGTAGGCGCAGCATCCTTAAAAAGACGATCATAAATCAAAAGGCGTCTTTGAATATAAATTTTTTCAAATTTGATTTGAAGATGGTAAGTGATGTACTTTCCTGTAGATAAGTAGGAGCTGCATTCCACAATGTAGGGGTGGGCACTGAGAAAATGTTAATTTGCATAGTGTTGATGTATTTTAAAGATGGGACCGAAAGCAGATTTTAATTAATAGAACAGAGGCAGCGTTGTGAAGAGTGTGGAATTATGAGTCTATTAATGAAGTAATTTTATACGTAATGCGATGTTCTACTGGAAGCCAGTGGGCGACGGGCATTAATCAATAGGGAGGGTAACATGATAATAATAATAACAACTTTATTTTTGTATACCGCAATACCACAAGCAGTTCAGAGCAGTTCACAGAGGAAGAGATTGTACACAGACAGCGATGTTACAGAGAAAACTTTCGAATTACATTGGTAAGCCGGGGGTAGTTAGATATATCCAGAAATGTTTCAGAGATATTACAAAGCAGGAAGGAGTCAGAGAAATTTATCAAAGAGATAGGTTTTAAGTAATTGATTTCCTGAAGGATTGGTAGGAGGGTGAATTGGAAATGAGGGTGGTTAGACATTTATTCTATTTGCCTGCATGAAATGAATCTCTTGTAGATACAGCCCTTCGGGGAGGGGAAGGCAAACAGGTATTACGTGTGCAAGTGGTGCCCTGAAATTCAAGATGGTGCGAGAGGTAGATTGGGGATGAACCAGTTATGGTTTTGAAGCAGAGGCAGGCAAACCTGAAGATGACCCTTGCCTCCATCGACAACCAGTGTAGTTTTCTGTAATACGGGCTTACGTGATCAGATTTTTTTGAGACCATAGATGAGACGGATGGCAGTATTCTGAATGATTCTCAGTCGTTTGATGGTTTTCTTAAAGGAACTCAAGTATATGATATTGCAATAATCTAAGGTACTTAAGATTAGAGATTGAACCAGCTATCGAAAAGAGAGGAAGTCAAAATAGTGTTTGATGGTACGAAGTTTCCAGAGGGTGCCAAATAATTTTTTTAACTTGAGCATTAGTATGGTCTTCAAAAGGCAGGCATCGGTCTAGGATGACTCCAAGGATTTTGATGGTAGGGTTGATTGGGTAAGTTAACCCATTTAATTTCAAGGAGGTGTTTGTTAGTTTGTGGTTGGGACTTGCCAGGAAAAGCTTGATTTTTTTCTGGTTTTAGTTTGAATTGTGTAGTCCATTGTTCTACCCTAGTGAGGATAGATGAGGTGAATTGTTCCGTCTCTTGTGTCAGTGAGGTTATGGGAATGATGATTGTAATGTCATCTGCATATATGTATGATTTCAATTTTAAATCAGATAACATATGTCCCAAAGGTGCCATATAGACATTGAACAGAGAAGAAGAGAGAGGGGACTCTGCAGGGATTACACCAGGAATGGGAAAAGGTTCCTTCGCTGTGGACCTGGTAAGTGCAGTTTTTTAAGAAGCCTGTAAACCAGGTTAGGACCTGTCCAGAGATGCCAATAGAATTGAGGCATCCGAGCAGAATGTCATGGTCGACAAGATCAAAGGCACTGCTCAAGTCAAATTGAAGTACCAGTGCGCTTTTTCCCCAGGGAGAATAGATGGAGGAGGTAATCTGTCAGTGAGGCTAAGACTGTTTCCGTACTGTAATTTGTGCGAAATCTTGACTGAGAATCGTGAAGAATGTTGAACTTCTCTAAGTATTTCATGAGATCAAGGTTAACTAGGCCTTCCATTGGTTTGAGGAAAAGAGGTATGTTGACAATGGGTCTGTAGTTGGCAACCGAAGTGACTGGCTCCTTGGAGTTTTTGATAATAGGCGTTATGAAAATGTGACCGAGTTCTAATGGGAAGTAGCCGGTGGACAAACAAAAAGTAGCCCAGTTGAAAAGTTCAGCTTTAAATGGGAGGGGGGCTGTTTTCATGATAGTTGGTGGGCAGTTATCTAGTAGGCAGCTGGATTTAGGATATTTAGAGTACAGCTTGAGGAATTGGTTCCAGTCTGGGTTTTCAAAATGATTCCAGGTTATGTCTGCAGTTGAGCCATCATTTCCTAGGGCAGATAGATTGATAGATAGGTCTATGCTTGTAGCTGTAAGGGACGTTTTCAGTTTACGAATTTTTGAAGCGAAGTAGTTGGCTAGGATTGAAGCAGAGGGTGGGAGATCTGTCGGAGAACGTTTATGTAGCTCAATATCAAATAACGAATTGACAATTCTGAAGAGTTCTTTGCTATTCAGCGAAGGAGAGTTAATTGATTGGGAATAATGTTTACAGCGCTTTTCTTTAATCATTCGTTTGTACTCTTTAACTTTTAGTCGCCAGGTGAATCTGTCCTGGTCTTTTCCTGATTTATACCATGTTCTTTCCAGTTTATGGACTTCTCGTTTTAGTGCCAGTAGATCAGCATCGTACCAGCAGGCTGTTACACGGTGTCTTTTCTTGCAAACTTTCAATGGTGCAATATCATTTAGAACCTGATTGCTGAAATTTTTCCATCCTAGGATGACGTTTGGATCAAAGTCAGGAATGGATGTTAACCTATAGTGCGACCAAAATTCTGCCGGGTTTAGTTGTCCTCTTGTCCAGATCGTTTTCTCTCTGTGATTGATCCTTGGTGTCCTTTTGGGTGGTTTCTTGGTCCAGTGTAATTCAAAATTACATAGGAGGTGGTCTGACCAAGGGGTGTTGGCCCAGGTTTCACTTTTAAAACTTATGCTGGGGGTAGTAGGAGCATTGGTAAGAAATGTGATTAAGTCTAGGTGGTGACCTTTCCTGTGGGTTTTAGTCGGAGGTGGTTAGGAAAAGCCTAGAGATGTGAGGAAGGAGAGTAGATCTGCTAGGTTGGAATTCTCATCCTGCTCGAGGTGTAAATTAACATCACTGGCTAGGAGATTGTAGGCGCCGGCTACCGAGTTAGTAAGGAGGAATTCGTAGAGGTCTTTTATTAGGTTCCATTTGTTAGGGGGCATGTAAAATACCGTAACGATCAAATAATCTTTGCAGTCCTCTTTGGATATTTTGCAAGTGAGAATTTCCAGATCGTTGGTTAGTTTAGAGTCAAGTATTTGAAACTCAAAGTGATCTTGGAGAATTATTGCTAGACCATCTCCTCTTTTTGAGTTTCTTGATAGAGGAATAATTTTGTAATCGAATGGTAGTATATCACCAATGATTGCATCTTGGTCAGAAATTAGTCATGTTTCGGTTAAAAGTAGGATGTCTAGGTGTGTTTTTTCCAGCCAGTCTTTGACCAATTGAGCTTTGTTTCTAACTGAACGGATGTTCAGATATGCTCCCGAGATGGTGTACTGTTCCGAGGGAGTTGAGGGCTCAGCACATTGTAAGTTTTTTAGGGATCGTTTTCTTTTGTGCGATGGTCTAGAGCAGTGGTCTCAAACTCAAACCCTTTGCAGGGCCACTATTTGGATTTGTAGGTACTTGGAGGGCCACAGAAAAAATAGTTAAAGTCTTATTAAAGAAATGACAATTTTGCATGAGGTAAAACTCTTTATAATTTATAAATCTTCCCCCCCCCCCCCACAAAGGCCTGCATGTTCCCCCTTTCTTTGCAGCATCCTCCAGCTTCCCTCCTGGCCTCCCAGTCTTAGTTTCAGCTAATTACCACAGCCTGCAGAGAGGATCGCCAGTGCTGTAGCATTCCATGCAGGTTACCATCAGCATCCGCAGCATGTTCCCTCTGCTGCGGTCCCGCCCCTCTTCTGACATCAGGGGCAGGATCGCGGCAGAGGGAACGTGCTGCTGAGGACGACGGCAGCCTACAAGGATCGCTACAGCACCAGCAATCCTCTCTGCAGGCTGCAGTAATTATCTGAAGGTAAGAGTGGAGGCCAGGGGGGAAGCCGGAGGATGCTGCAAAGAGCGGGCAGCACTAGTACAGATCGTGGGCCGTAAAATAGTACTTGGTGGGCTGCATGTGGCCCCCGGACCGCCAGTTTGAGACCACTGGTCTAGAGGAATGGCGGGTGGCATTAACCACGGTGATTGGGAAGAGACCTGTTTCCATGCAGTCGTGGAGGACACGAGGGGGGCGAAGAGACTTTTCAGGCCCAGTGATTCTATCCCATGTGAAGTAGGTTGGGATCGGTTCAAAAGCTAGGGCTCTTGAGACCCAATTTCTCGTACTAAGCAAGTAGAGAAAGAGAAGGGCTATCAACTTTCCTGTAAAGTCGGCCATGTGGTTAAAAGAGGGATTTAAAGTGAGTGAGACTAAGGCCAGCAGATCGAAGGGAAGTGGAGCAGGCTGTATTTTGTGTAGAGAGGGGGACAATTAGCTTCTCTACGCTCACTGAGCTGGTGGGAAAGACAGCCAAACGTTAGGTCAGGATTAGAAGAAGGAGACCGGGCGTCCCGCTAATGGGAGGAGGAGCTGGTAGTTGGCGGACCCTGCAAGAACTTATTGGATTAACCAGTCATGAAAAACTTAGTATAAACGAGTCTGGATTCAAGATGGCTGCTGCCTATGCGATCGGGTAACACACACCCAACCTGAGCTCACCGATTATTTTGATTTCTTGCTGGTGACAGTTGTTTCCAGCCTAACTACGTTCCTACCTGGACGCGATGCCGAAAAGGAGAGGCCGGAGCACTGCTGGTGCCTCGCGGTGCTCAGGAGGGCCGACTATTGGCAACATCGAGGACTTGCTCCGGAGGATGCAGGGAGCTGCGTCTACAACTCTGGAGGTCAGCCCGCTGAGGATCCCAGGTGTGGGTGAGACCGGCAGGATTTCTCTTGGGCCAGATACCACTCTCAGCCCGGAGATTAGAGCACCGCCTCCTCCACCACAGTCAGCCAGTTCTCCCAGAGGCGAGGAAACCCCAAAGGAAGGGGTGGTCCTATCCCCAGAGGCAGATGATTCAACATCAGGGAGCCTGGGAATGGAGATCCCGGTTCGGGCAATCTCTGAAGAGGACTCTGTGGATATTACAGCAGCAGGAGGAGGTTTGATCCAGAAGGAACATAGCCATGGAAATCTTAAGGAAGGTGAGAGACTATGCACTTCAATACAAGTTTCTTTTTGGGATAGGCCTGCTGAAGTGATCTTAGAAGCCCTTTGGGACCTGGTAGCAAATTTTGGGAAGACAATTAGCCCTAATTTCCAACAAATTGAAAATAAATTGATTCATCATTCAGAAGAGCTAGAAAAATTAAAAATGGATATGACTTCTTCAAAAAATATACTTCAAAAGACTCAGCAGGATATGGTTTCAGTAAAACAACTCCAGGAAACTATAATTAATGATAACTTGAATCTTAGAGGAAAAGTAGAGTCATTAGAGAACCATGTGCGTATTAATAACTTTGAGACTGATACATTTTCCAAGAGTAACTATGGTTACACCTAGAGACATGCTTAGGAGATATTTAACAGAAATTTTGGAAGTTCCGGAGGGAAATCTTCCACCATTCTCTCAGGTGTATTATCTCCCTAACAAAACTCTGCATCAACAGCAACCTGAACCTACTGAAGGACAAGTATTGAATATTACTGAAATTTTGGAGAAATCAGATACGGAGGTGGCAACACCAGCAACATTAGTTGTTACATTGGCTCTTTCTATTGATAAGTCATGGTTATTGAGACTATTTCTTAAGAATAAACAGAAGGAATTCCTTGGTTGTAAAATTCAAATGTTCCCTGATGTTTCAAGGGAAACGCAAAAACGTAGGCGTGATTTCCTTCTTTTAAAACCAGGGGTCATCTCACTAGGAGCTACATTTTATTAAAGATACCCTTGTAAGTGCATTGTTTAGTATCATTCAACTAAATATGTATTCTTGGAGCCTCAACAATTGACTAATTTTGTGGCTATGTTCCGTCTGGACAAGGATAAACTTCAATCTTGAGCTCTAAAAGGAAAATAGTAGCTCCATTCCCGATGTATAGAACAGCATTACTTTGATGTATTGATTATATTTCTTTCTATTTAGCTTGCCAGTATAATTCTTGGATCTAAAGAGGACTTGAGCTAATTTCACCATAATAATTGATTAATATGCTTTGGTTAAATTTGCTTTCTGTACAAGTTATACTTGATAATATATTAAAATAAATAAAAATACTTAAATATTAAAAAAAAACAACTTAGTATAAACTTAGGATAGGCTGGAGACATGCAGGTACTTAATAAATTATCCAGACATGCCGGTAGTAAGTTGTCTAGTCAAGCTGGAGTCGTACATACAGATTAACTGGGGTCATGCAAGTACTTAATATATTAACCAGACATGACAGTACTTAAGCTATACAGACATGCAAATACTTATCAGCTTGACAGGTCTGAGACTCGGGGGAGATGACTTAGAATAACTTAGAATTAGCTGGAGACATGCAAGTACTTAATATATTATTATTATTATCGAGACATGTGAGAACTTAAGTTATCTAGCCTAGCTGGAGTCATGCAAACAGGTTAATTGGAGTCATGCGAGTACTTAATATCTTATCCGGATGTGCCAGTACTTGAGTTTTCCAGACATGCAAATACTTATCAGCTTGTCCGGTCAGAGATTCCGGGGAGATCTTATAGAGCTGGAGGTAGGAATGTTCGAAACAGGCAGTCGGTAGCAGGCTCCCACACCCGTAGATGGGTCACGTAGGGCGGAACCTGGTAGTTGGGTAGAAGGTGTCTCTTCTTTTTGCTCCGCTCAGTTGCTACACAAAGGCGCATTCTAAGGCACGCGCCATTCAGCTGCAGCAAATTTAAGAGCTCCAGGCAGATTCTGGGGGGCGGAGCGCGCTCACACGCCCAGCCCAGCAGGAAGGCAGACGGTCTTGGGGCCCTGTGGGTCGTTGGTTTCGGCGCGGGTTGCCGGTATCGGTGGGAGCGAGGCTGGGCAGCAAAACTGATGATGATCAAATTTCAAATGATCAAATTTCCTCTTATTGTTTATGATTTTAATGGAAGAATTCTGGATAATTTGCAGGATCCTAATTTCTTTTTTGATGATTCCTTTGTATAAAGCGTTACAGTAGTCAATACAAGAAATTACTAACAAGTGAATGAGAATGTTAAGTGCGGAGGGGTCTAGCAGTTTAGTGAGTGAATGAATCATCCGTAAACAATGAAAGCATTTTTGAACAATTGATCCTATCGGTTCGTGATATGATAATTTTCCATCGAAGATTAGTCCCAGTAATTTAATTGATTACACTGTTTGGATTGGGTAGATTCTAGCTCAATCGGACTGGATAAAGTTAACCCTTCCTTGATGGGGAAAATCATTGATTTCGATTTGCTGGTGTTTAGTGACAGCATATTTGAGCTCAACCAGCTACTGATTTTCATTAGTTTTTGGTTGAAAATGGATATATCATTTGGGTTGTCCAGATCGATAGGGTGTATATCATCCACATAGGCGAATACAGTAAATCTGATGGATTGGCCAAGTGTAATCAATTGAGCTAAGAAAATGTTAAATAATAATGGGGAAAGGATAGAGCCCTGTGGAATGCCAAAGTCAAGTAGAAAGGAATCTGAGGATGAACCATTAAAAAGAACTGATGAAGCCCGATCGTTAAAGTAGGAAATAAACCATGCTAAGACTTGACCGGTTATGATTATTTCCTTCAGATGATGTAATAATAAGTGATGATCTATTGTGTCAAAGGTGGAGGTTAAGTCAAGAGAGATGAGAAGAATGGATTTATGATGATCCAGATGGTAAATGATATTTGTGATTAAATCTATCAGTGAAAGTTTCATTGAATGATGCCTACGAAATCCTGTCTGGTTTGGATGAAGCACATTGGGTTTCTCTATAAAGTCTAAAATTTGAGAGACTACTTTCTCGATAAGCTTTGCTAGGAACAGAATGTTAGAAATTGGTCTATTATTGGAGGGATTTAATGTGTTTCCTTCCAGATTTTTGGTAAAGCACTAGTAGTAACACTTGAGGCAAATAAGTCAAGGATGTGTGGGCCGAATATTGAAAAAAATCATTTCAAAATAAAGGGGGGATGATTTCTAAACAAAACCCCTTTAATATTTATAGCTTTTTGAATATCTGAGAGTGTAGGAAGAGTAAAGTGAGAGCACTTAGAGGATGGTAGAGTAAATTGATCATGTTCCTTTGTAAGATCTGGAGAGCCTACTTGAGCAACCTGTGAAAGTAATGATCTAATTTTCTTTATTTTGTCATTAGAGTGCCAATTCCTGTGCACATGGATATTGTGTTAAATCAAAGTTTTGATCCTTTTTTGTAGTCAAAGAACATAACACTGCAAAAAGGGCACTAGTGTTTTTAGTGTTTAAAATTATTTTAGAATAGTAATTTATTTTTACTTGTATAATTTTAGATCTATAAAAGGCTGCGTGATCCTTATATCTATAGAGATTGGCCATGGATTTTGTACGCCTCTATTTCCTTTTCAGGGAGCAAAGCTGTTTCTTAATTAATTTAAGGTCTGCTGAATACCATGGGTTTTTGTGTTTTCGATTTGATATTAATTTGGTTTGGAAGAGGGGGCCAGGTTGTCTAAAAGAGTAGTTAAGGAATTATTCCAGCTAGCGATTTTGTCATCCAAAGAAGAATCAGGGGAAACTTCACTGTTCAGTTTAAAGAAGAATTTGCTGTAGTCTCTAAACTTGATTAATTTAGGCTTGTGTGTTAATAGTTTAGGTGTAGAATGGTGAGCAAAAATAATTAAAGAATGATTTGACCAAAGTACTACTACATTTGATGTTAGTGAGAATTCAGAACTTATGAACATAAGAGATGCCGCAGCTGGGTCAGACCAGTGGTACATCATGCCCAGCAGTCCGCTCACGTGGCGGCCCTTTTGCTCGAAGACCAGTGCCCTAACTGAGACTAGCCCTACCAGCGTACATCCTTGTTCAGTAGGAACTTGTCTAACTTTGTCTTAAATCCCTGGAGGGTGTTTTCCCCTATGACAGCCTCCGGGAGAGCGTTCCAGTTTTCCACCACTCTCTGGGTGAAGAAGAACTTCCTTACATTTGTACAGAATCTATCCCCTTTCAACTTTAGAGAGTGCCCTCTCGTTCTCCCTACCTTGGAGAGGGTGAACAACCTGTCCTTATCTACTAAGTCTATCCCCTTCAGTATCTTGAATGTTTCGATCCCCTCTTAATCTCCTCTAAAGTTTCAGTGGATGAGAAGCCTAGATTCTCTAAACTGTCGCTGTATGGCAGCTCCTCCAACCCCTTAACCATCTTAGTCGCTCTTCTCTGGACCCTTTCGAGTAGTACCATGTCCTTCTTCATGTACGGCGACCAGTGTTGTACGCAGTACTCCAGGTGAGGGTGCGCCATGGCCCGGTACAGCGGCATGATAACCTTCTCCGATCTGTTTGTGATCCCCTTCTTTATCATTCCTAACATTCTGTTCACCCTTTTCGCCGCCGCCGCACATTGTGTAGACGGCTTCATCGACTTGTCGATCAGAACTCCCAAGTCCCTTTCCTGGGCGGTCTCTCCAAGTACCGCCCCGGACATCCTGTATTCGTGCCTGGGATTTTTGTTACCGACATGCATCACTTTACACTTATCCATGTTGAATCTCATCTGCCATGTCGATGCCCATTCCTCGAGCCTGGTTATGTCACATTGTAGATCTTCGCAATCCCCCTGCGTCTTCACTACTCTGAATAACTTGGTGTCATCCACAAATTTAATCACCTCGCTCATCGTATCTATGTCCAGATCGTTTATAAAGATGTTGAAGAGTCCGGGAACAAGCACCGAGCCCTGCGGCACCCCACTGGTGGTGCTCTTCCAGTCCGAGTATTGCCCATTTACCCCCACTCGCTATTTCCTATGCTCCAGCCAGTTTTTTTATCCACGTGAGTATTTTTCCCTCGATTCCATGGCTCGCAATTTTCAGAAGTAGTCGTTCATGCGGAACCTTGTCAAACACCTTCTGAAAGTCCAGATATACAATATGGGTGGTGGAATAAGGATAATATTTAAGATGTGTCCTGCTTTGTGTGTTGGGCTAAATATTATTGGAGATAGATTTAAGTTGGTAAAGAGAGTAGTCATTTTCAATGAATTAGTGTTGCCATGGTCCTCGAAGTGTATGTTGAAGTCTCCGAGGATAATCGGATTGGCGGTTGATGTGCAAAATTCAAAGATAGTAGATTGAACTTGTGTTAAGTTATCACGACTACTAGGGGGAGGAAGAAGATAAAGGAGTAAGCAATCAAAAGTGGGGTTTGCTT
Source organism: Geotrypetes seraphini (assembly GCF_902459505.1). Lineage (NCBI taxonomy): Eukaryota > Metazoa > Chordata > Amphibia > Gymnophiona > Dermophiidae > Geotrypetes > Geotrypetes seraphini. The sequence continues at coordinate 46,302,626 of NC_047085.1, forward strand.
TAAACTTGAATTGGATGAACTCCAATGGACTTTTACGAGGGGAAAATTTGAGATTAGAGACAAATTCTGATTGGTGAACAATTGCTACTCCTCCACCTCTTTTACCTTCACGATGGTTGTAATGATAAGTAAAACTGGGAGGGCAAGAGAAAGCCAAATATGCTTCTTCGCTATTACGTAGCCAAGTTTCGGTAATGCAAAGGAGATCTAAATTGTTTTGAATAATGATGTCATGAAGTAAATGGTATTTAGACTTCAGTGATCTAGAATTGATTAAACCTATATTGGTCTTACTGACCTGAGAGTAGCTTGAGCTTCAACTTGAATTAAGTTAGAGGATGCCGTCAGATGAGTTTCTACTTTTTTAAGTTAGGGGATGCCATTGGATGACAAGGAGAGTGCTTATGTTGGTAAGTTGGTCGATGCCCCTAGATTACTGGGATCTCTGAGATGGAAATGACCATAAAGGCGTTGGAGGTGGAGGAAAATAAAGATGAAGAATTGGTTGATAAATTGGGTGAAGGGGGCAGGAACAAGAGAGGCAAGAATCAGAGAGAAATGAATCACTGAAAGTGGGTGGGGTCTGCAGCGGCAGTATTTAAAAGAACAGCTGAGAGACTATTCAAAGACAGATAGTAAAGGTTCCAGTTCAAAAGCAGTTTGTATTCAGCGTGAGAGTGAAAGCATGAGACAATCAATGGGAGGTGTGCAAGGAGGAAACCTTTGCTCTCTTAAGAGAAACATCAAGGCCAGACTGAAGTTTGCCAGAGAGAACGTAGACAAACACCAGGACTTCTGGAATAGTGTTCTATGGACAGATGAGTCTAAAATTGAATTATTTTGACACCAGAAAAGAGGACACGTTTGGCGTACACCAAATACCAACTGTGAAGTATGGAGGTGGAAGTGTCATGGTTTGGAGATGCTTTGCTGTAGCAGGACCTAGCCATCTCACCATCATATAATCCACCATGAATTCTACCATGTATCAGAGGGTGCTTGAGGAACATGTGATTAAAGCTGAAGCGGAACTGAACCCTACAACATGACAATGACCCAAAACATACCAGTAAATTCACCAAGGACTGGCTGAAAACTAAGAAATGGAGAGTCCTGGAGTGGCCGAGTCAAATCCCTGATCTTAATCCCATTGAGATGCTGTGGGGTGATCTGAAACGGGCTGTACATGCAAGAAACTCTTCAAACATCTCACAGCTGAAAGAATTCTGCATTGGGGAGTAGGCTAAACTTTCCTCGGACCGATGTCAGAGACTGGTAGATGGCTACAAGAAGTGTCTCATTGCAGTTATTTCAGCCAAAGCTATTAGGGTGTAGGGTGTCCTAATTTATTCCTCAGTTAGAATACACATTATTGTGGATATCTTTTGTTTCATGAGTAAATCAAGGAAAATTTTTGTTGTTTTCCTGTAATTACATCACTTTCTTTTCCAGAGATAAATTTAAAAAATTTGACATCAATATGTGAACATTTCTTAAGAAAGAATTGAATATTTCATGGAGTGTCCTAATTTTTTCACATGACTGTATATAACTATAATGGACCATCAAATATGAGAATCATACATCTGTATAGCCAGCATTTAGTTATAACTGGTTCTCAGTTTTCATCATCAGTCCAATCAAATGAAATTTGATTGTGCATTTGTGCAAACAACCATAGGAGCCAACTTTTCAAAATGATTGGGGGTACTTAAAAGCCCCGTTCCCAGACTCCGCCCAACTCCATCTCTGACTCCACGATAACATACACATGATATAATCTTATTAATAATACATAATAGTTAACCACAAAATTAAACTACACTATGGGCTCCTTTTACAAAGGTGCGCTAGCGTTTTTAACGCACGCACCGTATTAGCGCTCGCTATAGGACGCACTAGCCATAAATCTACCACCTGCTCAAAAGGAGGCGGTAGCGGCTAGTACATGTGGCAATTTAGCACGTGCTATTGCGCGTGTTAAGGCCCTAGTGCGCCTTTGTAAAAGGAGCCCTATGCTTCTCAACATTCTTTCCTACCAGGACATCTGGCCTTGGTCACACATGCAGAACACAAAAAACCACTGTGCAAATACAGGACCACAAACTAAAAGTACTAACATAACACAAACTAAACCCTAAGATGTCAGACTCTGCATGCAATATAACACCAGAGAAATTGAAAGAAATTAATTTATTCCTGAACAGTACAAAATATAGATAGCAGATATAAATTCTCAAAACTTTCACATTTCAGTCCCTAAATTAAAAATAAAATCATATGCCCTACCTTTGTTGTCTGGTGATTTTATTTTTCTCATTATCTTTTCCCAGTTTCTGGTTGAGCTTCCTTCTGTCTATGCTCTTAACTGTTTCCAAGACCACCTTATCCATATTTGTTTCCAAGACCACCTTATCCATATTTGCTGTTTTTCTCTCTTTCTTCACTTTCTGTCCTACATACTTTCTGTTCTTTCGATAATCGGTCGATCTTCAGGAATCTTCAGAGTTCCAGCCAGGTAATGTAACCTTTGCTGGTGCAATCGTCATTGATTCCACTTCATTTTTCTAATTTATCCTGTTTTTGTGCAAATTTGGTGCTATTTATCTAAGCAGCTAACTAAATATAAATAGGACAGTTTTGCTTATTAATGTCAAAGGTTACTTATCTTTAACAGTTGCTTATCTTTGACTTATCTTTAACAGTTATACCTCCGACGTGTGTCACGTTTCAAATATTTTCTTCAAGGAATAAGGTGACAATTTATGTTTCCTTCCAAGAGGTCATCCCGTTTTGCATTGCTAGTCAAAATTAAACTACAGTATGCTTCTCAACATTCATTTCACGCAGCTGACTAGCAATGCAAAATGGGATGACCTCTTGGAAGGAACCAAGGACTGGCTGAAAACTAAGAAATGGAGAGTCCAGAGTCAAATCCCTGATCTTAATCCCATTAAGATGCTGTGGGAAATATAATTTAAATATATTAGAAGATATTTATGTGTAGTTGTTTGCATAGGCGCCAGCTCTGGGGATGCTGTGAGTGCCTGAGCACCCCCAGTATTTTTGGGACTTCACATGACCGGGGCTTGCATCCAGTCCGGGAATCTCTTCCCCTTCTGCCCATCTTCCTTGCTTCCCCTCACCTTCCCAGTCTCCTTTCAAAGTCAAAGCTTGTTTTTTGGAGGGGCCCTGGTGCGGTAGCCATTCTCACAAGCTGCCAGTGCTATGCTGAAGCTTTCCCTTTGCCATGATGCGCCCCCGATGCAACTTCCTGTTTCTGTCTGGGCGGATCACGGCAGAGGGAAAGTTTTGGAGCAGCGCCAGCAGCTTGTGAGAATGACTGCTGCTCTGGAGCCCCTCCAAAAAATAAACTTTGACTTTGAAAGGAGACCAAGAAGGGGAAGGGAGGGAGAGGGACAGAAGGAGAATAGATTCCTGGACTGGCGTCGGCCCCGGTCATGTGAGGTCCCAAAAATATTGGGGGTGCTCAGACACCCACAGCTTCCACAGAGCTGGTACCTATGTAAACAACTACATAGAAGAAGTTTTGTCAGCTGGAAACCCGAAGTTGTAATGCTGTTGTACAGGTCCATGGTGACACCTCATCTGGAATATTGTATTCAATTTTGGAGGCCACATTATCAAAAGGATGTGCTGAGAGTGAAGTCGGTTCAGCGAATGGCCACCAGGATGGTCTCAGGACTCAAGGATCTCCCATATGAGGAATGTCTAGGTAAGTTACAGCTATACTCTCGAGGAATGCAGAGAGAGGGGAGATAAGATAGAGACGTTCAAATATGTAACTGGCTGTATTGAGGTAGAAGAAGATATCTTTTTTCTTACAGGGCCTAGGGCAACAAGAGGGCATCCGTTGAAACTCAGGGGTGGGAGATTTCATAGCAACACTAGGAAGTATTTCTTCATTGAAAGGGTGGTTGATCGTTGGAATGATCTTCCACTTCAGGTAATTAAGGCAAGCAACGTGCTCAATTTTAAGAAAAAATGGTTTAAGCATGTGGGTTCACTTCGTGGAAGTGCTTAGGGGGGAGGGTCCTTAGAGTGGGCAGACTTGTTGGGCCAGTGGCCCTTTTCTGCCGTCATATTCTATGTTTCTATATAAATATCCCCTAATATATTTTAGGTTCAAACAATTTTTATTGATGCAAACACAGCAAATACAACACCAGCGCACCCCAAAGGTACACAGTACAAATAATAATGCATCATATAAAATAATAGAACAAGCATATACAATAAAAGAGTAACATCAACCAAACTCCCTCCCCTTCCTTCATGTGTGTCATTCTAGACAAGCAGATTATCTCCCCATGGCTCCGAGCTAAGTGCAGCAGGCATCCACTCCAGATATTTTCTGCAATCCTTTTGCTTCACTGGGAGCTCTACTGCTACCTGCAGTTTTTCTTTTCTGCACGTGAGCCAGAAGGAGTGTTTCTATTATGCTCTTCCTTTTTTATTATTCGGTCTTTTTTATTTTATTCGGTGCTTTCAGTGCTCAGCGCTTTTACCTTGGTTTTCAGCTCTGTCTGCGTATAGAGGAAGCAGACTGCAGTCTGTAGCTGACAGGCCAATCCCTGGAGCCAGCCTGCACAAGTATTTTTGGAGCTTGGGCTCGTCCCCGCGTTTTATCCTCACCTACTGTTTAGCAGGGGTTCACATGCAGGCTGTTAAGCATCAGTTAGGAGGCTTAGTGGTGTCCCAGGGCACCAGTTGCAATTTTTTTTTTTTGCCCCCCCCCATTCTGTTGGCACATCTGTCGATCCACAGGGATGGGTATACAAGACACTGTGTCTGACTGGTAGCCCAAAGATCAGTGTTGAAGAGGCATTCCCAGCATGAGGCAGTGATTCTTCTCATTTCCAGGCAGGCTGCAGCACATTGTTAGCACAGGTCACACTGAGTAAAGCTGTTACAGCTTAGGAGGTGAATTGGGGGAGGAGGAGGGTTGAAAAACAAGGTTTGAAGGTTTGCCTGTGCTTCCCCCATCTAAAAAAAAAAATCCTAAATTTGCTGTTTTTTAAAGTTTGATGTGTTGGTTTTTTTTTTTTTAGTGATTTTAGATTTGAAAATCCTGACGGCAGCCATCTTAGATTTTTAGTGATCTTTTTTTCAAAAGTTTCTTGCACGTCCAAAACTTCAATTTTTGCCTCAGGAGCATCTTTGTGCTACGCGGTGTGGACCGGAGAGGTGGGAGTGACTTGCTTAACCTCTCTGTGTACTAAGATGATAAAAAGGGCAGCTAGCCTGTTGGGGTGGCCATCTTTGTTTTTGGGGTCTGAAAATGGTGACTGTTCCACAGGTAAGGATGTGCATGCCCCTCTCTGCCCAAAAAACGCAAAGTAGAGTCATCACGGGGTGACTCAGTGCTCCCTGGTCCGAATTTCAGAAATTTTTATGGAAAGCCTTTTATGAGACAGGTAGAAACACAGAGCAGACCAATGATATCAAGAAGACTGCAATATATTAGATAAATCAAACCCAACGTGGCCACTTTATCGTGCCAAAGAAAGGCTCCGACGATTGGAAACCCATTCTGGGCCTTACTCGCATAAATGCAACACTCAAAGTTCCGTGCTTTCACATGGGGACGGTTTGATCTGTCATAGGAGTGGTGACCTCAGGAGAATTCCTAGCCTCTCTTGATCTGACAGAGGCCTATTTGCATATACCTATTTTCCGAGACCACAGAAAGTTTCACAGATTTCATGTGCTGGAAAATCATTATCAATTTTTAGCTCTACCCTTTGGCATAGCAACAGCTCCTTGCACCTTCACCAAAGTGATTGTTGTGGTAGCAGCTCACCTGCGCAAGTTGGGGCTGCAGGTGCATCCCTACCTGGACGACTGGCTGATCAGAGCCCCCTTGTTGTCCGAGGGTTGGCACACAGTTTATCAAGTGATCCGAGTCCTGGAGGGTCTGAGTTAGATTGTAAATTACTGGAAGAGCAATTTGGCGCCAACTCAATCCCTGGAGTACCTGGAAGCCTTATTCAACACGGTAGCCAGCCTAGTCCATCTTCCAGAGGCATGCAGATTGTGCTCTCAGATTTCTTGTCTCCTGGACAAAGCAACTCTGTCAGCATGACTATCTTCCAAGTCCTGGGATCCATGGCAGCCACTACTCTCACGCTGGTCTCCACAGATGGGCACGTTACAGAAGTGTCTACTCTGGACACTGGAAGCTGGAGCCAGTATGGATTGGTGGCTCTATCCTCAATCCCTCTCCAAGAGTATACCTCTGTGGATTGCTTCTTGGGTGGTTGTAATGTCAGATGCCAGTATCCTGGGCTGTGATGTCCATTGCAACCACCAACCCATTCGGCGGCATTGGACACCCTCTCAGAAATAGTGGTCGATCAACAGACTAGAGCTGCATTCCATTCGGTTAGCTCTGGTGAAATTGCAGAAGACTCTCAAAGGTCAAGCAGTCTGAGTCTTCTCCAACAATGCTACAGCAGTGACATATGTCAGTCGACAGGGAGGCACAAAGAGTGCACTTCTATGTCTGGAAGTTCACATGCTCTTTCACTGGGCGGAGTGTCACTTCAGGTGCTATCAACAGTGAATGTCGTAGGCGTGAACAGTGTTCAAGCTGACTTTCTCGGTAGACAGACCTTGAATCTGAGTATGCTGTTGACAGCAGCATTACTGGCCATTGTTTAGCTAGGGCCATCCATGTTTTGACCTTATGGTGCTGGCAAAAAAACAAAAAGGCAGACAGATTCTTCAGTCAAAGATTCGATCCTGGAAGCAAGGGTCTAGATGCTCTAGTCCAGCCGTGGCTTCAGGTCATCCTGTTGTATTTCTTTTCTCCCTGGCCCATGATAATTGAGTCATTCAACGGATTGCATTGCATCAGGGAATAGTCATTCTAGTGGCTCCAGATTGACGATTGACCTTGCAGGCTGTGGTACGTAGATCTGATGTGTCTTTGAACAGGCTATGGCCTTCAGTTGCAGGTGCATCCAGACCGCTAGCAGGGTTCAGTATGCATGAAGGATCCAAATTGGTTTGCTCTTACAGCATGGCTCTTGAGCGAGAGGTGTTAGAGGTGGTCATTGCCACCCTTCTCAAGTCTTAAGAAGTCAAGTACAGTCTCTGCCTATGCTAAGGTGTGGAAGCGCCCACCCTTGGTGCGCCCAATGGTGATCCCTCCAAAACTCACCCAAAACTTACTGTACCCACCTAGACCCCACAGCAATAGCCCTTATGCCAGTAGAAGTCATCTTTATGTAGGTACAATAGGTTTTAGGTGGTTTTTGGAGGGCTCACCATACCATATAAACAGGTTATGGTGAAATGTGTATCTGGGACTTTTTAATGTGACATTCATTGCAGTACCCCCTAGAGCAGGGATGGGCAATCATGGTCCTCGATGACCATGGTTTTCAAAATTTCCGCAATAAATCTGCATGAGAATGATTTGCATACAATGGAAGCAGTCCATTTAAAATAATCTTGAGCATGTTCATTGTGGAAATCTTGAAAACCCAACTGGGTTGTGTCCTTCAAGGACTGTGATTGGTCACCCCTGCCGTAAAGTGCCCATCTGCTCTGCCGAGATGTGCTTGTGTGACCAGCTGAAGATGTCATTACAGGCTGGAATGTACTGTTCCTTTCACATGTTTGGGTGGTGGGAGGGGGTCAGTGACCACTGGGGAAGTAATGGGGGAGGGTCCTTTCAGTGATCATCTGTTCAGTTTGGGCACCTTTTTGACCCTTATTCATTTTTAAAACAGGTCTAGCCCCAAACATCTAAATGGTGCCCTGGACATTTTTTGTTTATTATCACTGCAAAATGTCTCAAGCCTTAAGCTCGCCCAAAACATGCCTTCAACATGTCCCCTTGGAATTTAGATGAACAATGAAAAACCAGTCTAGAAAGATGTCTAAAAAATAGGTTTTGAAAATAAAAATAAAAACATAAAAATACCACTTCATGCCATTTTTTAGACATTTTCTCTTTTGAAAATGAACCCTGTAACTACTAATTGGTTATACAGATGTATGATTCCCACATTTGATGGTCCACTATATACACATATGCATTTATGTGCCTTTCCTGCTTAGGTGCCCTGTTATACACTAAAATTGCCCTTTCTATGTTTACCAAAATGTTTTCTTTTTATAAATCAGGAACTTTTTCCTTCCTAGGTAACTCACTTTTGCTTACCTCAGCTTCTTCCATTGTTAAAACACACCACTTCTTACCTCCATGAAGTCTTTGAGTTTTATGAGGAGATTCTCACCTGCCGCTATCCTTACTCCTGTTTTAAGACGGTCTTTGTGGATGAAGCTTATGTTGAAGTAGCTGCATATGCCTCTATGAGTATTTTTAGGTTAGTAGTTATGTGTGCATCTAAAAGTTTTTTCTGTTATTGGTACTCTGAACCAACCCAGCAACAGAGGGTAACATTGTAGTCATATTTATTGAAGTGATTTAAACTGTCCAGTTTCAGATTTTATTGTACCAACAAATCATTAGATAGAGAATGACACGGGGAAAAAAATCTGTCCCCGTCACTGCACCGTCCCCGGCCCACAATCCCCTTCACCGCCCCGTCACCACCATTCCCTTCACCGCCCCGTCACCACCATCCCATTCACCGCCCTGTCACTGTCCCCGCAGCATCCATACAAGCCTCAGTACTACAATATTTAGCTTATTTCTTCCTTATAAATCAAAGTTTTGGCTGCTGAACTGGAGAAAGAGATGTTCAGCTGCCAGGGCTTTGTTTATAAATTTTTATCAACACAACTAATATACTACTTTATCCTGAAGCAAAAAAAAAAAGAAATAGAATTTTTTTTTCTACCTTTGTTGTCTGGTTTCTGCTTTCCTCATCTTCTCATTCAATTCTTTCCATCCACTGTCTCTCTTCTCTCTGCATCTTCCATTTGTTCTGTTACTGTGCCTCTCCCCTTCTCCCCCTTCCAAATTGGTCTGGCACCCTTCTTCCTTCCGCTTCCCCCCATAGTCTGGCATCTCTGTCTTCTTCCCTGCCAGCATCTTCTCCCCACTCTCTCTTCCCCATTTTCCTTCAGCGTCTTCTACCACTCTGTCTTCCCCATTTCCCTTCAGCGTCCTTCTCCCCCCTCTGTCTTCCCCATGTCCTTTCAGCATCCTTCTCCCCCTCTGTCTTTTCCATGTCCTTTCAGCATCCTTCTCCCCCCCCTCTGTCTTCCCCATGTCCTTTCAGTGTCCTTCTCCCCCTCTGTCTTCCCCATGTGCTTTCAGCATCCTTCTCCCCCCCTGTCTTCCCCATGTGCTTTCAGCATCCTTCTCTCCCCCTGTCTTCCCCATGTGCTTTCAGCATCCTTCTCCCCCCCTCCCCATCTTCCCCATGTGCTTTCAGCGTCCTTCTCCCCGCTTTCTGTTCCTTATTTCCATTCAGCATCTTCTCCCCACTCTGTCTTCCCCATGTCCTTTCAGCGTCCTTCTCCCCCCTCTGTATTCCCCATGTCCTTTCAGCGTCCTTCTTCCCCCTTTCTGTCATCCTCATGTGCTTTCAGCGTCTTTCTCCCCACTCCCTTCAACGTCTTTTCTTCTCCACCCCACATTTCCTCCTCCTTGCCCCTTACCTTCATGGCACTTTCATCCCCCCTCCCCTCTCCTCCCCCCCCCCCCCCCCGGTAACAGGCCTGGTGCGACAAACCTACCTGCCCTTTATCTGTGGCCGGCGATGTCTAAACTCCCTTCTTACAGCAGCCGGAGCATTGTAGTTGCATATGGCTGCCATAAAGGTCGTCTCTGATGCAACTTCCAGTTGCGTCATAGATGACCTTTACGGCAGCCACACGCAGCTTCAACGTTCTAGCGGCTGCTGTAAGAAGGCAATTTAGACTCGCGGCCATGAAGGTAAGGGGCAGGGAGGGAGAAAGGGAGCTGTTTCAACTTGGCGGCGGCAGTAAGGAGGGAGGGAGTGTGATAGATGACTATGCGCGTTCCCTCCCTTAACTGCGGGGACAAGGCCATTCACCGCTCCACAGCGGTGAATGGCCTTGTCCCTGTAGCCACGGTGGACACAGGTTTTTCCTTACTGTTGTGGCGGGTTACCTGCGGCTATCCGTGGCTAGCCGCGGGTAACAGCCACCGTGTCATTTTCTAATTGAAAGCTTGATATCTTGTTTATCCTCTAAGCTGAAAATATTTTGCTTAATTGCTCTGTGTGGCTAATATTTAGTAAATCTCTTGTTTGTCTTGATATCTGCTTTATGTCTCTCTGTGGGGGCTGGGTATTCAACAAAAAAGGTTGTAATATTGAAGCTAAGAACTTTTAACTTGATTAATCAAGCTAGCTATTCATTCTGTATTCTAGGTTTTTGAGATTGGTACTGGATTTTGATAGTGCCTCATAGTTTAGAAATCAGATTACTATGCTTATATTCCCTCCCTCCCTCCCTTCTCTATACCCACCCATCCCTAAGGTTGCTTTTTCTGTATATTTTATTTATTTATTTAAAACATTTCTTACCCGCTTAAACATAAGCTACTTACAAAATGCAATCATAATTATAAAAACATACATACATACAAAACATAGTACAGTATCTATCTCAACCTCAGACCTTCAACACCAGCATTCTTCAAAGCAAGGCTTGAGGGTCAGTGGCTGTGCCCATTCATACCTTGATTATGACATGGAGATGGTTTCCCATGGTTATCCATGGGAATGGGAACGGTGATGAATTTTGTCACCGTGTTATTCTCTAGCTCCTACATTATGAGCAGTAACACAGCCTTCAAGCATGAGTCCAGTCTGAGTATATGTAGAGGAGATGCAGTCCACTAGCCAAGTGGAGATGGTTCTCTTGGTAACAGGAAGTCCAAGTCCGTTGGGGTCGAAAGACACAAAGAGTTGAGGCTTAGTGTGATCCAAGTAGTATGCAAGAGGACATATACAGTCCAATGTGTGAAGAATTGCTTTACCAGAGCGAGAATGCGGCTTTGGGAAAAATACAGGCAGAACTATGGACTGGTTCAGATGAAATTCAAAGATGGCTTTCAGGAAGAATTTCGGATGTGTTCAGAGAACAATCCTATCATGGTAGAATCCTATATAGGGTGGATCCAAGACAAATGCCTGAAGTTCACTAACCCAGCATGCAACTATAAGGGCTATGAGGTATACCAATTTCTAAGTAAGATATTTGAATGAACAAGTCGAGTGTGATTCAAAGGGAAATTTCATAAGTATATAAGAACATACGAATTGCCGTTGCTGGGTCAGGCCAGTGGTCCATCGTGCCCAGCAGTCTGTTCCCGCGGCGGCCCTTAGGTCAAAGACCAATGACCTAACTGAGTTTAGCCTTACCTGCATATGTTCTGGTTCAGCAGGAACTTGTCTAACTTTGTCTTGAATCCCTGGAAGGTGTTTTCCCCTATAACAGACTCCGGAAGAGCATTCCAGATTTCTACTACTCTCTGGGTGAAGAAGAACGTTTGTCCCCTTTTAACTTTAGAGAGTGCCCTCTCGTTCTCCCTACCTTGGAGAGGGTGAACAACCTGTCTTTATCTACTAAGTCTATTTCCTTCATTTTCTTGAATGTTTTGATCATATCCTCTCTCAGTCTCCTCTTTTCAAGGGAGAAGAGGCCCAGTTTCTCTAGCCTTCATTGTACGGCAACTCCTCCAGTCCCTTAACCATTTTTGTCACTCTTCTCTGGACCCTTTCAAGTAGTACTATGTCATTTTTCATGTATGGCGACCAGGGTTGGACGCAGTATTCCAGGTGGGGGCGCACCATGGCCCGGTACATTGGCATGATAACCTTCTCAGATCTGTTTGTGATACCCTTCTTAATCATTCCTAGCATTCTGTTCACCCTTTTGGCTTCATTGACTTGTCTACAAGCACTCCCAAGTCGCTTTCCTGGGGGCTCTCTCTGAGTACAGCACTGGACATCCTGTATTCGTGCATATGATTTTTGTTACTGACATGCATCACCTTGCACTTATCCACGTTGAACCTCATTTGCCATTTTGCGGCCCATTCCTCGAATGTGTTTGTCTTGTTGTAGGTCTTTGCAATCTTTTTGTATCATGACTGCTCTGAATATCTTTGTATCGTTTTCTTTTCTTTTCAAGTGTGAAGGTAGACAAGTCCTGAAATTACTGCACATCAGCAGCCTGAAATTTAAAGGACACAAGCCTCTGGGAGCGGTCTTTGTCCACAAATCTTGCAAAGTAAACCACACAATCTTGAGGTCTTTTAAAGGGGGATGCACCCAGAGTTCTTTGTGCCCATTCCAGTTCCATTGGCACCTCAGGTTCCATTGGCAGGCAAACTCAATTGGCAGGCTTCCAACAATTATACAGACAAATCAGTTTGATGATTTCTGGCTCATTTTCCTGATCTGAATTTTCAGGTACACCTTGAATGCACACATTTTTCCTAAGCCCTTGATTTTCAATATTGTCTATTTTATAGCAGAGCCCTTCATATTGGTCCAGCAGACAATCACTCTTGGTCTTGGCTTAGGCAGTACTTCCTCTTGTTCATCTAACTCCTTCACCCATCCTCCAAGCTGTCTCATGTCCTGGTACATAAGCTCTATCTTATCTGTAATCTCTTTTCTCATATTATTTAGTTAGTTCTCAGCCTAGATTGTCAAAATATAACTTTAATTCAGGGCTCACTTGCTAACCCCTTGGTTCCAACACACTTGTATTTCTTCAGCACCTCCCTCAATTCCACTTCTTCAATTTTTGATCCATCCTGGATGTAAATACTCACTGTGTGAAGCTAACAATCCGTATAAAAATTGCCATTTTCAACAGATGTGGCTATGGTAGCTGGAAGGAGAAGGGTGCAATTGAGTCAAGTGGCCATCTTGGGATGTGATGTTACTTCCTTTCCACTGGGGATTCACTCTTGATGTATGCTGTACATGCACTGTCAGGTGTTCTGTATTTTTATTTTATAGGAGACAAATGGGATATGCTAGAAACATTCAAATACTTCAAAGATATTGAGCAGACACAAGAAGCAAACATTTTGCAGAGAAATGAATGCTTTGAGAACAAGAGGGTTAGATCTATGAGCAGCAACAGAAAATATGTTTTCATGGTGTAAGGGTGGTAGATATATTAAATTACCTCCCAGTGTAGACAGAAATGGTAATGCAATCTAACAAAGCCTGGATGCGGATTCCTGTTGGTAGGGAAAGGAAAACCAGAAATTTACTGAGATATAGCATTAAATGAATACTGGAGGGGAGGAATTCTGTACCATTGTGCTATGCAGATTTGCAGTTTTCCCCACCTGCAGAATTCTGTATAGCAGGGGTGTCCAACCTGCGGCCCCCATGTAGTATTTTGTGTGGCCCCGGTCAAGGCGATGCAGTGTTTTCCTTTGCTGCCTCCAGGTGTTTACCGTCTTGCCGGCTCCTTCCTCTGTCTTGCTGCAGCGTTTGCATGACCCCAGAAACTTTTTTTTTCGGCCAATGTGGCCCAGGGAAGCCAAAAGGTTGGACACCCCTGCTGTATAGGGAACAGGAGGCAGAAAAATGGCATCTCTCCACAATCCTCTCCTGCATCTGGCATATTCCTACAAATTGCTGATGGTTCTTCTTCCTAACTTGCAGCACAACTTGCCCCCCCAATTCCAGCAAGGCTTACCTGTCATTCCTCCAATCATATAGCAAAAGAGGAGGTGAGCTGCTACATTTTGGGTCACATCCTGGGGCTGACTGCTTATTTAACCCTTGTAAGCCTCCATATTGCCATATGGTTGAAATAAGCAATATAGGCTGGCAGTGGATGAGGATAGACTGATCTGCAGACACTCGCTGCTGCCACTTGTTATTTAATTGGAGAGGACAGGTAAGCTGGAATGTATGTGCTACAGGAGTGAGGCCTGGGCAAACTTGGGGGAGGGTAGTTAGCTGGAGCAAGTTAGAGGATGTATGCTGTGTCATGGAGAGGGAATAAGATGTGAGATGGAGAGTGTGTGCTGCAAAGAGGCCAAGGATGGGGGGAAGAGCAAGCTTGGGAGTTTATTCATTGTGGGAGGGAGGACAAAGGCAATGGTGAGGTGGACAAAGGCTAGAGGGGTGTGGAGAGAAAAATGAAGTTGGCAAGGAGAGAAAGAAGGGGCAAACAGAATTGGGAGAGAGAGAACTAGAAGGTGGAGTGAGAAAGCTGGGATGTGTGCACCTTTGAGGGTAGAGAAAGCTGAGGATCAAACTTAACTAGGAGAGGGGAAGGAGTTCAAGCTAAGTGGGGCAAAGAATGCTGGGGAGGGTTAACCTTGCCAAGTGATATTACTGGGGAAAGGCCAGGCCTTTATAATAGGGGAATTCTGCACAAAAAATGCAGAAATGTTAAATATTGGTTTTGCACAGAACTAAAACAACTTCTTTGTAGTAGTAGTATTTAGGAGTAACACTGGTCAGACTTGAAAGACATAACAGTTGCTGAAAAAATATCTTGCAGGCAGGGGTTGCTTTTAGCCTCTTTCTTCTTCCCTTTCAGGCTCGTATGTTTACATGGACTCACTGCCTCAAAAAGCAATGTGGGTACTCTAAGCTTGGAGCACAGAGCAATCAGGCTGCTTGGAGTCCACCTCTTGTGACATACCTGTAGATGAACTTAATGTAGATAATAATAATTTTATTTCTTATATACCGCTATACCATAAGTTCAAAGCGGTTTACAACGGAAGATACATATAGTCAGGGATAGAGATACAAGATAAGTAACATTCGGTCTGAAGTACAAAGAACATTTGGTCAGAAGTGTAAAAAGTATTCAATCTGAACTTATTGATCTTTATCTGTTGTTTTATTCTGTATCTTTGTGCCTTTGTATTTAAGAATTTTACTAACTTTTCATTTTTAAAATCTAGCACAAATCTTCTGCACAGTGCCATGATTATAGATCAAACTCCACTGACCCGAAGGTGTTTAGCTCAGTCCCTGGCCCAGCAGTTTTTTGGTTGCTTTATATCCAGAATGTCTTGGTGAGTAAATAGAGAATTGTAACATTTAAAAGAAACCCGGAAAATGTTTCTCATTCCCTCTGTATCTCCCTACTCTCTTTACCTCTTCATCCCTTTATATTTCCTTTCATGAGCAGCATATATTGATTCACCCTTTGTCCTGTATATCTGTCATAATTAGATTGTAAGCTCTTTCAAGCAGGAACTGTCTCTTGCATGTTTAATGTGCAGTGCTGCGTGCATCTGGTAGCGCTATAAAAATAATAAATAGTAGTAGTAAAAAGTAAAATCGTACCCATGATGTAGAATAAAATGCAAATCAGTAAATTGAACCCACACTGGATTTAGTACAGTTAACGGTGTATGAAAGTTTTGTTTTAGGTTTTCTGTTAATCATGTAAAATAGCACTAAGCTTTTTTATTGACTACAGCTAATGATGCAGTTCATATTGACTTGTCTCTCTTCAAAAGTAATGAAGTTTGAAAGCTTTTTAAGTTATCTGATAGTTCAGCCATCAGCAGTATTATACTGGAGAACTGCAAACTGCATTTTCATAGTTTTTCTTTAAAGAGAAGCACCCTATAGCCAATGTTATGGGGTTCCTCTCTATCCTTCCCCCTGGTAGTTGATCAGGGAAGGTGGAATTTGGAAGGGATGCCTTCAAATTGCTTTTCTTTTCTAGTTCTCAAGGGTTGGGGTAGCTAAGTGTTACTTAGATTAATTGTAATTGTTGGAGAACATAGTTAATATAAATTTAGGTATGTCTTCAAAAGTGTGCCGTCCTGGACACATTTCTGGGCTTCTCCAGTGGGCTTCTCTAGCCCCTGGGTCCTCAGTTGAATTGGTTCTATGCGTGTCTAGCCTTTTGTGTTCTCCAGATGGAACCTACTTCCTTACAGGCTACAGATTGCATAGTAACATAGTAGATGACAGCAGATAAAAGACCTGTATGATCCATCCAATCGGCCCAACAAGATAAACTCATAGTATAAGATATGATTCGATATTGCATCTTGATTTGTCCTTTCAGGGCACAGACTGTAGAAGTCTGCCCAACACTGGCCTTGTTCTCCAACTACTGAAGGAGGAGTGCGTGGTGAGGTGGCTAGAGCTACAGCCTCAGTACCGCAAAGTTGTGGGTTCAAACCCCACGCTGCTCCTTGTGACCTTGGGCAAGTCACTTAATCCTCCACTTCCCCAGGTACATTAGATAGATTGTGAGCCCACCAGGACAGATAGGGAAAATGCTTGAAGTACCTGTATGTAAACTGATTTGAGTGTGGTTGTAAAACTACAGAAAGGCGGTATACACAACAAGCTGTAAGAACGTTAAGCTGCATTACATTATGTAGACAATATTTTGTGACTCTTTGCATTGGTATGGCATGCATGCGTCTTGCCTTGTTAACATTTATTGTACTTTATATACTAAACTCACTAAAAATTTTGAATTAAAAAAAAAAAATAAAGAAAGGCGGTATACAAGTCCCAATCCCCTTTCCCCTATCTTCCAAACCACCTCTTTGGATCCTAAGTTCAGCCTTCTTAGCTTATTCATGAGTCTTCTGTGAGGAACTGTATCAAAGGCTTTGCTGAAATCCAAGTAGTTTACATTTAGCACACGTCCTTTATCCAGTTCATTGTCACCAAGTTAAAGAAATCAATCATGTTCATTTGGCAGGATTTTCCTTTGGTAAACCATGCTACCTTGAATCCTTCAACCCACTGGATCTGAGAAGGGATTACATATGTACCAGCTTTCCTCATGTGCCCAGTCAACTTCTCTGTAATATGCTGCTATCTGTTAATTGTTGGCTTGATTTTTTTTGTTTTTATTTACTGTAAACCACATTGCTGCTGCTTACAAATCAAATGCAAAAAAACCTTTTAACTTTACTGAAAATTGATTTAAATAATGCATCTATTCCAGTATTTCAAGCTATTTAGCTTGGTAGTGGTTTCTACACAAATAAACAGTGCTGACTGGGCCAACCAGTAATTTTCAGTGGCTTAAACTGCATCTCTCTCAAATCTATATCTATTAAAGCCAAATAGACTTCCTCAAGACATGCTTACTGTCTTCAGGGGTCACTGTTTGCCTTAAATCATGACACTAATTTGTGCTAAGATTTCTTCGACAAGCCTTTTTATTTTATTTTTTTTTAACTGTCCCTGTACCCTGAAATAGAATTCCTGCTATTTCTTCCTCTCCTCTAGCCTTAGCTTTAAACTCTGTTTCTAGCCTTACTCTCTATATTTTATCTCATGGAGGATACATAGGAGCAATTCTATAAAGGCCACTAACTGGTAGGTGCTCAAAATCTAGGTGCTAAGCTAGTACGCTATAGCAGCATAAAACATAAAATACTGGTATCGGTTAGCATTTTGGAGCCTAAATTTAGGTACCACCACTTATGCTTGCTCTATGGCAGATATGAAGAGGCATGCAGCAGTTAGGCGCTCAACAGACAGTGTTCAATAAAACATGCAATCACACTTCCTCCTCCTGATTCGCGGTTTTAGGACTCGCGATTTCGATTATTCATGATTTCTTAAAACCGGAATCACCCCCACCTGCCTCCCGGACCTTACCTGATGGTCTAGCGGTCTTTCAGGGCAGGAGCGATCTTCCTACGCTCCTGCCCCATGCAGATCACTCATCCAAAATGACTGCCGTGAATTCCTGTCTAAGGTCTGGGATGTCGGGGGGGGGGGGGGGTCAGAGTTGTCCCAAACGCTATTCATGAATTTTCAATATTCATGGGCCGGCTCTGCCCTTAACCTTCACGAATATTGAGGAAGGAGAATAAATAGAATGCCCATGATTCGCCCATGACCCTCAAATGTGAATGCCCTCCTTTGACGTACTAAAACACCCGGTGCCATTCTATAACTGGGCATCTTAATTGCCAAGTCACTTCCATTTTTTTAATCATTATTTTTTATTGAAACTCACAACAGAATATAGTTTCAGAAAACTTGTAACAGAGACGTAATTGTCTTAGACAACCACTAGGAATCATTGTTACTAATATAGGATGGAATATTGAATGTGTTAGAGAATTTAATTCCCAAACCTAACAGATCATTTCACCTGGATCAATTTCTTTTCAAAAACTTATTTTGTTTCTTTCAAAGAGGTGGATTCACCCCCATTTTGATGCTTAACTACCATTAACTTCTGTTTGAGCACCAAAGGTTAAGCACCTAATTGGCAACTTTTGGTGCACTGTGTAGGAATTAGGGGGGGGATGATGTCTCACCTGCATAAAACATGTAAAAATGTTTAGAGGAAAGGCCATATTCCCAGTGTAGCAATGGATAACTGCACATGCATTCATGCTTCTCATAGAAAATGTCTTGTACCTTAACCTGGAGTTTGGCCTTCCATTCTTTAAGCGTCTCTCCAGACCGGCACAGCTCACTGATGGGTAATAACTCACCATGACCAGCAGGTGGAGACTGAGACACAAACTTTTGGCTGGAGTACAAGTAGGCTGTGCAGTCTGAAGCAATCAGTCTGCGCTCAGTCTCCAGCAGGTGGAGGTGGTAAGTAGAGAATGATACAGGACAAATTTGTTCCCGTGCCCGCAGGAACTCAATTTCCCTGTCCCGTCCCTGTGAGTTTTGTCACTGTTCCTGTCCCTGCCTCATTACTGTAATCTCTGCCTTAACCGCAAAAGCCTTGAGCACTTATGATTTTAAAATATTTGAACCAGAAGTCGTTTGGTGGTGCAGGAGGTGGCTGTGCTCATGGCCTGGGCAGAGGCTATCTTCTAGACATCTCGGCTTCCCACATAGTGGGAGCGGAGAATGTCCAGGCGGACTTCCTCAGTCATGTGCTGGATCCTGGGGAATGGTGTCTTGGTGCCACGGCCCTCGGGTTGCTTATGCAGGCCTGGGGCAGCCGGTCATGGACCTGATGGCCACAAGTGTCAACGCCAAAGCGCCAAGGTCCTTCAGTCAATACAGAGATCTTCAGATCGAGGGGCTGAATGCTCTGGTGCAGCCTTGGCCTCCTGTACGTGTTTCCCCCGTGTCTGATGGTGGGCAGAGTCCTTCTTCGCATTGCTCGGCACCGCAGCTATGTGGCTCCAGACTGGCCAAGGCGCCCATGGTATGCAGATCTGGTTCGCCTTCTTGTGGGAGATCCTTTTCCGCTGCCCCTCTCGCCCAACCTTCTGACGCAGGGCCCCATTCCAATGTTCGATACAGGTCCCTTTTGTCTTATGGCTTGGCTCTTGAAGAGGAACACCTAGGTAGGAAAGGTTATTCAGATAAAGGGATCTCCACTCTCTGGGGTCCTGGGGACTTTCCACCTCTCGCGCTTATGTCCGAGTTTGGCGTTTCTTTGAGGAGTGATGTTCTGCACGTGGCATGGTTTCCATTTGTGCTTCTTTACCTCACATCTTGGAGTTTTTGCAAGATGGCCTGGACAGGGCCATTGCCTGGTCTTCCCTCCGGGTTCAGCTTGCGGCTTTGTCAGCGTTGCTGCATGGTCAGTGTTTGACCTCTTCTCCAGATGTGATTCATTTTTTGAAGACAAAAAATAGAACCCTATATGGAGGAGGTACAACAACAAGCTAACAAATGAAAGAACCTCCCTCACCCCAAGAAGTCTACAAAGATTAGGGAAAAGAGATGAAGTCCAACTCCAAACTGAGCAAAAAATGAAAATAATTCTATAATTTAAGAGTATTAAACGGACAAGCCCTCAGTCACACAGCAACCTCTGGAAACTCCAGGGAAAAGCTGTCGCGGGTTTACACCCAGAAAGGTGTTAACTGCGAAACATCCCCGGGCTTGCTCCGGATAATATTTATAGTGCTTAACTAGTGCAAAATGTGCAATGTGTGAAAAAACTCAAATGAAAAAAACACACATTATCAAAATAAAGAAGGAATTCATCTCTTACCCCTAAGCTGGAGGCCAAACTGGAAAGTTAGTGTCCAAATCCAACCAAGCTCAAAAATACACAGCCTGTAAGAACTTAGCTTCTCCGTGTGTAGTGGAGATGGTGATCCATAAGCAGTAAATGAAGTAAACGTCCAACGGACTCCGTTTCGGGGGTGAACACCCCCTTCCTCAGGAACCGCACTGCTCAATGACTCTCAAGTTCGTGAATGAAGCAGGAAAGAAATGGCACTGGTTTGGAGAGGACGCCCTCTTTTTAACTCGCAGAAACAGAAACAGGTGAAATGAAAAAGTCAGGTGATCAAGCACCTGACCAAGACAGCTTGCAAAGGAACTTGAAACAAATCCTTTAAAGAAACATTCACACTTAGTAAGTATGTTGCCACTCTATATAGTCATTCAGACCCTTAGGGGTTAAAGATTGAAGCTCGAATATCCAAAATTGTCCGTTTAATACTCTTAAATTATAGAATTATTTTCATTTTTTGCTCAGTTTGGAGTTGGACTTCATCTCTTTTCCCTAATCTTTGTAGACTTCTTGGGGTGAGGGAGGTTCTTTCATTCATTTTTTGAAGGCAGGCAAATTACTCCGGCGTCCGGTGCAGCCTTCGGTTCCAGTTTGGGATCTTAATCTGGTCCTGTCATTGCTCATGCACCCTCCTTTTGAGCCCTGGGCTCTTGCACGTTGAAGGACCTTACTCTTAAGGTATTCTCCCTGGTGGCCATTACTTCTGTGAGACGTGTTTCCGAGCTGAAGGCTTTCTCTTGTAGGCCTCTCTTCCTGAAGTTTTCTAGTGAACGCTTAGTGCTGTGACCAATTCCTTCTTTTCTGCCGAAGGTGGTTTTGCATTTTCATAGTCGGGAAGGCTCTTTGAAACAGAGGCAGTTGTGCAAGTTGGATGTCTGCCGGGTCATTCGCTCTTATGTTCAGCGGACCCAGGAGTTCCGGAAATCAGTCATCTTTTTGTCCTCTTAGTGGGTTCTCGTAAGGGGGACGGTGTTTCCAAGACTACCATTGCGTGCTGGATCAAGGAGACTATCGCTTGAGCTTATCTTCTTCGAAAGAAGTCAGTTCCAGAATTTCTCAGAGCTCATTCTATTCAGGGTCAGGCTGCTTCTTGGGCTGAGTCTTCCCTGGTGCCTCCAGTAGATATCTGTAAAGCGGCGGTTTGATCTTCTCTACATCCCTTTGTGCAGCACAACCATGTGGATGTTCAGGCATGTAGGGAGCACATGCTTCTGGCGGCCCTTCAGGGGTCCCACCCATGATGGATACTGCTTTGGTATGTCCTATCAGTGACCTGTGCTGGTCTGGAGAGACACTTAAAGAACAAGAAATTAGGTTTTTATCTGTTCATTTTCTTTCTTTTAGTCTCTCCAGACCTGCAAGCCCCCGCTTTGTCTGTTTTCTTTCAAGATTCGCAGGAAGAGTGCGTTTTTTTTTTTTTCTGTGGGTTCTCATGTTTTTAGTAGATTAAGGGAGATTAAAAGAACAGCAGCCTTTGGTTCATCTGATGTAGCTTGCAAACTGTGGGGACGTTTCTGAAGGACCTTCTCCTATTCAATTTCCAACAGTGTTTTTTGTGGGTTTTTTTTCTCTGGTAATTGTTACTCCTGTGAGGAGTGTTGTTTTTTCAGCTTATTAGTTTCTTAGTTCTGTTTGGCTATTCGGCAGACTGATTGTACTTGGGACTGCACAGCCCACTTGTACTACACCCAGAAGTTTGTGTCTCAGTCTCCACCGCTGGTCATGGTGAGCTATTACCCATCAGTGAGCTGTGCCGGTCTGGAGAGACTAAAAGAAAAAAAATTAGCAGGTAAGAACCTAATTTCTTCTTAGTCACTTTCTTAATATGATCTTTCATGGTTAAATGGGAATCTAAAATGATCTTTAAAATTAATTCCTAGTGAAGACTCGTATTTCTAGTGTTAATATAATTATATGTGGAGATGAAGATGGAGAACCAAACCAGATAAATTTACCCCCTCTTCTACAAAGCCGCACAAGCGGCTGCTACGCAGTAACGGCCCCGAAGCCCATAGAGATCTAAAGGGCTTCGGGGCTGTTGCCACGCGGCAGCTGCTAGTGCGTCTTTGTAGAAGAGGGAGGTTAGTCTTCTCCATGTTTAACTTTAAAACAATGAAAAGGGTCCAATCCTCAACAATTTTAAAACGTTTGCAAGTTACAATATCCAATATAGAAGAACCAAAAGGAATTACTAAGAAAATATCAGTGTAAGTATAAAAATGCTTTTTGAATTTTTGTTTCCTTTTACTACATGCTTATACTACAAATAAACTTTTATGTTCTGAAAAGAGGCTATTTTTCAAATAAGTTGATAGCTAATTTACTAGCTCTTTTTTAAGCCAATCTAAGCTTCATAAAACTGTTTGGAGTTTTTCATCTTCCAGAACAGACTTCTTTTGAGAATCTGTATTCTACTTAAATACATACACACATATTGCATTAAACTTCAGCTAATGGATTTTTATATTTTTCCCTCTGGTATCAAAATAGATACAAATGTGTTGGCTATTTATTGTTGGCAGGTCAGATGAATGGGTGCTAAAAGGAATCTCAGGCTATATATATGGTCTTTGGATGAAAAAGACCTTCGGTGTCAATCAGTATCGATACTGGATTAAAGAGGTAAGAACAAAATAGTGTTTTACTTTGAATTTTAAGTGAGTACGCACATTTATGGCAAAATGCAAGGACCATTTATTGTTCAGTTTATGTTTTTGTGCAGTGCTGTGAGGGCTATACAGTCCATAATTTCTCTGCCCCATCTTCTATTCCAACAGTGATTGTACAGCTTGGTAGTACTTTTTGAGGTTTGGAATACCTGTACCTCTTTGCCATAAATAAAGCCTGTCATACTGTCCTAACTCTTTCCTTTCCCCAGAAAAACCGGAAAATTTTCTATGCCACATATGAAATATCTTAGATGGTATATTAATAGGCAGGGGCCTGAAAGAGAGAAAGTAGTGTAAGGTAACACCATGATGACTTCCATTCTCCTAATCTCTCTCCAAGGGCATGCCTCTATATATTGCTTCTTGGGTGGTCTTGATGACAGACGCCAGTCTCTGGGACT
The DNA here is from genome assembly GCF_902459505.1 of Geotrypetes seraphini. Lineage (NCBI taxonomy): Eukaryota > Metazoa > Chordata > Amphibia > Gymnophiona > Dermophiidae > Geotrypetes > Geotrypetes seraphini. The sequence continues at coordinate 46,325,601 of NC_047085.1, forward strand.
GGGGAACCCATTGCAACTATTGTCCAATTCAGGGGCATTGGACTCTCTCTTGGAGGAAATAGTTGATCGACAGGCTGGAACCGCATGCCATTTGGTTGTCTTACCTAGTCTCCTTACAATAATAGCCTTTTATAGTTCTACAGTTTTGTAAGCTTGAACCTTCTGCTAGAGATAGTTTCTGGCAGGCAGAGTAGGGTCAGGGTTAGTCTCCATTCCCACCTCCCCTCTCTCACCCACCCCTAGTTCATTTTTTAACTTATGGTCTTAATTTATTGTCCATTATTCTAATTAGGACAGCAGGAGAACTCTTTATATTTCATTACCTACAAAGAATCAAACACTAAATAAGCATACAATATAACCCTAAGATTATCTAAGAAAGAAACGCTAAATAAAGAAAAAATAAAATCCTAAAATTCTCTATACTAGTCTAATATATTCCTAGTAGCTTAATAAGGTTCATTAATTAATCAGCTCAATAACAAAATGCAGACAGTAGTTCAATAGCAAGAGGGTTGCTATCCAGTCTTTTGCACTGAGTGTCACATGTATGACTTTCTCCCGGATGGCGAGAAGTTATATATGTATGCTAGTTACAAAGAGCTCCTAGCTCTCGGAGAATAAGTATGTTCCCTTGAAGCTATAGTAGCAGACTTGGAGGAGCTGAGGGAGACAGAGAAGTACATAGAGGAGACTTACAGGGATGTTGTAGAGAAGTCCCACCTCCAGTCTGGTAGCCCCTGTGCTGCCTTGAAGGAGAGAGGTCTCCTAGAAGGAGAGCCTCACCCTGGTGAAATAGGAAATAATCCTGTAGCCAACCTGCCCACCAGGGGATGCAATATCCTCTCACACTGAAGATGTGTCTCCAGGGACTTCTGTCCAGGAGGGAAGGGTTAGGACAGCTGTTGTAGTTGGTGATTCGATCATTAGGCATGTAGATAGCTGGGTAGCTGTTGATCATGAGGACGCCTGGCCACTTGCCTGCCCGGTGCAAAGGTGGTGGACCTCACGCGTCACATAGATAGGATTTTAGATAGTGCTAGGGAAGAACCTGCTGTCTTGATACACTTAGATACCAATGACATAGGAAAATATGGGAAGGATAAGAAGGTAGTTAGGAATGATGTGCTCCAAGGTTTGGCCTTATCGGCTTTAATATTTAACATCTATATGGCCACACTGGGGAAAAAGGTTCCGTTCTTTGGGGGTCGATTACAGGATATATGCAGATGATATTTGTTCTTTTTTCCTATGAAATCAAATTTTCAGGAATCTGAACTATATTTTAATATATTCATGACCGAGGTTAACAATTGGATAGATGAGCATGGTTTGCAACTGAATGTAGGGAAAACTAAGATCATGGTGGTGAGCAATGAATGTGATGAAACTCTTCCAGTTTCATTCAGGGTTTTGGATTATCATTTGATGGTGATGAAGGAGAAGACAGTTCTAGGTGTCAGCCTGGACTCTGCCCTTTCAATAGGTAAGCAGATTATTAAGGTGATTCAGGGAGGGTATGCACATTTACACATCTTGGATAGGTTGAAACCGATGCTTTCTCAATTCGATTTTTGATCTGTGGTACAGGTTTTGATACTAACTCGACTTGATTATTGTAATATGTTGTGCCTTGGTTTGACTAAGATGAAATTTAAATCTCTGCAGCAAGATTAATAACTGGTACTTCAAGGTCTGAACATATCACTCCAGTTTTGAAAAAAAAACACACTGACTTTCAACTATGCACCAGGTGGTATATTCTTCTGCACGAGCATGTCTCCAAAACCTTTGGGAAGTCTTATCAACCTAACCGTAGGTTACGATCTGAGGGTGGGACGAGGCTTGTGAATGACTAAGAAACAAGAACACACAATAAGAAAATGAAGAATTCCATGTTTTCTATAGTAGGTGTAAAACTTTAGAATTTGCTCCCTGGGGTCATGAGATTATGTAAAGATCATATAAACTTCAGGAAACAGCTGAAAACTCAACTCTTTGTCAATGCTTTTATGTAATATGCGCAGAGGGACCATTGACCTATTCCTGGGCCATGCTCGATGGATGTTTAATGCAGTGGGTGCAGTAAGATGATAACTGAAATGCAAATGTTAACTTTTCTCTACTTTATGGGTACTTGGTTTGTTTATGTTATTTTGTATACCGCTTTGATTCTAAGCGGTTTATAAATAAATAAAATTCCAATAAATTATATTTTAGCTTTCCATCTGGTTTGTGTGGTCTGCTCTGTATCTTATGTAATTTTATACATCTTTCCAGGCTTAACCTCATTATGCATAATTTTGTGCAATAGTCCAGTTACTGAGCAGATGAATGGATTCTATAAATTTGATTTATAATCTGACATACAAATGCAACCTCTCTAAAAATGCAATAATTCTTATGCTCTACTGTTACATTTAATATTTTTTCTAGGAGTTGGATCAAATAATAGCATATGAACTGAACACTGGAGGAGTTCTGTTGCATCCAATGTTCTCTGTGGGAAAGGAGAAAGATAAGTATGTGTTTGGTTGAATTCATTAACTTTAGACATTTTTAATTGCTCACAGCCAATCTGTGAGGCTGCAACTACTTTGCTATTTTATCCACAAAGGAAATCATTCAGAGTTTGGTGGATTTTTTTATTTTTGCAAGTACAAGCGACAAAAATGGTAGGAGGTTTATACCAAAAGACGTATGAGGAGAGACTGGAAGCCCTGAATATACTTTATATATCCTAGAGGAAAGAAGGTACAGAGAAGATATGATTCAGACTAGAGGATGACATGAGGAAAAAAATTTGTCCCCGTCCCTGCCCCCGCGAGCTCAGACCCAATCCCCGCTTCGTCCCCGCAAACCATCTGACGCCATCCAAATAAGCCTCGAATAGTTTTATACTGAACTTATTTTATTAAAGTATAAAAAGAAATAATATTCAGTACAATTGTCATTTTATAAATCAAAGTTCTGGCTGCTGAACTAGAGAAAGAGATGTTCAGATGGCAGGGCTTTGTTTATAAATGTTTATCAACACAATTAATATACTATTTTATCCTAAAGCAAAAAAAAAAGAAAAGAAAAATAATTTTTTTTCTACCTTTGTTGACTGGTTTCTGCTTCCCTCATTCAATTCCTTCCATCCACTGTCTGCCTTCTCTCTCCTCCACCTCCCCCCCTTATTGGTCTGGCATCCATCTTCTTTCCTCCACTCCCTCCATAGTCTGGCATCTCTCTCTTCCCCAGTTCCCTTCAGCGTTTTCTCACCAAGCTCTCTTCCCCAATTCCCTTCAGCATCTTCTCACCACGCTCTCTTCCCCAATTTCCTTCAGCATCTTCTCCCCCTCTTTCTTTTCCCCAATTCCCTTCAACGTCTTCTCCTCTCCACCCCTCTCTCTCTCTCTCTCTTCAGCACCCTTTGCGCGGTCCAGCAGCCCCCTCCCTCCCGCCATCCATCTGGGCATCTCACTCCCTCCCTCCCCTTACCTTCGTGGTGATTTCTAATTTTCTTTCTACAAGCAACCAGAGCCTTGAAGTCGCATGTGGCTGCCAGAAAGTTCTCCTCGGACGCAACCGGAAACAGGAAGTTGTGTCAGAGGAGAACTTTCCGGTAGCCACACGTGACTTTAAGGCTCTGGCTGCTTGTAGAAACAAAATTGAAATAGCACGAAGGTAAGTTGAAGAGAGAGAGGGTGATCAGACGGACGGCAGCGGTGACAATCGGTAGTAAGGAGGGAGGGGCTGCTGGACCACGCGATCAGTGACCGCGCGCTCCCTTCCTTAACTGCAAAGACAAGGCCATTCACCGCTCCACGGGGCGGTGAATGGTCTTCTCCCCATACCCGCTGAGACCTTTTTTTTTTTTTTTTTTTGGCCACCATTTCGGCAGGTTACCCACAGAACAGCCACCACGAAATTCTCTCTAATTCAGACATTCAGATACTTGAAAGGTATTAATGTGGAACAAAATCTTTTCCGGAGAAAGGAAAATGGTAGAGCTTGAGGGGTGGTAAACTCAAGAGTAATGGTAGGAAATTCTTCTTTATGGAGAGGGTGGTTGATGCCTGGAATGCACTCCCGGGGGAAGTGGTAAAGAGGAAAACAAAGAGGATCTCTAATCAGAAAATAATGGTATATATTGAAGAATGAAGGCCAGTACTGAGCAGACTTGCACGGTCTGTGTCCCGTATATTGCTATTCAGTTGAGGATGGGCTGGAGTGGGCTATGACGGACACTTCAGTAGATGGGGCATGTGCACAGTGCCAGGCAAAGCTTTGGGTTTCTGGCCTAGAAATATCTAAGAAAAAGAACAATTTAAATTAAATCATTAAATTATAGAGAGAGTATATTTGGACAGTCTGGATGGACCATTTGGGTCTTTATCTGCCGTCATTTACTGTGTTACTATGTATGTAGTATTGTAAACCACTTAATACGCTAATGCCAACGGTATATCAAATGTAATCAATCCATTCCAATCCTGACTGAGTGACATTGTCTGTTGGAACCTGGACTGTTAAAGGAAAAAGTAATAAAAGAGTAGACTTGAAGGGTGCTCTGGTATGTGGAACTGTGCATGTGTGCTTTCTCCCAGGTTGGTTTCAAGTAGGGCCAATCTTCTCTCCAAACCATATACCATAATCATATACCTACACAAACACAAACCAAGATATCTTTGTCATAAATCCTAATGAAATAATGTACTTGGAGGGCCACAGAAAAAACATAACCAGGCTCTTTTAAATTGTATGTTGCATTGAATTCTTTCTAGGGCATATTAGCAATCCATAAATAACATAACATAACAAATCATTTGTATACCGCAGCTTCCTTGTAGTTCTGTGCAGTTTACAATTCTAAGATATTGCACATTCACAGTGAGATACAGTTCAGCTTATTTAAAAACTTTTTCAAATAGATAAGTATTTAACGATTTCCTAAAACATACGTAAGAAACAAATCTTAGAATCAAAGTACCAAAATTCCTATCCCATAAAGAAGCGGTCTCAAACACGCGGCCCGTGGGCTGCATGTGGCTCTCCAAGTTTTATTTGCGGCTCGCGGTCTGGACTGGATCATTCTCTTCCTTTTGGAGCAGCAGCGTGTCTGGCTGGTTCGTTCCGTTCAAAGCCGCGAGTTGGCGGCTCCTTGCGCTATCCACTCCTGCATCGGAAGCTTCTCTGACATCACAACATCAGAGAGGCTTCAAACGCAGACGCGGATGTCGCAAGGAGCTGCCACCCGCGGCTTTGAACGGAACGAGCCGATCAGACACGCTGCTGCTCCAGTGGCGTACCAAGGGGGGCGGTCCGCACAGCTGGCCACCCTCCACTGTTCTCCCTAGAGTGCGGCTCATCTAGAGCAGTGGTGCCCAACCTGCTTCCCTTCCCTTCTCACCGCTGCCATCGGGGAACAGGCCGGCACCGTGCTCTTTGATCTCCCTGCTTCTCTCACCGCCCGACGTCAATTCTGACGTCGAGAGAACGTTCTGGCTAGCCAATCGCTGCCTGGCTGCCCGGAACGTCATTTCCGACGTTAGAATTGACGTCGGGCGGTCGGCCCCGTGGAGAAGAAAAGCATGGAGATCTCGGCCTGTTCCCGATGGCGGCAGCAGCAGCAGCGTATTCCCCGGCGGCAGTGGCATGGGGGAGGGCAGGAAGGAAGAAAGAAAGAAGGGGGGGACAGGGAGCCAGAAACAAAGCAAAAAATAGGATACAGAATCAGAGAAAGACAGACAGAGAGAAAGAAAGAAAAAGTTGGGGGAGGGAATGAGGTCTGGAGGAGAGGAAGCATTCAGGAGGCTGAAAGAAGGGAAGAAATATTGGATGCACAGTCAGAAGAATAAAGTGCAACCAGAGACTCATGAAATTACCAAAGGTAGGAAAATGATTTTATTTTCAATTTAGTGATTGAAATGTGCCAGTTTTGAGAAAGAAAAGATATTAAACTTTAAATGTGAGTGCTGCAGAAAAAAATAGAGTACTTGGAGGGCCGCAGAAGAAATAGTTAATGTCTTATTAAAGAAATGACAATTTTGCATAAGGTAAAACTTTTTTTTTTTTAAAAATTATTTTTTATAGGTTTTACAAATTGTTAAACAACATGGTAAAACTCTTTATAGTTTATATATCTTTCCTTTTAACTGTTAAAGGAAAGTTTTATAAACTATAAAGAGTTTAACCTAATGCAAAATTGTCATTTCATTAATAAGACATTAACTTTTTTTTTTCTGCGGCCCTCCAAGTACCTACAAATCCAAAATGTGGTCCCGCAAAGGGTTTGAGTTTGAGACCACTGCCATAAAGCCACCTGATAAGCCAAAATTTGATTAAAGAATCTCATGTAATATAATGTAATCTTGAGTATTGTCTGTAGTTTGGTCATCACATCAATAAAGGTATAAAAAAATACTGAGAAGAGTGACCTAAATGATAAAGGAGATGGAGTGGCTTCCCTGAGGAAAAGCTAAACAGGTTAGGACTTTTCACCTTGGAGAAAAGATTGTGTGAAGATATGATAAAGGGAGAGGAGGAAATGGATGCTGTGGATGGGCAGAATGGATGGGCCATTTGGCCTTTATATGCCTTCATGTTTCTATGTCTATAAAATTATAAGTGGAGGGGAGCAGGTAACATGCTTTCAAAATCTGATATTGATAGGATTCCAAATGGAAATTTATTAAGTGGGGAGGGGGGTTGACGTCAGACACACTGAGAAGATGTTGCATATATGGTATTATTTCCCTTCCCCCCCTATTACCCATGGCAGCTTTATCACTGTTGCTTCTGTCTTATATTAACATATGAAATGCCTATAGGCAACCTTTCCATTCAAGCCCTCAGGCAGCCTGAAGGAAATCCTGCCAGTATGCTGAATTTTCTGGCTCTGATTTATTTCCTATTCCATTTAAAAGTTACATGCATTCACTGGTGATAGAGCCAATTTGGTTAGCTAGTTCAGTTGTTCTTAACCTGTCCTGTGGGACCCCCAGTCAAGTCGGGTTTTCAGGATATCCCTAATAAATATGCATGAAGAGATTTGCATATAATGGAGGAGACAGGCATGCAAATATGTCTTATGCATATTCATTAGGGATATCCTGAAAATCCAACTGGCTGGGGGTCTCCCAGGACAGGGTTGAGAACCACTGGGTTAGTTCATTACTGTATTCCTCTCTGCTGGGGGCTGTATGTCACTTGTACTTTCTTGAATTATTATCAGTGTATTTAGTTTGCTGTATCTCTTTTCAGCACTGCATCACATCTTCACTTTTCTATAAAACATCCTCACACCTTGTCCTGGGAATATTACAACATGTTCCAGTGCAAAGCCCACCTTGTCATGCGATTGATTGAAAACCGGATCAGTATGGAGTTCATGTTACAGGTAATTGTTCTGACACATGTATAAAACATTCATAATCTGTACTAGTAATTCTGAAATAGTACTTTGATAATTTTTGTTCTTATAATGCATTTCATGGAATAAAATATTTAAAATAGCACTTTAGTCTTCCTTCAAAAGGTGGCCAGATTAAAATGCACACTTGTAGGTGTACCAATAAATAAGACTGCTCCACTTATTAAAGAAAAAGCCTCAGGTATTATCACGGTAGAGCATGAAATGCTCAAACCTCCTCCACCCACATCATCGGCAAAAAACTTCTGGAGAGAATGTGCTGTTACCACTACTCTGTTTATGCAGGACTAAGATCATTAGCTGCCTTTTTAAATTGTGAAGATATAAGTGATACAACGTGTTAGCCAACGTTTCACGGCTTTATCAAATGTCACTTCCCCACATTTGTCTGTGAAAACAAACACAAACAATCGTCTTATGTATCTCATTATAGTATCTTGATCTGTAATAGATGTAACCAGCCACAATACTCACAGCGTTGCTTGCTTTTCTGCTCTTACCAGCGTCCTGTCATTGTAGTGGTATCTCTTACTCCATTTTAACGAGAGCTTCGCCAATCAGTCTGCTCCACATCACTCACGTGGGGGACATTGGCTACTCTTCACTGATTGGCCCGCTCAGCCTGGACACTTCCGGATAGGTCATCTTAGAAGCGCAGAGTATTTAATCTCATTCTCTGAAGCTGTATGCTTAACAAACCACAAATTTAGTAGAAATAGTACCAATCTATACTCATGTTTAAACCTTTAGGTGTTACAGAATCGAGCTCATAAATCCAGCGCTGCTCCTTTTGTTGAAGAAACAACTGTCTGTTCCCTCCCCTTTTGTCATGTTCCACATAATCCAGGACATAACACCGAAGCTGGAAAAATTCATGATTATGATCTATACAGTGTTGTACCATCGGGGCTTGTGTAGCCTGCCTATTAATTGCACTTCTGTGCTCATTCAACCGGATCCTAAGTTGTCTACTCGTTTGACCTACATAAACTTTAGAACATGGGCACATTATGCAGTATACTACAAATTCGGACACACAGGTCATCTAATGTTTGAATGTATACCTCTTCTGATTTAAGGGATTAATAAACTCCGTGTACAGCATTACAATATACTACAGCATAGTTGACTCTTAATTAATTAATTTTTTTTTTTTAAATTCTTTATTTGTTTTCAAATTGAACAGCAAGTGCACAAAAGAATATATTATACAAATTATTTCACAATAGCACATTAATATCTACCACATAAAGATCTAGTGATGCAATACCCCCCCCCAACGACCCATCCTTTATCACATTTTCAATAGGAATATACACATATTATATAACATATTATGAAAAATTATTACCAACTCCCTCCCCCCTTTAGTGTGCTAAAAAAGAAAAGGAAAAGAGAAGAATTGATTACTATTCACCACAATATTTTGCCAATGGCCCCCATATTTTTATAAAGTTAGTATATGTCCCTCTTTGTACTGCTATTGCTCGTTCCATTTTAAATATATGGCATAATGAATTCCACCAAAATGTGTAACTAAGGTTTCTGTGATTTTTCCAATTATTGGTTATATGTTGGATGGCAACCCCTGTCATAACTAATAAAAGCTTGTTGTTATATGATGATATTTGACTCTTTTTCCTCATTATCATGCCAAATAACACTGTATTGTAAGAAAGTGCAACATGATTTTAATTATTCCCAACTCCCTCCCCCCTGAAAAAGAAAAGAGAAGAATTGATGACCATTCACCACAATATTTTGCCAATGGCCCCCATATTTTTATAAAGTTAGTATATAAGAACATAAGAAATGCCTTCACCGGATCAGACCTAGGTCCATCTAGTCCGGCGATCCGCACACGCGGAGACCCATTTAGGTACTCCATTTTGGAGACCCGGATTTCCCGTATCCCTCAATATGATTTGCAAGAAGGTGTGCATCCAACTTGTGCTTGAAACCCAGAACAGTAATCTCCGCCACAACCTCCTCCGGAAGAGCATTCCAAGCGCCCACCACTCGCTGTGTGAAACAGAACTTCCTGACATTTGTTCTGAACCTGCTGCCACTCAGTTTCAGGCTATGACCTCTTGTCCGTGTCACATCTGAAAACGTTAGTAATGCTGCTTCCTGGTCTATTTTGTCAAATTCTTTTAATATTTTAAAAGTTTCTATCAAATCCCCTCACAGTCTTCTCTTTTAGAGGGTGAACAGTCCCAATTTTCTGAGGCGTTCTTTGTAGCTCAAATTTTCCAAACCTTTGACTAGTTTCGTGGCTCGCCTCTGCACCCCTCTCCAGCAAAGTTATATCCTTCTTAAGGTATGGAGACCAGTGTTGGACACAGTATTCTAAGTGTGGTCTGACCATTGCTCTGTAAAGAGGCATTATGACTTCTTCCGATCTACTCGTGATCCCCTTCTTAATCATGCCCATCATCCTGTTTGCTTTCTTCGACCCCGCCACACATTGAGCCGATGGCTTTAGGGTTCTGTCTATCAGTACCCCCAAATCCCTTTCTTGTTCGCATTTGGCTAATGTCACCCCCAACATCCTATATTCATGTTCTTTGTTATTCTTTCCCAGATGCATCACCTTGCATTTGTCTAAGTTAAAATTCATCTGCCACTTTGTCGCCCACGTTTCCAGCTGGTTCAGATCCTTCTGAAGATCCTCGCAGTCCCTTTGAGAGCCAACCGCCCGACATAGTTTTGTATCATCTGCAAACTTTATTAAATTGCATGTTGTTTCCTCTTCCAGGTCGTTTATAAATATATTGAACAAGATGGGCCCTAGAACTGAGCCCTGGGGCACGCCGCTAGTCACTTTCTCCCAGTTCGAGAATTTCCCATTTATGCTAACCCTCTGCATTCTGTTCTCTAACCATTTGCCGATCCATCTGTGCACTTCTCCTCCTATTCCGTGACTTAGTAGTTTACTCATAAGTCTTGCGTCCCTCTTTGTACTGCTATTGCTCGTTCCATTAATAAAAATTTATTTTTTTCTGTATTTTTGGTTCTTGTGTATATTTTTAAAGCAATTGAACAAAATCTGCTTGTTTGACTACATACTTCAACCAAACTCAAACCTAAATCTGAAAAAATGTTTGAGCTTTGGATATCTTTGGTTAGTTGAGTAACTAAAGCCATGTTAAGTACACTCATAGAAACTGAAAAAGAGTGCACCTTCATTAATAATAATACATGTAAAAGACAGATTTATTACTTTATAATGAAATATATAGAGTCAGTCCATGCCAATTGGACCAATTCTAAAAATCATCTCCACTCAGCCATCTTTATTTTTTATTATATTTTGGCCCTGATTCTGCAAAGTACGTCCCGATTGTAGGCAGCTGTAGGTGTCCTATAACTATCTAATCATCCAATCAGGAGTCATGTTTTCTAAAAAAATGCTCCACAGGCAGGCCGCCTATATTGAAGGCACATCCAGGAGCCTAGGGAGGCCCACAAGCCCGTCTACGCTCGCCTAAAGCTAGGCGGTAGCCTTAGGCGAACCTAGGCGGCCCTGCGCGTCTCCCTCGCAGAGTGGGAGACGCTTACAATGTAGACTAGCAAAATGCTGGCCTACATGGTAAGTAGACTCGGTTGCTATACTTTATCGCGGCAAGGGTTCTCCCTGCCGCGATTAGTATAGCGGCCGCAGCTACAGCCACCAGTCTCCCCAAACCCCCCCCCCCCCCGATGTTCACGGCAGGAGGGTGCCCAACCCGTCTCCCCCAAAGATCGCCGGCAGGAGGGTACCAAACCCTTCCTGCCGGACCCCCCAACGACCCCCCCCAAACAAAATGCCCTAACCACCCTCCACGAACCCCCCCCCATGGCCTCCCTGAAGATCGCCGGCAGGAGGGTGCCTAACCCCTCCTGCCGAAAGAACCCGTCCCCCCAAAGATCGCCGGCAGGAGTGTGGCCAACCCCTCCTGCCTGACCCCTCCCCCCCGGAACCCCGCTGAAGCTTACCGCCAAGTTGGCCGGATGGGTCTTCGCACTGTCGGGCCAGTAGGCCTGCCTCTGTCCAAATGAGGCGGGCCCGCCCCTACCCTGCCCAACCCACAGGATCCTAGGGCCTGATTGGCCCAAGCGCCTAAGGCCCCTCACACTATAGGAGGGGACTTAGGCGCTTGGGCCAATCAGGCCCTAGGATCCTGTGGGTTGGGCAGGGGAGGGGTGGGCCCGCTTCATTTGGACAGAGGCGGGCTTGCTGGCTGGACGGTGCGAAGACCCATCCGGCCAACTTGGTGGTAAGCTTCAGGGGGGTTCCGGGGGGGGGGAGGGTCTAGCAGGAGGGGTTGGGCACCCTCCTGCCAGCGATCTTCGGGGGGGGGTGTTGAGGGGTCCTGCAGGAGGGGTTGGGAACCCTCCTGCCGGCAATCTTCGGGGGGGCATTGAGGGGTCCGGCAGGAAGGGTTGGGCACCCTCCTGCCAGCGATCTTCGGGGAGGTCGGTTAGGGCATTTTGTTTGGGGGGTCCGGCAGGAGGGGTTGGGTACCCTCCTGCCGGCAATTTTTTGGTGGGAACAGTTTATTTCAGTAGTAAGGGTTGGGCACCCTCCTGCCGTGAACGTCGTGGGGAGGGGGGTTGGGGAAACTGGCAGCCGTAGTTGTGGCCGCTATTCTAATCGCAGCAGGAAAATCCCTTGCCGCGATAAAGTATAGTGGCTGCGTCCTATACAGAATCCGGGCCAAAATCCCGATTCTGTAACCGGTGTCTGCAACATGGACATCGGTTATAGAATCGGGTTTACTTTGGGCGGGTTTTGTTCCGATTCTGTATAGGACACCCGGGACGGGCGTCCTATACAGAATCCGGGCTTTTGTGTATATATTCCTAGAGGTCTTAAACTAAAGTCTGCAAAAGTTTAGAACAAGATTCCATCTAACTATATAATTAATTACCGTATTTGCCGGCGTATAAGACGACTGGGCGTATAAGATGACCCCCCAACTTTTACAGTTAAAATATAGAGTTTGTTATATACTCGCCGTATAAGACTACCCCTTCTTCCGCACACCTTCTGCACGACAAATAAAACTTAAAAGAACATCAGAATTTATTTCAACAATTTTAATTAATTCACTAAAGCAATAGAATTCTTTTCCTACCTTTGTTGCCTGGTTTCTGCTTTCCTCATGTTCTCATTCAATTCCTTCCATCCACTATCTCTCTTCCTTCTGCATCTTCCATTTGCTCTGTTACTGTGCCTCTCCCTTTCTTCCCCCTTCCAAATTGGTCTGGCACCCATCTTCTTCTCTCTGCTCCCCCCATAGTCTGGCATCTGTCTTCTTCCTACTCTCTCTTCCTCATTTCCTTTGTGTCCTTCTCCCCCCCCCCACCCTTCCCATGGCCTTTCAGCGTCCTTCTCCACCCCTTTGTATTCCCCCATGTGCTTTCAGCCTCCTTCTCCCTCCTCTGTCTTCAAGTGCTTTCAGAGTCCTTCCCCCCCCCTCCTGTCTTCACCATGGCCTTTCAGCGTCCTTCTCCCCCCCTCCTTCTCTACCGCCCCGGGTGCAGCACAGCCGGCCAGGTTCCCTTACTTTTGTGGCACTTCCCCGACCGACCGACAACAGGCCCGGTCCGACAAACCTCCCTGCCCTTAACCGCGAATCTAAATTACCTTCTTACAGCTGCTGTAAGAAGGTAATTTAGATTCGCGGCTACAGGGCAGGGAGGATTGTCGGACCCGGGCTGTTATCGGTCGGTCGGGGAAGTGCCACAAAAGTAAGGGAACCTGGCCGGCTGTGCTGCAACCGGGGCGGGGCGGCCGCCCCTCTCTCTTGGTACCGCGAGGCTACTCTCCTTCTCCCTACCTTCTCTGCCCTGCCTGCAGCACAGAGCCGAACGGAAGTCTTCCCGACGTCAGCGCTGACGTCGGAGGGAGGGAGGGCTTTGTTTAAGCCCTCCCTCCCCTCCGACGTCAGCGCTGACGTCGGGAAGACTTCCGTTCGGCTCTGTGCTGCAAGCAGAGAAGGTAGGGAGAAGAAGAGCCGCGTACATCCAGAAAACTGAGCATCCAGCCCCGCAGGAGCCCCGCGACCCTCGGAGGCGTCCCCATGGGATCCCCGCGACCCTAGGGGGCGTCCCCACGGGATCCCCGCGACCCTAGGGGCGTCCCCGTGCAGCTCTCTAAACAGTACCCGGCGTATAAGACGACCCCCGACTTTGGGGAGGATTTTAAGGTACTGAAAAGTCGTCTTATACGCCGGCAAATACGGTACTAGAAAGTGAGCAACTTTTATAATTATGCAATGCAGCTCAATAATGCAAAGTTTGCAGTCTCATTTTCTTTGAACAACATCATTTAGCAGCCTGAAATTCAACGATCTAGGTACGTTTTTGGTACTTACTGTAAATATTTCATTGAGGCCCTCATTTTTCAGCATTTTTCTTAAATTTGACTCAAAGTTGAAAAATGTGTACAATATAATTATCATGGATTTTTGGACTAAGGGCTCCTTTTACTAAGCTGCGATAGCGTTTTTAGCACACATAGGATTTTAGCGTGCGCTCAACCTGCGCTACGTGGCTAGAACTAATGCCACCTCAATGCTGGCATTAAGGTCTAGCGCACACAGCAATTCAGCGCGCGCTAAAACCGCTATCGCAGCTTAGTAGAAGGAGCCCTAAGTTCCCTCTCAGACAATAAGCTTAAATAAAATAATAATTGAATAGCTTGTTAACAGCAAGGTTACTAACAGGGTAACTTGTTTTGGGGTGCATATTTATTGACATAGCTGAAACTGTTTAAAAACACATTTTATAGAGAAATTTTTTGCCCTAATTTCAGGTGCAGATTTCCAATCCACACATCTACCACCCTTTCTGTAAAAAAGTATTTCCTTAGATTATTACTGAGCCTATCACCTCATAACTTAATCCTATGCCCCCTCATTCTGGAGCTTTCTTTCAAATGAAAGAGATTTGCCCTATGCACATTTATACTACATAGATATTTAAACATCTCTTATCTTATCTCCCCTCTCCCGCCTTTAATCCATAGTATACATATTGAGATCTTTAAGTTGGTCCCCATACGTCTTATGATGAAGACCACAACCATTTTAGTAGCCTTCCTCTGGAGAGACTCCATTTTGTTTATATACAGTATATATTTTTTAAGATACGGTTTCAGAATTGTACACAGTACACATTATCCTAAATGAGGTCTCACCGAAGTCTTATATAGGCGCATCAATACCTCCTTTCCCCCACTGGCCATACCTCTCCCTATGCACCTCAGCATTCTTCTAGCTTTTGCCGTCGCCTTTTTAACCTGTTTGGCCACATACTATCACACCCAAGTCCTGCTCCTCTTTCGTTCATAAAAGTTCTTCACCCCCTAAACCAGGAGTCTCAAAGTCCCTCCTTGAGAGCCGCAATCCAGTCGGGTTTTCAGGATTTCCCCAATGAATATGCATGAGATCTATGTGCTTGCACTGCTTTCAATGCATATTCATTGGGGAAATCCTGAAAACCCGACTGGATTATAGCCCTCAAGGAGGGACTTTGAGATCCCTGCCCTAAACTGTCCCGTTCCCTTAAGTTTTTGCAGCCCAAATGCATGACCTTGCATTTCTTAGCATTAAATCTTAGTTGCCAAATTTCAGACCATTCTTCATGCTTCGCTAGGTCCTTCCTCATGTTATTCACACCATCAGGAGTGTCTACTCTTTTGCAGATTTTGGTATCATCTGCAAAGAGTCGATGGATTCAGTTGAACATGTTGATCAAGGTGGTCCCAAATGTGCTCAATTAGGTTAAGGTCTGGGGAATTCGGAAGCCAGAGAAGTAGCTGGAAGTCTTGGTCATTTTCTGCAAATCACTCGCAAACAATTCTGGCGGCATGACATGTTGCATTGTCCTGTTGAAAAATTTCATAGGGAAGACCATCAACATGTACAGGTGTTCTTAATTGGCAAGGATGGAGAGATACCCATATCGTTTGAGTGCGCCTTCCAGAGGTACCAAGGGACCAAGACTGTAATGCTGCTGCCACCAGCTTGTGTACATCCAACAATGGTTGCTGGGTGTTTGTTCTCGGCGGTTTCACACCAGACACACCAACATCTATCCGTTTGATGGAGCTTAAAACGTGACTCATTGGAGAAGGCAACCCTCTGCCAGTCGAAATCCAATGTCGGTACTCCTGTGCAAATTAAATCCATTTTTACAATGAAACTTCATGAGCATGGTACAGTCACCAGCTGTCTGCTCCAGAGCCCCATTTGCAAAACGGTTTGCTGCATAGTCATTTTGGGCACACATCTGGAAACCCCCTGGTTTGTTTGGATGGTGAGTTGCTCCACGGTAGCATACCAATCAGCCCATACCAATCTGCGCAGCCGACCTCTCCTATCGATGGCTCATGCTATCCCACAGTTACCATGCGGGTCATCAAAAAAAGTTCCGTTTGTCCACTCACGGTACACTTAACCACAGCAGCTCATGAACAGTTTTCAAACTCCGCCATTTTCAAAATGTTGCCACCCTTGGCTCAGTAGCCGATGATCATTCCTTTTTCAATGTCTGATAAATTGCACTTTTCCCCCCATGACAGCCACAGTAGCTACATTAGCAACTTGCTGACATCCCACCATATATACCAACAAAGTCTGCACATGACACATACATTCGTTCATTGGCTGTGTGTCCCTGACATCAGAGGTAAGTGGTGATCATAATAATCTGACTCGAGCATGTAGATTTGCATGCAGTGCCTCCAGTGTATATAACTATAGCTCAAAAGAGCAGTACCAAGAATTTGGAGAACCAGAAGTATATTGAACAAAATATATTCAACTTAGAAATTCTTGAAAACCAGTTTGGTTGGGTGTTCCCGAGGACTTTGTTGAGAGCCACCAACTTAGATGATAATAGTTTTCATCTGTTGCATTTCATTTCTTTTTCCCATAAATTAAAAATATTATGCTTCTGCAGTTCTTCACTCCATCTAGACTCGATAGTATGAGGCCTCTCTGCCCTTTTCAACCGAAAAATCTTGTACCACTGTGATGCCTCTTTCCTTTTGAATGACAGTAAAGAGCAATCATAAAAATCTTATTGAACTAAAAAAAAAATTATATATATATATATATTATGCTTCTAGAAAATAAGATTGTTAATGAACCCTAACTGTAGATTCCTGGGTACATGTTAAAAAATATTGTCATATGGGAATACCATACGACATGTTTTAAATTGTTCCTTCAACTGTAGGTAACTAGATGCATACTGAATGGTACTGGTATACCTAAAAGAAGTGAATTTACATGGGTCCAGTTTTTTGCTTTTTGACACTTGTGTCTCTTGTTCTAGGTTTTCAACAAATTGTTGAGCCTGGCCAGCACTGCATCATCACAAAAGTTTCAGTCCCACATGTGGAGTCAGATGTTGGTTTCTACATATGGATTTTTGAAATCCATTTCCAATGTGTCTGGCAAAGACATACAGCCTTTAATAAAGCAATGGGTGTATCCTTTTCATCTGCAGTTTGATTTAATAGTTTAAAAGGAAAGTAGCATTCTCTTGGCATGCTTGGGGATTTGTGGGAAGACCTACAGAACCAAAATTATACCCAGCATTAAAGACAGTAAAGCTCAGATGGAAGATAGATACATTGTCTGTTTTTAGGTATTTAAAGTTTAAGTATGGTATTTTCAGTCTTTCTCTGATGAGGAGTAAAATAAAAGCTCTTAAATCGTTGCTTCTAAAATTTAAATGCAGTCAAATATCTAATCTACAATTTTTATTTCTTATACAATCCCGCTCTATTCCTAGACAAGAGGATTATGCATCCCCTGTCGCTAGACTGCTTGTAGGAAGCCTCATTTACATAACTTTTAGGCCTTCCCCTCTTACCACAGGACTACCTTCAGGTATTCAGTTGCTTTCCTATAAGCAAGACAGTAGGAGCTAGTCTTTTCTGCTCGTGTTTATTTTTCTTTAAAGTCAGTATTTTTTGTCACACTTTGTGCCTTCGTGCTGCAGAGGTTCCCAGTGGGTATAGTTCTGGCTGTGGAAGATTGCAGACTTTGAAGAAAAGTCTGTTTCCGGGGGGTAGGCTGCCTGGCAGTGCACTCTCTGGACAGCCTGCAGATCACTTTCAGCATGCACTTTCAGGGATTGTTCCCTTGGGTGCTATCTCACTCCAGGTTCATACACTAGTGGGTTTGAGCAGTTCATTGCAAGGCTTGTTGAAGCAGAGGATCTCCATGTAAGCTGTTTCAGCTTCCTTTATTGCAGCTTTTAACACAGCATGCACGGTAAGTACAGGGCTGAGAGCCTGTTTTCAGCGATTTGGGGGGATCTTGCAAAGTGAGTTTTGGGTAGTTTGAGAGAAAGCTTTAGTACCTCCACCGCCACTGCTAAAATCCTAAAATTGCCATGTTTTGGGTTCCTGTGCTTTTCCTGGACTTTTTTTTTTTTTTTTTTTTTTTAATTCATCCATGGCAGCCATCTTGGATTTTCCGGATTTGAATGTAAAGTTATTTTTTGCCTCTGCAAGCTTTGTCTTTGCAAGAAAACCACTCAGATGGACTCCTTAGGGCAGGATACTTTGGATTCATGCCTGTTGCAGTGGATGGCTATCCTGCGAGCGGCCATGTTCCACATGCTGTGCTGAAATGGGGGCGAGATCTTATCGGCCCAAGTTCCCTCAACCCCTGAAGGGGGTCCTGCCACTCTCTCCAGCTTAGGGAAGCCCAAAATGTTGAAAGTGAGACCAGGAGACAGTGCCCTTGTGGCTCTGTCTAAACGCAACTGCGATTCGGCATCTAAAGTGTACAGGTCCTTCAAAAGTTCTAAGAGGGGCTCCAAAGAAGCGGCTGCTGCCTCAGACAGTGGGTTTACCCTGGACTTTATTAACATGCTCTATCAGGCTTATTTGGCTAAGAATAAAGGCACCTTCCATGCCTCCTCAGGCGTCCTCTCTGGCAATGGAGGTTTCCCTTTCCCAGGACACTGTCCTTAAGTCCAATCTCCTCGAGTTGTCCAAAGATGTTTCGCCGGCTGATGGCACAGACGACCAGGATGACTATATCTTTGCTTACACAGTCTGGTACTACCACTGCAGGGGATGTTGTGGTGCTCTCGGATCTCCAGGATCTGTATCTGCTTGACTTCTTTGAAGGTGTGAATAAACATATGGATAAAGGTGAGCCAGTTGATGTAATGTATCTAGATTTTCAGAAAGCTTTTGACAAAGTTCCTCTTTCGAGGCTCCTGAGTAAATTAAAGAGTCATGGGATAGGTGGCAAAGTGCAGTTGTGGATTAGGAATTGGTTACCAGATAGAAAACAGAGGGTAGGGATAAATGTTCATTTTTCTCAATGGAGGAGAGTAAACAGTAGAGTACAACAGGGATCTGTACTGGGACAGGTGCTATTTAACTTATTTATAAATTATCTGGAAACATTATTGGAACGAGTGTGGTGATTAAATTTGCAGATAACACTTAACTGTTCAAAGTTGTTAAATCGCATGCAAATTGTGAAAAATTGCAGGAAGACCTTAGGTAGCATGGAATGTTGCTACTCTTTGGATTTTGGCCAGGTATTAGTGACCCGAATTGGCCACTGTGAGAACAGGCTACTGGGCTTGATGGACCTTTGGTCTGACCCAGTATGGCTATTCTTATGTTTACTGGAAGACTGGGCATCCAAGTGGCAGAAGAAATTTAATGTGGACAAATGCAGAGTGATGCACTTTAGGAAGAATAACCCAAATCACGGTTACAAGATGCTAGGGTCCACCTTGAGGGTTAGTGCCCAAGAAAAGGATCTGGGTGTCATTGTAGTCAATATGTGGTACGTCCAGGAGCACAAGGATCCGTCTGTACCTCTGATACTGGATTTCCTTCAGGATAGACTGGAAAAGGGACTGGCTGTTGATTCTGAGGGTTCAAATCGGCAATCTTTCCTGTCTGGATCCTAATCCTCTGAGAGGGACTTTGGCCGCTCACCTGGATGTTGTCCGGTTTCTGAAGGTCATTCTGAGGTATCAGCCCCCCACTGTTGCTACCCTGTCCAACTTGGAATCTCAATCTTGTGCTCCGGTCTCTGGCCCATCTGCCTTATGAGCCTTTGGAGCAAGCATCCTTAATGGATCTCACTGTCAAGACAGTCTTCCTGGTGGCTATTACTTCTGCTTGCAGGGTTTCTGAGCTTCAGGCTTTATCCTGTCTGGATCCTTTTCTTAGCATGACGGATTCCAGTGTGTTTCTGTCACTGTTCCCTCCTTTCTTCCAAAAGTGGTCTCTAGTTTCCACATTAACCAGCAGGTTTGACTTCCTACCTTTACTTCTTCAATTTTGAAGGAGCAGGACCAGGTGTTTTCGCTGGATGTGTGCGGGATTTTATTGTGGTACTTTGGAGGTCACAAACAAGTTTTGGGTCTCCGACCACTTGGTTTTTGCTGGTTGGTCCTTCTCGGAGGGGCAGGCCGGCTTCAAAGGCCACTATTTCCAGATGGATTTGTATGGCTATTTCATCTGCCTACGTTACGGCCAGAAAGAAGCCCCCTGTTTCTGTCAGGGCTCATTCTATAGAGGTGTTTCCTTTTCTTGGGCAGAGTCATTGGCAATCTCTCTGGAGGAGATTTGCATTGCTGCTATGTGGTCCTCCTTACATACTTCTACCAAATTTTACAGGATTGATGTGGCGGCCAGGCAGGATGCTGTTTTATTTCTTTTGTCTTGGCAGCAGATTCATCAGACTGCTCTATTATGTTCCACATGTCCAGGAATAGAGCGAGTTGTACAAGAATGAAAGATTAGGTTCTTTCTTTTGCTAATCTTCTTTCTTGTAAATCCATGGTGTTCCTGGAACCCGCCCTGGGAGTTGCTGATTTGTCAATTGTCTGCCCTAACAAATATGGGTAAGCTGGACTTCTGGTTTCCTGACCAGCCTTTCTAAGAGTACCATCCGAATATGTTTTACACTTTGCCTTGGGAGTCCCTAGTTGTAGCGCCTCCTTCCATTAGTGCAGGTTTTGTCTCCTATTAACACGCTTTATTTCAAGTTTATACTGTTTAATAATCTGTTTCGATTGTTTCAATTGTTTATGATTCTTATGATATTTCATGTTATGAGCAGATTAGACTGCTTTGTCGGGGAGTTTCCCTGTACCCCTCTTTTGTATGTGTCCTCTATAGATGACTGTCTACTTTTCTACAAATTGAATACCTGAGAGCAGTCCAGAGGTGAGGGCCTTAAAAATGATTTAATGAGGCTTCTTACAACAGTCTCGCAACAGGATGCATAACCCACTTGTCCAGGAATAGAGCATTGATTTACTAGAATGAAGATTAGCAAAGGTAAGAACCTAATCTTTTGTTGTGTATTCTTTTCTTTGTCCTTGACAATTTTATCACAGAGACCAAAGCGGTGTTGTAAAATTTTATGGCAGTTTTGCATTTAACAGAAAAAGAAATGTTCTTGAATTGGAAATAAAACAAGACTATACTTCTCCAGGAACCCAGAAATATGTGGTAAGAAATCTTCATGCTTTCAGTGGTAGTCACTGAAAAAGTTTGGCCTTTTTGGATAGTTAGGTGTATGTGTGGCTTTAAAAGTGAATGCTAGGGTATGGAAGTTATAATTAAAGGTTAAATTTGAATTAGAATTGCATTATCTTATGGGTCAGATATTTTGCATACATACGCAAAATATCTGGTCAAAAAAAAAAAAAGCCTTCCCCCATCCATCTCTTCCCCATCCCCGAACCACAAAAAATGTCAGGAGGGATGCCAATTCCCTCCTGCCGTCGATGCTCCCCCCACCGCACTCTAAAATATGGCAGGAGGGATGCTGACTCCTTTCCTCCCCCTCAAAAAAAAAACAAACCAACAAACAAGCGATAGGAGGGATGCCCACTCTCTCCTGCTACCAGACATGGACCTTCGCTCCCCATCCTCCTCCCCTTACCTCTAAAAGTTGGGAGCAGGAGGGGTGCTCAGTCCATCCTGCTCCTCCAGACTCCTCCGACGAACTGCGGGCCTTAGGCCCCACCCCAGTGCATCTACTAACTGAGGTGTTGAAGGGAGTACAGAATATTTTTTTGAGAATGAATGTGTAATTGTATGCAGTTGCTTTTCTATATGTATCTGTAGTAATACATTAGTTATATCTATATACCATTAAATATTGGTTGCCTTTAGATGTTTAGAATGTTACCATATAAAAGAAAAATATATTGGCAAATCATAAGTACAAAAAGGAAATGAGTAGATTAAGTGAACATGTTTGGGTTGTATTTTTGCTGTGGATCCTTTCTATGGTTATGAATGCATATTTTCCCCCTTGATAGGGCCCACTTAAAGTTACTGTGCAAGAGCTGGATGGGTCTTTCAACCACACATTGCAAATTGAGGAAAATAGTTTGAAACATGACATACCCTGCCATTCAAAAAGCAGAAGGTAGGTTTTGAAATTTGAGCCTTAGGTAGTCACTGAACCATTGTATTTAGCTATGGTGCATGACATATATTATGGCAAATCTGTTGATCTTATATCAGTTGTTAATCTGAAGAGTTTAGCTAAAGGTTCTGTTTCTATGTCTTGTATATTATAGTTGTGGTTTTTTTTTTTTAAACTGCTCTAATTCAGGAGTGTCAAATGTCAGTCCTCGAGGGCTGCAATCCAGTCAGGTTTTCAGGATTTCCCCAATGAATATGCATGAGATCTATTTGCATGCACTGCTTTCATTGTATGCTAATAGATCTCATGCATATTCATTGGGGAAATCCTGAAAATCTGACTGGATTGCGGCTCTCGAGGACCGACATTTGACACCCCTGCTCTAATTTGATCGTATTGATTGTGTTTCTCTTGAGGACAGACATGAAGATCTCAGTATGTATACTTTGGAAGAAAAGTAGTAGAGGAAATATATAATAGAGATAATTTAAATACCTCCATGGTATTCAACTGAAAGGAAGCTTTGGAATGGTAGGGAGGGGTGAGGGGCATAGGATGAAGGTAAAAAGAGAGAGGCTCAGGAATTAGCTTAAGAAAATAGTACTTTTCAGAAAGGGTAGTGAATGCATGTAAAGCCTAGCCTTCCCAATAGAGGTGTTGGAGATGTAGACTATCAGAATTCATAAAAGCATGGAACATGAGTGGAGGGTCCTAAGGAAGAAGAAGGAATTGAAGAGTTTAAAGATTTGTATGGATGGACAAGCAGGATACACAATATGGTCTTTATCTGCTATCGTTTTCTGTTCCTTTTTTTATTTATATCTTTTTTGAGGCAACAAGAACAATGTAACATAAAGGAAAAGAATAACATCAATGTAATCCAGTTTTCTTGTACAATCCCACTTTATTCCAGGACTAATGGGTTATTTCTGTCTACCTACCAGCACTTTGTAGAAAGCCTCAAACTTCAGAGGCTTAAACCCCTCCCCCTCATCACTGTCTCTGTAACATTAGTCAGTCTTTAAAGCATCCAGGAATATCTGGAGAGGATAATAACAAGAGAGAGAGGAACAGGGAAATTCCCCAGCAAGTAAGTCAATTCTGTTCATATCAACAAATGCAAAACAGGAACAATGAAAAACAAGATAACAGGTTATGAAACATTGGAAACCTGAACGACAAAACAGTTAGACAGGAAGACACGGCCTGCACTGTCAGAAGGGGGCTTCTGAACCAGGGACACCCCCCCCCTAACTAAGTGCTAAACCCATTCTGATGACACTCTTATAAAGGCTGGTCAGAAAACAGAATTCTTGTACAATCCCACTTTATTCTGGGACCAGTGGATTTTATGTATCCCTAGCCGCCAGGCACAGTAGAAAGCTTGAGATGATTGAAGTCATAACTCCTCCCTCTGCTAGCATATACTGGAGCATGCCCGTTAGATTCCAGTCTTGCTGTCTACATGCCAAGCCTGTAGGAGCTTATCTCTTCTGCTCATTATTTCTTTTGCTAGTTTCAGTAATGTTTTCAGTATTTCCTTCGCGGGTTTGCCCTCATGCTGTGGAGGTTCCCTGCGGGGACATCCTTGCGACGGGAGATTGCAGACAGTTGGAGAATGTCTGCTTCTGATTCCATATGAGACAGTAAGCCCCCTGGACAAGCCTGCAGGACAGATTGGGGCTTCAGGATCGGGAGCTAGCTCACCCCAGGTTTGTCCGCTAGTTGGTGTAATGCAGGCTGAGCGGTTCTGTGGAGGCGCAACCAGGATTGGAGCTGGGCTGCGTGCCTCCGCATGGTGGTTGCGCGACGTATTCAAGGGTAGCAGAGGTCACTGGCTGTGGTGGCCGTGCCGGTGGGGCAGTCAGAAGACTTGAAATCCAGCTTTACAGCTTTCTGAGACATTAGATCTCCCTACATGCTGTTCCAGTATTGCTTGCATTCTCTCCCATTTAGCACAATGGAAAGTGAGTAACAGTGTGATAGCCTGTTTTGATGATTTTGGGGAGTCTTAAAAATGGGTTTGGGGTGGTTTCCCTGCATGCCTTACCCCCCTACCCCCACCTCTAGAATCCCAAAATCACCGTTTTCTGGGGATTCCTGTTCCTTTCCCAAGCAATTTTATTGCAAAATCAGCACCTGTGGATTTTCCTGATTTGAATAAATCTATATTTTTTATAGTTAGGAGCTTCATTTTTGGTCCAAACTTCACAGATGGCCTTCCCAGGTTGGAATGAATCGAATTCATGCCTTGTTTGTGGCGGATGGCTGTCAGATGCGCAGCCGTGTTCCACGTACACTGCAGCCTGAGGGGGGGTGTTAAATTTGCATGGATGCGGTGCCTTTTGCCTCAGGGGAGACCCTCCTTGAACTTTCTGTCCCAATTTACATGAAAAATCGCATCTTGGGGGCTCTCAGGAGAGCACTGGCGACGTTTTGGTGAAACACAAGCATGGTTCCTGAGAAAAACCTTATAAGTCTTCCAAGTACACTAAGTCTGAGGTGCACAGGGTGGCTCTCGCCGCAGCAGACCTTTTTCACCCAGAATTTATACTTAGGCTCTCTCAGGCATGCTTAGTCAAGAAGTCCATGCCTGTTTTTACCCCACTGACGTCTGGGCCATCCATGGGGACGTCACTGCTGAGTTTTTCACTTGGTTCCCCACCAGGAACCCCGGGGCATAAAAGGGCAATGCCTGCGATTATGTCGGGCACTCTATCCCTCTGCTTTCGCAGGGAGGTTCGGCAGCAGCTACTGATGTGGAATGTTTGGTGGAGCTCTGCTCTCAGACTCTGTGTGGATCCCAGGATCTGCCAGATGATTCCACAGCACACAGATTCTTCAAACCTGCTCGTCTGGAGGACTTCATCAAAGAATCTTTACAGGAATGGACACAGCAGCCTCCTTTCCTGATAACCATGATGCGGTTTGTATCCTGTTGGAGATATGGGATAACCTGGAGGGTCCCTGAAATGTGCTTGGGCCATGGCAAGGCTTTGTCCCTTGGTGAGCAGTTTTACCAAGTGCTTTGCTTCTCCAAAATTGGATTCAGCTGTGGCTCAGGTCACCAAGTCGGAGGAGTGATCCTGAAGGATATTCATGACAGGTGTATGGATTACGTTCCTTTTTTGCTTTGATTGTGGCTTGGATCAAGGCGGTGACAGCCTCATCATTCGTTGTACAGGTGTGCCTCTTTGGTTTCAAGCAGCATCTTTTTCACAACTGTCCACATATCAGTTTGTTCCACATATCTACAACC
The DNA here is from genome assembly GCF_902459505.1 of Geotrypetes seraphini. Classification (NCBI taxonomy): domain Eukaryota; kingdom Metazoa; phylum Chordata; class Amphibia; order Gymnophiona; family Dermophiidae; genus Geotrypetes; species Geotrypetes seraphini. The sequence goes on from NC_047085.1 coordinate 46,350,709, forward strand.
ATAGGACTCTCAGGGACCCCTGAAGAAGACTTTTTGTTGAAACATGGACCATGTTGGGTCCCATGCCTTCAGCGGACTAGGTACTTTAGGTTTTTATGTGGATTATTTTATCTTTGAGTGGATTATATTATTGTACATTTGAACTTTGACATTTTTAATAAAGTCCATTTTAGGAACATCGTCACTCCACAGTGTTTCTTAGGTTTCTCCTCTCCACACTTCACCATGACCCTGTCACTGTGGTGCTGCTTGATTTGGACTTTCTCATCTCTGTAGTGGATTGTATGGCTGATGCCTTATATGACATTCTGCCAGCACAATTGCAAGAAAACAGTGAAAAACACACTTCTCATACCGAGAATCAAACTTACTGTCAGCGCATCAACTTGATCAACAGTTGATGTGCCAATAGTAAGTTTGGCTCAGAGATCTAGACAGAGGTTCTGGGGCTCCAGATGACCTCATGCATCAACGCCCACGTCAGCAACAATTACGAAGAAGTCCCAATGACAACAGATAAGAGTCCGAGTTTCCCTGAATAGGAAGAAGACTCAGAGTGCAAGGAGGCCTGTGCGAGGATCTGTTCAGACAGATGGGTGCTGACCTTATTTGCATGGCCGGATCAGAGAAAGAGCGATCCTGCAGAAAACCACGCAGTGAGCTGTTTTCTGCATCGGGTTGGCAAATCCGATCATTGCTAACTTAGTGATGATCGTTTGAGGATCACTGACTTTGAGGATGACTGACTAGCTCTGAGTTGGCTTGTACATTGTTCACTCTCGCTATATGTGCCACCAATATGGCTTCTAGGTGGGCTTCCGCCAAACGAAACAATTGGACCTGCAGTTTTAACTGACCACTATTGGTGCCTCCTTCTCTGTTGCTAGGGTCCACCTTGGGGGTTAGCACCCAAGAAAAGGAACTGGGTGTCATCTTAGACAATGCGATGAAACCATGCGCCCAATGTGCAGTGGCGGCCAAAAAAGCAAACAAGATGCTAGGAACTATTAAAAAAGGGATGGTTAAGACTAAGAATGTTATAATGCCCCTGTATTACTCCATGGTGCAACCTCATCTGGAGTAATACGTTCAATTCTGGTCTTCTTATCTCAAGAAAGATATAGTGGTGCTAGCAGAGCAACCAAGATGATAAAGGGGATGGAACTCCTCTCATATGAGGAAAGACTAAAAAGGTTAGGGCTCTTCAGCTTGGAAAAGAGATGGTTGAGGGAAGATACGATTGAAGTCTACAAAATCCTGAGTGAAGTAAATCAGGTACAAGTGGATCAATTTTTTATTCCGTCAAAAATTACAAAGACTAAGGTACACTCGATGAAGTTACAGGGAAATACTTTTAAAACCAAAAGGAGAAATTTTTTTTTTTTTCACTCAGAGAATATTTACGCTCTGGAACGCGTTGCCAGAAGTTGTGGTAAGAGCAGATAGCGTAGCTATTTTTAAGAAAGATTTGGACAATTTCCTGGAAGAAGCATAGTCTGTTATTGAGAAAGACATGAGGGAAGCTACTGCTTGCCCTGGATCGGTAGCATGGAATATTGCTACTCCTTGGGTTTTGGCCAGGTATTAGTGACCTGGATGGGCCACCGTGAAAACAGGCTACTGGGCTTGATGGACCATTGTTCTGACACAGTAATGCTATTGTTATATTCATTCACCCTTACAGTATGCATCACTGATGGATCTTACAGTTTATATGGGTTTCCTGGTAACTTTCGCCTCAGTAAGAATAGTTTGGGAGCCCCAGGCTGTATCGTTCAGGGAGCCTTTCCTCATATTTACGGACTTGGAAGCAGGCATGGTCTCAGCTTTCCATGTAAATCAGGAACTCCGATTTCTGGCATAAAGGACAAAGTCTTGGTGTTACTGAATGTGTGGTGCTTTGGTACGTCCCACTTGTCAAGACTACTGTACGCTTCATACTAGAAGGGAAGATTAGGTTCATACTTTGATAATCTTCTCTCTAGTAGTAGGGTGCAGTAGTCTTGCCATGTCAGATTTTAAGTTAGCCTGCTTTCTGCCTTAGACATATGTGGGTGTCTCCAGACGTTCGTCTGAGAATAACCAAGAGAGAATGAAGACACTTAATGTTCTTCTGTTAAACAAGTATGAAGAGAATCTGTTAGCTCTATAGTGAAACCTTTGGGAGAGGCTATAGGAGCTGCATAGCTGTTAGTGCGGGTAACACTCAGGTAGGTAGCTTGTTTGGTTCTATTATGTGTCCATTGGGCTAATTAATTGTTCTTGTTGCAGAACAGAAAAGACTTGAATTGGCAGGAAGTTTCCCATGCCCTCCTTGTTATTTCTCCTTCTTAGGAATTATCTATTGCTTTGGTACAAACTGAGAGCTGAGGCACTGCCCAGTGACACAAGAAGCAAAGTTGAAAAATGTAGATGATGCCTTCTGTAATCCTTGTGGGTGAAGGTAAAAAAAACACTTGTCAAGACTACTGTACCCTTCTACTAGAAAGAAGATTATCAAGGTAACAACCTGATCTTCCCTTACAGAGGGTGGCCTATTATAAAATTACCCTCCTTGGTCCTGGCAGTCAGATCACTTGTAATGCAATTGAGCCTTCTATTGCATAATACAGATTATTAAAATCTTAATTCGTGTTACTTTTTTCCAAATATAGAAATAAGAAGAAAAAGATTCCACTTATGAACGGAGAAGAAGTAGATATGGATCTTTCTGCAATGGAGTAAGTTAATTCCTTTGAAAATGTGGAAATTTTCTTAAAATTAAAATGGTATGAACATCACATCTTGTAAATAATTATATCATACTAGTTTTATAGCCCGTTACATTAACGGGTGCTAGAATATATGTGTGTGTGTGTCTCTTTATTTCTTTCTCTCTCTGTCTCCTTAGCCGCTTTCTGTATTTCTGTCTTTCTTTTTTTCTGTCACCAGCCCTTGCATGCTCCCCGTCCATTCTCCCTTCCTTTTATCTCCCCTGTGTCCACCACCACCCCTTCCTGCTCCCCTTATCCAGCAGCAGCCCTTCTCCCTTTGTTTTACATCCCCCCTGTCCATCATCACCTCTTTCCTGCTCCCCCTGTCCAGCAGTAGGCCTCCCTTCCTTTCCCCCCCCCTGTCCATCGGCACCTCTTCCCCTGTCCAGCAGCACCTCTTTCCTGCTCCCCCTGTTCAGCAGTAGGCCTCCCTTCCATATATTTTTTTTGATGGCTTTAATAAACATCAATAAAGATCTTTTTAAAGGAGGAAAAAGACTCAGATTCCCGTATGCCGCCAGTAAATTACTTGCAGGCTATACTGGAAAGGGATACCACTTCACTGGCTCAAAAAACCTCCTTGTTGTACATTCAATGTCCAAGCATACCCATGTTATCTCAAATTCTCCACTGCACTCATAATATAAAAGTGTTTACAAAACTTCACACATCCAAATTCTAGCATAGATATGCGTTATAGCTAGTTATGCATTAGAAGAAGAACTTATCTTTTTCGAGTTCACTGTGTCTGTAGGCTGCATCAGGGTAAGGGACCCAAATACCCAGTCGGTGCCCAAATTTCACGCTCATTCTCAGCAGCAAAGATAGCCGCGGGTCAGGGCAGCCTCACTTTGATCAGGAGTCAGAGGATTTATTTACTACCTGAGTGCTTTAGCTGTGCTGCCTTGAAGGAGGGCCAAGGCAGCCGCCGCCAGCGCCGCTCTGTGAAGGCCTCCTGGCAGCCGCCGCGCGCACCTGAAACCGACGACTCCTGGCAGCTGCCGCTCCGGCCTGAAACTGACACCGTGGCCTGCAGGCGCCGACAGCGGGCTCAAAAGTGGAAGCGTCAGCGCCAAATAGCTGAAAGAGCAGGCGGAGGGATTCCCATGTGCCTTGCGCAGAGCGGAATGTGGGATATGGAGGAGTTCACCTAGCACTGGCGAGCGGAGTTAGCAGGCGAGGACATTCCTGTGATGCAGCTGCTCTCCATCCTGGCCCTGTGTCTGCCTTCCGCCGACAGCCGCCTGCCTCAAAGCCTTCCTCCCGGCAGCCACCGCTCCGCATGTCCTGGAGTCCTGGTGTAGTAAGCGCGCATGCGCACTCTTGCCGGCACAGCGCGACAGAAAAGGGATTGGGGAAGCACGCGGTAAGAGTGCGCATTTAGCATTTTATTGTTATAATAACAGTAAATCAAGATGTGCCATTTGGAAATATTTTCAGCAAGCATATGAGGTGAAAATAATTTGTATAAGATTAGGATTATTTCAGTTTTTAGGAGACGTTTAAGTTAACACAAAGTAATTTGCTTTTGGGCTTGAGTTGTTTTGTGCAGATTCAGCCCCTTCAATAAAAAAAAGCAAACAAACCACAAGAGCATTAAAACAACTAGTCATGTTCACAGGATTTGAGAGCAAGAAAGTTTCAACCCGCATTACATTTCTAATGAGTTTCAATTCTCCCACTATAATAAAAGGTAGTTTGTGCATATACTGTTTATGTCAGGGTGGTCTGCATATGTGTGCAGTCTGCAGTTCCAACAGCCATCAAACAAAACATTAAATGTAGTGAGTGGCATGACAGGCAGACAGCCAGGAAGCTGCTTGCCAAAACGAGGACAATACTGGAGGGTCTGAGTGTCTGTGCCTCTGCCCACAAACCCTCTACAAAGACAGATACTAAAACATCTACTCAGCATTCCCTATAATGAAACAGGCCAGTTTGAATTAGTTATAATCTTAGGGAGAACAGACTATATTTTGTTACCCTGCCTTTAATGATTGACTGTAGTACTCTGATAAACATGGTTTGTAATATAGCAACATGTGATGCATGTCAGCTGTCTCTAAGGAAGTAAAGGAGAAGTTCACTTCTTATGGAGGACAGAGTACATTATGATGTCATTGAGGGGTTTTTAAGTTATCCTGTTATTGGGAAACGCCAGCAAGTTAATCAGAAATGAATGCCTAGAGAGAAAGCAGTGCAGTTGATTTTATATGTAAACTCCTAATCACTCTTCAGTGCAATTTTCCTCACCAGAACTGATTTATTTAGATGGCTCTGTGACCATGAACAAATTGGATAAACTGAACATGCTGCTCAAGGGATTAAAATATCTAAATGGGATCTACCATCCCCCTTGAAAATGTCAGGGCACTAAAGAAGGTGGGGTTTCTCTTCAGATTGTCCTTCATGAAATTCTAAATGTCAAAGATCTGTTACAAAAGTACTGCACAACCCTCATGGAGATGAAGCGCAAAAAGCACTCCAAAAATTTAATGTTTTTATATCAACTCGATGCTCTCCATATCGTCTATTAATCCACACAAACTTTTTGCCATTCTCAATTCTTTTCCCCCATCAGCAATATATGTAACCATTATTCTTTCTCAAAACCTGTTTGTTGAATCCATAGCATCAGTACAGCAAGCTGGGTGGTCATGTGATACAGTGGGCCTGTATACTACTTATTTTAATCCTCCTACATCCATGTAGGTATCCTGGCTGATGCACATCTGACTAGGATGCATCTTCTTGTACAATTCCACTTTATTCCGGGACCAGTGGGTTTTTTCTGTCTACCCACCAGGACTTTGTAGGGGTTCATAGACAAAACCGCGGAAGACAAAGGTGCACACCGACAACTGAGCGCAAGACGGAGGCGCGCGCCAAAGAAAATTACAGTTTTTAGGGGCTCTGACGGGGGGTTTTGTTGGGGAGCCCCCTCACTTTACTTAATACAGATCGTGGCGGCGTTGTGGGTGGTTTGGGGGGTTGTAACCCCCCTCATTATACTGTAAACTTAACTTTTTCCCTGTTTTTAGGTCTTATTGCTTTATAATTTGAAGAGCTTTGGCATTTAGGTCTCCCACAGTCTGATTCCATCCTATTTTCCTGACTGGTTTCATTGGCCATTAAGATAATTCTGTTAAATTGGAAGAATAATACTACTTTTATACCTAAATATTTGTTGTAATCTAATACAGTAAAACCTTGGTTTGCGAGCATAATTTGTTCCAAATGCATGCTTGTAATCCAAAACACTTGTATATCAAAGCAAATTTCCCCATAAGAAATAATGGAAACTCAGACAATTCCTTCCACAACCCAAAAACTTTAATACAAAATACTATACGTACTTTGTATGGCAAAACCTCGCTCATTTAGAACCATTGGCTCAGTTGTGATGATGTGACGCATGTATACTGTATGTACTCGTATTGCAAGACTTTGCTCGTTTAGAACAGTCACTACACTCTTGCAGTGTCAGAGAAGAACCGTCGGCTCAGTTGTGATGTGTGAATACTGTATGTACTTGTATTGCAAGACATTGCTTGTATATCAAGTTAAAATTTAATAAAATGTTTTGCTTGTCTTGCAAAACACTTTCAAACCAAGTTACTTGTAATCCAAGGTTTTACTGTATATTCATTTGTAAGGCATGAGGGTAATGGTGGTGGAAATTAATATTGGTTCCTGAAATGTTGACAAGTTTGTGCAGCGTATACAAATTGTATGACATTATCTCCTCTATTAATTTTATGCTGAATATGATGTATATTTCTATTTTTTTTGTAAGATGTTTGAACTGTTTGTGAAGTATTATTATGTGTATTATTGTACTTTGTCTTGTGAAAGGCGGATTATAAATAAACAAACCATAAACCATTGTATGAATATTGTCCAGTGCCATAATTGGTGTACAGATACTCCTTTGTGGCTATTGTAAAATTAAACATTTGAATAAAAATACTGGAATTAAAAATAAAAATGTTGCATTGCACTTGATTATTCATCATAACCATATGCAAAGTTCATCTCCAAAAGTAGAAAACTAGGTACTGTATTATCAAATATTTACATTTTTCTGTGTTAAAAATATGTATGAATTGAGCCTTTACAAAGTAACACTTGTGTTTGTAAAATGTGAGCTTTGCACAAACTTGGATTTCATTTTTGCCTGTCCTCTCTTTTTAGTGTTGATTCCCCCTTACTCTGGATAAGAATAGATCCAGATATGTCTGTATTGAGGAAGGTGGAGTTTGAACAAACTGATTTTATGTGGCAGTACCAGCTGCGCTATGAAAGAGATGTAGTTGCACAGGAAGAATCTATTTTAGCACTTGAAAATTTCCCTACTCCAGCATCGCGACTTGCATTGACTGATATCCTTGAACAAGAGCAGTGCTTCTACCAAGTGAGAATGCTGGCATGCTTCTGTCTTGCCAAGGTGAGTTCATGCAACAGAAAAAACCAAAACTGTGATAAATGATGTGGAAAGAAGTTAAACCAAAGAAGGAGTGGGGAAGAGTCTGAAAACATCAACCTTAAGGAACAAATACAATTTTATTATAAGCAAAACTAGCATAAAATCATATCATATATGTAAAACCAAGCCTTATAAAAAGTCCAAGTCTTGTGAATTTTATGGACCCCAAAAATTCACAAGACTTAGGGCTCCTTTTACGAAGCCGCCTTAGCGGCTTTATCGCACGTACCTTTTTAGCGCTCGCTAACCCCCGCGCTAGCCGAAAAACTACCGCCTGCTCAAGAGGAGGCGGTAGTGGCTAGCGCAGCAGGCAAATTAGCGTGCTATTACGCGCGTTAAACCACTAACGTGGCTTCGTAAAAGGAGCCCTTAGACCCTCTTTTACTAAGGTGCGTTGACCGATTAGCACGAGCTAAACGCTAACCCGTGCATGTTAGTCTATGGACGCGTTAGTGTTTAGCGGGTGCTAATCGGTTAGCGCACCTTAGTAAAAGAGGGGATTGGACTTTTTATAAGGCTTGATTTTACATATTTGATATGATTTTATGCTAGCTTTTCTTATAATAAAATTGTTTTTGTTCCTTAAGGTTGATGCGTTCAGTCCCTTCCCCACTCCTTCTTTGGTTTACCTAGTTTGTTCGTGGGGAGAGGTTTCCTTCCTTTTGGATTATTTTGTGGAAAAAAGTTAAGACATAATACCTTTTACACAGACCTGATGCCTAGCATTCTTGAATCATTTATCAAGTGCTTTTAATGTGGTTCATTTGAAACTAAAACTGTGTTGTTGTCTAAAATAGATAGAAATTGATGTGCTGGAGAGCTAGGAAGTTTATCCATTAAGATTAAAAGAACCTCTGAAAGCTTTCTTGAGCTGAAATTCCTTGGTTTGTTCCTTATGAGTGTTTTATTTTTTGTTTGGTTTTGTTTCAGTTTTGTGGTTGTGAGCTGTTAATAATAATAATAACAGTTTATATACCGCAGTACCGTTAAGTTCTATGTGGTTTACAAAAGAATAATGAAATACAAGTTGAGAGAGCTTAAGCTTAACCTTGTTGTTCCTGACAATATGCTTAGAGGCTCATAATCAAAAGAGAAAAACGTCCAAAAACCGGTCTAAGTCGGCATTTGGACGATCATCTAATCTAATCTAATCCTTAGGTTTGTATACCGCATTTTCTCCATGTTCGTGGAGCTCGGCACGGTTTACAGGAGATGTAATAGGAAGGAACTACAATAAAGGGTTAGAGGTCGAAGAATGAGGAATATTTAGAGGACTAGGGAAGCCAGATTTGAAGAGATTTTGACGACTTGGGATACCAAAGTTGGAGAGAGGCTTACATTTTTGAGAAAAACCAGGTTTTCAGATGCTTGCGGAAAACTTGGAGAGAGCTCAAGTTCCGAAGAGGGGAGGCAAGGCTATTCCAGAGCTCAGTGATTCTGAAGGGGAGGGAGGTCCTCTGCTTTCCTGAATGGGTAATGCCTTTTAGTGAGGGGAAGGAACATTTTAATTTGTGTGTGGGGGGGGTCAAAAAAGTCCAAATGCCCATAATAAAACTGGGTTTTGGACATATTTATAAACTTGTCAGGAGGAGTGTCGAGGGCGGGATTTGGGCAGGACGTGGGAATGTATAACCGAACGTTATACAGCAAGGATCGATGGAACGTGGATATTGTGACTTAGACCATTTAAAACATGGTCGAAGTCACAAAAACCCACCTAAAGTGACCAGATAAGCACTGCAAATACATAATACAGACCCCCATACACTACCCCAGTGATCACTCCCCACCCCCCATAAAAATATTAATCATAACTTGAAAATTGTGCCTCCGGAACATCATCACCTGGCAGCCTGGCATAGGAAAGTCTAGTCATGCTGCACAGAGGCATCTTAAGCCGTCTTGGGGGTAGGTTAGCGACCCATGGAGAGGAAGACCCAGGCCCATAATCCCCTGTTATCACTGCATTGATATTGAAATGTGCACTCCCCTATACACCCAAAACCCTTTTTTACTGGCATATAAGTGGCTCCTGCAGCCATTAGGATTATTGGGGTGGTAAATAAGTGGGTCTAGGGGATTCTGGAGGAGGTTTGGGGTGCTCACCATGACCTATAAGGGAGCTGTAGTGAGATGAAGACATGGCACCCTTTTTGTGAAGTTCACAGCAGTTCCCTGTAAGGTACCCCACTATTTAGGTGCCATGTCTGGGTGTTCAGTCCATCACTTTGCAGACCCCTCCCACGTCCAACAGGGTTTGTTCTAGGTGTTTTTGACTTGGACGAAAATGTGGTATAAAGATGGACGATTTAGCGACTTGTATGATCAGATCGGTAGGACGTATACTTAGACGATTTTTGAAACGAAAAAAAATTTGGACGTATTTTTCAAAAATGTGTCCTAAGTTGTTTCTTACTTTGGACGACTTGCGACTTAGACGAAAATGGACTTAGACGTTCCTTTCGATTTTGCCCCCCTATGTGTGTTAATTTGATGGCACTAAAAGCAGCTTTTAATCATTTTAGAGGAAGTATATTCACTGGCTTATCAAGAAAAAGCTATTTTCTCTTTACATATGTTTGCCTTTGTGCAGCGGTCTTCCTTCAATCCTGTGTGCTGCTTTGGTTCATAATCATTACTCAGAGGGCAAGATATCTTCTGTGCTATTAGTCACACCACAATTATAGAACTGATATTTCCCTAATTGGGAAGGATCATTTATCTTTGTTGGGGTAATTTTCCCTGTCATTTCTCCCCAGCGTCTTTAAAGCTGAGTTTGCTCTCTATGAGTTTCAGCCTCTGCTCCTTTGCACTCCTTTTTTGCTTCTCATCAAGGTATTTGTTAGATTCCTACATCTTCAATCCTTATACTAAGTAATCTTTAATTCTATTGCAATAGGTGTGTCATTCTGGACAATAGGGTATTTTCCCCATACTTGCGAGCCGTGCAGAAGAAATCCGCTTCAGGTTTTAAACTCCTCCTCCTCCTACCAAGGGCTCTGCTGTCCCCTTTAGTTTTTCCTTCTGAATACAAGCCTGACGGTGTCTTTTGGATTTGCTCTGTATGTTTCTTTATTATTTTTTATATTTTTCTTGGTTTTTGTGGCTATCGATACCAGAGCTCCCCAGTTCAGGGGAGAACTCTGCCTTCATGGAGAAGAAGTAGACTTGGGTCTACAGCTGGCCTTTGTGGCTTTCAGAGTCCCTATCTCTAGTACCTTAGCTTGCCTACTGACTCGCAGGGACTTGAGCGCAGACTATTAGGCATCCACAAGGGGGCTCAGTGGGGCTCTTTAGGATGCTGGCTTCGATTTTTGCATCCCCACTTCACTTTTGGGGTTTCACAGGGGTTGAGGATCAGTCCAACTGGTAACCTGAAGATCTCAACATTGGAGGAATGGCAGATTGAGTCAGAATTCCTTCTCCCATACCCAACTACTACTTAAAGCTGATGCAGGCTGCAACACCTTCAGAGCACATATCACAGTGAATAAGGCTATTACAACTTATGGGCAAAATCAGGGGGAGGGTAAAAAATCCTGTTTTTAAGGGTTTCAGCCACTTCCTATAGTGATCCCCCACCTCTAAAATTCTGTTTTCTGTTTTGTTATTTTTACTTTTGGGTAAGTCGATTTTGAGCCGTTTTTTGGGCACTGAAACACTACCACAGTGGACATCTTGGATTTCCTAATTTATTTATTTTTTAAAGTTCTCCAGAAACTTCAAATCACCTTATTTTGCCTCAAAACTGGCAGGGATGGAGTCCTCAGACTCTTTTACGCTTAATCTTAATTCTTGCCAGTGTTGCACTGGATGGTCACTTGAAGAGGTACACAAAGAAGCACACAAAGAAGAGACAAGAACACCCGGCTTAGTTTTCCCTTTGGTTTCTAGGATTGGGGAACAGTTGGGGGGGACTTGTCTATTAGGAGAAAATCCCTTCCAGAGCCCTAGAACAGTGGTGTACCTAGGCACAAGAGCATGGAAACTGCGAAGCCCAAGAGACATAAGGCAGAGTTACCTAGAGGGGACTCACTGCTGCCTAGAAATGCTTTTTCTCCTGTATTCATTAATTTGATGTGGCGAGCTTATTTGGATAGCCAGGATACTCATATGAAATCTGGCAGCAAGCTAGCCGTCGTGAATTTTGGGCTTCCAGGATGCATCAGCAGCATTGCCAGAAGCTGACCAGGATCCTGTGGACCTTTCTGACAGGGATTCAAAAGGCGAGGAGTCTGTTGTATGCTTTTGCTCTCGCAGAGTGAGTCTTCATATCAATCTTCTCATGCATCTGGCAATTCGAAATGCTTTGTGTACATTCCAGGATCATCTCCTCAATCAGGTAGTACTCATTTAAACTGACAACCAAGTAGCCATATATTATGTGAACAAACAAGGAGGCAAGGGATCTCGCCCGCTTTACCAGGAATCAATTGGAGATTGGTCCTGGGCAATTCCGCGTAACATATTCAAAGCGGTTTATCTCACAGGGAATCAGAATGTCTTAGCAGACAAGCAGATTCCTACAACCTCACAAATAGTCACTCAACCGTGTTATGTAAAATATTTGCATATTGGGGTCTCCAGAAATAGATCTCTTTGCTTCCCTTACAGTTACTAGCTTCCAGTTTTTTTTTTTTAATCTTTATTGATTTTTAAACTTTAATCGTGCAATACAAATGGTAAATCATACAAACTGTATAAAAATACACTATTAACTATACAAAGATCCAAGATGGCCGCGGATGCAAGCCGCTGAAGCAGGTCGCCGAACAGACGCTACTGTTAAAGATTCTGAGCTCTTTTGAGCTGTTTTGTTTAGTTTTTCTTTCCCTCAAAATGCCGAAAAGAAGGGGAAAGAGCTCTGGTGGGGCCTCCCAGCGCTCCGGAACACCTACCTCCGGCAACATAGAAGCGCTGTTTCGGCGATTCCAGGGCACCATGATGACGTCGGGACTGCAGTTAGAGACACCCCGTGGGAACGGAACGGAGGTGTCTCACCGAAGTCTTGAGACCACTCTGAGCCCCGACGTAAGACCTCCTCCTCTGCACCCCCGTGCAACCAGCTCCCCAGGGATTGAGAGCTCACCGGAAGTCGGGATGAGCTCTCCCCTAGAGGCTGCGCGGAGCTGTGTTGAGGGAGCCGATTCAGGCACACAGGTTCTGCAGGAGAGCCTGAATATGGTTGGGAGTGCTGTAACAGCTGAAACTGGACCTACTCAAGCAGAGGGAAATGGAGGAGAGCGGTCGAATGGTGAGCACAAACTTTTGAATACTCATTTACAAATTCCTACCATAGTTAAGCCCCAAGAAGTTACCTTAGATGCCTTGTGGGACCTGGTGGCAAATATGGCGAAAACAATTAATGTCCAACAAGTGCAAGTGGAGGGGAAAATGAAAGACCAAGAAAAAGAAATTTCCTTAATAAAACAAGATATTGCTGACTCAAATACATCTTTGGACAGTATCAAAAATGAATTAAAATCCTCCAAACAGCTTCAAGAGACTTTAATTAAGGACAATGTAAACTTAAGAAGGAAGATTGAAACATTTGAAAATTTTTCAAGAGTCAACAATATCAGACTGATCAATTTTCCACGAATTACAACAATTACTCCGCGAGAGATGTTAAAACGATACCTGACGGAAATATTAGAAGTTCCTGAGGGTTCATTACCTCCATTTACACAGGTGTACTACCTTCCCAGGAAAAATCAAATTCAGCAACAGGAAGATAGCCATGGACCAATAGATGTATCGGCATTACTGGAATTATCAGAAAAAGAAATGGCTACTCCTGCAACATTAGTGGCAACTTTAGCTTTAACAATGGATAAGAATTGGATTTTGAGACTTTTCTTTAAAAATAAAGCAAAAGAATTTATGGGACTCAAAACTATACAATTATAATCTTAAACAATCATTTTTTCCCCTTATCATGATTATTAAAATAATAATACATATGATATAATTTCAGTATTATAATGAAATAAATTAACTCCTCAAAAAACATTCCCCCCTACCCCTCCACCCTCACTGGATGTGTAAGAACACTGATGGAAAAAGAAAGAAAGAAACATAACTCTAATTATAATGCAATAAAATTAGTCAATGGACCCCATACATCATTAAAGGACTTATTAGTCCCCAACTGCTCCGTCATCATCCTTTCATACTTATACGTGGTACACACAGTTACCCACCAAAAAATAAAATTAATCCTATCATGGTTTTTCCAGTTATGAGTAATCAGTTGAACCCCTATTCCTGTCAAGATCAAGAAAAGGCGACTTTTATACTTACCTAAAGTAGGTTTAATGTGAAGTAGCATCACATATTATTGCCTCATATGACAAGGGGATAGATGATTCAAGAATGAGATTAATTTGTCCCCAAATTGACTTCCAGAAACCAAGTATCAATGGACAAAAATATAACAGATGATCCAAAGTCCCTATATTAATATGAGAATGCCAGCATCTCCTTTGCTATTTGATATTGCTCTGGAACCTTTACTTTTGGCTATTCAGCAAGCGGAGGAGATACGAGGTATTCCTTATGCAGGTCGGAAATATAAAGTCTCTGCGTTTGCAGATGATATTTTGATTCATTTTTTTGAATCCTGAGTCGACCATTCCACATTTACTGGATTTAATAGATAGATTTGGAAAATTCTCTGGTTACAAAATAAATTGGAGTAAATCAAAGGTTCTTCCATTAAATGTACATTGTGTAAAAGGATTATTTGATGCGTTTCCTTTTATCTGGAAGGAGGATGGTATAAAATATTTAGGGATTTGGATAAAAAGTACATTGGAAGTAACGATGAAAGTAAATGAAAAATCCTTACTGTTAAAGGTCACGGAAATGTGTGAGCAATGGAACCCTCTACATTTGTTTTGGTGGGGCGAGTTCAAATGGTCAAAATGATGATTTTGCCTGTAATTTGCTACCAATTGGGTATGTTGCCAGTTTATTTTCAAGGGTCCTTTTACAAAATTTATTTGGCTTGGAGAAAATGCAAGAACTGCTTTAGTATCTTTGCAAAAACCAATTGTGGAGGGTGGGGTAAATTTTTTCAAAATTTTTATAGGTATCATCAAGCCTATATATTGCGTCAAGATATGTATTGGATCCTCCCTGAACTCGTGGAACATCAGCCAGATTGGCTATATCTTGAATGGAAAACAATGTCCCCTATGCGATTAGCTCATGTACCAAGTATCAGATTACCTAGATATGCTAAGGACAACATAATTTTATTGGATACATGGAAAACAATTAAATTTATTGATAAACTTACAGATGTTCCTATAATGAAATCTACTTTGCAGTCCTTATGGTTAAACTCCAAGATTCAAATAGGCGGTGCTGGGATCGCCTGGAAGAATTGGATGCAGGCAAGTATTCGGACATTAGATGATGTTATGTCTAATGGAAAACTGCTTGATTTTTCACAGCTACAACAATCATTTGGCATTTTAAAGTCTCAACAATATAGGTGGTTGCAGTTGAAGCAGGCTATTCAGAATGGGTTCCCTGAATGGAAAAATTTAAAAACTTATTTCAGCTTGCAGATCCTTTGCTACCAGACAGATCTAGTAGGGCATCAGGCTGCCCAGTGGTACAAATTGATTTCTGAATTTTTAAATAAAACCCCCAAAAATAGTCTTAGAGATATTTGGAGCATCGAGATAAAACAGTATATTTCTGTAACTTGTTGGCCACTAATTTGGATTTGGAAGTTGAAATGTACAGCGTCAGCATCTATGAGACAAACTTGGTTATTTTTTATTACATAGGATTTTTTGGACCCCAGTTCAATTACAAAAAAAAAAAAAGCTTCCAGTTTTCTGTTCCAGAATCTACACTCCGAATCGCCTGGAGTCCAATGCCTTCCTCCTGGACTTGAGAAACAAATTTCTATATGCTTTCCCTTCAATATCTCTAATCAGGAAGACCTTATTCAAACTTCGCCAAGATCAAGCAGCCATGATTCTTATAGTGCCCCAGTGGCCACTTCAACTGTGGTTTCCTCTTCTTCTACAGTTCAGTGTATGAGATCCCATTGCACTTCCAATCTTTCCAACGTTGCTGACACAGAACAAGGGTGTTTTTTTTCAGCCCAATCTACATTCGTTTGCTCTCAAGACATGGTATCTTTCGCTCAACAACTAGATACTTTACCACTTTCTGCACCAGTGTCGGTCATCATTCAAGCTTCTAGAAAACCTTCCATATAACACTGTTATTGCTTTCAGTGGACATGCTTCAAAGTCTGGTGTAATCTCAACTCGCTGGATCCAATAACTTGTCCTCTCTCATCAGTTCTGGACTACCTCCTGCATTTCTATAACTTTGGTCTCAAGACTACTTTAGTAAGAGTACTCCTCAGTGCTATTACAGGCTTTTCATACACTTCTGGATAAAAAGCCATTATTAGTACATTTTCTAGTTTCCAGATTCATGAAAGGCCTTTTTCATACCAAACCACCTTTGAAGCCTCCTCCAGTTGCTTGGGATCGTAATGTTATACTTTCCATTCTGATGAAACCTCCATTTGAACCACTCTCAACTTCATCTCTCAAGTTTCTACTTGGAAAGTGCTCTTCCTAATCTGCATCATATAAGTGCGCTGAGTCAGTGAACTTCAAGTGTTTGTGTCAGATCCACCTTATACAGCCTTCTACCACAATAGAGTGGTTCTTCACACTCATCTGAAGTTCCTTCCAAAAGTCATCTCAAAATTTAATCTGAACCAGTCTATACTTCTCCCTGTCATATTTTCAAGGCCACATTCTCACTCTGGTGAAGCTGCTCTCCACACATTGGACTGTAAACATGCTCTTGCTTATTATTTGGATTGGATCAAGCTCACAGAACTTCCTCTCAGCTGTTCCTCTCATTCAGTTCTAACAGACTTGGAATTCCTGTCATCAAGAGAACCATCTCTACATGGCTGGTGGACTATCTCCTTTTGCTACGCTCAAACTGTGCTGCTGCTTGGAAGATCGTGAAATTTATTTATTTCGTCCTCTAGACCGTTCTCCCAAGGGAGCTCAGAACGGTTTACATGAATTTATTCAGGTATTTAAACATTTTTCCCTGTTTGTCCTGGTGGGCTCACAATCTATTTAATGTACCTGGGGCAATGGAGGAATTAAGTGACTTTCCCAGAGTCACAAGGAGCAATGTGGGTTTGAACCCACAACCTCAGGGTGCTGAGGCTGTAGCTTTAACCACTGCGCCACACTCTCCCACATAAAGAACAATGACAACTTCAGTAGCCTATCTATGTTCCAATCCCATTGAGGACATGTGTAAAACAGCCACCTGGTCCTCAATTCATGCATTCACATCCCACTATTGTTTGGAGAATCATTCCAGAAGGGATAGTCTGTTCAGCCAAGCAGTTCTACAGAATTTATTTTTCATTTAGATGCCAACTTTCCTCTAAACCTTTTGATTTCGCCAGGCTCATAATCATGATCCTGGCAGCTAAGGAATCCCACATGTGAGAATATGCTGCCTTCTTGTCCTAGGATAATGATTACTCTTTATAGATTTCAAACCTCAAAAGTACAAACTAAATGCCACCAAAGTGCATGTAAAAGTACAGCATTAGATTGCTAGTGAATCACCTCGAGGTCTTCAGAATACCAGCTGGGTCGCAAGACTCACACTGGCTGGACTCCTCATTAGTCCCGTCGGTTTATTACCGTGTTTCTCCAAAAATAAGGCACTGTCTTATATTTAATTTGGGGCCCAAAAAAGGCACTAGGTGTTATTTTCAGGGATGTCTCCCTTCCTCTCCTCCACACCAATTCTTCCTATTTCCTTTCTCTCCCCTGCATGTGCAGCATCTTTCCTCCTCTCCCTCCCTCTCATCCCTTGTGGAGCAGAACCCTTGCAGCTTCTATCCCTTCCTTCCTCCCATCTCCTTGTGTAGCATTTTTCTATCCCCCCTGCTGCCACCACGCACCCCCCAACCCCCCACCTCTCCCTCTCATCCGAACCACGAGACAGAAATAAATACCTTATAACAAATCAGCAGCGTCAGCAGCAATCTAGACAGGCTGCTTCACGGCCTGGGCTGTTCCTCTGCTGCATCACTGATGACATCATTAGCAACGCGGCAGAGAAACGAGTGGAGTGCCGCAGGGTTCGGTGCTTGGACCCGTGCTCTTCACCATATTTAGAAACGACCTGGAAATTGGTACAACGAACGAGGTGATTAAATTTGCAGACGATGCAAAGTTATTCAGAGTAATGAAGACACAGAAGGATTGCGAAGACCTGCAATGTGACATAAACACTCTCGAGAAATGAGCCACGACATGGCAAATGAGGTTTAACGTGGATAAGTGTAAGGTGATGCATGTTGGTAACAAAAATTTTATACACGAATACAGGATGTCCGGTGCAGTACTCGGAGAGACCCCCCAGGAAAGAGACTTAGGAGTACTGGTAGACAAGTCAATTAAGCCATCCGCGCAATGCACAGTGGTGACGAAAAGGGCAAATAGAATGCTAGGAATGATTAAGAAGGGGATTACAAATGGATCAGAGAAGGTTATCATGCCGCTGTACTGGGCTATGGTACGCCCCCACCTGGAATACTGCATCCAGCATTGGTCGCCGTACATAAAGAAGGACATAGTACTACTCGAAAGGGTCCAGAGAAGAGCGACTAAAATGGTTAAGGGGCTGGAGGAGTTGCCGTACAGTGAGAGATTAGAGAAACTGGGCCTCTTGAGAGGGGACATGATCGAAACATTCAAGATAATGAAAGGAATAGACTTAGTAGATAAAGACAGGTTGTTCACCCTTTCCAAGGTAGAGAGAATGAGAGGGCAATCTCTAAAGTTAAAAGGGGATAGATTCTGTACAAACATAAGGAAGGTCTTCTTCATCCAGAGAGTGGTAGAAATCTGGAACGCTCTTCCGGAGGCTGTTATAGGGGAAATCACCCTCCAGGGATTCAAGACCAAGTTAGACAAGTTTCTGCTGAACCAGAACGTACGCAGGTAAGGCTAGACTCAGTTAGATCACTGGTCTTTCACCTAAGGACCGCCGCAGGACCGGACTGCTGGGCATGATGGACCACTGATCTTACCCAGCAGTGACAATTTTTATGTACTTATGAAATCTCCCTTTGAACCACACTCGACTTACTCATTCAAACATCTTACTTAGAAATTGGTATTCTTCATAACCCTTATAGTTGCATGCTGGGTTAGTGAACTTCAGGCACTTGTCTTGGATCCACCCTATATAGGATTCTACCATGATAGGGTTGTTCTCCGGACACATCCAAAATTCCTCCTGAAAGTCATCTCTGAGTTTCATCTCAACCAGTCCATAGTTCTGCCTGTATTTTTCCCAAAGCTGCATTCTCGCTCTGGTGAAGCAATTCTTCACACATTGGACTGTAAATGTACTCTTGTATACTACTTGGATCGCACTAAGCCTCAACTCTTTGTGTCTTTCAACCCTAACGGACTTGGACTTCCTGTCACCAAGAGAACCATCTCCACTTGGCTAGTGGACTGCATCTCCTCTACATATACTCAGGCTGGACTCGCGCTTGAGGGCTGTTACTGCTCATAATGTAGGAGCTAGAGAATCAAAAAGCTACTAGAATTGGCTAAACCCTGAGGTGAAAGTCTGGAAATATAGAATTTTTTTCGAAAGGAACACCAGAGAAGAGATCAAAGACATCAGAATGAGCCCGCCATAAATCGTGGAAACCTCTGGCTCAGGCTAAATCTCATAGGTGTCTCGCACCAGACATAAGTCTAAATGAGACTTGCCTCATACATCATGTAGTCTGTGATCATCTCCTGTGAGCAAAATAATTATATTTCCAAGTGAGAAAATACAAGCTTAACAGTCAGGGCAAAAGGGGAAACAATAAGGACATCACAAACAAATACCCATTCAAAGACTAAACCAACACAATAACTACACTAAATAATGATAAATAAGGAAAGTATGTGAATGGTGGTTGAAAATTTACAAATGCATAATTCTGAATTTCAAGTCTTAATAAATACATACAAAAACATTAACATTAATAAATAAATACATATCATCTGATAAAAAGGTGCATAATAACTAATAAATAATTCACTGA
The DNA here is from genome assembly GCF_902459505.1 of Geotrypetes seraphini. Taxonomy (NCBI): domain Eukaryota; kingdom Metazoa; phylum Chordata; class Amphibia; order Gymnophiona; family Dermophiidae; genus Geotrypetes; species Geotrypetes seraphini. The sequence goes on from NC_047085.1 coordinate 46,370,084, forward strand.
ATAAATATGAAATTCTATTACAATTATATAAAAACAATGTATGAAAGGATTGTGCAAATATATAGAAAGACCCTGAGATTAATAACTTAGTTGCTATGAAAAAATTGTATACTCATGAAAAGTGCTGGTGCCTGTGCAAAAGTCCCTATCAGTGATAGCAGCAAATCTGATTGAAAACCTTAAATGTCCACTACAGATAATAATAATAAAGTGCTGCTGCTAAAGTGCAAATGCTACACTAAAAGTACAAAAGATACCACTCATATAACAGAACTGCAATAGCTAATAAAGCACCAACACTGCAGAAAATTACCAGGGTCGCAAACCATTACAAACCCCCAAACACATACACACTCTACACTCTACACCACTCAAACCATAAGTATATCACCACTCGACAGAGCTCCGTTTCGCGTCTTCATCAGGAGCGGGATACAAATGAATTAATAACCCAGTGGCAAGAACGACAACACATTTCTCAGTAAATCGGTCAGGAGTCAAAAGAATGAAAATAAACAGCATGTACAAGTCAAACAACGCTGATAATGAAGGAACCAACATGGCATCTGCAGGGTTTAAGAACGCCTTGGAGAGTCAGCCGTGACAACGCCCTAAAACTGCGTGGTGACTTACAACAACGGCAACACGCTGAGGGACAAACATAAAAGACCAAAATGTCAAAAAAATATATATATAATAAAAAACATGTTGGTAGAAAATATAAATATATAAAGAATGGATATGACTGTATGTCAATCTGAGAAAAAAAAAAACAAAAACAAACAATCACAAGTTGCCCCAGTTCTGCTCCAGACTTTATTCACCTTACCATCTGGAAGCAATGCATTTCTCCTGGATTGGACGCAAATGTTTCTCTATGTGTTTCCTCCCACTCCTCTCATCTTGAAAAGTCTTTTCAAACTCAAGCAGGAGTCAGCCACCATGATACTCATAGCTCCTCCGTGGCCCAGACAGCATTGGTTCTCCCTTCTACTTCAACTCAGCACTAGAGAGCCCATACCTCTTCCAATCTTTCCTTTTCTACTTACACAGAATCAAGGAGCCCTTCTTCATCCCAACCTACAATCATTACACATGACAGCTTAGTATCTCTTGGGCTGAACTCAGCTGAATTACATCTTTCTCAGCCTGTCCGTATTATTATCGATGCCTCCAGGAAGCTAGCCACTCAGCAGTGTTATCAACAAAAGTGGACTCAGTTTTCTTCCTAGTGTCTTCTTCATCATCACAATCCAACTTCATTATCAATGGACTTCGTGTTGGATTATCTTCTTCATCTGTCTGACTCTGATCTCAAATTTACATCTATCGGAGTCCATCTCAGTGCCATTACAGCTTTTCACATGCCAGTCGAGGGAATACCTCTTATTGCTCATCCTTTGGTCTCCAGATTCATGAAAGGACTTTTCAATATTAAACCACCTCTCAAACCTCCTCCTGTAGTCTGGGACCTTAATGTAATTCTTTCCAGGTTGATGAAGCCACCATTTGATCCAATAGCCACAACTCATCTTAAGTTTCTTACCTGGAAAGTTGTTTTTCTTATCTCGCTCGCTTCTGCCAGGTGGGTCAGTGAGTTGCAAGCATTGGTGGCAGATCCACCCTTCACAGTGTTTCACCATGATAAAGTAGTTCTACACACACATCCAAAGTTTCTTCCGAAAGTGGTCTCGGAGTTTCATCTCAATCAGTCAGTTGTCCTTCCAGTTTTTTTTCCCTAAGCCTCGTTCTCATGCTGGAGAAACGGCGCTGCACACTCTGGACTGTAAACTTGCTTTGGCCTATTTCATCGACAGGACAAAGCCCCATAGAACATCTCCCCAACTCTTCATCTCTTTTGATCCTAACAAGTTGGGGCATCCTGTTTCCAAGAGAATGATTTCCAACTGTTTGGCTGCCTGTCTATCGTTCTGCTATGCTCAGACTGGACTGCACCTGGAGAGTCGTGTCACAGCCCACAAAATCAGAGCTATGGCAGCTTCTGTAGCTTTCCTCAGATCTACTCCTATTGAGGAAATCTGCAAAGCTGCCACCTGGTCCTCAGTTCATGCCTTCACTTCTCATTATTGTCTGGCCAGTCTGTATTACAAAATTTATTTTTTTAAAGGCCAACTCGCCCACCATCCCCTTCTAGTTAGCTTTGAGGTCACCCATGTGTGAGAATATGCTGCCTGCTTGTCTTGGGATAAAGCACAATTACTTACCGTAACAAGTGTTATCCTGGGACAGCAGGCAGATATTCTCACAACCCTCCACCTCCCCTGGTTGGCTTCTTAGCTGGCTTATATTAACTGCGGGACCACACGCATGCGCAGTGTGGACTGATCGCGAACTTTCTAAACTTAAAGTTGCGATTCACTTTTCAAGTGTCCATACTGGGGCTCCATCGTGTAAGAATATCTGCCTGCTGTCCCCGAATAACACCTTTTACAGTAAGTAACTGTTCTTTCTTTTCCTAGATACCAATTTACCTTCAACCATTTTGGGTTTCGCCAGGCTCATGTTTGTTCACTGTAACCCTACCCTTTTCCTATTGGTATGATCTTGGCAGCATGGGAGTCCAACATGTGAGAATATACCTGCTTGTCCTCAGAGATAGCAAAGTTACTTATCTGTAGCTGGTGTTCTCCAAGGGCAGTAGGTATGCATTCTCACAACTCTCCCACCTCCCTTAGTTGGCTTCTTAGCTTTGTTACTGAGCCAACAAGTGGGAAGGCACCAATATGCGCGCAATACAGCAGTGCCTTAAAATTTAAAGTATCTGTCTGTACCGGGTTCCATGGATGACATCACCCACGTGAGAATATATCCTCTGTCCTCGGAGAACATTTATTATAGGTAAATAATTTTGCTTTTTATGTATTTCACAATAGGATAATTTATGCTAGTAGTAATGCTGTTTTCCATATTATATCATTTCCACAGATTGCGAACTCGATGGTGAGTACTTGGACCGGCCCGCCAGCTATGAAATCACTTTTCACGCGCATGTTCTGTTGTAAGAGTTGTCCAAACATTGTGAAGACCAACAACTTTATGAACTTCCAAAGTTACTTTTTACAGAAGGTAAATGAATTTCTTTTAAATTTTGTAATATATTTGTGTGCAGACATAAGAAAAGGACCACTGTGGAGCTTTAGGAGACAAGTCTTGCCAACAGTCATGTTGACTCTTCCCCCAACCCACATTATTTTTTCATAATGCAAACATGTTATTGAAGTGTATATTGGGTAAATTTAGATTTAGAGTGCTATACATTAAACCCAGACTGTATACTTGATCATGTTTTGTAAATATAACAACATCACTAAAGCTCAGTCACCGTAGCTCATATATTGTAACACCATTACTGAAGCTAAATGTATTGTAACATCATTCTGAAGCTCATGCAAACCACTCTGAATTGACTCCCCAGTCATTAGTTAGTGGTATATAAGCTTCCAATAAACAATATACACACCACATAAACTCCAACCACAAATAACATGAGAAGAAAACAAAGGGAATAGACAAATTGTTCCTGCTGAGACAGAAACGTGACATAAGTCCATCACTGAGAGGCAGTGGCCATCAAATACTTCTCCACAGGTGAGAGATAACAGCAAATGTATGTGTTTTCTGCCACTTTTCATATTTGTGAGTTTAGCATATTAGGTTCCAGCAAAAATTAATTCTAAGCATCATAGCATTCTTCCAATTAACAAGTACCATCTGTATAGACAGTAAGACTAAAATATCAATCTTTTGTGAACTTTTCTAAGTTGTAAACACATTTTAACTATCTGAAGACAACAATTTCAGTTGACAACTATTGTCTCAGGTGTAGAATTCCTTGAATATACTAATCTACATCATTCCAAAACACCTGTACACAGGGGCATTCATAAATTAGAAACATGATGGCAGATAAAGGCCAAATGGCTCATCTAGTCGGCCCAACAGGCACACTAATTCAGTAATACTGCTCTCCACAGTTTTTAGAGCATCCAAATAGCACAAGGAGCAAAAAAGAAGAGGGATTGTGTGAGATTATTGGACAGAGTAGGATGATTAATTCTGTGCCAGAACTGCACCTTGATTTCTGATTCCCAAATCTGATAACGTTTTCCCTTAATATTTTATAAAAATGCTAACGTAGCATGCACGATAGCTATAACTACACATCTTTGGTGTAAATATCTCTTTTCTTGTAGGGACATAAATCTATTGAACCCTAATTCTACAGTGAGATAGTTGAGCCAAATTCAGTTCCTGAGTGAGGGGGAGACTGAATCTGGAGTTCAGTTCAGGAAATGATAGTAGAGCATTATTGTCTACCATGTTACACTGTTTTAATCTTGGTCTGTAGAGATGGATGAATGAATTGCTATATAGAATTATAGTATAAAATTCCTGTCATTGTCTTGATGTTATCAGTTATAGGTCTTCTAAATATATATATATATATTTTAGTAGACCTAGGCAATAAATGTAACCCCAAATTAGATCTGCAGTTTACTGCTCATCACTAAAAAAACTTACCGCAGTATAAAAAAAATTCCAAAGATTGTAAATCGTCAACAGAACAGTCCCAAAGGACAAATGCATCAGAGCAACGTGTCAATATAAGGATCTTGTTCCTGTCATGTTCTTAATGAATGAATATTTCAATATGCTAAAAAAATCAGCTTCTTTTAACAAACACTTTGCACATGCATATGTTGCTTTGACACGTTGCTCTGACGCATTCATCCTTCGGGACAGTTCTGTTGTGCACTGCGAGCCGTTAAAGTTATATTTTGGTATGTATGTATTTTTCTATTTAACATCCTCTGGCCACATTTCACCTTAGTGCACACAGAAGCAGCCTTTTTAGATTAGTCATCCACACTTGCAGTGAGAGCCTTATTGTTACAACGGCTTTGGTTTCTATCTTATACTATGTTGCACAAATTTGTTAGTGGAAAGTACTAAGATCACATTTGTTTTTTGTTTTCTTGTGTAGGTTCAATCGTTATCAATTTGCATGTTCTAGAATTAACATTTCATTATTCATGTACTCATATCTTTTATTAGTGTTTCCATCGAAAAAACATGGTTCATAGTCAAATGCACGCAAGACAAATGCGCATAGTCAAATGCATGCAGACATTTGGGCGCAGGACAATAAAGTGCAGGACAAACGTGCGTAGGTCTATATCGCACTAGACAATAGCGTACAAGACAAATGGGCGCAGGTCTATATCGCGCTAGACAATATCGCGCTAGACAATATCGCGCAAGACAAATATAAAAGTCACATACATAACCATTTTAATGAAAAATGCCCTCAGGGTAATGTTGTAACATGTCCCTTTACGTCAATTCTTACATTTTGTCCCTTTTCTTAGATTTCTTAGGACGTATGTATGAAGTATGTATGACATGCGTACATCATGCATAGATTTCTGAGGCACATAGAACATTTATATTGCACATCATTGTTTCTCGTGCCATTGTCTCTCGCTCATTTATCCTGCGTGTGATTGTGCTGGTTTGCAATTGTCTTGCTCAGTATTGTCTGCACACATTTGTCTTGCGCGTATTTGACTTGTCACTGAAAAACATACATTTTATTGTTAATATCATACCCATATTTCTGATGTTTTATGTTGTTATATTTTAAATTGACTGTTTTACAGGTATATGTTTTTTTATTTTCTTGGTTTATATATATATTTTTATAGTTTTTTATGTCCCCTGAGGAAGGCAATTTTTATATTGTCGAAACTTGGATCCTTGTTGGGATTCATAAGAATAAAAATTAATTTGGATTGGATTTGACTTCTCATCTGTCCCCTTCTTTGGTTCTTCTGTGGTTATTAGTGGGGCAAGTTGTCTTATTTCCTTTCTTCAATAATGCAAATGCAACCATTTGTCTCTATGAATGACTACAGTTTATTTTCCTAACAGACTATGCCCGTTGCTATGGCACTGCTGAGAGATGTTCACAATCTCTGCCCTAAAGAAGTCTTAGCATTTATTTTAGATCTTATCAAGTACAATGACAACAGGAAAAACAAGGTAAGATAAAACTGAAATATTTTGACACAAGTATAACTTAAGTATGTAAGTTTGAAAAAGGTCAAACTTTTTCCTGTTCATCTACCTAGCATTTCACATTCTTAATTATATGCTAGTATGCCAACTGATTGCTAAATTTGCACAAGGCTTTGTTATATAAAGTCCAAGTTATGTCAATCTGGAGAAAGCAAAGTTGCTTACCTGTAAAAGGAATCTCCATAGATAGCAGGATTAATTAGGTTTATAAGTAGGTGACAACAGACACCACTGAGGCAGAACAGCAGAACTAATGAAAGTACTGAGCATGTGCAGTGATCTCCTTGGTCCCATCAGTTAGTTCCATAGCTCAAGATGTGCAATTCTCAGGGAGTTGGTAGGAATTGAGTGCCTGATTAATCTTACTGTCTTCAGAAAACATCATTTACAATTAAACAACTTTAAATCCTGCTCCTCAGTGGAGAAAGTAATCAGCCACACATGTGGGTGGCTCCTGAGCTAAGAGTTATTCCAGTTGACAGATTATTTTCCATTTCTCAGTAGTAAACTGGTCAGATGAAATAGGTGAGAGTTGCTTAGCTTATGAGAGCAGATAACATCACTAGCACTTGATTGAAAGCTCTGTCTGACTGAAGAGCGGTGCAGGCAGTAATGTAAAGTGTATGTATAAAGCAAAGACCAAGTAGGTACTTTGCTTATGGTTTCCAGGGAAGCAGGCTTTAGAAGAACTTCAGAAGCAATAGCTTATATTTGACCATCCTGGAGAGAAGGATTCCAGTCTGCTCATAAATGAAGCACTGTAAATAGAGAAGGGCTAAGTAATTACTGTGGTTAGTGTTTGCTTTGCCATTGGATTCCAAGTTTGTTGGGGTTGAAAAAGAACTGTGTACTTCTTTTAAGATAGTAGGTCAGAGTCCTTTTGTAGTCTAGAGTTTGGAGGGATGTCTCATGTCGATGCTTTTGAGTTTTGAATAAAAACATTTGAACCACCATTCATTGAGATGAAACAATGTGATCAGCTTTAGTGAGAATTTAGGTTGAGTAAGTAGGACTATTTTTTTGATGGAATGGAATATAAGGTTCATAGGCAGCCAAAGTTTGAAGTTCACTGATTGGACATCGGCAAGCCAGAGCCTTGTCTGTGAAGACATGGAAAGTTGAGAATGCACAGAAGTAAACTCTAGTAGAGGAGTAGACCTCACCAATAAAGATGTTACACATATTGGAGTACCTGGCGTTGAAGACCATTCCATCTATCAATTACCCTTTCAGTGAAGAAGTATTTCCTGGTGTCCCCATGAAATCTTCCCACCCCTTGAGTTTTAGCGGGTGCCCTCTTGTCGCCGTGGGACCTGTAAGATAAAAGATTTCTTCCTCCACTTCAATGCGGCCCGTGATGTATTGAATGTTTCTGTCATGTCCCCCCTTTTTCTGTGCTCTTCGAGAGAATATAAGCGTAGCCTGTTCAGACGTTCTTCATATGGGAGATCTTTGAGTCCTGAGACCATCCTAGTGGTCATTCGCTGAATCGACTCCATTCTCTTCACATCCTTTTGATAATGTGGCCTCCAAAACTGAACACAGAACTCTAGGTGAGGTCTCACTATGGATCTGTATAACGGCAGTATAACTTCAGGCTTTCGGCTGATAAAGATTCTTCTAATGCATCCCAGCATTTGTCTAGCCTTTGTTGAAGCTTTCTCCACCTGATTGGCAACTTTCATATCTTCCCGGATGATTATTCCCAAGTCCCGTTCTGCTGCAGTTTTTGTTAGGGTTTCACCATTCAGGGTGTACGTTTTGCTTGGATTTCTGCTACCAAGGTGCATTACCTTCCAATTTTTGGCATTAAAATTCAGCTGCCAAGTACTGGACCACTGTTCTGGTAAAAGTAGGTCCTGTTCCATAGTGTCGGGCATGGTTGTGCTGTCAGGTTCTGCGCCGCCCACAATGTTGCATAGTTTAGCGTCATCAGCGAATAATGTAATTTTGCCTTGAAGTCCCAGAGACAGATCTCTTACAAAGTTATTGAATAGTATCGGGCCCAAGACCAAGCCCTGCGGTACTCCACTGGTCACTTCCGACATTTTTGAAGGAGTACCATTTACCATCACCCTTTGAAGTCTGCCGCTAAGCCAGTCTTTTACCCATGCAGTTAGTGTTTCTCCAAGGCCCATCGTGTTCATCTTGTTCAGTAACCTCCAGTGTGGGACACTATCAAAAGCCTTACTGAAGTCCAAATACACGATGTCCAGGGACTCTCCCTTATCCAGTTTTTTTGTTACCAGTCAAAGAAGTTTATCAGATTGGATTGACAAGACCTTCCCTTTTTAAAGCCATGCTGGTGTGGATCCCTTAGTCTTTCGTCATCCAGAAACGTGTCCAGTCTGTTTTTGATCAACGTTTCCATAAGTTTACATACTATTGATGTGAGACTCACTGGTCTGTAATTTTCGGCCTCTGATCTGCATCCCTTTTTATGGAGCGGAATAACATTGGCAGTTTTCCAGTTCAAGGGAACTTTTCCCTTGTTTAGGGAAAGATTAAAAAGTTCAGCTAACGGTTCTGCTAGGACATCTCTCAATTCCCGAAGTACTCTGGGGTGTAGATTATCCGGGCACATTGCTCTGTTCACTTTTAGCTTTGATAGCTCATGGTAGACATTGCCCGTGGTAAATGCAAAGTCCCGGAATGGGTCCTCTGAGCACCCTGCAGCTGAGGTCCGGATCCTGGCGCTTCACAGGTGAAGACTGAGCAGAAGTAGTTATTGAGTAGTTCTGCTTTGTCTGCGTCCGAGTCCACAAAGTTACCGTCAGGTTTTTTTAGGCGCACAATACCACTTGAGTTCTTCTTCCTGTCGCTAACATACTTAAAAAAAGATTTATCCCCTTTTTTAACCTGTCTTGCTATATTTTCTTCCATCCGGAGTTTGGCCTCCCTGACTGCAGTCTTAACCTTTCTAGATTTTGTCAGATAGGTTTCTTTAGTTTCCGGCTTTTGCAATTGTTTGTAGGTTACTAATGCTTTTTTTCTTTTGCTTTACTAGTTCTGAGATCTCAGCAGAGAACCACTGTGGTCTATTTTTTCTGGGCCGTTTACTCACAGTTTTTATGTATATAATAATAAAATAATAATAATAATAACTTTATTTTTGTATACCGCCATACCTAGGGAGTTCTAGGCGGTTCACATCAATTACCGTATTTTCGCGGATATAACGCGCACCATTGTAAAACGCGCACAGGGGTATAGCGCGCAGAAATCACGATGATATGTACAAAAACTTTTCTATACCGCGCTCAGGCATATAACGCGCATGCTGCCCGACTCTCCTTTCGCCCGCCCTGACTTTCCGTGCGCTGTCCCGACTCTCCGTTCACCCCCCCTGACTTCCGTGCACTGTCCTCCCTTGAAGTCCTGTCCCCCCTTGAAGGTCTGTCCCCATCCTGAAAGCCTGATGCCCCCCCCGACGTCCGATACATCCCCCCCCCCCGGCAGGACCACTCGCACCCTCACCCCGAAGGACCGCCGACTCCCCAACAATATCGGGCCAGGAGGGAGCCCAAACCCTCCTGGCCACGGCGACCCCCTAACCCCACCCCGCACTACATTACGGGCAGGAGGGATCCCAGGCCCTCCTGCCCTCGACGCAAACCCCCTCCCCCCAACGACCGCCCCCCCCAAGAACCTCCGCCCGTCCCCCAGCCGACCCGCGACCCCCCTGGCCGACCCCCACGACACCCCCACCCGCCTTCCCCGTACCTTTGTGTAGTTGGGCCAGAAGGGAGCCCAAACCCTCCTGGCCACGGCGACCCCCTAACCCCACCCCGCACTACATTACGGGCAGGAGGGATCCCAGGCCCTCCTGCCCTCGACGCAAACCCCCCTCCCCCCAGCCGACCCGCGACCCCCCTGGCCGACCCCCACGACCCCCCCACCCCCCTTCCCCGTACCTTTGGAAGTTGGCCGGACAGACGGGAGCCAAACCCGCCTGTCCGGCAGGCAGCCAACGAAGGAATGAGGCCGGATTGGCCCATCCGTCCTAAAGCTCCGCCTACTGGTGGGGCCTAAGGCGCGTGGGCCAATCAGAATAGGCCCTGGAGCCTTAGGTCCCACCTGGGGGCGCGGCCTGAGGCACATGGGCCAAACCCGACCATGTGTCTCAGGCCGCGCCCCCAGGTGGGACCTAAGGCTCCAGGGCCTATTCTGATTGGCCCACGCGCCTTAGGCCCCACCAGTAGGCGGAGCTTTAGGACGGATGGGCCAATCCGGCCTCATTCCTTCGTTGGCTGCCTGCCGGACAGGCGGGTTTGGCTCCCGTCTGTCCGGCCAACTTCCAAAGGTACGGGGAAGGGGGGTGGGGGGGTCGTGGGGGTCGGCCAGGGGGGTCGCGGGTCGGCTGGGGGGGAGGGGGGTTTGCGTCGAGGGCAGGAGGGCCTGGGATCCCTCCTGCCCGTAATGTAGTGCGGGGTGGGGTTAGGGGGTCGCCGTGGCCAGGAGGGTTTGGGCTCCCTTCTGGCCCAACTACACAAAGGTACGGGGAAGGCGGGTGGGGGTGTCGTGGGGGTCGGCCAGGGGGGTCGCGGGTCGGCTGGGGGACGGGCGGAGGTTCTTGGGGGGGGGCGGTCGTTGGAGGGAGGGGGGTTTGCGTCGAGGGCAGGAGGGCCTGGGATCCCTCCTGCCCGTAATGTAGTGCGGGGTGGGGTTAGGGGGTCGCCGTGGCCAGGAGGGTTTGGGCTCCCTCCTGGCCCGATATTGTTGGGGAGTCGGCGGTCCTTCGGGGTGAGGGTGCGAGTGGTCCTGCCGGGGGGGGGATGTATCGGACGTCGGGGAGTCGGCCGGGCAAGAGGGCTTGGGCTCCCTCTTGCTCCGATCGTGGATGCGGGTGCGGGTGGGAGCGCGTGCGAGCGGTCGTTCGGGGTGGGGGTGCAAGCGGTCCTGCTGGGGGGGTGAATCGGGCGTCGGGCGGGGTGGGAACTATGTTTAAAAACTTTTGTATACCGCGCTCAGGCATATAACGCGCGAGGGGTATGCGCGGTACGTAAAATCACGTATAGCGCGCGCGTTATATCCGCGAAAATACGGTAATCAGAGTTACAAACGGTTCAATATCAATTGATCAAAGTTGCAGGCAACGAAGTAGTTGAAGTTGGAAGGAGTAGAAAAGAGTGGGTCAAGGGGAAGTGGGTAGGGTGGTAATAGGGAGAGGGGGTGGAGGTTTTTGGTTCTTTGAGGAGGGGCATTAAGGGTCCTGGCCTTGGAAAAGGTGAGTTTTGAGTAATTTTCTAAAGCCAAGGTAGGTGGGGTATGTTGGTTGCTTCTTGAAGGGTGGATTTCAGATACGACCATAGTACCTCCACATCGTCCATCGTGCTTTGGTTTTGCAGCGCTTTGTAGACATAGTCCCCCATGCACTGAAAATTAGTTCCTTTAAAATTTAGGACTTTAGTTGAAGTATTTGACCTAGTGGTTCCCTTCTTCAGGTGGAACCACACCATGTTGTAGTCGCTGGAAGCCAAAGCATCTCCCACCGATACCTCTGTGACACTGTTCAGATGGGGAAATTAAAGAAGGAATGATAAACAGATATTGGTGCTTAGCAGGTGGGTTGGAGTTTGGAATAGAGAGTTGCGTGGGAACAGAAATCCCACCCGTCCCCGCCAAAGTCCCACCCGTCCCCACGAGGAATCCCAACCGTCCCTGTGAGGAATCCCTCCGTCCCCACCCGTCCCCGTGAGGAATCCCCTCCGTCCCCGCCCGTCCCTATAAACTTCAGAAATAGTTATTTCATTTAATTATGCTACTGAATTAAAGGCTCTGGTAGAAACCCATTTACAAATAAGCAAAAAGACTTTATTAATTGGAAATATTAATTGGGAAGAATACATACTTTGTAAACGGCTTGCTACCAGAGCCTCTAATGTTTATAAATTTTTATCAACACAACTAATATACTACTTTATCCTGAAGCAAAAAAAAAAAAAAAGAAATAGAATTCTTTTCCTACCTTTGTTGCCTGGTTTCTGCTTTCCTCATGTTTTCATTAAATTCCTTCCATCCACTGTCTCTCTTACCTCTGCGTCTTCCATTTGCTCTGTTACTGTGCCTCTCCCTTTTCCCCCCCTTCCAAATTGGTCTGGCACCCATCTTCTTCCCTCCGCTCCCACCATAGTCTGGCATCTCTGTCTTCTTCCCTGCCAGCATCTTCTCCCCACTCTCTCTTCCCCATTTCCTTTCAGCGTCCTTCTCCCCCCATCTTCCCCATGTCCTGTCAGCGTCCTTCTCCCCCTCTGTCTTCCACATCAGCGTCCTTCTCCCCCCTCTGTCTTCCACATGTGTTTTCAGTGTCCTTCTCCCCCTCTGTCTTCCCCGTGGCCTTTCAGCGTCCTTCTCCACCCACCCCCATCTTCCCCGTGTCCTTTCAGCGTCCTTCTCCACCCCTTTGTCTTCCCCATGTGCTTTCAGCATCCTTCTCCACCCCTTTGTCTTCCCCATGTGCTTTCAGCGTCCTTCTCCCCCCCCACGTCTTCCCCATGGCCTTTCAGCGTCCTTCTCCACCCCTTTGTCTTCCCCAGTGCTTTCAGCGTCCTTCTCCCACCTCAGTTTTATCCATTTCCCTTAAGTGTCTTTTCCTCTCCACTCCACCTTTCCTCCCTTTCTCTCTCCCTGCCCCCTTACCTTCGTGGCGCTTCCCCGTCCAACCGACAACAGAACAGGCCTGGTCCGACAAACCTCCCCGCCCTTAACCACGAATCTAAATTATCCCAGGACAAGCAGGCAGCATATTCTTAACACATGGGTGACGTCACCGACGGAGCCCTCGGTACGGACCTTTTTAACTAGAAGTTTCTAGTTGGCCGCACCGCGCGTGCGCGAGTGCCTTCCCGCCCGACGGAGGAGTGCGTGGTCCCCAGTTTCTTCGTTTCCGCGGAGCGAAGAAGACGCGTGTGTTTTTTCAACGGCCGTTGAAACCACTTTTTTGCCTTCCCGCTCGCGCTTTTTTCCTTATTTTTTCTCTCTTTACCTTCGGGTTTATTTTTCTTTGATTTGCAAAAAAAAAAAAAAAAAAACTTGCTTTTTCCCTTTTTTCTTTCGTTTTTTGCCCCGGCGGGGCCTGTTGCCAGTATACAGGCCTCGGGCTTCGATTTTGCGGAGGCTATCTTCCCCTTCATGCCCCCGCAGGTCGGTTTTAAGAAGTGCCAGCGGTGTGCACGCCCGATCTCCATAACTGACCCACACAATTGGTGCTTGCAGTGTCTGGGTCTGGAGCATCGGGCGGACTCCTGCACCCGCTGTGCCACTCTTCAAAAGAGAACTCTTAAAAACCGAAGAATTCAATCTCAAACCCCCCTCCTCCTGAGGGAGGTTCAATCCCTCCTCCTTCTCAATGCCATCGAAGAAGTACCTCCAGATCAAAGGGGTCAGGGATTCTACTCCCGCTACTTCCTAGTACCCAAAAAGACGGGAGACCTCCGTCCCATTCTCGATCTCAGGGACCTCAACAAGTGTCTGGTCAAGGAAAAGTTCAGAATGCTCTCCCTTGCCACACTTTACCCTCTACTGTCTCAACACGACTGGCTATGTTCCCTGGACCTCAAAGAGGCCTACACTCACATCTCCATCCATCAGAACTTTCGCCGCTACCTGCGGTTCCAGGTGCTACACCACCACTATCAGTACAAAGTGCTACCGTTTGGCCTCGCTTCCTCCCCCAGAGTCTTCACCAAATGCCTGATAGTGGTGGCGGCCTTCCTCAGGTCTCACAACCTCCAGGTGTTCCCCTACTTGGACGATTGGTTGGTGAAAGCACCCTCATCTCAACTCGTGCTACAAGCTACTCATCACACCATCTCTCTCCTCCACCTCCTGGGGTTCGAGATCAACTACCCCAAGTCGCATCTGCTTCCCACCCAGCGACTTCAATTCATTGGAGCAGTTCTGGACACCACGCTGATGAGGGCTTTTCTCCCCTCCGATCGCCAGCAGACCCTGCTCCACCTCTGCCGTCAGGTACTCAGGCATCCCTCCATTCCTGCCCGACAGATGATGGTCCTCCTGGGTCACATGGCCTCGACGGTGCATGTCCTTCCTCTGGCACGTCTCCACCTTCGTACACCTCAGTGGACTCTCGCCAACCAATGGTCACAGACTACAGATCTTCTTTCTCATCCCATCTCTGTGACATCATCTCTTCAGCAATCTCTCCAATGGTGGTTGAACTCCTCAAATCTTTCCAGGGGTCTTCTTTTTCATCTGCCCCCCCACTCTATGATCATCACCACCGATGCGTCCCCCTACGCATGGGGAGCTCACCTAGGAGATCTACGCACCCAGGGACTTTGGACCCCACAGGAGCGTCGTCATCACATAAATTTCCTGGAACTCAGAGCCATGTTCTACGCCCTCAAGGCTTTCCAACATCTTCTCTGCCCTCAAGTCCTCCTCCTGTGCACAGACAATCAAGTCGCCATGTACTACATAAACAAGCAAGGCGGCACCGGATCTCGCCCCCTTTGTTTGGAGGCTCTGCGCATCTGGACCTGGGCCACGGACCGCAATCTCTTTCTCAGGGCGGTCTATATCCAGGGCGAACAGAACTCTCTGGCCGACAATCTCAGCCGCATCCTTCAACCTCACGAGTGGACGTTGGACCCTCCGACTCTGCTCTCCATCTTTGCTCGATGGGGCACTCCGCAGGTGGACCTCTTTGCAGCACCTCACAACCATCAGCTGCCCCAATTCTGTTCCAGACTCTTCTCTCCTCACCGTCTGGCTCCGGATGCATTCCTGCTCGACTGGAGGGATCGGTTCCTCTATGCCTTCCCTCCACTTCCTCTGATGTTGCGGACCTTGTCCAAACTCCGCAAGGACAACGCCACCATGATTCTCATCGCCCCTCGGTGGCCTCGTCAACACTGGTTCTCCCTCCTGCTTCAACTCAGCTCCAGGGAGCCCATTCCTCTTCCTGTGTTTCCTACTCTGCTTACACAGCAGCATCAGTCTCTACTGCATCCCAATCTGTCTTCCCTCCACCTGACAGCTTGGTTTTTCTCGGGCTGACCTCTCCGGAGAATCTATCTCAACCGGTCCGCCTCATCTTGGACGCCTCCAGGAAACCGGCCACTCTCCAATGTTACCATCAGAAGTGGACCAGATTCTCCTCGTGGTGTCTCCGGCATCATCAGGAACCCACCTCCTTAGCGGTGGAAACTGTCTTGGAATATTTGCTCTCACTGTCCAATGCTGGCCTCAAAACCACCTCAATCAGAGTCCACCTCAGTGCCATCACTGCGTTTCATGAGCCTATTCTCGGAAAACCCCTCACGGCTCATCCTCTGGTTTCCAGATTTATGAGAGGGCTCTTCAATATCAAGCCGCCTCTCAAGCCTCCTCCTGTCGTCTGGGACCTGAATGTGGTTCTCTCAGCACTCATGAAGCCTCCGTTTGAGCCTCTTGCCACAACTTCGCTCAGGCTTCTTACCTGGAAGGTGCTTTTCCTAATTGCCATCACCTCTGCCAGGAGGGTTAGCGAACTGCATGCACTGGTTGCCGACCCACCTTTCACTGTTTTTCACCATGACAAGGTTGTTCTGCGTACCCACCCTAAATTCCTTCCCAAGGTGGTCTCAGCTTTTCACCTTAACCAGTCCATTGTGCTACCCGTCTTCTTCCCTAAGCCTCACTCGCATCCTGGGGAACAGGCGTTGCACACACTGGATTGTAAGCGTGCCCTTGCTTACTATCTTGATCGTACCAGAGCTCACCGATCATCTCCTCAGCTATTTGTATCTTTCGATCCCAACCGTTTAGGTCGTCCTGTCTCCAAACGGACACTTTCAAATTGGCTTGCTGCCTGTATTGCCTTCTGTTATGCTCGGGCCGGTCTCTCACTGGAAGGAACTGTCACGGCCCACAGAGTCCGAGCTATGGCTGCTTCTGTAGCTTTCCTCCGTTCCACGCCCATCGAGGAAATCTGCAAGGCGGCCACTTGGTCCTCAGTTCACACGTTCACTACTCACTACTGTCTGGATGCGTTTTCCAGACGGGATGGACACTTCGGCCAATCTGTGTTACAAAATTTATTTTCCTAATGGCCAACCATCCCACCTCCCTCTTTGTTAGCTTGGAGGTCACCCATGTGTTAAGAATATGCTGCCTGCTTGTCCTGGGATAAAGCACAGTTACTTACCGTAACAGGTGTTATCCAGGGACAGCAGGCAGATATTCTTACGTCCCACCCACCTCCCCGGGTTGGCTTCTTAGCTGGCTTATCCTAACTGGGGACCACGCACTCCTCCGTCGGGCGGGAAGGCACTCGCGCACGCGCGGTGCGGCCAACTAGAAACTTCTAGTTAAAAAGGTCCGTACCGAGGGCTCCGTCGGTGACGTCACCCATGTGTTAAGAATATCTGCCTGCTGTCCCTGGATAACACCTGTTACGGTAAGTAACTGTGCTTTACCTTCTTACAGCTGCTGTAAGAAGGTAATTTAAATTCGCGGCTACAGGGCGGGGAGATTTGTCGGACTGGGACTGTTGTCGGTCGGGGAAGCGCCACAAAAGTAAGGGGACCTGGCCGGCTGTGCTGCACCCGGGGCGGACCGCCTCCCTTCCTTGGTACACCACTCGAGCCACGGGGCTACTCTCCTTCTCCTCTGCCTGCAGCACAGAGAGCCGAACAGAGGTCTTCCCGACTTCAGCGCTGACGTCGGAGGGAGGGAGAGCTTTGTTTAAGCCCTCCCTCCCCTCTGTCAGTTCTGACATCGGGAAGACTTCCGTTCGGCTCTGTGCTGCAAGCAGAGCAGGTAGGGAGAAGAGGAGCCGCGCGACTGAGTACATCCAGCCCCGCAGGAACCCCGCGACCCTCGGAGGCATCTCCACGGGAACCCCACGACCCTAGGGGGCATCCCCATGGGATCCCCGTGACCCGAAGGGGGAACCCGCGGGATGCCCGCGGGATTCCCGTCGTCCCTGTTCCCGTGCAGCTCTCTAGTTTGGAATTGAAAGCATCTTCAAGGAAGTGGGCTTTGAGTCTGAATTTGAATATTGCCAGAGATGGAGCTTGAGGTACCGAGTCAGGCAGTTTATTCCAGGAATACGGTGCAGCAAAAAAGAATACATGTCCAGGTAAATTTGGGTGTCTGGTAACCAGTTCTACCTTTTTTTTTTATTTATATCAGTTCTACCTTTAAGGATTGGCTGGGTGTGTACAGATTTTTTCTCACGTAAACAACAAGTTCTAAAAAATATTTTTCATGTGAGCAACAAGTTCTTAAAACCAACAATTTTCTAGATTTGCAAGTATTTTTGTGTGCGATCATGTAAAATCTGTGAGCAATGCTCATAGAATGTATGATCTCTGCTTAGAGGCAACATAGCTGGTAACCGTAAGCATATTTCTTCCTCCCTTTTCATTTTTTCTTTTCTTAGTTGTTTGGCATTTCTCTTTTCCCCTTCCCTAATTGTCCAGCATATCTTCCTGTTACTTCCCTCCCCTTCCTAATGGACAAACATGTCTGATTCCCCTTTCTTTTCCAGCGGTCCAGCATAGCTCTTTCTCCCTTCTCTTTCTTGCTTAATGGTCTAGTAATTCTCCTTCCTCCTCCCTCCAAATGTTCCAACATGTCTCTTCACCCCTTAACATTCCTCCACACTCTCTCTCTTTTCGAATGGGCCAGCATTTGTTCTCCTCCCTCCCCTGCTGGCAATGGTATCTCTCTTGCTGCCTCCCCACCCCGATGTACCTTCTTAAAAGATTTTTATGCTTGGAGCATGACTTAGCAGCACTACAGCAATGTATATGCATTGCTGGCACCCTGCCCCATAACTCTTCACTCTGACAACTTCCTGTTTTTGCAAAGGCGGAACCATCAGAGTGAAGCATAACAAAACCTCTTGCAAAGGTACACCTGGGGTTGAGGGTGGGGAAAGGCTTGCGAGGGGCATTAATGTTGCTGCAACAGAGAAGGTGCTGGGAGCAGTAATGTAACCCATACAGTTAAAAAAAAAATTTTTTAAGTACCTGGCATGCTGTCAGCGTCAGGTCATAGGACGGAAGGTTCTGCAGCCGGCAGGGTCAGGTTGATGCTGTGTTGAGATGACAGGGGAGCTGTTCTTGTATTGCTGTATGGTACGGCCACACTTCGTATGCTGTGTGCAATTCTGGTCACTGTATCTCAAAAAAGATATAGCGGAATTAGAAAAGGTATAGAGAAGGGCGACAAAAATTGATAAAAGGGAACTTGTATACCACCTTTTTTTTGTAGTTATAGATCCACACTCAAAGCGGTTTACATACAGGAACGTCAAGCATTTTCCCTATCTGTCCTGCTGGGCTCACAATCTGTCTAATATACCTGAGGCAGTGGTGGATTAAGTGACTTGCCTAGGGTCACAGGGAACAGCATGGGGTTTGAACTTACAACCTCAGGTTGCTAAGGCTGTAGCTCTAACCACTATACCATACTCTCCTCAGAAGGGATGGGACGACTTTGAGGACAGGCTAAAGCGACTAGGGCTCTTCAGCTTGGAGAAGAGATGGATCAGGGTGATATGATAAAATACTGAGTGGAGTGGAAAGGGTAGATGTGAAACACTTGTTTACACTTTCCAAAAATAGTAGGACTCTAAGGGGCATGCAATGAAGCTACTAAGTAGTAGATTTAAAGCAAACCAGAGAAAATATTTCTTCATACAATTTGTAATTAAATTCTGGAAATCATTCCTGGAGAATGTGGTGAGATCAGTTAGCGGGGTTTAAAAATGGTTTGGGTAATTTCCTAAAAGAGAAGTCCGTAGGCAATTATTGAGATAGATGGTTTGGGTAAGCAGCATAAAATCTGTTTTACTACTTGGGATTTTGCTAGGAAAGAACATAAGAATAGCCTTACTGAGTCAGACCAGGTCTGACCTAGTAGCCCAATCTCATGGTGGCCAACCCAGGTCACTAGTACTTGGTCAAAACCCAAGGTGTAGCAATATTCCATGCTACCAATAACAGGACAAACAGTGGCTTCCCCCCATGTCTTCCTCAATAACAGACTGTGGACTTTTCCTCCAGGAATTTGTCCAAACCTTTCTTAAAACCAGCTACGCTATCCGCTCTTACCACAACCTCTGGCAACGCATTCCAGAGCTTAACTATTCTCTTAGTGAAAAAAAATTTCCTCCAGTTGGTTTTAAAAGCCTGTAACTTCATCGAGTGTTCCCTAGTCTTTGTAATTTTTGACGGAGTGAAAAATCGATCCACTTGTACCCGTTCTACTCCACTCGTGATTTTGTAGACTTCAATCATATCTCCCCTCAGCTGTCTCTTTTTCAAGCTGAAGAGCCCTAACCGTTTTAGTCTTTCCTCATACGAGAGGAGTTGGGACCTGGGTTTGCCACAGTTGGAAACAGGATACTGGGCTTGATGGGGGTACGGGCTTTAAACTAGGTGAGTTGGGGGAGGGTACGGGCTACCAATACTATTTTGGAACTGAACTAAGTAAACACTGCATTGGGTCACATTACAATTCTGGGTCTAAGGGGAGTACACGTAGCAATTCTAGGTCTAGAGGGAGTACACACTGTAATTCTGGGACCAGCGAGAGTGCACACGCTGCAAATTGCACTAAAGGAGCTCAAGTAGCCCAAACGGGAATACCCCCACAGGGTACACACATTACCAAGTCTCTGATAGGAGCGCACTGCAGTTATGGGGAGTCCGGGATAGGTACAAGCTGTAGCTCTGGGTCTAGGGAGTGTAAGAGACAAGCGAAAAATACTAATGGTGGTCTAGTTGATATAGAGGGATTGTCCCCACTGAGATACAACAAGCACACAACATGGAGGGCTATGTACGTCAACGCCCACAGTCTGGGAAACAAGATCCTAGATTTGGAGACAGAAATGAGGAATGCCGACCTGGATGTGGTGGCGATATCTGAGACCTGGCTCACAGACTCCCACGCGTGGGACATGGTCATACCAGGTTACAACTTGCTTCGTCGGGACAGGGAGGGCAAAATGGGAGGTGGGGTAGCATTATATACTAAAGATGACATTAAGGTCACCAGAATCACAGATGTACAGTACACTGGGGAATCCCTTTGGGTAAATTTGGCCAGAGGGAAGGACAAATGCCTATATCTTGGCGTGGTATACAGACCCCCAAAACAACAAGAAGACCTAGATTTGGAATTAATCGGAGATATAGAGAATATCACCTTGCGGGGGGACACAGTATTGGTAGGTGACTTCAACATGCCCGATGTGGATTGGGTCACGCTTTCCTCTGCTTCCGGCAGCAGCAGGAAGCTATTAAACTCTTTGAATGGAGCAGGACTCAGGCAACTGGTAATTGAGCCAACAAGGGATCAGACAATTTTGGACCTGGTACTTACCAACGGAGAAAGTATCACAGAGGTCTCGGTGGGTGAAACTTTGGCCTCCAGTGACCACAATATGATTTGGTTCAATCTCAGGAAAGGTTTCACGAAATCTACCACATTGACCAAGGTTCTCAAGTTCAAGGACACAAATTTCCAGGACATGGGAGACTTCGTTCACCAGGCGCTACAAACCCAAGCAGATACCGACAGCGTGGAAGAAATGTGGTCAACTTTGAAAACCACCATACAGGAAGCAACAAACCGCTATGTTAAATCAGTAAGCAAACGAAGTAGGAACAACAAGCCACAGTGGTTCTCTATGGAGATCTCAGACCTCATCAAAGAGAAGAAAAAAGCATTCATCTCTTACAAACAATCAGGGACACAGGACTCCAGAGTAGATTATCTGACCAAATCAAGAGCCGTCAAAGCGGCAGTTAGAGAGGCCAAATTCCGCATGGAGGAGTCTCTAGCAAAGAATATCCAGAAGGGAGATAAATCCTTCTTCAGGTATATTAGTGACAGGAAAAAGAACTCAGGCGGGATAGTACGACTCAGAAAACCAGACGGAGACCATGTGGAGACGGACTCGGAAAAGGCCCAACTGTTAAATGAATACTTCTGTTCAGTCTTCACCCGCGAGGTGCCGGGAATCGGCCCTCAACCACATACAAGGATTAAATCAGTAGACCCGTTTAGTAATTTCAAATTTACACCCAGCAGCGTCTACTGCGAGCTGTCAAAAATCAAGGTCAACAAGGCAATGGGGCCTGACAACCTACACCCTAGGGTACTCAGGGAGTTGGGAGATGTCTTGGCGGAACCACTATCCGCGCTCTT
Organism: Geotrypetes seraphini; assembly: GCF_902459505.1. Classification (NCBI taxonomy): domain Eukaryota; kingdom Metazoa; phylum Chordata; class Amphibia; order Gymnophiona; family Dermophiidae; genus Geotrypetes; species Geotrypetes seraphini. Next base: position 46,391,354 of record NC_047085.1, read on the forward strand.
TAATCTCTCCCTTAGTACAGGTAACGTCCCGATGGACTGGAAGACGGCTAACGTCATTCCACTACACAAGAAAGGCTCCAGGGTGGATATGGCAAACTACAGACCAGTGAGTCTCACTTCAATAGTGAGCAAACTAATGGAAACCCTAATCAAACACCAAATGGATAGGATCATGGACGAGGAGAATCTGCGGGATCCCCGCCAACATGGATTTACTAAGGGGAGATCGTGCCAATCCAACCTGATCGGCTTCTTTGACTGGGTGACGAGGAAGCTGGATGTTGGTGAGTCCCTGGACATCGTCTATCTGGATTTCAGCAAAGCATTTGATAGCGTGCCACACCGCAGGTTGCTGAACAAGATGAGTTCTTTAGGTTTGGGCGACACTTTAACAAAATGGGTTGGGAACTGGCTTGGAGGTAGGCTTCAGAGGGTGATGGTGAATGGCACTCCCTCCGAGATGTCGGAGGTGATAAGTGGAGTGCCACAGGGCTCCGTCCTAGGCCCGATCTTGTTCAACATCTATATAAGAGACCTGACAGAAGGGCTTCGAGGTAAAATAACATTGTTTGCCGATGATGCCAAACTGTGCAATGTAGTGAGCAAAAGCACAACAGACAAAAAAGCAATGACAGACGATATGGTGCATGACTTACTGCTGCTGGAGCACTGGTCTAGGTCCTGGCAACTCAGTTTCAATGCCAAAAAATGCAAAGTCATGCACCTGGGAAGCCAGAATCCATGCAAGATCTACACCCTAAATGGCGAGATCCTGACAAGAACTGTAGCAGAAAGAGACTTGGGAGTGATTGTCAGGGAAGACATGAAGTCGGCAAACCAAGTGGAGCAAGCTTCATCCAAAGCAAGGCAAATCATAGGTTGCATACGCAGGAGTTTCATCAGCCGTAAACCTGAAGTCATTATGCCACTATATAGATCCATGGTGAGACCGCACCTGGAGTACTGTGTGCAATTCTGGAGGCCGCATTACCGCAAGGATGTGCTGAGACTGGAGTCGGTCCAGAGAATGGCCACCAGGATGGTCTCGGGACTCAGGGAGCTCCCGTACGAGGAGCGGTTGGGGAATTTGCAGCTCTACTCACTCGAGGAGCGTCGAGAGAGGGGAGACATGATCGAGACATTCAAATATCTCACGGGCCGCATCAAGGTGGAAGAAGACATCTTCTTCTTCAAGGGTCCCGCGGCAACAAGGGGGCATTCGTGGAAAATCAGGGGCGGGAAACTGCACAGTGACACTAGGAAGTTCTTCTTCACTGAAAGGGTGGTTGATCGCTGGAATAGTCTTCCACTTCGGGTTATTGAGGCCACCAGTGTGGCGGATTTTAAGGCCAGATGGGATAGACATGTGGGATCTATCCGCAAAGATAGATAGTGAGGATCACTGGGGTGGGCAGACTTGATGGGCCTTGGCCCTTATCTGCCGTCTATTTCTATGTTTCTATGTTTCTATGATCTTCGGTCTGTCCCAGTGTGGCAATTCTTATGTTCTGGTGCTGCAGGGCGCATTGGGGAAATGACAGTGTTGACGTCAGGTTGTGGCCATAGCTGAAGCTTGCAGCTGGGAGAAGGGCTGAGCAGCTGGGTGCTGGAGCAGGTGAGTGCTGGGTCCGTGGGCTTCCTCTGTATCTGGGGAATGTAGGCCAACTTAAATTATGGGCTGGTGACATCACAAACTCAGGCATTTGTCGCCCTTGATCACCAGTGCCCTGGTTCAGTGTTTCATCTGCTCCATAGGTTAAGCTGGCCCTGCTCCCAGTCAGCTATTTTTAAAACATTTGGTATCCTCATAAAGCTATCATCTCAAACAAATCTTTTGGTTTGATTTTAAATATTTATATTTTTGATGGGCTAAGATGGCACAGTACAATAAATGAATTGATTCAGGGATGAATGTAAATCTTAAATAGCAGTTTTCATTACCATGTGTCCAAAGGCCAGGCACATATATCTTGTCAGAGATGAGAACTGCCCTGTTTAAAACTTTCTGTGGAGGCATCCCAAGATTAATATGTATTGCAGAGAACATAAAGTTCAGTTCTCTCAGTTTGGGTAAACATTTTAGACCTTTTCAGCTGGACATGCATATGATCCTGTTTCCAGTAGTTGAATCATCCTTATTGGAAGGACATTTGATTTTGTTTTATATGATATGCTGCCAGGAAATTATTTTAATTAGTTTAGTCGGAGTACCTCATCCCTGTTCATACTAATAACTTTCTGCCAATATTGTTTCTGCTTCTGGTAATATGGGCAGTTATGGTGATTTGGACTAATTGGAATCCTCCTTGAACTTTAATTGCTAGCAGACTTTTTCTCTTGTCATCAGAACAGTCATACACAGAAATATGTGTATGACTATAAAATACCTATAAAATTGTCCTGGGTTATATACATGCATAAAAGATTTTTTCTCTTGATGCAAAACACATACACATGTTATAAAGTTTTCATATTTCTGAACATATTTAGACAGAAAAGTTATGTTTGCCTTCGAGCAGGTGTAACATTTTGTGGGAATTTTCAAGAAGGTATACTCAAATATAAACCAAGATTTTTGAACTAAAAAATGGCCCCAAAATTGTGGTCTCTGTTTATATTCGAGCCAACTTCTATCCTGCTTCTACCACAGGCCCCCTTGAAGAATGCTGGTTTAGAGGTTGAGATACATTAAAGAATGACAAAGGATGATTTCTCACAGTTATCCATGGGGACAGGAACAAATTCTGTCTCTGTGTCATTCTCTAGTCCAGCGATGAGGCGGGGCAGGAGCAATCCCTCTAAGCTCCTGCCCAGTAGCCTCCGTAGTAAAAAAAAAAATGGCTGCCACAAGATTCCTTATTTTTTTAAATACAGAGACTGCCAGACAGGAGCGTAGAGGGATTGCTCCTGCCCCACCTCACAGCTGAACCACTAGCTACCTAAGGTAGGTCTACAGGGGGACCGGGAAGGGGTGGGCTGATTAGCTAGTTGCATGAGCAAAGTTGCCATGAGGGAGGAAGGAATTGATGGCAGCTCCGGCTCCCCACAGCACTGGACCACCAGGACAGTACTGGAGGCCCAGAGGGAGAGGGAGTGTGTCCGGGAAGAGGGACAGACTGGCTAGCTACACGACTGGACTACCAGGGCAGTACTGGAGGCCTGAAGTGGGTCTGGGAGAGGAGTGTCTGTTAAGGGGTGGGGGACTGGCTGGCTGCTTGGCTGCAGAGCCGGCAGAAAGGACACCAGGGAAGGGAGGAAGGGTTGCTTCTGCCCCGGTACCGATACTTAAATATAAGCTATCGGTTTATATTCGAGCCAACCTTTTTTTTTTTTCCCTTCCTTTTTTGGGGGGAAAAAGGTTATCTTGTTTTGTATTGAGATATGTTTATATTTGAGTATATAAGGTATATAGTTATAGAGGTGCCTAGACCACGTTTATAAAATGGATATGTGCAGTGTGCCTGCACAGCTAAAGTGCCCTATTGAAAAATTACTCATCTGAAATGCACCCAGATATTGTATAAACTGGTTGGTAGGAATTGTAGTTTATACAGTAGATGTTTCTTCTTTTTATCTCCTGTTAAGTACATACACAGTTTATTCCTATATATATTAATATGATGCGTGCATGCATGGGCATGCGTGGGAGCAATGGTAAGAAACTATAAAGCAATTTATAATATACCATGGATAAAATAGAGCCCAGTTTAGGCAAAGAGGACACACACTTTCTAGCCCTCTGGTGGTGAGCCAGGAGCAGGAGCTATTCCTAATCCAGGCTGGCAGAAGAAGCAATGTGTCATTAGCTGAGTCTGTAAACACTTGCTGAAACATTGCAACAGAGAGGCCTCTTATGGGATAGAGGAAAATGCCTAAAAGGAAGTATATTCTGCAGCCATAGCGTAGTCATGTGGTGGGTGAAGGGGAGGAAGACTTTGAAGGATATGTAATATGGGCAGGGATGCTATGCTAATAAGAACCTAAACAAAACCCGCGAGAACTGATGGCAGCCATTCAGGGAGCGGCACAGGGTCAGGCTGGAGTGCAAAAAGCTCACTCCTGCCTTGTGCGCCGTTGGTTACAAGAAATGATGAGCCAGCCATCCAGCGAGGGAGGGGCAGAGCGCGGAAAGCTCGCTCCTGCCGATACACCACTGGACCACCAGAATTTTAAAATGTACCCGGGGGGGAATTGTTAGTCAGCTGGGACGGATCCCTCCTTTCCCGGTCTACCACTAGACCACCGGGACAGGGTAGACAGGGTACAGAACCTGGAAGGGTACAAACTTGTGGACAGGCTGCAGAACCTGCAGGGAGAAGGGCTGGCAGCATAGCCTGGTAGGGCTGGGTACAGAGCTTGTTAGGGAAGGGGCGGGGGGGGGGGGTGATGAGCCAGGCAAGAAATGTGGGGTTGGGTGCAGAGCCTGGCAGGGAGTGAGGGGGGCTGGGTGCAGAGCCTGGTATATTTTATTAAATATATTAGTACACAGTTTGGTTCAGAATGGTTTTTTTTCTTGGTTTTCCTCCTCTAAACCTAGGTGCGTCTTATGGTTAGGTATGTCTTATAGTGCGGAAAAATACGGTAATTAAAATTTAAATAATCCTTTTTCTAAAATGAATCAGTAAGACAACCTGATGCAAAGAAAATATCCCCAGAAAAAAAACTACCGGAATCTGCACTTTCCTCCTAATTGATTGAAAAGCCTATAAATCAAAGATCAACCATGGGGTGTGTAGTAGAGAGCTGCACGGGAACGGGGATGACGGGAATCCCGCGGGACCCGCGGGGATCCCGCGGGTTCCCCCTTTGGGTCATGGGGATCCCGTGGGGACGCCCCCTAGGGTCGCGGGGATCCCGTGGGGACGCCTCCGAGGGTCGCGGGGTTCCTGCGGGGTTGAATCGCAGCGGGGTTGGTCGAGCCGCGAGGGTAGTCTCCTTCTCCTTACCTGCCTTGTCGCAGCACACATCCGAACGGAAATCTTCCCGATGTCAGCGCTGACGTCGGAGGGAGGGCTTAAGCAAAGCCCTCCCTTCCTCCGACGTCAGCGCTGACATCAGGAAGACTTCCGGTCTGCTGTGTGCGGCAGGGCAGGTAGGAAGAAGGCAATGGCGTACGAAAGAGGGGGGATGGGGCGGTCCGCCCCGGAGAATGTGCACAGCCGGTCAGGTCCCCCGATCGACCGACAACAGGCCCGGCCGACAAATCTCCCTGCCCTGTAGCCGCGAATCTAATTACCTCTTACAGCAGCTTCACTACTCCAGCTGCTGTAAGAAGGTAATTTAGATTTGCGGCTACAGGACAGGGAGATTTGTCCGACCGGGCCTGTTCTGTTGTCGGTCGGGTGCAAAAGCGCCACAAAGGTGGAGGCAGGGAGGGAGGAAAGGTGGAGTGGAGAAGAAAAGACGCTTAAGGGGGGAGAAGGCCGCTGAAAGTACTGGGGAAGACAAAGGGGTGGAAAAGAACGCTGAAAGGACATGGGGTAAACGGGAGGAAGGGGGGGGAAGGACCCTGAAAGCACTGGGGAAGACAAAGGGGTGGAGAATGCCACTGAAAGGACATGGGGAAGGCAGAGAGGGGAGAAGGATGCTGCCTGACAGGACATGGGAAAGATGGTGGGGGAGAAGGACACTGAAAGGAAATGGGGAAGAGGGAATGGGAAGAAGACGCTGGCAAGGAAGAAGACAGAGGTGCCAGACTATGGGGGGAGCGGAGGGAAAAAGATGGGTGCCAGACCAATTTGGGAGGGGGGAGAAAGGGAGAGGCACAGTAACAGAGCAAATGGAAGACACAGAGAGAAGAGAGGCAGTGGATGGAAGGAACTGAATGAGAACATGAAGAAAGCAGAAACCAGGCAATAAAGGTAGGAAAAAAATTATTATTATTTTTTTTTTTGCTTAAGGATAAAGTAGTATATTAGTTGTGTTGATAAAAATTTATAAACATTAGAGGCTCTGGTAGAAACCCGTTTACAAAGTATGTATTCTTCCCAATTAATATTTCCAAATTAATAAAGTCTTTTTGCTTATTTTTAAATGGGTTTCTACCAGAGCCTTTAATTCAGTAGCATAATTAAATGAAATAACTATTTCTGTAGTTTATAGGGACAGGCGGGGACGTAGGGGATTCCTCGCGGGGACGGGTGGGAACGGAGGGGATTCCTCGCGGGGACGGGTGGGTACGGAGGGATTCCTCGCGGGGACGGGTGGGGACGGGTGGGAGTCCTCACGGGGACGGGTGGGGACGGGTGGGACTTTGGCGGGGACGGGTGGGGACGGGTGGGATTTCTGTCCCCGCGCAACTCTCTAGTGTGTAGGAGCTGGGGTTGAGGGGAGAAAATTAAACATTAAAATAGAGGCTTCCTTTAACTCTCAGCTGTGCTTTAAGCTGATGTTATGGTAAACACTAACTTGCAACCTAATATACTAAACTAGGCTCTAAAGCAGTTTTTATATGAAACTCTGAGACTTTAAAGGCTACATTATATATCTAAACTACTTTACTGAATAAGCGAAGTAATTTTTAAAAAGATAATAAAATTACCGTATATACTCAAATATAAGTCAATCCGAATATAAGTCAAGACCCCATTTTCCCCCCAAAAAGGAGGAAAAATGGTTGACTTGAATATAAGTCAGGCGGCTTAATATTCAAGTGTTCTATCAGGCTTTGCACCCAGCCCCCTCCCTGCCAAGCTCTGCACCCAGCCCCCTTCTCTCCCTCCCTTGACAGGCACTGCACCCAGCCCCCTTCCTTCCCTCCCAGGCTCTGCACCCTGTCTCCCCTCCCTGCCCTATCTTCGTACCTCCTCTGCTGATCCCTGGTGGTCCAGAGGTGCAGTGGGCAGGAGCCAGTAAGGAAGCCGCACAGCGCCAAATTGCACTTCTACTTGGTGTCTAAGAAACTCGATTTCATGGCAGCCATTTAGCAGCGGGGCAGGAGCGCAGAAAGCTCGCTCCTGCCCGCTGCACTTCTGGACCACCAGGGATTGGCAGAGAAGGTACAACGGGCAGGGATGGGGGCCAGGGTGCAGAGCATGGCGGCGGCAGCCTTCAATAATTCTGGGAGGGAGGAGCCGGCTCACATATAAACCGGGAATTTTGGGGATCACAAAAACCCAGTTTTTATTCGAGTATATATGGTACTTATTTAACAAAAAATTTACCTATTTTCAAGTTTGATTGCAATTTCCCAACAGGCAAGATACTCACCTGTAAAGTTCTCTTCCCCTCAGTAGGTGCTCTCTCAGCACCTTTTCAGGATTCAACAGCGAACAGCTGCAAACAAAACACAATGCTGTCCTCTGCACTTTTGAGTTTCACAGAGGATGAGGGTCCCAACTTTTCTGTTTCATGCAGAGAATCACTATTTCTAGGCATATATCTCACAGTTCCAGCAAAGAGTGAACTTTTGTCCCTCTGATGACTCCAGTGTGAAACACCCCTATTCTGTTGGCCTTTGTGTTTTGAAATCGATATCTGTTGAAATTGATACCAGTGAATGACTGAGATATAATATCGATTTAAGTCTTAAATTAATATTATGTCTCAATCACTGACTGATAGTGATTAGTGCAGTGAGCTTAGTACCTGGGGAATTGGGTTTAATTCCCACTGCAGCTTATTGTGACTCTGAGCAAGTCGTTTAACTCTTCATTGCCCTAAGTATAATACTTAGATTGTGAGTCAAGTAGGGACAGAAAGTACCTGCATATAATAAATGTAAACCCCTTTGATTGTACCACAGAAAGGTGGTATATTAAATCCCATTACCCTTACAATGGGAAAAGTAGAACTTACTGTAGTAGAGAAAAGCTATATAAACTAGTGCTACCCGATTCACGATTCGAATCGGTTCACCGATTCACTTCAGGTGAATCAATTCGAATCGATTAAAATTTAAAAAAAATTGGTTCCTGATTCAGCTGACCCTCGCCCCTAAAGCAGGAGTGGCAGCGCTGCTCTTGCTGGCCGACCGTTGCCGCAGCTGCTTTAGAAGGCGAAGGGGGAGAGTCAGTCGGGAAGTGCTGCTATCTGGCTTCCCCCTGACCGTTTCCCTCCCCTGGCGTTCGGCTTCCTCCACCCTGGCCTCCCTGCACAGCTTACCTTCGTGGAACAGCCTGCAGATAAGATCGCAATGCTAGCGATCTTTTCACTGCTTCTGAGCTGTTTCCTCCGCGATCCTGCCTCTGATGTCAGAGGAGGGGCAGGACCGCAGCAGAGGAAGCAGCTCAGAAGCAGTGAAAAGATCACTAGCATCACGATCTTATCTGCAGGCTGTTCCTCGAAGGTAAGCAGTGCGAGGAAGTCAGGGGGAAAGCCGGACACCAGGGGAGGCCAGGGGGAACACACAGGCCTTCCCGGGGTTGTGGGTGTGAGCAGTTCTTCCGGGTGGGGGGTGGGACAAGCCTTCAGGGGGGACAGGCAGGCAGACCTTTGTGGGGGGGTGGGGGTGGATGCAGGCCTTCAAAGGGGGGTGAAAGGCCCTCAGGGGAAGGTGCAGACCTTCAGGGGGGAACAGACCTTCAAAGGGGGGGGCAGGCAGGCAGACCTTCGAGGGTGGGATGCAGGCCTTCAAGGAGGGACAGGCCTTCAAGGGGGGACAGGCAGGCCTTCAGGGGTGGGATGCAGACCTTTAAGGGGGGGACAGGCAGGCAGGCCTTCGGGGGGATGCAGGCCTTCAAGGGGGGGACAGGCAGATCTTCATGGGTGGGATGCATACCTTTAAGGGGGGACAGGCAGGCAGACCTTCAAGGGGGGACAGGCAGGCCTTCAGGGGTGGGATGCAGACCTTTAAGGGGGGGACAGGCCTTTAAGGGGGGGACAAGCCTTTAAGGAGGAAGCAGGCCTTCAGGGATGGTGGGACAGGCAGGCCTTTAGGGGTGGGTGCCGTCCTTCAGGGGGAGGTACAGGCCTTCAGGGGAAAGGGGCCCTGGGGTAGAAGTAAACGGAGGGAGGGAGGGAAGGGGGATTCAAAGTGACGTGCATATGTTGGACTTTGGGGGGGAAGAAATAATGGGTCTGAAAATAGAGGAGAGGGAGAGAGATGATGGACAATGGGATTTAGGGAGGAAAGGAATAGAAAGGGAGAGAAGTTGGACACAAGGGATGGTGTGGAGGGTGGGGAAGAAATACTGGATAGGAGGGTAGTTGGGAACAGAAAGGGAGAGATGATAGACCCTGGGGTGATGGGGAAGGAGGGAGAGATGCTGGATGAAAGGGTAGTTAAGAAAAGGTGGATCTGTGGAGGGAGACAAAAAAAGGAAAGATGCCAGACCTCCTGGGGAGGGAAGGGAAACGGAAGGGGAGGACAGAGATGGAAGATGGATGGTTAGCATGGAGAAAGAAGAAAGAAGGAGAACCTGGCAAGCAAGTTATCAGAAGACAACCAGAGCCTGGGACCACCAGGATTTGAATATTGACCAGACAACAAAAGGTAGAAAAAAAATTTTATTTTCTGTTTTGTGATTACAATATGTCAGATTTGAAAAGTGTATCCTGCCAGAGCTGGTGTTAGACTGCAAACGTGACCTAGAATTTAACAGAGAGAGGAAAAGTTGTGGTTTTTTTTTTGTTGTTGTTTTGTTTATACCACAGCGCCAGTTTGGTTAGGAGAATGCAAAGGGGGTGAAGAGGCTATAAAATAAACCCTCCAGGATGTTTGAAAAAAACAAAACAAAACACCCAATTGGGCAGGAAAATTGAATCGAATCGAAAAACCAATTCAATAGGCTGAATCGAATCAAAAAAATTTTTTCCTGAATCGGGCAACACTAATATAAATTAGCCCCTCAGAAATGAAGCCAAGAAAGGGTATAACCTGTATGAATAACTTTGTTTCAAATTTCTCTGTCTTTCAATAAAACATTTGTATGACAGTCCTAACAGAGGGGAACTTTGTTTCTTTCACATAACTTTTCTTTTTTAAATTCAACTGTATTATAAGGTTTTATTTTACTTTGAAAACTGAGAACAAATAAGGTAGTGTTTTGTCAGTTTTAAGTGCTTTAGCAGATGTATTGTCTTGTTTTATTTATAGTCCTTGAGCAAATCTTCTCTGAATTCAGTTTTCAGACAATTACTATCGTGCAGAACTGATAGATGCTTTAGCAAATTCTGTGACCCCTGCAATAAGTGTCAACAATGAAATCCGGACGCTTGAGAACTTGAATCCTGATGTCCGCCTCATCCTTGAGGAAATCACGCGGTTTCTAAACATGGAAAAACTTCTGCCAAGTTTTAGGCACACTATAACAGTGAGGTATGTTTTATATTTTAACTGCATATATATACATGCTCATGTATACCTAATGAATATTTGGTAAGAAATAGATTTTGAATATTAGTCAAGAGTTAATTTTATTTATGGAATTAGATGGCCCTAAGAGACTGGAAGTGGTCCTAGGAAGGATGATTGTGAGACTAATGACCTGTGTATTGGAAATAGGAAACTGCTAGCAGTATGTTTGTTACTGTCATATTTATATTGTTGACTTGTCTCTGTTTTTGTTATTTTCAGATTATGCTGTGATTATGTTTTAGATGATTATTATTTGTTAACTCTGATATTCATCCTGCTTTGTTGTTTCTTTACTCTATCTACATTTGTATTGGCCATTTATATTTGTAGTTAATTTTGTATTCTGCTTTTTGACCTTGTGCCAACTTTTCAAGTGTTCATAAAAAGCCTATCTATGCAAACTGGGTATTTGCCTCCGTTTCCCTATATGGAAGATGGGCTAGTAAAGCATGCATCTTGACAAAGGGCAGAAGTATGAGTATGCTTAACTTTTGGGTGTTGGAGTTTACTAGGATTCATCATAATTTATTTGAAGTTTGCTACTACAATTGGAGTTTGCACCATTATCTTTTTGAGGGAAAATGGGGGAGCTGAATGAACTGGCCAACCTTAGTGTGGATTGAGTCTCGTTGAGCCTGGAGCTAAAACTTGCAACCACAGTGCATGTGCAGCCTTGGTATATCTTCATTTTAGCCAAGCCCAGTGGACCTTATCAACATAGTGGACTTGGGCTATTGGAAGTCTTTGGGATGTAATAACTGCCACCAGTTCTCTCTAATACGCTGTCCCAGTGCATGGTTCTTTCCATTCTGACAAAAGGAATACCTTCCAAATCTCTCAAATTAAAACGCCTCTGACACATGCATCCAAACTGGACCGAGCATTCATATAGATCAGTGGTTCCCAACCCTGTCCTGGAGGACCACCAGGCCAATCGGGTTTTCAGGATAGCCCTAATGAATATGCATGGAGCAGATTTGCATGCCTCTCACTTCCATTATTTGCAAATCTCTCTCATGCATATTCATTAGGGCTAGCCTGAAAACCCGATTGACCTAGTGGTCCTCCAGGATAGGATTGGGAACCACTGATATAGATAGTTTCACACCCATGATATATGGTGTCCTCAGGAACAACTTCACCTGATAAATCTTCTAGAGCTAAGAGCAATTTGGAACTCTCTGAAAGCTTTGAGATTTTGTCCAACAAGGTTATGTTCCTTGAAACAAACAACATAGAAACATAGAAGATGACGGCAGAAAAGGGCTACAGCCCATCAAGTCTGCCCACTCTGCTTACCCACCCCCTGTCTATGCCCTAATGACCAAATTTCCTTATCTTGACCCTCGTAGGGATCCCACATGGGTATCCCATTTATTCTTAAAGTCTGGCATGCTGTCTGCCTCGATCACCTGCACTGGAAGCTTGTTCCAATGATCAACCACTCTCTCTGTGAAGAAATACTTTCTGGTGTCGCCATGAAATTTTCCGCCCCTGAGTTTGAGCGGTTGCCCTCTTGTGGCCGAGGGTCCCTTGAGAAAGAAAATATCATCTTCCACTTCGACACGTCCCGTGAGGTACTTAAATGTTTCAATCATGTCTCCCCTCTCCCTACGTTCCTCGAGAGTGTAGAGCTGCAATTTGTTCAGTCTCTCTTCGTACGAGAGACCCTTAAGCCATCTATTTTGTAAATAAGCAGGGAGGAACAAGTTTATACCTTCTGTGTTGGGAGAATGTGGAAGTAGGCCATTTCTCATGGAATGTCCTTCAAGGCCACATATGTGACAAAAAAGGAGAACATCCTGGCAGACAAATTGAGTTGAGTCTTCCTTCCTAATGAGTGATCTTTGGATGATGGCATTTGCCACAAGGTTTTTTTTTATAGTGAGTCACATCCTTGATAGATCTTTATACCACTCAGTTCAACAAGAATATACCCTAGTTCTGCTCCAGGAAGGGGACACATGACAAACTAGTCTCAGATCCTTTCTTCTTCATTAGGCAAAAGGTCTACTGTATATCCTCTGATTCTTTTAATAGCAAGAACTCTTCTAAAGCTCAGACAAGATCGGGTAACCATGATTCTCATAGCTGCTATTTGGCCAAGAGAGGTCCGTTTTAGCTTCTGCTGGATCTCTCTGTGAGAAGTCCAATAAGACTGGAATATTTTCCTATCTCTGTGCATGTCCCATGTTTTCTTGAATTCAGAGACTATGCTTGTTCTACCACCTCCAAGGGAATGGTGTTCCACAAATCTATCATCCTTTCTTTGGAGAAATGTTTCTTTAGATTACTCCTGAGTCTACCCCCTTTCATGCTTACTGTGACCTCTCACATAAGAATATAAGCATTGCCATATTGGGACAGACTGAAGGTCCATCAAGCTCAGTATCTTGTTTCCAACAGTGGCCAATCCACATCACAAGTATTTGGCAAGATACCAAAGAGTAAAACAGATTTTATGCTGCTTATCCTAGGAATAAGCAGTGAATTTTAGAAAATTATTCATACTTTTTAAAAATCCTGCTAATCTAACTTATTTTACCACATTTTGTGGTAACGAGTTCCAGAGTTTAATTACATATTGAGTGAAGAAATATTTTCTCCAAATTGTTTGAAATTTACTACTTAATAGCTTCATTGTGTGCTTCCTAATCCTTATGGTAACATAGTAAATGACAGCAGATAAAGGCCTGAATGGCCCATCCAGTCTGCCCATTAGTTATTCTGATTAGAAATACATGATTAAGTTAACTTGTCTCTTCTTTGATATTTCTGGGCCATAGACTAAAGTCCATCTGATAATGTCCTAGGTTCCAACTTCTGGAGTTGCCGTCCAAGCTCTCACCAGCCTATCCAACCATCCCGTTGTTTGTAGGATATCTATTGTAAAGTCTGGCCAGTAACATCCTTATGTTCCAAGTTAGTGGAGTTTCTATTGATGCCCTCCCCAGCCCATCCTACACCGAATCAGCACATATGGGATACAAACCATACAAGTTTGTCCAAATACAGGCCTTAGTTCTTTAATTTATATCATTTGTTTGTTTTCGAATTAGAGATCCCTTGTGTTTATACCATGCTTTTTGAATTCCATCACCGTTTTCCTCTCCACCACCTCCCTCGGGAAGGAATTCCAGCCATCCACCACCCTCTCCATGAAAAAGAATTTCCTAACGTTACTCCTATGTCTTCTTCCCTGCAACCTCAAATTATGCCCTCTAGTTTTACTATTTTCCCATCTCTGGAAAAGATTTGGTTCTGTATTAATACCTTTTAAGTATTTAAATGTCTGTATCATATCTCCCCTGTCCCTCCTCTCCTCTTGAATATACGTTTAGGTCATCTAGTCTTTTCTCGTACTTCTTTTGGTTCAAGCCTCTTACCATTTTTGTCGCCTTCCTCTGGACCATTTCTAGTCTTTTTATATGCTTTGCCAGATACGGCCTCCAAAACTGAACACAATATCCAAAGTGTGGCCTCACCAATGACCTATACAGGGGCATCAATTGCCTGCCCAGATACAGGGACATCAATTGCCTGCCCAGATAAGTTCACAAGACTTGCTGATGACCTTCCGGAAAATGCTGAAGACCCATCTCTTCAATTGAACAGTCCCAACGGACAGCCTCCTCCTTGTTCCCCTTCCTTATTCTCCCCTCCCCCTCCTCCATTCCCATGCTCCTCCTCCATTCCCATGCTCCTCCTCCCCTTCTCCCCCTACATCTTCTCACCTGTCTCTACAAATGCATGTGATTTTTGTCCTGTTATTTTATTATGAATGTCAATCAAGGTAATGGCGGAATAGAAATCCCTAATGTAATGTAATGTAATGTAATTATAACCCGTCCTGAGCTCCCGGGAGAACGGGATAGAAATCTAAATAAATAAATCAACACCTCCCTTCTTCTGCTGGTTATTCCTCTTTCTATACAGCCAAGCATCCTTCTGGCTATAACCAACGCCTTATCACACTGATTAAATGCCTTTTGATCCTCAGACACAATCACCCCAAGGTCCCTCTCTCCGTCGGTGCTTATCAGCCTCTCACCTCCCAGCACATACGGTTCCCTTGGATTTCTACACCCCCCCCCAATTCATCACTCTGCACTTCTTCGCATTTAGTTGCCAGATGTTAGACTATTCTTCTAACTATTGCAGATCCTTTTTCATGTATTCCACTCCCTCTGGGGTGTCTACTCTGTTATAAATCTTGGTATCATCTGCAAAAAGGCTAACCTTACCTTCTAACCTCGGATCTTGTAATACATTAGTTTCTAAGAATTTCACTATCCTTTCCTTCAGCAACGTTTCCATTATTTTTCCAGTAACCAAAGTGAGGCTTACCAGCCCGCAGTTTCCTGCTTTATCTCTGCAACCACTTTTGTGAAGAGGGACCACATCTGCTCTTCTCCAGCAACATATACTGTATTTTTGGATAGTTCAAACAAGTGATTCATGTCTACACACTTCACTCCACTCTGTAGTTTATAGATGTCAAACCTTTTCCAACCTGAAGAGCCCTAGCCTTTTAGCTTTTCTTCATAGGGAAGTCATCCCATCCCCTTAAGGTTTTTTTATTGCCCTTCTCTTTACCTTTTCTAATTCCTCAATATTTTTTGGTGTTGGTTCAGAGACTCTTTTCCACTGAAAGAGTCTATACATTCTGTGCATTTATATCTTGGAATTTTTGAGATGTCTCAGTTATATGTATTATCCCAGGACAAGCAGGCAGCATATTCTTAACGTATGGGTGACGTCACCGACGGAGCCCCGGTACGGACCTTTTTAACTAGAAAGTTCTAGTTGGCCGCACCGCGCATGCGCGGGTGCCTTCCCGCCCGACGGAGGAGTGCGTGGTCTCCAGTTTCTTCGTTTCCGCGGAGCGAAGAAGACGCATGTGCTTTTCAACGGCTGTTGAAAACTCTCAATTTGCCTTCCCGCTCGCGATTTTTGATCCAATTTTGGTTCTATTTTTGTCTTTCGACTTCATTCTTCTAAAAAAAAAAAAAATTCTTTTCGTGTCTTTTTTCCTTATTTTTGCAGCCGGCCCCGGCGGGGCCTGTTGTAATCATCCAAGCCTCCGGGTTTGATTTCGCGGAGGCCGTGTTTCCCTTCATGCCCCCTCAACCGGGCTTCAAGAAGTGCCAGCGGTGTGCACGCCCGATCTCTTTAACTGACCCACACAACTGGTGCCTTCAGTGTTTGGGTCCAGAGCATCGGGCTGACACCTGCACCCGCTGTGCTACTCTCAAGAAACGCACTCTTAAGAACCGGCAAATACAGCAAAATATTCTTTTCGGTACCGGTTCTACCATGGATCAGGCCCCGACGTCGACGGCACCGCCTAAATCGGCACCGACCACATCGACACCGCCTGATCCTCCTTCGGGGTCGATAGCGCCAGGTAAGCCGGCTAAGAAGCCTTCCACTTCCCTTGAGCGACCTCCAGCTACAGCGGTGACCCCGGTTCTTCCGACGTCCCGCCGCTCCCGTAAACGCTCCGCTCCGATCACGGTGAGTGCCTCGTCATCGGCCTCCTCATCGCCGGAGCGTCGAGCAGCACCTATGGTACCGAAGAAATCTAAAGCGGTACCGGTGCCCCCATTGGAGGACCGAATCTCGGCCATCCTCCAGGACAAGCTTCAGGAGCAGCTACAGAAGCAACTCCAACAGCTCCTTCCAAACTTACTGGCACCGCTCCTTCCGGTACCGGTCCAGCCCGAGCTTCGCACCGCTCCACCGGTATCCACCCCCTCGGTACCGTTGAACACATCCATGCCGGTCTTATCTGCTCAACCTGCACTTCAGACTTGCTCGGCAGAGGACCTTTCCCAGGCCCCAGATCGACGCCGGTCGTCTCGGGATCGGGATAGGCACCATTCCTCCAGGGACAGAGATCGACGCCGGTCTTCATCCCCCGGCACCGTATCCATGCGATCTGGCAAGTCCCTTTCTAAATCCCGCCATACTGAACCGGCTATCAGGGACCCAGACCTATGGGAACAATCCCCACTCGGTACCGAGGAGGATGCCTCTTCTACAGATGAGGAACCCTCCATGGCTGAAACCACTTCTAAGCCTGAGCAATCCTCCTTCACGAAGTTCCTTCGGGAGATGTCGGCGGCTCTCTCCATCCCCCTTGAGTCCGACTCTAAGAAGTCCCAGGCCTTTTTAGAAGCTTTGGACTTCGACCAACCTCCCAAGGAGTTTCTTAAACTTCCTGTACATGATATCCTCCGGGAAACATTTTATAAAAATTTGGAGACTCCATTGACTGTTCCAGGTGCCCCTAAAAAACTGGACAGCTTATACCGGGTCATCCCTATTCCGGGATTTGACAAACCCCAATTGCCACATGAGAGCCTCCTTGTAGAGTCCACTCTCAAAAAATCTCAAGGCTCCAGCGTTTATGCCTCCACCCCTCCTGGCAGAGAGGGAAAGACAATGGACAAATTTGGAAAGCGCCTGTACCAGAATGCCATGCTGGCTAACAGAGCCAACAATTACACCTTTCATTTTTCATTTTATATGAAACACCTGGTCCAACAACTTTCTGCTCTAGAAAAATATATACCTGAGCGTAAGGTCCCACTCTTCCAACAGCAGATTTCCAACCTCCTTCAGCTCAGAAAGTTTATGGTGCGCTCGATTTACGACTCCTTCGAGCTCACTTCACGAGCCTCCGCACTGGCTGTGGCCATGCGACGCCTAGCCTGGCTGAGGGTGTCTGACCTTGATGTAAACCACCAGGACCGTCTCGCCAACGCGCCCTGTCTTGGTGACGAACTTTTTGGGGAGTCTCTTGATACCACAACACAAAAACTTTCGGCTCATGAGACCAGATGGGACACCCTCATTAAACCCAAAAAGAAAACTCCACCGACACGACCATACAGACCTCAGTCCTCTTATCAACGTCGATTCTCTGCCAGGCCGCTGAATCCTCCTCAGCAGCAATCTCGCCGTCCTCGCCAACAGCAGCACACTCAGGCTCGCTCTCAGTCTCACCAGGCGACCAAGCCTCTCCCTCAGACTAAACCTCCTCAGCCCTTTTGACTCCTTTCTCCAGGGCATAGCCAGTCTCCACCCTTCGATGCCTCTTCCTCAACCTATCGGAGGCCGCCTCACCATCTTTCTCCAACGCTGGGAGGCCATCACATCAGACCTGTGGGTTCTCAACATCATCCGCCACGGATACTCACTAAGGTTCCAGACTCTTCCCATAGATCATCCTCCCGTAGAGTCTGCTTCTCACTCCTCCCAAACTCCTCTCCTCCTCAGGGAGGTCCAATCCCTCCTCCTCCTCAATGCCATCGAAGAAGTTCCTCTAGACCAAAGGGGTCAGGGATTTTACTCCCGCTACTTCCTGGTACCCAAGAAAACGGGAGATCTTCGTCCCATCTTAGACCTCAGGAACCTCAACAAGTGTTTGGTCAAAGAAAAGTTCAGAATGCTCTCCCTGGCCACGCTTTATCCTCTTCTATCTCAACACGACTGGCTATGTTCCCTGGACCTCAAGGAGGCCTACACTCACATCCCAATCCATCAGGCTTCGCGTCGCTACCTCCGATTCCAAATACAACATCACCACTATCAGTACAAGGTACTGCCCTTTGGTCTCGCATCATCACCCAGGGTGTTCACCAAGTGCCTGATTGTGGTAGCGGCTTTTCTCAGGTCCCACAACCTACAAGTGTTCCCATACTTGGACGATTGGTTGGTGAAAGCACCTACATCTCCGCTTGTGCTACAAGCCACTCATCAAACCATCTCTTTCCTCCATCTCTTGGGGTTCGAGATCAATTATCCCAAGTCACATCTGCTTCCTACGCAGTGCCTGCAGTTCATCGGAGTAGTTCTCGATACCAATCAGATGAGGGCGTTCCTTCCTGCCGACCGGCACCGGACGCTACTTCACCTTTGCCGGCAGTTGCTCCTTCATCCATCCATCCCTGCTCGCCAGATGATGGTCCTTCTAGGCCACATGGCCTCAACAGTCCATGTGACTCCTCTGGCACGACTCCACCTCAGGATACCTCAATGGACCCTTGCCAACCAATGATCACAGACCACGAATCTTCTTTCTCATCCCATCTCTGTGACATCGTCTCTTCAGCAATCTCTTCAATGGTGGTTGAACTCCTCAAATCTCTCCAGGGGACTTCTCTTCCATCCGCCTCCTCATTCCATGGTCATAACCACGGATGCTTCCCCCTATGCATGGGGGGCCCACTTGGGCGATCTCCGCACCCAGGGACTTTGGACCCCTCAGGAGCGTCAACATCACATCAACTTCCTGGAGCTCAGAGCCATGTTTTATGCTCTCAAGGCTTTCCAGCATCTCCTCTACCCTCAGGTTCTTCTCCTGTGCACGGACAACCAAGTCGCCATGTACTACATCAACAAGCAAGGCGGCACCGGATCTCGCCCCCTTTGTCAGGAGGCCCTCCGAATCTGGACCTGGGCCATAGCCCACAATCTGTCCCTCAGGGCTGTCTATATCCAGGGCGAACAGAACTCCCTGGCCGACCAACTCAGCCGCATCCTGCAACCTCACGAGTGGACCCTGGACCCTCCTACTCTCCACTCCATTTTTGCTCGCTGGGGCACCCCGCAAGTGGACCTATTTGCAGCTCCTTACAACCATCAGCTGCCCCAGTTCTGTTCCAGACTCTTCTCTCCGCATCGTCTGACCCCAGATGCATTCCCACTCGACTGGACGGATCGGTTCCTCTATGCCTTTCCTCCACTCCCTCTGATGTCGCGGACCTTGTTCAAGCTCCGCAAGGACAGGGCCACCATGATTCTCATCACCCCCCGGTGGCCCCGACAGCACTGGTTCTCCCTCCTGCTCCAGCTCAGCTCCAGGGAGCCCATTCCTCTTCCTATGCTTCCTACTCTGCTTACACAGCAGCATCAGTCTCTACTGCACCCCAGTCTGTCTTCCCTCCACCTGACTGCTTGGTTTCTCTCGGGCTGACCTCTCCAGATACCCTGTCTCAGCCTGTCCGTCGCATTCTGGATGCCTCCAGGAAACCCTCCACGCTCCAATGTTACCATCAGAAGTGGACCCGGTTTTCCTCTTGGTGCCTCCTGCATCATCATAATCCCACCTCATTGGCGGTAGAGACCATTCTGGACTATCTGCTCTCTCTGTCCGAGGCTGGTCTCAAGTCTACCTCAATCAGAGTCCACCTCAGTGCCATCACTGCGTTTCATGAGCCTATCCTCGGAAAACCTCTCACGGCTCACCCTCTGGTTTCCCGCTTCATGAGAGGCCTCTTCAACATCAAACCACCTCTACAGCCTCCTACTGTCGTCTGGGACCTAAATGTGGTTTTGTCAGCCCTCATGAAACCTCCTTTTGAGCCTCTTGCTACTACTTCGCTCAAACTTCTCACATGGAAGGTGCTTTTCCTCATTGCCATCACCTCTGCCAGGAGGGTCAGTGAACTGCATGCACTGGTCGCCGATCCACCGTTCACTGTTTTTCACCATGACAAGGTGGTTCTGCGTACCCATCCTAAATTCCTTCCCAAGGTGGTTTCGGCTTTTCACCTCAACCAATCTATTGTATTGCCTGTCTTCTTCCCGAAACCCCATTCTCATCCTGGGGAACAGGCGTTACACACACTGGATTGTAAACGTGCCCTTGCATACTACCTTGACCGTACCAGGGCTCACTGATCCTCTCCTCAACTTTTTCTGACCTTCGATCCCAACCGTCTGGGTCGTCCTGTCTCTAAACGAACGCTGTCCAATTGGCTTGCTGCCTGTATTGCGTTCTGTTATGCTCGGGCCGGCCTGTCACTGGAAGGAGCTGTCACGGCCCACAGGGTCAGAGCTATGGCTGCTTCTGTGGCTTTCCTCCGTTCCACGCCTATTGAGGAAATCTGCAAGGCGGCCACTTGGTCTTCAGTTCACACGTTCACTACTCACTACTGTCTGGACACCTTCTCCAGACGGGATGGACACTTCGGCCAATCTGAGTTACAAAATTTATTTTCCTAATGGCCAACCATCCCCCCTCCCTCTTTGTTAGCTTGGAGGTCACCCATACGTTAAGAATATGCTGCCTGCTTGTCCTGGGATAAAGCACAGTTACTTACCGTAACAGGTGTTATCCAGGGACAGCAGGCAGATATTCTTACGACCCTCCCACCTCCCCGGGTTGGCTTCTTAGCTGGCTTATCTTAACTGGAGACCACGCACTCCTCCGTCGGGCGGGAAGGCACCCGCGCATGCGCGGTGCGGCCAACTAGAACTTTCTAGTTAAAAAGGTCCGTACCGGGGCTCCGTCGGTGACGTCACCCATACGTTAAGAATATCTGCCTGCTGTCCCTGGATAACACCTGTTACGGTAAGTAACTGTGCTTTCTGTTCTAGTTTTTTTCAAGGGTATACATCTAATATAATAAAATGGTAAGCCGCGCATGCGCACTTCCTGTGCGTGCGCCGGTTTTCCGTGAGCTATAGCGACCTGCAGGTAGGACTGCGCATGCGTGGCTTACGGTTCAGTTTTTCGGTCTGGCCTGCTCCCTGCTACTCCTTGCCGTATTGTATTTTTTAGTTGAAAGACGCAGTGGTGGCTCCTCTCACGATCCCCGCCTGCGTCGGACTTCCGACGCAGGTGGGGTTCATGAGAGGAGCCAACGCCGCGTCTTTCAACTAAAAAATACAATACGGCAAGGAGCAGCAGGGAGCAGGCCAGACCGAAAAACTGAACCGTCTTTCAATGCCGTCTTTCAACTGAACGTCTTTCAACGCCGCGACTCACCCCCCCTTTCCCCCCGCCGTCCCTACCCGACACAACTGAAACCCCCGTTGACCCTCCCACCACTACAAGGCTGACAAACCCGGCAGGAGCAGCAGCGTCCCAGGCACACTAAACACTGCTTCGGGTCTTCTACTGGCCTAATTTCCTCTGCCGCGTCCCTGATGACGTCAGGGTTTCAGTTGTGCCAGGTAGGGTCGGCGGGGGGGGAGGAGGCGGGTGGGGGGAGTCAGGCAGGCATCGGGGGGGAGGTTCAGTGGAAGGGGAATGGGAGGCAGGCTGGCATCGGAGGAGGGATGGGGGGGTTAAATGGAAGGCAGACAGGCAGGATGGCATGGGGGGGGGTTCCATGAAAACATGCTGCTCAGGGGGATGGGAGGCAAGCAAGCAGGCAGGCATGGGGGTGGGGGGGTTCAGTGGAAGGGGAATGGGAGGCAGGCAGGCTGGCATCGGAAGGGGGTAGGGGGTTCAATGGAAGGCAGACACGCAGGATGGCATCGGGGGGGTTTCCATGGAAATATGCTGCTCAGGGGGATGAGAGGCAGGCAGGCTGGCATGGGGGGGTTTCAATGGAAGGGAAATGGGAGGCAACGGAGGGGATGGGGGGTTTTCTATGGAAGGCAGGCTGGCATCAGAGGGGGAGAGGAAGAAGGCACTGGGGGCACTAAGGACATAGAAAGAGGCACTATGGACATAGGAAGGGGCACTAAGGACATAGGAAGGAGGCACAGGGACATTCACAGACAGAAAAAATGACAGACAGGCAGCATGCAAGGAGAGAGACAAATAAAAAAAATACCCAGACAGACAGACATGAAGGGAAGGAGGGGGCCGACAAAGAAGAGGACTAGAGAGTTGCGCGGGGACAGAAATCCCACCCGTCCCCACCCGTCCCCGCCAAAGTCCCACCCGTCCCCGTGAGGAATCCCTCCGTCCCCACCCGTCCCCGTGAGGAATCCCTCCGTCCCCACCCGTCCCCGCGAGGAATCCCCTCCGTCCCCACCCGTCCCCGCGAGGAATCCCCTCCGTCCCCGCCCGTCCATATAAACTTCAGAAATAGTTATTTCATTTAATTATGCTACTGAATTAAAGGCTCTGGTAGAAACCCATTTACAAATAAGCAAAAAGACTTTATTAATTTGAAAATATTAATTGGGAAGAATACATACTTTGCAAATGGGTTTCTACCAGAGCCTCTAATGTTTATAAATTTTTATCAACACAACTAATATACTACTTTATCCTGAAGCAAAATAAAAAAAAAAGAAATATAATTCTTTTCCTACCTTTGTTGCCTGGTTTCTGCTTTCCTCATGTTCTCATTCAATTCCTTCCATCCACTGTCTCTCTTCCTTCTGCATCTTCCATTTGCTCTGTTACTGTGCCTCTCCCTTTCTTCCCCCTTCCAAATTGGTCTGGCACCCATCTTCTTCTCTCTGCTCCCCCATAGTCTGGCATCTGTCTTCTTCCCTGCCAGTGTCTTCTCCCTACTCTCTCTTCCCCATTTCCTTTCAGCGTCCTTCTCCCCCCATCTTCCCCATGTCCTGTCAGCGTCCTTCTCCCCCCTCTGTCTTCCACATGTGCTTTCAGTGTCCTTCTCCCCCCTCTGCTTCCCCATGTCCTTTCAGCGTCCTTCTCCCTCTCTGTCTTCCCCATGGCCTTTCAGCGTCCTTCTCCACCCACCCCCCTGTCTTCCCCATGTCCTTTCAGCGTCCTTCTCCACCCCTTTGTCTTCCCCATGTGCTTTCAGCATCCTTCTCCCCCCTCTGTCTTCCACAAGTGCTTTCAGAGTCCTTCCCCCCCCCCCGCCCTTCCCATGGCCTTTCAGCGTCCTTCTCCACCCCTTTGTCTTCCCCATGTCCTTTCAGCGTCCTTCTCCACTCCTTTGTCTTCCCCATGTGCTTTCAGCATCCTTCTCCCCCCTCTGTCTTCCACAAGTGCTTTCAGATTCCTTCACCCCCCCCGCCCTTCCCATGGCCTTTCAGCGTCCTTCTCCACCCCTTTGTATTCCCCATGTGCTTTCAGCGTCCTTCTCCCTCCTCTGTCTTCAAGTGCTTTCAGAGTCCTTCCCCCCCTCCTCCCGTCTTCCCCATGGCCTTTCAGCGTCCTTCTCCCCACTCCTTCTCTACCGCCCCGGGTGCAGTACAGCCGGCCAGGTCCCCTTACTTTTGTGGCACTTCCCCGACCGACTGACAACAGCCCCGGTCCGACAAACCTCCCTGCCCTTAACTGCGAATCTAAATTACCTTATTACAGCTGCTGTAAGAAGATAATTTAGATTCGCGGCTACAGGGCAGGGAGGATTGTCAGGGCAGGGAGGATTGTCGGACCGGGGCTGTTGTCGGTCGGTCGGTCGGGGAAGTGCCACAAAAGTAAGGGGACCTGGCCGGCTGTGCTGCAACCGGGGCGGGGTGTGGCGGGGCGGACCGCCCCCTCCCTTGGTAGCCACTCGAACCGCGAGGCTACTCTCCTCCTTACCTGCACTGCCTGCAGCACAGAGCCAAACGGAAGTCTTCCCGACGTCAGCGCTGACGTCGGAGGGAGGGAGGACTTTGTTTAAGCCCTCCCTCCCCTCCGACGTCAGCGCTGACGTCGGGAAGACTTCCGTTTGGCTCTGTGCTGCAAGCAGAGAAGGTAGGGAGAAGAGCCGCGCGACTGAGTACATCCAGCTTTGTTTAAGCCCTCCCTCCCCTCCGACGTCAGCGCTGACGTCGGGAAGACTTCCGTTCGGCTCTGTGCTGCAAGCAGAGAAGGTAGGGAGAAGAGCCGCGCGACTGAGTACATCCAGCTTTGTTTAAGCCCTCCCTCCCCTCCGACGTCAGCGCTGACGTCGGGAAGACTTCCGTTCGGCTCTGTGCTGCAAGCAGAGAAGGTAGGGAGAAGAGCCGCGCGACTGAGTACATCCAGCCCCGCAGGAACCCCGCGACCCTCGGAGGCGTCCCCACGGGATCCCCGCGACCCTAGGGGGCGTCCCCACGGGATCCCCGCGACCCTAGGGGCGTCCCCACGGGATCCCCGTGACCCAAAGGGGGAACCCGCGGGTCCCGCGGGATTCCCGTCGTCCCCGTTCCCGTGCAGCTCTCTAAAGAGGACTCGAACCGCAAGGAAGAAGCTGGGAACGCTATAAGGGAAGGGGGGCCATGGAGCAGCTAGACCACGGGAAGGGAGAGGAGCCGAACGGAGCAGCCAGATCGTAGCAGGCCACAACGCGGGGGAGGGGCCTAATGGAGCAGGCCAGATCGCGGTAAGGGAAGGGGTGAGGGAAACTTCTGCACAGGGACCTAGAGGGGAAGCCAAATACCGCTGCTGCTGCACAGGGAAGTCCTGGGGTGGGGGGGAGGGAAATGCTGTTGCTGTTGCTGCTCCACAGGGAAGTGGGATGGAAATGCTGCTGCACAGGGAAATGGAGGCAAAGAATGACTGATAGACAGCAGGAGGGAGGGAGACAGACAGAAAGGAAGAAAGACACAGGGGCAGGGAGAGGGACAGAAAGACAGACAGAAAAAGGGAGCCAAGGAGAGAGAGAGACAGCGGGAGAGAGAGAGAGAGACAGAAAGAAAGAAAAACAGACAGACATATATTCTAGCACCCGTTAATGTAACGGGCTTAAAGACTAGTCTTTATATATTTGTCTATTCCCATATGGTTTGTGATGAAGACTGCTGACAATACTGGAGACTTGGCAGATCTGCTGGTTTGAAAGTAACCAGGGGATTGGTGTTTTTGACAGCTTTTTTGGACTGTGGTGTACCTTTGTATGAATGTGAAATTCTGGTTAGGGGGATATTCTGTTATAAAATGATGTTATCTATAATCATTATCCAATTGTTCTGGGCAATAACTATACATAAGAAGGATGGCAAGGGCTCACAACATACATGACAACAGTGATGGAGCTTGGCATGAGAAATACTACTCCATTTTAGAGTTTTTGAAAGCTTCTGTTCAAGTGCACCACTTTCTCCTTGCTGCTATTGTGCAGGACAGGTTCATTTATCTGCAGAACCAGTTGGATGTGCATCACTGGAGCTCACATCAGACATATATATTTTTTTCTCATTAAATTCAAATTTGGAAGGTTTTTTGAGTCTTGTTGCTGTCATGTGTTGACTTTTCCAATGGCATCTTTAGTTTGGTTTATTTGATTGATTATAATTTTCCTTTCTTTTGTCAACCACTTCAGAAATATTGTCATGCAATAAAGACTAACTTTACCTGACAGGGACAAAGGTAATATTGTCCAGATTTCTAATTTCAACTTAGTGAATTGCAGCAATTATGAAATATTGCAAGAGGATCTTGTGAGACAGAGAGACTGGGCATCAAAATAGCAGATGACATTTAATGTGAGCAAGTTCAAAGTGATGTATGTGAAAGGAGGAACCAGAACTATAGCTATGTGATTCAGGGTTCCACATTAGGAGTCACTGCCCAGTAAAAGGATCTAGGTGTCATTGTTGAGGATACATAGACACATAGAAACATGATGGCAGATAAAGGCCAAATGGCCCATCTAGTCTGCCCATCCACAGTAACCATTATCTCTTTCTCTCTCTGAGAGATCCCACGTGCCTGTTTCAGGCCCTCTTGAATTCAGACACAATCTCTGTTTCCACCATCTCTTCTGGAAGACTGTCCTATGCATCTACCACCCTTTCTGTAAAAAAGTATTTCCTCAGATTTCTCCGGAGCCTATCACCTCTTAACTTCATACTATGCCCTCTCATTGCAAAGTTTCCTTTCAAATGAAAGAGACTCGACTCATGCACATTTATATTACGTAGCTATTTAAACGTCTCTATCATATCTCCCCTCTTTCCTCCAAAGTATACAGATTGAGATCTTTAATCCCCATATGCCTTATCACGAAGACCACACACCATTTTAGTACCCTTCTCCTGGACTACTCCATCCTTTTTATATCTTTTTGAAGGTGCGGCCTCCAGAATTGTACACAATATTCTAAATGCGGTCTCACCAGAGTCTTATACAGAGGCTTCAGTACCTCCTCTTTACTTTTGGCCATACCTGTCCCTGTGCAACCTAGCATCCTTCTAGCTTTCGCCGTCACCTTTTCGACCTTTTGGCCACCTTAAGATCATCACATACAATCACACCCAAGTCCTGCTCTTCTGTTGTGCACATAAGTTCTTCACTACTATTAATTATTTCTATAGCGCTACCAGACGTACGCAGTGCTGCACAGAGTCACAAAGAGTAAGAAAACAGTCCCTGCCAATCTAAACAGGTAAGACAGACAAACAGGATGTCATGGATACAGTTAAGGAGAACCCCTGAACTGTACCGTTCCATCGGGTTTTTGCAGCCCAAATGCATGACCTTGCATTTCTTAGCATTTAGTTTTAGATGCCAAATTTCAGACCTTTCTTCAAGCTTCACCAGGTCTTTTTTCATATTATTCAGACCATCCGGCATGTCTACTCTATTGCAGATTTTGGTATCATCTGCAAAGAGGCAAATCTTACCCGACAACCCTTCAGCAATATCATTTATAAAAATGTTAAAAAGAACAGGCCCAAGAACAGAACCTTGAGGCGCACACCACTGGTAACATCCCTTTCCTCAGAGCGATCTCCACTGATCACTACCCTCTGTCGCCTTCCACTCAACCAGTTCCTTGCCCAGCTCGTCACTTTGGGACCCATCCCAAGTGCACTCAGTTTATTTATTAGACGTCTGTGTGGAACACTATCAAAGGCTTTGCTAAAATCTAAATACATCACATCTAGCGCACACCCTCTATCCAATTCTCTGGTCACCCAGTCAAAAAAATTGATCAGTTTGTCTGACAAGACCTACTTCTAGTGAATCCATGTTGCCTCCGGTCCTGTAATCCACAGGATTCCAGAAACTGACCATTCTCTGTTTTAAAAGCATTTCCATTACAGTGGTGCCTCACACAACGAACTTAATTGGTTCCAGGAGCAAGTTTGTTATGCGAAAAGTTCGTTATGTGAAACGCGTTTTCCCATAACAATACATGTAAAAAAAAATAATTCGTTCTGTAGCATAAAATATGCTAAGATGACATAAAAAAAGATAAATTTTTTGTTATTATTTTTATTTAGATACATCTAAAAACATAATTGTTTTTTAAAACAACACACATTTTTTAAATTTAAAGACAGACTAAGTAGAGTCTAATTTTACAGTGAGAGAGGGCAGAGTCTCAGCTGCAAAAACTGGGACTTAACTGTTCATTTTTTTTTTTTTCTAGCATCGGGGAAGCGGCGAGAGTAGCTCCGCCCCCCCAAAGCAGCCCCCTTTCCTTCTCCCGCTGACTCTCTCTCTGGCCCCCTTTCTCCGTCTGTCTTTCTGTCCCTCTCACTGCCCCTGTGTCTTTCTTTCTTTCTTTCTGTCTCCCTCCCTCCCGCTGTCTGTCTGTCATTTTTCCCCATTTCCCTGTGCAGCAGCATAAGGGGTTAGGGAGTTTCTCAGGCTGGCAAACTGTCTTCTCCTCTCCCTCTCTAATGCTCCTCCTATGCTTTCCTTTTCTGTTCTCTTCCTCCTTCACCATCCCCTCCTCTTTGTCCAATCTCTCTCTCTCTGCTTCTCTCCTCCTCTCTGATTTTCTTCTTCTACCTTGCCTCTCCTCCACCCTCTGATGCTCGTCTCTCCTGATTCCCCCCTCTGGTGCTGGCCGACTCGTGGCTGGCACCCATTGGCTGCTGCGCGCGAGACCTGCCAGCGGCCGGATGCAATGGGAAGCAGTCATCTGTTGGAGGCTGTAGTCGGGAGTCAGCGCCGTTAAAGCTGGTGGTTCTGCTTAGAAAGAACCACGCGCCTGTTTGAAAACTGTCACGCCGCTGGAGCCGGGAGGCGACAGAGAGCAACCGTTGCCAATCCAGCGCGTCTCTCCCCGTCTCCTCCCTGTGCGCGCATGCTCGCTCTCAGGCCTCCCCTCCCCACCCCACCATCCTAACTCATACCTGAGGCCGTCCACCACCAACACCACTTCCGCAGCTCGCTCGCGCTTCGATACTCCGTCCCCTCTGACGCGGGCCGCCTCGCTGGAAACAGGAAGTGTTTGGGGGGGAGGGCTAGATGCTGGATAATCGGGGGAAACAAGTGAGAGAGGGCAGTTAAGCGCAGTGCCTGCGCAGAAGGATGCAGCTCGGGCGACTTCGTTGTGTGAAACGAAGTCCGTTGTACGAATCAAGACAAGAAGTTCGTTGTGCGCAGCGTTCGCTGTGCGAGGCGTTCGTTATGCGAGGCACCACTGTAATTTGTTTACCACAGAAGTCTGACTTATCAGCCTGTAATCCCTACTTCTTCCTTACTTCCATTTTTGTGGAGAGGGACCACATCCGCCCATCTCCAGTCCTCCAATACCCCACTCCCAACTCTAGAGACTCATTGAAATGGTCAGTCAGCGGAGCTACCAGAACTTCCCTAAGTGCCTTCAGCACCCTCAGATGTACACAATCTGGCCCCATCGCTTTGTCTAGGTTTATTTTAGCTAGCTCCTCACAAACACAACCCTCTGAAAATCGATCAGGGTCTATTACACCTCCATCCCTAGTCACGTTTGTCTTCTGCAGTCCCACTCCCGGCGCTTCAGCCATGAACACAGAACAGAAATATTTGTTAAGCAATTCAGCATTTTCTTTATCAGCTTCTACATATTCCTCCCCTTCACCATTGAGTCTCACAATGCCACTTTTGCACTTCTTCCTATCACTAATATATCTAAAAAGTGTCTTGTCTCCCCGTTTTACCGTGTCAGCTATTTTTTCTTCCATTTGTATCTTGGCTTTCCTGACTATACAATCAGCCTCTCTTAACTTTTCCAGATATTTTTCCTGTCTTCCTCTTTCTGCGATCTTTTGTAGTTTATGAAAACTAACCTCTTATTCCTTACCTTCTCAGCTACTACTTTTGAAAACCAAAACGGCCTTCTTTTCCTCTTACTTTTACATACTTGCCTCACAAAAAGGTTTGTTGCCCTTACAATCGCTCTTTTCAGTTTTGCCCACCGCATTTCACTCCTTCCAGACGGTCCCATCCAGACAATAATTCCTTGATGTAAACTCCCATCCAAACAAAGTTAGTTTTTCTCTTTAAAGATGCTTATCAAAATCCAAACTGAAGTCCCAAATAAAAACAGGACAACAAAAATGCTTCTAATGTTGCTAATGCCTCCAATTTATGGAAGTTAAAGCAAAATCCAGAAATAAAGAACCCATACTCCAACTACTTTCCAACAGATTTGGGAGAGACTGATGAGACCATGAGAGATGTACCAATAAATAATCAGCAAAAGCCACAATCGTAAATGCCTAAGTCCCTATGTGTACCCCCTGAATCTATCAGTTCCCCATGATTTCCCTAATTAGTGATAGCAGGACAAAGGGCCATCCCGTCTTATACCTCTGTTTATAGAAAACTGGTCAGTAATTATTCCATTGACATGGAATATTCCATTGACATGGCCACCAGTGTGTCCTGATATAAAACCCCATCTGAGACTGGTTCTTGGCAACTGTACTGTTCTGAATTACCCACACCACCTCTTCTAAGATAATAGGTCTATTAAGAAATTGCTTGTCTTCAACACTGACATGTGGCAAGCCCAAACTCAACAGGTAGGTACTACTATCCAAGCCATGATCAATATTTTCCATATATAAACTTGCTAAAAAAGATCCTACCTCTCATCTGATCTTGTTACATTTCTTAATCTGCTTTATAATATTGGCGTGGGCTGTGATCTTTGCAGCAAATTCCACAAAATCTCTAGTATCTTTATTCCTTTATAATACCAAATGCCAATGACATTTGTTTTACTTTCAAAACTTTTTCTTGAGTTTTCTTAAGTTTTTGTCTTTTTCATTATTGGACAAGTTCCTTTCATTTAATGCTAGTATATGAAGCATTGCTGAAAAGAAAAGATAGAGTTGGATAATTACTGTTTTTTTTTTGGGGGGGGGGTTTGATAGAATATTTCTTGTCTCATTAATTTGGTGTGGAACATGCATTTGGGCATCAGTTATCTCATTTTGAAGGCAGCGTCGTTTTACTATTTTGTGCTTTTCAGTTGGATGATGACAAAGCAGATTTTCAGGTGGCTAAATTAGCATTTTTTTCTCATGCAGTAAAATCACATGGACTTTTGCACTTACCAGTCAGGTTGTAGGAATTTGTTTCACTTTAGTATGAAAATCTGTGTTTGTATTTCTTTTAAAATTCTACATGGCATCTTTAATCCTCTTCTTTCTTTATTTTGGAATGTTTACCGATTCTCCTTTGCAAGAGGTAGCCAACAATTTAAACTCTCCCTTCCTTCTAAAAAAGGGATTAAAGGAGTCAAGAGCTTCAGTCAATCTTTGGTCTTTAAACTTTCTCAACTCTGGAATGATCTCCCATTTTTTAAGGAGTTCCAGTTCATTTCAATTTTTCCGTAAATCTTTCAAAACTACTCTATTTGCCAAACATTTTGAAAATTAATTATCTTGAAATGTTGCTATTATCTTCTATTTATCATTTGTAAATCATTCCCTGTTTATTTAATTGCTGTAAACCGAGTCGAGCCTTCTCAGAATAATGACTAGGTATACAAAGTTAAGCTTTAGTTTAGTTTAGTTTTCACTTGGTTATAAATATTTTGAATGACTTGGGGGGGGGGAGTTATCATTGTGGGCTACAATTAAGACAAATTATTTTATCACTAACTTGTGCTATTTTAGCATTGATCCCATTTTATGCAGTGAAGCCTAATTAAGAATAACCCGGCTTAACAGTAAAATACCCCATCTTAACAGTAGCACACATTGATAACTTTCCCCATAAATGAAAGACAACCCTGTGTTTGTGTTTGTATTTCTATAGTATGAAAAGATATTTGCAGCAATTTTTACCAGCCTTCTTGTGATTCAGTAATTGACCTAATAAACTTGGTTTTCCAAAGTTTTAGATCTCTGCAATTCAAACATAATTTTACAGAATTAATGGTATGAATTATTTTTCTTCTAGCTGTCTGAGAGCTATTCGCGTGCTTCAAAAGAATGGACATGTCCCCAGTGATTCTACAGTTTTTAAGTCATATGCTGAATATGGGCACTTTGTAGATGTTCGCATAGCAGCATTGGAAGCAGTTGTCGATTACACAAAAGGTAGAGTCTATTGTGCTTAATATTTAATTCTTAGAAGTTACAAAATAAAAGTAAGCAGAAAACTGTTAAATGTCTACACAAGGAAGTAACTTATTTTTTTAAGGGAGCACTTCAATATAAACCACTCGGAATTCAAATTAATTTGTTGAAATGCTCTCTTACATTGGTGTAAAACTCTGCAACCTCCCAAGCATCGATGCACTGAAGATCACTCTCTTTCCATCCAGCTGATGTCTCATCGTAGGCATACCTCGACATCATAGTCACCTGTGCTCTTGTCATCCGGTACATCAGACTGTTTCCATGCTGTCTCTTCTGGTATTGGCACCATCTCTCCAGGATGAGATTTGAGCTATTGTCATTCAAGAACTTTTGGGGCTACTACAGACGCAGTCTTCACAGGTTTTAAAGGCTTCCATGCCTGCCTCAGCTCAGCCCAAGAATACATTGAAGGGTTGTTCAAGGACTAAGTCACACACCCCTGCTCGATGTCGAGCACGGGGATCAACATGGACTCACTTGAGGCATGCATTGTTATTGGCAGAGGAGTTAACTCCTGGGTCAGACCATCGGCTTACACCTTGACACACAGTTGACGCTTCTCTCGATGCACACTCCTTGATTCACCTAGTGGGGAGTACTTCAAGGAGTCTGACAGATATCTCCAACCATTCAGATGAGAATTTGCCAGAATACTCAGCAGAAGAATCCTATGGTATACCTATTGATCCTTCTCTTCCACCTCAATTATGCAAGTCTCTGCCAGAAAGTATATCTTTTACTGCTTTTGTCAGGCAGATGGGCCAGGCTTTTGACCTCCTTGACTATAAAGCACCACCAGATGAATGCATTAAAGTACCTTTGTCTAGGGTTATGAAGGATACTTTATTTAAGAACTCTCAGTCCAGATAACTCCTAAAAAGATAGACACAATGTATAGAATCCAAAAGTGTCCAGGATTTAAATCAACACCATTCATTAGTTGTGGAATCTGCCCTCAAATGTTCATACAGCTCATGATCTTACACTTCTGCTCCTCCAGTCAGCAAAGCCAGGACATTAGTCTCTTTTGGCAAACACATTTTCCAGTCATCTATATTCATTAGTAGAATTATGGACTACCAATTCTACATGTCCATTTATTTTAAATCCTTACTTAAACACCTCTCAGAGTTTTGAGAAATTCCTCCCTCCAGACAAACTAAAACAATTTCAACAATTATCTAAGACTTGCTCACTACGAGAAAGTATATGGCAAGAGGAATTTTTGATGCATTTGATGTTTCTTCTCGAACATCTGCAATTGCAATATGCCGTTTAGCCTGGCTTAGAGACTCTGATCTGGACACTTGCTTATCTGTACCCTTCTCTTCTACTGCCAACTCCTGATGCCTTCCCTTCTACTTTTTGCTGCACCGTATGCCCGCAACAGACTGTCTGACTCATTACATCAAGCTCCATCTCTGGCAGTATTCAAATCCAGACTCAAAGCGCACTTCTTTGAAGCTGCTTTCAATTCCAAACTCCAACCCACCTGCTAAGCACCAGTATCTGTCTTATCATTCCCTCTGTAATTCCCCCACCTGAGCACAGTGTATAGATGCACCTTCTTGTCCTGTTTGTCTGTTTTGACTAGATTGTAAGCTCTTTTGAGCAGAGACGGTTTCTTCTATATTTTGATGTACAGCGCTGTCTATGTCTATTAGTGCTCAAGAAATTATTAGCAGTAGCAGTAGAAGATTATTTAAAGTTCACAAACACAAATTAATGATAGGGTTTTTATATTAGTTTAGGTATCACTATTCACTTAACAAATTTAAATAACTAAACAACTCACTGATATTAGGATGCAGACAGCAGTCCTGTAGTGAGATGTAAGGGCTCGCTAGTCTTTTGCATTGAGTGCCATGTGTATGATTTTTTTTCCCATTTGGTGAGAGGTCATGTGTGTGTCCTCAGATCAAACAGCTCTTGACTTTCAGAGAACAAGTCCAATCTTTGGAGACTAGAGCAGCAAACTGGGAAGAACTGAGGCATACAGATGGGTATATATCGATTCACACTGGAGTAAGCTAAATATATTGTTGATATTTGGCTGTATGATTTTTGAAATGGACTGAGACTTTGGATTTTTTATGAGGATGGACTGTTTTCACTTTTTTCATTATTATTAACTTACGATTCAGCAATTACAATACAATACAGAGTCTTAAATACTGCAGTTGTCTGCAAGGAATCTTTGCGGTTTGCAATAAGATTTAGATCAAGTTCTTGAAGTTACATTTTTAGAAGGAGAAGTGGTTGTTAGAAGGAAGAGGTGAAGGATAAGAGACTGTCTATAGGGAGAAGAGATATGTCTTAAGTTTCTTCCTGACATCAAGGTAGGTGGTAGGTTATCTTAGGTATATTGGCAGTTTGTTCCAAATGAGAGGTCCTTGGTATTCAAAGGTATCCTCAAACATCGTCTTCCGCCATACTTGTTAAGGTGATGGGAAGAATAGGTAGAAGTGTTGCAATTACTTATTATATTGATATGGGTGCTATAGTAAATTAGTGAATTGTTGAAAAAATTGAGAGGCAAATGATTAAGAAGCAAACTCATAGTAAATCCGTTTTGGGATAATTCATATAAGAGCCTGCTGGGTGAATCCTGTAAAAAGAACAACCCCCCCCCCCCCATGGGTTCCCCGATACTGAATATCCTCTCTTTTCTACAAACACCATATATAGCTAGCACTTCCTGTTGTTTTCATTTTCTGATTTGGGGAGGTGTGTACACATAATTAGGGTTGGGGTTTTTTTTTGTCTTTTTCTGACATAAACATCCTACATGAATTGAAGTTTATAGTGTATTTGGATTTTCAGAAGGCATTTAATAAATTAGTCCCTAAGAGTCACCTATCTGCTATGGTTGAAAGACATAATTCAGAGAATAGGACTAAGTGGTCAGTACTCCAAAAGAGAAAAGTTAATATTGAGTTGTCTCAAAAGAGTTTGTACTATTTCCTATGCTATTTAACACAGTGGTATTCAACCTTTTTATACCTATCAACCGGCAGAAATAAAAGAATTATTCTGTGGACCGGCATCGGTCCATGGACCGGTGGTTGAAGAACACAGGGCTAAGTTGTGGTCCAGACCCCGCCCATCTGTACCCAATCTCCACCCCAGACCCCGCCCCCATAATAGTACTAATTGCACCTTGCACATCCCGTGCCTCATCTGGAAGCCTTCCCTCTGACGTTGCAACGTCAGAGAGAAGGCTTCCGGTTCAGGCGCAGGATGCCCATAGGAGCCACTGCCCGTGGCTTTGTACACTGAATCAGTTAGGAAGAGGGAGCTGGCTCGAAGATAACGCCGCATCGATCGCACCGTGGACCGGCGGTTGAAGAACACTGTTTTGGGCCTGATGCACGTGCTTGCCCTGTGGACCAGCAGGAAATTTCTGTAGACCGGCACTGGTCCATGGACCGGTGGTTGAAGAACACTGGTTTAACATATTTGTAAATTACTTGGAGAAAGAAGAGATGAGTGAGCTGATCAAATTAGCAGATGACACAAAATTATTCAAATTTAGTGAAACAAGAGGATTGTAAGGAATTGCAGCAGCATCTTATAATGATAGGAGATGAACATCTGAATATTTAAAAAAATTACCGTATTTTCACGCGTATAACGTGCGCGTTATACACGATTTTTACAAACTGTACATAACCGTGCGCGTTATACGTGTGAGCGCGTTTTACAACTTTTTTTTTTCAATCCGATCCGGCATCCCCCCTGCGAACCGGCATCCCCCCCCGCTCGCGTCACCCCCCCTCCCTCGAGATCCTACATCCCCCCCCAGCACCACAAAACATCTCTTACCTGATTGGGCACCGGCACCAGCACCAATGTACAGGATGTGCCAGTGCAAGTGCCCGAAGATCCTCCCTCGTTGGGTTGGGCTGGGCTGGGCGGTGCAGTGCAAGAGAGATCCTCCTTCTTCCTGCGCCGGGCTGGACTAGGCTTTGAGCATTTGCGCATGCTCAAAGCCTTCTGGTCTAGCTTTCTCCGAGATAATCTCAGCCCAACCCAACGAGGGAGGATCTTCGGGCACTGGCACTGGCACATCCTGTGCATTGGTGCTGGTGCTGGTGCCCAATCGGGTAAGAGATGTTTTACGGTGCTGGGGGGATGTAGGATCGCAGGGGAGGGGGGGCGACGCGAGCGGGGGGGAGGATGCCGGTTCGCAGGGGGAATGCCGGATTCAAATGAAAAAAAAATGCTCTCTCGGGTAAGCGAGCGGGGGGGGGGAGGATGCCGGTTCGGAGTAGGCGGGAGGAGGTTTTAGCATGCACGGTATACGCGTGTGCGTGCTATATTAAATTTTTTTTTACATAAATTTGTGTTCTCCGTGCGCTATACCCGTGTGCGCGTTTTACACGGGTGCGTGGTATATGGGTGAAAATACGGTAGATGGACAAATTCACACAGGCATATAGAGAAAAATAATACTAACTATGGATATAAAATGCTGGATCCTGAGTTAAGTCACCACCGAAGAATAAGATTTCTTTAATCATTTCAAAATATTGAAATTTTTCAGCACGGTATTAAGTATTGAAAGAAGCAGGTGAAGAGGGTGACCTGCAATCAGATGGCTAGACACATTGAAAACAACCATAGAAATGACGCTGGAGGACCTTACCGCACTAGCACAAAAACGATTTCTTTTTAGATCTGTAATTCTTAATGTTGCTAGGACTCGAACACTAGTCAAGGACACCTAACAACAACAATTAAGTATTTGAAAAGGTATTGAGAACAAAACTGAGAATATGGAATGACTTGCCTTTTCAGATAACAGAAGAATATAATTGCTTTCATATTTGCAAGTTGGTGAAGACGTTCTTATTCATTTTAGTTTATGGGGAAGGTCTTTAGATGGAATATTTTATGTTAATGAGATAATTAATACAATATTTTTAATTTTCCTGATTTTTTTCTATTAATTATTTTGTGATCCAATTTGATGTAAAATTTTCAAATATTAATAAATCAAGTCCATATAATGTGTTTGCATATATCCATGGTGCATTCTCACCTTGAGTACTGTATTACTCTCTACAGCAGAGCTCAAAAATGTTCAGAGAAAAGCAACAAGAATGATGAAAGGAATACCTTTTTTATGAATAACGACCAGATAGGTTAGGACTCTTCACCTTCAATAAGGGAGAACTGAGAGCAGATCTGATTGAAGTAAAAAGAATAATAGTGGGGTAGAATAGTAAATAGAGAACAGTTTAACCTTTCAAATATCACTAAACTAAGAGAACGTTCCATGTAATTAACAGCCTGTAGATTGACAATAAATCATAGAAATTATTTTTTTTCACTCAATAAATAAACTGTGGAATCTTTTGCAGGAGAATGTCAAGGCAAGGCTTGGACAAATTGCTGCAGGAAATTTCCATGAAAAAATATTAGCTTGGCAGATGTAGAAGAGCCATCTCTCATCCACAGAAATTAGTTATGAGAATTTGATCTACTTGTGGGGATCTGTTGGGTACTTTTTATCGGGACAGGCTACTGGCTGAGACTGGATATATAAATCTTGGTCTGGCTTGGCTTTGCTTATTGTATTTTTATGTAAGAAGTGAGGATCACAGGAGTGCTCTCCTCAAAAATGGATTTCCTGTCCTACTAACCCTCTTTCTTTCTCCCCTCTTAAAGTCAATCAATTTGTACCTTTGCTTAATCTTTGTAAACCGCATAGAACTTCACGGTATTGCGGTATATAAGCTGTTATTATTATTATTATTTAATAACATCAACAATGCTATACTTATATTGTCTTGAAGTCCCTTTTATTTCTTTGCTAAAATTTCCACTCATGGACCACAGAA
The DNA here is from genome assembly GCF_902459505.1 of Geotrypetes seraphini. Taxonomy (NCBI): domain Eukaryota; kingdom Metazoa; phylum Chordata; class Amphibia; order Gymnophiona; family Dermophiidae; genus Geotrypetes; species Geotrypetes seraphini. The sequence continues at coordinate 46,428,449 of NC_047085.1, forward strand.
TGATTTTACTTATCAGCAGGAATAAAAAGCTTCATAATGCATTTGGATGAATTCTGTTTGATATATTATTATTTTTGGGAGAGTTCTGGAGGCTAATTAAAAAATTTAGGGGTGGCCCTTATTTTTATTTTTTTACAGAAGAAAGAATCACTTTTTAAGGATTTTTCTTCTTAAAGTCATATTTTTTCTGGTTCCTAACTGATCACAGTTTTTTAATCTCTATTTTTTCTAGTGGACAGAAGCAGTGAGGACCTACAGTGGCTTTTGAAAATGGCTCAAACAGATGCTTTACCATATATCAGGTTAGCATATAAGTGGGGGGTTTTTAATGTATGTTCAATGGGAATGGAAATAGGACTCGATATACCGCCTTTCTGTGATTACAGTTATAGCGATTTACATATTGTATACAAGTACTTATTTTGTACCTGGGACAGTGGAGGGTTAGGTGATTTGCCCAGAGTCACAAGGAGTTGCAGGGGGAATCAGTCCCAGTTCCCCAAGTTCTCAGGCCGCTGCATTAACCACTAAGCTACTCCACTCCAATTTTTTCACTATACTGCGTGTCATAAAAGCAACAAAGAAATTAAGAAATAAAATACATATACCGTATTTTCACGCATATAACGCGCACGTTATACACAATTTTTACAAACTGAGTATAACCATGCGCGTTATATTCGTGAGCGCGTTATCCCCTTTTTTTTTTTACATAGTTCCCCCCCCCGACGTCCGATTCACCCCGCAGGACCGCTCGCACCCCCACCCCGAAGGACCGCTCGCACCCCCACAGCCTCCCCCCCCCATCATGTAGAAGCTGCCTACCGTCGTCCTGCTGCTTCCTCTGCCGGCGGTCCTGCCCCTTCTCTTAGCCCTGCGTCTACGCTGCTTCCTCTTCCGGCGGTCCCGCCCTTTCTCTGACGGGCAGCGACGGGAGAGTTGGGGCGGCGTGCGCGGTATATAAAAATTTATTTACATAAATTACAGTTTCCCGCGCGTTATACCGCGTGAGCGGACTGCTGGGCACAATGGACCTCAGGTCTAACCCAGCAGAGGCATTGCTTATGTTCTTATGAAAGGACTGCGAGTAACAAAAAAGGAGAGAGAAGAAGCAGCTTGATTACAACTGACATCACCATTGTTCCTTCACTGATGTCCAGAGAGCCTTTACTCTAAATAATGACAAAATGCTGACTTGAAATATTGTCTCTATAGGCCCACCTTAAATTTCCTATAAAATGATTCCTTTTGGAGGAGGACAGGCAAATAAGTAAAAAGGTCAGCTTTCTGATGGAATTGAGTCTTAACTCTATGTTAAAATAGTTGTTTGAAAATTTTTAGATTCTGCTTATTCTCAGTTGAATCAGGGACTTTTGACCCAGCTTCAGGCACAAAGAACTCTTACATCTTGATTTAAATAATTCAATTAGGTTTTCATAAAATTGTAATCTGGTGCACTGGTGAAGACCTTGATCAGAAACTTTCCAATCCATGTACTGCATCTGTAGAATATGAAAGATCACATGCAACATTTTTTGACTGAATTCGGATCACATGAGCTGGCAGTTACCAAGACAGGGCTACTGTATATGACCAAAGTTAAACAAAGTAAGAAATTATAGTAATTGTTCTGTAAAGGTACCAGTAAAGTACATATGGTTAAGATGAGGCATACTGTGTGTCATCCTCTTGTCAAATAAAAATGAGACATTGCTGGCTGGAAGCCATGTTTGTCTATGCCCCAGTATCTATTAAAAATGTCATCATCATGGAACATCTGCTTTAGCTGTCATTTTATGGAGTACTATGGCTGCTGCATGTTGCAGTCTAAAAACTAATCTGTTTAGCAGAGAAATTGCTATTAGGCAAAAGGGAGAGTATTTCAAAGGGCTCCAGTTTGCTCAACTTCTGATTTTAGACAGCACATAAAGTCAGTGTACCATATTTGCTGAGAGATTCAAGGTTCGGATTTTTGTTATTTTTTGTGGTATCTATATTTATATACTGAAGGCCAGACCAACTACAAAATTGTAATGTATCATTAAACAAGTTTGTGAGGAGTTTTCTTAACCTCAACAAAGACTCCAAGTTGTAAGCAGTGGCATAACCTTCTATGCTTTCTAGATCAGCCAAACCTTATGTTAAGATTGCTGTTCTTCTGCTTTAGAAAAGATATATACCATTCCAGGTGGATTAAAGTTAGGATGTTCTAAAGCTCAAATTATTTTTCTTTGGGCTACCCCTGGGTTTAACGCTATAGCATTATGCTTTGTGGCACAGGGAATCTATATTCTTATCCCTCACATATCAAGGTTAGGTATGTCCTGAGCATGTTCTTAGGTCCAAGATGACAGTGTAAGGTTACTGATATTATACCATGTCACTGATCACTGCACAACAAAGTTTTTGCTTCCTGAACACTGCTGGGTGTTTCTTATAGAATTTTGGGTGCTGATCATGAATATTACATCAAAAATTACCCATCACGTACCATTTCAGAGAAATCTTCAATTTTGTCGTGATTTTTTCTTATATTTGGATGCAAACAATTTTTTCTCCCATAAGTGTCTTATCAACAACGGTTTGTGCCGCCTGGGTATGTCCATGCATAAAATCTAGCCAGGTTGGAAGCTGTTTTATGGAAGATGACATCCTGGGCATGTCTGGGCAGGTCTGAACGAGCTTGCGCTGTCTCACCATGCTATAATGGTGGCTTCCATACACCGATCCTGCTCATTTGGTTAATATAGATAGTCCGTGTGTGTATATAGTATCAGTATAGTAAAGTATAGTAGTATAGTAGCTGTAGCAATATAACAGTAAGTAAGCTTGATGCTATAGACGTTTTGGTGTCGGGCAATATGTCTCGTCGGTGTCGTAACAGCCGCGACACATTCTGCTATATCTGTGGGGAATATACACTTACGCCTCAGAGACGTTCGATGACTGCCCTTGTAAAGAAAGCCTATCATCTGTATTTTGGCTGCAAAATAGGTGATCAAGACAAGCAATGGGCGCCTCACATTTGCTGTGCGACATGTGCTGTTAGTCTGAGAGCCTGGCTCAGAGGTACTCGAAAGACGATGCCATTTGCTGTTCCGATGATATGGCGAGAACAGAAAGACCATGTGACGGACTGTTATTTCTGTTTGACTAATGTGTCTGGTTTCTCTGCCAAAAACAAGAAGTCAATTGAATATCCTAATCTGCCTTCAGCAATGAGACCCATGCCACATGATGACAGTCTTCCAGTTCCGAAACCACCAGAGGATTGGACCTTAGACGAACCAGATGAAGAAACTGCAGTGCAGGGTTCTAACAGTGACATTGACCCGGATTTTGAACCATCCTCATCAGGCGATCCACATCTGATAACACAGTCCGAATTGAACGATTTGGTCAGAGATTTGGGTCTGTCAAAAGCAAAAGCTGAGCTGCTAGGTTCGAGACTGCAGGAATGGTGTTTGCTATCACCAGGTACGAAAATTTCTGTGTTTCGAGACCGGCATCATGATATAACCAAATTTTTTGCAAGTCGACAGTCTCTGTTTCTGTTGTGACATTGAAGGATTGTTCTCGGTCTTTGGTTGTGATCACAACCCGGAAGAGTGGCGTCTTTTCATTGATTCGTCAATGTTAAGCCTGAAAGCTGTTCTGTTGCACAATGGCAACGTTTATCCTTCAGTACCTGTTGGCTATGCAGCACATATGAAAGAAACATATGAGAATATGGAAATGTTACTAAAGTATGTCCAGTATACCAGGTATAACTGGAATATCTGTGGAGACCTCAAAGTCGTTGCTCTGTTACTAGGACTGCAGCTTGGCTATACAAAGTACTGCTGTTTCATCTGCGAATGGGACAGCCGAGACAGAGAGTCGCACTATTCTAGAAAGAACTGGCCACTCCGTAAAAAGTTAGTTCCAGGACAGAAAAATGTAGCACATGAATCGCTTGTTGACCCGACAAAGATATTTTTGCCTCCTCTTCACATTAAACTGGGACTCATGAAGAATTTTGTGAAAGCAATGAACAAGGAAGGGGAAGGTTTTCGTTATTTAAGACAGATGTTCCCAAGAATAACTGATGCCAAGATCAAAGAGGGTATTTTTGTTGGCCCCCAGATCAGACATGTTATGAGTGACAAGCGATTTGAAGATCTGTTAGTTGGGCCGGAAAAAATTGGCTGGAAAGCCTTGAAAGACGTTGTTGACAATTTTCTGGGCAATTACAGAGCCCCAAACTACATTCAGCTGGTAGACAAACTTCTCAAAGCATACAAGAGAATGAAGTGCAATATGTCACTCAAGATTCATTTCCTCCATTCACACTTGGACTTCTTCCCCGCAAATCTCGGTGCTGTGAGTGACGAGCACGGTGAAAGGTTTCATCAAGACATAGCTACGATGGAGAAACGATACCAGGGCAATTGGAATCCGTCAATGCTTGCCGACTATTGTTGGATGCTACAACGTGATGCACCAGACACTGAATATAAAAGAAACTCGGGAGCAAAACACTTTTAATTCTGTTTCATTTAGTCGCTTGTGCGAAACGTAAACTTGACTATATATTTTATTGTCAGTAAACATAAAAATGTCTATTTCTCATAGTTCTTACGTGATGCAGTAAAACCAAAACCATATTTGAGCATACCAAGTTGGTACCTGTCATAATCACCAAAAACTTTTCAGGAATCAAGACTTAACCAAAAAATTGTTGTGCAGTGTATTATACCATGTCACTGATAGAGGTACCTTGTGCCTAGATGTATGCATTGTTCAGCTATATGTGTCAGTGCAAGGCTTGGCCTTCCCAACCTTGAGTTCACTGGATAAAGAAAATCCCTCGGCAGCAATCCGGTTCAGAAGGTCACAACAGAAAAACAATCCCAGATAACAGAGAAAAGTCTTAAAAGAAAGAAAAGCTCAGCCACTCTGGATATGCTTCAGTTACATCATTTTCTTTTATTGCAACTTTCTGTCATAGTAACATAGTAAATGATAAAAGATCTGCACAGTCCATCCAGTCTGCCCATCAAGATGACCAGAGTTGAATCTGGCACTCTGCATAGGTTCCACTTCTCCATGATTAAATACTTATATACCGTATACACTTGAATATAAACCTATTCAAATATAAACCAACATAAGTTTTCCTCTCCAAAAGAGGAGGGAGGAGAACTGTTAACTCAGATATAAACCAAAGGGTTTACTTTCAAGTGAATGGTAACTGTCCTCTCAAACCAATGATGGGCATGTCTTCCTCCACACACTAGCTCCCCATGGTTACCAGCATTTTTCTTCCTTCAGTTCCCCCTCCCCCCCATTTACTGGTTTTAAATGCAGCTCCTTCCATATATTGGTTGTTTACCCTGGGGCAATTGGAGTCTGTAGAAGGGCTGGCGGTTTGATGCTTGTCTACTGCAGGTAGTTGAAGGCTGCTGAGAAAGATTGGGAAAGCAGAGATGATCGGGTTTGCAGCAGGAGCTCTCCGGAGTGGTGGAGACCTAGGGTGCTGCGAGAAGAGATGCTTCAGGCTATATTGAGGCCTGATGGCAGAAACTCCTTCCTCCTTTGGCTGACAATGACAAAGACTGTTTCTAATGGCTTGAGTATTCTTTTTTTCCTCTTGATATTGACTTTTCCCAATCTCTTTCTCTATTTCAAACCACTACATACCTCATTGCCAACTTTTTGCTCTCATCCACTCACTATCCTCTTGATATTGACTTTTGCCAATCTTTCTCATATTTCAAACCACTGTATACCTCATTGCCAACCTTTTCCCTTCATCTGCTCACTATCCCTTTGTCCTCAAGCTTCAACATTGTCTTTTATGTTGCCAATCATCTCCATTTTGTTTAAGAATAAAAGAATTGCCATACTGAGACAGACGGAAGGTCCATCAAGACCAGTGCCCTGTTTCCAACAGTGGCTAACTCAGGTCCCAAGTAGTAAAACAGATTTTATGTAACTTATCTTAGGAATAAGCAGTGGATTTCCCCAAGCCATCTCAATAATGACCTATGGACTTCTCTTTTAGGAAATTAGGCAAACTTTTTTTAAACCCCGCTAAGCTAACTGATTTCACCACATTATACGTTGTGTGAAAAACTATTTTTCTGATTTGTTTTAAATCTACTACTTAGTAGCTTCATCGCATGCCCCCTAGTCCTAATATTTTTGGAAAGCGTGAAAAAGCGATTCACATCTTCCCTTTCCACTCACTCATTATTTTATACACCTCTTATCATATTACCCTGAGCCATCTCTTCTCCAAGCTGAAGAGCCCTAGCTGCTTTAGCCCTTCCTCATAGGGCAGTCACCCCAAACCTTTTAGCATTTTCTTCACCCTTCTCTGTACGTTTTCTAATTCTGCTATGTCTTTTTTGAGATACATCGGCCAGAACTGCACGCAGTATTCAAGTTCTGGCCGTACCATAGATTGATAGAAAGGCATTATAACATTTTCATCTTTGTTTGAGTGTGTCTCATCTTCATCGCCATTATCATGTTTGTGGTGAGCAGCTAAAAGCTAACTGGCTATATTACACAATAACTGGCAATTTTCAGTGCTGAGCGGCTAAATTTATCAGCCAAATTGGATTGCATAAATAGCAGTCTCCTCTTTGCCGTTTTAAATTTAGATAGTCAGTGCTGAATATTGACTTAGTCAATTAATTTTTTAGCATCCAACCCCTCCCCCCTCCACCCCCCCCCCAGATATTCAGTGCCGGGCACCGGAAATGTCCCAGCAGTGAATATCTGCGGTCAGCACCGACTGCAGGAATTATCCAGGCTGTTTCTCAGTGGCTGAATATTGGGCCCCCAGAGTCTGCGATAGCATCATTAGATTTTGAACCCTAATGAAATAATGTAAATTCTGGACATGACCAGGCTCTTCTAAATTGTAAATCGCATTACATAAGTTACATAAAAACCGCCATCTCTGGATCAGACCTTCGGTCCATCAAGTCCGGCGATCCACACACGTGGAGGCCCAGCCAGGTGTACACCTGACGTAATTTTAGTCACCCATATCCCTCTATGCCTCTCATAAGGAGATGTGCGATTCATAAATACTCATGTAATTTTAAAACAAGAGTTAGTGCCATAGTTTTGAAAAGCAGACAAAACCCTGGTTGTTTCCAGCGCTGCAGAGGGCTAGTGTTTGGTAGCTGGTGGGTAAAGTCTGGTGCAGGGTTTCTTGCAGTTCTTCCCTAGGAAACTATATATTTGGAATCTATGGGGCTTTGGATGAGGTGGGGGAAGGGAAAGTAGGGTGGAAAGAAGAGAAACCAACAAAATTCCAGACGTAACTCACTATAGTATTCCAAGGTAAAGTACACAGTTGAACAGTGTCTGCGGTCTTGTTCAAGACAGGAAAATTGGGCAGACTAGATTGTGTTTATCTGTTTCCACTCTTCCGTTTATAAACTTTGTTCTACTGTTGGGCCATAGGGAAATGCATATTTTCTGTTTATCTCTTTGGTATATTGAATAGATACAAGTTATTAAGTGGATTGACATGAAGAATTTTCTTGTACTATAATTTATTATTCCTTTATTTTGCTTTATCAGAATTCTTAAAATCTGAGTAGCAATAGAAGCAGTTAAGACATAAAAACTGATTAACAAAAATGTTTTTATCTTAGACATAAAATCCTTCACATGTTAACAAAGAATCCACCATTTACGAAAAATATGGAATCACCCTTGTGTAATGAAGATCTAGTAGATCAGCTTTGGAAACTTATGAATTCAGGTTTGTATTCAGCTTTGACTGGATATTGCTTTCTTTTACTATTTTCCCAGAATTTAGCATGTATACCACAGAGTGGCAGAAATTCTAGAGGCATCTATACACATAAATTACTCCTGATGGAATTCTGCACAACTACGCAGGACAGAATTTGCGCAGAATTCCCCATCCGCTTAGAATTCTACACATGTGTAAACCTTCTATTCAGTCCCTGTCCCTATCCCCTCTGCCCCGCACGGGTCTGGCCTCCCTCCCTCTAAACACCCCCTCCCCCAGTGAGATCAGACATACTTGCAGGCCTTCCAAGGAAGCAGCGGCGGCAGTTGGCTGGCAGAGGCAGCGCAGAAAACTTTTCAGGAGCTGGGGAAGGGATTAAAACCTTTTTGTAGCCTACATATGAAAAAGGAGAGGAAAGAGTACTAAATACTGAGCTCTTCAATAGGTGACTCAGAGCCTGGTGTCGTCAAGTAGACTTTAGGTACATAGAGGATAGGGAAATATATGGAAAAACAAGAGACTATATTGTAATGATGGACTGCATCTTACTATGGCAGGTAAAAAGAATTCTTGCTGAGAAATTCAGGCAATATGTTTCTAGGCATTTAAACTCCAGCTTTTATTTATAAAGCATTGATACCATATAATTCTTCTAGATTATTGAGATCAAATGACCAACATTTATTGGTCATTCCTTCACTTAAAATTATCAATACTCGGCGGCAATTTTTCTTTACTATTACGGCGCCTCAGACTTGGAATTCACTCCCACTTTACGTAAGAGAGGAAAAGAACTTGGAAAAGTTTAAGAGCAAACTTAAGAGTTTTCTTTTTAAAGATGCATTCAATATTTAATTGATTTGCCTACTGCTCTTCTGTTTATTTTTAAACCTTCAATTCAGTTTTGTCTTTCCCTTCCTGTTGTGCTTAACTTCTAATTGTTGACTCCTATATTACTTAGATTGTATTTCTTTCCTTGCCTTACCTATTGTTTCATTGTGTTAGTAAATGTATGTTTATTTTATGTATATTTTAACTATGTATTTTGCTGATCTGTACATCGCTTAGAATTTGGAATAGGTGATTAATCAAATTGTAAATAAACTTGAAACTAGAAGGTGGGGGTGGCATATGTATGCTGGACACTTACGGTAGCCATCCCCAGTAAAAGACATGAAGTGACAGTAGTAAAGATAGTAATGCAAATAACAATATTAGCAATACACTTCTTAGCAAGGCAACAGGAAGTGAGACTAAACAAAAAAGTAAACAAAAAATAAAATTGCCACTGAAAAGTAGCTGGAAAGCAATGACCACAAACACTCATAGTCTAAGCAACAAAAATCATGATCTGCAAGCCCTGATGATAGAGGCAGACTTGGATATTGTAGCGATCACGGAGACATGGTTCAGTGATTCCCATGGATAGGACACAAACGTACCAGGCTATATAATCTTTTTAGGAAGGATAGAGATGGTCAAAAAGGTGAAGGAGAAGCTCTGTGTAAAGACCAATATCCAAGTGACCGAAATGCAGGGGGCCTGGGGAAAGAAAGAAGGACTATGGATAGCTTTGAAAAGAGTACATGTAACTTCTATTTAACCGGGTGTTGTCTAAAGACCTCTGACTCAATCACAGCAATTTCATAAAGATCTTGTTGCAGATATCCAAAAGCTAGGGAAGAAAGGAGAGGTGCTGTTGCTGGGTGATTTCAACCTGCCGGATATTAATTTGGAAGTTCCATCTGTGAAATCGTAAAGAAATAGGGAGATAGTGGATGCCCTTCCAAAGCCTGTGCTCAGATAAATGGTGATGGAACCAACGAAGGAAGAAGCGTTACTGAATCTGGTGCTCACAAATGGGGAAAGTGTCTGTAATGTCTGAGAGGGTGCTGACCTGGGCAGTAATGATCATCATACGGTTTGGTTTGATATAACAGTTAAATGGGAGGCAGCCACACAAAACTCAAGGTCCTGGATTTCAAAAGTGTAGACTTTAGTAGCATGGGGGAATATCTGAAGAAAGAGCTTTGGATGGGAGGACATAAGGGAAATGGAAAAGCAGTGGTCCAAGCTGAAAAGAGCAATAAAAATGACTATAGACCTTTATGTGAGGAAAACAAACAAAAACAAGAGGAAAAAGAAACCGATGAAAGTACGATGAAACCTTATGCCCAATGTGCAGCGGAGGCCAAAAAAGCAAACAAGATGCTAGGAATTATTAAAAAAGGGATGATTAACACGACTAAAGATATTATAATACGTTTGTCATTGACGGACATCTCAAAAATGCATTACGAGAGCACAAGAACGTCTGCTATTCCCATCATGGGAGTAATGCTGTGGAACAAATTAACTGGACCACTAAGGATATTCAGCTGTTTAAAAAATACTTAAAACTACTCTATTTTTAGAAGCTTTTTAATAAATGATACGTTGTTTAATGCTGGTTTTAAGATGAATGATTCTGTAAGGATTTATGAAATCTTGGTTTTACGATGTAACTATTCACTTGTACTTTAAGATATGTGTATAAGTTGTATTCGTTTTACTTTATGTATGTTACTTCTGTAATGCCATTTAGGAATAGGCAGTTAACAAATTTTTAAAATAAATATAATGCCTCTGAATCGCTCCATGGTGTGACCTCACCTGGAGTATTGCGTTGATGACAAAGAGGATGGAATTCCTCTCGTATGAGGAAAGACTAAAAAGGTTAAGGCTCTTCAGCTAGGAAAAGAGAAGGCTGAGGGGAGATATGATTCAAGTCTACAAAATCCTGAGTGGAGTAGAATGGGTACAAGTGGATCGATTTTTCACTCTGTCAAAAATTACAAAGACTAGGGGACACTTGATGAAATTGCAGGGAAATACTTTTAAAACCAATAGGAGGAAATATTTTTTCACTCAGAGAATAGTTAAGCTCTGGAACACGTTGCCAGAGGTTGTGGTAAAAAAGGATAGCGTAACTGGTTTTAAGAAAGGTTTGAACAAATTCCTGGAGGAAAGTCCATAGTCTGTTATTAGGACATGTGGAAGCCTCTGCTTGCCCTGGATCAGTAGCATGGAATGTTGCAACTCTTTGGGTTTTGGCCACCATGAGAATGGGCTATTGGGCTTGATGGACCATTGGTCTGACCAAGTAAGATTATTCATATGTTCTTATGATATTGTTCTCCAGACTAGTGGCAGAGAAAATAAAGGCAAAAGAATAGGTGTTCATGAAATATAAAAATACTCAACAAGAGGAGCACAAAAAGAGGATGAAAATGAAAGAAGCCAAGAGAGAGATATGTCTGGCAGGAGAGCAAATGGCTAGAAATATAAAAAAAGGGCAACAACTTTTTTCAAGTATATTAGTGAAAGAAGGAAGACGAGAACTGGAATTGTGAGAAAGAAAGAAGCTAGAAACTGCTATGTGGAGAGTGATGATGAAAAAGCAAACGTGCTAAACAAATACTTCACGGAAGAAACAAATGTTCACGGAAGAAAATCCTGGAGAAGGACTGCAATTGACTGGCAAAATTGCATGTGAAAATGGTATGGATTCCGAGCCATTTACAGAAGAAAGTGTTTATGAACAACTTGAAAAATTGAAGGTGGACAAAGCTATGTGACCGGACAACATCCATCCAAGGATATTGAGGGAGCTCAGAAAGGTTCAGGTGGCTTCACTTAAAGATTTGTTCAATAAATCCCTGGAGACAGGAGTTGTTCTATGGGATTGGAAAAGAACAGATGTGATTCCTCTTCACAAAAGTGGTTGCAGAAATGAAGCGGGAAACTTACAGACCTGTAAGCCTCACTTCAGTTGTTGGAAGTGTTGCTAAAGGAGAGGATAATGAAATTCCTAGAATCAAATGGGTGACAAGATCTGAGACAACATGGCTTTACTAAAGTTAAATCGTGCGAAACAAATCTGATTGAATTCTTTGACTGGGTAACCAGAGAATTAGTTTGAGGAAGTGTGCTAAATATAATTTACTTAGATTTCAGTAAAGCCTTTGACACAGTTCCTCATAAAAGGCTCTTGAACAAACTTGACTGGCTAAAGTTAAGCCCTAAAATAGTGAACTGGATTAGAAACTGGTTGACGAGCAGACTCCAGAGGGTGGTGGTTAATGGAATTCACTTGGAGGAAGGAAAGGTGAGTAGTGGAGTGCCTCAAGGATCGGTGTTGGGGCCGATTCTATTCAATATATTTATGAGCAATAATTTATAGTCTAATTTTGCTGCCCAATTCTTCACATGTTCATATATATCTTTACTTATATATATATATGGACTTGTGAAGAATTGAGCAGCAAAATTGGACTATAAATTAAAAGGTCCACAGCAGCCATCTGAGGATCCATTATACAATCTTTTGACTGATAATGGTGTTATAGAAGATGTAAAATTTAGTCAGTCTACTTTAAGCCATTTTGTAGCTTTGAGTTTATTCAGGTTTCAGCGTGAATTTTTTTAGCATAGATTTTTAAATACCTGATGCATATGCAAAGCAGTTTGAGGCATCCAACACTGGTCTCCATACCTAAAGAAAGATATAACCCTGCTGGAGAGAGTGCAGAGGCGAGCCACGAAGCTAGTAAAAGGTATGGAAAATTTGAGCTACAAAGAACGCCTTGGAAAACTGGGACTGTTCACTCTCGAAAAGAGGAGACTGCGAGGGGATATGATAGAGACTTTTAAAATATTAAAAGGATTCGACCTATCTTGGCCTCCGCGTGTGCGGGTCGCCGGACTAGATGGACCTAGGTAGGGTCTGATCCAGTGAAGGCATTTCTTATGTACTTATTAGGCATTAATCTTTTTCAAGCGTAAAGTAAAATGTGTGCTAAAAATAAACATACACTTTTACTTACCTTGTTTTACCTGTACTGAAATCACTTCTCATCAAAATTTGCAAAACCACAGTATACACAACACAGTCACAAATATCTAAAAACACGGCCTTTTAAGAAATCCCGACCAGGGATCCAAAGAGACTCATAGTATAATAATAATACAAGTCACCCAAAACAAAGACATTGTTAATGGACAGCTGCTATTTTTGATATATTGCCTCAGATTGTATATATAATTTGATAACTTTGGGCTCCTTTAACGAAGTCGCGTTAGCGGTTTAACACACGCTGAACAGCCAGACGCGCTAGCCGCTACCGCCTCCTCTTGAGTAGGCAGTAGTTTTTTGGCTAGCATGGGGGTTAGTGCGTGATTAATAGTCGCACGCGCTAAAGCCGCTAATGTGGCTTCATAAAAGGAGCCCTTTATGTAGTAAGTAGGGTTCATAGACAACGGCGCGAAAGACAAAAGCGCACGCCGACAATTGAGCGCAGCACGTGCCGCTCTAAATTACAGTTTTTAGGGGCTCCGACGGGGGATTTTGTTGGGGAACCCCCCCAGTTTACTTAATAGACATCGCGCCGGCGTTATGGGGGGTTTGGGGGGTTGTAACCCTCCACATTTTACTGTAAACTGAACTTTTTCCCTAAAAACAGGGACAAAGTGAAGTTTTCAGTAAAATGTGGGGGGTTACAACCCCCCACCCCCCCACAACGCCCCCACAACGCGGCGCGATGTCTATTAAGTAAAGTGGGGGAGTTTCCCCACACACACCCCTATCGGAGCACTAAAAACAGTAATTTAGAGCGGCGCGGCGGCGCGCGCTGCGCTCAATTGTCTGGGCGCACCTTTGTCCCGGCACGCTTTTGACCTGACACCAGTAAGTAGAATTCTTTGTAACATAGTTAACGCTGCACAAAATTCTATGCAACAATAAGTTGCCTGTAACCTGCCTAGAACTCTAATTAATGAGGATTTGGCGGGATATGAGATTACACATAACATAATAGTGTGCACGCTTATGGAAGCAATTGTGGTTTATGGTTTTTATTTATATTCCACTTTATACAAAGCGGGTTTCAAAAACACATGCATGGTTTAAAAAAAAACACACATTGCAGAACACATGCATGCAAGCACGAACTTGCCTTAACTGCCTTGTCCTACATAAAGTACGCATCATAAACAATCCACCCCACCCTCACATACAGTACTCTCCCACACGCCACAAATAGCCACCCTTGTCTCTTTGTATCATTTATACGTTCAAGTTATAACACTATATTGTCTTCTCTCTATTTTACATGATGAACTTTTTTTTACATTACATTAGTGACTTCTATTCCGCCTGTACCTTGCAGTTCTAGGCAGATTACATCAGAAGATAACTGGACATTTCCAGGAAAAATTACAGTTTAGGGAGCTGGTTATATAAATTGAGTCTTTGGGAGAACTTAAGGGACAGGTAGAAATTTGAGGATTACATCAAAAGAAAAACTGGACATTTACGGGGAAATTACAATTTAGGGAGCTGGTTACAAAGTTGAGTCTATGAAGGGGAGTTAGAAGAGGAGTAAAAATTTGATGGGGAATTTTACAGGGGAGGGGGAAGGGGGAGGGGTTCTCTAGTCATATATCAACCTAAAAGCAATTCTGTCACTGAACTGACGATTGTAAAAGATTAGTTTCTGTACCATGTACAAGTAGGTTGCAATATTTGAATGATTCCTCCTCTTTTTAGGAACTTCGCATGACTGGAGGCTTAGATGTGGGGCTGTGGATCTCTATCATGTACTGTTTGGACTCAGTAGACCCTCTTGTCTGCCACTACCAGAGCTTGGCTTGGTTCTTAATCTGAAGGAAAAGAAGGCAGTACTTAATCCTACTATCATTCCAGAGCCAACTGCGATCGTTCAAGAGCCTCTGCCCAATCCTAACTTTCAGAGTCTGTTCCCTGGATTTCAAAACACTGTAAGATCTCTTTATGTGCAAAGTGGACAGTATATTTTGGGTTGTAAAATCATGTGTAAAGATGGAAGATGCTTCTACACTGACAATATGTGATGCCAGCTTTGGTGCTATACCCACAGGTTAGGAAGCCACTTTATTTTAAAGGTTTAGAATTGGAAGATTTTGTGCTTCTTTAATTTAGAGAAAATAGTGGTAGTATTTTCTTTAGAGTGCATGTCCATGTAATTATAAAATTTCATGTTTATTTTGTCAGTAATAATAAAATATACCATGATGTGTTAGTCCAGTGGCAAAGAAAAAACTGCAGAGCGGAATGTACAAGGTGCAGGAATCTATTAAAAGTCTATCCAAAATTGTAATCCATAAAAATGGCTCTCATATACATGGAGTGCGGACCCAACATGGTCCGTGTTTCGGAAAAACACTCGTTCCTCAGGGGTCTGGTATGTCTGATGTATCACATATAGAGAGTCATGCGGAGAACAACGTTGTGATATAAAATAATCAAAGTTTTAGAATTGGAGGCAAGAAATTCTCCTTCTAGGCTAATGCACAGGGTGAATACTGCTACCGAAAATGAAAGTATTCACCCTGTGCGTTAGCCCAGAAGGAGAATTTCTTGCCTCCGATTCTAAAACTTTGATTATTTTATATCACAGCGTTGTTCTCCGCATGATTCTATATGTAATACATCGGACATACCAGACCCCTGAGGAAGGAGTGTTTCTCCGAAACACAGACCGTATTGGGTCTGTACTCCATGTATATGAGAGCCATTTTAATGGATTACAATTTTGTATAGACTTTTAATAAAGATTCCTGCATCTTGTACATTCCGCTCTGCAGTTTTTTTCTTTGTTTTGGGTGTTCACCTTTTACTGCAGACCCGTTGGATTTTTCTTTGTCCAGTGGCTCAGGTGGCAATTTCCATAAATGAAACATTCCCTATTCATACTTGTATCGGGTCTTCTGTTTCTCATGCCAGCTGGATTTCATTGGAGGAGGTAGAAAACCACTGTCATTATGGTTGGTTTCATAGTCCTTAATTGTAGGGTTATGGAATGAGCCCTACTGCATAGCCTCCAGCTGATGACTCTCACTGCAGTAATCAGGCATGCAGAAAAATTAAAGCAATAGAGGGGACTTCAGTCCATCTCCATTTCTTGCATAAGTCTGAACTAGAAATAATCAAGTAGAAACTGGGATTCCTTTAAGAACTAAAAAAAAAAAAAAAAAAAATCTCATTTGACTAGGCTTATAAAAACTTCGCATATTTTCTAATCTAAGAACACATTTACAAGGATATTGATATACTCAGATGCATCCAGATTGACTCAGGATAGAAGAAAGAAGTTTCTGTTGCTGTATCAAGAAGTGTTGGCCCTTTTGGCTAAATTTCAATTACAATAACCTTGTAAATATGTTCTTAGATTAGAAAATATGTCATCACAGCAATGTGCGCCATGGGATATTTAAAAAAAATATATATATAGGAGAAAAATCCCAAGTAATTGCGAATGAAGTCTCATGGTGCCAGATCCTACTCATGATTCCGATTTAGTTGGAAGTATAGAAGGAAACTGTTGTGTGAAAGAAAATCAATATGCTAGACCTTGTTAAAAGGTACAGACTGAGAAGTAATTCTATAACTGTACCCATAACCAGATATACACACGTATGCACTTAAGTGCAAACACGTATGCCACCCAAAGAGCTGGAATAAATGTGTGTTCCTATATTCTAGAGATATGGATATAAAGTGTAGGATTCTATAAAGTACTCATGTAAATGTGTGCCCTGCCCATGTCCCACCTATGTGAATGCCTATCTGCTAACATCAGAGATGTGTACATAGTTATAAAACAGCACTTAACATGGCATATTGACATTTTTGTCCATATGTGCACATATGTTAGTATTCTAAACATTTAGGCACAAGGGCCAAGTCATGAATGACTTATGGAGGCCACTACTTTCATGGCAGTGGTTTGCCATTGTATTCTCCATTTATCTTTACCCATTAGCCAAGTCTGGGTATTCGTTTATCGACTGAAAATAAATGTATGGCTGAGTTGGCCAGAGGCCAACTACCTGTCAAAAATTCCATACTAGCACAGGATTTGAACTCAGATAAGCAATCTACTGATTGGACCATGAGACCTCTTTCACCTATAATTGCCACATAAATATTAACGCCTACTATGTAGAATTACCCTTGATGACACAGTTGAAAAATAACAATAATCATCCTGATCATTGTGATGATTGTTCAGTTCTTCCAGGTTTTAATTTCATGTTTAGTTTGTTAAAAGAAAGTCTAAAATTCTGAAGTTTTAAAACAAATTTTCATAAACAAATTTCTACTGTGTATAATCAGTATTTGTTTCATATATAGGATGTATTAAGCACCCTCGTTTTCTCGTCAGATTCTAACTCAGCTCTCTTTATACAGCTTCAGGATGATGACCTCTTTGTGAAAGAAGAATCATGCATTGTCCCTTTTCAACAGCAGGGGATAAAAAGGAAGGCAGACACACCACTTGGATCACCATTAGAACCTGGTCAAGTGCTGGAGAAAAATGAGGACAATAGTAAAGTCAAACTAAAGATTAGAGTATGTAATATATTTATTTATTTGTAGTATTTATATACCACTTATATTCTAAGTGGTTTCATTCAGGTACTCAAGCATTTCCTCTCTTTGTCCTGGCAGGCTCACACTCTATCTAATGTACCTGGAGCAAATGGGGGATTAAGTGACTTGCCCAGGGTACTAAATTCAAGTGCATTTATTTAGCCGTTGTATCTCAAAAATATCCATGTGGGGATAATTTTATATAGAATTGGTGGAAGGATCTGTGTATATTAGAAAAGAGGGCTCCCTAAATCTGCCCTTATATTTTACAAACAAAGGAAGGGGCCATACAGTTTATAAAATAGGCATATATCTATCTTCCCCCCACTTCAGTTAACATACACAGAAATGTGCATGCTAGATTTGTCTGTACATTTTGAAAATGGTGATTGTAGTAAAGATTTCATATTTCATGTTTATTTAATATAACACAAATCTAGAATTAAAATCTAAGTGGTTTACATTCATTGAATAAGTAAGAAAAACAGAGAGTGACCAAATCAAAACCGTGACTGTATATAAGAATGCCATGAAGCATGATCCAAGGCCCTCTGAATAAGTCCCAGATGAAAATGCCTGATCAAAATAAATGTTTTTCAGGGTAGTTTAAGTTTCTTGAAAGACGTTTCCAAATGGATGTCTAAGAGCAAGCCATTCCAGGGATGCAGTACTGAAACGAGTGTTTTGTGCAGTCTGAAGGATGTGTAAGTGGGATGGAATTACAAGAATAGTGTGCTGTGTGGAATGAAACAATCGCAAAGATGTATAGGGTATAAGTGAACTGTTAAGTGAAATAAAGGTAAACAAGAATAAAAATTACAAAGAGAAAGTGTACCATATAGCAATAGTGACAGCTTTCTGATATTTCAGTGTAGAGAATGACATGGGGACAAATTTTTCCCCGTCCCCGCGGGAACTCATTTTCCTGTCCTATCCTGTGAGTTCTTTTCCTGTCCCTGTCCCATTCCTGCAATCTCTGTCTTCATCTACACAAGCCTCAAATACTTTAAAATCATAAGTGATTGAGGTTTGTGCGGTTAAGGTAGAGCTTACAGGAATAGGACAGGGACAGGGGCAAAACTCACGGGGATGGGAAAATTGAGTTCCTGCGGGGGACAGGGAAAAATTTGTCCCCTTGTCATTCTCTACTTCAGTGTTCTCTGTGCAACAGTCCAGAGACATAGTCATACACCCAATTTTGCGTGGGCCTGAGCCCAAGATGGGTGGGTAGAAGAACCCCACCCCACAGGTGATCTGGTCTCTCCCTCTCCTGCCCAGGTGATCTGCTCTTTCACCCCCTCCCTCCGCGGCATACCTTTTAAAGTTCAGATCTTCACTTACAGCGAGCAGCTGGCCCCACAACCCTTCCATCTGATGTACTCCACCTAATCGGAAACAGAAAGTTGCATCAAAAGAAAGGCTGTGGGGCAAGGCATGAGAAGTACACCAATCACGCTTCTTGCTGCCAATGAAGATCAATTTTAAAAGATACATGGGAGAGAGAGGTATTGGGAGGTTTTTTTAGCTTGCAGGATCTGGAAATCCCCTCCACCTATATCACTATGCCACCGAGTCTGTCATGATTGATTACTTATTTATAGGATTTATTAACCGCACAATTCAGAAGTACTTGGCGGTGTGCAAATAACATAGTTCTTCCTCCACAAACTAATCTAGCGACAAGAGCAGCAGGCCAGATTGTATTTAAACATTGTATGGGAATGAACTGAGCAGTCAGAGCCAAGTCTTGAAACGTTAGAATAGCCATTCAGTTACATCTACTCTGGATTCTGTACATGTGATGATTTTTATTTCTTTTTTTTTGTAATTCTTTATTTATCTTTATTTGAAATTTCTTTGTGTTCTCTTGCTTTAACTTTCATGTGTTGGCATTGTTCACTGATATTGAAAGAACTGATGATATTATCCAGACTGTCTTATTGATACTGATGGTGATTCCATATACTATTATTTATTTCTGCTAGTCATTCATATGTTTAACTTTTTTAATTGAGATATCATTTCATTTTGTCTTACACTTATTTTTAGTATTATTTTATTCTAATTTCATATTTACATGTGCTATTTTAATATTTAATTTATCTTTTCAAGTTTGTTTATAGGTATATTTTTATATTGTTTTTAATAGACCTCTTACACAGGGGTTACACTAAAACACAGCCCATCGGTCCTTCATTAAAGCTTGGATACCAATCCACTCTTGGAGGCTTGTGCTTTTTTGTGTGTGTGGCTTGGTTTCATTTGATTTGTATCTCTATCTCTCTGGCTGCTGTGATGGGTAGCTTAGATAGCAACTCTAGTAGATAGGAAGAAGTAAGGCCAATGACTGATCAGTATCAAGAGTGCAGAGTTTATATCAGTTTCATATTACCGGTATATGCTGTTTATCTCGGTGAGAGAGGGAAAGCCATCTTAAGGTTGAGATTAAAGAATAAATTGTTGTTAGCAATACTGTTGAATTGTTGGTTTAATTATGTGATTGCATCACATATAACTGCCAGTAGCCCTGTTTGTAATGCCAGTGTTCAATCATAAAGGAGTGTAATCTTCACAGAGCAGGATGTGTGGCTCTGGCCACTTGGGCTGATTGGATGGGCCATGGAGGTCTTTATTTGCTGTCACTTACCGTGTTTCCCCGAAAATAAGCCCTAACCTAAAAATAAGCCCTAGTCCTGGGATTTGCTGGTAACTCTTCAAAACCCCCCCCCCCCCACTGCGCAGCCAAACCCCTGCTGACCCTCCATCCTTCCCACCCTGCCGACCATGAGCGAGCCCTACCTTCAACTGAAGTAGTGTCAGGCCGGCAGCACTCTAAACAGGCTGCTTGGCCTTGTCCATCGGGGATTTCACTCTGCCGCATTACTGATGACGTCATCAGTTGAAGATAGGGCTCGCTTGCGGTCGGCGGAGTGGGAAGAATGGAGGGTCAGCAGGGGTTCCACTGCACGGGGGGGTGGGGTGTGCTCAAGGGTTCTGCTACACAAGGGATGGGAGTGAGGGAGGGAAGGATGGATAGAAGCTGGGCAAGGGTTCTGCTGCATAAGGGATGGGAGGGAGGGAAGGATAGAAGCTGGGCAAGGGTTATGCTGCACGAGGGAGGGAGGGAAGGATAGAAGCTGGGCAAACTTCTGCTGCACAGGGGGATGGGAAGGAGGGAGGGGGAGAAAAGATGCTGCACATGTGGGGGAGAGAAAGGAACGAGGAAGAATTGGGGTGAAAGAGAGGGAGGGAGAGAGGATCATGTGCATACCCCGAAAATAAGATCTAGTGCCTTTTTTGAGCCTCAAATGAATATGAGACACTGTCTTATTTTTGGGGAAACACGGTACTATATTACTATGTTATCTTTCCCATTCAGACCACTCCGCTTTTCTAGGCACTTCAATACATCATGTTATGTATACCCTCTTATTACCCCCTTTATAATGTACTTTACACAAATCCTCAATATATATACGTACTGTATATGCCATTTTTAGACGCATAATGGTGCATAAGCATTATAAAATTTCCCCCTTAAAGAGATAAACAGTAGATAAAACTGCTATTAACTTTCACAAAAAATGCCCCTTTAAAATGCTTTCTAGTGCAATAGGTGAGATATTCTAGATAAGTGGGTTGTGTCCCCATGGCTGTGTGCCATCTACTGAAGGAATCCACTCCAAATTTTTTCTCTGTGCCTCTGTTGTACTGCAATGGGCTCCTTAGCTCCACCTACAGTTTTTCCCTTCTGCCCGCATGCTAGTAGGAGTGTGTTTGTTCTGCTCTCCATTTTATTTGATGTTTTTACATCCCTTTTTTCCGGGGGGGGGGGGGGGGGGGAGGTGTTGTGCTCGGAGCAATTATTCAGCTCTGTCTGCATTGAGATCACAGACTTTGGTCTGCAGCTGACAGGCCAATCCCTGGTGGTACCTGTCAGTCAGCCTGCATTTGCTTCACTAGAGCTCGGAGCCGTCCCCAGCTTTCTCCTTCTGTCAAACAAAAATTCAAGCGTAGGCTGTTGGGGCATCCATAGGAGACGCAATGATGTCTCACAGGGTGCTGACTGTGTCTTCTCACCTCCACTCATCCCTTGGTGCTTGGTGGCTTCCCCTGCAGTCTCCCTGCAAGGTGTTCCATTGAGGATTTCTTTCTGGATCGTGGTGATGACAAATTACAGCCTTTCAGAGGATACCCTTTCAGAGGAAATAGTCAATCAACTGGTTTGAGCTGAGAGCCATTTGACTGGCTCTGATGTTATTGCAGAAGACTCTGGAGGGCCAAGCGGTCAGGGTCTTCTCTGACATTGCGTGGCAGTAGCCTATGTCAACTGCCAGGGAGGGACCAAGTGTACCCCTCTAGCTCAGGAAGCCCGCCTTCTTTTTCTGTGAGTGGAATGCTGCCTCCAGGCGCTCTCAGCAGTGCTTGTGGTGGGAGTTGACAATGTTCAAGTCAACTTCCTCAGCAGACAGCCTTTGGATCCAAGCGAGTGAGCCCTGTCCTCAGTAGCGCTCCAAACCATAATATGGTGCTGGGGTTGACCCCCCCTTTTATCTCATGGCCATGGCAAAGAACAAGAAAATGGATCGTTTCTTCAATCGAAGATCTGAGCCCAGGAGCAAAGTCTTAACACTCTTGTGCAGCCATGGCCTCAGTAGCTTCTCCTGTATGTCTTTCCTCCCTAGCCCATTATAGGCCAAGTCATTCGGCGGATTGCAGTCCATCCAGGCCTCATCATTCTGGTGGCTCCAGATTGGCCTCGCAGATTGTAATACGCAGATCTGATGCGTCTTTGCAAGAGTTGTAGCCTTTGACTAAGCGCCAATCCGAACCTGCTTACGCAGGGTCCGGTCTGCATGAAGGACCTGGGACGCTTTGATATTGCAACATGGCTCTTGAGCTCGCAACCTTAGAAAACAATGTAGTGTCTCTTCAGGTCCAGGTAGCTGGGCTTGCTTATTTTAGAGCCTAGGATCATAGTTCCTCTTTGACACCGCAACAATACCAGATGCAGTGGAAGTGTTCAATGGAGTAATAGAGGACAGCCTCACCACATTAGAAGTGGACTTGGACCAGGTATACTACCAGATTGACAAACTTAAAAGTGACAAATCCCCTGGACCGGATGGAATTCACCCGAGGGTCTTAAAAGAATTGAAGGTTGAAATCGGAGAGTTGTTGCAAAAACTTGCCAATCTGACAATTAGAACTGGACAGATACCGGACGACTGGAAGATAGCGAACGTCACGCCAATTTTCAAAAAAGGATCGAGAGGAGAACCGGACAACTACAGACCTGTGAGCCTTACGTCTGTCCCTGGAAAGATGGTTGAAGCACTGATTAAAGATAGCATAGTCCAGCATTTAGATACACACGACCTGATAAAAGCAAGTCAACATGGCTTCAGGAAAGGGAAATCATGTTTAACGAATTTACTTCAATTTTTTGAGACCGTGAATGAACAAATTGATAGTGGAAAACTGGTGGACATAATATACTTAGACTTTCAGAAAGCGTTCGACAAAGTTCCACACAAAAGACTTTTCAGGAAACTACAAAGCCATGGAATAGAGGGGGATATACAAAGATGGATAGGCAAATGGCTGGAGAACAGGAAACAGAGAGTGGGCATAAATGGGAAGTTCTCCGACTGGGAGAAAGTGACTAGTGGTGTACCCCAGGGCTCGGTACTTGGGCCGATCTTATTTAATATCTATATAAATGACCTAGAAGAAGGAACATCCAGCGAGATCATCAAGTTTGCAGACGACACAAAGCTATGCCGGGCAATCAGATCGCAAAAGGATAGCGAGGAACTCCAGAGAGATTTGGATCAGTTAGAGAAATGGGCGGAGAAATGGCAGATGAAGATTAACGTGGAGAAATGCAAAGTGATGCATTTAGGCAGTAAGAATAAGGAACACGAGTATAGAATGTCAGGTGCAACTCTAGGTAATAACGAACAAGAAAAGGACCTGGGTGTACTGATAGATAGAACCCTGAAACCATCAGCACAATGTGCGGCGGCGGCAAAGAAAGCAAATAGAATGTTAGGCATGATAAAGAAGGGAATCACGAATAGATCGGAGAAGGTCATAATGCCGCTTTATAGATCAATGGTGAGACTCCACTTGGAATACTGTGTCCAACATTGGTCTCCCAACCTAAAGAAGGATATAAAACTGCTGGAGAGGGTGCAAAGACGAGCAACAAAACTAGTAAAAGGTATGGAGAAAATGGAATACGAGGATCGACTTAAGAGACTGGGATTGTTCTCCCTTGAGAAAAGGAGACTGCGAGGGGATATGATCGAGACCTTCAAAATACTGAAAGGAATCGACAAAATAGAGCAGAAAAAACTATTTACATTGTCTAATTTGACACGGACAAGAGGACACGAAATGAAGCTAAGGGGGGACAAGTTCAGGACTAATATCAGGAAGTTCTGCTTCACTCAGAGAGTAGTTGACACCTGGAATGCTCTCCCAGAGGAGATTATTGCGGAATCAACCATCCTAGGATTCAAAAGCAAACTAGATGCACAACTCCTTACGAGAGGCATAGAAGGATATGGGTGACTAAAAATTATGCCAGGTGTACACCTGACAGGGCCTCCGAGTGTGCGGATCACCGGACTTGATAGACCGAAGGTCTGATCCGGGGATGGCGCTTATTATGTTCTTATGTTGACATCTCATCCTGTTGTTGCTAGATTTCGGAAGAGGGCTTTTTGCATCAGACTAGTTAAACTGCCGTTCCCTTCCTGGGATCTCAACCTGGTGCTGTCTAGCCTCACCATGGCTTCCTTTGAGCCCCTTTGGGATGCTTCCCTTTTGGACTTGACACTCAGGACCGTGTTTCTGGTCGCTCTTGCCTCTGCATGGCGTGTCTTCGAACTTCAGGCTCTTTCTTGAAGGGAACCTTTCCTCTGCATCTCAAGACTGTTTCTGGTCGCTCTTGCATCTGAGCGGCATGTCATAGAACTCCAGGCTCTTTCTTGAAGGGAACTTTTCCTCCACATCTCGGAGACTGGGAGTTCCCTACATGGTTCCTTCCTTCCTGCTTGTGGTTTGGTCGGCTTCATTCGGCTGGCTCCCTCTTCCTGCGCCACCTACCTGAAGGTGTAGGTTGAGTTTTGGCTCTTCTTAAGTGGTCTGGACACCCTCATGTGTCCGTACTCTGTTGGTGCACAGATCCCCACCAGCCATTTTTTCCCTACTGATGTATAAATCCCCGCAGATCTTCCCACCACCGGTTGCTGTAGCTCTCTGCTGACTAGGCCCCCTATCAGTACCAGTCAGTAGGGATCTTGAGGGCTTACCAGGAGTTGAGCTCACGCCAGCGTTCCTCCTCCCAAGGATTGTCCTTAAGTCCTAGTTTCCCAGGACTCTCTCAATGTACTATTTTCTCTGGAAAGTCTGAAATAGTGTCTCCCCTGTTTAGGGTGAGTGAAGTTCAGTTCAAGATCTTTAAAACCCTCTAACCCGAAAGATGGGATTTCCCCTAGTCCTGAGGGTCTCTTATTAAGTTCTCAAAAGCAAATCAGTTCACTTTCTTCTTTTAAGATTTCTTTTATTAGCAGTCACCCCAATTGGAAGGATAGGGGATATCTTAGACCTGCTACCACCCTTCTAGTCTTTCCACACTGACTAGATCCTCTTCAGCAGGATTGCAGTTCCCCCAGTCATACCCCCCTCCCAGAGATGGCTCCACAAGGGGACAAGGAGACCCCTGGTTCCTGGGAAGGGATGTACACCCTGTCAAACTGCTGAAGGTGATTTCAGCTTTCCATGTTAATCAAGAAGTGTGTTTGCCTGTTCTTCAGCCTAGTGGTTCCAGGACACAGGATTGCCTTTTGAAGAAACTTGATGTATGCAGAATGCTTCTTCGCTACCTGGAGGTTCATAACTATTTTGTCTCATTCTGACTCATTTTGTTAAGTGAGATGCTCCTGCTTCCAAGGCCCCAATTTCTAGTTGGATCTATAGGGCCATTTTGTCCGCCTATATTCTTTCTGTGAAAGAGTTTCCCGTTTCCATCAAGGTGTATTTTACCAGGCGTATGGCTTCTTTGTGGCCCACAGCTAGAGCTGTCTCCCTTGAAGAGCTCTGAGGGGCAGCAATGTGTTCCTCTCTATACATGTTTGCCAAGTTTTACAGAATGAATGTGGCAGCAAGCCAGGACTCTACCTTTAGGTCCTCAGTCTTATGGGTCATCACAGCCTTTAGGTCCTCAGTCTTATGGGCCCTAGCTTTTTGGGGACTGCTTTTGTACGTCCCACTTGCCTAGAATGTCTCACCTATTGCATTGGAAAAAGAGATTATGTACTTACCCTGGTAAGCTCTTTTTCAATAGGTAGGTGAATCATTCTAGATTCCCACCATGTGCTTCCTGCGACTGCCTACTGTCAATCTATTTCTGCTTCTCCAAATTGTTTTTTGTATACCTGTCAACCCTTGGGAGCTTGGAAGAATACTGTATACATGTTACTTTTTCTGCGGGAGTAGTTTCTAAGCTTTTTTGTAGCCTTTGTTAGCTGTTTTCAGTTGATGTTCTACTATTCCTTTTCAGCATAATAGTTGCTGAGCTTGATTGCTATAGGTGTCTCTACTTAATGTTTATTTGGTAGCTCTCGGTGCTTGGGTGCCAACTGTAGATGGAACTAAGGATCCCAGTGAAGTACAGCAGAGGCACAGAGAAAAACTCTGGAGTGGATTCCTTCTGCAGATGGCACGCAGCCATGGAGACATAACCCATTTGTCTAGAATGTTTCACCTATCTACTGGAAAAGAGCTTACCAGTGTAAATACATAATTTATTTTTATGTTGTCAGATTACTATAAATAAGAATGTCAAATGGTTTCTGTTAAATTCTTTACTCCTTTGTGTATCTTATTGAAACTTTTTTTGTGTATTATAATCGGGCATCTCCACCTGGAAGGAAGCAAATTTTAGATGGTAGTCCTTCTTTCTGGTTTTATACTTAGTGGTTTTTGTTACATTTTAGTTCTCAAACTCTCAAGAGGAAGAAGAGATTGACATGGATACTGTCCACGATAGTCAAGCTTTCATCTACCATCATTTGAATATGTTAGAAAGGCCGTCTACACCAGGTAAGAGTAAAAAATTGTAATTCATGGCACATTCTCATGGTCTTGAAACAATTCTCCCTCCCTCCCCCCCAGTTCGCAATCTGGATGAATCTGGCACAGTTATTATTAAAAAGCTTTACTTTACGCAAGGAAGGAACCTAGGAGATATGCCTTGAGATTTTTCCAGCCATCACCAAACTCCTACTGTTGGAAAGAAAGAATACATTAATGTCTAAGGTTATATATATGTTTTAATCAACTGAAAAGATGTATATCTTGTCAACCAAAGGATAATGATCCATTTTTTTGTTTCCTATTTGCCATGGAGAACTACTTACAAGAGCTGCAGTTGCTAGAAATTCATACAATAATCATATCCATTTAACAGATATCTCAAAAAATGATAAAGTATGGTTTTAATCACTGTTCCTTCTAAGGTGAGCAAAGGTACTCCAGCTGTTCTGCTGCTAGTGAGTGGTAGTGCTTCAACATTATGTTTCTAAGAACAGGCAGGTTCCCTGGAGTCCTGCAGAGCATGCTTGTACCTCATTATTGAAAATTTAATGTGAAACTGTATCCCTCACTGGCAGGACTTTAGGTGGATGATTCCTGTTCAGTTTAAGGAAATAAAAATCTTTGGAGAATCATAATGCATCCTCTAAAATTTTACATTTGATCACACACACATCTTTTTTGAGTTTTCTAATATGCATCAGAATTCTTGTATGAAAGAATCTTTCTTAGATCTAAAACATTTAGAGTAATGAGAGGGTATTATCCAGCTATCAGAATAAGTTGTAAAACTAGACCATGCTTTTCTTTTATATCATTCAATATCTTTCTGAAGTTGCTTAAAACGAGTCTCGAGCAGCCTTAGGAAGAATGCTTTGCAACATAAGAGCACAGGATATTATTCATCTCCATAGATTTTATGCAGTGAAAATAGTGTTATTTTTATCAGGCTACAGTATATCTTGATAGGTTTGTTTTTTTTCAGGTTTCCTGTAGAATGAAGCCTGTCTCTTTCCTGACTCACTTAACAGCGAGAAGAGCTACAGCTTCATATTAGAGATATGAAATTTATTTTGAAACAGTGTAAAAATGCAATGGAACAGGCTTGTTTGGTTTCAAATAAACTGAAAAACAGTGAAATTGGGTATTTTTGCTTCACTTTTAGTGCAAATTATTTGCAAATAACCAGGGTTATAACCAAAGTTGTAACCAGAAGTCAGTTTTAGGGGGAAAGGGCAGGTATGGACTGAGGGGGCCATGCATTTCCTCTCAGCTCTTCTCCTCATTCTCCATCCCAAGACATGAACTGAGTATTTGCGGAAGTGCTGGTGTTGGTAGCTGAAGCAGGCTCATTGTGGTGACCACTTCATTCAGGGGTAGTGGACCCCTGGTCCGCAACGTTGGTTGACCTATCGTCTGGAGCTTTGGGAACTTTGCCTGGCGCTACGCGTTCTCCCTTCAGAAATACCAGCGGTGCAAGTTTTCTTCGATGCCACAGCAGTGGCATATGTACTTCATGAGGGAGCTTAGTGTTCTCACTCTTGAGCCAAAAAGATTGGTGGTATTCCACTGGGCTGAATAGTTTCTTCTGTCTTTCTCAGTGGTCCATGGGGCTGGAGTCGACAATGTTCTGGCAGTCTTTCTCGGCTGACAGTTCCTGGTCTCAGGAGCATAGTTCCTCTTACAGGAACCATTCCGTTTGCTCTTACAAAAGCTGAGGTTTCCCCCAGAGGGTCTTGTTAGCTTCGGCAGAGATCTCTAAGGCCAGCACCTTTTTGGTTTATGAATAGCATGGAAGCTATGGCTGAATGCCTTGGTTTGGCCCTGGCTAACTTATGAGTTCCTATATGCTCTTCCCTCCGTGGCCTCTGGTTGGTTGGGTCATCCGCCTGACAGCGACACATCCCTGTCTTGGGTCTCTAGTGGCTCTGGATTGACCTCACCACCATGGTATGCGAGTCTCGTATGTCTTTAGTGAAACGAGAAGCTTCGGCTCCCTTTTCATCAATATCTTCTCAGTCAGGGACCAATGTCCATGGAGAACCCTCGGCGTTTTGGTCTTACAGCATGGCTCTTGCGCACTCAGCCTTAATGATGTGTGGTTATTTGGAGGTAGCTATCTTGACTCTTTTGCATTAGAAGTACCCTCTGCTATGGCTTCTTCTGCCAAAGCCTAGTAGGCTTTCTCACAGTGGAGTGCTAGGAATCAGGTAGAGCCTGAGAAGGCTCCCAGTTAGGTAGGTCTGGCTTTCCTTCTGGAGGGTTTCGACAGAAGTCTGGCAGTGGCCTCCTTGACAGTTCAGGTTGCAGGCTTTGCGTGTATTTGAGCACACTGAGGCACTAGTTCACTTACTGCAAGGTGATGCATGTCGGTAACAAAAATCAGTGCTTGTAGACAAGTCCATGAAGCCATTCACGCAATGCACAGCAGCGGCGAAAAGGGCGAACAGAATGCTAGGAATGATTAAGAAGGGGATCACAAACAGATCAGAGAAGGTTATCATGCTGCTGTACAGGGCTATGGTGTGCCCTCACCTGGAATTCTGCGTCCAACACTGGTCGCCGTACATGAAAAAGGACATAGTACTACTCGAAAGGATCCAGAGAAGAGCAACAAAAAATGGTTAAGGGACTGGAGGAGTTGCCTACCCCTTATGTGTCATCCCCTTTACCCTCTATATCCTTTCTTCTTCTTTAATTATGTAACTTTTTCCCACCTCCCCATCTTTCCTCACTTTCTAGTTTGTCTGTAAATGTCATACTCGTTCACTCTATTTACTTTTTTACATATTAAATTATGTTTTGTTTTTTCTTTTAATTTTCTTTATTTATAATTGTAAACCGGTCAGATATTCATTTTATGATCGGGATATTAAAAACTAATAAACTTGGAAACTTGGAAACTAGAGAAACTGGGCATCTTCTCTCTTGAAAAGAAGAGACTGAGAGGGGACATGATTGAAACATTCAAGACATTGAAGGGAATTGACTTAGTAGAGAAAGAGATTGTTCACCATCTCCAAGGTGAAGAGAACAAGAGGGCACTCTCTAAAGTTAAAAAGGAATAGATTCCGTACAAACGTAAGGAAGTTCTTCTTCACCCAGAGAGTGGTAGAAATCTGGAACGCTCTTCCAGAGGCTGTTATAAGGGAAAGCACCCTCCAGGGATTCAAGAAAGGGTTAGATAAGTTCCTGCCAAACCAGAATGTACGCAGGTAAGGCTATACTCAAGTAGGACACTGTTATTTGTCCTAAGGGCCGCTGTGTGAGCGGACTGCTGGGCACAATGGACCACTGGTCTGACCCAGCAGCGGCAATTCTTATGTTCTTATGTACTGCTCTTTCAGATGTGACCTGTGACTAGGTGTATGTGGAGGGTTCTTTATCTGCATCCTTCATTTTCCTTCATGGAATCTTAACATCGTTTTACAGGGCCTTGCTGAGGCCCATTTTGAACCACTAAAAAATGGATTTCTTCTGGACTTAACGATCAAGATAGTTTTTTCTGGTCATCGTTGTCTCAGCACTGTGTATTTTGGAGTTTCTGCTCTTTCGTGCAGGGAACCCATTCTTCGTTTTTCAGACACAGATGTTTTCCTCCGTAGTGTACCTTCCTTCTTGCTGCAGGTAGTCTTGGCTTTCAAAGTCTGAGAGTGTACCAAAGGCCTTTCTTGGGGTGCTCACTGCACTTCAGGTTAGTACTACATTGTTCTTCAAGTTTTTTGGAGTTTCCTTTGTGCCTGTTTCTCACTTGTTAATATTTTGCAGAGCAAGCCAGTTCATGGTTTACTTGTGTTGAGGGGAATTCTCCCCTGTACCCCTCTTGTACTGGATTTGCAGGTATGTGCTTGGCTTTGGGATTGAACTAGGGTTGTTTGCTAACTCTCAGACTAAGGGGGTGGAGCATGTGTTCAGAAAAGATGTGGATTCTGCATCACCTGGACTTCGGGTTGGGATTGAACACCTAGCATATGGAATCCTCCAGGGATAAAGAAGATTATCGAAGGTATACACCTAATCTTCCATTTAAAATTATGTTGTCACCTTGCTTTTCCTCCATTTATAATTTTGCCATCCTGCCTACCTTCCCTATTTCCTTAGTCTTTAAGAACATAAGAGCGTAAAAGTTGCCATACTGGGACAGACCAGAGGTCCATCAAGCCCAGTATCCTGTTTCCAACAGTAGCCAACCCATGTCACAATTACCGTATTTTCACGCATATAACGCGCGCGTTATACGCGTTTTTACCTACCGCGCATACCCCTCGCGCGTTATATGCGTGAGCGCGGTATACGAAAGTTTTCAAACATAGTTCCCACCCCGCCCGATTCACCCCCCCAGCAGGACCACTCGCACCCCCACCCCGAACGACCACTCGCACGCGCTCCCACCCGCACCCGCATCCACGATCGGAGCAAGAGGGAGCCCAAGCCCTCTTGCCCGGCCGACTCCCCGACGTCCGATACATCCCCCCCCCCCCCCGGCAGGACCACTCGCACCCCCACCCCGAAGGACCGCCGACTTCCCGACAATATCGGGCCAGAAGGGAGCCCAAACCCTCCTGGCCACGGCGACCCCCTAACCCCACCCCGCACTACATTACGGGCAGGAGGGATCCCAGGCCCTCCTGCCCTCGACGCAAACCCCCCTCCCCCCCCAACGACCGTCCCCCCCCAAGAACCTCCGACCGCCCCCCCAGCCGACCCGCGACCCCCCTGGCCGACCCCCACGACCCCCCCACCCCCCTTCCCCGTACCTTTGGAAGTTGGCCGGACAGACGGGAGCCAAACCCGCCTGTCCGGCAGGCAGCCAACGAAGGAATGAGGCCGGATTGGCCCATCCGTCCTAAAGCTCCGCCTACTGGTGGGGCCTAAGGCGCGTGGGCCAATCAGAATAGGCCCTGGAGCCTTAGGTCCCACCTGGGGGCGCGGCCTGAGGCACATGGTCGGGTTGGGCCCATGTGCCTCAGGCCGCGCCCCCAGGTGGGACCTAAGGCTCCAGGGCCTATTCTGATTGGCCCACGCGCCTTAGGCCCCACCAGTAGGCGGAGCTTTAGGACGGATGGGCCAATCCGGCCTCATTCCTTCGTTGGCTGCCTGCCGGACAGGCGGGTTTGGCTCCCGTCTGTCCGGCCAACTTCCAAAGGTACGGGGAAGGGGGGTGGGGGGGTCGTGGGGGTCGCCAGGGGGGTCGCGGGTCGGCTGGGGGAGCGGTCGGAGGTTCTTGGGGGGGGCGGTCGTTGGGGGGGAGGGGGGTTTGCGTCGAGGGCAGGAGGGCCTGGGATCCCTCCTGCCCGTAATGTAGTGCGGGGTGGGGTTAGGGGGTCGCCGTGGCCAGGAGGGTTTGGGCTCCCTTCTGGCCCAACTACCAAAGGTACGGGGAAGGGGGGTGGGGGGGGTCGTGGGGGTCGCCAGGGGGGGTCGCGGGTCGGCTGGGGGAGCGGTCGGAGGTTCTTGGGGGGGGGCGGTCGTTGGGGGGGGGGGGGGGTTTGCGTCGAGGGCAGGAGGGCCTGGGATCCCTCCTGCCCGTAATGTAGTGCGGGGTGGGGGTAGGGGGTCGCCG
Organism: Geotrypetes seraphini; assembly: GCF_902459505.1. Taxonomy (NCBI): domain Eukaryota; kingdom Metazoa; phylum Chordata; class Amphibia; order Gymnophiona; family Dermophiidae; genus Geotrypetes; species Geotrypetes seraphini. The sequence continues at coordinate 46,460,330 of NC_047085.1, forward strand.
TGGCCAGGAGGGTTTGGGCTCCCTCCTGGCCCGCTATTGTCGGGGAGTCGGCGGTCCTTCGGGGTGGGGGTGCGAATGGTCCTGCCGGGGGGGGGGGATGAATCGGACGTCGGGGGGGGGGTGAACGGAGAGTCGGGACAGCGCACGGAGAGGCGGGGCAGTGCACGGAAGTCAGGGGGGGTGAACGGAGAGTCGGGACAGCGCACGGAGAGGCGGGGCAGTGCACGGAAGTCAGGGGGGGTGAACGGAGAGTCGGGACAGCGCACGGAGAGGCGGGGCAGTGCACGGAAGTCAGGGGGGTGAACGGAGAGTCGGGCAGCATGCGCGGTATAATCGTGAGCGCGTTATACCAAAGTTTTTGTGCTTATCATCGTGATTTCTGCGCGCTATACACGTGTGCGCGTTTTATACGGGTGCGTGTTATTTGCGTGAAAATACGGTACTTGGCAAGATCCCAAATGAGTCAAAACAGATTTTATGCTGCATTTTTGTTCCCTTTTTTTCTGAGATGCTTGTAACATTTTATTGCTATTTTTTTCTCTTTTCTAAATCTTCATTTGAAAACCATACTGTTCTCTGCTTTTTTTTTGTATTTTATATACTTTCCTAATGTAAAGATTAGTTGTCCTTATAATAGCTGCTATTAGTTTAACCCATCATTTCCATTGCTGCTTTTTGGAATTTTGTGCAAGTCACCTGACCTTTCATTGTCTCAGGTACAAACTTAGGGCCCCTTTTACAAAGCTGCAATAGCAAGTATTAGTGCTTCAAATGTGACAGCTCATGGGAACTGAATGGGCTGCATCGCATTTGCTGCAAAGGACTTCTACCGCAGCTTTGTAAAAGGGGCCCATAGATTGTAAATCCTCCAGAGACAGGAAAGTACATATTGTACCTGAATGCAAGTTGAACTACTACTGAAAAGATTTGAGCTAAATCTAAACTCCGTTCCCCTCCTCTTACCAGTTGCCCCCTCCCTTAGTCTTAATAAATCGATACTTCTGTGATTAATGAACCTCAGGTGAACATCTATAGTGACTTTAGAAGCACCTTTCTCCATTTATAAATACAGAGAACAGTTTTCAAAGATACATAGGGAAATTGGTATTTACCTAGGTAAAATGATTTGATTGACATTGCTATCTACAACAATAGCTAAAAGTACATGTTGGTTTCTTAGTGCACACTCTTTTAGCCACATTAAAAAGAGGTGTTTCTGAGAGCATGTTTAGAACAAGAAGGAAATCGGTACACATACCATTTATTTTCAAATGCATATTTGCTATGTTATTCTCTTTCCTTTACTGTTCCCTGCAGAAATAGGTGCAAGGTAAATAGACAGTGCACATGATAACTACCTGGGTTGTTTTGCTTTGAAAATCTTCCGGAAGCAAGTACATAGTTTGCAGCTACTCTGGCTTTTTAATATTGTCATGTCCCTTGCCTGAGAGTACTCTTTTTAATGAGTTTGAGATCTTTATACTCCTCCCCCCTTCATTGCAGATACAATGCAATGAGTTTTAAAACAATTTAGTTATGTTTTAAGGTCCAAAAACTAAAGTTCACTTCCAGGTACTATATATGGATAAAGAAACCTAAGAGTATTCCAAATTGTTAACTTCATCACATTATGCATATTTTAATTCAAATTTGATAAAGCAGATTTACAGTAAGGTATAGCAATTTTCCATCATTGTCTTAACATGTAAATTTCTGATTCAGTCTGTTTGCTTTTAGGTAAAGAACAGTCTTCATTGGATTTGCATATGTTGCCAGTACCATCAACTCCTCTTTCAGTGTTCACTAAAGAGTTAACATCATCAAAACACAGTGACCATCACCATCACCACCACCATGATCACAAGAAAAAGAAGAAGAAACACAAACACAAGCACAAGCATAAACATAAGCATGAAAGCAAAGAAAAGGAACGAGAGCCTTTTACTTTCTCAAACAGTCCAGCCAGTGGTCGATCAATCCATTCTCCCTCACTTTCAGACTGAGATAGAAGCTGTGAGATGAAGAACATTTGCAGAGGACTCTGAAGAGTGTACTTAATGACAAATGCAGAAGCTGAACAAAATAAAATCGGTTTTTAACTGATCAGACTTTATAGACTTTCTGAAAAGTATTTAAACATTTATTTTCTTCCATCCCCTAAATTTCTGTAAAGGTTTTATACTATTAAAAATGTTTTGCCCTTTTTCTGATAATTGAACTTTCAATGTGCTTTTTCCTACTTACAGAAGAAGCCTTCCATTCCTTTTTTTAAATGAGACAGCTTTTGCAGCAGTAAGATCTCACTGCCTGCATTCTTGGCATCATGCTTCCCCACAACTCAAGCAGGCTTAATTATGTTTCATACTAGCCTTTGATGAAGAATGGATATGTTTGAACTAGAAGCAATTACCAAATCTATGGTTAAGCCATTATTTCCAGGAGCAGACTGTGAACTCCCATGCGATAAGGCAGAAGCTTTCATTTTGTAACTCCATTTCTCAGGTTGTCACTTAAATCATTAAGCTTTGTGCAGGTTTCTAAATAGCACATGCGACAGTACAACTTCTTCAGATGACAATGGCAAAATTAGGGGGAGGGGGGTTAGTGCACAAACTTTTCTCTGAAGATGCAGCTTCTCAAAAAGCTTTGTTTTGGTAATGATTTAATTTTGGAAAAGGAGAGTGAAACACTAAAAAGTCCAGGATATACTTTAATTTATTCCACAAAGAAAAAAACAAAGATACATAAGATGTATTGCATCAAGTTCTCGATACGGCCATGTGTCGGATGGTGCGCCTTTGTCAAACATATAAAACATACAAATTATAAAAGTCAAAAAATATATATCAATCATAAAATAAAATAGAACAAAGCAATGCAACATTATACAGGTAATAATCATATAAAACACACAGTATATGAAAATCAATTAATTTTTTTTTTTTTTAAATAGCCAAACAGCAGAGTAAACAATTTTATATCAGTTAATACGTAAACATGAGGATAATAGTAGTAAAAACAAACTAAGAAACAATCATAAATTTCAAGTAAAATGTATACGATAAGCAAAGGAGGAAAGTATGATGCAGTTTTTAGAGCTACAGCCTTGACATCCTGAGGTTGTGGGTTCAAATCCCGCATTGCTCCTTGTGACTCTGGGCAAGTCACTTAATCCCCATTGCCACAGGTACATTAGATAGAGTGGGAGCCCGCTGGGACTGTTAGGGAATAATGCCTGAGTACCTGAATAATTTGTAATCTGCATAGAATTATAGGATATGCAGAATATAAATCATTAAAAAAAATTAAATGCAAAATAAAATATTGTCATGAAAAATTGTTGAACTAGAAAGCCGATACTCTAAAACTTGAAAAAGAAAACATACCTCGTCAAATTATGGCCCCTTTTATCAAGCCGCGTTAGGGATTTTTTATCGCTGGCTGCTGTGGTAAAAGCTCTGACACTCATAGAATTCCTATGAGCATCGGAGCTTGTACCGCAGCGGCCAGCAATTTGAAAAAAACCTAACGCAGCTTGATAAAAGGGGACCCTTATATTTAAAGAAAAGCAATGACAGGAAAACACCCAATAGAGCATAAGCTAATAGAAACAAAAACAGAAAAACTATTATGCTAATCACCAAAAAAGTGGCTACAGAATTGCAAAAACAGTATATTGTGTCGTGAGTATGGAGAAAAGGAAATGTGGTTTGTATAAATTAATTTTTAGAAAATTGGCTTTGACTAAAGACAGGAAGCCAGACAAAATGAAATTGTGAGCAATGAGTTGTAAAAAAAGTGTAGTCAACATAGACAAAAGAATTCATATATTAAAACGTAAACAAAAGAATTCATATATTAAAAAAGGAGATTAAAAATCAGAGACTAAAGTGTATAACAAAAAGGGGGATATAAATATGTACCTTCATAAAAACCTGTGATTATGTGGCAAAGCCATGAGAGAAAGCAAAGGTGTATAAAGCATAAATGCATGATTAGCTCATGAACATTAAAAATCATGACTCAAAAACATCAACAATCAGAGAAATGCACTAAAATCGATATTACATTACATTATATTACGGATTTCTATTTCGCCTATACCTTGCAGTTCAAGGCGGATTACAAAAGATTTGACTGGACATTTTCCAGTGAAGATACAATTTTTTTTAATTTTTTTTTTTTTTAACAGAGGAGAGATAGCTGGATAGAATCCTAGGGGAACTTAAGGGTTGGATAGTAAACTGACAGTGCCGAACTGTGTGATATAAACAAATAGAAACCTTACTTCCCCTCTTCGGAACTTGAGCTCTCTCCAAGTTTTCTGCAAACATCTGAAAACCTGGCTTTTCTCAAAAAATGTAAGTCTCCCTCCAATTTAGGAATCAAGGAAACTCTCATATCTTGGCATCCCAAGTCCTCTAAATTTTCTTCACATTTCTTCCTCTAACCCTCTGTTGTAGTTCCTTCCTATTTCTCCTACTGTAAACCGCGTCGAGCTCTACAAACGTGGAGATGATGCGGTATACAAACCTAAGGATTAGATTAGATTAGATTAGAATACAGTTAGAGTAGGTAAGATTACAATCTATTTTAGGGGTCTGTTTACTTGGAAGGTGTTTTGGGGGTTATTTGGGGGAGAATTATCTGGAGGTAGGTGAAGAGGGGTTAAGATATTTGGATGAATTTTTTGAAAAGCAGGGTTTTGATTTCTTTTCGGAATGTTTTGAAGTCATCCGTTGTTGTCAGCAGATTGGAGATGGAATGATTGAGTTTTGCTGATTGATATTGGAATTGAAACCACTTGGATGAATAGTATTTAATGCAAGCCAAAAATGTAAACCATTTTAGGTAGTTATTTCTTAGTACTGTACTTATCTGAAGTAGCACTTTAATATCTTTTAGCATTATGTTCCTTGCCAAGTAGCAGTGAAGTTGTTCTGAGCAGGTGAGACATTTATTTTTAATTTGTTTCATGATAATATTTTATTTTGGAGTTAATTTTATTTTTTTATGTTCTTTACTTATCATATACATTTTACTTTGAAATTTATGATTGTTTCTTTGTTTTATGATTATGTATTATGTGATATAAGATGGTTTACAGTGCTGTTTGGCTTTTTTTATTTTTTATTTTTTTAATTAATTTTCATATACTGTGGGGCTCATAATCGAAAGAGAAAAACATCCAAAAACCAGCATAAGTCGACACTTGGACGAACATTTCCCAAATACGTCCAAGTGCCAATAATAAAAACGGGTTTTGGATGTATTTCTAAACGACCTAGGCCTTCATAGTGCCGCTGAATGTCCAAAGCTAAATGGGGCGTTTCATGAGGAGTGTCGAGGGTGGGAGCTGGGCAGGATGTGGGCCGGCTTAGACTTAGTCGTACAGCATGTATAACTGAAAGTTATACAGCCCACGATTGACGGAACTTGGATGGTGTGACTTAGACCATGTAAAACATGGTCTAAGTCACAAAAACCCACCTAAAGTCACCAGATAAGCACTGCAAACACATAAAACAGACCTTCATACACTACCCCAGTGATTACCGACCCCCCACCCCTATAAAATATTAATCACACCTTTAAAATTCACCCTCCAGACCATCATCACCTGGCCATCTGGCATAGGAAAGCCTAGTCGTCCAGCACAGAGGCAGCTTAAACCGTCTTGGGGGTGGGTTAGGGACCCATGGAGAGGAGGATCCATGCCCATAAGCTCCTGTAATCACTGCATTGATACTTAAACATGTGCACTCCCCTATACACCCCCAAAACCCTTTTGTACTGGCATATAAGTGGCTTATCCCAGGACAAGCAGGCAGGTATTCTCACTAGTGGGTGATGTCATCAGACAGAGCCCCGGTACGGACGTCTCACAAGCACGTGTTGCTTGTAGAAACTTAAAGTTTCTAGATGCCCGCACCGCGCATGCGCCGGTGCCTTCCTACCCGGAGATCCGGGCGTGTCTCCTCAGTTCTTTCTTTTCCGCGGAGCTGAGAAGTTCAACTTCATCATGCGCTAGCTGAATTCAGTTAAATTTGCCTTCCTTGTCCGCGTTTTTCGCTTTCTTTTAATTACAGTTAACAGTACTTTTCTTTTTCAGTAAAAAAAAAAAAAAAGAAGAAGATTATTTCCTCCGGCGGGTCGAACGGGCCGGCCACGTGGCTCAGGCCCACTGGCTTCGACCTCGCGGCGGAGATTTTCCGGCCTATGTCCCGGCCAATCACCGGGTTTAAAAAGTGCAGCAAGTGCCAACGCGCGATTTCACTCACGGACCCTCACTGGCGCTGTTTGCAGTGTTTGGGCCCTGACCACATCCCGAAATCGTGCAGGCCTTGCTCTACCCTTACGGCACGCTCATTCAAGCGGCATTGCCTATTGTGGGAATCGATGTTCAAGATGGACGCAGCTAAGGATCCCTCAGCCTCCACTTCATCTGATACCTCCCCGGTTCGGGCGAAACCGGCATCGACCCCTCCTGCATCGAGTGTGGTGAAACCGGCATCGCTCGCCCCGACACCATCCACGAGCTCGACGTCGGTGCCTGCCCCGGTCTCCTCGGTTCAGGTACCTCTTCCTTCCACAGTGCCACCAATGGTCATCAAAGTGCCGAAAGCTACTAAGCAGAAGCACTCGGCCTCGAAGGAGCGCGATGTCCGTGCAGGAGGACCCCCTTTCGGTGCGGATCCCTCCTTATCGGCTTCGCTACGGTCCGTGCTGGAAGCTCAATTCGTTGAGCTCATGCAGACCATCGGACCCGGGCTCATCGCTGCCATACAGGGTGACCTCCCGGTACCGGTCCAAAGGGGCGGTCCGCCCCCTCCCCCTCCCCCACACCGTTCGACCTCGACAACCGACGAGGACGAACGGGGGAGGGCGGCGATGCCCACGCGGCAAGCCTCGCTTACCGACATGCCGCCATTAGAACCCATTACGCCTCCGCGCCAACATGGGACCAGACCTCCGATCGATACTCGAAGCCCTGGGCATAGTCAGGAAGAGTTCTTCCGTACTCCTTACCAGACTTGGGTAGCATCGCAAGAACCCGCATCGCAAACCCAGTTGCGATCCACCGCTTCCAGCCCTATCCACTTGGGGGCCTCGGGAGACCATTCGATGCACAGACGATCTCGATCCCCGTCCCACCACCGAGACGGGCACCGATCGAGACACTCATCCTGGCACTCCTCACGCCATTCGGAGGTGTCACCGCAGAAAAAACTGCAACGTAGGGGATACTCCTCATCAGAGGTGTCCCCTCCGGGGGGCCCGGAGTACGAGGAGTCATCGGTGCCCGATTCTCCTTGCCACTCCCCGATGTCCATGAACCTGGAGGCCTCCTCCTCCTCCAGCCCGTCCCACAGACCGACGCTGGCGGAGCAATTGTCCTTCTCATCATTCCTCCGACAAATGGCGGATGATCTGGATGTGACCCTTGACACGGGCTCCCGATACTCCAAAGAGTATCTGGACACCATGCATTTACCTAACCCTCCAACGGAGTCGCTTCGGCTCCCCTTGCATAAATTACTGGACCAGACCTTCATGCAGTGCTTCGAAACACCGTATTCCATACCGGCGATCCCCAGCAAACTCGATGCTCGATACCGCATCGTGCACCATAAAGGGTTCGAGGGCCCTCAACTCTCCCACCAATCCCTACTGGTCGAGTCCTCCCTTAAACGCTCTCATCCCTCCCAGGTCTACGCCTCTGTACCGCCGGGCCGAGAGGGGAGAACGATGGACAAATTTGGTAGAAAATTCTACCAAAACTCCATGATGGCGTCACGGGTGCTAAACTACAATTTCTTTTTCTCTTCCTATCTGGAGTTCTTCTTGCCGGTACTCCGCAAGTTCACTCCGTTCATAGACAACCAAGCTCGATTCGAGTTCGAGGAAGTGGTAGCCTCCCTCTCCCAATTACGCCTCCAGCTGATGCAATCCTCCTTCGATGCATTCGAACTCTCGGCACGCGCCGCCGCAAGCGCGGTAGCTATGCGTCGCCTGGCATGGCTCCGTACAATCGATATGGATCCCAACCTACAGGACAGACTCGCCAACGTACCATGTGCTGGAGCTGACCTGTTCGATGAGTCTATCGAAACTGTTACCAAGAAGCTGTCGGATCATGAAAAATCTTTTCAATCCATCCTGCGGCCCAAACCCAAACCTCAACAGTCTCGACCTTCCAGGCCACCCCTGATTTACCAGCGGCGTTACATGCCCAGACAATCGCCTGCTGCGAGACAGCCTGCGAAGAGACAACCTCCCCAGAAGTCTCAGCAAAAACCTCAGCCACCGGCTGTACCTAAGGCTCCCCAGCCCTTTTGACGCCCCTCCCGGGAGCATAACCTCAGCCTCTCCCATAGGGGGCCGCCTCCATCTTTTTTACCATCGATGGGAGGCCATAACCACGGACCTATGGGTCCTCACCATCATAAGAGAAGGATACTCTCTTCAATTCCACCGGGTCCCCCCGGACCATCCTCCAAGAGAGTATCCTTCAAGCTCGACGCAGACCGCCCTTCTTCTTCAGGAAGTCCAAACCTTACTTCAGCTTCGGGCTGTCGAGCCGGTCCCGTCAGACCAATTGAACCGAGGGTTTTACTCCCGGTACTTCCTCGTCCCGAAGAAAACGGGCGACCTGCGACCCATTTTAGACCTTCGAGCCCTCAACAAGTTCCTGGTCAAAGAGAAGTTTCGCATGTTGACTTTGGCTTCTCTATACCCCCTCCTCGAGCAGAACGACTGGTTATGCTCCCTGGATCTCAAGGAGGCCTACACTCACATCCCCATTCACCCGGCCTCCCGAAAGTTCCTCAGATTTCGGGTGGGAAATCTGCACCTACAGTATCGAGTGCTACCATTCGGCCTATCTTCATCCCCCAGAGTCTTCACAAAGTGCCTGGTGGTAGGGTCTACAGGTGTTCCCATACCTCGACGACTGGCTCATCAAGGCCCCGTCAGCCCCAGAGGTCACTTCGGCGGCCTTGGCTACAACCTACTTCCTCCAGAATTTGGGCTTCGAGATCAACTTCTCCAAGTCTCATCTACAACCCACCCAGTCCCTCCCCTTCATCGGAGCGGTCCTGGACACCACCCGACTCCGAGCATTCCTGCCTCTGCAACGCATGGAGTCTCTTCTTCATATCTGCCAGTCGGTGTCTACTCGCCAAACCCTACCGGCGAGACAACTGATGGTGCTCCTGGGCCATATGGCCTCCACGGTACATGTGACACCCTTTGCCAGACTCCACCTCAGGATCCCCCAGTGGACCCTGGCATCACAGTGGAATCAGACGTCCGATCCACTATCCAAACACATCTTAGTCACACCTGCTCTTCGGCAGTCTCTACTTTGGTGGATGACCTCTTCAAATCTATCCAGAGGTTTGCTGATGCACTCTCCCCCCCATCAGAAAGTTCTCACAACCGATTCGTCGAATTATGCATGGGGGGCCCACCTGGAGGGTCTCCGCACCCAAGGATTCTGGACCAGTGCGGAAAGACTACACCAAATCAATCTACTGGAACTCAGAGCCATCTTCAATGCGCTCCAAGCTTTCCAACACCTACTTCACGACATGGTAATCCTCATTCGCACAGACAATCAGGCCGCCATGTATTATATCAACAAGCAAGGAGGCACGGGCTCGGCCCTCCTTTGCCAGGAAGCTCTACGAGTCTGGGACTGGGCGGTGCGCCACAACGCCCTACTCAGAGCAGTATACATCCAGGGGGAGAACAACGTCTTAGCAGACAAACTAAGCCGTCTGCTACAACCGCACGAATGGACTCTCCATTCCAGCCCCCTTCACCAAATCTTCACGCAATGGGGGACGCCGCAGATAGACCTCTTTGCGGCTCCCCACAACTACAAACTGCCTCAGTTTTGCTCCAGGATCTACACTCCTCATCGCCTCGAGGCAGATGCTTTTCTACTGAACTGGGGGAAACGATTTCTATATGCGTTCCCACCATTCCCGCTGATCCAGAAGACTCTGGTCAAGCTGAAACTCGAACGGGCCACCATGATTCTAATAGCTCCTCAGTGGCCCAGACAACCTTGGTTCTCCCTCCTACTTCAACTCAGCAGCAGGGAACCAGTACCACTTCCAGTGTTTCCTTCACTACTTACTCAACATCAAGGATCACTACTTCATCCCAACCTGCAGTCTCTCCACCTGACAGCTTGGTTCCTCTCAACGTAACCCCTCACCAATTCTCACAAGAAGTGAGGGAGGTCTTGGAAGCTTCCAGGAAGCCCACCACTCGACAATGCTACTCCCATTATTGTCTGGATACCCTCTCCAGACGGGATGGACAGTTTGGCCAAACAGTATTGAAAAATTTATTCTCTTAAGTCGCCAACTCCCCCTCCATCCCACTGAGGTTAGCTTGGAGGTAACCCACTAGTGAGAATACCTGCCTGCTTGTCCTGGGATAAAGCAATGTTACTTACCGTAACAGTTGTTATCCAGGGACAGCAGGCAGCTATTCTCACGTCCCACCCACCTCCCCTGGGTTGGCTTCTCAGGCTAGCTACCTGAACTGAGGAGACACGCCCGGATCTCCGGGTAGGCTGTTTTTTACTTTGGACGACTTGCGACTTAGACAAAACGGACTTCGACGTCCCTTTCGATTATGCCCCTCTGTGTGTTTTATATGATTAATATTACCCTTATAATGTTTCATTGCTTTGTTCTATTTTATATTATGACTAGCTGATCACCTGGCATTGCCCGGATATTTATTTATCCGAATCTTCTATTAGACAGGAAAAGGAATTAAATGTATGTATAGTGTAAAATCAAAGTGATTTTATTTACAGGTTTTTAAAAGTATAAGTAGAATATACAAATTATAAAGTAAAATCTTTTACAAATTCACTGTAATATTACTGTAACACAAAACTTGATTATAAACATTTTTAATTTCACCTCCAGGAGCAAGAATAAATAAATTATTGGGTGAACCCACCCTTAATCAAGCAACATAAAGTTGTCTGTGGGGGAAACATGGTGATCTGAAATCCAGTCTGCACTACTTAATAGATAATAATAATAATAACAGTTTATATACCGCAGTACCGTTAAGTTCTATGTGGTTTACAAAAGATTAGTGAAGTACAAGTTGAGTTGACGTACAAGTTGAATTAGCTTAAGGGATGTGGGAACAATAGGGAGAAAGGGCAGGAACACCGTTAGGGAGGGGAAAGAGAGAAGTGGGTCAGCTGTCTAGGTATTTCAGGAATAGGTGAGTTTTGAGGCGTTTCCTGAATACCTCATAAGTGGTGGGCAATAGGAGTTGTTTTAGGTCTTTACCCCATAGAGCTGCTTGATGTGAGAGAAGATGCTCATGGTGTTTTTTTAGTTTGCATCCTCTAACTGGGGGAGAAACGAAATGCAAGTGGGAGCTTCTCTTGTGTTTGTTGGCTGAGAAGGAGAAGAGGTCGGTGATGTATTTAGGGGTTAGACCATAGAAAACTTTAAAACAGAGGCAGGCGAACTTAAACTTTACGCGAGCTTCCATCGGCAGTCAGTGCAGCTGTTTGAAGTATGGTGTCACGTGATTGAACTTCTGTAGACCGAAGATTAGTCTGACCGCAGTGTTTTGCATTAGTTGTAAGCGTCGCATATTCTTTTGGGGGATTGCTAAGTATGCGATGTTACAGTAGTCGAGTTGACTTAATACGAGGGATTGTACCAGGATTCTGAAGGCAGAGTTATCAAAGTATGCTTTAATGGATTTAAGTTTCCAGAGGGTGAAAAAACTCTTTTTGATTAGGGAGTCCACCTGGTCTTTCATGGTGAGGCATTGGTCCAGAGTTACACCCAGTATTTTGATGGTGGGCTGTATGGGGTAGTTATGTTTGTTGATGTCTAGTGGAGTTTTGGTGTCAAGAGGGCGCGGTGAAGCGACAAAGAATTTTGTTTTCTCACTATTGAGCTTGAGTTTGAAGTCTGTCATCAAATGCTCCATCATGTTTATGGCTTCTGATGCTTTTGGAATTGTTTCCGAGATGGAGATGGCAAATGGGATGATGATCGTAAAGTCATCAGCGTAACTGAATAATTTTATCCTCAGCTGGGTTAGTTGAACGCTCAATGAGGTCATGTAGATATTGAAAAGCAGAGGGGATAGTGGGGACCCTTGCGGAACGCCGGATGGGTTGCTCCAGGTGTTGGAGAGATCATTGTTGAAGCGAACCTGATAGGTGCGGGATGAAGGGAAACCATGAAACCAGTTTAGCACTTCGCCTCTGATTGCCCTTGTGACTTGTTGATCGTGCTGGAGAACACAAGTGTCACTTGAAATTGTAATCTGTTAAAGTTAAAAGGGAGATCCGTTGGAATGAGTGGTATCCTTGGGATAAAAACCGTTTCACCCTCTCCCTTTCCTGTTAAGATAGTCGCTTCAGTTACATTGGCCAACATGTTCTTAACAGAAAGCCTTGTGCCGTTGCAAAGTTTTGGCGGGTCGAGGTCCCGTAGTACAATAATTGAAGATCCCACTTTAATTAAAAGACAATGTGGTAGTAATCCAGCCGAATGAAGTGAGTTTAGGCACTCTGGTGGGAAATTGATGACATCATCGGTATCTACAACAGTATCGATAGACTTGTATTCAGTGATTACGCCTGGTAAAACGGGAAGTATTTGATTGTTTATTTCGTGGACATCTTCATTTTTAGCAAGTTGTACAGCAGCAAGAAAGGCCCTCTCTATGGTGCTGAACTTTGACTTAAACGGCATCTCAGCGAGCCTGAAAACTATGAATTAGACACTAATATCTGTTGTTTTTGATCATTTTTACATGGCACCCACTTCCCACCCCCACAGTATTTCTTCCCAGATAGTAAGTCATATGTATACCAAGTTTGGTTGAAATCTCTCCATGCGTTTCAGAGTTATGCTGGAACATATATACATACACAGATACATCTGATATATATATATATATATATATATATATATATATATATATATTGATAGATTTTTGTTTGTATAGCATTGTCCTTTCTCCTGATGAAGGCGCACCAGCCAAAACATGGTCATGTCGAGAGCATGATGCAATTCATCTTATGTTTTTTTGTTATTTTCATGGTGGAATAAATTTAAATGTATCCTGGACTTTTTAGCGTTCCACTTTCCTTTCCTTATTCTTGTTTGCTATGTGGGACTTTGATTCTCCTATTTTGTCTCCAATGATGTCATTTTAGCAGAAGTACCTATTTTGATTTCCACATAAATCTAGAAGTTAATATCTTCAGCATTTCTGCAAGCATATCATTTTAGGTATATGATTAAAGATATTAAGACTGAAAATATATTTTCCTGAAAAGTAGCCCATAGTAAATCAGAAATCAATATTTATTTTTTATATCAAAGAAAAAAAAAAAAAATCACCACTTTTTCAAAGCTTGGTTAATTTTAAATGATTATCCCCTTCCCTTTTACAAAACCACATAAGAGGTTTTTAGCGCCAGCCAGCACGCTGAATGCTCTGCTTCTATGACACTCATATAATTCCTATGAGTGTTGGAGCAACGCAGCGCATTCAGTTTGCTAGACAGCACTAAAAACCTCTTGTGTGTGTTTGTAAAAGGGGGGTTTATCTTTCACCTGCTTGGGCGGCCTGTGTTGTTTGATATTCATCCTAAGACATTAGACATTACTTTCAAAGTTTTAAATTTTCAATAATAGTAAAACATGGGAAGCATGTTTTTTTCAGTAACTTTTTTTGGAATAGAAGTGGTTTTGTCTTCTCATGTACAGCATTTTCTTTTTGTCTCTTGTTTTTATTTCTTTTTATGGTTTGATGCTGTTTCATTGTGTTTGGATTTTATTCTAATTGTAAAACTGCTCTTTCTACTCATGTTTGAACACATTGGTATCATGTGTGCTGGGAAGTCAAGTACAGTATTAGTATCCATGTTGCTTTTATTCATCTGCCAAGCCAGGAAATCCTGGGACTCAGTAGAAAGTGTTCCAGTAGCACACGGGAAAGGGGCAGAGAGAGTTGAAATTATGTATATGGTTAGTGAATTTGGCTTGGGAGAGAACCCAGCCATTGGAAAATATTTTTTAAAGTACCTCAACAGTATTTGAGTTATTTTGTGTCAACAAAAAAAATGTTAATAAACACATTTTTACTATATATGAGTTGACTGTTTTGCCAGGTGTTTCCTGTATAGTATATGATAATCTTCACTCCTCCTCATTAGTAATGATTATGCCATTGTTTTGAAGAAAAAAAAAATGAATGAGCTGAAAAGAATCCAAACTTGAATGCTTCTGTTCAACTTTCAGCAGCTGTTGAAAACTAACTTAAAGTTCATTAAAACTGAAGTCCTCTCCTAGCTATAGTAACAGATAAAATCCTTTTGGGAGTGAGAAGATAATAGGTGTGTATTTACCTGGCAGTGCTTTTACTGGGTGAATTTTTTACCTGTTTTATATTGCATTTATGTAAACAAGACGTTTAAAGGGTACAAAAGCCGAACTGCTTAATTAATATTTCTGTTCTGTGTTCACGGATGAAGGGCCGGGAGCAGGACTGTGAAAAACAAATGTTAATGGGAATGAATATGTGGTAGATCTATACCGATTCTCAGAAGATTGTATTTGTGAGGAGCAAGGTAAACTAAAAGTAAGCAAAGCAATGGGACCTGATGGCATACATCCAAGGGTGCTCAAGGAACTCAGAAAAGTTCTGTGGCTCTACTGTCTGACCTTTTCATTATTTCTTTAGAGTTTGGAGTGGTCCTGAAGGAATGAAGAAGTGTGGATGTGGTTCCTCTCCCCAAAACCAGAAGTGAGGAGGAAGTTGGGAATTACAGGTCTGTTAGTCTCACCTCTATGGTAAGTAAATTAATGGAAATGCTCGTAAAACAAGAGGATTGTGAGATTTCTAGAACAAAATGAACTGCTGGACCTGAGGTAGCATGGTATTACTAGAGGCAGGTCTTGTCAGACAAATCTGCTTAATTCCTTTATCTGGGTGACCAAACAGTTGGATATAGGAGGAATGCTAGTTATGGAGTACTTAAAGTCAATTTTAGCCTAGGTGACAAATAAATAAACTGCCCTTGGTGTGGGCCCTAAAGTGACTGAATGGGGATGAAACTGGTTAAGTGAAAGGAGATAAAGCATAGTGGCAAATGGAGGTGGTTCTGAGGAAAATGACATCATCAGTGGTGTGCATCAGGGATCAGTCCTTGGGAAGGCTCTTTTTAATGTCTTTGTGAGTGACATTACAGAATGGTAAGATTTGTTTCTTTGTGGATGATACCTAAAGTGACCATACGTCCCGTTTTGAATGGGACAGTCCCATTTTCGGATCCCCTGTCCCGTTGTCCCCATACACAGCTGGCTGGCTTTTGCGCGGCAGAGAGGTAGGTAGGCAGGCAGGTTCTAGGGGAGGTAGGCAGGCAGGCTCTGGGGGAGGTAGGCAGGCTGGCTTTGGGGGAGGTAGGCAGGCAGGCTGGCTCTGGGGGAGGTAGGCCGGCAGGCTTTTTGGGAGGGGGTGGGACAAAGGCTGGAAGGCAGTGAGGGGGACATAGGAAGAAGGGATGAAGGAAGGAGAGAAAGAGGCGGGGGGGGGTTGTAAGTAGAAGAAAGACTAGACTAGATAAAGGCCTGGACCAAAGGGGAAAGACAGGATGCAGAAGCAGGACTTTGGGCGGTGCAGACAGAGGGGGAGAGCCCCTGAGGAAGAGCAAAGAGAGGCAAGATCATAACAGAGGAGGGAGAGAGAGGGAGACCTGAAACAAAGGTACAAAGGAGAACTGACACTGGATCTGGGGGCACTGGGGACACTAAGGACATAGGAAGGAGGCACTGGGGGCACTAAGGACATAGGAAGGAGGCACTGGGGACACTAAGGACATAGGAAGAAGGCGCTGGGGACACTAAGGACATAGGAAGGAGGCACTGGGGGCACTAAGGACATAGAAAGGGGCACTAAGGACATAGGAAGGAGGCGCTGGAGACACTAAGGACATAGGAAGGAGGCACTGGGAGCACTAAGGACATAGGAAGGAGGCGCTGAGGACACTAAGGACATAGGAAGGAAGGAGGGAGGGAATAGAAAGTGACAATTGTTGGGCCTGAGTGCAGAAAGAAATGAAAGGATGCACAGTCAAAAGGAAATGCAACCAGAGACTCATAAAATCACCAGACAGCAAAGGTAGGAAAAATGATTTTATTTTCAATTTAGTGATCAAAATGTGTCAGTTTTGAGAATTTATATCTGCTGTCTATATTTTGCACTATATTTTTCTATAGTTACATCTTTGAAAACCCCCCAAAGAGGAGGGCGACGAAAATGATAGGAGGCTTGCGCAAGAAGACATATGAGGAGAGACTGGAAGCCCTGAATATGTATACCCTAGAGGAAAGGAGAGACAGGGGAGATATGATTCAGACGTTCAAATACTTAAAGGGTATTAACGTAGAACAAAATCTTTTCCAGAGAAAGGAAAATGGTAAAACCAGAGGACATAATTTGAGGTTGAGGGGTGGTAGATTCAGGGGCAATGTTAGGAAATTCTATTTTACGGAGAGGGTGGTGGATGCCTGGAATGCGCTCCCGAGAGAGGTGGTGGAGAGTAAAACTGTGACTGAGTTCAAAGAAGCGTGGGATGAACACAGAAGATTTAGAATCAGAAAATAATATTAAATATTGAACTAAGGCCAGTTACTGGGCAGACTTGCATGGTCTGTGTCTGTGTATGGCCGTTTGGTGGAGGATGGGCAGGGGAGGGCTTCAATGGCTGGGAGGGTGTAGATGGGCTGGAGTAAGTCTTAACAGAGATTTCGGCAGTTGGAACCCAAGCATAGTACCGGGTAAAGCTTTGGATTCTTGCCCAGAAATAGCTAAGAAGAAAAAAAAAAAAAAATTTAAATTGAATCAGGTTGGGCAGACTGGATGGACCATTCGGGTCTTTATCTGCCGTCATCTACTATGTTACTATATATAAATGATAATTAACATTTTCTCTATGTAAAGGGTGCTTTGTGGTTTGTTTGTTTTTAATTCTTTGTGTTTTTTTAAATTTTATGGTTACCATTATGAAATAAGATATTGTGTGTAGAAATTGGGGGCGGGACTAGGGTGGGTTTGGGGGCGGGATTGGGAGTGGGACTAGGGCGGGATTGGGGGCGGGACTGAATGTTAATAGATATCCCGTTTTGATGAAAAAAATAAATGGTCACGTTAATGATACCAAACCTTGTAATAGGGTAGACACCCTAGAGCAGTGGTCTCAAACTCAAACCCTTTGCAGGACCACATTTTGGATTTGTGGGTACTTGGAGGGCCTCAGAAAAAAAATAGTTAATGTTATATTAAAGAAATGACAATTTTGCATGAGGCATGAGGTAAAACTATAGTTTATAAATCTTTTGGCTAAGTCTTAATAATAATATTGTCATTTATAGCTAAAGAGACAAATGATCAAGAAAATGTTTTATTTTACTTTTGTGATTATGATAAACATGCCGAGGGCCTCGAATTGGCGGGCCGCAAGTTTGAGACCACTGCCCTAGAGGGTATAAATAGCATGATGAGGGATCTAGCAAAGCTTGAAGAATGAACCAGAAATTATCAACTAAGATTTGGTTCTAAATAATTCAGTCATGCAAAAGGGCTGCAAAAATCCAAGGGAGTGTATAGTATATCGGGGAAAATACTTCTGTGCACGAAAGAAGAGCGGGACTTGGGGGTGATTGTATCTGATGATCTTAAGGTGGCCAAACAGATAACATCAGAATAGCCTTTCTGGGTCAGACCCATGGTCCATCAAGCCCAGTAGCCATTCTCATGGTGGCCAATCCAGGTCCCTAGTACCTGGCCAAAACCCAAGGAGTAGTATAGAACAAAATAGGGTATATCATGGATGTTGCAGAAAACCTTAGAGATATATATATAAAGTGCCTAACATAGGCTAACTTAGATATTTCTATTCTCAATATTATCTATTGCCATAAGGTTATTTTTGCTTTTTTCGAAACAACCAATTTAATTTAGGTAAGAGGCAGGCATATCATAACTGTGGGTAATCGGAAGCAAAATCACGCATTTGTGATGGGAATTCATGAAACAAGACATGATGTAAAAACATAAGAATTGCTGCTGCTGGGTCAGACCCGTGGTCCATCATGCCCAGCAGTCCACTCACGCAGCGGCCCTCTGGTCAAAGACCAGCGCCCTAATTGAGACTAGCCCTACCTGCATACATTCTGGTTCAGCTGGAACTTGTCTAACTTTGTCTTGAATCCCTGGAGGGTATTTTCCCCTATGACAGACTCTGGAAGAGCGTTCCAGTTTTCTACCACTCTCTGGGAGAAGAACTTCCTTATGTTCGTACGGAATCTATCCCCTTTCAATTTTTGAGGGTGCCCTCTCGTTCTCCCTACATTGGAGAGGGTGAACAACCTGCCCTTATCTACTAAGTCTATTCCCTTCAGTACCTTGAAGGTTTCGATCATGTTCCCTCTCAATCTCCTCTGTTCGAGGGAGAAGAGGCCCAGTTTCTCTAATCTTTCGCTGTACAGCAACTCCTCCAGGCCCTTAACCATCTTAGTCGCTCTTCTCTGGACCCTTTCGAGTAGTACCGTGTCCTTCTTCATGTAAGGCGACCAGTGCTAGAAGCAGTACTCCAGGTGAGGGTGCATCATGGCCCGTTACAGCAGCATGATAACCCTCTCCGATCTGTTCGTGATCCCCTTCTTTATCATTCCTAGGATTCTGTTCTCCCTTTTCGCTGCCGCTGCACATTGCACAGACGGCTTCATCGACTTGTTGATCATAACTCCCAAGTCTCTTTCCTGGGAGGTCTCTCCGAGTACCGCCCCGCACATCCTTTATATCAGGAGTTTTTGTAGCGATAATACTGCGTGGTTTTTTTTCCGGTGCATCATAATGAAAATGTTTTGAGCTATGAATGTTGTACGGGGCAACGCTGGTCATTACCCCCTGAAGAAAATCTGCTTTGTACAGATTGAAACGCCTGTTTCTTCTGTTAGAAGGGCGTTGCGAGTTGCACATCTTTAACCAGTACTGGTTTATGGGTTATACTATCTAAGATAAGTGTTGCTTTTTCTCTTCACATATGGTTTGATGGTTTGAATTTATATACTTTTTTGATGATTGTTTTTTTTATTTTTGTTGTTTTTTAATATCTTTCATTATTATATTATATAGTTTATAAAGTACACATCTGCAATAGGCAATTTTGAAGTTTTTACATGAAACAGTTGAGGGTGGGACAGGCATAGGTGATTACAATTTGGAATCAGGATCAGACCTGAAATAATATATATATTATAGGAGGTCCTGTGATCTAATCATCCACAGTTATGATATGCCTGTCCCTTACCTAAAATAAATCTGTTGTTTAGAAAAAAGAAAAAATAATCTTTTTACATTGACCCTTATGAGAATAGATAATATTGAGAATAGAAATATCTAAGTTAGCCTATGTTAGGCACTTTATATATCTCTCTAAGGTTTTCTGCAACATCTATGATACACCCTATTTGTTCTATGCTATATCTTTGTTTGGGTAGGATGATTATATAATAAAGAAGTCCTCTTCCTTTCTCAAAACCCAAAGAGTAGCAACATTCCATGCTACTGGCCTAGGTCAGGCAGTGACTTCCCCCATGTCTTTCTTAATAACAGACTATGGACTTTTTTTTCAGGAAATTGTCCAAACCTTTCTTAAAACCAGCTACGCTATCTGCTCTTACCACAACCTCTGGCAATGCATTCCAGAGCTTAACTATTCCCTGGGTGAAAAAAAAATTTCCTCCTATTGGTTTTAAACGTTTTTCCCTGTAACTTCATAGAGTGTCCTCTAGTCTTTGTAATTTTTGACAGAGCGAAAAATCAATCCACTTGTACTCGTTCTACTCCACTCAGGATTTTGTAGGCTTCAATCATATCTCCCCTCAGCCGTCTCTTTTCCAAGCTGAAGAGCCCTAACCTTTTTAGTCTTTCCTCATATGAGAGGAGTTCTAGCCCCTTTATCATCTTGGTTACTTTTCTTTGAACCTTTTCTAGTGCTGCTATATCTTTTTTGAGATAAGGAGACCAGAATTGAATGCAGTACTCCAGATGAAGTCACACCATGGAACAATACAGGGACATTATAACATTCTTAGTCTTGTTAACCATCCCTTTTTTAATAATTCCTAGCATCCTGTTTGCTTTTTTGGCTGCCACCACACATTGGACAGAAGGCTATGGCCAAACCCAGAAGAATGCTCAAGAACATAGGCAGAGGAATGGCCAGCAGGAAAAAAGAGGTGATTGTACCCTTGTATTAGCCTCTAGTGAGGCCCCATTTAGAATACTGTATGCACCCTCAAAAAGATATGAACAGATGGAGTTGGTCTAGAGGATGGCTACAAAATTGGTCAGTGTTCTCCATTATAAAGTGTATGAGTAGATATCAATATGTATATTTTGGAAGAAAGGCAGGAAAAGGGGATATGATAGAGACATTTTAATATCTCCATATCATTAATGTATAGGAGGCAGGTGTATTTAATTTGAAAGTAAACTCTGGAATGAGAAGGCATAGGATGAAGTTTAAAAGGTTGTAGACTCAGGATTAATCTAAGGAAATATGTTTTACAGAAAGGGTGGTGGATATGTAGAACAGCTTCCCAGAGGAGGTGGGGGAGACAAAGACTGAATCTGAATTCAAGAAAGCATGGATGGTGTGGAGAGCCAGATTCAATGGGACATTAGATCTTTGTCTGCCATCATGTTTTTAAATAAAATAAATTTTACACAGTGATGACTCCAAGATGAAAATATTCATGAGGAGCTTGAAGCTGTGAAAGAAATCACCCTGCCTGCGCTATCTGTATCAATAGTCTACAAATCATGAGGTCTCTGAACTATGGAATTAAGTTGGTCTCATGTACAGTTTGGTGAGTGGCTTTTATGCCTATGTCTGTCATCAAAGTGTTTGGTGACCAGGTACACATTTTGATTTAATAAATAAAACAAAAATGATCCTCTACTTTTCCTTTAAAGGCAAAGCTATTTGTAAGGGTAAAAGTGTAATAAGGTAGATTTGGAAAACATTTTCTCATGATTCTAATTGGCAGCAGCAGTGGGTAGGCCACAAAGTACATGGCACACTAGATAGTAGGGAGAGGGCGGTGGGAAAGAAGGAGAGAGGTGGAGGCTGAGATGGGGAGTGTAGATAGATGATTGTTGGATGGAATGCAGTGGTTGATGTGGATGAGTGTTTTAACTTTCTGGCTAGCAGGCTTGGATGGGGGGGGCTTAATAGGAATGCTCTAAAGTTCCCATTGGGGACTAAACTGCAAGAATTCTTTACTTCTGTTTCCCTGAGAAATATATCAATTTTGGGAACCCATATATCTTTGAATATCTCTGGGTCTCTTAAAGATTTGTCTATACTGCGGCAGAGATGGGAGCAGGATCTGGGGATTCATGACCACTTGGGATATCTGGGTTAGCATCAAGAGAATTCCCACTGAAGTCCATTGTTCTCTGTTAAGAAAATGCACTTTCCATGTGTTCCATAGGGCTCCTTGAAGATCCACATCTACACCCCTGACGGATGGATCTCAAAGACACAATCTAATATACCAAACGGAATCTCACTAAAACTTGCATGCCACCGCAAATATAACCTGAATTACGACCCCATTCTCCGACATCAAAGATGCACCCACCTGCTAAGAAAAACTATTTTTACCTCCATATTATATCTACACTGAAAATGCTGTAATTTAAGCCACCCTATGTCCACTAAGGGCTCTTTTTACGAAGGTGCACAAGGGTTTTTAGCGCACACACAAAATTACCGTGCGCTATAGCACGTGGTAGCCGAAAATCTACCACCTCCTAAAAAGGAGGCGGTAATGGCTAGTGCACCTTTGTAAAAGGAGCCCTAAGTCTGTATGTTAGATCTATACTGTAAATGCTGTAATCTAAATCCCTGTGTCCATTCTGTAAATTATGTAAAGTCACTAAAATTTGACCTACCCATACTATAAATGTACTCTTGTAATCTGTTCTGGGCTCCTTTTGGGAGGATGGGCTAAATAAATGACTAAATAAAAGTAATAAATATTCACAGATGCATAAAATGAGTTACTCACAGTCACGCCATTGTTTGAAGTGTGATTTGGAAGAGGCCAATTTCTATCATGCCTCTTGGCTTTGTCCAGCTGTTCAAGTCCACTGTATTAGGTGGACTTTGGGACAGGGCCTGTTTATTTCCCCAGAGGCCTGTTTGCTGGACTCAGGCAGGATTTGGGGGAGGAGGACCTAAACTCTGGATCAGGAAGTTGAGCATATTGAATTAAAAAGGCCATTTTGAAGGAGTGGACTTCAGACAGCCCTCTTCCCTCTTATTGAGGGTAGCGAATGAATACACATGAATTACTGGGGTGGGAGGTATTTCATCAGTATGTGGGATCCCTATTTACATACCCTCTCACATAGAATATGCAGCCAGACTTTTAATATGTTATATTCTCAATCACTGCAATCTTGGTTATTATTATTTTTTTTTCCATCTACGATTTGGGGTACATCTATTTGGGAGGTAGGGATTAGGCTGGGTTGGGGTTTAAGCAGTTCTTTTGTTACATTGGAGTGTTTTATGGGATGGGGGGATGCAGATTGAATAGGAATGTGATGTTACCGAGATACTGCATCCTTGGGATCCCTTACTTGGTTTCTTGCTGTTCATAATTCAGTCTGTTTATTTATTTTTTTATTTTAGGTACTTATATACAGCCTATCAAAGTTATATAGGCCAAGGGTGTCCAAAAATTTGATTGCGATCGACCGATAGATTGCGAAGGCAACACGAGTCGATTTGCATTCTACTTGCTTCCCGACTCAGAAGCGCCGAACCGACCGACTTCCCCCACCCGACGTCAATTCTGACGTCGGAGAGGAAGTTCCGGGCCAGCCAATCGCTGAACTTATTTTATTAAAGTATAAAAAGAAACAGTATTCTGTACAATTGTCATTTTATAAATCATAAATAATACAGAGCAAGGATAAACAAAACCCCTGTCTCCCCTCTCCTCCCTTCCCAAATATCTCCTCCACTATCGAGAAAACTGAAGTCAAATTACTACAAAGTGCTGCATATAAAACTCAAGTTAACAAAATACTTCAGTCACACATGGCAGGAATAGTGTTACGGGAGTGCAACTAGGGCAACTACCCCTTGGTCAGAGAGAGCCCTAAGCCAGCTGGAAGCTAAAGAAGCACAGCCTAGGCTTTGCAGTCCCCAGTTATGTCTAACACCAGCTCTAGCAGAATACTTATTTCAAATCTGATATATTCAATATATATTATCTATAAATCATTTTTCGATGTGCAGCTTCTCAAAAAGGGTAGTGATACATTACTAGAATATATGGTAGCTATTGTCAATGATGAGCTCTATCATCACCCATTGTGTATTTTGTTATTATATCGTTCTCCAAATCCCTGGAACAAATCCTCTGAACTTGTTTTTGAGATCATAACAAGCGCTTTCCTAAAATTTCAACGATTACTGATTATTGGTGATATCAATCTTCATCTAGATGATAACACTAGCAAGGACATGACTGAATTCAGCAGTTTTCTCATCTCTCTGGGTTTCCCCTCTCTTAAGACCTCTCCAACCAACGAAAAGGGGCACTCTCTTGATATCATTAGTTTTCTTGCCCTTTCTCATTACAATACTTTAGTCGAAGATGTTCATTGGGAACAAGTCCCTTTTTAGGTGCCTTCTGTCTTCTTGTCTTCATGTCTCACCTTGGGGTTCATTCTCGTGCCTCAATATCTATTACCTTACAAAAGAAAATTGTGAGGAGGAGTGTGTGGCGCAGTGGTTGGATCTACAGCCTCAGCACCCTGGGGTTGTGGGTTCAAACCCCGCGCTGCTCCTTGTGACCCTGGGCAAGTCACTCAGTCCTCCATAGCCCCAGGTACATTAGCTAGATTGTGAGCCCACCGGGACAGAGAGGGAAAATGCTTGAGTACCTGATTGTAAAACCGCTTAGATAACCTTGATAGGCGGTATATAAAATCCTAATAAACTTGAAACTTGAAACTTGTGAGTGAACAGCTCTGGACCCTGTTTCTTAATCAGCTCACTTTCTGTCCTAAGCCTGATGCCTCAGAAGTCAACTGGCATAATTGGATAAACCTTTCTGAGACTATTTATTACTCTCTTGCTCCTCTATCTACTAAGACTGTTTCCTACTTCCGTAAGGCCCCCTGGTATCTTCCTTACCATAGAGAGCTGAAGCAGAAATGCCAAATTTTGGAGCGTAAATGGAAAAAATCTAAATCTCCTGCGGATAGACAGTCTTGGAGGGACAGTATTAGGTTCTATAATACAACATTAAAAAAAGCTAGGAAAAATTTTTACGGTGATAAAATCATCCGATCCAATAATCAAATCAGTACTCTGTTTAACATCTGGTGCACTTTAACTTCTAATAATGATTCATCTATACATCCTTCCTCTCCAGCAGTGGCCGATCTAGCAAAAAATTTTAATGAAAAGGTCGCTGATATAAGAAACTCTTTTCCCTCAATAGTCTCTTACAATTCTCTGGTGACCAGCGACACTACTCTTATCCCAGTAGACAGAACCTGGACAGTCTTTGAGTATGTATCTGAGGCTCAGATTTCAAAATTGTGCCACAAACTAAGATCCTGAAAATGTGCCTTGGATTCGTTTCCTTCATACCTATATGAGAAAATTCCCACCCAGGCTATTTCATCTCTTACCAGACTTATAAATTCTGCCTTACTATCAAGTCTATTTTCTGCAGAGATGGGTCACATTACTCTGCCCCCACTACTGAAAAAAGCTGATCTAGACCCATCTTCACCATCTAGTTATTGACCTATAGCGAATATTCCTTTCCTGACCAAAATGTTAGTCTATCATATCTGCTCAGCTTTCATCATACTTGGAGAGATTTTCCGTTCTTCTACCTTGAGAATATGGTTTCACTAATTTCAAAGGTTCAGCAACTACATTCATGTAATAAGTTCGCAATCCTATTACAATTCGATCTATCTGCAGCCTTTGACATCGTTCACCACAATATCTTGATCTACCAACTTTCTGAGATAGGCATTGATTCTACAGTCTTATACTGGCTCTTAAAATTCTTACGATCTCGCTCATATTCTGTTAATATGAATGGCACTATGTCATCTTCTTGGAAGCTGAATGCAGAATCCCACAGGGATCACCTCTGTCCACTATTATTATTAACATCTATATGTCTACTTTAAAACTTTTCCATCTACTCCGTTTGAAACATTATATACATATGCAGATGACATCTTTGTCCTTCTTGAGATAGATTCGAATCTCACAAACCTCGCTGAGAATATAATAGCATGTATAATGAAACTTCAATCTTGGGTCCTTACTGTGCAAATGAAGCTGAATGAGTCCAAAACAAAACTACTTTGGCTTGGCCCAAAACTAGATCAACTACCTTCGTCCATTTCATTGCTTTCTGGATCTTCACTGCAGATTGAATTCTCAAGTAAAGTTTTGGGTGTCATTATAGACTCAACACTTTCATTTAATGACCATCTTAATTCTCTGGTTAAAAAAAAATCTTTCTTTAGTCTCCATATGCTGAGGAAAGTGAAATCCTGTTTCCACCAACAACATTTTGCTGTCCTTGTACAATCAATCATTCTTTCGAGGTTGGATTACTGTAATTCAGTCTGTTTGTCTAACCAAGAAAATTCTTCAAAGACTTCAACAGATCCAGAATTCTGACTAGGTTGATCTTTGCAAAAAGGAAATTTGATCATGTTTCCCCGCTTTTGTTAAAACTTCACTGGCTCCCAGTAATCTCTAGGGTTTACCATGAATGTGCCTGCCTAACATTTAAGATCTTGCATGGCACTCTTCCCCCTTTAATTCCTCTATCTTGGAATTCTGCGAGACCTGATATTACCAGATTTATCCAAAAGCTTAAATTATCTTTCTCCTCGTTAAAAGGCGTTATCTATATTGGAAAATTAGGGAAATCTCTTTACTGTAAAATCACTGAGCTTTGGAATAATTTTCCTGTCCAGCTGCATAACTTGGGCTCTTTCTAATTATTTTGAAACATCTGAAAACGTGGCTATTTTCAAAAATGTAAATTCTGCTGCTCTCTATATAATCACTAATTCTTATTATATTTTCATTTCTTTAAAACTCTTGTAAACCGTGACGAGCTCTATCTCTATAGAGAAGATGCAGTATATAAGCTTAAGGTTTACTTTAGTTTAGTTTAGTCTAATCACAAAATAAAATATAAAATTATTTTTTGCTACTTTTTATTGTCTCGTCATTTTATTCTGAAATCATGTTGGTCTCAGGCACTGATTTCTGTTTCTTTTTGTCTTCTCTTAACTCACTTGCCAAGGTCTCCTGACCATTTGACATTTCTTCTTTCTCCATGCTCACCATCCATCTTCTGTCTCTGTGTATGTATTGTTCCCCATGTTCAGCATCTCTCTTCTCTATGTCTCCTATATATCTCTTAATAGTATTTCCCCTGTGGTGGATGTCTGGAGAGCCCTCCCGAGGAAGGTGACAGAGAGGAAAACGGTGATGGAATTTAAAAAAATGGATAAACACAGAGGATTTCTAATTAGAAAACAAATAGTATAAATTAAAGAACTAAGGCTAGACTTGTACAGTTTGTGTCCCATATATGGTGATTTGGTGTAGGATGAGCTGGGGAGGGCATCATTGGGAACTCCACTAATTTGGAACATGACATTACTGGTCAGGCTTTACAGTAGATATCCTGTAAACAACGGGATGGTTGGATAGGCTGAAGTGAGCTTAGATAACAACTTCAGCAGTTGGAACCTAGGACAATACCTGGTAGACTTTAGTCTATGGCCCAGAAATATCAAAGAAGAGACAAGTTAATTTAATCATATATTTTTAATGAGAATAACTAATGGGCAGACTGGATGGACCATTCAGGTCTTTGTCTTCCATCATTTACTATGCTACCTGCAACATAAGCCCCATGCATGAGAGAGCTGCTCCTTGTCTATTTGTGTGTTTGATTTATCCTGCTGTCTTCAAAGAAATAAGTACGCAACTATGCTTTATTTACACTACTAATTTGTGTTATTGCAACATTAATATTTATTGTCATATGAAAGAACAAGATGTGGGAGAGTTATTGCTGCCAGAAATGGTATTCAGTTATGATGAACCAGAGAAACTCAAATGTCTGTAACACTGGTTGATGTAATGGGTCAGTTTGACAAATTGAACAATAGCAAATTGCCTGGACCAAATGAAATACATCCCAGAATGCTGATAGAATAGAAAAATGAACTTGCAGAGCTATTGTTAGTACAGTAATTTGTAATTTTTCTTTAAAATCCAGCATAGTACCAGAAAACTGGAGGGTGACCAATGTGACGCCAGTTTTTAAAAAGGGTTTCAGAGGTGATCTGGGAAATTATAGACCACTTAGTCTGACATCGGTGCCGGGCAAAATGGTAGAGACTATTATAAAGAACAAAATGATAGAATATATGCATAAATGGAAGATTAGGTATAGACCTTCGATAATCTTCTTTCTTTTGTAAGAAATAAGAGGTTAGCTTTCATAAACTACAAAAGATCACAGAAAGAGGAAGACAGGCAAAAATATTTGGAAAAGTTAAGAGAGGCTGGTCGAGTAGTCAGGAAAGCAAAGATACAAATGGAATAAAAAATATCTGACATGGTAAAATGGGGAGAAAATACTTTTTTTTAGGTATATCAGTGATAGGAAGAAGTGCAAATGTGGCATTGTGAGACTCAAAAGTGAAGGGGAGGAATATGTAGAAGCTGATAAAGAACCGGCTGAATTGCTTAACATATATTTCTGTTCTGTGTTCACGGCTGAAGTGCCAGGGGCGGGATTGCAGAAGAGAAATGCAAACAGGGTTGGAGGAGTGGTAAATTCTGATCGATTTTCAGAGGGTTGTGTTCGTGAGGAGCTAGCTAAATTAAAGGTAGACAAAGCGATGGGGCCAGATGGTGTACATCCGAGGGTGCTGCAGGAACTTAGGGAAGTTCTGGTGGATCTGCTGGCTGACCTTTTCAATGCTTCTCTAGAGTCAGGAGTGGTACCGGTGGACTGCAGAAGGGATGATGTGAACTGGAGAATGGCGGATGTAGTCCCTCTACACAAAGGTAGAAGTAAGGAAGAAATAGGAAATTACAGTGCAGTAATAAGGTGCTGGTCGCCTGTGTATTTTATGGTTGTATTTCTTGTTTTGTATGGTGGGAGTATTTATTGTTGACAATGTATGCATTTTTTATATTATGTTATAGTTTTGTATGTAAGTTTTTAACCTGCCCTGGGTAAGGGCTGGATATAAATGAATAAACAAACAGGCCAATAAGTCTGACTTCTGTTGTAAGCAAATTAATGGAAATAAAACAGAGCCTGTTGAAGTTTCTGCAATCTGGTGGATTACAGGATCAGAGGCAAAATGGATTCACTAGAGGTAGGTCTTGTCAGACAAATCTGATCAATTTCTTTGATTGGGTGACCAGAGAATTGGATAGCGGGAATGCGCTAGATGTGGCGGATTTAGATTTTAGCAAAGCCTTTGACAGTGTTCCACACAGATAAATAAACTGAGTGCCCTCGGATTGTGCTCCAAAGTTGATGGGCTTGGTCAAGAACTGGTTGAGTGATAGACAACAGAGGATAGTGGTTAATAGAGATTGCTCTGAGGAAAGGGATGCTACCAGTGGTGTGCCTCAAGTTTCTGTTCTTGGACCTGTTCTTTGTAACATTTTTATAAGCAAAATTGCTGAACGGCTGTCAGTTAAGATTTGCCTCGTTGCGGATGATACCAAAATCTATAATAAGAGTAGACACCCCAGATAGTGTGAATAACATGAAGAAAGAACTCGCGAAGCTTGATGAATGGTCTGAAATTTGGCAGCTAATATTTAATGCAAGGTCATGCATTTGGGCTACAAAAATCCAAAGAAATGGTACAATTTAGGGGATGAACTTATGTGCACGACAGAAGATCTTAAGGTGGCCAAGCAGGTTGAAAGGGTGACGGCAAAAGCTAGACAGATGCATAGAAAGCTAGAAGGTTCATAGGAAGAGGTATGGCCAGTAGGAAAAAGGAGGTATTCTGAAGACCGCAATTTCAAAAAGATATAAACAGGATGGAGTCAGTCCAGAGGAAGGCTACTAAAATGTTGCATGGTCTTCATCATAAGGCCTATGTGGACAGACTTAAAGATCTCAATCTGTATACTTTAGAGCAGTGTTCTTCAACCACCGGTCCATGGACCAGTGCCGGTCCACAGAAATTTCCTGCCGGTCCACAGGGCCAGCACGTGCATCAGGCTCAAAACAGTGTTCTTCAACCACCGGTCCACAGTGCGATCAATGCGGCATTATCTTCGAGCCAGCTCCCTCTTCCTAACTAATTCAGTGCACAAAGCCACGGGCAGTGGCTCCTATTGGCATCCTGCACCTGAACCGGAAGCCTTCTCTCTGACGTTGCAATAAAACTTTGTATTAGAACAGATATTTGCTTCTCTTTGGTAGCATTTTTAATAATTTTATTTGCACTTTGCTCAAGAAGGTTGTATTATGAAACATTGACACCATCCAACGTCAGAGGGAAGGCTTCCAAATGAGGCACGGCACATGCAAGCTGCAATTAGTACTATTATGGGGGCGGGGTCTGGGGTGGAGATTGGATAGAGATGGGCGAGGTCTGGCCCACGACTTAGCCCAGTGTTCTTCAACCACCGGTCCACTGACCGATGCCGGTCCACAGAATAATTCTTTTATTTCTGCCGGTCCATAGGTGTAAAAAGGTTGAAAAACACTGCTTTAGAGGACAGGCGGGAGAGGGGAGATAGACATTTAAATGCATACATGGTGTAAATGCGCAATTCAATCTTTCATTTGAAAGGAAGCTCTGGAATGAGATGGCATAGGATGAAGTTAACAGGTGGTTGACTCAGGAATAATCCAAGCAAATACTTTTTTACAGAAAGGGTGGTTGATGTGTGGAATAGTCTCCCGGAAGAAGTGGTGGAGACAGAGACTGTGTCTGAATTCAAGAAAGTGTGGGATAGCACCTGAGATCTCTTAGAGAGAGGAAGGGAAAATGGTTACTGCAGATGGATCATTTGGCCTTTCTACCGTGATGTTTTTATGTTTCTATTTCCCATGCCAGATGCTGCTGTTCTCAACACAGGTAAGTACTGTTTCATTCATATTTTGGGGTGGGTGGGAGGGTGTTGGTGACCACTGGGGGAATGTGGGGGATCATTGCTTAATACCTCCATTGATGATCTGGTCAGTTTGCTCTTTTTTGGCACTTAGACGCTTTTAATACAGGTCTAGCTCTGGACGTCTGTTCCATTCAGGATGTCTTGGGAAACGTTTGATTATCATCTCAAGACAACCAAATCTAAGAAAGCCCAAAGCCAACCCAGAATACACCTCCAACACAATCCCCTTGAGTTTTGGACGCACAGTGGACTTCCAGAAAGATGGTTTTGAAAATCAATACGTGGACGTCCTGGCGATTAGGACGTCCAAGTGCCAGTTCATGCTGTTTTATGGGCATCTTTATTTTTTTGAAAATGAGCCCCATATTGTACATTTATAAACAAACAACTATGTGGCATTAAATCAAGCACAATAGTGTAACAACAGATTTTAATATCTCGACCATGCGCTGGCCTATCAAGCAGCACACCATGATAAAGATTTTCGGCATTTAATACGTACATCTTCTTCTATTGAACAATTTAGAAAACAATTGAAAACTTTTCTTTTTTCAAAATTTCTTATGAATAGCTTAGAACATAACTGAAAACGTTCCTCTTTTTAAAATTTCTGATCTTGATATTTTTTATTCTATCTTTTTGATAAAGTTGTAAACTGCATAGAACTTTTTGGTTATGCGGTCTAGAAATCCGGTGTTATGTTATTTAGAAAAAGTATTTATTCATTCAATTTTCTATACCGTTCTCCCAGGGGAGCTCAGAACGGTTTACATGATTTTATTCAGGTACCCAAGCATTTTCCTCCTCTCTGTCCCGGTGGACTCACAATCTATTTAATGTACCTGGGGCAACGGGGGGATTAAGTGACTCGCTCTGGGTCACAAGGAGCAGCGTGGGTTTGAACCCACAACCTCAGGGTACAGTAGCTTTAACCACTGTGCCTGTTTTAATTCTATTCCTTGCAGCGACGTCATGCTAGCATTTCAATAATACTGCATCAGTAGCAGTCACTTCCTCCTGTTGTTTTATGTAAAGCACTGCTGCCTTGATAGCCTTGAGCCCTTCACTGTGACCGATTGTCACAGTTTTTATCTCTAGTCCATGATCCCATTCATTAGAGCAATTGTATCACTGTCGGATGGATGGTGTCAATGTTTCATAATACAACATTCTTGAGCAAAGTGCAAATAAAATTATTAAAAATGCTACCAAAGAGAAGCAAATATCTGTTCTAATACAAAGTTTTATTGTTAGCAGCAAGATATGTCTTGGCTAAAACTGCAAGAGCAGATCTGTCAAAATTTGAAAGTACTTAAAACATCTTTTTTAAAGTTTTTTTTATATAGAATTTTGGACATTAGTTGAATTTTACTGAATTACAGACACACAACCTTTTTGATTTTTGTTTTCCTTTCCTTTTCTTTTTGCTATCCTGCATCTGACAGCTTATCTTCCTTCAGGGCAGAGGGTGATTGCACATTTTGTTTGAACTATGCCATATTTCTCATTGGTTATTGCATTTTGATGTACAGTAATAATAATAATTATTATTTTATTCTTATATACCGCCAAAGCCATGATAGTTCGAGGCGGTTTATATCAAGATATGCTGGACAGTCAGCGAAGTGGTTACACTGTAGGGTTATCAAATGTAAGCCATGATGTTTCTAGGCAGTTTACAACGAAAGGTGCTGGACAAACAGCGAAGTGGTCAGAATACAAAGTCATCGAATACAGCGAAGTGGTCAGAATACAAAGTCATCGAATACAGGCTTACAGAATGGAAGAAGTGGAAAGTTATAAAAATTCTTAGGTTACAAATCGATTAAACAGATTCGTTTTTACAGATTTTGTAAAATTGAGGTAGGATGAGGAATGCGTGATAATGTTACCCAGCCAATCGTTCCATTTGCCTGCCTGGAAGGTGAGAGTTCTGTCCGGGAATCTTTTGTAGTGGCAGGCCTTTATTGTCGGGTAGGTGAACAGATGAATTCTACCTGTGAGCCTGATAGAACTATCCAGATTAAATTGAGAAACCAGGTACGTGGGGGCCAGACCAAATATTGATTTGTAACAAAGACAGAAAAATTTAAACAGAACTCGTGTTTCCAGGGGCAGCCAATGAAGTTTTAGATAATAGGGGCTTATGTGTTCCCATTTCTTCAGCTCAAAAATCAGTCGATCTGCTGAATTCTGAATAACTGCTGAATTCTGAATAACTGTTCAAGTAATATGCATGTCCATATTCTTGTTTTGCTTGTAGGTTGTACAACAAAAAAAAAAACAAAGGGGGTATTTGCAACATACACATACACAAAGTTGAGGCATTGCTATACTGACCTTCACCAGACTGCAGACAGAATAGAAAAACAGCTAAAGGGTGACTTCCTGTTTTTGGATCCAGCAGAGCCAGTAGCAGCACATAGAGGGGAACGTTCACAGAGGATCTAGAATCAGAAAATAATATAAAATATTGAACTAAGGCCAGTACTGGGCAGACTTGCATGGTCTGTGTCTGTGTATGGCCGTTTGGTGGGGGATGAGCTGGGGAGGGCTTCAGTGGCTGGGAGGGTGTAGATGGGCTGGAGTAGGTTTTAACGGAGATTTCGGCAGTTGGAACCCAAGCACAGTACCGGGTAGAGCTTTGGATTCTTGCCCACAAATAGCTAAGAAAAAAAATTTAACAATTTAAATTGAATCAGGTTGGGCAGACTGGATGGACCATTCGGGTCTTTATCTGCTGTCATCTACTATGTTACTATGTTCATGTCCCTGCCTTTTGCTTGCTGTTCTCTATTCATAAGAATTGCCTTACTGGACAGACTGAAGGTCCATCAAGCCCAGTATCCTGTTTCCAGCAGTGGCCAACCTCGATCCCAAGTAAAACAAATTTTATGCTTCTTATCCTAAGAATAAGAAGTGGATTTCCCCAAGCCATCTCAATAATGGCATATAGACCTCCCTTTTAGGAATTTATCCAAATCTTTTAAAACCCCGCTAAGCTAACTGATTTCACCACATTCTCCGGCAGCAAATTCCAGAGTTTAATTACATGTGTGAATAAATATTTCCACTGGTTTGTTTTAAATCTAGTAGCTTCATTGCATGTCCCCTAGTCCTAGTATTTTTGGAAAGAGTACACAAGTGATTCATGTCTAGCCTTTCCACTTCACTCAGTATTTTATAGACCTAAACTAAACTAAACCTTAAGTTTGTATACTGCATCCTCTCCACAATCGTAGAGCTCAGCACAGTTTACAGGAACTGGTATAGAGAAGGAACTCCAATGAAAGGTTACAGGAACTTAGTATAAAGACGGTTTAGAGGGACTTAGTATACCAAAGAGGGAGGAAGTATTACATTTTTGAGAATAGCCAAGTTTTCAGATGTTTTTGGAAAAGTTGGAGGGAGCCCAGATTCCGAAGTGGGGTAGTAAGGTTATTCCAGAGCTCTATCATATCACCCCTGAAACGCCTCGTCTCCAAACTGAAGCGCCCTAGCCGCTTTAGCCTTGCCTCATAGAGGATATAATGGATGCATCAACACGCGTTAGCATTTAGCGCATGCTAAGACGCACTAGTGCGCCTTAGTAAAAGGACCTCATGATGGCAGATAAAGGCCAAATGGCCCATCTAGTCTGCCCATCCACAGTAACCATTATCTCTCTCTCTCTCCGAGAGATCCCACATGCCTATCCCAGGTCCTTTTGAATTCACAGTCTCTGTCTCCACCACCTCTTCTGGGAGACTTCCATGCATCTACCACACTTTCTGTAAAAAAGTATTTCTTTAGATTACTCCTGAGCCTATCACCTCTTAACTTCATCCTATACCCTCTCATTGCAGAAATTCCTTTCAAATGAAAAAAACTAGACTCATGCGCATTTACATTATGTAGGTATGTAAACGACAACGTCTCTATCATATTTCCCCTCTCCCGCCTTTCCTCCAAAGTTTACAGATTGAGATCTTTAAGTCTGTTCCCATATGCCTTATGTTGAAGACCACATACCATTTTAGTAGCCTTCCTCTGGACTGACTCCATCCTTTTTATATCTTTTTGAAGATGCGGCCTCCATAATTGTGCGCAATATTCTATATGAGGTCTCACCAGAGTCTTATACAGAGGCATCAATACCTCCTTTTTCCTACTGGCCATACCTCTCCCTATGCAACCTAGTATCCTTCTAGCTTTTGCCGTCACCTTTTCAACCTGTTTGGCCACCTTAAATCATCACATACAATCACACCCAAGCCCCGCTCTTTTGTCGTTCACATAAGTTCTTCACCCACTAAACTACACTAAACTACCGTTCCCTTGGGTTTTTGCAGCCCAAATGCATGACCTTGAAGCCTCCAAGGATGAGGGTGAGTATGCAGTAGAGCAGAAGTCTCTTTACTTCATGATAAAGCTCATCTCCTGTTACTCCTGGCCCTGTCCGGCCCATCACCTCCCCCTCCCCCTGCATCACAGTTGTACTTCTTTTTCCTCTACAGATTAAGCCCTGCTGATCTATAATAACAAGGAACAGGCAAGGGTAGGATTACCATATATCTGAACTTACCCGAACATGCCCTCTTTGTAAAGAAATGTCTACGTTTCTGAACGGTTTCCTAAATTTAGCAGAGGTTGTCCAGGTTTTGGCCTCTCTCTCCAGTCCCAAACCCAGAGTCGAGTATGACTTTCCTTTGTCCCCCACCTACCTTCTCCACTGCAAATTAATCTTTGTACCGCTGGCAGAATCAGCCATATGAGCCTGCTGCTTTTGGCCTACTCGGGAAGCCTCCTCACTAGAAGACTTTCCTATTCCTGCATAGGCAGGATGCTGCAGAGAGGCTTCGGAGATAGGCTGAAGGCAACAGGCTCACCTCACTGAGTCTGCAGTTGGCCTGAAGATTGAATTGCAGCAGAGGAGATAGGTGGGGGACAAGAAAGAGCCATACCCGATTCCGGGATGGGAGGCTGGAGAGAGAGCGAAAGGCTGTGCCACTGTATCTTGCTGAAGAAGGTGGTGTTGAGAAAACACCCATGGGAGAGGGAGGGTTGTAAGGCGGGAGAGAGAAAGAAGCAGCTATGGGAGGGGGTTGGAAGGAGAGAGAGAGAGAGAGAGGAAAAAAAGAAGTACCTGCAGGAGGGGGGGGGAGGGTCAGAAGGAGAGAGACAGAGAAGCACTCGGGTTGGAGGGAGAGAGAGAAACACTAAAAGGGTACAGAGGATGGGAAGGGGGGACACAAAATGGGTGAAGGGCAGGGGCAAAACGGGCGGGGCGGGGCAGTGTGGGTGGAGCGGAGCTGGGGTGGAGTCATGTGTCCTCTTTTCACTTCACAAATATGGTAACTCTAGACAAGGGCATAGCTAGTAGTTCATTTTTTGGGTAGATTGGATGGACCATGTATTTCTTCTCTTCCCCACCCCTCATTAAAAATCATACCTTTGCTGGCTGGGGTGATGAGGCTCTCACCAGCCATAGAAATCTGTGGCCCAAGCCCCTCTACCCCTCATGCTACCTCAGAGGTGAGAAAGTCGATGGCATGCTTCCAACACTTCCCATACACTCTCAGTACACACACATGAACTGAGCTTGCACAGGGAGTTTTGACATTGGCGGCTGGAAACACACTGCCAGCTTCATTACTTCTGAGACCGCACGGGTAGGGGGGGGGGGGTGCTTAGGCAGTAAGTGAATCTCTTTAACTTGCAGGGCTTTAGCATCCCCACTAGCCATTCAACAGGTGCTGCTCTTTTAGAGAGGACCTGAGCCCAAAAATGGGGAAGGGGGGCTCCAGGTCCCCAAGCCCCCACTCCAAGTGAATCGATTTTTCACTCCATCAAAAATTACAAAGACTAGAGGACACTCGAAATACTTTTAAAACCATTAGGAGGAAATATCTTTTCACTCAAGAGAATAGTTAAGCTCTGGAACACGTTGCCAAAGGTTGTACTAAAGGCAGATAGCGTAGCTCAGCGGTCTCAAACTCAAACCCTTTACAGGGCCACATTTGCAGAAAAAATAGTTAATGTCTTATTAAAGAAATGATAACTTTACATAAGGTAAAACTCGTTATAGTATATAAATCTTTCCTTAATTGCTTCTGATAATTTCAGCTATATACAGCTGAAAGCAGTGCAACATGCAGAAAGTGAAGTTTAGATAGTCCACAGTCCACAACTGCCTACACCTCTCACTCCTTCCAGCACCAGACACAACCGCCATCTTACATCAAGCAGTCACGCCAGGAGAGGTGCCAAATTTCAT
This sequence comes from Geotrypetes seraphini, assembly GCF_902459505.1. Taxonomy (NCBI): domain Eukaryota; kingdom Metazoa; phylum Chordata; class Amphibia; order Gymnophiona; family Dermophiidae; genus Geotrypetes; species Geotrypetes seraphini. The sequence goes on from NC_047085.1 coordinate 46,496,920, forward strand.
GAGAGTTCACGAGATTACGTACATACGCACAAGCTGCATTGCCTTCAATTGTGCAACAAAGCTGGTGAAAGGTATGGAGAACCTGGATTACGAGGAAAGACTTAAGAGACTGGGATTGTTCTCCCTTGAGAAGAGGAGACTATGAGGGGATATGATCGAGACATTCAAAATACTGAAAGGAATCGACAAAATAGAGCAGGAAAAAACGTTATTTACAATGTCCAATGTGGCACGGACAAGAGGACATGGGCTGAAGCTAAGGGGGGACAAGTTCAAGACAAATATCAGGAAGTTCTGCTTCACGCAACGAGTGGTGGACACCTGGAATGCTTTCCCAGAAGAGGTAATTGCGGAATCCACCATTGTAGGATTTAAGGGTAAGTTAGATGTACATCTCCTTATGAGTTGCATGAAGTGATATGGGTAGGGGTAGGCTAGATGCATTTCTCTTTACGAGAAGCTTGGAGCGTTATAGGGACCAAAACTAAGCCAGGGTACACCTGGCGGGGCCTCCGCGTGTGCGGATCGCCGGACTTGATGGACCTAGGGTCTGTTCCGGAGATGGCGCTTCTTATGTTCTTATTACGTTCTGAAACGTTGCCCACCTCACTGCTGTATCCTCATGCAAGCACTTTCCTGCATCTGTATGCGATTGTTCTTTTCACTCCACCTCACAATCGCGTACAGACACAGGAAAGCGCTTGTGTGAGGTTACAGCAGTGAAGCAGGCAACGTTCCAGAAAAATTGTAAAATACCGAGGGCCTCAAAATAGTACCTGGCGGGCCGCAGGTTTGAGACCACTGGCGTAGATGGTTTTAAGAAAAGTTTGGCCAAATTCCTGGAGGAAAAGTCCATAGTCTGTTAAGACATGGGGGAAGCCTCTGCTTACCCTGGATTGGTAGCATGGAATGTTGCTACTCTTTGGGTTTTGGCCAGGTACTAGTGACCTGGATTGGCCACCGTGAGAACAGGCTACTGGGCTTGATGGACCATTGGTCTGACCCAGTAAAGCTACTCTTATGGAATGCCACTGGGAACAATTAAAATAGAATCCACTGCATACAGTTAAAAGTCTATACCTATATTAACCCCACCCTTTTACAAAAGTGTAATGTGGTTTTTAGCACTGGCCACAACAGTAATGGTTCCTACGTTCATAGGAATTTTATGAGCGTCTGAGCTGTTACCGCAGCAGCCGGTGCTAAAAACCATGCTACGCTTTTGAATATAACTAAAATAAAGAAAACATTGAAACATAGAAACATAGAAATAGACGGCAGATAAGGGCCACGGCCCATCAAGTCTGCCCACTCCAGTGATCCTCGCTATCTATCTTTGCGGATAGATCCCACATGTCTATCCCATCTGGCCTTAAAATCCGCCACACTGGTGGCCTCAATAACCCGAAGTGGAAGACTATTCCAGCGATCAACCACCCTTTCAGTGAAGAAGAACTTCCTAGTGTCACTGTGCAGTTTCCCGCCCCTGATTTTCCACGAATGCCCCCTTGTTGCCGCGGGACCCTTGAAGAAGAAGATGTCTTCTTCCACCTTGATGCGGCCCGTGAGATATTTGAATGTCTCGATCATATCTCCCCTCTCTCGACGCTCCTCGAGTGAGTAGAGCTGCAAATTCCCCAACCGCTCCTCGTACGGGAGCTCCCTGAGTCCCGAGACCATCCTGGTGGCCATCCTCTGGACCGACTCCAGTCTCAGCACATCCTTGCGGTAATGCGGCCTCCAGAATTGCACACAGTACTCCAGGTGCGGTCTCACCATGGATCTATACAGTGGCATAATGACTTCAGGTTTACGGCTGACGAAACTCCTGCGTATGCAACCTATGATTTGCCTTGCTTTGGATGAAGCTTGCTCCACTTGGTTTGCCGACTTCATGTCTTCCCTGACAATCACTCCCAAGTCTCTTTCTGCTACAGTTCTTGTCAGGATCTCGCCATTTAGGGTGTAGATCTTGCATGGATTCTGGCTTCCCAGGTGCATGACTTTGCATTTTTTGGCATTGAAACTGAGTTGCCAGGACCTAGACCAGTGCTCCAGCAGAAGTAAGTCATGCACCATATCGTCTGCCATTGCTTTTTTGTCTGTTGTGCTTTTGCTCACTACATTGCACAGTTTGGCATCATCGGCAAACAATGTTATTTTACCTCGAAGCCCTTCTGTCAGGTCTCTTATATAGATGTTGAACAAGATCGGGCCCAGGACAGAGCCCTGTGGCACTCCACTTATCACCTCCGACATCTCGGAGGGAGTGCCATTCACCATCACCCTCTGAAGCCTACCTCCAAGCCAGTTCCCAACCCATTTGGTTAAAGTGTTGAAGACAATAGTCAAGTAAGTTGAAGTTTGAGGAATATGGCTAGGATTAGTTGCTTATCAATTTTGTTTTCAAATACAGTTCTATGGGCATTCCTCCTTTTATTGTATATATTTCTTGGCTTTCCAACACTGGTCTCCCTACCTAAAGAAGGATATAACCCTGCTGGAGAGGGTACAGAGGCGAGCCACGAAGCTAGTAAAAGGCATGGAGAATTTGAGCTACAAAGAACGCCTCAGAAAACTGGGATTGTTCACCCTCGAGAAGAGAAGACTGTGAGGGGATATGATAGAGACTTTTAAAATACTAAAAGGATTCGATAAATTAGAACAAGAAACATCGTTATTCACATTGTAAAATTGTCGGACAAGAGGTCATGGACTGAAACTGAGGGGCAACAGGCCCAGGACAAAAGTCAGGAAGTTCTTTTTCACACAGTGAGTGGTGGACGCTTGGAATGCTCTCCCGGAGGAGGTTTTGACGGAGACCTAGGATTCAAGGGCAAGTTGGATGCACACCTTCTTGCAAATCACATTGAGGGATACAAGTAAACAAGGTCTTCATCAGGGAACACCTAAGTAGCCTCCGTGTGTGCGGGTCGCCGGACTAGATGGACCTATGGCCTGATCCAGTGAAGGCATTTCTTATGTTCTTATGTTTCTCTCTTCCTTGGAAGGTATTATTGTTTGGTTGATATTTTTTTCCCTTCAAATACACATCTTGCTGAGTTAGTCTATTCATTCAATCTAGGAGAAGCTAACTGTTTGATCCAGCAGAGGTCAGGTGGGATCTTTATTTTGTAAACAGAGGACTCTGGAGAACTTCCACTTCTCTTTATTTTTGCTTATCAGGCAGACAGAAACTGCCTTTTGATTCTCTAGTAACCAAGAAACTCTGCTTCTTATTTTTAATGTTGTAGAGGCTTATTTCAGATTTTCCTTTAAACAGAGAATTTTTTTTTTTTTTGGTTAGTATTTATTTAGCATTTTAAAATTCCTACATACATCTAAGGGCTCCTTTTATGAAGCCGCGTTAGCGGATTTAGCGCACGCAGCTTTTTAGTGTGCACTAAACCCGCTCTACGCGGCTAGAACTAGCGCCAGCTCAATGCTGGCGTTAGCGTCTAGCGCAGCCGGCAGTTTAGCGTGCGCTATTATGCATGTTAAACCGCTAACGAAGCTTCATTAAAGGAGCCCTAAGTGTAACAAATAACAAAAATCCAAGACTACATTAATGGAGAGTGAAGAGAAAAAAAAATAATAATCCAAGCAGTCAGCAGTTATATACAGTGGAACCTTGGTTTACGAGCATAATTCGTTCCAGAAGCATGCTCGTAAACCAAATTGTAAGTAAGTTTCCCCATAGGAAGTAAGGGAAACTCGCTTTGATTGGTTCCACCTCCTCCCCCCCTTGAGGCTACCGGCGCTGCTCCATCCCCCCCCTTGAGGCCACTGACGCTGCTCCATACCCCTCCCCTCGATCCGGCATCCCCCCCCTGTGAACCGGCATCCTCCCCCCGTTCGCGTTGCCCTCCCTCCACCGCGATCCTACATCCCCCTTGAGCACGGCAATGACATCCCTTACTACGACTGGGCACTGGTGCCGGTGCCCGAAGATTCTCCCTCTTCTGGCGCGGCTTGGGCTGGGCGGTGCGTTGGAGATCCTCCCTCTTCTGGTCTGGGCTGGGCTGGACTGGTTTTGAGCATTTACGCATGCTCAAAGCCTTCTGGTCTCGCTCTCTCCGAGATTCTGACCTTGTGGGTAGTATGGCAGATTGTCACTCAAGTTCTTTAACAGACATTAGACAGAGGCCACCTAGATGATCTAATTTTCAAGGCTCACAACGTTTATGTCAGTATTCAGGAGGAACCTCAACCAAGAGACCCTATCAAGGATCCCGGCAGAGATACCCAGAGGCCTGGAGTCCTCTGGCTCTTGCCCAGCGACAACCACTGAAAAGGCACAATGACACCAGAAATGCAGCATCCCTCCCACAGATAGTGGGACAGCTGTCAGACTATGTGGAGGCTTGGGAGCAAATAACTACAGACAGATGGATGCTAGATATCATTTGAGAGGGCTGCAAACTCAAATTTGCCCACCCTTTACCAAACTTGTTTGTAAACTCCCTAGCAAGCAGACCGGAGAAAGTGAGCAAAGTTATTTCCACAGTGTTGGTTATTCAAGCCATAGAGCCCATACAGCCTAAAGAATTGAGCTTGGACAGATATTCTATATACTTTGTAGTACCCTAGAAAGGATTGGATGGTTGGAGGCCTATTCTGGACATCAAGTCCTTCAATGTAGCTCTGAAAATCCCATGATTCCACATGGAATCTGTCTGGTCAGTCATTGTGGCCATAGCACAGGGGGAATTCCTGGCCTCACTAGATTTGACTGACACCTACCTACACATTCTCATTTTTCCGGAGCACTAGAAGGTCTTAAGATTCTACGTGCTGAAAAGATGTTATCAGTTGTCAGCAAATCCCTTTGGACTGATGACAACACCTCACACATTCCCCAAAGGGATAATGGTGGCAGCAGCATACTTCCACAAAGCGGGATTAAAGGTGCATCCGTACCTGGATGATTGGCTGATCAGAGCCCCATTCGGGGTGGAGAGAAAGAAGGCAATATCACAGGTGATCTGGGTCTCATTTGCTTGTTGGTTAATATTCAAGAACAGCTAACCATAAATATTATTTTGTTGGGCCGATTTGGCTAAAAGTCTCAATTACAGATGATCTAGCTAAATTATTGCAAATCTTGCTTAACTTAGCAATAAAAACAATTCTTAACCAATGGAATGATTTTTCAAGGGTTGAATATATTGCTTGGTGGAATTCAGTAAGCCTCAGTGCTAAGTCTGAAAGAGCTTTTGCTGAGAAAAAGGGTAGTTTGCATACATTTCATAAGATCTGGAAACCTCTCATAAAATATAGTCGGATTTATAGTCAAATTTATATTTCTGAATATCATTATTAATGTACATCCTTGCTGTTAGTTACGTGTTGATTATTGTTATTGGTAGTTGTACTACCATCATTTGTGCATTGCTTAATTGGTAGTATTTTTTTTTTAATTAACTGTTTAATATGACTATTATTGTACGGGACAAATGTCAGTCTCTATATAATGTAATCTGTTATGATTGGTTTACATTCATAATACAATAAACAAAACTTATTGAATTTAGAATGGGTATCGATCCAAGATGGCTGCTTGCTGCTCTAGATGAGTAACATGCCCTGGGAGTCAGCTAAAATTTCTTCAAAGAACTTTTTCACGGTAGTGAGGAAGTTTATCTCCCTACCTGAAATGCCTAAGAGACACGGCCGAAGCACCGCTGCTGCCTCGCATCGCCCCAGAGGAGTCCCGATGGGTACAATTGAGGATATCCTAAGACGAATGCAAAATGCTCCAGTCACGTCAGTGAGCAGTCCGCAGGAAGTACCGCGATTGGGCGAGACCGCTTAGCCTTCCAAGGACCTGATACAACCCTCAGCCCTGATGTTCGAGTTCCGTCCCCGCAGCCCCGGCCAACAAGCTCTCCAAGGGGTGAGGAAACCCTGTAGATAGGGCAGTTTCCGTCCCCTGAGACAAGTCTACCAGCTTTGAAGAGCTCAGAAGGAGGGCACTCTATCGGGAGAGCCCAGCCAAGGAACCGGAGGCAGTTTCACCTGCGAGTGTGGGAAATTTTAAGCCGGAGGAGAGGAAAGAGATTTCTGCAATTGGTGAGAACTTTTTCACTTGTCAGCAGTAAATTGTTATTAATAAACCCTCTGAAGTTACTCTTGAGGTACTTTGGGATTTGGTGGCTAATTTTGGCAAAGCCATTAATTCCCATTTTCAATACATAGAAGAGAAACTGATTGAACATACAAAGGAACTGAAAGAAGTTAAAATGGGACTGAGTGACTCTAAATCCAGTATTCAGAAAGTTGAACAGGAATTAATTTCCTCCAAAAAGATTCAAGAGACAATAATTAAAGATAATGTTAATCTTAGGAGGAAAATTGAAATGTTGGAGAACACAGCACGAAGTAACAATTTAAGATTGATTAATTTCCCTAAAGTCACTTTGATGACTCCAAGGGAAATGATCAAAAGATATTTTCAGGAAATTCTGGGAATTTCAGATAAACTATTACCTCCACTTTCTCAAGTGTATTATCTGCCAGCTGGTGGTCAAAGTCAGCATCAAAGATCTAGTGCTCAAGAGGCAATGGACCTCTCAGCATTACTCAAGATGTCAGATAAAGAAATTGCGACCCCAGCAACATTAATAATTTCAGTAGCTCTCCAACCAGATAAGGCATGGATTTTGAGTCTATTCTTTAAGATTAAACAGAAAGAATTTCTTGGACATAAAATACAGATGTTTCCCGATTTATCACGTGAGACGCAGAAGCGTAGGCATGAATTTCTATTACTTAAGCCAGGAGTGTTAGCTTTAGGGGCTACTTTTTACTTGCAACATCCTTGCAAGTGTATTGTCCATCACCAAATGAATAAGTATGTTTTCTTTGAACCTTTTCAATTAACCACTTTCTTGTCTATATCCCGGTTAGATAAAGGAAAATCTTAAGCTCATTAATTTATGCATTTTGCTCTCAGCTTAAGACAGTAATTCTTTAAGTTTACTTTTATTTTCTTGCTAAATGTGTAAGTTTTGGATCTAATTTGAGGACTTGAGTAAAGTTAAACCATTGTAGCTTTTATGTCCTTTTATATATATATATATATATATATATATATATATATTTTATTTATTTATTTTTTTTTTTGGTTTGTTGTAGATTGTATTTGGCTTAACTGCTTTTCTGTACAAGTTCAATGCTTGATATTATGTTGAAATTTATAAATAATAATAATAAAAAAAAGAATGTGGGTTGGATTGTGAATGTTCAATAGAGCTACCTAGTACCAACCCAGCCTCTCCAGTATTTGTGAGTTCTTTTTAACACAGTTAGAACGCTGTGTCTATCTTTCAGAGACACACAAACAGAAGATTTGCAAGCAAATAGCATACATCCTGACCACGGCAGCCTCTATGGCACAGCACTATAACCAAGTTCTAGGATCTATGACAGCAACCATAGAACAGGTAAACCTGGGTGAAGGCAAACATGCACTTTATTTTTTTTTCTGCAGCCAGAGTATGGCTGGGAAACATTGTGTCACCAAAGCAGCTGCTCATGTTACAGCTTCTGTCTCTGTGCAGACAGAAAATGTTATCCAGCCAGAGGGAGTGGTTCCATGTGCAAGCTGTCTTCAGCTTGAACCCCTCATGAAGGAAGTAGAACTGAGAAAGGAGGTGGCAAGACTGAAAAGATCTGTGAGCATGAGAGGTACATCGATGAAATGGTTCATGAGGCATCAAAGATTTCCAGCAGTGGGGAAAAAGAGACTGTGCTGAGGGAAGACAGCTGGACTCAGATTACAGAACCCTGCAAGATTGGTACTGTGACTCCACCCGCCCTTGAACTGAAGAACTGGTACGCTGCCCTGGAAGTGGAGGAGATGATAGCATCCCTGGGAGAGGAAGGACCAAAGCTTGAAATCCCCCAAATTGCTGGATCCTTGACCACTAGGAGGCGTAAGGTAGTGGTAGTTAACAATTCCCTTCTGAGGGTACAGAAGTGTCCATCTGCAGACCAGACATGATGTCCTGGGAGATATGCTATCTGCCTGATGCCAAAATCCAAGGAGTTACAAAGAGGTTTCCAAGACTCGTCAAGTCTGATGACTATTATCCAATGCTGCTCATTCACACTGGCACTAATGATAATGCCAGGTACCCCTGCAAATGTATCAAAAGTGACTTTTTGGCACTGGGAGAGAAGGTGTTGCTGTCAGGTGTGCAGGTGGTGCTCTCATCCATCCTCCCTGTTGAGGGTAAGGGCCAGGTCAGAGAAGCCAGCATTCTGAAGATAAAATGCATGGCTAAGCGGATGTTGTTGTCGAGAGCGTTTTGGCTTCCTGGACCATGGGATGATTTCCCAAGGGCTGCTGAGAAGGATGGTATACATCTATCAAAGAAGGGAAGAAGTGTCTTTGATGGCAGGCTGTCTAATCTACTGAAGTGATGGGGCAAGGTGATCAAAGCCCCGTGGGGAGTATAAGTCCTCAGGTAAGTAAATAACTGAATACTTCTGCATGAATGGAAAAAGGGGGCAATGTCTGGAAACAAGATTCTGGATCTAAAAGCTGTGATAGAAGAAGATGAGTTGGATATTGTGGCGATCACAGAGATGTGGTTCACAAAGAACCATGACTGGGATGTAGTTATACCTGTTCAGTAAAGATAGGGTAGGAAGAAAAGTTGGTGGAGTAGCGTTATATATTAAAGATCATATTAAAACCACACTATTGCAGGATCTACAGGGCAAAGAAGTACTGTGGATGAATTTGGAAAGAGGGAATAGTTCATATATTTACATTGGTGGTGATATACAAGCCTCCTTCACAGACGGAAGAAGTGGACAGAGATTTAATAGAACAGATTTAGAATATATCTAAAAAAAAAGGGAAGTTTTACTAATAGATGATTTTAACATGCCGGATATTGATTGGGGTATCCCTTTTGTGGGGTCTTCTAGAAGTATGGAAATCCAGGATTCTCTACAAGGAGAACTGTACTAGCAGTTGGCAATGGAATCCATGTGGGATGGGGGTCATACTGGACTTAGTGCTTACAAATGGGGAAAGTGTTTCTGATGTTACAGTGGGTGATCATCTGGCATCCTGTAATCACTGTATGGTATGGATTAATATTAAGATGGGTATAGCGAGGGCTTATTCAAAAGTAAAAGTTCTAGACTTTAAAAAGCTTACTTTGTTCATATGGGGGATTACATCAAGGAATTGTCTGGATGGGAATGTCTAGAAGGAGTGGAAATGCAGTGGGCAAAACTGAAAGGAGTTATTGTAAGGGCGACAAACCTTTTTGTGAGGCAAGTAAGGAAAAGGAAAAGAAAGCCACTTTGGTTCTCAAAAGTAGCAACTGAGAAGGTAAGGAATAAGAAGTTAGCTTTCATAAACTACAAAAGATTGCAGAAAGAGGAAAACAGGCAAAAATATCTGGAAAAGTTAAGAGAGGCTGGTTGAGTAGTCAGGAAAGCAAAGATACAAATGGAAGAAAAAATAGCTGGCACGGTAAAATGGGGAGATGAGAATTTTTTTTTAGATATATCAGTGATAGAAAGAAGTGCAAAAGTGGCATTGTGAGACTCAAAAGTGAAGGGGAGAAATATGTAGAGCTGATAAAGAAAAGGCTGAATTGCTTTATAAATATTTCTGTGCTGTGTTCACGGCTGAAGTGCTGGGAGCGGGACCGCAGAAAACAAACACGAATAGGGATGGAGTAGACACACAATCAGTGGCCGCTGATATCGGCACCGGATACAGAAACCAGCCCTTAGTGTTTATGCAGTATAGAAGCTGTAAAATAAATAAAAATAAAGTTTATTATGAAAAATTGTGCAGCCCAGTTCCTTACTGCAAGAGAGGACACTCTGAAGTAGAAAATGTATCCATTCTTTTCTCTCTGGTTCTTTTCAGAAAGCTTCTGACATAGATCCCTCATAAGACTCCTAAGAAAATGAAAAAGCCATGGGATAGGAGGCAATATTCTGTTGTGGATTGGGAACAGGTTAAAAGATAGAAGATCTGTATTGGGACTAGTGGTATTTAACATATTTTTTCACTCAACAAATAGCTAAGTTCTGTAACTCATTACTGGAGGATGTGGCAACAGCAGTTAGCATACCTTGGTTTTAAAAAAGGTTTGGTCAAGTTCCTGGAGGAAAAGTCCATAATTTATGATTATCATAGACAGGAGGAAAGCCACATTACAGATAAGAATTACAGAGTAATCTTTGAAAATAGTGCTTTTCATAAGCATTAACAGGCAAAAAAGCCTTTTCAAATAAGGGTTGTACATAGCGAGCCATTTTGTTAATGGTTAATTTATTTTTATCTGATTTTTTTTTTTTTTTTTTTTTTTGGTGGGGGGAGGCAATGTCTTTTTATTCCAAGGCACAGCTTGTTAACCATTTGCCTTTTAAGTGTTGTATACCATATGTTTATTCTAAGCTAATGTAGTGTTCTCAAACTTGGAAATTACTACTTCAGTAGTCTTTAATTATATGTCAGAAGCATTTAGTAAATCTGGTTTCTTTCAGAGCATATCGGAAAAGCTTGATCTCACTGGACCAGCTCACTAGATCAGTGCTTCAACAGGGCACACCCAGCCAGCTGGGTTTTCAGGATATCCACAGTGAATATACAGGAGAGAGATTTCCACAGCAAGTAGGCAGTGCATGAAAATCTATGCCTATTCATTGTGTTAATGTGTTTAATTACCTACAAGCTCAAGGGCTATTGAAATGGTATACGCTCAAGTACACTAAGTACTTTTCTGTCTCTGGAAGGCTCACAGTTAAAAAAATTTTTTTTTTTTTACAAGAAATGCAGTGGGATTTGAACCAAGGCCTCAAGGTTCTCAACATACTTCTGCTGCTCCTTCATTCCACTTGGTTGTCTGTGTGGCCATTTTATAACATCAAAAATGTTTTTACAAAAATATAAACTCTTTATTAATTCACCAATCTATCCATATTTCAGAGCTCTCTAAAGACAATTGAAAGACTCTCCAGCACGAAAAAGTCCTTGCAACCCATTCCGAAATGAAATGATAGGGAAGCCTCACGGAAACATTTGAAAATGGATATTCCACAACATTTAAACTGCCATGTTGTTCTCCTCCAACGGGGTTCACCCTCCACGGGCTTCTTTAGCAAGCGTCATACTTAAACAAGACACACACATATAAGCAACAACATCAATGAAATAATCCAACTGCTATGTTTCCATTACAAATTTCTAAAAATTTATGTCACAAGGCAACAGTGTTCATCCTACATACTGAGACAAAGCTGATATGGCAGTATAAATGTGGAATATTCATTTTAAAATATTTGTGTGAGACTGTTCATTTCTATCATTTCTTTTTGGGAATAATTTGTGAGGGCATTTTCATGCTTGATTATCTTCCGAAAACTCTGAGATGAAATTACAATACAGGAGAATAAAATTATCATCTTCTTGGAAATAATTTGAGCCCTCCTTTTGGGTTGATGGTTTTTATTTTCTGATTACCAGGTTAGTGTATACTTGGCATTTTATAACATGGACATTCCCGTGCATGGTCTTTGTTTTGTCCTGTTCCAGTTTGTAAAACGGATGTTCATGCTAGATATAACTAACATTTATGGATGTTCTTTTAGGCTTCCATGGCTGGCATCATGATTTTTGCAGTTGTCTGGGTCTCCCCAGACATGGCAAGACCCAGATAACTACAACAATCAGCACATGGATGACCCTTCAAATGAGTGCAAGACAATTGCACTCCAACAATTGTGCGCATGGACAGTTGCGGTGGTGGATACTATTTTGTTTTTTTGAGGGTTACACAGTAACCCTCTTTTTTGAGGGGGGTGGGGACCCCCACCCCCACCCTCACCTCACTACACTTTAAATATTCACTTGCTATCTAGTGTTAGGGTAAGGTTATATCATGATTATGGGAACCCTAATCATGATATAAACCTAACATGAAGGCCCTGATTTGCTGAGACTCCTCCCCCTTGGAAGGGGCTTGAGGAGTCTCAGCAAATCAAGGCCTTCCAGATTCATGGGCCACAATTATCCTGTGTGCAATTGTCGGCCCATATTTGTCGGAGCGCAATTGTCCTGCGCTGATTTGTCGGTGTACCTTTAGAACAGACTTTATGTTGGCAATGGCATGCCCATGTCTGCCCTAGTGACAAAGCTCTAGGCTTCGATGCCAGAAGCTCCTGGTGTCGATTCTGAGAGCGTTTAGATATGTCAGGAAATATTCAAATTGTTGAACCCATAAAGAGATCATATATTTAAAGTAAAGATGATGAATATTGTTTTAATCCAACTCAAAGGCAAAAGTAGCAACTAAAGTAGTTCCACTTTGTAATAACATCTAGAGAAGATTCCAGAAAAGCTGTCAACTCCATCACATTTCCTTGAGTTTGAGTGCCCATTTCATCCAAGCTTTTTCCTGAAAAATACTGAACTTCAACTATAGATGGTATCGAGTCCACTGGTATCTTCAACATCTCCATAATATATTATGGGGCAAATCAATGGTGACTGGGAAATACTGGAATAAAGTTTTGTCATGTGCAAGGTGACTCAAAAGCTCCATTTTCAAGGGGACAAGTGCAGCTGGGCCTAGCTTTATGTTCTGGGATTTACTTAATAATGAGATGTGTTTTACACATATTTGCATACGTTGCATCTCACTATGGAGCTCATTTTCAAAAAAGACAGACATCTTGCTGTTTTGAGAACAGATATTTTCTCTATTGGATTTCTGGACGTCTTTCCCAAAACGTCCAAACTCAGACTTAGGCGGCCTATCGAAAATGCCCCTCCACATGTATCCCATGGTAACTTAATTTTAACATGTTATGATAATAATGCGTTCTCTAAGAAAAATAAGACCGCACATCCTTGCTTTTAATGAGGTTAAAAAAAAAACAAAAATCAACTTGCTCAACATTCTTTTCTCCCTGGCATGGAGAAGTTCAATTTATTTTTGAAATACCGCAGTGTCATAGAATATCTATACAGTTTATATCATAATGCAGTACAGTACTCCCCCGATATTCACGGGGATTCCACTCTAGGAAGCCCTGCGAATGTTGAAAAATTGTGAATATGGTTTTTAGTGGGGGAGACAGAAGAGGGCAGCCGGAGAGGCAGGAGAGAACAGCCGGAGCGCCAGCGAGTGAAGGAAATCACTCGCGGTATGCTCTGACCGCCTCTTCCTGCACTAAAGTTGGGCCTCACCAATCAGGAGCTGCTTTGACAAGAATATATATTTTTCCAGACGTTTCTAAGTGGACTCAAGCTAGGAGAAAGGAATATCTAGTTTATTGGGATAAAGTACTCTCCTTAGGTGCTTTTTTCCAATTGAGATTTCCATGTAAATACTTTATTTCATATCAGGAGGTTAGATACATATTTTATGATCCAGTTCAGCTCCGTTTCTTCCTAGAGGGTAAGGGGGATCTTATTTGCAGCCTAGGCGAAAAGTGTAAGAATCAAGTCAGTTAGAAAGCTGAAGGATTTGCTCAGTTTCTATGGCTTAGTATTTCTTTTTGTCTTAATTTCCTCTCCCTGGAGGATTAATATCATCACCCCCCCACTCAGTTTGAGGACTATATTTTGTATTAGATTTTCTCATTTATATTGTATAACTTTAATCCCCAATGGGGAAATTGGGAGTATCATATTCTGTTTTGTTTCTTTCAAAGTTTATGCTTTGTATTTAATTTGAAAATTATAAATAAAAAAAAAATACAAACACCCAACCCTAAAAAGCAGACTATTTTCTAATCATGGCAAAAGGTCTGTATAAAAAGAAATGCCTTTTACTGACCTGTATCAAAAGAGATCCTTAGTCTGCTTCAGTAACAGATTTAATTTGATTTGACAGCACGTTCCATATACAAGGTGCAAATACTGAGAAAGCCTCTGCTGTGAGTAATTTGCTTCCAAGCCTACTTTGCAGTTGAAACTAGGCCAGTACTGGGCAGATTTGCATGGTCTGTGTCTGTGTATGGCCGTTTGGTGGAGGAGGGGAGGGCTTCAATGGCTGGGAGGGTGTAGATGGGCTGGAGTAAGTCTTAACAGAGATTTCGGCAGTTGGAACCCAAGCACAGTACCGGGTAAAGCTTTGGATTCTTGCCCAGAAATAGCTAAGAAGAAAAAAAAAAAAATTTTTTTAAATTTAAATTGAATCACGCAGCGAGTGGTAGACGCCTGGAATGCTCTCCCAAAGGAGGTTATTAAGGAATCCACTGTGCTAGGATTCAAAGGCAAATTAGATGCACATCTCCTTACGAGAGGCATAGAGGGATATGGGTGACTAAAACTACATCAGGTGTATACCTGACTGGGCCTCCGCGTGTGCGGATCGCCGGACTTGATGGACCATGGGTCTGATCCGGAGATGGCATTTCTTATGTTCTTATGTTCTTATCAGGTTGGGCAGACTGGATGGACCATTCGGGTCTTTATCTGCCGTCATCTACTATGTTACTATGAAACAATAAGATCAAGCCAATTGTTTCAAACTATAAATCTGTATAAACTATAAACACTCCCCTGAAAAACCATGACTTGGTTTGACCACAATTGTAGCTACATTAATACAGAATTTATTTGGAGTAGGTGTGTCCCATAACGGAGTAGCGGGTGGGTATTAAAAGCCAGGCTTTTACCGTACATTAATTTCCCATGGGAGTGACTTATCTGTTGCGTCCGATCAACATCCCAAGCAATATTTTCATAGTACCAGGGAGCATTGAGCTGCTAAACTGTGGCCTGATTCTCCGAGGCTACTTCTTCAAGAGACCAGCACTCTACAGAAGGAGCTGCCTTCAACTCCTCCTTCCTATTATACCTCCCCAATCACATCCTTTCCTACCCTGAAGACTTTCCCCTCCTGATGTAACCTCCCCCCCCAAAGCCCTCCCCTATTATCCAAAGCACTTACCACCCACCCCTAGGTCCACAGGTCCTTATTCAGAAGCTTGACCCCCTAGCAGTAGTACTGCAGGATGTCACCAGTAGAGAATGACATGGGGACATATTTGTCCTTGTCCCCACAGGAACTCAATTTCCCCATCCCGTCCTCGTCAGTTTTGTCACTGTTCCTGTCCCTGCCCCATTCCTGTAAGCTCTGCCTTAACCACACACGCCTTGAACATTTATGATTTTAAAATGTTTGAGGCTTGTGCAGATGAGGATGGAGCATGCAGTAATGGGGCAGGGACAGGAAAAGAACTTGACGAGACGGGAAAATGAGTTCCTCTGGGGGCGGGGAAAAATTTGTCCCCTTGTCATTCTCTAGTTTCCATTTGGTGTCTCAGTGTCATTCTCTAGTGCCATTTTGAACCAGTGTTGGCAAGAGGCAGGAGTGACAAGGAATCACTGCTACTCTGACCCCATTAAGACACCATGGGGCCTATGGAAAGGTAAGAGGGTGCTTTGTGGGTTTGGGAGGGAAACATCAGGAGGGGGGGACCTTCTATTAAAAGAGCATAGTGAGGAGGAATGTCTTCAGGGCGAAAGCATTCTACTCCACTTTGTAGAGCACCGGCCTCTTTAAGACGTTCCCAGAAGCATCAGGCGATGGTTTTGTGGCTTGATGCTCCCAAGATGGAAAAATACCACCAGCTTTTTGCTGGCAGTATTTTCCCATGAATAGCATGGCTTGTGGTATTCACTGCAAGCTGTGTTATTTGTTTTGCATTGTATTGGCCCGTAAATCACATGAAACAATCAAGGCCTTAGTTTTGCTCAAATTAATTTTTGATTCATGCTTTGACTCGAAAACAATCAGATATCACAGTAGATTGATTGCCCAAAGAAAAATGAAATGGAACATACATCATAATGTCATCTGCCTAAATATGGGAATATACCTCGGAACTCTTAAGTTATTTGCATAAAGGCTGCTCATATAATTTTTTTTATTTTTTTATTTTTTTTAACAATGCAGACAGAGCTGAGCAGTCTCTTGCTGAAAATGCTCAGCCAGGTAGAATTGAAACCATGAAAGGATTTTTAAAGATATAGTAAAGAAGAATGTCATGGTTAATGGAATTACATACTAGAGAGATATCTTAGAAAATCATTAAAGAAGCCATACCAGAATCAAACTCTGGAATTTGTTGCCAGAGAATGTGGTGAAAGCAGTTAGCTTAGCAGGATTTATAAAAGTTTTGAATAATTTCCTAAAATAAAAGTCCATCAGCCATTATTAAGATGAACTTGGGAAAATCCACTGTTTATTCCTAGGATAAGCAGCACAAGATCTGTTTGACTCCTTGGAATCTTTTTATGACTTGGGTTGGCTAGTGTTGGAAACAGGATACTGGGCTTGATAGACCTTCGGACTGTCCCAGTATGGCAACTCTTTTATTGTTATGGTGAGAATAGTATGGAAATAAAGTGTAATGATCTCATTAATGTTAAAATGAGTATGCCAGGTGATGCACAAAATGAAGTGCTGACCTTTAATGCTCCAAAATTACTGGCAGGTCTGGAGGTGCTGTTAGTGTTGAACTGTGTATGTTAAAAGTGTAAACTGGCAGGTCTGAGGCTGCCGATAGAATGAGAGGTGGAAGTAAAAAAAAAAGTATTTTCTATTTTGCATTTATTAATCTTTATAAACATGAGTACTAAACCATTATTTTTTCTACCTTTGTTTTCTAGCCATTCTCTGGTTTCTACTTTCCTCTGTCTCGTCTCTTGCTAGGATTTTTCTCTCCTCCTTTTGGCTTTCTTCAGTTTATTTTTCTACCTCTATGTCATTCTTACTATCTAGTCTTTAAGTTTACTGTTTTTATGGTCTACCGGCTGCTTTCCATTCTTTCCCTCACTCTGGTTCTCCTATTTGACTTCCTCTTATTCCCAGACTTTCACCAACTATTCCCACTTTCTCTCCCCTTCTATAAAGTGTTTGTCTCCTATATCTCCCTTTCTTTCCCGTTCCATCATCATCTCCCTTCTTTCTGTGTCTACCGCCCAAACATCTGCTCCTTTTCCTCCACTTGTCCATCTAGCATCTGCCGCCTCCTATACAGTATCTGCCTCCTCTCTCCCCCTTTCCATCCAATACCTCCACTTTCTACCGTTCCGTCAGTATCTCCTATATCTAAATCTCCCCCACTTCCATACAGAGTCTCTCCCTCCCTTTTCTTATACATCTCCCCTTTCACTTCTTCCTTCCATCATCTCCTTCCTGTCTCTCCCTACTTCCATCCAGGCCTCTGTCTCCCTCTTTCTATAAAATGTATTTCTCCTCTATTTCCCCTCCTCTTCCATCAATATTTTCCTCCTCCCTGTATCTTTCCCATTCCGTACAATGTCTGCTCCCTCTCTCCCTCTCACCTTTCCATTCAGCATCTCTCCTTTTGATTCCTACACTCCCCCCCCCCCCCGCCTGACTAATTAAGTCACCTCTGTGCAGCTCTACTAGGCTTTCCTATGCCAGGTGCTAATGTTCTGGAGGCAGGTATGTATGTTTTTATCCGCATTTTATGGCGTTTTGGGGGGTCAGTGATCTCTGGGGGAGTGTGTTGGGGGTCTGTACTTTATCCCTGCAGTGTTTATCTGGTCACTTTGGATACCTTCTGGGCACTTAGACCTGTTTTTAGGTCGCCTAAGTCACAACGTATAAGTCCCATCTAGGCAGCCTTGTAAAACTTTAGATTATCCCTGCAGTACGACTACGTCTAGGTTGGCCTACATCCTGCCCACATTCTGCCCTAACCACTCCTTCAAAAATGCCCCTTTCAGCTCTGTGCTTAGAGTGGGATTCAGAGGCCTAAAAAGTCTCTGGATACGTCTAAAAACCCGTTTAGATTATCGGCCCTTGGACGACCTGTCTTAAAGGTCAACCAAGTACCGTAATGGGCGGGTTTATAGACGTATTTCACTCTAAATTGTGAATTTTTTCCCCATTTTTTTTCATCTTTCCAGGAGGACCTACCTTGAAACAGCCTCGTCAAGGCAAAACATGGATTTGTGTCGGCACTAAATCCCCCCCCCCCATACGTCTTCAAAGATAAGTGCTGAATATTTTTTCACAATAGAGAGTAAATAACGTTTAAAGTTAAAACATAATATATTTAAAATATGGATTGATGAAGAAGTAAGGGCCAAGCATTATGTTATGCTTAACCGTATACTTTGTATACCTCTGACGGTCCAAAATCGCAAACAGTTTTTTCTGGAATATAACGTATGCACTGTTCTTGGGTTTGGTTTTTTTTTGCTGTGAACACTTTGATACTGCATACTTTAGAAGAGACTAGTTAAGTTGGTGTGTTCTTTCTTCAAAAGTATACATATTGAGATCTTTAAGTCTGTCACCATACGCCTTATGATGAAGACCACATACCATTTTAGTAGCCTTCCTCTGGACCGACTCCATCCTTTGAAGGTGCGGCCCTCCAGAATGATACACAATATTCTAAATGAGGTCTCACCAAAGTCTTATACAAGGGCATCAATACCTCCTTTTTCCTACTGGCTATTCTTCTATCTATGCACCCTAGCATCCTTCTAGCTTTCGCTGTCACCTTTTCAACCTGTTTGGCCACCTTAACATCATGGACAGTATAGAAAGTGATCCTCCTCCTTAAATTCAATAGCTCTGTTGGTTATACTGGCAACCGTTTCTGGTACACAACTCTTTTTGAGAAAAGGTAACCTCAAGTGCTTACAGCTATTTGACTCTAGAACTAGTCTTATCAAAATAGCTTTCATGTAAGCTATTATCGATACCTTATATTCCCCTTTGCTTTTGTTTTTTCTTCTTTTTTAAAAAATTTAATAAAAAATTTTTAAATAATTTAAATAACCTCAATGTTGTTTGTTTTCAATAGTTTAAATTAATTTAATCCAAACCAATAGCCCTTTCTAGAGGAATGCCAAAGTCTTTCATTTTAACTTTTTGTATTGTACTTAGCTTTGTTTTCCTCAATGCACTCCTCTCCTGGCTTTAAGTACAGCTAATGATATAAACTTCTTGTTGTATTTACTGTTGATGTTAAAGTGCTCTACGAAGTGTCCCCGTTTCATTCTGCAAGGAGCCTCTTCAGGAGTATTTCATTGTTTGCTTTTTAGCTAGATTGCCGGTGTTATCGGGGGAGAAAAACCATTCAATTAGGAAGGAACAAGGATAGTGCTGGATATATTAATTCTAAAATATGTTAGTTCTAAAATATATTCAGGTGAAATTCTTATATATATTGAGCTTGCTAATGTTTTACTTTAAAAAGTTTTACCATTTAAATTAATTGTTCTATTAAAGTACTTACTTAAGAGCTTTCCGTAATATCACATTCAGAAATCTTCGCGCTCTCCCAGAACAATGATGGTATTAAAAGCAGTTTTTAAGTGGCGGTGTTCTTATATAAATACACCCCCTATTCAAATGTTGTGACATCAATAACATGATTAACGTCAGTACATAAATCAATGTACAGCTTTTTGTCTATATGATTCATAAAGGTTATTTAATTTAAATACTTCCTAGTACTCTCTAAATATATTTATTTATTTGTTGTTGTTGATTTAGGAAAGAGAATTTACTGTGAATTCCTTTTATTATCTTAATTAGTTTAAAGTGCCGTAAAAAACGTCATTAACGTCCTAACATAGCTGTAAGGAGTTGGATCCCATTCTATACTGTCCATCAACTTTTTAAGAAGAGTGATTAGTCAGTGACTATAATTTTTGAAGGGTAAGATTCACCTTAAGATCATCACATACAATCACACCCAAGTCCTGCTCTTCTGAGGTGCACATAAGTGCCACAGGGCTAGGTGCATGGACCCATGCTCTTGAACATCTTTATAGATGATCTGGACATAGGTACGACGAGCGAGGTGATTAAATTTGTGGACGATACGAAGTTATTCAGAGTAGTGAAGACGCAGGGAGATTGCAAAGATCTGCAATGTGACATAATCAGGCTCGAGGAATGGGCATCGACATGGCAGATGAGGTTCAACGTGGACAACTGTAAAGTGATGCATGTCGGTAACAAAAATCTCATGCACGAATACAGGATGTCCAGGGCGGTACTTGGAGAGACCTCCCAGGAAAGGGACTTGGAAGTTCTGATCAACAAGTCGATGAAGCCATCCGCGTAATGTGTGGCGGCGGCGAAAAGGGCAAACAGAATGCTAGGAATGATAAAGAAGGGGATCACGAACAGATCGGAGAAGGTTATCATGCCACTGTACCGGGCCATGGTGCGCCCTCACCTGGAGTCATGCATACAACACTGGTCACCATACATGAAGAAGGACACCAGAAAGGGTCCAGAGAAGAGTGACTAAGATGGTTAAGGGATTGGAGGAGCTGCCGTACAGCAAAAGATTAGAGAAACTGGGCCTCTTCTCCCTCGAACAGAGGAGATTGAGAGGGGACATGATTTATTTTTATTTATTTATTTAGATTTTTATCCCATCCTCCCAGTAGCTCAAAACATTCAAGGTACTGAAGCGGATAGACTTAGTAGATAAGGACAGGTTGTTCACCCTCTCCAATGTAGGGAGAACGAGAGGGCACTATCTAAAATTGAAAGGGGATAGATTCCGTAAGAAAGTTCTTTTTCACCCAGAGAGTGGTGGAAAACTGGAATGCTCTTCCGGAGTCTGTCATAGGGGAAAACACCCTCCAGGGATTCAAGACAAAGTTAGGCAAGTTCCTGCTGAACAACAACGTACGCTGATAGGACTAGTCTCAGGGCGCTGGTCTTTGACCAGAGGGCCGCCGCGTCAGCAGACTGCTGGGCATGATGGACCACTGGTCTGACCCAGCAGCGATAAATCTTATGTTCTTATGTTTATCCCCTAAACTGTAACATTCCCTCGGGTTTTTGCAGCCTTGCATTTTTTAACGTTAAATTTTAGCTTCCAAATATCAGACCATTCTTCAAGCTTCACTAGGGGCTCTTTTTAATAAGCTGCGTTTAGCGTTTTTAGCGCATGCTAAACCCGTGCTACGCAGCTAGAACTAACACCAGCTCAATGCTGACATTAGCATCTAGCGCACGTGGCAATTCAGCGCGTGCTAAGCGCACGCTAAAATCGCTATTGCAGCTTAGAAAAGGTCTTAGTAGGTCTTTCTTCATGTTGTTCACACCATCCGGAGTGTCTACTCTATTGCTCTCCTTAACATATAATGTTACGCCTTCACCAATTTGATCCACCCTATCTGTGTGATATAATTAGTGCCCTGGTATGACAATGCCCCATTGGTTATCTTCCTTCCACCAGATCACAGAGATCCACGCACTTTCCTACGGCTTGGAGGAAGGGGTGTTCCACCCTTTGTTTCCACCCTGCCAGGTATGCCACTGCATCCCATTTCTAGGAAAACATACAGAACAGTCTATGTTCAGCTCAGTGATTGACTAGAAGAGAGAAACTGGCTTGATCCTTGTCAATCTGGCTCCAGACCCAGTTTCAGAAAGAAAATGGTTCTCATATCCCTGGTAGCTGATCGTCACAGAAACCGAAACACAGGATTTCACTCGATTTTGATACTGCTGGATTTTTCAGCAACTGTTTACACTACGGATCACAATATCATGCTAGCATGACTGGCAGCAACAGGTGTCTGTGAGACAGTACTTGCTTGGTGACATTCAGCTCGCTAATCGGCTAAGTGAGCACATAGCAAAAAGGCTGTCTGAACTTTATGTGCTGAGTTAACTTGGCACTAGTCTGAATTAGAGGTCTGCATGGGAACGGGGATTGCGGGAATCCCGGGGGTCCCACGGGAATCCCCCCCTAACCCACGGGGACCTCCCTCTAGCCAACGGGACTCCCACGGGAATGGAAGGCTTTGGAAGCAGGGTTCGTCCATATAATATAATGGACACATCAGCCTTAGTAAAAGAGGGGGTTTATAAGTTAATTACCTGAACAGAAAACAAAAAAAGGGTTCCACCAAAGAGATTCCACAAGGAAAACAGCAGCCAAACACAAAAGAAACTGTGGAATTGATGATCCTGTTAGAAGTAATTGCTGCTTTTTATGGGGATGGGCGGGGATGGAGGTAATTCCTTGCGGGGATGGGTGGGGACGGAGAGGATCCTGACGGGGACGGGTGGGGACGGAGAGGATCCTGGCGGGGATGGGTGGGATTTCTGTCCCCGCGCAACTCTCTAGTCTGAATACGGGTCAGCGCCTGGTTAACTTCTGGGTCAGCACACATACTGGAATGTTCAGTGCTAGGAACCATGCAGGCTCTGGCATTGAATATCTGGGGTTGGGTCTGCCCTTGATCAGAAGTGGATTACAAGCTGCTTACTACATGGGCTGAATTTTATCCTCCCCTCTTCTAATTTTGGAGAAACCAAGTGTCTTACAAGAAGGCACCCACAACTTGTAATGATCTTAACTAGATCTCAGTTTCCTTAAGAAAACATATTGCTAAAACTTATTCTACAGTTATAAGCACCCCCATTCCTCAGAGCACCATAATTATAAAAGTTAATACTTTAAGCCTCACCCTAAGAGTGAATAGCAGCCAACACAATTCTCTTAATAACAGAGAAATCTATAACTTCTATTTTGAAGCATTTTGTAAAACCAGCAACTTTTTAAATAACTGTGTAGGAAGAAACATAAAAGAACATTACGATAATCTAGGTACCCAATTATCATGAACCAAACCATCTGGTCAAACACTTCCATATCCAAACACAAATGCCTTTGCTTTACTATACATAATTTAATATAAGCTTTCTTAACCACTCTAATATAAGACTTTCCAAATCCAAGCGCTTCTTCCTATAAGACCCCCAGATCCCTAGCCTTAAAAGGCTTAAAAGGAACATCATCAATGCATGAGTACAAAGCAGTCATCTTGTAGGATGAATCTAAAGAAGATTTTGATAATGATACCGTTTGTTAATGTCTTCCTGTGTTTGTCTTGGTGAAACATGTTTAGCATTTGTTAAATATGTATGCATGGAAAATTGTTGGCTAAGTTATTGGCTCTACGCTTGGCTAAGGCTCTCCCTTATATTATTGGTATGCATCAAACCGAATTTGTTGCTCATAGGCATTCCTCAAATAATACTAGATTGGCTCTTCATATGTTGACTTTGACAAAATCCATGGAGGATTCAGCCTTCTCTGTATCTTTAGATGCGAAGAAGGCATTTGATCGTGTAGAATGGACCTTTATGTTCCAAACAATGGACTGGTTTGGGGTAGGTTCTGGATTTACAGTATGCAAATGATCAAAGCTCTATATAAGAACATAAGAACTGCCATCTCCGGATCAGACCTTCGGTCCATCAAGTCCGGCGATCCGCACACGCGGAGGCCCTGCCAAGTGTACACCTGTCGTAATTTATAGTCCACCATATCCTTATATGCCTCTCTTAAAGAGATATGCATCTAGTTTGCTCTTGAAGCCTAGGACGGTCGATTCCGCAATAATCTCATCTGGGAGGGCATTCCAGGTGTCAACCACTCTCTGAGTGAAGCAGAACTTCCTGACATTAGTCCTGAACCTGTCCCCCCTTAGCTTCATTACATGTCCTCTAGTCCGTGTCAAATTGGACAATGTAAATAATCTTCTCTGCTCTATTTTGTCAATTCCTTTCAGTATTTTGAAGGTCTCGATCATATCCCCACGCAGTCTCCTTTTCTCAAGGGAGAACAATCCTAGTATTATAAGTCTGTCCAGTTTCTCCATACCCTTCACCAGTTTTGTTGCTCGTCTCTGCACCCTCTCCAGCAGTTTTATATCCTTCTTTAGGTAGGGAGACCAATGTTGGACGCAGTATTCCAAGTGTGGTCTGACCATTGCCCTATAAAGCGGCATTATAACTTTCTCCGATCTACTCGAGATTCCTTTCTTTATCATGCCCAACATTCTATTTGCCTTCTTTGCCACTGCCGCGCATTGTGCCGACGGCTTCAGGGTCCTATCTATCAGTACACCCAGGTCCTTTTCTTGTTCACTCTTCCCCAGAGTTGCACCTGACATTGTATACTCGTATTCCTTATTCTTATTGCCTAAATGCATTACCTTGCATTTCTCCACATTGAACTTCATCTGCCATTTCTCCGCCCATGTTTCTAACCGACACAAGTCGCTCTGGAGTTTCTCTCTATCCTCCTGCGATCTGATCGCCCGGCATAGTTTTGTATCGTCTGCAAACTTGATGATCTCACTGGATGTTCCTTCCTCCAGGTCATTGATATAAATATTAAAAAGGATCGGCCCAAGTACCGAGCCCTGGGGTACACCACTAGTCACTTTCTCCCAGTCGGAGAACTTCCCATTTATGCCCACTCTCTGCTTTCGGTTTTCCAGCCATTTGCCTATCCATCTTTGTATATCCCCCTCTATGCCATGGCTTTGTAGTTTCCTGAGAAGTCTTTCGTGTGGAACTTTGTCGAATGCTTTCTGGAAGTCCAAGTATATTATGTCCACCGGCTTCCCACTATCAATTTGCTCGTTCACGGTCTCAAAAAATTGGAGTAAATTCGTCAAACATGATTTCCCTTTCCTGAATCCATGTTGACTGGGTTTCATCAAGTCGTGTGCGTCCAAGTGCCGGACCATGCTATCCTTGATCAGTGCTTCAACCATCTTGCCGGGGACAGACGTAAGACTCACAGGTCTATAGTTGCCCGGTTCCCCTCTCGATCCTTTTTTGAAAATTGGGGTGACGTTCGCTATCCTCCAGTCATCCGGTATCTGATTGTCAGGTTTGCAAGTTTTTGCAATAACTCTCCGATTTCAACCTTCAATTCCTTTAATTCCTTTAAGACTCTCGGGTGAATTCCATCCGGTCCAGGGGATTTGTCACTTTTAAATTTGTCGATCTGATAGTATATCTGGTCTAAGTCCACTTCAACTGTGGTGAGATTGTCTTCTATTTCTCCTGCAAACACTTTCTCCACTTCAGGTATTGTTGAGGTGTCCTCCTTCGTAAAGACGGACGCAAAGAAGGAATTTAGTTTGTCTGCGATTTGTTTATCTTCCTTGATGTACCCTTTTCTTCCCTGGTCGTCCAAGGGTCCCACTGCCTCTTTTGCAGGTTTTTTCCCTTTCACGTATCTAAAGAAGGGCTTGAAGTTTTTGGCCTCCTGGGCTATTTTTTCCTCATATTCCTGTTTTGCATCCCTCACCGCCTTGTGACATTTCTTCTGATCATCTTTATGTTTGTTCCAGGCTTCGGTTGTCTTTATGTATTTCCATTTTTTGAAAGAGTCCTTCTTTTCTTTTATGGCTTCCTTCACCTGTTTGGTAAGCTATGCCGGTTCTCTTTTGCTCTTTGATCTCCGATCTTTGGAAATCCTCGGAATGTAGAGATCTTGTGCTTCTGTGATAGTATTTTTCAGTAGGGACCATGCCTGATCTACCGTTTCAAGTTTGTCCACCTTCTTTTCGAGTCATTTTTCTACCATGGCTCTCATGCGATCGTATTTACTCTTTTTAAAGTTCAAGGTGGTGGTTAAGGTTTTGGCATGTTTCCCTTTCCCGATGTCAAGTTTAAAGTTGATTACATTGTGATCACTCGTTCCCAGTGGAACCATGACTTCCACTTCTGTTATCGGTCCCGTGAGGCCATTTAGGACCAAGTCCAAGGTGGCGTTGCCTCTTGTCGGCTCTTTTACCATTTGTTCCAGGAAGCAATCCCCTAGCACCTCCAGGAACTTGGCCTCCTTGCCGCAGTTGGAGGTTGCTAGTTTCCAGTCTATCCCTGGGAAATTGAAGTCTCCCAATATAATTATATTGCCTGTCTTGCATTCTTGTTTGATTTCCTCCATCATTTCTGAGTCAGTTTCCTCCGCCTGTCCTGGGGGACGATAGTAAAGACCAATTTTCGTATTTGCGCCATATTGACCAGGAATCTTGATCCAGAGTGACTCAAGCTTCTCTTTCATTTCTGTTGTAACCATTTCAACAGAATCTATTCCCTCCTTAACATATAGAGCAATACCTCCACCTTTCTCCCCTTTGGCTAGATTGTATATAAATAATTCTTTTTCAGACAGTTTTCATCTGGAGAGGGGAGTTAGGCAGGGGTGTCCCTAAATCTCCTCTCTTATTTGATATTGTATTGGAACCCTTATTGGCTATTCAACAAACAGAGAAGATTCAAGGTATGCTGGGCGAGAATATAAAGTTTCTACATATGCAGATGATATATTGCTTCATTTGAGGAATCCTGAATCTACTATTCCACATTTATTGGATTTGATTGAAAGATTTGGAAAATTTTCAGGATATAAAATAAATTGGAGTAAATCTGAAATTCTTCCACTTAATATACATTCTCAAAAAGGTTTGTTTGACCAGTTCCCTTTTCTTTGGAAAGAAGAGGGTATAAAATATTTAGGAATATGGATTTATAAGACGCTAGAAGAAACAATGAAAATAAATGAAAAATCTTTACTGTTAAAGGTTACAGAAATGTGTGAGCAATGGAATCCATTACATTTATCTTGGTGGGGGAGAGTTCAAACAGTGAAAATGATGATTTTGCCTGTGGTATGTTATCAAATGGGAATGTTGCCAATCTATTTTCAAAGTTCTTTTTACAAGAAATTGAATAGTATTCTTATAAAATTTGTTTGGATGGGCAAAACTCCTAGAATTACTTTAGTATCTCTACAAAAATCAATTGTGGAGTGAGGGGTAAATTTTCCAAATTTCTATAAGTATCATCAGGCCTATATTCTGCGTCAGGGTATGTACTTGATCCTGCCTGACCTCATGGATCATTATCCAGAGTGGTTAATTTTGGAATGGAAAATTATGTCCCCATCTGTCTCATATATTGGACATTAAGCTATCCAGTTATGCAAAGGATAATAACATCATTTGATACTTGGAAGACCCTGAGATGTATAAATAAGTTAACTGAAATCCCTATAGAACAGTCTTTGTGTCAATCCCTATGGTTGAACACCAAGATACAAATAGGCGGTTCTAAAATTGCCTGGAAAGTTTGGATGCAAGCAGGCATAAGAACATTAGAGGATGTTGTTTTAAATGGGAGATTGCTTGAATTTTCACAGTTACAACAATCTTTTGGTATTTCTAAATTTCAATTTTATAAATGGTTGCAACTGAAGCAGGCTATTCAGAAGGGGTTCCCTGAGTGGCATAATTTGAAAAATTATTACAGCTTGCAATTCCTCTGTTTTCAGACGGACATCCTAGGACATCAAGCCGCTAAGTGGTATAAATTAATATCTGAAGTTATGAATAAGAAACCCAAAAACGGTCTTAGAGACATTTGGAGCATTGAGATTAAGCAGTATATTTCTGCATCTCGATGGCCACGTATTTGGTCTTGGAGGATGAGGTGTACAGCTTCAGCATCTATGAAACAAACTTGGTTTTTTCTGTTGCATCGTTCTTTTTGGACCCCGGTTAGATTGAATATGTTGGATAATTCAAAGTCTAATAGATGCTGGCACTGTCATCTTGGCATAGGAACATTGGATCATTTACTGTTTTATTGCCCTAAGATACTGTGTTTTTGGAAATCGATTTGGGGACATATTACTAATATTTTAGAATCTGAGATTCCTTTAATTTATGAATTAATAATCTGTGGTACCATTTTGTATATCAAAGACCCCCCTAAATAAATATAAAAGAAGTCTCTTATTAATTATGACAAGTACAGCTATACAATTGATTACACATAACTGGAAAAACTGGGATCGTCTCAATTTTGCATTCTGGTGGGCAAGTTTATGTCAAATATATAAATATGAAAAAATGAGAGCTGATCAGTTAGGGAATTTTTTAAAACTTTAATCTAATATGGGGTCCATTGACATCTTTTGTAGATTTAATATAATTATACATTTGTTGTTAGAAGAATTGCACATCCAGGGAAGGAGGGGGAAGGTGGGAGGAATATAAAGGTTATAATCAAATATTATTATGTATGGGGATTGGGTGATTTATAAGTTTAAATATGTCTAAGTGGATAAATGTGTAATTTTATGTTTAAAATATGTAGTGAATTATAGAATTATGATAGATCTGTAGATCCTTGAATGATAAAGAATAATTTGGGTGGGAGGGTTATTGGTCTGTAAGAATCTTGTAATATTTTAAGTGATATCTATAGTGTAAATGTTTTATTTATTTTTCTTCATTTATTGAAATTATTTTAAAATGAATAAAGATTATTAAAAAAAATATATGTATGCATGTAATTTTGTAAACCACATAGTTATTATGTGGTATATAAATTTTTAAATAAGTAAATAAAATAGACAGAAACACTGAAGGACCTACACACAAGTACTCTATTTTATCCATGTGAATCCCCCACCTATATGTAGACTCATTTCAACATCCTTACTGTATGTGCAGAGCAGAAAGTGTTCGATGGACTCTTGGTATGACTCAGCGTGGTATTTCTTATATGTGGCCTGTGGGTTTGTTTGTTTTTCTTTTTTAAATAGAACCTGTACTTAAAAGTCTTGGAGTATAGGGATTGCTATATCACTGTGATTCATGGCATACCCCCAATCATGCTATTAATAGATTTAAAGCAGCAGTAACACTAGATAACTTTAACATCTGCCTGTTTCTGGACTCCTCCCTCTACTTTTGTCTTTCTTCTAGATATGCTTTATTTTGCGGCTGTGTCTTCGAGAAGACAAAACAAAGAGAAATATAACAATTCTGCAGTGGAGTGCAAACGGCCAAACACAAAGCAAAACTGCAGAGGTTAGGTACAGGATTCAGGAACTTTATTGAAGATTTTTAAAAAATCTGTTGCTTTCCACAGTTAGGTTCTCAGTGATAGAAAATGGGACCCGACATGGTTCGTGTTTCGATAAACACTTCTTCCTCAGAAGTCCCTGATTGAAGAACTAGGAATGGAGTCCTGTAGCAATCCGTCACATTTTTGTTTTCAACACCCAACTGCAGTGGTGTCAAAGTCCCTCCTTGAGGGCCGCAGTCCAGTAAGGTTTTCAGGATTTCCCCAATGAATATGCATGAGATCTATTAGCATACAATGAAAGCAGTGCATGCAAATAGATCTCATGCATATTCATTGCGGAAATCCTGAAAACCCAACTGGATTGCGGCCCTCGAGGAGGGACTTTGACACCCCTGCCCTACTGCGATGGATCGCTACAGGACTCCATTCCTAGTTCTTCAATCATGGACCCCTGAGGAAGAAGTGTTTATCGAAACACGCGAGGAAGAAGTGTTTATCGAAACACGGACTGTGTCGGATCCTGGTTTCTATCATTGAGAACCCAACTGTGAAAAACAGTTTTGTGTCTTTGAGAGAACATTTAACTCATAAACCTTCACTCTAAGCACCCTGAGAAACTTCATAAGCCCCCTACTTGTCCTATTCTCTGTTAATTTAGATTGTAAGTTCTACTGAGCAGGTACCATCTCTTAAATATATTGTTGTACAGCGCTGCATATGCCTATCAGTGCTATAGAAATGTTAAGAGGTAGTAGTAATTTCTTCAAACTGTACCTTATCTATTTTATTCTTTAAGAGAAAGTATAAGAGATAATCTAGAATTTGTATGTGGGTTCTAATCAGTGGCATAGCCATAGGCATGCATGGGTAGGTACAAATCCACCCAAGAGCGGCACAGCTGTCATATGACTGGCGGAGATCCCCAAGCTAAAAATATCCAGCATCTCTCCCTCCCCTCCCCTCCTGATCAATTTCTTTGATAGGGTGACCAGAGAATTGGATAAAGGATTGTGCTAGATGTGGTGTTTTTAGATTTTTGCAAAGTCTTTGACAGTGTTCTACACAGGTGTCTAATAAATTGTTAAGCTGTCTAATAAAGTATTGTTAAGAGCATTTTTTAATATCATATGGTGATTCTGTATTGTTTCAATGTATGTGTATTTTTATGCTTTTATGTATGTTATTTTGGAAACCGCTGAGATTTTTGATAGTATAGAATTTTTTTTAAAAATAAATAAATAGAGTGCCCTTGGTAAGGACCCCAAAGTGACAAACTGGATCAGGAACTGGTTGAGTGGAAGGGTAATAATCAATGGAAAGGGCAATAGTTAATGGAGATCACCAAAACAGAATGGAGAATCCAAATCAAACAATACAAAATCAAACTGAAGGAAAAACGGAAAGAATACTATTCCAAACTCATTGGCACCGAAAAACCAGACACAAAAGAACTTTTCAAGCTCGTACGAAATCTCACTGACACCAACTCTTTTCTAGCCACCCAAGGAAACCAGTCTCCAACAGCTCACCAATTAGCGGATCACTTCAAACACAAAATCATCACAATCAGATCTACTTTCAATAACTAACAAAACAACATAGAAGAGATGCTAATAAATTCCACATTAGACGATGCCATCTCAGCAGATAGGATCTGGACCAACTTCCCAACAGTACAATGGTCAGACCTAGATCGACTTTACAAAAAATACAGCAAATCTTCATGCGATCTGAACAATTGCCCACCCTACCTACTAGCTACAGCATCCACAAAATTCAAAGCTAATCTCACGCTATGGTTGCAAACTACTCTCAATGAAACATAGAAACATAGAAATAGACGGCAGATAAGGGCCCACGGCCCATCTAGTCTGCCCACCTTAATGTCCCTCCCCTACCTTTGCCCTGTGAATAGATCCCATGTGCCGATCCCATTTGGCCTTAAAATCAGGCACGCTGCTGGCCTCAATCACCTGTAGTGGAAGACTATTCCAGCGATCAACCACTCTTTCAGTGAAAAAGAATTTCCTGGTGTCACCTCGTAGTTTCCCGCCCCTGATTTTCAACGGATGCCCTCTTGTTGTCGTGGGACCCTTGAAAAATAAAATATCTTCCTCCGCCTCGATGCGGCCCGTAAGATACTTGAACGTCTCGATCATGTCCCCCCTCTCTCTGCGCTCCTCGAGCGAGTATAGCTGTAATTTGTCAAGCCGTTTTTCGTATGGTAGATCCTTGAGTCCCGAGACCATCCGGGTGGCCATTCTTTGCACCGACTCCAGTCTCAGCACATCCTTGCGATAATGCGGCCTCCAGAATTGCACACAGTATTCCAGGTGGGGCCTCACCATGGATCTATACAATGGCATAATGACTTCCGCCTTACGACTGACGAAACCCCTTCGTATGCAGCCCATGATTTGTCTTGCCTTGGACGAAGCCAGCTCCACTTGATTGGCAGACTTCATGTCCTCACTGACGATTACCCCCAAGTCTCGTTCTGCTACCGTTTTTGCTAGGATCTCGCCATTAAGGGTATAAGACTTGCATGGATTCTGGCTGCCCAGGTGCATAACTTTGCATTTTTTGGCATTGAAGTTGAGTTGCCATGTCCTAGACCATCGCTCCAGTAGGAGTAGGTCGTGCATCATGTTGTCGGGCACTGAATCTTCGTCTGTTGTGCATTTGCCCACTACATTACTCAGTTTGGCGTCATCGGCGAATAATGTTATTTTACCTCGAAGCCCTTCTGCCAAGTCTCTTATAAAGATGTTGAATAGGATTGGGCCCAAGACTGAGCCCTGTGGTACTCCACTAATCACCTCCGTCATTTCGGAGGGGGTGCCGTTCACCACCATCCTTTGGAGCCTACCTCCAAGCCAGCTCCCAACCCATTTCGTCAATGTGTTACCTAATCCTATAGAACTCATCTTGCTCAGTAACCTGCGGTGTGGTACGCTATCGAATGCTTTGCTAAAGTCCAGGTACACGATGTCCAGGGACTCCCCAATATCCAGCTTCCCCGTTACCCAGTCAAAGAAGCTGATCAGATTGGATTGGCAGGATCTCCCCTTAGTAAATCCATGTTGTCAGGGATCCCGTAGATTCTCCTCATCCAGGATCTTATCTAATTGGTGTTTGATTAGAGTTTCCATTAGTTTGCTCACTATCGATGTTAGACTCACTGGTCTGTAGTTTGCTGTCTCCATCTTTGAGCCTTTCTTGTGGAGTGGAATGACGTTAGCCGTCCTCCAGTCCAACAGGACGCTGCCTGTACTAAGGGAGAGGTTGAAGAGCGCGGACAGTGGCTCCGCCAAGACATCACTCAGCTCCCTAAGCACCCTGGGGTGCAGGTTGTCCGGCCCCATTGCTTTATTAACCTTGAGCTTTGACAGCTCACCGTAGACACTGCTGGGCGTAAACTCAAAGTTACTAAACGGGTCAACTGAGCCAACCCTTGTTTGTAGCTGAGGGCCGAGCCCTGGCGCTTCTCGGGTGAAGACTGAGCAGAAGTATTCATTTAATAGTTGGGCTTTTTCCGAATCCTTTTCCACATAGTCTCCGTCTGGTTTCCTAAGACGTACAATCCCGCCTGAGTTTTTTTTTCTATTACTGATATACCTGAAGAAGGATTTATCTCCCTTCTGGATGTTCTTTGCTAGAGACTCCTCCATGAGGAATTTAGCCTCCCTGACTGCTGTTTTGACGGCTTTTGATTTGGCCAGGTAGTCTGCTCTAGAGTCCTGCTTCCCTGATTGTTTGTAAGAGATGAATGCTTTTTTCTTCTCCTTGATCAGGTCTGAGATCTCAGCAGTAAACCACTGTGGCTTATTGTTCCTTCGCCGTTTACTTACTGATTTTACATAGCGGTTTGTTGCTTCTTGTATGGTTGCTTTCAAAGTCGACCACATGTCTTCCACGTTATCGGTTTCTTCTTGGCTTTGTAGCTCCTGGTGAACGAAGTCTCCCATTTCTTTGAAATTTGTGTCCTTGAATTTGAGGACTTTGGTTAGTGTAGTAGATTTAGTGAAACCTTTCCTGATATTGAACCATACCATGTTGTGGTCACTGGAGGCCAATGTGTCGCCCACCGAGACCTCTGTGACACTTTCTCCATTGGTAAGTATCAGGTCCAGTATTGCCTGATCCCTTGTCGGTTCCAACACCAGTTGCCTGAGGCTTGCTCCTTTCATAGAGTTTAATAGCCTCCTGCTGCTGCCGGAAGCAGAGGTAAGTGTAACCCAATCCACATCAGGCATGTTGAAGTCACCTAGCAATACTGTGTCCCCACGCAAGGTGATATTTTCTATATCTTCGATTATTTCCATATCCAGGTCATCCTGTTGTCTTGGGGGTCTGTAAATTACGGCAAGATACAAGCATTTGTCCTTCCCTCTGGCCAAATTAACCCAAAGGGATTCCCCAGTATACTGGACATCTGAGATTCTCGTGACCTTAATGTCATCTTTAGTATATAATGCTACACCCCCTCCCTTCCTACCCTCTCTGTCCCGGCGAAGCAAGTTGTAACCCGGTATGACCATGTCCCACCCGTGGGAGTCTGTGAGCCAGGTTTCGGATATCGCCACCACATCCAGGTCGGCATTCCTTATTTCTGTTTCCAATTCCAGGATCTTGTTTCCTAAACTGTGTGCGTTGACGTACATAGCCCTCCATGTTATATCTTTGTTATGTCTCAGTGGGGATATTCCTGTTTGAGCTATTTGAACACCTTTAGCAATGAAGGTCAGTTCCCAACAGAACTTGGCGAAATCATAATTACTCCTATACCGAAAGACCTCAAAGGACCAATAGACAACCCAACAAATTATAGACCAATCGCTTCCATCCCACTATACGTCAAACTAATAGAAGGTCTTGTTGCACAATATCTCACCAACTACCTTGAGGACCACCGCATTCTGCACCCATCACAATCAGGATTCAGAACTAATCATAGCACAGAAACACTATTAGTATCCTTACTAGATATTGCCCGACAACATCTCAGCAAAGGAAACAAGCTGCTAATCATCCAACTCGATCTCTCAGCAGCTTTCGACTTAGTTGACCACCCCATATTACTCCAGATTCTAGACGCCATAGGAATTTCAGGTAGAGTTCTTAACTGGTTTCAAGGTTTCCTTAAAATAAGAACATACAGAGTTAAGTCCAAAGATCTTATATCCGACTCATGGTGTAACCCCTGCGGAGTACCACAAGGATCTCCACTATCGCCCATACTCTTCAACCTCTTCATAGCTTCCTTAGGCACAACTCTAGATGCCCTAAATATAACCTCATTCAGCTACGCGGACAACATAACCATCCTCCTCCCATTCGATATTCAAGACCCCCAGCTCCACAGAACGCCTGACAACAACACTGGTAACAGTAGAAAACTGGATGACTAACCATAAGTTGAAGCTAAACGCGGACAAAACTAAATTCCTACTATTAGAGAAGGAAAAATTACCATCCTTTACAGAACTGGAAGTTAACGCAATCAAATATCCAGTACAGAGCACCCTCAAAATTCTGGGAATACAACTAGACAGACGCTGCACCATGCAGACACAAATCCACAAAATCATCCAAAAAGCTTTCTTTACCATGCGAAACCTAAGAAAAATCAGAAAATTCTTCAACAAAGATCAATACAGAATCATCGTCCAATCCCTGGTGCTTAGCATAGTAGACTACTGCAACAGCCTCTACTTATCATGCCCAAACAGCATGATAAAACAACTTCAGGCCGTTCAGAACACAGCCCTCAGACTCATCTACTCTCTTGGTAAATTTGACCACATCACTAATGCATACTTAGACTCGCACTGGCTTCCGATAAAAGCAAGATCACAATTCAAATTCTACTGTCTACTATTCAAAGTAACCCATGGAGATGCACCAATTTACCTTAACAACCGTCTATACCGCAACCTCACACACAGAACAAGGACAACTCAAAGCCTATTCATATACCCACCTCTCAATGGTACTCACCCAAGAAACTTTACGACAACCTTCTAGTGACACAGGCTGCGAAAATTGACCCAACCATCTCCAAACTGCTGACCAAAACAACAGACATAAAACTTTTCCGAAAAGAAATCAAAACTCTTCTATTCAAAAAACACCTTCCATCATTCTAACCTACACGCATACCCCTTCATAAACACCACCCCTATAGTATCCCCTAGCCAAATTCTTCAAACCTTCCCCAAAATCATACTCAGAAACCTAAAAATACAACCGCCACCTGGGATCAGAATATTGCTTCCCTTATCACCATGTAAACAACCTCCATCTGTAACCAGAATATTCCGTTCCTCAACGTTATGTAATAATCTTCCTAATTTGTATGTATTGCTATTGTTATGTAAAACTGTTATGTATATGTTATTTATCTGATATGTAAACTCCCTGGAAATGTCCAGTTTTCACCCAATTTTGTAATCCGCTTAGAACCGCAAGGCACAGGCGGAATAGAAATCTCTAATGTAATGTAAGATCACTCTGAGGAAAGGGATGTTATCAGTTGTGTGCCTCAAGGTTCAGTTCATACAGTGGCGTACCAAGGGCTGGGGGCAGACCGCCCCGGGTGCACGCCCTAAGGGGGTGCAAAGCCAGCTAGGGCCAGAACCTCCCACCCTTTAACGGGACATGCATCTCAGCACGGCTGCCGTACTTATTCTGGAGTAGAGTGGGCAGCCGTGCTGAAGTGCAGGAAGGTCCAGCGATGACTGCGGCTGCCGGCTCTGCTCTGGAAGAAGTACGTGACGTCGGAGGGGGGTAGACCGGTAGATGCAGTTATCGTGGGACCTTGCCGCAACTCCCTGCCTCTGTTGGTCCACCCCCTCTGACATCACTTCTTCCTGAGCAGAGCCGGCAGATGCAGTCATCGCAGGACCTTGCTGGTTTGGAGGGAGAGAGAAAGGAGCATAGAAGAGTGGTGGAGGGAGAGAAAGGGGGCAGAGTAGTATGGAAGGATGGTGGAGGGAGAGAAAGAGGGTCAGGGTGGTATGGAAGGGTGGTGGAGGGAGAGAAAGGGGGCAGATGCTGATGGAATTGGTGTGCAGGGAAAGGGGAGAGAGACATAAGGGGGAAGGATACTGGTTGGAATTGGGTTGAAGGGAAAGAAAGGGGGCAGATGCTGATGGAGGTGAGGGAAAGGGAGAAGAGAGAGTGAAATGCAAGACCATGGGGGTGTGGGAGAGGGAAGGGAAGAAGAGGAGAGGAGAGAGATGCCAGATCATTGGAGGCGGGTAGAGAAGAAGCTGGATGCCAGACCAATGGGGTGAAGGGAGAGATGGAAGAGGAGACTTATGGTTTCTGGAAGGGGCATAGAAGGAAAGAAGATGCCATATAAAAGGGGCAGAGAAAGGGTAGGCAGTGGATGAAAGGAAAGAGAGTGACAAGAAGATGAGGAAAGAAGAAAACAGAGGAAAAAAATTTTTCTATCTATTTATTTTTTTTGCTTTAGGGTAGATGCATCGCTGTTTCTATGGTGTTCCATAGCTTCTTGGTGGTTCAATTTAACCTTTGTCTATGTATATCTATTTTATCCCCCTTTTACAAAACCTGTAGAGCGTTTTTTAGCGCCAGCTGTGGTGGTAATAGCTCTGATGCTCAAAATTCTATGTGCATCTGAGCTGTTACCACCGTGGCTAAAAACCACACTAGTTTTGTAAAAGGGGGAGGGGTAGTTTTGTGATTACATATTCCATACTAGGCAAAGGTGTTTTCTGTGTTCTGTGTTCAAAAGACATGGTTTTCTGTTAGGATTGACTGTGCAGGACTGATCTGTACTAGTTTGGCTTGTTTAGTTTTACAGTGGGTGTATTGATGTTGGACTGCTCACTGCAGTATGTAAGATGCTGCCTTGTCCCAGGTACACTCTTGTATACATTCAGATTGTTACTAAAAATCATGTTTTTCATACAGATGGGGGGGGGGGTAAAAAGAAACCATGGGCCCTGGTGTCACATATGCTAGGTACGCCACTGAGTTCTTGGACCTGTCCTTTTTAATATTTTTGTAAGCGATATTGCTGAAGGGCTGTCTGGTAAGGTTTGCCTCTTTGCAGATGATAAAAAATCTGCAAGAGTAGATACCCTTGATGGTGTGGATAACATGAGGAAGGACCTGAATGGTCTGAAATTTGGCAGCTAAGATTTATTGCTAAGAAATGTAAGGTCATGTATTTGGGCTGCAAAAACCTAAGGGAACAGTACAGTTTATGAGGTGAAGAACTTTTGTGCATGAAAGAGAATTGAGACTTGGGTGTGATAGTATGTGATAATCTTAAGGTGGCCAAACAGGTTGAAGAGGCGATGGCAAAAGCTAGAAGGATGCTTGGGTGCATAGAGAGAAGAATGGCCAGTAGGAAAAAGGAGGTATTGATGTCCCTGTATAAGACTCTGGTAAGACCTCATTTAGAATATTGTGTACAATTCTGGAAGCTGCACCTTGAAAAAGATATAAAAAGGATGGAGTCAGTCCAGAGGAAGGATACAAAAATGGTTGTTGGTCTTTGCCAAAAGACATATGGGGACAGATTCAAAGATCTCAATATTTTTACTTTGGAGGTAAGGCAGGAGTGGGGAGATATAGAAACATGATGGAAGATAAAGGCCAAATGGTCTATCCAGTCTGCACATCCACGGTAACCATTATCTCTTCCTCTCTCTAAGAGATCCCACGTGCCTATCCCAGGCTTTCTTGAATTCAGACACAATCTCTATCTCCACCACCTCTTCTAGGAGACTGTTCCATGCATCTACCAACCTTTCTGTAAAAAAGTATTTCCTTAGATTACTCCTGAGCCTATCACCTCTTAACTTCATCCTATGACCTCTCATTCCAAAGCTTCCTTTCAAATGAAAGAGAATTGACTCATGCACAGTTACACCACGTAGGAATTTAAATGTTTCTATCATATCTCCCCTCTCCCTATAAACACGAGGAGAGTCTCTTTCATAAGAACATATAAATTGCCATATTAGGACAGACCAAAGGTCTATCAAGCCCATTTTCCTGTTTCAAGTTGGGTCCATGTTACTGTACGTCCTAGTCTGAAATAAAAAAGATTTTACTTCACACCTCTGACTCTTGTTGGGTGCTCATTGTCCATTCCCACTGTTTTCTTTGCTGTTTGGTACCTGTGGGATTGTGTCCTGTTGGATTTTTGGTGATGTTTCAAATAGTGGCCAACCCAGGTCACAGGTACCTGGCAAGATCCTAAGGAGTAAAACAGATTTTATGCTGCTTATCCTAGGATTAAGCAGTGGATTTCCCTAATCCGTTTCAATAATAGCCTATGGACTTCTCATAGGAAATTATGAGAACTTTTTAAAACCCTGCTACACTAGGAAACTCCAGAGTTAGAGGGCATGGGATGAAGTTAAGAGGTGATAGGCTCAGGAATAATTTAAGGAAATACTTTTTTACAGAAAGGGTGGTTGATGCATGGAACAGTCTCCCGGAAGAGGTGGTGGAGATAGAGATTGTGTCTGAATTCAAGACAGCATGGGACACATGGGATCTCTTAGGGATGAGGAGATGATAAGATGCTGCTGATAGGCAGACTGGATGGCTATTTGGCCTTTAATTGCCATCATGTTTCTATGTTTCTTCCACAGGTGATTAAATCTCTCAACACCATCACCCTCCCCCTCCCCCTCTGGTACCTTTTAAAGCCTTCAGTTCTTTGATGGCAGTAAGCAGTTACTGCTGTCCACTGTTCTCATCAGCCCCAAGCCTCCCTTTGATAAAATTAAAACCAATGCTCCCAGTTTATGAATTTTGGATGGTGGTTCAAGCTTTGGTGTGTAGTAATTTAGATTATTGCAACATGCTTTATTTAGGGACTAGTCTTTAAGCCTGTTACATTAACGGGTGCTAGAATAGATGTGTCTGTCTGTCTTTCTTTCAGTCTCTCTGACTCCTTGGCCGCTGGCTGGCTGTCTGTCTTTTTTTCTTTGTCTCTCTCTCTTTGGCCGCTGTCTGTCTGTCTTTCTTTCTGTCTCTCTGGCCCCCTGTCTGTCCATAATTCTTTCTGTCTGTGTCTCTCCCTGGCCCCCTGTCTGTCTTTCTCACTCCTTGGCCGCTGTCTGTCTGTCTGGCCGGTCCCCCATCTGTCATTCTTTCTGTCTTTGTCTCTCCCTGGCCCCTTGTCTGTCTGTCTTTCTTTCTGTCTGTCTCTCTCCCTGGCCCCCTGCCTATCTCTATCTGGCCCCCCGAGCAAACCATGATTAGCTGCCTGCCCCCCAGCACACCCCTCCCCCCAAAGCAGCTGCTTTTCCCTCTCCCCCTCCACTTCCCTGTGCAGCAGTAGCTGCCGGATGCCTCGCAGCACCTCGAAGGACATGCTCCTGCCGCTGCTCTCGCCGCCGCTCAAACTGCCGCACACATCGCAAGCCACCGCACACCGCAAATCGAACACGGCCATGGACAAATCACATTGTCAGGGATCACGATGTAAGTGCGTTTGTGCGCTTAGGGTTTTATTATAGAGGGTGGGGAAAATTTTAAAGGTTTTACAATTGGTTCAAAATGCAGCAGCCAGATTAATCTTATGTGGGAGCAAATTTGGTCATATTGCTCCAACATTGAAATAGCTTCA
This sequence comes from Geotrypetes seraphini, assembly GCF_902459505.1. Taxonomy (NCBI): domain Eukaryota; kingdom Metazoa; phylum Chordata; class Amphibia; order Gymnophiona; family Dermophiidae; genus Geotrypetes; species Geotrypetes seraphini. Next base: position 46,536,238 of record NC_047085.1, read on the forward strand.
TTGGCTTCCAGCTGAATTTTGGATTCAGCACAAGGTTTTGACACAAAATTTTCAGTGCTTATGTTCAGCAGCCCCAATTTATTTACAGCAGTTTATACGGGTCCACAAACCAGGGCATAAGGTAATCTTTGTTCACTGGCAGTTCCAGATATGTGTCAAGTACACCATGCAGAGACTACCTGCTGTGCTTTTTCCATCATAGGTCCACGACTCTCGAATGTTTTGCCAGGTTACATTTGTTTTAGCCTGATGCTGCAACATTTCAGGAAGGGTTTCAAGACCTATCTGTTTATTCAGGCCTTTCCTGGTGGGTGATCCCATTGCTCAGAAGTTTCTTGAGGGACTGCCCTGTCTGGGAGGAGTTTAAGTGAGTTCTGTGACGAACTGCATTTCCTGTGTGATTGGTTGATGTCTGGGTTGTGCTTTATGATGCGTAGTGATTTGTTTGTGTTTTTAATTACGTAAGTTTTATTGTGAGCCACTTCGGGTGCAAGCGGCATATAAATGGGGTAAATAAATAAAATAATGCTCTCTTTGTCCCATGTTGTATAAAGGAAATTATTGTTCCATAGCATACACCAGGGGTGTCAAAGTCCCTCCTCGAGGGCCACAATCCAGTCGGGTTTTCAGGATTTCCCCAATAAATACGCATGAGATCTATTTGCATGCACTGCTTTCATGGTATGCTAATAGATCTCATGCATATTCATTGGGGAAATACTGAAAACCCGACTGGATTGCGGCCCTTGAGGAGGGACTTTGACACCCCTGGCCTACACTCCTACCAGGTGCCTAAATATTGTCAAGCCTGTTATAGAATTGCACTCTTGGGCCTCAGTTCTAAATCGGCCCTGACTAGTACAGTGCTAAGCACAATTCGACAAAAGGTGCACTTTATAGAATCTCACTTAGAAACATAAACATAGAAACATAGAGTATGACGGCAGATAAGGGCTGACGGCCCAACAAGTCTGCCCACTCAAGACTAGCCCTCCCTCCCTGGGGTATCCATTTTTTTAAGCATAACTCTGTGGTACTCCTACCTGTTTGTCCTATCGATTCTTGAAGTCGATCACGCTACTGGCCTTGACCACCTGGCGTGGAAGACCATTCCATAGATCAATCACCCGCTCGGTGAAGAAGTATTTCCTGGTGTCTCCATGAAATCTTCCCCCCATGAGTTTCAGCGGATGCCCTCTTAGCACCACCTAAGCAGCCTTAGGCTTCGCCAGGCGTCCTAACTTTTAGGCATAGGCCAGGGTTTTCTTGGCCTAAATGCCTGCATCTAAGTTAGGTGCTCATCGGCCCATTTTCTATAATCATGCGCATAATTTAAAAACAACCATGATCCGCCCTTTAACCACACCCACTTTTTAGATAGATGCATTGGACAAGGTGCCTAACTTTCATAGAACCGTGTCTACCAAGTTGTGTGCCTAACATTCGATTAACTTCAATTAATGTCAATTAGGTGCCAATTAAGCCTATTAATTAAATTATTGGCTAAGCCAACGTTAGGTGGACTTTATAGAATAATTTGCTTGTTAGTGGTTGGCAGTCAATGGTTTCTTAATTTATACAGCACTGCTAAATAGTGGGGGGGGGGGGGGGGTTATGAGATAGCCAACGTTTAAAAAAAAATGCTGACCACTCTAGTTGACCCCTAAGGATCTAACTGCTAGGTTTGATTTTAGTTCACCTGGTAAAATAAATTAAAATGATTTTCACTGTATTGAGTCTACGAAGACAGAGCTTTGGTGCTTGGGTCAGGTTTAATCTAGACCAGTGGTCTCAAACTCGCGACCTGGGGGCCACATGCGGCCCGCCAGGTACATTTTGAGGCCCTCGATATGGTTATCATAATCACAAAAGTAAAATAAAACAGTTTCTTGATCATATGTCTCTTTAGCTATAAATTACAATATTATTATTAAGACTTAGCCAAAAGAAAAGATTTATAAACTATAAAGAGTTTTACCTCATGCAAAATTCTCATTTCTTTAATAAGACATTAACTATTTTTTTCTGAGGCCCTCCAGGTACCTACAAATCCAAAATGTGGCCCTGCAAAGGGTTTGAGTTTGAGGCCACTCTCAGGCACAGACAATGGATCTTTTTATTTTATCATTTTAGCCTGTTTTTATTTTATTTTTCCATGTTTTTTTCCTGTTGTTTTTTTGGTAGGATACTTCAATTGGATGTTTATGTGTCAGTTGTTTAATTTTGTTTATTGTTTGTGTATTTGGTTATATATGTATTTTTTGACTCTTATAGTCTTATGTGGAATAGAAATGAAATTAATAAATGCATAATATTTGTTATGACATGATCTTTCTCTCTGTCTGCTGGATATCTCTTGTGCCTTATGTTGAGAAATGCCCTGATAAACTTTGGGCTCCTTTTACGAAGCTGCGTTAAGGCTTTAACGTGCGGAATAGCGCGCGTGCATTGAGCTGGCGTTAGTTCTAGCTGCGTAGCGTGCGGTAATTTCCTGCGTGCGCTAAAAACGCTAGCGCACCTTAGTAAAAGGAGCCCTTTATAGTTGTAGAATTCACAGCTGCCTGGATATTGTTTTTTCTTTTTTTTATGTCTCAAAATATCAAATGTATCTTTTCTCTGTCTTCTGTTTTTATTGTGCCATTTCTGCCCTGTGATGTGTAAATGTCCAATTTTCACTCCATCACACAATCCTGAATACCTGGAAAGCATTCAAGAGATCTTTATAGGCTAGACAAGCAAGTCGATAACATCTTATCTTTGCTTACTATATTTAACTTTTTTTCTGGTTTTACACTCTGTTTATTTATTCACTGTGTTTTATATACCAGTAACTCTTTTTACGATTAACCAGTGTTTGAACTAGACTGCTGATCTGAAAATATACCTGGACTCAAAAAGGATACTTATGAAAAAAAACAAACCCTAAGGTAATCATTACTATTAAAACTTTATTTCATCAATAATTGACATTAAGACTTACAACAACCACAAAATTATAAACAGTGATCAAAGTTCAGAGGTTAGAAACATAGAAACATTACGACAGATAAAAGCCAAATGGCCCATCCAGTCTGCCCATCTGTAGCATCCACTATCTCCCCATACTTTCTTGAATGCAGACAAAATCTTTATCTCCACCACCTCTACTGGGATACCATTCCATGCATCTGCCACTCTTTCTGTAAAATAGTACTTCCTGAGATACTCCTGAGCCTATCATCTCTTAACTTCATTCTATGCCCTCTCATTCTGGAGTCTCCTTTCAATAATCAGGGGTGTCAAAGTCCCTCCTCAAGGGCCGTAATCCAGTCGGGTTTTCAGGATTTCCCCAATGAATATGCATTGAAAGCAGTGCATGCACATAGATCTCATGCATATTCATTGGGGAAATCCTGAAAACCCGACTGGATTCCGGCCCTCGAGGACCGACTTTGACACCTGTGTTTCAATTGAAAGAGACTCGCCTCATGTGTATTTATGCCACATAGGTATTAAATATCTCTATCATATCTCCCTTCGCCTGCCTTTCTTCCAAAGTATTCATACTGAGGTCTTTAAGACTGTCCCCATAAGCCTTATGACGTAAATTAGTGGTTCTTAAGCCTGTCCTGGGAGACCCCCAGTCAGTCAGGTTTTAAAGATATCCCTAATGAATATGCATGAGGCAGATTTGCATGCCTGTCACCTCTCCTATATGCAAACTACATATTATACTGTATATAATTGCTCAGTTTACCTGTTTTTGGCAAACAGTACCAAAATGTGCTACTGAAGGAGCATGGAGTGAACATAAGAATAGCCTTACTGGGTCAGACCAATGGTCCATCAAACCCAATAGCCTGTTCTCATGGTGGCCAATCCAGGTCACTAGTACCTGGCCAAAACCCAAGGTGTAGCAATATTTCATGCTACCCATCCAGGGCATGCTACCCATCCCCCATGTCTTTCTCAATAACAGACTATGGACTTTTCCTCCAGGAACTTGTCCAAACCTTTCTCCCTCTTTTCTATAAATTATTGTAGTTCTACCTCTCTTTCCTTTATATTTCAGTTTATCTTGCATTAGTCTTAAGTATTAACTATACTTTCCCAATTTTTTATACTTTTTTTTATGTCATGTATACCACTTTGACAATTTTTAAGCGGCATATCAAATTTTAATAAAGATTTGGGGGCCATTGATTACATATTCTAATGACTAGACACTTTAAACACCTTTTTATTATATAGGAATATGATTAGTGTGGGATTGGGATGTATGATATATGTTTTAATTGGTTGATTCCTAATGGAAGGGATGGGGAGGGAGGGTTTCTTTTTTATACTTTTGAGATTAATATATAAGAATATCAAGTGATTTGTAAGAATTCTCTGATTAAATATTGTACACTTGTTGTAAGATTTGAAAATGAATAAAGATTAAAAATAAATAAAAAAAACTTGGAAACTGATTCTCAGGTCACTTTTCTCTCTGTATTTATGAACAGTGATTGTGCAGTTTCCCGTAACTGAGAGGACGAGTTGAAGGGGACTTAGATATACCTTAGCTTGATTTGACTGGCTTTTTCTAGTGGAGCATTAGCCCAAGGGTTAGAGCAGCAGGCTGAGAACCAGGGAAGCCTAGTTCAAATTCCACTGTGGCTTCTTGTCATCATCTTGTGCAAGTCATTTAACCCTCCAATGCTTCAGGTCGAAATTTAGATGGTAAACCCTCCAGGAGCAGAAGAAATATACTGTACCTGAATATAACTTGCCTTCAGCTATGTACTACTGAGGAAAAGCGTGAGTCAAATCCCTGCCTAATGTTCAGTGTTGCATAGTTACTAAGGGCTCCTTTTACTAAGGTGTGCTAGCGATTTTAGCGCACACAGGAAATTACCGCGCGCTACGCTTCTAGAACTAATGCCAGCTCAATGCTGGCGTTAAGGTCTAGCACGCACGTTAAAGCCCTTAAGTAAAAGTTTTGTTACTTTTATTTGTAATGTATAGGAACTTTTTTCTTTTTACTTTTACTGAAGTAATAATTTCACCAGTTTGACTACTTTTATCTAATTACCCCTGATGCTTGCAGTACTTCTTCTGTATTTGATGCTGTTGAAACTCTTATGTTTTGTATTTCACTATATACTTCCAATAAATTTTATTGAACTAAAGTTAAAAAGTAAAAACAGAATAGAGACCTAAATGATGATTCCTCAGTAAACCAAGTGAAACAACCAACACCTGCATCAGGATTTTGCTACTGCGAACCTCATTGTGCAAACGGTGGTTAACCGCCTCTTAAATTTTGCGGATCAAGTTACCAGATGTCCGGACTTACTCGGCCGGCTTTTCAAAACCCGGCACTTTGTCCGGCTTTTGAAAAGCTTCTTTGGTACTGCATCGAGAAGGTATGCGCAGATGCCCTCTCTTCCGACAAGAACAGGTTGAGGGGGCGGGGCGGTGTGATGTGTGCATAATGGGGCGGCGCTGTGTGGGGCTGGGGGGCGGGGCTATGGGGGTCCAGATTTAAGTGAACTAAAATCTGGTAACCCTATGTTCAGGGATCACAGGCTTTGATCTAAATACCTGCATGGACATATCACCTGCTCAGCCCTTTTCTCCCATGTCTGAGTGAAGCCAGGGAATAACAGCAGGACACAAATTGAAGTTTGAAACATAAAGGCCTTCATGAAAGAGTACTCAGATGGCCTTCACAATTAAGCAGTATCCACCCAAGTGTCCTATGAGAAGATTGGAGTTGCTTGTTGAACTGGTTATTGTTCTCCAGCCAAACAGAACAGGGATGAGTTGGTCACTTTAAAGTGAAGACGAAGTTGGTTGCAGTTCTTGGTAGGGGTTAAAAGACATCCGGATTTACTGTTTTTACGGCTCTGACGGGGGGAACCCCCCCCACTTTACTTAATAGAGATCGCGCCGCGTTGTGGGGGCGTTGTGGGAGGTGTGGGGGGTTGTAACCCCCCACATTTTACTGAAAACTTCACTTTTTCCCCCCCTGTTTTTAGGGAAAAAGTTAAGTTTACAGTAAAATGTGGAGGGTTACAACCCCCCAAACCCCCCACAACACCGGCGCGATCTCTATTAAGTAAACTGGGGGGGCTCCCCAACAAAACCCCCCGTCGGAGCCCCTAAAAACTGTAATTTTCTTCGGCGCGCGCCTCCATCTTGCGCTCAGTTGTCAGCGCGCGCCTTTGTCTTTCGCCGACTTGTCTATGAACCGTGGGAATCAAACTCATAACCTCAGGGTGCTGAGGCAGCTGCTTTGACCACTAGGCCATTCTCCCACTTTTTTTAATGTGCTCTTCACTGTACTTTTACTTTAGAATATACATTTATTTTACTTAAGTACAATAAAAAACATTAGCAGTGTTGTTGAAAGTACTAGGTCAAAGTAGAAGCAAACCCCCAAAATGACGGAAGATAAAGGTCCATCCATGTCTTTTTTTTTTTTTTTTTAATCTTTATTAATTTGGATAGCCTCTCGGCGCAGATAGTGGAGACGAGGACTGTGTCTTAATTTAAGAAAGCATGGGACAGGCATATGGAATTTCTTAGGGAGAGAGTGGATATTGAGGGTGGCCAGACTGGCCCTTATTTGCTGTCATGTTTCTAGAAGAGGGGTTATTGCATTGTATTTAGACGCAGAACAGATCAATCTAGCTTCAGAGTTTTGAACCATCTGAAGTCTGGGATTTAATACAGCTTAGAAATATAATGTTAAAGTACTAGGAGAGGACTAAAGATTGAACAATAAATCTAAATACTTGTAAGTCAAAAAAACTTACTAACTGCTCTTCATTTCTTTAGAAGAAGAAGAGTTTTTAATAATCTTACCTACTTGGTTTCTTAGTGCGAGTTAACTGTCCACTTACTAGTTTTTAATTCATTGTGATTGTGATATATTTGGTATTATTACCCACTTTGATCCTTTTTTGTAGGGATTTTAACAAATACAAATCCTTAATATAACACAACACTTAGGTAGGCCCACTTACACCTGCTATTGAAATGACATACCGTATATACTCGAATATAAACTGAGATTTTTGGGCCAAAAAATGGTCCAAAAATGGGGGTCTTGGTTTACATTCGGGTCAGTGCTGACCCACACCCTCCTCCCGAACCTAGTTGCAGGCCTCCACCAGGCTTGCCGTGAGACCTGGTGGTCCAGCAGTGGCTGGAACAGGAGGGATCCATCCTGCCTCCTGTCCCAGCTGATTCTAATTATTTTTATTTCCCTCCCACCTCCCCCCGCGTACCTTTTAGTTTCCCTGGTGGTCCAGCGGTGAATCATGCTCCTACCCAGGCCAAGCCACTAGCTAACTGATTGCTTCTAACGGCTCTGCCTTTGCCCTTTAGTATCCTAGGTGGTCCAGCGGTGAATCAGCTGGACCATCAAGCCCAGTGGAGGCCTGCAAGGCATCGGGAGGGAAAGGAGAAAGGATACAGAACCTGGCAGGGATGGAGACTGGCAGGGGAGGGAGTGAGTGAGGGGGGCTTGATGAAGAGCCTGGCAGAGCAGCAAGGGAGGGAGAACAGGGTACAGGGCAAGGCAAAGGCACTGCACATGAATATTAAACCCCCCCTGATTTAAATTTGAGTCAACCTTTTTTCCTCCTTTTTTGGGGGGAAGGAGATTACCTCTGTTTATATTCGATTCAGTTTATATTCGAGTATATACAGTAACTGGATGTGCCTAAATTATACATGAACTCCATTCATTGGCTAAGTCTTTCTTATCTCTACCCTTCTCCTCTGCTGCCAACTCCAGACTCCATTCCTTCTATCTTTCTGTCCCATATGCATGGACTAGATTTCCTGAGTCAGTACGTCAAGCTCCATCTCTGACCGTATTCAGACCTAGGCTAAAAGCACATGTTTTTGAGGCTGCTTTTAACTCCTAACTCTTATTCGCTTGTACCGTACCCATGTCTGTTTAATCATTCCCACCATAAACAATTCTCTAATCCATTATTTGTCCTGTTTGTTTAGATTAGATTGTAAGCTCTGTGGAGTAGTGCTGCATACATCTAGTAGCACTATGGAAATGATATGTAGCAGTAGTAGTAGCTATAGGTGTGCCTTTAAACTGTTACACAATTGGCACTGTGGGCACACCTACATTGTAGGCCGCACTCTGTGCAATTGTCAATCAACCACTAGGCACCGCTTGTAGAATCGCACCTAGCGGCATCTAAATGGACTTTAGGCATCGATAGGTGCCGGTACATAACCATGCTTAATTTACTGGCACCTATCTCGCACGCCTAGCGAGGCCTAAGTTTATTAAGCCTATTAACCGCCCCTAACCGTGCTAGGCACTGCTTTGAGTTCCGCATGGAATTCTTAATCTTTTAAAATTTAGGTCAATTAACTTCAATGGTGCGGACAATTACCAAACCATTTACTGTATATACTCGAACAAAAACCGAAATTTTTGGGCCCAAAAATGGGGGGCTCGGTTTATGTTTGGTTCAGGGCTCCCTGCACCCCCCCCCCCTCCTCCCAGATCTGTTGCAAGCCTCCATCAGGCCTGCCATAAGAACTGGTAGTCCTGTTGTGGGCCCTGACAGGATGGAGCCCTACCACCTCCTGTGCCTGCCAACTCTAACAATTTTCACCTCCCACCTGCCTCTCTGATTAGGGTAAATAGTACCTTTAAAATACCTGGTGGACCAGCGGTGAACCGTGGCAGGAGCGATCTTCATATGCTCCTGCCCCATACAGAACCACTATCTTGAATGGCTGCCATGAGTTCTCGTGGCCATTCAGATAGCGGCTCTGCATGGGGCAGGAGCATATAAAGATCGTTCCTGCCACGGTTCACTGCTGGTCCACCAGGGATTTTAAATAATTGGTGAGACGGAAGGGTGGTGAAAATTGTTAGACGGCCAAGACAGGGGTTGGGAGGTATTCGTTCTGTCCCAGCCCACCACTGACATACCAGATTCTATGGCAGGCCAAATGGAGGCCTGCAAGGTATTGGGAGGGAGGGGTGACAGAGTGCAGAGCCTAGCATGGCAGGCAGAGGAGGGGGGATAGGGTGCAGAGCCTGGTAGGGAGGGAGGGGGGCTGGGTGGAGACCCGGGCATGCGAGGGAGTAAGGAATGGGGTGTGGGGAAAGAATGTAGAGCCTAGCAGGGCAGGGAGGGAGGGGGAATAGAATGCAGAGCCGGGCTGGGTGCAGACCAGGGCACTTAAATATAATACCTTACCCCCACTAAGTCAACCTTTTTTCCTCCTGTTTGGGGGAAAACAAGGTTACCTTGGTTTATATTCAGGTTGGTTTATAGTCGAGTATATACGATAAGTTAATTAGCATAATTTAGGTTGTATATGGATTTTAGTTAGGCGTTGTTAGCTGTTTAGAATTAGGGAGCCTAGCAGCCCCTAACATAGGCGCAATTTATTGAATCTGTTCCTAAATGTGCCCCTTTGTGGCACCTGAAATTTAGTGCTAATTTAGAGAATTGTCCCCTATGCTGAGGCAATAGCACAGAGACATACTCTCATGAGGACAATCTCCAAAACCATTGGAGGGTCAAAATGTGCACATTTCCACCTGCCGTTGCATGCCTCGAGAGAAGAAAATAGTTCAGGACTCGATTCTCTAGGAAAGCACTGAAACTTTTGCAGTGGAAGACTCAAGGAGGCAAGTGTAACAGGGGATTTGGGGTGAATTACTGGTTTTAGATGCAACGGGGGTGGACAGTGGAGGCCGGCTTCACGTCCCTTGTTTTAAAGGTCACTGCAAGTTTCAAAAACAGACTGACTAGCAGCCAAATGTTTGGTTTTCTTTATTTAAAGGTGGTGGCTATTTGGAGACCTGTGCTTTATGGTTGCTATTCCCCAAGTGGGCAGTAAATTGATCCCAAAATGAACAAGGAATACAAGTATGCTAAAAGTTATCTTGACAGATACTGGATAGGTTAATATTAAATTGATGATAATGAGATGAGCCACCATAAATATTGCATTCAGGACTTCGGAGCTATAAAGTGCTTTTCTCTGCCTGCAATCCCTTTAGTATTGTAAGCAGGGTTATGCACGTAAGATATTTCCACTGTATTGGCACTTTCTAGTCTCGTATTAGTCATGGTAGGCAGCAGGTCACATGTGCAAGTGGATTCAATCCTGTGAGCAGCTCCTTTGTTTAAAGAGCATCTGCCAGTAGTGCCATTGTCCCCCGAGGACAGCTGCCACCCCTGACTTCATCTGCATTGGCTAAAAGCTCTAAAGCAAACGAGGCAGTGCAAACAAACCGAGCTGAGATCCCAGCGCCCCTTCAAGTCAAGCAGTGCCGCCTGGACATCTTATGGGAAACATCTAGCCCAAGTTGTAGAAATCGAATAAATTCCTATGGATACAAAAGAGCCTCTGGTACGGTAGGATAAACCTTTTCTCCCGTGGATTTTTATCAGTTTGATTTGATTAAATATGCACTAAGGTGTACAGAGGTAGAAAAGCTCTGCTTTGGTGGAGTAGTTTGAATATCTGCCCCATGTTAAGAATTGTGCATTTAAAATAACTGAAAGTTTTTGTGTTTATGCATTTTTGCATTGTATATAAAAACTCAAGATTAGATTTGCATTTACCTGGTTAGACTTCTGTGTGTGCATGGTACAATAGGGAGTATGTATTGGTTAATTTATACAAAACCATAGCAAGAGGGTTTTTGAAGTGTGTACACATCTGTCAGAAAGGCTGCTTTTAAGTAAAATCATGCAAAGTACATGCTGGCTTTAGTTTTTGAATGATTATGCAGTGCGGTTTTTTTTTTTTACTGCTAGATTTATAACCTATCTTGAGAGATGTCTGTATAGGGGGGGGAGGTGCTCATGGAAACTTGTTTCTTTAGCAAGATGTGTGAATTGTCTCCCCCCCCCGAGTGGTAACCCTTCCAGCATCTGTGAGCCGTCTGTTTGGCTGAGGCCCCAATGCTCTAAAGTTGCCGTTAAAATCCTGTGAGTCGTTGTGGTGTCGGGAAACTTTCTGAATTCTAAACGATGCTCCAAAAACGTCACATGCAAATGAGGTCCATGGAAATATCATTCGATCCCAGTCTTTAGAGAATGCGACTGACACACGTGCAGAATAATTCACAGAAAGAGACATAAAAGTGCGCATGAGCCAGGGAAAGCAACGCCGTACGCACACAAATCATAGGCATGCCTTATTGTATAGCGCATCATAGGCGCAGATCATTAGCATCATTAGGGTAGCGGAAAACTACCAGCAAATGCGTTTTTAAAAAAACTTACACCATGAAATTGGCAGCCCCAGTCTTGCCGGTATACGGTTTTAAAGAACGCACCTGAGAAGCACTTTTAACACGCACGGTTCACCACTACTGGCACTTCCAGACCTGCTGGTAATTTTGGAGCACTAAAGGATGGCGCTTCATTTTGGGTATCATCCAGCAATGTTTGGGCATCACCCAGAGTGCTTGTTTGAATATTTATGAGCTCATTGTAATACAATTATCAGAGGCTGCAACGACGCACGGAAAAGACTGCATAAAGCCATTTTGCGCATCGTAAGCTACAACATTTCAACGCCAAACCGGTTATAACTGGTTTGCCATTGACCATTAAATGCATGCTGACTTTAGAGCAGTGGTCTCAAACTTGCGGCCCGCCAGGTACTATTTTGAGCCCCTCAGAATGTTTATCATAATCACAAAAGTAAAATAAAACAGTTTCTTGATCATATGTCTCTTTAGCTATAAATGACAATATTATTAAGACTTAGCCAAAAGGAAAGATTTATAAACTATAAAGAGTTTTACCTCATGCAAAATTGTCATTTCTTTAATAAGACATTAACTATTTTTTTCCGAGGCCCTCCAAGTACCTACAAATCCAAAAGGTGGCCCCGGAAAGGGTTTGAGTTTGAGACCTCTGCTTTAGAGCATTGGGGCTTGAATGTCTTGCAAATGGCAAATGTTGATTGAAAGCCAGGAATGATAAGGGACCTCACATCATTTCTTTATACAAGGGCTTTTTAAGTGTATCTTTTTAAACTGATAGGATAATTCAGCAGGAGCAATCCTTTGCCACCCCTGTGCTTATGGAACAGATCATCTCTCCTTCTGATCTCTGATTGCTAATCATTTAAACAAACAACTGTTCTGTTTGCAATTAATCAAGCCAGGTGCCAATTTACCATTGATCCAGTGCATGGCTGAGTGCTGAGCTCTGTAGGATCAAGCTGTTCTGGTGGATAATTGTTTCAGACCAGTCTTCCTGTACATGAGCCATTGTGTGATGCTTCATAAAAACCTAGATGTGAAATTTCAGGCTTTAATTTACGAGTATAACAACCCAAAAATTCTTCCGATAAGAAGAAGGCTATAGAATTTTCTTGAAATGTCCCTTCAAACTATATAATGAGTTGGCATAGAGGAAGCAAAATCTCAAAATAACATTTATATATGCCCGTGTCAAAAGACGTAAATAATAAATATAATAGTGGTAAGTGAAAGCCCTCAGTTTTCACAACTCATGAAAAGGAAGTCCCATTATTCAGAGTTGCGGAATTTAATTAAATCCAACCGGGTGCAAGTATGTGAAGCATCACAGGGACCTCTCGTTTGTGCAAATAATGTGTCTAAACACAACTGTGCTCTTCCTTCTGTGCAAACTTGCAATATAAACTACAGTCTTGAGAGATTCCGTTTTAAACATATCATCCTGCGTCCAAAATATTTACTGAAAACAAAATCCAGTTCACAGTTTTTATGCTGACAGAAGAGAAATAAACGCTGTACTTATCTCATAGGTTTTCAGCGACATGCTGCATTTCAATTCAAGTTTTCAGTGGCGGGCTACATTTAGTTCTGCAGAGCTCTGCTTCGGAGGTGATACCCTCTCCCCCCTTCCTTGGGAACTTTGGCACTGATTGCACACTATCAGTTGAGCAGTCTAAATGAACTGGATTTCTGAATAAGAAAATGACGCTTAGAGATGGTTTTAATCTATAACATGCTATTCAGTAGGATTCATCCGTTTGAAACGAATGTCGTTCGCCGATAATAGTGTGTGCTATTCTTAAACAATGTGCACTGCTTGCACATAGGTGCACACTGTTTCCCGATAGTGCATACATGCATGCGCCTGCTATCGGGAAAGAGTATGCACTATTTTCAAATACTGTGCTCGCTAAGAAAAGCGCACATTATCGGGGGAACTCTATAAATGGGGCCTGAAGTCAGACTCGAATAGACACCTAACTTTTGGTATGGCAACAGGAGCTAATGGATGCACTGGCATAGAGAGGGTGAGAGGCAACTGGGGCAGTGGCATCCTTCCCCCACCCTCACATGCTCCTTCCCCCCCCCCTCCTGCACACATGTGCCTCTTCCCCCGTACCTCTTTAACGATCCCGGCATGAGCAGCAACCTCAACCTGATGCTCACGGCAGTGTCTGCTCTTCCTCTGATGTCACTTCCTAGGCAAAGGTCCAGGAAGTGACCTCAGAGGAAGAGCCAACGCTGGTGTAAGCAGGTTGGGGTTGCTGCAAACGTTAAAGAGGCATGAGGGAATGGAAGGGATGTGTGCATATGATAGTGTGTGTGTGTGTGGGGGGGGGGGGGGGATGGAGAGGAGGATGGGTGCTGGTGCACCTACCAAGATGGCACCTGGGGTAGACGGCTTCCTCTATCCCCACCTTACTAAGCCACTGAATGGATGTTAGGCACCAAAACGGATCTGAAACAATAGTTAGGCACAAAAGTGCACTTAGGCACTCTTCTATAACTGAGCGCCAAAGTGTTCTCATGTATAACTGCAAAGGGGGTGTTCCCAAGGGAAGGGCATGGGCATTAAGACTATTTCGGTAAACACTTAGCAGCAGTCAGCAGTACACGCTGGCTTTATAAAGAGCAGTACTTCTCACCATGAGTGAAAGAATACTGTGAATTTGTATGTTTTACCTATTACGATCAAATCACAAGACTCCTGAGGCAGGCCCCCTTGGGCCAAAACACAGTTGTGTCGAGTCAATTACAATATAAAGAGACTGAGCACCAATTGGTCACCTTTGTTGTTATTTCTGGCCAATACTTACACCAGCCATAGACATTGAGTAAGTGGTTATGCCTAAAGATTTATAGATTATAGTTTATTGCTTATATTCTGCTTTTATTCAAAGTAGATTACAACATTACATACATATTCTCTCAGGGTTTCTGCAGCTGGCATCATGCCTATTGCAGGTTCTGGGTCTTACGAAGTAGAACTGACATTTTAGCCATTTTGCTATGGCTTTCTTCAGGGTATTCTGTGAGGTCTACAGTTTGTCTTTATATAGTAGGTCCTCAAACCCGATTGGTGAAGTGAATGAGGCAGAAAGCCGTTGGTGACCAATTTGAATTTTGGTGGGAAAATCACTTGGTCTCACATTTCCATGGAATGGAAAAGCCTCTGGTGGGTTTAAAAAGATGTTCTCCTTGTTAACTCACTAGAAACTTTTCCATTCTATGGGAAAAAGAGACCAACTGATTTTCCCACCAAAATTCAAATGTGTGACCATATTCCAGCCAGGATGTTGCATATCTAGTTCATGCACCAGACAATGTAGATCCAGGTCCCACACCAATCCTTGCTGATGTAGGCCTCACACCTGACAACAATGATGTAGGTCCCAAGGGAAGCATCATAAATCCAGATCCAGGTCCCGATATGAACAGGAGTGGGCATGACAGATCCAGGTGCAGGTCCCACAGCACCCATCGCAGTTCCCACAGCACCCATCGCAGTTCCAGGTCCCTTACTGCCTAGCACAGATTGAGATCCTGCACAGGGTGACACAGATTCAGTTCTCACACAGGATAATGCAGATCTATTTCCAGCACAGGACAACGCAGGTCCAGTTCTGCTTTGGTCAGCACTGATCAGTTCCCATGCAGGACAACACAGATCCAGGTCCCACACTCATTGTTGCAGATCCAAGGTCCAACAGTGGAAAGACTGGAACCTGGTCCCACCCCAGATGACACCATTCCAAACCATGCATTAATACCGACCATGGCAGATGGGATGGTGATGCATACAACAGAATTCGCTGCTTGGTATGAAGAGATTTAATTTATTTTGGCTGATGTAGTTTTGATACCTCTATATCTTGTAAAGCTTTAATGAGAATTTTTTTCATTCGCCTTCCACAGTTTTATTGTTTTTGTTTCTTAATTATTATTGCTATTGTTGTGTATTTTTGTTGTGAACCGCTTTGGTTTAAAGTGGAATATAAATGTTTTAAATAAATAAATAAATTTGATGTCCAGATAAGCTGCTGGAGTCACCGCAGCAGCAGCAAGAAATTCTGCACCATAACCTCTAGTCAACTGCTAACACCAGGATGTTGGACCCTACCTTGACAGTTGGAAGCCACCCACTCACTGCAATCATGTTGAGCAACTTCTGCTCTGCTCGGTTTCCCAGTGATGTAGCCATTGGACTGTCTGACAGCCAGACTGTTGCTGCCAGCACAATGCAAGTACCTACTGGATACCCTACGCAGAACTCAACTGATGTCAATCAACATGGAAGAGAAAGGGTAAGAAGCATAAGTGATTACTCTGAGATAGTTCCTCTTACTTTTCATCCTCCACTTTCTCCTTTTCCTCTCTCTCCCCAACTGGTGAATCACAGGCCCAGCTCACCGCAGCTGCCTTGACTTGTTCAGATGGTGTCCCACCAGAACAGCTGTGGCAAAAAGTTCCGAAATCGCTGAGAAAGAAGGTAATATGCTGAGAGTACTTTGACAACTTTAAGCTAATGGAGGGCACGCATAAGAGGAATGTAAAGAAATGCACCAAAAAAGGAGACTTACCAATTGACCACATCAAGCAAGTCCCATATAACCTAGCATTCTGGATGCTATCATATGCCCACAGGATTACATCAGATAAAGATCTAACCAGTTTGATCCAATGCTTTGCTACTTGGAAATTGTCATCAATATCTATTATGAGCACGAAGGCCATGCCTGGCTCACCTATGATGAACACTTTAGAGACAGTATGGAATCCAATCCGGGAGTCTGTGTCTACAAAACATCTTATCTTGGAGCAGGAGTGCTTCTACCAATTTCCTTCCTTAGAGTAGCGCTCCAGGGGTCAAGACAGGGAGGCCTTCCTTATTATCAAAGGAAGTATGCTGGAAGTACAACAAAGCCACATATATCATTGCAGATTGCAGGTTCAAGCACCTGTGTACCATCTATGAAGCCCTGCATCCCCTCACTTTGTGCCTGAAGAAAACCATAGCAAAACAGAGTGAAACCCTCAAAGCATAATTCCTTTATCAGATCCCCCCACTCCAATACTTACATAAGCAATGCTTCTATGACTATGAAAATACCCCAAACAAGAGGACAATACACCTGCTTCTTCATGGGTTTACATTGGGTTTTAACATACCATTCCATGGATCCATTCCATCAGCACCTACACCCAATACAACCTATCCTCGATCTCACCTGGCCTGCGTGATAGCTGACAAACTGGGGGTTGAGTTGCTGGCAGGTCGCATCATAGGGCCATTTCCCAAGCCCCCTTTCCAAAGAATGTTTGTGTCACCCCTCACAGTGGTGCCAAAGAAAGAACAAGGGAAGTTCCATCTCATACACAACCTTTCCCACTCAGACTACTCTGTCAATGATTCCATTCCAGAAAATGTTACCTTTATGCAGTGTTTATCCTTTGACTTGGTGGTAGAGATGATAAGAGTGACTGGCCCCGGAGCCCTGATGGCAAAAGCAGATACTGATTTGACATTCTGTCTACTCCATATCTACCATAACTGCTTCCTGCTGTTAAGCTTCAGCTTTGGGGACCAATTCTTCTTCGCCTAGAACCTGGAATAGGCGATTAATCAAATTTTATAATAAACTTGAAACTTCTTTGACATAATGTATTCCAATGGGCTGCACAGTGTTCTGCAACCATTTTGAGGCCTTTATCTCCTTCCTACACTGGATGGTATCTCTGCAAGTGCCAGCAAACACCAGTTCACTACCTGAGTGACTTTTTCTTCATTGGACCACATGACTCTAGAGTGTGCATGGAGCTAATGGATGTCTTTAATGCTGTTGCCAAGGATTTCGGGGCCCCACTGCCTGCAACAAAATGTCTGGGCCCAGCCAGGCGCTATCTTCCTTGGTATCAAAATAGACTCAGTAGCCCTCACCATCAGGATACCTGAGCTGAAAATGCTAGATTCAAAGAAAAAAATCAGGAAGGCTGTGTTAGCTTCCAAGCTCACTCTGTAACAATTGCAGTCCCTCATTGGTTCCCTGATTTTCACCTACCACATCATCCCTAAGGGTAGAATATTTGTCCAGAGATTGTCAGCTGCTATAGCAAGTGCAAAGAGAAAACACCATCACCTAAGGATCACCCTCCCCATGAAACTTGACCTTCACATCTGGCTGGATTTGCTCCATAACTTGAATGGGCTAGCCCTGATACAGTTGCAGCCAGTATTGGGTATGGGTCTCAATCTCTTCATTGACAGTGCTGGTGCAGTAGGGTGTGGTGCATACTATGAGGAAGCCTGGTTTGCAGCTTCGAGCCCACAACAGTGGATTGATGCTGGCTTCACCAAAAACATCACCTTCCCCATAGTCTGTGCACTCTAAGTCTGGGGCAATAGGCTTGCTAACAAAAAATTTATCCTATGGTCAGACAATGCATCTGAAGTGGAGATCATCAACAAGCAGATGGCATGCCGTCCATGTGTAATTAAACTTATCAGAGTTTTTGGGTTGTGCTGCCAACAGATCAATCTGATGATGATGATGGCCAAATATATTCCAGGTGTGGACAATCGGTATATCTATTGATCTCTGGTGCTCTGGCGCCTTCCACATGGCTAACCTACCAAAGAGCCACTGATGACATCTGTGACCACTTGCATCAGCAGGGATGGAACTGTGGACTGGTTACGGATCATCCCATTGCACTCTACATCACAGATATGGCATGGGCATTAGCAGAACAGTGGTCGCCTAACGCATCATTGGCTTTGCATTCTTTGCTACACTTTATGGATGGGGTGATCCCCAGGCCAGCTTGCCCAGTATTCCTGGTATCCCAACACTGCCAGGTTCCCGAAGACCCATCATCCACGAGTAAAATCTGGTAACCCTAGCAAGGAACCTATGCATAGCAGTTGGGTTGACAGACCAGACACTATGGCCTAGCTGAACAAGCCAATATGGCGGGCCGCTGCACAGACTGGTAGGCTGAGCTCCTTAGCTGGCAGGACAAGGTGGAGAGAAGGTGGAGAACACTGAACTTGAGGCTTGGGTGCTTCCTAGGATTTCTTTTATTGTGCATTAATAAAGCTGTGGCCTTTGCTTCCCATACTAGGTGGTTGAAGCTACCGCCTCAGCACCCTGGGGTTGTGGGTTCAAACCCCGCACTGCTCCTTGTGACCTTGGGCAAGTCACTTAATCCTCCATAGCCCCAGGTACGTTAGATAGATTGTGAGCCCACTGGGACAGATAGGGAAAAAGCTTGAGTACCTGATTGTAAAACCGCTTAGAAAACCTTGATAGGCGGTATATAAAATCCTAATAAACTTAAACTTAAACTTAATTTCTATATTTAACTTGTGCAAAGCAGCTCCTGTCCAGCACAGCTTTTCTTGTGAAAATGAAACCAGGATACAAGCAAACAGGAAAGACTCACCTTGTTATCTTAAACCCCCATTCACTAGACATCCTGCTGAGCCTTTTGCACTGAGCTGGAGAGGTTTGTTTGTTCCTTTAGTTTACCGGTTCAGGCATTAAGAAGGCTTGGATTCAGAGGAAAGAACCAAAGGAAAAAACAACTCTTTCAGATATGCAGATTGGGAAAGACACACTTTCAAACAGTTTCCATTCGTGAAGATAGTCTCGTTTTATTCATTGATAATGAACTCTGGGTTCAAGCAATAAAAACGGGAGGGGGGGGGAGAGCTGTGGTGTATGTTAGTGTATTTTGAGCTTTTCAATGTCCACACTTTTACATGATTGATTTGACAGTGGCAGAAGTGCAGTAGTTTAAAGGAAAAATCATTTTGAAAATTAGAACATAAGAATAGCCTTACTGGATCAGACCAATGGTCCATGAAGCCCATCAAGCCAGGTCGTTTTTCCTTTTCTCATGTATTTTTAAATTATTGTTAACCGAGTCGCTCTCCTTTTGGTGATGACCTGGTCTACAAATCCAGCCCAGCCCATGTGCCTAAGGCCCAACCCACAGGAGGGGCCTAAGGCAACTGGGCCAATTCTGGTTCGCCCAGGTGCCTAAAGCCCTACCTGTGGGTATGGCTTGAGCCGCCTGGGCCATCCATTCTGTGGATGGCAGGCCGGACAGACGGGCTTGGGACCCGTCCATCCGTCCAACTTTTTTAAGGTAGAGGGGGGTGTCGGGGGTGGGGGTGGGGTGTCATGGGGTCGGTAGGGAGTGTCGTGGGTTGGCAGGTTGGGGGGCCAATTGGGGGTTCGGGGGAGGCGGTCGTGGGGGGGGCTGCATCGGGGCAGCCGATGTGCTCCCTCCTGCCCATATTTTAGAGGGGGTGGGCAGTGGGGTGGTCGCCGGGCAGCAGGGGTTGGGCTCCCTCCTGCCCCAATCTTGTTGGGCGGTGGAGTGGTTGTCGGGGCAGGAGGAGTTGGGCTCCCTCCTGCCCATGTCCGATCAGGGGTAGGCTAGTCGCTAGGGCAGGAGGGATTGGGCTCCCTCTTGCCCATGTCCGATGGGGGGGGGTGTGATGGATCGCGGCAGGAGAGATTGGCTATCTCTCCTGCCGTGATAGCAATTCCAAGTGCCGAGGTTGGCGGCACTTTGGGATCGTTATCACAGCAGGAGAGATGAGCCATCTCTCCTGCCGCGATCGTTGTTTGGGGGGGGGGGGATAGGCAGGTTGTCGGGGCTGCTGAGCTGATTGTGGCAGCTGCGATCAGCTCAGCAGCCCCTTTTTCAGAACTTGTACCTGTTGTACGACTAAGTGTAAGTCGGCCTACCTCCCTCCCACCTCCCACCCTTTCCCCCCTCTAAAAACACCTCTTTTTGCTTTATGCATTTAGAGGCAGGGGAAAGGCCTAAGCTGGTTTTAGATACATCTAAAAACAGCTTTGGTTATAGGTACTTGGATGATCAGGCTTTTTGATTGTCCAAGTACCCATTTAGGCCACTTTTTAGACTTTTTGTTTTGTTTTGATTGTGAGCCCCCACAGTGTATATATCATCATTTTTGTATATTTATTTATTTAATTTGGGTTTTTTAAAAAAATATCCCGTTCTCCCCAAAGAGCTCAGAACAGGTTACCACAAAATACTGTATATACAATACAATTTCTTATATCCCACAATTTTCAACAGGGAATCATTGTTTGCTTACAGCAAGATGGTTACATTAGTGGTATGGTGTTATTAATAAGCGAGTTTAATATTGCCAGGTTAGTTAAAGGGATGGCAGTCTGTGGGACGAAGAGGGCTGGGAAGAGTTGAGTCTACTGGGGGACGAGAGATGTTTTTAGTCTTTTCCTGAACAAGCAATGTGTAGGTAGTCGTCACAGATAGGCAAGTAGACTGTTCCAGATATGTGGTCCTAGTTAACAGGTTACAATTTGCCGTAGACCAGTACAAGTGTTTTTTTAACGCATGTTTTATCCTAACTCTACACATACTAGGGATCCAATACCAATGTACATAATATACAGTGTACATGTTCTCCTTGACATAATTACAGTGCAAGATTTATCAATCTAAGTTTTTATCCTATGTGACACATAACAAGGATCTAGTATCAATATACTCGTACATTAATATTTCTTTGTAATCTATTGGCCTTAGGCAGGTACATTTACACACATCACATGCACGCAATTGTAACATAACACACCAGATTTCTAGATTGCATAACCATTAGTTCAATGCGGCTCACAAAAGTTTATAAAATTAATACAAGGAAGCGATTAGTTCAGGAATTTTGAGAAAAGGAAAATTTTCAGTTGTTTTCTAAACTGTTCCTAAGAACAAGCTGTAAGCAGCTTTCAGGTTTATTTAAAAATTTGATATACCGCCTTATCAAAATTCAAAGCGGTTTTACATAATATAAAAACAAAGAATAAAAAGGGCATGAGTTAAAAACAAATTACAATTAATATTACAAACAATCAAACGCACAAACATTAACATACCGATACAAAATGGAAAAGGGCAGAAATACATTTGTATAATGAGAAAGAGAGGGAGAAGGATCAAAACAAAAGGGAGGGGAACAAAAAAATAAATAAATAGTCTGGTACTTTGTAAAATAGGTTAAAATGATTAAAAAATGGCAAGGAACAAGTTTCCATTGCCGTCGTTATACTCCAAATGCGTCTTTAAAAAGAAAGGCCTTCAAGTTTTTTTTTAATTCAATCATTTTTATTGAACTTTCAGAAATATAAAGAAACACAAAACAAGAAATAACAACCTGTGCTTTACAGAGTTTTAAAATTATCAAGTGATCAGCAGCGATATCCTTTTAGTTTAGGCTTCCTGAATAGAAACATAGAAACATAGAAAAAAGCGGCAGAAAAGGGCTATAGCCCACCAAGTCTGCCCATTCCAAGTATCCCTCCCCCCTGAGTTTACTCCCTTAACGATCCCACATGAGTATCCCATTTTCTCTTAAAATCCGTCACGCTGCTGGCCTCTATCACCTGGAGTGGGAGTCTGTTCCAATGATCCACCACTCTTTCGGTGAAGAAGTATTTCCTGGAGTCGCCATGAAACTTCCCTCCCCTGACTTTCAGTGGATGCCCTCTGGTGGTCGAGGGTCCCATGAGCCAGAAGATATCCTCTTCTGTCTCGATGCGTCCCGTGATGTACTTATACGTTTCAATCATATCTCCCCGTTCTCTTCTTTCCTCAAGTGAGTACAGCCGCAATTTCTTTAGTCTTTCTTCATACGTGAGATCCCTGAGTCCCAAGACCATCCTGGTGACCGTTCGCTGCACCGACTCGATCCTCAGCACGTCCTTTCGGTAGTGTGGTCTCCAAAACTGAACACAGTACTCCAAGTGAGGCCTCACCATGGCTCTGTACAACGGCATCATAACTTCAGGTCTCCTGCTGACAAAACCTCTGCGGATACATCCCATCATTTGTCTTGCCCTGGAGGTAGCCTTCTCCACTTGATTGGCAACCTTCATGTCCTCACTAATGATCACTCCTAGATCGCGTTCCGCCGTGGTCCTAACCAAGGTCTCACCATTTAGTACATAAGTTCTGCGCGGGTTTCTCTTACCCAGGTGCATTATCTTGCATTTTTTAGCATTGAAGCCTAGCTGCCAAGTAGTCGACCATTGTTCCAGAAGCAGTAGGTCGTGTGTCATATCATCAGGTAACAAGCTTCTGCCTACTATGTTGCAAAGTTTGGTGTCGTCGGCGAACAGTGATACCCTTCCTCTAAGTCCCCGCGTCATATCTCTTATGAATAAGTTGAATAGAATTGGGCCCAGGACCGAGCCCTGCGGCACTCCACTGATCACTTCTGATGCTTCGGATGGGGTACCGTTCACCACCACCTTCTGAAGTCTACTGCTTAGCCAATCCCCAACCCATGTAGTTAGAGTGTCTCCTAATCCTATCGATTTCAGCTTGTTCAGTAATCTTCGATGAGGGACGCTATCAAATGCTTTACTGAAGTCCAAATATACCACGTCCAGTGACTCTCCGGCGTCCAGTTGTCTAGTAACCCAGTCAAAAAAGCTAATCAGATTAGATTGGCAAGATCTTCCCTGGGTGAACCCGTGTTGGTGTGGATCACGCAGTTTTTTTTCGTCTAGGATTGTGTCAATATTCTGTTTGATCAGTGTTTCCATGAGTTTACACACTATAGACGTGAGACTCACTGGTCTGTAGTTTGCTGTCTCTGTCCTGCAGCCCTTCTTGTGGAGTGGGATTACATTAGCGGTTTTCCAGTCCAAGGGGACTCTTCCTGTGCTTAGGGAAAGATTGAAAAGAACAGATAATGGTTCAGCCAGGACTTCCCTTAACTCCCTGAGCATTCTGGGATGTAGGTTATCCGGTCCCATGGCTTTGTTTACTTTGAGTTTTGATAGTTCATCGTAGACGCTACTGGGCGTAAATTCAAAATCTTGAAACGGGTCTTTCTGGTTATCTCCTTTCTGCAGCTGTGGACCAGCTCCCGGCATTTCGCGGGTGAACACTGAACAGAAGTATTGGTTTAGTAGTTCTGCCTTCTCAGAATCTGATTCCGCAAAGTTACCGTCCGATTTCTTCAGGCGTACTATCCCATCTTTATTTCTTTTCCTGTCGCTAATATAGCTGAAGAAAGATTTATCCCCTTTCTTAATTTTCCGTGCTAGCTCTTCCTCCATTTGGAGTTTGGCCTCTCTGACTGCTGTTTTGACAGCTTTAGATCTCTCTAGATAGTCCTCTTTTGCCCTCTCTCTGCCTAAGTGTTTGTAGGTGATAAATGCATCTTTTTTCTGTTTAACTAGGTCTGAAATTTCTTTACTGAACCATTGGGGTCTTTTGTTTCTCCTGCGTTTACTTACTGTCTTTATGTATCGGTCTGTTGCTTCGTGTAGTATGGACTTCAGAGACGTCCACATGTCCTCCACATTGTCAGATTTTGCTTCTTTATCTAGCTCCTGATGGACAAAATCTCCCATGCGGTTGAAGTCTGTGCCTCTAAAGTTGAGAACCCTTGTTGCTGTGTTTGTCTTAGGAAAACCTTTCTTGAGGTTGAGCCATACCATATTATGGTCGCTGGAGGCTAGTGTGTCTCCTACTGAGACTTCCGTGACGCTATCTCCATTGGTGAGAACTAGGTCTAGTAACGCCTGGTCTCTGGTGGGCTCCAATACCAATTGCTTGAGATGTGCACCCTTTATGGAGTTTAATATTCTTTTGCTGCTTCCCGTAGTCGCGGAGAGTGTGTCCCAATCTGCATCTGGCATGTTGAAGTCTCCTAGCATTACTGAGTCCCCGCGCAGTGTGATGTTCTCTATGTCCTCGATTAATTCTATGTCTTTGTCCTCCTGTTGCCTGGGAGGTCTATATATCACACCAAGGTATAGGCATTTTTCCTTTCCTCTGGCCAGGTTCACCCAGATGGATTCCCCGGTGTATCTAACATCTGTGATTCTGGTGGTTTTGATGCTTTCCTTAGTGTATAGTGCTACTCCTCCCCCCAATTTACCCACTCGGTCGCAACGAAGTAGGTTGTACCCTGGTATAACCATATCCCACCCATGCGATTCTGTGAACCAGGTTTCGGATATCGCTATCACATCAAGATCGGCGTTTGTTATCTCAGTCTCTAATTCTAGAATTTTATTGCCCAAGCTGTGTGCATTAACATACATAGCCCTCCATATCTGTGAAGAGATTCCTTTATGATGAGTTAGTGTGGCTTCTAGATTATCAGTGATTTTTCTCCCTGAATAATTGTGGATATCATTGGTACTTACCTTAGATTTGGTAGTGTCAGTGCGACTCGCCTCCACAGGGTGGTTTCTTACTGCTCTGGGATATAAGTATGTACCCTCCCCCAACTTACCTAGTTTAAAGCCCTGTTGAGTAGGCGGGCCAATCGATGTCCAAATACGTTTCTACCTCTTCTGGTCAGGTGGAGTCCGTCTGGTCCCTGCAGTCCCTGGAGCGTATCTCCGTGGTTCAGGAATCCGAAGTTCATTTCTATGCACCATTTTCGGAGCCATTCGTTAGTCCGTTGAATACGCTCTTCTCTCGCTCGGCCTCTATTTCTCACTGGAAGAATTGACGAAAAGACCACCTGTGCTCCTGTCTTCCTCAGCTTCTTTCCTAGTGCTCCAAAATCTCTGGGGATGTTCTCTGTGTCGCTCCTAGCAGTGTCATTTGTGCCTACATGGATGAGAAACATGGGAAAATGATCATTAGGTTTTAGAATTTTGTCCAGGCTAGTGGTAATATCCTGGATCCTGGCTCCAGGGAGACAGCAGACCTCTCTTGATTGTAAATTAGGCCTGCAAATTGGTCCCTCGGTGCCCCTTAGTATGGAGTCACCAATGACTACCACTCTTCGTTCCTTTCGAGGGGGTCGGTCTGCGTGCTCTGGATTTGACGTTGTGTGCTGGGTATCCTCATGAGCCTCTTCTGCTGTTTCCTCGGTGGTTTCATCTTGTAGGATTTGAAATCTATTTCTGAGAGTTAGCTGTGGTATTGATGAACGGCTATCCTGTTGAAGAGAAAAAGAAAAAGAAGAAGAGCGTGAGAATGGGGTGGGTTTATTTCGCTTGCCCGTAGAGGAGGTTACTAGTTGCCAGGGGCCAGCATCTCCAATCATCTCCTGTACTCCAATTGTTGTGTTTAGTGCTGTAGGTTTGGGCGTGTCAAGGATGGACCTGTCGTGGGTTCTCTCTGTGGTGTGTGACAGTTCCAGGATGGTGTCATCGATGAAGGCCTCGTCATCTCTTATGCTCCTCAGGCGCTTAACCTCCTCCCTGAGGCTCAGTAGTTCCTGCAAGATATCCTCGTCTAAGTTTCCCAGCTCCTCTGTCTGCGTAGAGACTGTAGTGCACTTTGGGAGGGGGGGAAGGTCTCGGTCTGCACTGAGACCTCTGCCCTCTGATCCATGTCACCCTCTACCGTCTGTGTACAGACCTCGACCATCCCCTGAGTCCCTCTGGATGCTGGAGTGTCGATCTTGATAGCAGCCTTGGTACTCCGTGTCCTTCCCGCCATTTCCAAGTTAGAGGGATTTATTTCTGTAAAGAGAAAGGTCGAGATGTTAGAGAGTATGTAAGGAGAAAGATTGAGATAGAGTTATTAAAGATATAATTTTTTTTTTTTTTTTTTTTTAATATAGGGTCTGAGAAGTTCAAGGAAGGCCTAAACAAAATGAATTGTGCCACTGTGCTCGCTGTTATTTCATATATTCAGGGCAAGATTCTCAAAACTTTAATGCAGTCGCTAAACTGTTTTCCCGCAGTTTTGCCTGCACGTATTTTAGCGGCAAATCTGTCAAAACAGATTCTCTCTGTCTGTAGCGAGTTTTCAAGCAGTCTCCAACAATGGCATGCACATGTGCTGTTTAACATTGAAATGAGCCCTCCAGTGGATTCTCAAAAATTGCCGAGGCATTTTCGAAGAGCGGCACCAGCTTTGGGCGACAAAAAACAGCGACTGGTCCAGGGGTGCCGTTACAGGTAAAGCACTTGTGTTTTGACTGTGGCTATTGAAAAAAAAAAAATTGTGCATCTATATTTTAAAATTCCATGTTCAATGTGGGAGTGGGCAGAATCTGGGCTGGACATGGCATGAGTGGCTGGAAGAGAGAGTGGCTGGCTGTGACAACTTACACACAGATCATTACTGTATGCTAGCTATCGGGATTGCTGATAACATAGCTGAGCTTACCTAGGGTTAACAGATTTTACGACTGTAAAATCCAAACTCATGGCCCCGCCCCCAGGCCCACTTTCATCTAGCCAGGACTCAGTTATTCACAAGATGTCTAAGTGGTATTCACTGATGACATCATAAATTATAGGAAATTTTTTATTACCTAATCCGGCATTTACTGTATATACTCAAATATGTAGGTCCGAATATGTCGAGACCCCTCATTCCCCCCCACAAAAGGAGGAAAAATGGTTGACTCGAATATAAGTCGGGTGACTTAATATTCAAGTGCACCGCCCTGTCAAGCACTGCACCCAGCCCCTTTCCTGCCAGCCTCTGCACCCAGCCCTTCCCTCCCTCCCACCCAAGCTCTGCACCCTGTCCCCCCTCCCTCCCTGTCCTTGTACCTCCTCTGCCGATCCCTGGTGGTCTAGTGGTGCAGCAGGCATGAGCGAGCTTTCCGCACTCCTGCCTCACTGCTAACCTGGCACAGCTAACCCGGTGGCTGCCGTAAGATCGGCTTCTTGACTGGCTCCTATGAATTCTTGCAAATTCACAGGAGCCAGTAAAGAAGCCACTCAATGGCTGAAGAAACCCGCTCTCACAGCAGCCACCGACCGGGTTAGCAGTGGGGCAGGAGCACGGAAAGCTCGCTTCTGCTCACTGCACCTCTGGACCACCAGGGATTGGCAGAGGAAGTACGACGGACAGGGCAGGGTGCAGGGCAGGGTGCAGAGCCTGGTGCTGGCCTGCAATAATTTTGAGAGGGGGCGCTGGCCCGAATATAAACCGGGACCCCCATTTTTGGGGCAATTTTTGGCCCAAGAATCTTGGTTTATATTCGAGTATATACGGTACTAGGCCCAAGTTTCCAAGTACTGGTCTGAGTTACTTGATGGTGGCAGGCAGGTATTAATGTGGGTATAGTTGGATAAATGTTTTGCCTCTTGAGTTTATATACTCTAGTGGAAGGGGGGCATATTTTTCCTTCTTCTCCAGATAACTGGGATAGATTTTTGGTTACTAAGCCAAAGCACGTTCTTGTTTAACCCTTTATTTGGCATTGTTGCTCAGAGGCAACATGTATCTTCTATGGCTCCTATGGGAGATCACAACAACCAACGAACTTGTGGGACTTGGCTAAACAACTTTCCAAGTCGAGTATTAAATTACTATGAACCCCTCAGATTCCTGCGCTGCTCAGTACAATTACTGTAACAGCTGATGGCAGGTGGGCAGTTCTCTTTCATTGGGTGTTCATAGTTTTTCTTTTTGTATTTTTTAAATTATGCATTAAAAACTTATCTTTAGGCGTACTTAAGTCTATATTTTATCTGTGACTCAATAAATGAAAACTGGCGGCACTTATCTTTTTGTTGCCGCTTGTGTTTCAAATACGCGCTGCCGGTGCAAGTAGAGCCCGACGGGACCCGTTTCGCCAATGAGGCTTTGTCAAGGGTCTGGTGTTCTGGCTATGAAAAAAGAAATGTATAACATTAATTATTGCATACCCGAACATTAAAGGAAATAGTCAAGTACTAAAATAAGATTCTGCGAAGTTACTCACTGTGCACAGCTACGCCTGTGTGTGACAGGTCTAAAGAAAATGGCGCCGGCAAACAGCCGGATGTAAATTGCTACGTTATATATCGTATGCATGATGACGTCATTTGCATTTAAAAAGAATTGTGCCATAACACACTGAGAGACCTACAGATTAGAAAAAGGCATACCAATCTATTGCATTATTTAGCCCTGCTGGTTTTACTGTGTTAAGATTAAATATCCACCGACATTCTTTTTGATGTAACAGTCTTTGTCTATTTCCGCCTCTGACATGACTCTCAACTTTATCAATGCAGAAGCATTTCAAGTCGGTGAACTTGTGGCTGAATTGAACACAATGTTCAACCAGGGGGGCCGTCATTTTCCTGTTCTTTAAATTTGATTTATGTTCTGTTAATCTCGTTCTGAATGGTCGTGTTGACAATCCGACGTACAATTTTGAACAGGGACAGCTGATTACATAGATGATATGATCTGAGTTGCAGGTTAAAAAATGTCTAATGCTGTAACTTTTTCCAGTAGCTGGATTGATAAAAATTTTTTGTAGGTGAGGTAACCTCACAGCTACTGCATTTGCCACATTTGAAAAACCCTTTGGGAAGCAAAGAGCTGTCACTCGGTTGCTGATGTTTTATCATTGCTGGACTGAGATGATCTTTCAGGTTTCTTTCTCTGGAAAAGGCAATTCTGATGTCAGGTTTTGCAAAAAGTGGGTGTATGATCTTCCAATTGTCTTTGATGATCCTTGCTGGACAATTTCCCTGTGTAGTATATTTTAATACACAAGTTAAAACATCTTCATCTTTTTCATCCATTGATTTTGCAGGAGAGTGCAATAAGTGATCACGATTATAATATCGAGCTCTTTTCAATGCTTGTTTCAAAATGTTATCGGGGTATCCCTCTTTGTTGTAGTTTTGTCTTTAGTTTCTTAGCTACAAAACTACAATCAATGGATGAAAAAGATGAAGATGTTTTAACTTGTGTATTAAGATATATGCATGTTCTGTTTGTAATAAAGTTGATGTTATTAAGTATTTAATGGTAGATAGACAATTTGGGTTAGCTTTTATTGCTGAAACTTGGCTGATGGAACAAGATAGAAACATGATGGCAGATAAAGGCCAAATGGCCCATCTAGTCTGCCCATCCACAGTAATCATTATCTTTTTTTTTTGTCTCTGAGAGACCCCGCATGCCTATCCTAGGCCCTATTGAATTCAGACACAGTCTCTGTCTCCACCACCTCTACCGGGAGATTGTTCCACGCATCTATCACCTTTTCTGCAAAAAAGTATAACAGCGGTACCTGGAGTGGCCCGCTTCCTGTTAGTTGGTAACCCCTCCCCCCGTCCCTGTATACCTCTGACTAATCCCAAGAAGACAAAACACTCCTTAGTTGGTAAATACCTGGCCGCAGCCCTGTTTATTGAATAGTAACATATTCAAGAATTCAACACAATTAAATATACATAAGTTAACCGCCAAACCAAAACATTAACAAAACCCCATAACAATGGTATCACCATTGTTACCTGATCCCGAGCTACCCTCCGAAGTAATTGGCCCCCGACCCCGCCATCCAAGCTAGGGTCTGAGGGGTGGCATGTCCCACACATGCCCCATTATCCAGGGTCAACCGACCCACCAGGCACGGCTCCCAGCCGGCCCACCGCTCATCCCTTGATGAGCCCCAGTAGCGAGTAGCTCGGGATACCGCAACCCCCTCCAATCCCACGCACCCCAGAGCCTAATGGGCGGGCGGGCGGGAACACAGTCTCGGAGGACCAAAAGGTTTGAGTCCTCCGAGCACGCTCCCTTTGTACCCCTCCCACCCACAATCCCCTTCGGCTGCGACGCCTCTATGGGCGGAAGTGGGAGCGATCCTGCGACCACGGACCGCCCCCCTTCCGCCCCCCCCCCCCGTTTTCTAACTAGCCCGACGGGCGACTCAGCGGGCCACCCAGCCCCGCGTTAGGGTCGCCCGTCGAGACTAGCTCTCGGGCTTGCTTATTCCCTCAGATTACTCCGGAGCCTATCACCTCTTAACTTCATCCTATGCCCTCTAATTCCAGAGCTTCCTTTCAAATTAAAGAGATTCGACTCATGCGCATTTTCATCATGTAGTTATTTAAACATCTCTATCATATCTCCCCTCTCCTGCCTTTCCTCCAAAATATACAGATTGAGATCTTTAAGTCTGTTTCAAGACTGCGAATATAAAGTATGTTTTAATAATTCCATCTCATCTAATACTCCACAACAACATGGTGTCCCTTAAGGCTCTATACTGTCCCCACTTCTCTTCAGTGTTTTTCTGTCTCCCCTTCTGACACTAGCTCAGTCAGTTGGATTTACCTGTTTGCTTACGCTGACGACATACAATTACTTTACCCCCTCAACCCAAATAATAAATCTGACATCTCAGAAATCAATTCCAAATTGACTCAAATTAACTCATGGCTTCAACAAAGCATGTTAGCATTAAATATCAGTAAAACCAAATGTATATTGTTCCCAGATTCTGATCAACTAGCTGATCCCATCAGGATAGACTCCACTCCTATCCAATTGGACACTAAGGTAAAAATTCTTGAAATTGTACTGGACCATAACATTTCATTTCACCAGTATATCAGTTCGATAGTCAGCAAATATGTCTTCAAGTTAAAATTAATTCGTTCTCTTTCTTCTTTAATTGAACCCCCCTTTCTCTAAACATTCTCATCCACTCTCTGGTTATTTCCAATATTGATTACTGTAATACCCTTTACCAGGGTATAAATCAAAAACAGATACATAGATTATAAATTTTACAAAACACCACAGTAAAACTCATATACCGCGCAAAATAATTTGACCATGTCACTCCTCTTCTACGTGATGCCCACTGGCTTCCCATCCCTCATTGCTTCACGTACAAAATCTTATTTCTCACCTATAAAACCAAACAAAACCACATCCCCGCATTCATAGATAAACATTTAATTCCTTAGGCTTCTACCCATACACTGCGTTCCAATGATCAAGATCTGTGAAATTTTCTATGATACCACTAGAAAGTCCATCTTCTCAGTTATAGCTCCCTCACTTTGGAATACCCTTCCCCTACATATTAAACAAGAATCCTCCCTTATTCTATTCATATCAAAACTTAAAACCTTTCTATTCAAGGATGCCTTCGATACTTAATCTAAAAGTCCATTTATTTTCCTGTTCATCCAATCAACTCAGATGGTTTATGTCAACCGCCTCCTTAGAAGCGAATTAGCTCCCTTTGTTCTATCCACCCCCCTCCCTCCTTTATATTTTATTTTATCTCGATGTAGTTTTTACCACCTCTTGTTCCTTCCGCCCTAATTATGTCTGTCTTAAATGTTATCTCCCCCCTCCTCCACATTTACAGATTATGTAGTGGATTTTTCTTTTATATCGGTTTTGTTTTTATATTCTTTTAATGACTGTAAACTGTCTAGATAATTTTGATAGACGGTATATCAAAGTTATGATAAACATGGAAATATGCGCCTTATGACGAAGACCATGCACCATTTTAGTAGCCTTCCTCTGGACAGACTCCATTCTTTTTATATCTTTCTGAAGATGCGACCTCCAGAATGGTACACAATATTCTAAATGAGGTCTCACCAAAGTCTTATACAGGGCATCAATGCCTCCTTTTTCCTACTGGCCATACCTCTCCCCATGCAACCTAGCATCCTTCTAGCTTTCACCGTCACCTTTTCAACCTGTTTGGCCACCTTAAGATCATCACATACAATCACACCCAAGCCCCACTTCTCTGTCGTGCACATAAGTTGTTCACCCCCTAATCTCTACCTGTTCCCTCAGGTTTTTGCAGCCCACATGCATGACCTGGCATTATTAGCATTAAATTTTTGCTGCCAAATTTCAGACCATTCTTCAAGCTTCGTCAGGTCTTTCTTCATGTTATTCACACTAGAGAATGACACGGTGACGGTTTACCCGCGGCCACCGCATTTAAGCCGCGGGTCACCGCCGAAAACGGGGAAGAAAACTAGCAGTCGCTGCGGTGACGGGGACAAGGCCATTCACCGACCGCGGAAACGGTGAACAGGTTTGTCCCCGCGGGCCAATGTACCCCCTTCTAGGAACCGCTATTTACCTGTGTTTCACCGTGCTCCTCATTTGTCAGATCAACCCCTCCCGACAATCGCAGCAGAAGGGTACCCAACCCCTCCTGCCGGTCCTCCCAATGGCCTCCCCTAAGATCGCCGGCAGGAGGGTACCCAACCCCTCCTGCTGGACCCCCCCCCCAACGAACCCTCCCACCCCGGAACCCCCTTAGTCTTACTTTCCAAGTTGGACCGGACAGCTCCTCGCTCGTCTGGCCAGCAGGCCTGCCTCCGTCCAAATGAGGCGGGCCCGCCCCTCCCCTCCCCTGCCTCCCAATGGCCTCCCCTAAGATCGCCGGCAGGAGGGTACCAAACCCCTCCTGCTGGACCCCCCCCCAACGAACCCTCCCACCCCGGAACCCCCTTAGTCTTACTTTCCAAGTTGGACCGAACAGCTCCTCGCTCGTCTGGCCAGCAGGCCTGCCTCCGTCCAAATGAGGCGGGCCCGCCCCTCCCCTCCCCTGCCTAACCCACAGGATCCTAGGGCCTGATTGGCCCAAGCACCTAAGGCCCCTCCTATAGCGGGAGTGGCTTTAGGTGCCTAGACCAATCAGGCCCTAGGATCCTGTGGGTTGGGCAGGGTAGGGGCGGGCCCGCCTCATTTGGACGGAGGCAAGCCTGCTGGCCATACGTTTGAGGAGCCGTCCGGTCCAACTTGGAAAGTAAGACTAAGGGGGTTCCGGGGTGGGAGGGTTCGTTGGGGGGGGGGTCCAGCAGGAGGGGTTGGGTACCCTCCTGCCGGCGATCTTAGGGGAGGCCATTGGGAGGACCGGCAGGAGGGGTTGGGTACCCTTCTGCTGCGATTGTCGGGAGGGCCGTGGGGGGGGGGTCTACAGGAGGGGTTGGGTGCCCTCCTGCCGTGATCGCTGGGGGGAGGGGAGACTTGCAGCCGTAGCCGCGGTCACTATGCTAATCACGGCAGGGAGATCTTTGCCGCGATTAGGTACATTTAAAGTACATGTCGTGTTTGTTTTTGCATTGCTAGCCCCAGGGGTGGTGGAAGATTAGTGATTGAAAAACTGTATGAAAAATAACTATTTTAAATTTAGTGATCAAAATGTGTCAGTTTTGAGAATTTATATTAATTAATTTTTTCTCTGCGTGTTTTGTTTTTGTATAGTTATTAACTAATATTTAACTAAGTTTTAAAGTTTTAAAGAATGTTTCCTTTATACGTAAATAAAGAAAAGTGAATGGGATTGCAGTGGCGGTGACGGGGCGGTGAATGGGTTGGCAGTGGCGGTGACGGGGCGGTGAAGAGGATGGTGAGACGGGGACGGGGCGGTGACGGGGATGGTGAGACGGGGACGGGGCGGTGATGGGGATGGTGAGACGGGGACGGGGCGGTGACGGGGACCAATTTTTTCACCGTGTCATTCTCTAATTCACACCATCCAGCAGGTCTACTCTATTGCAAATTTTGGTATCATCCGCAAAGAGGCAAATCTTACCCAATAGTCCTTCAGCAATATTGTTTATAAAAATGTTAATAAGAACAGACCCAAGAACAGAACCTTGAGGCACACCACTGGTAACATCCCTTTCCTCAGAGCGAACTCCATTGATCACTACCTTCTGTTGCCTTTTACTCAACCAGTTCTTGACCCAGCCCATCACTTTGGGACCCATCCCGAGGGCACTCAGTTTATTTATTAGACATCTGCGTGGAACACTGTCAAAGGCTTTGCTAAAATCTAAATACACCACATCTAACGGACTCCCTCTAACCAATTCTCTGGTTTTAAAAGTGTTCCATTAATTTGCTTACCACAGAAGTCAGACTTACCTGCCTGTAATTCCCTACTTATTCCTTACTTTCACTTTTGCTATTCTGTGTACAACATAAGGTCATCTCTGTGGTCCATCAAACACATGGAATTTCCGGCAAGTTTGGGCACCTTTATAACATTTAGACGCTTTTAAAGCAGGTCTAGCTCCAAATGTCTAAAACAAAGCCCAGGTCCAATCAAGCTGAATGGACAATGAAATGACAATATTTAACTAAGTTTTAAAGTTTTAAAGAATGTTTCCTTTATACGTAAATAAAGAAAAGTGAATGGGATTGCAGTGGCGGTGACGGGGCGGTGAATGGGTTGGCAGTGGCGGTGACGGGGCGGTGAAGAGGATGGTGAGACGGGGACGGGGCGGTGACGGGGATGGTGAGACGGGGACGGGGCGGTGACGGGGATGGCAACATGGCTTTACAAAAGGTAAATCGTGCCAAACGAACCTGATTGAATTTTTTGATTGGGTGACCAGAGAGCTGGATCGAGGACATATGCTAGATGTAATTTATTTGGATTTCAGCAAAGCCTTTGATACAGTTCCTCATAGGAGGCTGTTGAACAAACTTGAAGGGCTAAAGTTAGGACCCAAAGTGGTGAACTGGGTCAGAAACTGGCTGTCGGACAGACGCCAGAGGGTGGTGGTTAATGGAAGTCGCTCGAAGGAAGGAAAGGTGACTAGTGGAGTCCCTCAGGGTTCGGTGCTGGGGC
Organism: Geotrypetes seraphini; assembly: GCF_902459505.1. Taxonomy (NCBI): domain Eukaryota; kingdom Metazoa; phylum Chordata; class Amphibia; order Gymnophiona; family Dermophiidae; genus Geotrypetes; species Geotrypetes seraphini. The sequence goes on from NC_047085.1 coordinate 46,570,845, forward strand.
CAATCCTGTTCAATATGTATGTAAGTGACATTGCTGAAGGGTTAGAAGGAAAAGTGTGCCTTTTTGCAGATGATACCAAGATTTGTAACAGAGTAGACACCGAAGAGGGAGTGGAAAATATGAAAAAGGATCTGCAAAAGTTAGAGGAATGGTCTAATGCCTGGCAACTAAAATTCAATGCAAAGAAATGCAGAGTAATGCATTTGGGGATTAATAATAGGAAGGAACCGTATATGCTGGGAGGAGAGAAGCTGATATGCACGGACGGGGAGAGGGACCTCGGGGTGATAGTGTCCGAAGATCTAAAGGCGAAAAAACAGTGTGACAAGGCAGTGGCTGCTGCCAGAAGGATTCTGGGCTGTATAAAGAGAGGCATAGTCAGTAGAAGAAAGAAGGTGTTGATGCCCCTGTACAGGTCATTGGTGAGGCCCCACTTGGAGTATTGTGTTCAGTTTTGGAGACCGTATCTGGCGAAAGACGTAAGAAGACTTGAGGCGGTCCAGAGGAGGGCGACGAAAATGATAGGAGGCTTGCACCAGAAGACATATGAGGAGAGACTGGAAGCCCTGAATATGTATACCCTAGAGGAAAGGAGAGACAGGGGAGATATGATTCAGACGTTCAAATACTTAAAGGGTATTAACGTAGAACAAAATCTTTTCCAGAGAAAGGAAAATGGTAAAACCAGAGGACATAATTTGAGGTTGAGGGGTGGTAGATTCAGGGGCAATGTTAGGAAATTCTACTTTACGGAGAGGGTGGTGGATGCCTGGAATGCGCTCCCGGGAGAGGTGGTGGAGAGTAAAACTGTGACTGAGTTCAAAGAAGCGTGGGATGAACACAGAAGATTTAGAATCAGAAAATAATATTAAAGATTGAACTAGGCCAGTTACTGGGCAGACTTGTACGGTCTGTGTCTGTGTATGGCCGTTTGGAGGAGGATGGGCAGGGGAGGGCTTCAATGGCTGGGAGGGTGTAGATGGGCTGGAGTAAGTCTTAACAGAGATTTCGGCAGTTGGAACCCAAGCACAGTACCGGGTAAAGCTTTGGATTCTCGCCCAGAAAAAGCTAAGAAGAAAAAAAAAAAAAAAAAAATTTTTTAAATTGAATCAGGTTGGGCAGACTGGATGGACCATTCGGGTCTTTATCTGCCGTCATCTACTATGTTACTATGTTACTAAGTACTTTGGAATTGGGCCAGAGTTTACAGTTAAATATGTCTACACTAAAATATTATTTCTGCTTTTCGTATGCTTTGCATCCTGTTGCTTATTTCTGAAACTATAAAATAATTTTGTACTACCTTATTGTACCTTTGACTTAACCCTAAGCCCTGAGATTTGTTTTGGTTTCCTTTAAGAGGCCTAGCTTGTACATTTTGTTTTAAACCCAGCTAGCAGCATTCCTCTGAAATATTCTTTTCTCAGTGTAGTCAAGTCAAATCAGGAATGGTTGGCAGGCAGACACTGTACAGGATAGAAATAACAGGATTGAACTTGCAAGGTCTGCAACCACATCACCAAGTACAACCAAAAGGTGACTTGGGGTAATTTTTCAGCTCATTGGCTTACTACTAATTAAGAAAAGCACAGTTAGTTAACCCAGGTTATTAAAAATCCAAAGCTTAACATTTTTAGCATTGCTTTGCCTCTCTTCCTGGCACAGACTAAAAGTGAACTTCTTAACTTCTTAAGTTAAGTGAACACTTAACTTGCAAGTAGAACGACCTAAAATATTCCTGCAGTGTGCCCTACATTCATGCCTGTTTAATCAGCATAGAACCAGGCCTGAAGCACATGAAGTCACAGACAAAAAAAAAAAAGACTATAACCACATTACAGCTGTGTCATGCTGTTGAACATTTCAGGCACTACCATTAATCATTTCTATAGCACTGTTAGATATACGCGGCACTGTAAGAGACAATCCCTGCTTGACAGAGCTTAACAGTTTAAACCAGGGGTGTCACACTCAATCACATAAGGGGCTGAAATCTAAAACATAGGCTAAGTTGCGGGCCAAATATTTTATTAAGATACTTAGGGATCCTTTTATTAAGGTACGCTAACTGATATAGCGCGCGCTAAATGCGCACCTTAATAAAGACTTTTCCTCTCTCTTTTAGGTCCTGGTTCACGCTTGCTGTCTAACACCAGCTCTGGCAGGATACACATTTCAAATCTGACATATTGTAATCACAAAACAGAAAATAAAATTATTTTTTCTATCTTTTGTTGTCTGGCCATTATTCAAATCATGTTGATCCCAGGCTCTGGTTGTCTTTTGATAACTCACCTGCCCATTTGTCATTTTCTTCTTTCTCCGTGCTGACCATCCATCTTCCATCTCTGTCCTCCCCTTCCATTTTTCTTCCCTCCCACGGAAGTCCGGCATCTTTCCTTTTTTCGTCTCCATCCCCACAGCTGCAGCGATGGAACCCACCATCCCCAGATCCACCTTCTCTCCTTTCCTCAACTGTCCCTCAACTGTTGGGTTCAACCATTTCATCCAGCATCTCTCCCTCCTTCCCCATCATCTCTCCCTCCTTCCCCATCATCTCTCCCTTTCTCTTCCTACCTACCCTCCTATCCAATATCTCTCCCCTTCCACACCATCCCTTGTGTCCAACTTCTCTCCCTTTTTGTTCCTTCCCTCCCTCCATCCCATTGTCCACCATTTCTCTTCCTCTCCTTTGTTTTAGACCCATTATTTCTTCTCCTCCCCCCACCCTCAGTCCAGCATATGCACGTTTGTTTGGACCCATCCTTCCCTCCCTCCTTCCACCCGACTAAACCAAAGTTTCAACAAGTCTGAATCATAGAACCATAGTTGAAACTTTGATTCAGTTGGGTGGTCCTGAGAAGATTTCCTTTTCCCGTTGGTTGTCATTCAGCAATGTTAACAGAAACGTAGCTACACAGATTACTGCCTAGAAGAAGTCTTGTCTTCTGAAGATGCTTGAAGTGAAACACCGTCGAGTGTTGAGCAAGGCTGCAATGAAGGCTGTCAAGATTGCCAAATGATTTTGGTTTCTACACTCTGTTTCAGAAATATTTATAAGACAATTTAAAGCTACAGCTCTGGACTAAGAGAGAACCTGAGTTCATTTTTGAATTATTTATGGAGGATATTTTATCCATTTAATATTTTTCAAGAACGTTCATGATTTTAAACATTAGGTGGAGTCTGTGTGGATGAATATTATTGAAAATGTATTTAAGATGCGATGTGTTTTAATATTTTGGTATAGGTTTGATTATTGATTATTAAAAAGCTTATGATAATAGTGACTTCAATATTTAATACAATTTATTACTGTAACTGCTTTAATAGTACCACAGATAGGTGGTATATCAAATACATTACTGCTGAATCTTTATCCTTGATCCTTTAGTGACTGAATATACCCCCTTCCCAATGCCTGCCTATTATATGGTTAAAATATGGCGGTTTAGCAAGTAAATTAACCAGATTATTATACAGTGTGTATGTATGTTCCTGAGTCCTCTGAGAGAAGAAGACCTGTGCTGCAAAGGATTCAGAAGCCAGTGCTCCACAGGAAAATCAGGGATTGTGGCCCTGAGGAAATCCCCTAAGGGTGAAACATGTTGGCAAATTCATCCCTTATTATGTACCACCTAAGTTAAGTATGAATATAGCAGCTAAAAAAACTTACTAAGTTGAAGGTTTAACACAGTGAATTTAGTGAATGAAAATAGTGTTAAAAGTGACCCGGTGAAGATTGGATGCATAAAGCCAGTTGTTATGAAAGATTTTGAACATCTGGTGGCATTTCTGAAGGTCTGAAGATTATTGCATAAATGAGAAATTGAGGGTAATTAAGGGGTGGCTTAAGGTTCACCATCTCTAAATATCAGTTGGATATATATGTGGAGCGGCATAATAATAAAAAAAAAAAAATCTGTCTGTTTTGTGCCTAAGGCGCTAGTCGTCCAATGTTGGCAGCGTCCAAAGTCCATTCTTGAAAAATACATCCAAAATATATATATATTTTTTTTTTTTTCGAGAATCATCTACTTCTATGTCCAGCCGTTTGATCGTCCAGACCACTAAGTCATCTATCTTTATACCGCATTCTCGTCAAAAAAAATTGTCCAAGTCCCAAACGCCTAGAAAAAGACCTTTTGGATATGGGAGGGACCAGCAAAGTGATGGACTGGCCACCCAGACATGGCAACAGAGTACTGGGGCACCTTACAAGGGCACTTCACAAAAAGGGTGCCACATAAACATCTTACCAGAACTCCCTTGCATGTCATGGTGAGCCCCCCAAACATCCCCAAAACCTACTATACCTACCTGTCTACCACCCCAATAGCCCTTATGTCTGCGGGTGGCACCTATATTTTTCACCATGAATGCAGTGGTTAGAGTGGCTTATGGGCCAGGGTCTTCCTCTCTGTGGTTCATTAGCCCACCCCCTAGACTACTTAAACCACCTCTGTGCAGCTCTACTAGGCTTTCCTATGTCAGGTGCTGATGTTCTGGAGGCAGGTATGTACGTTTTTATTCCAAATTTTATGGCGGTGTGGGAGAAAGGGGTCAGTGATCACTGGGGGAGTATGTGGAGGTCTGTACTTTGTCTCCTGCAGTGGTTACCTTTCCTTAATTGCTTCTGATAAGTTCAGTTATACACAGCTGAAAGCAGTGCAGCATGCAAAAAGTGAAGTTTAGATAGTTTTTCACTTTTTGCATGTTGCACTGCTTTCAGCTGTGTACAGTTGAAATTATCAAAAGCAATTAAGGAAAGATTTATAAAGAGTTTTACCTCATGCAAAATTGTGATTTAGATTCTAAAGTATCAACTGCAAGAGACAAGATTTTGGTGTAGTCCTCTAGGCTTTTTTGTAGAGGGGAGAATCAATATCTTACTTGTGCATGGAAAACTTGTGCCTTAAATTTCCGGTGCCTCAGCGCCACCACTCAGAGCTCAAATAGATTTCATAGCTCTAAGCTTTATGTGTCAGCTATGAAATCTATTTGAGCTCTGAGTGGTGGCGCTGAGGATCCCATATAATACTAATAGAACTAAGGGATGCAATAAGCTGATAGAGAATTATACTATCAGGTGATAAGTGTTTATGTATCACAGCTCCCTATAAGTGATTAAGTTGTGCATTTGAAGATTTAAATTTCCGGTGGTCACGTCTGCAGTCACCTTCAGCTCTCACCTCCTCTATCATCGGATACAACTGCCATCAAGCGGTTGCTGCCAGGAGTGGTGCCGAATTTCGTGAGAGTTCATGAGATTATGTACACATGCACAAGCATTCTGGAACGTTGCCCGCCTCACTAATGTATCCTCATGCAAGCGCTTTCCTGCCACTCTAGGCGATTGTCCTCTCCACTCTACCTTACAATTGTGTACAGATGCAGGAAAGCGTTTGCGTGAGGTTACAGCAGAGAGTTGGGCAAAGTTCCAGAACAATGGTAACATATCATGGGCCTCAAAATAGTATCTGGCAGGCTGCGAGTTTGAGACCACTGGTCTAGACAGTCTCGTTAAACTTTCGATTATCGCTGCAGGACAACTAAGCCTAGGTCGGACCACATCCTGCCTACCTCCCACCCTTAACCATTCCTTGAAAAACGCCCCTTTTCACTCTGGGCGCACAGCAGCAGTGAAAAGGCCTAAGCTGCTTTTAGATACATATAAAACCCATTTCAATTATCAGCACTTGGATGACCTATCTTTTAGGTCGCCAAATACCAATTTGGGCGGGTTTTTAGATGTACAGTGGTACTTTGGTTTACGAGCATAATTCGTTCCAGAACCATACTTGTAATCCAAAGTACTCGTATATCAAAGCAAAGTTCCCCATAGAAAAAAAATGGCAACGCTTACAATTCGTTCCACAACCCAAAAGGGAGGAAGTGGTGAGGAAGAGGCGAGGGGTGGCCCAGGGGTGTGTACCTATCGGGTGCCAGGTGCTGGAGTTTGTAGGTGACTAGCTGCGTGCAACCGTTGGGGTCCCTATACAGCTGTGCCTCTTCTGTCCACCAGCCAGCCTTCCGCACCAAGTGCCTTCCACACCACGTTGGAGAACCCCCGGGCCAACGTAGCTGAGCACCGTCCCACATGCGCATTATGTATAAACAAGCACAACGTCGATGATCATACATAACGTGCATGTGGGAAAGCACTCAGCTACGCGGGCTCGGGGGTTCTCCAGTGTGGTATGGAAGGCACTTGGTGCGGAAGGCTGGCTGGTGGACGGAAGAGGCATCTCCTTGAAGCGGCGCTCACTGCAGCTGTAAGTGCTCGTTTATCAGAGTGGTGCTCGGTTTGCGAGACAAAAGTTTGCCGAGTGTTTTGCTCGTCTTGTAAAACACTCGCAAACCACGTTACTCGCAAACCGAGGTTTCAGTGTATTTCCATTTCGATTATGAACCTCATTGTATAATGATCTGCCTTACCCTGTTATATATATCTACAGGGTGAGGCAAAAAAAAGGCAGCTCCCTACCGTTCTTTGTACTTTTCTCAGCAATCACTTTGAATTTCAATTAGAAATTTTACAGATTTATTTAGTTATCATAGTTATGTATTACTATTAAACAATATTTACCCTCCCTCCCCTTTCCCAAAGCTGCAGTAGCGGCTGCCGCGTGGCAAACGCTCTGATGCCCGTTAAATCCCTATGGACGTCGGACCAGTTCTTCTTCACTCAGAGGGTGGTGGACACCTGGAACGTGCTTCCAGAGGAGGTGGTAGAGTAGAGTACGATTTTGGGGTTCAGGAAGAGATTGGACGAATTCCTGAAGGAAAGGGGAATTGAGGGATATGGTTAGAGGGATACTATACAAGGCAAAATGTTGTATGTAAAAGATCACTAACAGATATTTGACCTGGAGGGCCGCCGCGGGAGCGGGCTGCTGGGCACGATGGACCTATGATTTGACTCAGCAGAGGCGATGCTTATGTTCTTATGTTCTTAATTACCAAGGCTTTGTAAAAGGAGTCCTTAATTATCTTAAGCTATGTTGATGCTACTGACATTTTAGCGTTACTGCTTAGCAATTTTTGCGTGTCAAAAATGTTTGAGATAAAATACAATAAAATGACATCATTCAAGCAATACAATTAACAATGTGTCAAAATTTTGCAGTCACCCCCAGCACTAACACAGACACTATTGCCTTTGTTCCAAAACCTTGTTCTTGCAGTGTTTGGATTCTCATTTTGTCCATTACCAACATCTTGCCCATGACTGCCATTCTGATCCAAATGCTTTCAAAAGAAAACTATCTGTAAATGATCATATTATCAAATACATATTAATTAAATAAATTCATTAACTGTGCAGGGTGTAATATTGTGGAATGCTTTCCCATTGGATATAAAGAATGGCACCAGTTTACAAAAGTCTATATCACTGTGACATCATTAACAGTAAGCTGGCTCCTTTGGGGGTTTTTTTTCCTTTCTTTAAAATAATAGTAGTTTTTCAGTGCACACATTTTTGAATGCATGAAAATCAGTAGGTGGTTACGCTATCACGCTTAAAAGTCTGCAATTTCGCCACGTTTAAAGATAAACATATATAGTAACATCAAATAAAGCTAAATAATTTCACATTGAAGTTCCAAGCAGTTGCTGAGAGAACAGCAAAAAAAACCCTCTAGGACAGTTGTCTTTGCTAATTTTTAAGCGAGTGCCATTTTGGGTCCAAAAGGGTTGATGGAGAGCCGATAAATATCTTCCTGCTTGGGGCCATGATACCAATATTCATTCCTACCACAACAGCTGGCCTTGGTCACACATGCAGAACACAAATAAACCCTATGCAGATACAGGACCCCAAACTAAAAGTCCTAATATACACAAACGAAACCCTAAGATGCCCAACTCTGCATGCAGTACAACACCAGAGAAATAGAAAGAAATGCATTTCTTCCTGAACATTGCAAAACATAGATAGCAGAAGTAAATTCTGAAAACTGACACATTTCAATCACTAAATTGAAAATAAAATCATTTTCCTACCTTTGTTGTCTGATGATTTTATTTTTCTACTCATCTTTTCCCAGTCTCTGGTTGCATTCCCTTCTGTTTGTGCTCTTAACTCTTTTTCCAGGGCCTTTATAGCCATTTGCCGTTTTTCTCTTCACTTTCTGCCCTACATCCATCTTTGGCACTAACTTTTAACATTCAGCTTTCTTCAATTTTTCTGTTTCCTCCTCAAATCTGTCTACTTTTCCATGTCTTCCCTTCCCATCTATCCATGCACACTATCTCCTCCCTCTCTCTGCCCTTCCCCACCACCCATGTGGGCAGACTAGATGGGCCATTTGGCCTTTATCTGCCATCATGTTTCTATGTTTCTTTCTTCTTCCCTATTCCCATCTATCCATAAATAGCATTTCTTCCATCTCTCTTCCCTTCCCTACCCCACCCATCCCATCCCTATGTACCATCTCCTCCCTCTCTTTCTGTCTCCTTTGGTCTGGGATCTTTATCCTCTCCTTCCCACTGTATATCTCTCCCCTCTTTCCCTTCCCTCCTCCCCCTTTGTGGTCTGACATCTCTGTCCTTCTCTCCCCCCTCCCTTACTTCTCTCTCCTCATTCCCTGCCATTTCTTTCTCCTTCCCTCCCTCTTCAGTAGTTCATCTCTCCCCTTCCCTTTCTCCCTTCTTATGATCTGGGATCTCCTCTTTTTCTCTTCCCTCCTCTTCCTCCCTACCATGGTCTGGCAGCTCTCCTTCCTTTTCCATTCTTTTCCCTGAAGGTCTAACATCTCTTTCTTTATTCCCCATACCCAGGATCCAGGATAAAAACCACTCCTCCTGCAATTCCCCCGCAATCACCCCTGTGTACCTCCCCTCCTCAGTATCAAGTTTTATTACAATTTGATGTACACGCAATAGCAAACATTTCAAAGCGTATTACAAATTAAAAAGGGGACAAACGATAAGACAATTTATTACCAAAAATAAATAAATAAATATAAGTATATATATCTCTTCATACAAACTTATACCTATACAAAAGGAAAGGGGAGATGAACTACAATCATTAAAGAAAAGGAAGAGACATTTATGGGTAACACATCGGGAGTGGGGGGAGGGGGGACGACAAATGAAGAAAAAGAAGGAAAGAAAATAAAAAGAAGGAAAAATAAGGGAATAGAATTTAGGTCCTGAAAATAAGGGTTGATTGAAACTGTGGATGGCTCTAAGCAAGTTATCTATGTCTCAAATGCATTTTTATATAAGAAACTTTTCAAAAGACTTTTGAATTTTTCCAATGCGGGTTCAGCATGCAAATAATTTGGTAGATTATTCCAGAGCTGAGGAGCTACAGCTGAAAAAAATAGTCGATCTTCTTGTACCTATTACTTTGAAGGAGGGGATAGTCAGCAGATGCTGTTCCATAGATCTAAGTGTTCTATATGGAGTGTATGGTATCAAAAGACGGTCCAGAAATATTGGTGCATTAGATTGTTGGATTTTTAAAAGTTAACAGAGCGATTTTGTATGTAATTCTGTGTGAGACTAGTAACCAATGTGCCTTTTGCAGAAGTGGTGTTACGTGGTCACATTTTTTTTTGCAATAGTAATGATTTTTATTGCTGCGTTTTATATAATTTGCAATCTTCTCATTTCTTTCTGTGTTATACCCTGATACAATGTGTTGCAATAATCAAGCCTAGAGATAATTAAAGAATGGATAAAGATATTGAGAGCTTCTGGATTTAAGATTTTTGCTAAAGATCTTATGAGACGTAGTTTATAGAAACAGTTCTTAACTGATCTGATCGCGATATGTTAGTTCCTGATCTAATATTACTCCCAGTATTTTCGTCATCGTTACTGTTTGAAGTGGGGTTTTATCTAGAAGTATATGAGGTGAGAATTTAACATTATTTTTCCATGGGAAAAGCATTACTGAGGATTTTGGTATGTTCAGTATCCCTTACAGCAGCAGCTCTTTCACTCTTTGGGCCTAAGGCAGCGTAAATGAAGTTAACACACTGCCTTCACTGGCCCGGAAGCTTTCCCTTTGTACACTTCTCCCTCCATATTCGCTGTGATAGGGGATTAACGGAACCGCAAATACAGAAAAAAAACAAATTACTTTTTCATATGTTATTCGCTGTTTTCTATTGAAAACCATCGTGAATATGGTGAAACCGCGAATAACATGGTGGGGGACCTGGCCTGTTCCTGGAGGAACACGGCGAAGAAAGTGCCGGGAATCGGCAATTTTCTCCGTAAATGCTTGGAATCGACGATTTCTCTACGCAAGCTGATGTAATTTGGGGGGGAGGAGCCAGCAAGCTAAAAACCGTGAATAATCGAAACCACGAATGCTGAAACCGCGAATACGGAGGGACAAGTGTACTGCTTCGCGTCTATGCGGGGACAGGAAGCAATAGCAGAGGGAAAACTTCTGGGTTGCCAAAGGTAGCGAGTTTGCTTCCCTCAAGTTGCCAGCGGCCCAAAGAGTGAAAAGGTGGCTGCAGTGATGGATCCTGGGGGGGGGGGGAGGGGAAGGCATGGGGGATGGAACCCCAGACTGCGCTGCGAGTTGCCAAAACGGTCTCCATGGGCCGCTATTGGCTCACGGGCTTTGCAATGAAGAACACCGCTCTAGGGTGTTACATTTTTTTTTGCCTATATGTATTGGCTGAAAATACATGGATACAAAAATTATGCATTCATTGCCTGCTAGAAGACCCATAACTCAGTTTGAATATCTGGCCAGAGAGTTCTTTCCTTGATGTCTGAACTGTAACCACTTCTGTATGATCAAATGCAGTGAAGTAACAGACCAGCCCTGCTCCGCCATAAAGATCATGTTACAGAACTGACCACTGCAGTTAAACTAAAAACAGCCTGACAGTCACAATATAAATGAAACATCTTTCTCTACAAGATGTTTGGCATACTTATTTGGCATAAACAAAACATAACATGGGTACCAATTGCATAAGGTTTTATTTTAACAGTTTACTAGTACTAATTCAGTTTTACACAGATTGGACAAAAGAAAAATTGTTCTGAAAAACTAATAAAAATATATTTTAAGACTCAACTTGCTGTAATACTCAAAGTGGGTCAGAATCAGATTTGAGGGGGTGATTATTAACAGTTCTTTCTATGGTTGGATAAAAACAAAGAAACATATGATGGCAGATAAAGGCCCACTATCTCCTCCTCTCCCTATTGGCTAAGGCTCTTTATACCTGCATTGTGATGTCATAGAACTTTATGGCTAGAGAAACATTGTAACATGATGGCAGATATAGGCCAAATGGCCCATCCAGTCTGCTCATCCGCAGGAAACCATTATCTCTTCCTCTCTCTAAGACAGGGGTGTCCAACTTGCGGCCCAAGGGCCGCATGTGGACCCGTGAAGTAGATGATGGCAGATAAAGACCCAAATGGTCCATCCAGTCTGCCCAACCTGATTTCAATTTAAATTTTTTTTTTCTTCTTATCTATTTCTGGACAAGAATCCAAAGCTCTGCCTGGTACTGTGCTTAGGTTCCAACTATACTTTACTTCAATAAAATAACTTTTTGTTGACCTTTAGTTCCTTGATATAATAAAAGTTAAAATACTAGTATTAGGCCTATAAAGCAAAAATAACATTAGAATCTTCCTTCAACTGTGCTTACCACTCTGCCAGTCAAGAAGTCTTCTAAACCGCCGAAATTTGTGAGCCCTTTCTGTCTGGGTCTTGAGACTCTGGCATGGAGGAGCAGCCTGACAGTTGTCATGGCAGGTGACTGGGGAAGACAGCATTCAAATGCGGCTATTTCTTGCGACCTTCATCTGCTGCAGCCCGCATAACTTACGAGCCAATCCTGAGCTGGTGACCTTCAGTATTTACGAAAACACCGAACATTGCCAGCTAATTTAGATCCAGATATTCAGTGCTGAGCAGGGCTGAGTCAAGGGACTCTGGAGTCCTCAGCCAACTTTTGCATTAACGCCCCTCCCCCCCCAATCCCAATCTGTTATCTCTCGCCTCCCCTCACCCCCCTGATCCGTTACCTTCCCTTCTTTCTCTCTCCCTCCTGCCGGACCAGGTGAGGCACTGTTTCAGGGTCCTGAAGATAAAGGGTGCCAAAACCCCAATCTGGCATCTACCCGGCTAGAAAAGGTTCAAAGAAGAGCGACCGAGATGGTAAAAGGGGATAGAACTCTTCTTGTATGAGGAAAGACTAAAACAGTTGGGGCTTTTCAGCTTGGAAAAGAGATGACTGATGGGAGATATGATTGAAGTCTACAAAATCCTGAGTGAAGTAGAACGGGTACTACTAGAAGTAGATCAATTTTCCGCTACGTCAAAAATGACAAAGACTAGGGCGACACTTGATGAAATTACACGGAAATACTTTTAAAACCAATAGGAGGAAATTTTTTTTCACTCAGAGAATAGTTAAGCTATGGAACACATAGTCATAGGATGTAATAAGAGCGGATAGCATAGCTGGTTTTAAGAAAGGTTTGGGCAAGTTCCTGGAGGAAAAGTCCATAGTCTGTTATTGAGAAATCATGGGGGAAACCATTGCTTGCCCTGGATCGGTAGCATGGAATATTGCTACATTTTGGCCAGGTACTAGTGACCTGGATTGGCCACCGTGAGACTGGGCTACTGGGCATGATGGACTATTGGTCTGACCCAGTAAGGCTATTCTTATGTTCTTTTGTTCTAAGCAACTGTTTGCCCTGGATCGGTAGAATGTTGTTACTCTGGGGTTCCGGAATCTTTTGTTACTCTTTGGGATTCTAGAATCTTGTTATTCTTTAGGCTTCTGAATGGAATGTTGCTACTCCTTGAGTTTTGGCCAGGTACTGGTGATCTGGATTGGCCACCGTGGAAACGGGTTACTGGGCTTGATGGACCATTGGTTTGACCCAGTGAGGCAATTCTTATGTTCTTAATGACAGCAGCGTCGGCAAGCCCAGACTCCCCCTTAAAAGGGAGGAAAAGGCTGAGCCTGGGAAGCTTTGTTTGTTCAATTTTCTTTCTGTAGCTAGCTGGTGCAGGTGGTTGCAGGCACCGGGAGGCGAGCGGAGAGGAGAGAGGAACAGCGTGGGCGAGGGCAGGTAGTCGGAAGGCAGGCGGACAGCGTGGGGTAGCGGCGAGAGGAAGCTCCGCCCACCCCCCAGCGTCACAGCAGCGTCGGCAAGCCCAGACTCCCCCTTAAAAGGGAGGAAAAGGCTGAGCCTGGGAAGCTTTGTTTGTTCAATTTTCTTTCTGTAGCTAGCTGGTGCGGGTGGTTGCAGGCACCGGGAGGCGAGCGGAGAGGAGAGAGGAACAGCGTGGGCGAGGGCAGGTAGTCGGAAGGCAGGCGGACAGCGTGGGGTAGCGGCGAGAGGAAGCTCCGCCCACCCCCCAGCGTCACAGCAGCGTCGGCAAGCCCAGACTCCCCCTTAAAAGGGGGCGAGCCAACGGCGCGCGGCCGTTCGGCGTGTGGCGAAGGAGCCAGGAGTCCAGGCGGCTGCACAGCAGCAAATTCAATTCAACCTTCAATCTTCTTCAACCTTCTTCAATAAAAAAAAAAAACAAACCAAATTTATATATACATATATATATATATATACATATATATATATATATATATATATATATACATACACCCTTTCTCTATACTCTATACTCATTTTTGTTTCTCTCTTTACTTCTCCACCTAGAGACACATCGGGCACACTCCTGCGCACCAACTTCAACTCACAGGGAAGGAAAAATGGAGGCAGCAGAAGGCCAGCGAAGCTTTCCAGTATACTGTATTGATTGTCACATGTATGACTACCTCCCTTCCGGGAGGCAGGCATACATATGCAGTCGATGTCAGGAACTGGCTAGCCTGAAAAAGGAGGTCGGAAGACTGCAGATCAAAGTACAGGAGCTAGAGGGACTCCGCTCCATAGAGGAACCAAGGGATTTTGATCCAGCTGAGGACACCACCAGAGAGAACCACATTCACGAACAGGCCAGAGAGCTCGAAAGATTCATCGAGGAGGCCTGCAAGATGGTAGAAACACAGGATCACCCACTCTTCAGAAGGGAACAAACGGAAGGAGGACAGGACCCGCCAGGAGCCATCAGGACCCACCAAGACCCACCAGGAGCCGAGGGAGAGGAACCTTGCGGAGGAACCAACCAGGAGATGGAAGGATTGGAGGATCCAATCATCGACACAGACCTGAGGCCCAGGAGGAAGCTGAGGAGAGGAAAATCTGCTATCGTGGTGGGAGATTCAATCCTGAGAGAGGTGGACAGTCACATAGCAGGAGGCAGAGCGGATCGCCTAGTGACATGTCTCCCAGGGGCGAGGACAAAGGACATCTCCGACAGAATCGAGAGTATCATGGAGGGAGCTGAGACAGAGGATACAGCAGTGATAATCCACGTCGGAACAAATGACGTCAGCAGAAGGAATTTCAACATGACTACACTGACCGAGCAGTTTAAGATCCTGGGGAGGAAGCTGAAGCTGAGAACAGGGAAGATAGCCTTTTCAGAGATCCTGCCAGTACCAAGAGTAGATGCGAAGAGACAGACCGAGCTGCAAGCAACAAATGGATGGCTGAGGCGATGGTGTGACGAGGAAGGTTTCCTCTTTGTACGGAACTGGTCAACCTTCCTGGGTAAAAACAAGCTCTACAGGAGAGACGGACTGCATTTGAGCACGGCTGGGACGAGGATGCTGGCACGTAACATCCAGGCCTGCATAGACATGACTTTAAACTGATAACAAGGGGAAAGCCGATAGTCGATCTGACCTCGACACATCGGACCACAGTATCAAGCAAGGATACTGAAACAGGAAATGGCGATAGTGGACTAGAGACAAAATGGACACTTTATGGACATAAACCCAAAGATGCAGCACAGGGACCCGAGAGGCAACTAGAAATAAAGAGCAAGACAAGGAGGAAACAGCAGGACCCAGAGGGCTATCAAAGAACAAAAAAGCGGGCAGAGGACGGGATAGACACACCACAGGAGGCAACACGTGAGGAGACCAGCAGGAACAACAAATCAAGAGTAGATCCAAAAGAAAAGGTAACAAACTGGGACTTAAATTGCCTATATACAAATGCTAGGAGCCTAAGGACTAAAATGGGGGAGCTAGAAGTTATAGCCGGAAATAAGGACATAGACATAATAGGAATCACAGAGACATGGTGGACAGAGGACAACAAATGGGATGTGGCCCTTCCAGGGTATAAACTCTACAGGAAGGACAGAGCACACAAAAAGGGGGGAGGAATAGCACTGTATATAAAGGACTCCATTCCTTCATCAAGAACAGAAACAACAACAAGGGCAGACAGTCTGGAGTCACTATGGGTGAAGTTAACAGGAGGGGTAGGAGCTGACATCAAATTGGGATTGTACTATCGCCCACCAGGACAGTCAGAAGCAAACGACCTGGAACTGGAGGCCGAACTGAGGCAGGTGTGCAAAAGTGGAAGGGTGGTAGTTATGGGGGATTTCAACTATCCGGGAATAGACTGGGACATTGGGCACTCAAACTGCACGAGAGAAACTAAATTCCTAGAGGCGATAAGGGACTGTTTCATGGAGCAGCTGGTCGCAGAACCAACGCGAGGGGATGCCACTCTAGACCTAATCCTCAACGGGCTAGAAGGACCCGCAAAGGAAGTGTTGGTAATAGCACCATTAGGGAACAGTGATCACAACATGATCCAGTACAAATTAAACATGGGAACATCAAAGGTGAAAAGAACCAAAACGACAGCACTCAACTTCAGAAAGGGAAACTACAAGGACATGAGGAAAATGGTAGGAAAAAAGCTCAGCAGCAACTCAGGGAAGGTGAAGACCGTAAAGGAAGCCTGGACACTGCTTAAAGGCATAGTGCTCGAGGCACAAGACCTGTGCGTCCCAAGGTTTAGGAAAGGGTGCAAAAAGAAAAATCGAACTAGAAACCCAGCATGGCTAACATCTGCGGTTAAAAAGGCGATAAGCGACAAGAAATCATCCTTCAAGAAATGGAAAAAGGATCCAACAAAGGAAAACCAGGAAGAGCACAAAAGACACCAGAAAGAATGTCATAGAGAGGTCAGGAAGGCAAAGAGAGAATATGAGGAAAGACTAGCAGGAGAAGCAAGAAACTTCAAACCCTTCTTCAGGTATGTGAAAGGGAAACAACCAGCCAGAGAGGAAGTGGGACCACTGGACGACGGAGACAGGAAAGGAGCGATAAAGGAGGAAAAAGAGATAGCTGAAAGGTTAAACAAATTCTTCTCGTCGGTCTTCACCAGAGAGGACACATCCAATATCCCAGAACCCGAGGTGATTATAAACGGAGAACACAACGAAAGGCTGGTACAACTAGAGGTAAGCATAGAGGATGTCCACAGACAGATAGACAGACTAAAGAGCGACAAATCACCAGGCCCGGATGGCATCCACCCAAGGGTACTAAAAGAACTGAAAAACGAAATAGCAGAGACACTTCGCCAAATATGTAACCTCTCCCTAAAAACTGGGGAGATCCCAGAGGACTGGAAAATAGCAAATGTCACGCCCATCTTTAAGAAGGGATCAAGGGGTGACCCGGGAAACTACAGGCCTGTGAGCTTGACCTCGATTCCTGGAAAGATGATGGAAGCAATGGTAAAGGACACAATCTGCGAACACATAGAAAACAATGGACAACTGAAGGCGAGCCAGCATGGCTTCTGCAAGGGAAGGTCGTGCCTCACGAACTTGCTGTACTTCTTTGAGGGAATAAACAGTCAGATGGATAAGGGTGAATCCATAGACATCATTTACCTTGACTTCCAAAAAGCCTTCGACAAGGTACCTCACGAACGGCTACTTAAAAAACTGTGGAACCACGGGGTGCAAGGGGATATCTACCGATGGATCAAACACTGGCTAGCGGGCAGGAAACAGAGGGTTGGAGTCAAGGGCCAATGGGTCACGAGCGGCAATGGGTCACGAGCGGAGTTCCGCAGGGGTCGGTGCTGGGACCTCTACTATTCAATATATTTATTAACGATCTGGAGACGGGGACAAAATGTGAGGTTATCAAATTTGCTGATGACACCAAACTCTGCAGCAGGGTTAGAAACACGGAAGACTGCGAAGACCTACAAAGGGACCTAACGAGACTGGAAGACTGGGCAAAAAAGTGGCAAATGAGTTTTAACGTAGAGAAATGCAAGGTCATGCATGTAGGGAAAAAGAACCCGATGTTCAACTACAAAATGGGGGGAACACTGCTAGGGGTGAGTAACCTGGAAAGGGACCTGGGGGTGATGGTCGACTCATCACTGAAACCATCGGTGCAATGTGCGACAGCCTCAAAGAAAGCAAACAGAATGCTGGGCATCATCAAAAAGGGTATCACGACCCGGACGAAGGAAGTCATCATGCCGCTGTATCGCGCAATGGTGCGCCCGCACCTGGAGTACTGTGTTCAATACTGGTCGCCGTACCTCAAGAAGGACATGGCGGTACTCGAGGGAGTGCAGAGGAGGGCGACTAAGCTGATAAAAGGTATGGAAAATTTTCCATACGCTGACAGGTTAAAAATGCTGAGGATGTTCTCCCTGGAGAAGAGGAGACTTAGAGGGGACATGATAGAAACCTTCAAAATCCTTAGGGGCATAGAGAGAGTAAATAAGGACAGATTCTTCAAACTGAGAGGAGCCACAAGCACTAGGGGTCACTCGGAGAAATTGAAAGGGGACAGGTTTAGAACAAATGCTAGAAAATTCTTTTTTACACAGAGGGTGGTAGACACATGGAACGCGCTTCCGGAGGAAGTGATAGGCCAGAACTCTGTACAAGGATTCAAGAAGGGTTTGGATAGGTTCCTGGAGGATAAGGGGATAGAGGGGTACAGATAGAACTTGAGGTAGGTTATAGAAGTGGTCAGAAACCACTTCACAGGTCGCAGACCTGATGGGCCGCCGCGGGAGCGGACCGCTGGGCGAGATGGACCTCGGTCTGACCCAGTGGAGGCAACTTCTTATGTTCTTATGTTCTTATGACAGATTGGACTGGGATTTTGTCACCCTTTATCATCAGCATCCTGAGCCAGGGCCTCACCTGGTCCATAGGTAGAGCCGGACCTGGTGCTGGGCCATATCCAGGCAACTGCATTGCATACTGGATCAGTGGTGTTACCTGAATAATGCAGGTACAGCTGGAATTCAGTTCCATAATGACATAAAAGGGTGAATAGAGAACTGCTCTTAAGTGATCCTACTTGATTAGAACATAAGAATAGCCTTACTGGTCAGACCAATGGTCCATCAAGCCCAGTAGCCCGTTCTCATGGTGGCCAATCCAGGTCCCTAGTACCTGGCCAAAACCCAAGGAGTAGCAACTTTCCAGCATCTCAAAGAATGGCAAGATTCCAGAACCCCAATGAGAGCAACATTCCAGAGCTGAGATTATGATGTCATAATGCCTCATTCTACAGTGCCTCAGAGCCAACCTCATCAGTGATGTTACAAAGGCTTGATTGTCCTATTCTGGCACCCATAAGAGCATATGAACAGGAGCCCTAAGTTTAGCCTCATGTAAAACCAGAATGCACTTATTTATTTTTTTGCGTGCCTAGAACTTGGGTTCATAGACAATCCCGCGAAAGACAAAGGTGCGCGCCGACAACTGAGTGCAAGA
This sequence comes from Geotrypetes seraphini, assembly GCF_902459505.1. Classification (NCBI taxonomy): domain Eukaryota; kingdom Metazoa; phylum Chordata; class Amphibia; order Gymnophiona; family Dermophiidae; genus Geotrypetes; species Geotrypetes seraphini. Next base: position 46,589,494 of record NC_047085.1, read on the forward strand.
TGGAGGTGCGCGCCGAAGAAAATGACAATTTTTAGGGGCTCTGATGGGGGTTTTTGTTGGGGAGCCCCCCCAGTTTACTTAATAGAGATCGCGCCGGCGTTGTGGGGGGTTTGGGGGGTTGTAACCCTCCACATTTTACTGTAAACTTAACTTTTTCCCTATAAACAGGGAAAAAGTGAAGTTTTCAGTAAAATGTGGGAGGTTACAACTCCCCAAACCCTCCCCACAACGCGGCGCGATCTCTATTAAGTAAAGTGGGGGGTTCCCCCCACGCTTCCCCCGTCGGAGCCCTAAAAACAGTAATTTTCTGCGGCGCGCACCTCCGCGCTGCGCTCAATTGTCTGCGCGCGCCTTTGTCCCGGCGCACTTTTGACCTGACACCAGAACTTGTCCCCTTTGAATTTGTTCATCCTGTGAAAGTGCACATATAAAGAGGGGCATTATAGAATCATTATTTACAAGTGTGTGCCTTTTATACCTATATATGATGCTGTTTGCATGTATACATGTTATGCAACTGTAGTAATGATCTCTGAAGCATAGCTAGGAAAGAAGCAAGATTTAAACCCTGGCTTCCCTGGATCTCACTAGCCCCATGTCCTCCAAATTGCAGCATAATCTCATTGTTGACACTGCTAGTAGGGGAAAATTCTGAAAATAGCGTCTAAAAAGATACAGTAGGTGCCTATAATTTACTAGTGATCTACAGTATCGAAAGCAGCGATAGATCAAGAAGGATGAGGATCTGACCAGGAACAGGTCGTTAAGAGAGACTTTAGCAAGAGCTAGGGTGACCAGATTTTAGGTCAGTAAAATCCAGACCCATCCCCAGTCCCACTCATCCTCACCCTATTATGCCCCAGCTCCGCCCTCAGCTCCACCCCAGCCCCTCCACCCCCACTGTTCAATGGGCAGGAAGGCATCCACGCAAGTGCAGATGCAATGCGCTGATGCTCCCTCCCGACAAAACCCAGACAAAGTGCCGGGTTTTGAAAAGCCATCCGGAACCCCCCCCCGGACATGTCCGGGCAAATTCAGATGTCTGGTAACCCTAGCAAGAGTAGTGGGTAAAGAATAGCTTGAGATGAAAGGAAGTCCAGGCAACAGCGGTGAACAGCACGTTTGAGTAACTTGGATATGAAGGGGGGGGGGAGATGGGACGATAGTTGGAGGGGAATACGGGGTCTAAAGAGGATTTTTTGAGGAGAGGTGTAACTATGGCATGTTTGAAGACATTGGTAAGAGTTGCAGTGGAGAGTGATAGGTTGAAGATGCAACAGATAGGAGGTATGACAGTGAGAGAGAGAGCACACACCGAGTAGGTAGGTGAGAATCGGATCACAGGAACAAGTGGCAGGTTTGGAGGACGAGAGATGTGCAGTTTCCTCTACAGCAGGGATCTAAAAGTCCCTCCTTGAGGGCCGCAATCCAGTCGGGTTTTCAGGATTTCCCCAATGAATATGCATTGAAGCAGTGCATGCACATAGATCTCAAGCATATTCATTGGGGAAATCCTGAAAACCTGACTGGATTGCGGCCCTCGAGGAGGGACTTTGAGACCCCTGCTCTACAGTGATTTCAGAAAAGATGGCAGGGGTTGAAGGGAGATTGTCAAAATGGACAGCTGGAAAGGGGAGGGGGGGTTGACCTGATTGATAACTCAAGGTCAGGGGTCTCTAAGTCCCTCCTTGAGGGCTGCAATCCAGTCGGGTTTTCAGGATTTCCCCAATGAATATGCATGAGATCTATGTGCATGCACTGCTTCAATGCATATTCATTGGGGAAATCCTGAAAACCCGACTGGATTACGGCCCTCAAGGAGGGACTTTGAGATCCCTGCTCAAGGTGAATCTTGTGAACCTTATCCTAGAACAGATATGGGCAACTCCGGTCCTCGAGGGCTGGAATCCAATCGGGTTTTCAGGATTTCCCCAGTGAATATGCATGAGATCTATGTGCATGCACTGCTTTCAATGCATATTCATTGGGGAAATCCTGAAAACCCGATTGGATTCCAGCCCTCGAGGACTGGAGTTGCCCACCCCTGTCCTAGAAGAACGCTGCCATCGTTTCAGGGGAAAGTGAAGAGGGGACTGGAAGGATGTCAGCAGGAATTTGAAGTGTACAAAGTCAGCACTTGTGTGGGATTTACGCCAAAAATGTTCAGCAGATCGGGCACAGGAATGCAGGTAGCGGATGTTGGAGGTCAGCCAGGTTTGACACGTCTTACAAAAGAACATAAGAATTGCCGCTGTTAGGTCAGACCAGTGGTCCATCGTGCCCATCCGTCCGCTCATGTGGCGGCCCTTAGGACGTGAAATGGGAGGAGTGGGGGTTATTTAGAGGAGTATAAAAGATATGTAACCAATTTACAGTATTTTCCTACTAAGTGGCTGCGTGGGAGTCTTTAATTTGACCGATAATTTCATTATCATTGACTTACATGCATTTTAAAAGATTAATGAAAACTTATTTGTTTAGTAAATTCAGAAAATGGCTATTGCATGGTTTTAATGGATTGTAAACTCAACAGTTACAGTGCTGGTTTTATCTTTTGTAAATCGCAAGGTGTCTGTGATTCATAAAGTTTTATGTTATGTAGAGGAGAGATTTATATCTCTTTTGTAATCCGCCTTCTCAACTTCTCTTGAATTCACCAATGATCCTATATTGTAACCCACCATTTATTACTCTTTTGTAATCCGTCTTGACCCGCAAGGTAATGGCGGAATAGAAATCTCTAATGTAATGTAATGTAATGTAATACCTCTGTTCGGTATATCTATGTACTCAAAACAACTTTTTTCAGCAAACCCTTAGCTCTCAAATGATTAACCTTCACCAATCTCTTTCAGCAGTCAACCTTCACCTAGTTAGATCTTATCAGGAAGCTCCTTCAAGCTGATAAAACTGCTTAGAATAGATATTCAAAGATTGTGAGCTAGATTCACTAATTGACCAAATTACCTCCACCTCCTCTTTTGTGTATGCAATCTCTAATGTGTCATACATTAATTTTTATTAATTTTTATTTTTTAGACAGCAAATCTTTACTTATCTTAAATTATGCAGAGTGATCAGCATACACAAAAGAGGAGGTGGAGGTAATTTGGTCAATGATGGAAATTATAAACTTGGTATGACTTGGTGTAGGATTGAAATATCCATTTCCAAGTAGGTTTCTGAGACCATTCCTCTTCACTCTGTATGAGTATCTCCCAGTGGGATTTGTTTCATATTTGAGGATTTTTTCCCTAAGGAGTCCCACAGTCCATCTTCCAGATCTTACCTAGATTCACTAAGTCCACCGATCAAGTCCCGACAACTTAGCGACCCCTATGCGACCTGATTTTCCTCCGACCCGATTCACTAACCTCTGTTCCGATCATCCTACGATCCGCGCATGCAAATGAGGGAGAACGGCATGCAAATATACGCAGGCAGCGATTCACTAAAAAAAAAAAAAAAGAGGCACACCGACTGGGCTGGCCGATCCCAAAACAAGCGACTGCTGGGGACCCCTCGCTCACGTCTTTCCGACTGCATTCATGCTATCTGCCCCGACTCTCCTTTCCCCCCGACCTTCCAGCTCTCTCTTTGCCCCAATCACTGCCCTGCTTCTGCCCCGAGTCTCCTGCTCTCTCCCCCGACTTTCCAGCTCACTGTCTGCCCTGATCACTGCCCTGATTCCGCCCCGAACTCTCCTTGCCTTCCCCGCAGTGTGAGCCAATGGATTTAACCCGCGGGTTAAAACCACAGGCTCGTGAAAAAGTTTTTAAAAAAAGTTTTCTTTCTCTGTCGGGCACGGAGGGCCAGTGCATGCGCAGACCATCTACAGATGGTCTGCGCTTGCATCGGGATCGCTGGAGAACGATCCCGACGGTCGGTTGGGGGCGTGAATCCGAACACCCTCATTTGCATGAGGGCGCTTCGTGAATCAGCCCCCCCGGCCATGGATCGGATCGCTCACGGATCGGATCCGATCCATGGCCTTAGTGAATCTAGCCCTATGACTTGACTTTGCAGCACAGAGAAGATAATTCCACTCAAACTGATTGATTGATTTATTCTACTCAGCCGATAGTGTACAAGTAATGTAGGGCCCTTTTTACATAGCAGCGGTAGTGATGCAGCTGCGGTAAATGCACTGAAACCCATTTAATTCCTCCCCTGACTCAACTAATTAACACTGTTACAATGAGGGGAGATATGATTAAAGCCTACAAAATCCTGAGTGGAGTAGAACGGGTACAAGTGGATCGAATTTTCACTAAATCAAAAATTACAAAGACTAGGGGACACTAGATGAAGTTACAGGGAAATACTTTCAAAACCAATTGGAGGAAAATTTTTTTCACTCAGAGAATAGTTAAGCTCTGGAACACGTTGCTAGAGGATGTGGTAAGAGCAGAAAGAGTAGCTGGTTTTAAGAAAGGTTTGGACAATTTCCTGGAGCAAAAGTCCATAGTCTGTTATTGAGAAAGACATGGGGGAAGCCGCTGCTTGCCCTGTATTGGTAGCATGGAATATTGCTACACCTTGGGTTTTGGCCAGGTACTAGTGACCTGGATTGGCCACCGTGAGAATGGGCTACTGGGCTTGATGGACCATTGGTTTGACCCAGTATTCTTATGTTCTTAGGAGATAACATCTTGCTTTGGGGATGTTGTCATGCGGCTGTCAACATCACCCCAGACCTCCCGTCTGCTGCCACAAGTGTCTCAGTTGCGACCATTCACCCCTCATCATTATGTACCTATTGAGCTAGGGGAGGTTTTGTACAGCAGATGCAGGTGTACTGGATTAATGCATCTGCCATCTCTTTCTTATCTTTGGCATCACAAACGATTTGAAAGCTTTCATGAGCTGGTACTGGGCCATCCAGACTCAGAGGACCAACCCTTCCTGATGCTGTGCATCAAGTGTTGCATCCAGTAGTGGAAAGGTATATCCCCTTGAAAAACACCACCACCTAAGCTTGCCCCATGCAGCTGCTGCATGAACATCCTAAGTGTGACATGGTGGACAGGCATAATGTCACTTCCTTCTCCCAGGCTGTGGTCAGGATCACAAGCCACATCACCCAAATATGATATCATGTGAATGGACACATCTGGAATGATGTCTGTGTTAAGAGAATGACATGGGGGAAAGATTTGTCCCTGGCACTGCCCTGTCCCCGCAACCACTGTCCCCCCCCCTGTCCCTGCAACCACTGTCCCCACGACCACTGTCCACACAGCATCCATACAAGCCTCAGTACTGCAATATTTAGCTTATTTCTTCCTTATAAATCAAAGTTCTGGCTGTTGAACTAGAGAAACAGATGTTCAGCTGGCAGGGATTTGTTTATAAATTTTTATCAACACAACTAATATACTACTTTATCCTAAAGCAAAAAAAAAAAATAAATATAAATATAATTTTTTTTTTCTACCTTTGTTGTCTGGTTTCTGCTTTCCTTATCTTCTCCTCATTCATTTCCTTCCAACCACTGTCTGCCTTCTCTGTCTCTTCCATATGCCATATTACTGTGCCTCTCCCTTCCATCTCTCCCTCCACCCCCACCCCAATTGGTCTGTCACCCTTCTTCTTCCCTCTGCTCCCCCATAATCTGGAATCTCTCTCTTCCCCATTTCTCTTCAGTGTCTGTTCCTCCTCACCCTATCTTCCCCAGTTCCTTTCAGCGTCTGTTCCTCTCCACCCCACCTTCCTCAGTTCCCTTCAGCATCTGTTCCTCTCCACCCCACCTTCCTCAGTTCCCTTCAGCATCTGTTCCTCTCCACCCCACTTTCCCTAGTTCCCTTCAGTGTCTTCCTCTCCACCCCACCTTCCCCAGGTCTCTTCAGTGTCTGTTCTTCTCCACCCCACCTTTCCTCCCTTTCTCCCTCCCTGCTCCTTAACTTTGTGGTGGCGATAAGGGTTTGTGGGTGGGCCGCAGGGGGAGAGAAGCTGGTTCCTGGGGTGGACATGCTCGTTGATCAAGTCAACGCTTGTTTTGCAAGTTAACGTTTGCTCGAGTGTTTTGCTCATCTTGCAAAACACTCGCAAACCGCGTTCCTCACAAACCGAGATTTGACTGTATTAGTATTCTTATTCCAGCAAACAATATAAAAGAAATATGACTCGGAGTTAAAATGTGCAAAGCTTAAACAAGGGGCTTTGTAAAAGGGGCCCTAAGCTATTTATGTATTGATTTATTTGCCACCATTTAAGTTTTTTCCTATAGTTTTATGATTTAAATCAGTTATGTTATTGATTTTTTATTTTTTAACATTAAGCATGTGTCTCTTAAGCATCCCCTTCTGGGTGAAACACGGCTGTGTCGGGCCATTTTACTTTTGATTTTATAATAAAGTTTCTTTTATTATCCATCAACTGTGTCTACTTTTATGCACTCCATTCTCTCCCCATGAGAAGGGGGGGGAGGTATGACGGCTCCCTCCAACACCGACTTCAACTCCAACACTGCAGCAGAGCACACTGCAGGGGTTCCAACCCCTAGTCAGCTCCGATTCACGACTTTCCTCCTCTTTGCTGGAGGGTGCGTCCTGCGGCAGCGCAAGTGGAGTCTTGCTTTAGTCCTACGGGCGTCTCGAGGCCAATGCCGCCCAGATGTTTCCAACATCTCTGGGAGTTTGGAGCAGCAGGAAAGGAAATCCTGTCATCAGTGCCACCATTGGCGTGAACCCTGGTTGCTGAAACAGCATTCCACCAAAATGATAAAAAAATCTGGAAAAAGAGGTTAATGGGCAGTGGAAGGAACCAAGATGGCTCCAGTTGGCATAGCGTATAGCATCCACGGCCATTCAATATGGTGAAAGAAAGGCAAGCTGAGGGTATATCCCTCCGAACCTCAGCTGCATTTGACTCTGGTTTCTGCTGTGGATATTTATCCTAGGTGTGAGGGAGAAAACTGAAGCTTTTGTTGAGTCGCTGGCTTTTCAGACTCTACTGTCAGGGGAAGCATCATCTAATATCAGCAGTGAAGACATTCTTATTCCGCGATGCTTTTGTTAGTTCTTAGTTCCTCTTTTTCTTTTCTTTTTTTTTTTTTTTTCTTTTTTTTTTTTGTTTTTCTCTTTTCTCTATCCCCTAAATTCTCTTTTTTACTTACCCCACTTTTTCAATCTTTGCCTACCTTTATCTCCTCTATTCCACTCTTTTTTCCTATCATTTTTTCCTTTTCAAATGATTCGTTTTAACTTATCTAGCCAACCGCTTTAATTAAAGCGATCCTACCCAATATGTGTTTCCCTACCCCCACTATTTCCCTCTCTTCTCCAGAATATGTAACTTTCCCTCCCCTTCCCCTCATATCCTCACTTTCATGTTAGTCAATTATGTCTTTAATGTTTACTCACCACATTTTATATTTTAAATATTATCTTTGCTTTTCTTTTTATAAATTGTACTGTGAACCGGCCAGATACTTGGTGATGGTCGGTATATTAAAAAGTTAATAAACTTGAAACTTGAACTTGACCCCACCCCACCCATAGCCACTTGGGATGCCAAGTCCAGATCCAGACGCTCATCAGACGTTGACGGAAACTTCAGGGCCACTAGGGAAGGGCACAGCATCTGAAGAGGAAGCTTTCTTTTTCCTCCCAGGACAACAGCCAGCAAGGGCAGCAGAGAGAGTAGCTGCCACACCGGGAGAGGGCAGGGTTCCTCCTTTGATCTGAAGCTTACCATTGTCGGTGACAGTTCCAAAGATCGCGTTTCGGAGATCTCCTTTCTTTACTCTGGAAGCCATTTGAACTGCAATCGCCGATCTTTCAAGTGCACTTTGCTGCTTTAATTCTCAGAGTTCAGTCCAATGCTTCCTGCATTAGCATTTTACAAACTCGCATGAATCAAAATTCTTAGTTTTTAGAAAAAAAAAAAGCAAGCCGTACAATTTAAATCTATTCAAGAGGTGAATGCACCTTTAATTAGAGAAAATTCCCTTATGAGAGTCTGGAACATAATGCAAGATTTTCTCATCTTTGGGTATCTCGGAGCCAAGCTCTAAGATCGATGGCACATGGTTTGTCTTGATCACCAATCTTGCAACTGAAGTACAGCTCGTATGCTTTTTTTAAAAAGTCGAGTCATGGTGTGTCTTTGAGGCTTAAGCGTGTACTCGCCACAGATGTAGCAGAATGTATCACAGCTGTTGCGACATCGGTGAGCCATTTCTGCTGTCACAAATCATCCTATAGCAATGATTCATTAACTGGCTTACTAATTAAGTTACTTACATAGACAATACTATAAGAACGTTTAGAACAAACGCCAGGAAGTTCTTTTTCACCCAGAGGGTGGTGGATACATGGAACACGCTACCGGAGGATGTGATGAGCAGAAGCACGCTACAGGGCTTCAAAGAAGGTCTGGACAGGTACCTGGAAGACAAAGGGATTGAGGGGTACAGATAAGAGTAGAGGTAAGGTTATAGGGATAGGATTAGAGGTAAATTGTAAAATTAGTCAGAGACCACTGTTCAGGCAATAGGCCTGATAGGCCGCCGCAGGAGCGGACCGCTGGGCAAGATGGACCTCTGGTCTGCCTCAGTGGAGGCAACTTCTTATGTTCTTAACGAATGAACATAAGAACAGCCTTACTGGGTTAGACCAATGGTCCATCTAGCCCAGTATTCCATCTTTGCAGAGACCAATCCAAGTCACAAGTACCTGGCAAAACCCCAAATAGTAGCAGCATTCCATGCTACTGTCCCATGTCTGTCTCAACAGCTATGGACTTTTCCTCCAGGAACTTGCCCAAATCTTTTTTTTTTTTTTTTTAAATCAGCTACATCAAAATACACCTGAGCTGACAGACACGTAATGAAGATTATCCCTGTATGCGAACTGCTTTTATATAGCCTTCTCAGGCAGCATCTACCAAGCCCGTGTACAAGCATGCCCAGTCTGCATCATTTCCATGGACGTTATGCAACCTGCCGTGAATGCACGCCTGGGCATGCCCACACTATATCCAGCAAGGTATAATGTGAGAAATGGATCTATATTAAGAATTAGGCTAAGAATTAATTGCATTAGCCTGAAAGTATAACAAGAAATTGTACACATGTACTTTAAAAAAAAAATCTTTATTAAATTTTCAAATCTTATAAAAAGTGCATCATAACATACATGTCATATCCATAACAATTAAGCACTTATAAATATTCAGAATCAGTTTATCAATACCCAGAAATAGCCCTCTCCCTTCCCAACCATCAGAGAAAAGAACAAGGAATCATATAAAGATATACCCACCCTCCCATTCCTGGATGTGCAAGTATTATATTAGCAAAAATAAAACTACAACAGTTCTACAAAAGACGCCAATGGACCCCCACACTAATTTGAATATTTTTGTGCTCCCTGACAAATCAGCATTCATTTTTGTTGTTAAAAACGCTACGTGAAACATAATTTTAAATGTGATTTTCATGATCAGCAGCCAAAAATCTGTAAGATACACCCGAAAGTGTTGAAGAAGCAAAAACCTATTTGCCCAGGGTTATCAGTTTTCCTAAACTTCCTTTTGTTACAGCAAAAGACACTGTAAGGAGACTTTATTGGTTCCAGAGGAATCTACTCCTCCAGTAACTCAGGCTTATTATTTGTTATCAGCAAAAGAAGTGCTGCTTTCGGCTCAAGGAAATCGTGACCCAGAAATGGATTGTTGAAATGTGTCTGAAATCTTGGAGGCCTCCGATTCTGAATCTAGCTCTTGTTACTCTGGTGATAACATTAGTCTTGCCTTTAGACTGTGACTGGTTACTTAAGAGTCTTTTTTGAGAAAAGAGATGTTTTATTTCCGGGATCTCAGGTCAGGATATTTCCTGACCTCATCAAAGAAGCCCAGAAAAGGCAAAAAGGATTTTTGCTACTTAGACCAGCTCTTCTTCAATTAGGAGCACTTTTCTTTCTAAATTCTCCCTGAAAGGGTATTTTAAAGTTGCAGTCAGTGAAATAAGTTTTCTTTGACCCTTCACAGCTTTTGGCTTTTATTAACAGTAAAAGAGGCATCCCTAGCTCATTGGGGAGAGAGGCAGTTTGAAGTCTGAATATTTGGTTCATAGACATAATCGCGGAAGACAAAGGCGCACGCCGACAACTGAGCGCAAGATGGAGGTGCGCGCCGAAGAAAATTACTGTTTTTAGGGGCTCCGACGGGGTTTTTTGTTGGGGAGCCCCCCCCACTTTACTTAATACAGATCGCGGCGGCGTTGTGGGGGGTTTGGGGGGTTGTAACCCCCCACATTTTACTGGAAACTTCACTTTTTTCCGAAAAACAGGGAAAAAGTGAAGTTTTCAGTAAAATGTGGGGGGTTACAACCCCTCAAACCCCCCACAACGTGGCGCGATCTGTATTAAGTAAAGTGGGGAGGTTCCCCCCCACACCTCCCCCCATCGGAGCCCCTAAAAACAGTAATTTTCTTCAGCGCGTGCCTCTGCGCTGCGCTCAATTGTCTGCTCGCGCCTTTGTCCTGGCGCGCTTTTGACCTGACACCAAATATTTAGTTGATGAAGAGATGTGCATCATGGCACCTTTTTCCTTTGTTTATTATAGTGTAAAACTGTTTTTCCTTTCAGTTTTCTGCTTGTTTTCTCCCCCCACAGTGTCATGGACTGGATATAAGTTAATATTTTCCTTTTGTTATTGCTTAGGATTACCGGATGTCTGTGAAAACCCGGATATGTCCTCTTTTTAAGAAGACTGTCTGGGTGCCCGGAGAGATTTCCAAAACCCATCAGTTTGTCCGGGTTTTGGAAGTCCCCGAGCTCGGGGTTGAGTCAGGAGGGCCTCTGCCCATGCGCCTACGTCGATGCAATGACATTACAGTACCGTGTCAAAATCTGTGCACGCACAGAGGTCATTCAGACATGGCCCTGAGCTCGGGGAGGTTCATGTGGGGCGTGGCTAGGGTGTAACAGGGCGGAACCTTGGGCAAACTTAGGTGTCCCTACACGTCACCTTAGACCCACGAAAACACCTACAGTGTAGGCCGCCTGCCTCGGGTAGTTTTGTTGTGGGTTTTTTTTTTTTTTTTTGCAAAAATGTACGTCCCAATTGGCTGATAGACAGCGATAGGATACGTACCACTGCCTACAATCAGGATGCCCATTTATAGAATCAATTCCTTAGTGCCTGAGGAAGAACAGGGTGAGGGGTAGGGAAAGGCACTGAGCCGAAAAGACAGAAACATAGAAACATGATGACAGATAAAGACCAAATGGCCCATCTTGTCTGCCCATCCACACTAACCATTATCTCTTTCTCTCTCCGAGAGATCCCATGTGCCTATTACATTACATTAGTGATTTCTATTCCGCTTGTGCCTTGCGGTTCTAAGCGGATTACAAGTTAGAAGACTGGACATTTCCAGTAGCATTGCAGTACATGTAATCAAGAAGATATCCAGTTACAATTATTAGTCTGGACTTTTCCAGGAGAAATTGATAGCAGGTAGTAGATAGTGATAGGTTGTTTAGACGAATAGAGATAATACTGTCCGGGTGTTGCTGGTGGAGGTGATGGAGGTGGTCATGAGAGCATTTTCTAATACTTTTGTGAGGTTATGATGATGGGAAGTGTTTTTTGAAGAGATGAGTTTTGATTTCTTTTCGGAATACTTTAATGTCTGTTGATTTGGTCAGTAGATTGGTGATGGTAGTATCGATCTTTGCTGCCTGTGTCGCTAAAAGGCTGTCGTATAGTTTCTTTCGTCGTGTTCCTTTGAGAGGGGGGTGAATGAATAGGCTCTGAGTTCTCCTTAGTCTGTGTGAGAGGTTACGGTGTAGTCTGTTGTTTAGGTAACTGGGGGCTGTTCCATGTATTACTTTGTATAGTAGACAGTAGAATTTGAACTGGGATCTTGCTTTTATTGGTAGCCAGTGTGAGTCTAGGTATGCTTTGGTGATGTGGTCATATTTGCCGAGTGAGTATATGATTCTGAGGGCTGTGTTCTGAACTGTCTGTAATTGTTTTATCATGTAGTTTGGGCATGACAGGTATAGGCTGTTACAGTAATCTACAATACTTAGTACTAGGGATTGTACTAATATCTTGTATTGATCTTTGTTGAAGAATTTTCTTATTTTTCTTAGGTTACGTATTGTGGAGAAAGCTCTTTGGATGATTTTGTGGATTTGAGACTGCATTGTGCAATTTCTGTCTAGTTGTATTCCCAGGATCTTGAGTGTACTTTGCATTGGGTACTTGATTGTATTTAATTCTAGTTCTGTGAGAGATGGTTTTTTTTCCTTCTCTAGTAGTAGGAATTTAGTTTTTTCCGAGTTCAGTTTTAGTTTATGACTTGACATCCATTTTTCTACCGTTTCCATTATTATTTTCAGGTGGTTTGTGGATGATGGGTTTTGAATATTAAAGGGGAGGAGGATGGTTATGTCATCCGCGTAGCTGAATGATACTGTGTTTAGGGCGTCTAGGGTTATGCCTAGGGATGCTATGAAGAGGTTAAATAATATGGGTGATAATGGTGATCCTTGTGGTACTCCACATGGGTTTGACCATGGGTCGGATATGTGCTCTTTTGATTTGACTTTGTATGTTCGTGTTTTGAGGAAGCTTTGGAACCATTTGTGAACATTACCTGAGATTCCTATTGCGTCTAATGTCTGGAGTAGCGTGTGATGGTCAACTAAGTCGAATGCCGCAGAAAGATCGAGTTGAATGAGAAGCAGCTTGTTTCCTTTGCTGAGGTGTTGTCGGACAATGTCTAATAGTGATACCAGTAGAGTTTCTGTGCTATGGTTGGATCTGAATCCGGATTGTGTTGGATGTAGTATGTGATGGTCTTCAAGGTAGTTGGAGAGGTGTTGTGCGACAAGGCCTTCTGTTATTTTAATGTATAGTGGGATTGAAGCGATTGGTCTATAGTTTGCAGGATTATCTATAGGACCTTTGGGATCTTTTAGGATAGGTGTAATTATGATTTCTCCTAATTCCGGTGGGAAATGACCTTCGCTTAATGTTGTTTGAATCCATAGTGTGAGGCTAGCTTTAAATTTGATGGAAGCTGTTGCTAGTAAGTATGAGGGACAGTTGTTCAAGTCACATGAGGATTTGCTGTATTTTTTGTAAAGCCTATCCAAGTCTGACCATTGTATCTTTGGGAAGTTTGTCCATATCCTGTCTGCTGGGATTGCTTCATCTGTTTTGGGATTGATTCGTATTTCTTCTATGTTGATTCTTGAGTTGTTGAATATGGATCTGGTTGTGATGATTTTGTGTTTGAAATGATCCGCTAATTGGGTGGCTGTGGGAGTTTGGTTTCCTTGGGTGGCGAGAAATGGTTTGGTATCAGTGAGATTTCTTACGATGTCAAAAAGTATTCTTGTGTCTGGTTTTTCGGTGCTGATGAGTTTGGAGTAGTAGTTTTTTCGTTTTTCCTTCAGTTTGGTATTGTATTGTTTGATTAGGATTTTCCATTCATCTTTGATGTGATTGTGTTTTTGTTTTTTCCATGTCCTTTCTAATTGTCTACATTTTCTTTTTAGTTGTAGAAGTTCGTCGTCGTTCGTCGTCGCCTATCCCAGGCCCTCTTGAATTCAGACACAGTCTCTGTCTCCACCACCTCTTCCGGGAGACTGTTCCATGCATCCACCACCCTTTCTGTAAAAAAGTATTTCCTTAGATTACTCTTGAGCCTATTGCCTCTTAACTTCATCCTATGCCCTCTCATTGCAGAGTTTCCTTTCAAATGAAATAGACTCAACTCATGCATATTTACATTACGTAGGTATTTAAACGTCTCTATCATATCTTCCCTCTCCTGCCTTTCCTCCAAAGTATACAGATTGAGATCTTTAAGTCTGTCTCCATATGCCTTACATGAAGACCACACACCATTTTAGTAGCCTTCCTCTGGACTGACTCCATCGTTTTTATATCTTTTTCAAGGTGTGGCCTCTAGAATTGTATACAATATTCTAAATGAGACCTCACCAAAGTCTTATACAGGGGCATCAATACCTCCTCTTTCCTACTGGCCATACCGCTCCCTATGCAACCTAGCATCCTTCTAGCTTTCGCCATCACCTTTTCAACCTATTTGGCCACCTTAAGATCATCCCGCTCTTCTGTCGTGCACATAAGTTCTTCACCCCCTAAACTGTACCATTCCCTCGGGTTTTTACAGCCCAAATGCATGACCTTGAATTTCTTAGTATTAAATTTTAGTTGCCAAATTTCAGACCATTCTTCTAGTTTCGCCAGTGGTGGTGGGGGAAGTTGTCTGTATGCATTTGGGAATTCTGTCCAATGGGACACCCTCTTCAGTTGTGAAAACCCTGTAAAGCGCAGAAGCGGCTGTGCAGAAAAAAAAAGATAAGTTCTCCACCGACAGTCGTGAAAAGCTTTAGCTTCCTAAATGATACAAACAGGACTGCGCTGCATGGAAACCAAAGCAGCCGTTTGTTCAGAAGCTACATGATTACTGTGCAGTGAAAATCATGGCTTATGATGGTTTTGCAAATTTAAGAAATCAGCAGGATGCCTTCTAATACAGCTGGCTAAAACACATTTGGCTTCTTGGTGGGGTGGTTTTTTCTGTTTTCCCTAAAGCAAGTTGACCTACTAATGAGAAGCCATCGAAAACCAACGGTTACTGGTTAACAGTAACATAAGCAATCCTTGTGCTGCCAGAAGAAACCACATAAAAGAGCCGAGTGTGTGTGTTTTGGAGATAGAGGGGGGGGGGGGAGCTGGAGGGGAGGATGCTGATGCCGCTTGCTCTCGTGCGTGCTGTGATTTGTGGGCGAAGAGTGATGACATCTCCCTCTGGACCAATCAAAACGAGCCTGTCAACTTTAGCCAGGTGGGATCAGTTGCAGCTAAGAGCCTGAGCTCCCGGAGCAAACGCCACAAGCCTCCTTCCCTCTAACGCAAAAAGAGCAGGCGCAGGCGAGCTGCAGGAAGCTGTGAAGATGGCAAAGCCTGACTCATTCCACTTACAGCAGGTAGGCACATGAAGGAACAGCATTGCACAGCTCTTTCATTTCATTTTTTTTTTTTCATTTTTATTTATTATTTGATCTGCACTAAAGAGAATTCGTGTTATTTAAATCACAACTGCATCGGGCTTATGAGTTTTGCTTTCTGAACTGGGGGGGGGGATCCAAGTTTTCCTTGGCTTAGGCTGCAAACGAGCTGTGCAAACCGGTTGCGGGCTCTGCAGAAGTCTGAATTAATGCCCTGTCATCTGGCTTCGTGAGTTTGACCTGCCCTTGTGCTCTGTTACCTCCACAGGTAATATCCCTGGTGACTTTTGCCATCGGAGTGCACGTTTGTTTGGGATTTACAGCGCATCGATTTAGAAGGTCAGAAGACTGGGACGACGGCCCACCACCCTCAGGTAAATTGACTTTTAGCCTAAGCGGCTGCAAAGGGGTATAGCAGCCGGCCACGTACTTCTGGGGCGGGGGGAGGGGACACTCCAGAGTATTCTGCCAAAGCTGCAGAGTTATACGTCCTAAGTTGGAGGGAGTGGAATCCTGTTAGATGCAAGAGATCCTAAAAAAAACAGAAAAGCTGATGCTGTCTGCCCGTCCATCTTTCTGCAGTTAGGAGGTTCTTAAAGGCAGGACGTCTTGTGACGTAATTGTTGGACTGCAGAGGGTGTGTGTGTGTGTTTCTAACAATAATAAGGATTTATTTTGAATGCAACCTTTTCCATCTCTTTCTTAGAAATGCTTATGTAATGCTGTACAATGCATGAAGTAAAAGAATTGAAAGGGATTGTGTTCTTTGTACCGTTTAATAGCCTGCAAAATGTTCTTTCATTGTTAGCTGAGTAATTGGTATTCTGCATTTCCCAAACTAGTGACTGTTGGGTTTTTTTTGTTTTTTTTTAAACAAACAGAAGTTTTGCTGTAAGATGCCTTCACAGTGTGTTGCTACTGCAAACATCTATTAAAGGTCTGGTCTCTCCTACTTTTAGCATGGATTCGACCTGACAGCTAATGGTTTACAGATCACAAATGGCCAAGTGGGCAGTGAATAGCAGGTGTTAAGGAATGGTTAATGATGTCAAAGGGAGTTGAGCAAACACACAGAACCAAAAGACAGCACATTGCTGTTTGGATAGGTCTCTCGGTTCTGCCTTGGCTGTGATGAAAGAAGCTGACCCACAAAGCTTGAAAATGTGTTTTCTTCAACTCTCTCTTTATCAACTTGTAAAGTGAAGGAAGACAAAATGAACTTTAAAATAAAAAAAACTCTATTTAATTCCGATCCAAGGAATGTCAATTCAAACTATGCACTTAAAAATACTTTGAAGGATATGTAGAAAGTTTTTATTTTTTCCAATAATGAATATTGTCTTAGTGCATGTTAACTTGGATGTTTTTATATATATTTTTTGTAGTTTAGAGAGAGATTTGACATGGCTTTAGGGCAGGGATCTCAAAGTCCCTCCTTGAGGGCCGCAATCCAGTCAGGTTTTCAAGATTTCCCCAATGAATATGCATTGAAAGCAGTGCATGCACATAGATCTCATGCATATTCATTGGGGAAATCCTGAAAACCCAACTGGATTGCGGCCCTCGAGGAGGGACTTTGAGACCCCTGCTTTAGGGTATTTTTTTGTTTGGTTCTTGTAGCTCCATTTTGCAGACTTTAGGTTTAAGCCTGTTCTGGGGCTTCTTTTACAAAGGTGCGTTAAGGGGCCTTAACGCGCGGAATAGCGTGCGCTAGCCGCTACCGCCTCCTCTTGAGCAGGCGGTAGTTTTTCGGCTAGCGCGCGCTAATCCGGTGCGTGCGCTAAAAACGCTAGCGCAGCTTTGTAAAAGGAGCCCATAGGCTAAACCCAAGAACAGGAGGACCTTGGTCTTAAGCCATTGGAGAATGTGATATTTTTGATTGCTTGCCAAATTTTTAGGAGTGGATGACCACCAACGGGCAGAACTACTGTGCTTATTGGCAGATGTGATTTGTCACGGTAGCTGTGAAATACACTAATAAAATGCTTTGCGTTTTAAGTTTTTGAGATTTGTGACACCCATGGGCTATCCTAATGGTCTAAGACAGTGTTCCTCAACTCGGTCCTGGAGTACCCCCCTTGCCAGCCAGGTTTTCAGGATATCCACATTGAATTTGCATAAACTTGATTTGCATACACTGCCTCCATTATACCCACATTTCTTTCATGCATAGTCATTGTGGATATCCTGAAAACCTGACTGGCAAGGGGGGTACTCCAGGACCGAGTTGAGGAACACTGGTCTAAGCTGACAGCTAACAGCCATTAATCTCTCTTGAGGATAGCAAGGAAACGTTTTTTTAAAAAAACAATGTCAGGAAATCCAAAGCAAATAATGGAAAGGAGAGAAAATGACACGGGTTCATGTTTCAGTGTGATAGCAGATAAAGGTGCTGAGTCTGGATTATCCAGTGTTTTGAAAACATGGAATATGTCGTAGAATAGCCTGCTTTTCTGGTATATTTATTTCTTCAATTTTGTTTTCTATCCTGTTGTCCTTAAAGAGCTCAGAATGGGTCTCGGGTTAAACATACGTAATTTCAGTGTTAGATTATTAGTTTTGTAACACCTTTCTCTACAAGCAGGAGCTCAGCCTAGGCATGACCTGATGTGATTAGAGCAGGGGTGTCAAAAGTCCCTCCTCGAGGGCCGCAATCCAGTCAGGTTTTCAGGATTTCCCCAATGAATATGCATGAGATCTATTAGCATACATTGAAAGCAGTGCATGCAAATAGATCTCATGCATATGCATTGGGGAAATCCTGAAAACCTGACTGGATTGCGGCCCTCGAGGAGGGACTTTGAGACCCATGGGTTAGAGCAACAGCCTGAGAATCAGAGTTTACATTTCACTTTCCCCACTGACAAAGCCTTGTGACTTTGGGGCAAGTCTCTTTACTTCCCAACTTGTCTTAGGTAGCCCATGTGATATTTTAAACAAGTTCATTGTAGAATCCTTGCTGGTGGGTGCTGAAGTAGGTAGATACTAATGCTATAAATGAAATGCATGTATTAATATGTGTTCAATAACTGTCATATTATATGACCTTTCTAAAACATATTACATGCAGTGCCTCTGAAAGCTTATTTACACATTTTGCTCTCTTTCTGTACTGTTTTCACTACAAAGGGCCCCAGTACATTTGAACCTCGTAGCACACTCCAGCCCTCTACCACCACTCATTGGAGGGCGTGAATCGTACACTACCATCTTGCTGCTATTATTACTAATTTTTTCTAAAGTGCTATCCATGCAAGAGAATGCAGTTTCTATGGCGCAAGGTCTGTCTAGTCAAGACAAGCACACATGACAGATTCCTCCTCAAATATTCAAGATAGGTGTTCCCTGTGGTGATAAATTAAAACTGAGTAAGGGACTACTACTGCTACTTTATCTTTTTTATAACACTGCTAGACGTATGCAGTGCTGTACATATTATACTGTATACAGGTACTCTTTTTGCCCCCAATGAACTCACAATCTTAAGGTGTTTTTTTTTTTTTTTGTACCTGGGGCAATGAATTAAGGAAGGCCCTGATGCACAACGCTCAGACACCAAAGTAAAAAATACCGTGGTGGGAGCAATTTTTTTTTTCTTCACCGGGTGATTCTCAGCAAATTATATGCATGCTATTTGTGCAGAGCAACCCAGGTAAAAGGGGGAGGAGCTGTGTCTGGCACTTATTCAGAAGAGCAGTCGCTAGGCAGAGCTCCTCCTCCTGCCTGAAGCCGCCGTTCTCCTTCCCTCTGGACAGCTGATGGCAGCTCTGGAGCTGCGATCAACGAGCTGGCATAGCGGCAGCCGCTGGCTCAGTTGATTCATGGTTTCCCCTGCCAGCTCCGGAGCTGCAAATCAGCTTAAAAAAAAAGGGTGCAGCTATTGTGCATATGTTGTGTAAGTGCACAACACACACACAACAGCTGTGTCCTTTAAAAAAAAAAAAAAAGCCAGCCACAGCTGCGCCATCAGCCCCTGCTCTCCCAGCTGGCTCCAACAAATTTTTATTTTTTTTGTATTAATGAACGCTGCTGGTGTGCGAGGCACACAATGCATACACAACACACAAAGGAAAGCTACTGGCAGGTCCAGACCTGCTGGAAAATTTTGCCTGGTAAAAGGGAGTGGGGGACATTCCCTTTTGCACGTGCAAAAGAGAGCTCACTTAAATACTAATGAACGCCTTACGATGCATTTGCATAGGGTTCTCGGTGGCTGCTATGAGGATTGGTAGCAGTCGCGGAGAAGAACCCTTTTGTGCATCAGGATGAGATCTCCCGTGGCAGTAAGCTGCTTTAACAAGTCTTACTGCCATGGAAGGCATTTGTGCATTGGGACCTAAGTGACTTGCCCAGAGTCACAAAGCAGAGAATTTCACGGGGATAAACTTGTCGTTTTGTGTCTGTCCCTGCCCCATTCCTGTAAGCTTTGCCTTAACCACACAAGCCTCGAACACCTATGAAGTGTTTGAGGCTTGTTCAGATGAGGATAGAGCTTGCAGGAATGAGGCAGGGAAAGGAAAAGAACTCGCCGGGATGGGACAGGAAAATGACTTCTTACGGCGACGATGAAAAATTTCTCCCCGTGTCATTCTCTATCTCAAAGAACTGCAGTGGGAATCGAACCCTGTTCCTCAGGATCTTAGGCTACTCCTCCATTCCCAAGGGACCTGTTGTCCCTTGTTTGTTTGTTACACAATCTTATATCTGAAAGTTTCAAGGATTAGATTTTGGTGCAGGCTCTACAAGTCATTCAAAAGTCATTTGTTTTGTGATGTGTAGGAATTTTGATATGTAGTATACGTGTTTTAAATAAACAATACTGGGATTTTAGTGCCGGCACCTAGGAGCTGGAATTGAAGCAAGAAGCCATCTTGATTTGACTTAACTTGACCTGTCACAGTATCGGTGACGACATAAACCAAGACTGTGGTCTGAAGGCAACTTTCTTTGGTAAAAGTTAGTTTGCTTGGTTACTCGTGAGTGCAGTAGGTTTCCATAAGTGATTTCATAGTTTATATTTTCTCGACTTGTGAGTCATATAAACACCTGGTTTCATTTATTTTCAGTAATAAGAAAACTCTTGTCTTCTGTACAAAACATTTATTCACATTCCTTTTATCCTTTCATAGATAGCTCTAGTACTTTGGTTGATTTCACCAGTGAAAACATGACTCTGCATTACATGTGTAAAATCTCTGAAGCGGAATGCATATTTTGTTTTCTGACACGCACAAAAATCTCTCTTTTTTTAAAAAAAAAAATTTGCCTTTTTTTTTTTGCTTTCATACTTGATTTGGAGCAATAAATGAAAGTGGATGGTAGCTATTCACGTTCCCGTATTTACATCTTTCCTTGGCTTGGAAACTGTACTGCTTTCATCCAAATGCTACTTTGTGAGTACTGCTTTTCTCTATGCCGGGTTCTTTCTAGGTCATGCGTAATGCAAATGAGCCTTTTGAAGACGGGCACAACACTGCAGTATTAAAAAGAGCTGGAATAGTGTGTCTTGCTTCTAAACGCTGTCAACCCACATAAGATTAGGGCTCTATTGGTTGGTTGTGTAGTAAACATATTTATTTATTTGGATTTTATTCGCACTTTTTTCGGTAGCAGTTCAAGGCAAGTTATATTCAGATGCAGTATTTATTTCCCTATCCCTAGAGATCTTACAATCTAAAGGGCCCTTTTACTAAGTTGTGGTTTAAAAAAAACCCCAAAAACATTTAGCATGTTCTGTCATGGGACTTTACCTATATGAAGAACATTTTTTAACGTGACAGTAAAATGGGGTTTCATCTTTTTTTTTTTTTCTGTTCTCAGGCTTGGTTTTCCCCCTCCTCTATTACAGAGGTGCCCACACTTTTTTTGGCTTGTGAGCTACTTTTAAAATGACCAAGTCAAAATGATCTACCAACAATAAAATTTTAAAAAACACAAAGCACACTGTACGCAGAGAAAATGTTAATGATCATTTGTATTCGGGGTCAAGGCAGATGACTTTAAAATATGCAATGTCACCTCAGTAACAACTATACAAAAATAGACAAATATAACCCCTCCCCTTTTATGAAACCTCGATAGCGATTGGCTGGCCCAGAACTTCCTCTCCGACATCATTGACATTGGAGGTGAAGGCTTGTGGGTCTGGCGCTTGTACGCGCCTGGCCTGGCTTGGGGAGGCAGGAAGAACAAGATCGCAAAGGCAATGTGATTGACTCGCGTTGCCTTTGCGATCTACTGGTTGATCGCGATCGACCATTTGGGCACCCCTGCTCCAATTAGTTATGCCATAAATGTTATGGCAAAAATAACACAGGAACACATCTCCTATTTAGCAGGAGCTAAGTGCTCCCACATTAACCCTGCATTATCCAAGTAGCATGCGCTAATCTTAACGCGCTAGCCAGATAATGCTTCCACACCCATGACATGCCCCATCTTAAAAAAAGGCATAAAAAATTCAATGCACAGTTTGGGGGGAATTCAAGGGGCAGGTGACCCATCAAAAGCGCACCGGACATTGGCGCACTGACATTTCTACCCTGACATTCATGCGCAGGACAAGTGCATGCAGCCCTATTACTTACTCTTTCTGCTCTGAGGGGGGTGGGGGAGAACCCCCCCTCTAAACTTAAAACTCACTTGCGACTGCATTTACAAGCCATTTCTTGCTCTGAGGAGGGGTGTGTGGGGGAACCCCCCTAAAAAAACCTCATGCTCTCGTTCGGGGGAGGGGGTGTTCAACCCCCCCCCCCCCACTATACTTACAATGGAGGCAGTGTGTGCAAATCAAGTTTATGCATATTCATTGTGGATAGCCTGAAAACCTGACTGGCAAGGGGATACTCCAGGACCGAGTTGAGAAATGCTGCTCTAAGGTCCCCTTTATCAAACTGCGTTAGGGTTTTTTTTAAAATCGCAGGTCGCTGTGGTAAAAACTCTGACGCTCGTAGGAATTCTGTGAGCATCGGAGCTGTTATTGCAACGGCCTGCAATAAAAAACCTTAACGTAGTTTGATAAAAGGGGCCTAAATTGGTTAGCACCCCCTGATCGTACTTCTTCAAGCCATATATCAATATTACTTCAGTATTCTGAATCAGCTTCAATCTAGTAATATTTTTCTTGGTAGTAGCTACACAGACAATATTACAATAGTCCAGAAGGCTTAATTTGTTCAGATGGTTAACTCGTACTACTGTATTACTACTTGACTTGTACTATCGCCTACCTCGGTGGTTCTCAAACCTATCCTAGGGGACCCTCAGCCAGTCTGACTTTCAGGATATCCACAAAGAATATTCAAAACAGATATTTGCATGCACTGCCTCCATTGCATGCAAATTTCTCTCATGAATATTCATTAAGGATCTCCTGAAACTCGACCTGACTGGGGATCCCCCTGGACAGGTTTGAAGACCGTTGGCCTAACATATATAACCGACAACTTGTTGCATTGTTTAACCTGTAGCACCGCCAAACTTATTTTGCCAACTAACATACCCTGACAACATCACCACCAAGTCATTCTTCACTTAAGTAAAATAATGATGAAATCGTGGGTAGGAGGAGTAGGTCTGCTGCTTATAATACTGATAGGACAATTGATAGAAGGCACAATAGCAAATAGACCTATACCCATAATAATCTCTAACAGGATCCATCAAGATTACAGAACAAAATTCACGCACAACAATGTATACACCAGATTCCTCAACACAATACCTAGGCAGATAGAAGTCCTAACTGGTAATAAACACCACAAAAAAAACCAGAAAACCGCAGAGCATTAAATAATCTAAGATCACATACCTCCGAAAACAAACTCCTTCCTCCCAATACCATGTTACTACATTAATGCAAGATCCCTAATAAACAAAATGGTGTTGCTCAGAGACTGGTTGACACAAGATCAACCAGGCCTACTACTGGTAACAGAAACCTGGTTGCAAAAGATGAGTCGGTAATAAGGGACCTCCTGCTTTATGACTACAAGTTACTACATATAGGGTTACCAGACATCTGGGAAAATGAGGACTGTCTGGGCTCCTGAATGGACTTTCCAAAACCCAACATTTATCCGGGTTTTGGAAAGCCCCTACAACAGGGCTGCCCAAGCCTGGTCCTCGAGATCTACTGGCAGGCCAGGTTTTCAGGATATCCACAATGAATATGCATGAGAGAGATTTGCATATCAAGAAGGCAGTGCAGGCAAATCTCTCTCATATCCATATTCAGTGTGGATATCCTGAAAACCTGGCCTGCCAATAGATCTTGAGAGAAATTTGCCTGCACTGCCTTCTTGGTATGCAAATCTCTCTCATGCATATTCATTGTGGATATCCTGAAAACCTGGCCTGCCAATAGATCTCGAGGACCAGACTTGGGCAGCCCTGCCCTACAAGCTCCGGCCACATCTGGAGGGCCTCTGAGCATGTGCGGATGAAGTCGCACGTATCTGTGCATGCTCCAGGCCTTCCAGACGTGGCCGGAGCTCTTAGTAGAGAGGAGGTTTCCTGGGGACGGGGCTGGAGGGCAGAACGGGGTGGGGTCAGGTGTCCTGGATTCTCTTTTTTTAATATGGTAACCCTATACATATATGTAGAATGGAATAAAAAGGAGGAGTAGCAATTCATATAATTTTTTTTTTTTTTTAACATCGCCACAAACAAATTCGTATCAGAATCACTAGAACTTATAGACTGTGATATAAAAGACCCATCTGTAAAAGAGACATTACTCTGCGTTGTATACTATTTCCCGCCAGAAGCCAAGGAAAACTTCAGTACATTCATGACCAATCTAATGCTACAGGACAATACGACTCGTAATAGTAGGAGACTTAAATATACATATAGACAAGAAAGAAGACAAACATAACTATTGAATTTTCCTCCTTCTTAGAATACATAGATCTAGAAATCCTGTCCTTCCAAAAAAACTCGCAAGAAAAGCCACCAACTAGATTTCTGAATAAGCAACAAAATTTTTTTAAAAAATGAGTTGAAAATAGTATACCAAAAATAGCCCCAACTTGATATGGTCAGACCGTTACCTGTCGCACTTCACCATAACTTTGAGCACTTTAAATAGAATTTGGGGGGCAAGTGCGCATTTCAAAAGGCCTCTAAGTTTGGACTGGAGATAGTAGAAGGTTGAGTGACATGCTCAAAATCATAAAAAGCAGTAGCATGATTTGAACTGAGTTTCCCTGTCAGCCCAGTACTCGAACCACTAGGCTACTTCGTAATGTTCTGCTGAGGAGTTAACAGCATAAGAATAGCCTTATTGGGTCAGACCAATCATCCATCTAGCCCAGTGTCCTATCTTCACGATGGCCAAACCAGGTCACAAGTACCTGGCAAAAACCCAAATAGCAACATTCCATGCTACCGATCCAGGGTAAGCAGTGGCTTCCCTGATGTCTGTCTCCAATAGCAGACTATGGACTTTTCCTCCCAGGAAATTGTCCAAACCTTTTTTTAAAACTAGCTATGTTTAATCAGTCTTACCATATTCTCTGGCAATGTATTCCAGAGCTTAACTATTCTGAGTGAAAAAGATATTTCCTCCTATTAGTTTTAAAAGTATTTCCCTGTCACTTCACGTGTCGTCCCCCCTAGTCTTTGTAATTTTTGACGGAGTAAAAAATTGATCCACTTGTACCCGTTCTACACCACTTAGAAATCTAATCTCTTTAGTCTTTCCTCATTCAAGAGGAGTTCCCTCCTCACTCTTCTTTTGAACTTTTTCTAGTTCCACTATATCTTTTGAGATGACCAGAACTGACTTATGTACAGTAAATGATTTGTTTTCAGTTTTTGGGTAAGTCTCCTTTTGAATTCATCCATTTAAGAAGTAAATAGCTAATTTTATCCTTTTCCCCCCCCCCCCCAATTTGAGTGTTGGTGAAATCTGTACTTTTTTGCCCTGAAGAAGAGTATAACATACAATATTTAACATTTTTGTGGTGGTTTTAATTTTGCTGTGCTAAAGTGGTTTATTTTAAAGCAATTTAGAATACTTTTTTTTGGTGCATATCATAAACTAACTCCTTTTTCTAGAAGCAATGATTTCAGCATACTGTCATACTCTTCCCAGTACCCCAAGTCTCCACCCTAGAAATCAAGTATCAAGCATAGCCAGGAGCAGAATCTACTTCCTTCCATCTCTCCATCTTCTGCTTCCTTTCCCTTCTCTCCCTCCCTCCTCCATGGTCTGTCATCAATTTCTTCTCACTCCTCTCTTTTCTTTGCTGTCCCAGCCCTCACCCCATGGTCTGGCATCTGTGTCCTTCCCTTCTATCTCTCTCTTCTTCTCTGCTTCCCTTCCCTTCCTTCCCCATGGTCTCTCCTTTCCCTGGTGGTCCTTCTTTCTTCATTCCTCCCTTCCAATTTGACAATTTTCTCCTTTATCCCTTCCTCCCTTCAACCCGGTGCAACATTTCTCGTTCCTTTCTCTCTACCGCTTGTAAGTTTCAGGTCACCAACAGCATTAATGAATTGAACACGCTGCCTCTGGTGAACCCAGAAGCTTTCCCTCTGCTTCAACTTCCTGTCCTCATAGAGGCAGCATGTTCCACTCATTAATGCTGTTGGCGGCCCGAAGCTTGCAGACCATAGCATGGAGAGACCAGACTCTGGACTGGAGCACCCCTGATGAGCTGCACCTAGGGCAGACAGGCCGCCCCACCCTTGGTATACCACTGTAGTAGTAGTAGTACATCTGCGGCCACATGAGGTTAGGGTTACCAGACGTCCGGGAAAACTTGGACATGTCCTTTTTTAGAGGGCTGTCTGGGGACCCGGATGGGCTTTCTAAAACCCGACAGTTTGTCTGGGTTTTGGAAAGCCCCACTGAGCTCCGTCCGCATCTGGAGGGCATCTGAGCATGCGCTGATGACCTCGCACACATCCGTGCATGCTTCAGATGCGGCCGGAGCTTGTTGAGAAAGAAGAGAGGAGGTTTGTAGGAGCGTGGCTTGAGGCTGAACTAGGAGGGGCTGGGGCAGAATGAGGCCGAGCTGAAGGCGGAACTGGGCGGGGCAGAAAGGGGAGGGCCCAGAGGCATGGCCATGTGCACAGATTTTTGTGACCAAAAAATGGTAACCCTATGTGGGGTTCCAAAAATATTGAGGGTGCTTGGGCACTCATAAAGCTGGTGCCTATGGATACATGTGCATAGTTGTCTTGATTTGTCCTTGTCAATTTCAGGGCACAGGCCAAAGAAAGTCTGCCTGGCACTGGCTTTGCTTCCTATTTACTAGAGTTGCCATCTAACCACCATGAAGTTTGTTTAGATCCATTCTTTTTTGTTACAGGATTCTGTTGCGTCTTATCCCAAACATTTTTTTTGAATTCTATTATCACTGCCACCTCTATAGGAGAGTATTCCAGGTATCTACAGCCCTCTCCTGTGTTCACTATCCCCCTAATGCTATGAGCTTATGTGTGCAATTTGTGCTCAGAAGTTATAGAAGTGTCAATTGCGCACTTAATTTAATAATAATTTTTTTTTAATTGGCGTTAACTAATTATTGGCTATAACGGTTGGCACTAATTAGCATAAGAACATAAGAATAGCCTTACTGGGTCAGACCAATGGTCCATGAAGCCCAGTAGCCCATTCTCACGGTGGCCAATCCAAGTCCCTAGTACCTGGCCAAAACCCAAGAAGCAGCAATATTCCATGCTGCCGATACAAGGCAAGCAATGGCTTCCCCCATGTCTTTCTCAATAACAGACTTTTCCTCCAGGAACTTGTCCAAACCTTTCATAAAATCAGCTTTGCTACCTGCTCTTACCACATCCTCTGGCTACGTGTTCCAGAACTTAACTATTCTCTGAATTAAAAAAATTTTCCTCCTATTGGTTTTAAGAGTATTTCCCTGTAAACTGCATTGAGTGTTCCCTAGTCTTTGTAATTTTTGATGGAGCAAAAAATTGACCGGTTCTACTGCACTCAGGATTTTGTAGACTTCAATCATATCTCTCCCCCTCAGCCATCTCTTTTCCAAGCTGAAGAGCCCTAATCGTTTTAGTCTTTCCTCATACGAGAGGAGTTCCATCCCCTTTACCAGCTTGGTCGCTCTGCTTTGAACCTTTTCTAGCGTCATTACATCTTTCTTGAGATAAGGAGACCAGAATTGAACGCAGTACTCCAGATGAGATTGCACCATGGAGCGATACAGGGGCATTATAACATTCTTAGTCTTGTTAACCATCCCTTTTTTAATAATTCCTAGCATCCTGTTTGCTCTTTTGGCTGCCGCCGCACATTGGGTGGAAGGTTTCATTGTACTGTCTACAATGATACCAGGGACACAGGGAGCAGTGTAGGGTTTGAACCCACAACCTCAAGGTGCTGTAGCTCTAACCACTACGCCACATTCTCCTTGCATTTATATGAATTGAACCAGCATAAGTGCTCATGCCTAAAGTTACGTTCTCTCTCTAGATCAGTGGTATTCAACCCAGTGCTCAGGGACCACCGGGCCAATCGGGTTTTCAAAGTCTCTGTCATCCATATTCATTGTGGATATCCTGAAAACCCGACTGGCCAGGTGGTCCCTGAGGATTGGGTTGAATACCACTGCTCTAGATCAGTGGCTCCCAACCCTGTCCTGGAGGACTGCCAGCCAGTCAGGTTTTCAAGAAAGCCCTAATGAATATGCATGAAAGAGATTTCCATGTAATGAAGATGATAGGCATGCAGATCTGCCCCATGAAAACCTGACTGGCTAGTGGTCCCCCAGGCCAGGGTTGGGGACCACTGCTCTAGATGGTCTCACAAGTCTTTTAAGTAGATAGACTTAATTACCCGGATGATGACAAACATGAATTCTCAATCATAATCATTTGATTTAGCTCAGTTGTTGTTATTTTATAAAACTGTGCAACTATATAAATGAATATATACTTTTATGTAAGGAAAAAGGCCTCAGACACATCTCCTCCGCCCTTGATAATGAATTTGTTATCTGACGGGAATTGCGGTGTAATATATTCCTCACTGGCCTTAATTCGTCTCTACTTTTTATAGATGCATTATTTATTATTTTTACTCTTTATAAATGTTTTAACCTAAAGTTAAGCATGTAAATGCAGACTTATGTATTCTATATATATAGAGAGAGACCCCCCACATGACTTTCTGGTGGGCAGTCAGCTGCAAGTCCGGCCCTACCACGAAGTGCTTTGTGCCTACTTAGGGATGGCTGTGCTATACCAGTATGACTAGCAAGATTGACGGTGGTTTTATTGCACTGCTTTTGTGTGGCGGCAGGCCACTGCACACCTGTGCTCCCTACAACAGAAGTTTTTTTTCGTGGTGGTTGGGATGCGACAGGTGCAGCAGACAAAGGAAGAGTAGATGCTGGACTTCTGGGGGTGGGAGGCGATGAGAGGGAAGGTGAAAAGAAAAAGGAGTGGGAGGCGATGAGAGGGAAGGTGAAAAGAAAAAGGAGAGATACTGGACACCTGTCTGAGGGTGCGGGGCCTTCAGTCACCCCTGAGAGGAATGCACAGCTGAAGATTCACTTTTGCCTGATAACCTTGGTCTGACCCTGATCAGCAGAGCAGATTAATAAAATGATGATCAACCATCCAGCTACTGCCTGTGTTGATCCATGCTATTCATTTGATGCCGAAGCTCTTCCTCAGGATAGCATTTAAAAGGTTGAACTGCTCTTTGAAGTTGCCTATCCCATCTGTGCTCCTACCTCCCCATATAGTAACATAGTAACATAGTAGATGACGTCAGATAAAGACCCGAATGGTCCATCCAGTCTGCCCAACCTGATTCAATTTAAATTTTTATTTTTTTTTTTTTAAATTTTTTCTTCTTAGCTATTTCTGGGCAAGAATCCAAAGCTTTACCCGGTACTATGCTTGGGTTCCAACTGCTGAAATCTCTGTTAAGACTTACTCCAGCCCATCTACACCCTCCCAGCCATTGAAGCCCTCCCCTGCCCATCCTCTACCAAACGGCCATACACAGACACAGACCTGCAAGTCTGACCAGTAACTGGCCTAGTTCAATATTTACTATTATTTTCTGATTCTAAATCTTCTGTGTTCATCCCACGCTTCTTTGAACTCAGTCACAGTTTTACTCTCCACCACCTCTCTCGGGAGCGCATTCCAGGCATCTACTACCCTCTCTGTAAAGTAGAGGTTCCTAACATTGCCCCTGAATCTACCACCCCTCAACCTCAAATTATGTCCTCTGGTTTTACCATTTTCCTTTCTCTGGAAAAGATTTTGTTCAACGTTAATACCCTTCAAGTATTTGAACGTCTGAATCATATCTCCCCTGTCTCTCCTTTCCTCTAGGGTATACATATTCAGGGCTTCCAGTCTCTCCTCATACGTCTTCTGGCGCAAGCCTCCTATCATTTTCGTCACCCTCCTCTGGACCGCCTCAAGTCTTCTTACGTCTTTCGCCAGATACGGTCTCCAAAACTGAACACAATACTCCAAGTGGGGCCTCACCAATGACCTGTACAGGGGCATCAACACCTTCTTCCTTCTACTGACTACGCCTCTCTTTATACTGCCCAACATCCTTCTGGCAGCAGCCACTGCCTTGTCACACTATTTTTTCGCCTTTAGCTCTTCGGACACTATAACCCCAAGTAATTATAAACAAATCCTTAAGCTGTGCCATTCTTTGAGGGAGGGAAATAACTTATCTATAGTAAATTTCTTGTTGACTTTTGTATGCAAATAGATCTTATACATATTCACTGTGGAAATTCTGAATACCAGGCTGGTTTGTGGACCTCTGGGCTGGATTTGAAGACCCCCTGCCCTAGTGCCTCCACCCTGCTCAGTGTGCCATGGCTACCATAGGGGAGACAATAGAAGAGGAGTGGCTTCGACACCACAGTTTCCTTTGCACAGCCCTGCATTAAACCATTGGAAGTGGAGGAGTCTGGGAATGTGCATCAACAAGAGAAAATTCTAATATGGCTTGTGTTGAAAGCAAAGTAGTAAAATGGACATGGAGCAAAAGGCTGTTTACTACTTTAATAAATTTATGTTGTGATATGTACTTAAAACCTTAGAAACTTGGCTAAAGTACAAGACACCATTACCTACAACAGGTAATATAGAGAGGTATCGGGGATCTCAAGCGCTCACAGTTAAAAGCCCGATGTATGTTTCAAGGCTAATAACTACAATGTGAGCGATCATTGGTCCCATACACTCTCTAAGTTGTTTTATATATTATTTAATAATAATCTCATATGCCATGCTTTCTCATTGTGAGATTCAATATAGAAGTACTTAGCTTCAATGTATGATCTTGGCGACGGAAGATCTCCGTTTCGCTCCTATTGTTATACAGGAGCTTCGTCAGGACAGGCGCCACAGGCAGCACTGTAAATCAAACATATAGTTTCACAGAATATCACTAATTTATTGAATCTGATCAAAATCTCATCAATGCTTGTGCTAAAAAAGGCTCCACGGAGTTGCCTCCGGTTGTACTCCTAAACTTTCAAACTATCAAACCATTAACTTTTTTACAATATATATTAACCTTTCCCAACAGGATTTCTTTAAAAGATATATAAATTACAGATATTTCCCATAATATTAATCTCTTTTATAATTCATGAAGGTTAATCTTATTAATTATTCACGAAGGTTATAAACCCAATGCTTTCAGCGGTAGTAAGACCTAAACTAAATATACTGTAACGAAAAATCAGCGAAAATAAGACCTAAACTCAATCTACTACAGAAAGAAGTCAGCGTATAGGTTCAATGGTCCTAACTTACCTATTTACGCTGCCGGTGCCACAAAGTTAAAGAGACTAGCATCATAGAGACACAAGCATTACAATATCCAGCCCCAACTAGGAGCCTGGAGGAGTGTGTGGCGCAGTGGTTGGATCTACAGCCTCAACACCCTGGGGTTGTGGGTTCAAATCCAGCGCTGCTCCTTGTGACCCTGGGCAAGTCACTTAATCCTCCATAGCCCCAGGTACGTTAGATAGATTGTGAGCCCACCGGGACAGATAGGGAAAATGCTTGAGTACCTGATTGTAAAACCGCTTAGATAACCTTGATAGGCGGTATATAAAAAAAAACCTAATAATAAACTGATCGAATCACTGAGAAAAAGTATTGATTTTAAACCCCAAGAAGGCGTCTGACATCACTTCCGGTCAGAAATCTAACCGGCAATGAGTGTCGCGTTGTTTAAACGTCCTCGGAGTAAAAGAGACTATTATATATAGTTACTTCCGGATATCATTCACTCAAACGGAATTCTCTATAATTTATATCCAAAAACAGAAAAGCCAAACGGAACTCAATACCATTTTAACCAACATCGCCTGAAACTGAAACAAAAAAGCTTTAATCAGAAAAGGTAATCCTTCAAAGGAAAAAAAGGTAATCCTTCAAAAGAAAATTTTTTTTTATTATTAAATCAATTATTACCTCTCTATATTACCTGTTGTAGGTAATGGTGTCTTGTACTTTAGCCAAGTTTCTAAGGTTTTATTGTGTCTCACAATATTTTGGAGTGTTTATCGCAATATGTACTTAAAAGCCAAGAAAATAATCACCTATAGTTTGTGCTATTCTCAGTTTTGTGAATTTTTAATTAATTTTAGAAGAACATAAGAGTTGCCGTACTTGCAAGATTCCAAAAGAGTAAAACAGATTTTATGCTGCTTATTCTAGAAATAAGCAGTGGATTTTTTTCCCCAAGTCCATCTAAATAATGGCTTGTGAATTTTTTTGTTTAGTTTAGGAAATTATCCAAACCTTTTTAAACCCTGCTAAGCTAACTGCTTTCACCACATTCTTTGGTAACAAATTCCACAGTTTTAATTGCACATTGAGTGAAGAAATATTTTCTCCAGTTTGTTTTAAAATTACTGCTTAGTAGCTTCATTGCATGCTCCATAGTCCTAGTATTTTTGGAAAGAGTAAACAAGCGATTCACATTGACCCGTTCACTCAGTCTTATCTCCCTTGAGCCATCTCTTCTCTAAGCTGAAAAGCCTTATTGCTTTAGCCTTTCCTCATAAGAAAGTCGTCCCATCTACCTTATCATTTTCATTAACCTTTCGTTGTACCTTTTTCTAATTCCACTATATCCTTCTTCTTTTTTCTTTTTTTGAGATATGATAACCAGAATTGCACAGTACTCGAAGTGTAGCCACACCGTGAAGTGAAAAAACCCCCATTATAATATTCACATTTGTTTTCCATTTCTTTCCCGATAATTCCTAACATTCTCTGGGTTCTTAATTGCTGCTGCACACTAAGTAGAGAGTTTCAACATATCATCGATTATTATGTTGTTAGGTGCCAAAGATTTGTGTTTGAGTCCTAGTGATTTGATTAATTGCGAAACTAAAAAGAAATCGGTTTTATGCTAGTTCAGAAATGTCCTCCAGCGTCATCCCCATGGTTGTTTTCAACGTATCCAGCCATCTGATTGCAAGTCTCCCTGTCCGCCTGGTTTCTTCGATCTTCCCAAACATGATGTCCTTCTCCAGTGATCTCTCTTCTGATGGTATGACCAAAATAAGACTTGTCATAATGTCATCATTTGGACTTCGAGTTGGATCTCTTCCAGAATCGATTTGTTAATTCTTCTGGCGGTCCATGGCATGCCTAAAATCCTTCTCCAGCACCAAAGTTCAAATGAGTCAATCTTCTTTCTGTCTTGTTTCCGTAGTGTCCAGCTTTCACATCCATAACTGACCACTGAGAAAGTGAGTGCGTGGCCAAGTCTGATCTTTGTTTAGAGTGTTACCTCCTTGCCTTTGAAAACTTTGTCGCAAGCCTTCATTGAAGAGCGACCAAGTGCTATTCTGCGGAATACTATGTTACCTAAATCCTTTTCCTGGGCGGTGACCCTTATGTGAGACTTTGCATCACATAGTTATAGTTCGGGTTCCTCTTTTCCACTTACTCGCATTGATAGTCATGTGCCATTTTGAGGCCCAGTTAATTTTTTTACAATCCTTTTGGGATTTCACAAGTTTGAACAACTTTCTGTCATCGGCAAACTTTATTACCTCACTAGTTATTTCCATCTCTGGATCCTTTATAGATATGTTAAGAAGCTGAATATATGAGTATTTTCCTCAAGAAACAGAGGAGATTCTGATATGTCACAAGCAATGTAGCAAAATGTAAGTAGAGCAAGAGTCTGTAGTTTGCTATTTTAATAAAATATCTTGTGATATGTACAGTTCTTCTCACCTTAGTTTGGTGAAATTTTAATTGATTTTCTACTTAGAGGTGTGGGTTCATATACAATAAGTGCAAGTAGGTGACTTTTATACTTGCAGTGCTCAAATCCCAGTTTTTAAAAGTCAAAAGGAATACATTAATGGCCTATATAATCTGTTCAAGTTTGTAAGAGCCTTTCTCTAAATGAGAGGGGTCAGAAAATATTGAAACTGCGAATAAAGACCTGCTCTCTTATTCTTCAGATACCTAACGGGTTACAGGCAAACTAGACTCGTTGCAACAAATCAAACTACACTTCTCCCTCCGTATTCGCTGTGATAGGGGATTAACAGAACCTCAAATACTGAAAAATCGCAAATAACTTTTTTTATATGTTATTTGCTGTTTTCTAATAAAAACCATCGTGACTGTGGTGAAACCGCGAATAACATGGTGGGAGACCTGGCCTGTTTCTGAAGGAGAGGTAAAACACGGTGAAGAAAGTGCTGGGAATCGGCGATTTCTCTATGCAAGCTGATGTAATTTTGGGGGGAGGAGCCAGCAAGCTTAAACCGTGAATAATCGAAACCACGAATGCTGAAACCTCCACAGACTCCAACGGATTCAGAATGCCGCGGCCAAGCTCATCTTCGCTAAAAGTAAATTTGACCATGTCTCCCCACTCCTGGCCAAGCTCCACTGGCTTCCGATAATCGCCAGGGTCCACTATAAATGCGCCTGTTTAACTTTCAAAATCCTATATGATATCCTCCCTCCCTTTATCCCTCTTTCTTGGAATTCCTCAAACCCTAATACCACCAGATCCTCCCACAAATTAAAAACTATCCTTCCTCTCGCTAAAAGGCATTTCCCAGACAGGAAAGCTAGGGACCTCCCTCCACTTCAAAATCACTGAGCTCTGGAACAACCTTACCTCCCCTCTTCGGAACTTGAGCTCTCCAAGTTTTCCGCAAACATCTGAAAACCTGGCTTTTCTCAAAAAATGTAAGTCTCCCTCCAACTTAGGAATCAAGGAAACTCTTATATCTTGGCATCCCAAGTCCTCTAAATTTTCTTCACACTTCTACCTCTAACCCTCTGTTGTAATTCCTTCCTATTTCTCCTACTGTAAACCGCGTCGAGCTCTACGAACGTGGAGATGATGCGGTATTCAAACCTAAGGATTAGATTAGATTAGAAGTGTAGAATGTTGCAGGGTGTTGAATCGGTAGGTGGGAACTCGCATAAAAGATTTATTTCGACTTCACCAGGATTCATTACCGCCAGTAGCCCTAAGTGACCAGCAAACGTTGCCCACTCACATCATTTTGAACACCCTGTAAGCCAATCTAATATAAAATCTATAATTTATAATACTAAAGTTGTATTTTTTTTTCTTTTTAACCGTGTTATTACAAAAACTTACTAGTTGGCCCAAATGACCTGGTGTCTAAACAATACATTTTGAAGAATCAATGAATTTAATATCACATCTAATCTTGCGTCATTTGATCAGTTCCTGTAGCGCTCAGTCTTATCAATTTTCCAATCATTAATAAAGCTACTAAAAAACCGGGAACTTATCTCAATCTGCGGACCGCTATAGTTTCTACAGCTGATTGCCCCACAGAGCCCTGTTTCATAACCTTCATTGGGGCAACCTCAGGGGCATCTCCTGGTACAGTGAAAATCCAAGAGCTGGTTCTCCGTGGGCGAAGACTGTACCTTGTAGTTAACACGGTGGTGGTTAATGCAGCTAAGGCCGGGCAGTTTGTTACAATTGTTCAGGTGGTGGTAGCTGTGCTGTATTATCTTTCATTCAGTTAACTAGGCCGGCTTTACCGGTAGGTGGACTAGGTATATACCTAAGGTGATGAGTTTTGGTTGTTGGGAGTCGGCATGATAAGACAGCGACAGAGATATGCCTTCTCGGTGGCAGGCTTTTGATCATCTGTGCAGGTACACGCAAGGTAGGGTTACCAGATTTCACAAAATAAAAACCAGGACACGTGGCCCTGCTCCCCAGCCCCGCCCCATTCTGCACCAACCCCACCCCCACACAAATCTCCTCTTAAGTTTGCAGCTGTGTCTGGGAGGGCAATGATGTCGCACGCATGTACTGTCATTGCGTCACATCCGCGCATGCTCGGAGGCCCACCCAGACACGGCCTCAAGCTGAAAACCAGGTCAAACTCCTTACAGGTTAGAAAGGCGTCCAGACACCCGGACGGTCCTCTAAAATGAGGACATGTCCAGGTAAATCCGGATGTCTGGCAACCCTAACTCAAGATCTTCTACATCCTTTCTCCCTCCAAGTTTGCATTAGAGGGAGTGGCAGAACCTGGAAGGCCATGAGTGCACATGGTACTGAAAGGCCTGCTGCTGTGCTCTCTAAATTTTGGTATGATGCAGGTTCAGCTGAGTTACTACTATTTCTATTGCACTTATTTCATTTATTTTAAAAGTTTCTATACTGCCAAAAATCTCAGCAGTTTCTAAAATAATATACATAAAAACATAAAAATACACACACACACACACACACAGATAATACAGTACTTTGAAATGAATCCTTAGATGTACGCTGGGCGGCAGTGGCATACCTAGTACATTTGACACCTGGGGTCAATCATTTTTTTTTTTTTTTTTAACACCCTCTTCCTCTAAGTACTGAAGTAAAGGCTGCTTTGTTTACCTCATTGGAATAACTACAAGACGGCATTGTATCTTCCAAAACAGACAATATTCGTTTATTGTTAGTATAAAAACTTACAGTATTACAGCAGCAGAAAAATGTATTGTCAGTTCAGAATATGCAATGGAGAGAAGAACTTGCACCCATATGCTTAGCAGGGGGCTAGCAGATCCCCGTAGCATAAGTAAGTGAATCTCTCTGGCTTTACCTAAAATGCACGTGTTTTTTATACAGAGAAATTCTTCCTTTGTTCCAAAAGTACATCCCCGAATTCTGGTTATGTAATTCCCTATTGGTACATAAAATAATGTATACCTAACTACTCCTCTCAGTCCACGCCTCTCTCACCTCCACCCCCCCTCCCCAGTAGGGGGGGGCTTGCAGAAACAGGGGGCTTGCAGAAACAGAGCTCTTGGTGAACTTTCTTTCTCCAGCGCTGAGATCTTTATCACTTTTCAGATGCTAATTAGTGGTTTTACAATTCTGTGCATCTTCAGGATGGTGTCCTTCCTTGTATGCTGAAAGTTGGCAAAGGTGACCTTTTAACAATCCAGCTGCTTGGTTCCCATAACTTGGTTCAGAGACAGGGAGCAAATGTTTTGGTACCAAGTTTTCTCATCTCGCTACACCCACATCGTCCTACAGGGATCCTTGCTCATTATAAATGTTTTATGGCTTTCCAGGGTGCCTGGCATATGAAGTCATACAGCACTGATAACAGTTCAGCAGAACCTTGGAGAAATATCCTCCCAGCAGGGAATGGAGACAAAAACTTTGTAGCAGAGGTCAGCTGGGTTAACAAAGGATACATGTGTTCACAGACAGCAAGGTACAGGCCGGGCCTGGCTATGGAAAAATACAGGTCTGTAGTGTCCAGCATACACAAAGTAGTCGTCCCACAAGGTAGGCCAGTATGTCCACGGTATCCATCTCAGTACCAAAATTTTTTTTTAGTAATATTCGCAAGTGTGCACCTACAAAAAGGCAGCATTTTAAACACTGCAGTGAGCACTAGAACATCAATACACCCATTGTCAAACTAAATAAGCCAGATTGATACAGATTGATTATGCACAGTCAACATCATCAGAAAACCATGTCTTTTTCATACACACAGAACACAGATACACTCTCGCTCAGTATGAAACAAGTAATCGCAAACTAAAAACAGAAACTACCAAGAAGCCAGATTCTGCCTGCAATAGAATACCATAGACACATGTCCCCCTAAGACTGTGCAAAATATAAAGAAAGCAGATGTAAATTTTGAAAAAAAAAAACCCTGTTAAATAACAATCATCATTTTACAAATTAACAAATACAAATAAAACAAAAAGAAAAATGGAAAATAAGAAAATACCTAATGCACTTTCAATTAGCTTTCAGAGGCCAAAACCTCCTTCCTCGGGTCAGTTCTTCTGTTACGATATCCTGTCTTGACATGAGGAAGGGAAGTTGGGTCTCCGAAAGTTAGTAAAAAGCGTGTTAAGATTGGTCCAATAAAATGATTAACTGTATTTACATTTTCTATTTATAATTATTCATCAGTACAGCTACAATACTACTTTGTTCTAAAGCAAATACAATTTTTTTTCTACCCTTTTCTCATTCTCTTCACTCTTTTCATTCGTTTTTCCATCCAGCCGCCACCCTCTCTCTGCCTCTTCCATCCAACCTCCGCCCTCCTTCTCTCTCACTGCCCCTTCCATCCAACTTCGTCTTTCTCTCTCTCTTTCTTTTTTTATTTCTTTCTCTCTCTCGCTCTCTTTCTTTCTTTTTCTTTCTCTCTCTCTTTCTTTCTCTCTTTCTCTTTCTTTCTTTCTCTTTCTTTCTCTCTTTCTCTTTCTTTCTCTCTTTCTCTTTCTTTCTTTCTTTCTCTCTCTTTCTCTCTTTCTCTCTTTCTCTTTCTCTCTTTCTTTCTTTCTTTCTTTCTCTCTCTCTCTCTCTTTCTCTCTCTCTTTCTTTCTCTAGCTTAGGTAGACAAAAGTAAGGCAGCAACAGTACTGGTGGTGGGGAGGGGGGGAAGAGATGGCAGGTGAGATACTGGCCCCCTGGGAGGAGGGGAGACTATACTGGGTACCTAATTTGGGAGGAAAACAAGTGGGTGCAATGTTCCCTCTAAAAATTGGTTGGGTGAATGCACATATTTTCTCATTTGAGCAAAAAATGCTGGCTACTTTGAGATGTAGAAAGAAGAGGGAGTGGATGCTGTGGCTACCTTGAAAAGGGGGGGAGCGAACCTTAGGCTGGTCCCGTCAGTTACTGCATGGTAAAA
Source organism: Geotrypetes seraphini (assembly GCF_902459505.1). NCBI lineage: Eukaryota > Metazoa > Chordata > Amphibia > Gymnophiona > Dermophiidae > Geotrypetes > Geotrypetes seraphini. The sequence goes on from NC_047085.1 coordinate 46,627,670, forward strand.
AAAAAATGTTTATTTCCATTGAGTCCACTGCTGAATTTTGGGAACACGTCCATCAGTTAATGGGGAAATTTTTGCTGTTACCACATGTTAATTGTGACAGTTTTAGGATTTGGATTTAAGTCATGCATGTCTTAGTAGTTCAAGGGTGTGTTCTCTTTTTATTGTAAGCCTTCCAGGGACAAAGAAACAAAGTTTGTACCTGAGGCAATGGGGGGGGGGGGGTTAGACTTGCCCAAGATCTCAAGGAGTGGAATTGGGATTTACTACTACAGTAGCCTCTCTGTGAACCAGAACTTGAGCAACCAGCGGAAAAAAAAAAGTAATTCTTTAAATACAAATGAAAATAAAATCAATTTCTGGCAGAAATTTAAGTGTAAACTTGGCAAGCCACACCTGAGTACACCCACGCTTTGCCTACCACATGTACGATAGCTTGTCTGGAACAGTTATGGCATAGTATTGGGATATACACTTCTCCCTCCTTATCCGCAATTTCTGTATCTGCAGATTCACTTATTTGCGATTTTTCGGCTGCCGACTCTGCCCCCCCCCCCAAATTACATCATTATTAAAGTTCTTTTTCCTTTTACTGTACCGATAAAAAAAAAAGTTTATCGCTTACCATTCACTCTGAAAATCGCTGCTTCCATGTTTTCTCCCACAAAATCACTTCTTCCCTGCTTCCCAGTGTGCACTGAGAAAACGCTGCTTCCCAGCTAGAGGTCTGCACGGGAATGGGGATTGCGGGAATCCCCCACTAACCCACAGGACTCCCACGGGGACCCCCCCTCTAGCCATCCACAGGGATGGAAGGCTTTGAAAAGCAGGGTTCGTCCATATAATATAATGGACACGTCAGCCTTAGTAAAAGAGGGGGTTTATAAGTTAATTACCTGAACAGAAAACAAAAAAAGGGTTCCACCAAAGAGATTCCACAAGGAAAACAGCAGCGCAAACACAAAAGAAACTGGAATTGATGATCCTGTCAGAAGTAATTGCTGCTTTTTATGGGGACGGGCGGGGATGGAGATAATTCCTTGCGAGGATGGGTGGGGATGGAGGGGATCCTGACGGGGATGGAGAGGATCCGGGCGGGGATGGGTGGGATTTCTGTCCCCGTGCAACTCTCTATTCCCAGCATCCATAGAGAGAAAGGCTTCTTCCCAGTATGCATGGAGAAAATAGCTGGGAATTGCTGCTTGCCTGCTGTTAGCCCTAAATTCTTTTTGAATTACTGGTAATCGCTGCTTGCCTGCTCCAAGCCCTGAAATTGCTGGGAATTGCTGCTTGCCTGTTCCAAGCCCTTAATTCTTTGGGAATCACTGGGAATCGTTGGGAATCGCTTGCCTGCTCCAAGCCCTGAAATCGCTGCTTATTTCAAAAACCGCAAATAACAGTAGAAAAGTTATTCACGGTTTCAATAATAAAAACGACGATGTTTTCTAAAAACCGCAAATAACATATAAAAAGTTATTCACGGTTTTTCCATATTCACGCATATGGTCCGCCCACATCCCCCGTGAATATGGAACGAGAAGTGTAATATTAGGCCGATTAATAGTAACTCGCATGCAACCAGAAACTACATTTATCCGACATCTATCAATCCCCATGGATGCTGGTTAACTGAGAGTCTACTGTCCTACTACTTATCATTTCTATAAGCTACCAGGCGTATACAGCGTTGTACACCAAACATGGAAGAGAGAGTCCTTGCTCAAAAGAGTTTACAATCCTAGATATGACAGACAAACTGGACAAAAATCTGCATCTATACACAGTGCTCAGGTGGGGAATTACAGAGGGAATGATGAGACAGAGGTGGGTCAGAGTTAGGAATTGAAAGCAGCATCAAGAAATGGGCTTTGAGTATGGATTTTAATACTGCCAGAAACAGAGCTTGATGTACTGAGTCGGGCAGTTTGTTCCAGGCAAGGTAGAAGGGATAGAGTCTGGAGTTGGCCATAGAGGAGAATGGTATAGAACATTGGATAAATAAATCTGTACCATTCTCCCAAGGGAGCTCAGAATCTATTCATATACTCAAAACATTTTTCCCTGTCTGTCCTGGTGGGCTCACAATAAAAGGGACTTATCTGATGAGTGGAGTTCCCAGGGAGGACCATAAGGAGAAATGAGAGAGAAGAGATACTGAAGAACTGCGGAGTGAATACGCTTGTAAATCAGTAAGGGAAGTTTTGAATTGTATGTGGAAATGGATAGGGAGTAAATGAACTGAATTGAGGAGAGGGGTTGTGTAGGCATAATGGCATTGGTAGACTATAAAGCAGGGGGTCAATCGCAATGGACCAGTAGATCGCAAAGGCAACGCGAGTTGATCGCGGAGCTCATCCCGGGCTCCATGATAGACTTGCGTTGTCTTCGCTTTCTACCTGCTTCTCGATGCTGTAAACAGGATGCGGAAGCGCCAGGCTGACCAACCTTCCCCCCCCCCCGTGTCAAATCTGACATCAGAGAGGAAGTTCCGGGCCAGCCAATTGCTGCTTGGCTGGCCTGGAACTTCCTCTCCGACGTCAGAATTGATCTCGGTGGGGAAGGCTGGTCGGCCCAGCGCTTCTGCGTCCTGTTTACAGCGTTGGGAAGCAGGGAGAGCTCAGAACTCGGTGGCGGTGGCTTCGGTGCCTGTTCCCTGATTGCATCAGCGGTGGCTTGGGGGTGGGCAGGGAGTGAAAGACAAAGAAAGAAAGGGGGCAGGGATACAGAAAGAAAGAAGGGAAACAAAGAAAGATAGGGGGCAGGGAGAGAGGAAGAAAAAGTTGGGGAGGGAATGAAGTCTGGAGGAGAGGAAGCATACAAGAGGCTGTAAGAAGGGAAGAAATATTGGATGCACAGTCAGAAGAAGAAAGTGCAACCAGAGACTCATGAAATCACCAGACAACAAAGGTAGGAAAAATGATTTTATTTTCAATTTAGTGATCAAAATGTGTCTGATTTGAGAATTTATATCTGCTGTCTAATTTTGCACTATGACCTCCTTTTACTAAACCACAATAGCAGTTTTTAACGCAGGGAACCTATGAGCGTTGAAAGCAGCGTGGGGCATTCAGCGCAGCTTCCTGCGCTAAAAACAGCTATCGCAGTATAGTAAAAAGGGAGGGGGTATATTTGTCTAATTTTGTATAGTTGTTACTGAGGTGACATTGCATAAAGTCATCTGCCTTGACCTCTTTGAAATAACCCAGGAATATAAAAGATAATTATCACTTTCTCTGCATACAGTATGCTTTATGCTTTTTAAAATTTTACTGTTGGAAGATCATTTTGACTTGGTCATTTTAAAAGTAGCTCGCAAACCCAAAAAGTGTGGGCACCCCTGCTATAAAACATACAGCAGAGTTCTGGACAGATTGAAGGGGAAAGAGATGGTTTAGTGGAAGTCCAGTGAGAAGCAAGTTGCAGTAGTCTAGGCGAGAGGTGTTGAGGGTCTTAGCAGTGTGTTCAGAAAGGCAGGGTTGAATTTTGGTGATGTTGTAGAGAAAGCAATTTTTGGCAGTCTGTTGGATTTCTGAAGAGAAGGAGAGGGATGAGTCAAAGATCACCCTTTGGTTGCAAGCTGACAGAATAGGAAGGATGAGGGTGTTGTCTACAGAAATAGAGAATGGAGGAGAGGTGGGTTTAGGAGGAACGATAAGGAACTCTGTCTTGGCCATGTTTAATTTTAGATGGTGGTGAGACGTCCAAGTAGCAATGTCAAATAGGCAGGCTGAGATTCTGGCCTGAATGTCTGTAGAGATTTCGGGTGTAGAGAGATAGATCTAGGAGTCATCAGCATAGAGGGAAGAAGTGTAAATGGGGGTAGGGTGAAGAAGCAGTCCCAGGATAAAGCCCTGAGGTACACCGACTGATAGTGGGATGACCTCTGAGGAGGATCTACCAGAGCATACACTAAAAGTGTGATGGAAAAGCTAGGAATAAAACCATGAGATAACCGAGACCTGAAACCCCAGCGGTGATCCACCATGTCAAAAGGTGCAGATAGAGCAATGAGGATAAAGATGGAGTAGAAGCCTTTGGATTTGTCCAGGAGCAGGTTATTGGAGACTTTAGTAGGGACAGTGGTGTACCAAGTGCGGGGTGGGGACAGACCGCCCCGGGTGCATGTCCTGGGGGGGAGGGGGTGCATGCACTGCGGGCCGAGTCCGGAACCTCCCACCTTACTCTTTAACGGGACCTGCACCTCAGCACAGCTGCCATACTTATTCTGGAGCAGAGTTGGCAGCCACGCTGAAGTGCAGGAAAGTCCCGCTATGACTGTGGCTGCCAGCTCTGCTCCGGAAGAAGTGTGATGTCAGAAGGGGTGGACCGGCAGCCGCAGTCATCTTGGGACTTTGCCGCAACTCCCTGCATCTGCTGGTCCACCCCCTCTGATGTTACGTACTTCTTCCGGAGCAGAGCCGGCAGATGCAGTCATCGCGGGATCTTGCTTGTTTGGAGGGAGAGAGAAAGGAGCATAGAAGGGTGGTAGAGGGAGAGCAAGGGGGTCAGGGTGGTATGGAAGGGTGGTGGAGGGAGAGAAAGGGGGCAGATGCTGATGGAATTGGTGTGCAGGAACAGGGGAGAGAGACATAAGGGGGAAGGATACTGGATGGAATTGGGTTGGAGGGAAAGAAAGGGGGCAGATGCTGATGGAATTGGGGGAAAGGGAGAGGAGAGAGTGAAATGCCAGATCATGGGGTGTGGATGAGGGAAGGAGAGGAGAGAGATGCCAGACCATTGGAGGAGGGAAAGGAAGAAGATGGACGTCGGACCAATGGAGGTGAAGGGAGAGATGGAAGGGGGGATGCATTCAGTTTCTGGAAGGGGCATAGAAAGAGAGAAGATGCCATATAGAAGGGGTAGAGAGAGGGTAGACAGTGGGTGAAAGGAAGAGAGTGACAAGAAGATGAGGAAAATAGAAACCAGAGAAGACAAGGTAGAAAAAATATTCTATTTAATTTTTTTTTTTTTTTTGCTTTAGGGTAGATGCATCGCTGTTTCTGTGGTGTTATATTGTATACAGAGTCCAGCTTCTTGATGGTTCAGTTTAACTTTGTCAACATATTTCTATTTTATCCCCCCTTTTACAAAACTGTAGAGCATTTTTTGCACCGGCCATGGTGGTAACAGCTCTGGTGCTCAGAATTCTATGAGCTGTTACCACCGTGGCTAAAAACCACACTACTAGTTTACTAGTTTTGTAAAAGGGGGAGGGGTTAGTTTGTGATTACATATTCCATACTAGGCGAAGGTGTTTTGTGTGTTCGAAAGACATGGTTTTCTGTTAGGATTGACTATGCAGGATTGATCTGTACTAGTCTGGCTTGTTCAGTTTTACAATGGGTGTATTGATGTTTATTTATTTCTTCCATTTGTGTGTGGCACATACCTATACAAGCTGTAGGTGACATTACAGAGGAAGACGTTAGAAGAGGGTAGGGAGCACTATGGAGGACAGGAAGGAGTGGAGAGGAGAGAAGTATGTAGAATATTTCATAGAAATTCCTAACTTTATTATGTTGTACTGCTCACTGCAGTATGTAAGACGCTGCCTTTTCCTAGGTACACTCTGGTGTGACGTGTGGATTGTTACTAAAAATCATGTTTTTCATACAGATGGGAAGGGGGGGTCCATAAATGATGGGCTCTGGGTGTCACATATGCTAGGTATGCCATTGAGTAGGGGTATTTTCTATGGAATAAAGAAGGCAAAAGTCCAAGTTGAAGGAAGTCAAGGATAGCTCAAGATGAGAGAGAGTCAAAAAAAACCAACGGTCAACAACACATTCAAGTAGATTGGATAAGAGGAGGAGGGAGACGGGGCGATAGCTGGAAGAACAGGTCGGGCCTAGCGAGGGTTTTTAAGGAGTGGCGTGATGATGGCATGTTAGAAGGTGTCGGGCACAGTTGCGGTGGAGAGTGATAGAAAGGGGATATGGCAGATAGAAGGGACGACAGTAGGAGAGATAGTGATAAGTAGATGGGTGAGGATGGAATCAGAGGAGCAAGTGGTGAGTTTGGAGGAGGAAAGAAAGTGTGCAGTTTCCTCTTCAGTGATTTCAGGAAAGGTAGAGAAGGCACCGAGGGCCAAGGAGTGGGGGTTGATAGAGCGGGCTGGGGGAGGTGGCTCAGTTGAGAACTCAAGGTTGATTTTTGTGAACCTTGTCGTAGAGCAGTGGTCTCAAACTCACACCCTTTGCAGGACCACATTTTGGATTTGTAGGTACTTGGAGGGCCTCAGAAAAAAAATAGTTAATGTCTTATTAAAGAAACGACAATTTTGCATGAGGTAAAACTATTTATAGTTTATAAATCTTTCCTTTTGGCTAAGTCTTAATAATAATATTGTAATTTATAGCTAAAGAGACATGATCAAGAAACTGTTTTATTTTACTTTTGTGATTATGATAAACATACTGAGGGCCTCAAACTAGTACCTGGCGAGCCATATGTGGCCCCTGGGCCGCAAGTTTGAGACCACTGTCGTAGAAGTACTCGGCCATAGTCTGGAGGGCAGTGACTGAAGGGCTGAAGGTGGGGGGGGGAGACCTTGAGTAAGGAGTTCAGTGTGGCAAAACGGTATCAAGGGTTAGAGCCGAGAGTCAGTCAGCCAGGTCAGGTGTAGTATTCGTGTCTGGCAAGTGAGAGAGCAGACTGGACAGAGGTCGGGAGGAATATGAAGTGATGTGATCACTTCAGGTCAAAGCCCAAGGAAGAGGAGGGAAACTAACTGATGAGCCAGTTCCCCTTGTTCTTAGTCTGCTGCTTTATTAGGCTTCTCTCACTCCATTTGAATTCACAGCAGTGGCAAAATCTCAGTGCAGTTCAGTAAATGGAGCCCTTTAGAGACAAGTGCCTAGAATTAGGGATACCAGACGTCTGGATTTCCCCGGGCATGTCCTGCAAACGGCTTTTCAAAACCCGGCAAATTGTTTGGGTTTTGAAAAGCCTCCTCAGATTGCGTCGGGCAGGGAGGAAGTCCGCACATGCGCAAACTTCCTCCCTGTCTGAGAAGAGCAAGCGGGGGGGAGGGGGGGAAATTAGGGCATTACAGGGCGGGGATGAGCTGAGCTAGGTGGGCCTGGGGGTAGATTTAGGTTCCGGATTTTCCAATTGGAACATCTGGCAACCCTACCTAGAATACAGAAAGATAGTAGAGCACAGACTGGATGGACCCTGTAGTCCAGGGGTGCCTACACTTTTTGGGCTTGCGAGCTACTTTTAAAATGACCAAGTCAAAATGATCTACCAACAATAAAATTTAAAAAAAAACACAACGCACACTATACGCATAGAAAATGATTATCATTCCTATTCCAGGGTTTTTCAAAGAGGTCAAAGCAGATGACTATGCACTATCACCTCAGTAACAACCATACAAAAATAGACAAATATACCCCCCTCCCTTTTTACTAAACCACGATAGCAGTTTTTAGCGCAGGGAGCTGCGCTGAATGCCCAGCGCTGCTCTCGATGCTCATAGGCTCCCTGCGCTAAAAAACTATTGCGGTTTAGTAAAAGGGGACCTTAGTGTAAAATATAGACAGCAGAAATAAATTCAGACACATTTTGATCACTAAATTTAAAATAAAATCATTTTTCCTACCTTGTCTGGTGATTTCATGAGTCTCTGGTTGCACTTTCTTCTTCTGACTATGCATCCAATTTTTCTTCCCTTCTTTTAGCCTGTATGCTTCCTCTCCTCCAGACCTCGTTCCCTCCCCCAACTTTTCCTTCCTCTGTCCTTGCCCTTTCTTTCTCTCTGCCTCTCTTTCTTTTGTTTCTGTTTCTCTTCTTTCCTTCTGTCTCCCTGCCTGCCCTTTTTCTTTCTTTCTCCCTGCCCTCCCCCAAGCCACTGCCATCGGGGACCAGGATCCAAACCGCCACCAATAACAGGCCCGAAAGCCGACGCCGCCCCAAGCTCTCCCTGCTTCGGCCGACCAGCATTCCTCTCCCCGACGTCAATTCTGCCGTCGGGGAGAGGAAGGCTGATTGGCCCAAGTTCGCGATCGACCTATTGGGGGAAATGCTGCCGGGTCCTGCCTTCGTGGAAACAAAAAGTAGGCAGGACCCGGCAGCAAGAAGAGCAAATGCTTCACTAACCTGTCTCCCGCCTTAGCCCATAGCGAACACTTGCTTCAGGGCTCTCAACATGTGCGTGCCGGCTTCCCTTCCCCCCCCCCCGGACATAACTTCCGGTTTCGGAGGGAAGAGAAGGGAAGCCGGCACGCACATGTTAGAGCCACGGAGCATAAGTTCGCTACGGGCTGAAATTTCCAAGCCGGTTTTTTTTTTTTTTTTTTTAATGTTCAACAGCGGCGGCAGCAGCAGATGACAGCTGGGCGGACCGCCCAGCTAAAAGGCCCTAGAGAGAACACTGGAGAGGAAGACTGATCGGCCCGGTAGATCAGGACGGCTACACGAGTCTATCACGGAGCCCGGGATGGGCTCCGCGATCGACTCGCGTTGCCTTCCTGAGCTACTGGTCGATCGCGATCGACGTGTTGGGCACCCCTGCTGTAGTCTATCTCTGGCTTTAGCTTTGTTTTCCCACAATAAACTTCTTCTGTGCTTATTCTGTGCCGTCTTACATTTTGACACTGTTTCTACCACTCTTGTGTATGTGAAAAATGCCTTTTTCTTAACCACCTCTGATTTTCATATCGCGACTAGAGAATGTCTTTCCAGTAGATATTTATTTTCCCTTGCAGCGTTAACAGTTATTTATGGGATAGGAAGAGAGGTTTTCACTGTGGTCTTGATTTTGGATATGGGCAGCCTGTATGGTAAAATTGCTTCTGCTGACCTGTATTTTATATAAAAATTGATTTCTAGTTTCTAAACCACCTTGTTTATGTATGAAAATGCCAGCCCAGCCTAACACAGCTGCAAAATCTAGCTGCTGGAACCGATTTTAATCTTCCATAATTAGGTGGCGTGACCCGATTGCATTTTTATGGGGTGGAGCCAGGTGCCGTGTGCTTCTTGCTGCTTTCACAGCACGCTGCCTGCCTGCCCATTTTATTGAAATGCATTTCTGTTTAATTAGGCTTGCTTCGGCATGCACATCGACTGCTTTTTTTGTCTTTTCTTTCCCCCCCCACCCCCTCTCCTTGTATGAGGCTGCTGAGATTAGGAATGATTCATGCAAAAAGTGATCTCGTTTCAGAAATCGTTCACCAGTTCGTGATGGTCTGACAGATGTTGCACTGTTTCTTGTTCTATGCAGTCCTGTCCGATTCCCCTTGGATCAGTACTTCTGGGTCCTGCAGAGGCAGATGCTTTGAGCTTCAAGAGGCCGATCCCCCTGGCTGCCGCTGTGACAACTTGTGCAAGAGCTACAACAGCTGCTGCTCTGACTTTGATGAAAACTGTTTAAAGACAGGTAATGATGAGAGCTGCCCTGGTCACAAGACAGCTGGAGAACAGCACCACAGGGCCCGCTCCTGCTTCCCAACAATAAGCTTAGGCTTTTTAATCATAACTTTAGCCTCTTCAGTGTGGAGTGGATCCTGTCCTCTCCTAGGAGGAGGGAATCTTCTTTTAACTTTGAAGGCTAAAGCCAGCGTCTTGGTTACTAGGCTGGAGAAAAGAACAGAAGTTATTGCAAGTTATACATACAGTAGAATCTCAGCTAACTGGCATTCAATTAACTGGCATACTCAACCAACTGGCAAAAAAATAAAATAAATTGTTTTCCACACTCCATAGTGGTGCTCCTGACCCAACAATCCCCCTCCTTCCAGATCCTGAAGCCTCATGACAGCCATAAATCTCCCTCCTTCCCTCCATTGCCGAAGCAGCAGGCAGCCGGTCCTGATGACCCCTCCCCTCCTCCATTCCTGAAGCAGCAGAGCTGGTTCTTACAACCCCCTCGGTCCTGACAACCTTCCCTCCCTTCCTCTGTTCCCAAAGCAGCAGAACCAGTCATGACAACCTTCCCTCCCTCCCTTCTTTCCCAAAGCAGCAGAGCTGATCCTGACAACATCCCCTTCCTCCGTTCCCAAAGCAGCAGAGCTGGTCCTGACAACCTTCCCTCCCTCCCTCCGTTCCCAAAGCAGGACTGGCCTCCGTTCCCAAAGCAGCAGAGCCGGTCCTGACTACCTTCCCTCCCTCCCTCCCTCACTCACCCGAAGCTGTAGCATCAACCGTCAAGCAGAGGAAGCGCCAGTAAACAGCTTCTGGCCAGCCAGGACCTTTCCTCTGCTGTGTCACTTCCAGAGTGGGGGGATGATAGAGTGAGGTGTGAAGGGAGACCAAACTTATTTTTACAGTAACTCTCAAGCAACCAGCAATTAAAGTTATCTGACATCCAGCAATCCTCATGGGTGCCAGATAACTGAGATTCTACTGTACTTACTAATTTACAACAGATTGTATCACACATATACTCGTACTACTATATTATTGCCTCATGGCTAAAATATATGAACGTTCTGCCTCAGCAGTTATACTTTTAACTATACTATAGTGGTTGATTCAGAATCCATACTTTCAAGACGAGGAGGCATGATCAACCAAAAGGAAACCGCAGCAAGCTTTAAGCATTCTAGCACATGTCCTTAATCCAATTCTTTGGTCAGTCGATCATATTTGTTGGGTATGATCTACCTTTTTGGTGAGGCCATTTTTGCCATGGATCTTACATCCCGTTGGTATGTAGAAAGTTTTTCAGAAGCATTTCCATTATCTCTCCCACCACTGAGGTAAGGCTTACTGGCCTGTAGTTTCCCACCTCTTTTCGGGTCTCATGTTTGTGAGGTGGCCCTGCATTAGCCTTTTTCCATTCCCGCAGAATTTCCTCTGTTTGTAAGGCTCTATGAAGCACATCCTTTAGAAGACCCACCAATATTTTTCAGAGCTCCCTCAGAATCGTAGGATGTATCTCGTTGGGTCCTATGGCTTTGCTCACTTCCAGTTTTGTAAGCTGTTCATAAATAGCATGGTATAAATCTTTTAAAATTAAGTATTTCCTGTTATCTGCCTCAAAAGAATTCAATTGAGTACTGTATTGAGGAATCTGGCATACTATGGTTTCTCATTCAATGTTCTTCCACATCTTGTCAAACTGCTCACCATCTTTGTCCTAATACACCTGAATATACTTTACTATACACCATATTTACCATACTATGTCTATCATGCTACAATCTCTCATACCATGTTTTCCTCCTAATGTTTACTGTACCACGCCTTCTATGTTATGCACTCTTGCCTTAGCATTTTTGCTAAGTTGTGTCTCACTTTGTCAGTCTTGCTTGTAATACTATGACTGCCATGCTATGCTCTCTGCCATTCTATGTCTCACCATACCATGTTTTGTAATTTTATGTTTTTACCATGCTTTAACTATGTTTGCCATATATATCAGACAATGGTTGTCTTATTTTCTACCAAATGAGGTCAGAGTGTGGCGCAAGGGTTATAGCTACAGCCGCAACACCCTGTGGCTGTGGGTTCCAGTCCACGTTATACCCTGTCTCCCTCAGCAGGCCACCTGGTCCCCCATTGTCCCAGGTACATTAGATAGATTGTGATCCTACTGGGAAAGACAGGGAAAATGCTTAAATGCCTGAATAAATTCATGTAAACCGTTCGTTCTGAGCTCCCCTGGGAAAACGGTATAGAAAATTGAATAAATAAATGCATGCCAAATTTTAACATATATTGAGCAATGGATCGGCATCGGCAGCAAGGTATGTAATAAAGCATCATTTGCAAACTTTTAACACTTTCTAATATGAAGGGACTTTGCTGGATCATGTCGCCCATCACTGAGGGGATACTATCTATCTTGTCCTCTAAGAGCATGACATAATATAATTCAGCATAGGGGAACAGGGTAATTTCAAACTTCTTTTTTATTAGCACATAAAATGGGTGAAAAGCAGCAGAAACTGTAGCTAGGTTGAAGCTGCTAACATTACCTCTGAAGCTGGTATAAATTTACACTAGTACAATCTGGTTGGCTGAGTGTATTTTCTAAAGAACACAAGCACTTTGACTCCATTGCTCTGCCCAAAAGTATGCCTACATATGCGTCACAAAAAAATTATTTTCTTTTTTCTCACACTGTGTCCTTCTATGCGCATAACCCTTTGGGTAATTTTATAAAAGCCGTTTTACATTAAAAAAAAAAAAAAATTTTAAATCAATGAGATGCAAGATCTTCTGCAACATGGACTTCCCCAAAGATTGTGCAAAATAAATCTGATTAATGTGTGACCAAAGAGCTGTATTGAAGAAATGTGTTCGTATATTAAGGGGAAATGACCAGCGAAGGAAATGGTGGGGCTGTTGGAAGACCATGGAATAAAGGGAGTACTAAAGGAGGACAAAGCCATCGCCAACAAATAACACATTTTTTCGTCTGTATTTACTGAAGAGGATATATACAATATATTAGAAGCCGACAGGCTATATGCAGAAAATGAAGGGGGGAAACTGACAGGGTTGATGGTCAGTCTAGAAGAGGTATGCAGGCAGATTGATAGGTTTAAAAATGATAAATCCCCAGGACCGGTGACATCCATAAGAGGGTAATCAAGGAACTGAAAGGGGTTATAGCTGAACTGCTCCAACTAATAGCCAATCTGTCGATCAAATCAGGAAGGATTCTGGAAGACTAGAAAGTGGAGAATGTTACGCTGATTTTCAAGAAAGGTTCAAGGGGAGATCTGGGAAACTACAGACTGGTGAGTCTATCCTCGGTACTGGGAAAGATGGTAGAGGCGCTGTTAAAGGACCGCATCATTGATCACCTTGATCACAATCTAATGAGGGCCAGCCAACATGGCTTCAGCAAAGGAACTTACTGCACTTCTTCGAGGGAGTAAACAGGCAGATAGACAAGGGAGACCTGATCGACATTGTATATCTGGATTTTCAGAAGGTGTTTGACAAGGTCCTGCATGAACGATTACTTCGAAAAATTGCGAGCCATGGAATCGAGGGCGAAATACTCATATGGATTAAAAACTGGTTGGCAGATAGGAAACAGAGAGTGGGGGTAAATGGACAATACTAGAACTGGAAAAGTGTTGTGCTGCAGGATTCGGTACTTGGACCTGTGCTCTTCAACATATTTATAAACGATCTGGAAATTGGTACGATGAGCGAGGTGATTAAATTTGCAGACAATACAAAGTTATTCAGAGTAGTGAAGACACAGAAGGATTGGGAAGACCTGGAACGTGACATAAACACACTCAAAATGGGCTGCGACATGGCAAATGAGGTTCAGCGTGGATAAGTGTAAGGTGATGCATGTCGGTAACAAAAATCTTATACACAAATACAGGATGTCTGGGGTGTCTCTTGGAGAGACCCCTCAGGAAAGAGACTTGGGAGTGCTGGTTGACAAGTCGATGAAGCCGTCTTCACAATGTGCGGTGGCAGCGAAAAGGGCAAATAGAATGCTAAGATTAAGAAGGGGATCACGAACAGATCGGAGAAGGTTATCATGCTGCTGTACCGGGCCATGTTACGCCCTCACCTGGAATACTGTGTCCAACACTGGTCGCTGTACATGAAGAAGGACACAGTACTACTTGAAAGGGTGCAGAGAAGAGCGACTAAAATGGTAAAGGGGCTGGAGGAGTTGCCGTACAGTGAGAGATTAGAGAAACTGGGCCTCTTCTCCCTTGAAAAGAGGAGACTGAGAGGGGGCATGATCGAAACATTCAGGATAATGAAGGGAATAGACTTAGTAGATAAAGACAGGTTGTTCACCCTCTCCAAGGTAGAGAGAACGAGAGGGCACTCTCTAAAGTTGAAAGGGGATAGATTCCGTACAAACATAAGGAAGTTCTTCTTCACCCAGAGAGTGGTAAAGAACTGGAATGCTCTTCCGGAGTCTGTTATAAGGGAAAACACCCTCCAGGGATTCAAGACAAGGTTGGACAAGTTCCTGCTGAACCAGAACGAACGCAGGTAGGGCTGGTCTCGGTTAGGGCACAGGTCTTTGACCTGGGGGCCGCCGCGTGAGAGGACTGCTGGGCACGATGGACCACTAAGTAGTCCATATAAGAAAATAAGAACTGCCGCTGCTGTCTGACCCAGCAGCGGCAGTTCTTATTTTCTTATATGGACTACTTAGATTTCAGCAAAGCCTTTGATACTGTTCCTCATGGGAGGTTCATGTTATACCATATCGCTCTCTTTCTCTTTCTCTTCTCTCTCTCTCTCTTTCTCTCTCTCTTTCTCTCTCTCTCTCTTTCTCTCTCTCTTTCTCTCTCTCTTTCTCTCTCTCTCTTTCTCTCTCTCTCTCTTTCTCTCTCTCTTTCTCTCTCTCTCTCTTTCTCTCTCTTTCTCTCTCTTTCTCTTTCTCTCTCTCTTTCTTTCTCTCTTTCTCTCTCTCTCTCTTTCTCTCTCTCTCTCTCTCTCTTTCTCTCTCTCTTTCTCTCTCTCTTTCTCTCTCTCTTTCTCTCTCTCTTTCTCTCTCTCTTTCTCTCTCTCTTTCTCTCTCTTTCTCTCTCTTTCTCTTTCTCTTCTCTCTCTTTCTCTTTCTCTTCTCTCTCTTTCTCTCTTCTCTCTTTCTCTTTTTGTTTCTCTTATCTCTCTCCTCTCTCTTTCTCTTTTTGTTTCTCTTATCTCTCTCTCTTCTCTCTCTTTCTCTTTCTCTTTTTCTTTCTCTTATCTCTCTCTCTTTCTCTTTTTCTTTCTCTTTTTCTTTCTCTTATCTCTCTCTTCTCTCTCTTTCTCTTTTTGTTTCTCTTATCTCTCTCCTCTCTCTTTCTCTTTTTGTTTCTCTTATCTCTCTCTCTTCTCTCTCTTTCTCTTTCTCTTTTTCTTTCTCTTATCTCTCTCTCTTTCTCTTTTTCTTTCTCTTTTTCTTTCTCTTATCTCTCTCTCTTTCTCTTTTTCTTTCTCTTTTTCTTTCTCTTATCTCTCTCTTCTCTCTCTTTCTCTTTCTCTTTTTCTTTCTCTTATCTCTCTCTCTTTCTCTTTTTCTTTCTCTTTTTCTTTCTCTTATCTCTCTCTTCTCTCTCTTTCTCTTTTTCTTTCTCTTATCTCTCTCTTTCTCTTCTCTCTCTTTCTCTTCTCTCTCTCTCTTTTTCTTTCTCTTCTCTCTCTTTCTCTTTCTCTTCTCTCTCTTTCTCTTCTCTCTCTTTCTCTTCTCTCTCTTTCTCTTCTCTCTCTTTCTCTTCTCTTCTCTCTCTCTCCTCTCTCTCTTTCTCTTTCTCCTCTCTCTTTCTCTTTCTCTTTCTCTTCTCTCTCTCTTTCTCTCCTCTCTCTCTTTCTCTTTCTCCTCTCTCTTTCTCTTTCTCTTCTCTCTCTCTTTCTCTTCTCTTTCTCTTTCTCTTCTCTTTCTCCTCTCTCTTTCTCTTCTCTTTCTCTTCTCTCTCTTTCTCTTTCTCTTCTCTCTCTCTTTCTCTTCTCTCTCTTTCTCTTCTCTTCTCTCTCTTTCTCTTCTCTCTCTTTCTCTTCTCTCTCTTTCTCTTCTCTCTCTTTCTCTTCTCTTCTCTTTCTCTTCTCTCTCTTTCTCTTCTCTCTCTTTCTCTTCTCTTCTCTTTCTCTTCTCTTCTCTTTCTCTTCTCTTCTCTTTCTCTTCTCTTTCTCTTTCTTTCTCTTCTCTCTCTCTTCTCTCTCTTTCTTTTTCTCTCTTTCTCACTTGTTTTAAAGTTTATAGTTCCAGCATGTATGTTAGACTGGCTATCCCTTGCTTGATCTTTTCAATCTCTACTTTTTATAGGTCAGTCCCAGAATGTGACCTTCTCCTAATCACTAGAGTCCTGGCAAATGCTCACTTCAGTACTCTAGCCCCAGGTACCGACCCTATTGATCCCTTTTCTTGCCTTCTTCTCGTGTGGGTTTTCCTCTTCTTCCTTCTTTCTTGCAAAACAAAACTCTTTGGAACAGATAATGCATGCATGTTTTATCTCCTTTCTCTTCCCTTGGAAAGTGGATAACTTCTTCATCATTTTTTAAGCCAAATTTGCAGATGACTCGAACAACTATTCAAAGTTGTCAAAACGCATGACAACTGTGAAAAATTGCAGGAAGGTCTTAGGAAATTGAAAGATTGGGCATCCAAATGGCAGATGAAATGTAATGTGGACCAATGCAGATTGGGAAGAATAATCCAAATCATAGTTACCTGTTGCTGTTTGCTCTGAATGACTGCATGAACAGGTTTCAGACCCTTCAGCCCTTTCTTCCATCTTAGGAGGCTAAGGAAAAAAATTGCCAGACAACAAAACTGTACTTTAAACATTCAAGGCCTTGGGAGTTCTTAGCATCCTACTAACTGGTAGGATATCAACTAAGAATTTCCCCAAATTACAAGTGACTGGATTGGGATACTGGGCTAGATGGATCATTGGTCTGACCCAGTATGGCTGGTTTTCTTTTCTTTTTTGCTCAGCTTCTCAACTTCTTAGTTCATGTGCTATAATCATGCCTCTTCTGTAATAAATTGGCCCATTCTTCAGATACTCCATATCCACCTCTCTTCATTCATTCATTCAATTTTCTATACTGTTCTTCCAGGAGAACTCAGAATGATTTACATGGATTTATTCATTCAGGTACGCAAGCATTTTTCCTTGTCTGTGCTGGCAGGCTCACAATCTATCTAATATATTTGGGGCAATGGTGGGATTAAGTGACTTGCCCAGGGTCACAAGGAGTAGTGTATGTTTGAACCCACAACCTCAGGGTGCTGAGGTTGTAGATTTAACCACTGTGCCACATTCTCCCCCTCCCCTCTTTGGTATTGGCAGCCTGCCAGCAATTGTAAATATCTACAGTCAACTCCACCTAAGTGCATGTTGGTTAAGAGCATGCTTTGGGTTATCCGCAGCCTTCCACCATGGTCCCTTTTTTTTTTTTTTTAACATTAAAGTCAATGAACGGCACACAATTCGCTTATGCGCACTGATGTCGTAGGTCCCACCTGTATTCTTTCACGTAACGTTCACTCCGGTTAAAAGCAATCACGTAGATGAGCCGCGTGTTTTGGAACAGCAGTCTAGGCCTGGCCATGTGTTCAAACTTTCGGAACTGCACCGTGGCATCGCGCGGACAAAAATCATTGTCTTTGGCTGAACGTGTCCACCATGCTGATGTCAGATGTCGCTTAGGCATTCTTATTACTGTATTTGTACATAAATTGGAAAGACCTGTCCCTTGAGAGTAGTGTACTCCAGGTCCTTCTGCATTTGCTCATGTATGGTCTCCCAGTTAAAGCGATATACACTGCTTTCAAACGTAGCGAAGCTGTTTGCTTCAAGGCGCCTGCCTGTTGAATATGAAAGCAACAGAAACAAAGGGATAATCGCAAACGTCAAACGTGATTACAGATCACTCGTCCTAAGATATGTGATGGCAGTGATCGATGCAAGCATGGAATCCTGCCCCCGAGCTGCCGATCTCGTGAGGAAAATGACGGTGCTCACATGGTACTCCGTTTAAGCGCACGTGGTAAATTGGTCCGAAGGGCTTGCACTTAAGCAGAGTTGACTATAGTTCAAATAGTCCTACTCTGGCAGAAGGACTTTCTGAGTTCCAGCTACTGTTATTATTTTGTTTGTTCTTGCAATAAACACTTGAAATTCAAGAAAAGCAAGAGTCTTCTTTGTGAATGTTTGGACTGCTGGCTTAACTGTCTATTTAATAAGGCATGCGTTATGAGAACAGAATAATCTAAGCAGCTTGAGGATGGGATCTTTTTTTATTTTATTAAGTTTCATCTTTTCCTCTTCAGCTAAGTTCCATATTCTTCCCCTATTGCTTGAGTGCTGTTTTGCTATCCTGCTGCTTCTTGTTTCTCTCAGAACCCATCTCTAAACAGTGGAATTATTTCCAGTATGATTTAAAAGGCATGTTCTTACAGATGAACCTAAGGATTTATTTTTTTCCCCACAAACATAAACTAAAGTTCTAGTAATCCAAATTGTGGATGGTAATAGGAAGCTATTTCTGTTGAGGAACACAAAGTATCTTGACGCTGGCAGTTCTCCCTGACTGCAAGCTGCTGTTTAAACCTACTGAAATCTGCAAGGTCATGGAAAGATTTTAAAATATTTTATTGTTTAACATTATCCTTTTCCGTTCTCTTGCCCTGCCTGATTCCCTGAATAAATGGCATTCTAAATTATTTGATACATTAATTGCTATAACTTTACAAATGATTCTCTCGCACTGGAAACCAGCTCAATTACTAAATACCTCATTCTGGTGGGCAACGGCTGTGATGATTCATAAATATGAATATAAAGCCAATTCCATTACTAATAAAAGTTTTAAATCTAAAAATATTTTGTCATCAAAGCAAATACAGTACTGTATCTCTGCTTTATCCTAATTATAGTTACATTCCAACTGGAATTATTCAGTATAATATCCAAACATAACTCTAGTGGTTTCTCATAGCTAGCTTTGCCAAGCTACGCTATAATCTAAATTATTCTAATCTAATCTCTGGTCTGAATGGGAGCGTTTAATTAATTTTATTTTTTTTAAATATATCTTTATTCATTTTTAAGCCATACATAAGTGCATATTATACAATCACTAGTATTTTAGCCCGTTACATTAATGGGTGCTAGAATATTTGTCTGTCTGTCTTTCTTGATTTCTGTCTCTCTCCCTCCGTCTTTTTTTTTCTGTCTGTCTCTCTCCCTGGCCCCCTTTGTCTGTCTTTCTGTGTCTCTCCCTGCCCCTGTGTCTTTCTTCTTTTCTTTCTGTCCCACTGTCGGTCTTTCTTTCTATCTATCTGTCTCTCTCCCTGCCTCCTATGCAGCAGCATTCCCTCCCCCTCCATTTTCCTGTGCAGCAGCAGCATTTTGATTCCCCCCACTTCCCTGTGCAGCAGCCACAGCAGCAGCATTCCCTCCCCCTCCATTTCCCTCCCCCCACACCACTTCCCTGTGCAGCAGCAGCAGCGTTTCCCCTACCCCCTTTTCCCTTCCCGTGGTCTGGCCGGCTCCCTTAGTCCCTTGCCACCCCCCCTTCCCTTCAGGCGGTCCCGACAAATCTGCTGACTCCAGCAGCGTCTGCAGCACTCTACACATGCTGCTTCAGGGCCTTCTACTGCCCTGATTTACTCGGGCACGTCAGAGATGCGGCAGAGCAAATCAGGGCAGTAGAAGGCCCCGAAGCAGCGTGTGTAGAGTGCTGAAGACGCTGCTTGAGTCGGCAGGTTTGGAGTAGGGATCGCGGGAAGGGAAGAGGAGAGGCGGCAAGGGACAACTTGAGCCAGTCAGACGTCGGGAAGGGATGGGAGGGTCAGACAGGGAAGAACTTACTTTTTTAAGTTTAAAGGTGTCGCCGCGGCTCCTCTCAATCCCCGCCAGCGTCGGAAGCTTTCTCTGACGCTGGTACGGCTCATGAAAGGAGACAACACAACGATCTTGTAGAGAGCAGGGAGTCCAGTGCTGGCGGCCAGTCTTGCAGGCTAGTGTAGTTAGGTGCTGTAAGGCTGGGGACTCGCGCATGCGCACTCCTGCGGCCACAGACCTACTGATCACAGATCAGAGATCACGGAAGCACGCAGGTAAGAGTGCGCATGTGTGGCTAGGGTTTTATTATATAGGATATTACACTATAAAAGCACTTAAAATCAATCAAATTGTAATCTATGACAAATTTATTTATTTAATTTATTTCTAATAGATGACTTCATATGTATATTGGTTAGTTGGCACAGATGCTTTCTAGTCCTCACTGCATCTATGATTTGCATGTATGCAACATTTGTATTGTAAAATCTCCTTGTTTTTAATTTATTCATTTGTTACATTTTTATGCTAAAATTTCAATAAAAATATTTAAAAAAATAAAAAAATACAATAGGGACAGTATAGGAAGTTTATGGATATTAGGGAGCCATTGACAAAATTCTGTAAGGAGTGATTGTTGATTTTCCCCTTTTGATAATACTCGTCCGGTGGGGGGGGGGGGCGGGGGAAGATTTTTTTATTTTTTTAAATTTTGAGTGCAAATTTTTGGATAAGTAGAAGGGGGGGATGATATATGTATTTGTTATAGAATATAATTCTGAGTGAATTTAAGTGCTGTTACAGTGTAAATGACTGTAAAATATGTTGCACTTATTTTTGGCTTTAAAATAAATAAAGATTTACAAAAAAATTAAAAAGTAATATTTTATTTTACCCATTTGCTAGAGAAAATATTGCAGCACCTGCATGATCTCAGGAGTGAACATAAGAAGTGCACCCTAACTGAGACTAGCCCTACCTATTCACCAGGAAGTTGTCTAACTTTGTCTTGAATCCCTTGAAGGTGTTTTCCCCTATGACAGACTATGTCTATGTCAACAGAGAGAGACATCCTTGAAGTATGTCACAGAAAGTGGGGCACTGTGGAGGCACCTTACAGGGGGCTCTGAGATTGGAAAAATACTCCTTTTACACATTTTTCTGTCACATTGACGGGGATTTAAAAAAAGAAAAGGGTGAGAAGTTCCATTGGGAATGACCAAGAGATTGTGCAACTTCATGGGATTAAATTGCAGTACAAAAGAACAGTCTTTTTATAAGAGTGGTTAATTTAAGTATTTTAAGTTTACTAAGTGCATTAATGATTAGTTAGCATTCACTAAATACTATGAAATCCATAGGAATAACATGACTTATTTTAGCATTTAGTTCACTTGAACTCCATTAACGCACCATAGTAACAGGTACTCTTAGAATGATGGATCTGTCGCTGGAGGTTTTTAAACAGCAGATTGGAGAAATGTGTGTTACATGGAAGCAGGGGAATGAATAAGATGAATCATTTCAACCTTTCCAGCTTTGTTTGTCTTTGAACTACAATGAAATTGCAATCCATCTTACAAATGGTTTGGCTTTCAGCAGAGCCTTTTGTAAAATACACAGGAAACGGTGAAGATCTCATTCCACATATATTTCCAAAATTTACACTATGAAAACTTGAGCATCCTAGACTCTCTGTTCAAAACCAGGCTTTAAATGTGTAAATTTTGGAAATCCCATAATGTGGAATGGATTTCCAAAAGTAAAGTATAAATATGAGTGTAACTGGATATCCTTGTGACGAGATAACGTTAAAACGATTTTTCCTAGCAACAGCAGCAGATGAATCCAGAGTCCAATGGGATAGCACACATCTACCAGCAGGCGGAGATAGAGAAACTGATTAAAAGGTGGTCCCATTGGCTGGCACTCCTCCTGTATCTCCAGTATTCTCTATCTCCCAGCAGGAAATGGTCGCTATTCAACTAGCTCCTGAATTCTGGCTGTGACTGGAACTTTATTTTCTCCTGTTGAGGTTTCTCTTTAGCGAGACTGCCATTCTGTTTCTCCTGTTGAGGTTTCTCTTCAGTGAGCTGGCAATGCTATTTCTCCTGTTGAGATTTTCTCTTCAGTGAGACAGGGGTGTCCGGCTGAACGGTGCCGGCTTTAGGGGTTACACCTGGGCCCCCCCAGGTCCCTGCCTCACCCTTCCTCCATTGCTAGAGGGTCTGACTGGGTCTCAATTTTTTTCTTCTTTCCCTTCTCGGTAAAAAAAAAAAAAAAAAAGACCACAGTTGCTACATTCTGCTCTTACTGCTGCTCAACCAGCTTTAACTGGCTTCAACCGGCCTTAACAACAAGCTTGTGAGTATGTCTCTGTTTTTTACTGTCGGTTGAACTTCAGGTTCTGTTTGGGAGTCTTAGTAATGTGGGTTCGGTCAGCATATGTTTAAGGAATGGATATTATATTGAGGCTAAGTTTTATGACTAGAAATCCGTGGAGGGAGCCGGGACTTCCCGCCCTTTGCATGCACACGCTTGGTTTCCTTGTTGGTTACAGCGCGGCAGTAGCGGTGCGATTTCATGCTCGCACTTGTTCTCATTGTTGGGTTTCAGTGCAGCAGTAGTAGTCCTGTTTATTCTGAGGCTCTCTTTCATTGGTGTTTGTCACGGCCGTGTGCAGCTGATTGTGCAGGTGCCGGTTTATAGCAGCGCGCATGAGATGAGACATGTTTTTTCCGGTGCTGTGGGCTGTTCTTCTGGTTATTCCCCGAGTCTGATTTTCTTTCTATGCAAGCCGTGGCAGGGTAAATTTTGCGGGGCTTGACTCAGACTATGTTTCTAGGAGCGTTGATGTAGCGGCCACGTGTCAGTGAGAATCAGGCGTGCGCTTGGGTCTCTGGCGATGGCGGGAGAGCTGCAGCGTTCCGGTAGTTTGTTTCCAGCTGACTTTGGTCAGGGTATGCCGGGGCTTCTCTCCTTTCCGGTTCAGACAAGTTGTATGTGTTTCACCAGCTTTGGGACAAGCTTGGACAGATTTATATGTCTATGTCTGTTCCTGCTATACTCCCTTGAAGGAAGCTGCTTGTTTAATCGGACTCTGGGGTTAGCACTCAAGGGGTTTACCAGAGAGACTCTGACCTGTGCTAGGTCACCCAGTCTCGGTTTGTCTCCGGACTGGGGCGACATACGGCAACTCATGGCACGGTGAGATCAGCAGTAAGATAGTGCCCTGTATTTCACACAGGTATCTCATTGTCTCTCTTGGGGTCCCTGCAGATTGAGCCTTTGTCTGTTGGTAACTGTCCTTATTTGGGCCTCTGTGCTGAGCTGCATGTGTCTAGTAGTGGCACAGGATATATATGCCTAAAGGTAGTACAAACAGTTTCCAAGTTCGGGCTGTCTCTATGACACTGCGCATCTTCTTGCGGCCAGGACTCTCTTTCTCTATTTCTGAGGGGGCCTGGACTTCAGATTTCCATGCTTATCGCGCTGGTTTCTCCTGTCGCCATTTTCTCATGGCATATGCTAGACAGGCCCCAGGAAGGGGCTGTACAGACAGGAAGGGCTGTACAGCTCCTTTTAACCAGGAGCCAGTTACCTATTCTATCAAACCCGCGGAGGATCACGCACTATGTGGCTGTTAGCCTCATCCCTGAAGCTCTCATTAGCGATGTAAGCTTTGTTTGATACCTGTAAGGATGCTGTTGTTTTCCCCGGGCGGTAGATGCAGCATCTTGATTGAGTCTAGTACGTATTCACTTTAAAGGACATACGTATTTCGCTCATGTTGCATGGAGTTAGTACTGTTTTCATGGTTCCAGTATATTCCTCTTTACATTGTGAAACTTGATTTTTCCTAAGAGAATCTTCTTGCAGATCCTACAGTTCTCGTCCTGCCATTCCCTGACCTTCTGCACTTCATTCTGAGGGGATCTTGATTTCTTCCAATGACTCTTCAGGCTTTCTCAAGAGGGAGAAGACGCTATAATGTCAGGTCAGGGGGCTGTGAAGATTTTTCAGGATGCTTGCCACTTTGCATTCTCCTCAGGTTTCCAGTTCGTTCTTGGAGTCTCTATGTTTTGTGTTTCCCTTTTCAGTGTTACTGGTCCTCAGGTCAGTTCTTGTAGTTCTTCGGGAACTAAGGGAAGTTCTGGATCCCATTCTGCTGAATTAGTTTCTCAGGGTTACACATTTCTGCAGAAAAACTGGGAGAATATTTACATTTTCCCTATGGACTCCGAATCGGCACAAGGTTTGCTTGCCTCTTTTTGAGCAGTGCTTTCGGTTTTGGCACATGCCATTTCACCTACCCAAGGCTTCAAGAACATTTTAGAAAATGTGGGCAGTGGTACCATTTTGACGCTACCAGGTGATTCACCTAATTTCTTCTTGACTGACTGCTTGATTCGGACGTCTTCCAGTCGGTCCATTTGACTGACACGAAAAGGGTGGTTTCTTTTCCTCAGTTCTTTGGACGTGAATCTTCGAATTTGCACAGCACTCTTTTCTCCTGTACTATTTATAGGTATATCGGGGAGATGTTTTTATTCATATAGGAGAGAACTGTGTTTCTTCCCAGAGACTAGGGCGATGGGTCACAGTCTCAGGTTTACATTCTTCTTTGGTCACCAAGACCCAGAGTATGGGATTCTGTACAGGTTATAGGATCCATGTTGCTGACTTCACTGGGAACTTCAGCTTGCTTTCCCATTATAACGCTACAGCAGTCGCTTTTGTTCCGGTGGTTCCCAGTATCTCAGGGCTTCAATTATTTGGTAGGCTCCTCATGCATCGCTCTGTATGATTTGGTGGTTCAGCGAGATTTCTCTTTTCAAAGGCATGCCTCGGTCTTTGCTGGACTAGCTCATGGCCACCAAACATCCCGGGCTGTTGGGTTGGGGGGCTCGGTGCCTTCCATTCTCAGCTCCAGGAGTCTGGTCTTAAAGAGGCTTCTACTCTTGAGCATGGTCAGGCTACCTTTCTGGAGCTTCAGACTATTCTTCCGGAATGCCGCTGAGGGTCCTTTCAGTCAGTATTATGATGGGGGTATTTCTCTACAGCTTGGGCAGTAGGTGATGTACTCAGTTGCCAGGTACAGTTGTTGTTCTACTTCAATGGGTGAACCCTCATCTTCCTCTTCTGTTGGCAGATCATTTTAAGGGTCAGGAAAAGAGTTTGGATAGACTTTCTCTCTGCGAAATCCGAGCATGGCCCATTTATTGTATGTTACAGTGTACAGCACTGTGTACGCTCTAGAAAGTGTAAACGTTAGTAATAGTGAAATCTTCTACATCCTGGATATTGGGAATTTTGGCTCAGGCGTTCCAGCTCTTTTTATGGACGCGAGATCTCCTGGAACTAGACTTCGTCTCACAATTCAATGCTTCCTAGCTTCTTCGGCGGGCACAGGGAGTGGGAGTTAGAGGGGATAACAGCGTGGCTTCTTTCTCACCTCTGGTTTCTTTTTTTCAGTGTTTTCCCCTGGCTGATGATGGCTTGGATTTGCCATCTCAAGCTCGCTTTCCGGGCACAGTATTTGTAGAATCTCTGGCTTGGCTGTGCCATCCTTGCTATGCGGATCTGATGAGTCTTTCAACAGCCGGACTAAGTAGTTTCCTGGTATCTCCGGATTTGCTCACCTAGGGTCCGATCAACATGGATATTCCTACTACTTTGGTATTACGACCTAGCTTTTGAGAAGTCATGTCTGACGTGTAAGGGTTATGCGAAGCAGGTTGTTTCTTCTCTTATCCAGGCGCTACAGACGTCTTCACCTGTGGCTTCTGCTTATTTTTGGAGGTTTTTCCTTTCTTGGATACTTCTCAACATTTGCACCCTTCCAGAGTTCCTTTTTGGCACAGGTGTATTGCCGAGGGCTTAGCGTTCAATTCCCTTCAGCTTCAAGTGCCATTCTTAGCTTGTTACAAGGACTAGGTATATTGCTCTTCGATTACTTCTCAGCTTCATGTAGTTCAATTCCTAAACAGAGTACGGTATATTTGTACACCTCTTGGAAAGCCCTGTCCGGAGTACAATCTTCAGGTACTTCTTCGCAGTTTACTGAAGGCTTCATTTCCTCCTTGTGTCGTTGAACACGGGGTTTCTTGTAGCCATGGCTTCGGCTCTGCAGTTTTCCGAGTTGCAGGCCTTGTTCAGCGGGGATTCCTATTTCTGATTTCCAAAATCTGGGGTATCAGATCGGATGATACCACAATTCTTTCTAAGGAGGTGTCATCCTTTCTTTTATGACACGCTCACTTTTCCTTCCTTCTTCCTGGGAGGAGAAATGGGGAGATGTGCTTTTATTCACCGCATTTTTTGAAAGTGCGTAGCGTTCTCCGCGAGCAAGGTTTCTAATGACTTTTGGTTGTTTAGATCACCTTTTTGTATTCTTCAAGGGACGCCTCAAACATATGGTGGCGTCCAAAGCCTCTATTGCTCGATTGGTCCAGGAGGACATTCTTTACGCTTGCTTGATGGCAGGGAAGCAGTTGGCGAAAGAACTTCATGACCATTCCATCAGAATGATGGCTACTTCTTGGACTCGGTCCAGAGGTTTTTTCCTTGGAGGAGTTTTGTCTCGCGGCTACTTGGTCTT
This sequence comes from Geotrypetes seraphini, assembly GCF_902459505.1. Classification (NCBI taxonomy): domain Eukaryota; kingdom Metazoa; phylum Chordata; class Amphibia; order Gymnophiona; family Dermophiidae; genus Geotrypetes; species Geotrypetes seraphini. Next base: position 46,653,491 of record NC_047085.1, read on the forward strand.
CCGAGAGTGCTTTCTTACAGCATTACTGGTTGGATGTGGGGGCGCATGCGGTAGATGTGTTTAGTGCGTCGGTTGTTGCGGAGGCAGCGTTTGCTTCCCACCCAGATTGAGGATTGCTTTGCTACATCCCATTGGTCTCTGGATTCATCTGCTGCTGTTGCTAGGGAAGGAAAAATTATGTTCTTACCTGTTAATTTTCTTTCCCTTAGACGCAGCAGATGAATCCAGAGCCCCACCCTTTCTGGATATTGTCTGTTGGTTTTTTCTTTTGCAACTTTCGAAGTTTGTTATTATTGAGGATTATATTCTGTATTATTGCCTTTTGAGATTTGTTATGGGAAAGAAGTTGTTTTTTTTTTCCATGCTATGCCTATTGATGGTTACGGATGCTTGGGCAAGGAGCTATACTGGAGATACAGGAGGAGTGCCAGCCAATGGGACCATCTGTTAATCAGTTTCTCTATCTCCGCCTGCTGGTAGATGTGTGCGATCCCATTGGTCTCTGGATTCATCTGCTGCATCTAAGGGAAAGAAAATTAACAGGTAAGAACATAATTTTTCCTTCTCCATAATTTTGGGACCGACAGAACTCCCACTTCCATTGCTGAAGATCCTAATTGGGTCTTTCAGAAATCAGTCAGTCAGAAACAGGGCTCCTAAAACTGTCCCTGAACTCTGGAGTGAAGTCTGACTGTTTGAACATCAGGACTATAAATTGAGTCTAGGAATAGGACTCTCTTTTGATAGGAACATTCAAAAGAAGTCTACCCAAATAAATGGAGCATTTTTCAAAAACTATCCACCTTTTTAATGGTTATAGTACATGCATAGACTGACAACACATGCACTTGTGGGGAGGGGAATTAGGCTGGGAGATCTGGTAGGCTGAGGAAGGCAATAATATGTATTTGTATTTTCAAAACCATGGGTGTTAGAGGGAGGTATTTTGAAAATTGCCACATTTATCTTCCACCACTGTTTGTGTTGTTGGGCGAGCATATAATTTGTTGGTCCAACTGAAAACCTAAGCGTTTCGTGGTTAACAAATTTTAAATTTAAATTTAAAAAATGTGCATGGTGTAATACTTTATTATTTTTTTTAACCTTCAGGAAGCATTTTAATGTAGCCCAAAGCATCCAGGCTTCAGTTAGAGATTTTCATGAAAATGCTGTTTTTGGTTTTTGATAATTTGGGATGCCTTCTGAAGAGACAGAATAGGAATTTCATTTTTGCAGGGTTACAGCCTGAGGTTGTGGATTCAAATTCCATGGTTCTCCTTGTGACCCTGGGCAAGTCACTTAATCCCCCTATTGCCCCAGGTATAGTGTGAGTACACTGGGACAGATAGGGAGAAATACCACTTAGGCTACACGTGCTATATAAATACTAAAATAAATAAAATAAAATTTTAAAAAATTAATAAGACGAACAGAACTGTAAGTTCACTTAGCTCAATGTAGTCCAACCCAGTGATTTGAAATGTGTTTCCAACAGTTTTCTGATGTCAGTGTTTTGGAAGTGAAGCAAGTACAGCAGTGAGATGTGATTTCAGGGTCAGTCTTAAGCAGAGGTGATGGGGACAGCTGCAAAAGGCACCCTCCCCAGCATGTCCCTCCCTCTTTCTGAAACCTCCCATTCTACATTATTTATTTATTTATTCATTCATTCAATTTTCTATACTGTTCTCTCAAGAGAGCTCAGAACGGTTTACATGAATTTATTCAGGTACTCAAGCATTTTTCCCTGTCTGTCCTGGTGGGCTCACAAGCTATCTATGTACCTGGGGCAATGGGGGGATTAAGTGACTTGCTCAGGGTCACAAGGAGCAGCGTGGGTTTGAACCCACAACTCCAGGGTGCTGAGGCTGTAGCTTTAACCATTGCGCCACACTCTCCCCATAGAGAACTCGGGACAGCAGCTGTGACAGCAGCATAGCCTGTGCTGTGTTTTAAATATGACCAAGAAAGGTCTTCATTACAATCCAGGGCTTAAATTCCTTGAGAATACAATTTGACAAAATCAATAGGACTTGTTTTTCTCTTCCAATTTTGTCAAATCATATATCTGTGTTAATTATTAGATCACTCAGGGCCAGCCTTACCAATTACCGGTATGTGCCCCTTCCCAGTGGTCCTGTTATGTCCCCCTATCTCCAAACCCCAAAACCCCCACCTTAAACATGTGGTAGCGATTCACATAGGCCAGGGTTGTCCAATGTCGGTCCTTGAGGGCCGCAATCCATTCGGGTTTTTAGGATTTCACCAATGAATATGCATGAGATCTATTAGCATATATAGAGATCTCATGCATATTTATTGGGGAAATCCTGAAAACCCGACTGGATTGCGGCCCTCGAGGACCGACATTGGACACCCCTGACATAGCCTGCTCTTTTGTGCATCCCACCTCCTTCTGATCTAACTTCCTGCTTTTCCAAGGACAGGATACTGCAGAAAAAATACTATCCAGTCTGCCCATTTTTTTTTAAATTTTTTTTTTGCCTACATTGCATGGATACATATTCTAATCATGGTCATTTGCCCCCTCATTCTGTAAAGGCATCGATTTACATGTTTAAATTGGATAGAATACTAGCATTTTTGCACATGACTGTTACAGTTAAGTGCCAGTTGGGTGCTACTGGTACTGTATAACCACCCTACTGCTCTTGCTATCCTCTCCTGCCTGCACCTTTAAAGCTGGTCATGCTGACTTTGCACTGCTTCCTCTTTTTGGGCTATGATATGCTTCCTTTTCTTCCCAGACCTGTATATTGTCCTCCTGACACACACCCTTAAATGCTCATTATCCTTTCACACACCAGTCACTTTTGCACACTTTAAACCAAAAACATAGAAACATGATGGCAGATAAAGGCCAAATGGCCAATCCACTCTGCCCATCCGTAGTAACCATTATCTCTTCCTCTCTCTAAGAAATCCCATACGCCTGTCCCACACTTTCTTGAATTCAGACAGTCTCTGTCTCCACTACCTCTTCCGGGAGACCGTTCCATGCATCTACCACCCTCTCTGTAAAATAAAAGTACCATATTTCCTTAGATTACTCCTGAGCCTATCACCTCTTAACTTCATCCTATGCCCTCTCATTCCAGAGCTTCCTTTCAAATGAAAGAGTCTCTGTCATATCTCCCTCTCCAGCATTTCCTCCAAAGTACACTTCTCCCTCAATATTTGCAGGGGGTTAGGGGCAGAGCCGGCCCGCAAATATTTAAAAAAACTACAAATAATATTCGGGCTGGTTCTGACCCCCACCCCCTGCCTTCCCCCGGAATCCTAGACCTTACCTTAAGCCCTCTGAGACTCCCTGGAACCGTACCTGGTGGTCTAGTGGGCTTTCGGGGCAGGAGCGATCTTCCTACACTCCTGCCCAATGCAGATCACTCATTGGAAATGAGTGCCGTGAGCTCCCGTCGTAGTCTCAAGAGACTACAGGAGCACATGGCAGCCATTTCCTATGAGTGATCTGCACGGGGCAGGAGCATAGGAAGATCGCTCCTGCCCTGAAAGCCCGCTAGACCACCAGGTAAGGTTCCAGGGAGTCTCAGACGGCTTAAAAATAGCCCCAAAAATTAAAATAGCTTTTTAAAAAAAAAAAATCGCGAATAACCGAATCTGTGGATACTGAAACTGCAGATTTGGAGGGAGAAGTGCATACATATTGAGATCTTTTAGTCTGTCCCCATACGCCTTATGACAAAGACCACGCACCATTTTAGTAGCCTTCCTCTGGACCGACTCCATCCTTTTATATCTTTTTGAAGGTGTGGCCTTAAGAATTGCACAAAATATTCTGAATGAGTTCTTACCAGAGTCTTATACAGAGGCATCAATACCTCTGTACGAGGGGGCATTCGGAGAAATTGAAGGGAGATAGGTTCAAAACAAATGCAAGGAAGTTTTTTTTTCACCCAAAGGGTCGTGGACACTTGGAATGCGCTACCGGAGGAAGTGATCAGGCAGAGTACGGTACAGGGATTCAAACAGGGATTGGACGTATTCCTGAGGGATAAAGGGATCGTGGGATACTGAGGGAGGAGCTGGGATGTAACACAAGTATAGAAAGCTAGCCAGGTAATAAGTATAGAAACCCAACCAAGTCGTGCATGTGCAAGACCGGAGGGTTAGGACTTCGATGGGAAGATAGGACTTCAATGAAAAACCAAGGTGGCAAGGGAGCCCCTTCTGGTGATTCAGACAGGTCGTGACCTGTTTGGGCCGCCGCAGGAGCGGATTGCTGGGCAGGATGGACCTATGGTCTGAACCGGCGGAGGCACTGCTTATGTTCTTATGTCCTTTCTCCTACTGGCCATACCTCTCCCCTATGCAACCTAGCATCCTTCTAGCTTTCGCCGTCACCTTTTCAACCTGTTTGGCCACCTTAAGGTTATCACATACTATCACACCCAAGTCTCACTCCTCTTTCATGCACAAAAGTTCTTCACCACCTAAACTGTACCGTTCCTTTGGGTAACCGAGGACAAATTCTAGTCATTCCGTGTTGATGAAAGCTTGGATACGAGAGATTATTTCGGGAATTCCAGGGAAAATAGTTGTAAACCTAGAAACATGATGGCAGATAAAGGCCAAATGGCCCGTCTAGTCTGCCCATCCGTAGTACCCATTATCTCTCTCTCTCTCTAAAAGATCCCTTGTGCCTATCCCATGCCTTCTTGAATTCAGACACTGTACTCAGTAGTTTTAAAATCAAATTTCTTTTCTTTCCTCTTCCACATTCAAACAGGTTAAAAAAACTTGTATCCTACCTTACAGTACTGCTAAGATAATTGATAAATCCAGTTTCACCCTGCAGACTGTCCTTGTGACCTGTACCTTGGGCTCTGATCAGAAAAGCACTATGGAAATGCCAATGAAACACATTTTAAATGGTACTATTAGTATTGAGTTAACAAATTATATCAGGACGCACAACATATAATATGCTCTTATAATGATTCAAAATGTGGTGTGATCGTGGCACCAAGGTACCCCCCCCTCTTCAAACCCAGCATGCACCCAAAAAGAGGGATAAAAAGCCTCAGACTAAGGTAGAAGTATAGAACCAAAAGGTTCACATCTTCTCCACAGCGTGGCTGCACTTTTCAAGGCTGTATTGTTTGTTCCCCTGATGAGTCAAACATTGGTGAAACAAGGTTGCTTGTTGGGAAGATTGGGGAAGACATGGCAGCGTTGGAGCTCAAGTCGTCTTTTGCCAGCTAAGTCCTTGAACGTGCTTCTGGGTGACTTTGCCCTTTTCTAAACCTGAGCTGTTCTGTGAGGGAGTTTTTTTTTGCCAGTGAAAGTATCAAAAGCAGTTTTGATTTGTACCTTTTGGTTGTATACTGCTACATTAGTCTGAGACTTTTTTTCCCCCTCTTTTTGAGTGCATGCTGGGTTTGATTATATGACCTATTATTATTGACCCAAAAATCTCAGAGCAGGAGTCTGTGTGAAGTTCCAGCATTGTTTGAACCACAGCTATTGTAGACTGGTTGAAAGGCAAGTTAGGACCTATATCATTTTGAAGCTGGCCCCAGCGTATGTTTTCATTGAAAAAGACACTGCAATCGTTGTGAATAACACCTGAAGCAGGTGTGTGCCAAAACATAGGTAAGCCGGATTTTATGTCTTTTTAATACCTTATTCAGTTGGGAATTTAAGACTTATTTTCTTTGACGGTTAAATAAATGCTGGACCATCACAGCATATTTGAACAGCAGTGTAGGTTGACTTTTGAAACCTTGTGATAGATGGTTATAATCATTGGTTCACAAAATCAAATTATTTTATATTTAATTTGCTATATAGCTTAACTTTTTTTTTTTTAATATATATACAAGAACACAGCAATGAAAGTACAGAATATTTATTTTTAAAAGCACAAGCACTTAAAAAACTGTTCAAATAATAAAATGGCAAAACAGCTGAAAAAACTAATACAATTTAATAAATATAAAATGAATTGGTACTCCAGACCAAACATCTACTATCCCTCAGGAAGGATTGACTCCAAATGTAACAACAAAATAATGGTTTTTCCAGTGCAATATGTGAGACATTCTAGACATGTGAGCTATCTCCCACTGGCTGTGTGACATATGCAAAAGGAATCCACTCAGGATTTTTTTTCTGTGATTCTCCTCTACTTCACTGGGAGCTCTAGCAGGGCTGGTAAAATACTTTTGCATGCGTGCCTGAAGGAGTGTTTCTGTTCTCTCCCCTTTTTCTTATTTTATGTGGTGTTTTCATCCCCCTTTTTTTGTGCTCGGAGCGATTCTTAAGCTCTGCCTACGTTGAACACCCAGAATTCAGTCTACAGCTGATAGGCCTATCCCAGAGAACATAAGAAGCACCATCTCTGGATCAGACATTCGGTCCATCTAGTTCGGCGATCTGCACATGCGGAGGCCCTGCCAGGTGTACACCTGGCGTAATTTTTAGTCATAAATACTTTATTATTTCACAGCTCTAGTTCATCTATTCCATATAATTAAAATTCATTCCATTCATGAATACAGTGATTCAATGACCGATCAAGCTGGGAAAAAAACATAAGGCCTGTTGATACTGGCCGTATCTTCTTAATACTCCTGCCGCTAAAAATAAAACAACAGGGTAATCTAAAGTCACAGTCCCAGCAGATGTAAAATCATGTGCAAATAGTGCAGTTTGTGCAAATGAAAGCAATGAGTGCAAATAGTGCAAAAAAGTGCCAAATTACATTATGGTTCAATGTCTGGCCCCCCGACTCGAGTTTCGTACTCTTCTTCAGGAGGGGTCTGCATAGGCAGTCTAAACCGGGGACGGCACCGGAACGGGAAATTTTTAGTCACCCATATCCTTCTATGCCTCTCGTAAGGAGATGTGCATCTAGTTTGCTTTTGAATCCTAGGACGGTCGATTCCGCAATAACCTCCTCTGGGAGAGCATTCTAGATGTCAACCACTCTCTGAGTGAAGCAGAACTTCCTGATATTAGTCCTGAACTTGTCCCCCCTTAGCTTCATTCCGTGTCCTCTCGTCCGTGTCAAATTGGACAATGTAAATATTTTTTTCTGCTCTATTTTGTCGATTCCTTTCAGTATTTTGAAGGTCTCAATCATATCCCCTCGCAGTCTCCTTTTCTCAAGGGAGAACAATCCCAGTCTCTTTAAGTCGATCCTCGTATTCCAGTTTCTCCATACCTTAACTAGTTTTCTTGCTCGTCTCTGCACCCTCTCCAGCAGTTTTATATCCTTTTTTAGGTTGGGAGACCAATGTTGGACGCAGTATTCCAAGTGGGGTCTGACCATTGCTCTATAAAGCGGCATTATGACCCTCTCTGATCTACTCGTGATTCCCTTCTTTATCAAGCCCAACACTCTATTTGCTTTCTTTGCCGCCGCCGCACATTGTGCTGACGGTTTCAGGGTCCTATCTATCAGTACACCCAGGTCCTTTTCTTGTTCGCTCTTACCCAGAATTGCACCTGACATTCTATACTCGTGTTCCTTATTCTTTCTGCCTAAATGCATTACTTTGCATTTCTCCACATTAAAATTCATCTGCCATTTCTCCGCCCATTTCTCTAACTGACACAAATCACTCTGGAGTTCCTCGCTATCCTTTTGCGATCTGATTGCCCCGGCGTAGCTTTGTGTCGTCTGCAAACCTGATGAGCTCACTGGATGTTCCTTCTTCAAGGTCATTGATATAGATATTAAATAAAATCGGCCCAAGTACCAAGCCCTGAGGTACACCACTAGTCACTTTCTCCCATTCGGAGAACTTCCCATTTATGCCCACTCTCTGTTTTCTGTTCTCCAGCCATTTGCCTGCATTGGCTTTTTAGGAGCTCAGAGCCATCCCCGGGTTTTTCCTCCTACTGCCAAACAGAGGTTTGAGTGCAGGCTGTTAGGCTTGCCTAGAAGACTTAGTGATGTCTTGTAGGGTGCCGGCTGCATTTTTTCACTTCCACCCTTTGCTGAGTTCGTCGGTCGGTCCACAAGGGTGAAGGTATGGTCAGGCACCGTTGCTGACTAGCAGCCAGAAGATCAGCGTCAAAGAGGCATTCCCAGCATGAGGAATGTTCCCATTGGTGACCCTACATCACATTCTGTGTTGGAGCTGTGGGTGCTTGGAAACTAACTACGGATGGTGCTAGAGTTCCCAGTGAAGTAGAGGAGAGTCATAGAAAAAAATACGGAGTGGATGCCTTTTGCATATGGCATGCCGCATTGGGAGATAACCCACATGTCTAGAATGTCTCACCTGTCTACTGGAAAATATATTATCAAGGTAAGGAAATAATCCTCCTTCCGTAAGGTCTTTGGAAGAGAATTCAAATGACTTGTGCATATTTCAAATTTAGACCCCTTTTTATCAAGCCATTTTAGGGTTTAAAAAAAAAAAAAAAAAATCACCGGTTGCTGTAGTAAAAGCTCCGATGCTCATAAGAATTCTATGAGCGTCAGAGCTTTTACCGCAGCGGCCGGCAATAAAAACCCCCCAAAAACCTCTTAACGTGATTTGATAAAAGGGAGCCTTAAAGTGTCAACGCTTAGGCAAGGAAGAAAATGGGGAAAAAAATATAACGTAGCTCTGATATTATTGTAGCTGCTGTTTATAATATCAATACTTGTGAATGTGATCATTTTAAGACGCAGCGATCACCAGTCCTACCGCAAGATTGCTCTATAACAAGAAAATATATAAATAGATGTTAATTTGGGGAAGGCACTACCTACTTATAACTTAGCTCTGTGTAATATTTAAGAACAGATACTTAGAGCATTTTAAGGAAGCACTAGAATTTTATTTTTACACAGCAAGTGTATTTATAATACTATGGAGGCAATACAATAAATTTTAGTTACAATTTAGGGATCTTTAACAAGGGAAGTGTGCCTCAAGATAAAATATTGCTAGAGAAGCAGAATGATTAATTAATTAAATTGGATTAAAATAACTCACTCTGATAAAGGCCCAAAAGTATACTTTCTTCTTATTGTTGCTTCTGGTTAAAAAGGTGAAGAAGGTCTGTTTGCAGAGGGTGACTGGAGGACATGGTTCCTTGCTGGAAGGAAGGTTCTTCAGTTGCAGAATAGCTGGGAGTGGACATGGAGCCTTTGGGTGCAGATGAGAAGTCTAGCAAGGTGGGCAGGTGTCCAGTGGCAATCCAAAAAAGAAGAGATGAATCTCCTCTTTTTATGGACCATAGGAGCTGGAAGTCAGGTCCAATCACAACTCAGGAATAGTGTCCAATCACAAGTCGGGAATAGTGTGCTACAGCATCATATGTAGGTTTCATTAACTCATTTGCCAAGCTTTGATCAAATATGTTCTGATGGTCCATCATATTACTGAGGTTTTAGGGTATTTATTTTCTTGGTTATTGGGGTGTTGTATTTAATGGTCTTCACACCACCATTTTTACAGCACATAATGGCACTAATGTGCTTGTGGTATCCCAACATTGGTTGCTCTTTTCTAGCATTGAGCTTTAGTAGTATATAGCACAATGCTTTGCTAATAGTGCCATTTAAAATGTGTTTTAATGGTGTCTTTATCACGCCTTTGAACAGGTCCTGAATTGACTTGTACAAGGTCAAAAGAAGATCTGTGGGGCTGGGGAAGAAAACAGGAAATTTGTCAAGTAACCGTCAGGTTTCCAGACAATTATTCCAACCATCCTATTCAGATTAGTAAGAATGACTGAATTGGATGCAAAGAAATGTCGATTGTCCCACAGTAGAGTTAAAGCATTTCATGCATCCTCAATAACAACCTCTGAATCTCTGAGTAAGTCCATCTCCCTAGTAATGAGAAAATGCCTTTTTCTTTATTTTTAATTTGTTGTGTCCTCTTTAATTTGTTTTGTATCTCTTTTAAAACTTTTAGCTCGTGGTTGGGAATGCACCAAAGATCGATGTGGAGAGGTACGGAGAGAAGACAGCGCTTGTCATTGCTCAGATGACTGCTTGGCAAAAGGAGATTGTTGTACCAACTATCAAGTAATATGTAAAGGTATTTTTGTACTTTATAGATGGCACTCATGGTCTGTGGCCTCATTACTGTGGTCTGTTGAGTCATTATAGCCAGACATTCTGCCGCCTCCCATGCCACATGCACTTAGGCCCGCCTTCCAAACCACTGGAGGGTAGAGCTGTCAGTCAGAAGGTCGCACTTCTGTCCTTCTATGAGGTAGTTTGTTGAGTAAGAGCTAAGGAGATAAAAAAAAAAATGGTTACACTTCTCCCTCCGAATCCGCAAAGTAAGGTCCGGGATGCAGGGGTGGGTCAGAGCCGGCCCAAATGTTTGTGGATTTTCAATATTCGCGGGCTGGCTCTGCCTCTAACCCCCTGCGAATATTGAGGGAGAAGTGTGCATGGGTAAGTGGCTTACTATGCACATTATTTGGGTGCCTAAGTTGTGGTGCCCTGTTAGAATTGTCTCCATAGGGGTAATTCTGTATCTGGATGCCTACTTTTAGGTATTCTGATACCATTTGGTGAATCTGTTTGACATTGTCATCTATGAGCCTGGATTCTGTTATAGAATACTAGTGTGACCCAGATTTCGAGCCTCCTAAAATTTAGGCACTCAAGTTCAGCAGCCAAAGACTTGGTAAAACTAGCTCACCTTTCATTTTGGAACCTTTCAACATCATACAAGCATGATCCACAGTAATGTTTGGCCAGGCCTCCTCTCATAGTGGTGTGGCCTACAAGTATTACTCTTCTAGTTTTAGACTCCTGGTGCAGTCTCGGATTCTTAGTTCGCTTGACTGCTGCAATGTTGTTCATTATGCAGGTCTACAGAGAAATCTTTATAGAATGCGACTAATTCAGAATACAGCAGTAAGGTTAATTTTTAACTTGAAAAAAACAGACCATGCCGCTCCTTTCTATCGTAGACTGCATTGGTTGCCAGTTGAGACCAGGGTCCTTTTCAAATTTGGATTACTGTGTTACAAGGTGTTGTTTGGCCTCACAGCTGATTATCTTATGGAACATTTTGTATTGACCACTTCAAAACGCCCCCAATGAATTTTGACATTCTTTGCCTTTCCTTCTGTCAAGGATTGTCGATACAAAAGGTACTTTAACAGATTATTCTCTTTTCAGGCAGCAGTCACAGACAAAGAATTAAGCCAGTTAATAGCTAGTGCAGTGTCCTATACACATTTCAGAAAGCTCTTGAAAATATATTTATTCGACAAATTCTTATAAACGACGATCCGTTTCAAACAATTGTGCATTGTAACTCCTGAGAATGTCCCAGCTTCTTTGAGTTGTAAACTGCATAGAACTGGAAGGTAATGCGGTATAGAAATGATAATGTAATGTAATTTTAAATTATTTTATTAAATGCTCATCTCCCAGCCGCATCTGGGCACAGTACCCCATTTAATGCCTTGCCATCTTCCAAACTTCGACCTCCCACCCTACCTAATTGCCCCTTAAACCAAACACCCCAAATCCCAAGAAACGCCAATACATAAGTCAACTATACAGAACTCCAAAAGACACCAAACATAGGAGGAGGGGGGGGGCAGGAAATGACCTCAGGTGCACACCTAACCTTACCCGCCCTGTACCTTCCCACAACTAATCCCATTACGCACGCCGAAATGTAATCATCAATCCCTCACACAGTTCCTCCCTCCATTTGTTTACTTTATTCCGCCAATCCCATTTTCCCTTGTATCTTATCTGCAACCCGTTGCTAGCCCCCCTCAAACAACCATCATCCCTATCCTTAACAGCCCTCCCCCCCTTTAAAACGGCCAACCAGTAAGTGCCTAGCTCAGCTAATGTTATCAACCCACCAGTAAAGTCTGGTGAGAATCTTTATGCACGTAAGTGTGTAATAGCATTTGTGTGTATATGCAGATACTAAGGTTGCTACCTGGATCCAGATTCACAGGCGGTGTTCATCTACTCCTGGATTGACCCCCATTGCATAAAGGGACTGATTTCCCCTTTGCATTCCCTAAGAAAAGCAAGACTATAAGTCTCTGCATGTAATGGGATAAACTCGGGGCTGGATCAACAACGTCTTGTGAATCTGGATCTAGGTAGCAGCCTTAGCTGCCAGAATTCACCTTGGTGCTATTTTGTAAATACCCCTCTTCACTTACCCCCTCTTCTACTAAAGCCATCAGCACGAGCTGGTTTGGTAAATGCTCCGATGGCTGTAGGAATTGACTGGGTGTTGGAGCGTTTGCCGCATGGCACTCAGCTTTGCGGCTTTGTAGAAGGAAGGGTGGAGGGTGTTAGTGGAGTGGTGTAGCTAGGGTGAGAGGTGTCAGGGTCCGTGGTGCCACTCCCCCACCCTCTTCTCCGTCCCCCACCTCCATCTGCTGCTTCCCCGCTCCCTCCTGCCGTGGGGGCATGTCCCTTTCCCTCCCCCGTACCTCTTTAACGTTTGCAGCGTGAGCAGCAACCCCAACCTGCTGCTCGTGCCAGCGTTATCTCTTCCTCTGATGTCACTTCCTAGGCGTGGGTACAGGAAGTGACATCAGAGGAAGAGCCGGTGTGAGCAGCAGCTTGGGGTTGTTGCTTGCACCGTGAACATTAAAGGTATGAGGGAAGGGGGTGCATGCGCGATAGTTGGGGTGGGGGTGGAGAGAAGGATGGGTGTTGGCACTTGGTGTCTGGGGCGGACCCCCCTTACTACACTACTGGGTTGGTGCATATTTACAAAGGGGCATACATGTAGGTGTTGCTTGGGTGGTGTTCAAGCTTATGGATGTAGCTTGTTGAAGACCGTATATTTATGCACATATCTGCAATTATTAGGCATAAGCTCTGTATCTTATGTGAGTGCTCATGCTTTACTTTAAGCCCCTATATATACAGTATAATACTAGCCTAATATATAGGAAAGTAGGCACATGCATTATTTTTAAAGAGGCTTCTATCAGGTGCCCTGTTACAGAATTGCCCTCATTGTAAGTTGCTGAAAGAGCCACTGTCTACAGCCCCCGGCCAAACACTACTTCATTGACTGTGCATGGTGAATACAGGGTTTTGAAATAGGGGAACCACCGGTTAATGAAGGCTCACAGTGGGTGTCTGCCAGATACTTGTGACCTGGATTGGACGTTGTTGGAAACAGCACACTGGGCTAGATGGGCCATTGGTCTGACCTAGTATGCATAGTCTTATGTTGCTTTCAGACTGACCTAGAAGGCAAATGAACAGGAGAAAATAACAGGTCACAACACTTATTCCTTCCTTTCCTCCTTAGATTGCATGAAGGAAGGAGAGTGTGGCGTAGTGGTTAGAGCTACAGCCTCGGTATCCTGAGGTTGTGGGTTCAAATTATGCGCTGCTCCTTATGACCCTGGGCAAGCCACTTAATCCTCTACTGCCCCAGGTACATTACACAGACTGTGAGTCTGCTGGGACTGATAATGAAAAATGCTTGAGCAACTGATTGCAAACCACTTAATACACCTTGTCCAAGTGGTATATAATAACCCCTTTCCCTTCCCTTAGTAATTTTAATGAATGCGTTTGTGTGTGCCTACAGCCTGGCTGCCCTGAGTAGGCTCACTCTTGCCATTGGAAGCTAAGCAGGGTCAGGCCTGTCTAGTACCTGGATGGGGGATCCCTGAGGAATTGTAGGCTGCAGGACCCTATGCTGGGCAGCAGTAACATAGTGGAGCCTCATACTGCGCAGGAGAAGGCAATGGAAACCATGCCTGTACTCTGCCTTGAAACTTTACAGGGAGGATTCCTCAGTGGGCATGCAGCCATGGGTCAGTGATTGACTCAAAGGCACATACTGTATATGCGTGTGTGTGTGTGTGTGTGTGAAATATATATAATATAAATTATAACTTAATTAAACACTACCTTGTACACTCAAGGCATGGTAGAGTGATAACGAAAACAATATAGCACAAAAACTCTACCTTAATCCAACCCTTCAACATTTCTCCATTAAATCAGTATTAATGCCCACAATCACCAGCACCACATCACTGATTAAAACACCCCCTCCCAACCTTTTGTAAATTAAATCTCAAATAATCGGATTCCGATTGAATTTCCAATGGAATGGCAGTCCACAGTTAACGACTTGAAAGTACATCTGTTTGATTTACAACACCAAATGGAATACTAAGCAGTGAAAGTTGGGAGGAACGAAGGTTTCTCTGAGGGTCATAGGTAATCGTAAGGTCTACCAAATCGGGTAATTCTGTCCATCTTGAATTCAGTCAGCTTTTCTATTGGTAACCGGTGAAGGAATCGTACATTATTGCTCTAGTCAGTAATCTAGCGGTTGTGTTCTGGAGCAGTTGTAGCCACTGTAATTGTTTTTGGCAGGCCAGAATATAAACAATTACAAATAACTGTGCCAAGCAGGGATTAGGGCATGTGTCATCTTAACCAAGATCCACTTTCGAGAAAAAAAAACAAACACCCTTTCGTATCTCGGTGAGTGTAAATTGGCAAAATAGGATGAACCACTTGTAAAATTTTGATTTTCAAAAGTCAACCCTTTGTCGAAATAGATCCTAAACTACCTGATTCATTTTTAGTGAAATGTCGGCCATACTTCCAAATCGATCCCCTTCCTACTGAATTTGATAGATTCTGACTTGTCTGGATTAAGCTTCAACCTATTGTGTTTAAAACCACTATGATAGATGGGCAGTACGTATTGTTTAGAATTAAAATTTATGTAAGCTAATGACCGTGTTTCACCTTGTGGAACTAGTTCAGTTCCATGCAGGCTTCATCGTTTGTGTAATTAAAAAGTATTTAACACTAGAAGACGTGTTCAGTATGATTTCTAGTATATAACTTTTAGGTGCTTTATTCATTTTAAGTCATGCAGTTGAGGTTTAAGGTAAGCTACTTTGAAAATGTGTGGCTAATGTCTACCACAGACTTTGCATGGACTTGATATTTATGACACAATAGAAGAAAGAGCTCTTTAATAAAAACAGCCAGAGAATGCAGAAAAGGAGTTGATGTGTCCCAAATTAACCTGGCACAAAAATTTAGCTTTTTTTTTTTTTTTTCCCCTCTCCTCCCCAAAGGCCAGTTAAACAAGCCTGTTAAAAGCTTCAATTAAGTTATGCAACTGCCTCCTACCAGGCATAATCCAAAGCCTGATTTGGCAGGAGCAGGACTAACCTTTTATGCTAAGATTAAACTGGGTTTGAATGGTTTCTTTAGAGATTTGGCACAAATACACACTTCAATTTAGTTACACAATTTGTTTATCTTAGAAAACAAAGTAATGGGGTCATAGCTCTTCACCGTCAAGCTACCCACTGCCATCTACAGTAGGTAATGAGGTCCCGAACATTCACTTGGTCTTGCAGTTGATGAGATTGACTTTGAGCCCTTTTCCTCTCTATCATGGAAACTTTGTTACTGTATTGCTATCTGTATAGTGCATCTTGCCATTCAAATTGGAGTCCAAACCATCTTGTTCATTTCAAAACCTTTGTGCACAAGTGCCACATGATGCATGGACAAACTACAGTACATAGGCAACAAAGAGGGGACTCTCTTAACACGTTTGATACTGATTGAGAGCACTGTGGATGGTTCTTCATAGCATTTGACCAATATGAGGCTCAGCTCTTACTTGAACTGCTGTGTTTCCACCATCCAAACTTACAACATGCAGAGGTTGCATTGGTTTTCTGGATGTTGATTCCAACTAGAAGCTTAAGAACATAAGGGTTGCCGTACTGGGAAACACTGACGGTCCATCAAGCCCAGCATCCTTTTTTCCAACATCCCATCCCAGGTCAGAAGAACCTGGCAAGATCCCAAGGAGTAAAATAGATTTTATGCTGCTTATCCTAGGAATAAGAGGTGGATTTCCGTAAGTCCATCTCAATAATGAGCTTATGAACTTTTATTTTAGGAAATTATCTAAATCTTTTCTAAACCCTGCTAAGTTAACTGCTTTCACCACATTCTCTGCTAACAAATTCCAGAGTTTAATTATATGTTGAGTGAAGAAATATTTTCTCTGGGTTGGTTTTAAATCTAGTACTTAGTAGCTTCATTGCATGCCCTCTAGTCCTAGTATTTTTGGAAAGAGTAAGTGACACATCTAACTGTTCTACTCCACTCAGTATTTTATAGATCTTTATCATACAGAAACATAGAAACATGATGGCAGATAAAGGCCAAATGGCCCATCTAGTCTGCCCATCCGCAGTAACCATTATCTCTTTCTCTCTCCGAGAGATCCCACGTGCCTATCCCAGGCAATTTAGACATAGTCTCTGTCTCCACCAACTCTTTTGGGAGACTGTTCCATGCATCTACCACCCTTTCTGTAAAAACGTATTTCCTTAGATTACTCCGGAGCCTTTCGCCTCTTAACTTCATCCTATTCCCTCTCATTGCAGAGTTTCCTTTCAAATGAAAGAGACTCGACTCAAGCACATTTATATTATGTAGGTATTTAAACGTCTCTATGACGCAGGACCTACTCTTACTGGAGCATTGGTCAAAGACTTGGCAACTAAGTTTCAATGCCAAAAAATGTAAGGTCATGCACCTTGGCAGCAGAAATCCATGCAGAACTTACACCCTAAATGATGAGACCCTAGCAAGGACTGCAGCAGAACTAGACTTGGGAGTGATCATTAGTGAAGACATGAAGACTGCCAATCATGTGGAGAAAGCTTCATCCAAGGCTAGAGAAATCATGGGTTGTATCCGTAGAAGTTTCGTCAGCCGTAAGCCCGAGGTCATAATGCCTTTGTACAGATCCATGGTGAGACCTCATCTGGAATACTGTGTACAATTCTAGAGGCCACATTACCAAAAAGATGTGCCGAGAGTTGAGTCGGTTCATAGAATGGCCACCAGGATGGTCTCGAGACTCAAGGATCTTCTGTATGAGGAACGGCTGGGTAAGTTGCAGCTATACTCACTCTAGGAATGCAGAGAGAGGGGAGACATGATTGAGACGTTCAAATATGTCACGGGCCGTATCGAGGTGGAAGAAGACATATTTGTTCTTATAGGATCCACAGCAACAAGAGGGCATCTGTTGAAAATCAGGGGTGGGAAATTTCATGGCGACACCAGAAAATATTTCTTCACTGAAAGGGTGGTCGATCGCTGGAATAATCTTCCACTACAGGTAATTGAGACCAGCAGCGTGCCAGATTTTAAGAAAAAATGGGATAAGCATGTGAGATCTTTTCATGGAGGAAGTTAGGGGGTGAGTCATTAGAGTGGGCAGACTAAGATGGGCCTTGGCCCTTTTCTGTCGTCATTTTCTATGTTTCTAAGTTTCTATCGTATCTCCCGCTTTTCCTCCAAAGTATACAAATTGAGATTTTTAAGTCTGTCCCCAAATGCCTTATGATGAACACCACATACCATTTTAGTAGTCTTCCTCTGGACCGACTCCATCCTTTTTATATCTTTTTGAAGGTGCAGCCTCCAGAATTGTACACAATATTCTAAATGAGGTCTCACCAGAGTCTTATACATAGGTATCAATACCTCCTTTCTCCTACTGGCTATACCTCTCCCTATGCAACCTAGCATCCTTCTAGCTTTTGCCGTCACCTTTTCAACCTGTTTAGCCACCCTAAGATCATCGCACACAATCGCACCCAAGTCCCGTTCCCTCGGGTTTTTGGAGCCCAAATGCATGATCTTGCATTTCTTAGTATTAAATTTTAGCTGCCAAATTTCAGACCATTCTTCAAGCTTCGCCAGGTTATTCACACCATCCAGCGTGTCTACTCAATTGCAGAATTTGGTATCATCCGCAAAAAGGCAAATCTTACCCGACAACCCTTCAGCAATATCGTTTATAAAATTGTTAAAAAGAACAGGCCCAAGAACAGAATCTTGAGGCACACCACTGGTAACATCTCCTTTGACCACTATCATCTGTCGCCTTCCACTCAGCTAGTTCCTGACCCAGCCCGTCACTTTGGGACCCATCCCGAGGGCACTCAGTGTGTGCCCCAGCTGCTTTAGCCTTTCATCATAGGGAAGTCATCCCATCCCTTTTATTATTTTCATTGCCCATTTCTGTACCTTTTCTAATTCTGCTATATCATTATTGAGATGCAGCAACCAGAATTGCACACAGTATTCGAGGTGCAGCCACCCCATGGAGTGATACAAAGGGATTTATGACATTCTCATCTTTGCTTTCCATTCCTTTCCTGATAATTCCTAATATTGTATTCTGTTTGCTTTCTTACCTGCCATCACACATTGAGCTGAGAGTTTCAACATATCCTCAATGATGACACCTAGATCCTTTTTCTGGATGGTGACTCCTAACGTGGAACCCTGCATCATGTAGATATAGTTTAGACTTCCTTTCCCACATGCATCACTTTGTACTTCCTAACATTAAACAACATCTGCCATTTTTGATGTCCAGTCTCGCAAGGTCCTTTTGCAATTTTTCACAATCCTCTTGCAATTTAACAGCTTTGAACAACTTTGGGGCAAATTCTATAAATGGCGTCCCGATTGTAGGCAGCGGTAGGTGACCTACCGCTGTCCAACCAGCCAATTGTTTTCAAAAATAAAAAATAAAAACCCTGAGGCAGGCCACCTACACTGTAGGTGGCTGTCGCAGGTACATGGAGATGTCAGGAGACAAGCTCGTGCAAGAAGTGGCCTTGGGCGAGCTTAAGCAGCCCTAGGCATCTCTCTAGGGCCACAATAGACACCTGAAATGTAGGTCAGCAAAATGCTGGCCCACATTTCAAATAGACTTGATCAGCTGAGTGGCAGGGGGGATGTCCACTTCCTCCCGTTGCCACCCCCAAACCCTTTGCGAATGTCTGCGGCAGGAGGGATGCGAACTCCCTCCTGCTGCTACCCCCAGACCACCCTGTGAATATCTGGAACAGGAGGGATGCCCACTTCCTCCTGCCATCACCCCCGGACCTTCGATAAATCTCCTGGCAGGAGGGATGTCCCCTCCCTTCTGCTAGAACTGCCAACACTCCCCCCCCGCCTTGAAACTCAGTTAAAAATGTTGTTGAAACAGCGTTTTTTTTAACTGAGCTTGGGTGCCTTCTGGTGCCTAAAAAATCGACGCCTGTTAGAGAATCCAGGCCTCAATCTTTGATTTCACGTTGTTTATTTTATTACTTGTTATATTAAAGCTCTATGCCCATTATTCTTAATTGAATGAATAACCATTTTCATGCTTCATATTCGGCCAAATAGCAAAAATATGGGGGTCTTTTACTAAGACATGCTAGCCAATTTAGCGCATGAGGCCAATTTAGCCCATTATATTCTGTGGTTGCGTTAGCGGCTAGCGCGCCTTAGTAAAAGACCCCATATGATTATTGGTACAGCTCTGGTGTCTACTCTAAAAAAAAAAAAAAAAAAAAATTTGGATTTTTTTTTTCAGGGTTTTTTCATAACCTGTTCATGGATTCCAAAATGGAAGCATTTTACCAAAATATGTGGCACAAAAATGTTTGCAATGATAAGAAACCTTCATTTTAATTGTATAACATTTTAAATGTATTATTTTTTTTTTCCCAAAGGAGAAACACGTTGGGTGGAGGATGACTGTGAGGAAATAAAAGCTCCAGAATGTCCAGCGGGGTACGTTATATACTCTAGACTTCAATACTTTAAAAAAGAAAATGAATATTCCTATCATTAAGAACATAAGCAGTGCCTCCGCTGGGTCAGACCAAGGGCCCATCATGCCCAGCAGTCCGTTCACGCTGCGGCCCATCAGGTCCAGGCCCTGTATAGTAATCCTCTATCTATACCCTTCTATCCCCTTTTCCTTCAGGAAATTATCTAATCCCTTCTTGAACCCCAATACCGTACTCTGTCCTATCACACCCTCTGGAAGCGCATTCCAGGTGTCCACCACCCTTTGGGTGAAGAAGAACCTCCTAGCATTGGTTCTGAATCTGTCCCCTCTTAATTTTTCCGAATGCCCTCTTGTTCTTGTATTTATCCAAAGTTTGAAGAATCTGTCCCTCTCCACTTTTTCTATGCCCTTCATGATCTTGTAAGTCTCTGTCATGTCCCCTCTAAGTCTCCGCTTTTCCAATTGTTAAAAAATAAGCTGATAGCAGTAAGATGCGCTGTGCCTTCTCTTCCAGCGAAGATGCTTTCTAGCAGCAGTGCAGTTTTCCTCCACACCTAAGGAGTTATTGCTCTGTCAATATGTTTTTCATTTTCCAGGGATCATATTTTTCTTTGCCTGATCAGTCCCCTTAACAACTAGGCCTGCTCTCAGTCTGCCTCTAAGAAACTAGTACTTCTGCAGGAACGTAGGATTTTAACTCTTATAAATAATTTTATATCCTATAGATATAATTGTGCTTTCGTGATAAACGTTTTAAGGTGTTAAACTCTTCAGTTATATCATAGAGAGGACATTAAGAGCTCCTTTTACTAAGCTGCGATAGCGGTTTTAGCATGCGCTTAACACGCGCAGAATTGCCACGCGCGCTAGGCGCTAATGCCAGCATTGAGCTGGCGTTAGTTCTAGCCACCTAGCGCGGGCTTAGCGCGCGCTACAATTCTGCGTGCGCTAAAAACAATACAATATAATTTTTATTTGTATGCCGCCAATACCTCTAGAAAGTTCACAGCGGTTAACAAACAATAAAATATCTAATATTAGGCGCTTGGAACGTCCCTTGCTATCGCAGCTTAGTAAAAGGAGCCCTAAATTCAAATATCCCCCAACAGTATCACCTTTCCAGAGTCCTTTGATCCTCAGAAGCACCACTCTGTGTTCAATAAATTTCACGACGCAGAGCTTTGTGTTCTGTTGTCACGGATCATTATATATTTATTTTTATTCAATATTTCATTACGTTACGTGTTACTTTTGTATATTTAAACGTACTAGTGAATTAAATAAATTTTAATAAATTATTGCTAGTACTTAGCTTTTTTCATTGTGGTCGGAATCGGGGACTGATATCGCCAACATGTTTCGCATAACCATGCTTTTTCAAGGTGAAGTCCCTAAAAATAAAAAATTATATTATAGACAACCAGCTAGTACTAAAGTAGTCTAGTAAAACTATATCATTCTAATTACCGTAAAGATGTGCTCAGAATTGAGTTGGTTCAGCGGATGGCCACCAGGATGGTCTCGGGGCTCAAGGGTCTCTCGTACGAAGAAAGACTGAACAAATTGCAGCTCTATACTCTCGAGGAGCATAGGGAGAGGGGAGACATGATTGAGACATTTAAGTACATCACGGGACGGGTTGAGGTGGAAGATGATATCTTTCTTCTCAAAGGACCCTCGAACACAAGAGGACATCCGCTCAAACTCAGGGGAGGGAAGTTTCGTGGAGACGCCAGGAAGTACTTCTTCACGGAACGAGTGATAAAGCATTGGAACAAGCTTCCAGTACAGGTGATCGAGGCCCGCAGTATCCCAGATTTCAAGAATAAATGGGATACCTATGTGGGATCACTGCGAGGGTCATACCAATGAATAGGGTCGCTAGGATATAGACTTAATAGAGCAGGTCAGTAGAGTTAAGGGGCCAGTAGACTTAAAAGGGGGTCAATGGTATGGGCAGACTTGATGGGCTGTAGCCCTTATCTGCCGTCATCTTTCTATGTTTCTAATAAAAACCACTCACCTAATGATATTGTTGTCATCCTCTTAGACCACCTTATCATAGAAGATGGCAGCGTTTTTTACAAGTTATTTAAGCCTCCCAAGTAGTAAACAGCTGATCCCCCCCCCCCCCATGAGTTACGGGGAAGCCTGAAAACATTCTACGGAGGCTGAAACTGAACATAATGCTTAAAAAGGCGTTTTATTAGTTTAAAGGACTAGAGAGTTTCCGCCCATCTACCTGGAAAAAAGCAAAACATGTTGGTGATATCTGTCCCCGATTCCGACCACAATGAAAAAAGCTAAGTACTAGCAATAATTTATTAAAATTTATGAAACAACAACCCGAGGTAAGTAGCAGAAATTAATAAACATTTAAGAAACTAATAATTCTCAAACTATGAATGGTCAAAAAAGGGCAAAGGATGTAGTTCCTCAACAATCAAAGCCAGGGCAAAAGCTTAAAAATATTTAAGGCTCATTTGTACAGTTTCGGGACTGGTTAAAATGGTCTTGTAAACAGCCAGCTCTTTATACTTACTTTGAGTTTCTTGTATGAGCTTTACTGACGTGAATCTAATGGGAGTGCATTTCAAAAAGGCTGTTTCTTCAGCCCTGTGTGGCCTGTATTGATTTCCTGCCAAGGATCAAACTTAGTGAAGCCCTCTGCAGCAGTGAGTCAGAGAATTTCATTGCACTTGTTTATTGAGATCCAGTTTAAATCTTCTTTAGAAGAGAGGTAATATTTTTTTTTTTCCAAAACATACCTTTAAACCGCAACCGTTTGGTTCTTAAACAACAAATTTCAAGTTGCTTTGTCCCTGAAGAAGGCAGTTTTCACTGTCAAAACCTGGATCCTTGTTGGGACTGTAGGTTATATTTATACAAAAAAGCTTGTTTTGGTTGTATTGGACATCATGCTTGTGGGTTTTTTTACTGTATTGATTGGGAAACAGAGGAGTGCAAGATGGAGTGGAGTAGGACAGAAAGCAGTGGCTTCTTCAGCCACTTAGGAGGAAAAGTTATGGATGTGTGCATGTTTTTTTCCACTTTGTCCAAAAGAAGATGCTAAGAGGCTGATGGCAACTAAATCAGGCTCGGGGAGATTGGAAAGCGAGAGAAAAGGGAGAGAAAGTCTCGCTTTGCAGTGGAAGTGGGGCTAATATAAATATTCAGACATACTTTTATAAGGAGAGAACCAGAGAAAAGACTAAAATCCATTATTAACTCTAGTTGAGGAAGTAAATTAATGTTGAAGAGACAGGAGAGGGCTGGTAAAATATCGGTCAATATAGGGGTGTGGAACCTTGCAAGTAACGAATGAAGGCTTCTAGGAATGCTAAGGTGTGGGATTTTTCAGAATATTTTCATTTTTATGGTGAACAAAAGGAGAAGTGCCACCTCCAATTTCATGGAATGATTGTGGAAGCCAAGTTTCTGTAATGAATTAAGACTAGCCATACTGGGTCAGACCAATGATCCATCTAACCCAGGGCTGCCCAAGTCCGGTCCTCGAGATCTGGTTTTCTGGATATCCACCATGAATATGCATGAGAGAGATTTGCCTGCACTGCCTTCATGGTATGCAAATCTCTTTCATGAATGTTCATTATGGATTTCCAGAAAACCTGGCCTGCCAGTAGATTTCGAGGACCAGACTTGGGCAGCCCTGTTTCCACAGTGGCCAAACCAGGTCATAAGTACCTGGCAAAAACCCAAATAGTAGCAACATTCTGTGCTATCGATCCTAGGGCAAGCATTGGCTTCCCTAATGTCTGTCTTAATAGCAGACTATGGACTTTTCTTCCAGGAACTTGTCTAAACCTTTTTTTTAAATCCAGCTATGTTAACCGCTGTTACCATATCCTTTGGCAATGTGTTCCAGAGCTTAACAATTCTCTTGAGTGAAAAAATATTTCTTCCTATTGGTTTTAAAAGTATATTTCCCTGTAACTCTGAGTGGAAAATGACACAAAGACCGGTACCTGCAGGGTGGGGATGGGGCATGAATGTGGACAGAGACAGAGAATGACATGGGGACAAAAGTATGTTCCTAAAAACATGAGACTAATATCAATATGTAAAAACTTGGACAATTGGCAACTGAATTCATTGATTAAAATAACTGCAGAAGCTGCTTTTGGATTTCAGTGAACTACTGTTAAATGACATAATTTGTGTCTTGTCTGCCATCTGCAACATCCTTCCATCATATGCCCAGCTGTTCAAACACCTTACTGTTACTATAACAGATTCGTCCATTGTTGCTGGCATCGAGGAACATTTTTAACATTTAATAGACACTTATTTTCCTGTTCATTCACTACACAATTTAGGTTCTCTTCTACATCCTAGTCTGAAAGACAATCCAAGTACTTTCCCAGATGATGTAAAAGCATAGGCAATCTTTGGGAAACAAGTTAGAAATGGAAGGCTTTATTTGTGATTTATAAACAGTTATACAGAATATTATCCCTTTTTATACTTTTAATAAAAAGATTTAAATGTAAAATCGTAAGTGCTCGAGGCTTGTGCAAATGAGAACAGACTCCACGGCTAATGTGGTTGGGACGAGGATAGAGATGGAGCCTGCAGGGGCGGGGACAGGAACAGAGCTGATGGGGATGGGGGTGGAGATGGAGTAAAAAAAACTGATTCACTTGTACCTGTTCTACACCACTCAGGATTTTGTAGACTGCAATCATATCTCCCCTCAGCCATCTCGTTTCCAAACTGAAGAGCCCTAACATTTTTAGTCTTTCCTCATACAAGAGGAGTTCCATCCCCTTTATTGTCTTGGAGTAATATAGAGGCATTATAATATTCTTAGTCTTATTTACCACCCCATTTCTAATAACTCCTAGCATCTTAGGGGGGGGGGGTTTGGCCACCACTTCATATTGGGTAGAAGGTTTCAACGTACTGTCTACGATGACACCAAGATCTTTTTCTTGGGTGCTGACCCCCCCCCCCTTAAGGTGATTCCTAGCATCTGGTAACTATGATTTGGATTATCCTTCCAAATGTGCATCATTTTGCATTTGTTTGCTTTAAACTTCATCTGCCATGTGGATGGCCAGTATATTTAAATGATATAAGGAGAAAAAATTGTGGATCAAAGACAATCTTATTTCTTGGGACTCCTGTCATTTACAAGACCTACCTGGAGCTTTTGTGAAATATGATAGCAGTGATCAATTCCCACTTAAGCTGGGGCACTCTAGGGTGTGTGTGTGTGAGTGTGTGGGGGGAGGGGACCAGAAAGCAGGGTGGCAGGAAAGCAGAGATATCACCGAAGGGCATGGTTTGTGGTCTAATTGAAACAGAATCAGGTGAGAGGCAACCATAATATGAGGGGTGTTAAATAATATTTCTACCTGAGTATGAAAGAAATAGCAAGTGTGTTGAAAGAAGTCTGTGCATGTTGTGACATGTCTCAAAGCTATTCATACACAGTTGCGACTCAGTGTGAGTCTAATATTCCAAGAGACCGGATGTCAGGAGAGTCCTCATGCAAATCAAGTAAGAAACATTTAGATTTGGAACGCCATTCAGTGATAAAATTTCTCACAAAAGAAAGGAAAAAGCTATTTTATGATTTTTTAATGAATGGTTTCATGAAGGTTTGATTTATTAAGAACATAAGAAATGCCTACACCGGATCAGACCTGGGGTCCATCCAGTCCGGTGATCCGCACACACGACGGCTCAGCCAGGCGTACCCTGGCGAATACATTAGTCACTTGTATCCCTCAATGGGTCCAATTTTCCCTTAAATCCTAGAATGGTGGTTTCCTCCACCATCTCTTTCGGGAGAGAGTTCCAGGCGTTCACCACTCGCTGTGTGAAGCAGAACTTTCTGACATTTGTCCTGGCCGTGTCCCCTCTCAGCTTCAGGCCATGACCTCTGGTCCGAGTCTGGGTCGCATTTGCCAATGTGAATAACGCTGATACTTGCTCACCATCCTTTCCCCTTGCTGGTGAGTGAGCTTGCTCCATTTTGTCGATTCCTTTTAGCAATTTAAAAGTCTCTATCAGATCCCCTCTCAGTCTTCTCTTTTCAAGGGTGAATAATCCCAGTTTTCTGATTGTATATTATATGGGGGGGGTGAAATTACTTTGTTGCAGTAATATTTGAAAGTTTGCTGCGCTTATTATATAATTGTACATACATGTGATTCATTTATGGCTCGTTTGTAGTTTGAAAATCAATAAAGAATTTAATAAAAAAAAAAAAAAGGAAAAACCAAAGAAGATCCATGAATGCATGACTGTAGTTTATGGTGAGTCTGCCCCATCATCCTACAAAGTAAAATTTTGAAACAAGCTGTTTAAGCAGGTAGAAAGTCCACTGGCGATGACCCTCACACTGGATGACCTACAGTCCTGATCTGACTGCCTTGGATTATTTCCTGTTATGAGTATTGAAGAAATCTCTCCACGGAGAGCGGTTTTCAAGTAATGAAGATATCAAGGAAGCTGTGATGTCCTGGTTTGAAGGTCAAATGGAAGAATTCTTTTCAAAGGGGTTAAAAGTCATTCCAGGAAAAGTGGATGAAGTGTATGGAGGAAGCGTATCAAGTGACTATATTAAAAAATAAAACAAAATTTTGTGGAAAACTCTTTTTTGTCCTACTGAGGTAGATAAATTATTGAGCGACCCTCGTAGCCAAGACCAAGAAGGATCAGTTGGGAAAATAAAATCAAACATGCAAAGGAGCTTAAAAAGGAGCACATCCTGCTCCTTGAATTTGCTCCTCTGGTGCACCCCAGTTACAGCTGCAAATTGCAGAGACCACCAACTTTACAAGACTCCTGTCTCATTTCAACATCAGGACAGAAACAAACAGGAACAGATAGTGATGACTGGGAAAATGGACCAACAAAAGCACAACTGACTCGGGACAAATAAATACCAAAACAAAGCACTACAAAATGGCAGTACATTCACAAAAGTGACAGACACAACAGTGTTTATGGAGCTCCTGTGCATTTTCTCGCTGTTGGTGAGACAAAATTGGGAACAGACAGTGATGACTGATAAATCTATAAAACTAGGGCTGTGTTTATTAAAACTTTTTTAATTGTGATTAATTGCATGATTAAAATATTTTGTTTATCTTTCACTGCAGTCCCCTTGTGACTCTGGGCAAGTTGCTTGAACCTCTGTTGCCTGAGATACAAAATAAGTACCTGTATATAATATGTTAACCACTTTAATTTTAACCCCAGAAAGGCAGTATATCAAATTCTATCCCCTTCCCTTATATAAAGGACTGATGATCTCCCTCCTCCCTCCCATCCCCAGATCCACCATCTCTCCCTTCTTTTTTTCTTTGCTTTCTTCCCTTTCCTATTCCCTTGTCCATTATCTATCTCTTTCTCTTTCCTTCCTTATCCTTCACCTTGACACACACTTTGAGGTAAGCAGCACCGTGCTTGTCTCATGGCTGCTGAAACTCACCACCTCGGCTGTAGCTTCCACTGGTTCTATCTGCAGGTCTTCAGCTCACTACCCTACCTTCACCTGGGGTTCAGCATTTGTTCCCCCCCCTCTCAATATCCCTCACCAGTGTACTTTTAAGGTGGTCTTCTATTGGTTCCTGGAAGTGGCAGCATTGCACATATGCTGCCTGCAGCCTGGTCTGAAGCCTTCCCTCTGTCCCATCCTGCCTATTCAGAAACAGTAAGTGATGACATAGGAATAGGCCATATGCAGCATATGTGCAAAGCTGCCACTTTCAAGGACCAACAGACCACCTTTCAGGCAGGCACATGGGAGTTGGTGATGTTGAATTACAGATGAGGCTGGGGCTGGAAAGATGTTGGATTGCGGTGAGGACAGGGGTTGGGAGTGGAAGAGAGTAGAAGTGATGTTTGGAGGAGATAGGAGATGCTGCAGTATGATCATGATTACTGCATTAATTGCAGGGATAAGTGTGATTTAAAATGCAGCCCTATATAGAACAAAAGCACAACAGACACAGGGCTATGGGAAGAATAATAGTACTGATTGGGTTTTCAGACCTTGTGTTTGGAAGATTTACTTATAAGGGGTCCTAGGAAAATCTCTTTGGTTTACTTTTTTCCACTGTCTAAGTTCTAATCATACTGGATTTCCAAAGAAAGCTACCTGAATGGTTGACCCACACAACCAGTGTCCAAACGTGCCTCCAATTGTATATTTATTTACTTACAGTAACTTGTAAAAAGTTCATTTTCATAAAATATTTGTTAAAGAATAACATATCTTAGAAAGTAGTCTTATTCAATGTGAAAAGTTGCTAGACCGTTCTAGAATTTAATTCATACTCAAAAGTCCTTTTCATTCTATTACTGAACATAACATTTGTGTGCGTATCATTCTTTTAGCTTTGTTCGCCCTCCCTTGGTTATTTTTTCCGTTGATGGCTTCCGTGCTTCTTACATGAACAAAGGGAGTGATGTTATGCCCAACATTGAAAAGCTAAGTAAGTATAGCAGCTACAGTTCCAATCTCTAAGCATGGCTCTTCTGAAAATGTTTTTATTAAGATATTAGTTGCATAAAGCATTAAATAATATTGTGTGAAAGTACCACTTGATGGAAGGCTTCTTATATATCCACATTTTGCCCAATGCTTTTGTCTAATGGGCGAAGGACATAAAAAGACTTGAAACGGTCCAGAGGAAGGCAATGAAATTGGTAGGAGGTTTGCGCCAGAAGACGTATGAGGGGAGACTGGAAGCCTTGAATATGTATACCCTAGAGGAAAGGAGGGACAGGGGAGATATGATTCAGACGTTCAAATACTTGAAAGGTATTAACATAGAACAAAATCTATTTCAGAGAAAGGAAAATGGTAAAATCAGAGGACATAATTTGAGGTTGAGGGGTGATAGATTAAAGAGTAATGTTAGGAAATTCTTCTTTACGGAGAAGGTGGTTGATGCGTGGAATGCGCTCCCGAGGAAGGTGGTGGAGAAGAAAACGGTGACAGAGTTCAAACAAGCGTGGAATGAACACACAGGATCTCTAATCAGAAAACAATGGGTATGCATTGAAGGAACTAAGGCCAGTACTGGGCAGGCTTGCACGTCCTGTGTCCCATATATAGACATTCAGTTGAGGAGAAGCTAGCTGGGATGGTTAAGATGGGCTGGAGTGAGCTTTGATGTAGAATTCAGTAGATGGAACCTAAGCAACACAGCTGGGCAGGGCTCTGGGTTTCTGGCCCAGAAATATCAAAGAAAAAGGACCATTTAAACTAAATAATTAATTTGTGGAGCATGTATGGTTGAGCAGACTGGATGGACCACTCGGCTCTTTATCTGCCGTCATTTACTATGTTACTAGAGGCTCTTCCCCACATTGTCCCTTACAGTACCACACACAAATTATGTGGTACGTGTACTGATAGTTTTATGTTCTTACCCACTGTTAGAGTGGAGAGCTGAGGTGAGCCAGGGCTCAGATCTTGGAATATTGCTTTTATTTTGTTATTACGGTACAGATAAACCGAGAAAAAAATGGCCAGTAAGGCCTGAAGGCTCATGTCGTCTGCTCAGTCTCATTTCCTAATAACTAGTCACACTGTTCAGTTGAGATCCACTGCACTTATTCCATGCTTTCTTGAACTCTGCTATTTCTGCCTCCACTGCCTCCATGAAATGATATTACATGTTCCCACTATCCTTTCTGTGAAGAAATTTATTTTCTGATTTTTTTTTTGCTCTTAGCCTACCTGTACCTAACATAGGCCCCCTTTATCAAGCTGCTTTAGGGTTTTTGTTTTGTTTTTTTAAATCGCAAAATGCTGCGGTAAAAACTCAGACGCTCATAGAATTCCTATGAGCGTCAGAGCTTTTACCGCAGTGACTCGTGATAAAAATAACCCTAACCCAGCTTGATTAAAGGGGGCCATAGCCTCTTATTCTAGAACATTCTTTGCTCTGAAAAAAAAAGTTTGCTGCTTCTGTAGCACAATGATTTACTGGATTATATCTAGAACAGTGTATTGCAAACTGTGTGCCGCCTGAGATTCCAGGTGTGCCACGAGACGCCGGGGAGGAGGAGAGGCGCCGGTGAGAGGCACATCCGGTAGGCAGTCAGCTGGTGCCAGTGCCTCTCCTTCTCTCCGTGCCTCTTCCCTTTCAGCACCCTACACTGGCGGCTCAGGGCCTTTACGCATGTGCAGACGTTGGCGTGATGACATCACACATGCACATGATATCATCGCGCTGACATCCATGCTCTTGGGCCGATGCCCTTGTGTCATGGCCACCACATTCCCCACATTTACCCCCAGTTTCTAGCGCAGGGAGCTGCGCTGAATGGCCCGCACTGCTCCCAATGCTCACAGAGTTCCTATGAGCATTTGGAGCAGCGCAGGTCATTAAGCGCAGCTCTCGTAGAAGAGGTGGTTAGTTTGCCACAGCTTCACAAAGTTTGTGTGACACTAATCTAGAATCTTATTTTGCAGCTTATTCAGTAAAATAAGGCCAGGTTTTTGCAGGTTCTTAACAGTTTGTAGGTCATTAATATAACTGAGGAAAGTAATCAAAAGGTGAAAATTCAGGTAAACAGTATGAGGGGAATAGAAAATGTGGGGAATAGAAAATGAGAGAAAGATGAAACTTGTTGAGGGGAGAGGACAGATACAAATGCACATGAACTATGAAACCTTACAATTCCCATTTTGCGAAGATGGAAAAAAATGCAGAAATCTGTGTACTTTTATTTATCTCACTTGCCAGACACAGGATTTTGTTATATTTAGGGGAGAAGGTTGGTAGTATTTTATCCTACTGAGTTTGTGAGCAAAACGATAAATAGCTTGTGTGTCTACAGTAGAGAATTAAGAGATATTGGCATGTAATTGAGAAGAGCAGATTTATAAATTACCTCATAACAATATTTTCAACTTGTAAAGCAGAAAATGGCTACTATATGAGTCTATGACCATCTTAGGTGTAAGGCTTGATTCTGGCCTAACAATGAAGTTTCAAGTAACCAAGACCATACAAAGTATGTTTTGCAAAAATGCATTTGGTACATTGATTAAAACCAATGTTAGCGCCATATGATTTCCTTACTGTGGTCCAGGCTATGTTTTTGCCAAGACTCGATTACTGCAATGCCCTGTACCTTGGAATAACAAAAGCAAGATGTAGAGCGTTGCGGGCTGTACAAAATGCAGCAGCAAGATTGATAATGGGATTGTCTAAATATGATCATATTTCGCCACAGCTCCAAAAATGGCATTGGCTACCAGTCGCCTTCAGAGTACAGTATAAAGCACTAATGATTTGTCTTCAATTCTTGTATGGAAACATTCCAGAATTGTTTAAAGATAATAATACTTGGGCTATACACCAAAAAGATCATTGTGCTCGGAGAACTTAACTTTACTGAAGACGACTGTGAATCCAAGGCTTGGTGAGACTGGTAAAATGACTTTTTGTTGTGCAGGAGTTAAGATATGGAACTCCCTGGTGGGTCAGATATGAAATTGTTGTGAAAGGGGCATGTTTAGAAAATTACATAAGACGCAATTATTTGTAGATGCCTTTCTCTCTAGCCAATAATTTTCCTCTCTGGCAGAGTTGCTGAACTATTCATGATCTTTATTTAAAACTAGGGTATTATTTTGTAGTCATGATTTCTGAGAATTATTTGTATGTTTATTTTATCACTAGTTTTTTAGCATATTACATTAACGGGTGCTAGCAGCCCTTCTTCCTTACTTTTTTCTCCCCTCTGTCCAGCAACACCCTCCCCTTTCGCTGATCCCACTATCTAGCAGAAGGCCTTTTCCCTTATTTTTACCTCCCACCTGTTCAGCAGTAGCCCATCTCTATTGGTTTTACCTCCCCCCTGTCCAGCAGCACCCCTTCCCTGCTCCCCCTGTCCAACAGTAGCCATTATCCCTTCTTTTTACCTTATGTGGAGCTATCTCCCAATGCTCACACTCTCTCCCTGTCCTCCTACTCCAGGGTGCTCAATTTCCCTCGATTTCCGGTCCTTTGCTTCCTGTTTGTCTCCGTGGGCAGCATTTTTTTTTTTCCGTGTAACCCACTGAAACTGCTGCATGCGCCGCAAACAGCCAAACGTGCCACAAATAGAATACAAACCTCTGTTCAAGCTATATAAAATTGGCTGAATATTTCCTTAGAAAAGTCCACTCAATTATTCCTGAAGGTATTTCTAAGGTACTCTTCAATTCTCCCTTGTTATTCAATGAATACTTTAGACTATATTTTCACAATATTTGAACACATTTTATATAAGACCTCAGAACCACCACTCCTCCATCCCACCAAGGACTACGGGGAGATACAAGTGGTGAAAATCCTCACCGGTCTCCTTGGTTTAAATTTTGTGCATTTCTTAACTATTTATTATTACTTATCTTAGTAATGGTGAGATTTCGCTTCTCAATATGGACAGCCATGGAAACGCACATCACGGTGGCAGGGATCACGGCCTCTTAAGTGCGCATGCGTGCTTAGGGTTTTATTATATAGGATGTTTTTGTTTTTAAATTATGCATGTAAATTATGTAAACCATTTAGTTTTAAACGGTGTAGAAATTTTTTAAATAAATAAAAAATAGATACAAAGAACCTAAACAGTACAAGATTTATACATAGATGTTCCTGTTGGTTTAGTTGTGATGTATACCTACCTTTTTTGAAATATACCATTATATACAGTACACATAGCTTGAAGTAGCTATACATTAATGCAAGAGCATGTGTGCATTATCAGAGTCAGTTCTGGTAGTCTATTTTTATACAGATACAAGAGCATGTACTTAGGTTGCCTTTTATAAAAATTACCTCCCATGTTAAATAGGCCCGTATCTAGATTTCATTAACCAGAATCTCAAAAGGGGTAAGGGGTAGGGGAACCTACCAATTCATAGGTACATGAGAAGTTTAAAGAAAACCTGAGATGTTTAATAATATATTGCACTGTAAACCGCTCTCTTTGATTTCACCCCCTCCCCCAGAAGGGGGCTATTGTATATCAAGTTCATATTAAACATTAAACATCTTATCTCTGTAACTTATTTTTTCTTGAAACACAAAAGTTAGATTGATTAACTAACACAGGGGTGAGGAACGAAGGCCGCAATCCAGTTGGATTTTCAGGATTTCCCCAGTGAATATGCACGAGATCTGGAGGCAATGCATGCAAATAGACCTCGTCCATATTAATGGGGGAAATCCTGAAAACCCGACTGGATTGCGGCCTTTTTCCCCACCCCTGGACTAACACATTACAGTGCCTGAAATGCTTGCAGGTTACACATGAGACCTGATACCTGATATTAGTTTTTTGAGGACAGTTCAAACCTTCTACACACACATTCAGGGCTGTGGTGGGGTATATGTGGGTGGAGCAGTCGCACAAGGGATGCAAGGGTGCCAAAACTGCACCCCATCCGTTGCCTCCCCTGCTTGGCTGTGATGCAGTGGGCAGGAGTGCTAGAGCAACATTTCTCAACTCGGTCCTGGAGTACCCCTTTGCAAGTCAGGTTTTCAGGCTTTCCACAATGAATATGCATAAACTTGATTTGCAAACACTGCCTCCATTATATGCAAATTTCTTTCATGCATATTAATTGTGGAAAACCTGACTGGCAAGGGGGTACTCCAGGACCGAGTTGAGAAACACTCTGCTAAGGAATGTTGCACAAGGGGTGTTTCTGGTTCGGGACATTCCTGCATACAATCCAGTTTTCCAAGCTGATATGAGACTTCAGATCAACCCATTAATTTGACAGCTAATGAATTAGGCACTTCTGTTTCTGGTTTTTTTTTTTTTTTTAATAATTCTTTATTGATTTTCCAAACTTCAATAGTGCAATACACAAATATATAAGATATAATAAGTCAATAAAAGCACATTCAACTTACAAATATACATAACCAACCATTTTCTCCCACCCACCCAATGATTATTCAATACCACCCAGAGACATACATTTTCCCAATAACCTTACCCTATTCAAATTAATAATATCTTCCCATCCTCCACCCACCCACCCAAAGTGTGCATAATCAAAGATCGAAATTAGCTTCCCCCCTCCCCCCTTCCCTGGATGTGTACTAAAATAAAGAAAAATTGATTCATAATCAAAGACCTACTATAATGAAGTAATGTAAGATGTCAGTGGACCCCGGACCAATTTAAATAAATTACTGTGCCCCAAACTATCGGCATTCATTCTTTCATACCTATAGCTTGCGTTTCTTAAGTATAGATCATTATGACTTTTGTGTCTGTATTGTTTTTATGATCATTAAGTCAATTGCACTCTTTTTGTTCTTTCAGGATCATGTGGTACACATTCTCCTTATATGAGACCAGTTTATCCAAGCAAAACCTTCCCAAATTTGTATACTCTGTCTACTGTGAGTATTTTAATTTTGTAGGCTAGCCGATGTTTCATGTTACACAGAATGAGACCTTCCTATAGGAGCCTAGCGCCGTGGTGTCATTCAATTTTAAGCTATTTCATTAAATTTCTAGTTGTTGCATTAAGAAATATTCGCCCTTCAGCCAAGTCAGTTGCTGCTTCCAACCAGCTTTTTGCTCATTTTTTTCTCTCTCGCATATTTGTGTCTTTGGAGTGCTATATCAAGTAAACAACAGACGACTGAACCAGTTGGTTAACTGATTTTTTTTTGCTTCTTTCTCCTCTACTTGTATTTCTCAACTTCTATCATCTCTCTAGCTTTTTGGCTCCTCCTCTATATTATTCTCTCGCACCAAATTGACTGTTCATTGTGTTTTCACTGTGGCTTATGTTTGGATAGAATGGGTTTTTAAAAAAAAATTTATTTAAAGATTTTTTTTCAAACATTTCTACAATACAGAAGGTAGTATAAAGAAATAAAGCAAAAAACAAAGGAAATAAGGTGATACCTTTTTTTATTGGACTAACTCAATGCATTTTATGATGAACATAAGAATAGCCTTACTGGGGTCAGACCAATGGTCCATCAAGCCCAGTAGCCCGTTCTCACGGTGGCCAATCCAGGTTACTAGTACCTGGACAAAACCCAAGGTGTAGCAATATGCCATGCTATTGATATAGGGCAGGCAGTGGCTTCCCCCATGTCTTTCTCAATAACAGACTATGGATTTTTTTCCTCCAGGAACTTGTCCAAACCTTTCTTAAAACCATATCCTCTGGTAATGCATTCCAAAGCTTAACTATTCTTTGAGTGAAAAACAAGTTCCTCCTATTGATTTTAAAAGTATTTCCCTGTAACTTCATTGAGTGACTCCTAGGCTTTGTAATTTTTGACGGAGTTAAAAATCGATCCACTTGTACCCGTTCTACTCCACTCAGGATTTTGTAGACTTCAGTGGTATCTTCCTTCAGCCGTCTCTTCCTATGAGCTTCGCGGTTCTTACCACTGCGACTGTCACTAAAAATGTTAGCGTGGCTTTGTAAAGGAGGGCCTATATAAGGAAAACATGAAAGCATTTCAGGGATAGGAAGAGGGAGGGGTGGATAGGTGGGCAGGATATAGAAAGGTGGCAGAGCAGTTTTAAATGTCTTTATGGTGGGAAAGAAAGCCCATCATAAAGAAAAGCTCATTGAGTTAGTCCAATAAAAAAAGGTATCACCTTTTTTTCCTTTTTTTTTTTTTTTTTGTTTTATTTCTTTATACTACCTTGGAAAGTGGACTAAATCGACCACCACACCATTTCACACAATACATAAATAGGTTTTCCACACCAATAGTCATCAAACGAAACGTACATTCCTTATACTCAGTCAACTTGATTACTGCAATATTGCTGGTATTTGGCAGTTTCTCAGATAATTATTCAGCGACTACGTATAATTCAAAACGCAGCAGTTAGATTGATTTTGGGGTTGAAGAAATACCACCATATGACACCTTTCTTTCAGGAATTACATTGGTTGCCAGTGGAGGCGCAGGTGATGCTTAAGTTTGGTTGATTTTGCTACAAGGTTTTGTTTGGTCTTACGCCTAAATATTTAACCGATTTCTTCTCCTTTGCAACTAATAAACACAGGAGAAGTTTACATTTGAATTTTGTCTTTCCGCCCGTAAAAGGTTGTAAACTTAAAAAGAAAAATCACCAACATCTTTTGTCGTACCAGGCGGCTTTATAGGGCAAAGATTTGGAACATTTGTTCATGTCCTCCAATTCTTATTTGGAATTTAGGAGGCATTTAAAAACATACTTATTTTCCAAATATTTGGGTAACTAATGTTTCAAACTAATTGTACATCCTACTTTATGTAAACCGCATAGCACTTCACGGCCCTGCGGTATATGTTGATTGTTATGTGGGCTTGTACTGTAGGTATTTTTGAGGTATCCCACCTTTTACAAAACTGCGGAAGCGGTTTTTAGCGCAGGCCGGCACGCTAATGCTCTGCGCTGCTCCCGACGCTCATAGGAACGGAGCCAGCGCAAAGCATTCAGTGCACCGGCCTGCGCTAAAAAACACTTTTGCGGCTTTGTAAAAGGTGGGGGAGGGGGGTTAATGAGATGTACGTTTCCTTTGATGGTATATAACTAACAGACAAAAAATTCACTACCCTGTGAACTGTCACTGCATACAGAAAATTAATCAAACGAGCCTCAGACACACTGACTGAATATACAATTTCAAGTCGGGTACTTTTAGTCAATAAGTTCAGTTTCTTTTGATGACCATTGGTGTGGAAATATTTTTTATAGTAATTGTCTCTTTGTTTTCCCTTTTCTTTTCTGCCATAAGGACTAATGCAACACGAAACTTGGAATTTGAGAGAGGTGATAACAAGAGTACAAAGCCCTTTGTGGGTAGAAAAATGACTGTACAAATGTAGACCAGCAATGGATAAAAAGCCATTATCCGGGGAACTAAACAGGGCTTAAAAAGACTGTAAAGGGATAGAGGGAGAGGGGAACATGGTTGCTTGCCCTGAATGCAAAAACGCTATTCTTAGGGTTCTGAATTAAGGGCTCAGCATGAAATATTAGCCTTGACTTATAATATAAATGTGATATCAACAAATATAGCAGAATGGAAGATCATTGAACAGAGAACAAAATGCATACTGTGAAAAGATTTGCTCCTTTTATGTACGGTTTTGACTAAGATAAATGCATTATTGAAGCGATAAGTCAAGGGCTAAATCGCTTGTCTCTTGAAAAACATCTTACTCGACAACCTCGCTGTACATTTTGTTGCAAAATGATGAATTGTGTCCTTCTGAATATTTAACTGATCCATTTTCCTCTGCACAAAGGGACTTTATCCAGAGTCGCATGGAATCATTGGCAATTCAATGCATGACCCTGTGTTTGATGCCAATTTCAGCCTTCGAGGACGAGAAAAATTCCAACACAGGTGGTGGGGAGGTCAACCAGTAAGTTTTTTTTTCGGTTTTTTGGGTTTTTCATTTTGCAACTTAGTTAGCAAGAATAAGGGGGTGGTTCTATGACTAGATGCCCCCTGTTAGGCTCCCTGATGCTGTGTAGGGACATCTATTCTGTAACAGCATAAAATACTTATATAAACCTGTATTGGTCAGCCTAAAGGTTCAGTGGGCTCCAGGGCCGGTGCTAGATATGATGGGGCCCAGGGCAGATGCTAGGGATGGGGCCCCCAAAACTTGCTTGCAGGTTATCCCTCTTTCAACTTCAGGCTGGTTTAGGGCTCGGGACAGTTGCACTTTTTGTCCACCCCTAGCGCTGACCCTGGTGGACTTATCTCAGGGCAATGGCATGTGAAAATTGGTGTGCAACATGTCCGCTTGCATAATTGTAAGTTACGTGTGTACAAGGGAGACTTGCCCATATGAATATCCATATGCAGTTATGTGCTAATACATCTACGCACCACCCTTTAGAATACCACATAGTGTACTTATATGTGGTTCATAGACAAGTCGGCGAAAGACAAAGGCGCGCGCCGACAACTGAGCGCAAGACGGAGGCGCGCGCCAAAGAAAATTACAGTTTTTAGGGGCTCTGACGGGGGGTTTTGTTGGGAAGCCCCCCAGTTTACTTAATAGAGATCGCGCCGGCGTTGTGGGGGGTTGTAACCCTCCACATTTTACTGTAAACTTAACTTTTTCCCTAAAAACAGGGAAAAAGTGAAGTTTTCAGTAAAATGTCGGGGGTTACAACCCCCCATGCCCCCCCACAACGCCCCCACAACGCAGCACAATCTCTGTTAAGTAAAGTGGGGGGGGGTTCCCCCCGCCCCCCCGTCGGAGCCGTAAAAACAGTAATTTTGTGCGGCGCGCGCCTCCACGCTGCGCTCAATTGTCTGCACGCGCCTTTATCCCAGCGTGCTTTTGACCTGACACCCTTATATGCACAGTTATAGAATTGCCCTTTCACTGTTTATCTGTGGAAATCTGTGTTATTATCATATAATGTAACGCCGTTGTTTTTTTACCTGTAAGAACTAAATACCGTGTTTCCCTGAAAATAAGCCCTATCCCAAAAATAAACCCTAGCATGATTTTTAAAGATGCTCTTAATATAAGCCCTATCCCGAAATAAGCCGTAGTTAAGATCGAACCCGAAGCCCCCCTGTATGGTCCTGATACTCCCCGACTCCATCCCTGACACTAGTGCTGCCCGATTTGCTGAAAAAATTGGACTCATTGATTCGGTGACCCCCCCCCCCCCCCCACTGCAGTAAGACCTGATATACCTCTGCTCCAAAGCCTCCTAAAGCAGTGACGGTGGCAGATGGAAGGTGGAGTCAGTGGGGTTTTGCTGCACAGGGGGATGGGAGGAAGGGTTGAAAGATGCTACAGAGGGAAGACCCAGCTCTGGCAGGGAAGACCGCGAAGCAGCGCGCTCAGAGCGCTGCCACATTTTTGGAGGCCTTGGAGCGGAAGTATGTCGGTCTCACGGTGGGGAGGGTTAGAGGGATTCTGCTGCACAGGGAGATGGGAGGGAGGGATAGAAAGATGCTGCGCAAGGGGATAGATGAGAGGGGAGGAAAGATGCTGTACATGGGGGGGAGGGAGAAAGGAAACAGGAAGAATTGGGGTGGAGGAGCAAAAATTCATATAAGACAGTCTTATTTTCGGGGGAACATGGTAAAGAAAAAAAAATGGATTTGTGCAGATTCATTCTGAAGAATGCTCTATTTACTGTTGATTATGCACACATCAGCAGAATATTAAACCTTTTTAGGCACTAGTACAGCAGTGTGTAAGGCACACATGCTAGAATCATGGGCCTAGGGACAGTCAGGTGTGGGAATGTTTGAGACTTGTGTTAACAGCCTAAGGGAAGATGGACATTTCAGGAATCATTCCACAGTCCCATGTATTGAGTGACTCAACAATGCACTTGCTTCGTTATCCAGAACACCATGACTACAATGTTTCAGTTAGATGGAAGTAGAAGGTCATGTATCCCTGACACGGGTCTCGTGGTACCATATTCTTGGTCGGGGAAAGTGAAGCCCATAGAGATTTAAAGGGCTTTGGGGCTGTTGCTGCGTGGCTTTGTAAAAGAGGTCGTTAAGAGTTAAGTACTTTTTTT
The DNA here is from genome assembly GCF_902459505.1 of Geotrypetes seraphini. Classification (NCBI taxonomy): domain Eukaryota; kingdom Metazoa; phylum Chordata; class Amphibia; order Gymnophiona; family Dermophiidae; genus Geotrypetes; species Geotrypetes seraphini. Next base: position 46,692,622 of record NC_047085.1, read on the forward strand.
TTAAGCATACATATGGGTCTCATTTCAACTATCAGTGCTGATTAACCAATTAAAAAAATTAAGTTAGGCTCCTAGATTGGCTAGGCATGCCTGTCTAGGTGCCTAACTATGGGTGTCTTTTATAGAATCAGGGCCTTTATGTGTAGTTCACTGCAGTGCCCTCTAGGCTGGCCCATTATTCTACTGGGATGTCTGTGTGACTTTCGCCGATTTATAAGATTAATTCAAATTCTTATTTGCATTTTAGGAAATTATTGAAAGCATATCTAGGTGTCATATTTTTCAAAAATTGAGGATTTGTATTTTGCTGTGAATTACTAAAGTCCTCTTTATTTTGTTAACTGCACTGATCTGCAAGGTATTGCGATATATAAATATGTCATGTTATGTACACTTCTCCCTCCGTATTTGCGGTGGATGCGAGCGGACCATAGCCGCAAATATGGAAAAACCGTGAATAACTTTTTAAAATGTTATTCGCGTTTTTTAGAAAAAGCCTTCATTTTTATTATTGAAACCGTGAATAACTTTTTAAAATGTTATTCGCGTTTTTTAGAAAAAGCCTTCATTTTTATTATTGAAACCGTGAATAACTTTTTAAAATGTTATTTGCGGTTTTTAGAAAAAGCCTTCATTTTTATTATTGAAACCGTGAATAACTTTTTAAAATGTTATTCGCGTTTTTTAGAAAAAGCCTTCATTTTTATTATTGAAACCGTGAATAACTTTTCAACTGTTATTTGCGTTTTTTTGAAATAAGCCACTATTACTGCTATTGAAATTCTCAAATTTTTATTATACAACAATACCTGTGCAGTCATATTCTCAGTGCAAACAAAAAGTTCAATACTGAGAGTTCAATAAAGTATTGAAAGTTCAATACTGGAATACCTGTATTGTACTGTATACAGCACAGTACTAAGCAATACTCAGGCAGTGTCTTCATCCTCATCGTCGTGTACAAGTATTGCAGGAGGAGGAGACGAAGAGGATAAGTGAGCACCAGGGGCCTCCTCATGTACTGGAAGTGGGTCTTCAGTAGGGGGAAAGACGAAGAGACAAAGGGGATGCCTCCTCATCAAGTTCAAGTTTAATAAAATGTTGATTAATTGCTTAATCTTGATTCTAAGCGATGTACATAATAAAAAATTACAGCGATGGGGAAACAAAACAATGCATGACAAAAACGAAGTCCTACGGGACTATTAACAAACTTGACAAAACTAAAAACAGAGGGAAAAGGAAAAGAACTACAAGTTATTTGACAGAAAGCGAGACATTCAGGGAAAAAACATGGAGTCAGTCATGGGTGGAACAGGCAGATTGTAAGGCAGTGGATGGAGAGGCACTGACTCTAGGTATCCTTGGGAAACATTGTGATTTCTGTCTGGGTCTTCTGCTTCATCATCTCTTTGTATATATTTTTGTATGTAGAAATCGCTGCTTCTGTTAACTCCCTCACTTTTAACGCACATACCATGGATGGGTCAATGTCGTAGAAAATAATCAGTCGCCTCATTGAACCTGCGTATGCCCTCTGCAGTATTATCCAGTGTAAACTTGTCTTCTAGCACTTCTTCTAATCCTCCTTCCTCCTCTTCATCTGGTATTGCCTCTCCTTCAGGAGCAGTCAGGTCAATGAGATCATCTTCCGATAGTTCATTTGCTCTGGTGTCTATTAAGTCTTGACTATCCTCCATATCCATATCTTCAAAACCTTCCCCACCCACCTGCTTTGCCAAGTCAATGATGTTTTCCATAATTGCTCTGTGATATTGATAGTGTTATCCTTTTGGACACATTCAGGCCAAAGATTCTTCCAGCACAAGTTCACTGTCTCTGGCTTGACAACTTTCACCGCTCTTTCAATAATATTTATGGCATCCGCAATAGTGAATTCCTTCCAATCCCTTGCAGTCTTGAAACCTGGTGCTCGCTTATCCTCTTTGCAAATGAAAGTCCTCTGTGGCATTTTCTTCCAAAAGAGAGCAGTTTCATCGGCATTGAATGCCTGCTCAGGTTCATATCCCTTCTCTTCAATAATTGCCTTAAAGGTAGCAGGGAACTCTCCAGCTGCCTCTTGGTTGGCAGATGCTGCTTCTCCTGTCACTCTCACATTTCACAGGCCATACCTGTGATGGAATTTATCAAACCACCCTTTACTGGCCAGAAAGTCGGTGGATTGCGACATTTCACCTTCTCTGTTCTTCACAAGTTTTCATATAAAGACTTAGCCTTTGCTTTTATCACAGAGTCTACCGGGATTCTCTTTTTGTAGCAATCCGCACCCACAGAAATGTTGCAGCTTCTGTACGAGAGAGATTGGCCTCTCGCATAACATGTAATGTCTTCGCAGCGGCTGGTGTCGCTGCTGCAACAGCTTCACGGATTTGTTTTTCATTCTTTTTTATGTACCTAACGGTTGACTCATTTATGCCGTAATGTCGAGCAACAGCGGAGGATGACTCTAGTCTCTGAAGCATATCCAGTAATTCTACCTTTTCTTGTAAGGTTTTCACTCCCCCCCCCCCCTTTTGGGAGCGCTATCGGTACCACTTGAACTCTTGTGCTTTGTAGCCATGGTGGGATACCTGATCTGTTCCTGAAGGAGAGGTAAGCAGCGATTTCTGGGCTTGGATTAGGCAAGCATGCTGGGAAGAAGTCTTTCTCACTATGGATGCTGGGAAAAAGCGTTTTTCTCAGTGCACACTGGGAAGCATGGAAGCAGCGAATTTGTGGGAGAGAGCATGGAAGCAGCGATTTTCAGAGTGAATTGAAAGTGATAAACTTTTTTATCGGTACAGTAAAAGGAAAAAGAACTTTAGTGATGATGTAATTTTGGGGGGGCAGAGTCAGCAGCCAAAAAATTGTGAATAAGCGAATCCGCAGATATGGAAACTGCGAATATGGAGGGAGAAGTATAGTAACTTTCAACCAGAAGGGTATATATTCTTCCAGACCCCTCTTAATTCTCTTCACAGTAAATACTTATAATGTTTATGGATCCTCAGAAGTACCACATAACACTCAAACATGTTCATTGTGTCAGGCTTTATGTACTACTTCTTCACCGGATCACCCATCATTTTAATACTAAGTTTATAAATACTTTGTTCCACCTTAGTGTATAAATAGTTTTAAATACTTTTTTATACTTGGCTTTAAAAATTGTGGTCACTCTGTGAGGGATTTTTGTCGCCAACATGTTTCACCCGAAGGGGTTTTATCAAGGCTCACATCCCTAATAGAATGAAAAATAAACTTTTAAATGTTCACTCGGTTAACTATAATGCTATCTTACATTTAATTAACTATCATATCCCACCATCGTGGGAACATACTTTTACAGATGGCTCTTCTCTAAAAATGCACAAGAGTGCTCAAACCCTTCAGCTTACCTTTCTAAAGCTTACTGCCGCTGTATCTGACCACTGAATAGTTAGTTCAAACTGGCCGTGGCTTGTTCCTACCTCACTTGAAATACATTCACCCTGCCCGAACAGCTGATGGTGATGTTATCATAGAGGCGGCACCAACACTTAGGGGTCCTTTTATCAAGCTGCGGTAGGGGGTTTAACGCGCATAATACCGTGCGTTAAACTGCCTGTCGCGCTAGGCATTTGTTAAATGTTTTTGGTTTTATCATGTTTGCATTTTTGCACACTGTTAAGGGTAAGGGTGGATTAGAAATAATAAACCTAAATTTAAAAACCTAACTCCGATTGGTGCCTAAATGTTGGCACCCATTTTACAGAATTGTCTCCTCGGAGAATAATTGCATTAGTAGGGCACCTATAAGAATTTCAAAAAATTGATTTTAAAATAACTATTTCCATATGTGAAACATCCTTTATACACAGAAAATACGTTATTCATTTACACTTAGGGCCTGATTCTTTAAATGGCGCCATAAGTTAGGCGGCAGTAGGCACCCTACTGCCACCTAACTTACCTCCCCCTCCCCTTTGTACAAAACTGCACAAGAGATTTTTAGCGCCAGCCAAAATGCTCCGCACTGCTACAACAGTCATAGGAAGCTGCACGGAGCATTCAGCACGCCGGCTGGCACTAAAAACCTCTTGCGCATTTTTGTAAAAGGAATTGGCATGGCAATTGACTGCACTGTTAAACCCCCAAACTCACCCCACCCCCCAAAAAAAGTAACCATCATAATTGTGTCTACAGCAAGTCGCCTAATGGCGCCTAAGGTCAAAATAGGCTTGGTTAGGGGCAGAGATTCTCAAAAGAACCCTGGCCTACATTGCAGATGCCTAAGTTTTGTGCTAAGCGCTGTTCGCTGAAATTCCTTAAACGGCGCCTAAGTGCGACTGACAGGGGCTGGCACTGTTGTTGTAGGCAGCTGCCGATTTAGGTGCCATTTACAGAATCTGGCTCTTATTGTCTAGGACAGTAACGCCTAAGTCCGTCCTGGAGGACTCCAAGCCAGTTGGATTTTCAGGATATCTACAATTACTGTGCATGAGAGAAATTTCTATCTAATGGAAGCGGTGCATACAAATATACAGTGTTGCAGTAAGATGTGGGGGGGGCTGGGGAGTCCACCCCTGGCGCTGTCTTGGTGGGGTGCTGACACCTGTCTTCCTCTCTGTCCCCGCTCCATCACGACCTCCCCCACTGTGCACCCCTTCCTTTCCCTCAAACCTCTTTAATTTTCCCGGCACGGGAAGTATCACAAACTTGCTGCCTGCTCGGTGTCGGCTTTCTCTGACATCACTTCTGGGTCCTGTACCTAGGAAGTGACATCAGAGGGAGAGCAACAGGTCGCGGTCAGCAATTTCGTGATGCTGCTCTCATTGGGAAAATTAAAGCATTTTGAAGGAAGGGAAGGAGGGGTGTGCATTTGGCAGGGGGGGGGGGTTAGAAAGGAGCAAGGGGTGGAGAAGAGGACAGGGGAGCCATTCGCCCTTGCTACGCCACTGCAAATGTATCTCCCGAATATTCATTGTGGATATCCATAAATCCTGACTGACTGGTGGTCCTGTTTGGGAACCATTGGTTTAGTATTAATAATTTGCACTAGGGGTGCCCAAAAGGTCAATCATGATCGACCAGTAGATCGCAAAGGCAACGCGAGTCGATCGCATTATCTTCACGTTCTACCTGCTTCCCAATGCAGAAGCGCCGAGCTGACCAGCCTTCCCCACCCAATGTCAATTCTGATGTCTGAAAGGAAGTTCCAGGCCAGCCAATTGCTTACTGGCTGGCCCGGAACTTCCTCTTTGACTTCAGAATTGACGTCAGGTAGGGAAGGTTGGTCAGCTTGGTGCTTCTGCAATGGGAAGCAGGGAGAGCTTGGGGTGGCGGTGGTTTGGAGGCCTGTTCCTCGATGGCGGCAGCAGTGACTTGGGGGAGGGCAGGGAGAAAGAAAGAAAGGCGGCAGGCAGGGAGACAGAAAGAAGGGGGAGCAGGGAGACAAAAAAGAAAGAAATGGGTCATGGGGGGCAAGGAGACAGAAAGAAAGGGGAGGAGGGCAGGGAGAGAGGAAGAAAAAGTTGGTGGAGGGAATGAGGTCTGGAAGCATACAGCAGGCTGAAAGAAGGGAAGAAATATTGGATGCACAGTCAGAAGAATAAAGTGCAAGCAGAGACTCATGAAATCACCAGACAACAAAGGTAGGAAAAATGATTTTATTTTCAATTTAGTGATCAAAATGTGTCTGTTTTGAGAATTTATATCTGTTGTCTATATTTTGCAGTATGGCTCCCTTTTACTAAACCGCAATAGCGGTTTTTAGCGCAGGGAGCCTATGAACGTCGAGAGCAGCGCAGGGCATTCAGCACAGCTCCCTCCGCTAAAAAACGCTATAGCGGTTTAGTAAAAATGGAGTGACCTCTTTGGAAAAACCCCAGAATATAAATGATGATTCACATTTTCTCAGCTTTGTGTGTTTTGTTTTGTTTTTAAATTTTATTGTTGGTAGATCATTTTAACTTGTCATTTTAAAAGTAGCTCACAAGCCCAAAAAGTGTGGGCACCCCTGATCTACACTCTCTGAAATCTATCATATGATTGTTGACAGGGTTGCTACATTCAATTTATGGTGGTCAGTATGATGATTTTCTGCTTTTATACTATTGTTTTTGTGGGACTTGAAGCAATGAATTTTATTTTAAGCCTATTAAGTTTTTTTCCTTTCATTAGATTTGGATTACTTCGGTCAAGCAAGGTGTGAAGGCAGGCACATTCTTCTGGCCAGTGTAAGTCATCCTCTTTCTACTTTATTCTGCGTGCATCAGTACAAATTGTGAATGTTGGCAAAGCAGTATTTTGACTACTACTTTAATGGGGACTTTCATATTGCCTTTTTGTCACTTTTGGCATTTACAGGGGGGTGTTTTTTTGTTTTTTGCATGGAGGTGGGTAGGGAGAAGATTAGTTGCTGTGGAATAAAATATTAGAAAAAAAGTTGTTTAAACTTTGATTTCTCACCTGTTATTTTGACTTGATTTTTGTATTATCTGTCTTTGTTGTAGCTGCTCTCCCATATATGGTATATTATGCTCAAAAATGATCTACAGTGATGCATGTGAAAAGCTGATTAATATAGTAATATTCATAATAGTTCAGTGGGAGATGTGACTTGTAAATACTGCCTTTTGTGGTTAGACATTCAAAGCAGTTTACATATATACAGGTACTTATTTTGTACCTGGGGTAATGAAGGATTAAGTGACTTGCCCAAGGTCACAAGGAGCAGCACTGGGATTCAATCCCACAACCTCAGGGTGCTGAGGCAGCAGCTCTACCACTAGGCCAGGGGTAGGCAATTCCGGTCCTCGAGAGCCGGAGCCAGGTCAGGTTTTCAGGATATCCACAATAAATAGGCATGAGATAGATTTGCATCTCAAGGAGGCAGTGCATACAAATCCATCTCATATCTATTCATTGTGGATATCCTGAAAACCTGACCTGGCTCCGGCTCTCGAGGACTGGAATTGCCTACCCCTGCACTAGGCCAATATGTCTGTATTGCATGATTGCACATGAGTAAAGTATGCCTTGAGGCAGCTTGTTCGGGCAATACAACAAAGTCAGGTTTGTTAGCATGTTGGTAACTGGAGATGGGAATGGAATCGTAACAAAACAAAACTTAGCAGTACTTAGATGGCAACTCCTGTACTAGGCAAACCCAGTAAGGCCTTGCCTGACCCAGTAAGGCTATTCTTATGTTCCTGTGTATTTATTTGTGGCTGTTTTGCTCCTTTTTCACCTGCAGGGTGATCTCTCATGAACGAAGAATATTGACGATGCTACAGTGGCTACACTTGCCAGACAATGAAAGGTTAGGTTTCTTTTTTTTCTTTTTTTTTCCATGGAATAATTTGAAATGGAAGAGAGTTAGGTGAAGGGTGGAAAAGAACCCTGGCACTCAATCCAGATATAATGCCGGGATATTTCTGGTGACCAGCATGGAACATCCAGATTTTTGTGGGTTTTTTTTGTTTGGGTTTTTTTTTTAGCTTGCTCTAACTTGGCTGCCTAAGCGAATATGCAGCACTAGCTGGTTAAGTTTATAGTGGGCAGTGATAGGCAAAGATAGGACTTATGTGGTCAAATTTGCCTGCTAAACTTAACTAGAAAGCGCTGAATATTCGCAGCTAGTTGGCTAAGTCATGCGGCTTAGCCGGTTAGCGGTTAGTCACCAACTAGCTATCATCCACTGAATGTGCGGTTCGTTAACTAAACGCTATTGAACTTGCCAGGAACAGCTGGGAGGGCTAATTTGTAGCACTCTTTAAAGAATTGCCCCATAGTGTGCATTGCTGAAAATAAGCACCTCCTCTAGACATATAAGTGCAGATATTGGGCTTCCACATGTTTAGCATCTACCGTGTTTCCCTGAAAATAAGATAGTGTCTTATATTAATTTTGAGTCCAAAAAATACACTAGGGCTTATTTTCAGGGATGTCTTATTTTTTTTTCATGTACAACAATCACTCTCCCTTCCTCTCCTCCACCCCAATTCTTCCTCTTTCCTTTATCCCCCCCACCATGTGCAGTATCTTCCCTCCCTTCTCACCCATCCCCTTGTGCAGCATCTTTCTATCCCTCCTTCCCATCCCCCCTTGTGCAACATCTTTCTTTCCCTCCCTCCCATCCACCTGTGCAGCAATACCCCAGCATTCTGAACGGGCTGCTTTGCGGCCTTCCCTCTGCCGCATCACTGATGACATCATCAGCGATGCAGCAGAGGGAAGGCCCCGACAGGGAAGGCTGCAAAGCAGCCTGTTCAGAGCACGGCCGCCGCTGTTGTGTTTGGAGGCCTCGGAGCAGAGGTATGTTAGGCTCACGGTGGGAGGGTCGCTGGGGGTTCTGCTGTACAGGGCGGATGGGAAGGAGGGATAGAAAGATGCTGCAGAGGGAAGGCCCGGCCCTGGCGGGGAAGACTGCAAAGCAGCCCGTGTGTCAGAGCTGGAGTCGGGGAGTGTCGAGGACATTCGGGAGAAGCTTGAGGGTTCGATCTTGAACTAGGGCTTATATTAGGAGCACCTTTAAAAATCACGGTAAGGCTTATTTTTGGGGAAACATGGTAAATTGGGGCCGTACACTCAAATTTATACTTGGTTTTGGCACATCCAGTCCAAACATATACCCTAGAAGAGCAATTCTGTAACAGAATGTTTGCATTGACGTAGCCTTTGTGTGACTAGATGTACAGGATACTATCAATTAAGGCCCAGATTCTCTTAACTGGCGTCGTTGGCGCCAGCCACCTTAAAAGTGGCCACTGATTGTATGTCAGTTATGCGTTGGCACCAGTTAAAAAAAAAAAATCACGGCTCTGGCAAGGGTATGCGCCGGATATGTAGGCCAGGGTTTTCCAGATCTACTGTTTCTAGCGCCTACCTTTGATGTGAATTGCGCCTAATGCCGCTTCCAGCGTTAGTCACACCTACAGTGGCATTGGGCACCATAAAGCGTCTCTGGAGGTGCGATCCCAGCGATTTTTGAAAACCCGTAAAAAGCGTCATTTAAATGGCATCTTTCGCCGAGCTTGCTACCTACTGGCGCCTAAAACACCCACGCTGTTTAGAGAATCCGGGCCTGCGTGCGTAAACGTACACTTACTTGCAAAAGTGGCAGCAGGGCACTTAAGTGCTATTCTACAAAGACTCTTAAACGGCACATAAATGTATGATGGGTGCAGAATGGGCAGGAGTTAGCCAAAGATTTGGACATTTAACTTACAGTACTGCCACTTGAAGTCTACAAAATCCTGAGTGGAGTAGAACGGGTACAATTGGATCGTTGTTGTTTGTTTTTTTTTTACTCCGTCAAAAATTGCAAAGACTAGGGGATCCTCGATGAAGTTACAGGGAAATACTTTTAAAACCAATAGGAGGAAATATTTTTTTCACTCAGAGAATCGTTAGGCTCTGGAACTCATTGCCAGAGGTTGTGGTAAGAGCGGATAGCGTAGCTGGTTTTAAGAAAGGTTTTGACAAGTTCCTGGGGGAAAAGTCCATAGTCTGTTATTGAGAAAGACATGGGGGAAGGCTAGTTATGAATGGAATGTTGCTACTATTTGGGGTTTGCCAGGTACTAGTGACCTGGATTGGCCACCGTGAGGACGGGCTACTGGGCCGAAAGAAGATTACCAAAGGTAAGAACCTAATCTTCCATTCTGTTATATCCCCTCCGGATTCTGTACTGTAGGTGACGTACCAAAGCAATGGCAACATCTAGGGTGTGGGTAGAAGAGCCTGCCCGTATCACTGAGGTCCCAAATGCGGCATCGGATCGAGCCGCCATATCCACTCTGTAAAATCTGGTAAAGGTATAAAATCCTTTGTAACATGTACACATTGTGAAGATTTTTCTTTTAAATTAAATTGAAAACTGTCATTTCTATACTAGCATCTGTTCATATATAGACAAGTCACATAATTATACTGCCCTTTTAAGGAAAGTGGTTAAAATCTAATTTTTGGTTTGCTGATATGAGGAAGATGACACAGAAAGGAGTAAATCATAACTAGCCTGGTACACTGGCCTTCCCCCATGTCTTTCTCAATAGCAGACTATGGACATTCCTATGAGTCGGGTTGGTTTTGTCCTTTATTGGATGAAATGAAGAGGCTTCCACCTTTCACTGTGTTAAAACTCCCGTTCAGAGTCGATGAACTGTCAAATAATCAATTGAGAAAAATGAATAATGTGCAAACACTTTCTTTCAGGCCCTATGTTTATGCCTTTTACTCTGAGCAACCAGATTCCGCTGGCCATAAATATGGTCCTTACAGCTCTGAGGTTAGTAGAAACCTTCGTGATTTGAAAATAAGCAAAAGGCGCAAGCGTCAACTGTACTGTGTGTGAGGGGGGAGACAACCTGCTAGGAAACAAATAGAGATGTATATTTGCACTGATAAGGAAAGCAGATTTTTTTTTCTTGGGAGGCACAGAAGTAAGTGCCAATAAGCAAGTTGTCAGCAATGCTTTCCTTGCTTTGATCATACTGGTAGGTAGATGGGCAATCCTAACTTTCATATTAGACATTGACACGGGGACAAATTTTTCCCCATCCCCGCAGGAACTCAATTTCCCCATCTCCAAAAGTTTTGTCGCTGTCCCTGCCCCCATTCCTGTAAGCTCTGCCTTAAACGCACAAGCCTTGAAAACTTATGATTTTTAAGCGTTTGAGGCATGTGCAGATGAGGACAGAGTGTGCAGGAAAGGGACAGGAAAAGAACTCACCAGGATGCCCCCGTGTCATTCTCCATTTCATATTCTTTGTACCAGCTGTCTCTGATTCTGGATATCAATATCAAAGTCTCTTGGGTCAAGTGGCTCATATTTTTTTTGCTCTTTGGTTTGTTGCACAGTGAAAATGGAAGATTATATTTCAGATCATATTCTCTCCTCACTGCAATTTTGGCAAACAAAAAAAGTGAAAAGCCATCTGATATTAGCTCAGCCGAGTGAGAGCTGCTGCTTATTTTATTGAGTGTTGAATGCTTTTAGCCACTGTCTTTAGGAGATGTTATTGAGCAGTCATGTTTAGGCGTTAAAGGCATCATTTTCAACAGGTATCTTTAATTTCTGAATACCTTTCAGTGCCATTCTAATTTTCCTTTTCATAGAAAAATAAAGGCAGATAAAGACCATATGGCTTGTCTAGTATTGGCATAGTAAGGGGGCGGCAAAGGGACCGTCCGCCCTGGGTGCCATGTTGAAGGGGTTGCCGGCACCCCTCCTCCTCCTCCCTGCCCTCCCCTGCCTCTTCTCTTGCCTCCCCTCCATGCGCGACCCCCCCCCCACCCACTTCCCTTCCCTCATAGTTGAAGTTGTCATTTGCGGCAGTCAACAATGTGCACTTCGCAACCCCTTCGGCTCTCCGCTGACATCGGCCAGGAGGGACGGTGGCATAAACTTTGGCAGGGTTAGTTCTTTTCAAAGAAAATTCCACGAGAAGAGATTGATGTGATAGCTGAGACTTCTCAAATTCATTACAGTGAACCATTTTATATCGCGATTCCAGCTTTGCTGGCACAGCAGCAATGGAATATGGTGTATCAAGATTCCTTTTGAAAGTTTGAGAAAGAATACCATTCATGGGTAGTTTTAAAGAATCCCTAATAGGATTAGACATACCCAGTTCTTCTAAATACTCCTTAGAGTATTTTGAATCAGACTCCAAAGAAATGATGAGATCTTTACTCATTTGGCATAGAAGCTTCGTAAAGGACACCAGATCTGAAGAGGGATGACATCGTTGAAGAGAAGGTGTACGAGAGCCCCTTGAGGTACCTTTTACAGGAGAGAAAGAAGGTGAAGCCTCTCTGGAGTATTGATACCGAAGATCTGAATCCATAGGCAAAAATGCAGATGATCGCCCACTTCTGGAATGAGTTGAAAAAGCAGAACGTTTTTGTTTTGAAGAACCAGCTAGTGAAGAAAACCTCACAGGAGAAGAACTCGACTGGTGAGAATGCTGAGACTCTACAATAGGTTTCCTTGATAAAGGAGTTGATGGTCTTGAAGAGTCTTGATGCTTTGATAAATGAGGTCTGTCTCGAGAAGAAGACCTGGGCCTCGATGAACGCCTTGATAAATGATGTGAAGAGGAACTATGCCTCAAAACTATGGGCCCGTGATTGAGTCGAATCCAGCCTTGATGAGCAATGTCGAGGAGTCCTCGCCCTGTGCCTCGAAGAAAGCAATGCCTTATGTGTAGAGATAGGACTGGAGGTTGGAGATCGAAGTCAAGACACTGATAAGGACTCAGCTCCTTGTGCAGACGTATCTTGAGGTAATCTCAAGGACTCAACTCCTTGTATAGAGTGTGCAGATTGATCTCGAGGCACTATCAAGGACTCAACTCCTTGGATATAGTGGTCAGATTGGGCTTGAGGCACTCTTAAGGACTCTACTCCTTATAAAACTGCTAAGTGCTCAGGCTGGATTGCAGGAAGCAGGGTCGAGGCAGGAGTCAATTTGGCAAGCATGTTATCAAACTCCTGATGCAGACTAGCTTCCAACATATTCTGCAAAGCCGGCACCAAGACCACTGGAGCTGGTACAATTGGTGTGGCTATGGTCTTCAAGGAAGATGACCTTGAGGAAGAGTGTTGCCTCGATTTTGAGACACGCTTCCTTGGAAGTCTCGAAGCGACCAGGTCCACCAGGGCTGCTGTTGAAATGGCCTGCGACTCCAGAAGAATTGGTTTGAGTAGCTTACCTGATGAAGACACTGAGGATAGCAGCCCCTCCGGAGAAGATTTAGCTGACTTCCCCATCGAAGAAGGCTTGAGTGAGGTCGATTTTATAGGTTTGTGCCTGACAGAAGACTTCAACGAAGTCGAGGTCGAGGCCGCAATTGGGGTCGAGGCTTTAGTTGAAGAAAGATCCATTCCCTCGAAGATTTTTTCAATCTGAACTCTACGACATTTAAGAGCTCGATTTTGAAGTATAGCATAGAGGGCGCACGACTCTAGACGATAATCGGGTCCTAAACACTGCATACACCACTTATGTGGGTCAGTGATGGAGCTTGCACATTGACACCGGCTGCACTTCTTAAATCTTGTGACCGGCCGGGACATGGAATGAAATACGGCCGCGGCTAAATCGAAGCCTGCAGGCTGAGGCCACGGAACAGGGCCCGCCGTGACACAACAAATTAAACAAAGACTTTTTTTTTAACACGTATAACACAGCGACCCTGTAAATAAGAAGAAAATACATGAGCCGCGGTGAGATAAGGCACGAGTAGAACTAACTCGCACGCAGAGCCTTGAAATATGAGGGCTTCTCAGCTCCGTAAAAAACTTAGAACTGAGGAGACGCGTGCCCTACGTCGGGCGGGAATGCACTCGCGCATGTGTGGTGCTGCAGTCGTGAACTTTTTAAAAGTTCTTCAAACAAGTCTGCTTGTGAAGCTGTCCGCATCGGGGCTCCGTGGTTGAGAATATGCTGCCTGCTTGTCTTGGGATAAACACCCATAATGCTTTTCCCTCCAGGGTGTTTTGCAGAGCTCTCAATGCCAAATGAATGGCTCTTAGTTTGAGATGACTGATCAACCAACATCTCTGATGGAGAGTCCATTGGCCCTGGATGGCGATATCCCCACAATAGCCCCCCCCCAGCCCAAGAGACTCGCATCTATTATCAAAGTAGTCCACTCTATGATCCCGAGGGGCACGCCCTTCTCTAAGGCATCTCTCTGAGTCCACCAGCACAGACTGCTCTTTGCTGGTTCCATCCTGGGTAGAGGCATCTGAAGGGGATGACGTTGTGGGGACCACCAGGACAGGAGGGACTAATGGAGTGGTCACATGTGCACTCAGGCCCAGGGTACCACCTCCAGGGAGGCTGCCATGGACCCCCCAGGACCTGAAGATCCTGAAAAGCATTGGAATTTAGAATTGTTAGGAGATCCAAAATTTGATTCTGGAGTTTCTGTTTGCGTGGCTTGGGAAGAAAAACACAACCTTGGAGTGTGTCAAACCAGACATCTAGATAATCCAGCATCTGAGATTAGGTTAGCTGGCTTTTCTTGAAATTGACAATCTAGCATAAACGCTACAGGAGAGACACCATGATATTCACTGCCTGCTCGCACTTCAGTCTGGATGGAGCCCTGATCAACCAGTCATTCAAATATGGATGTACTAGGACCCCCATTCTGCGGCGATACATTGCTGATACTATCACCATCACTTTGGTGAAGGTGTGAGGAGCTGTTGGCCAACCCGAAGGGAAGGGCTGTGAACTGGAAATTCTGCTGTTGAATTTGAAATCTCAGGAATTTCCAGTGTTCCAGGAAGATAGGAATATATAGGTAAGCTTCTGTTAAATCCAGCAAAACTAGAAACTCTCCCATTGTCCCTGCTGCAATGACTGAACACACTGTTTCCATGGGAAAATGTGGAACCCTCAGGACGACTTGAGATCCAGGATGGGTCTCCGGTCCACTGAGCCTTTCTTTAGCATGATGAAGTATAAGATCTGCCAGAGCCCGATTTGCGGTCTGGAACTGGTTCTACAGCCTGAATAGCTAAGAGATGCTGCAGATTCATCTCAACTCTTAGTCTCCGGTCTCCCTGCAGGAGAGTCCAAAAACAGATCTGGAGGGAAGCGAAAGAAATCTATCTTGTGACCCTCCATTATGATGTCCAGCACCCATTGGTCTGTGGAGATATGTTCTCATTACTGGAGGACCTCCAAAAGCCAGCCTCCAATGCAAGTAAGCACAGTTGAGGCCTTGGCTTCACTGGGACTTAGGGGCAGCACTGGTGTGAGAACCCGAAACCTGCTGGTATCTGGGGTTGCTTTAATATTGTCTATTGTTCTGGGAATATATCTGACCAGACGAGGCCGTGGAAATTTGACGAAACCTACATGAGGGACAAAAATTGCTGTGTAGCCCCAGGTATGTTAGAAAGATTGTGAGCCCACCGGGACAGATAGGGAAAATGCTTGAGTAACTGATTTGTAAAACTGCTTAGAAAACCTTGATAGGCGGTATATAAAAATCCTAATAAACTTAAAACTTAAACTTAACTTAAACTTAAACTATGACCTCCTCCTGTTGCACATCAAGGCCTGTTATCCAGGAGGGACTTAGGACAATAGTCCACCATACTGGCCATAAGGTCATCTAACCCTTTGACCCTTAAAAGGGAGTCTGCTGAGAGTTGCCTTGGAGGCTGAATCTCCAGCCCAGTGGCGAATCCAGAGCATTCTATGAGCTTATACAGCATAAGCCAAGATTTTGCCGAGAACTCTTATGAGGTCATATAAAGCATCTGTAACATAATTCACCCCGTCATGCACCAACTGGGGGCAGGCATCATCTGCCACTGAAGGATCTCGGCTTAACCTCGTGTGACAAGCATGCGCTGCAAAAGAGGCAGCTGCCGCAGCCTTAATACCTGAAGAAGCCACCTCATAGAGCTTCCTCAAGGCCAAATCTACCTAGCAGTCCTGAGAATCTTTCGACATAACACCCCCTTCACTCAAGAGGGCAGTACGCTTCCGAATCCACCTTCAGCTGCTCAAATAGTTGCTGTAAAGCTGGTGCCATAGGATAAAGCTTAGCCTTGGACTTAGTCAGCATAAAGGAACTTTCCCACTGCTCAGTAACCAGAGCCGTGATATCTGGATGCGATGAGAAAAAGGATGTGAGAGTATTAGAATGACTCATGATGGTACTTTGAGACGTGGAAGGCTGAGACTCCAGCTGCAGCTCCTTCAGGGCATCTGGTATAAAATGGTGAACAGAGGCTGGTTTAAACAGTCGGCAGACAGAGGGGTCATCACTCACATTAGAACCCTCCGAGACTATCTAACAGTGTCGCAAAGGGTATCAATGTCATCTAGAGTGGCCGCAGTATCCAAGGTGTCAGCATGCCAGTCAAAGCAATCCTGTGCTGTGAAGATAGGGGCACTGGGGGCCTGAACAGAGACCTCTGCAAAGTCCCTGGTACAGAAGTTTGTGATATGCCCATCGGCTGCACCTCGTGACTTGGGTCCATTAGATATTCTCTCCACATGAGCTGAATGAATTCCGGGGAAAGCCTCATCTCTAAGCTGACATTGGCTCTCTGCGAGTCCAAGATGAGGTCTGTGAGAGGTCCCCAGACACTGTACACATGTGCTTCGCATCATCACCAAAAACAGGCATTGAGCGAGATCTTTTGTTCATTTCCCAGACCCAAACAGGCTCCCCAGCCCTAGAAGACCCGCGGAGGTGAGGCCTTAAGCTTCTGCCCCCTCTACTCGCATTCCACAGCACACAGTACATGGATGTTCTTCTGCTGATAATCCTGCACAATCCACACATGAAATCACATCTACATTGGTGGAGTTGTCCATCCCAAATAATTTCCAATGAAATCGAGGGATTGCGAGGCAGAAAAAGAATTTTAAAAAAGATCGTTATAAATCCAGGATGGCCGCCATCAGAAAATTCATGCCTAAAACGCCTTGTAAAGACAATTTGCCAATTTTTGAATTTGTAATTTTGGGTTTTTGGGGATCGAGGATCTGACCCTATCCTCAGAAAATGTTGAAAACCCTGTTTTCAGACTCCTCCCCCCATCCCCACTCCTGTTTCTCCCAAAGGAAGTAATGGGGCTGTGCTTACAGTTTCCAAGTGCCTGCCTGTCAGCTCTGTGTGTGCAGCTGAAGTGAAGGGGAAGGAATTTCTGCCTCAAAGTTCCAAAGAATGGTTCAATCTTCAGGATCTTTGTGTTGCCAGTCAGACAGACCTCAACTATGACCTCTGCCCCCTTGGAACCTCCACATGTGACCAGGGGTGAGAAAAAGCAGCCTGCACCCTGATACCCTGAGGGCTCTTACTCAGAGCGCAAACAGCCTGTGCTTAAACCTTTGATAGGGTCAGAAGGTAAGCATGCTCCCAGGGGAACGTCCCCGAGCTTTGAAGGTGGCACATAGCAGGCTGGCTCCACAAATCCACTCGAAGCTTGCTCTGTGGAGCAGCAGTCTGACTCTGTGGAAACTGCATCCTTTCTTAGGCAGAGAACCCCTCCAAAAGGGGTCTCAAGGCATTAACACCACCGAAAAAAGATGAACTTCAGCAAAAAGAAGTAGAGCAGATCAGAAAGACTTCTGCATGGATCACTTGCAGAAATGAAAGCTGCATGGAGCTCCTGTATTCTTCAGCCAAGTGGGAGGAGCAGGATAGAAAATTTTGTTGATTGCTGAAAGACCTGGATTATGAGCTGGGTTGAAAAACCAACAGAATGGAATCTGGAGGGGATGTAACAATTCTGTTTATAGTTCTCGGAATTCTGCAGTGGTTTAATCGTTGAGTTGTCTTAACTGTATTTGGCATTGAATACCATTGACTCTTTCGAAGCTTTAAAATTGAAAACACTTCTGTCTTAAGGGTTGGATGATTGATGCTTTTCCTTGGTGGGAATGATGGGTGCAGTTGCAGGTAATATGTTTAGCATTGTTACTGATTCATTTATCAGTGGATGGTCAGCTTTCCTCTGCTTCTAAGACAGCCTTTCAGACCTTACCTGTGCTAGACAACTTAGAGTTACTCTACAATATGTAATCTAAAAATTAAAAAGTGATGAATTTGGCTGTTCTCTATCAAATTTATTACTGCATTCTGTACTATATTGGGTTGATTCCCTATCTTGACCTACCATATTTTTCTATTACTGCATTCTGTACTATATTGGGTTGATTCCCTATCTTGACCTACCATAATTTTCTATTACTGCATTCTGTAGTATATTGGGTTGATTCCCTATCTTGACCTACCATATTTTTCTATTACTGCATTCTGTACTATATTGGGTTGATTCCCTATCTTGACCTACCATAATTTTCTATTACTGCATTCTGTACTATATTGGGTTGATTCCCTATCTTGACCTACCATATTTTTCTATTACTGCATTCTGTACTATATTGGGTTGATTCCCTATCTTGACCTACCATATTTTTCTATTACTGCATTCTGTACTATATTGGGTTGATTCCCTATCTTGACCTACCATATTTTTCTATTACTGCATTCTGTACTATATTGGGTTGATTCCCTATCTTGACCTACCATATTTTTCTATTACTGCATTCTGTACTATATTGGGTTGATTCCCTATCTTGACCTACCATATTTTTCTATTACTGCATTCTGTAGTATATTGGGTTGATTCCCTATCTTGACCTACCATATTTTTCTATTACTGCATTCTGTACTATATTGGGTTGATTCCCTATCTTGACCTACCATATTTTTCTATTACTGCATTCTGTACTATATTGGGTTGATTCCCTATCTTGACCTACCATAATTTTCTATTACTGCATTCTGTACTATATTGGGTTGATTCCCTATCTTGACCTACCATATTTTTCTATTACTGCATTCTGTACTATATTGGGTTGATTCCCTATCTTGACCTACCATAATTTTCTATTACTGCATTCTGTACTATATTGGGTTGATTCCCTATCTTGACCTACCATAATTTTCTATTACTGCATTCTGCACTATATTGGGTTGATTCCCTATCTTGACCTACCATATTTTTCTATTACTGCATTCTGTACTATATTGGGTTGATTCCCTATCTTGACCTACCATATTTTTCTATTACTGCATTCTGTACTATATTGGGTTGATTCCCTATCTTGACCTACCATATTTTTCTATTACTGCATTCTGTACTATATTGGGTTGATTCCCTATCTTGACCTACCATATTTTTCAATCACTGCAAAGGAAAAAGATGCAGAGTAAAACTCTTTGCTCATACTTCATTAGCTTCTGGATGATCTGAGTACATTTTAAATTCAACATGTTTTTTTGGAAGCTTTGTAAAGTTTTGGGCGAACCTTTGTAAAGGTTTTAAACACATTGAATTTAAAACACTTTACAAAGCTTCAAAAGTATTGGGTGAACCTTTGTAAAGTGTTTTAAATTCAACGTGTTTTTTATGAAGCTTTGTAAAATATTGGGCGAACCTATTCCAGGGTAGTATGATTAAATATATACCAGCAAGGATTCTTTTGTCTGTTTGAGCTGTCTTTGGACATTCATTAATTGACAGATGTGAGACTAGCTTCAACTAGACAGAGCATATATTGGGTAAAGTACTACAGGTCTGGAATAGTTCGCCTGTTGACAAAAAGATTGAACCTTCTTCCTTGTGTTTCAAAAGAATGTCAAAATTTGGCTCAATGTTGATTAGCTACTAAGCACCATTTACAGAATTGTACTTAACTTGACTTAGGTGCCGGTAAATTAGGCCAGGCCTAATATTAGGACACCTTGCAACGCCTAACATAGATGCCTGGTGATGCTTAAGTCATATCACTCCTTTTCTCTGCTCCTTACCATGCCTACTTTTCAGGTAGGTATCGTTGGGTGCTGGTAGGTGCCACTCCAAGTTCTGTGCAGAACTCTTAATTGTGTTTAATTTTTTTTAAATGAGTTCTTAATGGTGTAATCAATTACCACGCCAATTAAGCTCATTATTCAGATTTGAGTTCTGCGTGGAACTCTGTTAGGTGTCTCCTAACCTAGGTGCCGTTTATAGAATCTGGACCTAAGTGTATTGTGTCTCTATTAATTGTTGGGAATATGCTGGGTATCTTCTCATACAATTAATATAGAGGTTTGGAAGTTATTGCATGTTCATTTAGGCTGTTTAACCAATTGGACTTGTGAAATCTTAATACACTCAAGTAAATAAGACCCTTAGATTATTTAGCTTTAATTGCTCAAGAGTAAAGACTTTTTTTTTAAAACTGCGTACTTCTGGCTGCTTAAGGATATTTGTCTGCTGAGCTGTGTAATTGAAAATTAGTTACATGTCACATTTCAATTTTATTTGATATAAATAAATAGAAACATAGACATAATAGAAACATGACGGCAGGCAAAGGCCAAATGGTCCATCTAAACTAGTTTGTCCATCCTCAGCAAACATCATCTCTTTCTCTCTCTGAGAGATCCCACATGCCTATCCCAGGCCCTCTTGAACTCAGACACAATCTCTATCTCCACCACCTCCTCTGGGAGCCTGTTCCACTAACCCATCTACTACCCTTTCCATAAAAAAGTATTTCCTCATATTACTCCGGAGCCTATCACCTCTTAACTTCATCCTATGCCCTCTCATTCTGGAGTTTCCTTTCAAATGAAAGAAACTCGACTCATGCGCATTTACATCACGTAGGTACTTAAACGTCTCTATCATATCTCCCCTCTCCCGCCTTTCCTCCAAAGTATACAGATTGAGATCTTTAAGTATGTCCCCTTACGCCTTATCACAAAGATCACACACCATTTTAGTAGCCTTCCTCTGGACCGACTCCATCCTTTTAATATCTTTTTGAAAGTGCAGCCTCCAGAATTGTACACAATATTCTAAATGAGGTCTCACCAGAGTATTATACAGAGGCATCAATACCTCCTTTTTCCTACTAGCCATACCTCTCCCTATGCAACCTAGCATCCTTCTAGCTTTCGCTTTTCAACCTGTTTGGCCACCTTAAGATCAGCTCATACAATCACACCCACGTCCAGCTCTTCCGTCGTGCACATAAGTTCTTCACCCCCTAAACTGTATCGTTCCCTCTGGTTTTTGCTGCCCAAATGCATGACCTTGCATTTCTTAGCATTAAATTTTAGCTGCCAAATTTCAGACCATTCTTCAAGCTTTGCCAGGTCTTTCTTCATGTTATTCACACCATCTGGCGTGTCTGCTCTATTGCAGATTTTGGTATCATCGGCAAAGAGGCAAATCTTACCCGACAACCCCTCATCAATATCATTTATAAAAATGTTACAAAGAATAGGCCCAAAGACAGAACCTTGAGGCACACCACTGGTAACATTCCTTTCCTCAGAGCGATCTCCATTGATCACTACCCTCTGTCGCCTTCCACTCAACCAGTGCCTGACCCATCCCGTCACCTTGGGACCCATCCCAAGGGCACTCAGTTTATTTATCAGATGTCTGTGTGGAACGCTGTCAAAGGCTTTGCTAAAATCTAAATACACCACATCTAGTGCACATCCTCTATCCAATTCTCTGGTCACCCTGTCAAAGAAATTGATCAGATTTGTCTGACAAGACCTACCTCACAGAACAGAAATATTTGTTAAGCAATTTGGCCTTTTCTTTATCAGCTTCTACATATTCCTCCCCTTCACCTTTGAGTCTCACAATGCCACTTTGTCCCTTCTTCCTATCACTAATATATTAAAAAAAGGCTTGTCTCCCCGTTTTACCGTGTCAGCTATTTTTTCTTCTATTTGCATCTTTGCTTTCCTGACTACACGACCAGCCTCTCTTAACTTTTCCAGATATTTTTAAGAACATAACAACATAAGCAATGCCTCTGCTGGGTCAGACCTGAGGTCCATCGTGCCCAGCAGTCTGCTCATGCGGCGACCCAACAGGTCCAGGATCTGTGCAGTAATCCTCTATCTATACCCCTCTATCCCCTTTTCCAGCAGGAAATTGTCCAATCCTTTCTTGAACCCCGGCACTATACTCTGCCCTATTACGCCCTCTGGAAGTGCATTCCAGGTGTCCACCATACGTTGGGTAAAGAAGAACTTCCTAGCATTCGTTTTGAATCTGTCCCCTTTCAACTTTTCTGAATGCCCTCTTGTTCTTTTATTTTTTGAAAGTTTGAAGAATCTGTCCCTCTCTACTCTCTCTATGCCCTTCATGATCTTGTAAGTCTCTATCATATCCTCGCTAAGTCTCCTCTTCTCCAGGGAAAAGAGTCCCAGTTTTCCCAATCTCTCAGCATATGAAAGGTTTTCCAAACCTTTTATTAGACGTATTGCTCTCCTCTGAACCCTCTCGAGTATCGCCATATCCTTCTTAAGGTACGGCAACCAATATTGGACGCAGTACTCCAGATGCGGACGCACCATTGCCCAATACAACTGCAGGATAACTTCTTTCGTTCTGGTTGTAATACCCTTCTTGATTATGCCTAGCATTCTGTTTGCCTTCTTAGCGGCTGCTGCGCTGTGCCGTCAGCTTCTTTGTCATGTCCACCATTACCCCCAAGTCCCTTTCTTGGGTACTCTCATTCAATAACATCCCTCCCATCGTATAGTTGTACCTCGGGTTTCTGTTTCCCACATGTAATACTTTACATTTCTCAACGTTGAACTTCATCTGCCATCTCGTCGCCCATTCCCCTAGTTTGTTCAAGTCCCTTTGAAATTCTTCACATTCCTCTTTAATCCGAGCTCCACTAAATAGTTTGGTGTCGTCCGCAAATTTTATTATCTCACACTTCGTCCCTGTTTCTAGATCATTTATGAATACATTAAATAACAGTGGCCCAAGCACCGAGCCCTGCGGGACCCCACTCGTGACCCTCCTCCAGTCCGAGTAGTGGCCCTTCACTCCTACCCTCTTGTTTCCTACCCGCCAACCAATTTTTGCCTGTCTTCCTCTTTCTGCGATCTTTTGTAGTTTATGAAAGCTAACCTCTTATTCCTTACCTTCTCAGCTACTACTTATGAGAACCAAAGCAGCCTTCTTTTCTTCTTACTTTTACTTACTTGCCTTAGATAAAAGTTTGTCGCCCATTACAATTGCTCCTTTCAGTTTTGCCCACCGCATTTCCACTCTTTCCAGATGTTCCCACCCACACAACAATTCCTTGACATAAACCCCCATCTGAACAAAGTTCGTTTGTTTTTTTTTAAGTCTAGAACCTTTGCTTTTGAATGAGCCCTCTATATACTCATCTTAATATTAAGCCATACCATGCAGTGATCACTGGATGCCAGATGATCACCCACTGTAACATCAGAAACACTTTCTCCGTTTGTAAGCACTAAGTCCAGTATGACCCCAACCTGTGTGGTTTCCATTACCAACTGCTGGAACAGTTTTCCTTGTAGAGAATCCAGAATCTCCCTACTTCTAGAAGACCCCGCAATAGGGATACTTCAATCAACATCCACTATGTTAAAATCACCTATTAGCAAGACTTCCCCCCTTTTATATATATAAAAGGGGGGAAGTTTTGCTAATAGGTGATTTAAATGACATAAATAAATCATAAAAATAAAATGAGTGGCTACATAAAGAGCCCCATCCTATATAATAAAACACTAGACGCGCATGTGCACTAAGACCTGCGTGATCTGTCTTCCCTGATCTGTGAGATGTAGGTCCGTGGCATTGCAGGAGTGAGTGTGCATGCGCGCTTACATTTCTTTCTTCGTCATCGTCGTCTTCGCCCCTGCCCCCCCCCAATCCCCGTTGAGCCTCCCACCCGATCGCCTCCAGAAGTCCGCTCCGCTCCTGCAACACCGGAAGGCCTCGAGCCCAAGTCGGCGAACGAGCTGGTCCTCAGCCGCGCCTCCCGCGCCTGAACTTGAACCTGAGGCTGACGTCACTCCCTCCGAGCGAAGGCTTCCGGTTCAACGGTCGCCATAACAATTTTGAACGTATGCACGTTCGAACCGCCGGGACAGAGCTGCAGGCCTGGAGCCGCTCGGCCCTCCTCGCCCATCCGTGAAGCGTGAGCAAAGCACGGCCCAGCCCCGCTCACACCTGGCACATTGAGTCACACAGCACTACAGTGTCACACACTGTTAAAGTGAAATTCTGGCCTGGGCAGCTGTAAAAGGCAGAAATTTAACGAAGCACTCTTATGCTTCATGGGGGATCCGATCTGGGAAGGGAGGAAGAGAATTGGCTTGGGGGTAATAATGATGATGAGGTAAGGAAAGGGGGAGAGGAATAAGATGGGGAAAAAGGA
Organism: Geotrypetes seraphini; assembly: GCF_902459505.1. NCBI lineage: Eukaryota > Metazoa > Chordata > Amphibia > Gymnophiona > Dermophiidae > Geotrypetes > Geotrypetes seraphini. The sequence goes on from NC_047085.1 coordinate 46,716,377, forward strand.
AAAAGCAATGAAGTAGGGGAAAGGAAAGACCAGGATAAAGGGTCAGATAAGGAGAAATGAGGAAGGGATGAGAAATTAAATGATGAGGCTGAAGGAAAAGGCAGAAATGTAACTAGGAGGCAGCAATGGAAAAACTAGAAGGAGGGGGAAAAATTGAATAGAATAGTGGAAGGAAGACAGTCTGGTAAGAATATTGAAAGAATGGAGACAGGCAACAAGAAATGCATTTTTAGAAGGAGAAAAGAATATAATTGCAGAAAGCGTGGGAGGAGAAGAAAGAATGGAAACTAACCTGGAAACAGAGACAAGAATGAAATAAAAACATCAATTAAAGGGCTGCTGCTGGATAAGGTGAGTAGTGATGGGGTGGTGGAGGACACAGGGGAGGTAAAAGGAAGGGAGAAAGGGTGGTGGTGGACAGCCAAGGAAAAAAAAAGAAAGACAGAAATACAGAAATCGGCTAAGAAGAGAGAAAAAGAACCCCCCCCCCCCACACACACACATATATTCTAGCACCTGTTAATGTAACGGGCTATAAGACTAGTATCTTAAATAAGAGACAAGCACCGATTTGCTACAAGTTGTATCAAAGTTAAGTCTCCTAAAAAAATAGAAAAATAGTATATTATATTCCAGTCAATCTCCCCACATCTTGAAGTACCTCTTGCTGATATACCTTTCTTTAATTTAGCGCAGCTTTGCAATTAGCTGAGGAGTGACTTGATTTTGGGAGGAGCAGAAAAACACTGGCCATCTTGTCATGAATTAAAGAAAGAGAGTGAAGTGTAGTGAAAGAAAGGTATATCAACCAGAGGTACTTCAATATGAGGGGAGATTTGACTGGAAATATAATATATTATTTTCTAATTTTTTAGGAGACTTATCCTTGATACAGCATGTGGTGAAACATGAATTCATGTTGGTGTTTGTCTCCTGTTTAAGATATTACTGAGGATTGCATTCCCATTGGATTAAATTGAATAAGTAAAGAAAATCAGGTAAGTCCAGAAATTTTGTTTTTCGTGATGGTGAACTCCCCACCCCACCTCCTTTTACTAAGGAGCGTTAAATGTTTCAACACTGAGGAATTCTATTAATGTCCTAGCATTTAGTGCTCTGGGCCGTGGTACAAACCACAAGGAAGGGGAGGGAGTAATTTATGACTAGAGCTCAGCCCCCCAAAATAATAAGAATAATTAAATTTTTTCTTTTTAGAAAACTTTTTAACATTATTTTTATTTTACATCCCCACTCGTTCAAGCCTTAAACGTCTCTCTTTACTCTAAACATTATAATTCTGTCCCAACTCCTTATGTCTATTTTTTTTCCCCTAGTAAGTCTGTTTCACATATATTTAAGTATGTTGTATCTTAGTTGCATCCCTAATTTTTTATCATTGTACAATGCTTAGAAATGTTGATACACCTTCAAATTATTATATCCTCATTAACCCATACTGTCAGAACTTTTTTAGCATAAGTAATCTTCTAAGTCTTCTGGTATACTATAGTTGTCTAGTATATTGTGATAATTATTTCCTTTCATTAATCATTTTCTCTATCTTCCATTATGTCTCTGTTCAGGGATATGGCCTCAGCGGCTACTTCTGTACAGAATAAATCTGTTGAAAGTACAGAATTTCAATGTAGCTCATTGGCCTAATCCCCCTGCCTCCTATTCAGATCTATTTCTTTATCATTTTATAAATACTTTAAATATTTTAAATAACTTAATAAATAGTTTAATGTATAACTTAGCTTAAAGTGCTTGAGATATTAAAACGGGACTCCGACATGGAACCACATTTCGCTAGGCTGTTTCAAGGAGATACCCATCAGTCAGACTCGCTGAGCCATATCCCGAGAATAGAATAATGTATGAACAGAGACATAATGGAAGATAGAAAAAATGATACATGAAAGGAAATAATTATCACAATATACTAGACAACTATAATATACCTGAAGACTTAGAAGATTACTTATGCTAAAGAAGTTCTGACAGTATGGGTTAATGAGGATATAATAATTTGAAGGTGTGTTGCATTTTTCCTCATCAAAGTAGAGAAGAGTAATTGCCAAATATTGAATGTATGATTCTCAATAGAAATGTTGATAAGCATTAAAATCAAATTTTAAATAAACTTGAAACTTGAATTTTTAAAGATAATTACATTAAAAAGTACTGAACTGATGAAGTATGGTGACGACTGCCTACGATGGAACAATGAATTTGGCTGACAACTTTGATGGTCTGACACTCAATTTTTTAATGATTTATTGTGGAGGTAATGTTTTTGTGATGTATTGAGTATTTTAAGCGAAATACTCGGGTATTTCTAAATTATAATCATAAATCTTTATATCAACGTTTTTAAACATTGACAGGTGTGGCCACTTAGCATTCAAACAATCTCATTGCGCTAAACTTTACACCCCCAATTCGTCGCCAGCTATGCTTTATATATGTTTATTATTAAAACTTTTCTCACACTCATTTCTTCTTCAGTATGTAATGTTAAATGGTTCATTTCATTAAACTCAAATTTTTAATCACTTATCTTATATTCTTTTATCCATCGGCAAGGGGTAGTCAGTCCGACATGTTTTGCCCCATAAGGCTTTATCAAGGATCACCTCTAGCAAGCACAAACAATGTTATTCATATATCTACACCAACTCCTATATAGACTCTAACCACATCAATTTAACCATATCCGTTTACCTTCCCTGCCAAGAGACCATTCATCTCCACTAGCTTCAGATAAAATGGCCCTGGCATGCCACTGCTTGGGGGTATAAAGCTTTGCGCAATGAAATTGCTTGAGCGCTAAGTGGCCCCGTTGAAAAGCTTGAGAACTTGTGAATGCTTAAAATCGTTAATGTAAAGATTTATGATTAGAATTTAGAAATACCTGAGGATTTTGTTATAGTAAGAGTTGTATATTCCTTTGGAACAATTATATATGCCTATTGGGGTTAGACTGAGTATTTTAAGGGCATCTCTGTAAACATAAGGTCTGTGAACAAGAAAAACCACAGGCTTTTGACTGTTATTTATTCAATCAAATATGGACAACTCAGGAAGACTATTTATTCAAAAGATAAGCAAACTGATAATCTGAGACTGTACAAGTAAAATCACTCTTTGGAGGAAGGGCAATATTAGAAAAATAGTTGCCAATGGGAGGTAAGTGGACAGGGAGAGGTAAGGTATTGCCATTGCTTCAAGAAAAGGCAGTAATCAAAAAGATTCTTAATTGCTGGTTGTGAATATAATGAACTCCGTAATCCCCCATCCTCCTTTTTTTTTTTTTTTTAACCCAGATGGCAACTCCTCTGAAAGAAATTGACAAAATTGTAGGCCAGTTGATGGATGGCCTGAAACAGATGAAGCTCCATCGATGTGTCAATGTGATTTTCGTTGGAGACCATGGTAAAGCCTTTAATATTCACCCCAAAACATAAATGCGATGAAACACATTCTGAAACCTAATAGGTTTACATTTGACATAACGTTTGGTTGAATGTTAACCTATAACTATTTGTAGGGAGAAGATTTAATAAATTGATTTGCCTTTTCTTAACATTGCATATATGGTTTGAATGATTAAAAGCAAAAAAACCCAAAAAAACAAAAAATCACCAAAGGGATTCCACAGAGAACTTAATATAAAATAATAAATTAAAATTAAATAAAATCAGAAAATAGAACTAAAGTAAGTAACGGAATAGGTTTAAAACTGATTATGTTCTTCAAGTTTCAGATTAATCCTAACAAGGCCTGCGCTGAGCAAAGTTATTAGTCTGTCAGCTGAATGCATCTACAAACAAAAATGTTTTAAAAATTAATTTTAAATCGTTCTAGATTGAATTCCATTCGAATATGATTTGGAAGAGCATGCCAGAGTTGTGGATCATTCACTGAAAAAATACGGTTTCAGATAGATGCATATGTAATATGTCTGTTAGATGGAATTGTAAGAAGGTTCTGCTGAAGAGAGTGAAACGTCTAAGATTATGAATATGGAATTAGATAATTTTTAGCATAAGAAGAGGATCAGTTATCGCGTGTTTTAAATACTGAAAGCAAGATCTTGTATTTTAAATGATGTTTGATGGGCAACCCGTGAGCTGATTTCAGTAATGGAGTAACATGGTCAAATTAATTTTTCTCTGTAATCATTTTTATTGAGATATTTTGTACTAATTGAAGGCGATTTAAATCTTTTTATCTAATGCCATGGTATAAAGAATTACAGTAATCAAGTGTACTGATTACCAAGGAATGAATGAGAATACTAATAGCAGAAGGAACCAACCAATCTGGAAGCACAGTTTCTAAAAGAAGGCACCAGTGTTGTGCTTACAAAAGTGCTTGGGGGCGCGTAAGGATGCCTGAGGCCAGTATGGGCATGGCTTGCACCAGAAATGGCCTTAGGCGCCCCTAGGCGCTCCCATAAGAATGGCACCAGTGCATTCTATGTAGGCTTTTAAAAGGCTTTTAAAATGCTGGCCTAAATTTAAAGTGCCAGTGTAGAAAAAAAAAAAAAGCAAAATTCTATAATCGGCACTGATTTCTGATTGACATGCTATTAGAACATAAGAACAAGAACCTGAACAAGCTGGAGGAGTGGGCAAATAGATGGCAGAGGAGCTTCAATGTAGAGAAATGTAAAGTCTTGAACATAGGGAAAGGGAACCCGATGTACAGCTTTACGATGGTAGGAAGGGTATTGGGGGAAGGCAACCTTGAAAAAGACTTGGTGGTATTGGTAGATATAACGATGAAGCCAGCGGCACAATGTGCAGTGGCCTCAAAAAAAGGCGAACAGAATGTTGGGTGTTATCAAAAAAGGTATCGCTACCAGAACGAGGGACGTTATCCTGCCGCTATATCGAGCGATGGTGCGCCCGAATCTGGAGTACTGCATCCAATACTGGTCGCTGCACCTTAAGAAGGATATGGTGATGCTCGAGAGGGTCCAGAGAAGAGCAACAAAATGATTAAGGGCATGGAAAACCTTGCTTATAACAAAAGGCTAGAGAGGCTGGGGCTCTTTACCCTGGAAAAGCGGAGACTTAGAGTGGACATGATAGAGACCTATAAAATCATGAAAGGTATAGATAAGGTAGAGAGGGACAGATTCTTCAGGCTAGCAGGGTCATCAAAAACAAGAGGACACTCAGAAAAACTGAAAGGAGACAGATTCAAGATGAATGCTCGGAAGTACTTCTTCACTCAGAGGGTGGTGGACACCTGGAATGCGCTTCCAGGAGAGGTGATAGGACAAATTACAATAATGGGTTTCAAAAAGGGCTTGGATGACTTCTGGGTGAGATGGACTCCTGGTCTGACCCGGCAGAAGGCAATACTTATGTTCTTATGTTCTTATTTAACATAAGAATTGCCGCTGCTGGATCAGACCAGTAGTCCATCGTGCCCAGCAGTCCGCTCACGCGGCAGCCCCTAGGTGAAAGACCAGTGCTCTAAATGAGCCCAGCCTCACCCGCGTACTTTCCAGTTGAGCAGGAACTTGTCCAACTTTGTCTTGAATCCCTGGAGGGTGTTTTCCCCTATGACAGACTCCAGAAGAGCGTTCCAGTTTTCTACCACTCTCTGGGCGAATAATAATAATAATAATAATAACAGTTTATATACCGTAGTACTGTGAAGTTCTATGCGGTTTACAAAAGATTAAAAGAAGGTACAATTGATAGAATTTAAAAGAGGTGAAAGAAAGTGGTTAATAGGTCAAGAGAACCGTATTGAGGAGAAAGAGATGTACGGGTCAGCTGTCTAGATATTTCAGGAACAGATATGTTTTTAGGCGCTTCCTGAATTCCTCATAAGTAGTGGGCGAAAGCAATTGTTCTAGATCTTTACCCCATAATGCTGCCTGATGTGAGAGAAAGTGTTCATGATGTTTTTTCAGTTTACATCCTCTAACTGGGGGTAAAACAAAGTTCGAGTGTGAGCTTCTCTTGTGTCTGTTGGCTGAGAAGGAGAAAAGGTCAACATAGCACTAGAATATACACACACGAACACCCCACCATAACTATACCTAATCATTGTACAACTCTCTTCATCAACCTACTATTCATCTACCATGAACTCTAAATTTCTCCTGGAAACTTCCAGTCTAACAATTGTTACTTGATACATTCCTGATTCTATGTACTGTAATATTCCTGAAATTGTCCAGTCTCTTAATTTGTAATCCGCTTAGAACCGCAAGGCACAAGCGGAATAGAAATCTGTAATGTAATGTTATGTATTTAGGGGCTAGTCCGTATAGTACTTTAAAGCAGAGGCAACCGAACTTAAACTTTATGCGTCACATGATCAGATTTCTTTAGCCCAAAGATTAGTCTGACCGCTGCATTTTGCATTAATTGTAAACTTCGCATATTCTTTTGGGAAATTGCTAAATAGGCGATGTTACAGTAATCAAGTTGACTTAGTATGAGGTATTGTACCAGGATTCTGAATGCTGACGTATCAAAATATGATTTGATGGATCTAAGTTTCCAGAGAGTGAAAAAACTCTTTCTGATTAAGGAGTCCACCTGGTCTTTCATGGTTAGGCATTGATCCAGAGTTCCACCCAGTATCTTCATGGTAGACTGAATAGGGTAACTAAGTTTATGGTGGTGTTTTGGTGTCAAGCGGGTGTGGCGAAGCAACAAAAAATTTCATTTTTTCTGAATTAAGTTTGAGCTTGAAGTCAGTCATCCATTGCTCCATCAAATTTATAGCTTCTGTTGCTTTGGGAATAGTTTCCAAGATAGAGTTAGCAAATGGGATGATAATTGTAAGTCATCTGCGTAACTAAATAATTTTATCCCCAGCTGGGTTAATTGCACACCCAGTGAGGACATGTAGATATTGAAAAGCAATGGGGATAGCGGTGACCCTTGCGGCACACCGGTTGGATTGCTCCAGGTATCGGAGAGATCATAATTGAAACATACCTGATAAGTACGGGACATAAGGAAGCCTCGAAACCAGTTCAATACCTCATCCCTGATACCAATAGCGTCAAGGCATTGTAGCATTTTCCCATGGTCTACTAGATCAAAGTCAGAGCTCATATCAAATTGCATGATCAGGGCATTGAGGCCCTTGCTAAACAATAGACGCAGATTATCTAGGATAGCCGCAATTACTGTCTCCGTACTGAATAAAGGTCTAAACCCGGATTGAGTTTCATGTAGAAGAGAGAACTGATTAAGATATTCCATCAATTGGGTGTGTACCAATCCCTCCATGATTTTTACAAAAAATGAAATGGATGCTATTGGTCTGTAGTTGGTTACTAGAGCTGATGATTCTTTACTATTTTTTAGGATTGGGGTTATTATTATGTGACCGTTGTTAGTGAGGAACTTCCCATTTTTTAGGTTATGGGAATCTATCCCCTTTCAACTTTAGAGAGTGCCCTCTCGTTCTCCCTTCCTTGGAGAGGGTGAACAACCTGTCTTTATCTACTAAGTCTATTTTGATCATGTCCCCTCTCAATCTCCTCTTTTCGAGGGAAAAGAGGCCCAGTTTCTCTAATCTCTCGCTGTACGGCAACTCCGCCAGCCCCTTAACATTTTAGTTGCTCTTCCCTGGACCCTTTCGAGTAGTACTGTGTCCTTCTTCATGTACGGTGACCAGTGCTGGATGCAGAACTCCAGGTGAGAGCACACTGTGGCCCGGTACAGCAGCATGATAACCTTCTCCGATCTGTTCGTGATCCCCTTTTTTATCATTCCAAGCATTCTATTTGCTCTTTTCTCTTCTTAGGCAGCTGCCAGTACCGGCGCCCATTACAAAATTCCCCCCTAAGAGAATATCTGCCTGGCCATGTGTATTGGGCATATCAGAGAACATGATAGGGAGGATGGGAATGAGATCTGGCAATGACCTTACTGATGATTTAACTGAGAATTAAAATACATAAGAGCCATTTACACAGAGTGAATAGTTCAGGTGCATTAGCAAAACACAGAGGCTGAAGTTCTATAAATTGGCACTTCATTTTGGATGCCAGAAATGGGTATGTGTGGCACTAATTCTGTATTAGCTTACAAAATGCATCTAAGCCATTAAATACTACTGCAAAGCCACATTGCCATATCAAAAATGAGGTGTACCTACTATTATTATTATTATTATTATGTAGAACTGGTGTTAAGTGTGTGTGTGAGTGTAATTAGGGCAGCTGCCTTGGACCCCACAGTTCCAGGGGACATGCATGGGCCAGGATATCCTTCCCTTCTCCCCACCCGGTTTTGATGCCCCTATAAAAATGCAAGCAGGTCACTTGCAAGGCAGTGATTCTCTAGCATGGCCCACAACCTCCTCTGTGCTGTTTCTCTGCCGCGGTCTGCCCAAGTGGAAACGGAAAGTTGCGTCAGAGGGCGGGGTTGACCGTGGCAGAGGAACAATGCTGATGATGTTGCAGGCAACGCTAGAAAATCGAGCTGCGCTGGCGATCTCCTTGCATTTTTACAGGTGAGGGGGAATATCGGAACAGGATGGGGAGAAGGGAAGGATATCTTGGCCCTCTAGTGCAGCTGGTTTTAAAAATGAAGGGACGGGTGGGCATTTGGTGGGTGGGGAAATCGGTGGAGGGGGCAAGGAGGAGTGGAATTGGCTGGGGCCCTTTTTAATTTCTGCCTTGGACCCCCAGCACATCTAACACCAGCCTTGTACTTATGATACATCAATGGCTGGTGTAAGTGGGCACACCTAAGTGAACCATGCAACGAGCACATCTAATAGTATTCTACAAGTTGTACTTGTTACCTGATGACGTGCTCTTACTCCACCCATGCATTATGACCCTGGCAGCTGCGCACTAAATGGCTCAGGTGCACTGTTTATAGAGGAGTGCCTAGCACTTTCGTGTATGACCCATCAATTATTGGCACTAATCACACACGCAAGTGCTAGTAGTCTATAAACTACTGTAAGTGCACCCGGGCGAAGTCTTCATGGGGGGGGGGGCACTGGTGCCTCTCCTCCACTTCATCCACCCCCCTCCCCTTGTGTACCTCTTTAAATGTTGGCCGGCTCAAGCAGCATCTTCTACTTGCTGCCGGCTCCCTTCTGAAGTCACTTCCTGGTCACAGGACCAGGCCGTGACAGAAGGGAACCGACGCCGGCATCAGCAGCCGGTGGAAGATGCTGCTCATGGCGGCAAACGTTTCAGAAAATACGTGAGGGGTGGGGTGGCACTCAAACGGCAAAGAAGAGTTGGAGGAGGGGCATCCAAGCAGTGGGGAAGAGTGGGAGGGGCAGGAAAGAGTAGGGGGCACACGCCACTTCTGGGCGCCACTGCTCCTGGTACCACCCTCCCTCGCTAAGCCGCTGGGTGCGCCATTGGCGCCTGACTTTAGGTGCCAGCATATAGAATTACTCTTTAAATTTTTTTTAAATTTCCCTGTAGAGATTTTAATTCTATGTATTGCACAATAACTTGAATGTTCCTTTTTTTGTTGTTGTAAGGGATGGAAGATGCCACTTGTGAGAGAACTGAGTATCTAACCGATTACTTATCGAATCTGGATGACATACAATTAGTGCCCGGAACCTTGGGCCGCATTCGCTCAAGATCTAGCAATAATCCTAAATGTAAGTTAACTGTGCATATGTTTCTAGTGCTGCATACAATTTGCTTTCGCATTTTAATCTCTGTTTTTTTTGTTGTTGTTGTTGTTCCTGCTATTGAAGGATCTCTCGGTGTAAACTATAATTTTCATGTCACAGAGCTTGTACATAATTTTAACACACCATGGGGGAAGTTACTAAGTTGCAGTAAAATATGGCATGCACCACAGCTTAGTCGCTAACCTGCAGTAACCTCTGTATGGTAGGTTAATGACGATTTGCTGTAAATGAATTATGGAGCTTGCAATCGGCTCTTAGACTGTATTATTTAGCTGTCTAGGAACATGGAGTTGCTAATATGTGAGGCCCAGTTCTCCAGAGGAGCCTTCCTTTAAAGGGGCCAGAGCTACACAAAATAAAGCCCCCCCGTCCTACCTCTATCAGTCCCTAGTGGTCTAGGCCAGTGTTCTTCAACCTTTTTACACCTATAGACCGGTGAAAATAAAATAATTATTTTGTGGACTGGCACTGGTCCACAGACCGGCGGTTGAAGAACACTGGGCTAAGTCGTGGTCCAGACCCCGCCCATCTCCGCCCCCATAATAGTACTAATTGTAACCCTATTTTTCCATTCATTTTTCATTTATACACACACCATATAATCTTATTAAGAACACATAAAGGTTAACCACAAAATTAAACTACACAAAGCACACTGTATGTTTCTCAACATTCATTCCTACCAGCACACAGATAATCCCTATGCAAATACGGGACCAAAAACTAAAAGTATTAATATATACAAACAAACTCTAAGATGCAAGACTCTGCATGCAGTACAACCCCAGAGAAAAAGAAATGAATGCATTTCTTCCTGAACAGTGCATAATACAGACAGCAGATGTAAATTCTCAAAATTGGCACAGTTCAATCACTAAATCTAAAAATAAAATCATTCCTCCTACCTTTGTTGTCTCCCTCCCTCCATGCTGTGCTTAAATTAGGTGCCTGCTCCCGCATGTCCGTTTTATGCTATCCCCGGTGTTATTTTCGGGTCGGCTCCCTCTTTCTCACTAATGCGGGCAGCGACTCCTTGCGCGTCCCGCACCTTATCCAGAAGCAGGACGTGGGTAGGAGCTACTGCCCGCAGCTTTGTGCACTGCGGCAGTGAGGAAGAGGAAGCCAGCCCAAAGATAAGGCTGCATTGATCACACCGTGGACTGGTGTTTGAAGAACACAGTCGTGGGCATGATGGACATACCAGCTCTGCGGACCGGCAAGAAATTTCTGTGGACTGGCACCGGTCCACGGACCGGTGGTTGAAGAATACTGGTCTAGGCGGTCCAGGACATGACTGATCACCAGTTACTCATGTCCCCACTAGTGCTGGATTCAAAATTTCACTGGCAACCCCTAGCACTAGTCTTGCAGTACTACTATTAGCGGACAAGCCTTTGCCTATAGTGAACTCTGTTACTCTTTTGATACCCCCTCCCGTGCAGTGTTACTCAAAGGGATGAACTTAGACATGCAAGAAGTTAATTCTGTAACAACGTAACCACTATTGTTGCTGTTTATGGTTACGGTTACCAGACGTCTGGGGAAACCCAGACATGTCCTCTTTTTAGAGAACTGTCCAGGGTCCTGGATGCACTTTCCAAACCCAGCACTTTGTCTGGTTTTGGGAAGCTCTGACAAGCTCCGGCCGCATCTGGAGGGCATCGGAGCATGCACGGATGATGTTGCTTGCATCCGCACATGCTCCAGGCCCTCCAGACGCAGCCGGAGCTTGTCGGGGGAAGAACAGAGGAATGTGGAGGCGGGACTGGAGGCTGAACTGGGAGGGGCTGGGGCAGAGCCAAAGGCGGGGCAGAATGGGGTAGGGCCAGAGGTGGAACAGGGTGGGGCCATGTGTCCAGATTTTTGCAGCCCGAAAAATGGTAATCTTATTTATGGTGCCTATTGTAAGCTTGTTCAATGAAGAAAAGTAGATGCACAGGGATGTTAATGGAAGCTGGGGTGCCAGAGAAACAATAGACTCTGGATTGATTCCATTCTGGTTGTATCTTCTTTGAAGGTGCAATCTCCAGAACTGTACATAATATTCTAAATGAGGTCTTACCAGAGACTTATACAGAGACATTATCTCATTTTTCACGCTTGTCATTCCTCTCCCTATGTACCCAAGCATCCTCATAACTTTTTGCCATCACCATGATAGTGGAGTGGTCCTGTACATGAAAAATAATATTACAGCGGTTGAAGTACTGGGAACATGGATAAAATAAGTAATATGAATCGCCCTGAAAAGAGAAGATAGAACCTAGATCTACTTGGGTGCCCTCTACCTCTGGAACTACTACTACTAGTACTACTATTAATTATTTCTATAGCGCTACCAGACGCACGCAGCACTGCACAGAGTCACAAAGAATAAGAAAACAGTCCCTGCTCGAAAGAGCTTACAATCTAAACAGGCAAGACAGACAAACAGACAAATGGAGAAGCTGGACAAGTATAGAATTGAAGATATCCATGAGAATGAAAGTGTGTGTGGGTGGTGGTGGTTTGCTGGGAGATTCAACTTGCCTGCTGTGGACTGGACAATCCCATCAGCAGAAGCAGAGAGATTATGGATGCCTGTCAAAGTGTTTTGCTGAGACATGGTGATGGAACTCACAAGAGAACTGGCGATGCTGGATCTAGTGTTCATACATGCTATGGTTTGATTATAAGCGCTAAAGTGGAATGCAGACATACAAAACTCAGTGTGGATTTCAGACATGCTGGCTTTAGTAGAATTGGGGAGTACATGAAGACGGAGCTGACGGGATGGGTAGACATAGGTGATGTGGAAAGACAGTGGTCTATGCTGAAAGCAGCTATAAATATGTTAACAGATGACTTCACTGACCTCCCATTCCCAGAATTATTGCTCTCTCCAATGCAATAGGGGAGACATTACAGACAAGTGGGTAGTATCCCAATGGCCGCATGCCATATGCAGAAGGAATCCAATCTGGATTTTTTTTTCTCTGCGACTTTGCTCTATTTCATTATGCCCTCTAGCTCTACCTATAGTTTTTTTTCCTTCTGCATGCATGTCAGCAGGAGTGTATTCTGCTCCCTCCTTTTTATTATTTTATGTAGTGTTTTACGTCCCTTTCGGGATTTTTTGTTCTCGGAGCGCTTATTTAGCTTCCTGCGTGGTGAACACACAGACTTCGGTCTGCAGCTGACCAGCAATCCCAGTGGCTACCTGTCAGCCAGCCTGCATCTGCTTCTGAGGAGTTCCGGCCTGCCCAGTTTCTCCTACTGCCAGATGAAGTTTGGCGCAAGCTGTTGGGCATATCTAGGAGACTCGGCGGTATCTCGCAGGGTGCCAGCTGCATTCTGCACCTCTGCCCGTTCCTGAGCACCTCCGTCAGTCCACAGGGGTGGAGGTGTAGTCAGGTATGGAGTCTGACTGGCAGCCTGAAGATCAGTATCATGGAGGCATTCCAAGCACGAGATATTGTTTCTCCGATTCCAGCTATTATAAGAGAGCTGTGGCAGACTGCAGCACAGTGAGTAAAGACTGTCACAGCCTGTGAGGTGAATCGGGGCGTGGGGGGAGCAGAATTTACAGTTTTGAAGGTTTCTGCATTTACCCCTGTGTTCCCCACCTTAAAAGTCCTAAAATTGCCATTTTTAATGTTTGCCATCTATGACAAATATCACAAATTTGGTGCAAATTTCTCAGCGGTGGCCATCTTGGATTTTTAGTGTTTTTTTTAATTTTTTTTCAAAAGCTCCCTGCTTCTCCAAACCTGTTGGGATAGAGTCTTTTGGCTATCCTAATGTGGATTCTTGCCAGAAATGGTGGTGGTGCAAGGCTTAGCCTCACCCCTGATTCAGCAGGTAACTAATAAATGCTCAGCTAGCCCAGAGGGGCAGCTTATTTTGTTTTCAGTGCTCAGCATTGCTGATGGCTCTGTGTGCAAAGCTGTGGACCCTCTGCAGCCTCAGAACCACATTCTTCCATCATCTCAGCGTGACTCTGCCCCCAGGAGCCGGAGGCCTTTGCAGACTTTATGGCATATTTGCAGAATGCATCTCCCAGCAGGCGTTCTTCCCTGCACAGCCCCACTCTGCCTCTGCTCTGTCTCTATGCGACATTGCTTCTATGTGCATGTTTCCTCTCAAACTACCACTGTTTCAGTGCTACCTGATCCTGTTTTGGGTGATCCTTTGGATGATGACCAGTTTGCTGGCCCTTTATACTCCAGTACAACGCTTCAGAACACGAGAGTTCAGGGACTGTATTCTGGCTCCTCCGAGTCCTTGGGAGAGGCTTTGCCGGACCTCGTGGTTGTGTCTCAGCAAGAGTTGAATTTAGTCTCTTAGCCGGCTCTGATCACTTTTCCCTCTGGTTTTGTGGAGTGCGCTCCCAGTCTTTCGCCTTTTCCTGGCACCCTTCTATGACCTTCTTAATATCATAGTAGTATGTCTCTCTGGAAGGAGCTCTTAAGATAGCATGGACAATGTTTCACTTTTATCCAATAGCACAGGGGTGCCAGCAGCTTCTTGGTCAGATTTTTGAGCTGATCCTCGGTGACTTATTGTGGCTTGATGGATAATTATGTATTTCCTTTCTCCTGTTCTTGGATTTTTTGGTCTTTTGATCTAAGTTTGCCATAATAGTTACCTTTAATTTTTCCATTTTGATTATAATGGTTTATGATATTACCTAGTTCATGCAATATTTGCATTGATTATACACATTATATCCTAATTAACATTTAAAAAATGAAAGATAAAAAATATCTTCAATATGAAGCTTCAAGAGTTAGACTCGGGAGCAATTCCAGAAAATATTTTTTGAATATATTGTATATTTTTAAATGGTAGTATTGGATTTTTCTTTTCATCTGAGGTATCTATTATTGCTTAGTCTCTGTGTATTTCCAAGGAAATGTTGTTTTTTTTGTTTGTTTTTTTACAGAAAATGTGATGAGGACATGGAATGCCCTCCTGAAGAAAGTGGTAGAGACAAAAATGGTGCTAGAAGTAATAATAATCATAAGAGCATGGGATTAATGAAGCACGTATTAGCAAAAGTGGAAAGAAGAAGAAATGAGAGCTGATATGGTTAAAAGGTGAAGTGAAAGAGGCTATTAGAGCCCCAAAAAATCCTTTAGATGGAAAAAGGATCCGAATGAAGAAAATAAGAAGAGACTCGAGCACTGGCAAGTTAGATGCAAAGCATTGATAAAGAAAGCTAAGAAGGAATATGAAGAGAAACTTGCTAAAGAGGCAAATACTCATAACAATTTTTTTAAAGTACATTAAAAGCAGAAAAACCAGTGAGGGAATCTGTGGGATGATCAAGGAGTGAAAGGGGCACTCAGGGAAGATAAGGACATAGAGGAGAGACTGAATAAATTCTTTGCTTCAGTCTTTATGGAAGAAGATGTAAGCGATCTATCTGAACTGGAAATGGTTTTCAGGGGTGATGATGTGGAAGAACTGAAAGAAATCTCAATGAATTTGGAAGATGTACTAAGCCAAATTAACAAATTAAAAAGTGATACCGTAAATCACCTGGACCAGATGGTATACATCCTAGGGTACTAAAAGAACTCAAACATGAAATTGCTGACCTGCTGTTAGTGATCTGTAACCTGTCGCTAAAATCGTCTGTAGTACCTGAAGATTGGAGGGTGGTCAATGTTGCACTGATTTATAAAAAGGGTTCCAGGGGAGATCTGGAAAATTACAGACCGGTAAGCTTGACTTCAATGCTGGGCAAAATGGTGGAAACAATTATAAAAAATAAAATTGTGGAACACCATAGACAAACATGATTTAATGAGACAGTCAGCATGGGTTCAGCCGAGGGAGATCTTGCCTCATCAATTTGCTTGACTTTTTGTGAAGGCGTTAATAAACATGTGGATAAAGGTTGATGTAGTGTATCTAGATTTCCAGAAAGCTTTTGGATTGGCCACCATGACAACGGGCTATTGGGCTTGATGGATCATTGGTCTGACCCAATAATGCTATTCTTATATTCACTGTGATAACCTGCACAGAGCAGTAATTACAACCCTCAAAGGCAATGGTACTACTTTGAAAGGTTAGAAGTAGGGAGTATATGTTATTAGGTTCCATATGGGACTTTATATGCACATCAACCCACTCCCATTGGGGTGGGGGTGGGGGGCAAATCCCTCCCAGTACACAGAAAACTCCTGTTATCCTTGTCTTCGGGAGCATACTGCATGTTTTAAAGTTTTATCTGACACTTTTTACTGTGTTACTACAGATTTTATTTATCAGATTTATATCCCGTTTAAGATTAAAAATCAAATTTTATTATTTGTATTATTAATATAAACCATTTTCAATCAAGGAGTTAAAAACATGAGTAGAAAAAGAGATCCAATAGTTTAAAAAAAAAACAACTTACTATGCCACTGTTAATGCGGGACCATTTACACCTGCTAAACAGGAAATGCTAAGGCAATACTTCCCAGTCAGTCAGGTTTTCAGGATATCCTCAATGAATATTCATGAGATTTGATTTGCATACACTGCCTCCATTGCATGCAAATTTCTCTCGTGCATTTTCATTATGAATATCCTGAAAACCTAGTTGGGATTCCTCTGGGACAGGTTTTTGGAATCACGTAGGTCTACTAAAAGGCTTTAAGCCCCAGTGCATGGCTAGTATGCATGAAAACAAAGCACTTACCACAAAGCACAGTAGAGCATTTTGTGGCTAGTAACTTGTTTGAGTGCAGTGTTTATTTTTTGTACCTATTTTCCGGATAATACATCTGGGGCGGAGAATGGGCACGGATGTGCTATCCAGCTACCGTATCCGGATTACTCCATGTATTAACATTTAGAGGAGGCAATTTTATAAACCTTTTTCCCTTAAATAAATTGCTGATTTACATGTGTAAAAGGCCTTTAAAAAAATAGGCAATGCTTAAATGTATAAGCATAAATGTGAAATGCAAGAGAAAGCATTTGGATGGAGCATGGGCTGAATCACAACCTAGATGCATTGCATACTTTACACTCTTACAGTTACGCTCCCCTCCTGAGCAGGTGTAATATAGGCGCAGTTTCTGCAGGATTTGGACTAGTATTAAAAAAAAAAAAACCCACATCATACACCTTTTTAAAAATAGGCAAAAATAAGTATCTTCTGCCCAACTAATCTGTGAGCTGTTTATAAAATTACTCTCCACATGTTTTTACTAAACAAATTACATTTCTCCTTCCGTATTTGCGGTTTCAGCATTTGCGGTTTCGATTATTTGCGGGTTTTAGCTTGCTGGCTCCTTCCCCCCAATTATGTCAGCTTGCATAGAGAAATCGCTCATTCCAAGCGTTTACAGAGAAAATTGCTGATTCCCAGCACTTTCTTCACTGTGTTTTGCCTCTCCTTCAGGAACAGGCCAGGTCTCCCACCATGTTATTTGCGGTTTCACCCTATTCACGATGGTTTTTAATAGAAAATAGCGAATAACGTATGAAAAAGATATTCGCGGTTTTTCTGTATTCACGGATCTGTTAATCCCCTATCACAGCGAATACGGAGGGAGACGTGTATACTTATTGAGGAATACTTTTCAAATCTTATTTTTATACATATATATATTTTGTTTAACAGATGACCCTAAAGCAGTTATGGCAAATCTTACCGTAAGTATTATCTGTTTGCCTTAACTAGAGCATTATATATACCATATGCAAATATGTATGAATTGAATTTAGATTTTCTATTGAATATGATGTTGATTGGAATACTGTTCTTACATATGTAAGAAGATCATAAGAGAAATTTTGATGCTAAATAGAAAATTCTGTTTGATTCCCTAATGAAGTGGACTCCTGGTAGATGCAGTAAAGGTCAAAACAGTGACTTAGACACGAAAATTCAAATCATTGTTAAAAATTTAAAAGAGGGAAGGATGTAATATACCATCCAACCTTTCTCTGGTTAGTCTAAGTGGCACTATTTTGTACCGGGGGCAACGGAAGGTTAAGTGAATTGCCCAGTCATGGTGAACTGCAATGGGAGTTGAACCTGTTTCTCCGGTACACTGTCAAAAGCGTGCTGGACATTGGCGCGCCACCAATCCTGTGGCGACATTTTCGTGCAGGACAAATGTGTGCCACCGCTTTGAGGCCTTGTCGTTTGTGCTGCGAGTGGTGGTGAGAGTGGGGAACCCCCCCCCAGTAAACTTACCCCCCCCCCACTCCAGTTAGGGGGTTTGGAGGGTAGTGGGGGGGGGGGTTCTCCCCCCTACCCTACCCTAACGGGAGTGCGAGGACTTGTAAGTTTAGTGGGGGGTTTCCTCCTCACACACCCCTCGCAGTGCAAACGGGAAGGCCAGAAAGGTGGTGCGCAAATGTCGCCGCGGGATTGTCGGCATGCCAATGTCCAGCGTGCTTTTGACGGGTCACCGGTTTTCCTTCAATTCTTCCACGCTAAATGCCCATCTACACACCCTTTTGTAGCAACATTCTCACAATGTGTTCATATACTTACATCTTCTGTTTGCACTTCCTCTTCTTTAGTGTCTTGGATATTAAAGCAAATGTACTTTTTTTTAATTTTTCACCTGCCATTTGATGGCTTTTATGTTTTAGATGACTAATTTGTAATCTAGGACAAAAAGAAAATCCATCAAATCTGCAGTAAAAATACGGTGAACAAAAGGCAAAGAAATGTACGGCAGACAGATGTACAAGATGCAGGCAAAGTTTATTTTCAACAGACAGATTGTTGCGTACAAATGGATCACTTTTTACAGAATATGGGACCCAACACGGTCCGTGTTTCGAACAACACTTCTTCAGGGGTCCCAAAAAGGGGTGGCGATAATGTACTGCGGAAGAACTAAGGGCTCCTTTTACTAAGCTGCGCTAGCGGTTTTAGCGCTGCATTGCCGCGCGCACTAGATGCTAACGCCACCATTGAGCTGGCGTTAGTTTTTATGCGTAGCGCGGGGGTTAGCGTGCGATAATATGCAACACGCGCTAAAAACGCTAGCGCACCTTAGTAAAAGGAGCCCTAAGTATACAACATACAGATCAGGCATTTGTTGTCCACTTTTGGGGACCCCTGAAGAAGACGTGTTGTTTGAAATATGGACCGTGTTGGGTCCCATATTTTATATTTTGTTCACAACAATCTGTTTGTCTAAAATAAACTTTGCCTGCATCTTGTACATCTGTCTGCAGTACCTTTCTTTGTCTTTAATTTGTAATCTAGGCTTTCTTCCCTCTCTGTCCATAAGCCTCTCTGATTTCTCTGCAAATCATTTTATAGTTTGTAAAGCAGTTAGTTGTTTTGATTTGTGCTAAATTATTTACATTTGACTGGTGAATTCAGATATTCAGTACTAGCCTGTATCCAGATACTAGGGCTGAATAATCAGGACTTATTTCAGTCCTGATGGCCAATTAAAAAACAAAAAACAAACCCGACCTCCCCGACTGAATAATGAGTTGTTTGTGTTTGTTATTAATTCATTCTCTGTATTGCTCTTTTACTGCTAGTCTAACAGTAAGGAAGCTTGTTTGTGCCTTGCAGAATTTATAAACCAAATAGGCTGAAATGTGGTGATGAGTGGAATAGTAAGACGGGGTGGGGAGGGGGCGGGACTGCCCCGGTTGTCATCTCGAGGGGGTGCTGGCACCTCTCCAAACCGCCGCCACCATGCCCCGCTCGCATATCCCCACCCCGTACCTCTGTAGATCTTCGCCAGTGTGAGCAACTTCTCCTGCCTGTTGCTTGTGCCGGCCTGGTTCCCCTCTGAATCACTTCCAGGTCGCGGGCCAGGAAGTGATGTCGGAGGGAAACCCAGCGGTGGAGCGAGCGGCATGCTGGAGAAGCCACTCACCCTGGCAAAGATTTACAGAGGAACTTAAGGGGAAGGGAGAGAGAGCGTGTATGGAGTGGGGGGGCAAGAGGAGAGAAGGGCACTGAGGGGAGGGGGCACCACCACCCCAGGTGCCTCCTACCCATGCTATGCCACTGCTGCTCATGAGAAATTCTCAGGGTGGAAAGAGTGACCTAATGGTTAGTGCAGAGGCTCAAGAACCAGGGGAATCTGGTTTGTATCCCACTGCAGCTTTTTGTGAATTGTCCCAGGGCCAAAATAAGTACCTGCATGTAATATATAAACCACATTGGTTGTTACCACAGAAAGGCAGTATATCAAATCCCATCCATTTTCCTTTGAGAAATACCAGTGTTTAAATTGTCATACAGTTACATTTTCCCTGTACAGTCTTTTGGCTTTCTGCACTATTTGTTTGTCAGCAATCTATGTGGAAAGGTAATTATTGCAGACTATTGGTTTTCTTCTTCTATCATCAATTTTCTACTAAATGAGCACGTGTGAATGACAGCTGGTGATCAATGTAAGCAGAAACGTACAGCTGAAGTGATGAAAGGGGTGCTGTAAGTCTGAGACTGGTACTGACAGGCCGAGCCCTGCAGAACTTGAAAGGGAAGAACCCTAGCAGGCTATTAGAACTGCTTCATCTCGAAACTGAATACAAAGCCTTAAAATGATACCAACAGGACTCAGAAGAAGGAAGGATTTGGGGCAGCTGGGTGAGGAGCATGAAAAGGTGCCGAAAGAATAATTGGAGTCGGCTTCGTTCCAGTTTTTTGGAGTGGATGTTGCTGCTAATGCTACTGCCTTCTGATTTCTGTAACATTACTACTAAAGAAAACCCCGATCCACTTGTTATTCAGGGTTTTGTAGACTTCAATCATATCTCCCCTCAGCCATCTCTTTTCCAAGCTGAGGAGCCCTAACCTTTTTAGTCTTTCCTCATACAAGAGGAGTTTCATTCCCTTTATCATCTTGGTTGCTCTTTGAACTTTTTCTAGTGCTGCTTTATCTTTCTTGAGATAAGGAGACCAGAATCTGAATGCAATACTCCAGGTGATGTCGCACCATGGAGCTATACAGAGTCATTATAACATTTTTAGTCTTGTTAACCATCTCTTTTTTAATAATTCCTAGCATCCTGTTTCCTTTTTTGGCTGCCGACACACTTTGGGCAGAAGATTTCATCATATTGTTTACAATGACACCCAGATCTTTTTCTTGGGTGCTAACCCCCAAGATGGATCCTAGCATCTGGTAACTATGATTTAGGTTATTTTTCCTCAAAGTGCATCACTTTGCAGTTGTCCACATTAAATTTCATCTGCCATTTGGATGCCCAGTCTTCCAATTTTCTAAGTGTGCCTGCAATTTTTCATAGTCTGCACGTGTTTTAACAACTTTGAACAGTTTAGTGTTATCTGCAAATTTAATTACCTCACTCATCGTTCCAATTTCCAGATCATTTATAAATAAGTAAATAGCACTGGTTCCAGTACAGATACCTATGACTCTCAACTACTCCTCTCCATTGAGAAAAATGGCCATTTAACCCTCCCCTCTGTTTTCAGAGGAGGCTCTCATGAGGAACTTTGTCAAAAGCTTTCTGAAAATCTAGATACCCTACATCAACTGGCTCACTTTTAGCCACATGTTTATTCATACCATCAAATAAGTCAAGCAAATTAGTAAGGCAAGATCTCCCTGGGCTGAACCCATGCTATAGATATAAATACCAATTATGACTGTAGGCCGTAATGATTATTAACTGTCTCATAGTTCAGAAGAGCCGCTTCATCATCCTTCAAAAGATGAGACAGCATGGTCCAGACTTCTTTGTCTCCAGCTCTTGTAGTGAGGGTTAAACAATCCTGGCAAAAAAAACAAACAAAAAAAAAAAAAACAACCCTCCATTGCCAACAATCAGTAAATACTTCAAATAATATGGAAGTAATCTAAATCTATTTTTCATGTAAACTAAGCCCAACCAATTGGCATTATTAGGACACATTTCAAAGCCTGATATAATTTACTGGCCCATATTTGCAAAATATAAGAGGGAGCTTACGTCTCTACCAAGAATATGCTCAAAAGGCTCATCACAAAATTCAGAGGTGCTAAAGACTCAATCCTCACCTGGCAGGCAAAGCAATAAGTGCACTGATCCAGAAGGCCCTCCCCTCTTCAAAACCTGCAGGTTTTTGGGCTCCCCATAAAACCCCCTGAACTATACCATTCCACTTTTTGAGGTCCATCACCTTTAAAATGAGTGACAGGTGCTGCAAAGGTTAGAGCCATTTAGGCAAGACAATCAACTTTTATCAACTGAATCTTGCCCCATAGGGAAAGCGGCAGAGCCCTCCATTTGTCAAAAGCATCTTGCATTCCTGCAACAAGGGAGTCGTGCTTTTTTTCTGTATGTGGTTTATAGCGATTAGCGTGTGATAACACGCTTAACGCCCTTTCATGACTTCCCCCCCCTATTCCTTTCAGAAATGTTCTCTCATTCAGACCCAATAAGCCATATCTCCTCTTTTTTTCTGTTTTCTGTTGCTCTTCCTAGCTGCTGTTTTGCAAAATTCCTTTCTTGGCTAGTTCAGCCAATCAGAGGACAGCTTACAAACAGCTGTCCTCTGATTGGCTGAACAACTCCAGGTTCCAAGTTGTATTCTTGACTCCGACTATTTCTGCAGAGCTTCAATCACAAAGCTTTGCTTGAGGGACCTCCAGCACCTTTGCTGGTCACATAAAATATTTTAAAATTATAAAAATTGTAGTTCATAAATTTAATTAGGAGCTGGTCTCCTTGCTAGTCTTCTTTACTCCTTACTGAGCAAGTTCAAATTTTCACACCACAAATAACATTTTTGGGTCTCTACTACACCCTATGGCACTTTTTAATTATATGTGCCTTTTTGCACATGTGCGATCGTGGGTATAATAAAAATTGCCCCAAAATTGTGCCCATTTAACAAGTAATCCCCCTGGGTCTTTGCCGGTCCAACCAGCACCTATTTTTAATTTCCATTGGTGTCTCGGGGTCTTACAGGCTCCAGGACTCTCTCAGAGATTCTGGTTGCTTTTGTTTCTACTGCACACGTGCAAGTGACATCATTCATGACATCACCATTCACTCATGACATCGCAGATGTGTGCGGCAGTGTTTCTACTTGGCCCAGACCTTGACACAGTCTGTGCCTTTCCTACTTGCCTCAGCCGATCTTTCTCCACCACCGGATGACCTGGAATGCCGAGGGTCAGGCCAGAATTGTGACTCCCATGCTGGGACCACCCCCATTAAGGGACCAAGTTTGAGAGACTTCCCCAAACCTTAACATCTGAAAAAAAACACCAGGTAAACTTTTAAGAATTGTAACTTCTGAGTACATTAGTCTTGTCAAATTTTACCATTTTTAGTGCAATAAGTATTTTCCTGAAGTCTCTCTTATTTTTATTTTATTGATTTTTATGTCAATGTACAAAGAAATGAAATATTTTATGAATCATTTTACTATTGATGTTATAATTCACAAAATAATTACTAGTCATAGGTGTGTGAGCTATTGTACTTAACTGTAGATATTTCTCTTATTTATATACACTTGTTTTGTTTTAGCTGGATATTTCATTGTAGCATCTTATTTTTTTTGACTCTGTGACTGTGAGCCTAGACTATGGGCTCCTTTTACTAAGCTGCGTTAGTGTTTTTAGCGCATGCTAAACCCGCGCTACGCGGCTAGAACTAACGCCAGCTCAATGCTGACGTTAAGGTCTAGAGCGCGGGGCCATTTAGCGTGCGCTATTCCGCGCGTTAAAGCCCTAATGTGGTTTAGTAAAAGGAGCTCTGTGTTGCAAGCACTAGAGAGCTGGGATTGTCTACAGCAGGGGTGTCCAACCTTTTGGCTTCACTGGGCCGCATTGGCCGAAAAAAATGTATCTGGGGCCGCACAAACGTGCAAACGCTGCAGTAAGACACAGGAGGGAGCCGGCAAGACAGTAAACAACCAGGGGCAGCAAAGGAAAACACTGCATCGCCCTCGACTAGGGCCACACAAAATACTTCACTGGGCCGCATGCGGCCCTCGGGCCGCAGGTTGGCCACCCCTGGTCTACAGTATATTTATTCAGTGTTTACGTGCACACACATGTGGAATTTATGTAGATATGCTGAATATTTACAAGTATGATCACTACGCAAATGTAGCGCCTGCTTTATAGAGTTGCCTTGTAGTGGTCAGACGGGTTGGCGTGAACAGTTCCTATCTGCTGACATTAACTTTTTGCTTCAATGTATAAATGTAAGGTTAGTGATGTAAGAATCTGGTTTCTAATTTCAGTCATTGTCTTCCTTTTATCGTAATGCACCATGAACCCAACTTTCCCCGGTCATTCTTTCAGTGTAAGAAGCCTGACCAGCACTTCAAGCCTTATTGGAAACAGCACCTTCCAAAACGGTTGCACTATGCTAACAACAGAAGGATTGAGGACATCCATTTAATAGTGGAAAGGAGATGGCATGTGGCACGGTAAACAGTTGTAGAGCCAAACTTACTATTTTGTCGCTTCATGGCGTTCTTGGGGGGACGTTTTTAATGCTACAAAGCGGGAGCAGGCAACCTCTGTTCTCAAGGGCTACAACCCAACTGGGTTTTCAGGATTTCTCCTACGAATATGCAGATTTATTTGCATGCCCTACTTCCACTGTATACAAATAGATCTCGAGCATATTCATTGGGGGTAATCTCGAAAATCTGACGGGGTTGTGGCTCTCAAGGACTGAGGCTGTCCATCCCTGCTATAGAATGACAAATAAGCTGGTGATAACATTTAAGGGCCTGTGTTTTAAGCTGCTGTTAGCTATTTAATGTGGAGTTTACCTTACACTATGTTATTAGAGCATAGCAATACCCACTATTGTGGTAGGGGATTTGAAATTCTTATATTCTGCAATAACTTGAGGTTTATGCAGATTACATTTTATAAGATGACAGCAGTTTCTGGTGAGTTACAATCTTAAAATTAATGCACATACAATAACAGAATGGAAAAATCAGAAGTACTATTACATTTGCATTTCCTTCATACAGCAAATACTTCTTTCAAAAAAGTACGTTGTTTTTTTTTTCTGAACAGATAGTTTTATTTATTTATTTATTTCTAAAATCTATAGACCGCCTATAACTAAGCGGTTAACAATAAAAACATTCATAATAGTTCACAACAGCAAAGTTAACATTTTGGTTGCAGGGCATCACACACTAACGTAACACCCTTGGAACAACCTCGGAACCAGAGAAAATATCGGTTGTCACCGATTTATATCACAATTATCACAGTTCAGCTCAAGCCACACCGAAAATTCAGAAAAAGGCCTCAACATATAGGTGCGCTAGCGTTGTAAGCGCGCGCTAACCCCCGTGCTACGCGTAAAAACTAACGCTAGCTCAATGGTGGCGTTAGCGTCTAGCGCGTGCTAAAACCGCAGCTTAGTAAAAGGAACCCATAGTTCGGTCTTTAACATTTTCCTGAACTTTTAACTGGTCAGAACAGGTCCTCAGGATGCCAGGGAGGTGATTCCACTATTTCACTCCTGTCACGGACATCGTTGCTGCTCTAGATTTAACATTACCGAACAGTATTCTCCTTCATAGAGTTCAGTCTCTTAGTACCTAATATTCTGAGGAAGTTTGTTCCAAATAAAAGGCGGCTGATAAATAAAACTGTGCCTTCCGATTAATGGGGAGGCTCCAGCCAACATTCAGCGATTTGATGGTACCTCAAGAGGTCTAGCGAACTGGACCATGGTATCTGCTGTGTGGCTATTGTGCAGTACCAACAGTTTCTCTGTATTTACGGCATGTCAAGACGCTGGGAACACATCCCAGAAATAACCTAGAGGTTTTGCTGATATTGTGCATCAATTTTAACAATTAACCTCCCCAACCCTGAAATGTCCTGTCTGAATTAGATTGTAAGCTCTTCTAAGCAGGGACTGTCTATTGTATGTTAAAATGTACAGCGCTGCGTACACCTTTCAGCGCCATAGAAATAATAAATAGTAGTAGTAGTAACCCCTTGACAGCACAGCTTAATTAATAGGCGTCGTAAGGGGTGGGGGTGGGGGGTGCGGTCTGCCCCAGGCACCATCTTGGTGGATGCACCGGCACCCATCCTCCTCTTCCCAACTCCCCCTGCCATCCCTTCCCTCGTACTTCTTTAATCTTCCCGCAGCGAGCAGTATCACAAACTCACTGTCTACATCGGTGTTGGGTCTCTCTGACATCACTTCCGGGTCTCACGCCTAGGAAGTGACGTCGGAGGAAGAGCTGACACGACGTGGGCAGCGAGTTCATCATGCTGCTCGCACTGGGAAAATTAAAGAGGTATGAGGGGAAGGAAGAGGGCGGGGAGGGGCGTCGCTCACCCTAACTGCGCCACTGGGTATCTTTTTAAAGCTGTTTCCTTTCTAAAACAGATTAATGGGAAATGACTGTTCTGGCTAATATTGCTGTCATTGCGTTTACTAGGCAAAAAAAAGGGACTAGACCAAGGGAGTAGTTGACAAACTGGTATGGCATGTTGCAGACAGCTTTAAAACTACTTGTGGAATGTTATACGTTGCCATTTTTTTTACGGTTGATTTGGACTTTTATCCAGTAAGGCCCATGGTAAATAATTTATTTAATTGGATTTAGTGCTTACCTTTTTAGGAGTAACTCGAGGCGTTTTAAATTTAGGTATGCTAGATTTCTTTTTTTCCCCCCTGTTTAGACCTGAGGCAAAGAAGATTAAGGGGGTAATTCTATAACTGGGCACCAGACCTAAGCCGGTAGTGCATCTGTTCTATAGTGGCACCTACCTGAAACAGACAGACATGGGGGAAGCCAACGCTTGCCCTGGGATCAGTAGCCTGGATTGTTACTGCTATTCGGTTTCTACCTAGGTACTTGAGACCTGGATTGGCCACTGTTGGAAACAGGATACTGAGATAGATGGACCATTGGTCTAATCCAGTATGGCTATTCTTATGTCCTTGTTAGGGCTGCAGAAAGATTTAAAATTTGAATTGTGATTAATTGTGTTGAGTGACAGTGATTAATTGCGATTGAAATGTAAGATATTTTTTTAAGAAAATACGTCAAACACAAACACATTCGAGCATAAACCATTAGTTTATCTGTAGTTCTACTACCCGGCCTCCCATTTCCTTTCTCTGTATTCACCCTCTTAGCTCATCATTCCCTCTCCTTTTTGCCCCATAATGCAGCACCTCTCTCCCTTCTTTCTTGCTCTCCTTTACCTCCTTGCCCGATGCAGCACCTCTTGCCCTTGATGCCCCCATTCATTGCTTCTTTCCTCCTCCTCCATGCCCCCCATGCAGCACCTCTCTCCCTCCTTGCTGAGTCCAGCACTTATTTCCCTCTCTTTCCTACCATGCATCACCTCTCTCTTTCTCCATGTCTAGATACGTCTAAAAACCAGCTTTGGTTATGGGTACTTGGACGATCAGGCTTTTTGATCGTCCAAGTAGCCATTTAGGACACTTTTTAGACGTTTTTGGTTTTTTTTTTTTGGATTATTAACCCCATAGCTTTTATTTTATTTATTTATTTATTTATTTCAAGTTAAAAAAAAAAAATGTTGCTTTATCGCTTTGTATTATCTGTTCTTGCTGTTTTATGTCTTATTTTGAGGTGAAACAACCTCTGGTTAATGTTTTGATGCAGGAGATTTTCAGATACCCAAAAGAGAATGATTAAAGGAAAGTGCTTTTACCATGGTGATCATGGGTACGACAACAAGATCAGCAGCATGCAGGTATTTTGGGCGAAACCAACAGGCAGATGAAATGGCCACAATTTCTAGGTGTCTGACACTGTTTCTGCACATGGTTTTTGTTTAACCATTTTCTTTTGTTTCTTTATTTTTATTTAAGACCGTCTTTGTCGGTTACGGTCCTACATTTAAGTACAAGACTAAAGTACCTCCATTTGAGAATATTGAACTGTACAATATGATGTGTGGTAAGCCATTTTGCCTTTTTTTTCCCTCTAAATATAGTTTCCTTTTACTGATGAGTTTTTGGTTTTATCTTCTTCATCTACAGTATGCACAGAATGTATACTCACTATTATTTTACAGATAATCCTTTGGTAACCTCTTATGTGGCACTACCACACCGGAGTAATGTGGTGGTGTGGTATTCCATTCTTCCTGGTCTGTTATGAATACATAAATAACTAGAACTATGAGGCTAATTTTATAACAAGGCGCCTAGTTTGAGTCTAAGTAGATGCCTATTGAGGTACTAAACTAAACCTTAGGTTTGTATACCGCACCATCTCCGCAAGCGCAGAGCTCGGCACGGTTTACAGAGGTTGAGAAGAAAAGGAAATACAAAGATGGTTATAGGAGAGGGACTGAGAAGGTAGAGAGGGGCAGGGTACTAGAGAACGGGGGGTGATTAGATTTTTGAAAAGAGCCTCTGGCTAGAGTAGCCTCTATGTTAGAGTAGCCAGAGAGCTTGTCTCGAAGGGCGTATTGTAACACGGGGCTGGGTGGCCCTTGTGTCGCCCGCGAGGCAAGCTGGGTGGGGAGGGACAGTTGCAGGAGGAGAGCTAGGGAGGGAGTGGTTCGCGCCAAAAGGAGTGAAAAGGATTGGGCCAGCGGGTTGAGTGACGGCGCGGGAGAATTTATAAATCGGGGACCTCGGAGGACTTGAGTTCTGGAGTCCTCCGGGGCAGTTTTATTCAAAACAATTTAAGCAGCCAGAAACAGCTGCTGAGCAGTTCAATCCCTTGTTCATTGGTATCTGGTCATTTTCACCGGCACTTAACTGGTTAACTTCTCTGAAAATGAACAGCGCCTAGGTGAAAACTGGCTATGCTGGGTGTACACTCAGCCCTTTAATAGCTCTGGAAGGTAATTTAATCATTCAATCAGGTAAATAGAAATTCACTTGGGTAAACTGACAGCTACTGTCCTGCCTGCTCAAATTGTAGCCTGGCTTCCACAGCATATGTGTTCTTAGCTGAATTGAAGAGATGCATTCCAGAAATAGGGAGAGATATTCCAGAAATAGGGAGATGCGCATTTGTAGTCTTCAAATCTAGGTAGTGTTTTTTTCAGAAAATATTTTGCTCTTGGAAAATTCCTTAGGTAGTTTTTACCAGCTAGCAAATTTCAGAGGAAACGTCTAACAGGGATCTCAGAGTCCCTCCTTGAGGGCCGCAATCCAGTCGGGTTTTTAGGATTTCCCCAATGAATATGGATCGAAAGCAGTGCATGCACATAGATCTCATGCATATTCATTGGGGAAATCCTGAAAACCCGACTGGATTGCGGCCCTCAAGGAGGGACTTTGAGACCCCTGGTCTAGAAGATAGTGCCAGAGTGTTGAGTGTATGGTAAAAGTACCCTACCAGTGTTTGCAGCTACACAATTCATTTGCTATGGGCTCCTTTTATGAAGGCGCGCTAAGCGTTTTAGCGCACACACCGGATTCGCGCGCTAGCTGAAAATCTACCACCTGCTCAAAAGGAGGTGGTAGCGGCTAGCGCGCGGAGCAATTTAGAACGCGCTATTCCACGCTTTAAGGCCCTAATGCGCCTTCGTAAAAGGAGCCCTATAAGTCTGTACTAGCACTGTTTTCTTCATTATGCCCAGTGGGCCTTGTGGCAAATAGCATTTATTAACAATGTTAGCATGCAGTAGTTAGTAAAGATCACCTTAATAATCTTGATTAATATTGGATGGTTTTTGAAAATTGGATGTACCACCAAATTATAGACCCCCCCAAAAAATAAAATGCATTATAAACAAAAACTTGTAAAAAAAAAAAAAAAAGGGGGCAAAAACAAGCGCAATATATAATATCTGCATCATGGGAAGACAATATCCACCATAAATATAAAATAAAATAAAATCACCCTCCTGCTACCAACAGTTCCAGACCTGCTGGAAAACTTTGGATGCTAAAAGGTGGGAGTTCCTTGCTATGCATTACATTCTAATACTAATGAGTTCCCTGTAATGCATTTGCATAGGATTCTCAGTGGCTACTAACTCAATCCATTAAGAACCCTTTTGTGCATCGCAGGCTGAACTAACTTGAAAGCTAGACTGGCTACAACCACTCTTATTTGCATGGTAAGCTTTGGAGCATCGGGGCCTCGGAATGCCTTTCTTTGTAGCTGGCTTTGTTTGGCCTCATCAAGGGAAATATTAAACTTCTGACCGTAGAACAGAGCTTTCTTATTAGTGAAAAATAATTTCAAAATAGCTTTTTTTTTCCTCTTAACTAACTCAGATCACAAAGTACAGAGTAGTACATTTTTAATATTGCCTGAAGATGATTCTAAAAAAAAAAAAAAAGTCCATATAAATCCAAACAGTTAACAGATGTGATATGATCCAAACCATCCTCTTTAGCCCCACAAACTTTAGTTCCGCTAGTGAAAAATAAATTAAATATTGAGAACATTTATAGGCTCTGCTTGTGAAAAGGAAAATGCATCCTTCAAATATTTCCTAAAAAGTTCAAGGGGGCTATATAATGAATAACTGAAAAATGTAATAATCTTCGTATTTATAGACCTAGAAACATTTTCCATAGTCTTTGAATTCATAATCAGTCGCAGACTAACTTTAATATTCAATGTAGCAACAAACTAAAGAGTAACTATTTGTCTCAATTTTTAAAAATGCTGATCCAAGTTAGAAATTTTTCTATCTTGTTCCGAATGTTTAGGAATGGTGTCTGATAGATTTATGCAAATGCATTAAGATTCCATGGAGAGAAATCTCAGTCCTGGTTACCACAATTTAAACATCCTTTCAAGTAAATTCCTTATTTTATTTTCAATTTTCACATTGGGTAAAGAATTGGAACTTGTAGGTAAGGCACACCAGTATCAGTAGCTTCTACCTCAGATTGTATCTGAAAGCCACTGTTTGAGGAAACATACAATGGAGATATTAACCCACCAGCAACAGCTGGGGGCGTGTCTCTAGTTCCCATAGGGGAACAAATTAGTGGGATGAGGCCCTAGCACTGAATTTCTAGATTCCTCAATAGGGGGAACAAGTACTCACAGATCTCAAGGTCATAAGAATAGCCTTACTGGGTCAGACCAATGGTCCATCAAGCCCAGTAGCCCTTCTCAAGGTGGCCAATCCAGGTTACTAGTACCTGGACAAAACCCAAGGTGTAGCAATATGCCATGCTATTGATATAGGGCAGGCAGTGGCTTTCCCCATGTCTTTCTCAATAACAGACTATGGATTTTTTTCCTCCAGGAACTTGTCCAAACCTTTCTTAAAACCAGCTACGCTGTCCGCTCTTACCACAACCTCTGGCAAAGCATTCCAGAGCTTAGCTATTCTCTGAGTGAAAAAAAAAATTCCTCCTATTGGTTTTAAAAGTATTTCCCTGTAACTTCATCAAGTGTCCCCTGTCTTTCTAATTTTTGATGGAGTGAGAAATCAATCCACTTGTACCCGTTCTACTCCAACCTTTTTAGTCTTTCCTCATACGTGAGGAGTTTGCTTAGTAAATTAAATAAGCGATTCATCAAACCAAAATAAAATTTGAAACTTATCTTTAATTATGTTCCAAGTTTATTTTAGCTTTTCCTCAGTTTTCACTCTCCCCCTCCCTGATGTTCTTTCCATTCATGTTCTCTTCTTTTTTCTAAAAGATTGAATTGTAGTTCTGCCCTTTCTTATCTTATGTTTTTATTAGTCTGTAAGTTCGTCAGTCTAACCTATTATTTTAAAAATTAAATGGTATATTTAATCGCATGCCTATACTTTTTTATTAAAGTTGTATTTCGCTTAGTAAATTAAATAAGCGATTCATCAAACCAAAATAAAACTTGAAACTTATCCTCTTGGTTGTTCTTCTTTGAACCTTTTCTAGTGCCCCTATATCTTTCTTGAGATATGGAGACCAGAATTGAACGCAATACTCCAGATGAAGTCGCACCATGGAGCAATATAGGTGCATTATAACATTCTCAGTCTTGTTAATCATCCCTTTTTTAAAATAATTCCTAGCATCCTGTTTGCTTTTTCGGCTGCCGCCACACATTGGGTGGAAGGTTTCATCGTATTGTCTACAATGATACTCGGATCCTTTTTGGGGGCGCTAATCCCCAAGGTTGACCCTAGCATCCAATAACTGTGATTTGGGTTATTCTTCCCAATGTGTATCACTTTGCATTTGTCCTGTATCCCTCTAAGGTAGAAGTTTCATATGTTGATTCATGAGGCCATTGACTTAGCCATCACTGCTACTCATCATCTTCCTTTTACTCATCGAGAGATGAGATAAAAATTGTCTCCTGTTCCTTATGCTATAGGTACTCCAAAGGTGGTTTCAAAAGGGTGCTTCCTTTTTAGGCTTGCACCCTTGGCCACTTACTGTGGCAGAGAGTCTAAATTTGAAGGCTGTGTCAGCTCCCAATTACTTAACAGAAAAGCCAATGGAATTGCCTGATGGAAATCAGCACATCAGTTCACCAAAGCAAGCCCAAAGTAACATTTTCTTGCCTGTACTTGAGAAAGGCATGTTGGGAACTCAATCCTGTCAAATAGTATGGCTTACTATAACCTAGATATATTAAAATTAGAGAAATAGTATACAAAATATAAAGAGACTCTATCATAAGCTGCTTTGTAAAAGGAACTATTTCACAAAACAACAAATATGCTCTTTCCCCCATCTCCCAAGGTATTTTGTTATTGGCCAATAGAATGTATTAAAGTGATTAGACAATATTTTTTCATGAGATTATATAGTAGTTAAGCTCTGGAATGCATGTAAGAAAGGTTTGGACAAATTCCTGGAGGAAAAGTCCATAGTCTGTTATTATGACATGGGGGAAGCCTCTGCTTGCCCTGAATCCGGTAGCATGGAATGTTGCTACTCTTTAGGTTTTGGCCAGGTACTAGTGACCTGAATTGGCCACCGTGAGAATGGGTTACTGGGCTTGATGGCCCATTGGTCTGACCCTGTAAGGCTATTCTTATGTTCTTATGTATTCTTCGTAAGTGTCTTTCTGGAGTGACACAATGTGAGTTCAACATTCTTGTGGCCTAATGGTTAGAGCTACAGCCTCAGCATCCTGAGGTTGTGGGTTCAAACCCTGTGCTGTTCCTTGTGACAATCCTCCGTTACCTCAGGCACGTTACATAGATTGTGAGCACACCGGGACAGATAGGGAAAATGCTTGAGTACCTGATTGTAATCGCTTAGATAACCTTGATAGGCGATATATAAAGACCTAAAATAAGATATATAAATCAATCAATGGAAGGCTACCTCCAAAATCTATTTGACATTATACTGTATTAACTTAGTAAATGGTGGATATCAAACAGGTGCACATTGGCTGTCCTTTGCAGTGATGTAGCAAGGGTGAGCGGTGCCTGGTAAGAGGCTCTGTTAGTTAGCTCTCTCTGACACCTGGAGGACAGTGCATATGGGTGGGGAAAATAAGATGTCCAGCAGTGGTGACTAGTGCTGCCCGATTCAGGAATAAAAATTTTGATTTGATTCAGCTCTGGTTGTCTTCTGATCAGGCTCTCCTTATTTCTTCTTTCTCCATGCTAACCATCCATCTTCCATCTCTGTCCTCCCCTTCTGTTTCCCTTTCCTCCCCCGGAGGTCTGGCATCTTTCATTTTGTTCATCTCCATTCCCCCGCAGCTGCAGCGATGGACCCCACCATCCACAGATCCACCATCTCTCCTTTTCTCAACTACCCTTTCATCCAGCATCTCTCTTCTGTGTCCCTGTACCTATTCTCCTCTCTAGTAGTGTCCCCCTTGTGTCCCTGTTCCTATGCTTCCTCCATGCCCAGTATCTTATCTCTGTTTCATGTCTCTCCCCATATTCAGCTTCTTCTTTCTCTCTTCCTTACCTCCTATATCCCCTTCCCTAGGTACAGGCTTTCTCCTACTATCTCTCCTGCCATCCTGCACCCTGCCCACCTACTTTGGAGCAGTATCTGTCCCTCTTGTACCCTTCCCCTAGTGGTCTTGCATTTCTCTCTCCCTCTCCTCTGCGCCTCTCCTCTGATTTCCTCCCCCTCTTTTTGGTTTGGTCTCTCTCTTCCCCTCACTTTGCCCCAGGTCTAGCATCTCCCTTCCCCTCTTTTCCTCCTTCCTCTTCCTCTGCACAGGCCCGCCTCCCCGCCCCGAAGGCACTCTTCCTCCTCCTCCCTCTGCACAGGCCTGCCTCCCCGCCCCGAAGGCACTCTTCCTCCTCCTCCCTCTGCACAGGCCTGCCTCCCCGCCCCGAAGGCACTCTTCCTCCTCCTTTCTCTGCACAGGCCTGCCTCCCTGCCATGAAGGCCTGCACCCCCGGCCACGAAGGCCTGCTCCCCCTGCAAGCCTGAATGTTCCCCCAGCTTCCCTGCTCTTACCTTAAGCTAATACGGTAGCCTGCAGGATCGCTGGTGCTATAGTGATCCCTGCAGTTGCCGTCGTCCTCAGCAGCACATTCTCTCTGCTGTGATCCTGACCCTGACGTCAGAGGAGGGGCGGGATCATAGCAGAGAGAACATGCCGCTGAGGATGATAGCAGCTGCAGAGATCACTATAGCACCAGCGATCCTGCAGGCTGTTGTATTAGCTTAAGGTAAGAGCGTGGAAGCTGGGGGAACATGCAAGCTTTTCCGACTGACCCTCCCCCCTCAAGCAAGAATGGCAGCAGACGGCCAGCAAGAGACAGCGCTGCCGCTCCTGCATTAGGAATGTACGGGGGGAAGGGTCGGTCATCGAATCGGTAGGCCGATTTTATTTTTTTTAAATTGAATCGATTTGAATCGATTCACCTGTTTAGAAACGGTGAATCGATTCGAATCGTGCAGCACTAGTGGTGATTCTAGTACCCTGTCTTCTTCCCCCCACTCCACTTTCTTCTAGCAACTGACTTATAGGATTGAATTAGCACCTCTGAGAAGATCTTTCCTAAAGAGTTGAGCCCTAGGCATGTGCCTAGTTTGCCTTCACCTTCTGTCTCGTCTATGATATTACTTTCAGACTCTGGACACAGTTCAGAGCCAGTGGATACAGACACAAGTAATCCACTTTCAATGGAAAATTAATCTCTTTGATGAATTAATCCTTTTTCAGATTCTGCCAATATTTCAGACTTGGGTTAAAAAATTAATCAAGATTAGATATTAGCTTTATATTTATGATTTCCCAGTAAACTGACTGTAGTATATTGTAATGTGTGTAAAAATAATGTGCAACAGCATCTTTCTTGCATGCGTTTAGACAATTGTGCAATAATCTTGGTTAGGACGCCCTTTCAGCTGATTATTACACCCAAAGGATCACTTGAGCTTCTCTTTCTGGACAGATCTTCTTGGCCTGAAGCCTGCACCCAATAATGGCACCCATGGAAGTTTAAATCATATGCTACGAACTGCTTTGTATAAACCATCCATGCCAGAGGAGGTTTCTAAACCGCTGCCTGCCACAATTTCGGCACCTACGTTAAATGAGGAATTGGGATGCTCATGCGACGAAAAGGTAGCACCACAAATATTAGCTCAATATTTTGCAGGCAAATGAACTACGGTATTAACATGTAATTTTGTATTATTTGATTGTATAATTTTTTTAAATAAATCTAGAATGGACTTAATTTATGTCAGAAGAAGACACCAAAATGGCAACACATTTTGAGGTTGCTGTTGTAAACCGTGAATGAATTTGCAATGCAATTACATAGGGAGAAGAGCAGAAAATGGTGTATGTAATCACATTTGTAGATTTGTTTTGTATGTGTGTGTGCAATGTTTACTGGTTTCTTGCATTTGGATTTTGTGAGGCTGTTTGCAAGAAGTATGTAAAATTGTCAATCAGCTGCTCATTAGCGATTTTTTTGCAGTAGTAAAACTTTATGCACGGGTCATGAGTTTTTGTTTTTGTGATGTCAGCCATATTTCGTATGGCTTTGCAGGGATTATTTTGTGGTAAAATCTGTCAGTAAATGAGTTAGTGGCGCAAGAAGAAATGGGCCAGAATCCAGTCAGGTTTTCAAGATTTGCATTGAATATGTAATGCATATGCATTGAAAGCAGTGCATGCAAATAGATCTCATGCATATTCATTGGGGAAATCTTGAAAACCCGATTGGATTCTGGCCCTGAAGGACCGGAGTTGCCCACCCCTGGATTAGTAGAACATAGATTTACCGTGATATTCAAAGTGAATTAAGTGTATTCCTATAGATCTGGAGTAAGCATTTCTATTAAAGATATAGACCAAGGAGAGAAATTTTGAAAATGTAAACCTATACGCATTGTTTCCACTAATCTAACATTACCCTACAATGCCCCTCCCCCCTAAACATAGGTTTTAAAAGGTGTATATATATCACAGTATGTATATTTTTACCTGCATAAATACTATGGGGCAATTTTTCAAATATCCTTTTACTCCAGAGAGTTTGTACTTCCCAAAAGCTAATGCCAAACGAATGGAGGACTTTTGAAAATTGTTCACCCTATGGATTTTTGTGGCTTCATTCCCAGGGTGAGTTTAGGCCAGGAGAGGCAACATCGCATAAACAGTAGTTCTAAATGGTCATCATGGAAAAAGTATTCATAGAGAAACCAGGTTTAAATCTCTATGGGCATTTCTTCACTAAGCAGTTTGCAAAGTGAAACTTTGTGTGGACTTTGCACCTAGCTATGATTTGAAGTCTACAAAATGGGTACAAGTGGATCAGTTTTACTCCATCAAAAATTACAAAGACTAGGGAACCACTCAATGAAGACATAGGGAAATACTTTGACAGCCAATAGGAGGAAATATTTATTTCAGTCAGAGAATAGTTGAACTCTGGAATGTGCTGCCAGAGGTTGTGGTAAGAGCAGTTAACGTAGCTGGTTTTAAGAAAGATTTGGACATGGAGGACATGGAGGAAGCCACTGCTTGCCAGGGATCAGTAGCATGGAATGTTGCTACTATTTGGTTTTTTGCCAGGTACTTGTGAATTGGATTGGCCATCATGAAGATGAGATAGTGGGCTAGATCAAACCCTTTGCAGGGCCACATTTTGGATTTGTAGGTACTTGGAGGGCCTAAAAAAATAGTTAATGTCTTATTAAAAAAAATTACAATTCTACGAATTTGGACTTGGAGGATGAAATGTACAATGTCAGCATCTATGAGACAAACCTGTTTTTTTCTGTTACATAGAAGCTTTTGGACCCCTGTGCGTTTACAAAAATTAGATAGTTCCAGATCTAATAGATGTTGGCATTGTCATACAGATATTGGGACATTAGATCATCTGCTGTTTTTTTGTCCTCTGATACTCAGCTTCTGGAAATCGATATGGGGACAAATCAATGTAATACTTTATTCTGCAATTCCATTGTCGTATGAGATGGTTATATGTGGTACCTTATTGTATGTTAAACCCCCATTTGACCGGTATAAAGGCTGGCTTTTCATGATAATACAGGGATAGCCATCCAAATGATAACAAGAAATTGGAAGAGTTCTGATACTTTAAATTTTCCTTTTTGGTGGGCAAATTTGTGTTCTTATTACAAATATGAAAAAAATGAATGCAGAATTTTTGGGGCATAAGTTAGTGTGGGGCCCATTAACAGCTTTTGTTGCATCTATTTAAGATATGTAGTTATATATTTATGTCTTATATCTCTTTTAAATTAGGTTTTGTTCCCATAAAAATGACAGTTTTGCATGAGGTAAAACTCTTTATAGTTTATAAATCTTTCTTTTTGGCTAAGTCTTAATAATAATATTGTAATTTATAGCTAAAGAGACATATGATCAAGAAACTGTTTTATTTTACTTTTGTGATTATGATAAACATACCGAGGGCCTCAAAATAGTACCTGGTGGGCTACATGTGGCCCCCTGGGCCACGGGTTTGAGACCACTGGGCTAGATGGACCATTGCTATTCTTATGTTCTTATGCATTGTTTTGAAAAATTGCTCTCTCTGGGCTACTTCTACTAAGTGTTTTTAGCGCACGCAGCAGATTAGTGTGTGCTAACCCCCTCGCTATGCGGCTAGAACTAACGCCAGCTCAATGCTGGCGTTAGCGTCTAGCACGCAGCATTGTAGCACGCGCTACTCCGTGCGTCAATGCCCTAACGCAGCTTAGTAAAAGGAGCCCTATGTGTTATATACCGTACATAAAAAGAGAAAAGCCTAGTTAAGAGCAAATCATCTTGATTGGAACCAATAAAGCCCACTAATTCCATACCAACTTCTGAACTGGGTGTATGTATTTCACTTCTCAATCTGCTGGTTTCATTAGTGTGTATCTTTTGTACACAGACTATCATGACATAAGTACATAACTATTGCCATACTTCAACTGACTAATCCAGTCACCAGTACCTGACAAAAGCCCAAAAGATCAAACAATATTCCAGGAATAAGCAGTGGATTTTCTTAAATTTACAATAATGATGGTTTATGGAATTTTTTTTTTTTTTTTTTTTACTTGTCCAAACTTTTACTTTAAACCTTGCTAAGCTAACTGCGTTTACCACATTCTCGGGCAACAAATTCTAGAGTTTGATTACACATTGAGTGAAAAAATATTTTCTCTGCTTTGTTTTAAAATATATTACTTAGTAGCTGCATTGCATGCCCCCTCAATTCTTCCGTTTTTGGAAAGAATTAAGATGCATTTCACGTCTACCCTTCCCACTCCACTTAGGAATTTATAGAACTCAAATATATCTCTTCTCAACTATTTGCTGAATACTTCCTCCTATATTTCAAAAACAATAGGATAATTTTGATATATTATGATAAGAACGTTGATGCCTATCAGACCAAATAATATGACCATGAACATAATCATTTCAAACTGGGTATAAGAACATAAGAATAGTCTTACTGGGTCAGACCAATGGTCCATCAAGCCCAGTAGCCTGTTCTCACGGTGGCCAATCCAGGTCACCACTACCTGGCCAAAACTCAAGGAATAGCAATATTCCATGCTACCGATCCAGGGCAAGAAGTGGCTTCCCCCCAGGTCTTTCTCAATAACAGACTATGAACTTTTCCTCCAGGAAATTGTCCAAACCTTTCTTAAAACCATCTACGCTCTCCACACTTACCACAACCTCTGGCAATGCGTTCCAGAGCTTAACTATTCTGTGAGTGAAAAAAATATTTTGTCCTATTGGTTTTAAAAGTATTTCCTTGTAATTTCATCGAGTGCCCCCTAGTCTTTGTAATTTTTGATGGAGTGAAAAATTAATTCACTTGTACCCATTCTACTCCACTCAGGATTTTGTAGACTTCAATAATATATCCCCTCAGCCGTCTCTTTTCCAACCTGAAGCCCTAACCTTTTTCGTTTTTACTCATACAAGAGGAGTTCCATCCCCTTTATCATCTTGGTAGCTCTCCTTTGAACCTTTTCTAGTCCCACAAATTAGTATACTCAGCAGTAATGCCAGGAAATGTTTTCACAGAAAGAGTAGTGGGTGCATGGAGTACCTTCACATAGTGGGTGGTGGGAGCTGAAACATTAAAGAGCTTCAGGAAGGTGTGGGATAACACTGAAAATCCTTTGTTGAAAAAGAAAAGTAAAGCAGAAGCATGAACTAGTGCTGAAAGAGCCCTGTGGAAACAATTCAGTATGTATTGTGGCAGCCATAAATGTCAAAGGAAATGACATCACATGAAATATTAGACACATCACATGCTTTTCCTGTTCCCCTTCCTAGGTTGTATGTACTGTTGCAGGAGTTCCTTGAATTGCGCTCCTTGTTATTCATCTTGTATTGGCTGCTTTACCAATAAAACTTATTTTTTTTTATAAAGAAAGAAAGAAAGAAATATTAGAAGTTCAGGCACAACCGAAGCAGTCTGGTATATTGCAAAGATAGAATTAATAGGATAGCAAAACCTAGAAGTCCTAAGCGGAATTTCAGGAAATCAAACAGCTTGGTCTATCTGGCAGTCTGATACGATGCTTTTTACATGCAATGATAGAATTAACTAGTGGCTGGCTTTGTCTGGAGTGCTGCAAGTACAATAATATCTAGAAGATGTTCTAACAGAAATGCAGGTGTTCATGTGGTTGGGTCTGTCTGGCAGGCTCCACATTCCTCATGTCGACTGGCTCGATGCAGCAGGTTGGTGGTGGCAGGGTACCATCCGGAAAGGCCACGGGGACCTAAGAGGCCAAAAGTTCGGGCAGCAACCACACTAGCATTGGTAGATATTTAGATTATTATAAAGCTTTGTGGTCAGAAATGGGAATATAGGGAATGTTGCATGCTCATCTACCCAACGCGATGGGAGTACAAAGGAGCAAGATGAACTCTGTTGGTGATATCTTACGTGCAGGCATGCTCTGTGGCTGGTAGCTTGGGTATATCTTTCGCAGTGTGGACAGGAATAACTGGGGAAAATGGTTGGGTCTATTGACCTTTATCTGCCATGACTTTATGTTGCCATGAATTCATAGGTGTGTGGCAATCCAAATTACCACACATCTGACTTATTTGCTAGGGTGGAAAAGACAAATGCCAATTTTGTACTCAAGAAACGATCAAAGGTCATAAACTCTCCGCAAACCTTAAAATATCTTGAGATTTGATGGGTGTTCAGAACTTGACCAGAACTGAAAAAGGTTTCAGCCTTGTCCACTGGAAATGAAATTATGCTTCTTACTTTTGCTCCTTAAACACATTCTCTGGCCCACTTTACTACTCTAATCATTCAAAGATCAAATAGTTCAGAGAGCTCCAGCTAACCCCCTCGTCTACAAAGCCGTGCGACAACAGCCCCGAAGCCCTTTAAATCTCTATGGGCTTCGGGGCCGTTAACACGCGGCAGCCGCTAGCGTGGCTTTGTAGAAGGGGTAAGTTTCCATATTTTTTTTTTTTTTTGCCTCTCTCACCAAAGAAAAGAATATTTATTTGCCTCTTGTGAACTTTGAGTTGCATAAAACTCCTTTCTATTATATTGGACATATGGTGGTGTGCAAAAGTCTGGAATAAATTGTTTGCGGTGTGGAATTTCAGTAGTTAGTATTAATGTCATTTTAGTTTTTAAAATTTGCACTTTTATGTAGTATTGTTGCTCTTTATAGCTTCCTGCACAATGAACATTATTCTGTAAGCTGCCCTTAAAATCAGGCATGGTTCATAGCAATATCCCGCAAATTTTTGTCGAGCCGCAGCACACTAAACATAATGTCCGCGGCTCGAGGCACCTGCATCATCACGTTGATGTCTGCGCATGCACGAAGGCTCTCCAGAAGGGTCGTGAGCCGCCAGTGGGGGGAGGGGGTGAGGTGTACCAGTAGGGAAGAGGGCGGGAGAGAAAGAGAGACGCCAGCTGATTGCCTATAGGACATTCCTCTCACCACGAGAGGCACATCCTGTAAGCAGTCGGCCAGTGCCGGTGCCTCTCCTCCTCCCCCCCAGTGTGTTGCGGCACACATGAAATCTCATGAGGCACACTGGTGTGTTGCGGCACACAATTTGCAATACACTGGTTTATAGAATAGCACTTCTATCTGGGATCCACGACTAAATTTAGCCATGGATGCTCCCTGATCTGCCTATAACCCGTTTATTGTCTCACCCCCCTTTTTTGACTCACATGTATAATTTAGGTGTATAAGTTGTAATTGATTTTACCTAGCGCCGATAATTGCTTCTTAAGATGCCAATTTATTGGCACTAATTCGTTGGTTTTTTTATTTACACTGGGTTTTACTAAACAACAGTAGAAGTTTCTACCACGGGCCGGCGAGGTAAATGCTCTGACGCTCATAGAATTCCTATTCCTATGAGCGTCAGGGCATGTACCTTGCTGGCCCGCAATAGAAACCTCCGCAGCCATTTCGTAAAAGGAACACTTAAACTGCACATACAATTTGGGTATATGACCAAAACTGCACATACAATTTTTAGCGCTTTTTTTAATAGAATTTGCGGTTGATTGTGTAATGCTTTTCAGCAACAGCGTAAAACATGAGTACTGCTCCGTGTATTGTAATTTTAGTGTCCCTCAGTGTGTTCTATTTGGCTGTTGTGTCCATTACATTTTACGACTAAAATAAAGCTATTTTAAGTGTATTTTTAAAAATGTGGCATGAAAATGGGTCCGAGTGCATCTAAGTGATAATTAGTATTTGATAGGTCCGCCTTTACTTTTGCAGACAGCCGTGCACCCTTGGCTCGAATGGGCCAATTTTAGATGCTGACTGGTAACCACTTGATTCTAGGCTGCAGTGAGTGCTTCTGTCGGCTGTCTGTAATGCAGGATGCCACTTGAATATTTCCAGTGCTATTTCATGCCACAAGTTCTCGATTGGATTCAATTCTGGTGATTGGGTTGGCTAATCAAGGGTTGAGAACCTTTAGGATTTCTTCCAGTCAACAACTGCTTTCGCTCAATAGAATGGGGCGTTGTCTTCTTGGAATATGTAGTCACTTGGAAAAAGTTTCTCTGCTGATGGAATCATGTTCTTTGGTACCGATATATTCCTTGGCATTTGTCAAACCATTGATTATAGATGTTCCAGCACCTCTTGCTGTCATGCATTCCCAAGCCATGATCTTAAATGGATGTTTCACAGACACATTCACACACTATGACTTTCATTCTTTACCTAGAAATCACTTCGCATATATATGAATCTGCTTGCTAAAGAGACATAAGAATAACCATACTGGGTCAGACCAATGATCCATCCAGCCCAGTGTCCTGTTTCACAGTGGTCAATTCAGGTCACAAGTACCTGGCAAAAACCCAAATAGTAGCAACTTTCCAAAGCTGAGATTGTGATGTCATAATGCCTCATTCCACCAATGCCTAAGAGCCAACCTTATCAGTGATTATCCTATACTTGACTCGCATAAGAACATAAGAATTGCCATACTGGGACAGATCGAAGGTCCATCCAGCCCAGTATC
Organism: Geotrypetes seraphini; assembly: GCF_902459505.1. Lineage (NCBI taxonomy): Eukaryota > Metazoa > Chordata > Amphibia > Gymnophiona > Dermophiidae > Geotrypetes > Geotrypetes seraphini. The sequence continues at coordinate 46,758,837 of NC_047085.1, forward strand.
CTGTTTCCACAGTGGCCAATCCAGGCTGATGCTGGATCCATTTTTTTTTCTGCTTGACTTTACTATTTGCTAAGCTGTGGACAATATAAATACATACCCAACATACAACATTAGTTATATTTGAAAGAGCAATAAACACTGAAATGCATAATGTATGATGTACCACCATAACATCTACATGTAGGTGAAAAATTGGATATTGAACTATATTGGCTCGTACTGACCATTGTAACTCTATGTTAAAGTCAAGGGTACTATAAAAGTCTGACCTCGGTTCCGGGGAAAATGGCGGAAGCACTGATAAAAGAAAACATCGATGAACATTTTAAAAGAAACGAACTTCTGATAACCAGCCAACATGGTTTCTGCAAGGGGAGATCATGCCTAACGAACTTATTCTTCGAAGGAATTAACAAACAGATGGACAAAGGAGACCCCATAGACATCATATCTAGATTTCCAAAAAGCCTTTGACAAGGTGCCCCATGAACGCCTGCTCCGGAAACTGAAGAACCATGGGGTGGAAGGAGACGTACTTAGATGGGTCAGAAACTGGTTGGCGGGTAGGAAACAGAGGGTAGGAGTGAAGGGCCACTACTCGGACTGGAGGAGGGTCATGAGTGGGGTCCCGCAGGGCTTGGTGCTCGGGCCGCTGCTATTTAATATATTCATAAATGATCTAGAAACAGGGACGAAGTGCAAAATAATAAAATTTGCAGACGACACTAAACTATTTAGTGGAGCTTGGACTAAAGAGGACAGCGAAGAATTGCAAAGGGACTTGAACAAACTAGGGGAATGGTCGATGAGATGGCAGATGAAGTTCAACGTTGAGAAATGTAAAGTATTACATGTGGGAAACAGAAACCCGAGGTACAACTATACGATGGGAGGGATGTTATTAAATGAGAGTACCCAAGAAAGGGACTTGGGGGTAATGGTGGACATGACAATGAAGTCGATGGCACAGTGCGCAGCGGCCGCTAAGAAGGCAAAGAGAATGCTAGGCATAATCAAGAAGGGTATTACAACCAGAATGAAAGAAGTTATCCTGCCATTCTATCGGGCGATGGTGCGTCCGCATCTGGAGTACTCCGTCCAATATTGGTCGCCGTACCTTAAGAAGGACATGGCGTTACTTAAGAGGGTTCAGAGGAGAGCGACACGTCTGATAAAGGGAATGGAAAACCTTTCATATGCTGAGAGATTGGAGAAACTGGGTCTCTTTTCCCTGGAGAAGAGGAGACTTAGAGGGAATATGATAGAGACTTACAAGATCATGAAGGGCATAGAGAGAGTAGAGAGGGACAGATTCTTCGAACTTTCGAATAATAAAAGAACAAGAGGGCATTCAGAAAAGTTGAAAGGGGACAGATTCAAAACGAATGCTAGGAAGTTCTTCTTTACCTAACGTGTGGTGGACACCTGGAATGCGCTTCCAGAGAGCGTAAGAGGGCAGAGTACAGTACTGGGGTTCAAGAAAGGATTGGACAATTTCCTGCTGGAAAAGGGGATAGAGGGGTATGGATAGAGGTCCTGGACCTGTTGGGCCGCGGTGTGAGCGGACTGCTGGGCACGATGGACCTCAGGTCTGACCCAGCAGAGGCATTGCTTATGTTCTTATGTTCTTACCAATCTTTGCAGGACACTGCCATGCGTTTAATATATTTGAGGGGCCTCAGTATACCTACCTCACTAGGAAAGAAAAGAGTTTTAAAAAAATTTTATTTTTCAGTATAGTCCCCTGATAGCTCTATACACTTAATCCACTTTTCCTGCAATGACTTTAACCCCTTTGAAATGAATTCTTCTGTTTGACCTTCAAACCAGGATGTCACAGCTTCCTCAACATCTTCATCACTTGAAAACCTCTGTCCATGGAGAGATTTCTTCAAAACTCTGAACAGGAAATAATCCGAGGGAGTCAGGTCAGGACTGTAGGGTAGATGGTTTAGCTGCTGAAACCCACATTCTCAGATTGCAGCCTGTGATTTTCGTAATATGTGCACCGACACATGATTGTGAAGAAGCAACACGCCTGCTGCAAGTTTTCTTACATTTTTTCCTTCATTAAGTCCCATAAAGTGATCATTTTCTTGGCATAACTCTCCCCGGTTATGGTTGTCTTGTGTGGCATGAACTCCAGAAGCAAAAGCCCTTCATACCAGAAAACATTACTTTGCCTGCAGATTTTTCTGTTTTTAAATTTTTTTTAGATAGGGGGATGACTTGTGCTTCTACTGCATTGACTCCATTTTGGACTCAGGATGTCTGTGATAGACCCAAGTCTTATCTCCAGTTACCAAAAGATGAAAAAATTTACTTGGTCTTCACGGAGCATTTCCAAGTTCTCCTGACCATACTGGAATCTCGTGGCCTTCTGACAAGACATCAGTATTCTTGGAACCCATCTTGCACTAAACTTGAACATGCCCAACTTTTCATGAATTATTTTCCGAACTGTACCTGCCGAGATGGACATTTCTTCAGCTATTAGGAAAACCTTAATTCGTCCATCTGACAAAATTAAATCCTAGACATTCTTTCACATATCTTTGGAAGTTGCTTCCATAGGCCGTCCAATATGAGGGTCATCTTCAATGGACTTTCTACCCCACTTAAACTGCTTGTTCCAAAATTTTACTTTGTAGGATGATGGGCCAGACTTACCATAAACTGCAGTCATGCGTTCATGGATCTCCTTTGGCTTTTTCCCTTCTTAGTGAGCAATTTTATTACTGAACGGTGCTCCAATTCTAGCAGTTTCTTACTTGATTTGCATGAAGACTTTCCTGACATCCTGTCTCTTGGAATGTTAGACTCGCACTGAGCCGCAACTGTGCATGAGTAACCTTGAGACATGTCACAACATGCCCAGACTTGTTTCAACACACTTGCTACTTTCTTTCATAATTCAAGTAGATAAATTATTGAATGCCTCTTGTAGATGATCAAAATTTGACAGAATTACCTGACTATTTTTAAAAGTACACTAGCTGCCAGTTAGAACTTGCTTAATTCTTTTACCCTCACATTTCTAATCACTCATGAAGGCGCCCCAGTATATATGTGTGATTTAATTAAGGAATTTTGACATTAATAATTGATTGTATTTGTATTATCTAGGTATGAGGAAGGTGGTCTACAAATTGAGCTAGTCTGAGTCCTTTTTACATCAAGCCACCCTCGTATTTGTGAAATTCTCTGCCATTTACTTTAATGACTCTGACATGTTATTACGCCTATTTTGAAGCAGTTTCATTGACTTTCTATATAGCAAAGGGTGCAATATAAAGTACTGTCAATAATCCAGTGAGTGCTATATGATAAAGCACCTGGGTGTTTTCAAGATTTTGTTGGAGATATACCGTCCAAGAAAAGTATTGAGATCTGGAAATGCTATGAGATAATTCACTGAGAGAGGAATATATTGCATGCAAGAGTTAGAGATTCAGTTTTCTCTGTTGCAGGTGTGACCTTGTGGAACAAATTGCCAGGTCAGTTACGATTGTGTGGATCTAGAGAGATCTTTAAAAAGTTTTTGAAAACTCAATTATTTGTTGCTACGTTTATGTGAAAAGTCTTTGTAGGACGACTGTTAGCTATAGAGGAGCAGTGAGACGAGTAAAGATTAGCGGAATTAACGCTTTAATAATGGTATTACACGGATAAGCGTAATTTATTCGGCAATGTGGAGAGTAGTAGCTTTTGATAGATATAAGATGTATTGTCTTTTAAATAATTTTGTATGTTGATTGTAAACTGCTTAGTTTTGTAAGAGGTATATACATTTTTTTAAATAAATAAATAAAAGTTCAGGAAATCATTGAAAACTTATTTTTATAAGATGTTTGTGACAGAAGATTAAAGTGATGATTATATTCCAAAGCTGTACTGTCTGGTGAAATTTTTAAATATCATACCTAGGAATACCAAGCTTCTTAACGATGTACACCAATGCAGAACTCCCAATGGGCTTCTGCAGGGGATATAAGAACTTATTGGATTGTACTGAAGCTTCAAAGCATCACTAAGAGCTGTTTATTCCAGATTTTTGCACCCCCACTGTGTTTAACGATTAACTTACCATCGAAAACATTGCATAGCTTTCAAAATGTATCGGGGTAAAAGAATGTGTTTATAAGTTAATTGGTATTGCAAGTGATGTCTTTATGATACCTCTTACCTTACAAAGATTTGCAGGATCGATGCTTGTTTTAAAGCCCATCGTGATTGCTCTGTAATCCTATGCCCCTGCCTATATAAAATGCCATTGGACATCACTTTAAAGTGCCATTAACTTATTGCTAGCATCAGCTATGAGTTGTGCTCTGAAAAAATGGATTTATGTCTCGCCATGGACAAGATCCATTGCCGTTGCTCTGTGCCAGCTGGACGCATAATACGAGGGGACCTCAGCTGTTTGTTTTTTGCTTCTGCTGTAGAATGCAAGAAAGGCAGCTTTTGTAACCGAGCAACATGTTAATTTCTGTGTTTTTGTTTGCCTTCTTTTTCATGGAGAATAAAGCTGAAGAACTCAACAAACGTCTCGTCCTGAAAGGAGCAGAAGGTAAGGAGAATTATTTTATTGTGGAGGGGTTTTTTTTTGGGGGGGAGGAAGAAATGCATAAGAAAGATGCTCAACTTTTACAAAAAATGTATTTGATAATTGGTCCATTGATCAAATGTGCACATGACATGATGATGTCAGAGCTAAAGATTATTGTTGGAAAAATCCACATTGGAACTATGCCAGATAATTTGAGCAAGTAAACCCTAAGCTCAGACCATCCAATTTATATATTAAGGGTTTAAATATACATAAGCCATCCTGTTCGGCTTGCTACTCATTGACAAAAGACCTAGAACCTTTTTTTAAGATAGAAATTTTTGATGACTACCTGGTAAGATGTTTTACGATTAGAAAAAAATAAAATAAGCCAAGTAATAGTTTAGTTTTAAATGGTATAGAATTTTTTAAAATAAAAAATTATAATTTTCTTCCAGACCTTATACCTTTTAGCTGTGTTGGTTTACAATGTCACTGTATGATTGGGATATACTGAGACTGTGCTGATATCATAGATTTGTCAATTTCATGCTCGAAATTCCATTTGGTTTTTATCCCTACATACTTCTGTTTCTGCATTGTTTATTTTCTTTGGGCTCCTTTTACTAAGGTGCATTAGGGCCTTAACGCACGGAATAGCGCACACTAAATTGCTGCACGCGCTAGACCTTAACGGCAGCATTATTATAGAAGTGTACGGCATGGTGTAGCGTGCGGTAGTTTCATGCTTGTGCTAAAAACGTTAGCGCACCTTAGTAAAAGGAGCCCTTAGTGTCACTCCTTTCTATTCACCAAGTTCATGATTATTGTACTATTCTAAAGTTCAACTTATTCATCATTTTGGGGACAAGATGAACTGTAAAAACGGTAATTTATAACAAAAGAATCTAGGCATGCATCTGCAATGTCTGTTGAGGCCAATGTTAAGGTTGCTGACATCCCCATGTAACTTGTAAATTGGTGCCCTTCTTCCTCTGTTTCTTTATTTCTCTCTTTTACTCCCTAAGTGCAGCATTTCCCTGTTTCCCTTCCCTTTCCTGTCCAGTATTATGCCTTATATCTTCTCTCCCCTCCCTCTCACCCACCTATCCAACATCACACACACTCTCTCTCCCCTCCCTCTATGTCTAACATTTCCCCTCAAACCTTCTTATATCTCTCCCTTCAGCTATTGTGATTGCTTCCACTCATGCCCTGTCTCCAGACCCGTCTGTAACCAAAGTACAAATATGCACAGGAGAACCTTCCAGCCCAGGTGCTCGCCATTTGAGGTTTAGGAAATTAGCCAAACCTTTTTTAAACTCCACTAAGCTAACTGATTTCACTACCCCTTGCAGTAATCACTAAATCATGTACACATACAATCAGAGCAGATACAGCAGCCAATTACTAGCTAACCAAGAAAAGGTAAAAATTTGGAAGTTTTGAAGCTTTATATTTGTTTGTTGACATTTGATATACCACCCTCTCTTGAAGACGCTCAGGGCAGTTTGCAGAGCAGAGTGGACATCGCAACAGAAACCAAAATAACCCCAAGCGATATCATTTAACAATTTAGCATCAAACTACAGTCCCTCTGTATGTGTCCCTCAATACGGTTTACAAATTGCATGAAAAGTCCTCTACTTCTCTTTTAAACTCTCCAAGGGCCATTAGAAACTCATAGATTTTCTTAAGTATTTTCTTTGAATTGAATAGCAAACTTCTCAATTATTGGTAAAGTTTAATGACTATTCTGGCATGGCCACACATTCTTAGAAAATTTAAAGGACTGGCATTTTCTTAGGTCCCAAAGGAAAAATTTAACTGTACTTTAATTTTGAGGCTTTTTATTACATCCACAGATTTGATGGTGTTGATATGTTGACCGAGTTATTTCTGTTGTTTGGTGAAATTCCTTCCTTCATGCCCAGATGAGCTTTTGTATAGGAATTTTTCTCTTTTCAAAATGCTTTGGTCACTATAAAATTTACATGCTGGCTACAGTGTTTATTCTCCATCAGTAAATATACTTATTATACATGTAGAGCAGCATTTCAGAAAGAACATACAAATAATCAAAGCTCTACTAGTGTGTTAGAAAAGAATCTGGTGTTGCAGGATTCTAAAATATATTGAGGAATGGACTTTGATGCATTGGTTATATGGGAAGAGTGCATTTTATAACCATAAATATCTAAATTATCAACGGAGTCAACATGACAACATAAACATGTATACAGAGAGCATGTATGTTTGTCAGCCATTTTAGAAAAATTTCCCCAATCTGACATAGGCAACCTAATTAGTTGAGAGGTTTGCTTCATGAGCGATTTGACCTGGGATACTTGATCTCAAATATTGTAGCTACCGTAGGCAGCAGAACAGAACGGGCCTGCAGGGCCACAGCCCAAACAACCTTTTGCCCAAAGTTTAGAACCAAGAGTCCTGAATACTTGTGATTTTCATTTAAACTAGAAAGAAGGCCTATTTTCTTTCATGCTGTAATTTGTTGCTCTTTTTGGCTACCACTCCCTCGTAAGGCTTCATGGAAAGGTCAATTGGATAGTTAATAATAGGGGCAGCAGAATGCCTTTGTTTGTTCCCAATAACTACATGAACAGTCCTTTCCTTCATCTCTGAAGGAGACCAAGGAAATAATTACCAGACACAAAAGTGTAGTTTAAACATCAAGACCTTGAGAGTTCTTGACATTCTACTAACTGGTAGAATACCAACCAAGAATCTCACTGAATTACTAGTGAATGGCCATTTTTATTGGATTTATGACATCACTTAATTCATTAGTAAACATACATAGTTAGTACATCTTCCAATTGAATTACAATTGCTTCATTAAAGTCCAATGATAAATTGCATACTCCAGCAATGTTCTTTTGGTTAGTTTTGATCACATGATTTTTTTCCAATTTTATTTCATTAGTAATTTTCCGTAGCAAAAATAATGACTTAGTTATCACATGCTATTTATTTTCGCCCCTGTAAGCATTAGAGGGGGTGTTCTATTTCAGTGCATTGCTCAGCTTGTAGCAACGTGTCCATTTAGGGCACACTGACCTTAGGCACGTCCTCTATTCTGTTAATGGAACAGGATGTAACTGGGTCAAACATCTAACCACAAACAATATTCTTTTTACTGTACTTCTGAAGCATTTCTATATATTCTTCAGCTTCATCTTATATATATATATATATATATATATATATATATATATATATATATATATATATATTGGTATCTTTTCAGATTTCCCAGGCAAGGGATGTCTTATACACATTGAATTATGGGTCTCTCTTATATCTTGCTTAATGCAATTATTGTCATTACCTTTCTGTTTGGGGGTCCAAGCTCTGTTCCCAGTTCCACCATGCTCCACCCCATCTCCCCTTTCCTACCATCCCATAGTCGCACCCCCCCCCCCCCAGTATCCTTCCTTACTTCTGAAATGCCCAATATGGTACCCAGCATTTTACTCCTCCCCTCCTCCATAGTCTCCAGTACTTCTCTCTCTTCCTAACCCTCACAATGGTCTCCAGCACTTCTCTCCAGCTCCCAGCCCCGCATTATGAGTTTAGTGCCATACCTCCCTCCTCTGGGGTGGCAATACTCCAACTGGCATTGTACCAAAAGGATAAAGACAGTTCCAAGGCAGAGCCTGCAGCCTCGAGGATGAATGGACTGGCCCCATGATGACACTATCTTTGTTTTGCTGGTTCTACTGAAAAACAGTAGCGGTGACAAAGGCAGCAACAGTGGGGGTATGGAGAGAGTGGGGAAAATTTGTGGGGTGCCATGGTACCTGGGCTCCCCCATTCCAATGTTTATGGCAGGGGTGTTAAATGTTGGTCCTCGAGGGCCGCAATCCAGTCAGGTTTTCAGGATTTCTCCAATGAATATACATGAGATCCATTTGCATGCACTGCTTTCATTGTATCCTAATAGATCTCATGCATATTCATTGGGGAAATCCTGAAAACCCAACTGGATTGTGGCCCTCGAGGACCGACATTTTACATCCCTGGTGTAGGGTTTATAATGGAAAGCAATGAAACAACAAAAAAAAATGGCCTTTCTATTAAGTTGCTGTGGATGTTAATGTGACGGTTAAGTTATGCCACGCTGTAAGCTCATCCTAAGAAGAGTTGCTGTTGCGCACTAAAATGGAAGAGGTGTGGAATGGGTGGGGCCTATATCTTTTAACTCTTTACTTGGCAGATAACACGGCTCTCTGGAAACTGCTGGGAATCCCCCTTCCCCCAAGTCAACACAGATGTTGCTGTTATTGGACATTAATTTGGGCAACTGACACGTAATAATTGCAAAATCTTACTGTGCATTAGTAAATAAGACCCTTAGATTTTGCTTTTCAACTTGAAGAATGTTCTTTTTTTTTAGCTATTTATTTGTTCAGTTCTTTTGATGAACACTGGGATGTTAGCAGCTGTTAAGACTGCCACTTGTGCATTGAGCGGTTCCTCAATGAATGTTTATGCCGTTACAAGACGCTGTTTGATAAATCACAATGCTAGTCTTTGCTCAGCCATTTTCCAAATTTGGTTACAATTGTGGCTAGTGTATTTTGTACAATAGCCAGCTAGATTGTGATTTCTTAAATGATAGCAAGCGACCGTAAAATGAAAGACCTTCAGAAGTTAATTTTGAAAGTCATTTCTATGAGTAAAACTGTACTTTACACAAAGGAAATAAACTTATGGGGAAGTTACCTACCCTGTGTAGGTGGTACAACATATGCAAACTGTACCTACCACTTGATGGTGGTATTCCCTGGGGAGATATTGGGGGAGAGACTGTTTCAAAAGCATGAACAGATACACATAATAGACTATAAAAATTTTAGATTTTCTGTGGAATAAATGAGAATCTTTGAGCCTCAGTCACAACGTTCTGAAATATCCCTGTCTGTGTGCTTTCATCATGAATGTGTCCCAGTTGCCAGCCATTCACTGCCTGGAAGATATTGGGCCGAATATTCAGAGCTATTTAGAAAGCCAGGAATGGGTTCCGGCTGTTAAAATAGCACATAGCCAGCTATCCGCCGATGTTCAGCCATCTATTTCCCACTGAATATCACAGTGTCTGTATTGGCTGGTGACTGGCTATGTTCTGCGACACAGCCGGTCACCGCAAATATTAATCGGCTCCCTTGCTAAGTTCAGTAGCCAAAGAGAACTGGTATATCTTTGGCCATTGAGACTTAGCTGGCTAGCTGCTGAATATTGGCGCTGAAGAGCGTTGCAGGAGCCCCTGGTCAGGGATTTACCCCAGAATTTGTGAATTTGCTTTGGGACACTTATTTAAATTGTCGATTCTCCTGTAGCTGATGAGGGAGCAATGGTGGCCCCGCAAGGGGACTTGACATCTCCAAGTGCACTCTCTGGCAAGAGATTCCTGAGCAGGAACCAGAGGACCAGTCAAAGATTGGGGGGGAGAGGGGGAATGGAAGTTACTGTCCCAGAGTGAACCGTTTCTCCTGGGGGAAGCGGGGTCTCGCACAGAAAATTGCCAGCCAAAAATAGACTAGAAATTCAAGGCTGGTGGCCGAATACAGCACCGGCATTGAATTTCCAGTATCCCCGTGGACAGCAGGAGATCGTTGATGATCTCATCACAATCTGAATATGAGCCTGATTCTTTATCCAAGTGCGATATTGTAATTTGCCCTTTTTACGTTGCTACCATTCTGCATAGATGAGCAAACACACACACACATATGCTTCAACCAGCACTAATCGCGCACCCCTAATCCCTGCTCTTTCAACTGCTCCCCTCCATCTTTCCCAACTGTGCTTACAGTCGGTTTTATTGTCAAATTTATTATCCTTAGTGGGCTAGTAAGCTGCATATTTTTTATACCAAGGATCAAATGGAATTCTTTTTCATACCTCAGAGAGGTCCACAGATAGGGAACTGATAAATATATAGGGTCATGTGAACAACTGCATATCAACACATCAAATCGTCAGTTATATGGTCCTCAGTAATATACAGCTCAACATGAGTTTTTGTTGGTGAGTTGTAAGCTTGAAACCCCAGAAGGGTAAATTAAGTATAATACATGACTGGACCTAATTGTGTGAAGTGCTCCCAATCGGAAAGTAGACTTTATTCTGGGGTATAACGCAAACAAATCAAAAGGAGATCCTATCCCCAAGTGCGGTGAAAGCCTGCAAAATGCGGGTCTAAACATCAATGTCCGTGATAATAACTTCACAATATATCAAGTTTTCAAAATTATAATAGAGTACTTATCTCCAATAGCATCAATGTCCTTGGTAACGACAGCTGTTTCACTTCTGAAGACAGTGCTAGGTGTTCAGCTCTACAGAGCTCCGTTGCGGAGGCTCACAGCCCCCTTCTTCAGGAGCAATACACTGGACAAAAGAGATTTGGACGGCAGGAGAGCCAGACATGTAGGGCTCCTTTTACGAAGGTGCGCTGGCGTTTTTAGCGCACGCACCAGATTAGCGTGCGCTAGCCGAAAAACTACTGCCTGCTCAAGAGGAGGTGGTAACGGCTAGCGCGCGACATTTAAGCGCGAGCTATTCCATGCGTTAAGGCCCTAACACACCTTTGTAAAAGGAGCCCTTAGTGTTCATCGTATTTTAAAGTTTTTGACTACAGTTTTCAATATGTATCTGTCATCCAAGCCTATTAAAACGTGTAGTTTAATCTGTTGTCATACTAAAAAGGACAGTCTTCATCTAAAAATTTGCGGCCATTATTTACTGAACTTCTCTGTATGGGTCTGATGCTCACATTTTCCTTGTAAATTAATTTTCACCTTGTGTTTTAGGATGTTACTAAACTGTGTCAATACTTTGCTTTTCTTTAGCAAGCTTCATATCGCACAAAACTTAATAAAAATCACTTTATAAACAACGTAATCTTCATTATTGCTAACAGCTTCTTTCACAATATGCTACAAATCAAAGTTATAGTACAACTAGATTAGTGATATGATCGTAAAGAAAAAGGCTGTGATGGAAGTGGTGGGTGTGTTTAGTCGGCCGTTGGTAATTGGTTCTCTAAATCAGTGATTCCCAACCCTGTCCTGGAGGAACACCAGGCCAATCGGGTTTTCAGGCTAGCCCTAATGAATATGCATGAGAGAGATTTGCATATGATGGAAGTGATAGGCATGCAAATTTGCTTCATGCATATTCATTAGGGCTAGCCTGAAAACCCAATTGGCCTGGTGTTCCTCCAGGACAGGGTTGGGAACCACTGCTCTAAATGGTGTTCAATGAATGGACAAGCATGAAAACGAGAGCCTGTGTGAGGGCAATTGAACAGGAGAGTGCTGTTGAAATGGCTAACTGGTGTGCAGAAAATGGTGTTGATGAATGTGAAGGAGTAGATAAGGCCATCAGGCTCATTGATTCAGGCCTACTTGACTTATTGAATGAGGAAAAGCTGTGAAATGTATTGGATAAAGTTGGGGAGAAAAGCAGAGTGAGATCTGATCAAGAGTAACTAGTGTCAGAGTTACATGTTAACACCAACCTTTACACCTAAATAATAGCTAAAAAGAAGAGTAGACAGAAGGAATAGGGTTATAAGACTTCAGGGAAAATCCAGACATGCCCTCTTTTTAGTGGACACATGCATCTGCGCATGCTTGGAGGCCCTCCACATGCGGCCTGCAGGTCGGGGAACAAAGACGAGGCTTTGTGGGGGGGCGGGGCTGGAGGTGGAACAGGGTGGGACCACGTTTCTGGGTTTCTATGGTGGAAAATCTGGTAACCCTAAGAAGGACTGAAGATGTAAAGCACAGCTTTCCTTCTCTGGACTTCTTGCCCTCTTTGCTGTTAATAGTATACGTATATCATGGTTTAGTTTCCTTGTAACTGTATCATAGTTTTTCATAGGAATTAATCTGTGGCTGGGGGAGAAGTAATAAAATTATTGCACTAGCATTTAAACTGTTTAAACCGATTGGTGTATGTCCTGATCTCACAATGTATACTATGTCTGAGGCTGACTTCTCTCAGTCTCGGGAGCTACTTATTAATAGGGATGTATTTCTTCAGGATCTGGGACTCCCCAGGGTCAGATTGCATTGGTGCACTTGTAGTTCTAAGATATGAGCTAAGACAGTCAAAATAGAGAGGGAGTCAAAGTAGAAAACAACCAAGAAGCACAAGGGGCCTTCAAGTTCTGAGCAGTCAAACTTCCATTTATTGAAGGACCCGACACGATATCTGCCTATGTCAGGCAGCCTACATAAAAACACAGACTTGGAAATCATATCAATGAACAGGTACAATATAAAATAAAAATGTATAAACAACTTAATCGAAACACAGTAATAATCATAATGGTGTTTTACAATTAAAAAGCGTGATGTGATAAAAACATGCTATGACTTCATATATTATAAATAAACTAATAAATGATAAATGAATTAGTAGAAATATGCTGTGTACAATGTTGGAATGTGATTGAATAAATGAATAAAAAATGACTTCATTTTACATGGCTCATTTTCATTCTATTCAAGCCTCATTTTCATCTTACTTCATCATCACCAAGCCTCAATTTCATCTCATTCAAGCCTAATTTTTAATTTACTTCATTTACCATGCCTCATTTTCATTCAATACAAGCCTCTCTTTCAATTTACTTCAAGACTCATTTTCATTTTGATTTTGGTATATAACAAGTAGCGCTATAAAAATAATTAATAGTAGCTGTTTGGCTTTCAGCTGTTTTGCATTAGCTGTTAATATGCAGATGTAACTTCACTCTTGCTATAACTTGGATACTGATTGTTGAGAGTGAATATTTGGTAAGCTGCTATTTTTAAGATTTCTTTAGTGATTGTAAGCATACATTCGTCTCCTTCCTGTGGTGTTCTTGTTTTTTGAAACTTGTATACGCTTTCATTTTGTTTAAATTGTGCAAGTGTGTTAACAATTGGCAATCCATCCCTACTTTCAGGATATCTGTGAATGCTTTTATAGTTTGATATCTAATTTTCCAAACAAGATGTTTTTTAAAAGAAACTATTTTTATATCTAAACATAGTTGAGAATTGATTTTAATTTGTTTATTCATAATAGAATGCCTGGAGAAAAAATTTTATGGTCACATCCTTTTGAAATTAGTTTTCCTGTATACTTGGTTGTTTTTTTGTTTTTTTAGTTCTTGTCACAACCATTGGTTCCTCAATTTACATACATTTTTTTAGGTGTTATCTGTTTGGCTATCTTTCCATTGTTCTTTGTATGGATTACATTGAATGGTAAGGAAGATTTTAATACTCATATGAAATCACATTTTTTAAAATATACAGTACTGCAATAATGCTTTTATAGTTTTTTGGTTTTTTATTTATTTCATCACATTCCAACAATGCACGCATAGCATGTTTCTACTGATTCATTTATACGTTGATTATTTATAATATATGCATTCATAGCATGTTTTTATCACTTCATGCTTTTAATTGAAAATCACCATTATGATTATTAATGTTTCGATTAAGTTGTTTATACATTTTTATTTTATATTGTACCTGTCCATTGATATGATTTACATGTATGTGTTTGTATGTAGAGCCCTGACGGAGGCGGATATGCCGAAACATGGACCATGCCAGGTTCTTCAATAAATGGAAGTTTGGCTGCTCAGAACTTGTGCTTCTTTTTTGCGCTTCTAAGATATGAGCTACGATATAGTTTTTGGGTGCTGAGCAGGATTTTCTGAGGAATCCTGCCCTATAGTTGTTTTGAGGGTCTTGGCAACAATTACTTCATTTTTCTATTGCGTCATTTCCAGAGCAACATCCAGTTCAGTCTTTGTACATGAAGCAGTGACAGCTGTGTTCCTCTTCTACTCTGAGTCTCTCTAACTTTTGTTTGTCTAGATGAAAAAAAATATCCAAAAATCTTTTCCAAAGGAGAATAGCATTAAACCAAACAAATGGATAAATGTAAGACTCTTCAAATTATGCTACATACAGCATAGCTAGTGAAGGAGCTAGGGAAGCACCCATGGCTATCCCTTGGATCTGTTTAATGTATTCCCCATAAAATAAAAAAATAATTTCTATTTATAAATCAGTAGGCCAATTGCATCAAAAAGGCTGTAGAAATCTGTTGTTCCTTTGGTCGTTGATTCAATATTCTTTCAATCAGTGCTAAAGCAGAAGGTTGTAGAATCATGATAAATAAAGAGGTTATATCCATGGTCATCAATATAGCTTCCACTGGCAGTTGGACTGTCTCCAAAATATTCAACAAATAAGCATGCACTCTAACAGTGGTGATACTTATTTCAGATTAGTTTGCATGCACCATCTTTTGCATTCTTAATGACCTTTATGTATGCTTAGAGGCACCGGAATATTGGGAGATAGGCTCCTTTTATCAAGCAGCGGTAGAGCTTTTATCCTAGGACAAACAGACAGTATATTCTCACGTGGATGATGTCATCCATGGAGCTTAGTATGTATAGTGCAAAAGTGTACTTTAACATTTTTTAAGCCTTGAGACTTCCCGTACCGCACATGTGCTGGTACCTTCCCACCCGACGTTGGCTCGTGGGACCATCAGTTCTGAGTTTTCCACAGAGCTGAGAAGCTGTTCTTTTGGAGTCGGTCCTAAAGTGTATCAAATTTATTTTGTTGTTGTTTTGTTTTTGTGCCTTCCTAGTATTTTTGTCATCTTTTTGCTTTCTTTTCATTTTTCTACTTTCCTGGTGTAAATTTTTTTTTATTTTTTTCAAATATTTGGTTTTGGGCCTTCTGGCCTAACCAAGCCTGTTTTCAGACTGGGAGCATCAACCCTTTTTCTGATATGAACTTACTTGACCTCCCTGGACCATTGAGTCCTTCAGTATTGCATTGGTGGTCTTTCCTTCTGTGTCCAAGCCTTCTGTTCCAAATATTTCCTGATATCGAAGAAGACCAGAGGTGTCCGTCCAATTCTAGACCACCTAAAAGCAATCTATCTTGCAGGTCGCTCAATTTGAATGTGCTTCCCCCTACAATCACAAACTTCCGGTCTTCTGTTCAGAATCTAGAGTCCAATGTCTTACTCCTTGACTAGCTTCACAGATTTCTGTATGCATTTCCACCAGTCCCTCTAATTGGAAAGACTCTATTCAAACTACACCAAGAGCTAGCCACCATAATACTCATAGCATCTCAGTGGCCATGATAACAATGGTTCCTTCTCCTTCTTCAACTTGGTGCACAGGAACCCAACAAACTAAAATGTTTCAAACACTACTGACTTACCGGTAGAACAAAAGATATCTTCTCCATTCTAGTCTATGCTCATTAGCTCTCATAGCACTCATCTCTCTCCCAGACAGTGTATACTTTCACTTTGTACAAGTTTCAGCTGTTTTTGAAGCCTCAAGAAAGACTTCTATACAAAGCTGTTACTGTTTTAAGTGAACTTTCTTTACTGTTTGATGCAATCTTCACTCACTAGATCCAATCGCTTCTCCTTTCACATTGGTCCTGAACTACCTTTTATAGCTCTCTAACTCTAGCCTCAAGCTACTTCTATCAGAGTTCATTTCAGCACTATTACAGATTTTTCATGCACTTCTGGGGTTGCCATTCAACAAATTACATACAATTGGAAAAATTGGAGTAGATTAAACTATAATTTCTGGTGGAATTCCTTGTGTCATGTTTATAAAAAGGAGAGATTTATCGCAATTAAGTGGGGATGTTTCAGGAAATTTCAAGATGTGTTGGAGCCATTAACAAAGTATTGTACTGATTAGATGACACTTTTTTTCCCCCTTAAATTTACAAGTTCAATTGTGAGGGGAGGGGGGGGGTAATTTTATTGTTACATATTGTTTAAGGTATTGATAATATGATAGGGAAGGGTGGGAGATAAGAGCATATCATTTGTATCATTGATGATTATTAAGTGATATATTTATTGTTTATTTGTTTGGACATATTATTACACTTATTGTAAGTTTGAAAACGAATAAAGAATTATAAAAAAAAAAAAAGTAACTGGTTTCCGTGCATACTTTAGTTTCTAGATTCATGTTCCATACTAAGCTACAAATCAAGTCTACTCCAGTTGCTTGAGATCTTAATGTTATACTTTCCACTCTAATGAAGCCTCCCTTTGAACCACTGGTGACATCGTCTCTCAAACATCTCATGTGGACAGTAGTATTCCTCATCTGCATTACATCGGCACAAAGAGTCAGTGAAATTCAAGCACTGGTGCCAGATCCACCTTTTACCATGACAGAGTGCTTCTTCGTACACACCTGAAGTTCTTCCAAAAGTAGTTTTGGAATTTCATCTCAACCAGTCTGTAGTTTTCCCTTTTTTTTTCCTTCCCATAACCACATTCTTCCCCTGGTGAAGCAGCACTCCACATACTGGACTGTAAACATGCTCTTGCTTACTACTTGGATTGGACTAAGCATCACAGAACTTCTACCCAAATGTACCTGTCATTTGATCCAAAGAGACTTGACACTTCTGTTACCAAGAGAACTATCTCTACGTGACTGGTGGACTGTATCTGTTTTTGCTATTCTCGGGCTGGGCTGACCCTGGACAGTCATGTCACTGCACATAAAGTTCAAGCTATGGTGACTTCTGTAGCTCATCTGTGTTTCACCCCCATTGAGGACATCTGTAAAGCAGCTATATGGTACTCGATTCATAAAGTCACATCCCATTACTATTTGGAGAATCATTCCAGATGGGATAGTCCTTTTGGCCAAGCAGTTCTACAGAATTTATTCTCTACTTAAATGTCAACTTCCGTCCAACCCAGGTCCTGATAGCTAGGGTAATATGCTGCATACTTGTCCCAGGATAGCAGGTGTTATCCGAGGAGAACAGGTAGACATTTTCACAACCATCCCACCTTCCTTAGATGGCTTCTTAGGTCTTTTTTTTCACTGAACCGATGGTCCCATGAGCCAACGTCAGACAAGAAGGCACCAGAGGATGCGCAGTATGGGCAGTGTCGAGGTTTTAAAAAATTTAAAGTGAAAATACACTTTTACATCGTCCATACTGAGCTCTGTGGTTAACATTGCCCACATGTGAGAATACCTGACTGCTGTCCTTGGATAACATCTGTGATTTTTACTGCAAAGCAGCGAGATACATGCTTCGATGCTCATAGGAATTGAAAGAGTGTCAGATCATTTACTTTGCCGACCTGCAATAAAAAATCTCTACCGCTGCTTGATGAAAGGAGCCCATTGACTTTTGTAAGCTCATTTCTGTTTTATGCTTTGATGATATTGAAAGGTTTTGGGTTTGTTTTTGTTTTTTTTTAAATACCCTCACAAGTTAGTTTAAACTATTGAAACACTGTCTGTTACCATTTTTTTGGACTTCTGGCCTATGTCTTCTTGAAGGTCTCATTCTGTTAGGCTCTTCTGAGTGTTAGATGTATTAGAAAATTATTATACTTCTAACTTCTGCTGATAACTTTCATGACTAAACTGTAGTTATGTATGTAATCATGTTATGTGGAAGCTACCATCAATCTCCACTCTGGAAATGTTGAATGTTTTTCTCTACCTTTTGACAGAGCCTGTTCAAGTTAGAACATTGTTTATTGTTTATTCAGTTTTTTGATTGAACGCTTTTTCGATACTACAAAGCGTTGTACAAGGTATAAAATAACATTTAAACAAAAATATAACAATTAAAACATACTTTTCTATGAAAACTGCAAGACTGACAACAATACATACTAGGTAAATATGGACCAACAGGCACCATGGACACAAATAGGGAAGGGGGGGGGGGGGAAATACAATTGATGTAGAAAATGAGGAACATTTAAGGTAAACACAAAAGGGACTGGGAATAAATGTAAAAAAGAACAAATATAGGTTAATCTCTAAAATACAATAGTTCAGTTAAAAGCATCTTTAAAAAGAAAGCACTTTAAGTTGCTTTTAAAATTTTTTAAGTTTTTTTCCATTTTTAGGTATAAAGGAAGAGCATTCCAGATCATAGGGGCTGTCACAGAAAAAGTGGAGGTGCGACGTGTGCCAATAATTTTTAAAGAAGGAATGTTAAGATTGTATTGAGAAATAGATCTTAAAGATCTCGGAGGGTCGTATGAATAGCCATACTGGGTCAGACCAATGGTCCATCAAGTTCAGTAGTCCGTTCGCACGATGGCCAATCCAGGTCATTAATACCTGGCAAAAACCCAAAGAGTAGCAATATTCCATGCTTTCCCCCATGTCTTTCTCAATAACAGACTATGGACTTTTTCTCCAGGAACTTGTCCAAACCTTTCTTAAAACCAGTTACGCTATCCGCTCTTAGCACATCCTCTGGCAACGCGTTTCAGAGCTTAACTATTCTCTGAGTGAAAAAAATATTTCCTCCTATTGGTTTTAAAATTATTTCTCTGTAACTTCATCAAGTGTCCCCTAGTCTTTGTAATTTCTCCTGCTCTGTTTGATAATTTCCCCATGCCTTATAGGTATATTTACAGATTCTTTTGGACTTAACTTCATGCTGTCTCCAAATACTGAATTCAGATGATTAATTAATTTGCTATACCACCCTTCTAGTAAACAATTAGAATGGCTTACAAAATTGACCAGAAATTCCAATCATAAATTTAATCCCAAAGTACTCCAATAATAAACACAACAAAATAAAAATGACATAATATTTATCTTTTGGCTCAGTTTGTATATCCACTGTAATTGAACAGTTGTCATATTTTATGGAGATAAAAACAATTTTACTTAGTTGTCAGTAAGGATATAGGCACCATCATAGTGTAGAATCGCTTTTGTTGTCTATAATAATTTGGTCTTTTTTTTTTTTTTTTTTACTACTATTATACTGTAACAAAATTGTAAGTTTTATGTTGAATTATGTCTGCGTACACTGCCTTGGGTGAATATCTTCATAAAGGCAGTTAATAAATCCCAATAAATAAATAAGTGATCATGGGTGATCAAGGCTATGATACTCTTTGGATTCAGCTAGATTTGGGTGTGCTTTGATACTGTATCTTATCTGAAGTTGCTAGATTTGTTGCAAAATATTGGACTTAGAGTCTACTGTTTTGGATTGGTTCTGAATCAACAAATAATTCCTCAGACAGTTCTTGCTAGAGTACCTCAGGGTAGAGAACTACATTGGGACAAATTTGTCCCTGTCCCCCTCAGGACGCAGGAACTCCATTTCCCCATCCCGGCTCCTTGAGTTTTGTCCCTGTCCCATTCCTGTAAGCTCTGCCTTAACCGCACAAGCCTCGAACACATGATTTTAAAGTGTTTGAGGCTTGTGCAGATGAGGACGGAGCTTAGGCGTTGGTGGAATGAGGCATTATGACATCACAATCTGAGCTCTAGAATGCTGCTACTTAGGATTTTAAAGTGTTTGAGGCTTGTGCAGATGAGGACAGAGCTTAGGCGTTGGTGGAATGAGGCATTATGACATCACAATCTGAGCTCTAGAATGTTGCTGCATATGATTTTAAAGTGTTTGAAGCTTTTTCAGATGAGGACGGAGCTTGCAGGAATGGGACAGGAAAGAACTCGCCAGGATGGGACAGGAAAATGAGTTCCCGCTGGGACAGGAAAATATTTCTGTGTCATTCTCTACCTCAGGGTTCAATACTGTCGCCGACATTTTTCAATATATACCTTGCACCTTTGGCTAAACTTCTTGACAGTTGGAAATTTATTTTCCATTCCTTTGCAGATGACATTTTATGAGGGACAACCAATCTCATATAATACCTGATCTTAATTGAAAATTGACTCTGCTTGGCAAATACTTGAATGACCATGATTTAATTTTAAATGCAGAAAAATCTTGTGCCATGTTGATAGCTCATAAATCTAGATCTTTGGAGATGATAAGAAGGGTGCAAGGAAAGTTTCTTCATGTTAGGGAAGAAATTATTACTCTGGGGTTTTATGTTTATAGCTCAGTGAAATTCAGTAAGAATGTTGGCAGTGTTGTTAGATCATGTTTGCAATTGTTATTTGCAGTTAAAAACATTTCTGAATGGATCCAATTTAGTTAAAATAGTTCATACGCCTGTAACAAGAAGAATGGATTAATGTAATTCATTTTAAAAGACTCCACCTGGTTCAAAATAGAGCCATGATGGCAGATAAAGGCCAAGTGGCCCATCCAGTCTGCCCATCCACATCATCCACTATCGCTTCCTCTCCCTATTAGCTAAGGCTCTTTAAACCTTCATTGTGATGTCATAGAACTTTATGGTTATAGAAACATGTTGGCAGATAAAGGCCAAATGGCCCATCTAGTCTGCCCATCCGCAGTAACCATTATCTTTTTCTCTCTCTGAGAGATCCCACGTGCCTATCCGAGGCATGTTACTCTTTATCATAAAAGAGTTGCATCGATTATTGTGTTTAATCTTTAAGGCTTTTTGCCTGGGTGTTCCGAAATACCTTTCAGAAAATATGTGTAAAGAAATTTATCCATGCCGTTATTGTGATCTTTTCAGTTTACAGTTTATTATCCGCCTTTAACATTACAACCTTGCATACATAATAAATATACAATACAACATAAAAATGTTTACAATACAGAAAAATAGCTCAAATTATCCTCTATTATAATGAAAGGTGAATAGTCATATTTCATCTTACATTGTTAAGGGGCTCATTTTCAAAAGAGAAAAATATCCAAAAGGCGGCATTAAGTGGCAGATGAACATTTTTTTTTCCCCCCAACATGTCCAAATCGCTATTTTCAAAACCCAGTTTTTAAGGAGGTTTTCTGTGCAATTTGTTTAAAGGGGGCATTTTGGAGGTGGGACTAGGGTGGGCTTATGATTTGGATGCTTTTCTGCAATAATGGAACCTTCTAGAAAAGGTCCAGGGAAAATTTGGACGTTTGAGGCTAGACTTGTTTCAGTAAAAAAGTAAGGGGGGGGGGATTCTATAACCAGCATGTAAATTTAGATGTTGGTAGGCACCCTACTGATGCCTAAGTAATTGAAACGGCAGGGTTGAAGTGCCTACCAATGCCTAAATAAAAGGTGGCTGAAATGGCCCATAGAAATGCGGCTAGGTAGCTGCTTTAGGCTGCGAAGCGCCAAAGTACACATGGCCAATGCTGAAAGTGGTGATAGGTGGGCTAAAGCGGCTACCCAGCCAAGAATCATACCAAGATAGGCGGCTGAAATATAGAGTGGCCTTAGGGATCTGGCCAATTGGAGTCTTAGGCCACTCCCAGTGCATCCCAGAATGCACTGGGAAGGAAGCCTAAGTCTATGGTTGGACCAGGTGCCTAAAGCACCTCCTGTGGAATAAGCCTTAGGCATCTGAGCCAATTGGGGAATTAAGCCCCTCCCCAGTGCATCCCAGGATGCACCGGGAAGGGGCAGGCCCACCATTTGGAAGAGGTAGGCCTGCCGGCCAGAGGGAGTGGGCATCCCTCTAGCTGGCCTTCAAGGAAAAGATGCAGGGTTGGATTTTGGGTGGGGGGGGGGGGGTGCCAGCAGGAGGGATTGGGCATTTCTCCTTTCAGGGATTGTTGCAGCGGGTGCCGGCAGGAGGGAGTGGGCATCCCTTCTGCCATAGACAGTGTGTGAGGCTTCGGGGGTTCCCTGCTGTGGCTATTCAGCCAATGGTGCCTGGGGAATTCCACCCTTCCCCATCATAAGAGCAGCAGGGACGCTCCAAAGCCACGATTCTGTAACCAGCACCCTTGATATGATTGACAGGTGATCGGTGGCCGCTTTTAAGGCGGCCACCGATAGCAGGTGCTGGTTACAGAATCCGGCCCTAAGTCCCCAAAAGGTGCCCAAACTGACCAGATGGCCTCTGGATGGATTGGCATGACCCCCTCAGTCCCCCAGTGGTCACTGACCCCCTTCCACCTCCAAATGATTTGAAAGAAATAGTGCATACCAGTCTGTTTGACAGCTGCAGATGTTATGGCCTGTCCTATTGGAGCAGCAAGCAGATCCCTGGAGGAACCTGATGGTCTATGTAGTGGACTTCAGAGAAAGGGACCCAGGTCCATATCTTACTCTAACTGGTACACTTATGATAGAACATGTGAGCCCTCCAAAACCCACCAAAAACCTACTGTACATATATATAGGTGATATATAATGCTATTGTTTTACAAGTTTTAAATTTATTTTTAAAATGTTTATACCGCTCAATCAGGCTTCTGAGCGGTGTACAATAAAAATACAGTTTTCGACAGATAAAACAAGGTTAGAACTTGACAATTAAAAAAATGACAAAGGAGTGTATAAGGATGAAAAACTGACAAAAACAAATGGAAACGTGTGAAAAAAGGGGAAGAACAATATTTTGAGAAAAGAGAACGAATAAGGGAAGAAAGATGGAGGGGGGGGATTGCCTACAGCAGTCAGCAACTATTTGGTCTTTACATGGGCAGTTAGGTATCAAAGGCATCTTGGAATAGGAATGTTTTCAGCTTTGTTTTAAAATGGGGTAGAGATAGTTATTCACAAATGTAATTGGGAAGAGATGGCGCAGTCACTACAAAGTTGTTTGATCTTATCGTGTTAATATGCTTTAGAGATGGAACTACAAAGAGGTTTTGTGTCATAGAATGGAGTGCTTTAGATAGACAGTAGGGAATGAGTAGGCTATTGATAAATTCAGGTTGATTACTTTTGACGTGTCTTGAATGTAAGTAGTAGAATTTTATAACTAATTCTGTGTTCAACAGCCAATGTGCTTTGAGCAAGTGGGGGGGAAATGTCGTATTTTTTAGCGTTAAATATAATTTTTATTGCGGTGTTTTGCACAATTTGGAGGCGCCTTATTTCTTTTTTTGTTATGCTTTTATAAAGGGCATTGCAATAATCAATACATGATATCAATAGGGAGTGGATTAGTGTGTTTAAAGAGGAGGATTCCAATAGTTTGGCAAGAGATCTGATCATTCGTAGACTATGAAAACAGCGCTGAATTAGAGTACTAATGTGAAGATGATAAGTAAATTTATTATCAAAGGTGACCTCTAATAATTTTAAGAAGGTTACAATTTTAATAGGCAATGAGTTGAGTTTGAGTGGAGCCTGTATAGACAGACCTTCTTTGATAGGGAAGATCATTAATTTGGATTTTTCCACGTTAAGGGCTAGCATATTTGAGTCTAGCCATGATGTGATTTTCTCCAGTTTCTGGTTTATGGATATTACTTCATCTGGGTCATTGAGGTTTATTGGGTGAATTAGTTGAACATTGTCCGCGTATGCAAACATTGTAAAGCCAATGGCTTAGCCTAGGGTTAAAAAGTGGTGCCTTAATGATATTGAAAAGCAGAAGAGATAAAATGGAACCTTGTGGGATACCGTGTTTGTTTTTAAATGATTTTGAAGATGAAGTGTTGAAAACTACCTTGGATGATCTTTCAGTAAAGAAGGAAGAAACCCACTCCATGACCTTGTCCGAGATTCCAATTTCTTGGAGACGTGACAGAAGGCGTTCATGGTCGATTGTGTCAAATGTGGAAGAAAGATCAAGTGAAATGAGCAGGATTGATTGGTGGTGATCGAGATGGTAAAGTATCTTGTTGTCAGACCTATGAGTAAAAGTTCAGTTGAGTGATGCTGGCGGAATCCTATTTGGTTAGGGTGCAGGGCCTTTGCTTTTTCAATGAAAACAGTGATTTGGAAGAAGACTATTTTTTCAGTGAGCTGATGTACACTTGGGTACAATAGGTTTTTAGTAGGTTTTGGAAGGCTCCCCATTCCTAGCTGCCTAAATAGCACTGAATATTGGGCCCATAGCTCACAGATTCATCATGAAATCCACAATTCCCCTTTCCCCAGCTCCTCCTATTCATCTGCTAAACACACAAAATTCTCACTCAGAGGCATAAGGTTTTGCTTTTTAACCTCTCATCCCTTATATATCGCACAGCCAAGCACATCCTTGCTTCAACCTAGCACAACTTATTCAATATTGATCTTCTAGCTCTTAGGGAACAAAATGATATATAAATTTCACAGAGTAAAAGGAATCTCTTTTTTATGCCTAAGAATAATACATACTTCTCTGGCTTCTCACGTCATAAGAGTATGAAATGTATTCCTCCAACCTCAATGGGAGGGGGAGGATCTCTTTGTATCAAGATAGCCTAATGCCTTTATCTTGGATTCCTAATTTGTACCTTTTTAATGATAAGACTGTTGGAGTTAGATTTAGCACTGACATAAGGACTACTTGAAATGTAGCAGTACATTTGATCTTCGATTTGAAAAAGAATCAGAATACATTACATTTTATTAAAGAGAGCTCCATTGGCTCCCATATGAATCTCAAGTGTTATTCAAACTGGGGACACTCTGCTATAAAGTTCTAATTGGCTAGGCGCCCAAGTATCTATCAGAATTGTTTATTTTATTCAAAATGAATCGTCCATTACGTACTACATCTTTATTTGTTTTCCCCCTGTTTCGAGGTTGTGCGCATAAGAAGTTCCAACAGCGCCTGCTTGCTTATCAGGCAGCC
Source organism: Geotrypetes seraphini (assembly GCF_902459505.1). Lineage (NCBI taxonomy): Eukaryota > Metazoa > Chordata > Amphibia > Gymnophiona > Dermophiidae > Geotrypetes > Geotrypetes seraphini. The sequence goes on from NC_047085.1 coordinate 46,783,898, forward strand.
AGTTGGGATAAGGAGTTACGCTCTCAATTTACAAGGTTCTGATCTTACTTACATTTCAAAAAATTATTAAAATCGACTCTTATTTGTAAGATTTTTAGAGAATTAAAAGGGTCAATGATTATTTTGTAGATCGCTGGGATTGTCCAGTTTTCTATTTTTTTGAAAACCGCATCAATCTGACAGGTTTTGCGGTCTAGAAATATAATGATAACTTGAAACAGAAATATCTCTAAAATCCCGCCCAAATCAGCACTTGGTTGACCTTAAAGACAGGTCATCCAAGTGCCAATAATCGAAATGGGTTTTAGATATATCTAGAGGTAGCTTAGACCTTTTTGCTGCCACTGTGCGCCCAGAGCTGAAAGGGGCATTTTAGGAGGAGTGGCGAGGGTGGGATTTGGACAGGACATGAGCCGACCTAGTTGTACTGCAAGTATAACTGAAGGCTGCTTGGATGGAACTTATATGTAGTGACTTAGGCAACCTAAAAATAGGTCTAAGTCTGCAGAAGGTATCCAAAGTGACCAGAAAACCACTGCAGACACAAGGTACAGACCACCACATACTCCCTCAGTGATCACTGACCTCCACACACCGCCATAAAAATCGCAATAAAAACGTACATACCTGCCTCCAGAACATCAGCACCTGGCATAGGAAAGCCTAGTAGAGCTGCACAGTACCTACATGTAGGTGACACCTGCACAGTAGTCTGGGGGTGGGCTAGTGAACCATAGAGAGGAGGACCCAGGCCCATAAGCCACTGCATTCATGGTGAAAAATATGCACCCACCAACCCCCCCCCCCTCAAACCTTACTGTACTGCCATACAGGTGACACCTGCAGCTATTGGGGTGGTAGGTTTTGGGGGTCTCGTCCTGACCTAGAAGGGAGTTGCGGTGAGATGTTTGTGGCACCCATTTTGTGAAGTTTACAGCAGTGCCCCTTTACTCTGTTGCCATGTCCAGGTGGCCAGTTCATCACTTTGCTGACCCCTCCCATGTCCAAAAGGTCTTGTTCTAGGCGTTTTTGACTTAGATGAATTTTTAGATGAGAATGGGGTATAAAGATAGACGACTTGGGGGTTTGGACGATCAAACAGCTGGACATAGAAGTAGACGATTCTCAAAATTTATATATTTTGGACGTATTTTTGAGAATGGACTTTGGCCGTTTATGACTTTGGGCAACTAGCGTTCTTGGCCCAAAACGGACTTAGATGTATTTTTTGATTGTGCCTCTCTATGTGTTGAAGATTAATAGGTTATAATGGCACCAAGCTCAGACTTTGTTTTTTGTACGCTATCTGGTGATGTGCCAGAAAATGTGGCATGGCATCATGATGACAAATGTTATGCAATGATGCTGCAGAAGGCAATGGGCAGGAAAGGCTGGAGGCCACTTGTAATGTTGCCTTTTACTGTGTGTGAGGTTGCCTTATTTGCCATCTTTGCTGTGTGGAGATTGAGAAAACATGGAAGGAATCTGGACATCAGAAGAAACTACTAATGATGGTAAGTGTACCGATAGCAATCCTCAATAGATATGGTAGGAAATAATGTTTATTGGGAAACAGAAGTGCTAATGTGTTCCTAATTTTTTTTGTCTCCACTGCAGGAACAGAAATGTCTATTAGTACTGTTGCAGATCTGGCTACTATAGATTCAGGTGAATTGCAGTTATTTTGTGATTTATCCATGTTTTTCTAAATTACACTGTAGACTTCATACAACGCTGACATTGGGGTCCAAGATATTTGAACACTTTATAAGTGAATCCAAGGGGCATTTTCAATATGCGGTGCCAGAGGATATGGTAAGAGCAGTTAATGAGGCTGGTTTTAAAAAAGGTTGAGACTAGTGCCTGGAGGAAAAGTCCACAAACTGCTGTTGAGACAGAAACGGGAGAAGCCACTGCTTGCCCTGGATCGGTGGCATGGAATGCTGCTACTGTTTGTGTTTTTGACAGGTACTTGTGACTAGGAGTGGCCTCCATGAAGACGGGATACTGGGTTAGATGGACCATTGGTCTGACCCAGTAAGGCTATTCTTATGATATGATATCCGATTCCAAGTCCCAGTTTGGACATCTTGTGGAAAATGCTCAAAAATCCAGTAGCGAACATGACCATTTCTGAAACAGAAAAACATCTATTTTTTGTTTGGAAAATGGCTATTTCTTGTTTAGTGTGTCCATCTTTTTGAACCATTAAAAAAAACCAACCCCCCCCCCCCCCCCACTTCCAGAAGAAAAATGCATAAAACAAGCCATTGGACTATGGGGGTGGGGTGGGGGGTGACAACATTTTTTGTTTGGAAAATGGCCATTTCTTGTTTAGTGTGTCCATCTTTTTGAACCATTTAACCCCCATCCCAAAAAAAAACCACTTCCAGAAGAAAAATGCATAAAACAAGCCATTGGACTATGGGGGGGGGGCAACATTTTTAATAGACTGGCCACATAGACATCTCAGCAGAACAGTGGGGTACCCTAGGGAGCACTACAGTGAACTTCACATAAAAAGGCGCCATCCATAACCCCCTTGTAGTTTCAAGTTCAAGTTTCAAGTTTATTAAAATTTGATATCCCGCCTATCTGACTTCTAAGCGGTATAGATCTAATATATTAAAAAACAATAAGTATAATCATGTGAGTGTATGGTGAGCCCTCTAAAACCCACCCAAAACCAACTGGACTCAACCGTACACTACACCAATAGCCCTAATGCCTACAGGTGTCAACCTATATGTAGGTACAGTAGAATTAGGGTAGGTTTTAGAAGGCTCACAGATTCCACCATACGTGTAGTAGTTAGCGTGGGATATGGGCTTGAGTCCCCATCTCTCTGGCTGACTACATTGCTCACTAGGCTACTCCAGGAACTCTACTAGGATGGCCATAACATCTGAAGCTATCATATTGGGAGGGGGGGCAGGGATGGGAGAGGGTTGGGGGGGGTCATGTTTACTTTTCTCCAGTGGTATCTAGTCAGTTAGGGCAGTGGTTCCCAACCCTGTCCTGGAGGACCACTAGGCCAATCGGGTTTTCAGGACAGCCCTAATGAATATACATGGAGCAGATTTGCATGCCTGTCACTTCCATCGTATGCAAATCTCTCTCATGCATATTCATTAGGGCTAGCCTGAAAACCCGATTGGCCTGGTGGTCCTCCAGGACAGGGTTGGGAACCACTGAGTTAGGGTACCTTTTTGGCACTTATTCATGTTTAAAATGGTTCTAGCCCTAGATGCACAAATGGTGTCCTGGACATGTTCAGTTAAGGCAGACAATCTTCATCCGTCCTAGTCCCACCCAGATTATGAAGCTCATTGTCAAAAAAGACAGAAGTCCAAAAGACAACATAAGCCAGCACTTGGACGTCTTGGTAGTCAAAACGCCCAAGTGGGCATTCTTAAAGCAGACTTTCTAGCTGTTTTTCTGGTTGTTTTCTCTCCAGTGTGTCTAAATCTTAAGGCGGCATGTTCTGGGTGGTTCAAGTTTATTAGGTTTTTATATACCACCTATCAAGGTTATCTAAGCGTTTTTACAATTAGGTACTCAAGCATTTTCCCTATGTGTCCCGGTGGGCTCACAATCTATCTGATAGGAGGTTTGCACCAAAAGACGTATGGTGAGAGACTGAAAGCCCTGAATATGTATACCTTAGAGCAGTGATTCCCAACCCTGTCCTGGAGGAACACCAGGCCAATCGGGTTTTCAGGCTAGCCCTAATGAATATGCATGAGAGAGATTTGCATATGATGGAAGTGATAGGCATGCAAATTTGCTTCATGCATATTCATTAGGGCTAGCCTGAAAACCCGATTGGCCTGGTGTTCCTCCAGGACAGGGTTGGGAACCACTGCCTTAGAGCAGGGATCTCAAAGTCCCTCCTTGAGGGCCGCAATCCAGTCAGGTTTTCAGGATTTCCCCAATCAATATGCAGTGCATGCACATAGATCTCATTCATATTCATTGGGGAAATCCTGAAAACCCAACTGGATTGCGGCCCTCAAGGAGGGACTTTGAGACCCCTGCCTTAGTGGAAAGAAGGGACAGGGGAGATATGATTCAGACGTTCAAATACTTGAAAGGTATTAACGTAGAACAAAATATTTTCCAGAGAAAGGAAAATGGTAAAACCAGAGGACATAATTTGAGGGGTGGTAGACTCAAGAGTATTGTAAGGAAATTCTTCTTTACGGAGAGGGTGGTGGATGCCTAGAATGCGCTCCCGGGAGAGGTGGTGGAGATGAAAATAGTGACGGAGTTCATAAAAGCGTGGGATAAACACAGAGGATCTAGAATCAGAAAATAATAGTAAATATTGAAGAACTAAGGCCAGTACTGCGCAGACTTGCACGGTCTGTGTCTTTATATGGCCATTTGGTGGAGGATGGGGTGGGGAGGGCTTCAATGGCTGGGAGGGTGTAGATGGACTGGAGTGAGCTTTGACAGAGACTTCAGTAGTTGGAACCTTAGAACAGTATGGAGCAGAGCTTTGGATTCTTGCACAGAAATAGCTAAGAAGAAGGAAACCCCCCCCCCCCCCCCCGAAAAACAAATTTTTAGATTGAATCATGTTGGGCAGACCAGATGGACCATTCGGGTCTTTATCTGCCATCATCTACTATGTTACTATGTATATCTAATGTACCTGGGGCTATGGAGGACTGAGTGCCTTGCCCAGGGTCACAAGGAGTCTTAGGACTTGGACACTCTGTAGGGATAATCAAACCTTTAAAACAATGTCCAAAGCTTGTTTTTTTTTTTTTTTTTTTAGACATTTGGAACTAGACCTGTTCTAAAAGCGTCTAAATGTTTAAAAGGTTCCCAAACTGACCGGATAACCACTGGAGGGATTCAGGCAAGACCCCCCCCCTTAACACCCCCAGTGATCACTGCCCTCCCTCCCATCACCCAAATATGTGAAAAAAGTCCAATACTATCTAGCCTGTATGACAGATTCACATGGCTCACATACATCGGCACAGCAGAGAAGAGGGGCTCTCTAAGGATTACTGCAGTGAATGTCATATTAAATGTCCCAGATACAGATACAACTATAACTTGTTTAAATTGTATAGTGAGCCCTCTAATACCTACTGTACCTACCTAAAAATTACATCTGCAGGCATAGGGGCTATTGTTGTGTTGTATAGGTGAGTACAATAAGTTTTGGAGGGCTCACCATACAATATAAACGAAACTAAACCTTAGGTTTGTATACCGCGCCATCTCCACAAGCGTAGAGCTTGGCACGGTTTACAGGGTTAGGTTGAAAAGGAGCTACAATGAAGGGTTATAGGAAAGGAGCTAGGAAGATAAAGAGGGACAGGGAACCAAAAAGCGGGAAGTGTTAGATTTTTGAAAAGAGCCAAGCAAGTTATAAGCAAGTTATAGTGACATCTGTAGCTGTAACTTTTAATATGACATTCACTGCAGTAATCCTTAGAGTGCTCCTCTGCTGTACTCAGAAATGCTCAGCTGTCTATGAACAGTTTAAGAATTCTGGCTGCTTGGACATCAGAAGACTTGTTTTTGTGCGTTTTTCAGGTGGACGTCTTTATATTCGAGAATGGCCAAAAAAGATAGACGTACTAAGTGCCCAAATGTTTAGATAATTTAATTTCAGACAAAAAGAGAGATGTCTTGCAGGTCTGAAAGTAAATATTTTCTCTACTGGATTTCCGGACGTCTTTCCCGAAACGTCCAAACTCAGACTTAAACATCCTATTAAAAATGCTCCCTCACGCCTCTAATATGCCTTCTTGAGATTTAGATGAACTCCTGATCAACAGCATTAAAATTTGCCTAGAAAGTAGGTCCTGAAAATAGCAAGTTGGAAAGGTTTGGCGAGAAAAATGTTCCTCTGCCCCTTTATTTATAGCACAAAAACTCGGATATGGTGAATATCACTAATCACAAAAAACACTTTCACCAAAAGGAAATATTGAAGGTATATTTGAACAAAAAACACAAGCAAAGACCAGTCTTAACGGAGGAAAAAGCCTCAGACAGGGGCCCACCCACCTCCACAATGGTGGAATAACGGTGTTCAGGCGATCACTTCACTGGCATAAAACCTCCTACTATAATGGTCATAGCAATGTGTCAAAAAATTGCTTTCAGAATTGAGTGATGCAGAAGAAGATAATAATAACTTAACTTTCTCCTTAAGGATCGGAACACCAATGATGGCCAGCGTTTCACTGTCAAGCTGCCTCAGGGTGTAAACAAATCCGATCGCACTACAAATATAGACATAAAACACTCAAATCAGAATAAATTTTGAAGAAAACCGGTGTGTATTGTAACTACATATATCAAAAAACCGGCTACATACCTCTCTTACGGACGCCACTCGCGTCTCAAAAGATCCTAAGATGGCGGCATTGTTAGCGAACCAGATTAAATCATACCGGTATGATGACGTATACTTGCGTCAGCACCGGAAATGACAAGCCGGCTTTTACAAGCCGGTAAATGATTGTTTCATGCTTGTCAATTCTATTGAAATGATACAGGAAAGGCGATGAAAAACTTTTTGGTATTTCAGAAGAATGCTCTATTTATACTATCTTATTTATCTACTACTTCTATTGTTTTAATCATTTTCTAATTTTTTATTATTTTTATTTTTATTTTATTATTTTGTTATTTTTTTGTATATTTTTAAAAAATTTTTTATTTGTTTATTGTTCATTTGTTTGTTTTCATATGTTTTTATAGTCTTTCATCACTTCTTTTACTTCTGCTTGTGTGTATGAATATAAAAAACATATGTGTAGAGAAATTATGAGAAAATAACTAAAAAGCAACATTCCAATCAGATCTAACATTCAGTCCAGCAGGTTCTTCACTGTTGAGCGTATGGATCCAGAATTGCTCAGCTCGTAATAGACGTTGAGGTCTAGAGGTCAAATTGTCCGCAATATGGTCAATAGCGCAACAGCGCAATTCAGAAAATATGTGACTATGTTCTAAGCAGTGTGTCACCATAGGAGCTTGTAACCTGTTGTTGCGAAGACAACTCTTATGTTCAATGACACGGGTTTTGAATGGACGTGTCGTTTGTCCTACATAAAGTTTAGGACAAGGGCATACGAACATATACACAACAAAGGAAGAAGTACAGGTAGTCAAATGTCTTAGTTTGAAAATTTGCCCAGTGCACGGATGTATTAAGACTTCATTAAGTTCCAAGGTGACCTGACAAATAGAACATTTGTCACATTTGTGATGACCAGTTGGAGACTCCTGAGGAGAAATACTTCTAGTTAGGTCTGACGGGCTTAAAAGTTCTTAGAAATTTTTTTGTCTCGTAAAGGCTATTCGAAAATGAGTGTCAGCGAAGGTAGATTGTAGTGCCATGATTTCCCAATGTCGCCTGAGTATTCTGGTGACATCATTAATGCCTGGTGAATATTGTAAAATACATGTCACTAGATTATCATCATTACTCTTATTTCTTGGAGCAAACAATAAGTCCCTATTCAGGAATTTGGCTCTTTTATAAGCCTTTCTCAGTGTTTGTGTAGGATAGCCCCTGCTTTTCAATCTCCCATACAGTTGTTTACTTTTCAATTTGTAATCATGTATGTCAGAGCACAAACGGCGGTACCGGAAAAATTGAGAAGTGGGTAGACTCCGTTTTAAAGGACCAGGATGATTACTTGAAAAATCAAGGAATGTATTTCTATCCGTGGCCTTCCTAAACACTGTCGTGCTGATGGTATTGTCATCTCTAGTGACCAAAACATCCAAAAAAGATATTTGATGTGGATGACATGTCAAGCTAAATTCAACAGTGGGATGTCTTGAGTTTAACCATGAGTGAAAAATATCTAATTCGTCCTTAGTGCCCTTCCAAATGACAAAAATGTCATCAATAAATCGCAACCACAGAAGAATTGAAGTGGAATGGGGATTGTTCTTAATCCAAAGATTTTCAAATTTTTGCATAAATAAGTTGGCCACCGAAGGGGCCATAGTGGCCCCCATGGCCACCCCCGAAATTTGCTGAAAAAATCTATTCAAAAATCGAAAATAATTCCTCCGCATGGCGAAAGATAACAGAGCTATCACCAAATCAATAGAGATCCTGTTATGTTGCATGTTATCTTGAAGAAACTCCTTAATGATGTCAATAACTTCATCCTGAGGAATGATCGTGTACAATGATTTAACATCAAGCGTAACAAAGAAAGAAATATTCGTGACATCAGTGATCTCAGATAATTTAGACAAAAAATGAGAGGAATCTCTTAAATAAGAGAAACCTTTAGTTACAATAGGACATAGGAATGTATCCACAAAAGAAGACAGGGGTTCTAAAAGAGAGCCCCTGCTTGATACAATCGGGCGTCCTGGAGGGTTATTCAAATCCTTGTGGATCTTGGGTAAGATATAGAATGTTGGAATTTTTGGATCCAAGTTGTTCAAATATTCAAATTCTTTTTTGGTCAACTGACCCGATTCCAAAGCTAAAGAGGTTATATCATGAATTTCCTGAGCTAATTGAGGAGTGGGATCTGTCTCAAGTTCACAGTAATCAGTTGGAACATTTAATAACCGGAACACCTCTGTTTTATATTTTTCTATATCAAGAACTACCATTCCTCTGCCCCTTTATGCCACTTTTTGGATGTTTTTCTTTTTTTTTTGAAGATGAGCCCTATAGTCACCTATAAAAGAGAGATAATAATTAGCAACAGAGGAGGTAATAAACACACAGTAGTTAGCTGTTTTTTAAAAAATTTCTAGGCACTGTAGGCTTTTCAGTACCTGGATGTTCAACACCTGGCCAACCAGTTGCTGTTGATGTTCACTGTTTGTACATGGACAACAATTTTCCCATGTTAGGACAGCAGTTCTCTGACTTAACTTGCCTATATAGTTATCTAGGTATTGGTGCTGAAAATTAGTAAAGAGTCACAGATTTGATATACTGTCTTTCTGAAGTACATCCAAAGTGGTTTACCTTTGTGTGACTTCCCCCCTCCCCTACCCCGAAGAGTGCCTCTGCTGTGGAGCAGGAAACACTGGATTCTTATTAAACCACTTTGCCTAAGGTTCAGATGCCTACCGAAGCCTAAGTCCACTTTACACACCACTAGGTGCGATTCTATACACAGTGCCTAAATTAAGATCGAGAGGCGCCTATGCACCACGCTCTTCAGTGCCTATGTTTTAGGCACAGTTTATAGAATCTGGGCCTTTATGCATATGTGGCATATTATAGAATTAGTCTATAAATGCATGCACTTCCTTGCTCCCCCATAGATCTGTCCTCCAGTCCCAGTACTTTACTTCTTACACTCTGCTTCCCCCTTCCCATTTGCCTCTTCGTCCACTTGGTTTCTATCTGTACATATTTGCCTCATTTTTCTTTTCCACTGTACACTTCATCCTCTCTCTTTACCATTGTTTCCCACCTGAATTTATACTTCTATAGGGAGGCATTCTATTAGTCATAAGAACCAAAGTTACATGGGTGCCATGTTATTTCATTAAAATAAATGCACATACAGGGGATTATTCCATAGTGTAGGCAACTAACATTTGTGTGTTGATTATGCACCAACATTTGTGTGCAAATGCCAACAATCTGTTTGAATTATTCTGTAAATATGTGCATATTTTACAGCATGGCCGAGAAACATCATGTTGCCAAACCTGTTGCCCAGGTTGCAGCTTCTGTCTCTGTGCATAAAATGTTACCCTAGGTGAGGGGGTGATTCCATGTGCAAGCTGTCTTCAGCTTGAATCCCTCATGAAGAAAGTGAAGGAGCTGAGAGAGGAGGTGGCAAAAGCTGAGAAGCATCTGTGAGCATGAAAAAAACGTCAATAAAATGCTTCATGAGGCATTAAAGATTTCCAGCAGTGGTAAAGAAGAGGCTGTGCTGATGGAGAACAGATGGGACTCAGGTTACAAGACCCTGCAGGATCAATACTGTGACTCCACCTACCCTTGAACTGAAGAAATGTTATGCAGCCCTGGAATTGAAGGAGATGACAGAATTCTAGGGAGAAGGACTACAGCTTGAAATCCCAAAAATTGCTGGATCTGTGACCACTAGGAGGCAAAAGATAGCGGTAGTTGGCAATTTCCTTCTGAAGGGTACAGAGGCATCTGCAGATCAGACATGATGTCCCAGGAGCTTTGCTGTCTGCCTGGTGCCAAAACTTAAGATGTTATGGAGAGCTTATCAAGCCTAATGACTTTTATCCGATACTACTCATCCATGCTGGTACTAAAGATACTACAAGGTACCCTTCTGAACGTATCAAAAGTGACTTTGTGGCTCAGGGAGAGAAGCAGTCAGGTGCACAGGTGGTGTTTTCATTGATCCTCCCTGTTGAGGGTAAAGGCCAGGGCAGAGAAGCTTGCATCCTGGAGATGAATGCATGGATGTGCAGATGGTATCATTAAGAGCATTTTGGCTTCCTGGGCCATGGGATGATTTTCCAAGGGCAATTGAGCAGGGATGGTATGCATCTATCAAAGAAGAGAAGAAATGACTTCAGCAGCAGACTGGCTAACCTACTGAAGAGGGTGTTAAACTAGAATCATTGGGGCAGGGTGATCAAAGCCTCTAGGTAAGTATAAACCCTCAGGTAAGTGAATCATTAAATACCTCTACACAAATTACAAAAGGGGCAGTGTTTGGAAAGCAGTATATACTACTGCTCAAAGTATGGGAAACAAGGTTCCTGATCCAGAGAATGTGATAGAAGAAGCCAAGTTGGAATTAGTTGCAATCACAGAGATGAGGTTCACAGAGAGACATGACTGGGATTCAGTTATACTGGGCTATAATCTGCTCAGGAAAGACAGGGTAGAAAGAAAATGAGGGGGAGTGGCATTATATGTTAAAGATCATATTATAGCCACACAATTACACGATCTACAGGGTAACATAACAAAATTTCTTATATACCGCAGTTATCTCGTGGTTCTGTGCGGTTAACAAAAATTAAAATACAAAGTATACACGGTATAAACACAATTAATTAAAATATTTACCAATTAGACCAGTCTTCATAAATTTTCATCTCACAATGTTGCCTGATAGCTAAGATCTTACTAAAGAAGCGTTTATACACACATACTTTTACAGAAGGAAAATCAAAGAGACGAAGATCATGTGAATGTTTTCTATTGACAAATATAAAATGATCCATGAGATAACTGGGTAATAACCCACTGAGAGCCTTGAAACAGATACAGCTGAACTTAAAAATTACTCTTGCCTCTATTGGCATCCAGTGCAGTTTATAGTAATACTGTGCCACGTGATTGGATTGTTTCAGTCCAAAAATCAAATACATAGCAGTATTCTGGATAATCTGCAACCTTTTTAGATTTTTGTTGGATATTGAAAGTTAGAGCACATTACAATAATCCAATGTACTGAGAACAAAGATTGAACCAGCAATCTAAATGAGAAAATGTTGAAGTACGACTTAATTGTTCTTAGTTTCCAGAGTAAGAAATAAGATTTCCTAACTAGAGAGTTAATGTGGAAATCAAAAGAGAATTTATGATCAAAATATATTCCCAAGATTTTTACAATTGGCAGGATAGACTAAGTTGTGCCATTCAGTCTTATCAAGTCATCTTTTATCGTATCGGATGACTAAGCCAACAAAAATTTTGTTTTATCTGGATTAAGCTTTAACCTGAAATCCTTCATCCATATTTCAAAAACCTCAAGGATCGATTGATTAAATGATAGGGTGTCCTTTGTAAAAGCTGTTTTAGGTATCAGTATAGTAATATCATCCACATAGCTATATAATTTTACCTCCAGAGAAGAAATTCGGAACCCGAGGAGAGCAAGATAAAGATTGAACAATGTAGGAGACAGAGGGGAACCCTGCAGTACCCCACATATATTTTTCCATTTTTGGGAAAATAAATTGTCCCAAAATACTTGATAAAATCGAGACTGTAAGAAACCTTTAAACCAGGAAGAGGCACTGTAGATCAATTTGGAAAGAGGGAATGGAAAATATATTTATATATTGGTGTGATATACAAGTCTCCTCCACAGATGGAAAAAGTGGCCGAGATTTAATAGAAGACATTCAAAATATAGCTGTAAAGGTGAAGTACTACTAAAAGGAGATTTTAGGAAAGGGATGGGGACTTGTATACTGTCTTTATGTAGTTTTACAACCACATTCAAAGAAGTTTATATACAGGTAATTCAAGCATTTTCCCTATCTGTCCTGGAGGCTCACAATCTATCTAATGTGCCTGGGGCACTGGAGGATTAAATGACTTGTTCAGGGTTACAAGGAGCAGTGTGGGGTTTGAACCCACAACCTAAGATTTTAATATGCCAGATGTTAATTGGGGTATCCCTATTGTGGGATCTCCTAGAAGTAGGAAGATCCTGGATTCTCTACAAGGAGAACTGTTCCAGCAGTTGGTAAAGGAGCCCATGCGGGATGAGGACATACTGAACTTAGGACCTGGTTCTCAAAATGACATCCCTATTGTAGGTGGCAGTTGGCATCCTACTGCCATCTAACGGACCAATCAGGATGCGTGCTAAAAAAAATTATCATTTTTACCCTATTTATGCCAGGGTTTTCTTGGCCTAAATACCAGCACCTAAGTTAGGTGCCTACATGCAAAACACGCCCACAATCTGACCCTAACCATGCCTACTTTCTGATGGGTGCTTTGGACTAGCCACCTACATGAAAATGGTATGCACCTACTGAGTTAAAGTGCCTACCACCCAATTATGTTATGTTTATTATCATTTGTTATACTGCATACACCATATTACAGACCTTGGGCGGTTTTACATTCTAAATTACAGTAAAACCTTGGTTTGCGAGCATAATTTGTTCCAGAAGCACGCTTGTAATCCAAAGCACTCGTATATCGAAGCGAATTTCTCCCTAGGACGATTCGTTCCACAACCCCAAAACTTTAATACAAAATACTATATAAGTACTTGTATTGCGAGACCTCGCTCATTTAGGACAGTCACTACACTCCTGCAGCGTCAGAGAGAGAAGAACCATCGGCTCAGTTGTGATGATGTGACACGTGTATACTGTGTGTACTCATTGCAAGACTTTGCTTGTTTAGAACAGTCACTACACTCTTGCAGTGTCAGAGAGAGAAGAACCATCGGCTCAGTTGTGATGATGTGACGCGTGTATACTGTGTGTACTTATATTGCAAGACTTTGCTTGTTTAGAACAGTCACTACACTCTTGCAGTGTCAGAGAGAGAAGAACCATCGGCTCAGTTGTGATGATGTGACGCGTGTATACTGTGTGTACTCATATTGCAAGACTTTGCTTGTTTAGAACAGTCACTACACTCTTGCAGTGTTAGAGAGAGAAGAACCATCGGCTCAGTTGTGATGATGTGACGCGTGTATACTGTGAATTCATCCAGATGTCCTAACCCCCCCTCCTTTCCCCCATGCTATTCTCCCCTTTCCCTCTCCCTACCTGTAATATCCCTCTAAGACTCAACAATGTAACCAGCATCCACTCTGCAACCTTCTCGTATATTTCCAGCTCCTTCTGACACTCCCCTCATTTTCCCACTTTGTAACCTCACCTCAAAATTGAATTAGTTACCAGCGCCATTAATTGTAATCCTCTTCCTGGAAATGTCCAGTTATCTTTTGATGTAATCCTCTTAGAACTGCAAGGTACAGTCGGAATAGAAGTCAGTAATGTAATGTAATATTGCAAGACTTTGCTTGTTTAGAACAGTCTCTACACTCTGGCAGTATCAGAGAGAGAAGAACCATCGGCTCAGTTGTGATGATGTAACGCGTGTATACTGTGTGTAGTTTCGAGTTTTATTTTAATTTGATGAGTCGCTTAATTTAATTTTTACTAAGCGAATTACAACATAGAAAAAAAAAAATAACATTTATTTTAACATAATGCTTAAAATTTTTTAAAACAATAGTTAAGACCAACAGACATACAGACCAACCGAGACACTAGGTTAAAAAAAAAACCCAACAAAAAATTCAATATTTTTAGGGTACAGAAGAGAACCACAAATGGAAAAAAACATTAGGAGGGGGAAGGTAAAAACCTGGAACGTAATGTAAAAATTTTTGAACATAATTTAAAGATTAAAGATGTTTCTTAAAAAGAAAGCTTTTTAAATTACTTTTAAAATGACTCAAATTATTTTCCTCTCTCAATTGCCGAGGTAAAGTGTTCCAAAGTTGTGGAGCCATCACTGAGAACATATCTTGTCGTCGAGTTCCAATAATTTTCAGGGAGGGAACCACTAAGAGTTTTCGGTTAGTAGACCGAAGGGAATGCGATGTACTATAAGGAATAAGTTGTTTCCTTTGCTTGTTTAGAACAGTCACTACACTCTTGCAGTATCAGAGAGAGAAGAACCATCGGCTCAGTTGTGATGATGTGACGCGTGTATACTGTTTGTACTCGTATTGCAAGACTTTGCTTGTTTAGAACAGTCACTACACTCTTGCAGCATTAGAGAGAGAGAAGAACCATCGGCTCAGTTGTGATGTGTGTATACTGCATGTACTTGTATTGCAAGACATTGCTTGTATATCAGATTAAAATTTAATCAAATGTTTTGCTTGTCTTGCAAAACACTTGCAAACCAAGTTACTTGCAATTCAAGGTTTTACTGTATATCAAATACTGACCTCAGCATTTTACATTCCAAGTTACCTTCTGGCGACGCAAGCAGCAAAACTTAACCACTCCATCTCCAACCTGTTGAGGGCAATGGGCGACTTCAAAACTTTTCGAAAAGAAATCAAAACCTTACTTTTCAAAAAATTTATCCAGATATCTTAACCCAACCCTTCCTCCTCCTCCTAGATAAATTCTCCCCCAAAACCCCCACTTAAATAATCTCTTCCTCCCCAAAACACCAACCAAGTATTCAGATCCCTGAAATGTAACGTAATCTTATTTGTACTCTAACTGTAATCTATTTGTTATATCACACAGTAACGTACAGTCAATTTAATATCCAATTTGCAAGTTCTTCCAGAATTAATCCAGGTACCTCTCCTCCCTTGTAACCAAAAAAAACAACAACCCCAAAACTGTTGTAACTTCACTGGAAATGTCCAGTTAGCTCTTTTGTAATCCGCCTTGAACTGCAAGGTATAGGCAGAATAGAAGTCCCTAATGTAATATAATGTAATGTAAGTTACATTAAATCTAGACCTAAGCAGTTTATAGTCTAAATTATATTCCATATCAAAGAAAAAAATCAATTCCTAAAGAGAGATGAAGAAAAGAAGTGTACTGTGGATAAAGACAAAAGAAATTACAAAATACATCATCGAGGCACAAAAAAAAATAATTAATTTTAATATAAGTGAACTTTTTGAAAACTTATTTGTTTCATGAAGCATTTGGCGTAGATTCAAGTGTCAACTGATTCAATTCATTTATATTGAGGAATCGGGAATTTAGCAGATTTCCTGTAATTTAACATTAGTACAAAGGATATGATGTATGAATGTTTCAGAGCTGTATAGGTCTGTCTTGTTTTAAATGGAGTTCTCCTCTATATTTTATATATTTGTAAATTGCTTGGACCTGTCGTAACAATGAGCAGTATAACAAGTTTTAGTAAAACATAAAGCATGAGGTGCTAATTGCTCGTCAGCACAAAGTAAGCTTTTTAAATAATTAAGTTAGGTGCCTGGATAGGCTAGGTGCGCTGATCTAAGCACTTAGTTTTAGGTGTCATTTATAGCCTGCTGAGGATCCATGATATATTATATATGAGAAGTATAAATGATGGAATGATTAATACTGTTTACGATTTATAGAATCTGCCAGAATTGAATACCAGTATACAGGGCCGCCATCAGGGCAGTACTACCAGTCCTGCATTCAGGGGCCCGGAGCTGACAGGGGGCCCGGGCTTCCCCAGGGTCGCAAGTATAGTCTCTTCTCCTTCTCCTTACCTGCGTTGCCCCAGCACACAGCCGAACAGAAGTCTTCCCGATGTCAACGCTGACGTCGGAGGGAGGGCTTAAGCAAAGCCCTCCCTTCCTCCGACGTCAGTGCTGACATCGGGAAGACTTCCGGTCGGCTGCTTGCGGCAGGGCAGGTAGGGAAAAGGCAGTCGTGTTCCGAAGGGGGGGGGGGGGCGGTCTGCCCCGGGTGTAGCCATGGGGGGTGTGTGCACAGCTGGTCAGGTCCCCTTAGCCTTGTGGCGCTTCCCCCGACCGACCGACAACATGCCCGGCCGACAAACCTCCCTGCCCTGTAGCAGCGAATCTAAATTACCTCCAGCTGCTGTAAGAAGGTAATTTAGATTCGTGGCTACAGGACAGGGAGGTTTGTCCGACCGGGCCTGTTCTGTTGTCGGTCGGGTGAGGAAGCGCCACAAAGGTAAGGGGCAGGGAGGGAGAAAGGGAGGAAAGGTGTAGTGGAGAAGAAAAGACGCTTAAGGGAAATGGGTAAAACTGAGGGGGGAGAAGGACGCTGAAAGCACTGGGGAAGACAAAGGGGTGGAGAAGGACGCTGAAAGGACATGGGGAAGACAAAGGGGTGGAGAAGGACATAGGGAAGATGGGAGGGGGGGAGAAGGACGCTGAAAGCACATGGGGAAGACAGAGGGGGGAGAAGGACCCTGAAAGGACTAGGGAAGATGGGGGGAGAAGGACGCTGAAAGGGCATGGGGAAGACAGGGGGGGAGGAGGACGCTGAAAGCACATGGGGAAGACAGAGGGGGGAGAAGGGCCCTGAAAGGATATGGGGAAGACAAAGGGGTGGAGAAGGACGCTGAAAGCACATGGGGAAGACAGAGGGGGGGAGAAGGACGCTGAAAGTACATGGGGGAGAAGGACACTGAAAGCAAATGGGGAAGACAGAGGGGGGAGAAGGATGCTGACAGGACATGGGGAAGATGGGGGGGAGAAGGACGCTGAAAGGAAATGGGGAAGAGAGAGTGGGGAGAAGACACTGTCAGGGAAGAAGACAGAGATGCCAGACTATGGGGGGAGCGGAGGGAAGAAGATGGGTGCCAGACCAATTTGGGAGGGGGGAGAAAGGGAGAGGCACAGTAACAAAGCAAATGGAAGACGCAGAAAGAAGAGAGACAGTGGATGGAAGGAATTAAATGAGAACATGAGGAAAGCAGAAACCAGGCAACAAAGGTAGGAAAAAAATTCTTTTTTTTTTTTTTTGCTTCAGGATAAAGCAGTATATTAGTTGTGTTGATAAAAATTTATAAACATTAGAAACCCGTTTACAAAGTATGTATTCTTCCCAATTAATATTTCCAAATTAATAAAGTCTTTTTGCTTATTTTTAAATGGGTTTCTACCAGAGCCTTTAATTCAGTAGCATAATTAAATGAAATAACTATTTCTGAAGTTTATAGGGACGGGTGGGGACAGAGGGGATTCCTCGCGGGGACGGGCGGGGACGGAGGGATTCCTCGCGGGGACAGGTGGGGACGGGTGGGAGTCCTCACGGGGATGGGTAGGGATGGGTGGGACTTTGGCGGGGACAGGTGGGATTTCTATCCCCGCGCAATTTAAACATGCATCTTTCTTCCTCCATCCCATGCACCTTTCTTCCTCCATCCCATAACACACACAGCCTGGTGGTGATGATTATCAGATTGATTCATGAATATATAATGATGTTATGAGTGTGCACCTCTTCCTTCCCATCCTCCTTAGCATGTCACATACAGCATGTTACATTACACAAAGTCTGTGTAATGTAACATGCTGTATGTGACATGCTGAGGAGGATGGGAAGGAAGAGGTGCACACTCATAACATCATTATATATTCATCCATAGCTGCATGTTAATGATGTGCTCATATGCACTTATTTATCATCATAACATATACATCATCATTAACATGCAGCTGTGGATGTGTAAGGACAGGCTGAGGAGGATGGATGGGAAGGAAGGAAGGTGCACATATCAACATATCGTACATTTTTAACATGCATGATGCAGCTATAGGCAAGCTGAGGAGGATGGGATCATACAGATGTGTATGTTCAGATATGCGCTCAGATGTGTATGTTTAGATATGCGCTAATTGTCAGCAGAGTATAAGGAGCCTCAGAGGCAGATCTTTAGCTTCCTACGAAACGCTAGGTATTAAGTTCAGTTCTGATGGTTGTTGGGAGACTGTTCCGTACTTTTGCGTCAATATATGTGTTTGTACTTGATGTTTTTTGTTGAGGGGAGGTTTTTGTTGAGTTGGAGCTTGTTGAGATTTCTGTGCGAAGAAGGCCATGTCGAGGAGAATTAAGTGAATAAGTGATGCTTCGGAGCTTCAGTTGAGTATGTGGAACATTATGCATGAAATTTTGAAATTTGTTCAGGCTGAGATAGGTAGCCAGTGTATTTGTCTGCGGTAGGTAGTGATTAAATTATATATATTTTCAGCTTGAATATGAGCCTTATTGCTGTATTTGTATGAGCTGCAACTTGTGGGCTAGGTTGGTGTTGATGTTTGTGTAGATGAAGTTGCAGTAGTGCAGTTGTGATAGAATTAGCATCTGTACAAATAATACAAAGTGGCAATGATGGAAGTATAATCTGTTGAGTCTCAGTTGTCTCATAGTGAAGAATGTTTTCTTCCAGAGCTTGGAAATTTGTGGTTCTAGGGATAATGTGGAATCTAATATTACACCCAGTACTTTGGAGGATTTTTTTCTACCTCAATAGTGGTTCCTGATGGAAGGTTGATGTTTGTCAAAGCTGTCTGTAGTGAAATGTGAAACCAGATAGTTTGAGTTTAGAAGTTCCATCTTTAGTAGCTGTGAGGCTTTCTGGGAACCATAAGTTCATGCTCTCTGGAGGGCCCAGTGCTGTAGAACGCCATACTAGAGAATGACGCGGGAAAAAAAAAATCTGTCCCCGTCACTGCCCCATCACCGGACAACCATCCCTGCCGTCCCCTTCACCGCGCTGTCCCCGCAGCATCTACCCTTCCCTCTCACCACTTCACCGGCCTTCAGTGGCCCAAGAATCTCCCTCCCTCCCCCTTACCTTTGCGGCAGTTAGTAAAGAATTGGAAACTTAAGGGAGGGAAGGCGTGCGGTCACCTCCCTCCCTCTGGCCAAATCTATCTCCCTCTCTCCCTCCCTCTTACCTTCATGGCGCTTTTGTAAAAAACTTACTGAAGCCAGCGAAGCCTGTCTGCCTGCAGTCGCGTGTGTGTGGGCGGAAGCTTCTCCTCTGACGCCACTGTGTCATTCTCTGCGCCTTACCTCTGTCTGTGCGCCATTCTAACATGCTCTGGCAATTTAGAAAAGGGGTGGTGAAACTGTGCTGTTTGAGCGCTTCTTTGGTGTGAACTCTGTGACAGCTTGAGCAATGGTAGTTCTTTTTTATGCTGTTTCTCTTTTGCTGTTTTGTAATTGTATGTAGCATTTAGTGTGATTTTTGTATATGATTTTTGTTCCCCACTTAGATTTGTGGATAGGCGTGTTATAAATAATTTTAAATAAATAAATATAAAAAATACAGTTGAGCTTGTTGATTGTGGCACCACGTTTGTATCTTGTCTATGCTATCAGAGATGTTGTTGGATTGCTTGTTATTGGGATGAGGAACAGGATGTCATCTGCTTATGATAACATGCAATCATTGTTGAATTTGATGTTGCCGAGGGAACTCATGAATAGGTTGGATAGAATCGGAGAGAGGGGAGATGCTTGGGGTACTCCGCAGAAGGCTTTCCAGATGTTGAAGACTTTCTTTTCTGACGGGATATTCTCTCTTTCCAAGGAAATCTTTAAACCAATTTAGTGTTTCATTTGGAGAAGGTGATGATCTACTGAGTCAAAGGCTGCGGAGATATCAAATTAGAGAAGAGCAGCTTGCTGGCCTGTGCTTAGTATCTGTTTGATTTTTGTGGTCAGAAGGAGGAGTTTGCTGCTATGCTGAGGTGGGAATCCGAACTGAGAGGGATGTAGACTGGAGTGTTATTCAATATAGATTGCAAGTTCTTTGCTTACATGGGATTTCCAGGAGCTTAATGAGTATAGGAATGCCAGTGATAGGCCTGTAACTTTTTTTAGTTCAAAGATTTTTATTGATTTTAATATACAATAAGTACAAAAAGAGAAATGTTAACGAGGCAAGATACAGACAAGTTGTGCAAAGAAAAAAGAATCATACAATAATATCCATGTAATACAACAAGCTGTTCCAAGCTTATCTAGAAGAAGAATATCAACACAACTCGCAGCCGTAAGCTTCTAGAATATCCAAAGTACGTTAGGACTTGTTCTCCACAACAGAAATTATCCCACATCATGGCTCATGTCTCGATCAGATAGCCTGTAATTTGAAGGAGTGGAGGGATCTGCATTCTGTGTTGTTTTTTTTTATTGATATGAGTTCTATTTCTTCCATTTCTGTTGGAAGTTGGCCCTGATCTAGAATGTTATTTAGGAATTTGGTGATCCATGTGATGATGGCTTCTGGTGCATTAGCAAGAAGGTAAGAGGGGCAGTTGTCTAGGGAGCTACTATGGGCGGATAGCTTTTGTTAGCAGTTTTGCTGTCTTAGAGGTCTTGGTTTATCTGGGCTTTCGTGCATCGGTTGTGTTAGTCTCAGAGTGGGGGTCATTTTTTGTACTTGTGTTGGGCTGTTCTAATTTTGTTGAGGAAATAGTCGGCAAGGTTCTGGGCTGGTGGTTGGGTGTAGTGATCCAAAGTGTCCTGTTGGAGGGGTGCTGTTAAGCTGCGTACAAGATGAAATACCTTCTTGTTGTCTAAGTTTTATTTTCAATTTCTTTGGCGTAATAGTTTTTCTTAATCTCTGAGATATTGAATTTGTATTTGTTGTGGTTCTTCCTAGTATTTTGTGGTTGGTTGATTTACTTTTCTGCCATTGTCTTTCTAACCTCTGACAAGTTTGTTTTATTTTCAGTGTTTCTATAAACCAGGGGGAGGTTTGGGTGCATTTTGTTTTGTGCTAATTTTGTGGAGCAAGGGAGTCTAGGGTGTTTGTGATGGAAATATTCCAGTTCAATAGCATCATATTGATTTGTTTTGCCTCTTACTTGCTTCTTTGTGCTGAAGGGCTTACTATTCATGCTTTCTGTATGGATGTTTAGGTTGAAGGTAAGAAGGTAGTGGTCTAATCAGGGAACTGGAGCCCATTTAATAATAATAATAACTTTATTTTTCTATACCGCCAACACCCAAAGAGTTCTAGGCGGTTTACAAAGTAAGAAGACTGAACAATTCAGTGATGAAACAAAACACATAAAAGAAGCACAGTGCAATATACCGTTTTATAACACTATAGTATGATTACTATGATATAATCATCAATCAGGTAACAAATTTCCTGAAAGTGCAATAAGATGCAGTCTGTCGAATCATATCTACTAACCAAACTTGAATTTTACCTGCTTGATAGGCCAAGGTTCTATCAAAAAACTTTTTATAACAGCAATTTTTGGGATTAGGAAAAGTAAATAAACCAGAGCGCCGAGTAGACTTAAATATACAATTCAAAATGAGAAAAAAGGTAAGATGGGGATAGTCCAGATAATAATTTATAACAAATGCAAGCAAATTTAAAAAGTATTCTGGCTTCTATTAGCAACCAGTGCAGTTGATGGTAATAAGGGCTGACATGTTCCTGTTTTTTTTCAGTCCGAAGATTAAACGGATAGTTGTGTTTGAATTAGCCTTAGTCTTCCTAAAATTGTTTTATAGGATCCCAAATAGATTATATTGCAGTAATTGGGAATAGTAGGCAAGTAGGTCAAGGATGTGACGTTTTCCATGTGTTGGTCCTGATGACTTGATGTCGATTTGACTGTCTTCTAGCAGTTTTTTTGAAGTTATGAACAACTTTGTTATCGGTAGTCTCAAGAGGTATGTTAACATTTCCAAGTATGATCAATCTGGTGTATTGGCAGGCAAGGCTCAATATAATTTCTTGCAGCTTCATAGTAGTACTTATTGCGTGCTCGGAGGTCAGTATGCCAGTAATATACCAATGCTATTTGTAGTGGAATTGGGTTTGCCTTCAAGCTTTCATGTTATGAATTAAAGATCGGGGTGGGAGGTAGAGTCAGTAATGTTGAAGGTGTAGACAATGGCTATGCCACCTCCTCGCTTGTCACTCCTGGGAATTTGGATAATGCTGTATCCTGGTAGGCAAAAGTGGGGTAATTCTAGACATTTTAGGTCTTTTCGCCAGGTTTCAGTGAAAAAGGCCAGTCCTAGGTCATTGGTTGGGATCAGTTCATTAAGCAGAAATAGTTTGTTTACTAAGGATCTTGCACTGATGTATATGTAGGGAACTGGTAACTGGTGTGAAGGCTTTGTCTTTTTTTGATTGATACATGCTTGATATATATCTTAGGTTAGTGAGATTTCAGAAGGGGGGTGGTTTCAGCTGTTGGGGGTTTTTTTTGTTGGTAGTACATTTGAGCCTGAGAATGGGGATGAGGTTCGGGTGAGGTAGTGGATGAGTTTTGGGTTCTGGGCCTTTGATGGTTGGTATGCCATGAAGAAATTGGTTTGCTGGTAGGAGATGTGGACTGAACTTCTATGAGGCTTATGAAGCACAGAAGAGGTAAGATTTGATTGAACGTTGGTTTCATCATGGTTTTTTGTGAAGGGTGATCGCTAAGGTTACCAGATTTTCGGGAATGAAAATCTGGACCCATGGCCCTGCCCCCAGGCCAGCCCCATTCTGCCTGAGTCATGCCCCGTTCTGTCTCCTCAACATGGTCGCTTGCCAGGAGGGCATCTGCGCATCCGCTGGTGTGATGTGATGACATCACACACATGCGCAGATGCTGTCCCGACGTTGCTGCTAGGTGGAAGCTTTTCAAAACCCGGACAAAGTGCTGGGTTTGAAAAGCCGTCCGGACCCCGGACATGTCTAGGGAAATCCAGACATTTGGTAACCCTAGTGATTAGGCTTATGTCCACAGGGTTCTACTAGTACACATTAGTGACTCCTTAAGGGGGATGGGATAATCCGTTTTGTTTTGCAGTGTGTGGAAGGTAAGGGTAGTTTTTGGGTAGTTACCAACAGGGGATCGAGGTTTGGGGTGGCCCGGATGACAGCGGACCACTCCCACTGAAGGCAAGTTCAAACAACGTGCCAAAATGGTGCCGTGTTGCTGGTGTGGAAGGGGTGGAGCGACTCTCCTATGCCACCTGATTCACTTTTGCTCCCTGACGTTCGACCAGGGATTGAAGATTGGGGCAGCCTGGATGGCAATGGGCTGCTCCCACTAAAGGCAAGTTCAAAGAACATGCCAAAATGGTGCCGCATTGCTGATGCATCGGGGGTGGAGTGTAAGTTGCCTGTCCTCTGCCCCAACCAATGGGAGAAATAGTGAGTTCAGCCAATCCTCACAGACCCATGGGATAATGTAGAAGTGCATGGTATAGGAAGTTCCAAGTTTATTAAGTATTTGATTAATCGCTTATTCCACATTCTAAGCGATGTACAAAATATTAAATTACAGTAGTTCAAGGGAAACAGACAATATGAATATAACTCACAAGACAAAACATGACTCAAGAGGAAGGGAAGCACATAATATTTCAGTCTTCTACTGTAGAGGCTCTATATCAGGGATCTCAAAGTCCCTCCTTGAGGGCCGCAATCCAGTTGGGTTTTCAGGATTTCCCCAATGAATATGCATTGAAAGCAGTGCATGCACATAGATCTCATGCATATTCATTGGGGAAATCCTGAAAACCCGACTGGATTGTGGCCCTCAAGGAGGGACTTTGAGACCCCTGCTCTATATGTACCTGATTTTAGAAACCAGATCACCTCCAGTCAATATTAAGACGATGTACAGTGATAATTTAACTGCCCAGCTCGGAATCTTTCTCTAATCTGCTTTCTTCTCGACATATTACTTATTGTTCTTTAGATCTATTGCCATATGACTGAATCCAATTCCTTGTCCATAGCCTTCTACTGCTAGGGCACAGTGGTTGAAGGAAGCGTGCTAATTTGGCTAGTTTTGAAGCTGAGTTCAGTTCACCTTCCCCACTTCCTGTGAATTTATGACCTATCTTGAATTTTTGCTTTATGGCAAAGTTGGTAGAAAAATATTATTATAACTACTCGTTGATCATATTGAAGCCACTGTAGTTCTTTATCCTTGCCAACTGGGGTTTAGGATTGGGCACAGTACAGAGACCACTCTAGCAGCATTTCGGATCACAGCTCTGCTTGTTTCATTATCAACTCATCTGCTGTTATGTTGCATACCATAAGGTTCAGTATTGTCACCTGTGCTTTTTAATATCCATTTTGCATCCCCTGATCATGGTTACCTAGGAATATGGCATAGGCACTGTACTTACATCTATGCCAATGATATTTTGCTATACCTCCGCAGATAATCTGAATCTTGTATCCTGAAACACTGTCTCACAGTGGTGACCTATGGCTTCAAGGATATTTGATTGCATGTTGGATTATGGACAATCTCACCCAACCAAGTTTGAGTCCTGTCCTGTTTGGTCTTTCCATGAAGGTTTTGAATTCTTTTAGGTATTTAGATATCATAATATGTAGATACGTAGTTGTCCTTTAAAGAGCAGATTCCTGATCCAAGATGGCCGCTGTCTATGCGATCAGGTAACACGCATCCGACCGGAGCTCTCTGGTTACCTGACTTCTAGCTGGTGACAGTTGTTCCCAGCCTAATTTTGTTTTCTGCCTGGACGCAATGCCGAAGAGGAGAGGCCGGAGCGCTGCTGGTGCCTCCCGGTGCTCAGGAGGGCCAACTCTCTGCAATATCGAAGATTTGCTCCGGAGGATGCAGAGAGCTGCTTCTACAACTCCGAATGCTAGCCCGCTGAGGATCCCGGGTGTGAGCGAGACTGGCGGGATTTCTCTTGGGCCTGATACCACTCTTAGCTTGGAGATTAAAGCACTGCCTCCTCTACCACTGTTAGCCAGTTCTCCCAGGGATGAGGAAACCCCGAAGGAAGGGGTGGTACTATCCCCAGAGGCAGACAATTCAACAGCAGGGAGCCTGGAAATGGAGATCCCGGTTCGGGAAATCTCTGAAGAGGATTCTGTGGGAATTACAGCAGTAGGAGGAGGATTGATCCAGAAGGAACAAAGCCCAGGATATCTTGAGGAAGGTGAGAGACTATGCACTTCAATACAAATTTCTTTTTGGGATAAGCCTGCTGAGGTGACCTTAGAAGCCCTTTGGGACCTGGTAGCAAATTTAGGGAAGACAATTAGCCCCAATTTCTAACAAATTGAAAATAAATTGATTCACCATTCAGAAGAGTTAGAAAAATTAAAATTGGACATGACTTCTTCCAACAATTTACTTCAAAAGACTCAGCAGGATATGGTTTCAGTAAAACAACTCCAGGAAACTATAATTAAAGATAATTTGAATCTTAGAAGAAAAGTAGAGTTATTAGAGAACCAGGCACGTATTAATAACTTGAGACTGATAAACTTCCCAACAGTAACTATGGTTACACCTAGAGACATGCTTAGGAGATATTTATTAGAAATTTTGGAAGTCACGGAGAGAAATCTTATACCATTTCTCTCAAGTGTATTATCTCCCTAGCAAAACTCCGTATCAACAGCAACCTGAACCTACTGAAGGACAAGCATTGAATATAACTCAGATTCTGGAGATGTCAGACACGGAGGTGGCAACACCTGCAACATTAGTTGTTACATTGGCTCTTTTTATTGATAAGTCATGGTTATTGAGACTATTTCTTAAGAATAAACAGAAGGAATTCCTTGGGTGTAAAATTCAAATGTTCTTGACTTTCTTCTTTTAAAACCAGGAGTCATCTCACTAGGGGCTACATTTTACTTAAGACATAGGGGCTACATTTTACTTAAGACACCCTTGCAAGTGCATTGTTCGCTATCACTCAACTAAATATGTATTCGTTGAGCCTCAACATTTGACTAATTTTGTGGCTATGTCCCACCTGGACAAGGAGAAATCTCAATCTTGAGCTCTAAAAGGAAAATGGCTGCTCCATTCCCGATGTATAGAAACAGCATTATTTTGTTATATTGATTATCTTTTTCTTAGCTCGCCAGTATAATTTCTTGGATCTAAAGAGGACTTGAGCTAATTTCACCATAATAATTCTTCTTGTAATTTTGCTTAACTTTTGTTAAGTATGGATTTATTGTTTAATGATTGTAATATGCTTTGGTTAAATTTGCTTTCTGTACAAGTTATACTTGATAATATATTGAAATCAATAAAAAATACTTGATAATAAAGAGCAGATTCCTTCTCTATTATGGAGATGTTTTTTGATTCTCCATGGTTTTTGTACTGTCCTAGACTATTTAGATGAAACTATCTTGCACACCTTTCTTCACGCTATGCTGATCCCCCATCTTGGCTAAGGCAATGTTGTATATGTTGGTGTTTGTAACTCTACATTGATGCATTTACAAACTCTATGGACTGCAGCTATTCACCTGTTGTGTAGAGCTAGTCATTTTGATCATGTGAT
Source organism: Geotrypetes seraphini (assembly GCF_902459505.1). NCBI lineage: Eukaryota > Metazoa > Chordata > Amphibia > Gymnophiona > Dermophiidae > Geotrypetes > Geotrypetes seraphini. Next base: position 46,810,403 of record NC_047085.1, read on the forward strand.
ACCTTTGTTTGTACAACATCATTAGTTACCAGTAGGTTATAGAATTTTAATTTAAATTGATGACACTGGCTGATGGATCATTTAATGAAGGCAGTTCTCCTTTTCTATCCTCTTTGATTAATTTTGTTTGTTCCCAGAAGAATGCTTAGGTTTCTTAATGGGCACAGGTTGGTTGTGTCATATATTATATAATGATTCAATTTTAACATTTACCCAGAACAGTGGGTTGTTTTTTGTTGGGGTTTTTTTTTTTTTTTTTTGGGGGGGGGCTGGCCCTAGCCCTAGCCCTCTGGAGCAAAATGTCTATTCAAGTCCAACCAGAGCTTTCATACAAGAAGTTTAAGTTCCTTTTGAAGAACCTTTTTTTTTTCTTCAGATTGCATTTGGGGGCTAGGATATGGTGAGTCTGTGAGGGTGGGTAGTTAATGTATAATTGTATGATTTTATAAACTGCCTTGGTGGCGTATCAAATTTTAAATAAACCCTATAAATTATCTGTGTCTAACTGGAGAGCTTTAAAGACTCCCTCAAAAGATATATAGATATAGATAGATAGATAGATGCTTTTGAAAAATAACAAGATTAATTTGCTTGATCGGTCCATCTCCCCACAATCTTTGTCCTGCCATGAACAAATACAGTCATTTTTCAGACTACTCTTAATCCCTTCCCTAAAGTTCTTCCCCATTTATGTGCTTTTCTAAGAAAATTGTAGTTCTTCCTTTTTATCCTACCCAACAAGTTTGACCTGTGTACTATCTGTCGTTTATGTTTTAAGATGCCTATTTTTACATTGTAAATCGCTTAGAAATTTCTTATATGCGTTTTTATCAAATTTTAATTAAACTTGAAACTTGAACTGGAACTTAGGTGCAAACATGTGTACCAGCTCTCTGGTGTAAGTTCTCACACCTGAGCACATACAGGTGTATACTGTATATCTGGTCATGCCGCTGTTCTATAAAGGAAAGTAGACACCTAGAGGGGCATTTTTGAAAAGGACGTCTTAAGTCTGACTTTAGTGTTTCCCACAAGATGTCCAAAGTCAGGGGTGGAGAAACTTCCATTTTCGAAACAGCTAGACCAGGAGTGGGCAACTCCGGTCCTCGAGGGCCAGAATCCAGTTGAGTGTTCAGAATTTTCCCCATAAATAGGCATAAGATCAATTTGCATGCACTGCTTTCAATGCATATTCAATGGGGAAATCCTGAAAACCCGACTAGATTCTAGCCCTCGAGGACCAGAGTTGCCCACCCCTGAGCTAGACTAACAAAATTTTTTTTTTTTTTTTTTTTTAAATAATCGTCTACTTGGACGTCTTGGCTGCCAGGATGTCCAACTGTAGGATGCCTAACTTTATTCCCCATTTTCAACTCCAGAAATGTCCAAGTTGAAAACATCTAAATCTAGACCATTTGGATGTGGGAAGGGCCAGCATTATAATGGACTGGCCACAGACATGCCAATAGGGCAGTGGGACACCTTAGAGAGCACTGCCGTGAACTTAATATAAAGGATTCCATATGTACATCTCACCATAACCCCCGTATAATTTATGGTAAGCCTTTTAAAACTCCTCCAAACCTACTATACCCACCTGTCTACTACCCCAATAGCCCTTATGGTTGCAAGTGGCACCTATATGGCAGTATAGAAGGATTTTGGTGGGCTCACACTTTCCATCATAAATATACTGGTTAGAGGGGCTTATGGATCTGAGTCCCCTTCTCTGACTCATTAGCCCATCCACCAAGCTACTTAAGACACCTGTGTGGTGCTCTAACCTTTCCTATACCAGATACTGCTTCATTCAGATTTTTGGAAGGTAGAAGAGATTAGTGACCACTGGGGAGTGTGAGGGTGTCATAACTTAATCCCTCAAGTGATCATCTGGTCAGTTTGTGTACCTTTTTGGTATTTAGATGCTTTGATAACAGCTCTGGCTCAGAACATCAAAGTTCAACCCAGAACGTCTTGGGAAACATTTGATTATAGGTGCAGGACGTTCAAGTCTACGCACACACAAAACCTGCCCATAACACACCTACCAAAACACTCTCTGGATCTTTGGCTGCACAGCGGTTAGAATGCCACCCAGGATATCCAGAAAGATGGTTTAGAAATTGACACTTGGATGTCCTGACAATTAGGAACAGTGGCACAGCGAGGGAGGTGAGTGCCCAGGGCAGTGGTGCAAAGCATCGCTGTGCCGTGCGCACCCACACTATTCTTCCACTTGAGCGCCCCCTCTTGGCCCCCTTGTATCTCTTGAAATGTTCACCGGCATGGGCAGCATCTTTCACATGCTGCTCACACTGGCCTTGGCTTCCTTCTGATGTCACTTCCTGGTCCCGCGACCAGAAAGTGAAGTCAGAAGGAAGCCGAGGCTGATATGAGCAGCCAGTGGAAAATGCTGCTTGCACCAGCAAATGTTTAAAGAAGTATGTTGGGGGGGGTGTCATAGAGGAGGTGAGACCCCAGCCCCCCTGCAAGGATGGCATCCGGGGCGATCTGTCCCCCGCTCCTTAACTACACCCCTGATTAGAACATCCAAGTGCTGACTTACAGTAGTTTTTTAGACGTCTTTATTTTTTGATTATGAGCCCCCTAGTTTCTTTTATAGAATATGAGCCAATTAAGTGCCCTCTGAGCATCTACATATAGGTGCACTGTTACAGGATTACTGCCGGTAAGGAAGAAGAACTTCCTCTGTGCAATCTTAAAAGCAATAGCCCATGCAGAGACTCGAGCATGACTGGGTAAACTCGCATACTTTACATGAATTCTAAAAGTTTGACTCACTGTATTCACTTTTATTGAATGTGCTATATTTTCAGAGTAATATAAAGAATATTACTATAATAATATGTTTATTCTAAAAACTAGTATGTATTAAACCACTACACAATGGATTAAGCCCATTAATCTATGCAATAATCATCTTACAAAGAAATTATTGTTGTTCTTCTAATGTTGATTTCCTTCTCTCTGTTTATCCCCATGATATTGAAGAAGAACACACTGAAATAGAGGAGGACATCTTCACAAAAATGGCTCTTAAGGTGGAAAGACTAAGTCAGAGTTCTGAGGAGGGGATTAGCTCTACTGCTAACCAGGAAAGCCAACAAGACCGTCGGAGAGAGGACCTGCAGAATTCACTGATGGCCATCTTTGGTGAGCGTTTGGAGCCATCATCTTCAGAACTGTACTGTTCAGGAAGAAAGAAGAGCAGAAGTTATTAGAGGAGTAGCCCTTTACAGAACATGCATTGCTCTTTCGCTAGTGATAAATGCTATGTTTGATAGAATCTAGGACTTTTATGCATTATTACTTAAAACAGGGAATGATATATTATGCTTATTACCCAGGCAGCTTCATTGTTGCTGATTCTATAACTGCTGCTACTATTAATGATTTGCCTAGTACTATAAAACCATGAGGGTGTTGAGATTGCATCTAGTCAAGATACGTAGACAAAAGAAAGGATTTTGGAGTTTTGCCTAGCAAAAAGGGGCTACAGTCAAGAAAAATCTGGTTAAGGAGAAGCAGAGTTCAAGTTTTCATAGAGGGCATAGAGGTGGGTTCTTGAGCTGAATTTGAAAATGGTAAAGCCTGGGCATCACAAATCAGGAAAGCTGTTCCAAATGGTCAGGGTAGCAGAGATTAAAAAAAAAAAAAAAAAAGGGGTCAGATTTGGTGGCAGAAAAAAAAAGCACTGCTAAGAGAATTTTCCCTGATGAATGATTTAAAGTACTGATATATGTAGGAAGAGACAGAATACCTAACTGCAAAACAAATGCAGTTGAGTAACAAATTTTTGATTTCCCACTAACTTCCACTTAAAATTTAGTGTAGTGGTTTAGGAAAAGAGGTTAAATGGTTATAAGGGTCTTTTGAAGGCTGAAAGTTAAGCGAGTAACTTTGAAGAGACTTCAGTGAAGAGAAATGGTTTAGTGGTAGACCCATGAGAAGTGGGTTATCTAAGTAGAAGGTGATGAGACAGCAGATAAATTTTAGTTCTAGAAGGTAATAAATAGAAATAAAATACAAGAAAAATAAGATAATATATTTTTATTGGACTAAATATATTTTTGATTAGCTTTCAAAGGCAATACCTTCAGAAAATAATAGTAAATATTGAAGAACTAAGGCCAATACTGGGCAGACTTGCACGGTCTGTGTCTGTATATGGCCGTTTGGTGGAGGATGGGCTGGGGAGGGCTTCAATGGCTGGGAGGGTGTAGATCACTGGTCTCAAACTCACGGCCCTGGTGCCAAATGCGGCCCTCTAGGTACTGTTTTGAGGCTCTCGGTATGTTTATCATAATCACACAAGTAAAATAAAATAGTTTCTTGATCATATGCCTCTTTAGTTATAAATTACAATACAGTATTATTATTAAGACAGCCAAAAGGAAAGATTTATAAACTATAAAGAGTTTTACCTTATGCAAAATTGTAATTGTTTTAATAAGACATTACACTTCCCCCTCCGTATTCGCGAATTCCGTATCTATGGATTCGCTTATTTGCAGTTTTAAACAAAAAAAATCACTTTCATTTTTTGGGCTATATTAAGCCCTGTAAGCCCCCCCCCCCCCTTAAGCCTTACCTGGTGGTCTAGCGGGTTTTCGGGGGCAGGAGAGATCTTCCCACGCTCCTGCCCCGTGCAGATCACTCATAGGAAATGGCTCGAGAGACTACAGGAGCTCAAGGCAGCCATTTCCTGTGAGCGATCTGCACAGGGCAGGAGCGTGGGAAGATTGCTCCAGCCTGAAAACCCGCTAGACCACTAGGTAAGGCTTAAAGGGGGGGGGGGGGGCTTTCAGGGCTTAAAATATCCAGGGAAAGCAGGGGTTAGGGGCAGAATGGCCCAAATATTATTAGCATTTTTTTCATATTTGTGGGCCGGCTCTGCCCCGAACCCCTGCGAATACGGAGGGGGAAGTGTATCTATTTTTTTCTGCAGCCCTTCAAGTACCTACAAATCCAAAATGTGGCCCTGCAAAGGGTTTGAGTTTGAGACCACTGGTGTAAATGGACTGGAGTGAGCTTTGACGGAGACTTCAGTAATTGGAACCTAAGAACAGTACCGGGCAGAGCTTTGGATTCTTGCCCAGAAATAGCTAAGAAGAAGAAGAAAAAAAAACCCCAACAAATTTTTTGATTGAATCGGGTTGGGCAGACTAGAAGGACCATTTGGGTCTTTATCTGCCATCATCTACTATGTTACTATGCTAAATTAGAAATGAACAAATGTTGGCAATGTCAGAATATATAAGTGAAACTCAAAACATTCCAATGGCAATCTCACAGAGAAAGGTAGGCGGGATGATAAACAGATAGAGATGGGATGGGTGGTCTTAGGGTGCCAAAGCAGTATAATATTATGGTTTATTGTGTGAGAGGAAACCCAAATCTTTAAGTCCTTTCTGGTGAATGTCAAAAAAATGTCATCATTATAATATCAAAAGGTTTTATATTTCTGGATTGTTTTAAAATGCTCTTTTAGTATTCTTAAGTCATTGATGCAATGCCCTGGTCTTGTAAAGTGATCTCCCATAGAGGTGTCACCCTGGTTGGCTTGGTGGTGTTTGATATGATGTTTGTTTAGGTTAGTTCTGGTCTAAAGCATTGACTTATCTCTCCAACGCAGCGTCTTCCTTCACATTTTTTTGCACTGAATAATATACACTACATTTATCCCCGTGAGAGGTTTTTAGTGCTGGCTGGTGTGCCAAACGCTTTGTGCTGCTCTGACATTCATAGACACTCTATGACCATCGGCTTAGCACAGAGCATTCAGCGCGCCGATTGGCACTAAAAACCTCTTGTGCAGTTTTGTAAATGGGGGGGGGGGGGGGTTTTAAAGATGAGCATGTGCAGGAAATCCCGTTAGGGCGTATTTTGATGTTTCTCTTATACTAAGCCAGCTTGATTGCTGCAATATTGCCTATTTGGCAATTTCCCAGAAGAATATGCAACGATTTGCGAATAGTACAAAATGCGGCGGTCAGGCTGATTTTTAGGTTGAAGAAATACGATCACGTAACACCCTCCCGTCGAGTACTGCATTGGCTGCCAATGGAGGAGTGGGTGAAGTTTAGGTTTGGTTGCTTCTGTTTTAAGGCTTTGTTTGGTTTAGCTCCCAAATATAGAATTGAGCTTTTCTCTTTTGCAACCAACAGACATAAGAGAAACTCTCATCTGAATTTTGTTTTTCCGCCTGTTAGAGGATATAAACTTAGAAAACATCATCAAAATCTTTTCTCATATCAAGCAGCGTTATGGGGTAAGGATTTAGAACTGCTTTTGCTTACTGACACTTATGGGGAATTTAGGAAACATCTAAAAACATATCTGTTTTCGAAGTATTTAGGCAGCTAATTTGAAAAAAATTTATTATGCACTATTTTGATCATTTTAGTGTCTCTGATTATTGGCATTTAACTTTTTTAGTTCTATTGAACTTCTTTTATTGTTTTGTTTTTTAAAACTATTGTAAACCACATAGAACTTTACGGCCTTGCGGTATATAAACTGATTATTATTATTATGCCAAGACATAGCCCAAGACTTCACAGTGTGCAGTGTGGTATAGTGCAAGAACTTGAGCCCCTCTCTTCTTTGGTAATATCTAGAAATAAAACAAAAAACATAAAGGAAAAAAAAAACCAGTAACTTTTTTATTGGACTAACTTAATGTAGTTTATGATCAACTTTCAAAGGTAACCCCTTCTTCCTCATATCAGAGAAGCTAACATGGCTACCACACCATTTCGCTCGGGTTCGGTTGGGAATTTGCTTTTTATTAATTTCTGCTTCAGATTGGTGTATTTGTTGATAAGCCAGCATTGGTTGATCTGGGAATATCTCTTTCAATAATTCTTCCTCCTGGAGTAGTGGCTGTACATCTTTTATTATTCTTCTCAGTTTTTTTCAGTTTTGGATTATATGTCACACTCTGGTTTTCCAATCCTTTCTTCTGCAATAGGATTTCTCTGAGTATTTTAAGGAAAGAGGCAAATTTCTTGGAGATCATTTTGGAGGTTATAGCCTTGTTGTTTTAAAGGATTCAGTCAGAATTTTAAAAAGGTGTTTCTGTCTCTTTGAGTCAAGAGCAGATGTGTTGAAATGGAATAGCTTGGCTGTGTGTAATAAACTTCATTTCTTCGTGAAGGGTGGAACCTGGAATTGTAGCTAGTGGCATCTCAGTTGGTTTCTTCTATATAGATGTTTGCATATAGCCATTGTAATAGAAACTGAGGTGTCTAAAAAGTTGACCTTTTTCTGTGGAGTTGTTAATTTTGGAATTTTTATTATAGGATGGTGTGTGTTGAAAGAACTGTAAAATAGAGAGTTTCTTCCCCCTCAGTCCAAATCAAGCAAATATCAATATACCAGTAATAATTTAGGGATTTGGTCTGTTTATTCAAAAGTGTGTCTCCTCCAGTTCTGCCATAAAAAGGGTTTTCAGATAGATATCGTTATTGAACTGTAAATGATTGTGAGTTAGAATGAATTTGATTAATTTTGTAATAGCTTCCAGTATGAATTGGTGGTCCAAGGAAGATATTTGTAGGAATTTCTTACATGCAAATTTGTCAGTTGCTTGGGGATTCGTTGCTTTATGGTGATTCAGCATCTGTCATGAGTAGAACAGCTGCTTGATGGTTTTTTTAAAAAAATTGTTCAGAAAGTCTGTGATGTCTTGTATTAAGCTGTTTTTCTTGGGCTAACATGGCTACTATACAACTTTATCGTTGGTTCAGGAAGAAAGAGATGTATTTTAGTGATAGAAAGAAATGATATGGTCTAATGATATAGTGGATATTAAGAACATAGGAATAGCCATACCGGGTCACACCAATAGTCCATCTAACTCAGTATCCTGTTTCCAACAGTGGCCAATCCAAGTCACAAGTACTTGGCAGAAACCCAAATAGTACTAGCAGTCCACAGGGCAGGATTAATTCATCGAGGGCCCCTAGGCACACAAGTACATTGAGCCATCCCACCATGCGCCCAGACGGAAACAGGAAGCTGCGTCAGAGGGAAGCTTTGGGCAAGCAGCACCGCTTACAAAATTACAGTTCACGTTGCCCTTCTTACCCGCGTTGCTTGCTTGTCTTACTTTCCGTCGATTGGGGGGGGGCACGTGTTGCCGATCGGGGGGAGCCTGCGTTGCCGATCGATGCTGGAGGGGCCCATTGCCGTTTGGAAAAAACAATGTTGATGCCCTCCATCGAACCACCCTGACCATTTTGGGCCCTAGGCACGTGCCTAATGGTCCTATTGGTTAATCCTGCCCTGATAGTCCATGCTTCAGGGGCAAACAGTGACATCCCCTCCCCCTACCATGTCTGTCTCAGTAGCAGATTATGGACTTTTGGAAGCTGAGTGCCTAAATGGATGGGTGGTTTCAGCAGTTCTGCATAACACATGTAATTGAATGTTGTTAGGTTGTGTGTTTGTGAAGATTGTATTCTTCTGCTTTGTAGCTAGACTTTATTTCCCATACTTATTTTTCATTGTTTTCCTCATAGTTCATTCTTTTTATCCTAATTTAGTATTTTACCCGAGTTTGGTTCATTTTTGTCAACTTTTGTTTTTTGGCCTTCAAGACGCTCTGAGTCCTTTTTTCCTCCTGGAAACCTCGACTGTTTTCGGCATCCTAGTTTAGTCAAATTCTCCAGGCCAGTTTTGACTTGGCATCAGCTGTTTTCTCCTCATGGTCAAAGAGGGTATTGAGTGGCTTTAAGAACCGTTTGTTCTCTGGCTTTGTCAGGCAAATGGGTCAGGCTTTGCCCATCAAAAATGGAAATAGAGGAAGAACCTCACTCTGAGCTTTTTGATGATCTTGACCATGAAGCAGTGCCAAATGAATGCATTAAAGTACCTTTCCATAGGGTAATGAAGGATACTTTATTTAAAGAACTGGGAAAACTCCCTCTCAGTTCAGGTAGCTCCTAAAGCGATAGACACAATGTATAGAATACAAAATTTCCTGGATTTGCACAAACTCAACTTCAACGCCATTCAATAGTTGTGGAATCTGCACTCATTTTATGCTTCTGTTCCTCCAGGCAGAGCAGCCAGGACATTGGAAAATGTGTTTGCTAAAAGAGTTCATCAATAGATTAATGGACTGCCTATTCTACATGTCCGTTTATTTTAAATCCTTACTTAAAGAATAGAGTTTGAGGAATTCCTCCTTCCAGACAAACTAAAGCAGTTTCAACTTATTCACTGCAAGAAAGTATATGGCTAGAGCAATTTTCAATGCATTTGTTGTTTCTTCTCAAACATCTGTAGCGAGGTTATCAAGCATTTGAGGTAAATTGCAATGTGCCATTTAGTGTGGCTTAGAGTCGCTGAGAAACTTCGAATGGTCCTATGTAAGAGAGATAACCTGTTTGGAAATAAAAATTGAAAAGTTTGCAGATAAGATTAAAAAAAAAAAACCAACCCACACAGATACTATGATGACTTTTATCTAACAATGTTAAATCAATCAATCAAGTAACTGAAGTTATTTAGTGAACACTCAGACCCACAGCTGAGGTCTCAGTGAAATAATCACGGAGCAGCTGTTTTGAGAGACCATCATCGTTGTTCACAGTCTCACCCACCAAACAACAGCTAAATAATAACACATAGATGGTAAAACAAAACCAACTTAGCTTTGAATGGAGTGGGTAATCAATGTAGCTGCTCCGGGTTCCTTTTTATTCAAATGACTGCATTCATTACAACTGCCGACCCCCCTACCTAGGTTTCACCAACTGGCTTCTTCAGGAGGGGTACTACAAATGTAAAACAACCACATTAACACTAAAACACTTCAGTTACCACTACTATAATTTTTACACGATAATCACAATTAACTACCACACCATTCACACTCAGACCTACCGGCATAACGCACTCCACACTACTCACAGACACATTAGTTACTGGCGACGAATTTCCATCAGCAGGCCCTACCATATATGCACATCCCCCTCAACCACGTCATACTGACGTCAAACTCGTCACTACAATCTAACCACAAACCTACTCCTTCTATAAATGAAACCATTCGATTTCATTATTTAACCCTGTAGGGGTCAAAGTATGCCACTGAAAAATAAATTTTTGTTCTAAATATAATAAACTTTGAGTCACATCCCCTGTTGTTTTATGTGTCCTAGCTATTACTGTATATTTAACATCTTCAATTAAATGCTGCTGTTCAAGCCAATGGCTCACAAGAGGAGCCGACATACGGTTACATCTAATATTGCTCAAATGTTCGGCAATTCGAGTTTTAATGGCCCGCCGAGTGTGCCCAATGTAATAAAGCCCACAGGGGCATATTATACAATATACAACTGCCGTAGAAAGGCAATTAGTATTAGTTCTTAAATAAAATCTCTTACCACCTGATTGAGGAATAAGTACTTGGTCAGTATTGAGGACATGAGAGCAATATACACAGCTTACATGAGGACCCCCATAATTCTGTTGACCGGGGGCCTGATGTTTAAGAATTTGGCCCAAATTACGGCCTCGGGTGTAAGCAAACAATGGAGTTTGGTTCATGCTTTCATGCACCTGCAACACTGACCAGTGCTTCAAAATAATTTGTCTAAGTTGTTGACTCCTACTGGAATAGGGTAATACACATACTAGGGCCCCACTCTTCTCCTTCTCCTTTGTATGAAATAACCACTCCCGCTGACAATTGCGGGCTCTTTTCCATGCTGCTTTGACCACCCTAGAGGGGTAGCCACGTTCTATAAATTTTGCATATAATAGTGTGGCCTGCTGATAATTTTGCATAAATTTTGCATATAATAGTGTGGCCTTCGTCAGAGCATATCCTTCTCAATCTCAAAAATTGCCCCACCGGTATACTATCTCGGAGGGGCTTAGGATGATAACTGTGGTAATGGAGGAGTGTGTTACGATCGGAGGGTTTCCGATACAATGTAGTATCAAAATGTACCTGAGAATCAAACTGGGATTTGACTACCTGAATGTCCAAAAAGGATACCTTGTTAGAACTCACTTCATGAGTGAGAGAGATGTTAAGATCCACCTGATTTAATTCCTTAAGGAATTCCTCCAACTCGTAACGTTCCCCATTCCACGTAAAAAAGATATCATCTATATATCTTCTCCAAAGGCCTACTCTGTTAAACCACCTAGATGTATACACATACTTTTCTTCATATTCAGACATATAGAGGCAGGCGACTGAAGGGGCCACTGTGGCCCCCATCGCCACCCCTTTAGTCTGAATGAAGAACCTGTTTATAAACTGAAAGTAATTTTGACAAATCACAAATTATATTTAGAACAAAAATTTATTTTTCAGTGGCATACTTTGACCCCTACAGGGTTAAATAATGAAATCGAATGGTTTCATTTATAGAAGGAGTAGGTTTGTGGTTAGATTGTAGTGACGAGTTTGACGTCAGTATGACGTGGTTGAGGGGGATGTGCATATATGGTAGGGCCTGCTGATGGAAATTCGTCGCCAGTAACTAATGTGTCTGTGAGTAGTGTGGAGTGCGTTATGCCGGTAGGTCTGAGTGTGAATGGTGTGGTAGTTAATTGTGATTATCGTGTAAAAATTATAGTAGTGGTAACTGAAGTGTTTTAGTGTTAATGTGGTTGTTTTACATTTGTAGTACCCCTTCTGAAGAAGCCAGTTGGTGAAACCTAGGTAGGGGGGTCGGCAGTTGTAATGAATGCAGTCATTTGAATAAAAAGGAACCCGGAGCAGCTACATTGATTACCCACTCCATTCAAAGCTAAGTTGGTTTTGTTTTACCATCTATGTGTTATTATTTAGCTGTTGTTTGGTGGGTGAGACTGTGAACAACGATGATGGTCTCTCAAAACAGCTGCTCCGTGATTATTTCACTGAGACCTCAGCTGTGGGTCTGAGTGTTCACTAAATAACTTCAGTTACTTGATTGATTGATTTAACATTGTTTTTGAATAACAAAGTGAGCCAGTAAAATATTTAAGTATATCACTTTGGATAAATAAATTCCCTTGAGGCACAAGACTTTTATCTAAGCCACAAACCTCTCATTCTTTATTGACTAAAACAGGGGTGCCTAACACATCGATCGCGATCGACCAGTAGCTCAGGAAGGCAACGCGAGTCGATCGCAGAGCCCATCCCGGGCTCCGTGATAGACTCATGTTGCCGTCCTGATCTACCGGGCCAATCAGCCTTCCTCTCCAGTGTTCTCTCTAGGGCCTTTTAGCTGGGCGGTCCGCCCAGCTGTCATCTGCTGCTGCCGCCGCTGCTGAACATTAAAAAAAGAAAACAAAAAAAAACCGGCTTGGAGATTTCAGCCCGTAGCGAACTTTGCTCCGTGGCTCTAACGTGTGCATGCTGGCTTCCCTTCTCTTCCCTCCGAAACCGGAAGTTATGTCCGGGGGGGGGGGGGGGGGGAAGGGAAGCCGGCACGCACATGTTGAGAGCCCTGAAGCAAGCGTTCGCTATGGGCTAAGGCGGGAGACAGGTTAGTGAAGCATTTCCTCTTCTTGCTGCCGAGTCCTGCCTACTTTCTGTTTCCGCGAAGGCAGGACCCGGCAGCATTTCCCCCAACAGCTCGATCGCGATGCTGGTCGGCCGAAGCAGGGAGAGGTTGGGGCGGCGGCGGCTTTCGGGCCTGTTATTGGTGGCGATTTGGGGCCTGGTCCCCGATGGCAGTGGCTTGGGGGAAGGCAGGGAGAAAGAAAGAAAAAGGGCAGGCAGGGAGACAGAAGGAAAGAAGAGAAACAGAAAAAAAAGAAAGGGAGGCAGAGAGAAAGAAAGGGCAGGGAGAGAGGAAGGAAAAGTTGGGGGAGGGAACGAGGTCTGGAGGAGAGGAAGCATACAGGCTAAAAGAAGGGAAGAAAGATTGGATGCACAGTCAGAAGAAGAAAGTGCAACCAGAGACTCATGAAATCACCAGACAAGGTAGGAAAAATGATTTTATTTTAAATTTAGTGATCAAAATGTGTCTGAATTTATATCTGCTGTCTATATTTTACACTAAGGTCCCCTTTTACTAAACCGCAATAGAGTTTTTTAGCGCAGGGAGCCTATGAGCGTCGAAAGCAGCGCTGGGCATTCAGCGCAGCTCCCTGCGCTCTAAAAACTGCTATCGTGGTTTAGTAAAAAGGGAGGGGGGTATATTTGTCTATTTTTGTATGGTTGTTACTGAGGTGATAGTGCATAGAGTCATCTGCTTTGACCTCTTTGAAAAACCCTGGAATAGGAATGATAATTAGCCTTTTCTATGTGTACAGTGTGCGTTGTGTTTTTTTTAAATTTTATTGTTGGTAGATCATTTTGACTTGGTATTTTAAAAGTAGCTCGCAAGCCCAAAAAGTGTGGGCACCCCTGGACTAGAAGATAATTTGCTTCATCCAGATGCTCATATCACTAAATGCCATTTTCACCCTTTTCTAGACCTACTGCTTAATGACTCTATGCAAGGCCGCAAAGGATACAGAAATCACAACCTCAGCCTCAATCCAAACAGCAGTCATCCTTTGACTCCTTTTATAGAGAGCACTGCCACCATTCCTCTGTCTCTTCTTCCCAGTCTCTTCATCAGAGGCAGATTAATCTACTTTCATCAACACTAGACTGTTAATCACAACAGATCAGTGGGTGCTTTGAGTTGTCACTCAGGGCTATGCCCTGCGCTTGAACAGAAAACCTCCAAACCACCCATTAAAACAGTCTCTTTTCAGTTCCCTTCAGAAGACACTCCTTCGCCAAGAACCCTTCTGTAACTAAACGCAATAGAACTTGTTTTTCTGCAGGAGAATGCCTGGGGATCCTACTCAAAGAATTTTCTAATACCAAAAAAGGGAGTTTTGCATGGTCTCTATGGGAACCCTTCTTCCTCTACTGGAAAAATGCAATTGGTTTCACTCTCCAGATCTCAGACTTATACTCACATATCCATCCTATCAGCTCACAGAAAGTATCTTCACTTTTGTATTGGATTTCAAACATCTTGGTTTAGCTACTGATTTATAGATGTTATATGTCATTTAAAGGTCTTAGCTGTGATAGAAAAAATACCATTTCAGGGGAGGGGGGAGCTGTTTATTAGTGCAATATAACTACAGAAATAAGTAGTTATGGTTGATAGTTCAGACATTGATGCTTTAGCAAGTCAACAAGGACATGCATCTTGAGCGAGTGTTGGTGGAAGTGCCTATTAGACATAAAATGTTCAGTCTCGGATTAACTCCACTGCCAGAATTCCCAGTAAACGTTTGCTCAAATGTCTGATGAAAGGCCCCTTTTACATTCTTTGAAAGAAGGCAGCCATAGCCTGGGTAGAGAAAGAAGGGGGTGGTGGAAAGGGGTATCAATTTGAAGAGGGAATGAAGTGTAGTAAAGAAATGTCACATAGCAGACTTGCTTGGCAAGACTCTTTAGCAGACTGGAAAAAGATCGATATGAATCTGAAATGTATAAAGTCAGCAAGAGAACAAGGTATAGGTCAGAGATACTCTGCAGAGTGAATGCAAGATTATAAAACATGAAATGAAGTTGGTGAAGAGGGTTGTACCAAGGCCTGGGGATTGGAATGTCTTACAGCAGTGTTTTCCAAGTTGGTCCTGGAGTGTCCCAGTGCCAGTCAGATTTTCCAAGTTGGTCCTGGAGTGTCCCAGTGCCAGTCAGATTTTCAGGATATCTACAATGAATATGCATAAAATTGATTTGCATGTACTGCCTACATTATATGTAAATTTCTTTCATGCATATTTATTTAGATATCCTGAAAACCTGACTGGCAAGGGGGTGCTCCAGAACTGACTTGGAAAACACCTGTCCTATAGCTAAGGATATCAACAGACTCTAATAGGTGTGCAGTGGGCAGGAGATGCTAGTGGAGAGCACACAGATTAGTAGCCTAGAATTTCATAATTGCTTTGGTAGTAAATGACTGAGATTGATTCTAGGGTTGGTTTGTTGATAGGTAAAAATGATGTTGACAGTACTGATATAGCACCTTTAACCAGGGTGCTTTTAGGGCTGGCTTAACCATTATACATATTGGATGGTCACCATGGGAGTTATCTCATAGGTGTGGCCAAGAGCAGGTGCAGTGAAAGCAAAACCTTTGAGACTGATTCTTTAAATGGGTATCTCGATTGCAGGCAGCGGCAGGTGTCCTATTACTGTCTGGCAGCCAATCAGGATGCACATTTTTTTAAAAAGCTCCCAGAGGCAGGTCACCTAGACTAGGCATTTGTCACAGGTCTAGGGAAATGCGTTGGGACACCTAAGCTTGCCCAAGGCTGGATGTGGTTGTGGTTTTGCCCGAAGTGGCCTTGGGTGAGTTTAATGCTGTCCTATATTTTGAAAACCTAAAAGTAGATGCATTTGGCTCAGCTGATCATAGCAAGGGAATTCCTGATCAGCTGAGCCAGCAGGCCTTCAGGAGTCCATTGGCTTAGCTGACTGGGAAGGGGGGGAATACCCCTGCCATGATCAGCTGAACCGGCTGTATCAGCAGGAGGCATGCCCATTCCTTTCGGCTGCTGGCTCATGGGCCCTTGACACCCCCTCCCCCCAAAGCACCATTGGCAGTAGAGATGCCCACTCCCTCCTGTCTACACTCCCCCAAACTCTTGACCCCCCCTCCAAGTAGCCTTACAGGAGCGATGCCCATTCCCTCCTGCTGACCTCCAAACCTCAACACACCCCAACACCTCCAAACCTCAACACCCCCTCCCCAACACCCCCTCTACCCCCCATACCTTTGTTGAGGAAAGGCTGGCCGGAGGAATGCTTATTCCCTCCAGCTGGCAGGCCCGCCTCTTCAAAAAGGCGGGCCTTCCCTTTCCCGGTGCATCCTGGGATGTACCAGGGGAAGGCCTAAGACCCTTTGGCTCAGATGTCTAAAACCCCTCCCACAAGAGGGGCCTTAGGCACCTGTGCTAATCAGAGCCTTAGGCCTTCTTCCTGGAGCATCCTGGGATGGAATCGGTGTGGCCTAAGATTCCTATTGGCTCAGACATAAGACTGAAGGTTTCTCTAGGGCATCTAATATCCTTGCATTAACTTTACAACAAAATATACTTGGGTATAGTGCATTCTTGCCCTATAAAGCTTTAAAGTGTTTTAGACAATGGGATGTAAGGTACCATGCCCAAAATCATAAGGAGGGTTATTGACAACAGCAAGATCGAATGCAGCTCTCCTTTGATTTTATGGTGACTCAACATAAAGTTGCAATGACTTTACATCAAACAGAGTATATTATTTAAAATTCACTGTCTACTTTAAAGTTTACAAAGTTGATGCATTTTGCCATTTCATAAAAATACTATGAAATTTTGTTAATGATATTAAACAAAAGAAGTCCAGGTCCAGATGATGTTAACTTGAAGATAAGTAATCTGAAGAACAAAAAGTTTACAGGAAATCTGTGGATTTTCTGTTGGCACTATTTTTGAGAGATTCACATATCAGTAGTGCTGGCTTTCATTGTCTTTCAAGTACGGAGCTCAAGAATCTGTCACTGTGCTATGGACAAGAGGAAGCGTTTTGTGAAGAAGACACCAAAGCACTCCCAGCTTCCAGGTTAGAGCCCCAAGATTCTTCTGGCATGTTTAAGCAGCTTGAAATTATACGTCTAAAACTATCCATAGCAGGAAAGGCATGTCCGGCTTCTAGATTCATAAGGCTTCTTTAAGCTGTTTCAATTGGAAAATAACCAAGGGAAAAAGAGAACCAGTTTCTGCAGATAACACAATGAACACATATTAGAAGAGATGACCCAGGAGAGGAATAAATTACTTGAGTCCATCATAGTTGGAATGGCTTTATTGGCATATCCAACAGTATCAAGGCCATGTGTTTCAGCCTATGTCAGGGATCCAAAGCTGTGTGTTTGCCAAATTCTATACACTGTGAGCCTGATTCTATAAAATGCGTCATTTGTAGAATCACACTTAGCGGTGCGGTGCCTAAATCGAGTTAGGCAACCGTATTATCTACAACCTAGGCACGGGTAGATTAGGCCAGTGTTTTCTTGGCCTAAAATACTGGCGCCTAACTCAATCCACACCCAAACTCCGCCCCTAAGTATACCTGTTTTCTGGGTATGCGCTTTGTTGTAAATGACTATATTGCGCCTACCGGCAAATTATTTAAATTGTTTTTTAAATTTGTTTTTAATGGCGCTGTTCAATTAACTAATATATCAATACCTTTGTTGTGCAAAAATGTAAAACAGCATGAAAACTGTTGTGACCACAAGAATAAACTATTGTATCAGTGTGTTAAACATCTCACACAGTCTCCGGCTCTCTGAGCATATTTTATCTTGCATTTAAAGCCTCATTGCATATTTTGAACTTTAGCTGAAACATAATGTGCAGTCATAACCATCAAAATAAACTCAAAAAGTGCATCTGGTACTATTTAGGCAGTGAAAGACCCCCTACATGAAGATTACAATTGACGGTGATAATTGTATTGTGCAGAATATAAGTGGGGGACCCATAACTAATATGGCTCCCATAACCAATATATATATTAGATACACTTTTATTTATATTGACTGGAGTAGCAGTTCAACAAATAACATACAATTGGAAGAATTATGACAGATTAAATTTTAAGATTAAGATTTGGGGACCATTAACAGATTTTTGTAATGATTAATATAATTTTTCCCCATAATGAGATACTTGATAAAGGGGGGGGGGTAGGTTTATTCTCTTTATCATATAATATAAATAAATTATCATATTAATTGTTAATATTGTGTGCAACTAATAAAATAAGGGGAGGGAAAGGGATTCATAATTGAATAATAGTTGATAAAATTATTAAATTTTACATGATATCTAAAATTGTAGTAAGGATTATATAAGATATGTTGTATATACAGTATGTTATGGAGATATCAAGTGTATACTTAAGGTAATTGTATGAATCTTTATGATACACTTGTTATATGAAAAAATTAATTAAAAAAATGTTAAATAAAAAAAGATACACTTTTAGTTAGAGCTTTAAAAGACACAAATATTATAGCTGAATAATAGAAATCCTTCAGTAACCTGTGAAACACAGCAAAGTATAAACAGCAACTAGTACATATTTAGTCCTTCATAGAGCAAAATATTATGGTTTAATGTCTGAAACAAGATGCTGAAGCCATAACATAGCAGGCCCCTGCAAATAAGCTAAAAGTCACACTGACATATTTGTTGCTCGAGTTAGGAGAAATCATGTGACTATACCATGTGGTTGCAGAAATGTATTGTTTAGCAAATGAAAGAGTTTCTGGAAAACATATTTTTCTTCCAGTAGTTCTTTAGACGGTGTAGAGAGAAAAACACATCTGTTTATAAGAACATAGTTTTCTTCCACTTACATAGTTAGGACAAATATTGATGAGCTGGTAGTTATAGAAAATCATGTGATTGTTTCTGTAAATGAGATATTTGCAATAGAGAGCAAAGGTCAGCGTGACCTCAGTCCACTTCCTTCTATGGCTGACAGAGGTGAGAAAATAATATTAAATATTGAACTAAGGTCAGTACTGGGCAGACTTGCACGGTCTGTGTCTGTATATAGCCGTTTGGTGGGGGATGGGCTGGGGAGGGCTTCAGTGGCTGGGAGGGTGTAGATGGGCTGGAGTAGGTTTTAACAGAGATTTCAGCAGTAGAAACCCAAGCACAGTATCGGGTAGAGCTTTGGATTCTTGCCCAGAAATAGCTAAGAAGAAAAAAATGTAAAAAATTTAAATTGAATCAGGTTGGGCAGACTGGATGGACCATTCGGGTCTTTATCTGCCGTCATCTACTATGTTAGCATGTGATGAGTTAAGTCATTGTTGCTAAGGAACGAAGTAACCAATAGAATATTGCAATTTGTAAATGGATTGTAATTGGACGATGCACCAACTTCATATGTTTAATAATAAATTAATTCCTGTCATTATTTCCAATAAAATGACCAGTCACCTGTATTGGGGAAGTCTTTGTGACGTCCCATTATTTTGGGATGTAAGTGGAGTAAAAGAGACCTCAGAAAATTGACCCCACAATGTATAGCGCATTGAGTCGTGCAAATAGGGGCACTAATACAGTCATTGGTCTCAAAAAACACTTCACCAATCATTCAATATCAAAGTACTTCCATATAGGAGTACTGCAGGACAAATCCAATACCCCCCCCCCCCAAACACACATCCATAGTTCAACTGCGGCCCTGTTGTGCACTTAGCCTTCTCAGAGTCCTGGCCTTAATGATCCTCACAAAGCAACAACAAACAAGCAAAAAAAGAAAATGTCCAGTAACTTAATAGAGTGTTTTTCTGATTGTTTGTTTGGTTGTTTATTTTTTTGATTGGCTATGTCCTGCAGTACTCCTATATGGAAGAATAATAGTTGCAAACTTGAACGACTGAAGTACTTTGATATCGGATGGTTGGTGGAGTTTTTTGAGACCAATGACTGTATTAGTGCCCCTATTTGCACGATTCAATGCGCTATAAATTGTGGGGTCAATTTTCCGAGGTCTCTTTCTCCACTTTCTTTTTTTTTTTTTTTTTAAATTGATTATAATCTTCCTGTAGGGGTCTTTCAATATATATTATGTTGATATTCTGTGCTTTATATATAGTTTAGTTTTTTAGCTTTGTCTATTTAGATAGTACCAGAGCAGTCTGGAATAATTTTCACAAAATAATAGTGCTACTGAAATCGACACAGCACTGCGCACTAAATAATTTTTCTAATTTTTTGAGGGGGAATGGTATGGGCAGAGAGTGGACATTTCAGTTAGTGCATCTTCATTGTGGCATACTAACTGTTTAGTGCACAAAATACCATGTGATCCTTTACTGCCTTCAAAATGCGTGGCAATATATGCTCATACGGTAATTTTAAAAAATGGCCATATGCTAAGTAATGCATGGCCATTGATAAATTAGCATTTGGCCTTCGATACAAATAATAGAAAACAGCCATTTTTATATCCACAGTAAAAATAGCCTTACCCCCTCTTTTATGAAACCGCAATAGCAGTTTCTAGCGCAGAGAGCCACACTGAATGGCCCGCGCTGCTCCTGACGCTCATAGGAACTCTATGAGCAGCGTGAGCTATTCAGCACGGCTCCCCACACTAGAAACTGCTATCACAGTTTCGTAAAAGGAGGCCTTAGTGTGCAGGAAAGACCCCCATAAGGGCATGCTAAGGCCACTTTGTACCGCAGCTTAGTAAAAGGATCTCTTAATATACAGTATTTGTTACCAGCTTTTAAGAGCTATGATTTCTTCATCAGGGCAATCCAAGATTATGTTCAGAGGAGAAGAAGCATGGGTCTTGCCAGTGGCGTGGTGAGAGGCACCCCTCCCCTGCCCTCATCTATGCCCCCCCCCCACCTCCACAAACTTCTTTCCAGCCCCTCCTGCCATGCGCACATCGCTTCCCTTCCCTCTTACCTCTGTAATGTTCCTGGCATGCCAGTGTCAGCTCTTCCTCTGATGTCATTTCCTAGGCATGTGTCCAGGAAGTGACATCAGAGGAAGAGCCGACACTGGTGCGACAGCAGGTTGGGGTTTGCTGCTTATGCCAGGAACATTACAGAGATGGGAGAATGGAAGCAGCACGCATGTGTGGCAGTGGGGGGACAGGGAAGGAGCCGGGGGTGGAGGGCAGAGAGGAGGACAGGTGCCTTCACTCTTACCTAGACTCTCCCCCTATATATATAATATATATATATAATATATAATGGAAGCAGCGCGCATGTGTGGCAACGTTTCTACATATTCAAATGAGCTACCATGGTAACTTTATTCATTCTTTAATGGAAATTGGAACCTCAACTTAGAAAGTGCAGTGAGAGCAGAGTAGACTTGGCTCTGATGTCCTGCAGCTATCTGTTTAACTGATAAATACTTGGGGGGAGTTATTTATTAACATTTACACTGTCTGCCCTAGGACCCATTAGCAAATGATCCCCTCAACGCATCTCTCCAAAAAGCAGCTGCTTAAAATATAATCTTACAGTAATCTGTGTGCATGTGCATGAAGAATTTGTTTTGTTTTATGTCATTTTGTTTTGGTTTTATAACATTTAGATCCTTTCATTTTCACATGTCATTTGATTGTTTTTTTTGTTTTTGCATGTGCTATACTTACAAAACTTAATTAAATTCTATTACACTGCACATTTTGGCCCTGATTCTCTAAAAGTGCGTCCCGATTTTAGGCAGCTGTAGGCGTCCTACAGCTGTCTAATCAGCCAATCGGGATGCACGTTTTTTTTAAAAAAATGCTCCCCAGGCAGGCCGCCTATATTGAAGGCGAGGCCCGCAAGACACCTAGGCCCTGATTCTGTATAGGACGCCCGGGAGAGGCGTCCTATTCAGAATCGGCCTAAACTAAACCCCGATTCTGTAACCGGCGTCCATGTTACAGACGCGGGTTAGAGAATCGGGTTAGATTAGACACGGCCCGCTATACTTATCGCGGCAAGGGATCTCTCTGCCGCTATAAGTATAGCGGGCCGTGGCCCCCTGACCGATCACTGGCAGGAGGGTGCCCAAACCCTCCTGCCCGAAGACGCGCCCCCCCCCCCGACACTACCGAACGCCCCCCCGACATTACCGATGCCCCCCCCCCGACAATATCGGTCGCTGGCAGGAGGGTGCCCAATCCCTCCTGCCCGAAGACGCACCCCCTCCCCCCCGGCGCTAACAACCCCCACTCCACCAAACCTGTTCTTACAGATGGGTCTTGCACGTCGAGCAAGCAGGCACGCCTCGTCGAAATGAGGCGGGCCCGCCCCTTCCCGGCCCATCTCGCCGAAGCCTAAGGCCTGATTGGCCCAGGCTCTAGAAGCCTGGACCAATCAGGCCTTAGGAATAGCGGGTCCGCCCATCCCTACTAAGTCTAAGGTCTGATTGGCCATTCAGGCCTTAGATTAAGTGGGGATGGGTGGACCCGCTATGCCTAAGGCCTGATTGGTCCAGGCTTCTAGAGCCTGGGCCAATCAGGCCTTAGGCTTCGGCGGGATGGGCCAGGAAGGGGCGGGCCCGCCTCATTTCGACGAGGCGTGCCTGCTTGCTCGACGTGCAAGACCCATCTGTAAGAACAGGTTTGGTGGAATGGGGGTTGTTAGCGCCGGTGGGGGGGGTGCGTCTTCGGGCAGGAGGGTTTGGGCACCCTCCTGCCAGTGATCGGTCAGGGGCCACGGCCCACTATACTTATAGCGGCAGAGAGATCCCTTGCCGCGATAAGTATAGCGGCCGCGTCTACTTACAATGTAGACCAGCATTTTGCTGGCCTACATTTTTAAGCTTCTCATCTACTAGGGAGACGCGTAGGACCGCCTAGGTTCAGCCTAAGGCCCGCCTAAGGCCCTTAGACGAGCTTAGGCATCTTACGGGTCTCCCTAGGCTCCCGGAGGCGCCTTCAGGCCTGCCTGGGGAGCATTTTTTTTTTTAAAAACGTGCATCCCGATTGGCTGATTAGACAGCTGTAGGACGTCTACAGCTGCCTAAAATCGGGACGCACTTTTAGAGAATCAGGGCCTTTGTGTATAGCATGCACTACAATTAAATGTGTTATTTCAGATGGAAAATAACACATTTTCACCTAATTTTAAAATGATAGTACATCACAAGTAATATTGTGCTTATCTAGCCCTCTGTCATTTAAAAAGGATTTCTGTGCTTTCTATAGCAAAATATAGGAAACAGGTATTTTTATATTCTGCTATAAAGAACACAGAAATCCTTTATAAATTGTAGTATTGGTGACTTGTACTATACACCCAAAATTTCAAAGGTGATGTATGCATTTTGATGTCTGTAAAGGTTATATAATAGGTTAAGAAAGTCCCAGGCTCAGATGCTTTTGACGTGAAGATGGTTTACAGGACTCCATGGATGTCATTACATATTACAAAATTATGTTTGATATCAGAGTTAGCACCACAAGAAGATTCCAACAGGACAAGATCAGAGTTATCCAGAAGAGCTGTTTTACCAAGGGATGTATAAGACAGTAGCTTATACATATAAAGCAGCTAGAATTCAATTTATTAGCTACAAATATCTTTTGAAACAAATCCTAAATATACTAATCTGACAGCCACTTATAAAGGAAGAGATTATTAGTCACATAAAACAAGTTTAATTAATGGAAAGTAACACAACTTCTCAAAAACAATCTTAACAAACTAAACAAATGTTAAGAAATAAGCAATCATAAGAACATAAGAGTTGTTATACTAGGACAGATCAAAGGTTCATCAAGCCCAGAATCCTGTTTCTAACAATATCCAACCTAGGTCACAAGTACCTGGCATGATCCCAAAAAGAAAAACATATTTTATGTTGCTTACACATGCCCTTTTTATTTTATTTATAAACTTTATTTAATCCTTTTTTTTTTTTCTCCCTGATGTATCGTGTTGGTCAAAAGCCGTAATAGTGTTTGGTTCAATCAATGTGTTTTTCTTTTTACCCTGATTTTATTATTTGTAAATCGCATTGGATTAAGATTTTGCGATTAAATCAAATTTTGAAATAAACTTGAAACTTAACCATGGAATATGCAGTGGATTTCCCTAAATCTGTCTTAATAATGGCTTATGGGCTTTTATTTTAGGATATTAGCAAACTTTTTTTTTTTTTTTTTAAACTCTTCTAAGCTGACTTCTTTCATGATATTCTCTGGCAACGATTTGCAGAGTTTTATTACACATTGAGTGAAGAAATATTTTCTCCAGTTTGTTTTAAAATCTGCTACTTAGTATCTTCAACGCATGCCCCCTGGTCCTAGCCCTAGCTGCTTTAGCCTTTCCTCATAGGAAAGTTGTCCCATCCCTTTTACCATTTTGTCACCCTTCTCTATATCTTTTTTTGAGATGCGGCCACCAGAATTTGAGGTGTGGCTGCACCATGGCATGATACAAAGGCATTATAACATTCTCATCATTCTCATTTCCTGATCATTCCTAGCATTCTATTTGTTTTCTGAACTGCTGCCACTGTACACTGACTTGCGGGTTTCAACGTATCCTCAACTATGACACCTAGATCCTTTTCCTGGGTGGTGACTCCTAACATGGAACCCTGCATCACATAGCTATAGTTTGGGTTCCTTGTTCCCACGTATACCACATTGAACTTGCTTAAATTAAATGTCATCTGCCATTTTGATGCCCAGTCTCACAAGGTCCTTTTGCAATTTAACAACTTTCACCTTTGTATAGGCATTTACTACAGTGCCCTCATGGCCCTCACTTGACTGTGTCAAAAGATTTGGAAGGAAAAAACATGGCCAACTGATTGGAGTTCACTGTTCATACCTATACCAAAGAAAGGTAACGCCAAGGACTGTAACAACTATAGAATGATTCCATTAATTCCGCATGGCAACAAAATATTGCTGAAAGTAATACAGAGAAGGCTACAATCATATGTTGAGCAAGAACTTCCCGAAGTTCAGGCTGATTTTAGAAAAGGTCAAGGAACAAGAGACATTACTGCCAATATTAGATGGATGCTAGAAATGAGCAAAGAATACCAAAAGCCCCTATACTTTTGCTTCATCGACTAAAATAAAGCTTTTGACCGTGTGGATTACAATAAATTATGGAGAGCTCTAGCACAAATGAGAATACCTAAACATATAACTCAGCTGAAAAAGAGCCTCCATGAAAATCAATAAGCTGCAGTGAGAACTGAATATGGCAACATTGATTGGTTTCTAATAAAATGTGGCGTTTGGCAAGGATGCATCTTGTCAACCTTACCTGTTCAACCTTTATGCAAAGCCATCTTCAGAAAAGTAAATTTGGAAGAAGAAAGCATTGGTTTCAAAGTTGGTGGCCGAAAAAATATAAATAACCTGTTCTATGCAGATGATACAACGTTCCATCACCAGCAGCAAAAAAGACATCATGTATCTACTGAGAAAATTCAAAGCCGAAAGTCATAACATGAGATTAGAACTGAATATAAAGAAGATGAAGATCTTGAACACAGAAAATGAAGATTTTGAGCTTGAAGGTGATAGAGTAGAAATGGTAAAGGAATTAAATCTCCTGGGCTCTTTCATAAACAAATAAGCAGCTAGCAGAGAAGAAATAGAATAGCACTTGGTCACTCTTCAATGAAGGCTGTTGCCAAAGTATTCAAAGGCAAGGAAATAATACTCCAAATGAAGCTCAGACTTGTCTATGCACTCATTTTCTCAGTAGTCAATTATGGATGAAAATGCTGGACATTACAGAAACAAGACAGAAAGAAGATTGACTCATTTGAGCTTTGGTGCTGGAGAAGGATTTTATGTTTGCCATGGACCGCTAGAAGAACTAACAAATTGATTCTGAATGAGATCAAACCGGCTATGTCACTAGAAGCCCAGATGATGAAGTTATGACTTTATTTTGGTCATATCATCAGAAGAGATGGATCATTGGAGGACATCATGTTTGGTAAGGTCGAAGGAACCAAGGCAAAGAGGGTGACCAGCAATCAGATGACTAGACACATTGAAACACAACCAAAAGGTTGACCCTAAGTGCTCCACAGAAATAAAAATCTGATAAAACCAAAGACACTGTGGAGAAGATGATCAAGATGCAGTCTTTATTAAAAGTTCAATCCAAAAATCCACGAAAATAAATATCTAGGACCCAAACCGTTGGGGACTGTGGACCCAACACAATCCGTGTTTCAACAAAACTGTCTTCCTCAGGAGTTTTGCCAGGAGTTGCTTTTAGCCTCTGATCCACGAGTTTCTGTGCCAGGACCCTTAGGGACCCCTGAGGAAGACAGTTTTGTTGAAACACGTACCGCGTTGGGTCCATAGTCCCCTAGTCCCCAAAAGTTTGGGTCCTAGATATTTCTTTTCTTGGATTTTTAGATTGAACTTTTAATAAAGCCTCTCCACAGTGTCTTTGGACACATTGAAAACCACCATGGGGATTACACGGGAGCACAAAATGGATTTCTTTTTAGATCTGTAGCTCATCAAGGGCTCCTTTTATAAACACGCGCTAAACCCTCGCTATGTGGCTAGAACTAACGCCAGCTCAATGCTGGCGTTAGCGTCTAGCGTGCAAGGTATTTTAGCGCATGCTATTCCACTCATTAATGCCCTAACGCAGCTTAGTAAAACAGCCCCCAAGTCACTAGGACATGAACATGAGTCAGTGGTATCTAACTTACTATAGTGCCACACTTGAACCAGGAAATTAAGAGTTGAAGCTAAATTATTTATGACTAGCTAAGAATTAGTTAAGATTGATTTCACACGGATTATGGAGCCGTGCTATCGTGAGATTCTGTATACTGTAGGTCGGTATTTTCTCAGTTACTTTTCAGTATGTTTAACGTGAGTAAATCTTAACTGATGATGCAAAGTTGGATGTGGTAGTAGACAATAAAGTGGGTATTCTTGAAGTAGAATAAAGATCAAACTGCTGCAAGAAAATGGTCAGATTCCTAGCAGATGAGTTTTATTATAAATAACTGGAAGTTATTTGTAGGGACGTGCATTTGTTTGAAAAGACATGGGAAATGGTGGCACTTTCTATGTCCTTTCATTGACCCAAAACAGGAAAAGAACCCCAATTTTTCTCTCTGTCTCATCAGTAGTGTTCTCTATTGTTTTAATCAGGGGTGTCCAACCTGCGGCCCCGTGAAGTATTTTGTGCGGCCCCAATTGAGGGCGATGCTGCCCCCGGGTGTTTACCGTCTTGCTGGCTCACTCCTCTGTCCTGCTGCAGCGTTTGTGCGGCCCCAAAAACATTTTTTCGGCTAATGTGGCCCAGGGAAGCCAAAAGGTTGGACACCCCTGGTTTAAATAGTAAATACAACTGTAGAATCTTGTGCACTATTGCACAAGTATGTACATTGTTGAGGGACAGAGTGTGCTACTGAAACAGATTTTTATTTTAAACCTCAATTGAAAAATCTGCTATACAGCACAGGAAACTAAGCAAAATAAAAATTTTGGTGTGTACACACATCATAGAAAGGGGGTATGTACATGTGGGAGTGTTTACTATATTTACATTGCTAGGAGGTGTGATGGAGCAGGGAAAGAGTGTCAAGGGCAGGCCTAACATATCAATATGGTTCTCCATCTTACAAGAGGAATCCATAGAGATAAGAAAAAATTTGGACATCAGCCTTTACACCTCTAAGGGGCAGGTGCCAATGACAAGATCCAGTCCCCTTGATTATCCCATCCATCATGGTTGCCAGCTATCAATAACTAAACTAAACCTTGGGTTTATATACCGCACCATCTCCACGAATGCGGAGCTCGGCACGGTTTACAGGAAGAAAGATGAGAGAGGAACTACAGTGGAGAGATTAAAGAGTTAGGTGTAAAGGGGGAAGGTGAGAGGCCTAAGAGGGGGGAAGTGTTACAGTTTTGAGAATAGCCAGGTTTTTAGGTGTTTGCGAAAGAGTTGGAGTTGGACAGTCTGTCCCCTAGCATTAATACAGCAACATTACTGCTAGGGGTTGCAGTGGCTATTTTGGAACCCAGGGCCATAACAGCAGGAGAAAGTGAGCTTCAACTTCTGTTCCCATTACTGCTATACCAGGGATGGTATAGTTTTATTCCATAAACAGTCCTGTACTTTTCCCACATCCTCTGCACTTAAGGGGGCGGAGCAAATTCTGTAAAGGATGCTTAAAGTTAAGCGTCCACAATGTGGACATCCAAATTAGATAATAAGCCCAATTAATGACTTTAGCAAGCAATAATTGAAAGTTAGATGTCCAAAGGCTGTGCACGATTCACAAAATAGGCCTCCACAATTTCATAGACGCCCATCAGAAAAAGCTGCGCCTAACGGGATAGGTGTGGGCATGGCTTTCATATGGACGTCCATTTACAGAATCACATGCCGTTCAGCATACTAACGTTTCTATATTCTCGCCTAAAATGTAGGTGTTACAAAACCAGGTCTACTTTTGGACGTTAGTTGGGCGCGAGTTAGGTGTCACTTAGGCGTGCCAGAGGTGTCCACATATAGATGAACGGAGCTTCTATTTCGATACTAATGGAAAAAGAAGTTTAATAATGCATTACTCAAGAAAACACATGATAAAATGTATTGCATACTAAACCTCATTCCTAAAGTTTAAGAAAGTAAGAAGAGAAAACTCTACAATGGCTGTGGCTCAGAGAAAGGGAATGGTGAAAGCCTGAGTCCTGGTAGTTATCCAAGTACCGCTGATGAAACAAACTACCTTGGAGGACTACAGAATGCCAACTGGACGTACGTCGGTTGTCTCCTCTGATCAAGCCCAGTCGATTGTCTCCTCTGATCAAGCCCAACAAGCACAACGTGCGCATGTGAGTTGCGCTAGCAGCATTGGGATCTCGTTGAGTCCCGAGAATAGAACAGCCCCCTGCAGCCTGGAAGGATTCTATTGGATTGAAAGCATCAGCATGGAAGCTTGGGGGGAACTCAAAACTTCTTTATTGCTGTCTGGGAATCTTTCTCTGATAGTTTTCTTCCCCATAGCAAGGTGTGTCGGTGAAGATGTCCACTCCACAGACTTTATATCCAGCTGAAATTGTTAGTGGGGCATGTGGGGAGAAAGACCCTTCTGAAAATTCTGCAGGTGTGAAAAATAAGAAGCTAGCTGTTATAACCTTAAAGGTACTTTGGGAGGCTATACGAGACTTAAATTCCACTTTTATGAGAAGAGTGAATAAAATGAGGGGGTGGGGGGTTAAATGAAACATGTTTCTGGACAAATTGCTTTTCAGTCCCAAGCTTAGTTCAGCCATTGGAGAAAGTAACTTTGGAGCGGAAAGTGGAGGAGGTACAGAATCTGGGAGTAGCTTTGATGAAAGATAAGACCTTAACTCAACAAAAGATTGACTATTTGGAAAATCAGTTAAGAAGGAATAATTTGAGACTCTTAAATTTTCCCAAGTCCCTTTTTGATATCAGTGGTGGACTTGGTGAGACGATATTTAAGGGAGGTCCTTAAGATACCGGATGAAGCACTTCCATTGATTGTGAAAGCTCGGTATGTTTCCGGGAAAGAAACGGGAGGGGCTGAGACCTCGGCGAGACCAGACCCGATGGTGAACTTCACTGACTTTCTGGAATCATCTCGGGAAATAGTTACCCAGAGACTTACTCTAATTGCAACATTTGCTCTGGAGATGGATCGCAATAATGTTTTACGCTTATTTCCACAATATTAATCAGCAGTTTATGGGATCAAATATCCAGACTTTCCCTGATTTAGAGACACAAAGAGGCCCCAGTCATTCTTGGCCTATAGACCAAGAGTGAGTGCTCTGGGGGCCGATTTTTTTTTTTATTGAAGTTTCATTGTATTTGTATTGTATTGCTTAAGGGTTCAACTTTTACTCTCTTTTTTTTTTTTTAACCCAAAACAGCTATTGGATTTTCTTCTAGCTAAAGATGAGATTAAGGTGACTTTATGACTCTCCAATTGGGAGGGGATGCCGTGATCAGGCTGAGACAATGATGTGTGGAAGCCTCCAGGGAAAGTACTTTGCTTTTTTTTTCCCTTATTGATTATTTCTTTGTATCTTGGATCTTATTTCCAACAATTGCAGACTCGCTTAAGTTGATGTTCTTTCCTGATATCTTGATTTCTTTTTGTTACATTACTGAAATTTCATCATTGTGGATATATTGAAGTGATTGTAAATT
Organism: Geotrypetes seraphini; assembly: GCF_902459505.1. NCBI lineage: Eukaryota > Metazoa > Chordata > Amphibia > Gymnophiona > Dermophiidae > Geotrypetes > Geotrypetes seraphini. The sequence goes on from NC_047085.1 coordinate 46,840,120, forward strand.
TGAAAAAGTTAGAAAAATTTAAAAAAAGAAAAGAGGAAATAAAAATAAACAGAAGTTATTTTCCATTTTTACCTAGCACATTAAATCAAAAAGCATCAAACCTATGCCAGCTTGATTACAATTTATGCTTTACGTGCTGGGCTGTTTTGCAAAAGTACTGTGGTTAGAGGGGAAAAAAGGGAAGTTGAAGTCTCTGTACAATAAAGAAGCTACGTACCAAGGATCTTTGCTTATATCATTATCAAAACTCACAACCCAGGCTGACAAGTTACAAGAATGTCTGACTCCCCTGCTGATAGGTTGTTTTGCTATGAATGGCTTGCTTGCTAAACGCTTAGCTTGTGCTTGGAAAAGAATGTAAACAGTTTTTAAGTTTATGAATCAATGACTGGTTCTGATAAACTGTGAAGATGTGAAACTACAGGATTGCATGTCAGAATTTAGACCCCTTTGATCCCCTGTTGTCCCAGGTACATTAGATAGATTGTGAACCCACTGGGACAGAAAGGGAAAATGCTTGCATACCTGAATAAATTAATATAATATAATATAAATCTTGGATTTATATACCGTGTCATCTCCCCACAAGGAGCTCGACCTGGTTCATATAAAAATCGATAATCAAACTGAAAGTAGTTAGATTAGAGAGAAAAATAATGAAGGCACTCATCTGACATCCTAGAGAGAAGATAACTAATTTTCCTTAAAACAATTTTCTAAGAACTATTGAAATAACAATGTTTCATAGAAAATCTGGAAGGAGAGAACACATGAGGGAATTCCATTCCAAATCATTGTAAAAATATATGAGAAAAGTCAAGTAATATTACCAATAGATGCTATTCCTTTTAAAAATGGAAAGGACAGTTTAAATTTCTGAATGTTTCTTGAGTCAGAGGATCTCTGATTATTCAAAGATAGAGGAAACAAAGACCTAAATAGCCCATGTACTCTAAGATAGACAGGGAGCCAATGAAGATTTCTCGGAGACACATGATCAAATTATCTCTTATCAAATATTAGCTTTGAATTATAGTAATCTAATTGTGCTAGGATAATAGCTTGCACTAGTACCGCAAAATGTTGCTGGTGAAACAGATGTCTAATTTTCCTTAACATTCGTAGGCTGAAAAAACATTTACAGTGGTACCTTGGATTACGAGCATAATCCGTTCCAAGAGCATGCTCGTAATCCAAAATGCTCGTTTATCAAAGCAAGTTTCCCCATAGGAAATAATGGAAACTCGCTTTGATAAGTTTCCACCCCCCGAGGCCAGCGGCGCTGCTCTCTCCCCCCCCCCCCCGAAAATCAGCATTGCTCCCCCCGAAGGCCCCCCTGCGATCCGGCACCCTCCCTCCCGTGATCGGGCACCCCCCCCGGCCGCGATTGGGCACCCCCCTGCCGCTGCTTACTGTCATCTGGGCACCGGCAGATGCTCAAGGCCCAGCAAGAAGAGGAGGCCGATCTTCGGGCACTGGCACCAACACACAGGACATGCCGGTGCCCAGATGACAGTAAGCAGTGGCGGGGGGTGGTGCATGATTGTGGGGGAAAGGTGCCGGATAGCGGGGGGAGGGGCGCTCGTAAATCGAGCCATGCTCGGTTTCCGAGGCGCTGATTTTGCGAATGTTTTGCTCATCTTGCAAAACACTCGCAAACTGGTGCACTCATAAACCTATGTACCACTGTATTTGAAAGATGATTGACCTGACATTGAAGTGAAAGAATCCAATATTAATCCAGAACTCTACATGAAAATTCAATTTGCAGAGATTCTCCAGAATTCAGTTACAGAAAGAGGTAACTGTACAATTTTGGGGCCAAACCATAATAATTTTATCTAATATTTAGATCAAACTTGCCCAGTTTTAGACCTACTTCTAATACAATAAAAATATTGTCCTCATATGTAAAAATTGTTTCAGAAGCGGTTAAATTGAGGATCTTTTAATGTCATATAAGTGTTAAAAGTAAAGGAAACAATGGGGAACCCTGAGGAACTCCACAGGCAAACTTCGATGGGGCATGTGTTTCACCATCAACACATACCTCTTAGGTGCGTAGTGTTAGAAAACCTGTAAACCATCTCAGTACTTTCTGATCCAGGCCTATCTCAGAAAGTAAATAGATCAGTATATAATGATGTGCTACATCAAAAGCTGCTGAAAGATCAAACTGCAACAAGATAGCATATCTATTGTGAAACAATAGACTATGGGGCTCATTTAAAAAAAATAAAAAAGTCTAAAAAGTGGCCTAAATGGGTACTTGGACGATCAAAAAGCCTGATCGTCCAAGTACCCATAATCAAAGCTGGTTTTAGACATATCTAAAACCAGCTTAGGCCTTTCCCCTGCCTCTAAATGCATAGAGCCAAAAGAGGCATTTTTAGAGGAGGGGAAAGGGCGGGCAGTGGGCGGGAGCTGGGCTGACATACACGTAGGCTTACAGCAGGTATAACCAAAGCTTTAGGCAGGTTGCCTAGTCAGCACTTACACGTTTTGACTTAGACCAAGTCAAAACAGGTATAAGTGCTGAAAAAGGGGCCGCTGAGCTGATCGCTGCAGCTCAGCGACCCCAGCAACCTGCCTATCACTGCAGGAGAGATGGCTTATCTCTCCTGCCGCGATGCTGATCGCCCACCCCCTCCGAACCGCGGCATTTTCGTGTTGAGCATTGCAGCAGGGCATCTCCCCTGCCGGCATCCTCACCCCGAAGTGCCGCAGTTCGGAGTGGGGTGGGCGATCAACATCGCGGCAGGAGAGATGAGCCATCTCTCATGCAGTGATCAGCCCTCCCCCCTACAAAGATTGGGCAGGAGGGAGCCCAAGCCCTCCTGCCCCGCAGCACACCTGAACCCCCCAACACTATCGGGGCAGGAAGCCCAAGCCCTCCTGTCCAGGCAAACCTCGAACCCCCCGACACGATCGGGCAGGAGGGAGCCCAAGCCCTCCTGCCCTTGATGCAAGGGCCCCCCCGAACCCCCGGGTTGGGCCTATGTGCCTATTCCGGTTGGCCCAGGCGTCTCAGGCCCCCACCTGTGGGCGGGATTTGAGCCGCCTGGGCCAATCAGGCCCTAAGGCCAGCCATTCAATGATGGATGGCCTGTCGGACGGAGGGGCTTGGCACCCGTCCATCTGACCAATGATTTTGAAGGTATGGGGTGGGGTTGGGGGGTCGTGGGGTCGGCGGGGAGAGTTGCGGGTTGGCGGGGGACGATTGGGGGGGTTCAGGGGGGCCCTTGCATTGAGGGCAGGAGGGCTTGGGCTCCCTCCTGCCCGATCGTATCGGGGGGTTCAGGGTGTGCCTGGGTAGGAGGGCTTGGGCTCCCTCCTGCCCCGATAGTGTCGAGGGCTTCGGGGTTTGCCTGGGCAGGAGGGTTTGGGCTCCCTCCTGCCCCGATAGTGTTGGGGGTTTGGGGGTGCCGGGGCAGGAGGGCTTGAGCTCCCTCCTGCCTGGATTGTTGTAGGGGGGGGAGATTCTGTAACCGGTGATGACAGACACCGGTTACAGAATCCAGCTTTTAGGCAAAGGACTGGCTCCTTTGCCTAAAAGCTCTTGTTTTGGGCGTTTGGGAGTTAGGCTTTTTTTAGGTTGATTATATGGTGTTAGTATAGACGTAGTTGTGGTCTGGGCGTTTAAACAGCTGAACGTAGAAGCAGGCCATTATTTTTTTAAAAAAACCTCCTTTTGGATGTTTTTTTTTTGATAATGGACATTTTCCCTGCTTCTATTTTCAATGTTTAAGGTCTTAGGTCAAAAGGGGACTTAGACCTTTTTTTTATTATGCCCCTCTATGAATCTTAGAGATAAGTGATAATTAGATCAAAAATCATGTTAATCCATTAATCACTGAGTGCCATCAAGAGATGGGCATGACCCCGATTGGTCAAAACCACACCTGCCCCAGTGGCTTTTCTTAATATATTCTTAAACTACAGCGTCTCTTAATATATCCTGCAGCCTCTTTTAATAATTCCTGTAGTTCCTTATGCTGTGTCAGACAAAAAGCTACAGACCTTGGTCTTACCTGAATATAAATTCATTAACATCTTGCAGAGATAGATCCAAGTCAGACACCAAATTGTTTGGTTTAAATAACTACATGAACAGGCTACATACCCCTTCAGTTCATATCTCTATCTCCAGAGGAGGCCAAGGGAAAAACCTACCAGACACAAAAGTGTAGTTTAAACATTCAAAGCCTTGGGAGTGTTTTGGCATCTTACAAATTGGTAGGATGACAACAAAAAGTTTCACCCAAATACAAGTGACTGGCAATTTTATTGGGATTATGACATCATCATTTAATTCATTATTAAACATATGTAGTTGATACATCTTCTAACTAGATTACAATAGCTTCACTAGGATCTAATTACAAATTGCATACTTCAGCACTGTTCTATTGGTTCTATTCAAGTCACATGGTTTCTGATTAATCATACTTCATTAGTAATTTTCCTTAGCAACAATAATGCTATTGAATCGCATGCTATTGAATCACAAGACATCCCTGCAGACCTATGTGCCATACTGGTAAACAGCTAAGTTTTGCTTCCCAAGCATTATTAAGGAACAATGTGAAAAATATGCTAGCTCTTAGGTCAGTGTGACCCCTAGCCTATGCTTTTGTTTTTTATAAGTTGTTGTTATGACTTTTAGCTATATTCAACTGTTATGTTATAACTATCGTACACTTATCCAGACATTAAAACAAAATAAAATATTTTTCTCTCTGCTTCACTGCTAACAGAAAAATATGTACTCTGTCTGCTGTGTCCAAGTTTCTTAAGCATTTCTATCATTCAGCTTCATCTTTTTCTATATACATATTAGTGTCTTTTCAGGTTCCCAGGCAAGGGATGTCTCATACATATAGGAATATGGGCCCCCTTATATCTTGCTGGGTCAGGAACTGGTTAAGTGGAAGATGACAGAAGGTAGAGGTCAATGGCGAGTACTCTGAGGAAAGGGATGTTACCAGTGGTGTGCCTCAAGGTTCTGTTTTTTGGTCTTGTTCTTAACATTTTTATAAGTGATATTGCTGAAGGGCTGTCAAGTAAGATTTACCTCTTTGATGATACCAAAACCTGCAATAGAGTAGACACCCGGGATGGGGTAAATAACATGGGGTAAATAACCTAGCAAATTTTGAAGAATGGTCTGAAATTTGGCAGCTAAAATTTAATGCTAAGAAATGCAAGGTCATGCATTTGGGCTGCAAAAACCCGAAGAAAAGATACAGTTTAGGGGGTGAAGAACTTATGTGCACAACAGAAGAGTGGGACTTGGGTGGATCTTAAGATGACCAAACAGGTTGAAAAGGTGATGGTGAAAGCTAGAAGGATGTTAGAGTGCATAGGGAGAGGTATGGTCAGTAGGAAAAAGGAGGCATTGATGCCCCTGTATAAAACTTTGGTGAGAACTTATTTAGAATATTATGTACAATTCTGGAGGCCGCACCTTCAAAAAGATATACAAAGGATGGAGTCGGTCCAGAGGAAGGCTACTAAAATGGTGTGTGGTCTTCATCATAAGGCATATGAGGACAGACTTAAAGATCTCAATCTGTATACTTTGGAGGAAAGGCGGTAGAGGGGAGATATGACAGAGACGTTTAAATACCTCTGTGGCATAAATGCGCATGAGTTATGTCTCATTTGAAAGGAAGCTCTGGAATGAGAGGGCAAAGGATGAAGTTAAGAGGTGATAGGTTCAGGAGTAATCTAAGGAAATACTTTTATATAGAAAGGGTGGTAGATGCGTGGAACAGTCTCCCGGAAGAGATGGAGACAGAGACTGTCTGATTTCAAGAAAGCATGGAATAGGCATATGGGATCTCTTAAAAAGAGAATGGTTACTGCGGATGGGCAAACTAGATAGGCCATTTGGCCTTTGGAGTGTGTGGCACAATGGTCAAATCCATGCTGCTCCTTGTGACCCTGGGGAAGTCACTTAATCCCCCCATTGACCCAGGTACATTAGATAGATTGTGAGCCCACCAGGACAGACAGGGAAAATGCTTGAGTACCTGAATAAATTAATGTAAACTGTTCTGAGCTCCCTTGGGAGAACGGTATAGGAAATTGAATAAATAACATAAATAAATAAATGTTTCTATGTAATCACCCTCTTGTTGTTTTTAGCTACCATCAACTCATGCTTGAGTCCTAGCAACTTGATGAATTGCATATCTAAAAAGAAATCATTTTGTGCTAGTCCGGAAAGGTCCTCCAGCATTATCCCCATAGTTGTTTTCAACATGTCCAGCCATCTGATTGCAGGTTGCCCTCTTCACCTGGTTCCTTTGATCTTATCAAACATGATGTCCTTCTTAAGTGATCTCTCTCTTCTGATGGTGTGACTAAAATAAGACAGTCGTAACTTCATCATTTGGGCTTCGGGTGACATAGCTGGTTTGATCTCTTCCAGAATTTATTTTAGTTCTTCTGGCAGTCCACGGCGTGCCTAAAATCCTTCTCCAGCACCAAAACTCAAATGAGTCAATCTTCTTTCTGTGTTGTTTCTGTGGTGTCCAGCTTTTGCATCCTTAACTGACCACTGAGAAAATGAGTGCATGGAAAAGTCTGATCTTCATTTGGAGTGTTACCTCCTTGCCTTTGAATACTTTGTTGAGAGCCTTCATTGAAAAGTGACCAAATGCTATTCTGTGGAGTATTTCCTCCCTGCTAGTTGCTTCTTTGTTTACAAAGGAGCCCAGGAGATTGAAATCCTTTATAACTTCTATTCTTTGGCCTTCAAGCTCAAAATCTTCATAATTTTCTGTATTTATGATCTTCATTTTGTTTACATTCAGTTCTAATCCCATGTTATGACTTTTGGCTTTGACTTTTCGCAGTAGATACAGCATGTCTTTGTTGCTGCTGGTGATGAGCATTCAATCATCTGCATAGCACAGGCTGTTTATATTTCAGCCACCAACTTTGAAATCGACACTCTTTTTCTTCCAGATTTGCTTTTTTGAATATGGTTTCACCGTACAGGTTGAACAGGTACAGTGACAAGATGCGTCCTTGCCTGACGCCACGTTTTATTGGAAACCAATCAGCGTTGCCGTATTCATTTCTCACCCTCTACATGCTGTTAAAGTGCTGAATTGTACATGTCTGCAGATGTCAAAAATCATTCCCCCTACACAGAAGTTTCTGACACTGTGGGTTTCACATCAATGGCTGTTTCAGGGACTTGGGTGAGAGAAAAAAAATATCTTCACTTCATCTTCACGCTGTATTACTGGAACTATTGCAAAGGAGGGGGTAATTCTATACATATACAGTGCTAACATTTACATGCCAATTATTTACATACATGACTAGAATACTAGCAAATAGGGGTGCTTATGAGCACAAAGCATGATGGCTGCCAAGAGCTTTGGTTCTCCCAGTTCTCTTTCCTTACTTTCAGATCCATTTATTTTTTTTAATGCTGCTGAACATTTGACTTTTTTCATTAATTATGGCCACTTCTAAAGCATCAAAGTCTGATTCAATATCTATCCTGAGCCTCCATCTTCTTTTAAGGATCCACAACATAAAACACTGAGGATATTTTACTCAAAATGGTGAATTAAAGAGAACAAGGATTCTTATAAATGATCTTAAAAAAAGGATATGCTCGCTGAGAAGTAACCACTATCATCTTTATCAACTTGCCCTTATTCTCAGGAAGAATGAATGCAAGCTCACGATTAACAACTATGAGGCATAAGCCATGTGATAAAATCAATGCACGCCTTTGAATAGGAATAGGAATATCTTAACAATAGATCCAGGTGTAATAATTTTCACATGTTATGATTAACTGAAGGTTTGGAGCATTCTGATCAGATCTCTTTCTCTATTTATTTATGAATTTTTGAATTACATGCCAAGTATACACTTGTACAGAAAGTTGGTTAGAGAAGATATTACTTTCATTAAAGTATAAAATATATTATACCTTAACACTCCTAAAAACAAAGAAATATAAATTTTAACTAACTCAGCTCAAGTCTTCTATTTTTGGATCCAAGATTCACATAAGCGAGACAAAAGAAAAATATAAATCTATATATTTAAGATGTGCTATAACTATAGGGCTGAGGTAGGAGTGACATATTTAAACTTATGGAGCTATTGATTTCTCCCCATCCAGTCGGGACAAGGCCAAAAATGCAGTTAACTGTTGAGATTCAAAGAAAACATATTTAACTGAGTGGTGGCAAATAATACACTTACAAGGATGTCTTAAATAGAATGTAGTCCCCAATGAAATGACCTCTGTTCTCTAAAGAGGAAATTCTTGATTATGTTTTTGAGTTTCTCTTGAGAGATCAGGAAACATTTGAATTTTACATCTAAGAAACTCTGTTTATTTATTTATTTATTTATTTTTAAAAGCCTCAATAACCATACTTTATCAATTGAAAAAGCTACAGTTAGTATCAATGTGGAAGGTGTTACTATATCCTTATCTGATGTTTCCAAAATGTATGATACATTCAATGGTGCTTGATCAGGTACTTTTGACTGTAATTGAGTCTCATTCTTATTTGGCAGATAATACACTTGAGAGAATGGGAGTAATATATCCTCCAAGAATTACAGAATTTCTACCAAGTATCTCTTAAGCATCTCCGGAAAGTTAATAAGTCTCAGATTATTATTTTGTGAGTTATTCTCAAGCATTTCTAGTTTCCTTCTAAGATTCACATTCTCTTTAATTAGGGCCTCTTGAAGTTGTTCAGAAGATAAAAAGTCTTGGTCAAGCTTTTGAATTGAGGATTTAGAAGCAATCCGATCTTCTTTTAAGTCTTTAAGCTCCTTAGTATGTTGAATCAGTTTACCTTCTATATACTGGAAAATGGGGCTAATAGTCTCAGCAAAGTTTGCCACTAAATCCCATAAAGACTCCAAGGTCACTTGAGAGAGCTTTTCCAAAATTGAAAACTTTTGTTAAGTGTAGAAATACTCTCCCTCTAAAGAGAATTCTTGGCGTTGCTCCGTCTGGCCTATTCCACCTTCCATTGCTGAACAAGCCCCTGATTCTCCTGCAGAAACTCCCTGAATGGGGAGTTCTGCCTCCATGCTCTCCTTTGTAATACTGGCTGCCTCAGGAGAAAGGACCTTCCCCCAACTCCGGGGTTTCCTTGCCTCTTGGAGAACTGGTGATCTGAGGCTTTGGGGATGGCGCTCGCATTTCGGGGCTAAGAGTGGTATCCAGCCCAAGAGGAGCAGCTCCGGTCTCATCAAACTCTGGCGCCCTCAGGGGGCTGACCTCCAACGACATCGCTGCAACTCCCTGCATCCACCGCACTAACTCTTCGATATTGCCGAAAGTGGGCAATCTGGAGTGCCGCAAGGCCCCAGCAGCACTCCTGCCTCTCCTTTTTGGCATCTGAGGAAATTTCGGGCTACACAAGCCACCAACAAGAAACAAGAACCAAGGGTAGAGCGGTTCAGGTGCGTACTTCTCAGCATGTCTATGCAGTAGCCATCTTGGATCATCAATTGCAGCTATGTCACTCCCTTGAATTTGATAGAATACACATATAGCATCACATAAAATCTCAGGTTCCAAATACCCAAGGCTTGTAGTTTATACAGGCCTAATATTCCCAGCACACACATGCAATTCTCTAGTCAGTGAAAATTAAGGACCACTCTTTTATTGTAGCAGACCTCAATAATATTTACTCTTCATAAGATTTACTAGTGTTGATGACAGTGATTTTCATCCTTAATAGAAAGAGCTATCTGCTCTGCATTCCTACTTAGAACAGGAAGGTTTCTCAGAAATGAAAACTGATTGACTGTAATCCACTATTCTATTGATCAAATTATTTTGTTTTACTAGCAAAAGTTCATCATATACATGGAACTGCTCTTTTTTTTCATTTCCTACTTTGAAGGGATGTCAGTTTAAAAGATTTCTTGATAAAGCATTATCTTTCCAGGCGGGGTTTTTGAACAAAACTTATAGGGGTCCTTTTACTAAGGCACCCTAGCCGTTTTAGCACGCGCTAAACGCTAACATGTCCATTATATTCTATAGACATGTTAGCATTTAGCGTGCGCTAAAATGGCTAGCGCGCCTTAGTAAAAGGACCCCTAAGTGTTTTGTTTTTGAGCACATTTTCTTCTCAAACATTTAGGAGATCACTGAAGACTTATTTGTTTGACAAATCTGTTTATTCTAACTACATAAGAACATAAGAATAGCCTTACTGGGTCAGACCAATGGTCCATCAAGCCCAGTAGCCCGTTCTCACTGTGGCCAATCCAGGTCACTGGTACCTAGCCAAAACCCAGAGAGTAGCAACATTCCATAATGCTAATATAGATGTAATTTTTGCTGCATTTTTTTTAGCAGTTAATCTTGATGTTAACTTCTCTGAACTGCAAGGTACTGCGCGATACAAAAATAAAGTTATTATAATTATTAACATTAAACTAGATTCAGACATAGAAAAAAATCCTAACTGCTTTAAATTCCTGCCTCTAAACAAAGCTCCAGGACCAGATGGTTTTAATGTAGAATATCGCAGAACTTTTATTTTAGGTTTAACTCTTTTACAAAGAATATATTTTAAAAAATTATCTCATGCAAGACTGTCGCTAAGGGTGCCATACATCAGAGTGATCAGGAGTGATTGGGTGTCACTCCTGGCTGAAGAACTTGTGACCCCAATGAATACCCCCAGACAACCAATTATGTGTAAGATAGCCACTAGGGGGCTGAGCAGGCTGGCAGGACTGTATATTGGAGGGGGAAGGAATTCTGCACCGTAGCCCAGGAACACTGGGCTGTGGCTTTGCACATCCCAATATTCTCAGATAGTAAAATAGCTCAACAAAAAGCTAAGGTTATTTTACCATGGCTTTTGGGCCCTAACATGACTTGCAGTGTATCACTGCAAGTTGTGTTATGGGGTTTGCATAGTAATGAGATGCAAAACATCCATTTGCATATTTTGCTTCTCATTACTTTGTAACACACAATGAATTAAATATCACTGCACTACCCCCCTCCCCCTTTTACAAAACAGTAGTGTGGTTTTTAGCACCGGCTATGGCGGTAACAGCTCTGACACTCGTAAGAGTTCCTGTGAGCGTCGGAGCTGTTACCACTGTGGATGGCACTGAAAGCCATGCTATGGTTTTGTAAAAGGGGGGAGGTATATTTGGAAGAGCAGCGTTGCAGATGTTTTAGTCATTGTAAGGGCCAATTACTGCAACTTAAAAGCCCTAATACTGATGAATTCTCTTCTACTAAACTGCACTAGCAGTTTTAGCACCAGGACCACGCTGAATGACCCGCGCTGCTCCCGAGGCACATAAGAACTCTATGAGCATCGAGAGCAGCATGGGCCATTCAACGCGGCTCCCCGCGCTAAAACCACTAGCACGTTTTAGTAGAAGAGGGGGTTAGTATGCTTCCAGTCCATTTCCCCTAAATATTATAATATTAAAAATTTATTTGGAAAAACTGACCCCCTTCAAATTGCTGCCAAAACTCTGAAATGAGCTAAAAAATACCAAGTCGGGGTTAATTGACCAGATTTTGCTAGCTACCATCTCCTTTTATTCTAGGACAAGAAAATAAATGGTTTTTTGGTACATCAGTCCAGAACAAACCTATTTGGCTACAGCTAGAGGAATATCTTGGTCTTCTAACTCCATTAAATATTTTACCTGGAATGCCTGATTTCTCAAAAGAAAACATTAGTCCTATTCTCGGAGCTATACGAGCTGCTTTCCATCAGTTGAATACCCAGATTTTGAAACATAAAAGTCATTTCCATAACTTGATCACATGGGATTTCCTTAGAAACTTAATTGGGACATGTCCAATAAAATGGCCTATCTGGCAAAGCAAGCAAATCGGGTACCTGAGTCAACTACTTCAAGAAGACCGGTTCCAAACATTTCACACTTTGCAAATGGAATTTTCTCTTCCGGGTTCACAAGTGCATGCATGGTATCAATTACAACAAGCAATATGGCACAGTAACATCAACCTTCATAATCTGTCGAAAGAATGGACCGTAGCATCGACAGTTTGCAAAATTCTGGTTTCGTCTAAAGTTGCCTCTTTATTCTTTAAAGTGCTACAACTTAATAACCAAAAATCCTGTATGGGTGTCCAGAAAGAATGGGAACTAGGTGATATACGAGTATTATGTGAGCATCATTGGTCACAATTTTGGCTCAAAGGTCCTTGTCCATCCTTATCAGCATTTTTGACACAGTCTTTATACTTTCTATATCGTCGCTCACTTTGGATACCTGTCATATCATATAGAATTGGTACAGCATCTACAGATCTATGCTGGTCCTGCGCTACACAAAAAGGTACCTTCTCACATATGCTATATGATTGTTCTATTATACTTTTGTTCTGGACTAATGTTTGGAAGAAAATAACTAATATTAAGGTTGATATTTCTTTAATATTTGTCATTTGGAAATTTCTGGCACTCGATACTGTTGCCTGATACTAATTGATATCTCTTTGACTTGTGTATAATTGTATCATTAAAATTAATTATTAATTACTGGAAAGACAATTCCTCTCTTACTTAACAATTTGGTGCAATTGGATTAGCCTTTTCAGGAAATATGAAGGTATTCTAAAAATTAAATAGCCTATCTGAAGTAGACTTGTTAAAAAAAAAAAAAAAGTGCTAGAAACTGGATGACTATGGGGCTCATTTTCAAAAGAGAAAAATATCCAAAAAGTGGCATAAAGAGGCAATTGGACGTTTTGTTTGGTAACATGTCAAAATCTGTCATTTTCTCTTTGTCTATATTGCATCTAAATCTCATAGTGTTCGGACTATGGTTGGGGGGGGGGGATTAGGGCAGACTTATGATTTGGACATTTTTCTGCAACAATAAAACATTGCAGAAAATGTCCAGAGCAAAACTTGGATCTTTTAGATTAAATCTGTTTCCTTAAAGATCCCACCCCCTCACCCCAACCAAAAGATGTATATGAAACAGTACATGACAACCCAATACAAATTATATGGTTAATCATTGAATGAGACGTCACTAGCATCCACCTGACTCACGCATATATAACCCTCAGTTTCACGTACAAGGGAGAGAAAGACTTCAAGAGTCCACGGGTGCAGGACATTAGAGTAATTTTGTCCAATCACCCAACAGTGTGCAATCATCAGTCTAAGAAAAAAAACAACTCCCTTGTTGTGTTGAATGATAATGCTGCTTACTATTTTTACTTTAGCAACTCCTGAGGTCCATGGACGATTTATAAGTAGTGAGTAAAAGGATTACTTAGCTTGAGCAGATGACATGCTAATCTGCTCAAGCTAAGCTAAGTTGTGACAATTTCTGCCTGACTGAAGCTTGGTCCTTGTCGCAGTTCTTTGACTTTTGTGTTGGGCAAGTCAAGTTTAATATCGGCTGCTTATTTTTTTTTTTTTCTAGATAAACATCTTCTATACGGACGGCCAGCGATGCTTTATCGAACAAAATACAGTCTTTTGCACCATAGTGATTTTGAAAGTGGTTACAGTGAGAGCTTGTTAATGCCTCTCTGGACATCATATACGATAACCAAACAGGTAGGTAATTTTAACTGAATGCTCTTATTTTTTTTAAAAAAAGTGGTGGCAAATAAAAATGTAAAGTACAACAATATGTCATTGGGCATTCCATGTTCTTTATAGCTGATCTTATTCTTTTTATTTATAGAACTTTATTTATTTATTTTTTATTTTTAATATTCTTATATTTTTAATATTCTTATAAGTGTGTCAGCAAATAACAATATTTTAACTTAAATACAACACTTAATATTCTGTACTAATCCAGTTCAAAACTTATCTCCCCCTCCCCCATTCCAAATCAATTTTAAAAATCTCATAAATTCTTTCTTATCATTTCATATAATTATGCAAAGACCAGAATCACCCTCTTCCCCCACCCCTTGACATGTACCAAATAAAGGGAAAAAAATTATTCACTTATTACAATACTTTAAGGGCTCCCAAACATCTTGAAATTTTCTTAAACACCCCTGCTGTGTAGCTATTACCTTTTCCGTTTTATATACATGACATAACGAATTCCACCAGAAATTATAATTCATTCTATTCCAATTCTTCCAATTACTCGTAATCTGTTGGATGGAAACCCCTGTCTTAATTAGTAAAAGTTTATTATTGTTCGAAGATAGTTGGCTCTTAGCCCTCATTGACATGCCAAATAAAACAGTATCATAGGTTAATGCCACCGGATTTTCCAATAAACAATTTATTTGACCCCAGATTGATTTCCAAACATTCAGTATGAATGGACAGTAGAATAATAAATGATCTAAAGTCCCTGATTCAAGATGACAGTGCCAACATCTATTAGACTTAGAGCTATCCAACTTTTGTAAATGAACTGGGGTCCAAAATGCTCTATGTAGTAAAAAAAAACCAAAAACCCTTTATTTTTAATATCAAAAGGTTAACTTGCTACAGAAATGGAGGCTACAGACTAATAATGGGGATGGGGGATGAATATTTAAATCCACTCGTTGAGAATACACAAATAGGGTGCAATTATATAATTAGGCTCCACAAGTTAGGTGAATATGAAACAAACAGTACTCCGCATAGGCTGTGCTGCAAAAATGATTTCAAATGCTACCCCCATTTGAGAAGCAGCTCGGGAGTTTCAGTTGGCAGCTTTGCACACAGTGTCCTGGGTACTATGACTAGCACAGGTTTACACCTTAATAAAAAAAATTCCCCCTTAGTCTCTGGATGAAGGAAATTGCGCCACTCCATTTTCACTGCATGTATTCTAAGGCATGGTCTCCTCTCTGGACAAGACACTAAGGGCTAGATTCACTAAAGATAGCGACTCAATCGCTGTTGGATGATTCTCTGGCCGATTTTCCAATAGCAATTGGTTCACTATCAAGTTTGCCTGCAAATGATTTGCACAAAGGTGAGCGATCGACACATGGCAGAGCCCTAAGAGTAGTGACAGGGGAAGCAGCCTTCTGTCACTGCTGTCAGGGCTTCTGCTTCTTGTTTTTTACGGAACAGATGTTCTGCGTGACTTAAACATGCACAATTTTTTCCATTAAAAAAGCCCCCACCCCCGCTAGCACCCCCAAGCCACCGTCCCACCCCCCGAACCCCAAAAATATGGCAGAAGGGATGCCCACTCCCTCCTGCCCGGAAAGACCTCCCCACTACCCTCCCCCTCCTAAAGAAAAGGACAGGAGAGATGCTCACTCACTCCTGCCACAAAGGCGCCCGCCCCCTAAAAAAAACTGCAGGAGGGATGCCCCCACTCCCTCCTGCCTGGAAAGACCTCCCCCCTCTCCCCCAAAGAAAAAGGCAGGAGGGATGCCTACTCCCTCCTGCCACCGGAGGGCCCATCCTCCTTCCAGGCCCCATGCCCTGTACCTTAACATTGGGAGCAGGAAGTATTGAAAACACCTCTTGTTCCTCCTATTCGTGACAACACCGGGCCTTAGGCCCCTCCCCAGTGCATCATATGATCCAAAGATTATTTATTTATTGAATTAATTTGTTTTCTATCCCGTCCTCCCCAAAGAGCTTAGGACGGGTTACAGGTATACATAATATACAGTTTACAGGTTAAATGTGTCATAGTTACAGTGCAAGATTTTACAATACAAGTTTCATCACAGCAGTTTAAAAAATGGTATAAGTGAAAATTTTGTTTCTAAATAAGACAAATTTTCAGTTTTTCATTCACATTAGCAACACAAACAGCAAAACTGGATAACCAAATCTCCAACCTACTGATAACCACCCCCGAATACAAGATCTTCAGAAAAGAAATAAAAATGATACTCTTCAAGAAATCACTGAATCACTCTTAATATCAATTACCTTCCATCCTCCTGCATTCACCCCTCCCCACAGATACTACCAGTTCTTCTCAACTTCTCTTGAATTCACCAATGATCTTCTACTGATTTCCGGAACTTGGAGGCGAGGAGGATGGCAGTTTGAGTGCAGAGCTCCTCTCCCTGGACAATCTGCCTGCTTTTAAATATCAGCAGCAGTGGGAGATCAATTGCTTTTACACCCAGCAGCAACGGGACCAACCCACCAAAAACCCACAGTCCCGATCCTGCAAAAATATGAGCTCCACCCTCCCTGCAGTCCGCTAGGAAAATCAACTGCTTTTACACCTAAGCAGCAGCAGGACCAGCCACCACTACCAAGAGCCCTTTGCCCCGATCCAGCCAGGCATGTGAGCTCCTCCCTCTGCAGTCCATTGGAGAGATCAATCTACAGTGGTGCCTCGCATAACGGACGCCTCGCACAGCGAACGCTGCGCATAACGAACTTTTTGTCTTGCTCCCTATAACGAACTTCGTTTCACACAACGAAGTCGCCCGAGGGGCCCGGGGGGGGGGCGGAACTACTCTCGCCGCTTCCTAATGTGAGCCGGGAACAGCAGCACCCTCCTGTCTGAATGCAGTGTTCCATCATCTCCCTCCACCTTACCTTAGATGCCGAGTTTTCCGGCTTTCTTTTTCGGCCAGCCACACACTTTCAAAGAGCAGCACATGCGCGCATGCTCTGTTGTTCAATCTTCTCCTCTGACGCAACCGGAAACCGGAAGTTGCAGGAGAGGAGAACATTGATCAACTCCAGCAGCTGCGCGTGCACAGCTTTTTGAAAGCGTGCGGCTGGGTGAAAAAGAAAGCTGGCAAACTCTGCATATAAGGTGAGGTGGAGGGAGGGAAATGTAGGGCTGCAGAACGAATTATTTTGTTTTACATGTATTCTTATGGGAAAACAGGGCTGCAGAACGAATTATTTTGTTTTACATGTATTCTTATGGGAAAACGCGTTTCACACAACGAACTTTTCGCATAACAAACTTGCTCCTGGAACGAATTAAGTTCGTTGTGTGAGGCACCACTGTACCTGCTTTTAAATATCAGCAACAGTGGGAAATCAACTGCTTTTACACCTCAGCAGCAGCGGAACTATCCGCAACTACCAAGAGCCCACAGACCTGATCCAACCAAGAGTGTGAGCTCCACCTCCCTCTGCAGTCCACTAGGAAGATCAACTGTTTTTTACACCTAAGCAGCAACAGGACCAGCCACCATTACCGAGAGCCCTTTGCCCTGATCCAGCCAGACAAGTAAGCTCTTCCCCCAGCATTCCGTTGGAAAAATCAATCTGCTTGCTTTTAAATATCATCAGAAGTAAGAGATCAACTGCTTTTACACCTAAGCAGCACCAAGACCAGCCGCCACTATCGAGAGCCTTTGTCCCAATCCTGCCAGGCGTGTGTGCTCTTCACCATACAATTCGTTGGAGAGATCAATCTGCCTGCTTTTAAATATCAGCAGCATTGGGAGATCAACTGCTTTTACACCTAAACAGCACCAAGACCAGCCGCCACTATCGAGAGCTCCTCCCCTTATATCCCGTTTAAGAGATCAATCTACCTGCTTTAAATATCAGCAGCAGTAGAAAAACAACTGCTTTTACATACAAGCAGCAGCGAGACCTAACGCAGCCACCAAGAGCCCACAGACCCGATCCTGCCAGGATTGTGAACTCCTCCCCCTGCAGTCCATTGGAGAGATCAATCTGCCTGCTTTTAAATATCAGCAGCAGTGGAGATCAACTGCTTTTACACCTAAGCAGCAACGAGACCAGCCACAACCACCGAGAGCACACAGACCCGATCCTACCAAGAGTGTGAACTCTTCCCCCCCTGCAATCCGCTATGAAGATCGACTGTCGGTTCCGGGCGGCTTTCCCGCAGA
The DNA here is from genome assembly GCF_902459505.1 of Geotrypetes seraphini. Classification (NCBI taxonomy): domain Eukaryota; kingdom Metazoa; phylum Chordata; class Amphibia; order Gymnophiona; family Dermophiidae; genus Geotrypetes; species Geotrypetes seraphini. The sequence goes on from NC_047085.1 coordinate 46,857,920, forward strand.
GGAGAGAATCCTGCATTCACCGTGGGCCTCATCTGGGGCAGCCTCCTTGGAGCGGCTGGGGCACGGGCAGTGTGTCTGGGAGGGAATGCATGGATGGGAGAACATCGCAGGGGAGGAGACATAGGCATCCTGGGACTGTCTGCCAAGTCTCTTCCCTGAAGAAGCCCTTTCTGGAAACGTCAATCGCTCCTCCTAAACTTACTTGCTCCACTTCATCACTGAAGCTGAAACCGTGGATTGAAGACAAAGTTTTATTTTATTTTTCTTTCCAGCTTATGATTTATCTTTAATCTTATCTATTGTTTTGCCTTTTGTCTTTGTTTTGTTCTATTTCTATCATTTAAATTTCTCCAGAATTCTACTGTTCAACGGCTCCCCCTTCTGCTTCTATTCCTTTCTCTCCTCTCTTCTACCTTCCAAAGTATTTAGATCAATGCTGTCTTGTTAAAATGTTTATTTTATTTTTATTTTTCCTCTAACTCTACTTTTCACTTCTCTATTACCCTCCAGGTACTTTAGTTAGATTGTGAGCCTTCGGGACAGTAAGGGAATTTTTCAAGTACCTTTCTTATTTCTAATTTTAATGTATATTTTCTGTAAACCGCTTAGAACCTAACGGATGTAGCGGTATATAAGAAATAAATTACATTACATTACTGTAACCCACCATTTATATCTCTTTTTGTAATCCGCCTTCTCAACTTCTCTTGAATTCACCAATGATCCTGTATTATAACCCACCATTTATATCTCTTTTTGCAATCCGCCTTGAACCGCAAGGTAATGGCGGAATAGAAATCTCTAATGTAATATAATGCAATTATGAAAACTGATGTTACATCTCTTTTAGGTTGAAATATCTCCTGTTCCTGAGCACTTATCCAATTGTGTGAGACTTGATCCACGCATTTCACCTGCTAACAGTCAGAGCTGTTCTGCTTACAAAGGAGATAAACACATGTCCTATGGGTTCCTTTTTCCACCTCGTAAGTTGTATTTTTTTTTTTTTTTTTACTGATTTATAACCTGCCTAGTAAAATCATGTTCAAGGTGGATAACCGCATGAACAATCACATAGTACATGGTAGTGTCAAAAAGAATACAAATTACCCCTCCTTAGACCCAATGAACGAGCTTGCTCAATATTTGGGGTGCTCAGCCCCACTTAGAGAATGACATGGGGACAAATTTTTCCCCGTCCCCACAGGAACTGATTTTTCTGTCCCATGCCGGCAAGTTCTTTTCCTTCCCCTGCCCCATTTCTGCAAACTCTGTCCTCATCTGCATAAGCTTCAAACACTTTAAAATCATGTGTTCACGGCTTTTGCAGTTAAGACAGAGCTTACAGGAATGGGGCAGAGACAGTGACCAAACTCGCGGGGATGGAACGGGGAAATTGAGTTCCTGCGGGGAAGGAGAAAAATTTGTCCCCGTGTCATTCTCTAACCCCACTGGCACCCACAGAGCTGGCTTTTATGCTTACATAGAAGGAGTGTTGTTAGCTTAGTGGGGTTTAAAAAAGGCTTGGATAATTTCCTAAAAGAGAAGTCCCTAGGCCATTATTGAAATGACTCATAGAAATCCACTTCTTATTCCTAGGGATCCTACGTGGGATCTAGCTAGGTATTTGGGAACTGGGTTGGCCACTGTTGGAAACAGGACTTGGCTTGATGGACCTTTGGTCTGTTCCAGTATAGCAATTCTTATGTTCTAATGGTTAGAGCAGCAAGCTGAGAATAAGAGGAGCTTGGTTCAAATCCCATTATAGCTCCTTTTGATCTTGGGAAAGTCACTTAACTTTCTATTGTCTCAAGTACAGACTCAAATTGTATGCCCTTCAGGGACAGAAGAATGCCCACTGTACCTGAATTTACACATTTTTGTTAGCTTTTGGACTTGGATTCAATAGTAAAGGTCTACAGGTAGAAGGAAGAGGAACATAAGAATTGCAATACTGGGTCAGACCAATGACCATCAGGCATGGTATTGTTTCCAGCAGTGGCAAATTAGGACATGACTTCATATAATGAACCAATCCTATTCTTGCAATATGCATGTTTTCAATTCTATATCACAAGTGGCTAGAAATGCAAGGCATTCCAGATTCCTGTGTGACCAACTCTGATAGCATCTTGATAACTTTATAACTGTATATTGTGGGTAATTTTGGTAACACAAGCAAAAAATTAACCCTTAATTCCACAGAAAATGCAGGTCCAGCAGAAACAAAAAACTCTGTGGAGATGGTGATATTCAAGATGCAGGCTTTATTTAAACGTACAATTTAATAATCCACATAAAATGTATCTAGGACCCAAAACATTGGGAGCTATGGACCCAACACGGTCCGTGTTTCGACAATGCTATCTTCCTGAGGGGTCCCTAAAGATCCTGATATAAATACTCGTGGATTAATAACAAAAAGCGAAGCTGAGTCATTACTTCTGCGTGGGTGATGTAGGGGTGTTTCCTTATTTGCACCTGAAGGTTAGGCCTCTCTGACATCATCAAGCCTGAACCATTGTTTGCAAGAAATTATTCCAGCCTAAATCTAGCAAGAAGAGAAAGAAGAATACATCTTTGCTGTTTCTGCTTAATGCATTCTGAGTATGTACCAGAACTGTATTCTAGTCAAGGACGTCATCTGATGAGATCCAAGTGAAGTGTGCTAATTATTAATTTAATCTATGCTGGGATGTGAGTGAAGGTGCATCTTATCATAGGTTTCTCTGCACTTCTTCTATAATAATTAAGACCTGGAAAGTTACCTGTTGTGACTCTGCCTGGGAGAGAGAGAACCGGACTTTAAACAGATCTGGATTCCATCACATAAAGGAAACCTTTGCTGCCAACCCAATTTACAGCTGGATCAGTGGCTAACGAACTCTTGTTCCTGTACCAAGGGGATTCATATCTTTCGTGCTGAGAAGAATAATTCCGTCTCCCGGGCCTAATTGGATGGTGAGAGTAAAGAATTTATCTATCTTTTCAGCTGGGTTAGAGAGGGAATCCTTTTGTCTATAGGATAAGGATTTGTAAAGCTACTCTTGGTGATAACTGTAATAGTTTGCTGCTAATCAGGAATTATTATTATAAGGAATTATTTAGAAACATAGAGTATGACGGTAGATAAGGGCCGGCGGCCCAACAAGTCTGCCCACTCAAGACCAGCCCTCCCTCCCTGGGGTATCCATTTTTTAAGCATAACTCTGTGGTACCCCTACCTGTTTGTCCCATTGATTCTTGAAGTCGATCACGCTACTGGCCTCGACCACCTGGCAAGGAAGACCATTCCATTGATCAATCACCTGCTCGGTGAAGAAGTATTTCCTGGTGTCGCCATTTAGAATGTAAGAATTAGTTTTACTTATTTATCTAGCAAGAGTGTTGTGATAATTATGTACTGAGTTTCATATATGTATTCGGATATTTTGTGAACAATAATTAGTTATTGCTGCTGGCTTATGAACTATATTTTTCTATTTTCATAATAAAAGTATTTCATAACGCCTGGGTCTCTGCGTTGTGTAATTAGGCAAAGCTAGCTGAACCTGGATGAGATATTATGGTCTTCCCTAGAAAACTAACAGGCACGGATTTGTTTATGTTACTGAATAGTACAACATAAATCTTACTATAGTAAGGATGGTAACAACATCAGCAGTTTTACAAGTAGTAACATTGGCTCGGTGTTTTCTGTGAAATATTTACATATGATGTTTTTATTGCATGTAAAAAGAGGCTGTGCTCATAGGCTGTTCATAGTGCTCTGTGCAGTTGGCGAAGGGCATTCCAGGTTAGATCTCCTATCTGAGGCTAGCTGAGCCAGGGCAGAATATTGAAGCAGAAAGGTGGATTGGAATGAATTGTGTGGGCCAGGACAGCAGGGATCCCTCCCGCCTCCTGTCCCAGCCGATTGAAATAATTTTTACCTCCCTCCGGTCTCCCTCACATACCTTTAGAATCCCTGGTGGTCCAGCGGTGAATTGCGGCAGGAGCGACCTTCCTTCACTCCTGCACATTCAGAACCGCTAGCTTAATGGCTGCTACGACTATTTATTATTTCTATAGCGCTGAAAAGGTGTATGCAGCACTGTACATTTTAACATACAATAGGCAGTCCCTGCTCAGAAGAGCTTAGGGACTGACTACATAAGCGAGTTCTTGCAGGACAATGGTGGTGCCTAATCCTTTGCAGCCACATGGGGTCAGCCTTGTCAAATAATTGTCTTATTTGGCAGTCTGACTTTGTCTTGAGTGTCCCAGGATTGATTATGTGGGGCAAATACTGCAATTTTCCAGGATGGTGCTGTGGAGGCAGGAATGGCAGGCATATTTCTTGCTTCCCAATTTTAAAGGTGCTTTGGGTGTTCTGGGGGGGAATTAGGGGATATTGGGGGATCATCTTGGGCCACCAGGAAATTTTTGATGGAGTTGAAGGAGGGAGCAGGGGCCTATGGACCCCGCCGTCTCTTCTGACTTTTTGTTTCAACTTATGTTTCGTCCGAATCACTCAGCAACTATTTCTCTGGCATTTTAAGTTTTGCACATCTCCTTTGGGTTCCTTGAAACAGACCCTCGAAACATGGCCCATATCAGGACCTGCTAACACACCTTAAAGCTAAGAGGAGTGGTTTTTCCCTCTTATTGCCATTGAGAACAAATCTAGCATTCAAAGAGCACGTTGCCTTACTTATTATTATTTTGCACTAAAGTCATACACAGTGATGGGACGGTGGGTTCGGTTATAGGAGCCACGGCTCTTGGTCGGATTACACAAATCTGAGTGTATGTGAAAATTGTATTACCTTATTTCAACACCTATATTTAAGACTCATATTTGGCTTTCATATATTGAAAAGTCTTGGTTCTAGTTACACTTAAGTGTCTGGCGGTCACATCCGCAACCGCCTTTTGCTCTCACCTCCTCCATCACCAGATACACGCACAAGCTGCACTACCTCCAATGGCTACCTTACATTCTGGAATGTTGCCCACCTGACTGCTGTAACCTCACACAAGCGCTTTCCTGCGTCTGCACGCGATTGTGAGGTGGAATGGAGATGACAATCGCGTACAGATGCAGGAAAGTGCTTGCGTGAGGTTACAGCAGTCAGGCGGGCAACGTTCCAGAACGCGACTGCTGGAAACTTAAAGCACAAGTTTTCCATAAAGAGTCTTTCTTTATAATACCGAGGGCCTCAAAATAGTACCTGGTGGGCTGCGAGTTTGAGACCACTGGTGTATGGTAACCTGCACAACAAATTTTAACTTTTGTTCTGGGGCAAGAAGAAAATGAGGTTTACTTTATAGAATTTGACCTCCTGTGTATGAAAATAGCCTCAGTTTTTTCCCATCACGTATAGTTTTTGAGCAAATTGCAAATATTTATAGCATGAGAAGTCATAATGTAACACATTGCACCAGTTTAAGAGTTCCTATAAATATTATTTTCTAGAATCGTTTTGCTGTTGAAGTGCGTTTTATAAACGAGATTCGGAGCATCTCTAATTAATGTCCAACAATAGTCAGCCAGCATTGATGAATTCCGGCTGCCCTGATATCGTTTCTCCATTGTAGCAATGTCCTGGTGAAACCTTTCGCCGTGCTCATCACTAACACTACCAAGATTATCGGGGGAAAAAAATCTAATTTGAGGCAAACTCCAAACATTAGAAAATACAGTATAGTGAAAATGTTAATTTTTGCATTATAATGCTCTTTTGCCAAAAATCAGAGGGTTATACCAAAAAATTAAGGTCAGTTTTGAATTCAGCGACCCCCAAATCACTATAGAACACCCACTACAATTCATGCCCCAAAACCTCTGTTGCACAGTGTTATCTTTAAGTGTGATTGTCCCACCAAGTACTGACCTCAAAATTTGCAAATTTGTGTTCTTGGCCAACTGAAAAGCGGGTACAGATTACAGGGGAGTTCACATCTCAGATTCACGGTCACTCTGGAGCACAGCCATAAAACCTGCACGGTAGACTTCAGCAGTTGGGAGAACATGGCCTTGGACAAGGTCAGATCAAGGTCATTTCGTCATTTGCCTGTCACAGCTGAGAAGTCAAACACAAAGCAAATACAGGAAAAAAAATGAGGTGAACTCGTTTGTGGATAAAAGATTAGTCTCTTAATCACATCAACGGACACACCACAAACTTAAAGGGGAATTGTTTAAAACACTTTCATTAATACCAACGAGGCTCTCTAACTGGGTATACTGAAGCACTAAACCTATTTTGATTTATTTTAACATGTGCTTGATTATCTTAATGCACTAGAGGATTTATCTGAGAACATACTAGGCAAATAATCCATTTTTTTTTTTTTTTTTCGCTTTTGTATTTTCAGAATTGAGCTCTTCTGCTGATACTAGATATGATGCTTTTCTAATTACAAATGTTATTCCAGTGTATCCTGCCTTCAAAAGTAAGTGTAGCATTTGTTATGCCGGAGTGCAGTGTGCCATTTGTCTTTGCAGAACTTACCATCCTCCCCTTTTATTATTTTGCGCTGCCAAGCAGTCTATTCTTTTTTTTCCATATGCAGTGTTCCCCTGCAAATTTGCGGTTCACGAATCACAGACTCGCTCATTCGCAGTCTGCTCCGACCGCCTCTTCCTGTAGTAAAGGCGGGCTACACCAATCGGGACCTGCGTGTCAAAGCAGCTCCTGATTGGTGTAGCCTGACTTTACTTCAGGAAGAGGCGGTCGGAGCAGACCACGAGGGATTTTCTTCGCCCGCCGGCACTCCAGCTGCCCTCACCTGCCTCCCCTGCCTTTTGACAGGCGAGAAACCGTATTTTGCGGTTTTTCAAAATTCGCGGGGGTTCCTAAAACGGAACCCCTGCGAATTTCAGGGGAGTAGTGTAATTTTTATTGAAAACTGAAACAGTGACTGTACAACCTGTAACAAGCACAACCAGGAAAAAAACAAAACGTTTGGCATTTTAGCTTGTGCTGCTTGGCAGTGCAACTTGATAAAAAGGGGGGGAGGGGGGAGGAATTATGCACTTAAATGTGAATAATAGTAGTTGGTCATGTTGTAAAGCATTTTTCTATATATAACTACTTTGTTTTTTATATACCCAACATATGCATGAATCTCTAGACACGCATTAACATCGAGTGCTGGGAACTGGCTTTGAGATAAATAAATGATGTTTTTTTAAATTTTTGTAATTATTATGAATGAGAACTAATTAGCCAATTGATAGACACCTTGTGTACAGTGCTAGACAGTGAGATTTGACAGGATCTGATGATCCCTGTTGGTCTCTTTTCTGAGCACACCATAAATTTGTAATATAATAATCTATAATCAAGATGTATTATAGAATTGATTAAGCTGCAGGTATTTTGACCAAATGCATATTTATTTTCCTAAAGCTACCATAATTTGGTTGTATACACTGGGAGGACTTCTGGCTAAAAGAAGAGCTAGGGAAGCACTGAATATTCCATCAGTCTCTTCCTCTCCAGCCCCACCTCAACCCCATCAATTTACTCCACCTCACTTTTCTTCTCCTCCCTCCTTCCGTCCGCCCATGGCCCATCTATATCACAATCGGAGGCATAGTAAGGGGGGAGGGGGGAGGCGGTCCACCCTGAGCACTGTCTCCTCTCTGCCTCCGCTCCTTCCCGCCCCCCCCCCCCTGCCGCAAGTGCCACATGTTCCCTTGTACCTCTGAAACGTTCCCGGTGTGAACAGCCATCCCCAACCTGCTGTCATGCCTGTGTCGGTTCTTCTTCTGATATCACTTCCTGGACTCACGCCTAGGAAGTGATGTCAGAGGGAGAGCCCATGCAGGCACGGCAGCAGGTTCGAGGTTGCTGCTCACACCAAGAACGTTACAGTGGTACAGGGGAAGGGAAATGGCATGTACTGCAGTGGGACGGGGCGGGGAAGGTGCGTTTGGGGGAGGGGGCAGCGAAGAGGTCAGGGGAGGGGCACTACTGCCTCGGGCACCTCTCACCCTCGCTATGCCGCTGATCAGTTGTATCTCTTCCAGTCTAGCCTGACCTATTCTTACCACCCGCACTTAAGATGGATGACTGTAAAAGGACATGACATTCGTCTCCATTTTTCTTTCCGTTTAAAACTTGACTCTAGGTCCTTTCCATTACTTAACTTTTTCAGACCATGGCATCAGAGATTGCCAAAACTCCTCATGCCCCTCTCCCCCCCAGTGCCCCTTCATTAAAATAACTTATTTATCCCGGTGACCGTAGGGTTGGAGAAGAATGGCAAAATACCAGTTATTTCCTACTTTTGACCTAGCCCAGCTAGCAAGGAAAGCTTTACTAAACTTAGGGCTCCTTTTACTAAGGTGTGCTAGCGTTTTTAGTGCACGCATGAAATTTCCGCACGCTACACTGCGCGCTACGCTTCTAGAACTAACGCCATCTCAATGCCGGCGTTAAGGTCTAGCGCACACGACAGTGTAGCGCACGCTATTCCGCACGTTAAAGCCCTAACGCGGCTTAGTAAAAGGAGCCCTTAATGTTCAAACTTTGTTTCTATCGTTTGTTTTACATCCCACTGTCTCTGGGTATTCTTGATCTTCTCTTATGCATCCTCTCTGCCTTCATGTTTTATCTTTTATGAATTCTTTACCAGTTTCCTTCATATTTTTTTTTATTTCTCTTTACTCCATGCATTTCTCTCCATAGCTTGCCTCTTTATCTTCTAGCGTCGTCTCTTCATGTCTTCTTACCCTTTTCTCACCTTTGTCTCTTCCCTCCATCATAGCATCTCTTTCCTCTCACCTTTCTCTTAGCCCCCTTTTTCCAATTCCACATAGATAACACGCCATCTTTCAGCTGCATCTTGTATCCCCTCTTCTTGCTCTTTTTTTTCCTCTCTTCCAAATCATGCCTTCTCCCAGCTCCTTCCCCCCCCCTATGTAGCCCGTGCTTTTTCTGAGCTCTTTCTCCCACAGCTCCACTCCTAGTTGCTGTCCCATCACGCAGTCCCTTCCAGCTCCGTACAGCAGCATGCTCTCTCAACCAATAATCATTTTCAATTCCGCTCACCCACTACCTAGAACTATTTTCTACGACTCTACTCCCAGCCTCTCCTTAACAACTATTTTATGCCTCTTCCAGCCCTTCACAGCAGAATTCTGTCTCCCTGTGAGGAAACCCCTTTTTAATCTCTTCTATTCTTTCCTAGGCCTCTCCCTAGAGCTCTACGCCCAGCACATGTCCTCATCACCCAGCCTTCTCCTTACACTTCCTTTCTATTTTGTTCAGCCTTTTCAGCCTATCCCAGCAGAATTCTCTTTCCTAGGCAGTAACCCATCTTGGTTTTCTTACCCCTTCCTATTCCTCTCCCTACTGATCTGTTCTCATCCTGTCCCCATTGTGCTTCAGAAGTTCCCATTATGCAAACAATAGTACTTGTTTTCAAGGTCAGCTTATTTGTCTCAATTAAGAAGCCATAGAAAAAGGATGTTTAGTATTGTAGGTAAGCAATGTAGGCAGAGAACTGTATTTAGAGGGCAGCGGTTCCCACCCCTGTCCTGGAGGACCACCAGCCCTAATGAATATGCATGGAGCAGCTTTGCATGCCTGTCACCTCCATTATATGCCAATCTCTCTCATGCATATTCATTAGGGCTATCCTGAAAACCCGACTGGCTGGTAGCCCTCCAGGACAGCGTTTGCCACCCGTTTCATTGTTTATCTTGGAGTCATTTTAAAAAAAAATCTATCTTTTCTGAACAGAAATATGGAACTATTTTCAGAGGGTTCTGGTGAAGAGATATGCCACAGAACGCAATGGAGTTAACGTTATAAGTGGACCAATTTTTGACTATGACTACGACGGCTTACACGATACCCCTGAAAAAATCAAACAGTAAGGCCATTTCTTTATTTATGCATAGCTTTCATTAAGAGCCCCTTTTACAAAACTGGTGTAGCGAGTCCTGGCGTGGCAAATGAGCTGCGTGGGAATTGCTACCACGGCTTTGTAAAAGGGGCCCCAAGTGTTTTGTTGTTTTCAAAAAATTACATGAAACAAAGAACAATAACAGAACATCAATGAGCGTCACAGTACATCAGTACATATATCAGTATAAAACATATAAGTACCATATCTATTTGCGTGCTTACTTTGGAAACAAAAGAGACAGAAAGAAAAATTGCTATAAATTGAAAAATATCCTTAAACACTGTTTGGTAGCGATTTTAGATACAATTGTAAAGGGGACCATTGTTTATTAAAGGAAATTGTGTTTGCAAATTTTGTTGCAATGGTCAATTCATATTTATAGTATTGTAGTACTAATTGCCACCAATGGTGTGAGGAAAGAGAATTGGCCGATTTCCAGTTAGACAGAATATTTTTAAGTGCTATGGAAAGAAGAGCATCTAGGAGTTTGGTATGGTTTTCATTAATAACTATTTCTGGAGCATGAGATTTAAATATTATTGTGGAGAGAGAAAGTCAAGTTGAATATCAAAAATTTTTGGAATGGTATCCCATATTTCTTTCCAGTATTGTAGCACATACAGTGGTACCTCGGTTTACGAGTGCACCGGTTTGCGAGTGTTTTGCAAGACGAGCAAAACATTCGCAAAATTGGCGCCTCGGAAACCGAGCTTGCCTCGATTTGCGAGCGGCGCCCCCTGCGATCCGGCACCCTCCCCCCTGCGATCCGGCATTCCCCAGCTCGCGTCGCACCCCCCTGAATCTCGGAGAGAGCGTGAACTCGAAGGCCTTGAGCATGCGCAGATGCTCAAGGCCCAGCAAAGAAGAAGACGCAGATCTTCAGGCACCGGCACTGGCATGTCCTATGCGTTGGTGCCGGTAGCCAGATGGGGGTAAGCAGCCTGTTCGGGTGGATGCTGGGGGATTTCAGATCGTGGCGGGGGTGTGTGACGTGAGCGGGAGGATGCCGGATCGCAGGGGGGAGGGTGCTGGATCATTGGGGGAGGAGGGGGTTGGCAGATCACAAGGGGGGGCCTTCGGGGGAGCAATGCCGGTTCTCGGGGGGGGGGGGGGGTAGAGCGCCTCGGGGGGTGGGGGGTGGTTGGGAACGTATCAAGCGAGTTTCCCTTAGTTCCTATGGGGAAACTCGCTTTGATATACGAGTATTTTGGTTTACGAGCATGCTTCTGGAACGAATTATGCTCGTAAACCAAGGTACCACTGTATGTGCATTCATATCTCATATGAAGTAGGGAGCCAACAGCTTGTCCACAATTCCGACAAACGTTGGTCTGGAGGAGGTCTGCCAGTGAAAGCTTGTGAGGAGTCCACAGGGCTTTATGATAGAGAAAAAACATGGCTTGAGACATATTGGCGGAGGCCAGCGGTCATGTGGATTTCCTCCAAAATAAAAGACCAAGCATGGTTGCGTAAAGAGGAGTCGCCATCGTTTTCCCAAATGTGTTGCAGACTCTCAACAGATAAAGTGTCTGCAGGCATTAACATTTTGTACAAATTTGAGGCCGTTTTCTTGTTCCTTGTTGGTTCATTTAATTGGTTTGCTACTTCTAAATATAAGACTCCTTATACTAAGGTGCGCTAGCGGTTTTAGCGCACGCACTAGACGCTAACGCCTCCATAGAGTTTGCGTTAGTATTTTTCTTTTAGTGTGGGGTTTGCGCGTGCTAATCTTCAGCGCGCGCTAAAAACGCTAAGCGCACCTTAATAAAAGGATCCCATAGTTTCGCATCCTTTTCAGGATTCTGGATTCTCTGATCCAGGTTAGAACAAACTGAAAAATTGCTTACAAATTTGAATAAAATTTTTAAAGACATGCGGGCATCCGCTCAAACTCAGGGGCGGAAAATTTCATGGCGACACCAGAAAGTATTTCTTCACAGAGAGAGTGGTTGATCATTGGAACCAGCTTCCAGTGCAGGTGATCGAGGCAGACAGCGTGCCAGACTTTAAGAATAAATGGGATACCCATGTGGGATCCCTACGAGGGTCAAGATAAGGAAATTGGGTCATTAGGGCATAGACAGGGGGTGGGTAAGCAGAGTGGGCAGACTTGATGGGCTGTAGCCCTTTTCTGCCGTCATCTTCTATGTTCTATGTTTCTATGAGGGAATTTTCGGTTAGCTGTCTTTTATAAGTGCTTTTCTAAGCTTATCTTGAGTTTATTTTACAACTTCTGAAATGAAAATCAAAGGACCATGTTTAATGTGTTGGGAAACTGCGTGTAATTATCGGGCTAAATTCAACCAAGAGTTCTAGTTCAAAGGAAATTTTGAATTTTTCCCAGATCCTCTGAAATCCATTGAATTTTTCATAAATTAAAAATATCCAGTTTGGATCTCTAAAAGGGATCTGATAAAAGAGTCTTCAGATTTTTTTTGGGTCAGAGGTCTGTTTTGATTTTTTTTTAAGTTTCCTCAAACTAATTTGATGACTTCAACATATTTCTGGTTTTATCTGATTGGTGAACTTGTTATAAAGAATTTGCATTTCTTCATTTTAAGAAAACAAAAGATCACTACCAAAAGAACCAAACCAAACCAAAAGAAATTTAAAATATCAATAAATTGAAATTATATGTTAAAATATTTAGTATACAATAGAATCCCAGTTAACCGGCAGTCAAACAACTGGCGCACTCAACTAACCAGGAAAAAAAAATCATCGGGAAAAAAAAAGTCCTCTCTCCTGCCCCTGAAGCAGCAGCGGCAGCTGGTTCTGGCCCGACAATCCCCCTCCCTCCCTTCAGCCTCCGAAGCAGCAGTGGCAGCCAGTCAGCAGAGGCAGTGCTGTAAACAGGCTGCTTGTGGCCAGCCCCAGCAGGGCTTCTGAAGAGGCAGAGGAAAGACTCTGCCGGGGCTGACCCTGAGCAGCATGTTTACTGTGCTGCTTCTGCTGACTGGCTGCTGCTGTTGCTTTGGGAAAGTCACAGAAGAGAGAGAGCAGACCCGGAGTGGTGGGGTTGATGGACCAAAAGTGTATGGGGGAAAGAAGAGACATGTTTACTTGACCTGCAGAGCAAAGGGGAGGGGAGATGAATGGATGCTGGACCCATAAGTCGGGGGGAGGAGGTGGAGAAAAAGTGACCCAGACCAGAAAGGAGGGTGGGAAGGGAAGGAACAGATGCTGGATCTACAAGTGGGGGGTGGGGGATGATAGAGGAAGAGAGAGAATGTCTCAGACTAGAAAGGTGAGGTGGGAAGGGAAGGAACAGATGCTGGATCTACAAGTGTGTGTGTGTGTGGGGGGTGGGGGATGATAGAGGAAGAGAGAGAATGTCTCAGACTAGAAAGGTGAGGTGGGAAGGGAAGGAACAGATGCTGGATCTACAAGTGTGTGTGTGTGTGGGGGGGGGGGGGATGATAGAGGAAGAGAGAGAGTGTCTCAGACCAGAAAGGTGAGGTGGGAAGGGAAGGAACAGATGCTGGATCTACAAGTGGGGGGGGGGGGGGGGGATGATAGTGGAAGAGAGAGAGTGTCTCAGACCAGAAAGGAGGGTGGGAAGGGAAGGAACAGATGCTGGATCTACAAGTGGGAGGTGGGGGGATGATAGAGGAAGAGAGAGAGTTTCTCAGACCAGAAAGGAGGGTGGGAAGGGAAGGAACAGATGCTGGATCTACAAGTGGGGGGGGGGGGAGGGGGGATGATAGAGGAAGAGAGAGAGTGTCTCAGACCAGAAAGTAGGGTGGGAAGGGAAGGAACAGATGCTGGATCTACAAGTGGGGGGGGGGGGAGTTGGGGGGATGATAGAGGAAGAGAGAGAGTGACTCAGATCAGAAAGGTGAGGTGGGAAGGGAGATAAAACTCTTTTTTAATAGTAACTCTCAAGCAACTAAAAACTACCTTTTATACGGCATCTATCAATCCCCATGGGTGCCAGATAACCGAGAGTCTAATGTACAATCAAAAAGACAGAGAAAATAGCAAATAGAACCCATGGCAATGTTTTGGTTGTATGCTTGCAGAAGGGGTAAAAATGAATAAATGTGAATATATAAATGAAATAATGTAAATGAATAACAAACGATCCTGATCTCCTCCAAACCCAAAAGTATTGAAGAGGGCTCTTGTTTATAAATTGACTTCATCCTTAGTCCAATGGGTAAGATTTTTCCTGTACAAATAAGGATTTGCCAAGCTCTGTCGAATGGAAGGAGCATTTGTTTTATTATCAGTGGTATTGATTAAAAAGTACTTTCATATACACAGGGGCTAATCCTTGGTTATGTGGAATCATGGATTCCATGGTTAAGAAAAATGGAATTAAAAAAAAAAAACAAAACTATCTGAGCCTGCTTATCACTATGACTGCAATACTGTTATGTTCTTAAGAGTCAGAAACCCTTTTTGAACTATTTTACCTAAAATGTACATAAAGTTAATCGGCAATGCAGGGTTTCTGATTATATAAAGATGAAAGCACTCTTCAACCTCTCTCTCTTTTTTTCTGTGCTACGGGTAGCAAACACGTTATAGCATATTCATAATAGGGTTAGGACACCTTGAACACTGACCAATAAGAGGTGAAATCAGTTGATTTTGGACGAGATACAAGCAAAATGCTCCCTACGAGCCCAAATGACAAAACCTAGCCTTTCCTATTTTGGTCATGTCATGAGAAGAAAGGATCCTCTCTAAAAGGAGATGATGCTGGGATGAGTGGAAGGACAGCTTAAAAAAGGAAGGCCACCAGCCAAGATGGTTCAACTAGCAGCAATCAAGCACATTACAGAAAACTGAACACCGTTACCTGAGAACCGTCCAGAGTTGCTTTGAGTTGGACTTGACACGACGGAGCTTCTCTGTTTCACTTACTACTACTACTACTAATATTATTTCTATAGCGCTACCAGATGCACGCAGCGCTGCACAGAGTCACAAAGAAGAAGAAAACAGTCCCTGCACGAAAGGGCTTACAATCTAAACAGCCAAGACAGACAAATAGGATGACATGGATAAAGTCAAGGGGAACGGTTAATCAGCTGGCTGGGTTGGAGGGCAGAGGGGAGTACAGGACAATCAAGCCATTGTTGACATCACTGATGAGGTTGGCTCTTATTGGTGGAATGAGGCATTATGACATCACATTCTCAGCTCTGCTTCCCAAAGACTGAAACTCTTCACACTACTACTATGAATTATTTCTATAGCACTAACAGACGTACGCAGCGCTGTACAGAGTCACAAAGAAGACAGTCCCTGCTCAAAAGAGCTTACAATCTAAACAGACAAGACAGACAAACAGGATGTCATGGATACAGTTAAAGGGAACAGTTAATCTGCTGGCTGGGTTGGTGGGCAGTGGGGACTAGGGTTATGGATTGAAGGCTATATCAAAAAGGTGGGTTTTCAGTCTGCTTTTAAATAAGGGAAGGGGCTTGATGGACAAACTCGGGTAATTTATTCCATGCATAGAGGGAACAAAGTCTGGAATTGGCAGTGGAGGAGAAGGGTAATGCTAAGAGTGACAACTGCGGAGCGGAGTTCTCTGGGAGGTGTATAAGGAGAGAGAAGTGAGGAGATAGATTGAGGGGCAGCAGAATGACAATCCCATTTTTTTTTTATTTTTTCTAAAGTTGCAAAAGTGAAAACATAGTCAGCACCAACTATGCATATCATGGAGTTATTAGCGTTTTTAAACAAACTTATCCACCAATGAAGGTTCAGTTGTACCTCAACACACCGACCCATAAAATATCATTGTGGGAGAGGGGTGTGGTCATAAAGACCACGAAAATGATTAAAAGGGAAAGTTTTTCAAAATGGAGAGTTTGTATTAATTGTTCATACCTTTTCTCCTTTATAGGTATGTTGCTGGCTCCATTCCCGTCCCAACCCACTACTACAGTATCGTCACAAGTTGTTTGGATTTTAGTCAGCCCGTTGACAAGTGTGACGGACCGTTATCTGTTTTCTCATTTATATTTCCTCATCGACCCGACAACGACGAGAGCTGCAATGTGAGTTCCAAGCCACTGCTTTTGCTAGCTGCCGCATGTAGGGGTTAATTTTGAAAGAGGCTCGATCGAATGGAACTGTGTTCTGCATGCTCACGTGAATGCTTAAAAAAAAAAAAAAAAAAAAATTGGCCGGGATAGAGAGCATAAATGTAGGCATTGAGAAACCATAGCATCTATTTCTGTGCGATAGGTAGGCATTTTTAGAGGTGGAGCTGGGCTGGGACTGGATGTACTTGACAAATTTAAAAGACCCTCATTTATGCATCCCTTGCACACTTAAAATTATAGAATGCTAACACTTATGTGTATAATACTAGCAGGTCCCTTACATACTATTCTTTTTTTTTTAAATATCTTTATTCATTTTTAAATTAACATCAGTGCATACAGATATTCATACAATTTACATGAAAAGCAACATTATCATCTTTCAATAATATTCATGAAAAACTTTTCACCCCCCCTCCCCCCAATCTCAATGTAATAAGTAAACCAAACAGTAATATGTCCATATATATAATTCGAAAAAAACAATCCCAATATACAACCCCCACCCCTTCCTGGATGTGCAACTGATAACCAAAAATAAGGGAATAATGAACTATTCATGTGCTATTCTGAAATGACATAACATGTACAATAAATACAAGGGGAGGGGGTGCTACACAGGGGTGAAACATGGATGAACAATGGGCAGGGCTCTCACTTGTGTACTTCTAAAACAGTGTTTTTCAACCTTTTTACACCTATGGACCGGCAGAAATAAAAGAATTATTCTGTGGACTGGCATCGGTCCGTGGACCGGCGGTTGATGAACACGGGGCTAAGTCGTGGGCCAGACCCCGCCCATCTCTACCCAATCTCCACCCCAGACCCCGCCCCCATAATAGTACTAATTGCACCTTGCACGTCCCGTGCCTCATCTGGAAGCCTACCCTCTGACGTTGCAACTTCAGAGAGAAGGCTTCCGGTTCAGGTGCAGGATGCCCGTAGGAGCCACTGCCCGTGGCTTTGTGCACTGAATCAGTTAGGAAGAGGGAGCTGGCTCGAAGATAACGCCACATCGATCGCACCGTGGACCGGCGGTTGAAGAACACTCTTTTGGGCCTGATGCACGTGCTGGCCCTGTGGACCGGCAGGAAATTTCTGTGGACCGGCACTGGTCCATGGACCGGTGGTTGAAGAACACTGTTCTAGAATACTGCGTTAAGGCCATACCTGGTTTAACTGTGGGCATATAAATGTAAGGTGCGCCGATGTTGGATTACGCTGGCATTCTATAACAGAGTCTGGGGGCCCAACCGTGTTATATCATTGGGGTATCTAAATGGAGGCACCCAGTTATAAGGTTATTCCTTAAAAACCCAGATTCTCTAAACAGCACCCGGTTTTTGTAGGTGCTGCCTTAAAAGTCAGCGCAGGAATCGCGCTTCCGTAGGCGCTTCATGGCGCTTAATGCCACTGCGGACATGGCTAGTGCCGGAAGTGGTGTTGGATGCCATAACGCACCTGCAGAGGCGCGATTCACGTCAAAGTTAGGGCGCCGTAAGTATAGGCCTGGAAAACTCTGGCCTACATTTCTGGCCTCTAACTTTGCCAGAGGCGCGGTTCTCTAGACAGCGCCATCGCATCATTGATACGCGATCAGTGGCCATTTTTAAGGTGGCTGCCGAAAACAGTGCGGCTTAGAGGATCTGGGTTTGAGGGCCTGAGCCTAAAAACTTGGCGCTGACTAGAATTGTGCTAAGCGCTTGTGCATCGTATAAATTTTAGGCGCACCCATTTAGGCCGGCTAAAAGCAGGCCTGCATCTGTGCGTGGATCAACCATATTATATAACAATGCACAGAACTTTTAGTAACGCCCACGATCGGCCCCCTAGCCAAGCCTTTACAAATTTGCACACTGCAACTGGCGTATACTTTTTACAGAATCACACTTTCCAAGTTGTGCGGGTAACCTTTAATTAGTGCCAATTAGCGTAAATTATGAGGTGATAATGGTCACTTAATCGGTGCTGATTAGGCCAATTAAGTTGTGCGCGCAATTCAGCTGTACGCACCAACTTGTGCGCACAACTTAAGGCACCATATGGAGAATTTGTCAGTAAGGGCCTGATTCTTTAAAGGTTGCCTAGGTTAGGTGCCAATAGGTACCTAGATAGGCAGCATCTGTTGGAGTTCCTCACGGACCTCAAATTACAGTGGTACCTTGGATTACGAGCATAATGCGTTCCAGGAGCATGCTTGTAATCCAAAATGCTCGTTTATCAAAGCGAGTTTCCCCATAGGAAATAATGGAAACTCGCTTTGATGCGTTCTCCCCCCCACGAGAACCGGCATTGCTCCCCCCGAAGGCCCCCCTACGATCTGCCCCCCCCCCCCCGCAATTCGGCACCCCCCCTGACGCGATTGGGCACCCCCCTCGCCGTTTCTTACCCTTATCTGGGCACCGGCACCGGCATGTCCTGTTCTTGGTGCAGCTACCCGAAGATCAGCCTCCTCTTCTGCTGGGCCTTGAGCATCTGATTAAGTGAGGAAATGATTGAAATAGTGATGTATACGCGCAAAGGGGTGCAGATGCCAAATATATGCAGAATTTGCAGGTGAGTGTACACATGAGGAACGCACACAGTTATGCACACAACAGTCTTGTAATCTGTATGCGCTTACATCGGGTCTAAACAGAGGCGGCTCAAGGCAATCTGCTGTCTGAGGTGAGGGATGAGCTGGCGCCCCCCCCCCTCCCCTCAGAAGCACCATTTTGATCCAAGGCAAAGAGTTGGTATCTTACCATGTGCTAACTGCAGGGTGCTGTCCCCACCTAACTGTTTCCTGTCCCCTTCCACAGTAAATAGTTACTGTGCAAGTTAGAGTATATGATAAGTCATGGCCACATGATAACCGTTACCACACCATTCATATTTATTTGTTTAAAAATGTATTACTCGCAAACATCCAACAATTCAGAGCAAGATACACTAAATACATACATAATTAATATATAACAAACATATTAAAATGATTATATCATTAAAAGCCACACCTACATCATATAAGTAATGTTTCCACAAACTCAATCACTTACAAAAAAAAAAACATTTCTCAAATAACAAGAGTTTTAACCATTTTCCTGAAGTAACCGAGAAGCACTTTTTTATTGCCAATGGCAATGCATTCCACAATATTACTCCCTGCATTGAGTGACGAATGCCAGGCAACTTTGTGTGCTTTATAGATGGAACCTCTAAACAGTTCAGCTCGCGGCGGGTGGTAGATCTGCAAAAGAGAACGCAACACCATCGGACACCTGTAATTCAACAGCTTGAAAATCAAATTCTATTCGAGAGGCAATAGGCAAGCAGTGAAGTTCACGCATAAAGGGGGGTGTAATGTGATCGTGTGATATGTTGACTGGTTTACAGCACTTCTGTAAAAAAGGTCCATATACAGCAGTGGTCTCAAACTCAGCCCTTTGCAGGGCCACATTTTGGATTTGTAGGTACTTGGAGGGTCTCAGAAAAAATAGTTAATGGCTTATTAAAGAAATGACAATTTTTGCATGAGGTAAAACTCTTTATAGTTTATAAATCTTTCCTTTTGGCTAAGTCTTAATAATAATATTATAATTTTTAGCTAAAGAGACATAAGATCAAGAAACTGTTTTATTTTACTTTTGTGATTATGATAAACATACCGAGGGCCTCAAAATAGTACCTGGCGGGCCGCATGTGGCCTCCAGGCCACGAGTTTGAGACCACTGATATACAGTATATAATATGTGTGTAAGTAACATAACAACATAAATGTTTATTTATATATCACATTAACATTTCGGTTCAAGGCGGTGTACAGAGTAGCAAAAAACATCAGGCACAGTCATTTTTAACAAATTCGAATAATACAAATTTACAAATGCATAAAGAAACAATAAATGAAAAATTGAGGTTTGTGATGGGGTAAGTTGATGAGTGAAAGTTGTTGTCTAGTCTTGGGTCAACAAGGGTTCAATTTAAAACTGGATTGTTGGGTTTGGGGAAGAGGTGTGTTTTCAGGAGCTTCCTAAAATGCATGTATGATGTGTAGAAGAACGGACCAGATGACTCCATTCTGGATCTTTAGAAGCTGCTTGATAGGATAAGAATTTATTCATGAATCTCTTATGCGAGAAACCTTTAACTGATGGTAGATACAGATATATATTTGCATATAATTGATATTTTAGGGTTACTCTAAAATCCAGACCTGTTAATGATCCCTAAGTTTGACATCCTGGTTCTCTTTAGGTTCCTAAAACTTTATTTTGCACTTGATACATCCCCCCCCCCAAAAAAAAAGCACTGTAGACCAGGGGTGTTAAAATCCCTCCTCGAGAGCCACAATCAAGTCGGGTTTTCAGGATTTCCCCAATGAATATGCATGAGATCCGTTTGCATGCACTGCTTTCATTGTATGCTAATAGATCTCATGCATATTCATTGGGGAAATCCTGAAAACCCAACTGGATTGCGGCCCTCGAGGAGGGACTTTGACACCCCTGCTGTAGACCCTTGCTTATCCTTAATGAGCTAGTTTTCATGTAGCAAAGTATGCTTTTGCATGGCATCAATGAGCAAATCAGTCTGAGAACCAACTGCTGAGTAGAAAACTTGTTTTTGTTTGTTTTTGTTGTTTTTTTTTATATAGTTTGCCAGGTCGGGCCCCACGAGCTCTTCTAAAGGCAGGTCAAAGGGGATGGTTAGTATGTTTCCTCCTCTTTATTATGTTTTCCTCCTGCAGCTCCTCTTTTTGTTGACCTTTGGTTGACATTTTGAGTAAGTAAAAGAAAAAAAATATCACACAAAACACCCAGACAGCTGTGCAGCTTCACTAAGCCAAGAAGAGCTTCCAGAACTCTTTAATCCCACTTACCAGTCTTCATCTTCCTCCTCGTCTTGCAGAGGCACAAAATAAATAACTGAATGCAGAAAAACTAAAATCTCCAAGATTGCAATGGACAAAAGCAAATGCTGAATAATAAAACTGACAGTGGGGGGTCCTTGAGGAACCCAAGGAATTGCACATATCCCTTCCAATCTCTCTCCAGCGGTAGTTGCATGGCTCAGATAAAGCAACCTTTCTCTCTCAAAGAAGACTTAACCGCTTTCAATAACAGCTGTTTTGTTTTTGAACTGCCTCTCTTCTCTTTTTGTCCTATTAGGAAGCAACTAATTATTTCAGATAACAAACAGGCTTGTTCTTGGCTACCCAATTTCATACTATTTTTTTTTTTTCTCGGATCGGTATTTGGTGTGAAGGTTTGAGACCCGAGCAGGTTCTACCTGATATGTTTATGTGGATTTAGATTCTAAATGGCATTTACTAATGCCCTTAATCTCAGGTACAGGAGTGAAATTGCAAATATTTGTGTGTTTGAGCACTATTATTTTTATTTATAACCATAATGTATCTTAATCAGGAGTAAGTGCTAGTGTGCCTTTAAATTTAGGAGTCAATATTCATCTTATGGTGGTCAGTGATTTTAAGTCTGACTATTCAATGCCAGTTTTTCTGGGACAAATAAACAGTAGAGGAAAATTCTATATTGAACGAATGGGAGTCCAAAAGGACATATCCAATGTGTAGCCAAGATAATAGGCTCCCCTAAATTTCTCAAAATGACGTAAAATCACTCCTCTGGTACACTAAACAACCCTTGTACAAGTTGATAATTTTAGATGAAAAATATGCTCAGAGACACAGAGGCAAAAACAAGGAGCGAGGAAGTTAGCTTTTTGGAAACATCCTCGAGTATTTTTGAGACAATACCACCCTGTAAGTCTTTTTGAATGTACCACTCGGTTCCCTGACGCAGGATGGAAACGGGCCACGTCGGAACCCTTGATTAAGATCAGTTCTTTGCTTTTCAACTTTTAGGAGCATAAGAACAAGTTAGGCTGCGTTTTGCAGCGAAGAAAAAATACCTTTCTACTGTTCAATTATATGCAATGACTGGGTGGTGAGGCGATATTCATGGGGCTTTCCCCTTGTTTTTGCCTCCGTGTCTCTGAGCATATTTTTCATCTAAAATTAACAGCTTCTACAAGAAGTTTGTTTAGTGTACTAGAGGAGTGATTTTACATCTTGGTTGTACTCTCTTTCATCACTCATATAGATAAGAGGCCGAGGTTTTGATTTCCCCACTATTTGTGCCCCTAAATTCTAGCTATCTTTAAACTCAAATGCCAGTAATCTTAAATCTCTAAACAAGAAATATGCTCAGAGACCTGGAGACTGTACCCGGAGAATTCTCCCCATATACAGCCTGTCCATCCAATCATAGCATATTTGGTATAATTTTAAGTTGGAAAATGGTGCTAGAACTTAGAAAACTTTCAATCAATAAGACACTTATCTCATCTTGAAGGTTCCGATGTGAAATGGTCACGTTATGTCCCTGCATCAGGGAACCTTTATTGCTGAATGAATGGAAAGTGATCAAAGCAATCATCGGGCTCAGGTCTCTCAAAACTGTCAGCCGGACTTCAAAATCCGACGTTATGTCTGGGTGCTGACATTAAATATCTGGTGAAGCGCCGCAAAGCGTTTCTCAAAGTGTAGACTCCTTAGCTGAATGTGCCGCAGTCTCATTTTGAATACTCTTTGAATCGTGTGCCTGTCTTATATGCTTTCTCCTTGGCCATGTATTGTATTGTATCTTTGTAGGTGGGGAGGGGGTGGAGGGTTGGATATGGTACCTATTGTTCTTGCACTTGTCTTTTGGAATGTTTGTTTTTCTTCGTTTTGAAAATTAATAAAAAGTTTGAAACATAAAGGGCTCCTTTTACTAAGGTGCCCTGGCGTTTTTAGCGCATGCAGGAAATTACCGCATGCTAAGCGGAAAAACTAACGCTCAATGCTGGCATTAAGGTCTAGCGTGCGCGGCAATGTAGCGCGTACTATTTTGCATGTTAAAGCCCTAACATAGCTTAGTAAAAGGAACCCAAAATATCTGGGGTTAGATGGTGACCTTGAAGTTATGTGGCTGCTGGCCAATATTCAGTCTTGGCACCGACATAGATAAGTAATTAAAAACAGAACCACACAAAAGGCAGTCCCATCTTCCTACTTAGCTACGTGGGAACCAGCCTATATACAGCTGACTCTCTTTCCCTCCCTTCCCCCTTAGCTCATTCAGCAGGCTTTCTCTCTCCCCCTTCCCATAACCCATCCTGTGCAGCAATTTCTCTCTCTCCCCTAACCATTACCCATCCTGTGCAGCAATTTCTCTCTCTTCCCACCACCCCAGCCTGTGCAGCAAATTCTCTTCCTTCTTGCAGCAGGTTTTCTCTCTCTCCCTTCCCACCACCCATCCTGTGCAGCATCTTCTCTCCCTCTCTTCCCACCCTCAGTCCGTGCAGCAAATTCTCTCTCCTTTCCTCACACTACTCCCCCCCCCGCCCATGCAGCAGAGTCTCTTTCTCTCTCCCTCCCTTCCCACCCTTCAGCCCATGTAACATTTCTTCAGGTTTCAGGTCATTGGCAATGGATACTACATTCTGCTTGGTGGCTGATCCAGAAGCCTTCCCTCTGATACAAAATGCAAATGGGTCAGCCGCTAGCAATGTGTACAAATTGCTGCCAGCAGCCTGTAACTACTAGATGGGTGGGCCTGAAGCCATACTGGGCGGGCAAGGCCTGTCCAGACCCACCCATGGCCATGCCTCTGGCATAACCCATCACTTTAGGAGATGGGCAAACCAATAAACAAGAAAATGAAAGTAGTTAGGATTATAATAATTCATAAAAGGAACTCACAAGGCTTTTGTAAATTTGCAAGACTTTAAAAAAATGCAGAATTTCCATGCCCAGCTGAATAAACTTGTCCATGCTTCAAGATTTGAGTGCTTTCTGTTTCAAAAATCATGGGTAACTGATCCTCCGTTGTTGGATGCTGCCATGTTCTTGGACAAGATTGGATTCTTCACTGGTATTGAAACTTTTTATTGTCCTAAAGTAAGAATTCTGAAGAGGTGACTTATATGCTATTAAAGCTTATGTGTAACAGTATCCTAGAAAAATCTTTACAGTATGATACTCTATTAACAATAAAAATGTCATAATCTGTAAGCAATTCATTTAAATAAGAAGAAAAGAAAAAAAAAACCTTGTCTAAGAAAAGTAAATTAGAAATAATAAAACAAGTAGGAAGGGACCTCAGGTGCAATGTCTTTAATCGTTGGTTCAAAAACCTCCTTATTTCAAGAGATGTTTTATTTTTCTATCTTATTTCAACTTTTGTTTGTTTGTTAATTTAGCATCAATTCAGATTCAGTTTTATTATTAATCTTCTCATACATCATGCAGCAGAACTAAAAGAAACACAAAGCCTCTGGAGTTCTTTAATTTAAAAAAAAAAAAAAAGTTTTCTTATCTGATATCTACCATTTGGGCTTCATTTATTTAAAATTAAAATAAAATAAAAAATCCTTTCCTCCCTTTAAGTCTTAACCAGAGACCTTTATTTATTCCTTATTGTT
This sequence comes from Geotrypetes seraphini, assembly GCF_902459505.1. NCBI lineage: Eukaryota > Metazoa > Chordata > Amphibia > Gymnophiona > Dermophiidae > Geotrypetes > Geotrypetes seraphini. Next base: position 46,882,360 of record NC_047085.1, read on the forward strand.
GTTTCAGAGGTAGATCGCAGTCCTCAGGTTTCCTCAGGGATATCCTTATCCCGCTGTAGTAATTCATTTCAATACAGATAAAAGTAGAATTCAACAGGGCCGCTCGACATGTGCTTGAACCATGCTGCATCTGTAATCCTCTGAAAGCCATTGTTTCCTTTTCAGAATCTTGAAGATGAGTCAAAGTGGGTTGAAGAGCTTCTCAAGATGCACACTGCTCGCGTTCGGGACATTGAACTACTTACTGGTTTGGACTTTTACCGAAAGACAAGCCGCAGCTATCAAGAAATCCTTTTCCTTAAGACGTATCTGCATACGTATGAAAGTGAAATTTAACTTTATAAGCTTACTCCAAGCATCCTTTTATCAACTGGTGTATATTTTTATATAGTTTTATATTTATTAATTAAAAAGCCAGGACATCAAACATAGTAATATTTTAATCCCGTACCAGATCTTAAAATATTAAGCACAGTCTGTTGTCCATTCCCCTAATGTGTTAATTTAGGTTTGTTTTGTACTAAGAATGTTTGTAATACTGCACCTTGGGGTTTTAAACTAAGCTTTTAAATGGTGCTGCTGAACTGATCCTTCTGTTGAGGTGATCTGCATTTTCCAGGGCACTGCTGCCATGTTTGTAGACCTGTACTGTATATCAAAATACTGAACATGTAAAATTACATTTATTTACTGTTAACCTTGTGACATATGCATATAGGTATTAGATGCAACTAGAGTCAGGTATAATAAACTATTCAATTCTTATGTTATTTGGTTTAGCTTGTTATAGGATGTTTTCTATTTTAAAAAAATATATTTTGGTGATTTGCTCCACGTTCCCACACCTGTACTGCCCTGCTACGCAAGAACATAGGGCTCCTTTTACAAAGCCGCGCTAGGGCCTTAATGCATGAAATAGCGTGCGATAAATTGCCACATGCGCTAGCCGCAACCGCCTCCTTTGGAGCAGGCGGTAGATTTCTGGCTAGCGCACGCTAATCTGGTGCATGCGTTAAAATTGCTAGCGCGGCTTTGTAAAAGGAGCCCATAGTGTCTGCAGTAAATCACATGTCAAGGAAACTGAACTTGGCTACATATTTATCTGCTAACCTGACAATATATTTTGTTTCCAAAGGTTTTTATAAAATAAACACGCGCTCACACACAAAACAAAAACAATATGAAGTACATAATTGAAACGAAGATACGTCTAAAAACCCGCCTAAATTGGCACTTGGACGATCAGAAAGACAGGTCGTCCAAGTACCGATAATCGAAAAGGGTTCTAGACCTATCTAAAACCAGCTTAGGCCTTTTGTATGTTAAAAAGCACAGGCCCAAGAACCGAACCTCGAGGCACATCATTGGTAGCATCCCTTTCCTCAGAGTGATCTCCATTGACCACTACCCGCTGTCGCCTCCCACCCAACCAGTCCCTGACCTATTCCGTCACTTTGGGGCCCATCCTGAAAGCACTCAATTTATTTATTAGATGCCTGTGTGGAACACTGTCAAAGGTTTTGCTAAAATCTAAATACACTACATCTAGCACACTCCCTCTATCCAACTATCTGGTCACCCAGTCAAAGAAATTGATCAGATTTGTTTGACAAGACTTGCCTCTAATGAATCCATGTTGGATTTATATGAACTGTGGAAAAAAGTCTTAGAAATGAGTTGCAATGGATGTATTTGTGAAAAAAATGTCCATCTGCCTGTTTATGCCATTTTGGGGATTTTTTTATGATCCTCTTAATCTTTGTCTCTGCCTGACAATTTGGGGGCACAGACTGTAGAAGTGTGCCTGGCACTGGTCCTACTTCCCAACTGCTGGAGTTGCCATGGAAACCATCTCCAGCTTTAATCCTGATCTGGTTTTTGCCATTTATGGGACCCAAACCCCCATAAGGGTCTTACTTCCCAACCTCTGAAGCTGCCATCAAATCTCATACCAGTTATGAGGTCATTTATGTTTTGTTTGAATTTAATTCCATCCTTTTCCTATATAATATTCCTCTGTGTAAATGTAAACATTAAAATGCTAACAGCTGTTAGCAGCAGGGTTTAATTTGTAGATACAAATGAAGTGGAAGAGTCAGGAGTGGCTTGGGTGGGCAACGGCAAGAGGAAAAGAGGGGGCTGGATTAGAAGAAGTGTCTGCTCTGCTCCAGGCTCACCAACTCCCTTCCTCTTCCCTGCAGGTTGTTTAGAAAGGAAGGGATAGAGCAGAATTCCCATGGCTGCACTGGAGACTAAGCCTATTTGGTGAAACTGCAGTCCCACACTGATGACATCATATTGTCTACAGCATGTGTCATCAACAGGAGACTAAATAGCTGTTTTATAGCATCATTCAAATGCTTCTTTACAGAGTTTATACTAATGCTTATTCCAGTGGAAGGGTATACCTTTTACTCTAAGATTTACTGTGAACAGCAATCATTGATGTTACAAGAGCACCACCTGCTTGACGTCAATTGTAACTCTAAGGCAGGCTCAAACACTGAAACACACACCATGTTTGGTCCATGTCATACAATGAATTTATGATAGAGACTGTCATCTTAATATTATAATAACTATTTATTCATTTTATTTTATTCCTGGTTGATGTGTACAGTTCCATCCCCATTTGTACAATTTCTATTGAAACTGCATTGCAGGCCATTCCCCCACAAATTAAACCCATGCAAGTGCTGACACAAAGACATATGTTCCCCAACTGTCTCTATTGTCAACAATAACACTTTCACAATGATTAAGTGGAAGGTAAAAACATCCTACAACATGAGCTAAAAAGCTGCCACGGGGAGGAAAAGCCTCAGACAAAACCCTCCCACCGCCACACCAGTGGCTGAGATGTTCAGGTGCTGTGGTGGTGGGAGGATTTTGTTATTGTTGACAAACTGGATTTTTTCACACATTCTGAGTTTTGATACCCCATCTATCTCTATTACATTCAATATAGAAAAGGTTCTATGTCAACAGATCTTTTTCTAAAATACTACTAGAAGCTGACACATGTTGATGTGGACCTCTCGCTTCTGATTTCTACATTCTGTCTAAGATGGAGCTGCATATGTTCAGGGGGGGTCAGAAAATTTCAAGAATAGCATTTATGTGGCCAGCATGGCTGCATAAGTTTTTTTGCAAATCAATCTGGTTGTTTCTAATAATCTCCTTTTATGAAGCCGTGTTAGGCTTTTTTATCGCTGGCCACAGCGATAAAAGCTCATAAAATTCCTATGAGTGTCGGAGCTAATACTGCCACGACTGGTGATAAAAAAGTCTAACATGTATCTATAAAAGGCAGCCTAGGTAACTTAAGTGGACCTGTTTCATGAATTAAGAATTCTACTCACTAAAGGTTCAATTTTCTCAAATGTTTTGGTTTCTGGAAGATAAATAGGGGACAATTCTGTAAAAGGGGACTTAGATGTAGGTGCTTTGATGCATCTTGATTCTGTTATAGTTCCCAAATTAAAAGTACATTTCAGAAGACTCTTCAATTTAAGATTAATAAGGAGATTAAAAGACTCTGCCAGATAATAACTTTAGGATGGTTAGATTATTGTAATGCTTTATACAGTAGATGCTCCATATACTTTAAAACTCAATATGCTATTGCTTGCCTTTTATTTGGCTTGTCTTGCTCAGTACATATTCAAGCTGAGATTCAAAGCTGGTTAAATAATATTTTAGCACCTAACTGAATATTCAGTGTAAGATAAATAACTATTTCCCACTGAATATCTGAGTTAGTGGTTAGCATGGTATTCAGCACCAAACTGGCTATGTTTAGCTATGTTTTCTGCCTTCCTGAAGAAACTGCCTACCTCAATCGATCAATCATGATGCCAGCTGCAGAGCCTAAGAAAACATATATTCACACTTTAAAAAAAAAAACACATTTGGAGGGCCATTTTCGAAAAGGACGTCTAAGTCCGATTTGAACAATTCCCGCTAAACGTCCAAAGTCGGAAGCACAGAAACATCCATTTCAAAAGCCAAACCACCAGACGTTCAAAACTATATTTTTTGGAAAATCATCTACTTGGATGTCTAAGCCGACAGGCCGTCCAACCCTTAGGATGCCTAACACCCCCATTTCGACCAAAGAAACCTCCAAGTTGAAAATATCTAAATCCAGACCATTTGGACATGGGAGTGGCCATCATTGTGATGGGCTGGCCACAACGACATGCCACCATAGCAGTGGGACACCTTAGAGGGCATTGCTGTGAACTTCATATAAAGAGTGCCAGAAATATATCTCACCATATACCCCTTATAAATTTATGCTGAGCCCTCCAAAACTCACTGGACTCGCCTGTCTACCAACCCAATACCCTTCATGGCTACAGTTGGCACCTATATGGCAGTAGAGTAGGGTTTGTGTGGTTTTAATGGACTGACACTTTTCACCATAAATGTAATGCTTAGAGTGACTTATGGACCTGGATTCGCTAGCCCATCCACCATTACTTAAGACACCTATGTGGTGCTTTTCTACTAATAATAATTTTTTTCTTGTATACCGCTATACCAGTAGTTTGAAGTGGTTCACAACAAAAAAAATACATACAGTCAATATCTGAAATACAGAATAAACAGTCAATATCTGAATACAAAATAAAACAATCAATAAAAGTTAAAACACTAGCACAGTTAAGATGTAAAAAAACTGTTTAGAATTCATGATAGATTTAGGCAGTGACATGACTAAGAAGAAAACATGTCAAACAAGCGTGTCTTTAGTGATTTTCTAAAATCAAAGTAAGAAGTAGCCTCAAGTATTAATTTTTCAAGCCATGTATTCAGTTTGGCAGCCTGTAATGATAAGATTCTATCAAAAAAACTTCTTGTATTGACATGATTTAAAAGAAGGGTCATTAAATAGGTTTATTCTACGAGTACTCTTATTAGAACAATTCAGAGAAAACTGAGAGGCAAGGCAATCAGGTAGCATCCCAAAAACTGCTTTGTAACTAATGCAGGAAAACTTGAACAGAACTCTAGACTCCACTGGCAACCAGTGAAGTTTTTGATAGTAAGGGGTAATGTGCTCCCATTTTTTTAGACCAAAGATAAGGCGGTGTTCTGGATTAGTCTCAATTTTTTGAGTATTTTTTTTTATAAGCCCCTAAATATATAATATTACAATAATCCGAAATAGTCGGGATGCATGTTTGCACCAGTAGACGAAAGGAAGGTTCATCAAAAAATTTCTTAACGGTGCGAAGCTTCCATAAGACTGAAATACATTTCTTAAACAATAAATCTATGTGTTTTTCCAGGCATTCCCATATTAAGTGCTACTGTTCTAGAGACAGGTATGTACCCTTTCAGATTTTTTGGGGGTGGGAGGGGGTTAGTGAGCAGTGGGGGAGTAGGGAGGGATCATACCTTAATATATCCAGTGGTCATCTGGTCATTTCGGGTCCCTTTGTGGCACTTAGATACTTCTAAAACAGATCATCTAAGTTCCATCCAGGACATCTTGGAAAAGGTTTGATTATCACCATAAGAGGTCACAGTTAAGCAAGCACAAAGTCTGTCCAAATCACACCTATAACATACTTTCCAGCACGCCCTCTGGAACGCTAGATGCACAATGGGAGAAATGTCTTACTAGACGTCCAGGAAAAAGGTTTTGATTATCGGCACTTGGACATCCCGGCGATTAGGAGTATTTAGTGGCAGAGAAATATTTCCCAAATATACTGTTTGGGTAGCATTATTGCTTAGTAGCCTCATAGGCAAAGGCCTTCAGATTTTTTATGGGAGCAGAAGCTTATAGTTAGAGCCCCTTTTACAAAGCTGCAGTAGCGATTCTCCCGTGGCAAATGCACCGAAGCCCGAAAGAACTGAATAGTCTTCAGTGCATTTGCCATGGGAGAATTGCTACTGTGGCTTTGTGAAATAGGCCTTTAACTTTTTCTCTCTAGTTATCAGAACTTGGTAGTAAAAGCAAAACAAGCTGTACAGTATACCCCCGCGAATTCATGGTTCGTGGACTCAGTCATTCACGGTATTTTGTGATCGCCTCTTCTGGTCAGAAAATACTGTGAATGACTGACCAATGGAAAAGCTCTCTTACCAGTTCCGCATAGCCAGCCTTCACTTTCCCAACCTGCGGTCTTCCCTCTCTTCAGCATTCGCCTGGGGATTCATAAGGGGCTGGGACGCGCGAGCTCGAAGAATCTGACTGCAGTGAGCGCTGGGACAGGAGGAGGAGGAGGAGGAGGAGTAGAAGGAGGAGGGAGAGTGCCGATGACAGTACTCTTCCGATATTCACGGTTTTTCCAACATTTGCGGTCACTCAGTGAACGTAACCCCCGTGAATTTCGGGGGAGCACTGTATATGAATAGCCCAGTTTTTCATTGCTTGCATGATTTAGCTTTGACCGCTCAAACACATGTCAACTCAGCAGGGGTTCTTTTGTACTTTACAATAAGTACAAGTGGAAGTAAGATTTATCTTATAATAAGACAACTAGCCCCACTGCAGAACCCCCATTCCACTGCACTGCACAACTCCATTCCATCCATCTGCGTGGTTGCTTAAATCAAAGATCACCTTGATTTAATCAAATGAATTGTTTAGGTAATTGTTGGACTCCGGGCATCAGATGTTAGTAATCTTTTATTCTCTCTACTTTGTACAGATGCCTGGCTAAAATTAAATACCTAAGCTTTGGTACATGTGGGACTCGTTCTTCATACATGCAAGCACTTTTCAATTTTGGGACTGGAATCATAAACCGTGAGGCAGGGTACTTTTCTCACAGAATAGAATCACGACAAGTAAAACGGAATATTCTTTGAATGGTTTTAAATAATGTCCCTTCCATTAATTTTAATTTACTTTTTTATTTTAAGTCTGCCCTCGGTGCTGTCATACAGTGTGTTACCAATTTAAGTAGAATTTATAATTATCCCAGGACAAGCAGGCAGCATATTCTTTACGCATGGGTGACGTCACCGACGGAGCCCTCGGTACGGACCTTTTTAACTAGAAAGTTCTAGTTGGCCGCACCGCGCGTGCGCGAGTGCCTTCCCGCCCGACGGAGGAGTGCGTGGTCCCCAGTTTCTTCGTTTCCGCGGAGCGAAGAAGACGTGTGTTTTTTCAACTCCGTTGAAATTCTCTTTTTGCCTTCCCGCTCGCGTTCTTTTTTCGTTTATTCACCTTCGGGTGCTTTTTTCTTTCAGTTTACTAAAAAAAAAAAACAAAAACTTTCTTTTTGCTTTATTTTTCGTTCCTGCCCCGGCGGGGCCTGTTGTCACTATCCAGGCCTCGGGGTTTGATTTTGCGGAGGCCGTGTTCCCATTCATGCCCCCGCAGCCCGGTTTTAAGAAGTGCCAGCGGTGTGCACGCCCGATCTCCCTCACTGACCCACACAATTGGTGTTTACAGTGTTTGGGACCGGAGCATCGGGCGGACTCCTGCACCCGCTGTGCCACTCTTAAAAAACGCACGTTGAAGAATCGTCAAATCCAACAAAATCTACTTTTTGGCACCGGCCCGGCTATGGACTCGACTTCTTCACCTGCGGCACCGTCGAAATCGGCACCGACCACTTCGACACTGCCTGAAACGACATCGGCGCCACCGGCGCCAGGTAAGCCGGCTAAGAAGCCTTCCACCCTTGAGCGCCCTCCCACCTCGGTGGCGACTCCAGCCCTTTCGGCTCCACGCCGACCCAAAAAACGCTCCGCCCCGATATCGGTGAGTGCCTCGTCATCGGCCTCCTCATCGCCGGGGCGTAGAGCGGCACCCATGGAACCAAAACAGAAAAAAGTGGTTCCGGTGCCACCCCTGGATGACCGCATTGCGGCCATCCTCCAGGATAAGTTGCAGGAACAACTCCAAAAGCAACTTCAACAGCTCTTGCCCTCTATCTTGGCACCGCTGCTTTCGGTACCAGACTGGCCCGAGCCCCGCACCGTCCAACCGGTATCCACTCCATCGGTACCTTTGGACTCCTCCATGCCCATTCTGTCGGCGTCGCATCTCCATACCCATGCCGAGACTATCGCCTTGATGACGACCGATCCTCCTCGGGACCGAACAGGACACCGGTCTTCCCGTGACCCTGACCGGCACCGTTCTTCCCGGGACCGAGACAGACACAGGCCTTCATCCCCCGGTACCGTCTCGGTACGCTCAGGCAAGTCTCTGTCTAAAACTCATCATACCGAGCCTTCCACTCCGGTCTCTCAACACGCGCACACCGATGTCAGAGACCCAGACCTATGGGAAGAATCCCCTCCCGGTACCGAGGAGGATGCATCGTCGTCGGACGAAGAGCCTTCGGCCCCCGATACCACATCTAAGCCTGAACAATCTTCCTTTTCTAAATTCCTCAGGGAGTTGTCGGGGGCTTTATCTTTGCCTCTGGAATCTGACTCTAAGAAGTCACAAGCTTTCCTGGAGGCATTGGATTTCGATCAACCTCCCAAAGAGTTCCTAAAGTTGCCCGTGCATGACATCCTACGGGAAACTTTTTATAAGAATTGGGAGAACCCACTGACTGTCCCTGGGGCCCCCCGTAAACTGGATAGCCTCTACAGGGTTATACCAATCCCGGGATTTGATAAAACCCAGCTGCCTCATGAATCTCTCCTGGTGGAGTCCACCTTAAAAAAGTCTCAGGGCTCGAGTGTTTATGCCTCTACCCCTCCTGGCAGAGAAGGCAAAACAATGGACAAGTTTGGCAAGCGACTCTACCAGAATGCCATGCTTGCCAACAGGGCTAACAACTACTCATTCCATTTCTCATTCTACTTGAAACATCTGGTCCTGCAACTCTCCGCCATGCAGAAGTACCTGCCTGAACACAAGGTTCCACTATTCCAGCAGCATATCTCCAGCCTGCTCCAACTGAGAAAATTTATGGTGCGCTCTATCTATGATTCTTTTGAGCTCACCTCCCGTGCATCTGCCATTGCTGTGGCTATGCGCCGCCTGGCCTGGCTCAGGGTCTCTGATTTGGATATCAACCATCAAGACCGACTAGCCAACGCCCCCTGTCTTGGGGATGAATTATTTGGAGAGTCCCTGGATACCACCACGCAGAAACTCTCAGCCCATGAGACCAGATGGGACACTCTCATAAAACCTAAGAAAAAGGCTCCACCTGCTCGTCCTTACAGACCACAGGCCTCATATCAACGCAGGTTCTCCGCTAGGCCGCTCAATCCACCTTCACAGCAACCTAGGCGGCCCCGTCAACACCAGCACACCCAGGCTCGTGCCCAGTCTAACCAACCTGCCAAGCCTCTTCCTCCTACCAAACCATCTCAGCCCTTTTGACTCCTCTCTCCAGGGCTTAGCCAGTCTTCCACCCTCATTGCCTCTTCCTCAGCCAATCAGAGGCAGGCTCCACATCTTCCTCAGCCGTTGGGAGGTCATCACATCGGACCAGTGGGTCCTCAACATCATCCGCCACGGCTACTCTCTCAAATTCCAGACTCTCCCACCAGACAACCCCACCTCTTTAGCGGTGGAAACTGTACTGGACTACTTGCTCTCCCTGTCCAATGCGGGCCTCAAGTCTACCTCAATCAGAGTCCACCTCAGTGCCATCACTGCGTTTCATGAGCCTATCCTCGGAAAACTTCTCACGGCTCATCCTCTGGTTTCCCGATTCATGAGGGGCCTCTTCAATGTCAAACCACCTCTAAAGCCTCCTCCGGTCGTCTGGGACCTGAATGTGGTTTTATCAGCCCTCATGAAACCTCCTTTTGAGCCTCTTGCCACAACTTCGCTCAAACTTCTAACATGGAAGGTGCTTTTCCTCATTGCCATCACCTCTGCCAGGAGGGTCAGTGAGATGCATGCACTGGTCGCCGATCCACCGTTCACTGTTTTTTACCATGACAAGGTGGTTCTGCGTACCCATCCAAAATTCCTTCCCAAGGTTGTCTCGGCTTTTCACCTCAACCAGTCCATTGTGTTGCCTGTTTTTTTCCCGAAACCTCATTCACATCCTGGGGAACAGGCATTACACAGTCTTGATTGCAAGCGTGCCCTGGCTTACTATCTTGATCGTACAAGGGCTCACCGCTTGTCCCCTCAGCTCTTCCTGACCTTCGACCCTAATCGTCTCGGTCGACCGGTCTCTAAACGGACGCTATCCAACTGGCTTGCAGCTTGCATCGCGTTCTGTTATGCTCGGGCCGGTCTGTCACTGGACGGTGCTGTCACTGCCCACAGGGTGAGAGCTATGGCCGCTTCTGTCGCTTTCCTCCGTTCCACACCCATTGAGGAAATCTGCAAAGCTGCCACCTGGTCCTCAGTTCACACATTCACTACTCACTACTGTCTGGATGCTTTCTCCAGACGGGATGGGCACTTCGGCCAATCTGTACTTCAGAATTTATTTTCCTAATGGCCAACCATCCCTCCTCCCTCTTTGTTAGCTTGGAGGTCACCCATGCATAAAGAATATGCTGCCTGCTTGTCCTGGGATAAAGCACAGTTACTTACCGTAACAGGTGTTATCCAGGGACAGCAGGCAGATATTCTTACGACCCACCCACCTCCCCGGGTTGGCTTCTTAGCTGGCTTATCTTAACTGGGGACCACGCACTCCTCCGTCGGGCGGGAAGGCACTCGCGCACGCGCGGTGCGGCCAACTAGAACTTTCTAGTTAAAAAGGTCCGTACCGAGGGCTCCATCGGTGACGTCACCCATGCGTAAAGAATATCTGCCTGCTGTCCCTGGATAACACCTGTTACGGTAAGTAACTGTGCTTTCCTGCCCCACATCTTGATTCTTCTCCTAACCCTTATTTTATCATTTTTTTAAAATCGACAACATATTTGGCTCCTTTTACGAAGGTGCGCTAGCGTTTTTAGCGCATGCACCGGATCAGCGCACGCTATAGCGCGCGCTAGCTGAAAAACTACCGCCTGCTCAAGAGGAGGCGGTAGTGGCTAGCGCGCGGGGCATTTTAGCGCATGCTATTCCGCGCGTTAAGGCCCTAACGCGCCTTCGTAAAAGGAGTCCATAATGAAGGCGCACCATAATCTACAAACTAGATCTGTGCTTTGACAATGCCCAGTATTTAATATATACATGTGGAGGGCCATTTTTGATAGGACATCAAAGTCCAATAAAAGCACGCAAGAGGTTTTTAGCGCTGGCTGGTGCACTGAATGATCTGTGCTGCTCCGACGAACTCTATGACCTTGAGAACAGAGCATTCAGCACGCCAGCGGGCACTAAAAGCCTCTTGCACAGTTTTGTAAAAGAGGGGTAAATAAGTATTGAAATTCCGCACTGGTGTTTCATATTAGGTTGTGACAAAAGCAGAAAGATGGATGTTAAATCATTGTAATGTATTGATTAATTGAAAGTACAGATATTTGTGAGGTCTATTTTATATTTTAAACTTGTGTTAAAAGCAGAGAGATTGATCTTAATTATTACTATTGATAAGAATTGAATGTACAGAAATATGAGAGGTTTTTCTTTTAAGGATCGATGATTGAGATCTGAGCAGATTTTTGAGACCCTTTTCCTCTCTTTTGATGACATAGGGCTCATTTTACAAAGGTGCGCTAGCGTTTTTAGCGCACGCACTGGATTAGTGTGCGCTATAGCACGCGCCAGCCAAAAAATTACCGCCTGCTTAAAAGGAGGTGGTAGCAGCTAGCGCGTGGGGCAATTTAGCACACGCTATTCCGCACTTTAAGGCCCCAACGCACCTTTGTAAAAGGAGTCCATAGTTTGCTGTGTCTGCTAGTGGGTCTGGTTTTGGAATTAAGCCCATTTGAAATTTCCCCTGATTCTAGCAGAGATGTTCCTTAAGTTTTCTGTTAATCTTCTGTAGATTTCCACGTGAATTTCACCTAATTGCCCACATGTCCTCCTCCTCCTTCATAGTCATAGAAGAAAACCTCCTTTCCAAGCCTAGAATGTGATTTCAAATGGCAGGGCTAGTGTTAGACATTAGAGAATGACACGGTGACAAAATTCATCACCGTTCCCGTCCCCGCGGATAACCGCGGGAAATAATCCCATGTCATTTTCTAGTGTCTATTTCAACCTCGGTCCTTCTACACCAGCATTCTTCAAAGCAAAGCTTGAGGGTCAGTGGTTGTGGCCATTCATACTCTGATTCTTATGTGAGCCAAGGATATTGAAGCCATTGTGACATCACTGATGTGATTGGCTCTTAGGCACTGGTGGAATGAGGCATTATGACATCACAATATCTGCTCTGGATACCAGAGACTGTCATTCTTTAGTGTCTATCTCAACCTCAGTCCTTCTACACCAGCATTCTTCAAAGCAAAGCTTGAGGGTCAGTGGTTGTGGCCATTTATACTCTGATTCTTATGTGAGCCAAGGATAATGAAGCCATTGTGACATCACTGATGTGATTTGCTCTTAGACACTGGTGGAATGAGGCATTATGACATCACAATATCTGCTCTGGATACCAGAGACTGTCATTCTGTAGTGTCTGTTTCAACCTCGGTCCTTCTACACCAGCATTCTTCAAAGCAAAGCTTGCGGGTCAGTGGTTGTGCCCAATTATACTCTGATTCTTTCCTCTCTCCTTAAAGAATGACATGAAGATGGTTTCCCGAGGTTATCCGCGGGGACAGGAAGGGTGATGAATTTTGTCACCGTGTCATTCTCTATTAGCCATACCTGGGCCCAGGCACAAATTCTGGATGGGGCACCAAAAGCCTAATTTTCTGCTTCAAGCAACTTGGGGCTCCCTGTGGCATGGGGGTCCTTGATCTATCTGAAGTGGTGCATGTATCACCTTCCTAGTACCAGCTGATTATAAATGTTTAGACTCTTGTAGTGTTGGCAGATTCCCTGATCTCCATGCGAGTCTTTACTTGTACAGAATCTAATGGACTTCAATGAATTTCATTAAACCTATTGCTTTCTTTATGCATCTCTAATATCCAGAAAGTTGGTGGTTTTCATCATTCTGTCAACTGGCATTTCTGGCTCCTATCTCGAACCCGCCAACAAGAGTTCCTCTTTTGCAAAGGACAATTTCAGTGCAGAGTAGGATTAAAACATAGGCAAACTAGGCGCATGACTAAATGTTTGGGAGTGGCCTTCTCCGAGGTGCTCAAAGGCCCCCAAGACAAATGTCTTCTCTGGCAAATCAGCTGCTTGCAGATAGAAGAGTGTGTGCATGTAGAGAAGGAAATGAAGAACAGAATCTCCGCTGTATGCAGTGGACTGTCGTTGCTGAGAAACATGTTTTGTTTGCTAGCTGTCTTCTGCAATCAGAACCACCCTGGGGTCCCAGTTGTAGGAGTTTTTAAATGTGTTTATATTGGGCCCAATCAGTGGCAGTAGGACGCCGGTTTCCTTGCCTTGTTTTTCAGCTATCGTTCACAAGCATTTTCTGCTTGATATTCGTCATTTGTTTTTGTTGAAGTTCGGCAACACCTTTGTGAGTGGACACCACGCTAATTTTTATTGGCGTTGGAGGCTCTTGAGACTGTTCGGCCAAAACACGTACATGTCAAGTCATTGAGTCGTTGGATGAACTTTTGTGCTATTGGATGAATAAAGGCTTTACACTTATCAGATGAGTTGGAGGACACTTATTTGTGCACATCGTTCTGATTTGGACAATTCCATTCTGTCTTTTGCATATTTGTGTTTGTGGTTTTGGTTTCTCCTGTTTTGTTCCTCCCGGACATTTTTCTAGCACCACTTTAAGCCAATCCCTAGGCTTCACATCCTATGCATACATAGACGATATCCAACTATTACATCTAGATATAGAAAATCCAAACCAAATCCATGAGATAAATGAGAAAATGGAAAAAATTAATGTATGGCTGAGAAAAAATATGTTGGCATTAAACATAGCAAAATCCAAAACCATTCTATTCCCCTGGAAGGAAGGAATAGCTCTACCAGCACTAATTCAAATTGACAATACTAGCTACCTTGTCCTGCGACCATGATGAAGCAATTGCAGACAATGCAGAATACAGCCCTGAGACTTGTCTATTTCCTAAAAAAATATGACCATATCACAGAGGCATACCATGACTCGCACTGGCTTCAATAGAAGCGAGAGTGCACTTCAAATTCTACTGCTTACTTTACAAGCCTCTCAATGAAGAAAGCCCAACCTACTGGAATAACCGACTAAATCAATCCTCCTCAACCGGACACAGAAGATCCCACTCACTATTCACTCAACCATCATCCAAAGATGTAAACGAAAAAAACTTTATGATAACCTAATAGCCTCCAAAGCAGCTAAACTGGACAGACAAATCACCACTCTGTTATCTTTGACTACAGATTACAAAGCCTTCAGGAGAGAGATTAAAACCATACTCTTCAAAAAGCACATAAAACCTATCCAGCACAACCAATACCAATCCCAACCCAATATTCAACACTCTATTTACCTTTAGATCTCTCTAATACTCTTTTATCTACCAAACGTTATCTAAAACCCATAATTTCACCTTATTCTTATCTCCTAAAGACCTCCACTTCCCTTTGGTAACTCTTTACCCAATATATATTACCTTAAAAATTCTATGTCATCGCTTATTCTATTCCTTCAAATTTTGAATGTAATTTTTGTTTTAGTTTGGATGTAATCCGCCTTGAACCGCAAGGTAATGGCGGAATAGAAATCACTAATGTAATGTAATGTAATGTAACAATACTCTGGAAATGGTCCCTAGCATCAAAATTCTCTATGTCATCTTAGATCATAAACTATCTTACTGTGATCAAATAAGTTTGGCAGTATGAAACTGTTTTTACAGACTTCATATGATAAGATCAATTGCTAAGATCTTAGAACCAGCCACATGTAACACCCTCATTCACTCTCTTATCATTTCCAGACTGGATTATTGTAACTCACTATATAAAAACATCACCCAGATTCAATTAAAATGACTACAGTTAACCCAGAATGCATCTATAAAACTCATCACAAACTCTAAAAAATTTGACCATGTAATGCCCCTTGTACAAAATGCACACTGGTTGCCAATTTCCCATCAAATTACGTATAAAATTATACTGATCTTATTTAAAACTCGACAGTCAAATTTACCAGCATTCCTCAACAAACTCTTAATCCCATACACACCACTCAGGACCCTACGAACCGTAGACCAAAACTTGCAATCCCCTCTTTAAAAATAATACCAGAAGAAATGAAATATTTACGATATATGCTCTGCAGTTATGGAATACTTTACCTTCTTTTCTCAGGGGAGAATGAAATCTTGATAGATTCAAGAGCTCCCTGAAGTACTTCCTATACAAAGATGCCTTTGAAAACTAAATCTTCAATTGAATAACGTTACTTTCTAAAGAAACCAAAAAATGCAGGAGGCTATAGACATTTTATCTGTTAACCCAATTTGTATTTACCTTGCATGTTTCTTTCCTATAATTATTGTAGTTCTACCCATGACCCTTTTTGTATCATGTTGGTCCTTATTTGATCTTGTCTATGTTCTTAATTTGTAATATTATATCCCTGTTTTCAAAATGTACATCAAATTTTAAATAAACCTGAACCTGAAACTAGACACCATCTTTGCTGAAGCAGAGGTGCCTATCCTCCTCTAGGCCACCCCACCCCCCACCCCCGGTATACCCCTTTAAATATTTGCTAGCGCGAGCAGCATCTTCCATCTGTTCACACTGGCCTCGGCTCTCTTCTGACATCACTTCCTGGTCGTGGAACCAGGACGTCACATCAGAAGGGAGCTGAGGCCAGTGCGAGGAGCAGGTGGAAGGTGCTGTTCACGCAAGTGAACATTTCAAGAGGTATGCCGGGGGGGGGGGCAGGTGCTAAAACAGTGAGCAGGGGGTGCACAGCGTGGTGAGGCCGGGCATCACTGCCCTGGGTGCCAATCTTCCCAGCTATGCCACTGGGCCCAATATTCAAAGCGATTTAGCAAACTGCTGATAAATGGCAATTAACTGGCTAAATGCTGCTGAATATCGCTGTTAATGCCAAATTTAGTTGATTATGTTGGGGGTGTTCTGGGAGCGGAGACAACTCTTGACCACTTAAGGGCTAATATTCAGCTCTTAAGTGGCCAGGCTTACCGAATAAATGTAGGTCCGTCCTATTTTTATGAAAAACCCCTTGGTCGCTTAAGTGCTGAATATTGACTTAAGTGGCTATTTGTTAACTGGCTTAGAAGTAATCGGATATTCAAACCGGTGCCTGCACAGGTCCCACTTTTGAATATCCAGGAATAACGTCATCAGCAGAGAGCAGTATTGACCCCTATTATATTTGGGGGCCCAATACACTGATTTACCTAAGGCCCATTAAAGGGTTAAACCTGCCCTGAGTCAGTGACTGTAGTTCCTGGACTGCTCACAGAGACTGGGTCCTCTGAGGCTATCCATAAGAAGCTTTCATTTTTTTCCTCTTCAGGAAGTTGATATTCATGTAACATTTATAGAAACATGATGGAAGATAAAGGCCAAATGGCCCATCTAGTCTGCCCATCCACAGTAACCATTATCTCTTTCTCTCTCCGAGAGATCCCACATGTCTATCCCAGGCCCTTTTGAATTCAGACACAGTCTCTGCCTCCATCACCTCTTCTGGGAGACTGTTCCATGCATCTACCACCCTTTCTGTAAAAAAGTATTTCCTTAGATTACTCCTAAGGCTATCACCTCTTAACTTCATCCTATCTCCTCTCATTGAAGTTTCCTTTCAAATTAAAGAGACTTGACTCATGTGCATTTACATTTCGTAGGTATTTAAACATCTCTATCATATCTCCCCTCTCCCGCCTTTCCTCCAAAGTATACAGATTGAGATCTTTAAGTCTGTCCCCATATACGCCTTATGATGAAGACCACATACCATTTTAGTAGCCTTCCTCGGGACCGACTCCATCCTTTGTATATCTTTTTGAAGGTGCGGCCTCCAGAATTGTACACAATATTCTAAATGAGGTCTCACCAAAGTCTTATACAGGGGCATCAATGCCTCCTTTTTCCTACTGACCATACCTCTCCCTATGCAACCTAACATCCTTCTAGCTTTCGCCGTCGTATTCGTTCTGAGGATGAGAAGCAGGTGCAATGCCAAAAAATATGATCAGTCACCTGGTCTGTATGTAAAGTTTTACTAAGCTCCTCAACACTGGTTCCATAGCCCTATTACAGCTTCTGGGCTCTATTGGAAAAAAACAAAACAAAACCTGGTACTGTGTGCTCACTGACATATAATTGGAAATCATTGCTTCTAGACTGACAAATTGCATAGTTTCCATCCTGTGTATTCTGTACAAGTTGTAAAACTAAATAATAGTTTGGTCAACTCAGTAGCAGTGCTGTTTATGGCTACGCAAAGGGCTTGGATTCAATTCCTGAGTCACATCTTCCACTCCCCAGCTTGGCAGGGGCTGGGAAGGACGCTTACAGTGCTCAGAGCCAGTTGGCAGGACAGTCGGAGTTATGATGGGATAGTCTGTCTTTAAGGCTCGTGATTGCAAGATTGTGGGAACAGCCCCTGCTGCATGTCCCTGAACTGAAAAAGGTAGCTGCAAATACTGCACTACAAGCCATCTGTACCCTCCTCCTCCACGGCCAAGTCCAGACTTCGTTCTTTTCATCTAACTGCCCCATATGACTGGAATAAACTGATTTTGTCCGTCACACCCCTTCCCATACCTTATTTAAAAACAGACTGAAAACCCACTTTTTGGTACAGCCTTCAATCAATAACCCTACTGCCCAAGCAGCGCATTTGGTTGCCTGTCACTTGTTTGCGGTCTGCTCCGACCACCCCTTCCTGTAGTAAAGTCGGGCTACACCAACCAAGAGCTGCGTGTCAAAGCAGCTGCTGAACCTACCTGTCTACTACCCCAATAGCCCTTATGCCTGTAGGTGTCACCTACTGTATACGTCAATACAGAAGGGTTTTGGAGGGCACACACTTTCTACCACAAGTGTACTAGTTAGGGTGGGACATGGTCCTGGGTCCCCTTCTCTGGGGTTCACTGCACCTACTACCAGGCTAATCCAAGCAACTGCTTGCTGCTCTACAAGGATTTGCAGCTGTCATAGATGGAGGTATATACTATTTTGCTTATATCTTGGGGGGAGGAGGAGGGGAGGGACTGGGGCCCTCTGGGGGAATGTGTAGGGAGGGCATGCCTCCAGTGGTAATCTGGTTAGTTTAGGCACCTTTTTGGCACTTAATTTGTTTTTAAATCAAGCCTAGCCCCAAACATCTAAATGGTACCTTGGTTGTTTTGTAAAATGTTTATCACTGCAAAATGTCCAAGTCCTAAACCCACCCTAATCCCATCTAACACGTCTCCAACACGTCCCCATGAAATTTAGATGCACTGCTGAGAAACGACATAGAAACCCGTCTAGAAAGTAGGTTTTGAAAATGGTGATTTGGACATTTTGGCAATTCAAATGCCTAAGTGCCACTTTATGATGTCTTTTGGACATTTTTCTTTTTTGAAAATGAGCCCCATAGTGCAAAAAAAAAAAAAAAAAAACCCACAAAAAACCAACCCCCAAAACCCCTTATGATTGAATGGCATTGCATCTGGATATGATACAGAGACGAGTAAAAAAAGAAGGAAATATGATTGAAGTCTACGAAATCCAGAGTGTAGAATGGGTACAAGTGGATTGATTTTTTACTCTGTCAAAAATGATAGACTAGGCCTAGGGGACATTCGAAGTTACAGGGAAATACTTTTAAATATTTTTTCACTCTGAGAATAGTTAAGCTCTGGAATCAGTTGCCAGAGTCTGTGGTAAGAGCGGTTAACGTAGCTGGTTTTAAGAAATGTTTGGTCAGTTTTCTGGAGGAAAAGTCCATAGTCTGTTATTGAGACAGACATGGGAGAAGCCACTGCTTGCTCTGGATCGGTAGCATGGAATGTTGCTACTCTTTGGATTTCTGCCAGGTATTAGTGACCTGGATTGATCACCATGAAGACAGGCTACTGGGCTAGATGGACCTTTGGTCTGATCCAGTAAGGTTATTCTTATGTTCTTATGATATAAAATTTTATATCCTAAGAAGGATATGTAAGACATTGCTTCTTCACATTTTTCTCCTGAATATCCTTGGAAAATCTTTTCCTTCTAGATTAATATGCTAGAAATATGAATTATCCCATCAATGTAATTTTGATTCTGGACTATTTTACATTCTTCCTACTTACTCCCCTGGTTTTGTATAGAGACTTCTAAAACAGTCATTGGCTCAACTAATTTCTATCTTGCCATGACTCTCCTTTTTGGCCAAAACATTTTTTTCTGCTGCATTTCCTTGGTCTAGCTAGGTACTTGGACCTGGGTTGGCCACTGTTGGAAACAGGATACTGGGCCTGATGGACCGTCGGTTTGTCTCAGTATGGCAATTCTTATGTTCTTATGTGAGCCAAGTAAAAAACAAATAAGCCATTGTGACATCACTGATGAGGCTGGCTCTTAGGCACTGGTGGAATGAGGCATTATGACATCACAATCTCAGTTCTGGAATGTCGCTACTCTGGGTTTCTGCCAGGTACTTAGGACCTGGATTGGCCACTGTTGGAAACAGGATACTGGGCTTGATGGACCCTTTTGTCTGTCCCAGTATAGCGAGTCTTATTTTTATAAATATACCTTCATGCTACTGCCTGATATGGGCTAATGACAGAAAATAAGTTTTATCTTGCTTAAGCTTTATAGTAAAGGTAATATCCTGCCTTGCATTAGTTACAACAGGTCAAGATTTGTGGCATATCATCTCCCTGTGCAGTGCAATATTTGGGCTTCACTTTAGTTTAGACAACATAAATAAATGTGGTCTCTGTTTTAGTCCACATAAAAACATAGAAATAACAGGTGGGCAATTTTTATGTTTTTAACTTGATATATTAGGCTACTTTAACTTCCTTAATTAAACCAGTGCAACCTACTTCTTTGCTAGCTCACCCCTATATTTTCCTAGTTTAAGGTGTGTGAAATTACTTTCTGTTGGCGTCATCTAGTGGTAAATTAGAGACATGACATGTTTAACAACAATATTTTGGAGGTTTGAACAAATTATCATAGAAGTAACAATTAGACAAGAATAGGATGACATTCCTTTAGATCAAGGATCTAACCATTCTTAAATTAGGAATCTCGGTCAAAATTTATACCTACTGACCACCACAAAACTATCTCCATGAAACTTTGACAGGATCTCTGATGTACATTATTGATAGCATGCAGATTCTACAAGTACAACACTGTTCCATTCTCTGGTCAGTCACAGGGACTCTTCTTGGAGTCACAAAGCCACCAGATAGCCCATTCTCTTATGTTCTTTCTTGACAGGAGAGGATTATATTTGTTCAAGGTCTATAAGATTTAGGAGACCTCCTGGTATGAGGTGTTTCAGAATTGAATAGTTTCCTGGGGCACGATGGATATCAAGAGTTTTCTTCTATGGCCAACTAAGGCTAGCAGCTAGACATACACCTAAAAAGCAGGCCTATCATTTGCCACTCTGCCTTAGCTGATCAGCCAATGAATATTGGCCTAGCTGGCTAAGTCTGAGGTGAAACATAGAAACATAGAAAATGACGGCAGAAAAGGGCCACGGCCCGTCTAGTCTGCCCACACTAACGACCCACCCCGTAACTTCCTCGATGAAGAGAGCCCACATGCCAATCCCATCATTTCTTAAAATCTGGCATGCTGCTGGCCTCAATTACCTGTAGTGGAAGATTATTCCAGTGATCAACCACCCTTTCGGTGAAGAAATATTTTCTGGTTCGCCATGAAATTTCCCTCCCCTGATTTTCAACGGATGCCCTCTTGTTGCTGTGGGTCCTTTAAGAAAAAAGAGATCTTCTTCCACCTCGATACGGCCCGTGACATATTTGAATGTCTCTATTATGTCTCCCCTCTCTCTGCGTTCCTCGAGTGAGTATAGCTGCAACTTACCCAGCCGTTCCTCATACGGGAGATCCTTGAGTCCTGAGACCATCCTGGTGGCCATTCGCTGAACCGACTCAACACTCAGCACATCTTTTTGATAAAGTGGCTTCCAGAACTGTACACAATATTCCAGATGGGGTCTCATCATGGATCTGTACAACGGCATTATGACCTTTGGCTTACGGCTAACGAAGCTGCTACGGATACAACCCATGATTTGTCTGGCCTTGGTTGAAGCTTTCTCCACTTGATTGGCAGTCTTCATGTCTTTGCTAATGATCACCCCCAAGTCACGTTCTGCTACAGTCCTTGCTAGGATCTCACCATTTAGGGTGGAAGTCCTGCATGGATTTTTGCCGCCAAGGTGCATGACCTTGCATTTTTTGCCAATGGCCGGATATGGATCCGGCATTGAATATCTGGGATTGCTGTGGACTGTGGGATGTAGCCAGGCTATGTCTCATGGCCTTAATATCAGGCTTATAGTATAAGGTGACACGATTAAACTTTTTTAAAGTCCCTGTACTTCTGAGGCGAGATCTCATACAAGAGAGAATGGCTACTTCTGTTAACCTATAGAACACCCGAAGAAAAAGTAAGAGCTTTAGTATGGTTTTTACTGTTTTCTCTTTTCCAACAACAGGTGCAAAAACTTCCATAATTGATGTAAAGCTGGGAAACTTTGTGTCACCAAAGCTGTTTCTCCAGTTACAGCTTCTGCCTCTGTGCAGACAGAAAATATCTAATCTAATCAATGTTCTCTTAGGCTTCCGTGGCTGGTGTCATGATTGTAGCAGGTTTCCGGGTCTCGCCGCGTCTGTGTAGAAAGAGCTGACATTTCAGCCATGAAAACCACTTTTGCAGTTTTGTAAAAGGGGATAATTTACTTTTAACAGCCAGCCGTATCATCCTCAAATTCAGAACTTACACACAGAGATGGCGGCAGTGTATTACTTCCATTATTTATATATTATTCTGAACAGCTGATTTCGAATTGACCAGGATCAGGAGCTTGAGACCCAGGCGGTGTCTAAATGTGAACTGAAAAGGTGGTCAGGACATATCAGAGAGCTGAGACATGCTGTCTAGAACCATTTTAGAGAATTTTGGTTAGAATTTAAAAAGTAATTCATAGGGTTAAATATCCTGTCATTATTTAACCCTAAGAATTACCTTTTAAATCTATATATATAAAATCGGAGGTATGTATGTGTGTATGTATGTATGTGTGTGTGTGTGTATGTGCCGCGATCACGCAAAAACGGCTTGACCGATTTGAACAAAACTTGGTATGCAGATCCCTCACTACCTGGGGTGATATGTTCTGGGGGTCTCGCGGCCCACCTGCACACGTGGGCGGAGCTACAAACAGAAAATCAGATTTCACCCATTCATGTCAATGGAAAAAATGTAAAAAGCTGCCATTCTCACAGTAATTCCAACTACCTGGGGTGATATGTTCTGGGGGTCTCGCGGCCCACCTGCACACGTGGGCGGAGCTACAAACAGAAAATCAGATTTCACCCATTCATGTCAATGGAAAAAAAAGTTAAAAGCTGCCATTCTCACAGTACTTCAAAAACGGCTTGACCGATTTGAACGAAACTTGGTATGCAGATCCCTCACTACCTGGGGTGATATGTTCTGGGGGTCTCGCGGCCCACCTACAAGCGTGGGCGGAGCTACAAACAAAATCAGATTTCACCCATTCATGTCAATGGAAAAAATGTAAAATGCTGCCATTCTCACAGTAATTCCAACTACCTGGGGTGATATGTTCTGGGGGTCTCGCGGCCCACCTGCTCACGTGGGCGGAGCTACAAACAGAACATCAGATTTCACCCATTCATGTCAAAGGAAAAAATGTAAAAAGCTGCCATTCTCACAGTACTTCAAAAACGGCTTGACCGATTTGAACGAAACTTGGTATGCAGATCCCTCACTACCTGGGGTGATATGTTCTGGGGGTCTCGCGGCCCACCTGCACACGTGGGCGGAGCTACAAACAGAAAATCAGATTTCACCCATTCATGTCAATGGAAAAAATTTAAACAGCTGCCATTCTCACAGTAAATCAAAAACGGCTTGACCGATTTGAACGAAACTTGGTATGCAGATCCCTCACTACCTGGGGTGATATGCTCTGGGGTTCTCTTCACGCAAGAATTTATATGTTCTTGCTCCTGGAGGTGAAACTAAAATTGTTGTTTATAATCACGTTTTGCGTTAGTTGTATTGTATTCATTTTGTCAAATATTTCACATTATAATTTGAATATTGTACTTTTTATAAAGCTGTAAAAAAATAATTTCATTCACCACTATAAAGTATCTTTATTTTAATCCATTTACAGTGTTATTGCTATAATTAAATACCCGTGCAACGCCGGGGCATCAGCTAGTTGTAACTAAAATGTAGAAAAGATATTGCGACCAATGACGATGTGGGAATCAGTTGTCTGAACTTAGTGTTTATGCTGAGGTCTGATTTTGAATCTGTCGGAGCAAGGTTCCAGGTATGCCACGAGATGCCAGCGAGGAGGAGAGACGCTGGCTGACTGCCTACAGGATGTGCCTCTTGCTGTGAGAGACACATCCTGTAGGCTAGTGTTCGTCAACCTTTTGACACCTATGGACCGGCGGAAAGAAAAGAATTATTTTGTGGATCGGCATCGGTCTGCGGACCGGCAGTTGAAGACCACGTGGGTCAGACCCTGCCCATCTCTGCCCCAGACCATGCCCCATAATAGTACTAATTGTTAACACCTTTTTTTCCATTTATTTTTCATATATACACACACAATATAATCTTATTAACAATACATAATGGTTAACCACAAAATTAAACTACACAGAGCACACTGTATGCTTCTCAATATTCATTCCTACCAGATAACAGATAACCCCATGCAAATACAGGACCAAAAACTAAAAGTACTAATAGATACAAATGAAACCCTAAGATTCAACCCCAGAGGAAAAGAAACAAATGCATTTCTTCCTGAACACTGCAAAATACAGACAGCAGATGTAAATTCTCTAAACTGACATAATTCAATCAATAAATTTAAAACTAAAATCATTCCCCCTACCTTTGTTGTCTCCCTCCCTCCATGCTGTGTCTTACCTTCAGGCCTGCTCCTGCCTGGCCATTTTATGCCGCCCCCAGCGTTATCTTCGGGCCGGCTCCCTCTTCCTCCACTGACACAGTGCACAAAGACGCGGACAGCGGCTCCTCGTGTGTCTCACGCCTCATTGGAAAGCCTCCCCTCTGACGCTGTAACGTCGGAGAGAAGTCTTCCGGTTTAGGTGCAGGACACGCATAGGAGCCGCTTTGTGCACTGCAGCACTGAGGAAGAGGGAGCCGGCCCGAAGATAACGCCGCATCGATCACATCGCGGACCAGAGGCTGAAGAACACTGTCTCGGGCCCGATGCACGTGCTGGCAGGAAATTTCTGCGGACCGGAGGTTGAAGAACACTGCTGTAGGCAGTCAGCCGGCACCTGCACCTATTCTCCTCTTCTCTATGCCTCTCCTGCTCTAGCATCCCCCACATGTCGGCTCAGTGCTTCATCTGGATAATTCTATATTGTATTTTGGAACTTTGACATTCTTAATAAAGTCCATTTAAGGAACATCGACACTCCACAGTGCTTTTTTGTAATTTTCTCCATGGATAGCAGCAGCTGAGACATTGCACAATGGTAATTGTCCAGATAAAAAGCTTGAAATGCTGACCTGTACGCATCGTTAAAGCTATGTTGATGCTTTTAATGATAGACTTATAGAGTAAAATTGTTTCTCACCATTAGATGGCATTGTTTTCCACAGGATAACATCAATTCTAAGTAGCTTCTTTTATTAACTTCAGTGATAAACAATTTGCAAGTATCCACTTGTTAAAAAAGAACAGGCAAAAGTATATAGAAAAATACAATCCACGTTAAATACAATAAAAGGCTACAGAGCAGAACAAGCTTCTCAGGCTAGGAGAAAGGATGAAACATAGAGCTGCATATATCTCCCATCCACGCTCTCGTAACAACCCAACCACAAAACTGGCCCATGTCCCCCGTTTGACCCCCATGGATTTTTTTTTTAATTGTAAAAAAACGTAATGCCTATCCCAAAGAATCTCCTTCTCAAGAGACAGCACCCACACCAATCATCACAAACCAATCATACCTCTTTTGTCTTTTGAAAGCACATACTGTAGTCTCAATACCATTACTGTGTTCTCTGATGGTATGGTTGATTATGTTGTTTTGCACTGTTCACAGCAGCTTTGGCTTGCCTCTGTAATTCTTGTATGCCCTTTGTTACTTTGCCAATTTTTTTAAAGGGTACCAAGGTATATCTGGAAAATTACAGATTGGTAACCCTGCTGTCAATGCTGGGCAAAATTGTAGACAATATTATAAAGGATAAAATTATTGAACCTGTAGGTAGTCGTGGTTTAATGGGACAAACTTAAGGATTTGACCAACTGAAGCCTTGCCTTGCCAATCTGCTACATTTTTTGAAGGCATAAATACTTCTGTAGTTAATGACGAGCCAGCTGCTCTAGGGTATATGGTTTTTCAGAAAATGTTTGACAAAGTCCCTCATAAAAGCCTCCTGAGAAAATTAAAAAGTCATGAGATAGAAGGTAACGTCCTGTTTTGGAATTGGGAACAGGTTAAAAAACAGAGAAAACTGTGTTAGTTTAAATGGTCAGTTTTCTCAATGAAGAAAGGTGAATAAGTGGAGTACCTCTGGGACCTATATTGGGTGTTAGTGCATCTCAACATATTGGTAAGTTATTTGGAAATGGGAATGAGAGAGGTGATCAGATTTACAGATGATACAAAATGATTCAAAGTTCTTAAATCATATGTAACTTTGTGGTTAACACACTAGGCTTGACAACCATGGTTGCCTGGTTCAAAATCTCACTGCTGTTTCTTGTAATCTCATACAAGTCACCTAATCCTCCATTGTTTCAGGTACACAATTAGATTGCGAGTCCAACAGGGGTTGAACTACTGCTGGATGTGGATTGTGAAAAATTGCAGGTGGACCTTAGGAAACTGAAAGACTGGGCGTCCAAGTGGCAGCTGAAATTTAATGTGGACAAATGCAAAGTGAGGCACATTGGGAAGAATAACTTGAATCACAGTTACCGGATGCTAGGGTCCACCTTGGGGGTTAGCGCCCAAGAAAAGGATCTGGGTATCATTGTAGACAATACGATGAAACCTTCCGCCCAATGTGTGGCAGCAGCCAAAAAAGCACACAGGATGCTGGGAATTATTAAAAAAGGAATGGTTAACAAGACTAAGAATGTTATAATGCCCCTGTATCGCTCCATGGTGCGACCTCATTTGGAGTATTGCATTCAGTTCTGGTCTCCTTATCTCAAGAAAGATATACTGGCACTAGAAAAGGTTCAAAGAAGAGCGACTAAGATGGTAAAGGGGATGGAACTCCTCTCTTATGAGGAAAGACTAAAACGGTTAGAGTTCTTCAGCTTGGAAAAGAGACAGCTGAGGGGAGATATGATTGAAGTCTACAATATCCTGAGTGGAGTAGAACGAGTACAAGTGGATTGATTTTTTGCTCCGTCAAAAATTACAAAGACTAGGGGACACTCTATGAAGTTACAGGGAAAATCTTTTAAAACCAATAGGAGGAAATTTTTTTCAGTCTGAGAATAGTTAAGCTCTGGAATGCATTGTCAGAGGATGTAGCTGGTTTTAAGAAAGGTTTGTACAAGTTCCTGGAGGAAAAGTCCATAGTCTGTTATTGAGAAAGACATGGGGGAAGCCACTGCTTGCCTTGTATTGGTAGCATGGAATATTGCTACACCTTGGGTTTTGGCCAGGTACTAGTGACCTGGATTGGCCACTGTGAGAAAGGCTACTGGGCTTGATGGACAGGTCAATGGTGAGACCTCATTTGGAGTACTGTGTTCAGTTTTGGAGGCCACATTATCAAAAGGAGACCTCATTTGGAGTACTGTGTTCAGTTTTGGAGGCCACATTATCAAAAGGATGTGAAGAGAATAGAGTCGTTTCAGCGTATAGCCACTAAGATGGTCTCAGGACTTAAGGATTTCCCATATGAAGAACTTCTAAGCAGGCTGCAGTTATATTCTCTCGAAGAACGCAGAGAAAAGGACATGATAGAGACATTCAAATATCTTACGGGCTGTATTGAGGTGGAGGAAGATATCTTCTTCCTTACGGGTCCCACGGCAACTAGAGGGCATCCGCTCAAACTCAAGGGTGAGAGATTTCATGGTGACATCAGGAAATACTTCTTCACCGAAAGAGTGGTTGATCGATGGAATGGTCTTCCACGTCAGGTTGTTGAGGCCAGTAACGCACTCGACTTGGGGGGTTTCTTGGATTAGTCAATTTAGGAATAAAATAATTAAATGTTGTTTTGCATATGTAGTTAGAAATACATGGCCTTAGTCTAAGAAGACACTGACTTTAGCCTGCATTCATCAAGGAAGGTTAGGATTTTGCTCTTTCATTTGTTTACAGATAGGATAGCAGCAACTTCAGGATCATCAGAGAAGCTGCTGGCTCCAGATAGGTGATGAGATAATAACTCAACGGTACTCAATGAAAACAGCGATTTTAAAAAATACTTTATTTTTGTGTGAGCACGCGCACACACACACATATTTATTATATTTTCTTGAACTTTGGGACTGAGAAACACTCTCTGGTTTTAAAAGAATCACCTAGTCAAATACTTATCTGTGGTTCTAGAAATCCTGGAACAAAGATGGTATTAAGTCAAAAGGCATGAAATGTTTGTTTGAGGTTTGACTATTATCACTAAAATGGTGTAATCAATGTAAATTTGATCACTCATGAGTGGTAAATTAGCTTTGTTATTCATTTATATTTAAATTTAATTTACCTTGCTTAAACAACATCTGATAACAATTGTTAGACATACTTATTTAGTATTTATTCTTTCACCTCTAGGAGGTTTTACACAGACATGGGGGAAGCCACGGCATGGAATGTTGCTTCTATTTGGGATTTTTCCAGGTACTTTGTGACCTGGATTGGCCACTGTGGAAACAGGATATTGGGCTAGATGGACCATTGGTCTGACCCAGTATGGCTATTCTCATGTAAATACAAGCTAACCACTGACTCTATTAATTTTTTTATCTTCCTTCGAGTCAACCAGCATATATATATCAGTAAGAAGATCTTATGTAGATTTATCTTAATACACTCACAGACCTCAGTGATACCATCTGTATGCCACTAAACTTTAGATCACACAGACACAATTGGTATCCCTAATCGTCATCGGTCTCATAGTTATTTTGCAATACTTTTAAAATATTTTTTAATTATTTTCAATAAATATATTTGAATAGTAAAGTACTCATCTTACCTTATACTACAGCCCCTATGGGCGAAACGTAGGACTAAAGGAGTGCTTACCCCCACCCGCGTAGTATAAGATAAGATGAATACTTTACTATTCAAATATATTTATTGAAAATAATTAAAAAATATTTTAAAAGTATTGCAAAATAACTATGAGACCGATGACGATTAGGGATACCAATTGTGTCTGTGTGATCTAAAGTTTAGTGGCATACAGATGGTATCACTGAGGTCTGTGAGTGTATTAAGATAAATCTACATAAGATCTTCTTACTGATATATATATGCTGGTATTCTCATGTAAGTCACAGGCAATAGATGGTTTGCCTAAAATGTCCTAAATGGCATTGCACATGTATAGTTCCTTGTTCCCATACATACAGCCCCAACCTACCAGCCCTTTGTTAACTACCATCCTGGGTACCAGTCTTTACAATTTCCTTACAGTTTGATACCATCATAACTCCCTTACCTTGTACTAAGCATTCCTTCATCCTTCATAGCCTGATCAGTTTATCTTCCTCCCAGACTGCCATCCACTGTTGGGAGTTTAAGGCAATCTGTTACAGAGAGTTCTCTGCTAGACCATTTGTCAGGCAGGGCTGGTTTTAGACATTGTGGGGCCCAAGGCAGAAATGAAGGGGTCTCCCAATTTCTCCTCCTTGTCCCCCCCCCTCTACCCCTTGATTTTCCCATATAATACAACGTTAGTTTAATTCTTTATGGTGATGGGAGAAGGCAACACCTATATCAACAGTAAAGGTACAGTAGGGTCATTTTTGAACACAGCAGGGAAGAAAGCTTTTACTGTCTTTGAAAAATGTAGTAACTTACTCCAGTTGAAAGCTTATTACCTTATTTTCCATTTTTTTATTTATATTTAATTTATAATGTACCAATTGCAATATGTCAGTTTTTGAAATTTATACCTGTTATTTATATATTTTCTACCTAACAAGAGGACACAAATTACTGTTTCTCTTTCTGTTGTGTTGCATTGTG
This sequence comes from Geotrypetes seraphini, assembly GCF_902459505.1. Taxonomy (NCBI): domain Eukaryota; kingdom Metazoa; phylum Chordata; class Amphibia; order Gymnophiona; family Dermophiidae; genus Geotrypetes; species Geotrypetes seraphini. Next base: position 46,911,715 of record NC_047085.1, read on the forward strand.
TGCAGTGTCTGGCTTCTTAAGAGTTCTATTTAATTTTCATCTACATATGTTGTATTTATTTTTATCTATTAACCTTTAGAGTGCAATAATACAGCTATGACACTACTTTATCTTAAATTCACAATAATATTCTTCTTTCTATTTTTCTACTCATGTTGATTCCAGTCTCTGGTTTCAGCCTTCCTCTGTCTTCTTGTAACTCTGTCTTGACAAGGTTTCCTGTCCATTTGTTATTTTTCTCTCTTCTCCTCTCTTTGCTTCCTCCATTATATCCATCTCCAGCATTGATCTTTTCCTCTCAATCTATTCCATTTACTTTTCTGCCTCTCTGCCTAGATTTCATTATTACTATCCAGTCTTAAATTTCCTTCTTTTTACTGCATCTACCTAAAGGTTTCCTTCTCTTTCCCTCTCCCTCCCATTCCCCTTTCTCATATTTCTCAGACTTTCATTAACTGTGTCCTCTTCTCCTTCCATCCTCTCTCTTCTTCTATTCTGTCCAGGTCTCTTTACCCCTCTCTCTCTCTCCCAACCAGCATCTCCCCCTTCCCTCTTTCTCCTTCCATCCAATGTTTCCCCCTCTCTTTCCACTTCCAATCAGTGTTGCCCCTTTTCTTCCCTTCCATCCAGAATCTCTTCTTTCCCCACCCCCACCCCCTTCTCCACTATAGCCACCCAGGAGCTCCTCTGTTTCTCTCTTACTATCCCACAATCCATCTTTTTTATTTCTTCCCCATCTAATATGCCCTTTTGTTTCTCATTCCCCAGTATTACCCTGTCTTCCCAATCACATTCAGCATTATCTAGCTCTTCCCCAATACTCCTGTCCCACTCTTTCTTCTTTCCCCCATCATGCTGCATGGTACCATCTCACTTTCCCTCACCCTACTATTGTTCCATTTTCTCCCCCTCTTCCTCCTGGTCACTCAAGGAAACCTCTTCCTGGTCCCTTCTTTCTGGAGTGTGGGAGTCAGTAGGAATTGGGAGCTCACTTCCCTGCCTGTCATCAATACTCACTCAAGGAAACCTCTTCCTGGTCCCTTCTTTCTGGAGTGTATGGAGCCAGTAGGAATTGGGAGCTCACTTCCCTGCCTGTCATCAATACCTAATCCTAAGCATGCTGCTGCTAGCTTCTCATCCTTCCCTGCCTGTCACTCCTCCTCCCATGACATAACTTCCTGTTTCATGGAGGGAAGAGGAGGGAAGCCGGGAATGGCATGCACAGCATTAGGGTCTCACAGTGTTGGTTAGTTTTGATTGCATGCTGTCACAGCAGCAGCAGAAGAAAGAGGGCAGCAAGTGAGTGACAGGCAGGGAAGTGGGCAGCAAGTGTCAGGCAGGCAACTATAAGGGGGCCTCACTGGGCAATCGGGGGCCCCTTGTAGCTGTAGTACCTAGGGCAACTGCCCTTTTTGCCTCCCTAACACCAGCTCTAGTGACAGGATCTGTTACTCCCCCCTCCCCAGCTAGCTTATATATTAATTCCATTCTGATCCAAGATTGCTTGCTTTCCCACTCAAAGAAATACTGATCAAGTTCATCTTGCTAAAACCAGGCTCTAACCCCAAAATACTATTAACCAGTCCTCCATCCTCCTTTATGTGTCCAAACTAGTTGATAAAATAGTCTATCAACTTCTTGACTTCCTTGAGGAGGCTTGCATTCAGCATATGGAAAGACCATGGGACACAGTTCAGTCCATCCTGCTAGCCATAACTAAAAGCTTCCACCTACATGTCGATCAAGGCATAGACTCTTTTGTTGTCTTATTAGAGCTGTCTGCTTCAGTTAATGCCAATGACCATCCACATCATGCTTAAGAACATAAGAACAGCCTTTCTGGGTCAGATCAATGGTCCATCAAACCCAGTAGCCCGTTCTCACAGTAGCCAATCTAGGTTACTAGTACCTGGCCAAAACCCAAAGAGTAGCAACATTCCATGCTACCAATCCAGGGCAAGCAGAGGCTTCCCCCATGTCTTAATAACAGACTATGGACTTTTCCTCCAGGAAATTGTCCAAACCTTTCTTAAAACCAGCTACGCTATCTGCTCTTACCACAACCTCTGGCAACGTGTTCCAGAGCTTAACTATTCTATGAGTGAAAAAATATTTCCTCCTATTAGTTTTAAAAGTATTCCCTTGCAATTTCATCGAGTGTTGCCTAGTCTTTGTAATTTTTGATGGAATGAAAAATTGATCCACTTGTACCAATTCTACTCCACTCAGGATTTTGTAAACTTCACTCATATCTCCCCTCAGCCTTCTCTTTTCCAAGCTGAAGAGCCCTAACCATTGGTATCAAGAACATAGACCTTAAATGATTCAAATCATTCTTGACTGACCAATCCCAATCAGTCTCATGGGCCAATAAATCCTCTACCTTTGGAGGCTCACTTGCAGAGTGCATCAGTGTTCGATGCTCCTTCTAAACATCGTCAATGTCTATGTCTGTCCAATCTGTGGAATCAACCAGTTCTTCAATATCGAATGTAACCTCTTGACAAATAACATCCAACATGCATCAAAAAAAAAGGGACAGATCAGGTCCAAGCCTATCTAATTTAAATGATTGTCTTTCAGAAGTAGCTCACTATCTCATCAAATATAAGCGTATGTTTGACCCATCCAAGTCTGTAATCCTCTGGTTAATTTGGCAGGGTCAACCTATCTCCAATTTACCTTCTTATAAGGGATTAGGGCATGCATACTATACTGCCTTTTTGTAGTTATATGACGACTCAAAGTGGTTTACATACAGGTACTTCAAACATTTTCCCTATCTGTTGGTGGGCTCACAATCTAATGTACCTGGGGCAATGGAGGACTAAGTGATTTGCCCAAGGTCACAGGGATCAGTGTGGGGTTTGAACCTACAACCTCAGGGTGCTGAAACTGTGACTCTAACCACTGCGCCACTCTCTCTTACAATGCAAAGAGTAAATGTGGGAGTGTACTTCCATCATCATTACACAATCTCACATTGCAAAAACCTGTATTGTAGCTGTGGAAAGGACCTCATCTGTGTATCATTCTGTGCCAAATTAGTCAACTGCGCATATGGCTAATTTGTCACAGCAGGTCACTTCCTCCTCCTAAGCTGGTTTAGACTCAACAATTTATGTGAACCGCGGTCTCGCATGTGTAAAATTCCACCAGGAGTAACTGTTGCTCACTGATATTCCTAAACAGTTACCTTGGTCTTCCCAACAGGCCTTACCTACAAAGTTCTGAGCCTTTAGTTGCTTTGCATTCAGAATATGGACCAAAATACCCCTAGAACTGTGTATTAAAATTTGCACCCTTACTTTTATTTGACCTTTCCTACTGTCTTTACTGCGATAGCGGTTATTACTGCAGGGAGCTGTGCTGAATGCTTCGCACAGCTCAATACATTCTCAATACATTCCTGTTCGTCCCCCAACAGTTCCAGCCATGCATTTCTTCTCCAAGATTCATCTTTTTTCTGGGTTGCTTTCTCCTCCCTTTAGTGCCAGATTTATCCTTATATAGAATCACTCTGCCCAGTCTGCTTCCTTCATTTCTCTTTTTTTAATCAGTTTTTTTTTTCTTTTATTATTAATTTCAAAATGATCACACATAAGTTCATAGCAATACAAAACAATAAGTAATCAAAAAAGCAAAACAAAAAAAGTTTTACAGGAAATACGATATAGTTCTTCCTTAGGCCTCAATATTTAGGTGTGTGTGTGGGGGGTGGGGGGAGTGCATATAATGATAAGGAGATCAACAAAAAAAGCACATATACATTAGATGAAGAAAAAGTGACTATATCCCCAATCTTCATACTAGCAATCCAAAATAATCTGAGAGACTTAGGTGAACATCTTTAGATCGATAAAGGCTCTTAATTGCTTAATATACATGTTGTAGCCAAATATTTAATACGACATTTACATGGGTAACCCAGCAAAAACATAGGGCTCCTTATACTAAGCCGCATTAGAGATTTAACGCGCGGAATAGTGCGCGCTAAATTGCCGTGTGCGTAAGACCTTAACGCCAGCATTGAGCTAGCGTTAGATCTAGCCACGTAGCGTGGGTTTAGCGTACGCTAGAAAAAACTTTGATACAATATTTAATCACAAAGTGTGTTTGCACTATTTATTTGATTTTCACTACACACGCAAAGACTCTATGATGGTGTGGTGCGCTGGGCCGTGACCCGCGCACGGGTTTTAGGACTGGACATTTTTCACGTTCGTTTGACTTATCAAGCCACACTTAGGGCTCCTTTTACAAAGGTGTGCTAGCCAAAAAATTACCGCCTGCTTAAAAGGAGGTGGTAGAGGCTAGTGCATAAGCTAAAAACGCTAGCACACCTTTGCAAAAGGAGCCCTGAGGTCTTCTCACCAATTTATTAAATTATTCATTTAACTTTATATTTATCACAGACTAAGTCTATGCGCTTCACAACTGTTAAACAGTGACACTTTAGAACTCTTATTGCCATTGTTTTTGAACTGTTCTATTGTTTTGGGTTTTTACGTTTTTGATAGTGGTAATCACTCTGACACCCATAGGGATTTAATGGGCGCTGGAGCTTTGCTATGCAGCAGCCACTACCATGTCTTTGTAAAAAGGGGGGGTTATAAATTCATGAGTTTGTCTTGTCACATCTGGATGAATCCAACATTTTTTCCCATAAAATAACACCTGGGAATTCAGAAAATACAACTTCAACACTAATGCTGGCTTTTACAAAGCTGTGTTAGAGGTTTCTACCACAGGCCAGCGAAGTAAAAGCCCAGATGCTCATAGAAATCTTATGAGAGTCGGAGCATTTACCTCTACCGCAACTTTTTTTTAAAATTATTTATTATTTTTTTTATTTAATTTAATTAAAAAAAAAAAAAAAAATCCTTGATTTTTTTATTCTCTGGAGACTATCCTGATTTTCTTGAAGGAATAAACCTCTATTTAATGGAGGAACATTTTTTGAGGGACATTAACTCCCCCTTTTACTAAACTGTGTTAGCGGTTATTAGTGCAGGGAACCACGCTGAATACTCTGTGCTGCTCCCAATGCTCATAGAGTTCCTATGAGTGTCAGGAGCTGTGCAAAGCATTCAGCACAGCTCCCTGCAGTAATAACCGCTATTGCAGTTTATTAAAAGGGGGGGGGGGAGGGGATTAAGAACTTCAACCAAGTATTTCTTTAAAGCATCAACAGAAGTCCCAGATGATCTTGGAAAAAATCAGAAAACGAAGATTTAATCTCCTATTATAATTTACTAAGAACTCAATCATCCTGTGAATTACAAGTTTGTCTTTAATTATAGAAAAATGTTCTTATTTCCTGCTTTAAATATGTTATTTGCATGGCGAATTCCATTTTAGAAACATCCAAACTTTTTGATAAATTATTGACTTTTCTCACAAGAGATAATTAGAAATAAAACAAAAACAAAGGAAATAAGGTAATACCTTTTTTTATTGGTTACCTTCGAAAGCTAATCATAAAATGCAATGAGATAGTCAAATAAAAAAGGTATTACACTTCACCCCTCCGTATTCACGGAGGTTAGGGGCAGAGCCGTCCCGTGAATATTAAAAAGCCGCGAATCATAGTTGGGACGGTTTTGCCCCCTAACCCCCACTTCCCTCAGCTATTTTAAGCCCTGAAAGCCCCCCCCCCCCTTAAGCCTTACCTGGTGGTCTAGCGGGACAGGAGCGATCTTCCCATGCTCCTGCCCCATGTAGATTGCTCACAGGAAATGGCTGCCTTGAGCTCCCGTAGTCTCTCAAACTATTTCCTGTGAGCGATCTGCATGGGGCAGGAGCGTGGAAAGATTGTTTCTGCCCCAAAAACCCGCTAGACCACCAGGTAAGGCTTAAGGGGGGGGGGGGCTTACAGGGCTTAAAATAGCCCAAAAAATTAAAATGTATTTTTTTAATTTAAAACCACGAATAAGTGAATCCATAGATATGGAATTTGCGAATATGGAGGGGGAAGTGTACCTTATTTCATTTGTTTTATTTCTAAATATTACCTTGAAAAGTGAACACCACACCATTTCACTCACCGTCTTATCTGGAAAGCAATCCCAATGTTCTCCAATGTCACCGCCCCGGAAGATTTCTTGTCAGCAACTACGGCTGTCTGCTTCTTAAGCTTTTCAAACAATCCCACAGCCTCAACTGCAGCCTTCCTCCCGACTGGGGCCTCGGAACGAGCGACTTCCACTTGAAGACGTTCCACTAGAGTGGCAGGGGCCAAGAGACGGGGTGACGGATTGCACTATTGAGGGGAGAGTGTGAACATACAAACCCAAAGCCAAGGAATCTCCTTCCTCCTGAGCTAAGGCCGGGACACCTCCACATTCATTTGTTGGGGTCCTGAGCGTGAACGCGTCTACACTTTGCTGCAGATTGGGAACGACTTTAGAGATCAGGGGAACCATCTTAACCGCTCCCTTATGTTTGGTATGTGGCATTTTGAAAAGGAAGCAAAAATCTCAGCAAAAGACACTAACCACAACCAGCTTCACTCCGCCATCTTCCTGCTTTCTTCATTCCTGTGTGCAATGCATGTTGTTCTGATTATTCATGCAAAATTCTTTTGATATGAATAAAAGAATGCATTTTAGAACTGGGCTTCTAAAATCTGGCTCTCAGATCCCACCACTGAAGAGCTTATCGGGAAATGCTACAGTAGCGATGCTGAATGCATCAAAGCCCACAGGAATTGAACGGGCTTTGGTGCACTTACCGCAGCAATACCGCTACTACGGCTTTTAAAAGGGGCTCATATTTTGGTGGCCTCTTAATAGGTACAAGATTTCACACGGAAGACTGCCCATATCAGAAACTATCGGCTCCTTTTATCAAGGCTCCTTGTGACCCTGGGCAAGTCACTTAATCCTCCATAGCCCCAGGTATGTTAGATAGATTGTGAGCCCACTGGGACAGATAGGGAAAATGCTTGAGTACCTGATTGTAAAACCGCTTAGAAAACCTTGATAGGCGGTATATAAAATCCTAATAAACTTAAACTTAAGGCGCACTAGCGGGGTTAATGCGTCTGATATTTCATCATGCGTTAACCCCTGCGGCAAGCCAAAAAACTAACACCTCGTCAATGGAGGCGTTAGCGACAGGCGGTTTAACGCGTGGTATTCCGCGCGTTAAACCCCTACCACAGCTTGATAAAAGGACCCCTATGGCCCTCTTTTACTAAGGTGCGCTAAGTGTTTTAGCATGTGTTTAGCGTGCTACATCTACGCTGTGCTAACATGCACGTTTAGCGCATGTTTAGTGCACGCTAAAAAGCATAGCACACCTTAGTAAAAGAGGGGGTATGGATCTGATATTCTAAAAAGCTGAGCTCTTAAATTTATGTTCCCAAGTTTGTCCTCTATTTTTAGCCAAATTATGAGCTTAACTTTTCAACTGAAAATTCATCTTAATTTAGGAGCTTAAAATGTAATGTTTACAAAATGTAAGCCTTCCATTCATTTGCCTAGATTTATGAACCTAGTGCTGAGCTCCTAAGACTGTTCGACTGAATCCATCCCTGTTGCCAGCCACTTTTCTATGCTCCAAAATGGAGACATTTAGTGAAATTTTAAGTAAAAATTTAGGCACCGCAGTGCTAGTAAATTTTCAAAGAAGCCAAGTAATGAGCATAATTGTTTTAAGTTAAGCGTATAAAACCTTTGGATATTGGGCCCCTAGCCCCGCCCCCAGGCCTGCCCATTTCTGCCCTAGCCCCGCCTTGTAATGCCCTAATCCCGCCCCCCAGTCCCACCCTGCCTGCCGGGGAAATCTGGACGTCTAGTAACCCTACCTAATGAGGACCTGAGTCTCTTGTACTAGGAACTTCACTAAAATAATGCTTCCTTTAATGAACTTGCACTCTAACTTATGCACACAAGAAAAGTCACAATTATGTAGATTCTGTAAAGGTGAGAAATGTGGACGCATTTATAAAGTACAGTGCTCTCGCTCTCTCCAACTCAAATAGAATACTTCGGGTAAAATATGCACTATCTATTGTACGTGTTCCATTTAGTGCTAAGAAAATAATGGAGAGATTCTAGAAATTAATGTTTTATAGTGGCCGGACAAATGCTATAATGCATTCGGTCCTCTGCCAAGCTGAGACCGAGTTCAATGACCATAAAAATATGACATTCTTCCTAATAAACTGTGCAAAGCACGCACAAGACATAGCTTTACATTCAAAACCTCACTGGGTTATGATGGGTTAGGCTGTCTAGAAAAAAAACACCAGCTGCAGTCTGTACACGATGGTTTAAATTCCTAGTGTCTAACAGTGTCAAAGGTCGCCCGAGACGCGACAGCTTAAACTTTTAACCGGCTAACATTGCACTGATCATCGGAAAGAAGGCATTATCCCGGGGACAGTTCCTGTGGCAGACGCACGTCTTGATCAGCATCATGGGCCTCTTGAAGGTTTGGCCTCCAGGGCACTGGAACGCCATCTGAACTGTTCTGGTGCCGTGCGGCGTGCAGCATCGCCCGTCGGTGCAGAAGCCGCAGAACCTGGGCTTGTACCTCTTCTCGCTGGTGCAATTATCGAGCTCAAAATGAACCGACTTGAGTGACTTCTTTATCCTGAGGCATCTTTTTCCTCTCTGAGACAAAAAAAAAAAAAAAAAAAGGCAAAATAAATCTTCTGCTATCTATAGATTTTGATATTAAAAGTTCATGCTGTCAAACAGATCATTGTTTTGGCGAGTGCAGCAACTATTTTGAGGGAATTAGAGGTTGAAGTGTTCTTTTAGTACATTGTTTATATGTAAAGGAATGCTGCGGGCTGGTGTTAATGAAAAGCTTCTAAAACCGTGCATTGCTATGTAGCATCTAGCAGAAACATTTTTTGCCTATTTTTACATCTCGTCCATGAACTTGTTTTAATTTCTTAACAGATGAAATGCCAGGGACAAGTCCTAAAATAATTATTCATTTGTCCTTTATCTGCTGTCATGTTTCTCTGTTTGTAGAGGGGAGAAATGCAAAGGTGGCCATTACGTTAGAGCCTATGAAAGCTAGTATTTTCTCATGTGCGGGACCTGCAGAGTGGAATAGGCTTCCAGTATATATTAGGCAACAAAAAGATCTGCATAAGTTCAAGCAGTTGTTAAATAGGCTTTACATACTTAGATTGCAAAACGATGCTGTGGGGTGGTACGTCACGAAGCCACAGAGATGGACCAAGCCACAGAGATGGACCAAGGTACCACAAAGATCAGGCGATGCTAAAGACAAAAATGTGGAACCAGTTCCTGGACTGCCAAAAGTATAAAATTATGAAGTTTATTAATTCAAAAAGTATACAAAAATATCACAATTAAAATAACAAAACAAAATGATACAGTATAGATGTACCGCATGAATAATGGCCAGACCCTACACAGGCCTTGTTTCGGCTTCATAAGCCTTCCTCAGGGGTACTTCAAATGCAGCAACAGGCAATCAAAGCAAAAGGGAGTCTTTTTGGTGAGTGCTTTGATTGCCTGTCGCTGCATTTGAAGTACCCCTGAGGAAGATTTATGAAGCCGAAACACGGCCCGTGAAGGGTCTGGCCACTATTCATACAGTACATCTATATTGTATAAATTTGTTTTTTAAAATTGTGATAATTTTGTATACTTTTTGAATTAATAAACTTCCTTAATTTTATACTCTTGGAAGTCCAGGAACTGGTTCCACATTTTTGTCTTTAGCATTTACATACTTAGAAACATAGAAATATGACGGCAGATAAAGGTCAAATGGCCCAGCTTGTCTGCCCATCCACAGTAACCATTATCTCTTTCTCTCTCTGATAGATCCCACGTACCTATCCCAGGCCCTCTTGAATTCAGACACAGTCTCTGTCTCCACCACCTCTTCCGGGAGACTTGTGAACATAAAGGGCCGGATTCTGAATAGGATGCCCAGTCTCAGCAGCTGACTTAGCGGCTTTTGAGAATCGCACCTGGGAGTCTCCGCCTAACCACCTCGATTCTCTAACTGGTGTCCATGCCACAGGCACCAGGTAGGGAATCATGCTGTCACTAAGCAGATCGCAGCAAGGGAATTTCCCTGCCACAATCAGCTCAGCAAGTGGGCCAGGTGGATTCCTTGTTTAGAAAGGGGATTTTTACCCTTTGGAAGCTGCAATCTATTAGGGCATATTCTGATGTATCGTCATTTAGTATTTTAGTACAATCTCTCATGATCAGTCAGCTTGATTACTGTAATATTGCCAATTTAGGAATATCTCAGAGAAATATGCAGCGACTACGGATGGTTCAGAATCCGGCAGTTAGGTTAATTTTTGGGCTAAAGAAATACGCATTGGCTTCCGATGGAAGCCCGTGTGAAGTTTAAATTTGGCTGCTTTTGTTTTAAGGTTCTATTTGATGTTATTTCCAAATATCTAGTTGACCTCATTTTCTTTGTGACTAATGAACACAGGGGAAGTTCACATTTGAATTTTGTCTTTCCGCATGTTAAATTTTGTCTTTCCGCATGTAAACTTAAAAAATACCATCAACACCTTTTGTCATATCAGGCGGCTTTATGGGGTAAGGATTTGGAACATCTGATAATGTCCTCTAATTCCTATGAAGAATTTAGGAGAAATTTAAAAACATATTTGTTCTCCAAATACTTGGGTAATTAATTTGCATACACATGGATATTAAAATTTCAGTAGCTTATTTTGTTTAGTTGTAATTATCTGGCCATTTAATCTTGATTCTATTCAATTACAGTAGTACCTTGGAATACAAGCATAATCCGTTCCAGGAGCATGCTCGTAATCCAAAATGCTCGTTTATCAAAGCATGTTTCCCCATAGGAAATAATGGAAACTCGCTTTGATGCGTTCCCCCTCCCCGAGAACTGGCATTGCTCCCCTCAAAGGCCCCCCCTGCGATCAGGCACCCCCCCTGCCTCGAACCGGCACCCCCCCGCCACGATCCGACCCCCTCCGATATGATTGGGCACCCCCCCGCCACGATCCGACATCCCCCCCGCCACAATTGGGCACCCCCCCGCCACGATCCGACCCCCCCGCCACGATTGGGGACCCCCCCGCCACGATCCGACCCCCCCCGCCGCTTCTTACCCTCATCTGGGCACTCTAGAAGATCAGACTCCTCGTCTGCTGGGCCTTGAGCATCTGAGCATGCTCAAGGCCTGCGAGTTCACGTTCACGTTCAGAACGTGAACTCGCAGGCCTTGAGCATGCTCAGATGCTCAAGGCCCAGCAGACGAGGGCCGATCTTCAAGAGTGCCCAGATGAGGGTAAGAAGCGGCGGGGGGGTCGGATCGTGTCGGGGGGAGTCCCCAATCGTGGCAGGGGGGGTCGTATCGTGGCGGGGGGGTGCCCAATCATGGCGGGGGGGTCGTATCATGGCGGGGGGGGGTGCCGGTTCGAGGCAGGGAGGGTGCCGGATCGCAGGGGGGTGCTCGTAAATCGAGCCATGCTCGGTTTCCGAGGCACCGATTTTGCAAATGTTTTGCTCGTCTTGCAAAACACTCGCAAACCGGTGCACTCGTAAACCGAGGTACCACTGTATATATCTTTTTAGTAAACTTCATGGTCCTACATAAGAAGTGCCATCTCCGGAACAGACCCTAGGTCCATCAAGTCCGGCGATCCACACATGCGCACGCCCCGCCAGGTGTACCATGGCATAGTTTTAGTCCCCATATCACTCTAAGCTTCTCATAAGAGATGTGCATCTAGCTTACCCTTACCTATGTCACCTTATGCCACTCATAAGGAGATGTACATCTAACTTACCCTTAAACCCTAGAACGGTGGTATATAAGCTGATTATGTTATGAAACTCCACAGCTGCAAAGTTGGCTGGCAAGAGAGAGATGCCCAGTCCCTCCTGCTGGAAACCCCCATCACCCCCCCCCAAATGTCTGTGGCAGGAGAAGTGCTCAATTCCTCCTGCCGCCATCCCCCAAAGATCAGTGGCAGGAGGGATGCGCAGTCCCTACTGCCATAACCCACACCACCCCAAAGATCAACAGCAGGAGGGATGCCCAACCTATCCTGCTGGACCCCCCCCCCCCCCCCACCGAAGGTGGCATAAGGGATCTGGCCAATAAGAATCTTAGGCCACTCCCAGTGTATCCCAGAATGCACTGGGAGGGAGGCCTAAAATTCCGGTTGACCCAGGCACCTAAGGCCCCTCGGCCAATCAGGGCCTCAGGCTCCTCCCCGGTGCATCTCAGCTCCTGCACAGAATTCACATACATTAAGTATTCAGTCAGGCTGAATTGTTTATCAAGGAGGTATGCTACTTGAATGGGAAAAAGAAGCCATACATACTAATTCCATCTACCATTCCAGTAAGTGTCACGCCGTCCTTATCAATTGCGAACATTTGTTTCAAACAGTTTCTAAATTATGAACAGAAATATGCTGGAAAAAGATGTAATTAAGACCAATAGACAATATTTTTAGAACAAGATTGCAACCTATAAAAGCCTCCTCTCTGGACCCTTGTTTACCCCACTCTCTCTGGACTCTGGCTTATTTCTCTTCCCTTACACAGCACTCCCACATTTCACCTATACAGAGACACAAAGGAAAACCTGTCTTTTCTCTCCATTCACAAAAACACAGAGGCAGCTCTATAACAAATAATCTTTATGTACATTAGTAAAAGGCATATGTTTGGTGCATTTTTCTTCTAGGCATTGGATGTCTGTGGTGTTAAGCTCATTTCTACACAATATATTTGTTTACAATCACTCTTGGCTGTCATTTCACTTCTTGCTGAACCTTTTTGAGAGTACTGTACCCAGAGATCTTTACAGACAGAAGCTCTGAGCCCAAACACATGCATTTGTAAAATACAGATAAGACATTTTGTAGTTTTGAAAATGAGCAAGGTAATCACCCTGCCGCGATCAGTTCAGCAGCCGTGGCAGGAAACTCCCCAGCTGCGAAGTCGGCCGGCAAAAGAGATGCCCAGTCCCTTCTGCCAGAACCCCCGAAGTCCTCCCCAAATGTCCACGGCAGGAGGAGTGCCCAATTCCTTCTCCTCCTCCTCCTCCAAAGATCACCGGCAGGAGGGATGTTCAGTCCCTACTGCCAGAACCCCTCCCCCGAAGATCAACGACAGGATGGATGCCCAGCCCCTCCTGCTGGACCCCCCCCCCAGAAGGTGGCCTAAGGGATCTAGCCAATCAGCATCTTAGGTACTCCCAGTTCATCCCAGAATGCACTGGGAGGGAGGCCTAAGATTCTGGTGCACTGGGAAGGCCCATCATTCTGTGGAAGTGGGCCTGCCTGCCAGAGGAAGTAAGCATCCCTCCGGCCAGCCTATAAGAAAAAGGTACAGGGGGGATCTAGGTGGGCTTAGGGGGGTATCGGGGTTGGGGCAAATTTTTTTTTTTGGGGGGTATTCTGGCAGGGCAGACTGGGCATCCCTCCTGCCGTTGATCTTTGGGAGGGGAGTCCCACAGGAGGGATTGGGCATTCCTCCTGCCGTGGACATTCAGTGAGGAGGAGGGGCTTAGGGGGTTCCAGCAGAAGGGACTGCGCATCCCTCCTGCCAGCCGACTTCACAGGGGGGATGGGTTCCCTGCTGCAACCGCTAAACTGATTGCTCCAGGGAGATTCCCTTACTGTGATCAGTTCAGTGCCCGCGTCTATTTGAAATGTAGGCCAGCATTTTGCTGTGCTATATTTCAGGCGCCTATCGCAGGCCTAGGGAAACACCAAGGGCCGCCTAAGCTTGCCTATGGCCTCTTCCAGGTGAGTTCACTCCCACACCTAGCCTTGGGCAAGCTTAGGCGGCCCTATGCATGCCCCTAGGCTCGTGAGAACGCCTACAATGTAGGTTGCGCCCTGATTATCTGGTTAGACAGCAGTAGGACTCCTATCGCCGCCTACAATCGGGACGCCGTTTATAGAATTTGCCCCAAAGTGTTTTTGTTTTACTTTTACCATTCTGAATGGTGTTACAATGCCTTATAAAATTAGCTTCCGCTAGCTCCTGTAGTATACCTTTTGAGGGTTATGGCTTTCATCCTCTCTCAGACAAGGCCGCACCATGCAAAGACGAGATTGCTTTACCATCTCACACTGGCTATTCCGGTTGTTGACCCGGGTAGATAAGCCCATGCCACAGGTCTTAGAGCAAGCACTCCATTCAGTTGTCTGTTCAATGCAGTTGAAACTTGAGTCTGAGTCATCAGTTCCATGTTTGGCTTCTTGTCTGAACGCTGGACATAAGATAAAAAAATTATCTCATTTCTAATTCTTGTACATTTGATCTCTCACATTCCTCTACTTCCCTTAAAAATCAAGAGTTTCTAATATGTTTACCTTTTTGCTAAGGCACATTTTCTTTTGTTTTTAAAATGTATCTACAATAGATTTTATGCCAGACAGATTTGAATTATCCTCTCAGAACAGGCTGGAAAGCTTACTTCAGATTCCTCTTGTTACAGCTTCTGTTCCCACATTGAACTGTCCCTTCCCCCAACAACCTTCCATCTTGCCACCTCTTCCCCCTGAACTTCTCCCAACCTATTCCTTGCTCAAGCTTTTTTCCTTTTCACAGTCATCTCTTTTGCCGTATTCCAGTTTGTCCTGCTCTCTGTTCTCTCTCTCTTTGCCTCCTTTTCCTTCCCTTTCACTGCATTTCACCCTTGCCTATCTTTGACCCCTCAGCCTGGAACCTCTCTGATATCCCTTCTTCCCTCATCCCTCTCCCTTTTCCTACTGCTCGTCTTGTTTGACAGGGTTGATGGTAGAGTCAGAGAGGGCCATGCTATTGGCCACTGCAAGTGAGCTGATGAATGTGGGTCAGAAGAGATGAAAAATCTATGGGTTACTGCATCTTTTAAATATTATTCACAGCATATGAGAAATGTGGAGATAAACAAAAATTATGCACAGGAGTAAGTCTAGGTAGATCAGAGCCAGATATACCCCAAGTGAGTTCAAGTATCTTTCCATAGCATCAGAAAAAAAAAATTCAGCCATCGAGGCAGCTCAGGAATTCTGCAGAGTTTAACCTACATATGGAGAAACAATTTAGTTTCCTGAAGGGGTCAAAAGCAGAAACGGAATGCTGGAAAGAGTTATGTAAAAGGGATTGATGTCCGTATATCTTTCTATCTGTCCACAGGCATAATAACACTCCTAAAAATAAAAAAAAAAACAGAAGGAAAAGCAACTGTAAATATCTCAGACGAGTTAGAAACACACAACACAAATTTTGAGCCAGTGGTGGGCTTTAATTGCCCTGCCCACTGCCAGCACTGAATCTGCCATCTTAGAAAAATCCAGTGACCGGCATTGAATATCAGGTTTCATTCAGTACTAACTGGCCATTGGCTAGCTCATAAAGATAGGGCAGTCTTATTTATGTGCTAACCTTGCCCAATCCTAAGTGTGATCTACCCCCTCCACACCGAGATAGTTGGATCTCAGTTATGTGCTAACTGTGAGTATTTAGCAGGGATAACCGGTTATCTCCCGCTAAATATTAATGGAAAGCTAATTATGTGTGTGATTCAGTTAGTGGCCATTGCATATCGGGCCCATGTGATATAGAATTGCTAACTGGTTCCAGATTTCCCCAAAAGTATAAATCTAGTCATGGCTTTACCCCATTTTATCTGGAGACATGTCGTTCTTTCACAATTGAATTCCCTACAAAATGCAAGACTGTACATCTGATCATGCAATCGGGTCAACTTATCCTGGCAAATCTGGAGCCAGTTGCAGGCCTAATTGGATGCAGTGGAGCAGTTATGGAGGGGGGATGTCATATTTACCCAGTTGTGGGATTACTTAAATCTCCTATTATTACCCTGTTCCAGTTTAATTGACCTCTTTAATTTCGTTAGCCTTCTTCATTCTGTTTCCTGACTTCATCTTGTTCAGAGTCAGCGGTGCAGTGAGGGAAGAAAGCACCCAGTATTGCCGTGCCGTTCGTCCCCTCCGTACCTCTTCAAAATCTTCAGTGACAATGAGCATCTCCTAGCTCTTCCTCTGATGTCATTTCCTGGTCCCTTGATCAGGAAGTGACACCAGAAGGAGAGCAAAGGCCGGCATGAGCAGCAGCTAGGAGATACTGCTGAAGATTTTGAAGAGGTGGGCGGGCAGAAAGGAGAAGAGGTGCTGGTGCCCCTGCCAAAATGGTGCTCATGGCAGTCCGCCCCGGGCACCGTCCTCCTCTCCGCCCCCCCTTCCCATTCCTCCCCCTGCCGTGTGCATGCCCCTTCCCCGTACCTTTTTAACGTCGGCGCTCTCTCTAACATCACTTCTGGGACCCACACCTACCTACACAGGCAGCAAGTTGGTGACTGCTTGCACCAAAGTTAAAAGGGGGCGCAGGGGGCGGGGAAGAGTGTGAGGGAAGGGTTCTACCGCCCCGGGTGCCACTCACCCTCACTACGCCACTGATCAGATACATATATTTTCAGAGATCCAGACCTCCCAAAATAATCCCCCTCTGCTTTACTGTATCTGGGGAAACTGTGAGCTATGAAATGCTGACCACAGCTCCATTTCAAAAGCATCCCAGCGAGACAAGGAAAATTATATGAAGCAGGTAGTAAAGCAGGGGTCTCAAAGTCCCTCCTCGAGGGCCGCCATCCAATCGGGTTTTCAGGATTTCCCCAATGAATCTGCATGAGATCTATGTGCCTGCACTGCTTTCAATGCATATTCATTGGGGAAATCCTGAAAACCCGACTGGATTGCGGCCCTCAAGGAGGGACTTTGAGATCCCTGTAGTAAAGGTTGGTGCTCAAAGGCTACTTCAAATTTACCTATACCCAACCTCCAAAGACACATACACATACCACACTAGCCCTATTCATCCTATTTACACCCCAAACCACCGCCCCATCCCAGATACATATCCATATTCTCAATCTCTCTCTCATACATACTCCTATACCCACATAGCCTCACATACATACATCCTACTTCCCACACTCTTCCCAACTCACCTTCTATCCATTCCTATACTGACACACTAGGGTTGCCCAGAAAAATCTAAAGTTGGAGAAATTTTACTAAATTGAAGTTTTTTCCGTGAATTTGTATGTGCTTGATCACAAAATAATTTTTGTACAAATTTTTAGGCCCATCCTGGGGTTGCTCAAAGCCAATGAACTTGTAAGCCCCACCAAAATCCGTTTTTATCTTTAGTATCGGCTGATAATTTTGCAATAAACAGGTGACAATGCTATCATTATGCTATGGATGAAAATTAAATGTGTAAATATAAGTAACTCTGACAGACATGTAAAAGAATTTCTGGGTTCTAGTGTCATACAGAAATCAAACAGAGATTCACAGAACTAGATGTATGACTGTCACATGGCTGATTGGGCTTGACCGGGCTGATCTGCTGCCTGAGCTCCCCCACCTTTACTCAAATATCAGTTAGGTCTAGTTCTAGGTATGCTCTGAGTGGTGACGGGACAAAAGTGCGCCGACATTACAGAGCAGACAATTGAGTACAAGACTCCAGCGCGCCGGCCTAAAAGTTTATTTTAAAGAGCTCCTAAGGGGGGGGTGTGTGTGTGTGGGAGGGACTCCGCCACACTTTACTTAATAGTGTTCGCGCTACTGTTCACTCTGCCGTTGGGGGGGTGGTTAAGTTTCCTCTGTAATGGGGTGGTTCCAACCCCCCCAACGGCAGTGCGGACACTATTAAGTAAACTGGGGTGGGGTCCTCCCTCACACACCCCCTCGGAGCTCTTTAAAATAAATATTTACGGCGGCGCACTGGAGTCTTGTGCTCAGCCGTCTGCTCTGTAATGTCGGCGCCCCTTTGTCCCGCGCGTTTATGACTGTGAACCGTTCTGAGCTAGTGCCAGCACGTATAATAAACCCAATATTGGATGTGTAAATTTACTCTTATTCAAAAGCAGTGTTTGAGTTTTACTGTGGTATATTTTTAAGTTTCTAAATACACTAGCACAGGGGTCTCAAAGTCCCTCCTCGAGGGCCACAATCCAGTTAGGTTTTCAGGATTTCCCCAATGAATAGGCATGAGATCTATGTGCATGCACTGCTTTCATTGGGGAAATCCTGAAAACCCAACTGGATTGCGGCCCTCAAGGAGGGACTTTGAGATCCCTGCACTAGCATGTTTTCATTAGTAAGTCAGCATGTGAACTAGAAGTGGAAAAACCTATGAAGCTAAAGATGATGTTCCTGGTTTACCAAGTTCATCATCTGAGAAATTGTCGAGGCCGGTTACCAGAGCAGTGAGTGAATTTTGGCTCCTTGGATACTCATCATCTTTGATTGCAGGGTCTAAGTTGCCAACCTGCAGACAAGTCATGAAGTATATTTTGTATCTCTGCCATGATCAGGAAAATATCAAAAAGAGCATTTCAAATGAATAAATCGCCTACAGCAGTGGTTCTCAAACCTGTCCTGGGGAACCCTCCCCCCAACCAATCAGGTTTCCAAGATATCCCTAATGAATATGCATGAGGCAGATTTACATGCCTGTCACCTCTATTATATGCAAATCTGCCTCATGAATATTCATTACACTATTCTTGAAGCTATTCTCTGAAACACTTCAATTAATACTTTAATCAACAGACTGTAATTATAATTTTTCTTTTGTACTTATTTATCATATTTTGCTTTTGATTAATACTTCATAATAATTCTAATCTCCATAAATTATCATAAAGAACTTCCCTGTGAACCTACTCCCATCACTCATACCATCATGAATGGTTAGTATAAATGGTATGAGTGATAGGAGGAGGCTCACGGGGGAGTTATTTATGATAATTTATGGAGATTAGAATTATTATGAAGTATTAACAAAAGCAAAATTTGATAATAAATAAGTAAAAAAGAAAAATTATAATTACAGTATTGATTAAAGTATTAATTGAAGTGTTTCAGAGAATAGCTTCAACAAGAATAGTGTAATGAATATGCATGAGGCAGATTTGCATATAATAGAGATGACAGGCATGCAAATCTGCCTCATGCATATTCATTAGGGACTGTCTGGAGGGGGAGGGGTCCACTAGAAATAAATACTGAAGGATTAGGGCCCTAATATATCCCTTATTAACTCAAAACAAGCCCCACACGGACAAATGATACACACACCAAGCAACACTACAAGGCCTTACTTACAACTAACAACATTCACACTCCCCAAAGAGAAAGGGAAAAAGGAAAAAGAAAAGAAGTGGAGAAAAAGGCCTCAGTTCAGCTTCATCTGGCCAAAAAAACTCCACTCCTACAAAAGCTGTTTATGTGTAAACGCTGAAAAATAGTCCAAGAAAAACAGGGCAACTAAAGTAGCCTGCCAGGTGGTATCAAACAGGAAGCCTAATACAGATGAAAGTCAGTGGGTGAATGTAACAAAAGGTAGTGTTGTTCCTTAGATCTTATGTTATTATTGATCCAGAACGAGAGGGCACTCTTTAAAGTTGAAAGGGGATAGATTCCATACAAACGTAAGGAAGTTCTTCTTCACCCAGAGAGTGGTGGAAAACTGGAACGCTCTCCCGGAGGCTGTTGTAGAGGAAATCACCCTCCAGGGATTCAAGACTAAGTTAGACAAGTTCCTACTGAACAAGGACATACGCTGGTAAGGCTAATCTCAGTTAGGGCGCTGGTCTTTGACCAAAAGGGCTGCCGTGTGAGCAGACTGCTGGGCATGATGGACCACTGGTCTGACCCAGCAGCAGCAACTCTTATGTTCTCTCTCTTTCCCTACTCCCTTTGCAGCAAAGGAGGGAATGAGAGAAAGAGAAATAGTGGACGGTGATAGAGAGGGAGAAATGTTGCACATGGGGGTGGAGGAGAGAGGAAGAAATGCTGTGCAGGAGTGGGGAGGGGAAAAAGAGGGCGAATGATCCAGGACAGAAGGGAATGAGGATGCTATACGAGAGGGAGGGAAGAGAGAAATGTTAGATCATGGTAGGAGGAACCAATGGACAGCAACAGCTTGAAGAAGAATTTGCAAAAGACAGGAAAGCAGGAAACAACTTGATGGAAAAATAAATCTCCAGACATCAAAGGCAAGAAAAAGGAATGTATTGACTGAAATATGTTAGCTTTGGGAAATGTATATAGCAGATTGAACAGATATTGTGTTCAACAGAAAAGGAAAAGCATTTCTGGTTTTATTTCTCCAGTGTTGAAGTACTTGCTGACCCTTGCTGTGGCTGGTGGGAATTCCCAAGCACGGCTAGCTGAGGACCTCCAAAGGCGGCTAGAACATTCCTCCACCAAGCATATCAGTCACTGGCAGCATCCCTGAGGTGCCGGCATCTGTGGCTTAGCTTGGCAAAAAGAACTCCAGACCACCTTCAGAGGAAGTCCTCAGCTGACATAGCTTGAGGGTCCTCATCAGCTGGAGTATTTATATTTGATATTTACATTAGAGGTTCTGGCAGAAACCCAATTACAAAGTATATATTTTTTTCCAATTAAGATTTTAAAATTAATAAAGTATCTATAATTTTTCTTTTGTACTTATTTATTATCATATTTTGCTTTTGATTAATACTTCATAATAATTCTAATTTCTATTAATTATCATAAAGAACTTCCCTGTGAACCTCCTCCTATCACTCATACCATCATGAATGGTTAGTATGAATGGTTACATTAGATGGAAGGACTCCAGTGGCAGAGGGAAAGCCCAAACGGGTCTCTAAAAGGGGGCCGACGAATCGGTAAGTTCGATTTTTTCCCCCAAAACAAATCGATTCAAATCAATTCACCTGAAGTGAATCGGTGAATCAATTTGAATCGTGAATCGGGCAGCACTACCTTGCCAGAGTTCCCTGTAAGGTACAGCTTTGCCCAACCACACTCTGTTCTTAATGTGGCCATGCGTCATTCCTGAATCTGCTACAGAAGAAGTGTAGGAGTCTAGGCCACTGGAAATGCTGCTCAGTGAAATCAAATGAAGCTACAACTGCGTTCTTAAGTATGAGTCGTACTTAAGTTAGGCATCTGTATCTCGTTGACTGCCTGAACCTACATTCCCTTTAACACTCGTTACCCATCCATTCAACCCCCTATCCATTAAAAAAAATACATACCACACACATCCACTCCCAGATAAATGATCCAAACTACACAAAGTCCTATACCCCATACTTTGACATTGCTATTAGTGTATTGTAGTATTATTTTATGTTTATTTTATATTAGTATTAGTATTTTATATTAGTATTATTTTATATTAGTGTATTGTAGTATTGTTTTATGTTTTCTGTAATTGTGTGTCTGCAAAATCTAGATATGTAAAATAAATATATAACCACCCACAAATACCTCTTATACACACTCTTTCACATCCCCAAACATACATCTCCACTGGTCACACCTCCCCCCTCCTGCACAGACCACTACCCACCCATGTCCACAGCCAACTCACCTGTATGCAGTGGCGTAGTAAGGGGGGCAGTCTGCCCCAAGTGCCATCTTGGGGGGGGCACCGGCTCCCATCTTTCTTTCTACCCCATGATTCTTCCCTGCCCCCCCACACCACGCATGTGCACTCCTTCCCTTCCCTCATACCTCTTTAATGTTCAGAGTGTGAGCAGCAACCTTACTCTGCTGCTCGCGCCAGCGTTGACTCTTCCTCTGACATCACTTCCTGGACCCGCACCTAGGAAGTGACGTCAGACAAAGAGCCGACGCTGGTGCGAGCAGCAGGGTGAGGTTGCGCTCGTGCCTGTACACCCAAATCGACACATACTTTCCATTACCCCAGCAAACAACCCTAGCACACCCCGCCTTATAAACACACCTTCTACAAATCTATGCGTTCCGATGCAAATCAATGTCAAAAAGCATTCCGAAATCATGCTTCCGCATTCAGAATACAGCGGTCAACATTCAGAATACAGCGTCCGACTTATTTTCAAATTTTAAAAAGTATCATCATGTAACTCCTTCTTTTCGCCAACTCCACTGGTTGCCAGTGGAGGCTCAGGTTAAATTTAAGTTTGACTGTCTCTGCTATAAGATTCTGACTGGACTGGTATCTAAATATCTCTTAGATTCATTTACATTTACCAATAACAAAAACCCTAGATGCTCACATGCATTATTTACCTTCCCATCAGTTAAAGGGTGTAAATCTAAAAGATACCATCATCGCCTTTTTGTCACACCATCCAGCATCTTGGGATATGGATTTAGTCCCTTTAATTGTGACATCCTGCTCTTACCTGTTCTCTAGATAACTTTTTATTCATTTGGGGGTTTTTTTGTAAACCACTTAGAACTCAACAGTAATAGCGGTATAGAAGTAAATTTTGGAAGAGGAAAAGACAACTTAGAATAAAGACAGGACTTCCAGTCAAGCAGTATCAACAAAACAACACTTGAGTGGGACTACAAAACGCTGCTCCTCGGCGACCAGACTCTGCTGGAAGATCAAGGCCTCACTTTACCTCAGCGGCGCTTCATCTACTTGACTTTGTTGACGGTTAAACGAACGATCTTACAATATTGGACTCAGGAAGGGTCTATTCCCTTGGACAGTTGGATCACTCAGATGATTGAGCTGGCACGTTTCGAACTCTGCTATCATAAACGCTCCACCAACCCTGAGATGTTGGCCTACTTGGCCCTCTGGAAGGTGTTTCTGCAGCTATCTCTGGTCTCCCGGCTTGGGGGGGGGGGGGTGGATAGGGAAGGGGGAGTGTGAGTGGGGTATGTCTGATTGTTTGACTGATTTGTGTTGCCTGGTTTTCGTGCTGTCCCTTGCATAGGGGATTCTTGGGGATGGGCGTACCATATTGAAAAATTTATGGGGGGCCAATGAAGGAAGCGGCCTGTTTTTGCTCTTGGACAGTCCTGTGTCTTCCTGACATACTATGTATTCTTGTTGATGGCTATTGTGTTCTTGTACTGGATGCCTTTGTTTGCATATTTCCTATTTCATCATTGTACCCTGCTTGTTTCTCTTGTTGACTCTTTAATAAAAATGATATTAAATAAAAACTAACAAAAACTGCACATTTCCCTAACAACATTTTCCCGTGCTTTTTTTTTTTTTAAGCTAAACGAAGTGTTAATATTGCATAAATTTGGAAACAGAAGTGCCAAACTCAGGAGCAAAGTGGATGGTTTCATTATTTTCACTGCTTTTAAAAATACGGCAGACTAGCACGAGCGTACTGAATTTCTCACCGGCCTTGGCAGAGCCTCCTCCAGACTCTTGGACCTTTGAATCGCAGATCCACTTCTCGCAGCATTCTCCCAGCGCCTTAACCTTCCTGGGGAAAGGGCAGTCGGGACCAGGAAGCTGCAGCTCCACGTCGCAGCGGGGCACGCAGCCAATCTGCCCATCGGTGCAGGAGCAGTGGTACTTACAGGTGGGCTGGAAGGTTTCGCCACTGCGATAAATAACCCCATCGTAGACACAGGTGTCGCCCTTCAGAGCTAGAGAAGGACCAATGGGAAACAACATTTCTGTAAGGTTACGCTAGGACTAATAAAGTACAGTTCTGTTTATAGCTGTCACTTTTAAATTTATCTATAGCAAGCTGTTTATATTTATTAAAAGAACTCCATTAAATATAGAACAGACCTAACTAAATCAAGAAATACAATTTTATCTTGCTGGGTTTGCAACCCTGTCCATCCTTCACCCTAAATATAGAAAATCACATTTTTTTCCCCTGCACCTTACTGGTTTCAGCCAGTGGAGGCAGCCTACACAGAAGGGTTTGTTTATCCTTTCTGCATTGAGTCACGTGTTTCAAAGACTCGACCATCTCAGTCTTAACAGAAGGTAACTCCACTGCGTTACTTTTCTCCCAATGCGGAAAGAGCAGCCCCGTTAACAATCTTATTATACCCACAAATCTCGATGTAGTGTGAACGGACTTTCTCCTTTTCCGAAAACGCATTTGCGTCCCTGCCTTTTCAGCACCTCGGTGACTTACCCGCGCAGACGCCCTCTCCGGCCCTGGGATCGGCGCTGTGGTCGCAGTAGACGCCGCTGTTTTCCTGGCAGGGGTGTAGCTCCGAGCAGCTCTCCCCTGGCTGGCGGGCGCACACCGGGCAGCAGGCGCAGCCGTCCAGCACGGTAGGCACCCCGGGCGCGCAGCCGGGCACCTCCTCCGGGCACTTGCTGCATCGCACGGGGCAGGGCTGAGCCATCATCGCCTGTAGGGCAAGCGGCAGTCATTGAGCAAGGGCAGAGCGAGCGAGCGGGCGCCGATCGCGTTCTCAGCGCGGCTGCGCGGCCTGCCAGACTACGGATACGCGGGCTTCTTAGTTAGCAGATACGAAAAAGCGGATAAAAAGCACCCGCTCAGCTCTCCAGCTTATAAACAAATGAGCTGCGCGGGGTCTGGATAAAACCGGGATTTGCAGGATCTCCAGGATCCTCATAGACTTGTATTGAGATCATGAGAATCCTGCAAATCCTGGTTTTACCATGTTCCCAACATCTAAGCACGTCAAGGCGCTTTCTCCCGCTCTATGAGACTGCATCGAGCCCGGTTACGGCAGAACTCGGTTAAGCGGCATTAAACCCTTGAACTGCACTTGCCTTAGCTCCAGCTTATAAACAAATGAGCTACACGGGGTCTGGGTAAAACCAGGATTTGCAGGATCTCCAGGATCTTCATAGACTTGTATTGAGATCATGAGAATCCTGCAAATCCTGGTTTTTTTACCATGTTCCCAACATCTAAGCACGTCAAGGCGCTTTCTCCCGCTCTAGGAGACTGCGTCGAGTCCGGTTACGGCAGAACTCGGTTAACCGGCATTAAACCCCCTGAACTGCACTTGCCTTATTCAAAAGCAGCAGCACGCAGGTCAGGGACAGGCGCTGCATCCTCAAGCGATTCCTTATCTTCTCGAGCTCAGCTTTGCCCTGCAGACGCTGGTCAAGGCTTAGGGGAGTGGAGGAGAGGTTTATATAGGGTTCGGCTGCCAGCAACGGGTAGAGAGGGGGGCAACCCGAAAGCTGTCGTGGAAAAACGAAGCTGCCACATCCCTCTGCGCGCCACCGAACTGTTTCCAGGAACTTTATAAAGGGCTCCCACACCGGTGGGTCCCTCTTCCCAGCCATTTGTCTTAAGTCACTTGCGCTACAGGGGGGGGGGGGGAGGAAGGCCAGTTTTGTGACATTTTTCGGTGATCTAAGCTGCTTCTGGAGGAAAAATTCAGACCTGATGCTTAAGAGGAAGGATGGCATGAGATGGATTTGTATATTTTCAATAATAACGGTGCTAATAAGATCACAGAGATTAAAAAATCGGTTGGAAGTGACTTACTAATGAATTCTGCAGAGATATTTTTAACTTGCTAGCTTGAAAAAAAAAAAAAAAAAAGTTATTTATACAGTGGTTAAAACACATGCGAACGATTTTGCACTTTGTTTCCTTGTTGACCTACCTGGCAGTTGTGCCTTGCTTTTATCTGCTTCCCTTCTTGGTTGTATGTTCCCTTTGCAATTGCTAATAAAGATATTTTAAAAAAAAAACAACCAAAAACCAAACAACACATGTGAACTGTGAAAAATTGCAGGATGCCCTTAGGAAATTGAAAGACTGGGCATCCAAATGGCAGATGAAATTTAATATGGACAAATGCAAAATGACGCACATTGGGAAGAATAATTCCAATCTTACCCCCCCCCCCTTATTTATTTTTTTTTACAAAATCATAATGTGGTTTTTAGTGCCAACCGCGGCGGTAACAGCTCCGACACTCATTGAATTCCTATGAGCATCGGAGCTGTGACCGCTACGGCTGGCGCTAAAATCACACTACGGTTTGGTAAAAGGGAGGGGTGGGGGTGGGGGTTAAGTTACTTGATGCTAGGTTCCACTTTAAGAATCAGACCCAAGAAGATCTAAGGGTCCCTTTTGCAAAGCTGCGGTAGCGATTCCTGCTTGGCAAATGTGACGCAGCTTATTTAATTCCTGTAGGCTGGATCGCATTTGCTGCTCTGGGACTTGCTACCACAGCTTTGTAAAAGGGGCCCTAAGGGAAAGATTCTATGAAGCTGCCTACATTAGACCCCGCCAGGTGTCATTGTGGCGCCTATTAAGGTGTTAATACACTGCATAAATTTGGAAACAGAAACTCCAAACTCAGGAGCATAGTGGATGGAGTATTTTCACTGGCTAGCACATGCACACACAACCCGAATCATCCCCCCTCCCTTACCCCCTTATACAAAGCCATGAAAGTTTTTAGCGCGGGCCAATACGTTGAATGCTCTGCGCTGCTCCCAATGCTCATAGAACTCTATGACTTTCGGGAGCAGTGCACCAGCTGGTGCTAAAAACTGCTTTCATGGTTTTGTAAACAGGGGGGAGGGCATGTTAAGTAGCTTAAATGGGGTGTTAATTAACCATGCTATTGAAGTTAATTCATATTTTATTTTTAAAAATCAAACAAGGGCTAGATTCACTAAGCTCACCAATCGTGTCCTGACCAGTTTGGGAGCGTTTCCCGACCCCGACCCAATTCACTAACCTCCTGGCCGATCAACCTCCGACCTGATCTGATCCACCCATGCAAATGAGGGGAAATTGCATGCAAAGCAGGAAGGCAGCGATTCACTAAACAGAAGAAGGAACACCGATTGGGCTGACCACGTCCTTGCCGACTGTCCTGCCCTCTGCTGCCCCGAAATCCCAGCCCTGAAATAAAACATCTCCCTTGTGCAAAAAGTGCCTTGCTCTCTGCTGCCTTGCCTCTCTGCGAGCCCGTGGTTTTAACCCGCGGGTTTAAAGTGGGGCTGCACTATGGCGTGTTCTTTTCCAGTCTGGCCGCTTTCCCTGCTCGGTGCTCTAGTATGCTTTCAGTATTGGTGCTCCGTAGTACTGCAGCCACCCCTCCCCTTTTGTTTTGACCTCGAAGACATAATGCATGCGCGGATCGCATCTAGAGCCAACCAGGATGGTCTACATGTGCGTGGCGATCGCTCTGTAGCGATCCGTGGGGCGTGCATCCGATCAGATAATTTGCACGGGGACTCTTTAGTGAATCAGTCGCCCTGCCATGGATCGCCCACGGATTGGTGAGTTTAGTGAATCTAGGCCTAAGAGTTTTGTGCGGAACTCAGAGTGGCGCCTAGCGACACCTACGTTGAGGTGCCCTCTAACACCTAACATAGTACATGACCGCAGATACAGACCTGAATTGTCCATCTAGTCTGCCCATTAGTCACACACGTTATACATGGGATGAGTGGGGAGGGGGATGTCAGCGACACCTGCAGCTCTCATGGGGGAGGGGAGTCAATGGCCCCAGAAGCTCTGGAGAGGAGGAAGATAGCAACACCAGCAGCTCTCATTGTAAAGGGAGGTGGGCAGAGGCATCAGGAGCTCTGAGATGGGGAGGTAGTGGTACCAGCAGCTCTCTGGGGGATGGAGGGGCAGCAGTACTAGCACCTTTACATGGAGGGGGGCTGGGTAGCGTACAAGCAACTCTAAGGTGGAGGGTGGTCAGATACAGCAGCTATGAAGGTGGCTGGCAGCATGAGGGAGGCTCAGCAACTCAATAGTAGGTCTGACGTCCATCAGTGGCATTCTGTTGGTTTCATTTCCAGTGAAGCGCACCATCTGACAGGGGCACTATGCGAAGACACTGCTCCAAGACAGGAATAAGGCGGGCCAATTGAAAATTGTCCTTGCAAGAGTGATCTTCAAGGTCCTCGATCTCAGCTTGTGCTCACAACTGCTCCCTCAGGGACACCATTTCTGATGACGTCAAAGTTGCTGTCTCTTCTAAGGAGGCCTCGCAGGCCTCTAATTCTCCAAAGAATTAAATCCTTGTCAAATTCCAAGGCAAATGTCACTATGAGAGTAGTCCTCTCGGTAACTACTTCTAAGGAATTTTCCAGAAAGTTTGTTAGATTCGTGCCACCATCAGCTGCTCCAACTATTTCAGCAGGAGTGGAGCTACCCAATTTATTCCCAATGGAAATATATGGAACTCTCAGTATTGGTGGTAAATTCTCTGTTGGAATTCACAAAACCTCTCTCAAATATCTCCTTACCGTTTCGACAGCTGACACAATTGTAGATTTAGGAAAACTTAACTTTAACAATTTTATGTCAGCTACTATAGATGAGAATATAAGAATTGCCATACTGGGTCATACCAGTAGGGGGCATTTTGTTTCCAACAGTGGCCAATCCAGGTTATAAGTATCTGGCAGGATCCCAAAAAGTTGTAAGATTCCACGCTACTTACCCGCAGGGATAAGCAGTGGCTTTACCCACTTTAAACGAATTAGTTCCCATAAGGTAGGTCACCTTGAAAGAAAGACAGACTCTGTGGTTTACTGCTGAACTATTAATTTTAAAAAGAAACTAACATCCTTTGTTAATTCAACATAGTTTCTTGCTTTTCAAATCTTTTCTTTATTTTTATACATGTCCAGGATGGGGGTGGGTGAGTGAGTGGGGGGGGAGGATATATTTTTTGGTTCATTTCTTGATCAAATTGTTGGATGGGAGGGGAGGGATATTTATTATCTTCTTTGTTATTGATGGAATTTAAGTGCTTATTTTGTAACGAATGTATGTATAATTTATGACTGTATTAGTTTTGAAAATTAATAAAGATCTATAAAAAAAAATTAAAAAAGAAACTAAGAAATATAAAAGTTAGGAAAAAGCTTAGAGATCAACAGGCTTTTGAGTTACGGAGACATGGAATTAAATTGAATAAATTTGCGGTGATAGAAGCCAAAAAGGTCTTTTGAGCGTAAGATTGCTGAGTCTGACAACTCCTTTTCCAGATATTTTCCTCCCTATCATCAACCAGTCCCCTCCTCTCTATTTCTTTAAGGCTGACAAATTGGGATTTCCTGTTCAAAAATACGTGAGAATGTGCTCTGAAAATGTCCAAAATGAACAGCCATTTTGCAAAATGAAACATTGAAAAAAGCAAGCACAAAAACATCTGTCTGATATCATTTGTAAAAAAAAATTGCCACACAGCTAGTCCTGCAGATTAGACAGCCTAGTGGTCAGTGCAGACCTCCTTTACACAATGGGACCTTGGCTAATTTTTTTGCATGTTATTATGAGCCCTCCAGGAGCAGTGATCTCCCACACTCCGCGGTGATATCAGAAATGCAATGCCGGTGCCATATCCAGCAACCGGAATTGAATCTCTGATCTATTTTTGGCCAGCCAGTTAAGTCTTAGTGGCCAAAGATAGATTACTCTTTTGGCTGCTGAACTTAGTTGGCTATCTGCTTAATATTGGCAGTGACTAGCTCAGGGGTCAGCAACCTGCGGCTCTTCTGCCATGTGGCTGTGGCTCTCCAGGTCCTGACCCTTTAAGCTCCCTCCCAAACCCACAATTCCACCCCCCTCGGGCCTGCCGAGGTATCTGGTGGTCCAGCAGGGGTCTTCATGGCAGTAGTGCGGCCCTCTCGCTCCTGCCTCCTCACAGCTGCCTTCTAAAATGGCTGCCGTGACCTCTCACGGAAGCTTGTGGTACTACAAGAAATGCCACGAACAGCCACGAAAGGTCACAGCAGCCACGTGGAAGCAGGAGCAAAAGGGCTGCCCTACTGCCACGGAAACCCCCGCTGGACCACCAGGTACTTTAGTAGGCCCGAGGGTAGGATTGTGGGATTGGGAGGGAGATTAAAGGCTTGGAGCCTGGAGAGGGGGGAGAACCTTGGCTATGGGTTGGGGGATGGGGAAGGGGGAGGGAGGGAAGAAAGGCATTACACTTCAGGTCATCCCATCTTATATACACTCCTCCCTACTTATTCGCAGTTTCGGCACCCGCAGTTTCAACTATTCACAGTTTTTGGTGCCGGGACCCCCCTCCCCCCCAGTGAATCGACCTTACCTAGTGGTCTAGCGGTGACGCAGGGCAGTAGCAATCTTCCTACACTCCTGCCCCGTGCAGATCCGTCATCGAAAATGGCTGCTGTGAGTTCCCATGGTCTCATGAGACTATTACGGGAATTCACGGCAGCCATTTTTGATGACGGCTCTGCATGGAGCAGGAGTGTAGGACGATCGCTCCTGCCCTGTGTCACCACTAGACCACCAGGTAAGTCTCGGACGCAGGAGGGAGGTGGGGTGGATCAGAGTCGGCCCAAAAGTTATTTGCAAATTTTCCATATTCGCGGGCCAGCTCTGCTCCTAACTCCCGCGAATACGGAGGGAGGAGTGTAATACTACAGGAAAACACTATATAGCTGTGAGTCTGCTTTATACGCAGGATGCTTGAGCTTGAATTATAGAGGCTCAAAGGATGCACTGTGTTTTCCCTCAGTGAGAGAATGACACGGTGACAAAATTCATCATCGTTCCCGTCCCCGCGGATAACCGCGGGAAATAATCCCATGTCATTTTCTAGTGTCCATTTCAACCTCAGTCCTTCTACACCAGCATTCTTCAAAGCAAAGCTTGCGGGTCAGTGGTTGTGGCCATTCATACTCTGATTCTTATGTGAGCCAAGGATAATGAAGCCATTGTGACATCACTGATGTGATTGGCTCTTAGGCACTGGTGGAATGAGGCATTATGACATCACAATATCTGCTCTGGATACCAGAGACTGTCATTCTGTAGTGTATGTTTCAACCTCAGTCCTTCTTCATCAGCATTCTTCAAAGCAAAGCTTGCGGGTCAGTGGTTGTGGCCATTCATACTCTGATTCTTCCCTCTCTCCTTAAAGAATGACATGAAGATTGTTTCCCGCGGTTATCCGCGGGGACGGGGACACTGATGAATTTTGTCACCGTGTCATTCTCTACCTCAGACTGAGTTAAAGATGACTATTTTTTGATATATTTTCTTATCTTGCAGATTAGTGCATAAAACATTCAGGGCAGTGATGTAAGCCTTTCATTTTTCCACTTTCATATCTCCTGCTTCCCTCACAGAATGATGTGTCAGAGGGGCCTCCCTGGCGCTCTTGTTACATTAGTTCATTGAGCGCAGCAGAGCTGGCTAAAGTCCCGCAATAAGAAACTGACAGAACAACACAACCCCCACACTCCTATCTGCTGTCAGTCTTGAACTGTTATTTTGGTTCATCTTTTCTAGTGATTCACAAACATCAAATTCATCCCCTCAACAGTGTCTGCTGAAACACTTCAAATTGCCACTTTCCTCTTACTTAGAGCAGTGTTTCTCAGCTCGATCCTGGAGCACCCTCTTGCCAGTCAGGTTTTCAGGATATCCCCAATGAATATGGATAAACATGATTTGCATACACTACCTTCGTTATATGTACATTTATTATTTTGATATTCAAGTGCCTGCGTCCGGATAATTCTCTGGCAGCTTCATTGCTGCCTTAACAAATCCGAATACAGGTTCCGAAAATTGCTGCTGTCTGGATGTTTTTCAGTTCTGCCCAGGCTCTGCCCTCAGACTGCCCAGGAACCAGCTGGACAGTACATAGCAGGAAAAATGTAACCTTTGCTAACGAGTCAACGAGGTAGAGATAGCAAAGGTGGTCAAAGGAACGGGGACAGCCAAAGATGCAACCACAAATACTTTATTGAAGCCGAACCCAACTTGGTCACGTTTTGGCATAAGCCACCGTGAAAACGGGCTACTGGGCTTGATGGACCATTGGTCTGACCCAGTAAGGATATTCTTATGTTCTTATGTTAAAAGAATCACTAAAGAAGTACTGAAATAATAATAATAAAAAAAAAAGCACAGGATGGTGTTGGTGGCCCGAGGTAGGAGTGAGTGAGCATTCCTCCTGCTGATCCTATGTGTGTGTGTGAGGGGAGGGGGGGTGGTTTTTTTTTTTTTAATTTGCACACGTTTTGCATGTGTAACACACACACAACATCTGTGCCCTTTTTTTTTTAAGCTGCTTTTCCTGTCCTGAACAGCTGAGCAGCGGGGAAAGCCCCAAAGCTGCTAGTTGATCGAGGCAGGGAGAACAGCTTGACAGGAGGAGGATCTGTGCCTAGCAATTGCCTTTCTGAGCAAGCGCCAAGCCGAGTTCCTTCTCTCTCCTACCAGCAATTCTTTGCACAAATAGCATGCATATAATTTGCATGTTGAGCATTGCCAATAAAAGAAAAATCGCCCCCCCACCATGGTATTTTTTTTTACTGTGGTATCAGAGCTTTGTACATCTGGGTCTGACTATCTTCCAAGGAGCCAAACAGTCGATGCAGAATACTACAGTAACACGCTGTGCTGATTAAAGGAGGCATTGAAAGAAAAAAGGAGAGGGAAGTTGCAGAAAGTTGTTCTCTTTTTGCAAAACAACACACCTGCTCACAAGGCTGGCAAAACGATGGACATTTTGACGCAGCGCATAGCCCAGTGTCTCACAAACTTTGTGAGCCATGGCGCACTAAACTGGTGGCTGCAGCTCGAGGGCACCCAGAAGTGCGCAGATGTTGACACGATGATGTCACACACATGAGTGACATCATCTCATTGACGTCCGTGCATGCCACCAGTAGGGGGTGCTTCAAAAGAAGATGCACGGAGAGGAGGAGAGATGTCAGGAAGAGTAGCGATGGTGGAAGTGAGGCGCTGGAGGTGGCTGACTGCCTACAGGATGTGCCTTTCATTGGAAGAGGCACGTCCTGTAGGCAGTCAGCCAGTGCTGATGCCTCTCTTTCCTGGCGTCTTGCGGCACACTTGAAATCTCAGGCGGCACGCTAGTGTCCCACAGCACACAGTTTTACGATACACTGGCGTAGACCATCCACCCTACTCACCAGATCTTGCTCCATCAATTTCCTGTTTCCAAACCTTAAAAAGAATTTGAAAGGGCAATAATTTTCAAGTAATTCAGAGGTGATTGTAGCAGCGGAGAAGTATATCAGTGATCAGACATCAGAGTGTTTTATGGGAAGGGTCACAGAAACTTCAGACACGATGTGCCAAGTGTGTTAAACTTAGGGATGGATATGTGAAATAATTAAGTTTCTAAACTAAACTAAACCTTAGGTTTATATACCGCATCATCTCCACAATCGTAGAGCTTGGCACGGTTTACAGGAGTTGAGAGAGAAAGGAACTCCATGAAAGTTAAAGGGTATAGAGAAAGGGTGATTGGGGGGCTTACGATGCCAAAGATGGGGTAAGTATTACATTTTTGAAAACAGCCAGGTTTTCAGATGTTTGCGGAAGAGTTGGAGAGAGCTCAGGATCCGGAGGGGGGAGGTAAGGTTGTTCCAGAGCTCAGTGAGTCTGAAGGGGAGGGAGGTCCCTAGTTTTCCTGCGCGGGAAATGCCTTTTAATGAAGGAAAGGATAATTTAAGTTTGTGAGTGGGTCTGGTGGTATTAAGGTTTAAGGAGTTCCCGGAGAGTGGGATGAAGGGAGGGAGGATGCCATGGAGGATTTTGAAAGTTAGACAGGCGCATTTAAAGTGGACCCTGGCGATAATCGGAAGCCAGTGGAGCTTGGACAGGAGCGGTGTTTCATGGCCCCACGTCACTTCCTTCTTGGTTGGGCTGAGAACTTTTCAACACCCCCCTCATATGCTTCGAAAATAAGCTCCATCAAGTTAGTAATTTGGTCATCTTGTGCATTCACAAATCCAGAGACTGCAGGTGCAATGGAATTCAAAAAGATGTGGAATAAAATTATGCACAGGAAAGGAGGAAACGTCTCTGCAAATAACAGAAGAAATACAGGAGTGTAGAAAGCTCAGAGGATACCAACCACAGAAGTCTACCACAACTTTTTGATGTAGCCTTAATGATAGGTTAGCCCCCGCCATGGACTGCTATAAATGCCGGCTTTTCCTTATTATGGCCGGGATAGCCATGCAAATGATTACTCGCAATTGGAAGAATTGGGATCACCTTAGTTTTCCTTTTTGGTGGGCGAGCTTATGTTTAACTTATAAATATGAGAAAATGAATGTTGACATGCTGGGGCATAATAAGATATTCAAATTAGTCTGGGGTCCATTGACGTCTTTTGTAGATTTGCTATAGTTGTCCTTTATCTTTATTTTTATTTTCTGTTGTTTTTCACCCACACATTCAGGAGGTGGGTGGGAGCGGGAGGGGGGTATATCTTTTGTTTTGGTATTATTCCTGATGGTAATGATGGATGGGGGAGGGAATTTTTATCTTTTGTATAGATAATGATTGATTATAAGTGCTTGGTTGATTATCATTATTTGTATATAAACTGTATTGCACTTTTTGTTGGCATTAAAAACTAAATAAAGTTTTTTTTTTTAAAAAAAGAAAGGTTAGCTGTTTTGTATATTGTGGATGAGTCTCTTTTAAGAATACTGTATATGCTCTTATTGACAGGTTAAATATCTATGCTAGAACACTGAAATCAGCTATAACATTTGATTGAAACTGATTTAACTTGACTGTTTAAATATGGATACCTACTGATTGAAATATTTCACTGGTAATTTATTCAAAAGAAAATAAAGATGTGACTAGGTGGGCTAATACACATGTAGCATATCTCACAGTATCTGCAATTTGCCCTTTGGCAGACATAAATTTTGACAACTGCTGAGGTTCAAAAAATACATATCTACCGTATTTTCGCGGATATAACGCGCGCGTTATACGTGATTTTACGTACCGCGCATACCCCTCGCGCGTTATATGCCTGAGCGCGGTATAGAAAAGTTTTTAAACATAGTTCCCACCCCGCCCGACGCCCGATTCACCCCCCCAGCAGGACCGCTCGCACCCCCACCCCGAACGACCGCTCGCACGCGCTCCCACCCGCACCCGCATCCACGATCGGAGCAAGAGGGAGCCCAAGCCCTCTTGCCCGGCCGACTCCCCGACGTCCGATACATCCCCCCCCCCCCGGCAGGACCACTCGCACCCTCACCCCGAAGGACCGCCGACTCCCCAACAATATCGGGCCAGGAGGGAGCCCAAACCCTCCTGGCCACGGCGACCCCCTAACCCCACCCCGCACTACATTACGGGCAGGAGGGATCCCAGGCCCTCCTGCCCTCGACGCAAACCCCCTCCCCCGAACGACCGCCCCCCCCCCAAGAACCTCCGCCCGTCCCCCAGCCGACCCGCGACCCCCCTGGCCGACCCCCACGACACCCCCACCCGCCTTCCCCGTACCTTTGTGTAGTTGGGCCAGAAGGGAGCCCAAACCCTCCTGGCCACGGCGACCCCCTAACCCCACCCCGCACTACATTACGGGCAGGAGGGATCCCAGGCCCTCCTGCCCTCGACGCAAACCCCCCTCCCCTCCAGCCGACCCGCGACCCCCCTGGCCGACCCCCACGACCCCCCCACCCCCCTTCCCCGTACCTTTGGAAGTTGGCCGGACAGACGGGAGCCAAACCCGCCTGTCCGGCAGGCAGCCAACGAAGGAATGAGGCCGGATTGGCCCATCCGTCCTAAAGCTCCGCCTACTGGTGGGGCCTAAGGCGCGTGGGCCAATCAGAATAGGCCCTGGAGCCTTAGGTCCCACCTGGGGGCGCGGCCTGAGGCACATGGGCCAAACCCGACCATGTGCCTCAGGCCGCGCCCCCAGGTGGGACCTAAGGCTCCAGGGCCTATTCTGATTGGCCCACGCGCCTTAGGCCCCACCAGTAGGCGGAGCTTTAGGACGGATGGGCCAATCCGGCCTCATTCCTTCGTTGGCTGCCTGCCGGACAGGCGGGTTTGGCTCCCGTCTGTCCGGCCAACTTCCAAAGGTACGGGGAAGGGGGGTGGGGGGGTCGTGGGGGTCGGCCAGGGGGGTCGCGGGTCGGCTGGAGGGGAGGGGGGTTTGCGTCGAGGGCAGGAGGGCCTGGGATCCCTCCTGCCCGTAATGTAGTGCGGGGTGGGGTTAGGGGGTCGCCGTGGCCAGGAGGGTTTGGGCTCCCTTCTGGCCCAACTACACAAAGGTACGGGGAAGGCGGGTGGGGGTGTCGTGGGGGTCGGCCAGGGGGGTCGCGGGTCGGCTGGGGGACGGGCGGAGGTTCTTGGGGGGGGCGGTCGTTCGGGGGAGGGGGTTTGCGTCGAGGGCAGGAGGGCCTGGGATCCCTCCTGCCCGTAATGTAGTGCGGGGTGGGGTTAGGGGGTCGCCGTGGCCAGGAGGGTTTGGGCTCCCTCCTGGCCCGATATTGTTGGGGAGTCGGCGGTCCTTCGGGGTGAGGGTGCGAGTGGTCCTGCCGGGGGGGGGGATGTATCGGACGTCGGGGGGGCATCAGGCTTTCAGGATGGGGACAGACCTTCAAGGGGGGACAGGACTTCAAGGGAGGACAGTGCACGGAAAGTCAGGGGGGGTGAACGGAGAGTCGGGACAGCGCACGGAAAGTCAGGGCAGTGCACGGAAGTCAGGGGGGGTGAACGGAGAGTCGGGACAGCGCACGGAAAGTCAGGGCGGGCGAAAGGAGAGTCGGGCAACATGCGCGTTATATGCCTGAGCGCGGTATAGAAAAGTTTTTGTACATATCATCGTGATTTCTGCGCGCTATACCCCTGTGCGCGTTTTACAATGGTGCGCGTTATATCCGCGAAAATACGGTACTCCCTTGATAATGCATAACACATTTGCAGGGGTATCTCAAAACAAACGTTGCCCCCAACTGCGTAACCTGGGACCTCAAAATAAGAAACTGTTTTCTTCTCCTCTGAGTTGAACATGACACGTCTGGATACATTCCTACTACTTTTGACATAAATGGAACATCTTTATATTTGAAAAAAAAGCTTAAGCACCCATTCCCTGTCTGAATCAATGGCAAATTGTACAAGCAGTAGCAGTAACCGATATCTCACTATATGATCTCTCCAGGAAATTCATTAAATCCAAACTATCAGCAGATAAATTCAGCTGGTTTGGATTTTGAGCCTTATCTCTATTGGGTAGATAATAAATTTTTGAGAGAGGCGGATAGGAAGATTTGGATACTTTCAAAATTTCAGCTAAGTATTTCTTTAACATATCATGCGGCGACAAAAATAGTAACTTTGGAAAATTTATAATCTGAAGTTTACATCTCCTTGACACATTCTCCAGCATTTCTATTTTGAAATGAAGATTCCCACTGTCCTTAACCCAAGTTAAGGCCTGAGATTCAACAACTTTTAATCTGGTCTCATGTCCGTCCATCTTATTTTCCAAGCTTCATACTCTATTTTTTAAGTCCAAATTTTCTGAAACAACTGTCATGTAACGTGCTGTAAGAATCTGCGCTTGAGTCCCCAGGGAGAGTTGTAAATTAGATATTGCTTCCCATAAAGTTTCCATATTGAAGACCCTGGGTCTTTGCATGGGTGTAAAATCTATTTCAAGACCCACTGGTTGAATCAAAGTACCTGTAACCTCAGCAGGAGTCACTTTCAACTTGAGGAAATCTTCTGGTATATGCTGCTTCTCATTCTCCGAGTGCTCAGGTCTCAAAGTCTTCACTGACCCCCCTCCAGAGTTGACTTCCGAGCTCTTTTGGGAAGGCAAGAGAACGCTATCGGCCGTTTCTTCCTCCAGCTTCTCCTCTAATGCCCCAGGGTGATTCGGAGGACTCCGCTCCTCTGGAGATAGGGTGGTACCCTCAATGGAGAGGATCGACGCTTCAGCCTGCACGCCTCCCACAGCTGAGGTATTCTCCGGACCCTGCGTTCAAGCACCGCGCTCGATAAAGAGATCCATCGGGCCAACTGGTGCAGATTCCTCCAGGATTACCCGGGATTTGGATTTTCTTTTTACCATTAGAAAACAGATGGTAAGGCAACAGTTTCCACCAGCAGCCCCTTGGTGTTTCAACACAAGCCGCCAACTGCCATCTTAGTTGAGCTCCGCCTCTACTCCTCCCACAGTGCTATTTCTTGTTTTGGTTTTCTACTCTGTTCTGTGCAACTTGTTGGGGGGTTCTTTATGTTTCAGAGTAGCATTCCAAAAAGTTGCATGCATTGCTATAGAATAAAGAATCTGTGTGCCCAGCTTGGGCTCCAGGATTTATAGCAGGTTTCAACAGGCCTAAGGCTTGCATCCAGAGAATCAGGACTAAGCGCTGTTCTATAAAGGATGCGTGACGTCTTATATAGAACAGTACGTAGCACTGATCTTTTCTGGCATTCATTTTTGATCAGTGATTTAACAATGAGACACATGCTAACCCCGCTAGCACGGCTTGATAAAAGGAGCCCGTAGTTTCAGATTGTAATTATGGCTAAGATTTTTTTTATTATTACTTCATTATAATTCATATGTGGTACAAGTATTTCACATACTTATATAGATTTAGTACAGCAATATTATTTACCGTTAAAGTTGCAGAAAGATATATTTAGTTTATAATTTTATTAGACAATCACATCTTAAAGCTTATGGACTTCAAATTGTATTCAATATTCAATAATAATAATATAATAATAATAACAGTTTATATACTGCAGGACCGTAAAGTTCTATGCGGTTTACAATAGTTAAAAAAATGCTACAAATTAAGTAAAACTTACAAAGATTAAGAATTAGTAACTGAGAGCCCTAAAGATCATGTAATGATATAATTATGAATTTTTATAAAAATATTTATTCAATTTGGGTTTTTCATTATTAATAAGATGTTTTAAGGGATATATATCCATATATTAATTAGATAGATATGTTGGGATTTTAACATTTTATATCACTTATCAAGTTTTTGATTCTTTTTAGAAATCGGTGCATGTACGTAAGGAGGCATAGCCCCTGACGAAACCAAGGGCTCCTTTTACAAAGGTGCGCTACCGTTTTTAGCACGCGCCACAATGCCACGTGCACTAGACGCTAACACCTCTATAGAGCTGGCATTAGTATTTTCCATGTAGCGCGGGGTTAGCGTGAGTGGCAATGTAGCACGCGCTAAAAACGCTAGCGCACCTTCGTAAAAGGAGCCCCCAAGCGTGAAACGGTTGGGCAGCCGTCGGGCATGAAAGATAAGTGCCTTCCTCTCATATCATCTTAAGCACTTTATATTTATACTAGCTGATGCCCCGGCGTTGCACGGGTATTTAATTATAGCAATAATACTGTAAATGGATTCAAATAAAGATACTTTATAGTGGTGAATGAATGCAAGTCTCACTGGAATTAGCAATCTCTTAAACTGAAAAGGAAGATCTGTTGGAATAAGTGGCATCCAAAAGTTTCAGTATTGATTTAAACAACTCAATATGTGGAAACTCAGGTTGAAAAGAAACTCCATGCAGTTTTTTTTCCCGGTTCAGAATGGAACCTGTGTGCCTAGTTCAGCATATGTGAGTACTCATGTAATGTAATAACATTATGAACTGGGGTGCATGAAGGAAACAGTTACAAACACAGTTAGAACATACAAACTCTATATGTATGGTGTCCGTGGTAGAATAGAAAAGATGTCCCTAGTGGTTATAGTGTCATATAAAGTGTTTTATAGTTGGAATTACTGTGAGAATGGCAGCTTTTTACATCCTTTCCATTGACATGAATGGGTGAAATAAGATTTTCTGTTTGTAGCTCCACCCACGTGTGCAGGTGGGCCGCGAGACCCCCAGAACATATCACCCCAGGTAGTGAGGGATCTGCATACCAAGTTTCGTTCAAAGCGGTCAAGACGTTTTTGAATTAGTGTGAGAATGGCAGCTTTTTACATTTTTTCCATTGACATGAATGGGTGAAATCAGATGTTCTGGTTGTAGCTCCGCCCACGTGTGCAGGTGGGCCGCGAGACCCCCAGAACATATCACCCCAGGTAGTGAGGGATCTGCATACCAAGTTTTATTGAAATCGGTCAAGCAGTTTGTTAAATACTGTGAGAATGGCAGCTTTTTACATTTTTTCCATTGACATGAATGGGTGAAATCTGATTTTCTGTTTGTAGCTCCACCCACGTGTGCAGGTGGGCCGCGAGACCCCCAGAACTTATCACACCAGGTAGTGAGGGATCAGCATACCAAGTTTCGTTCAAATCGGTCAAGCCGTTTTTGAATTACTGTGAGAATGGCAGCTTTTTACATTTTTTCCATTGACATGAATGGGTGAAATCTGATTTTCTGTTTGTAGCTCCGCCCACGTGTGCAGGTGGGCCGCGAGACCCCCAGAACATATCATCCCGGGTAGTGAGGGATCTGCATACCAAGTTTCGTTCAAATCGGTCAAGCCGTTTTTGAATTACTGTGAGAATGGCAGCTTTTTACATTTTTTCCATTGACATGAATGGGTGAAATCTGATTTTCTGTTTGTAGCTCCGCCCACGTGTGCAGGTGGGCCGCGAGACCCCCAGAACATATCATCCCGGGTAGTGAGGGATCTGCATACCAAGTTTCGTTCAAATCGGTCAAGCCGTTTTTGCGTGATCGCGGCACATACACACATACATACACACATACATACCTCCGATTTTATATATATAGATTTCTATAGAGCCTGTGAAAAATGAGAAATTAATTGAAAATTATTGGGCACACGTCACTTTACCAAGACCGATGAGGGCACGAAAAATCAATAAAGTAGTGCCTTGGGTGTTTGAGGTCTGGTAATTAAATTCTCTATTATAAAGAACAGAAGATGCCAAACTTTAGACTTGTGGTAGACATTTGTACACTGGTCAGTCGCGGTCGCCACCGCCTCCCGAGTGCATAAGACCACAGTGCAGCCGCACCCCCAACGCTCAAACCTCAGTACGTGGTGCGCCCCCCTATGCCAATACCACACATGCGCACTGTTGGGTCCACATGTTTTCAGTGGTTCAGGGCCTAGACATTTTTATGTGAATTATCAATTTGTTTTCATAAAGCCTTCATCTTGGACATCAGCTCTCCACAATTCTTTGGTGTTATTGGTCGTGTTCCCTTTGTGGAGGGATCAGGGTCAATTTTCTTGTTGCTTTGTTATATCAAGAATGGATTTCTCAAATTATATCAGTATTTCACTTCGAATTCAGTTGTATCAGATTTAGGGCTCCTTTTACTAAGCTGCGTGAGGACTTTAAAGCGCGGAATAGCGCACACTACGTTGCCACGTGGGCTAGACCTTAATGCCAACATTGAGCATTGAGCTGGCGTTAGTTCTAGCTGCATAACATGCGGTAATTTTCTGCGTGTGCTAAAAACGTTAGCGCACCTTAGTAAAAGGAGCCCTTAATCTAATCCAAGGTGGGGGGGGGGATAAAAAAACAATAAAAAGTATAAAAATAGAAGAAAGGTTTTTTTTTTTTTTTTTTTTTGCCAATGACTGGATATATGAGCTAAAAGCAGCAATCTTGCTGAACCAAGTGCAATTGAGCAACTGTGCAAGTGGCTTTTAACTCTGAGGCTTTTCCCCCCCTTGGATTAGATTAAATCTGATAAACTGAATTTGAAGTGAAATCCTGATATAATTTGAAATACATTCTTGATATATAACATACTGAA
Source organism: Geotrypetes seraphini (assembly GCF_902459505.1). Lineage (NCBI taxonomy): Eukaryota > Metazoa > Chordata > Amphibia > Gymnophiona > Dermophiidae > Geotrypetes > Geotrypetes seraphini. The sequence goes on from NC_047085.1 coordinate 46,952,995, forward strand.
TTACTAGGTAGTCAATAAGGAATAGTACTGCTCACTAGTGGAGTTATATTTTGTGATAATAATAATAATTTATTCTTATACTAGTGTTTAAGCCCGTTAGATTAACGGGTGCTAGAATAGATGTGCAGACTTAACAGTTAAACAAATTTACTGAAAACTTACCGTGTTGTCTGTCTCCTTGGCCGCTGTATGTCTGTCTGTCTTTCTTTATTTTGATCTTTCTCCTTGGCTGCTGTCTGTCTGTCTTTTTTTCTGTGTGTCTCCTTGGCCACTGTATGTCTGTCTTTTTTTGCTGTCTGTCTCCTTGGCCACTGTATGTCTGTCTGTCTCCTTGGTCGCTGTATGTATTGTTTTATCTGTCTTTTTTTGCTGTCTCTCTCCTTGCCACTGTATGTCTGTCTGTCTTATATTGCTGACTGTCTCCTTGGCCACTGTTTGTCTGTCTGTCTTTTTTTGCTGTCTGTCTCCTTGGCCACTGTATGTCTGTCTGTCTTTTTTTGTTGACTGTCTCCTTGGCCACTGTATGTCTGTCTGCCTGTTTTTGTTGACTGTCTCCTTGGCTGCTGTCTGTCTGTCTTTTTTTGCTGTCTGTCTCCTTGGCCATTGTATGTCTGTCTGTCTTTTATTGCTGTCTCCTTGGCCACTGTCTGTCTTTTTTTGCTGTCTGTCTCGTTAGCCACTGTATGTCTGTCTGTCTTTTTTTGCTGACTGTCTCCTTGGCCGCTGTATGTCTGTCTTTTTTTCTGTGTGTCTCTCTCTCCTTGTCTGCTGTCTGTTTTTTTTTTTTTCTTTCAATCTCTCTCCCTGGCTCCCTGTCCTTCTGTGAGTGTCTTTCACTGCCACCTTTTCTGTCAGTCTGTCAATGTCACGTCTGTTTGGCTCCCTGTCCTTCTGTGTCTTTCACTGCCACTTTTTTTGTCAGTCCCGTCTGTTTGGCCCCTGTCCGTGTGTGTGGAGATGTCAGGGGGATGTCGATGGAGGTCTGTGATGTCGGGGGAATATTGAGGATGTAAATTATCTAATTAACAGTTTAAAAAAGAATGCAGTTAAAAAAACTAACCTAACTGGCAAAGTTGATGCATGTAATACATCAGATAGAACTAAAAAGACTTGGGGGTCCTTTTATCAAGCCGTGCTAGCGGGGTTAGTGCGTCGGACATTTAATCACGCGCTAACCCCTGCGGCAAGCCAAAAAACTAACGCCTCGTCAATGGAGGCATTAGCAACTAGCGCGGCAGGCGGTTTAACGTGCGGTATTCTGATAAAAGGACCCCTTGTTAAAAAAATAGCAGTGCGTTAAGATACCAACCTATCAAAAAGTTGTGTCTTTCACAATTTTCTAAAATCAAAACAGGAAGAGACCTCTTGAACGATTTTTCCAAGCCATGAATTCAGTTTAGCGGCTTGACATGAGAGCAGACATATCAAAGCAAATTCTGCCGAAATATCCAGATAAAATTATCCAGTTAACCTAGCCACTCAGTGGACCTCTTCATATATGAGAGCCTTGTACAGTTTAAAGAACCTAGTAAAGACTTTATTTTCCATGGCAGAATTTACAGAATGTATTACTTGTTATCTTTAGAATTTTCCAAAATGAATACCTATTAAAGACAAATTAGATTTAGAAAATGAACTGCTTGGTTACATTCCAGGAGGACTTGGTCATGGAAGGGATACAAGATAACAGGAAGAGCATGTTCCAAAGTGACAAATTTTCACATATCGAGTGAATCACAAAATCAAAGCATGAGGGGGTGGAGGAAGTGACCTAAGGCTGTGAAAGTTTGTTTAGGTGCTTAAAACACGACTTTTATGACTAGATGTCTTGGTGAATGTTTGTTGCTGTAACACATTTTTAAAAAAATGTTATCTTCTCTTCTACATGCAGCTATTTGTAGGACTATGGAATGCACTCTGTTTCCCTCAATGATATATGCCTTTAACCAGAAACATGAAAATAACATTTCCTGTCTCACTGTTTCAACTTGCTGCCTTTACATAATGTATTACCTGGTGTTAAGTTTAAGAACCGAAGCCCCAAGTGGAAGCTGCCGATGTGGTGTTAGAAGATGCGTTTGTTTTGGAAGTCTAGGGGTATTTCATTTGGCATTATGAAAACAAAAAAAAGGTGGTTATGTGCTTTTATATATAATTCCGCTCCGCCCCCCTCCCTCTCCAGCTTTCCTTTTGGTCACAGACATAGGAGCCAACATTTCAAAACGACTGGAGGGGCTAAACCCAAAGAAAAGTACCCCTCAGTGAACAGAGTCAAGGACTTTGCTCAATATTGAGGGTGTTCAGTCACTCATGGCACCCACAGAGCTGGCTCCTATGGTCACAAACACATTTCTTCTTCTTGTTTACTATTTTAATCTATGAGTATACAGGATGGACCCGTGATGTCTTACTGAGAAGGTTTTTGATTAATGAAAGATGGTGATGATTCCACTTAGTAGGGCAGTGAGCCCAGATGTGTTCCAGTAATTCTGGGAATGAAATGTTTGCACAAGGTGTTGTATTTGGGCAGGAACAGTAAAAGAGAGAGTTTATTACAGAAATGACAAAATCACAACAGTCACAGGCAGATGTGCTGATTTCTATAACCAACCACCTCCCCAGGGATTCTCAACCCAGACCTTGGGATACACTCAGGCAGGTTTTCAGGATACTCACAGTGAATGCATATGAGGTAAATTTGCATGCAGTAACTCCATTGTGTACAAATTTATCTCACACATATTCAGTGGTGTAGCAAGGGAGGTTGGTGCTTGGGGTGGTGTCACCCAGTATCGTCATACCAAACGACCTCCCCCTCTCGCATACCTCTCGAAATATTCGCCGGCACGTATCTTCCACCTGCTTTTTTAGCCAGCCTCGGCTCCCTTCTGATGTCATATCCTGATGTCATATCCCGCACTGCTCCTTGTGACCCTGGGCAAGTCACTTAATCCTCCATATCCCCAGGTACGTTAGATAGATTGTGAGCCCACCGGGACAGAGAAGGAAAATGCTTGAGTACCTGATTGTAAAAACCGCTTAGATAACCTTGATAGGCGGTATATAAAATCCTAATAAACTTGAAACTTGAACTGATGTCAGAAGGGAGCCAAGGCCAGTGCGGGCAGCAAGTGGAAGATGATGCTCTTTCCGGCAAACATTTCAAGAGGTATGCAGGGGTTGTGGAGAGGAGGAGAGATGCCAGCGCCCCTGTGAAGATGAAGCCTGGGGTGGTCCACTCCCCTGACCCTCTTACTACGCCACTGCATATTCAATGTAGACATTCAGAAAACCTTACCAATTGAGTGTGTTCCAAAGAATGGGTTGAGAAGTGCTGCTTCCACTTCACAGTGCTAAAAGTCTTGGTTAGGGCCAGATGTTTCGATTATCCCTATGTCAATGGAAGTCATGAGTACTAGCTTTTCAAAATGATTGAGCGTGCTAAAACATAGCATAAATGACCTCCACTTGAATATAATGGAGGAGCTTGCTCAATGCCCATAGAGCTGGTTCCTATGATAGAGGGTACATAAATTTAAGAGGGAATATCCCAGAATTCCATCAAGTCACTTAAATAATGGGCATTCCCACTCAACCTGGAAGTAGAGAATGACGCAGATCCAAATTTTTCCCCATCCCTGCGGAAACTCATTTTCCTGTCCTGCCCCGGCAACTTCGTTTCCTGTCCCATTTCTGAAAGCTCTGTTCTCATCTGCACAAGCCTTAAACACTTTAAAATCATAAGTGTTCGAGGCTTGGGCAGTTAAGGCAGAGCTTACAGGAATGGGGCAGGGACAGGCATAGTGACAAAACTCGCAGGGACGGGATGGGGAAATTGAGTTCCTGCGGGAACAGAGACACATTTGTCCCTGTGTTATTCTCTAGTATGGAGGAGGAACTAGGACAGAACAACAATAAATGGTTATACATCTTCATGTACAAAGGGATGCTGAAATGTTCTCAGCCCAATGCTGAAACCAATGCGTGCCGCAAGTTGGTGGCTGCTCGCGCCGAAGATAAAAACATACAAGGAAGGGGCACGCTTTAACGTCAAGAGGGGGTAGGGAAGAGGGCAGGGGGAGGGGGCTCCGCTCACCCTCGCTACGCCACTGCTCAGACCTGACAGCAGAACCTTCTGTTATTCAGAAAGACGTGGTGGAAACCATTGCTTGCCCTGGATCGGTAGCTTGTAATGTTGCTACTCCTTCGGTTTTGACCAGGTACTAGGGACCTGGATTGGCCACAGTGAGAATGGGCTACTGGGCTTGATGAATCATTGGTCTGACCCAGTATGGCGGTTCTTATGCTCTTATGTGTGCCAAGTATAGGGCAATAAAGCCTTTGTAACATCACTGATGAGGTTGGCTCTGAGGCACTGTGGAATGAGGCATTATGACATCACAATCTCAGCTCTGGAATGTTTCTTTCATTGGGGTTCCAGAATCTTGCTGTTCTTTGAGATGCTGGAATGTTGCTACTCCTTGGGTTTTGGCCAGGTACTAGGGACCTGGATTGGCCACCATAAGAACGGGCTACTGGGCTAGATGGACCATTGGTCTGACCCAGTATAGCTGTTCTTATACTCTTACATGTGCCAAGTATAGAACAATCAGGCCATTGTAACATCACTGATGAGGCTGGCTCTGAGGCACTGTGGAATGAGGCATTATGACATCACAATCTCAGCTCTGGAATGTTGCTCTCATTGGGGTTCCAGAATCTTGCTGTTCTTTGAGATGCTGGAATGTTGCTACTCCTTGGGTTTTGGCCAGGTACTAGTGACCTGGATTGGCTACCGGGCTCGATGGACCATTGGTCTGGCCCTGACTGCATGTTTGTTGGTTTTTTATGTACACCAGGCATTTGTAAAAATGTGGTTGTTTTAATTGCAAAATGGCAAAGTTATGCATGCAAAAAGGGGCATGTTTTGTGAATGGGCCGAGGGTAGTTTATAAATATATCTGAAAACCGGTGTCATGTCTAATTCAGTTCCTTCCCATAAGGGGACATGGAAAGTATCTGGAGTATCTCCCATCTCAACAGGATGGATAAAACAAGCTTGAAAACGATTGTATAATTTTAAGAGCACCCTCCCTACAGAAGCAGCGTTCTTGAGGAGCTGGAATTCCAAGTTCTTGCACTCTTGTTTTAGGAAAAATTCTGTCGCCACAATTTAGTCTCTGTTCCTGTTCTTGCTTAGTAATGAGGAGCTGGAAAAGCAGGCAATGACTCAGTAGCAAACATGTGAGAAAAAGCAATTGATCATGGGCAAATATCTGGTAAAAAACATGAGAGCTAGCCATAAAAAAGGTTCTGTTTTTTTTACAAATTTGGTACAATGCAGCATTTTAAGTGTATTGCATAACTAGTTCCCTGAATCCATGTTGTCACCGTCTGTGGCAAATTACAGTTAATCGTAATTTTAAATTTATTTTTGTCTGCATGTGCACCAGTGCTGAGTCCATCAATGATTCAGATTTGAGTCAGACGTCTTTTGAATAAACTACAAACCTGTGGAAAATCAGGCCTAACCCATGCCCAGTAAACCTACCCCAGACACTCCAGTTGCCAATCCAACATAATCAAGACTATGCTGAAATAAAACTAGGTCTGTGGCTTTGCCCTCATTTTTTTGCAGGCAGGTACTCTAAGGGCTCCTTCTACGAAGCCGCGTTAGTGGTTTAACGCACGTATTAGCGTGCACTAAACTGTCGGCCACGCTAGCCGCTACCGCCTCCTCTTGAGCAGGCGGTAGTTTTTCGGCTAGCGCATGATTAAAAGTCATGCGCGTTATAGCAGAAACCTCGGCTTCATAAAAGGAGCCCTAAATTTCTGGTACCACTTTAAGGTTCAGCTACTTTTGGACAAGGAAATACTCTTTCGCTGTTGACTAGCAGGGAAATTACATTACATTAGTGATTTCTATTCCGCAATTACCTTGCGGTTCAAGGCGGATTACATAAGAATTGTCGTGAAATTAGGTAATGCATGATGGGTAATTTGAACATTTTAGATTTGATAAGGAGTGGATGGTATAGTAGGCGGAGCTTGGAAAGGATCTGGTCGTGTTAAATAGGTTTTATGTATTTTTTGATGGCGACATCCTCTAGACCACAGGTGTCAAAGTCCCTCCTTGAGGGCCACAATTAAGTCGGGTTTTCAGGATTTCCCCAATGAATATGGTGAGGACCTACAAAGGGACCTTGACAAGCTGGAAGACTGGGCAAACAAATGGCAAATGCGCTTTAACGTGGACAAATGCAAGGTCATGCATATAGGGAAAAAGAACCCGTTGTTCAACAAATTGGGGGGGGTATTGTTGGGAGACAGCAGACTTGAGATAGACTTGGGTGTGCTGGTGGATGCATCACTGAAGCCATCTGCACAGTGCGCAGCAGCCTCGAAAAAAGCCAACAGGATGCTGGGCATCATAAAGAAGGGCATAACAACCAGAACACGGGAAGTCATCATGCCATTGTATCGAGCAATGGTGCGTCCACATCTGGGATACTGCGTTCAGTATTGGTCGCCGCACCTCAAGAAGGACATGGCGGTACTTGAGAGAGTACAAAGGAGAGCAACGAAAATGGTAAAAGGGCTGGAACACTGCCCATACGCCGAGAGGTTGGATAGGCTGGGGCTCTTCTCTCTGGAGAAGAGGAGGCTCAGGGGAGATATGATAGAGACCTTCAAGATCATGAGGGGCATAGAGAGGGTGGATAGGGACAGATTCTTCAGACTGAAAGGGACAGCGAATACGAGGGGGCATTCGGAGAAACTGAAGGGAGATAGTTTCAAAACAAATGCAAGGAAGTTTTTTTTCACCCAAAGGGTCGTGGACACTTGGAATGCGCTACCGGAGGAAGTGATCAGGCAGAGTACGGAACAGGGATTCAAACAGGGATTGGACGGATTCCTGAGGGATAAAGGGATCGCGGGATACTGAGGGAGGAGCTGGGATGTAACACAAGTATAAAAAGCTAACCAAGTAATGAGTATAGAAACCAAACCAGGTCGTGCATGTGCAAGACCGGAAGGTTAGGACTTCGATAGGAAGACAGGACTTAAATGAGAAACCAAGGTGGCAAGGGAGCCTCTTCTGGTGATACAGACAGGTCGTGACCAGTCTGGGCCGCCGCGGGAGCGGACTGCCGGGAGGATGGACCTATGGTCTGACCCGGCGGAGGCACTGCTTATGTTCTTATGTTCTTATGTTCTTAATATGCATGAGATCTATTTGCATGCGCTGCTTTCATTGTATTCTAATAGACCTCATGCATATGAATTGGGGAAATCCTGAAAACCCGACTGGATTGCGGCCCTCGAGGAGGGACTTTGACACCCCTGCTCTAGACTGATTCTCTCGCGGTGCACTCCTCTAGTTTGGGGATTTTTTTTTTTAGCCCAAAAAATAACAATATCACCACTATCTTAAAAAGACAGGTTGTCCAAGTGCCGATATCAAACCGACTTTCTGGATATATGCCAGACGCAGACTGGAACACCCTCTCCGCGACTACGAGTGGTAGCAGAAGAATATTAACCTCCATTAAGGGTACACAACTCAAACAAATGGTATTAGAGCCCACCAGGGAAAAGGCAATACTGGACCTGGTACTCACAAATGGAGACAGTGTCTCGGAAGTATCAGTGGGAGACACGCTGGCTTCCAGTGACCACAACATGGTATGGCTCAACCTCAGGAAAGGCTTCTCTAAATCAAACACAGCAACGAGGGTCCTCAACTTTAGGGGCGCAGATTTCGACCACATGAGAGACTTTGTCCATCAGGAGCTGCAAAACCATGCAGTAACTGACAATCCGGAAACTATGTGGTCAAATCTAAAATCCATCCTGAACGAAGCATCTAGCCGCTACATAAATACAGTAAGCAAACGCCGGAGAAACAAAAAACCACAATGGTTCAGCAAGGAAATTTCGAACCTCATTAAAAAGAAAAAAGAAGCATTTATCACCTACAAACATCTTGAGAAAAGAGAGGCAAAAGAAGACTATCTGGCCAGATCTAAGGCTGTCAAAAAGGCAGTCAGGGAAGCCAAACTTCGAACAGAGGAAGATCTAGCACGGAATATTAAAAAAGGGGACAAATCCTTCTTCAGGTACATTAGCGACAGGAAGAGAAACAAAGATGGGATAGTACGCCTTAGGCAATCAGACGGAAACTACGCAGAATCTGATTATACCAAGGCAGAACTGCTAAACGAATACTTCTGCTCAGTATTCACCTGTGAAGCACCGGGAGCTGGTCCGCAACTACAGATAAGACACATCCAAAATGACCTGTTTCATGATTACGAGTTTACACCCAGTAGTGTCTACCACGAACTTTCAAGACTCAAAGTAGACAAAGCCATGGGACCTGACAATCTACACCCCAGGGTACTCAGAGAGCTGAGTGAAGTTCTGGCTGAACCACTATCCGTGCTCTTCAATCTTTCCATGCGCACAGGAAAAGTACCCCTAGACTGGAAAACAGCTAACGTAATTCCACTCCACAAAAAGGGCTGCAGAACAGAGACAGAAAATTACAGACCGGTGAGTCTTACATCCATAGTGTGCAAACTCATGGAAACACTGATCAAACAGAAACTCGACGAAATTCTAGATGAAGAAAATTTACGAGATCCACACCAACACGGATTTACCAGGGGAAGGTCCTGCCAATCTAATCTGATTGACTTCTTTGACTGGGTGACCAGTCATCTGGATGCCGGGGAGTCCCTGGATGTGATATATTTGGACTTCAGCAAAGCTTTTGATAGCGTCCCACACCGCAGGCTGTTGAACAAACTAAAATCGATGGGATTAGGGGATACATTCACTACATGGGTAAAGGATTGGCTAGATGGTAGGCTTCAAAGGGTGATGGTAAACGGTACCCCCTCCAAAACGTCAGCAGTAACAAATGGAGTACCTCAGGGCTCCGTCTTAGGGCCGATTCTATTCAATTTATTCATAGGAGATTTTAAGAGATTTGACCCAAGGTCTTAGAGGAAAAGTATCACTGTTTGCCGCCGCCGCCAAACTATGCAACATAGTAGGCAAAAGCAGTGTTCCTGACTTTATGATGCAAGACCTACGGAAACTGGAACAGTGGTCATCAACTTGGCAGCTAGGCTTCAATGCTAAAAAATGTAAAGTAATGCACCTAGGCAAAAAAAATCCACACAGAACTTACTCACTAAATGGTGAAAACTTGTCCAGGACCACGGTGGAACGTGATTTAGGAGTGATCATTAGCGATGATATGAAGGCTGCCAATCAGGTGGAGAAAGCTTCGTCCAGGGCAAGACAAATGATGGGCTGCATCCATAGGGGTTTTGTCAGCAGAAAACCTGAAGTCATAATGCCACTGTACAGATCCATGGTGAGACCCCATCTCGAGTATTGTGTTCAATTCTGGAGACCACACTACCGGAAAGATGTGTTGAGAGTTGAGTCAGTTCAGCGTATGGCTACCAGGATGGTCTTGGGGCTCAGGGATCTCACGTATGAAGAAAGGCTAAAAAAATTGCAGATGTACTCACTGGAGGAGCGAAGAGAGAGGGGGGACATGATTGAGACCTTTAAGTATATCACGGGGCGTATAGAGGTGAAAGATGATATCTTCAGTCTTACAAGGCCCTCGGTAACCAGAGGACACTCGCTGAAAATCAGGGGAGGGAAATTTCAAGGTGATGCTAGGAAGTACTTCTTCACCGAAAGGGTGGTCGATCATTGGAACGAGCTGCCTCAGCAGGTGATTGAGGCCAGCAGCGTGTCAGATTTTAAGAGAAAATGGGATATTCACGTGGGATCTATAGGGGAGTAAAAGTCAGGGAGTGGGTCATTGGTATGGGCAGACTCGATGGGCTGTGGCCCTTTTCTGCTGTCAATTTCTATGTTTCTATGTTTCTATCACGGAACTTTTTATGCCTCTGAATGCGACTGTGCGCCTAGAGCTGAAAGGGGCGTATCTGGAAGAGTAGTTAGGGCAGTAAGTGGGCGGAATGGGGGCAGACTCCCATCTACCTAGAAAAATTCAACATCCTAAGCGACTATCAATCTGGCTTTCGCACGGAACACAGCACCGAAACCATCTTAGCCACCCTTCTTGACCATCTCCACAAACTCTTTAGTCAGGGCTCTAGTGCACTGATTATACAACTAGACCTAAGTAGTGCTTTCGACCTGGTCGACCACACCATTCTCCTTGAATGTCTGTCACACATTGGTATCTCTGATCAGGTCCTCAATTGGTTTCAGGGGTTCCTAAAAAACAGATCCTACAAAGTACACCAGAACAACGCTTTCTCATACAGCTGGGAAAACTCCTGCGGTGTACCGCAGGGCTCCCCTCTATCCCCCACCCTGTTCAATATCTACCTAGCCTCCCTAGGGAACCTTCTACACACCCTCAAGATCAAATTTTTCATCTATGCTGATGATATCACATTAGCTATCCCCTTCACCAGCCTCACACCTGAAACACTCGATTACATTACAAACATACTCAACCAGATTGAGCTCTGGATGCTAGCATTCAGGCTGAAACTAAATTCCGACAAAACAAAATTTTTTCTGGCCTCCCCCAACGACAAAATCAAGGACACCACAATCCTACTGAAAGGAAGGCCTTTCCCCCTTGAAAACACAGTAAAATTCCTGGATGTTACGCTGGACAGACATTTATCCTTAGAAACTCACACCGACCTCAGCGTCAGGAAATGCTTCGCGGTACTCTGGAAACTCCGCACTATCAAAAAATACTTCAATGACTCCGCGTTCCGCCTTCTAGTGCAATCTTCCATTCTCAGCATTCTAGACTACTGTAATATTATTTACCTGAACTCCACAAAGAAAACTACCAGAAGACTAAAAATGATCCAAAACACCGCCGTTCGCCTCATCTACGGCCTAAAGAAATGGGAACATATCACCCCTTTCTACCACCAACTTCACTGGCTACCTTTCGAGTCCAGAGTGCTCTTCAAATTCGCATGCTTCTGCTACAAATCGGTAAACGGTCTCTCGCCAAGATACATCAATTCCCTCTTTAACCTTTACTGAACCAACAGGAAATCCCGCAGAATTCAACTGTTCGCCTACCCCTCGCTAAAGCTCTGTCATCTTAAAAGATTCCTAGACAAAACCTTCGCCTTCCAAGCAGCCAAGATGAACCCATGGATCGCCCAAATGATTCTTGAGGCTCCCACTTACCTCGACTTCAGAAAAACACTCAAAACTTACCTATTCAACAAACAAGCCCCGTAACGCCCCCTCCCCGGAATCACCCGGCCACACGTTCGACCCTTTTCCCCCCTTTATTGATCGCTGACTTCTGCCTCCTTCCTCATCAGCCAAGCTCGGCTAAAGTTGTAAATCCAATAAATTGCGATAAATCAGCCCGTTCGGCCCTGCCCCCCCCCCCCCCTATTGACCGCTTTCCTCCTTCTCTCCTTCCCTCTTCCGCTTTTTCAGCCATGTTCGGCGGAAGGTGTTGTAAATCCAATACACTGTTTGTAAATCGGCATGTCAATGCGGATCCTAATGTAATTGTTGTGAACCGCCTAGAACTCGATGGGCATGGCGGTATATAAGAATAAAATTATTATTATTATTATCTTTTCTAGTAACCTCCCTAAAGGAGCCAAATAGATATTAAATAATGTTGCTGACAATGCTGATGCTTGACGCATCCCTCCCCCCCCTTTTAACCAAAATATCTGCTATAATTTCACCCTCTACTACATATACACACCTTTCTTCCGGTTAGAAAAGATCTAAACCACTCCAACACAGACCCAGCCACACCTAGACACTTAAGTCTTAGTAACAACAAAACAAAAACAACGAGTCATAAGCTGAAGAAATATCCAGTGAAACCATACAAAAACATTTCCCCTGATCCGTCCCCAACTGTCGTTCATCCATAGTAGTCAACACTAGGGGCTTCTCTGAACCCAAATTGATTTTTAGCCAATCATTTTCCTCTACAAAACTCGCCAACTTTGGCAGGGCCACTCTCTCAATTACTCTCGCCATAATTGACAAAACAGATAATGGGTCTAAAATTATACATCTGATCACTGTCTAGTTCTTCTTTTTTAAGTACTGATTTAATAGGAGCTGTTTTATTAGCCGCCTCAGTAAGTGGGTTCATAGACAAAATCGCGCGAGACAACGGCGCGCAGACAACGGCGCGCAAGGTTGACGGCACACCGAAGAAAAGCACTATTTTAAGGGTTCCGATTGGGGGGTGTTGGTGGGGAACCACCCTACTTTACTTAACAGACATCGCGCTGCGTTGTGGGGGGTTTGGGGGGTTGTAACCCCCTTCATTATACTTGAAACCAAACTTTTTGCCTGTTTTTTAGGGAAAAAGTTCAGTTTTAAGTATAATGTGGGGGGTTACAACCCCCCAAATCCCCCACAATGGCAGCGCGATGTCTGTTAAGTAAAGTGGGGGGGGTTTCCCCCCCACACCCCCTGGGGGGGTTCCCCCCACACACCCCCATCGGAGCCCTTTAAAATAGTGCTTTTCTTCGGTGCGCCGTCAACCTTGCGCTCAGTTGTCTGCGCTCAGTTGTCGGCGCGCTGTTGTCTCGCGCGATTTAGCCCCGTCACCCAGTAAGTGTAGTGGCAATTTTTTTCAGCGATCTGACTTAGATCCCCTGAAGAACAAGGATCAATACTAGCCTTTGTCATTGTACAGAATCTGAACTACATGTTCTGTTTCCTATATTGTAACCTCTTCAAATTTTTCCCATTTCGTTTCTATTATAAGATCTTCACTTATACGGCATCCCTGTAGATTTTCATCAAGGGTGCATGACTCTTCTCTAAATATTTGACTAATCTGATGGCTACAGAATCATCATTTCTAGATTTATTTACAATCCTTGCAACCGCAGGCACAATTTCAGAGGCCGGCTGCCTTAATATCCCAGGAGAGCATGAGTCTCCCAATGCCCGGGTAGGTGTAATATTTCTGTTTTCACCCCAGATTCACCTACCTCCTCAAATGAAGTCGATCATTCCATCTTAGGGATGAACTCCCTTCACCTTGATCTAACAAGTGAGGGGGTCACATCACCAACCATGGTCAATTTAGTCTCCACATACTCAGCAAATCTATCAGCAACAGGACCACCATTTACATTAACCTTTCCATGTTGTGAGGAAAAGTGTTTTGTTTTTTTTTTGTTTTTTTAACTGAGACACATTAGATCAGGGATCTCAAAGTCCCTCCTCGAGGGCCGCAATCCAGTCAAGGTTTTCAGGATTTCCCCAATGACTATGCATTGAAAGCAGTGCATGCACATAGATCTCATGCATATTCATTGGGGAAATCCTGAAAACCCGACTGGATTGCAGCCCTCAAGGAGGGACTTTGAGACCCATGCATTAGATGGAAAAGATCGTACCTCTTAGAGGAACATCTGAGGATTTTGATTAAAGCAATAATTTACCTCTTAGAGGAACATCTGAGGATTTTGATTAAAGCAATAATTTTGACTCAGACTGACTATATTGTAGCATCATATATTTGGGACAGCTGTCAAAGAAGAAGTCAGGACTCTAATTGTTATACAGCAGCTAAATTTTTAATGAATGTGTGAATGAACAAATGACCCCTTACTTAACTTCGTTACTTTGGTTGCCAGAAAGCGCTAGAATCATATATGAGCATTAGTTACAAAGTTTGTTGTGAGTATAATTTTTGCTTTTGTTAACTTCTGTATATTGACCTGTATGTTTTCAATTGCTGTACTCTGTTGAGATTGGTCAGTATAACATTGTAGAAAATGACACGGGGAAAAAATTTATCACTGTTCCTGCCCCGTCCCTGCCCTGTCCCCGCGAGACCAGACCCCATCCCCACAAGCTCAGTCCCCATTCCTGCCTGGTCCCCGCAAGCTTGGACCCCGTCCCCGCCCTGCAAACTGTCAGATCCCATCCGCACAAACCTCGAATAGTTATGATTTTATACTGAACTTATCTTATTGAAGTACAAAAAGAGACAATATTCTGTACAATTGTCATTTTATAAGCACAAATAATACAGAGCAAGGACCAACAAAACCCATGTCTCCCCTCCCTTTCACAAATATCCCTTCCACTATTGTGAAAACTGACCAAACCAAATTACTACAGAATGCTACATAGAGAAATCAAGCTAACAGAATACTTCAGTCACACATGGCAGGAATAGTGTTAGGGGAGAGCAATTAGGGCCACTGCCCCCTGGTCAGAAAGAGAGAGCCCTATGCCAGCTGGAAGCTAAAGAAGCACAGCCTGGGCTTTGCTGTCCCCAGTTATGTCTAATACCAGCTCTAGCAGGATACATATTTCAAACTTGAAATGTTCTAATCACAAAATATAAAATAAATTGATTTTTTCTACCTTTTGTTATCTGATAATTTTATTCTTCAAATCACATTAGTTTCAGGCTTTGGTTTTGGATTTCTTCTGTCTTCATCGTAGCATGGCTGGCTTCTGAAGGTAAAACAGGCACAAGAGGAGCTGGGGAGGAGATGCTGAGTCTGACACGGGTGCAATTTTTTTACCACAGGAGCAAGACTTTTTACCGCTCCCACGGGGCGGTGAAAGGTCTTGTCCCCGTTCCTGCGGTAAGCCAGTTTCAAATGTCTCCATTCCTGCAGATTTACTGCGGTGACCACAGTTTACCGCGGTAAACTGTGGTCACTATTGAACAAAAAAAAAAAAAAATTATACTTTGTATGGTACTGCCTCAGTTTATAAGCACCAAATGATTCAATTTTCTGCTAATAAGAGCACACTGCTTGTTGGCGTGGGACTGATGTGTTGACCTACCATGTTGCTTCTAAATGCCATTATAAAAGAACCATGGACAAGCTGTTTTCATTCCAGGCAGCAGTAAAATGAAACTTTCTGCCAAATGAGATTAACAGGACAGATGACGACCGGTATATGGAATGACAACATTTGTTGCAAACCTTATTCTGTAAGCGCCTGACTGATGATGAGAACTTATTTGAGTCAATATCCAACTGCCACAGTCAGCTGTGGCAATCAAAAAATATTTGGATGTTCAGCAGCACCGTCTGGATAAAGGCCAGGCTTGAATATCCAGATAAGGTGGCCAGAACTGGATTGTATCTGAATAGTGGCAGTATTCAATCTGCTAACTGGATAGTTTATCTGCATCCGGTGTCCCTATTTCAAGATGACAGTGCCAGCATCTATAGAACTTATATGTTAATTTTATAATCCATTTTGAACTATTTCAGGGATAAAGTGGAAGAGAAATGCATAATTAAAATTACATTAAATGAAGTAAAAAAAAAAATAAAAATCTGCTGTTGGACTTATGTTTCTCATTTGCTATGGTTCAGAGACTTCACTTTCAAAAAGCACGGGGGTTACACTATAAAAACATTCAATGAAATATCTAAAACTAGCACGTTAAGAGAGATTTTTTTTTTTTTTTCAGATACCTTCTACTACCATCTCAGTGTCAGAGCGGAAAAGTCAACAGTCTGCTCGGATCCATAAGGTATATAAATAAACTCCGTCCGTGTCAACTAAAAGTAGCTTTTAGTTTTATGTGAAAGCAGGCTGTAGACAGAGTCAATATTATTTTCCATCCAGAATTCCTGCAACTTCCTTAATACTGAAACCGATCAACACCAGTTTCAACCCTGCTCTTTGCCTTGGGCTAAGATCTTTATTTATTTATTTTTTTTAACTACTTTGAGGTACAAGGGCCTGTTTTAGAAGTACTGTGATGTAATTACATTGAAAGTTCATCAAGATTCTAGGGTAAACTATGAAGGCCGAA
Source organism: Geotrypetes seraphini (assembly GCF_902459505.1). Lineage (NCBI taxonomy): Eukaryota > Metazoa > Chordata > Amphibia > Gymnophiona > Dermophiidae > Geotrypetes > Geotrypetes seraphini. The sequence goes on from NC_047085.1 coordinate 46,968,821, forward strand.
CCTGAACAATATGAAAGGGGACAGGGAGGGCAATAATTAAACCCCACAGAGAGCTTGCAGGCCTGTGGTTCATTGTGCTTGTGGGCCTGCATGTTGTTTTCCCAAAAGGAAACTCCCTGTAGAGTTTGAGAAAGTTTCAGCTGGTGTTCACACTGCTCCCAGTATCAGTCGCTTTCAGTACAGATTAAAAACTGCATGCTGTCTTCCAGTATTTCTACATTTAGCCATATTTGCAGGGACAGTTTTCAGACCTGTATTATGAATATATATTTGCCTAGAATTACCAGACGACCTTTTCGAGGACATGTCCAAGGGTCCGGATGGCTTTTCAAAACCCGGCAAACCAGGTCAAGCAAAGTTTCCCACATGGTTTGGTTTGTTCTTTAATATATTTGACGCTTTTGGATACTTGTGGTGATTAAATATTTACATTTTGATGCTATAGACCCCTGATGCAGGAGGAGTGCCGAAATATGGCCCCTGTTGGGTCTTTTAATGAAAGTATTTTTATCATCCAGTACTTGAAGGTCCTTTATGCCAGTGGTCCCCAACCTTGTCCTAGAGGACCACTAGCCAGTCGGGTTTACGGGACAGCCCTAATGAATATGCATGGGGCAGATCTGCACTCCTATCATCTTCATTACATGCAAATCTCTTTCATGAATATTCATTAGGGCTATCCTGTAAACCTAACTGGCTGGTGGTCCTCCAGGAGAGGGTTGGGAACCACTGCTTTATGCTTTTTGCTTTGTTTTTGTTATTTTTGTACTTTGACTCCCTCTTTATCTTGTTCTTCCAGAAAAAGGAGGACAGATTGAGACATCCAGGTTTTACTTCCATTGCATTCAATGGAAGTAAAACCCAGGTGACTCAATCCGTCTTCCTTTTTCTGGAGCCACTCATAATTCCAGCTGTCTACTTGCATGGGGGAGGGGGAGATAATACTATTTCTGTCCTTTTTTCATGAGAGTTTCCGCCTTTTCATAGGAAACAACCTCTACTGGGTCAACCCACTGTGAGTCTCCAATTGCAGCTACTAGGTTTCGCTAGTATTTAGGCTTCTCTCCTTATCCAGTCCAGCCTCTACTATAACAAACAACATCTGCCACAAGATCCCAATATGTATGTATATGTCAGGGGTGGGCAACCATAGCTCTCGAGCCACAACTTAGTCAGGTTTTCAAAATTTCAACAATGAATATTGTCACATGCAAGGAGTCTCAGGTACGGTTTAGTTCATTCTTGGAAGCTCTTCCCGAACATCCACACTTCCCAACAGAGTAGTCCATATGAATTCAGTGCTTCTTCATTTAACACAGTTCTTTATTATGGTTTTATTAACAGAGAACACAGATTCTACATAGGCTGACCAGTTTAACTCAACAGTACTCCTGCTTTGGCTCTCAATGTTCTCCTTGTACAGTTTCTTTAATATCATCACAGCTCGCATTCCTTTAATCAGCTTTACCCAGCAGTATCCTTCTACTAAATCTAAATCTAAAATGCTTTAAAATGCTCTAAAGTGCACCAATCTAAAATGCTCAGGTCATCTCAAAAGATTCCTAGACAAAACCTTCGCCTTCCAAGCAGCTAAGCTGAACCCATGGCTAGCCCAAATGATACTCGAGGCCCTCTCTTACCTCGGCTTCAGAAAATTACTCAAAACTTACCTATTCAGCAAACAAGACCCTTAACCTCCCCCCTCCTACAATAACACCTCACCCCTCGCCCTGCTCTTCTCTTCCTTCACGATAGCTTCTCTCTTCCCTATCTTTTACACTCTTCCTTCATCATTTGTCAAGTTCGGTTAAAATTTTGTTATAAATCTGATAAATTGTTGTAAATCTGCTTTTCAAAGCGGATCCTAATCTAATTGATGTGAACCGCCTAGAACTCGCTGGGTATGGCGGTATATAAGAATAAAATTATTATTATTATTATTATTAGAAAAGGGGTGAAAACTATATTATTTGAGCGCTTTTTGGGGGGTGAGTTGTGTGTGTGCTTTTTTTCTCTCCAATTAACAAGTAATAAGTAACTGTACACTCCATGTTCCCTGTTTTGCATTGTTATTTTGAATTTGTTTGTCTTATTTAATTTGAATTTGAATTTGTTTGTATCATTTAAGGTGATTTTGTTCCTCGCTTAAATTTGTGGATAAGCGGGTTATAAATAATTTTAAATAAATAAAATAAATACTAACTTTTGCAGCCTTCAGGCTTTTACATAAGGGCTTTATTTTTTTAAAGCCCGGCAGATAGTTCCCACTTCTTCTCCTCCTGGTTCAATGCTGCTCTGCCACAGAGCAGTACTTCAGCCCTTTTTGCTGGCCTCTGTCTTCCAGGGCTAAAGAAGGCAGAGGGGGAATAGTCCCATCCTTTACTTTCATTGGCTTTGGAACCCTCCCACTGACCATTTCCCAAAACTGAGACAAAGGACTTACATATTACTCACTGTTCCTGTAAAGGAAACCATCAATTCTACATAGCTTCTCAAAACCTCAAATCCTTATCTTCTTCAGACATTGGAGTTCTAGGCAGTAGCGTACCTAGTATATTTGACACCTAGGGCCAATCATTTTTAATGCCCCCCTTCCTTTATATGAAAAATGTATTTTTAGTAATAGTCCATGAGTCACACAACAAGGAAAAGGCAGCATCTTAAACACTGTAGTGAGCACTAGAACATCAATACACTGCTTATAAAACTAAATAAGCCAGATTAATACAGATCAATCCTGCATAGTCAGTGCTAACAGACTATGTCTTTTTCATTCACGCAGAACACAGATATACCCTTGTCCAAAATGGAATAAGTAATCACAAACTAAAATTAGAAATATGTAGACCACTGAACTGCCAAGAAGCCAGACTCTGTATACAGTGCAACAACATAGAAACAGAAATAGTGACACATGCCCCCTACAGCTGTGCAAAATATAAAGATAGTAACAGTACTTCAGTCTTTTTCATTGGCCTCTGCCTTCCAGGGATGAAGATCAGTAAAACCCTGGCCTACATTGCAGACACCTAAGTTTTCTGGTAGGTGCTGTTAGCCGCAATCCTTTAAACGAAGCCTAAGTGTGATTGAAAGCCATTTTTGTAGGTGGCTGCCGATTTAGATGCCATTTATAAAATCTGGCCCTTAGTGCATATCATCCCAGCACCTAGATGTCAATCTATAGACAATTGTTACCTAGTGGTATTAGTATGCTTTATTTATATCTTGCCCTTCTACAAACAAAACCATACTTAATATTAAAATACAAACTACAACACAATACAAAAAGTCAAAATCAATTTATATAAGCAAAGAAAAAACAAGCTTAAGATGGACAGCTCATTAAGTAGCATCTCAATGTAACTTGAAGGGCTTGAGGTAGTTTATTCCAGTCCAATAAGCCAACCATTGGAAAGGTCCCAGACCATGCTATGGCCAAACGGAACTGCTTCAGATTGGGGACTGTCAAATCTCAAGAGTTCAGAGAGTGAAGAGCCTGAGGAGGAATAAGGGAATGCACTGCAGTCTGTATATACAAAGGGACAGCATGATACAATCACAAATACATCAGAGTCAACATTTTAAACTGTATTCTTTGTGTCAGGGGAAGCTACCCCAACCTCCTCAGATATGGAATAAGTTGTTCAGAATTTTGATAAACCAAATAGCGATCGCACCATCAAATTCAAGACATCTTGTAAGCTTGTACCCAAGTCCCAGGGAGCCCTAAATAAACAATGTTACAATAGTCAAGCGAGCCCCAAATTGTGGCCTACAAGACATTCTTAAAATCATTTACTGCCAGCATAGGTTTCAACTTTACTCAGCAGTATGCCATTATTGCATAGCAATTGACATTTCCTCATCCAAGAGGCTGCAGATGTTGCCTCTACAGGTTGAAAAGGTGACGTTGAAAGCTAGAAGGATGCTAGGTTGCATAGGGAGAGGTATGGCCAGTAGGAAAAAGGAGGTGTGGTGCCCCTGTATAAGACTTTGGTGAGACCTCATTTAGAATACTGTGTACAATTCTGGAGGCTGCACCTTCAAAAATATATAAAAAGGATGGAGTCGGTCCAGAGGAAGGCTACTAAAATGATATGTGGTCTTCATCATAAGGCGTATGGAGAAAGACTTAAAGATCTCAATCTGTATACTTTAGAGAAAAGGCGGGAGAGGGGAGATATGATAGAGACGTTTAAATACCTGCGTAATGTAAATGCTCATGAGTCAAGTCTCTTTCGATTGAAAGTAAACACTGCAATGAGAGGGCATAGGATGAAGTTAAGAGGTGATAGGCTCCGGAGTAATCTAAGGAAATACTTTTTTTACAGAAAGGGTGGTAGATGCATGGAACACAGTCTCCCAGAAGAGATAGTGGAGACAGAGACTGTGTCTGAATTCAAAAGGGCCTGGGATAGGCATGTGGTATCTCTTGGAGAGAGAAGACATAATGGTTATTGCGTTTGGGCAGACTGGATGAGCCATTTGGCCTTCATCTGCCATCATGTTTATATGTTTCTATCCTGAGCTGGGGCAGTTATAGGAATAGAAGATAAGAACATAATAAGAACATAAGCATCGCCTCTGCCGAGTCAGACCACAGGTCCATCGTGCCCAGCAGTCCGCTCCTGCGGCGGCCCCCCCAGGTCAGTAACCTGCAAATGATCCTCTTTTGAAGACATTTTGACTTCTATAGTACCCCCTCTATCTATATCCCTCAATCCCCTTTTTCCTTCAGGAACCTGCCCAACCCCTTCTTGAAACCCGAAATCGTACTCTGCTCCACCACCTCCTCTGGAAGTGCATTCCAGGCATCCACCACCCTCTGAGTGAAGAAGAACTTCCTAGCGTTTGTTCTGAATCTGTCTCCCTTCAATTTTCTTGAGTGCCCTCTTGTTCTTGTTTCCCCTGCCAGTTTGTTTCTTGTTCTTGTTTCCCCTGCCAGAGGGACAGATTCTTCTGTCCCTCTCTACCCTCTCCATACCTTTTATGATCTTGTAAGTTTCTATCATGTCCCCTCTAAGTCTCCGTTTTTCCAGGGAAAAGAGCCCCAGTTTCTCCAGCCTCTTGGCATATGGAAGGTTTTCCATGCCTTTTATCATTTTCGTTGCTCTTCTTTGGACTCTCTCAAATGTCGCCATATCTTTCTTAAGGTACGGCGACCAGTATTGAACGCAGAAACCAAATCCAGGTCTCTCACATGACACTATACAGAATTCCTGCTGAGTCATTGGTCAGAAGCTTAGTCAGTTGTTTTTGATTCTTTTTGAAATGGAATTCAGCCTTTGTCTCTTTACAAAAGGAAGCAGTGATGTGAGATGGCTTTTTAACATATATTGGACCAACTATTCACAGTTTGGGTTTTTTTTAAAATCCTTAAAGAGTTATTTATTTATTTAAACCTAAGTTTCACGTGAAATACTTCTCAGGAAACTACAAAGCCATGGAACAGAGGGAGATATACTAAGATGGATAGGCAAATGGCTGGAGAACAGAAAGCAGAGAGTAGGCATAAATGGAAGTTCTCAGACTGGGAGAAAGTGACTAGCGGTGTGCCCCAGGGCTCGGTACTTGGGCCCATCTTATTTAATATTTTCATCAATGACCTAGAAGAAGGAACATCCAGTGAGATCATCAAGTTTGCAGATGACACAAAGCTATGCCGGGCAATCAGATCGCAGAAGGATAGGGAGGAACTCCAGAGTGACTTGTGTCAGTTAGAGAAATGGGCAGAGAAATGGCAGATGAAGTTTAACGTGGAAAAGTGCAAAGTAATGCATTTAGGCAGAAAGAACAAAGAACACGAGTATAGAATGTCAGGTGCAACTCTGTGTAAGAGCGAACAAGTAAAGGACCTGGGTGTACTGATAGATAGGACCTGGGTGTACTGATAGACAGGGGGAGGGGGGGAGGCTGTGGGGGTGTGAGCGGTCCTTCGGGTGGGGGTGCGAGCGGTCCTTCGGGGTGGGAGTGCGAGCGCTCCTTTCAGGTGATGAATCGGGCTTCGGGGGGGGGGAACAATTTTGTACAACGCGCTCACGCGTATAACGCGCAAGGGTATGTGCGGTTTGTAAAAACCACGTATAACGCGTGCGTTATATGCGAGAAAATACGGTAGATGTCCTTCTTCTCTTCTGGACATATTTGGGCAATGGATACTCGGAGGGGGCTATTTTTCTGATGAGTATCCATTGCCCAAATAACTGGCTCAGCAAAGAATGCTAGAGTTTAACCCTTGTGCAGCCAAAAACAGTCACTCTGGTTTCCACATATCTTGGACTAACATTACTCCTCAGAAGTACCACATTTATTTAGTTTTATTTTAGGTATTTGAATACCAACTATCAAGGTTATCTAAGCAGTTTACCATCAGCTACTCAAGCATTTTCCCTATCTGTCCAGGCGGGCTCATAATCTATCTAATGTAGCTAGGGTAATGGAGGATTGAGGCCCAAATTCTGTAACCAGTGCCTAAAGTTAGGCACCTATTTTGGAGGTGACTATCTAAAATTGAACAACGAGCCCAATTAAGCTTTTTAATCAGCACTGACTGAAACATAGGTGCCTATCAAGAAAGTGTGATTCTGTAACAAGGCGCCTCTAAAAATTTAGGCGGCCTTTAAAAAAAAATAAGCGCCATGTATGTTAGGCGTGGATGTGGTTATGTGTTAGGTGCCTTCTTACAGAATCGCTGCTCTTAAGCGCTAACTTTTAGTTGTGCCTAGAGCTGGCCTATTTATTGGGCACCTCCAAAATAGGTGCCCAAATAGGTGCTGCTCAGCGCGATTCACTAAACAGCACCCAATTTTACTTGAATCGCGCTGAACAGTGCCTAATTAGGCGCCTAACTTTTGGGTGCTTCTTATAGAATTTGCTCTTGAGTGACTTGCCCAGGAATTCTAAGAGCGTCAGAGCTGCTACTGTAGCGGCCGGCGCTAAAAATGCTAGCGCAATTTTGTAAAGGAATGCTGAGCTGTGCAGCAAAATTCTGAACTGATTAAAGGGGGGGGGAGAGATGGTTTAATGGAAGACCTGTGAGAAGCAAGTTGCAATAATCTAGGTGAGAGGTGACAAGGGTATGGATGAGGGTCTTGGCTGCGTGTTTAGAGAGGAAACCCCCTGATTTTAGCGATGTAGAGAAAGAAGTGACAAGTTTTAGCGGTCTGTTGGATATGCAAAGAGAAGGAAAAAGATGAAGCAATGACCCCAAGATAAGAGCGTTATTCACTGAGATGGAGAATGGAGGAAGGGGAGAGGAGGGTTTAGTAAGAAAGATAATGAGCTCAGTCTAGGCCATGTTTAATTTTAAATGTGTTGAGACATCCAGGTAGCAATGTCAGCCAGGCAGGGCAGGCTCGGGCCTGAATTGATGTACAAATTTCAGATGTGTGAGTCATCAGCATAGAGATGGTACTGGAAGCCATGGAAAGAGATCAGAGCGCCAAGGAAAGAAGTGTAGATGGGAAAAAGAAGAGGTTCCAGCACGGAGCCCTGAGGTATGCCTACTGATGGCAGTGAAGAAGCCATGAGATAACGGAGCCCTGTTACCCAAGTGAAAACAGTGTATCGAAGATGCAGTATAATCTGCATAAATAGGGTGAGACTCGATAAGGAGGGCCAGGAATGAGATTGCTGTCCCCAGCAGTGAGCAAAAGGAGGAGCAGAAGAGTAGGGGAAGTGTGATGATGGCAATGCAGGTGAGATGCCATCAGATAGGATGTGGAGGAATGATTGAGGAGGAGAAACGATTGAAGCCTTAGAGCTGTGAAAAAGGTGGGTGATAGAAGGGATGATGAGGTGGTAAATTCAAAAAGTAGACAAGGTGGACTTGAGGACTGCAGTGGTTTGGGGTAGAGGGAGAAATTGAGTAAGGTCAGTATTAAAAAAAGGTATAGACTAGAAGAAGGAAATGATACCTGGGGTGAGTTTCATTAAGTTATAAACAGTGGAATCCTTTGATGTACCATATTGGAATAGCACATAAAAATGTTTTGTAAGTTGATTTGACAATTGTGAGCAAGCCAGTAATGGGATATATTCTCTAGGGTCTACAGTATTGGCCTTTCTCTTTTCTTGGTTCAGATTTATAGAGGCCTTTTAGCAGATTAGGTTTTTTTTAAAAAAAAAACCAATCAGGCAAAAGGTATCATAGTTATAGCCCATAAATCTGATTGTATTTTGTCTTAGCTTGAGATTTATTCCTTCCTTGGGTTTTTTTTCTATATTTTAATCAGTTGACGGAATGAAAATAGAGGATTAAAACCTAAATAATCACCAGTTCATAACATAGCTCAAGAAGTTTATTTGAGTTGCTATATATGTTCAGGCCTTCAAGAATTCTATAAAAAAGGATGGAAAAATGCAAACTATGTAACCCGCTCTGGTTATGTTTTGCAACCCTTGTAAGGCATCTGTTTTATGTATGTGGGACTATTTATGGAAAGTGTAGAACAAAGTAATAGTTGAATGAATGCATGCAGTGGAGAAGGTATGTTTGTGGTAAAACTGTTAAACCAGATTATTTTTATTAAGTTCTGCTAAACTGATGGAATCAATTTCACGGCCTTATTCAATTAAGAATTTTCCCCATGGACATAGAATAGATTTATTTTTTTAACCCATAAATATAGATTACCTTCAGAAATAATTGTATGAAGTTCATGTGTCTATAGCAGAGGTTCTCAATCAAGTTCTTGGGACAGATCTAGCTAGTCAGGTTTAGAGGATGCCTATAATGAATATTCTTCTTCTTCTTTAGGTGCCATCGACTCAGGCCCGAGTCCTAGTGACTTGATGAATTATAGATCTAAAAAGAAATTGGTTTTGTGACAGTCTGGTAAGGTCCTCCAGCGTCATCCCCATGGTTGTTTTTAATGTGTCCAACCATCTGATTGCAGGTTACTCTCTTTGCCTGGTTCCTTGGATCTTCCCAAACATAAGAACATAAGAATTTGCCTCCGCTGGGTCAGACCAGAGGTCCATCACACCCAGCGGTCCGCTCCCGCGGCGGCCCCTCAGGCTTATCACCTGTGCAGTGGTCCCTGACTATTCCTATAACCTAGCTCAACTCCTATCTGTACCCTTCAATCTCCTTATCCTCTAGGAACCTATCCAAACCTTCTTTGAAGCCCTGTAACGTGCTCTGGCCTATCACGGCCTCCGGAAGCGCGTTCCTTCTCCAATGATCTTTCTCTTCTGACAGTATGACCAAAATAAGACAGTCATAACTTCATCATTTGGGCTTCTAGTGACATAGCTGGCTTGATCGCTTCCAGAACTGATTTGTTAAATTCTTCTGGCGGTCCAAGGCACGCATAAAAGCTCAAATGAGTCAATCTTTTCTTTCTTGTTTCCGTAGTGTCCAGCTTTCACATCTGTAATCGACCACTGAGAAAATGAGAAGTCTGATCTTTGTTTGGAGTTTTATTTCCTTGTTTTTGAATACTTTGTCGAGAGCCTTCATTGAAGACCAACCAAGTGTTATTCTGTGGAGCATTTTTTCCCTGCTAGTTGCATCTTTGTTTACAAAAGAGCCCAGGAGACTGAAATCCTTCAACAACTTCTATTTTTTCACTTTCAAGCTCAAAATCTTCATCATTTTCTGTGTTCATGAACACGGAAAATACTAATGAATATGTATGAAATAAATTTGCATACAATGGAGACATGCACATTTATCTCATTATGGATATCCTGAAAACCTGACTGGCTAGATATGTCCCAAGGACTGAGTTGTCAACACCTGGTCTATACTAATATATTTTGTGAATATGGCTTTTCTGAATGGAAGGATTTATGAAGTTAATTTATTTATTTTTGTGCTTGGAGTGAGGCTGTATATCCCTGTAAGTGGCTATATCAGTAGACTGACCAGTTTGGCCATTTCAAATGAAAGTAGCAGAGTTTGCAATATCGCCTACAGGTCATCCCAAAATTAGTTTCAGATTAATTCACTTAAGTAAAAATTTGTTTCATATTAATGCACTTAAATAAAAACTTGTTATTTTTACTTTTACTAACGTATTTATTTTCAGTACTTTTACCTAGTTACATCTGATGCTTGCAGTTAAAGTAAAAACAGAAGCAAGATGTAAATGACAGTTCCTCAGTAAACCAAATCAAATGCAAAATTGTTAGAACTGATAATGATTCCAATTTTGCATATAATGGAGGCAGTGTATGCAAATCAGGTTTATGCAAATTAAATGTGGATATCCTGAAAAGGGGTACTCCAGGACTGAGTTGAGGAACACTGTTCTAGATAATTGTGCTTCTTCAGCAAGAGGAAAGTAGAATTATTTGAGCCTATGTGGACACTTAAATCATGGCCTCATGACCAGATTTAGAACATAAGAACTGCCATCTCCGGATCAGACCTTCGGTCCATCAAGTCCGGCGATCCACACACGTGGAGGCCCAACCGAGTATACACCTGGCATAATTTTAGTCACCCATATCGCTCTATGCCTCTCGTAAGGAGATGTGCATCTAGTTTGTTTTTAAATCCTAGAATGGTGGATTCCGCAATAACCTCCTTTGGGAGGGCATTCCAGGTGTCCACCACTCGTTGCGTGAAGCAGAACTTCCTGATATTTGTCCTGGACTTGTCCCCCCTTAGCTTCAGTCCATGTCCTCTTGTCCGTGTCACATTGGACATTGTAAATACATTTTTTTCCTGCTCTATTTTGTCGATTCATTTCAGTATTTTGAAAGTCTCGATCATATCCCCTTGCAATCTCCTTTTCTCAAGGGAGAACAATCCCAGTCTCTTAAGTCGTTCCTTGTATTCCAAGTTCTCCATACATTTTATTAGTTTCGTTGCTCATCTCTGCACCCTGTCCAGCAGTTTTATATCCTTCTTTATGTTGGGAGACCAATGTTGGACACAGTATTCCAAGTGTGGTCTGACCATTACCCCTTAAAGCGGCATTATAACTTTCTCCGATCTACTCGTGATTCCTTTCTTTATCATGCCTAACATTCTATTTGCTTTCTTTGCCGCTGCCACGCATTGTGCCGACAGTTTCAGGGTCCTATCTATCCCTGGGTATACTGTGTGCACCCAGGGTCCCTGGGTGTACTGTGCTGCGCTGCTTCCTCTTCAGGCGGTCCCGCCCTTTCTCTGATGTCAGAGAAAGGGCGGGACCGCCGGAAGAAAAAGCAGCACAGCAGGGCTCAGAGAAGGGGCGGGACCGCCGGCAGAGGAAACAGCTGGGCTCGCTGGCATCCGGAAACAAGGTAGACAGCTTCTCCATGGGGAGGGGGGTGAGGCTGTGGGGGTGCGAGCGGTTCTTCGGGTGGGGGTGCGAGCGGTCCTTCGGGATGGGAGTGCGAGCGCTCCTTCGGGGTGGGGGTGCGGGGGCGTGCGAGCGGTCCTTCGGGATGGGAGTGCGAGCGCTCCTTCGGGGTGGGGGTGCGGGTGCGTGCGAGCGGTCCTTCGGGGTGGGGGTGCGAGCGGTCCTGCGGGGGGGGTGAATCGGACATCGGGGGGGGCAGCAGGCTTTCAGGGTAGGGACAAGACTTCAAGGAGGAAAGGAGAGTCGGGGCGGGCGAAAACAGAGTCAGGGTCTCCAGAGGAGAGTCGGGGCGGGCGAAAGGAGAGTCGGGCAGCATGCGCGGTATACGGGTGTGCGCGGTATATAAAAATTTATGTACATAAATATGTGTTTTTTGCGCGCTATACCCGTGTGCGCGTTTTACACGGGTGCGCATTATCTATGTGAAAATACGGTATTTAGTTTTTATTTTAGGTATTCTAAGGTTATCTAAGCAGTTTACCATCAGCTACTCAAGCATTTTCCCTATCTATCCCGGCGGGCTCGCAATCTGTCTAATGTACCTGGGGCAATGGAGGATTGAGTGACTTGCCCAGGGTCACAAGGAGCAACACGGGATTTGAACCCACAACCTCAGGGTGCTGAGGCAGTAACTCTAACAACTAGGCCACTCCTTTCTCCAGTTTTCCAATCGTAGTGATTGCTTGGACTGATAGAAATACGGTGGTATTGTATCAAATAACATCTGATGAAAAATTCTCAGCACCTTATTCTAAAAATTACAGGTAACAAGTGTATCTGTTGTAATAATGCTCCCATCACAAGCTGGGCATTTTGCACCACTTGTAATGCTCTGCATTTTGTCTCCACTACCCCGAGATATAATGCATTGCAATAATCCAATCTAGATAACACAATGGCCTGTAAGTGAAGAAAGCGATAGGGGATAAGAAGAATTCATTCAAGAAATGGAAAAAGGGCAAAACCGAGGAGAACTGGAATGAACACAGGAAGTATCAAAAAGAATGTCACCTCGTGGTTAGAAAAGCAAAAAGAGAATATGAAAAGAGGCTAGCCAGGGAAGCACGAAATTTCAAACGCTAGGGAGAAGGTGGGACGGCTGGATGATAGAGATAGGAAGGGAGTGGTGAAGGAGGAGAAAGAAGTGGCGGAAAGACTAAACATGTTCTTATCGTCAGTATTTACAAAAGAAGACACATCCAACATACTGGAACCTGAACAAAGAAATTAACATCCATGGAAGTAAGCCTTGAGGACGTACACAGGCAGATAGAAAAATTAAAATCTGACAAATCGCCAGGCCTGGACAGAATCCACTCTAGAGTATTGAAAGAACTAAAGGAGGAAATAGCAGAACTACTACAGCAGGTTTGCAATCTATCCCTGAAAACAGGCGTGATCCCGGAGGATTGGAAGATAGCCAATGTTACGCCCATCTTTAAAAAGGGATCGAGAGGTGACCCGGGGAACTACAGACCGGTAAGTCTGACCTCAGTTCCGGGGAAAATGGCGGAAGCGCTGATAAAAGATAGCATCGAGGAGCATCTAGAGAGGCATAAACTTATGAAAACAAGCCGACGTGGCTTCTGCAAGGGAAGATCGTGCCTGACGAACTTATTGTACTTCTTCGAAGGAATTAACAAACAAATGGGGAAACTCGCTTTGATATACAAGCAATTTTGTTTACGAGCATGCGTCTGGAACGAATTATGCTCGTAAACCAAGGTTCCACTAATTTAATGGAAAGTTAGTTTTGGCACCAAATAGCTCCCTCTGAGGGTAAAAATGTTATTGGGGGGGGGGGGGTTGTTGAAATTTGATAGGAAATTGTACAATATTTGAAAGGTTTTGGTGATAGAAATAAATCTGTGACCAAACTCATTAATCCACAGATATTTTGCTGGTGTCTTTACTGGTATGATTGCGGAAGTTAAAGGTGACAAAGTTATGCAATGATGTACAGCAAGACAGCGTTGTCAGCGGTGAGTTTTTTTGAGCAGTATATCTCTTATTATTGTTTCATTTATTCTTGCCAAGTCTTATTACTATTTTTGGATTGTAAAATGGATGGCCTTCTGTAAAGAATTAATTTTCTTTCAAGCTCCTTGTCTGAATGTTACAAACGTGTTTTTGCTAATAGAATGTTAGGGATAGAAATTTTTATACCACAGGTTTAGAAAAGGTAACAACTGGAATCAGTCCAGAGAATGGCCACCAGGATGGTCTCGGGACTCAAGGGTCTCCCATACGAGGAGCGGCTAGGGAAGTTACAGCTCTACTCACTCGAGGAATGTAGAGAGAGGGGAGATATGATCGAGACATTCAAGTATCTCACGGGCCGCATCGAGGTGGAAGAAGATATCTTCTTTTTCAAGGGTCCCGCGGCAACAAGGGGGCATCCGTGGAAAATCAGGGGCGGGAAACTGCACGGTGACACTAGGAAGCTCTTCTTCACTGAAAGGGTGGTTGATCGCTGGAACAGTCTTCCACTTCAGGTTATTGAGGCCAGCAGCGTGCCAGATTTTAAGGCCAAATGGGATAGACATGTGGGATCTATCCGCAAAGATAGATAGGGAGGGTCATTGGGGTGGGCAGACTTGATGGGCCGTGGCCCTTATCTGCCGTCTATTTCTATGTTTCTAACTGGTAGCTGCAGATAAGGGCTTCTGTGTGAATATTTATCATCTGTGGGAGACCTGCTGGAATGTTGAGCTGCTCATAGCAAAAAGGCAAACATGTTTTTCAGCCATTGTGTTTGAAGTTCAACTTTAGGGTTCTACAGCAGTAAAACTCATTGTGATTTACAGGGGAAAATTCTGGCCGTCTCCACGTCAAGACCTTCTACTGTTCTTGGACATAAATAAAGCACGTTGCCAAGAGGATGATGGTTTTGGCAAAATGCTGGGCAGGGAAAAAAGAATTAAGCTGTATCTGATATTTTAATCTGCATAGATGTTGTAGGAATCCCCTCACAGTGCCAAGAGCAATATTCTTTTTCTTGAAAGCAACTCCATTTTACGACTGTTTAGATTTATATTTAGAATAAATGATGAATTTATTAATTTACACATGGACACATAAGATGGAATTTGTAGTTTTAAATGTGATTGAAACAGCTACTTTTTTATCTTATCTAGGCCACATTCTAAGGGCTCCTTTTACAAAGCCGGACTAGGGCCTTACCGCGCAGAATAGCGTGCGCTAAATTGCCCCGTGCGCTAGCCGCTACCGCCTCCAATGCGTGCGCTAAAACGCTTAGCACACCTTCGTAAAAGGAGCCCTAAGTTTAACAACTAGATCTTAGTTTCTGGTTTTTTGATAGAAGACTGGCTGCAGACTTGATTTCTCTTTCGAGTTGATGTCTCATATGTCAAACAAAATGTGTTGCGCAATTCTTTCAATCATTTTGGGGGTATTTCTATGTGGAGGCATGTTTTACATATGGAAATGGGCTTTTGAAAAATTGCATGATTAAATCTGGTGTTATGCATAGACATTCCAGGGGGCATAGTTTGGGCAGAGCAGGGACAGTTGAGATGTATACTAGAGAATGACACGGTGGCGGTTTACCCGCGGCCACCGGGTTTAGCCGCGGGTAACCCGCCAAAACGGGGAACGAAAACTAGCAGTCGCTGCGGCGACGGGGACAAGGCCATTCACCGCCCCGAGGAGCGGTGAATGGTCTTGTCCCCGCAGTGAGGCATGAAGGATCGCGCGGTCCCCGCAGCCCACACCCGCCTGCCCAATCGATCCTAGTGATTAGCCAGCTCTCTCCCTTCTCCTCACCTTAGTTTGTAGGTTTTCTTTTTCGGCAACTCGCACGCTATCAAAGAGCCGCACACCCGCTGCTGCTCAGTTTCGATCTTCTGCTCTGACGCAACCGGAAACAGGAAGTTGCAGCAGAGCAGAAGATTGAACACTGAGCAGCCGTGCGTGCGCGGCTCTTTGGGAAAGCGTGCAGGTCGCTGAAAAAGAAATCCTGCAAACTAAGGTGAGGAGAAGGGAGAGAGCTGGCTAAACACTAGGATCGATTGGGCAGGCGGGTGGGGGCTGCGAGGACCGTGCGATCGCCCGTGTTCCCGGCTCAAACTGGAAGGAGGGAGTGAAAGGGAAAAGGATTCTGGGCCAAGGGGATGAAGATGGAAAGAAAAACCCACAGCAGGAAAGAAAGGGAAGGACAAACAGGTGAGCCAGATGCTAGAAGCAGGGGGGGAGGAAGAAAGAGAGAAAAAAGCTAGATGGGGTTGAAAAGAAGAGACACACTGGTATGGAAGAGGAAGATAGGGGAAATCTGGACACAGGAAGGTAACAGAAAGAGGGGAAATTATGTGCATGGGGCATAGGGACAGAGACATAAAGGGGACATGCCATGGGGATGGTATATAGACACAGGGGGGGAGGCAATGGCAGATACATAGGGGAGATATTAAAAATGGGGAAAATAGGAGCACAGAAGCGAGATGGTTTGTGGGGATGGGACAGGGACCGAGCTCGCAGGCTCCAGTGGCTTGCACAAATTACATTGTAACGTGCCATGAAAATAAGAGGGAGGAAGGTAGATAGATAGGCCACGCGAGAGGAGCTGAAGGGTGGTAGATAGGAACAGATGGTAAAGGAGGGAGGGAAGGGTGGTGGTGGAAAGGAATAGGACAGACATTGAAGGAGGGTGGAGAGGAACAGACCCTGAAGGGAAATGTGGAAGACAGAATGGGAAGAAGACAGATGCCAGACTATGGGGGAGCGGAGGGAAGAAGATGGGTGCTAGACCAATTGGGGGGGGTGTGAAGGGAAAGGCACAGTAACAGCAAATGGAAGACGCAGAGAGAAGACACACAGTGGATGGAAGGAATTGAATGAGAAGATGTGGAAAGCAGAAACCAGACAACAAAGGTAGAAAAAAAATTCTATTTATTTATTTTTTGCTTTAGGATAAAGTAGTATATTAGTTGTGTTGATAAAAATTTATAAACAAAGCTCTGCCAGCTGAACATCTCTTTCTCTAGTTCAGCAGCAGGAACTTTGATTTATAAGAAAGGAATAAGCTAAATATTACAGTACTAAGGCTTATATGGATGCAGCGGGGACGGTGGCGGGGCGGTGAATGGGATGGCAGTGGCGGTGACGGGGCGGTGAAGGGAACGGCGGTGACGGGGCGGTGCAGAGGATGGTGGGCCGGGGACGAGGACAGATTTTTTCCCCGTGTCATTCTCTAATGTATACATGTATTTTGTAAGATACACATTTAAATCTTCTGTGCGAGCACATTTGTGCACTGCTGGGCACCGTTCCTCTAAGTTAAGCAGGAGTCCTCCAGCTGCATTGCTGCTTTGATATTATGTTTTCAATTTGCTAGAGAATGTCCACCGGGTCCCAAGATTTTCAAGGAGGACTCTCAGTTTGTTGACCGTTGGAATATGGTACTAAACAAATGCTCATTTGATTTGATGCTTCTCATATTAGAAAAACCCGAGAGGTTGTTCTTAATTACAAGGTAGAAATAGAAGATCAACTTAAAGGTTTTACAAAAAAAACCCAACAAAAACCCAATACATTAGAAGAATACAATAATCATCAGAAATCTTTGGAAGATAACATCAATAAATTCAAAGAACTTTGGAAGAAACAAAAAAAATGAAGAAATTTATAAGAGATGAAAAAGACCATATCAACAAAAGAGTATGGGGGCTCATAATCAAAAGAGAAAAATGTCCAAAAACTGGCCTAAGTCGGCACTTGGATGATCATAAATGAAAGACGTCCAAGAGCCGATAATCAAACCGGGTTTTGGACATATTTCTAAATGACCTAGGCCTTCATAGTACCGCTGAACGACCATAGATAAATGGAGCATTTCAGGAGGAGTGTCGAGGGCGGGATTTGGGCGGGACGTGGGCAGGCTTAGACTTAGTCGTACAGCATGTATAACCAAAAGTTTCACAACAGAGCCTAGATGGAACTTGGACGTTGTGACTTGGACCATTTAAAACATGGTCTAAGTCACAAAAACCCACCTAAAGTCACCAGATAAGCACTGTAAACACATAATACAGACCCCCACACACTACCCCAGTGATCATCAACCCCCCCAACCCCATAAAAATTGTAATCACATCTGTAAAATTCAGTCCCCAGAACATCATCACCTGGCAGCCTGGCATAGGAAAGCCTAGTCATCCTGCACAGAGGCAGCTTAAGTCGTCTTGGGGGTGGGTTAGGGATCCATAGAGAGGAGGCCCCATACCCTGTAATCACTGCATTGATATTGAAACATGTGCACTCCCCTATACACCCCAAAACCCTTTTGTACTGGCATATAAGTGGCTCCTGCAGCCATAAGGGCTATTGGAGTGGTAGATAAGTGGGTCTAGGGGATTCTGGAGGTGGTTTGGGGGGCTCACCGTGACCTATAAGGGAGTTGTGGTGAGATGTTTATGTGACACTCTTTTTGTGAAGTGCACAGCTTTGCCCTGTAAGTACCTCACTATTTAAGTGCCATGTCTGGGTGTTCAGTCTGTCACTTTGCTTGTTCTAGGTGTTTTTGACTTGGATGAAAAGTTGGATGAAAATGTGGTATAAAGATGAACGATTTAGCAGCTTGGACGATCAGATCGGCAGGATGTATAGTTAGACGATTTTTGAAACAAAAAAAAATTTGGACATATTTTTCAAAAATATATCCTAAGCTATTTTTTACTTTAGACGACTTGCGACTTGGATGAAAACGGACTTAGACGTTCCTTTCGATTATGCCCCTCCACATGCATAGAAATCCTTAATGCTCTTATGACTTCCAATAGCATCAATGTATCAGAAAATCGTGAGGTGGTTCCATCCTTGAGTACTAGTTCATCGGTAAGTAATGGATCACAGGATTTTTTTTAGATGTGAACCAACGTGCCCAAAACAGAGGGAGAGGCAGAACAGGATGACTCAAACAAAGATTGCATCCATACAACAAGAAAGAAATTCAAAGACAAAGTTGTGCCATCCTGTCAGTTTTATGAGTTTCAATTTATCATCAATTTTGAGAAATTCATTAGAAAATTACTGTGGAATATTTTTTGGGAAACAATTTTTCTGACAGAGAAAGGACAATAATAAGACCCCATTTGAACTGGTGTCTACCTGGGCCAATTGACCCTTTAAATCAAAAGTTTTATTGGATTAAAAAACCCAGATGGAAAAAAAGTACAGGGGAGTCAATAATTTATCCAGTGATTTGAGGCAAGCTATGAAGAATTAAAAGAAGATAAATCTATTGTGATTCACAAAGCAGACAAAGGGGGCAGTATAGCGATACAGAACAAAGCAGATTATGATGACAACAGAGTGACTCAAGAACTTACCCTATACTGAAATTGGATCCAACTAGGAGACTTCAAGGTTACATTAAGCACATCATGAGACAAGCCTTAGAAATAGGGTATATTACAAAAAATGATTTCAAGTTTCTCAATATGCAGTTTCCAATAAAACTAACTTGAGTGAAATGGTGTACCGGTCATATTAGTCCACTCTTCAAGGTAATATGTTGGTGTTATTTGTAATATGTAGAAATAAAAGAAAAACAAAGGAAAAAAAATAATACCTTTTTATTGGACTAACAATGTAGTTTATGATTAGCTTTTGAAGGTAACCCCTTCTTCCTCAGATCAGATCTTCATCTGAGGAAGAAGGGGTTGCCTGGAGGTAAAGTCCAGTCAGTTATTGAGAAAGACATGGGGGAAGTCACTGCTTGCCCTGTGTCGGTAGCATAGAATATTGCTCTTCCTTGGGTTTTGGCCAGGTACTAAGGACCTGGATTGGCCACCGTGAGAACGGGCTACTGGGCTTGATGGACCATTGGTCTGACCCAGTAAGACTATTCTTATGTTCTCACCTTCAAAAGCTAATAAGAACATAAGAATTGCCGCTGCTGGGTCAGACCAGTGGTCCATCCTGCCCAGTAGTCCGCTCATGCAGCGGCCCCCAGGTCAAAGACCAGTGCTCTAAATGAGTCCAGCCTCACCTGCGTACTTTCCAGTTTAGCAGGAACTTGTCCAACTTTGTCTTGAATCCCTGGAGGATGTTTTCCCCATAACAGACTCCGGAAGAGCGTTCCAGTTTTCTACCACTGAATTTGTGCTGAAACTTTCTAGAACAGGTTTGACAGAAAAGATTTTTGAATTTAACAAATTATTTTATTTGCAGATTTCTGGGGTTGTGATGAGTGCCACCTTTGCTCCCTCAGTGGCATATTTGTACATGACAGCTTTTGAAAATGAGTGGGTTCACAATTCTATATTTTGTACTAAGATACATAGTTGGTATCGTTTCATTGATGACATTTTCAGGTTATGGACAGGTACCATAAAGGAGCTTGAACAATTTGGAGTCTGGTTGAATTCCTGCAATGAAAATTTGTCTTTCACCATCAATAGTTTAGAAAAAGAAATCAGCTTTTTGGATGCGATGGCCACCCAGAGTGACATGAGATTTACCACTAAGGTATTTGAAAAGAATACTGATAGGAACACTTTTTTGAAATATGATAGTTGTCATCCTAAAAGGGGGTGGGGGGGGGGGGGAAAGAGTGTGGCGCAGTGGTTAAAGCAACAGCTTCAGCACCTTGTGACCCTGGGCAAGTCAGCCATTGCCCCAGATACATTAGATAGATTGTGAGCCCACCAGGATAGATAGGGAAAAATGCTTGAGTACCTGAATAAATTCATGTAAACCATTCTGAGCTCCCCTGGGAGAACGGTATAGAAAATTGAATGAATGAATAAAGGATAGTCTTACTTTTTCACAATTGCTACGAGTCAGGCACAATTGCTCCAGCGACTATATATTTAAGCTACAATCTGGCAAGTTATTTAAAAAAATAGCTTAACAGAGGATATCCGTACAAAATCTTAAGTAAGGCTTTTAAACATACCAGGTTGAACAACAGAGACCTTTTGTTATTACCAAAGAACAAGAGTAAATCAGAGGACTCCATTCAAACTTGTGTCATGAAGTTTACATCTAATGGCAACTTTGCCATCAAGATCACACTGGCCAACACTCATTTTGGTGCCTCAAACGTTAGACCTGTTTTGGGGTATATTTGACCTGCTTTATTCCATAAATGGTGCCAGTTTTCTCCTATCAACTCTAGTTTTTGAGATACAGAACATTTGCCATATTCCACTCTTCACTCTGCTCACTCATTAAAAAATCAGGATATTTTAATGTAGAGTTTAAAGTAACATCTTTTAAGCATGAAGGAAACATATTAAAAATTATAAGAAAAGTGTACATGAAAATCTACTTATTTCATACCAAAAGCACTTTCTAGTCATTCAACACAAGAAGCTCCTTTTGTAAGACTTCCAAGAGTGATGCATAAGATTACACTAAGTCTGTTTGCCGTCATGTGTGCATCCCATCTTTCTTGGTATCTGGCTTCCATTGTTTTTATGTCTTGGTGAAATCTTTCACCTTGCTCTTCGCTTAAGTCACCAAGGTTCTCTGGAAAGCGATCTAAGTGACTGTGCAGATAATGGACTTTAAATCCTCATGTTACAGCCAAGCCTGTTGAAATGAAAGAGCATATCTTCTACTAATTGTGTGCAGTTGTCTGCCTTCTTGTTGCCAAGAAAGTTTTTCACAACAAGAGCAACTGAGGACCAGGAACATGACTCAGTTTCATTCATTAATGCTTTGAAATGTGGGTCATTTATAAGTTGTTCTGATCTGTGGCCCATCAAAAATTCCTGCCTTCAGTTTTTCCATGTTAAGTCCAGGTAACATATGCGCCACATATTCAGTGTATGAACTTTCTTTATTAAAAGTCTTTACAAATTGTTTCATCAGGCCTAGCTTTATATGTAATGGTGGCAGTATGATTCTATTTCGTTATTGATTACATTTTGTCCTCTGACCACCCAGTGGCGTACCTAGGGTATGTGGCATCCGGGGCCCATCATTTTTTGACACCCCACCCATGTAAACAAAATATTTTTTGTAATGACCATGAAACGGAATAAATGGTCAGAATAGAAACAGGCAGTGAAAATTTTCTTTTATTGAACCTCATATATGTAACCATTATTCCAAACATAACATAACATAAATGATGTCTGAATTGTCATGACATTAGAAGTACCTATGGAGTAGTTGCAGGTGATGCTTGGGACAGTTCTGATTGTGTTAGTTCGGTTTTATGTGTTTTTTGAATAGAAGGGTTTTTATTTCTTCTTTGAAAGTTTTGTAGTCTGTGGTCGAGGTCAATAGGTTGTAGAGTTGGGGGTCGAGTGTTGCAGCTCGAATGGCTAGGAGGTTGTCGAACAGTTTTTTTATTTTGACGTTTTTGGTTGGAGGGTGTGTGAATGGTGCGTGAGTTCTCCTATGTCTGTTTGAAGTGGATTGAATTATTTAGCTGAAGAAATTAGTTACCCCCTCATCCCACACACATTAATTCTCTTCCATTTTTGTTCCCATTATAAAAAACACTGATAAGTTCCCAGAAAAAAAATACATTAAAATAAGAAGTGAAAACAAAGGCCCCTACAGATGAAAACATAACATAAGAATAGCCTAACTGGGTCAGCCCAATTATCTATCATGCCCAGTAGCCCATTCTCATGGTAGCCAATCCAGGTCACTAGTACCTGGTCAAAACCCAAAGAGTAGCAACATTCCATGCTACCGATCCAGGGCAAGCAGACACTTCCCCCATGTCTTAATAACAGACTATGGACTTTTCCACCAGGAATTTGTCCAAATCTTTCTCAAAACCAGCTACGCTATCTGCTTTTACCATAACTTTTGGCCATTTCATTTTTAAGCTTAGATCTTTCCTTCCAAACAGAGACCTTGCTAGATGTCAAATACAGCACAAAGTAACTTCACATGGACTTAGCTGTGCAGGAAATGTGAATCTCCTCATACACCCACCATATAGTGCAAAAATGTGCAAAGGTCTGTTTTTTCCTTTTGATCACTACATAGCCTAATGCCACACAAGCAGCGATGTTACAAACATATTCTGAAGGTCAATGCTAAGGTTAACAAAGTTTCCTTCCTTGGACCAGAAGGAGATACTGACAAACCACTGGAAGAGATCCCCAAACAACTACCCAGGAACAACACCCAAAGACCCACTCAGTGTGTGAACCAGTTGAGTGGAGTGGACTAACTGGAGGGTGGAAATGGGCCTGGAGTTTGCTCAGCAGAATTTCCCAGACCACCTCTTCCTCTCAGCACATTGACACACTGCCACCACCACCACCACTAGGAACACCTCATTGGGTAGGCCAGCAATGCTTATAAACTTTATAAAACACATGATTATATTTTCTTATAAAGCACATATTTTAACTGAGCTCTCTGACATCCTCAGACTTGCCATTCACAAAAATAGAAGGAAGAAAAGTTCCCATTTCCTGCTGTCTTATGTCCCTAGTCTATACAATATTTTTCTTCTGCAGACCCTTCAAAAGTCTGACCAAATCCTCGTTTATAAAGTACTGAGGATGCCATCTCTCCCCAATCCCTGGTCCTAAATGTAACCCCCTCCTTCTCAGACTGAGGTAAAAGGTATCCCTCTTGAAATAAGATTTGTTCTGTAGTCGTGAACACCGAGGATTAAATTGATACCTTTTCCCAGGAGTGAATTACATAAACAAAATAATAGTCAAACCTCGGTTTGCGAGTGTTTTTCAAGATGAGCAAAACATTCTCGCAAAATGTGTCTTGCAAACCGAGTGTTGACTTGTTTTGCGAGCACCCCCACCCTCGATAACCGGCATCGCTCCCCCCGCCCGAAAAGCCCCCCCCCCCCGCTCGAACCGGCACCCCCCGCCCGAACAACTTAAACTTACCCCCCCATCTGGCACTGGCACGCAGCCCACAGGACATGACAGTGCCACTAGAAGATCTTCCCTGCTTCTGCCGGCCTTGAGCATGCATCTGCGCATGCTCAAGGACTTCTAATTCTCCCTCTCGCTGAATTTCACTATACTGTCTAGTTGAAGTTGTTGCTTGCAGCAGTCAACGTGCTCCTCGCGACCCCGTCGGCTCTCCCTCTCATGTCACTTCCTATGCAGAAGTGACATCAGCAGGTGTGCCGATAGGGTTGTAAAGAGCACATTCTTGACTGTATGTATTATTATGTATTGCATTGTTATTGTTCTTTGATTTTACATTGTAAAATTTTAAATGTAAATCGCTTAGAATATCCGATTAAGCGATTTATCAAGTCCCATAATAAACTTAAAACTTGAAACTTGCTGCAAACTTCTTCTACTAGAGGTATGGGGGAAATGAATGAGAAATGGTGGGGGGGGGGATAGGAAGAGGAGGAGGGGTATCGGCATCTCCACCAATATGACGCCCAGGGCGGACTGCCCCGTTTGCCCCCCCCTACTACATCACTGGGGAGGACATGATCGATATGTTGTGAATCAGATCACAGGATCTCTTATCACCCCCCCCCCCCCCAGTTATTTCAAATCCCAATCCTGAGATCAAATTTCTAATCACCTTTCCTCCCCACTGTGTTCACGGGGAGAACAGGCTTGGGATTTGAAATAACTGGGGGGTGATAACAGATCCTATGATCTGATTCACAACATATCGATGTCCTTCCTGTTGAAGATGAAATTTTTTGAGTGAATTGTTTTGAGAATATTGTTTTGAATGAATTATTTATCCCCCTTTAAGAAAACTGCAAAAGCAGTTTTTAGTGCAGGCTGGCACCCTGAATGATCTGCACTGCTCCTGACACTCATATAATAGGCATCTCAGAGACCTAGTGGAAGGAGGACAATCAGTGTAAAAAATTATATTTGCAATGATAGAGTGGGTAAAATTGTGTGTATAGATTGCATTATTTGTTAAAGAGGGAATTGAGTCAACCAAAATAAACATTCTACATGAAACAGATAGCAGTGTGGAATCCTTATACATAGTAACATAGTAGATGACAGCAGATAAAGACCCGAATGGTCCATCCAGTCTGCCCAACCTGATTCAATTTAAAAATTTTTTTTTTTTTTTTTTTTTTCTTCTTAGCTATTTCTGGGCGAGAATCCAAAGCTTTACCCGGTACTGTGCTTGGGTTCCAACTGCCGAAATCTCTGTTAAGACTTACTCCAGCCCATCTACACCCTCCCAGCCATTGAAGCCCTCCCCTGCCCATCCTCCTCCAAACGGCCATACACAGACACAGACTGTACAAGTCTGCCCAGTAACTGGCCTAGTTCAATCTTTAATATTATTTTCTGATTCTAAATCTTCTGTGTTCATCCCACGCTTCTTTGAACTCAGTCACAGTTTTACTCTCCACCACCTCTCCCGGGAGCGCATTCCAGGCATCCACCACCCTCTCCGTAAAGTAGAATTTCCTAACATTGCCCCTGAATCTACCACCCCTCAACCTCAAATTATGTCCTCTGGTTTTACCATTTTCCTTTCTCTGGAAAAGATTTTGTTCTACGTTAATACCCTTTAAGTATTTGAACGTCTGAATCATATCTCCCCTGTCTCTCCTTTCCTCTAGGGTATACATATTCAGGGCTTCCAGTCTCTCCTCATATGTCTTCTGGTGCAAGCCTCCTATCATTTTCGTCGCCCTCCTCTGGACCGCCTCAAGTCTTCTTACGTCTTTCGCCAGATACGGTCTCCAAAACTGAACACAATACTCCAAGTGGGGCCTCACCAATGACCTGTACAGGGGCATCAACACCTTCTTTCTTCTACTGACTACGCCTCTCTTTATACAGCCCAGAATCCTTCTGGCAGCAGCCACTGCCTTGTCACACTGTTTTTTCGCCTTTAGATCTTCGGACACTATCACCCCAAGGTCCCTCTCCCCGTCCGTGCATATCAGCTTCTCTCCTCCCAGCATATACGGTTCCTTCCTATTATTAATCCCCAAATGCATTACTCTGCATTTCTTTGCATTGAATTTTAGTTGCCAGGCATTAGACCATTCCTCTAACTTTTGCAGATCCTTTTTCATATTTTCCACTCCCTCTTCGGTGTCTACTCTGTTACAAATCTTGGTATCATCTGCAAAAAGGCACACTTTTCCTTCTAACCCTTCAGCAATGTCACTTACATACATATTGAACAGGATTGGCCCCAGCACCGAACCCTGAGGGACTCCACTAGTCACCTTTCCTTCCTTCGAGCGACTTCCATTAACCACCACCCTCTGGCGTCTGTCCGACAGCCAGTTTCTGACCCAGTTCACCACTTTGGGTCCTAACTTTAGCCCTTCAAGTTTGTTCAACAGCCTCCTATGAGGAACTGTATCAAAGGCTTTGCTGAAATCCAAATAAATTACATCTAGCATATGTCCTCGATCCAGCTCTCTGGTCACCCAATCAAAAAATTCAATCAGGTTCGTTTGGCACGATTTACCTTTTGTAAAGCCATGTTGCCTCGGATCCTGTAACCCATTAGATTCAAGGAAATACACTATCCTTTCTTTCAGCAACACTTCCATTATTTTTCCAACAACTGAAGTGAGGCTCACCGGCCTGTAGTTTCCTGCTTCATCCCTGTGACCACTTTTATGAATAGGGACCACATCCGCTCTCCTCCAATCCCCAGGAATCACTCCCGTCTCCAGAGATTTGTTGAACAAGTCTTTAATAGGACTCGCCAGAACCTCTCTGAGTTCCCTTAGTATCCTGGGATGGATCCCGTCTGGTCCCATCGCTTTGTCCACCTTCAGTTTTTCAAGTTGCTCATAAACACCCTCCTCCGTGAACGGCGCAGAATCTACTCCATTTTCTCGTGTAACTTTGCCGGACAATCTCGGTCCTTCTCCAGGATTTTCTTCTGTGAACACAGAACAGAAGTATTTGTTTAGCACATTTGCTTTCTCCTCATCACTCTCCACATATTTGTTCCCAGCATCTTTTAGCCTAGCAATTCCATTTTTTATCTTCCTCCTTTCACTAATATATCTGAAAAAATTTTTATCTCCCTTTTTTACATTTTTAGCCATTTGTTCTTCCGCCTGTGCCTTCGTATCTCTCTCTTGGCTTCTTTCAGTTTCACCCTGTAGTCCTTTCTGCTCTCCTCTTCTTGGGTTTTTTTATATTTCATGAACGCCAACTCTTTCGCCTTTATTTTCTCAGCCACTTGGTTGGAGAACCATATCGGCTTCCTTTTTCTTTTGTTTTTATTGATTTTCTTCACATAAAGGTCCGTAGCCATTTTTATCGCTCCTTTCAGCTTAGACCACTGTCTTTCCACTTCTCTTATGTCCTCCCATCCTAACAGCTCTTTCTTCAGGTACTTTCCCATTGCATTAAAGTCCGTACGTTTGAAATCTAGGACTTTAAGTATCGTGCGGCCGCTCTCCACTTTAGCCGTTATATCAAACCAAACCGTTTGATGATCGCTACTACCCAGGTGAGCACCCACTCGAACATTAGAGATACTCTCTCCATTTGTGAGGACCAGATCCAATATCGCTTTTTCCCTTGTGGGTTCCGTCACCATTTGTCTGAGCAGAGCCTCTTGAAAGGCATCCACAATCTCCCTACTTCTTTCCGATTCCGCAGACGGAACATTCCAGTCCGCATCCGGCAGGTTGAAATCTCCCAACAGCAGAACCTCCTCTTTCCTTCCAAACTTTTGGATATCCACTATCAGATCCTTATCAATTTGCTGCCATTGAGTCGGAGGTCTGTAGACTACACCCACGTAGATAGAAGTTCCATCTTCTCTTTTCAGAGCAATCCATATCGCTTCTTCCTCTCCCCAGGTCCCTTGCATTTCGGTCGCTTGGATATTGATCTTTACATAGAGAGCTACTCCTCCACCTTTATGACCATCTCTGTCCTTCCTAAAAAGATTATATCCCGGTATGTTTGCATCCCATCCATGTGATTCACTGAACCATGTCTCTGTGATAGCAACAATATCTAGATCTGCCTCTAATATCAGGGCTTGCAGATCATGAACTTTGTTGCTTAGACTGCGAGCATTTGTGGTCATCGCTTTCCAGCTATTTTTCAGCGATAATCTCCTTCTTCGTATGGATTTTTGTGTCGTTTCACTTTCCGTTGCAATACTAAGAAATGAGTTGCTGATATTGCTTATGTTGCAGCCTTTACTACTATCACATCTTTTCTTTTGCCGGGGGTGGTCTTTATAATTGTCCTTCGTACATACACCACCCCCACCTTCTAGTTTAAATGCCTGGAAAAATATTGTCTAAATTTCTCTGCAAGGTTTCTTTTTCCTGCTGTAGTAATATGTAGCCCATCAGTGCAATATAGCTTAATGTCCTTCCATGTATTTCCCCATCCTCCTATGTACCTGAAGCCTTCTTGATGACACCAGGCTCTGAGCCATCTATTAAAGTCCTCTGTGTTTTTCACTCTTTGCTCTCCTTTTCCATATGCAGGCAGTATTTCAGAAAAAGCTAAAGTCTTTACAAAAGGTTTCACGCCCTCACCAAGCTCCCGAAAAGCTTTCTGTGCTGCAAGTGTGGAGTTGTTGGCCAGGTCATTTGTTCCCAGATGGATAACAACATCAGTGTTAAAATCCTTAGTTTCTTCCTTAACTATAGTCAGTATTTGCCTGGAACTCCTGGTAGCTGAGGATCCTGGAAGACATTTCACTATTTTGGACTCCTCGCCCTGTGTTCCAAGGTTAATGCCTCTGATGATGGAATCCCCCAACAGTAATAGTTTTCTGTTTTTGGCTTTTTTATTTGTACTTATAAATTCCATGTGTGAAGGGAAAGGGTATTGTCCACTGTTGGAAGCAAGATACTGGGCAAGGTAGAGTGGTAGACCATTGGTCTGACTCACTATGGCTATTCTTATGCTCTTATGAATGTTAAGCAAGTCATTTTTGTGACTTGTTCATGCCCCCCAGTCTTGGCAAATAGAAACTACAAATCTATCACTTCTCAGAACTTGCCCACTGTTTATCATAGAGTATACAATCAGGCTCATAATCATAAAACATAGATGTCCAAAAAGCATCCTAAATTGGCTGTGACAGCGTGGAGTACCTTTCACTGGCCAGCGGAGGGAACCCGAGCAGTGGAGCACATGAAGCCTGAGGAGAGCTGATTTGCATAAGCGCTGCCAGTGCTGCTGGGAGCTGTCCACTCACCTTGAGTGGATTGTAGTGCTGAAAAGAACAGCTCCCAGCACAGAGCTCAGAAGGCAAGATGTTCCTTTGGGAGCTTGATGACCTGTGGGAGGAAGAATGTTGGTTATAGCCTAACCCAGTAAGCCACTGTTAATTGGCGCTGAATGTGAAATGTATGTGTTACTCTGTATTTATATTTTTACAATAAACTAAGGTACCTAGGGGTGTGGAAATGTGATGGGAATATTGCTTGGCCCAGTCACATGATGACACTTGGACATCCAAGTGCCAATAATTGAAACCGTCTTTCTGTACATCTAGCAAGGTGTTTGAGCCTCTGTACATTCAGAGCACAAGATGGGCGTGGTGGAGGTGTGTAATGGGCGGTCTCAAGGGCAGGTTGGACATGGGCATCTTGCAGCGATAATCAAACATTTTGCAAGACATCTTGGATGGAACTTATACATTTGGAATTAGACCTGTTTTAAAATGGTCTAAGTGCCCAAACTGATTAGATGACCACTGCATGCATCAAGGTAAGAACCCTACCCCCCTCACATTCCCCCAGTGCTCACCCCCTTCTGTCACACAAAAATGAGAAAAAGGTACATACCTGTATCTAAAACAGCAGCAAAATAATTAATAGTAGTAGCATCGGGAAGCCAAGTAGAGAAGCACACAGGTGTCTTAAGCCTGGTGGATGGACTAATGAACCATAGAGAGGATGACTCAGGCCCATATCCCACTCTAACCACTACATTTGTGGTAGAATGTGTGAGCCCATCCTATACCTACTATACTTCCATATAGGTGCCACCTGCAGCCATAAGTGCTATTGGGGTGGTACAATAGGTTTGGGAAGCTCACTCTAAATCAATAGTTCCCAACCCTGTTCTGGAGGACCACCTGGTCAGTCGGGTTTTCAGGATAGCCCTAATGAATATGCATAGAGCAGATTTGCATGTATGGCACCTCCATTATATGTAGATCTCTCTCATGCATATTCATTAGGGCTATCCTGAAAACCCAACTGGCCTGGTAGTCCTGCAGGACAGGGTTGGAAACCACTGCCCTAAATTATAGGAGGGGGTGGGAGGGGAGTGATGGTGAGATATACGGTTGGCACCCTTTATGTGAAGTTCACACAAGTGCCCTATAAGGTATCCCATTGCTCTATCAGGATGTCTATGTGGCCAGTCCATTATTATGCTGGCCCCATTTACATCCAAATGGTCAGGATTAGGACATTTTCAACCTGGATCTTTTTCTAATCGAAAATGGGGTATAAAGATAGATGTTCTTGCAGGCTAGATGTCCCTGTTGCCAATACATCTAAATATATCTAAAAAACAAAACAAAACAAAAACAACAACAAAATATATATATATATCTATATATATATCTATGTATCTATCTATCTATCTATCTTTGAACGTCCAAGTCTGCCATTCAAAAATGGCCATTTTTGTACCTCCAACTTTGGACGTTCAGCTGATAACATCCAAGTTGGACTTAGACATTTAAAAAAAAATTTCCTTCCATGATGTTAAATAAAAGTTGTCTCTCTTGTGAATCAGACTATCTAGACTTGATTACAAATGAACACTATTGCAGTTAAAAATGGTATAGTAAATCTGAAGTAAGTAAAACTGTAGCACAAAGCACTACAGCTGATCAAGCTCCAGAACAGATAAAACCACGTGTATTTATTGGTAGCTATATTTATGGTAGATGGAAAGATCATATGTTTCGCATTGTTTTAGTCAAATGAACTCAGATGCATGAAACTAGCCACCTCATTATAATTTGGTCAAGACACTGAGGTCCTGAGCTTGATTACAGCACCATCTACTGGCCTCTCCCTGTAAGGAAAGAAGGTACCACACAATGACATGTTACAGAACAAACCAACCTATTCACTATAAATCAAGTATTGCTCAGACTTTTGAAACAAATGGAAACTACCTCAAGGATAGAACCTTCCTTGCTGTTGGTATCCAAAGGAGAAAGTTTTATAAATAGATTTATTAGTGAAAGCCCTCTCTAGATACTAAATCCTCAAAGGATACTATTACAAAAGGCCTTTCTTTCCTAACCGGTACTAAAAGGAATTGGGGCATTTTCTACCAAGTTTCACCGACTGGAGTTTGAAAGGGAAGCAGAGGGTACAAAAAAAACTACCACTATTGAAAAATTTAATTTTAAAGAAAATATTTAAACAATTTAAGAGAAATTTTAAATGATGGAAACGAAGGACCAGCATGCAGGTAAGAAGCTGAGCGCGAAGGGAGGGGGGCAAGGAGGTGATGGACCTTGGTGCATGGAAGACAAGGTTCGGCTGCAGGTGGCCCCTACCATTGGCCAGCCCTGGCCATTTTGCTATACCCCTCGTTGCCATACTGGGACAGACCAAAAGTCCATCAAGCCCAGTATTCCGTTTCCAACAGTAGCCGATCTTGGTCACAAGTATCTGGCAAGACCTCGGCATTGGGTGGGAGTCAGGTGGGAGCAAGGCCCTGTGTGGATAGGGGTGAACCTGGGAGTCAGATTGGACGTTACATCACACGTTCAGCTATGTCATCAGCGTCTTTTTATTTTGTTTAAATTGAGGCGCTTTGGTGTTGTAATGCTACTATTGTCATTTTCACATTTTCTCCATTCAGACACCACATTGGTAAGGTATTGAAGCTTGGCTTATCAGTACCATCATTGGTGTGATTGTATTCACAGTCAGTATGATACTATATTGAAGAGATATAACATTGTTATGGATAATTTAGTACAAGCATTCAACTCACATTTTGCCAATTAAGAGCACCATAAACTTTACCACATGGTTTTCATATAACACACCAATGTTTCATCCTTGACTACATAGTGGCAGTGTTCAACACAACACGTTTTGCATAGTATTAGCCATAATTGATTAAGAAACACAGTAGAGGTGTCTGGGTTTTTTTTTTTTTTTTTAATTTAATGCAGCTTAGGCCTCGTGCAAATTAAGATTCCCAAACTTTCCTGTATAATTGCTTTACAGGCCAAGTCCCTTAAGACATATTTTTATTTATTTTGGCCGTTTAAACACCCACTGGGCAAAGGCAGAATTGTTAAGATCAGATGTCAGTGTACCATATTTCTGTCATGTCATTAGCTTTCTTTTTAACTTTTTAATATGCTTCATGTAAGCCGCTCAATGCTGGCAAGACATTGCAGCATGTTTTATTTGTCTCATTGGTTTTTTCATTGTTAAGTTCAGTTTGATATTTATTGATTTAAGAGAGCTAAATATAGTTTTAGATTATAAACTGAGAACTGCACAAGCTATATTTTTTGGCTCTGGTTTCAGCATAGGACATAATTGACAACAAAATATTTCGGCATTGTCAAGAATCTCCTTAAGTTCAATGCAGCTAAGATTTATTACTCACTTTTTGCAAAAAAAAAAAACAAAAAACCCCAACATCTTACATATCAACCTCAAGACATATTGTTATTGTTGTCCTGTTTTTGGTGACCCTTTAGATTATCTTTTTGCCCTGTCTTTTTATGCGGGTGACATTTTGGTTCTTTTAAACCCCTGGCTCTTAGGAATTGTGATAACTTTTTAAATTTTATTTTCAATTACCCCCCTCCTTTACAAAGCCGCGCTAGTGTTTTTAGTGCCGGCCAGGGTGGTAACAGCTCAGACACTCAGGAATTCTATGAGCGTTGGAGCTGTTATCGCAGCGGCCTGCACTAAAAACGCTAGTGCGGCTTTGTAAAGGAGGGGGTTAATGACTTACTTTTCTTAGCACACATTTATTACTTATCTGCAGATTTAGGTTCAAGGTTTAGACTGTCTATATTACAGAATGACACGGTGACAAAATTCATCACCGTTCCCGTCCCCGCGGATAACCGCGGGAAACCATCTTCATGCCATTCTTTAAGGAAAGAGGGAAGAATCAACAGTATG
The DNA here is from genome assembly GCF_902459505.1 of Geotrypetes seraphini. NCBI lineage: Eukaryota > Metazoa > Chordata > Amphibia > Gymnophiona > Dermophiidae > Geotrypetes > Geotrypetes seraphini. The sequence continues at coordinate 47,001,164 of NC_047085.1, forward strand.
AATGGCCACAACCACTGACCCACAAGCTTTGCTTTGAATAATGCTGGTGTAGAAGGACAGAGGATGAAATAGACACTAGAAAATGACATGGGTTTATTTCCTGCGGTTATCCGCGGGGACAGGAACGGTGATGAATTTTGTCACCGTGTCATTCTCTAGTCTATATCAAAGTTTTGATCCAACTTAATTTTTCACTTGCTTTTAGATTTAACTGTATTCCATTTTTTATTTTACTTTCATAGACCCCTTGTACAAACTTGTATGCATCAGTTTCTTTCAATTATATGAGTTTATATACAATTTCAATTATAGATAAGTTTATTTTATTTAATTATTTATATTCTGCATATCCTACAATTCTATGCACATTACAAATTATTCAGGTAATCTCAAACTTTCTTCCCTATCAGCCGGCACCAGCGCTTCTCCTTCTTTCCAGTCCTTGTCCCTGCTGACCCCTCCCCCCACAAACACACAAAAGCGTCTCAGGGCCCGTCTGGAGGGCCTTCGCGCATGCATGGATGTCGATGTGATGACAACCTGCATGCACATGATGTCATCATGACAATGTATGCAACTTCTGGATGCCTCGAGCCACAGCCTCTACATTTAGTGTGCCATGGCTCAAGAAAGTTTGTGGGACACTGCCTTAGACAATATATTTTGAAAGGTGGTGTACTTTTCTAACTCTTGGACATGGAAAAAAAATAGCCCTAAAACAAAGCAAAAACACAAAGGCATGGTCAATATTTTGTTTAGCAAAAATCTTTCATTTCGACACAAAACCAAAGTATACAGATCACCAATGCATTCAATAACAATAATCTTAATGTTTGCCACTATGGAAAAGACTATATTTAGTAGTTTGAAAACAAAGGATGTAGAGACAAATTTCAATAAAATATTTTACATTCATAACCTTTGAAATAAAAGCTTCGTGTTACAAATTCTGATACAAGTAATAAAACAAGTTGTTTATCTGGCTTCCTCACATTTGCCACCAATGCAGTTACTCCCAGCTCAGAAGTATGTGTAAAAATCTTTCCATTAATAGTCTGTACCACATCATTCACTTCTCACTTAATATTCATCTTCCCAAATGTTTTCCTTCCAATAGTGGCATGACCACTTGGTAAGGACACAATATACATTACTAACACTGATTCTAAAAAGACAATGCACAGCTTGGATTTTCCCCATTTGCTGTATCTCATTAATTGGCACAATTAAGACGTTCAAGTAATTTGAGGTCCACAAATTTTGTGCAAGGATTTCAAATGACTTTGTAAAAAATCTATTTTTCACAAAATTGGCACCTCTTCAGCAAGAAACTGAAACTTTATGCCCATCTGTGTTTAAATAGACTTGTTTGGGTTGTAAAGGCATCCCCCTTGTCTTTCCTTGTTTTGCTTGTATCCCAAGGTGAGGAGCTCTTCTGTCTGCATGTTTAAATAGTTTTATTTTTATTTATTTTTTTTTAGCCCATCCTCCCAAAGGAGCTCAGAATGGGTAACAAATCAGGTACTTAAGCATAGTCCTCAATCCTCATCTGTTCTGGCAGGTTCACAATCTATCTAATGTACCTGGGGCCATGGAAGATTAAGTAACTTGCCCGGGGTCACAAGGAGCATCACAAGGCTTGAGCCTACCACCTCAGGGGGCTGGAGCTGTAGCTCTATCTACTACACCACACTCTCCTCATATTTAGCTCAAAAAAAGAAACATACACTTAGGAGTGTGAATGAATTTGGATAATATTCAGCCACCATTTTAAAATATATTGAGAATTCTCCCAGTAACATAAGACAGTCTCGCAAGATTCAAGGATACGATGGGCTATGTCATCTATCATGACTTGAAAAAAGAATAATTAAAAATGCAGTTTTGGTTTATCATGTTTAAAAGAAAATTTAAAAATCTGGGTTTGTTAAGTCATGACCACCACATCATTGGCTAGTATCCAGATTATAAGCTTCATTTATCTTTCTAAGAATACAAATTGGTTTTCACATTGCAAAATGAACTGTTTCTTGTCATCATGGATTTAGAACCGTCAAAATGACAGGTGAGAAAGCCAACAGACAGTCCACAGTCAAAAGACCGATCTGGGGGAAAAAAATCAAGTAAAACAAAGCAGTACGATAACCCCCCCCCCAAAAAAAAAAAAAACCAACAACAGTCGTTAATGTTTAGTTTATTTGCTGGTACATAATTCACCTGCCTGACTTGGCTACATTTTGGCTTGCATTTGCTTCTGGGCATGTGATGCTACCTTACTAGGCAGTCTCAAATTGAATTGCAAAGATTTCAAACCAGTGGCATAGCGAGGGTGAGAGGCATTGCCCCTCCTCCGCCCTCATCTCCACTCCCTGCTCCTTCCTGCCATGCGCGTGGCCCCCTTCCCTTCCCCTATACCTCTAGCTGAAGTTGCTGTTCGTGGCAGTCAACGCGCTCCTCGTGACCTCGTTGGCTCTCCCTGATGTCACTTCCTATGCGCGGTACCCGGAAGTGATGTCAGTGGGAGAGCTGACGGAGTCTTGAAGAGCACATTGTTGACCACCGCAAACAACTTCAACTAGAGGTATGGGGAACAGAAGGGGAGGGGAGCATATGTGGAGGGGAGGAATGGGAAGAGGTGGGGGGCAGAGATGAGGAGGAGTGTCAGCGCCCCCGCCAACATGGTGCCTGGGGTGGACTGCCCCCCTTGCCCTCCCCCACACTTTACTAAGCCACTGTTTCAAACATCCAGCAATGAAATCTAACCAATTCCTTTCTGTATTTCAAAGAATGTACTGAGCAAATGAACAGACCCCCAGATGGCTCAGAAAGCAGCATCGCAGAAAAGAAATGATTAGATCTCACTGCTGGATGTTTGAAATCCTGACAAAATCATTTTGAGATTCCCTTATTAAGGTAACATAACATAATACTTCTTAACCGCATAACCATGAGTTCTATGCAGTTTACAAAAGATTATAAAACTAAAAACAATTTAAGAATGACAAAAAGAAATTATTTGACCAAGTATTTTGAAAAGAGATAAGTTTTCAGTTGAGTTCTGACATATTTATAAGAACAAGCTCCAAGCAATAACAATTGAAATTCTCTGTCATGTGAAGCTGCTTGGAATGCTAAAGTATGGTCCAGAAATTTCTTACTTTTACAATGCTAGAGAGAATCTATTAACCATATAAGACGGAGCAGTATCATACATAACCTTATAGCATCATATACCCCTGAAGCAGGCACAAACTGAAATGTGGTTGCATCAGGCAGGTAACCTTTGAACCAGGAAATGAACTAACACATTATTATTATTATTTTTTTTAACCATATTGCTTTGTTTTCTTGACTTTTTTTCCTGACATCATAGATTTAGGACAGATTTTAAAACAGGTTTTAAATACTTGGTGAAAAGGGTAAAAGATGATTTTCTTCTCAATGCTTTACAAGTAATATTTTACAAAACACAGATCATAAAAAGAAAACAAACACTCTTCTCCCTCACCCACCACCCAAATACAAAGGCGTATGTTATCGATTAAAGCAAAACTAAAATAATGGCCTGATTTACTGTGATTTCTTTTACAATTGTGTGCACCAATGGAAAAACCTTAGACAAATCTAAGCATGTGTATGCAGTTGTAGGCATTTCATATAAAATACCAGAGAGCATAACAATTAAGCAAGACCCTTAATTAGATAACCAAACACTACATAAATGCGTGGAGGGGCACAATAAAAAAAAAAGTCTAAGTCCCCTTTTGGCCTAAGGCCTTAAATGTTGAAAGTAGAAGCAGGGAAAATGTCCATAATCAAAAAAAACGTCCAAAAGGAGGTTTAAAAATTTTTTTTTTTATAATGGCCTGCCTCTACATTCAGCTGTTTAAACGCCCAGACCACCACTACGTCTAAACTTATACCCTATAATCAACCTAAAAAAAGACTAAGCCCCAAAGTCCAAAACAAGAGCTTTTAGGCAAAGGAGGAGCCAGTCCTTCGCCTAAAAGCTGGATTCTGTAACCGGTGTCTGTCAAAAAGAGCATCCGTTACAGAATCCACCCCAAACCCCCGCCCCCCCCACGACATCGGGGCAAGAGGGAGCCCAAGCCCTCCTGCCCCACGATCCCCAACCCCCACCCGATTACTTTCGGGCCAGGAGGGAGTCCAAGCCCTCCTGCCCCGCGGCCCCCCCCCTCGATTACGATCGGGCCAGGAGGGAACCCAACCCCTCCTGCCCAGGCAGACCCCCTACCCTCCACCTCCCACTACGATACGGGCAGGAAGGATCCCAGGCCCTCCTGCTCTCGACACAACCCCCCCCCAACGATCGGATCCCCGCTGACCCATGACCCCCCCCGCCAACCCCCCCTTCCCCGTACCTCAAAATGTTGGCTGGACGGACGGGTGCCAAGCCCGTCCGTCCGGCAGGCCAGTCGGCTCCGGAATGGGGCCGGATTGGCCTAGGCAGCTGAAACCCTGCCCACAGGTGGGGCCTGAGGCGCCTGGGTGGGGCCTTAAGCACATGGGCCAGATTGGGTCCATGTGCTTAAGGCCCCGCCCACAGGAGGAGCCTAAGGCTCCCAGGCCTATTCTGGTTGGCCCAGGCGCCTCAGACCTCACCTGTGGGCGGGGTTTCAGCCGCCTGGGCCAATCCAGCCACATTCCGGAGCCAACTGCCAGACGGGCGGGCTTGGCACCCGTCCGTCCATCCAACATTTTGAGGTACGGAGAAGGGGGGTGGGAATGGGGGGATCGTGGGGTCAGCGGGGGGGGGGGGGGGGGTTGTGTCAAGGGCAGGAGGACCTGGGATCCCTCCTGTCCGTATTGTAGTGGGGGGTAGGGGTCCGCCTGGGTAGGAGGGGTTGGGCTCCCTCCTGCCCGATCTTGTAGGGGGTGAGAGGCCAGGAGGGCTTGGGCTCCCTCCTGCCCGATCGTAAGAGCCGGGGGAGGGCTCATCTCTCCTGCCAGCGATGGTGATCGCCCACCCCCCCCTCCGAACTGCGGCACTTCGGGGTGAGGATCGTCAGCAGGGGAGATGCTCTGCCGCGATGCTCACCCCGAAGTGCCGCGGTTCGGAGGGGGATAGGCGATAGCCATCTCTCCTGCAGCGTACGTTGCAGTAGGAGGTAGGCAGGTTGCTGGGGCCGCTGAGCTGATCGTAGCAGCCACGATCAGCTCAGCGGCCCCTTTTTCGGCACTTATACCTGTTTTGACTTGGTCTAAGTCAAAACGTATAAGTGCCGACTAGGCAACCTGCCTAAAGTTTTGGTTATACCTGCTGCATGCCTAGGTGTAGGTCGGCCCACCTCCCGCCTTTCCCCCCCCTCTAAAAATGCCTCTTTTCTCTCTGTGCGTTTAGAGGCAGGGGAAGGCCTAAGCTGGTTTTAGATATGTCTAAAACCAGCTTTGATTATAGGTACTTGGACGATCAGGCTTTTTGATCATCCAAGTAGCCATTTAGGACACTTTTTAGACATTTTTTTCTTTTGATTATGAGCCCCATAGCATCTGAGTGTGCAGTGGTATATTAATCAGACCTTTCTATTATATGTTTAGTAAAAATAAGCCACTGCTTGCCCTGGGATCAGTAACATGGAATTTATTTATTTATTCAGTTTTCTATACCGTTCTCCCAGGGGAGTTCAGAACGGTTTACATGACTTTATTCAGGCACTCAAGCAGTTTTCCCTGTCTGTCCCAGCGGGCTCACAATTTATCTAATGTACCTGGGGCAATGGGGGGATTAAGTGACTTGCCCAGGGTCACAAGGAGCAGCATGGGTTTGAACCCACAACCTCAGGATGCTGAGGCTGTAGCTTTTAACCACTGCACCACACTATTTGTTGCTATTTGGGATTCTGCCAGGTATTTGTGATCTGGATTGGGCTAGATCAGTGGTCTCAAACTCGCAGCCTGCCAGGTACTATTTTGAGGCTCTCGGTATGTTTATCATAATCACAAAAGTAAAGTAAAGCAAAACAGTTTCTTGATCTTATGTCTCTTCAGCTATAAATTACAATATTATTATTAAGACTTAGCCAAAAGGAAAGATTTATAAACTATAAAGAGTTTTACCTCATGCAAAATTGTCATTTCTTTAATAAGACATTTAACTATTTTTTCTGCGGCCCTCCAAGTACCTATAAATCCAAAATGTGGCCCTGCAAAGGGTTTGAGTTTGAGACCACTGGGCTAGAAGGACCAATGGTAAGACCCAATATTTATTTTAAAAATTTATGAATCACTTAAATCTAAGCAATGTACAAAACATTTACATCTACAATTTCAAGCACAAACAAACATTATGGTTATTCTTGTTAGCTTTTCTTTTCTTTTAATATAAACCAACTACAGTACTAGTATACAATATATACTGTAGTTATATAGTTATTGTTGCTAGTGAACCTTACTAACCGGCCCTTTTATCAAGTTGCGATTGAGGATTTTAATATGAGCCGGCATGGTAAATGCTACGACGCTCATAGAATTGCTCTGAGCGTCGAAGCACTTACCTTGTTGGCCCACACTAAAAAACCCTAGCACAGTTTGAGAAAAGGTGTGTGTGTGAGTGGGGGGGGATAAGATTTTCTAGTACTGTCATATTTTTCTTATTCTGTCATGATTTAAGAATTAAGTTAATCCACTTTAGTCCACTGAAATGATTTCTCCTGCTATGTGGTTTTTATTTTTATTTATTTTTTGTTGTAGGGGGGTTTGCTCCTATTTATTAACTTTATATCAATTTAAAGATCAATACAGTGCCAAGTTTGTTTTATTTTGTCTTTAGCAAAACCTGTGCAAAGTTGGCACACCGATAGCCACAATTATTATCAACGCGTTTGGATGCTGGGGCAGCAATGGTGCATTACTGTAGCTCTGCCGTAAAATAGAAAACTACTTTGCAAATTATATGTAATTGAAGTGATCAAAGTGCTGTACTTCTGGTTGTTATACAGCAGTGGTTCCCAAACCTGTCCTGGGGGACCCCCAGCCAGTCAGGTTTTCAAGATATCCTTAATGAATATGCATGAGAGAGATTTGCATATAATGGAAGTGACAGGTATGCAAATCTCTCTCATGAATATTCATTAGGGATAGCTTAAAAACCTGACTGGCTGGGGGTCCCCCAGGACAGGTTTGGGAACCACTGTTATACAGTTTCAGTCAGGTTCAATCTGACCACAGCAGAAAAACATTATGTCAAAGCAGTGGGCAGGCCTGAACATTTGAACAAATAATAGTTTAGAACTGACCATCAAACAAAGGGCTCCTTTTACTAGACTGCAGTAAGCACTAGAGCAGGGATAGGGAACTCCGGTCCTCGAGAGCTGTATTCCAGTCGGGTTTTCAGGATTTCCCCAATGAATATGCACTGAAAGCAGTGCATGCAAATAGATCTCATGCATATTCATTGGGGAAATCCTGAAAACCCGACTGGAATACGGCTCTCAAGGACCGGAGTTCCCTACCCCTGCACTAGAGCATCCACTTACTGCGGGACCTGCAGTGGCATCCTGCAGTAAAATTGCCAATTTGCGTGTGCACACCGTGTGCTGTTTCTTCTTGTCTTCAAAGGAAATGTGTTGGGGGGAGGGGGTGCGACAGTAGTAATCGGTATGTGAGACATTGCCACATGCTAATTAATTAGCGTGGGGGCCCTTACTGCCCACAAAATAAGTGGTAGTATGGGTTCACAGGGTAAGTTTTTTTTAGTGTGGCCATTAATTTGGAAAATTGGCTGTTTTTCCAGCCATGGCACAAGTGGCCTTAGCACATGGGAAAGACCCGCGTAAGATGCATGCTAAAGATCGCTTTTGCCACTCCTTTAGTAACAGGGCCCCAAAGAGAATATTTTCTCTGTTCTGCCAATTTAATATACATATAAAGATGCATAGGTTTCGCAAATAAAATTTGAACTCCTCCAATATGAATTAAGTTAGTGCATGGTTTCCTTAGCCTACCCTTTTCTCTGGGCTTGGGAATGCCCACCCCCACAACTAATATATGTAGTTCTGAAGCGTGTGTATACTTTTAGCTGGCTAAAGGAAGTCAAGTAGCAAAAATGGCCAAATTATCTGGAATACTGGTTTTCAATTGTGCGTTAGATGTAATACTCCAGTAGAAAAGTTTAATTGAAATATATTCACAAATATGTTCCAGTAACCTCAGTAGGGGAAAAACTTCCGCATACTCCCAACCCCCAACTTCCGCATACTCCCATGTTTGTTATGCGGGATGGGGGAGAAAATGCTTCCAATGGAAACATTTTCTCTCCCATCCCACGTAACAAACATGGCATGCCCTGATTAGAAAAGTACAGAAACAAAGAAATCGTGGAGAGTCGATGTCCAAGATGAAGGCTTTATTAAAACAAATAAATAATCCACTATCCGCTATCAAGTGCATCTCCACAGCGTATAGACTTTACGTTTATTATTTAATCCACATGCCTGCATTTAGGACCAAATAGGGACCCCTGAAGAAGACCATATTGTCGCAACACGAATCGTGTTGGGTCCATGTTTCCCAGAGGTTCAGGCCCTAGACATTTTTATGTGGATTATTTATTTGTTTTAATAAAGCCTTCATCTTGGACATCAACTCTCCACGATTTCTTTGTTTCTTTATTACTCTCTTTGGAGGGACCAGGGTCAATTTTTTTTTGTTGTTTTTAGAAAAATACAGAACCATATAAATTAAAACAGCAAATTTTATGAAAACAAGACTGTTGCTTCAGGGATGGAAGAGGATTATGGTTGTGCTGAAGCATGTGCAACAGTGCCTTTACCGAGAGGCCATCATATTGGGCTCTCTGTTTCTTTCCCTCTACATCAATCCTTGCTTCTGATGATGTGAGAGGTAAATAAAAGGTCATGGATTTGTTGTACCACTTTTCTGTGATACATCCACATTTATTATATGCAGGTACTTTCTCTGTCCCTAGTGGGCTCACAATCTTAAGTTTTTGTTCCTGCGTCAATGAAGGGTTTTAAGGCTAGATTCACTAAGAAAACCGATCGGTTTGCGACCCCTTTTTTCCTGTGACCCGATTCACTAACCTCTGTGCCAATCCGATTCTGATCCGTGCATGCAAATGAGGGGAAATGGCATGCAAAGTAGGAAGGATCGTGATTCACTAACAAAATTCAGGCACACCGACCGGGCTGGCCGATTCAAAAACAAGCGACTGCTGAGGACCAGTCGTTTGTGTAAAAACCCTGCTCTCTGCCCCGATTCTCCTGCCTTTTTGCCGCCCTGCTCGGCCCCGACTCTCCTGCCTTTGCAGCAACCTATACTCTCCAGATCTGCCTCCCTTCCTTGCAGCACGGGGTTGCGAGTAAAAGTATAAAAGTTAAAAAAAAAAAAAGCATGGACAGCAAACGAATGCACAGACCATCTACAGGCAAAGAAGATGGTCTGCCCATGCATCGGGATCGCGCACTAGCGATCATTGCAGTCGGTGGGGGGGTGTTCCTCCGATCGCCCCCCATTTTAATATTGTCCCATCGTGAATTGGTTGGTCTGCCACGGAATGGTCACGATCGGGCAGGTTAGTGAATCAGACTGCATTAACCTAAAACAAATTTAAAAGGTTTGCTTTCCACAATACTTTACAAGAAAAGTAAGTATGATAAATACATATTTTTCAGCTATATATGCTCTACAGCTGTGCACCACTTGTTTATCAATCTCAATTGTAGCATGTCCTTAGATGTCAAACTGCAGTTTTTCTCCATCTGAAATGGTTATTATACTGTAGGTGTTATTTGTCTTACAACACTTCTCTTCGATGTAACTTTTCTTCGTTTTTACTGATGAGGTTTTCTGTAGCTGGACATCATTTTCATTCTGTAAGGTGATCCTTTTTTAAACGTATTACAAACATTTGGGGGTTATTCACCAGTTACACTCATTCAGTGCTATGATTTCCATCTTCGAAATCCAAGAACCATGCTGCACCCATAACAAAATGTCACAGCAAAGGCAAAAATCTGAAAAAGAAAAAAAAAAACCCAAGCAAAACAAAATGAGAGAGATATTTCTTATTCAAGGCTGTGCCTAAATATTACATCCTCTGCTACTTTCAAGATTGACTTTCAGCATTTGTTTTCTGCTGATTTGTAGATTCTTCTATCTGTAGGTGAGGGTATGTCCATCTGTCTGTCCATATACAATATTTTATTTACAGAAGCACATACGTCTACAACTAAATGAAAGATTAGATTCCTACCTCTGCTAATCTTCTTTTTGTAAATCCACGCTCTATTCCTGGACAAGTGGGTTATGCATCTCCAGTTGCAAGACTGCATGTAGGAAGCCTCATTTACATTATTTTTTAGACCCTCCCCTCTTACCTCAGGACTGCCCTCAGGTATTCAGTTCATAGAAAAGAAAACAGTCACCTGTAGAGGGCACAGACAAAAGAGAGGGGTATGGGGAAACTCCCCAACAAATATGTCTAATCTGCTCATAACTTGAAATTTCATAAACACAATTAAAACAGGTTATCAAACATCATAAACCTGAAACCGTGCTATAAGGAGACATAGCATGCACCAATGTAGGGGGAGGCACCTCTGAGGACTCCCTACTCAAAGTATAGAATCCATCAGGATGGTATTCTCACCAAAGGCTGGTCAAGAAATCATGTCCAGTTTACCAGTACACATTAAGGCAGACAATTGGTGAATCAGCAACTCACAGGGCAGGTTCCAGAAATAGAGCGTGGATTTACAACAAGATAAGCAGAGGTAAGAACCTAATTTTTTGTTCTTGTACAATCCTGCTCTATTCATGGACAAGTGGGATGTAACAAAGAAGTCCCATAGAGTCGGGGTGGGGCTGATAGGCCTGATGCCAAAATAACATAACATTATACTTATAGACTGTGTTACCAAAAAGTTCTACGTGGTTTACAAAAGATTATAAACATTAAACATAATTGTATATTTGAATGAGTCAGCTAGTCAGGTATTTGGAGAAAAGATAGGTTTTTAGCTGTTTTCTAAAATGTATGTAAGAAACAGCTGTGAGCAACAATGATTGAAATTCTTTTTCATGAGAAGCTGCCTGAGATGCTAAAGAGTGATTTAGGAATTTCTTCCTTTTATAACCTTTTACAGAAGAGAAATTGAACAGAACATGAGTTTTTCTACTGCAAAATGGCAGAACAAAAAGAAGCACCCTGCTTGGCCGCCACATCGATCCTAGAAAACTTGGTAAAGGAATTCAAAGAGGAAGAGGTAGTAGCCCTGTAAATCTCCAAAGAGATCGCTGACAACACAGGTCAAGAGAAGGAAACATCTCTAGTAGAATGAAACCCTACCAAAAAGGGGGCTCCTGACTGGCAATAATGTAGATACATGAGATAGCCCTAAGAATCCATCTGGAAATGGTGGCTCTGGAAGCTAGTTTGCCCTTCCAGAAAGGACCCACCAGTACAAACAGGTGGTCGGAAACTTGTAACTTGTTTGGGGCCTACAAATACCACACAAGAGCCTGCACACATCCAGTAACTGCAACACATGGTCCTGCTCAATCGAACCAGAGGGAATGAAATAAAAATTCAGACTTTATGATCAAAGTGGAAACTAGAGACCACTTTCGGAAGAAAGTAAGAAACAGCACACAGAAACCCTGCAGGATCTCTGCAGGATAAAGCCTGAAGCTCAGAAACTCTTCGGAGATATAGCCACCAGGAAAACTGTCTGAACAGGAAGATACATCAAAGATGCCTACTCCTGAGGCTCATAGCGCAGACGAACCAATGACCGGAAAACTAGATTGGGAATCCATGTCGGATAGGGTAGTTGCAATGGGGGCCGGATTCTTAAGGTGTGAGGAACCAGACAATGTCCAGGTGAAAGGCCAAAGAGCTTCTCAGATGCTTAGGATCACAAACAAGAGAAACCGGCAATCTGAACCCTTAGAAAGCCAACGACCAGACCCCATTCTTGACTGTCCTGAAGGAACGCTAGAAGCGGAGGAAATGACGGTAAACCTGGGTCTTTGTGCTGCTGGATGCACCACAACAGACAACATGTCTACTACATTTCTTTGAGGGAGTGAATGAACATGTGGATAAAAGGTGAGTCAGTCGATATGGTGTATTTGGATTTTCATAAGGCATCTGACAAAGTACCTCTTTCCTGTTCTGATGCCTGTAATTTTATATAATTACTCTTTGGAAGACCTCTGGAAAGAAGCAAACCCATTTGATTCAGATGAAACAAGAGATACTAGCTCTAGTAGAAACCTCTAGCAGAAATAATGGAAACAGATTCTGCTGAAAGGAGATATGGATCACTACAGGAAAATGACTGCAACACCTATATTCTGCTAGCTAACAAGACAGCAACTAGGAAAACTAAACAAATTCATTAAGAAAGCCTGAAGGAGAGGTTCAAAAAGAGGCCTCGCCAAAGCTGACAGCACTACATTTAGATTCCACTGTAAAGTCCATTCTGATGGGAGGATGAATGAGTTTAACCACCTGCAAAAGAAAATATCACATCTATTTGGGCAGCTTGGTAGCTCTATATCTTGCCCCTGAAACAAGTGTCTCCACTTATCTTAAACATAGTAACATAGTAGATGATGGAAGATAAGACCCAAATGGTCCCGACCTGATGCAATCTAAAAATTTGTTGGGGTTTTTTTCTACTTCTTCTTAGCTATTTCTGGGCAAGAATCCAAAGATCTGCTCAGTACTGTTCTTAGGTTCCAACTACTGAAGTCTCTGTCAAAACTCATTCCAGTCCATCCACATCCTCCCAGCCATTGAAGCCGTTCCCAGCCCATCCTCCAACAAATGGCCATATACAGACACAAACCATGCAAGTCTGCCCAATACTGGCCTTAGTTCTTCAATATTTACTATTATTTTCTGATTCTAGATCCTCTGTGTTAATCCCATGCTTTTTTGAACTCCGTCACTGTTTTCATCTCCACCACCTCTCTCGGGAGCACAGCACATTCCAGACATCCACAACCCTCTCCATAAAGAAGAATTTCCTTACATTGCTCTTGACATTACATTACACCCCTCAACCACAAATTATGTCCTTTGGTTTTCCTTTCTCTGGAAAAGATTTTTTTCTACGTTAATACCTTTCAAGTATTTTAACATCTGAATCATATCTCCACTGTCCTTCCTTTCCTCTAAGGCAGGGGTAGGGAACTCCGGTTCTCGAGAGCCGTATTCCAGTCGGGTTTTCAGGATTTCCCCAATGAATATGCATTGAAAGCAGTGCATGCAAATAGATCTCATGCATATTCATTGGGGAAATCCTGAATACCCGACTGGAATACGGCTCTTGAGGACCAGAGTTCCCTACCCCTGCTCTAAGGTATACATATTCAGGGCTTCCAGTCTCTCCTCATACATCTTTTGGCACAAACCTCCTATCATTTTCATCACCCTCCTCTGGACTGCTTCAAGTCTTTTTGTGTCCTTCGCCAGACACGGTCTCCAAAATTGAACACAATACTCCAAGTGGGGTCTCACCAACGACCTGTACAGGGGCATCAACACCTTCATTCTTCAACTGGTTATGCCTCTCTTTATGCAGCCCAGCATCCTTCTGGCAGCAGCCACTGCTTTGCCGCACTATTTTTTCCACCTTTAGATCTTCGGACACTATCACCCCAAGGTCCCTCTCCTCATCTGTGAATATCAGCCTCTCATCTCCCAGTATATATGGCTCCTTCCGATTATTAATCCCCAAATGCATTACTCTGCATTTCTTTGCACTGAATTTTAGTTGCCAGATATTAGACCATTCCTCTAACTTTTGTAGATCCTTTTTCATGTTTTCCACTCCCTCCTCGGTGTCTACTCTGTTACAAATCTTGGTATCATCAGCAAAAAGCCAAACCTTTCCTTCTAACCCTTCAACAATGTCACTCACAAACATATTGAACAGGATCGGTCCCAGCACCGAACCCTAAGGGATTCCACTACTCACCTTTCCTTCCTCCGAGCGACTTCCATTAACCACCACCCTCTGGAGTCTGTCCATCAACCAGTTTCTAATCCAGTTCTCCACTTTGGGTCCCAACTTCAGCCCTTCAAGTTTGTTCAAGAGCCTTTTATGAGGAACCATGTCAAAGGCTTTGCTGAAATCTAAGTAAATTACATCTAGCATATGTCCTCGATCCAGTTCTCCGGTCACCCATTCAAAAAATTAAAATCAGGTTCGTTTGACAAGATTTACCTTTAGTAAAGCCATGTTGCCTCGGATCCTGTAACCCATTAGATTCTAGGAAGTTCACTATCCTTTCTTTCAGCAACACTTCCATTATTTTTCCAACAACCGAAGTGAGGCTTACCGGCCTGTAGTTTCCCGCTTCATCCCTGTGACCACTTTTGTAAATAGGGACCACATCTGCTCTTCTCAAATCCCCAGGAACCACTCCCATCTCCAGAGATTTGTTGAACAAGTCTTTAATAGGACCTGCCAGAACCTATCTGAGCTCCCTCGGTATCCTGGGATGGATCCCGTCCAATCCCATCGTTTTGTTCACCTTCAGTTTTTCAAGTTGTTCATAAACACTTTCCTCCGTGAACAGCGCAGAATCTACTCCATTTTCCCGTGTAACTTTGCCAGATAATCTCGGTCCTTTGCCAGGATTTTCTTCCGTGAACACAGAGCAGAAGTATTTGTTTAGCACGTTTGCTTTATCCTCATCACTCTCCACATATCGGTTCCTAGCATCTTTTAGTTTAGCAATTCCATTTTTCATCTTCCTCCTTTTACTGATATCTGAAAAAATTTTTGTCTCCCTTTTTTTTTTTTTTTTTAACATTTTTAGCCATTTGCTCTTTTGCCTGCACTTTCACCAGACGTATCTCACTCTTGGCTTCTTTCAGTTTCACCCGGTAGTCCTTTCTGTATTCTTCTTCTTGGGTTTTTTAAATATTTCAGGACCGCCAACTCTTTTGCCTTTATTTTCTCCGCCACTAGTTTGGAGAACCATGTTGGTTTCCTTTTTTCTCTTGTTTTTATTTATTTTGTTCACATAAAGTTTTGTAGCCATTTTTATAGCTCCATTCAGCTTAGACCACTGTTTTTCCACTTCTCATGTCCTCCCATCCTAACAACTCTTTCTTCAGGTATTCTCCAATTTTATTAAAGTCTTTATGTTTGAAATCTAGGACTTTTAGTATTGTGCGGTCAACCTCCACTTTAGCTGTTATATCAAACCAAACCGTTTGATGATTCCTACTTCCCAGGTGAGCACCTACTCGTACATTAGATATACTCTCTCCATTTGTGAGAACCAGATTCAATATCGCTTTTTCCCTCGTGGGTTCTGTCACCATTTGTCTTGAGCAGAGCCTCTTCAAAGGCATCCACAATCTCCCTACTTCTTTCTTTCCAATTCCACAGACGGAACTTTTCAGTCCGCATCTGGGAGGTTGAAATCTCCCAACAGCAGCACCTCCTCTCTTTCCAAACTTTTGGATATGCACAATCAGATCTTTATCAATTTGCTGCGATTGAGTCGGATGTCTGTATCAATCGCAGCAAACTGATAAAGATCTGATTGTGGATATTCAAAAGTTTGGAAAGAGAGGAGGTGCTGCTGTTGGGAGATTTCAACCTCCCAGATGCGGACTGGAAAGTTCCGTCTTCGGAATCAGAATTGTGGATGCCAAACATAAAAACATGATGGCAGATAAAGGCCAAATACTCCTGAGACTATTGCATCTTAAATTCATCCTATGCCCTCTCATTCCGTAGCTTACTTTCAAATGAAAGAGACTTGCCTCATGCACATTTATGCCACATAGGTATTTAAACATCTCTATCACATCACCCCTCTTCCAAAGTATACATATTGAGAACTTTAAGTCTGTCCTCTTCTGCCTTATAATGAAGACAACCAACCATTTTAATAGCCTACCTCTGGACCGACTCAATCCTGTTTATATCTTTTTGAAGGTGCAGTCTTCAGAATTGTACACAATATTCTAAATGAGGTCTCACCAGGGGCATTAATACTCGTACCTCCTTTTTCTACTGGCCATACCTCTTCCTTTGCACCCAAGTATCCTTCTAGCTTTTGCTGTCGCCTTTTCAACCTGTTTGGCCACCTTAAGATCATCACATACTATCACACCTTTCATGCACAAAAGTTCTTCACCCCCTAAAAACTGTATTGCTCCCTTGGGTTTTTGCAGCCCAAATGCATGACCTTGCCAAATTTCAGATCATTCTGATCTGAATTCAGTTCCTTCCTCATGTTATTCAAATCATCAAGGGTGTGTACTCTAATGCAGATTTTGGTATCATCAGCAAAGAGGCAAATCTTATTTGACAGCCCTTCAGCAATATTGCTTACAAAAAGAACAGGCCCAAGAATCGAACCTTAAGGCACACCATTGGTAACATCCTTCTCCAGTACTCCGATACCACTCCCGACTCTAGACAAGCATTAAAAAGGTCAGACAGCAGAGCCGTCAGAACTTCCCTAAGTTCTTTCAGTACCCTCGGATGTATATCAGTTGGCCCCATCACTTTGTCCATCATTAATTTAGCTAGCTCCTCATGAACACAATCCTCTGAAAATTGATCAGGGTCTACCATACCTCCATTCCTATTTGTGTTTGTCTTCTATGGTTCTGCTCACAGTGCTTCAACTGTGAACACAGAGCTTTTTCTTATGCAAGTCCTGTGTTATGGAATTCTTTGACACTTTTTTGATATTTGTCATTTTGTAAGCTGGGGAAGTAACCGCTTATCCCTGGGGGTAAATAGCATTAATCTTTCTACTTTCTGAGATCATTCCAAATTGTGAGCCCACTGGGACAGATAGGGAAAATGCTTGAAGTATCTATATGTAAACTAAACTAGTCCTGCCCGATTTGCTGATTCGAACCGATTCAAATCGATTTGTTTTCTTAAAATATCAGGCTTTACAATTTACTAACCAACCCTCCTCCCCACATACGTTCGAGCCTCCTAAAGCAGGAGCAGCAATGCTCTGGTAGTGAAAAGCCTGTCCTAAGCACTGCCTCTTGCTGGCTGTCCAGTGCCGCTGCTGCTTCTGCTTTAGGAGGCCAGATGCCAGAGCTCACGGTGAGGTGAGGGCGGGGGGAGGGGGTTAGTTGGGAAGTGCTGCATAGGCACGAGCACTGTGGGTACCCTCGGCTCCTCAGCTTTAGGGGATTCTCAGAAGGCTTGTATGTTTTCCCCTTCTCCCCACCATGGTCCAGCTTCCCCCTGGCCTCCCGGTTTTACTTTCAAAACTAATTAACGCCTGCAGAGGATCTCCGGTGATGTAGCAATTCTAGCAGGCTGCCGTCGGCCTCTGTTGCATGTTCCCTCTGCTGTGGTCCATCCTAGACCAAAACACGACTTGACGTCAGAGGAGGGGCGGGACCACAGCAGAGGGAACGTGCAGTGGAGGCTAATAGCAGCCTACCAGAATCACTACATCACCGACGATCCTCTGGAAGCCATAATTAGTTTTGAAAGCGAGACTGGGAGGCCAAAGGGAAGCCGGACGACAATGGAGAGAAGGGGGAAACATGCCGGCCTTCAGGGGGCCCCCAGGTTGTAGCTATTAGAAGAAAACATCAAATGGGCAGGAGACCCTGGCAAGCGAGTTAACAGAAGACAAACAGAAATCAGAGCCTGGGACCAACATGATTTGAATAATGACCAGACAACAAAAGGCAGAAAAAATAATTTTCTGTTTTCTAATTACAATATGTCAGATTTGAAATGTTTATCTTGCCAGAACTAGTGTTAGACAGCAAATGTGAGCTAAAACCTAACACATAAGAACATAAGAATTACCTCTGCTGGGTCAGATCAGTGGTCCATCATGCCCAGCAGTCCGCTCACGCGGCGGCCCTCTGGTCAAAGATCAGCGCCCTAACTGAGACTAGCCCTATCAGCGTACATCCTTGTTTAGCAGGAACTTGTCTAACTTGGTCTTGAATCCCTGAAGGGTGTTTTCCCCTATGACAGACTCCGGAAGAGCGTTCCAGTTTTCTACCATTCTCTGGGTGAAGAAGAACTTTCTTACGTTTGTACAGAATCTATCCTCTTTCAACTTTAGAGAGTGCCCTCTCGTTCTCCCTACCTTGGAGAGGGTGAACAACCTGTCCTTATCTACTAAGTCTATCCTCTTCAGAACAGAAGAAAAGTCTTTTGTTTGTTTACACCACAGCGCCAGAGTGGGTAGGAGACGGAAAAAGGGGGTGGGGTGGGTGAACAGGCTACAAAATAAACCCACCAGGATGTTTGAAAAAACAAAAAACAAACAAAAAAAAAAAACCCAAAACACCCAATTGGGTAGGAAAATTGACTGGTAGAAAGAGTGAGGATACCCCTTCCATGCCCCATTCCTTTTTCATCCTTTCCTCTACTGCTTGATTCTCATCCTCCATTTCTCTATATACTTCCGCCTCCTCATTCTCATCTCCCCTCTTTACTATTTATCCTTACAGTTTCCCTTCTCTGAGGCTCACTCTGCTGAGATTCTCCCTTCCTTTTCTCAGGCCTTCCCTTTCCTGGCAGGGCCTTTTCTCTGCCACATCACTTCTGATGCGGTAGAGGAAAGGCCCTGCCAGGGCTGGCCAGAAGCAGACTGTTTACAGTGCTGCTTCTGTTCACCGGCTGCCACTACTACTTCGGAAAAGTGAGGGGGAGGGGTTGTCAGGACCATCTCTGCTGCTTTGGGGGTCAGAGGGAGAGAGAGAGAGAGGGAGGGACTGGCTGTCTGCTGCTTCTGAGGCTGGAGGGAGGGAGGGAGATTTGTGAATGCCGCTGATGCTTCGGGAGAGCCTTAAGGAGGGTTAGCAGACCCATGGGGGAGGAAGTAGACCAGAAGTATATGTGGGCCTATGGGGGGAGTGTCCAGCAGGAAGGGAGATGGATGGATACTGGACCCATAAGTGGGGGGGAGAGAAAGTGACCGTGAAAAAAAGGGAAAAACAGATGGTGGACCTACAAGTGGGAGTGGAGGGATGATAGAGTGAGGTGGAAAGGGAGACAAAACTATTTTTACAGTAACTCTCAAGCAACCAGAAACTACAGTTATCTGGTATCCACCAATTGCCATGGGTGCAAGATAACTGAAAGTTTACTGTAGTAGCAACGTTCCATGCTACCAATCAATGGCAAGCAGTGGCTTCTCCTATGTATCTCAATAGTAGACTATGGACTTTTCCACCAGGAACTTGTCCAAATCCAGCTATGCTAACCATTGTTGCCACATCCTCTGGCAATAAGTTCCACAGCTCACCTACTCTTTTAGTGAAAAATAAAGTGTGTGGGGGGGGGGGGGGGAAGAAGCTCTCCCCTTCTCATAATATGGAAATCATGCAAAGCATATTAACTGCCAAACATTTTTGAAAAATCTGCTGCAGGAAAGTTGGAGCTGTGGGTAAGAGAGAAATATGCAAACCAGCTATATATTTTTCAAAGGCACAATGATCTGAAATACTTACAGTTGCAGCTACATTTAGACCAGTCTGACGTAAATCAAGACTTGTAATGGTATTGTTTTCCTTTCTTGACAAATTAGCCAAAGATGTTGTTGCAGCTTCCAAAACAAATGCTCCAAAGTAGAAAACAAATGCAAAGAAGTGGTAAGCAAAATCCTAAAAAGAAAACACATTACACATTAATGTAAATCCATTCATCATATACAGTCCATTATTTTTTTTTCCAACAAACACTTGATAATTAATCCTCAATTTCAAACAGGTCTAGTTTTCAGGATTTTTACAATGAACACACATGAGAAATTTGTATACAAAAACAGCAGTGCTAGCTAATGGCATCCAGATAATTGGTAGGAAGACAATTGGTAGGAAACTCCTACAAATTGTCTTCCTATCAATTGTTGCCCTACCTATTACAGGTACCTTTTTGTGTCATCGTCCCCCATGCTGCCAAGTTGCTGCTTCTTGTGGGGAGGGGGAGAGTGTAAGCTTCTTCCAGGAGGTTGGGGGGGAGAGTGTCAGAGGAGTTGCTGACAAGCCGCTGTCTCTTCTGGGGAGGGTTGGGGGAGCATGGCCCCCCCATGCCAAGTTGCTTGCGAGGGGGAGAGGGTGTTAGAAATCCAATTCCAATCTCAGACTTCCAAGACCTTCAGTGGCAATCTTGAAAGAATTCAATCGGCAGTCCTGGCATCTATTCTGAATGTGGTGCCAGCATGGGCAGTAGAAACTAGGGACCAGTCCTGACCCAATTAGGCCAACTAGGGGGCAGTGCTTTCTGGAGATGTTTTGGCTTCAGTTTCAGCCAGAACTGCAGTAAACTCCAGACGAAGGAGAAAAACCCAGATTAGGTCACCCTCTAATCATAGCACTACCATTTAAATGCTGATTTTATCCATTTTATTTTGAATATGCCCAAAGAGCTAGCATTAAGGAAGAGCAATGAGAAAGTTGCAGTAGGTGGGGCACAGGCTGATTTGCTGGGTGCCCTATGTACATATGGAAGAACTGGGGGAAAGGAAAAAGTAGTAATTAACCAAATCAAAATAAAAGGTGTAAAATAACAGAAGATGGAGTAAAAATTCAGAATCACTTTGGGTTGAAGTAAAGATATAGAGAACATAACACTCCCCCAAACAAACAAACCCCTGAAGAGGACCATACAGTACCCAAGATCAAAATAATCAATCAATCACATAAAAGAGATGGGGGCAGGGGAGAGAAAATAGACAAGTTTAATGACTTAAAGGGCCTCTTTATTAATAGGTAGAAAAGTTTTGCACTGATCATATGGTAGATGCAAAAATTAACATTTTTAAAAGGTTATACGAGTGGATTTTTTTTTTTTTAAATAGTGCCAGGTCCTCCTCCACACAATCTCCCTTCCCAGATTGCCAGATGGCAATGTATTTTGCTAAAAATAATTTGTTAGGAAGCTATCCTGACAGAAACTATTATCTTTCTTATATATTTTTGTCTATGCTTTTTAAGATGGAAAAGTACCTGCTTGGTTGCACTGAAAGCTAGCATTTTCACTTGTTAGATACCAGTGGCGTACCTAGCATATGTGACACCCACGGCCCATCATTTTTTGACCCCCCCCCCCATCTGTATGGAAAAAATGATTTTTAGTAACAATCCAAACGTCACACAAGAGTGTACAGTGGTACCTCGGTTTACGAGTGCACCGGTTTGCGAGTGTTTTGCAAGACGAGCACCCTCCCCCCCCCGCGATCCGGCACGTTCTCTCCGACGTGAACTCGCAGGCCTTGAGCATGCGCAGATGCTCAATGCTCAAGGCCCAGCAAGAAGAGGAGGCAGATCTTCAGGCACCGGCACCAACACACATGACATGCCGGTGCCAGTGCCCAGGCCCAGATAATGGTAAGAAGCGGCGGGGGGTGCCCAATAGCGGCTGGGGGGGTGTCCGAACGCAGCGGAGGGGTGCCCAATCACGGTGGCGGGGTGCCGGATCACGGGGGGGGGGGGGGGGGGGGGAGGAGGGTGCCGGATCGCATGGGTGGCGTTCAGGGGAAGCAATGCCGGTTCTCGTGGGGGGGAGGGGGAGCAACGTATCAAAGCGAGTTTCCATTATTTCCTATGGGGAAACTCGCTTTGATAAACGAGCATTTTGGATTACGAGCATGCTCCTGGAACGGATTATGCTCATAATCCAAGGTACCACTGTACCTAGGAAAACACAGCATCTTACATACTGCAGTGAGCAGTACAACCTCAATGCACCCATTGTAAAACTAAACAAGCCAGACTGGTACAGATCAATCCTGCACAGTGAATCCTAACAGAAAACCATGTCTTTCGAACACAGAAGACACCTTCGCCTAGTAAGGAATATGTAATCACAAACTAACCCCTCCCCCCTTTTACAAAACTGTAGTGCGGTTTTTAGCCACAGTGGTAACAGCTCAGACGCTCATAGAATTCTGAGCATCAGAGCTGCTATCACCACGGCTGGCGCTAAAAACCACTCCACAGTTTTGTAAAAGGGGGGATAAAATAGAAATACATAGACAAAGGTTAAATTCCAAGAAGTTGGACTCTGCATACAATGCAACACCACAAAAACAGTGACACATGTTTCCTATATGGCATCTTCTCTCCTTCGATGCCCCTTCCAGAAATTGTATGTCTCCCCTTTCATCTCTCCCTTCATCCCCATTGGTCTGGCATCTCTCCTTTCCTTCCCTCTCCCACACCTCTCCTCTGCAATCCCTTTATCTTTTTTCTCTCATTTTCCCTTTCAATTTATTTTCTGCATGTGTCTAGATTACGTTCTTACTACCCTGTTATCAATTTCCCTTTTCACTGTCTACCTACAGCTTGCCACCTCTTTCCCTCACCCCCCTCCAGCATTTCACTAACTCAGTCCTTTTCCCCCCCCATCATGTGCCTTCCTATTATTTATCCCCTCTTTCTCTACCCCTTCCATCCAGTATCTTCTCCTCTCTCTGTCCACTTCCATCCAGCGTCTGCTCCCTTCTTTTTCTCATCCTCATTTCCTTCCTGCATCTGCTCCCTTATCTCTCCCATCTGCACTTCCTGAGAGTATGGACATAGCTGCGATTGAGCAAGCCCAGTAAAATGCCCAGAGCCACTCAATGGTAGGGGCTGCCTGTTATTGCACATTCACCTCCCTGCAGGTGCCAGTATTTCTCCCCCCTAATAATTCATTTGCTGTAGATCTTTTCCTAAGAACTTTAAAATCCCTTTAACCTGTGGAAGCCTGAAAACTATTTGCAAAATAATTACATTCAATTAGTAGAAATATTTATGGTTCAAACACTTAAATCAAATTTCTTCCTCATGGCCAACTAGTTATGTCCTTTGTTAACCTCTTCTGGTATTTCTTACTCATATTATTCTCTACTGTCCAGATTTAATAGGGCATCTAATGAACCTGATTGGGTCCGAGTAGCATGAAAAATAATCCAAAATCACTGTTACTGCAATCTAGGGTCTACCTTAGGTGTCAGCACCCAAGAAAAATATCTAGGTGCCATCGTGGACAATACACTGAAATCTTCTGTGGCCAAAAAAGCAAACAGAATCTTAGGAATTATTAGGAAAGTGAAGATAAATAAGATTGAAAATATTATAATACTATTATAATACCTCTAAATCGCTCCATGGTGCAACCTCATCTTGAATACTGCATGCAATTCTGGTGGCCATATCTCAAAAAAGATATACTGTAGCAGAATTGGAAAAGGTTCAAAGAAAAGCAACCACAATGCTAAAGGGGAGTAATTCCTCTTGTATTAGGAAAATCTAAAAGAGGTTAGCGCTATTTAGCTTGGAAAAGAGACAGCTGAGGAGGGATATGATTTTCACTCATTCAAAAATTACAAAGACTAGGGGATACTCAACGAAGTTTCATGGAAATACCTTAAAAAAATAGTTAAGCTTTGGAACTCGTTGCCAGAGGATGTTGTCTCGTAACAGAGGTTAGCATAGCTGGGTTTAAGAAAGGTTTGGACAAGTTCCTGGAGGAAAAGTCCATAGTTTTTTTTTATTGAGACAAACATGAGAGAAGTCACTGCTTGCTCTGGGATCAGTATCATAAAATGTTGATATTACTATATTTGAGTTTCTGCAAGGTACTTGTGACCTACATTGGCCACTGTTGGAAACAGGATACTGGAGTAAATAGATCATTAGTCTGACCCAGTATAGCTATTCTTATTTGTTCAAAAGCCACAAACTATAATTTACTAAACGTGAAAGAGTTTTTGCTATGGAAAACTATGACAATTTTTACCCGTTTACACAATTCCACTCCATTCCAATTAGAGCAAGGTCTTTGAAAACAAGAAATATGATCCTTACTATGAAATTCCAGTTGGCGTTGATTCTGTTTGCGATGCCAAAGAGGAAAATACTCAAATAGAGGAGACTGCACACAAAAGCAGTCACTGAAACAAACATCACCCATCCTTGCATCACTGGAACAGGAACATTTGAAGCTGCTACCAAAATCCATACCAGTCCTCCAAATATCTGTGGAATCAAAAAACAAACATGCATTAACAAACTGCAGTGTTAAGGCATATCATTAATATCGTCTAACATTCGTAGGTTATTACTATTTGCTAATTTGGCATAAGTTGTAACCCTCAGGGCCAGCCCAAACATTAGACAGCCTTAGGCAGTTGCCTAGGGTAGTGCTGCTGCTGAGAAATTTCAACTTGCCGGATGTGGATTGGAACATCTCATTGACAGAATCTGAAAGCAGAGAGATCATGGTTGCCTGTCAAAGTGCTTTGGTCAGTCGAATGGTGACAGAACCCATGAGGGAAGGGGCAACTCTGGATTTAGTGCTCATAAATGGAGAAAGTATTTCCAACATTCAGGCTAATTGTCCAATCCCTATTCTTAGGTCTACTGAACTAGTGCAATTCCCTCTATCTACCTTGTCCTACCAACATGATAAAACAACTTCAGACTATACAAAACACTGCCCTCAGACTGATCTACTCCCTGAGAAAATATGATCATATTACAACTGCCTTCCTAGACTCTCACTGGCTACCTATGCAAGCACGAATTCAATTCAAATTCTACTGTCTATTATTCAAAGCATTAAACGGCTCCGCCCCCCCATCTAAACAACCACCTAAACCAGATCCTCACCTCAAGACAAAGAAGAACACTGAACCCTTTTGCCTTCCCTCCACTCAAGGGCACTCAGCGCAAAAAGATGTTTGATAACCTTCTGGCGACGCAAGTAGCAAAACTTAACCACTCCATCTGTGTCCAACCTGTTGACGGCAACGGGCGACTTCAAAACTTTTAGAAAAGAAATCAAAACTCTACTTTTCAAAAAATTTATCCAGATATCTTAACCCAACCCTTCCCCCTCCTCCTAGATAAATTCTCCCCAAAATCTCCACTTAAATAATCTCTTCCTCCCCAAAACACCAACCAAGTATTCAGATCCCTGAAATGTAACGTAATCTTATTTGTACTCTAACTGTAATCTATTTGTTATATCACACAGTAACGTACAGTCAATTTAATATCCAATTTGCAAGTTCTTCCGGAATTAATCCAGGTACCTCTCCTCCCTTGTAACCAAAAAAAAACAACAAAACAAAACCCAAAACTGTTGTAACTTCACTGGAAATGTCCAGTTAGCTCTTTTGTAATCTGCCTTGAACTGCAAGGTATAGGCGGAATAGAAGTCCCTAATGTAATGTAATGTAAAGGGTTAAAGGGGATATGATTTGATATACAGCTTTTTCTGTGTGGTTTACATATTTTAGAATATCCTCAAAAAATTGTGAAACACACAAAAAAACCTAAAAAAGGCTAAATCATAAGTAGAAAGGGATTCTAATCAGAGCTCAAGGAGAGTGTTTTTGAAAGGGTCTCAAGTGCTCACGGCTAAGAGCTCGATATATCTTACAAGCTAATAACTTTCGGGTGAGCTATCATCGATCTTTTATTCACTACTCCAATTTATGCTCTGTAGTATCAGAAACCCTCTATAGATAGTTTTAATATTCAGAAAAAATTATTATATTTATTTAAATGTAATACTTCTATGAAATTCTAAAATAGAACTGTCGGAATTGAACTTCACTTAGCTATAATAGCAAAATATCAAAGTGACCTGTCGGAGTTAATAACTTCCATATAAAGGTCTTAAATTACTTAGCTTCAATAGCAAGATGTCATAGTGGCTACGGAAGATCTCCGTTTCGCTCTTGTTAACTCAAACAGAGCTTCATCAGGAAAAAAGCCGACATTCACACTTTATAACCATCTTGTTAGAGACCATGCTTTGCCCATTCAAAATTAAAGATTTTCTTATGACGTCTAGAGCAGAAAGTCCCAAGAATTGGTTTTCTATACACAGAAGAGCACGTCAGATCTCCTCACCCCGACTCTGATATGATAGTCTGTTATATCAGAGTCGGGGTGAGGAGATCTGACGTGCTCTTCTGTGTATAGAAAACCAATTCTTGGGACTTTCTGCTCTAGACGTCATAAGAAAAACTTTAATTTTGAATGGGCAAAGCATGGTCTCTAACAAGATGGTTATAAAGTGTGAATGTCGGCTTTTTTCCTGATGAAGCTCTGTTTGAGTTAACAAGAGCGAAACGGAGATCTTCCGTAGCCACTATGACATCTTGCTATTGAAGCTAAGTAATTTAAGACCTTTATATGGAAGTTATTAACTCCGACAGGTCACTTTGATATTTTGCTATTATAGCTAAGTGAAGTTCAATTCCGACAGTTCTATTTTAGAATTTCATAGAAGTATTACATTTAAATAAATATAATAATTTTTTCTGAATATTAAAACTATCTATAGAGGGTTTCTGATACTACAGAGCATAAATTGGAGTAGTGAATAAAAGATCGATGATAGCTCACCCGAAAGTTATTAGCTTGTAAGATATATCGAGCTCTTAGCCGTGAGCACTTGAGACCCTTTCAAAAACACTCTCCTTGAGCTCTGATTAGAATCCCTTTCTACTTATGATTTAGCCTTTTTTAGGTTTTTTTGTGTGTTACATATTTTAGAACCAAAAAAAGAAGAAACAAGGCCTTGAAATGCTGACAGTGGTTTCAAACTTGTGGCCTGCTAGGTACTATTTTGAAGCCCTCGGTATGTTTATCATAATCACAAAAGTAAAATAAAACAGTTTCTTGATCATATGTCTCTTTAGCTATAAATTACAATATTATTATTAAGACTTAGCTAAAAGGAAAGATTTATAAACTATAAAGAGTTTTACCTCATGCAAAATTGTCATTTCTTTAATAAGACATTAACTATATTTTTCTGAGGCCCTACAAGTACCTACAAATCCAAAATGTGGCCCTGCAAAGGGTTTGAGTTTGAGACCATTGCTCTAGAACAGTGTTTTTCAACCTTTTTTGGGCAAAGGCACACTTGTTTCATGAAAAAAATCACGAGGCACACCACCATTAGAAAATGTTAAAAAATTTAACTCTCTGCCTATATTGACTATATATAAAGTAATTCTCTTGAATAGGAATCAAATAAACACAAAGAAAGTATTTTATAATTACTTTATTACGAAATAAAAATTATAAAAATTATAAAATACTTTATTCAGTGCGAAACCTGGGCCTGTTTGGCTGAACACAAAGCTGATATTCTGGCTGGAATCGAAGAAAGACACACATGTAGCTCTTCGTCAACAGCTCTCAGTCTCTCTCTGTATTTGGTTTTTATAGCATACAAAAATAGACAAATATACCCTCCATCCTTTTTATTAAACCACAATAGCAGTTTTTAGCGCAGGGAGCTGCGCTGAATGCCCAGCGCTGCTCTTGACGCTCATAGGCTCCCTGCGCTAAAAACCACTATTGCGGTTTAGTAAAAAGGGACCATATTGTAAAATATAGACAGCAGATATAAATTCAGAACTGTGCATAGTAAGTGAAGGGAAGTTTTCATCTCTGGGAATTTACCCAGTTAACTATTAAGTTATTTGGGCAAATTCCTTTGAAAACTGTGGTATTACTGCCTCCACTTTGCTAAATTTAAAATAAAATCATTTTTCCTACCTTGTCTGGTGATTTCTGGTTGCACTTTCTTCTTCTGACTGTGCATCCAATCTTTCTTCCCTTCTATCAGCCTGTATGCTTTCTCTCCTCCACACCTCATTCCCTCCCCCAACTTTTTCTTCCTCTCTCCCTGACCTTTCTTTCTTTCTTTCTTTTTTTCTGTTTCTCTTCTTTCCTTCTGTTTCCCTGCCTGCCCCCTTTCTTTCTTTCTCCCTGCCGTTCCCCAAGCCACTGCCACTGCCGCTGCCATCAGGGAACAGGACCCACCAATGGATAACAGGCCCCAAAGCCGACGCAAACGCATGCTCTCCCTGACATCAATTCTGCAATCGGAGAGGAAGTTCTGCCCAGCCAGGCAGCGATTGGCTGGCCCGAACTTCCTCTCAGACTGCAGAATTGACGTCGGGGAGAACATAAGAACATAAGCAGTGCCTCTGCCGGGTCAGACCATAGGTCCATCCTGCCCAGCAGTCCGCTCCCGCGGCGGCCCAAACAGATCACGACCTGTCTGAATCATCTGAAGGGGCTCCCCTGCCACCTTGGCCTCCCAATTTGGTCCTGCCTTCCCATCGAAGTCCCAGCCCTCCGGTCCTGCACATGCACGACCTGGTTGGTTTATACTCATTACCTGACAAACTTTCTATACTTTTGTTACATCCCAGCTCCTCCCTCAGTATCCCATGATCCCTTTATCCCTCAGGGGATACTGAGGGAGGAGCTGGGATGTAACAAAAGTATAGAAAGAAGAAGACTTATCGGCTCGATAGATTAGATCGCCAAGACAAAGTGAGTCCTGGGTGATCGACTCACTTTGCCTTGGCGAGCTTCTGGCGCCCCTGCCTCGGGCCCCCTGTCAGCTCTGGGCCTGGCGGCCCTGCGGCACACCAGGCAACATCTCGCGGCACACTAGTGTGCCGCGGAACAGCGGTTGAAAAACACTGCTCTAGAACAATGGCAAGAAGAGGCACTGGAGATGTCACAACCAGCGTAGGGACTGAAGTCTTTATTGAAGTAAAATCATAAAATATGCAAATCAGTGCTGCGACAGAAGAACGGCCCAGGCCGCAAAGGAGCCTGTCTAGCTTGCTGCCGGTTTGTTATAAGGTACATTTCTTTCTGTCTCACGATCGGAGGGAGAGATGGGTTGCCACAGGGGGGGGGGGGGGGGGGGGGGGGGGGGGAGGGGGGAGGAACGCTGCTGATGCTGATGCTGACTAGGGCTTATTTTGGGGGGGCTTATATTAAGACCTACCCCGAAAATCATGCTAGGGCTTATTTTTGGGGTAGGTCTTATTTTCCGGGAAATGTACGAACCGGGTGCATTCTACAACAACGTGCCTAACTTTTAAAAATGCTCATGATCTGTCCATGCTCGTCCCCCCTTTAAGAGTCATGCGCTACAAGTGATGCACACTACTTTATAGAATGCGCCTACAAAGTTGTATAACTTTTAATTAGTGCCAATTAGTAGGCATTAATTGCCAATTATTAGCACCGATTGGTGTAAATAATTGATTTGCACATGCAATTTAGGATTAGAGAGTTGCGCGGGGACAGAATCCTGCCAAAATCCCACCCGTTCCCATGAGGAATCCCTTCGTCCCCACCCATCCCCGTGGGGAATCCCTTCTGTCCCCGCCCGTCCCTATAAACTTCAGAAATAGTTATTTCATTTATTTATGCTACTGAATTAAAGGCTCTGGTAGAGACCCATTTACAAATAAGCAAAGAGATTTTATTAATTTGGAAATATTAATTGGGAAGAATACATACTTTGTAAATGGGTTTCTACCAGAGCCTCTAATGTAAATATAAAATATAAATACTCAGCTGATGAGAACCCCCAAGCTGTCAGCTGAGGTTCCCTTTTGCCAAGCTTAGGGTCCCTTTTGTCAAGCTTGGCAGGATAGCAGTAGCGTCCCTGAGTCACAGAAGTTGGCACCTCAGTGGCTCATGGATGTTGCCAGCAACTGCTGTGCTTGGTGGAGGGGAGTTCTGGCCGTGTCTAGAGGAGGTCCTCTGCTGGCGGAGCTTGGGGATCCCCATCAGTCACAGCAAGGGTCAGCAAGTACTTCAACACTGTAGAAATAAGTGGTCACAGGGATGAAGCAGGAAACTACAGGCCGGTGAGCCTCACTTCAGTTGTTGGTAAAATAATGGAAGTTTTGCTGAAAGAAAGGATAGTGTACTTCCTTGAATCTAATGGGTTACAGAAACCGAGGCAACATGGCTTTACAAAAGGTAAATCGTGCCAAACGAATCTGATTAAATTTTTTGATTGGGTGACCAGACACCTGGATCGAGGACATATGCTAGATGTAATTTACTTGGATTTCAGCAAAGCCTTTGATACAGTTCCTCATAGGAGGCTGTTGAACAAACTTGAAGGGCTGAAGTTAGGACCCAAAGTGGTGAACTGGGTCAGAAACTGGCTGTCGGACAGACGCCAGAGGGTGGTGGTTAATGGAAGTCGCAAGAAAAGGTGAGTAGTGGAGTCCCTCAGGGTTCGGTGCTGGGGCCAATCCTGTTCAATATGTTTGTGAGTGACATTGCTGAAGGGTTAGAAGGAAAAGTGTGCCTTTTTGCAGATGATACCAAGATTTGTAACAGAGTGGAAAATATGGAAAAAGGATCTGCAAAAGTTAGAGGAATGGTCTAATGCCTGGCAACTAAAATTCAATGCAAAGAAATGCAGAGTAATGCATTTGGGGATTAATAATAGGAAGGAACTATATATGCTGGGAGGAGAGAAGCTGATATGCACGGACAGGGAGAGGGACCTTGGGGTGATAGTGTCCGAAGATCTAAAGGCGAAAAAACAGTGTGACAAGGCAGTGGCTGTTGCCAGAAGGATGCTGGGCTGTATAAAGAGAGGCGTAGTCAGTAGAAGGAAGAAGGTGTTGATGCCCCTGTACAGGTCATTGGTAAGGCCCCACTTGGAGTATTGTGTTCAGTTTTGGAGACTGTATCTGACGAAGGATGTAAGAAGACTTGAGGCGGTCCAGAAGAGGGCGATGAAAATGGTAGGAGGCTTGCGCCAGAAGACGTATGAGGAGAGACTGGAAGCCCTGAATATGTATACCCTAGAGGAAAGGAGAGACAGGGGAGATATGATTCAGACTTGAAGAGTATTAACGTAGAACAAAATCTTTTCCAGAGAAAGGAAAATGGTAAAACCAGAGGACATAATGTGAGGTTGAGGGGTGGTAGATTCAGGGGCAATGTTAGAAAATTCTACTTTACTATCCGGAGAGGGTAGTGGATGCCTGGAATGCGCTCCCGAGAGAGGTGGTGGAGAGTAAAACTGTGACTGAGTTCAAAGAAGCATGGGATGAACACAGATGATTTAGAATCAGAAAATAATATTAAATATTGAACTAAGGCCAGTACTGGGCAGACTTGCACGGTCTGTGTCTGTATATGGCCGTTTGGTGGAGGATGGGCTGGGGAGGGATTCAATGGCTGGGAAGGTGTAGATGGGCTGGAGTAAGTCTTAACAGAGATTTCGGCAGTTGGAACCCAAGCACAGTACAGGGTAAAGCTTTGGATTCTTGCCTAGAAATAGCTAAGAAGAAAAAATTAAAAAATTTAAATTGAATCAGGTTGGGTAGACTGGATGGACCATTCGGGTCTTTATCGTGCTATGGTGCGCCCGCACCTGGAGTACTGTGTTCAGTTCTGGTCGCCGTACCTCAAGAAGGACATGGAGGTACTTGAGAGGGTCCAGAGAAGAGCAACTAAGCTAATAAAGGGCATGGAGGACCTCTCATATACTGACAGACTGAAAAAGCTAGGGCTTTTCTCCCTGGAAAAGCGGAGACTTAGAGGAGACATGATAGAAGCCTTCAAGATCATGAAGTACATAGAAAAAATAGACAGGGACAGATTTTTCAAATTAAGGGGATCAATAAGTACAAGGGGGCACTCAGAGAAATTGAAAGGGGAGAGGTTTAGAACAAACGCCAGGAAGTTCTTTTTCACACAGAGAGTGGTGGATACATGGAACGCGCTACCAGAGGATGTGATAAACAGGAGCACGCTACAGGGGTTCAAAGAAGCTTTGGATAGGTACTTGGAAGACAAAGGGATTGAGGGGTACAGATAAGAGTAAAGGTAGATTATAGGGATGGGATTAGAGGTAAGTTACAAAATTAATCAGGGACCACTGTTCAGGCACTAGGCCTGATGGGCCGCCGCAGGAGTGGACCGCTGAGCAAGATGGACCTCTGGTCTGACTCAGCGGGGGCAACTTCTTATGTCATCTACTATGTTACTATGAAATAAAACCAGAAATGCATTTCCTTTTCTTTTGAACACAATACAAAGACATCTGCTATATACATTTCCCAAAGCTAACATATTTTAGTCAATAAATTCCATTTTTTACCTTTGTTGTCTGGAGACTTATTTTTCCATAAAGTTGGTCCCAGTTTCTTTTCTCCGCTTTCCCATCTTCTGTAAATTCTTCTGTTGCTGTCCATTAGTTCCTCCTACCATGGTCCAGCATTTATCCCTTTCTCATCTTTTGCCCCTGTCCACCAGTCCTATGCCCAACATTTCTCCTTCTATCATCCCTCTCCAGCACCATGCTACATCTCTCCCTCTATTCCCTTCACCACTATGTCCAGCATTCCTCCCTCTTGCATCCATTTCAATCTGTCCGTTCCACCACAATATTTCTCCCTCTCATCTGTACCTCACTCCCTCCCTATGACCAAAAACAGGGCTGTAGAGTCGGTAGATAAATGTTCCGATTCCTCAGTTTTTTGTACTTCAGACTCCGACTCCAACTCCAGGTACCCGAAATTTCTTCCGACTCCAACTCCGACTCCACAGCACTGGTTAATTTTCAGATCGTTAAAATGGAATGTCAAGTTAAGAGAAATGAGCATTTTCGACACCACCTTCTTTTTGCTTTTAATCAAGGTTCTAAGGCCGCAGAAGCTGCTCGCAACATTTGTGCTGTGTATATAGTGGGTGCTATAGCTGAAAGAATCACTCGTGATTGGTATGCCAAGTTCAAAAATGGAGTCGGTAGATAAATGTTCCGACTCCTCCTCCTCAGTTTTTTGTACTTCTGACTCCGACTCCAGGTACCCGAAATTTCCTCCGACTCAGACTCCACAGCCCTGACCAAAAATTCTCCTTTCTTCCATTCCCCGTGTACACAACCATCTCTTTCCCTCCCTTCCTCTCTCCCAAGTCCATGCCTTCTGTGTCCAAAAACGCATTCCCTCCCCCACCTCAGCATCTCTTTCCCTCCCTTCCTCTCTCTCAAGTCCATGCCTTCTGTGTCCAAAAACGCATTACCTCCCCCACCTCAGCATCTCTTTCCCTCCCTTCCTCACTCCCAAGTTCATGCCTTCTGTGTCCAAAAATGCATTCTCTCCCCCACCTCAGCATCTCTTTCCCTCCCTTCCTCTCTCCCAAGTTCATGCCTTCTGTGTCCAAAAATGCATTCCCTCCCCCACCACTTTCCCTCCCTTCCTCCATCCTCTCCTAAGTTCATGCCTTGTGTCCAAAAACACATTCCCTCCCCCTCTTTTGTGTTCTGCGTTTGCCTCCCAAATTCAACCTCCTTCTGTCCTGCATTTGCCTCCCACGTTCGTGTCCAGTCCTCATCTGCCAACAAATTACCAACTTTCTCATCCAAATGGAGCTCGAGCCGCGAAGCTCGTCTTCTATTTCCTGCCTGCCCTGCTGCAGCACACATAGCTGACCAGAAGTCTTCCCCGATGTCAGCGCTGATGTTGGAGGGTGGGCTTTGCGTAAGCCCTCCCTCCGACGTCAGCGCTGACATCGGGGAAGACTTCCGGATGGCTATGTGTGCTGCGGCAGGGCAGGTAGGAAAAGAAGACGAGCCTCGCAGCTCGAGTTGTATTGAACCCCACGTGATCCCCGCGACCCTAGGGGGCATCCCCTTGGGATCCCCACGAACCTAGGGGGCATCCCCATGGGATCCCCGCAACCCGACGGGGGAACCTGCAGGATCCTCGTTGTCCCCGTTCCTGTGCAACTCTCTACTTAGGATGTCATATATAGGATTTTTGTGTAGCCCAAAAGAAAGAATATCAAAATAGGTAACTAAAGAAAAATACTGTCTATATAATATTATTGCCACTGGGAAGGCTGAAGTGCAAAATTGCACCGATCATAAAATTATATATAAATATATATATGAAGGGCCTCAATATTCACTACTCTCAAATCAGGACAGGACTGTAATAGGAGTCATGAGTTCTACGGTATGAATGTCTAAAAGTCGTTGCATTGCCGCTCGGACTCTGACCGTCTTCTATGGTCATCCAGCCAGGGAGTTGAGGAACAGATCAGGAGAGGATCGAGAAAACTCGATCATGTGCCCCTCTCGAAAAATGTCCAGAACCCAACAGTTGGATGAAATCTGCTCCCATTCCTTCCAAAAAGCCGACAGCCGAGAAGCGGCGGTTGTTGCCCTGGCATCACTGTTGCTTCTTGGGAGGCCAAGCCACCACCATGAGAGCCTGTGGGCTGTTGATGCCTATAACTGCCAAATCTTTGTCTAGACCCCTAAAAGGGCCTCTGAGATGAGTAACCAGAGGAAAATTGATGGGATTTCCTAGAGCAGTGTCTCGTAAACCTTTTCTGCCGTGGCTACAGGGCCTCCAAGCATGCGTGGACATAAACTAGTGACATCACACACACGTGCGTGATATCATCATGTTGATGTTGACATGCTCAGAGGACCTGTAGATACAGTGCTGAACTCGGGGGCTTTCCAAAACCCAGACAAACTGCTGGGTTTTGGAAATCCCTCAATCGCCAGGGTGGGAGGGGCAGAGAGGAGGAGAGGCGCCAGTGCCAGCAGTGACCGACTCATCTCTTTTGTGGCATACCTGGAATCTCGTCATATCACACAGTTTGTGATACACTGTCCTAGAGGCAAAAAAAGTGCCTCTTCCGGCCTCCAGCAGAACGACGGCTTCTGTTGTCTGGAAGGGATTTGGGATGGCGATGGCCATGAGGTCATCTAGTCTCTTGTCAAACAGCATCTGCCCCTTGAAGGGCAACCTGCTGAGAATTGGCCTTGGAAGCTGAGTCGCCCACCTGTTGTCTGATCTAGAGCATCCAGAGGGCAGAAATGGAGTAAGCCGAAACTTTACTCAGGACTCTGTCATAAAGAGCATCGGCCACATAATCCATTCCCTTCCTTAAACATGTGGGGACAGGAATCCACAAGCTCTGAGGAGCTAGTTCGTAATCTGGTATGACAGGCCCACGCCATGAAGGATGTGGCTGCTGCAGCTTCGATACCCAAAGCCAGCGCATCAAACTGCCTTTTAAGGACCGCATCCAGCTTACGATCCTGTGCGTCCTTCAACATCACTCCCTCACCAAAATCTGTAATGACTTCCTAAAAACCAGCATTGAAAGGCCTTTGTTTTATGCTCATTCACTGCTTTTGCCACTGTTTATCACCTTTTACTCTTTGACACACTGTAATTGCATTGCAGGACTTTCATGTTTTATTTTTTTTTTCCTGACCTCTCCCATTATATTTTCAGTGAGTTTTTTTGGTTTTCCTTTACTGTGATTCTGTCAGTGAAACTTAAGATTTGGTTTTAGGTCCTCTTTTCTATTTGATCTATACTTGCTTTGGTGCTCGCTAATCTCCTCGTTGTTTTTCCCCATTTATTTTTATTATTTTGAAAATACATCCACAAAAAGTCTTGTACAGAGAGACTCGCAAAGCAGCCCCAAATTTACCAATACAAAAATAATAAAAATTCCTAAGATAAAAAGTACTCCCAACTTAGAAATCATACCACCACATAAAAGATAACTATCAGGAAACAGTATACCATATTTCCCCACGTATAGGCCGCCCCATGTATAGGCCGCAGCAAACGTCTTTCCATGTTTTAAAACCAATAGATAAGTTGTCCTATTATATTAGCTTATCTTACTGCTACATTACCTGCTGCTGGCTGCCTCCTTGAATCTCGCGGCAAGTGGTGCAGGGAAGTTGCGATCTTTTCGGCATCCAGCCTGGCCCCGCACCGCTTGCCAGAACTCACGGCAGCCATTCAGCAAGTGGTGCAGGGCCAGGCTGGATGCCGAAAAGATTGCAACTGCCCTGCACCGCTTGCCATGAGATTCGAGGAGGCGGCCAGCAGCGAGGGACGTATTCCAGGGGGATTTAAAAAAGGTAAGGGGGGGGAGATGATTTTTAAGTTTTAGATAGCCCGCCCCATTTAAGTAAGCCGCGCCCCATAGGCAGGTTTGTAAAACCCATGTATAGGCCAAAGCCCATATATGGGGAAAAACGGTATTACTATAAAAAGGAAAACAGGAAATAGCTCTCTGTACCAGTTCAGCAAATAAGTCTATGATGGCAAGGAAATATCCAAAGGCTTAAGAACTTCCTTGTTACTCAGCAAGTCATAGAAAACATTTAACAGGCATATTTTACACTGCTAGGGAAAGCGTAACCAAAAAAGTGCCCAACCAATTACAAAACAAGAGGTTCTATTAACCAACCGACAGCTTCTTCAGAGTAATTTTAGCCACATCACAATATATATTTGTCTTACAATAAAAAATTATAATGTATAAGAACATAAGAATAGCCTTGCTGGGTCAGACCAATGGTCCATTAAGCCCAGTAGCAGGTTCTCATGGTGGCCAATCCAGGTCACTAGTACCTGACCAAAACCCAAGAAGGTAGCAATATTCCATGCTACTGATCCAGGGCAAGCAGTGGCTTTCCCCATGTCTTTCTCAATAACAGACTACAGACTTTTCCTCTGGGAAATTGTCCAAACCTTTCTTAAAAACAGCTACGCTATCTGCTCTTACCACAACCTCTGGCAATGCATTCTAGAGCTCAACTATTCTCCGAGTGAAAATTGATTTCATCCTTCTGGTTTTAAAAGTATTTCCCTGTAACTTCATAGTGTCCCCTAGTCTTTGCAATTTTTGACGGAGTGAAAAATCGGTCCACTTGTTCTACTCCACTCAGGATTTTGTAGACTTCAATCCTATCTCCCCTCAGCCGTCTCTTTTCCAAGCTGAAGAGCCCCAACCATTTTAGTCTTTCCTCATACAAGAGGAGTTCCATCCCCTTTATCATCTTGGTTGCTCTTCTTTGAACCTTTTCAAGCGCCACTATATTAATACTATGAATAATGATTTGAGAATCTAATCTCTAGGTAGCTCCACCAGTATAACATTCACAATCATAGTAGGCAATAATGGATTTTCATCCCTTGTCCCTAGGACATGGGTTAAACTAGAAAACTCTGGGTCTCTGTTGAAATCTGTAAAGAAAAAAAACCTCTTCTAAGTGATTCTCAGCCAGTATGTTCCCAAGAGAAGGAAGGTGTGTCACAAAAAAAATTGGTATTGGCAACAATCCTATGTTTCCTTTACAACCATCACTACCTGCAAGCTGGGAGAATCAGCAATCTTGAGAGACAGGTTCTTAAAATCTCTGTAACTGGTCCCTATTTCTGCTCCCCTCTACCCCTAATAATAACCACTACTTCCAGTTCCATCTGAACACACTACAGATCTGCTGTTTGCTATATAGTTTGAGCAGCATGTTTGCAGATTATTTTTCATAACAGTGGTTAATGTAGATGGGTTTAAAAAAGGTTTGTATAAGTTCCTGGAGGAAAATTCCATTGTCTGTTATTGAGACGGTAGTGCTGCCCAATTCAAACCAATTCACTTTGGTGAATCGATTCTAATCATTTTATTTTCCCCCAAATTTGAACTCACCGATTCAGTAACCAACCCTCCCCCCCTGGTGAGACCTGACATACCTCCGGGCCTCCTAAACCAGCAGCAACAGTGGAGGTGGATTGCAAGCAGAGGCCGTGAACAGCCTTTTAACAGCCAGCCGGCCACCACTGCTGCTGCTTTAGGAAGCCCAACAGTATGTCAGATCGCACGGGGGGATGGGAGGGAGAGAGGGTTGGAGAAACTGCTGCACAGGGGGATAGAAGGGAGGGATGGAAAACTGTTGCATGGGGAGGAGAAAAGAGATGAAGAATTGTTGGACATGGGTTGGATGAGAGGAGAATATAGAGTTTTGCCCAAGACACAAGGCAGGGAGAGAGAGAAAGAAGAGAAATGGTAGACAGTAGGAAAGAGATGTTGGATATGGCAGTGGAAAGGAAGGTACAGAGATAGAAGGTGGATGGTGAGCACAGAGAAAAAAGAAAACATCAAATGGGCAGGAGACCCTGATGAGTGAGTTAACAGAAGACAAACAGATCCCGAGACCAACATGATTTGAATAATCTAATTTAATTGTAATCTAATTCTTAGTCTTATATACCAAATCATCTCCAAAAATAAGAGCTCAATTCGGTTTACATAATTAGATCACCAAAGAAAGATCCATTAACATTCACTGCTATTGCCTAAAAATCCATCAACATTCACTGCTATTGCCTAAAAAGCAATGAAACAAATTTGACCAGACAAAAAAAAAAAAAGGTAGAAAAAAGCAGGACAAAACAACCAAGAAGCTGGACACCGGGAGATATATAAAAAGAGGGGAGATGGTGGGCATGTTTGGGAGCATAGAAACAGGGACACAAAGGGGAATACTTTATGGGGGTGGTATATGGATACAGCCAATGTGGCAAGGAATTTCCCTTGATCAGCTGGGTCGGCAGGACGCCCCAAAGCTGCAGTTTCAGCGAGCCCTGCTGGCTCAGCTGATGGCAAGCTGCGGTCTAGTTCCAGAATCTCCCGGCAAAGATAGGTAGCTGAAATGTAGGCCATGGTTTTCCGGTCTATATTTCAGCCGCCTATCTCTGCATGAATCAGGTTCGATTCTCTAACTGGCGCTGTCACTTTTAAGGCGGCCACAGACATGAGTGCCGGTTAGAGAATTGGGAGGGTAAAGGTCTACCAATTCAGTAGATCTTTTCTTTAGATGGAAAGCCCTAGAACCATTCTGCTTTCAACTCTTGATCAATTTCATACGCCTTATGGCATATACACTGTGAAATGAAAAAAAAAACCCACACCAAAATGTTTTTTTGTCATTTCTTCTATAGAACTTGGAAGATTCTTAAGAAATTTAGTACTTAATTTCCTGAAGTTGATGTACAATGTTGTAATTATTTCCCACTGCACCACAGCACTATCTTGTGAAAATGAATTGTAAACTGAACAAAAGCACACCATAATGTTTTATGGTGTATCTTGCAGAAAAATGTATAATCAGAAAGTTTCAATTAAGCAAATGTTCGAAGTGTGCTCCCTTTGCATGAAGGCACGCCTTCAGCCTTGGCCGCCACTGATCTATGGACCTGTCAAAGATGCTCCGCTTCAGCTCAGCCCAAACAGAGATGAGGCAATGTTTAAGGTCTTCAATGTCAGACATCGCTGTCTGGTAGACACGGTCCTGCATTGGCAGTACATAGTTCTTTATCAGAATTCGGTCTTCTGCAGTGAAAACCATTTTGAAACAGAGACTGTTTACAAATTATTGTTTGCTTCTGTGCGTATCTCATAGCAACATCTCATTTTCACAAGGTAGTGTTGTGGTGGGAAATACGTACAATATTTTACATCAGCTTCATTCAGGACACGACATACTAAGGGGTCCTTTTATCAAGCTGCGGTAGGGGTTTAACGTGCGTTAAACCACCTGCCGCGCTAGCGCCTGCAATGAGCAAGCGTTTGTTATTTTAGCTGGCCGCGGGGGTTAGCATGTGATGAAATGTCCGACGGGCTAACCCCGCTAGCGCGGCTTGATAAAAGGACCCCTAAATTTCATAAGAATGGGCCGAGTTCTGTGGAAGAAACGACAAAAAAAATATTTTACTGTGGGATTTTTTTTCGGTTCACAGTGTAGATTCATTTCACCGGGTATACATTTTTTAATGGGCAGGGACCATTTTATAATTAGGATGCAGACATGTGAAAGGACATATTTATATAAAGTTTCAGTTCCTACTTGTAAAATCCTACACTAAACAAGGAAAGAGTTGGGGTGTGGCTGATTAACTGGTTTGTGCTGTATATACTGCACTTACAACACAACCTTGTTCCAAAGAACAATAGCACAGAACTATTGCTAGATACGCCCTATTGTGAGGCTTCCTGCAACTCTAGCAGTCAGTCTTCACAATTGTTTTTTTTTAATTCAAAATTAAAAACATTTTTTTAAATTCATGCATTACCAGGATCTGGCTTTAACTCACTTGTTTACAACTGGAGAAGGTAATAATTTTTAAAACTCTGCAAAGGGGTGCTAAAGTCACAGGTTTGTGCACCAGTTTCCAAAGGAAAGATCATAGAAAATGATGGCAGAAAAGGGCTACGTCCCATCAAATCTGCCCACTCTAATGACCCCTCCCTAACTTCTTCCCCCAAGAGATCCCACATGCCTATCCCATTTTTTCTTAAAATCTGGCACGCTGCTGGCCTCAATTACCTGCAGTGGAAGATCATTCTAATGATCAACCACCCTTTTGGTGAATAAATACTTCCTGGTGTCGCCATGAAATTTTTCGCCCCTGATTTTCAGCGGATGCCCTCTTGTGGCCGTGGGTTCTTTAAGAAAAAAGATATCATCTTCCACCTCGATACGGCCCGTGATATATTTGAACGTCTCAATCATGTCTCCCCTCCTCGAGTGAGTATAGCTGCAATTTACTCAGCCTTTCCTCATACAGGAGATCCTCGAGTCCCAAGACCATCCTGGTGGCCATTCGCTGAACCGATTCAGCTCTCAGCACATCTTTTTGGTAATGTGGCCTCCAGAATTGTACACAATATTCCAGATGAGGTCTCACCATGGATCTGTACAACGGCATTATGACTTCGGGCTTCCGGCTGACGAAACTTCTACGGATACAACCCAATGAAACTTCTACGGATACAACCCGTTTGTTTTCTCTTTTGAAAACTATCCAAGGAAAAGAGTAACTGCATAGATTTGAACATTTTTTTCTATTGATAATTTTTTCAAGCAAAACAATGTTTTATTAGCAACCCCCACTTAACTTCTCCCAAACAAATACCTTCATAAAAATGTAGATTTAAAGTACACCCATCTTGGGCAACATACTTTTAGTTACAAACAGGGTGGGCAACCTTAAGTCTATTTATCACAGTACAAAAGCTTTTTGAAAACTGCCTTCTAAATCACCCACCCCCCAAACTGGCAGGAGAGATGCCCACTCCTTCTTGCTGCTGAACCCCCTCTCCCTAGCGAAGAATGGCAGGAAGGATGTCCCATTCTCTCCTGCCGTTGAACCTCCAACACCCTCCACACCCGTACCTTCTTGAAGTAAGGCCGGCTGGAGAGATGTCTACTCCCTCTGGCCAGCAGGCCCGCCTTTTCCAAAATGGCATTCTTCCTGGTGCATCCCGGGATGCACCATGGAGAAGCCTAAGGCACCTGGGCCTATCAGGGCTTTAGGCCTGCTACCTGGTGCATCCTGGGATGCACTGGGAGTAGCCTAAGACTCCGACTGGCCAGGGAGGGGCTTTAGGCATCTGGGCCAATCAGGGCCTTAGGCCCCTCACCGATGCACCCCAGGATGCACCAGGAAGGGGAATGCCTCCATTTTAGAAGAGGTGGGCCTGCCAGTTGGAAGGAGTAGGCACCCCTCTGGCCGGCCTTACTTCAAAAATGTACCAGGGTGGGAGTTGGAGGTTCGGCGACAGAAAGGCATGGGCATTCCTCCTGCCACTCTTCACGGGGGTGGGTTCAGTGACAGGAGGTAATGGGCATCCCTCCTGCCAATGCACAATGGGGGTGTGTCAGCAGCAGGAGGGAGTGGGTATCACTTGCCGATTTCAGGGGTGTGTGCCGTGGTTTTGGGGAGTCCTGCCAGATCAACTGATTCCCTTGTCGCAATCAGCTCAGCCGGCCATGTCTACTTTCAACTTCTGAAAAGTATGCCAGCATTTTTCTGGCCTACTTTTCAGGCGTTTGTCACGATTCTAGGGAGAAGCCTAGGGCCGCTTAAATTTGGGCAAAACCACGTCCAGCCTTGGGTGAGCTTAGCTGTCTCTACCCATCTCCCTAGACTTACAACAAATGCCTACAATGTAGGCATCCTGTCTTGGGGAGTTTTTTTTTCTAAAAATGTACATCCTGATTGGCTGCTAGGCGGTGGTAGGATGCCTGCCGCCTACATTTGGGACATCCATTTATAGAATCAGCCTCTAAAAGTGGCCAAACTAAAATTAATGAAATTGCAATTCCCAGATAATCCACATTAGCAAATTCATTCTTTTCCCAACAAGTACCTAGCTATAAATGCCTACAAATCTGCTCTTGAATAGGAGAAAGACTATGAGTACAGGATAGGACAGGGCATATTGTGCTTAAACTGATGAAGGGAACATTTTAAGTTAGACTAAGAGATTTCAAACTTTCAGGATATCCCTACTGAATTGTATGCCCTTGTGGGAGGTGTATTTGGGTCTGACTAAAAGAAAAATAAAGCAGTGAGCAATTCACAGTTAGAAAAAAACCTGACCTCCTGTTGGTGGCTCATTGGGTTCAATATAAGCATGAGGTTAATGAGTTAAAATCTGTAGTATTAAATTCCAGTTCAATTAACAATGGGAGGTAATATTTCAGAGATTTTATTGAGCAAAGATTAATCCATTCCTAGGTGACAGTAGAAGCCCATGGTTTAAATCAGGGGTGTCAAAGTCCCTCCTCGAGGGCCGCAATCCAGTTGGGTTTTCAGGATTTCCCCAATGAATATGCATGAGATCTATTAGCATACAATGAAAGCAGTGCATGCAAATAGATTTCATGCATATTCATTGGGGAAATCCTGAAAACCCAACTGGATTGCGGCCCTCGAGGAGGGACTTTGACACCCCTGATTTAAGTGAAGAGGTAGAGTGGAATTTGTTATAATTAAGATCAGGTGTTGAGGTAGGATAAATAGGAAAGAGGAAATAGGGTGAAACAGAGGAAGTTACTCTTTACAGCAATTTGGCTGGTAGAAGATCCTGGTTTGGATGTCTCATCCCTGTAAGCTGCCAGTAAATGAAATATCATTATTTGTAAGGTACTGTGTTTTATATTATTGAAGGTTGTGGTGATTAAAATAAATGTATGGAATAAAGTGAAAATGATGATATTATCGGCCTCTTTTACAAAACCGCACTAGCGGCTACGCTGCACTAACGGCCCCAAAGCCCATAGAGATTTAAAGGGCTTCGGGGGCTGTTTCTGCGTGGCAGCCGTTAGCGCGGCTTTGTAAAAGAGGCCGTATATGTTGTAGAACAGGGGTGCCCACACTTTATGGGCTTGCGAGCTACTTTTATAATGACTAAGTCAAAATGATCTACCAACAATAAAATTAAAAAAAAAAACCACAAAGCACACTGAAAGGCAGAGAAAATGTTAATTATTCATATTCCGGGTTTTTTCAAAGAGGTCACGGCAGATGACTCTATGCAATGTCACCTCAGTAACAAAATACAAAAATAGACAAATACTCCCCCTCCCTTTTTACTAAACCACAATAGTAGGTTTTAGCACAGGGAGTTACACTGAATGCCTCGCGCTGCTTTCAATGCTCATAGGCTCCCTGCGCTAAAAAACACTATTGCGGTTTAGTAAAAGGGAGCCATAGTGCAAAATATAGACAGCAGATATAAATTCTCAAAACAGACACATTT
This sequence comes from Geotrypetes seraphini, assembly GCF_902459505.1. Taxonomy (NCBI): domain Eukaryota; kingdom Metazoa; phylum Chordata; class Amphibia; order Gymnophiona; family Dermophiidae; genus Geotrypetes; species Geotrypetes seraphini. The sequence continues at coordinate 47,044,350 of NC_047085.1, forward strand.
TGATCACTAAATTGAAAATAAAATCATTTTTCCTACCTTTGCTGTTTGGTGATTTCATGAGTCTCTGGTTGCACTTTCTTCTGACTGTGCATCCAATCTTTTTTCCTTTCTTTCAGCCTCCTGTATGTTTCCTCTCCTCCAGACCTCATTCTCTCCCCCAACTTTTTCTTTCTGTCTCCCTGTTCCCCCTTCTTTCTGTCTCCCTGTCTGCCCCCTTTCTTTCTTTCTTTCTTTCTTTCTCCGTGACCTCCCCCAAGCCACTCGGTTTGCTACCACCGCCATCGGGGAACAGCCCCCAAGCCACCGCCGTCCCAAGCTTTCCCTGCAGAAGCATCGCGCTGACCAGCATTCCGCTCCCTGACGTCAATTCTGACGTAGGAGAGGAAGTTCCGGGAAAACAAGGCATTTCTCCTCATTCCATCCAGCCTGAGCCCCATCTCTCCTTGATCCAGCATTTCCCTTCTGTGTCTGTCAGAATTACCATTCCACCTATTTTCCAGCATCACCCTTCTTTGTGTCCATCTCACCTATATCCCTATCTCACCACTTTTTCAGAATCTTCATTTGTCTCTGTCCTTGTCTTTACCCCATGTTCACCATTTGCCCTTTCAATGTCTTTATCTCCCCCCACACACTTTTTCAGCATTACTTCTGTGTCTCTATTTCACCTCCTCTTCATGTCCCCTTTGTATCTCTATCCTTATTCAGTAGGTCCTGCTTACTCTTTCTCTTCTTTGTGTCACTATCTCCATTTTCAGCTTTCCCCCCTTTTCCTTTGTTACTGCACCCTGTAGCCAGAATCTTTCCACCCTCCCTCCACTCCGGCCCAGCCCAGTATGAAATATTTCCTTTTGTTTCCCTCTCCTCTTTCTTTCTCTCTCTCTTCTCCTTCCTCACCCACGAGTCCTGCATCTGGCCCTCTCCCTTCTACCTGCACCTGGCAACACCCCTCTGCTCCGCGGCTCTCTTCAGCAACTCGTCAGCAGCGGTGATCAAGACAAGCTGCCGACATCGAGGCCTTCCCTCTACGAGTCCCGCCTTTGTGGAAAAAGGAAGTTGAAACAAGCGGGACTCGCAGAGGGTAGGCCCCGACGTCAGAAGCTTGTGTCGATCGCTGCTGCTGAGTTGCCGAAGAGAGCCAAGGAGCAGGGGGTGTGGCCGTAAGCAGGTAGAAGGGAGAGAGAGATAGGAAGGCTGTAGAAGCTCTGGAGCATGACACCGACCCCGGCCAGGATGATTTCTTTTTCAGGCTGCTGTTGCTGCTGCTGCTGCCGCTGCCACGCTCCCGCTCCCCCCCCCCGAAATGAGAAAAGCAGCCTAATGCCCGGCGTCGGCGTCTTTGACTTCGGGGAGAGGAAGGCTGATAGGCCGGTAGATCGGGACGGCAACACGAGTCTATCACGGAGCCCGGGATGGGCTCTGCGATCGACTCACGTTGCCTTCCTGAGCTACCGGTCGATTGCGATCGATGTGTTGGGCACCCCTGTTGTAGAATATTTTAAAAAGGGGAATTCTGAAGACACTCATTGGCGAAACACAGACCTGTTAGGATTGACTGATCGTGGTGGTTAGTGGCTTGGAGGAACCACAGTAAACAACTGGACATATGGAGAATGAATTGAAATTTAGTATAATAATGAATATCTAAATGAATTGGTGCTTTGAGATAAAAGACTGACAAACAGATGATATAGTTGGACATTTCAGGAATTTTAAGAAATGTTGAGACTGGCAATGTATTTTGTATGTATGATGTGTGATCGTGTTGATTATTTATTGATAATTTCAAAAATGTGAGGTTATTGTGTAATTATTTAATAAAATGTTTTAAAATATATATTAATAGCTTTTTTGTATAATGAATATATATGAGATAGAGCTGCACGTCGCCTCTCTCTGTTGTATGCAAATTTCTCCCTTGAGTAGTCATTAGGGATGAAGACGACACGCTTTGCGGTTATAGACGTGGGTTGAGAACAAGAGAAGTCAGGATTCAAATCGCAATGACACATTGGGCTCCTTTTACTAGCGTTTTTAGCGTGCGTGCGCGCTAACCCCATGCTATGCGCCAAAAACTAACCTCCATTGACGAGGTGTTAGTTTTTTGGCTTGCCGTGGGGGTTAGCGTGTGATGAAATGTCCGACGCGCTAACCCACGTAGGGCACCTTGATAAAAAGAGCCCTTAGTGTCCTTGTCTTAAGTATGCTGAAGCCAATTTGGTCCAGGAAAAAAAAAACCTCATGCATCTCACTATGCAGCTGACATAAGAATATAAGCATTGACATAATGAGACAGGCCAAAGGTCCATCAGGCCTAGTATCCTATTTCTAACAGTACACAATCCAGGTCACAAGTACCTGGCAAGATCCCAAAAGAGTAAAAACAAATATTATCTGAATTTTCCCAAATCTGTCTTAATAATGGCTTATGGACTTTTCTTGTAGGAGCTTATTCAAACCTTTTTTAAACCCTACTAAGCAACTGAGTTTTATTACATTCTCCTGTAATGAATTCCAGAGTTTAATTACATATTGAGTGAAGTAATATTGTCTCCAATTTGTTTTAAAAGTTTATCACTTAGTAGCTTCATTGCGTGCCTCCTACGCCTTCTATTTTTGAAAAGAGTAAGCAATCAATTCATATCTATCCATTTCACCCTGTTCAGTAATTTATAGACCTCTATCATATCTCCCCCTCAGTTCCCTCTTCTCCAAGCTGAACAGCTCTAGCCTCTTTGGCCTTTCCTCATAGGAAGTCATCCCATTCCCTTTCATTTTTATTGCCCTTCTCTGTACCTTTTTGCTATATCTGAGATGCAATGATCAGAACTGCACACAATATTTGAGATGCAGTCACAACAAGAGTAATGTTAGGAAATTCTTCTTTACAGAGAGGGTGGCTGTTGCCTGGAATGCGCTCCCGAGGGAGGTGGTGGTGAGGAAAATAGTGACAGTTATTTTTTTTTAAAAAAAAGAAGAATGGGATGAACACAGAGGATCTCTAATCAGAAAATAATGGGTAAATATTGAAGAACTAAGTCCAGTGCTGGGCAAACTTGCATGGTCTATATCCCGTATATGGCCATTCAGTTGAAGATGGGCTGGGGAGGGCTTCGACAGGGGTGTCCAACCTGCGGCCCGAGGGCCGCGTGCTGCCCCGTGAAGTATTTTGTGCGGCCCCGGTCGAGGGCGATGCAGTGTTTTCCTCTGCTGCTCCTGGGTGTTTACCATCTTGCCAGCTCCCTCCTCTGTCTTGCTGCAGCATTTGCGCAGCCCCAGAAACAATTCAGCAAAAGGAAGCCAAAAGGTTGGACACCCCTGGTTTAGATGGGCTGGAGTGAGCTTTGACGGATACTCCAGTAGATGGAACCCAAGCACATTATTGGGCAGAGCTCTGGGTTTCTGGCCCAGAAATATCTAAGAAAAAAAGACCATTTAAAATTAAATTATTAATTTATAGTGTGTACAGTTTGGCGGACTGAATGGACCATTCAGTTCTTTATATTTATAGAGCATATACGGTTGGGCAGACTGAATGGACCATTCAGGTCTTTATCTGCCGTCATTTACTATGTTACTTTAAGGCTCTTATGTGGATGATTTACTTTTATGTGGATGGAATTATTTTATGTGGATGATTTTAGTGTACCTTTGGAACTTTGATACTTTCAAATAAAGTCCATTTGGGAACATCGTCACTCCACAGAGTTTTTTTGGTTTTCACTATGATACAAAGGCATTATAATATTCTCTGTTTTGACCTCTGCTTCTTTCTTAATAATGCCTAACGTTCTATCTGCTCTCTTAGCCATTGAGCAGAGGGTTTCAATGCTATCATCATTGACAATACCTAAATCCTTTCCTGGGTGGCGACTCATAATGTGAAATCTTGCATCATGTAGCTATGTTTCTCTTCCCTACGTGCATCACTTTACACTTGCTCACATTGTATGTAATTTGCCATTGGGATTCCTGGTCTCATAAGGTCCACTTGAAATTTTTTACAGTCCTCTTGTGATTTTAACAGCTTTAAATTTGAACAGCTCTGTGTCATCAGTAATCATCTCAATTTCCAGATAATTTAAAGTATGTTGAAAAGCAGAATTAGAAAATGTACAGAGAAGGGCTACAAAAATAAAAGGGATGGGTCAACTTCCCTATGTGGAAAGGCTAAAGTGGCTAGGGCTCTTCAGCTTGGAGAAGAGACGGCTCGAGGTGATATGATAGGGGTTTATAACATAATGAACGGAAAGGGTAGATGTGAATCGTTTGTTCACTCTTTCCAAAATTACTAGGACTAGGGGACATGCGATAAAGCTACTAAGTAGTAGATTTAAAACAAACTGGAGAAAATATTTCTTCACACAACATGTAAATAAACTCTGGAATTCATTGCTGGAGAATGTGGTGAAATCAGTTAGCTTAGCGGGGTTTTAAAAAAGTTTGGATAATTTCCTAAAAGAGAAGTCCATAGGCCATTATTGAGATGGCTTGAGGATATCCACTGCTTATTCCTAGAATAAGCAGCATAAAATATGTTTTACTAGCTAGGTGCTTGCGGCCTATGTTGGCCACTGTTGGAAACAGGATACTGGGCATGATGGAAACTTCGGTCTGTCCCAGTATGGCAATTCTTATGTTCTTAAGAATGGGAGAGGAGGAATCAAAGCACTCAAATTTTCCAGGTTAACAGTTCTATGGTCTAACCATACCACTATACAACAACCACTGTTTATATCCATAATAATAAAAGGCTAAGCGCGCATGCGCTTCTCAAAGATGGTGATTCCTGGTGGCGTGAGGTGTGCTTCTGTGTCACACCTCATGGCGCCTGCGCTAGCTGGAGGCGCGTGTTCCAGGGACTCCTCCCTCCCGCTGCTCTTCAAAGCGGCCTGCTGAGGTTCGCCAGCCGCTGTAGCGAACCTCGCAGGCCGCTCTCCACCTTCCTGATGCAGAAAAAAAAGCAAATCCAGGTAGGACGGAGGCTGCGATCAGCAGCGACTGCTGCTACTCCTCCAGCCGCCTAGCTCCTCTCCGCCGGCCCCGGCTGGCAGCCCCCTCCACCCCGTCCTGATCACGAGGGAGACCGTGCAAGGGGAAGGGGAAATGGAGGAAGCGTCTCTAGCACCCGTTAATGTAATGGGCTTAAAGAGCTAGTCTACAATAAATCTGTCATGCCCCTTTACAGATAATGTACTTATTTATAATTTACAAAAAAATAAATTAATTAGTACAGATATGAAACTTGTGAAAACCAATTTCATGCATCTTATTATAGGCAACCAAGGTTTCATGCAAACTTTGGTTGCCTATAACAGTGATTCCCAACCCTGTCCTGGAGGAACACCAGGCCAATCGGGTTTTCAGGCTAGCCCTAATGAATATGCATGAGAGAGATTTGCATATGATGGAAGTGATAGGCATGCAAATTTGCTTCATGCATATTCATTAGGGTTAGTCTGAAAACCCAATTGGCCTGGTGTTCCTCCAGGACAGGGTTGGGAACCACTGGCCTATAATATTTAAACTTTAGTCCAAATACCAGTATATATCAAAAGCGTATTATCAACCCTCTCAAATAGAGTACAGACTTGACACTTGTGAGTCGGATGACTGCGGCGACCTCGGGAGACCCTTGAAACAGCACGAATTGTGCGAAACATGTCGGGTCAGGCTCCCAGGTTCGGCTGTGTGTAGAAGTTAAGTATATACACCTATACACTTTTATATGGTTTATTTATGAAAAAAACACAATAAAAATATAAAAATATTTCTATATGAATACACTAACGGCGATTAATACCGAATTACCAATGATGAAGCACCACAAAAACTTCCTGCTTTAGAAATTTTACATAGCGGTGGAGTGGTGGGGCTGAGGTATTACGGTTAAGATCTTTATATTCTAACTATATCAACCTTGCTATTTTTTCATGTATTATAATATTTAAATTCATCAATGCAGGCCCCGAAAGAAAAACCAAACAAAGGGACTCGACACCAGCATGCCAACCCCTTACTGATCCAAGGAAGAGAATCAGTGAATGAGAGATTTACTTTCACTATTGATATAATTATTCTTTTTAAGATATCTGAATGATTATGCAAGATGCATGAATGGACAATAAATAGCTGGAGCTGAAGACTTAATTGGCGTCACTGCGTTTGAATTTATGTAAATTTAACCCCATTTATAACCATGTCTGTATCACTTTCCCATTCCAATCAGTCATATCAAGCGGTGTACAATAAAGTAAATATACTTCTATTCAGAGCATTTATCTTTCATTTGTGATATCATGGCATCAAAGTGGGTCACAAAAAAGATTAACAAATTCAGTTAAGAATAACAAAAAATTAATTTGTAATCAAATATTAAGTATTTGTGAAATAAGATTTCAAAGCTTTACAAAATAAAAAGTAGCTGGACAGAGTTTTGGGGAATTTTACTCAACTGATAATGAAAGAACTAGTCCTTTAAAATGAACACTTTCCAAGTTGGGATAACCTAAAACCAAGGAAGACTGAAAGTGTGAGGAATCCCTCTCAATTGTTACTGCATAGCACGGGTTTTAGCAATGGCGGTAACTGCTCCGACGCTCAGAGAATTCCGATGAGCGTCGGAGCAGCTGCTGGCGTTCAAACCCACGCTATGCATTAGTAACAGAGGGGGGTATGTGAGAGAAGAAGAACAAAATCCATGTCAGATTATAAACACCAAACAAATGGTTTTAAGTTCAGCTTGGGTGCGAGTGAGCAGCCAACGTAAATAGATAAGCAATGGAGAGGCTCGCTCAAACTTCTGTAATCAAATGATCAATTTGGCAGTCGTATTTTGGAATAACTGCAATTTGTAATAAAGCTTAGATGAAATTCTCAAACATAAAACATTGCAGTAATCGAACTGAGGTATAATGAATGATTTGCACTACGGACTGAAAATTTTCAAGATGTTAAAGATTGATTGAAGATGTCTTAATTTTAGAAAAATTTGAACATATTGGTGATGTGCATAAATCCTGCAAACAAAAATATAACCAATGAAACGAAGAACAAAAAATTAGCATCTCTGGAACCAAGGGCTCCTTTTACAAAGGCGCGTTAGGGCCTTAACGCACAGAATAACGCGCGCTAGCCACTACTGCCTCTTTTTGAGCAGGCGGTAGATTTTCGGCCAGCGTGTGCTATTAAGAGCGTGCTAATCCGGTGAGTGCGCTAAAACGCTTATCTCACCTTTTTAAAAAGGAGCCCCAAGTGCCCAATACATGCACATGTCAGCAGATCTTCAAAAGCACTTGCAGTATGCTGTCAGTAGGAGGCAAATTGCTTTTGTTTAAATTCATTTCTGGCTAATGGATAAATTTTGGGTGGATGACAAATGTCCAGCCAACATTCATCTGCTTAGAATTAGGAGATACCAGGTTGGCAGGGCCAGCTCAAGAGACTTGGTCCAAGGTCCCACATATTTGCACTGCTCCCCCAGAACAGATCCAGTACCTCCCCCCTCTATCTCAAATCTCCCCCACACTAATGCTAGTGATAAAGGGCGCCAGAATTCTGAATCCAATCCAGCATCTCTTCCTCCTCATCTGCAGAGGGAAGAGATGCTGATCTGGGATTTTGGTGCCCTTTATCCGAGACACTGAAAACCTTAACCCTCTCAGTACCAAGGGACATATTTGTCCCATAACTTTAAAATCCTATAAATTTTGATTGGGATAGTCTACAGTTCTAAATTTGATATGTACGGATTCCATATGATACTGCCTTTATGTAAACAAACTGGTTCCGACATTCATTCATTAGCGTCGTTGCCAGATTGACGAGAAGATTCACTTGCCACACTGTCCATAAGCCAGAAGTGTGATTTTTTTTTAAAAAAATAATGATATTTCACAAAAAAAAATCCATTTTTTGGCATCTGCAAGCCCTTTTTACCATAAAAATGTCGTCAAAACCACAAAAATTGGCCTACGATCCTTATGGTCCTGAAAGGGTTAAACAGCGTCTTGTATCTGCTTGAGCTGAGCTGAAGCAGATTGTCGTTGACAAGCCTATATAGATCGGTGGCGGCCAAGGCTGAGGGTGTGCCTTCATGCAAAAGGGAGCATACTTTGAACACTGCTTAATTTAAACATTGCTTTTTAACTTTACATTTTTCTGCAAGATACACCACAACATTTTGATGTGTTTTTATTCAGTTCACAATTTGGTTTCACTAAATACTATTGTGACATGGTGGGAAATATTTACATTTTACATCAACTTCATTCATGACACAACACACTAAATTTCACAAGAATTGAGTTCTGTGGAAGATGAAACAAACAAAAAAAAAACCAAAAACTTTTTTTTGGGGGGAGGGTAGGTTGGTTCACAGTGTAGATTTGCCCAACAGCTTCTAGTCTCAATCTAGGATCTGAAAATATTAAACTTTAATATACTCAAAACAAAGCATTTCGCTCAAAGGAATCTAATCAGTGCTCATACAAATAAAATCGAAACGCCAAGATACAAAAAAAAAAAAAAAATCTAAAAAGAACATAAATAATTCCACCAACGATTTAAAAAAAAAAAAAAAAAGAGAGAGAGCGAGAGATAAACTGATTTTCCTTTTGCATTTCCTAATAAATGCAAGACTGCATGTCCTTGCATGCAGCAGGATAAACCCAGGTCTGGATCAACCTGTCGGGCAAACCTAGAGCCAGTTGGAAACCCTAAATTAAAGGTCCCCCTCCACAGACCTAACTGTTGAGCAATCTACAGCTAATCTTGGAAACGTAGAGAACATGAAACGAGAGCCCAAAACCATATCAGTGTATAGGAACGATTTCTCTCTACACCGTCATTTTTACTATTCTATCAACACAGACTGCTTGCTACTGGGTAAAAGATTTTATATACTGTACCACCTTTCTGAGGGTACGAACAAAAGCGGTTTACCTATGTTTGGTATATTTCTCTTTAACCACCACTGTGCCACCTGTTTCCCCCCTTCTTCTTGGTCGGTCCCGCCTCCTGTCTTTTGTAGCCCCTCGCTGGCGGGCTTTCCTCTTTCACCTTTCCATGTTACCTAGCCCATTCTCTCCTCTAACAATCCCTCGCCCCAGGCCCATCGTTTTTTTTTTTTTTTTTTGGGGGGGGGTGGTTATCCCATTTGGGGAGCAGTGCAAGCAAAAAAAATATATTTAAAAAAATCATGGAGGTAGTGAACCCCTCCCCCCCCTCCTTCGTCTTACCAACTCCAGGCAGATAAACGCCCCAGTGTAGGTCCTCAGCACGTCGGGGCCAGTGGGCAGGTTGATCGTGGGGGCGCTGTAGGCCAGAGCGGCAGGAGTAGGAGCCGGAGGAACGCCGGTCTCAGCCATGTCTCCTCGTGCTGTGCCTAGCAGCTGTCCCGGGGCGCGTGCCTTTTCCCACGAGGGGGGAGGGGCGGAAGAGCAGGTAGGGGCACAGAGCGTGCCGCGGCCCTGTCACGTGGTCAGGGGAGTCGAATGCCGGCGTCACGTGAGCGTACCTGGACAGGTGCAGCCGCCGAGCGGCTTGGTGCCGCCCTGCCACTAGGCAGCCTCCGCCTAGCGACCGGCGGGGGCGAGGAGCTCCTCTGAGCTGACTGCGTGTTTTGTACGATTTGTGCTTTCTGAACTACGTGGTATTCATTCCCCTCCCTCCTCCATAGAAATAATCTGTAGCGAAAGTGGATGTTCAGAGCTGCTTGGGATGTATGTGTTTATAATACAGTATTACCTTGGATTACGAGTATAATCCGTTCCAGGAGCATGCTCGTAATCCAAAATGCTCGTTTATCAAAGCGAGTTTCCCCATAGGAAATAATGGAAACTCGCTTTGATGCGTTCCCCTCCCCCCCCTCCCCCGAGAACCGGCATTGCTCCCCTGGAAGGCCCCCTCCTGCGATCCGGCACCCCCCTGCCTCGAACCGGCACCCCCCCCCCCCACGATCCGACCCCCCCCCCCCGCCACGATTGGGCACCCCCCGCCACGATCCAACACCCCCCCCCGACACGATTGGGCACTCCCCCCCACGATCCGACATCCCCCCCAACACAATTGGGCACCCCACCGCCGCTTCTTACCTTCATCTGGGCACTCTTGAAGATTGGCCTCCTCGTCTACTGGGCCTTGAGCATCTGAGCATGCTCAAGGCCTGAATGATGAAGCATCAAAATATATTATAATGGACCGAAGCTTCCAGAGAGTAAAAAAACCCTTTCTGACCAAAGAGTCCACCTGGTCTTTCATGGTTAGGCCCTGGTCTAGTATTACACCTAGTACTTTCTGAAGGATCCCTAGCTAGCTGACATAGCTGGGTCACGGTGTAGATGAAGAAAACTCCATCTTAGATCAGTGGGTAGTAAAACTAAAAACAGCAACCTGTGACTCCATTTTACTGCTCTGAGAAATCACGTATGCATGCAGGCCTGTTCTATGTATCTGTCTTAGTGCCTGGTACAGCCAGGAGGCAAAGGAATGTAGATGTTAGCTAGCCATTGATGTATAGATTATAGGATGGATTTATGGTTTTGTTTTTCTCTTTGCTCCTACCTTTTGGTCAGAACTGGTTAAACTGGTTCGGACTGGTTAGGATCCTATATAACATTTGTGTCCGAGATCCTCAGGGTCTTCTGTTTATGCAGCCAGTTCTGCCCAGAAGTCCAGCATATATGCTTGTTTAATAAAAGCCTTTTTAAATCTCTTCAGTCTCTGGCTCAAGTCTCTGCACTACTAACGGAGGGCCTTATCCTAAAAGGTACCTTCATTTGGCGCAGCCGAACAGGGACTTGATCTACAGACTTGAGCCTGTTTGGCACGATCGTCTCCCTCGGAGGATTTCAAACCTTGCCTCCTACGAGACCCGTAATAGCCGGCATTAACCTGGTGGTTGACCAGGAACGGTTTCTCGTCGAAGACAACGGATTGCACCTCGAGAAGGAACGAATCGGTGGAGATTTCTGGCTCCTGGTTTTGTTGTGCCGGTACCGGACCTGTCTTGGTAAGTGAGAAGTTGATTCCTTCTCTATCCTGTCTCTACCTCTTCTGTCTAGTAACTTCTTAATCCGTTGTGAAGCTCAGAGAGGTATTTAGGATTCTGGTTTCTGGAAATTGGAACTTTTGTTGGGTGCATATATAGATTGTATAATATGGGTCAGAGCACCACCGACCCCCTTCAGATCATGCTTAAATATTTTACAACTGCCTTTTCTGGCGATTATAGCGACCCTAAGATTTTTTATTGTTTTCTTCATCCTTATTTTTATTGTTGTCAAAGGCTTAGTATTTGGAATTTAATCAACCTTTTGTCATACTTGTCAAATTAATAAAACAAAAGCTCTGGGGACACCTGACAAGACACAGAGAACAAGAAATTGGTGATGTTGAGAAATTACCCGGGGAGATGGAAATAGCATTTAGGTTGGAAACCTGGGAAAAGTTGGTAAAGCAAGCCAGCATGATTGTTTTGCTGAAAGTTGCAGACAGGATAGTGTAAGTTGCTTAACAGGGTAAAATGCATGTGGCTAAGAATGTGAGTTCGCACTGATGAACGAGAATAAGGACTGTGATTTTAGATATATGTTGCGTGCAGTGGATTTGTTACAGACAGTGAGTAATTTAAAGAAAGTTGAGCCAGATAGTTTACGTGTTCTCGCAGTTGTCAAAGTGTGTCTGCTGGTAATAAAAAAGAAAAAAAAAGCAACCGTTTGTCAGACATGTGGGGTTTGTGTTGGGCACATCCCTGCCTTTGTATTCCAGTGTTGGGGGATTTAAAGTACAAGACTAACAATGATAGAGGTTAAGTATCCATATTTTTCTGAAAATTGAAATATTTGCTAAACATGGGCTTGATAATTCAAGTTCAAGTTTCAAGTTTTATTATTATTTGATGAATCGCCTATACAAACATTCTAAGCGCTGAACAATTAAAAAAAAAAAAAACACATTTTAGAGGACAAACAATTTTAAGACAAGTACAAAGTTAAATAACAAAGTTTTTCAGAGTTTTATAAAAGAGATAAGATCTTTTTCTTTTCTGATGTACAGTAGCAGTGCATTCCACGTTTGTGGCGCTGTAACAGAAAACATGTCATTTCTTCTTGTACCCACAATTTTTAAGGAAGGGACAGTTAATAAGTCTTGTGATGATGATCGTAGAGAACGAGGGGCATAATAAGGAATGATCATTCTAGACATGAATTGAGGCTCATTGAAAGCTAGAACATTAAAAACCAAGAATAATATCTTAAAAGTAATTCGGTGGCTAATAGGTAGCCAGTGGGACTTAATCAATAGCGGTATAATGTGGTAAACTTTTCTTTTTCCTTTATGAATGAGTTTTATTGATAACGGATGGATTGAGATTACTTCTTTTGTGCTAACAGTCTCCCTTGCTTTCCCGTATTGTGTCTTTATCCTGGTGTTCTTTATGAATTCTTTCTTCCCATGCATGTTTGTATAAAGTGTTATTATCAATCTGATTCTAAATACAATTGGAAACAGAAATACCTTTCAAATAAACTTGGTAGCTCAAACTCCAGAGGAAGGGGGTAGTTATTATGTAAGGACAGTGCAGACTAAAGTAGCTACATCTAGTCTGCAGCAGTGCCCACTCCTCAGAGTGTAGTGGGACCCAGATGGCAGACAAGAGTTCCAGGTCTGCCTGCAGGGAACATGGCTAAGTGACCTCAGGGGTGGTGTCGCGTTAAAATGTCTCTTCTTTGTCTTCGCAGTCATACATACAGAGCTGTTCTGGACCTGTTACAATGAGCCTTTTTCTACCCAGAGAAGGAGGACAATGTTCTGCTTTCAGTAACCTTGAAATGACCTTGCACTTAACATTTAACATGTTTCTTTTTTTTTTCCTTTGAATTGACATTGCCATACTTCAGAATACCTCTATATTTAACATTGTACACTGTATCTTACTTTACCTAGTAAGTTTTGCTTATTTTTCAAGATTGAAGCACACCCTAGCAGTTGCGTCCCTGTCTGTCTTATGAATGTAATTGGCAGGGCACCAAGCCAGAGTGATAACATTCTTACGTTTTCTCTTTCGGATGTTCCAGTAACCATTAATAGATGCCTTTTATGATTATGTGATTATTATGCCATGTGTTATATTGCACTTTACTTTGCCACTGTGTGCACACAATTATGATTCGTGCTATGATGGACGTTTGTTTTTGTATAACTGTGCATTTCTCTGCAGATCTAAGTTCAGCTCTGAATCCTTGCCAGCTGGAAGAAAAGTTCCACGCCTTTTGTGTTTTCTATGTTTGTTTATGCCCTGTAATCTTTGTGTTGTCTATCTGTTTGGTTTGTGGGGTACCCCGGGGAAACCAACTATACCATTGGCCATTTTTGGAGATTTTTCTCTCCCTTTTTGCATTTTTGTTTTTTTCCTATCTAAATTGCCTTTCTAGCTGTTCACGCCCACGCTGCCCTCTGGCGCCAGCGCTCCTTCCTCACCTCCTCTGGATCCCCTATCCAACACCACCAACTCATCCTGGACCTTTTGGATGCTATCCTGCTACCCTCCAAAGTTTCTATCATGCACTGCCGGGCCCACCGTCGCCTCCGTGATTTCATCAGCCGCGGTAATGCCTTGGCTGACCGCTTGGCTCGCCAGGCGGCCCTCCAAGGTCCGCCCACACCCCCTCTTCTGTTATCCCTTTCCTCCCCTCAACCTTTCCTTCATTCCCTTTCCCCCCAGTACACTGACCCCGAGCGCAAGTAGGCCACGCAGCAACCTGGCCATTGCACCCTCCCATCTGGATGGATTACTATACCTTCCTCTCACACATCCACCCCCCTCCTGTACGTCCCTCAACTCCTGGCCCTCACTGTTGTCCAACGTGCACACGATTTTTCTCATGCCGGTAACCCAGCTCTCCGCACTCTTCTCCGACAGAATTTCTATATCCCGAATCTCTCTCAACTCATCTCCCATGTTCTGCTCCGCTGTGTCATTTGCCTCCGACACAACCCCTCTTCTGTCAGATCCCCCGTTCCTGGTCACCAGTCTATCGGTTCACACCCCATGCAAGTCCTCTCTACTGATTTTACCCACTTGCCCCCCTCCCATGGGTTCCGTTACCTCCTGGTTTTCATTGATTCCCACACTGGGTGGCCAGAGGCCTACCCAGTGCGCACAGAGAAAAGTAGGGAAATAGTAAAGGCTTTACTCCATGACATCATCCCTCGCTATGGCCTGCCCCTAGTGATTGGCAGCGATAATGGCCCCGCCTACATATCACAAGTCACACAAGCTGTCTCTCGGGCTCTGCAAATCACCTGGAAATTACATGCGGCCTATCACCCCCAGAGCTCTGGCCAAGTTGAATGCATCAACAGAACTATTAAAACCCTCCTCGGAAAAGCGGCAGAGGAAAGCCGCCTGCCATGGCCCAAACTGATTCCTTCTGTTCTATTTCGCATCCGCTGTACCCCAGGTAAACGCAATCGGTTGTCCCCATTTGAGCTCATGTATGGCCGACCCCCGCCGATAGTCAGTCTAGACCCCGAGTCTCTTGAACAGATAGGGAACGCTATCACAGACGCAGAGATAAAGCAGCTAGGAAAGACCATTATGAAATTACAGAACTGGGTCATTTCTAGAGCCCCGCTGCCAATTACAACCCCTGTTCACCTCTACAAACCTGGGGACCAAGTGTGGCTGAAAGTATGGAAGAAAGAACCGCTGAAACCCCTTTGGACAGGGCCTTTCACTGTCTTACTTGCTTCTCCCACAGCTGTCAAATTGTCCCGCCACGAGTCTTGGATTCACTACAGTCGTGTGAAGCCCGCTGCTGAGTATATTTGTGAAAAAGGGCCTACTGACCTTCAACTGAAAATCACGCGGCTGCCCCACACTCTGGAAGAGTAATCACGCACGTCTGATCCGGAGATCTGACAAGATATTTAATATGAACTCTGTTGTATATTTACTGCTTGTGATTTGCGTCTTGCCAACATTGTCCATGTCCCCTACCCCTCCCACGCCTGGGTGTGCCCCTTGTGTGGCACTAGTGGACAATGGGGGCAAAACGGAAAATGTTATTAGATTTCAAACTAGTTATGAGTGTAAGGGTCAACTAGTGACCCCTGTATGTATATATAACAAGGTTGAATATTCTATATGTAATAATGGAGATTCACAGATCTGTTTTGACCCCAAAGCAACTAATAGGGATACTTGGATAGAGGTCAGGTCAGTCTGGGATCAGGGCCCCCTGATTCAACAAACCCTGGTCACTAATCTCTATGTCCCGGCCTCAGTCCTCTTTGATGCTTGCCATGCCATGGACCAAAACCCCACCTTCCTTGGACGTTGTGGTGCCCTAGCATGGAGGAGGGAATATATGCACAACGATAAATACATGTGCCTGGCGGGACAGAAGCCGTCCCACTGTGAAGGGTCTTCCGAACACTACTACTGTAACTACTGGAGATGTGTATCCTGGGCTACTTGGGGTATGACCCGACTGCCTACCACCCGAGCCATATTATCCAAAGGGGTGACTACCTCTGACTGTGGCCTCCAGAACTGTAATCCACTTAACTTCACTATCCTACAGCCGTTTAAATGGAACCTCGATGATAGCCTCCGGAAAGCTCGCTATCTTGTGGGCCTACAGATATATGGTAAAGGCACGGACCCTGGTACTGTCTTACACATCAAACTTGTTGAGAGACACCGAATCCCTGAACAACACAGCCTTGTGTTTCCTGACTTTTATGAACATATGAAACTTGACCAACAAGACTTTGTGCCCTATGCCACCACCCGCAACCTTTTCATACAGTTCGCTGAAACCATAGGAGCCACCTTAAATCTGACAAACTGTTATGTCTGCGGGGGCACCCAGCTGGCCCCTGAAAAACTCCATTCTGGCAAAACACTGCATACAGCGTCTCGGACCATCCTTTACCACTCGTGTTGGACACCTGCAGTGCCAATCCTTATGGACTAAAAACAGCACCTCTCAGCCCGGTTGGACTTATTGGACCGGAGATCCTAAGTTAAAAATACCCAGACGATGGAATACTACTGGCAATGCTACCACATTAAATGTCTACCTCAACCTGCCTGCTTCTGCCCCTTGGGCTGCACCGGAAGGATACTACTGGATCTGTGGGAAAACGGCATACCCCACTCTACCCTCAAATTGGACTGGCACTTGTGTTCTGGGCACTATCAAACCAGCCTTCTTCCTCCTCCCGTTATCCGAAGGAGAACATCTGGCTGTCCCAGTATTCGATCAACGGGCCCGTTCTGAAAGAAGCCTGGAAATTGGTAAATGGGAAGACACTTGGCCCCGGAGCGCATCATTGCTGTCTACGGTCCTGCTACTTGGGCTGATGATGATATGTTTGGACTTAACTCACTGACTGATTGGGCCTCCAAACCGGGACTCTTTAAAGCCCTCACCATAATTTTCCTGGTATTCTCTGTCATATTTTGTGTTCTTCCTTGCCTGTTACCATGTTTATTGAAAACCCTTAACCGTACTATTAGGACTACGATTGACAAAAGTACCACCGCCCTAGTCCTGGCCCTTTCCTCCTATCACCCAGTCCCCACCTCTGATACAGATGGCCCTGACCTCCCGTAACCCAGCTAGTCAGCTAGCCTACAGAAGAAAAGTTGGGAATGAAGGATCCCTAGCTAGCTGACATAGCTGGGTCACGGTGTAGATGAAGAAAACTCCATCTTAGATCAGTGGGTAGTAAAACTAAAAACAGCAACCTGTGACTCCATTTTACTGCTCTGAGAAATCACGTATGCATGCAGGCCTGTTCTATGTATCTGTCTTAGTGCCTGGTACAGCCAGGAGGCAAAGGAATGTAGATGTTAGCTAGCCATTGATGTATAGATTATAGGATGGATTTATGGTTTTGTTTTTCTCTTTGCTCCTACCTTTTGGTCAGAACTGGTTAAACTGGTTCGGACTGGTTAGGATCCTATATAACATTTGTGTCCGAGATCCTCAGGGTCTTCTGTTTATGCAGCCAGTTCTGCCCAGAAGTCCAGCATATATGCTTGTTTAATAAAAGCCTTTTTAAATCTCTTCAGTCTCTGGCTCAAGTCTCTGCACTACTAACGGAGGGCCTTATCCTAAAAGGTACCTTCACTTTCATAGTAGATTGCATAGGGTAACTGAGTTTGTTGATTCGCAGCAAAGTTTTAGTGTCAAGTGGTAGACAAAGCGATGGGGCCGGATGGTGTAAATCTGAGGTGCTGAAGGAACTTAGGAAAGTTCTGGTGGCTCCTCTGACTGACCTTTTTAATGTTTCTCTAAAGTCGGGAGTGGGACTGGAGAAGAGTGGATATGGTCCCTCTCCACAAGAGTGGAAATAAGGAAGAAGTAGGGAATTACAGGCCATTAAGTCTGTCTTCTGTGGTAATCAAATTAATGGAAATGCTTAAAACAGAGAATGGTGAAGTTTCTGGAATCCGGTGGATTACAGGACTGGAGGCAACATGGATTCACCAGATGTAGGTCTTGTCAGACAATTCTGATCAATTTCTGTGAGTGGGTGACCAGAGAATTGGATAGAGGGAGTGCACTAGATGTGGTGTATTTAGATTTTAGCAAAGCCTTTGACAGTGTTCCACACAGGTGTCTAATAAATAAACTGAGTGCCCTCGAGATGGGACCCAAAGCAATGAGCTGGTTCAGGAACTGGTTGAGTGGAAGGTGACAGAGGATAGTGGTCAATGGAGATCGCTCTGAGGAACGGGATATTACCAGTGGTGTGCCTCAAGGCTCTGTTCTTCGACCTGTTCTCTTTAACATTTTTATAAACGATATTGATAAAGGGCTGTTGGGTAAGATTTGCTTCTTTGCAGATGATACCAAAATCTACAATAGAGTAGACCAGTGGTTCCCAACCCTGTCCTGGAGGAACACCAGGCCAATCGGGTTTTCAGGCTAGCCCTAATGAATATGCATGAAGCAAATTTACATGCCTATCACTTCCATCATATGCAAATCTCTCTCATGCATATTCATTAGGGCTAGCCTGAAAACCCGATTGGCCTGGTGTTCCTCCAGGACAGGGTTGGGAACCACTGGAGTAGACAACCTGGATGATGTGAATAACATGAAGAAAGACCTAATGAAGCTTGAGGAATGGTCTGAAATTTGGCAGCTAAAATTTTAATGTTAAGAAATGCATGGTCATGTATTTGGGCTGCAAAAACCCAAGGGAACGTTACAGTTTAGGGAGTGAAGAACTTTTGTGCACGACAGAAGAACGGGACTTGGGTGTGACTGTATGTGATGATCTTAAGGTGTCCAAAGGTTGAAAAGGTGACAGTGAAAGCTAGAAGGATGCTAGGGTGCATAGAGAGAGGTATGGCCAGTAGAAAAAAGGAGGTATAAGACTTTGATGAGATCTCATTTAGAATATTTTGTGCAATTCTGGAGACCACACCTTCAAAAAGATATAAAAAGGATGGAGTCAGTCCAGAAGAAGACTACTAAATTGGTGCGTGCTCTTCGTCATAAGGGATATGGGGGCAGACTTAAAGATCTCATATATACTTTGGAGGAAAGGCAGAAGAGGGGAGATAATGATGAGACATTTAAATACCTGCGTGGCATAAATGTGCATGAGTTGAGTTGCTTTCATTTGAAAGGAAGCTCTGAAATAAGAGGGCATAGGATAAAGTTAAGAGGTGACAGGCTCAGGAGTAATCTAAGGAAATACTTTTTTACAGAAAGGGTGATAGATGCATGGAGGTGGTGGAGATGGAGACTATGTCTGAATTCAAGAAAGCGTGGGATAACAACATAAGCAATGCCTCTGCTGGGTCAGACCTGAGGTCCATCGTGCCCAGCAGTCCGCTCACGCGGCGGCCCAACAGGTCCAGGACCTGTGCAGTAATCCTCTATCTACACCCCTCTATCCCCTTTTCCAGCAGGAAATTGTCCAATCCTTTCTTGAACCCCCAGTACCGTATTCTGCCCTATTACGCTCTCTGGAAGCGCATTCCAGGTGTCCACCACATGTTGGGTAAAGAAGAACTTCCTAGCATTCGTTTTGAATCTGTCCCCTTTCAACTTTTCCGAATGCCCTCTTGTTCTTTTATTATTCGAAAGTTTGAAGAATCTGCTCCTCTCTACTCTCTCTATGCCCTTCATGATCTTGTAAGTCTCTATCATATCCCCTCTAAGTCTCCTCTTCTCCAGGGAAAAGAGACCCAGTTTCTCCAATCTCTCAGCGTATGAAAGGTTTTCCATCCCCTTTATCAGACGCGTCGCTCTCTGAACCCTCTCGAGTAACGCCATGTCCTTCTTAAGGTACGGCGACCAATATTGGACGCAGTACTCCAGATGCGGACGCACCATCGCCTGATACAATGGCAGGATTGGCACGTGGGCCGACTGGATGGGCCATTTGGCCTTTATCTGCCATCATGTTTCTATCCTAGACATATCAGGAAAAACATGAATATGACAGTAAAGTTCCAAAATCAGTGGTCTCAAACTCGCGGCCCGGGGGTCACATGCAGCCCGCCAGGTACTATTTTGAGGCCCTCGGTATGTTTATCGTAATCACAAAAGTAAAATAAAACAGTGTCTTGATCATGTCTCTTTAGCTACAAATTACATTATTATTAAGACCTAGCCAAAAGGAAAGATTTATAAACTATAAAGAGTTTTACTTCATGCAAAATTGTAATTTCTTTAATAAGACATAAACTATTTTTCTGAGACCCTCCAAGTACCTACAAAGCCAAAATGTGGCCCTGCAAAGGGTTGGAGTTTGAGACCACTGATCCAGATGTTATTGGTTCCAGTGATGACTCAAGAAACTCTCGTTGACCCACTCCTTGTTGTCTCATTCAGCAGTATTGGATACTGAGACCTGACAAACCACAGGACCTGACACGGTCCATGTTTCGGGGAAAACACTCCTTCCTCAGGGGTCCGAAATATGACTAACCAGAGACCTGACAAACCAATTGAATCCTCTATTCCAGTAACTGCAGAAAAGTACTTTCAGGCTTCAACTGGTTAGGTCAGGTCCTGTGGACCCGCACCTGAGAACCATTTTTTAAATATTTTTATTTTTTATTCATCTTTGAATGCTACATTGAATCTTTCTTAATAAAGATTAGTTTTATACCTTGTACATCATGTCTGCAGTTTTTCCCCCCCTTTGTTTTAGTCTTGAAAAAGAGAGACATAATGCATGTGCTTTACTTTTGAAAATTACCCCATGGAAAATGCATGCAAATATTGATGTATGCTCACTAAGTGGCATTTCCAAGCTTATTTTCTGCATGTGTGCATGTATTTTTATAAAGTATGCACACAAACGCTAAGCCTTCCCCAGCCTGGTCCCAGGTATTGTCACAAGGTGACCCCCCCTGTTCCTAGCGAGGAAGCCTTGCCAGAAGAGGGAAATGAGGTGAAAACCTTTGAAAGTATTCCTAAGCCTGCAAAGGAGAGTCCCAAAAGCAGCCCCTAGGAATACTTTCAAAGGTTTCAATCTCATTTCCCTCTTCTGGTAAGACTTCCTCACGGCTCATAGACAACCCCGCGAAAGACAAAGGCGCGCACGCCGACAACTGAGCGCAAGACGGAGGCGCGCGCCGAAGAAAATTAGTTTTTAGGGGCTCCGATGGGGGGTTTTGTTGGGGAGCCCCCCCAGTTTACTTAATAGAGATCGCGCTGGCGTTGTGGGGGTTTGGGGGGTTGTAGCCCTCCACATTTTACTGTAAACTTAACTTTTTCCCTAAAAACAGGGTAAAAGTGAAGTTTTCAGTAAAATGTGGGGGGTTACAACCCCCCACACCCCCCACAACGCGGCGCGATCTCTATTAAGTAAAGTGTGTGTGTGTGGGGGGGTTCCCCCCCCCACACACCCCCGTCGGAGCTGTAAAAACAGTAATTTTCTGCGGCGTGCACCTCCACGCGCCTTTGTCCCGGCGCACTTTTGACCTGACACCCTTCCTCAGTAGGAACAGGGGCCACCCTGTGACAGTATGCATTCACCCAGTTTGTGTAAACTTGTGCACCTCCAAAGTATTTTCATATACTTTAATTGCATACAGTCAGGGCAGATTACAAAAAAGCCATTTATATCCATAAACCTGACTTTTTTAAAAAAAAATTAACAAGGTCTTTTATTGAAACAAGTTCAGTATGAATATTGTGATACTAGGAACCGGCAAACAAATAAGCAATTGTGAACCTATCTCTTATGGTCACAAAAATCCATACACAGCATACTTACAACATATAACACAGTGTAATCTTACAGAAACAAAGTTCAGTTTAACCTCAGTTTATGTAAGTATTATATTAAATACCCTCCACCCCTCCCTAACCACCAGCACAGCCAAACTCCAGGATGTACAAACTTTTCTCTCCACACTCAAACTTTTTAAAATATGTTTTGGCTCTCTGTGGTCCGGTTACCTTGCATTACAGTACTTTCATCTAAAGTACAAATCTGCAATAATCTATTGTGCTTTGTGATGAAAACACTGTAGATTCAGCTATATTAAAGGAAAACATTTGTTTCTAATTGTTTCCAGCTCTAAAGCTTTCTCATTTAGCTACCATGTGGCTCTCCCATATTAAAGATTAACTTAATAATGACAGAGCACTGAGCCTATGTTTAGATAAGCAGATAGGAAAGTGAGCAACTGTGGGTGAATGCCAGTATTTATTCAGACTTGCTAGGCTGCCATGTGTGGATGCTGAAGTCAAGTGTTCATGCATGGTGACAATAGTTTTGCCTAAAGTATTCTGGAGATCACTTGGTTAGTCTGTATAGGAGGAAGACGAGTTATTTTTATTACCTGCTCCTATGAACTGTCTCTGCTTATTCAGAATCTGACATATATATGTTTTGGTTGCACTCCATGTGCCTAAGGCCCCACCCATAGGAGGGGCATTGGCAACTGGCCCAATTCCGGTTGGCCCAGGTGCCTAAGGCCCCTCCTATGGGCGGGCCTTAGGCGCCTGGGCTAATCAGGCCCTAGACCCCCCTCCCCTGTGCATCCCACAATGTACCGGGAAGGTGCAGGCCCGTCATTTGGAGGACAGCAGGCCTGCCGGCTGGAGGGAGAACCCGTCCATCTGGCCATCGATTAAGGTTAGTGGGGGGGGGGCATGGTCGTGGTTCGGGGGGGGGGGGGAGGAGGTTGTCCGGCAGGAAGGCTTGGGCTCCTTCCCGCCGATAATCGTGGGTTCAGGGTGCAGGAAAGGTTGTCTGTCTGGCAGGAGGACTTGGGCTCCCTCCTGCCGATAATCATGGGTTCGGGGTGCAGGGAGAGTTTTCTGTCCGGCAGGAGGGCTTGGGCTTCTTCCTACTGGTGAGCAGTTCAGAGGAGGTTGTCCCTCTTGCAGGAGGACTTGGGCTCCCTCCTGCCGGTAATCATGGGTTCGGGGTGCATGGAGAGTTTTCTGTCCGGCAGGAGGGCTTGGGCTCCTTCCTGCTGGTGAGCAGTTCAGAGAAGGTTGTCTGTCTGGCAGGAGGACTTGGGCTCCCTCCTGCCGGTAATCATGGGTTCGGGGTGCAGGGAGGGTTTTCTGTCTGGCAGGAGGGCTTGGGCTCCCTCCTGCTGGTGAGCAGTTCGGGGGAAGTTGTCTGGCAGGAGGGCTTGGGCTCACTCCTGCCGGTAATCACGCAGGTGTTGGATTTGCATTTGCCACAATGCATGATGACTTGGGATACAGGAAAGTCTGCACACAATGGGTTCCCAAAAAGCTTACTGATTTGCACAAGCAACAGCGTGTGGAAGTTGCAACCTAGTTCTTGAGACAGTATGAAGAAGATCCGTGTATTCTGGAGAGAATTGTCACCGGCGTCGAGACATGGGTGCATCACTGTGACCCAGAGAGCAAAAGACAAAAGCATGATGAAGAAAAGGAAGCGTGCTCACCTTGCTTCAGGAGCAGCCAAAAAAACGGTGTCAGGTCAAAAGCGCGCTGGGACAAAGGTGCGTCCAGACAATTGAGCGCAGCGCAGAGGTGTGCGCCGCAGAAAATTACAGTTTTTACAGCTCCGACGGGGGGGGGGGGCATGGGGGGGAACCCCCCTACTTTACTTAATAGAGATCGCGCTGCATTGTGGGGGCGGTGTGGGGGGTTGTAACCCCCCACATTTTACTGAAAACTTCACTTATTCCCAGTTTTTAGGGAAAAAGTTAAGTTTACAGTAAAATGTGGAGGGTTACAACCCCCCAAACCCCCCCCCCCCCACAAGGGCAGAGTTTTCTCTATTAAGTAAACTGGGGGGCTCCCCAACAAAACCCCCCCGTCGGAGCCCCTAAAAACTGTAATTTTCTTCAGCGCGTGCCTCAGTCTTGCGCTCAGTTGTTGGCGCGCACCTTTGTCTTTAGAGGGGTTGTCTATGAACCAAAAAAACTTCTCTGCAGGAATGCAGAAGGTAGTTGAACATTACAACAAATGTCTCGTCTTGCATGGGGACTATGTGGAAAAGTGATAAGTTCAGTTGCTCACTGTTACTTCTATTACCCCCCCTTTTACAAAACTAAGATAGTGGTTTTTTTTAGCGCAGGCTGGCATGCTGAATACTCTGTGCTACTCCTGACGCTCATAGGAACTCTATGAGTGTCAGAAGCAGCGCAAAGCATTCAGCATGCCAGCCTGAGCTAAAATCCGCTATCATGGTTTTGTGAATGGGGGGAGGGGGAGGGTGTTTAAAGCTGTTAAATGTATTTTGCCTTAACTTTTTGATTTACCCTCCTACATACATAATTACAAAATTAAGACCTCCATGCCGCTTTGAGCTCATGTATCCTATTGTAAACCGCTCTGTACTTCTTTATCCTGCTCCAAACATTTGTTTCTTGTTGCAAACATCTCGTATTCTCATTGCATGTATCTTCTTGCAAACCGCTCTGAACTTATGTATCCCGCTGTAAACTTATGTATCTTGTTGTAAACATATGTATCTTGTTGTAAACTTATGTATCTTGTTGTAAACATATGTTTCTTGTTGTAAACTTATGTATCTTGTTGTAAACATCGCATGCTCCCATTGCATGAATCTTGTTGTAAACCGCTTTGAACGTATGGTATAGTGGTATATAAAAAATAAAATTATTACTATTATTATTATTAAATATAGAAGCAGGCATTCATACCATGTTTTTCTTTCCTGTAAATGGCTGCACCTAAATGTAGTCACAGTTCCCGGACGTAAGCGCTATTCTATTAACCTTGCCTAACTTTAAGCTTTTCTCGGCACCAATTTACCCCGTGCATGTAAATTTTGTTCCTTGCCTTCAACTATGGATAGGCAGGTGGTTAATACAGTATTTTAAAATAAATTTTGTTATGGCATGTTTTCTGACGCCCTATAATGGAGGCATTATTATTTCATGGTGTAATACTTGTTTATAAAGCTTGAAATCCATTCAAATCGAAGAGCTTGACTTCAGGTTTACCGTGCCGTGCTGTGATTATAAACAAAAAAAACCCCAATGTACAGTTTGCTTCTTGTGTTCTTTCAGAACTCCTAAACCAGTTTGCCTGCATTCTTGTTAATAACTGGGGCGGGCGGATGAAGGCTGCTGCTAAGTGCTTGTGGGCCTTTGTGTTTGAATGAATGATTACTGCTTCAGTTTTACACACCCACCCCCCCTTTCTTCTACTCAATTTCCCCTCTACCATGCCCCTAGAGAACAAATACATGGTACCTGTACTACTTGTGCCCAAGAGTTTTTTTGTAAATGCAGTACCATGCAAGAAGGGGAAGGGAAATAGAGAGGAATGCAGAGAGAAGGGTGACATGATTGAGACATTCAAGTATCTCACGGGCCGCATCGAGGTGGAAGAAGATATCTTCTTTTTCAAGGGTCCCGCGGCAACAAGGGGGCATCCGTGGAAAATCAGGGGCGGGAAACTGCACGGGGACACCAGGAAATTCTTTTTCACTGAAAGGGTGGTTGATCGCTGGAATAGTCTTCCACTTCAGGTTATTGAGGCCAGCAGCGTGCCTGATTTTAAGGCCAAATGGGATAGACACGTGGGATCTATTCACAGAGAAAGGTAGGGGAGGGTCATTGGGGTGGGCAGACTAGATGGGCCGTGGCCCTTATCTGCCGTCTATTTCTATGTTTCTATGTCTTTTTGTGGCTACACGCAAAACAGTTTACATATTAGAGAGATGTGTTCTGGGCGACCTGTAGTCTCTACAGGCACACCATGTGGGAAATAGTATGGGGGTATGTGCTGCTGGCTTTACTGCAGAGTTCTGAGAACCAGTCTGCTGGTGCAGGAGGAAACCGCTGGGTTCAAAACCAAAAAGTACAGAGGAACCAAACCAGGGAATAATAGTGCTTGCCAGGGCTCGGTCCTGGGTCCACTCCTTTTCAACATATTCATAGGGGATCTGACTCAAGGGCTTCAAGGTAAAATAACACTATTCGTCGATGACGCCAAACTATGTAATATAGTAAGTGAATGCAGTTTACAGAATTATATGGCGCAGGACCTGCTTACATTGGAAAGTTGGTCCTCAACCTGGCAGCTAGGCTTCAATGCTAAGAAATGTAAGGTCATGCACCTCGGAAGCGGAAATCCATGCAGGACGTACTTCTTGAACGGAGAAACTTTAACTAGGACTTCAGCAGAACGAGATTTAGGAGTAATCATCAGTGCAGACATGAAAACTGCCAATCAAGTGGAGAAGGCTTCATCTAAGGCAAGGCAGATATTGGGTTAAAGCCTGAAGTCATAATGCCGTTGTACAGGGCCATGGTGAGACCTCATCTGGAGTACTGTGTGCAATTCTGGAGGCCACATTACAGTAAAGATTGCGCAGAATTGAATCGGTTCAACGGACGGCCACCAGGATGATCTCGGGGCTCAAGGGTCTCTCGTACGAAGAGAGACTGAACAAATTGCAGCTCTACACTCTTGAGGAACGTAGGGAGAGGGGAGATATGATCGAAACATTTAAGTACCTCACGGGACATGTCGAAGTGGAAGATGATATTTTCTTTCTCAAGAGACCCTCGGCCACAAGAGGGCACCCGCTCAAACTCAGGGGTGGAAAATTTCATGGCGACACCAGAAAGTATTTCTTCACAGAGAGAGTGGTTGATCATTGGAACAAGCTTCCAGTGCAGGTGATCGAGGCAGACAGCGTGCCAGACTTTAAGAATAAATGGGATACCCATGTGGGATCCCTACGAGGGTCAAGATAAGGAAATTGGGTCATTAGGGCATAGACAGGGGGTGGGTAAGCAGAGTGGGCAGACTTGATGGGCTGTAGCCCTTTTCTGCCGTCATCTTCTATGTTTCTATGTTTCTATGCCAGTTGGTAAAGTTTGTAGGGTTTACATCTACTGGTTTCATTGCCCATGACGCAGCCTGTGTATGGTGAAACATGGCCAGGTTGGGCATCAGCTTTTAATTTTTGTCCGGGTCTCGATGCATCTGGGTAGGTAGAACTTACGTTTCAGCCTTCAAGCTGTGGCTTTCTTTAGGTGTCAGCTTTTAATCCCTGGGACTTTATATGTATCAATAAAGATTTTTAATTGTTATTCTAAGGTCTACAACTTCTTCCTCCAGTTTACATATTATATACAGGTACTTATTTGTACCTTGGGCAATACAGGGATAAGTGACTTGCTCAAGAGTGATAAGAAGCTCCAGTAGGACTCAGATCTTGTTCTCCTGGTTCTCAGCACACTGTACTAACCATTAGGCTTGTTTTCCACCGGAGGAGTCAAATCATTCTTATCAGTTTGTCTATGAAATAATACAGTATATATTATATTACACATAGAAGGCAGTGAGCCGCATCGACAAGATGATCCATGTGTGGGACGAACAACGTAAGCAACAGGAACTACAACAGGGAAGTACTGAAGGACCAGTTCCAGATGCTAGGAAGGAAGCTGAAGCCCAGAACGCAAAGGATAGCATTCTCGGAGATCCTGCTGGTACCCAGGGCTGATGAGAAGAGGCAGATGGAGCTGCAAGCAGTCAACGCGTGGATGCGATGCTGCTGTGAGGAAGAAGGATTCCACTTTGTGCACAAGTGGATGATGTTCTGGGGGAAGAGCAAGCTATACAGGAAGGACGGACTCCACCTCAGCAGAGATGGAACGAGGCTACTTGCAAGCAATATCAAGAGAGAAGTTGAGAAGCTTTTAAATTAGGAAGAAGGAGAAAGCCGACAGTCGACCGAGAGAGAGAATCGATGGTTCGGAAACTGGTATACCCGGAGGATACCGTGCAAGAAGATAGAGGGAATGATTCACCAGATCACGGGCAAGACAGATTGAAAAGGACACAAGAGGGAAGGAAATGCAAGAAAGGAACAGGTCGCAAACTCAAGTGTATGTACACAAACGCAAGGAGCCTTAGAAATAAGATGGGTGAATTAGAAGCTATGGCACAAAAAGATAACGTTGACATCGTAGGCATCACGGAAACATAGTGGACCGAGGAAATTTCTGGGACACTGTGCTACCGGGATATAAACTATAACGCACAGAATGGCTTAAAAAGGTGGAGGCATTGCCATATATGTCAAAGAGGGAATTGAATCTACTGGAGAGAACACGCCACAACTGACAGATAAGTTAGAGTCTCTATGGGTTAAAATTCCGGGAACAAATGGCCTAGAAATGAAGATTGGCATCTACTACCGACCCCCAGGGCAGTCCGAAGAAATTGACGGAGAAATGACGGATGAGATTAAATGCAACTGCAAGGGAGGCAACACAGTTATCATGGGTGACTTCAACTATCCAGGAATAGACTGGAACATAGGCACCTCTGGCTGCGTTAGAGAGACCAAGTTCTTGGATGCTGTAGGCAATTGCTTCCTGGAACAACTTGTCAAGGAAAATACTAGAGGAAATGCACTTAATTCTAAATGGACTTAATTCTAAATGGCCTGCGAGGACCGGCGCAAGATGTAGAAGTAGAAGGGAAGCTGGGAAGCAGCGATCACAATATGATCCGCTTCGATCTGGATGCAGGGGAGAAACATCGCTCCAAAACGACAGCCACGGCACTGAACTTCCGAAAAGGGAATTACGAAGGGATGAAACTCATGATAGGGAAGAAGATTAACAAGAGGATAAGCACTGTAAAAATGCTATAGCAAGCTTGGTCCCTTTTTAAGGACACAATCACTGATGTGCAAAATCTATATATACCACGTATCAACAAGGGATCAAAGAGGAAAAAGAACAAAGAACCGGCGTGGCTCACTGTAGAGGTGAAGGAAGCGATTAGAAAACTTTGTTTAAGGAATGGAAAAGGTCAAAAACGGATGAAAACTGGAACAAGCACAAACAACATGAACGCAGGTGCTATAAGGTGGTAAAAGGGGCCAAAAGAGACTACGAGGAAAAAATAGCCAAGGAGGCGAAAAACTTCAAGCCGTTCTTTCGATATATTAAGGGGAAACGACCCGCAAAGGAAGCAGTGGGACCATTGGATGACCATGGAATAAAGGGAGTGCTAAAGGAGGACAAAGCAATCGCCGACAAACTGAACATATTTTTTGCGTCTGTATTTACCGTAGAAGATCTACACAGCATACCGGAAACCATCAGGCCATATGCTGGAAATGAAGATGGAAAGCTGACAGGATTGACGGTCAGTCTAGAGCAGGTGTGTAGACAGATTGATAGGCTTAAGAACGATAAATCCTTGGGACCGGATGGCATCCATCCGAGGGTCAACAAGGTGCTGAAAGGGACCATAGCTGAACTGCTTCAACAATAGCCAATCTGTCGATCAAATCTGGAAAGATTCCGGAAGACTGGAAGGTGGCGAATATTACGCCAATCTTCAAGAAAGATTCGAGGGGAGATCCGGGAAACTACAGACCAGTGAGTTTGACTTTGATACCGGGAAAGATGGTAGAGTTGCTGATAAAGGACCGCATCATTGATCACCTTGACAGACATGGGCTAAGGACCAGTTAGCACGGTTTTAGCAAAGGCAGATCGTGTTTGATGAACTTGCTGCACTTCTTTGAGGGAGTAAACAGGCAGATAGACAAGAGCAACCTGATCGAGATTGTATATCTGGATTTTCAGAAGGCGCTTGACAAGGTTCCGCATAAATGACTACTTTGGAAAATTGCAAGCCATGGAATCAACGGTGAAATACTCACGTGGATTAAAAACTGGCTGGAGCATAGGAAACAGAGAGTGGGGGTAAATGGACAATACTCGGACTGGAGGAACCACAGTGGGGTGCCGCAGGGCTCAGTGCTTGGACCTGTGCTCGTCAACATCTTTATAAATGATCTGGACATTGGTACGATGAGTGAGGTGATTAAATTTGTGGACGATACGAAGTTATTCAGAGTAGTGAAGACACAGGGGAATTGCAATGTGATATAATCAGGCTCGAGATGAAATCAATGGGGCTGGGAGAAACACTAACTACATGGGTCAATGACTGGCTGAGTGGCAGACTTCAGAGGGTGGTAGTTAACGGTACCCTCTCTAAAACATTGGAGGTGACCAGTGGAGTACTGCAGGGCTCAGTCTTGGGCCCGCTCCTTTTCAACATATTCATAGGGAACCTAACTCAGGGGCTTCAAGGTAAGATAACGTTATTCGCTGATGACGCCAAACTATGCAATATAGTGAGAGACGGCAATTCACCCGATAGTATGACACAGGACCTACATTTGTAGGAGCTTTGTTCCTCGACCTGGCAGCTGGGCTTCAATGATAAGAAATGCAAGATCATGCACCTCGGCAGCAGAAATCCATGCAGAACTTACACCTTGAATGGTGAGACCTTAGCTAGAACTTCAACAGAACGAGACTTGGGAGTGATCATCAGCCGCAGACATGAAAACTGCTGATCATGTGGAGAAGGCTTCATCTAAGGCAAGACAGTTGTTAGGTTGCATCCACAGGAGTTGTGTCAGCCGTTAACCTGAAGTCATAATGCCATTATACAGAACCATGGTGAGACTTCATTTGGAATACTGGGTGCAATTCTTGAGGCCACACTACCGAAAAGATGTACTGAGAGTAGAGTCGGTGCAACGGATGGACACCAGGATGGTCTCGGGGTTCAAGGATCTATCGTACGAGGAAAGGCTGAAAAATTTGCGGCTGTACTCACTCGAGGAACGTAGGGAGAGAGGAGACATGATCGAGACGTTTAAGTATATTACCAGCCGTATTGAGATGAACCCTCAGCCACAAGAGGGCATCTACTCAAATTCAGGGGCGGGAAATTTCATGGTGACACCAGGAAATATTTCTTCACCGAGAGAGTGGTTGATCCTTGGATCGAGCTCCCGGTGCAGGTGATCGAGGCAAACAGCGTGCAAGAATTTAAGAGCAAATGGGATGCCCATGTGGGATCCCTTAAAGGGTTAAGCCAAGGGAACCTGTCACCAGGAGTAGGATCCCTAGGATAGTAGATTTGGGGGTGGGTCAGTAGAGTGGGCAGACCTGATGGGCTATGGCCATTATCTGCCGTCATCTTCTATGTTTCTATTTTTCTATGAGGAATGGGCATCAACATGGCAGATGAAGTTCAACGTGGATAAGTGTAAAGTGATGCATGTAGGTAACAAAAATCTCATGCATGAATACAGGATGTTCGGAGCGGTACTTGGAGAGACCTCCCAGGAAGGAGACTTGGGAGTTATGATCGACAAGTCAATGAAGCCATCCACGCAATGTGCGGCGGCGGCGATAAGGGCAAACAGAATGCTAGGAATGATAAAGAAGGGGATCATGAATAGATTGGAGAAGGTTATCATGCTGCTGTACCGGGCCATGGTGTGCCCTCACCTGGAGTACTGTGTACAGCACTGGTCGCTGTACATGAAGAAGGACATGGTACTACTCAAAAGGGTCCAGAGAAGAGCGACTAAGATGGTTAAGGGACTGGAGAAGTTGCTGTACAGTGAAAGATTAGAGAAACTTGGCCTTTTCTCCCTTGAACAGAGGAGATTGAGAGGGGACATGATCAAAACATTCAAAGTACTGAAGGGAATAGACTTAGTAGATAAGATCAGATTGTTCACCCTCTCCAAGGTAGGGAGAACGAGAGGGCACTCTCTAAAATTGAAAGGGGATAGATTCCGTACGAATGTAAGGGAAGTTCTTCTTCACCCAGTAGGGAGAACGAGAGGGCACTGTCTAAAATTGAAAGGGGATAGATTCCGTACGAATGTAAGGAAGTTCTTCTTCACCCAGAGAGTGGTAGAAAATTGGAACGCTCTTCCGGAGTCTGTCATAGGGAAAAACACCCTTCAGGGATTCAAGACAAAGTTAGACAAGTTCCTGCTGAACTGGAATGTGCTCAGGTAGGGCTAATCTCAGGGCACTGGGCCGCCACGTGAGCGGACTGCTGGGCATGATGGACCAGTGGGCTGACCCAGCAGTGGCAATTTTTATGTTTTTATGTTCTTTGTTGGATTGTTGCTTTTTGCTGTATATTGAAATGACAGGATTTAATTTGAATTAGTAAAAGTACATACAATAAGAGTAATTTTATGACAGGGTTCCTAGGCAGAGAAAGCACATACCTTATCTACTTGAATATAAGCTGAGACTTTTGGGCCAAAAAAATAGGAGTCTCAGCATATAGTTTGTATTCTCTTGGTTTGACTAAAGTTTAGGTGCTCTCAACTCTCTCCCCCCCCCCCCCCACGCCAAATAGCATGTGTGTCATATAAAAAAAAAAAAATTAAATTTCTGTAACGTGTGCACTGTTTCTGTACCTTGTTATTGATCCTGTAACATGTAGATTCACTATAGCATGTGTGTTCTTAGTTTCACCATAACATGTATGTTATCAAAAACCATCTCAATTTTTTGAGCTCGTTGTTGATCCTGTAGCTTGTATGTTATTGATCCTGAAAACTACTGTGTACGTATATTTGTAAACCGTTCTGGGGTCCTAGGGAAGATGGGCTATAAAACAAAATAAATAAATAA
The DNA here is from genome assembly GCF_902459505.1 of Geotrypetes seraphini. Taxonomy (NCBI): domain Eukaryota; kingdom Metazoa; phylum Chordata; class Amphibia; order Gymnophiona; family Dermophiidae; genus Geotrypetes; species Geotrypetes seraphini. The sequence goes on from NC_047085.1 coordinate 47,076,304, forward strand.
ATATTTCGGTCAACGCACACCCGCCCCCTACCAGACCTGTTGCAGGCCTCAGTCGGGCTTTCCATAAGACCTAGTGGTCCAGCGGTGTGCTGGGATAGGAAATATCCCTTCCATCTCTTATCCCAGCCGACTGTGAATTCTTTTAGCTCCCTCCCACCTCCCCCCACATACTTTTAAAATCCCTGGTGGTCCAGTAGTAAACCAGAGCAAGACCGGTCTTCCTGCGCTCCTGCCCTCCGAGTTCTCAACAGCAGCCATTCACAAGCGGCTTTCCAGCGAGGCAGGAGTGCGGGAAGACCACTCCTGCTCCAGTTCACCGCTGTACCACCGTGGATTTTAATGAAATGGGGGGAGGTGGGAGGGAGGTAAAAGTTTTTAGAGTCGGACAGGAGACGGTAGGGATCCCTCTTGTCCCAGCCCAAATCTGGACCACTAGGTCTTACGCAGGCCCAGTGAAGGCTTGCAAGGCATCAGGAGGGAGGGGGAACAGGGTGCAGAGCCTGGTAGAGCAGGGAGGGAGCGAGGGAGGTTGGGCTGGGTGCAGAGTCTGGCAGGAAGGGAGGGGGGCTGCATCCAGAGCCTGGCATGGGTAGGGAGTGAAGGAGAGGGGCCTGGGTGTGGAGCCTGGCAGGGCACTTGAATATTAACTTCCTGGTTTACATTCAAGTCAACCTTTTTTCCTCCTTTTTTAAATTTTTTTTTGGGGGGGAATGTTACCTCAGTTTATATTCAGGTTTGCTTATATTCAAGTACATATGGTAGTTTCTTGTATTGTGCTTGTTTTATAAAAGTACTCTTCAAGAAAACACCTTTGCAAAATAATTTTGTTTTCAGTTTATCAGGTTAAAAAATGTAAATATATTGAATTGTTTTATAATAATGATTACTGTGCACAATAATGGCCCATCACAACATAGGCTTTGGGGTCTAACTTCTTGACCAGCCTAAAACCTCCCTTAGATATAATCTTCAGACCAATAATTTAGACAGGTCCATGTTATCAATGTATAATCATGAAATAAACTTATAACCTCAACTTATCCAGTGTGGAATATTTATAAAGATGCATTCTCAATGCATTGAAATATGAAGCTGTTGTGAAGTTAAAACCTTTTGAACACAACAGGGATGACCAAAGTATGATTTTATACAGTGCAACTAACTTTTATAGAATCACGCTTAGTGCTATACACTTCTCCCTCCGTATTCGCTGTGATAGGGGATTAACGGAACCGCAAATACAGAAAAACCGTGATTAACTTTTTCATTTGTTATTTGCTGTTTTCTATTCAAAACCATCGTGAATATGGTGAAACCACGAATAACATGGTGGGATACCTGGCCTGTTCCTGAAGGAGAGACAAAATACGGTGAAGAAAGTGCCGGGAATCAGCGATTTTCTCTGTAAACGCTTGGAATCAGCGATTTCTCTATGCAAGCTGATGTAATTTGGGAGGAGGAGCCAGCAAGCTAAAATCCGTGAATCGTTGAAACTGCGAATGCTGAAACCGTGAATATGGAGGGAGAAGTGTACTAGTCAGTGCTGATTTTTTTTTTTTTAAGCAACCTATGTAGGATCAGGCCCAGTTGAGTGCAAGGCTGTGATTGCTAGAGCTGCTTAAGCTGCAGAAGCCAGGGGGGGAAAAACACAACTTTTCAGCAATAACTTTTTAGTTATTGCTGAAGCTTCTTTACTACAGGAGAAGTCTTTCTGTTTTTTTTCCAGTGCGGTTTTGGACACAGATGTTGTGTTTCAAGTTTCAAGTTTATTAAAATTTTTGATTAATCGCTTAATCTTGCTTCAAAGCGATGTACATACATAAAAGAAAATATTTAAATTACAACTTTAAGATAAAATTGCATTTTTTAAAATTAACAATAAAACATTAATTAATATATAACTATTAAATAAAAAAACAAACATGAATGAAGGGAAAAAGGGGAAGTGAAATACAATTTATAATAGTAAAGAAGGTAGGGAAAAACAAGGATGGGAGTTCAAAGAATTGTCGAAAGCAGCATTATTGAATTCAAGGGAAGAACTTGTTAATCAAATGCATCTTTAAAAAGGAATGTTTTTAAGTTAATCTTAAATTTCTCAATATCATGTTCTTTCCTTAAATATATTGGCAGAGAATTCCAAATTTGTGGAGCAGTAACAGAGAAGATAAATTGTCTTCTAGTATTGATGATTTTGAGAGATGGAATTGTTAATAAATGCTGTTCGTTGGATCGTAATGTTCTATTTGTAGAGTAGGGAATTAGCGTATTAAAAATAAATGCAGGTGTTTTAAAAAACATTGCTTTAAAAGTGAGTAGACTTAGTTTATATGTTATTCTATGGGATACTGGGAGCCAATGAGCTTTCTTGAGTAGAGGTGTTACGTGATCAAATTTTTTTGTCCTTGTTAGTAATTTAATTGAAGTATTTTGTATTATTTGAAGTGTATGTTTTATGTGCATGCGTATCTCACACCTATGGCCAGGATGCAGCTGTTAGGCACAAGACACCCTCCCCCCAACACACACACAAAACGCACACAAAGAGCTTGAATTTAAACGCAGAATGCTCTTACCGAAGCCTATTGATAGCTCCAGACCTGCCAGAAAAGTTTGAAAGGTGGGCGTTTCTTGCAGTGCATTAGTTACACGGAGTGCTCATTTTAATACTAAGCCCTATAGTAGAGAGGTAGGGGGGAGGAAACAGCTGATTGAGAAGGGAGGGATATTTAAACTCCGAGGTTAGACGCCGCGGCCATCTTTTTCTCTCATAGTTACTGCAGAGTTGGATGACACGCACGCTCTCGGTGAACAAATGGGTTAAGATACAAATGGGTTATGAACAAATGGGTTAAGATAAGTTTTAAGACGTGGGGGAGGTTGTTGTGAATGGCACTTAACAAGTTCCTTTCCACTATTTCACAGGGAGACCCTTGATACAGCACTTCGGGTGCGAAACATATCATGTCGGGTCAGACTCCCAGGCGTTGGCTGATGGAAAAGCTAAGCACACAAGGAAAAAACTTTTAGAGCACTATATTTATTAAGTGAAAGAAAAATATTAAGAAATACATAGCATCAAAAATCAAAAAAATGTAAAGGCACAGCCAATGATGAAGTGCCACGTAATTCTTCCCGAAAACAAGAGGTCATTCAGAAAAACTGAGAGGAGACAGATTCATAACGAATGCAAGGAGGTTCTTCTTCACTCAGAGGGTGGTGGACACCTGGAACGCGCTCCCCGGAGAGGTGATAGGACAGAGTACAATTCTGGGGTTCAAAAAGGGACTGGATGATTTCCTGGAAGCAAAGGGGATAACAGGGTACAGATAGAGGTTTACCTTACAGGACATTGAGCGAATAGGGTATGGATATTTTAGGTTAGGTAGGGAACACTTTCAGGTCATGGACCTGGGGGGCCGCCGCGGGAGCGGACTGCCGGGCACGATGGACCCCTGGTCTGACCCGGCAGAGGCAACGCTTATGTTCTTATGTAACATAGCGGTGGAGTGGTGAGGCTGAGGCGTCCTTTATAGATAAGAGAAATTTGTGATATATACAAGTCCCATAAAAGTGATTGCTATATACATTTTAATACTAATGCACACTCTGTTTAGGATTCTCAGTGGCTGCTACCATGATTGGTCAAAGCCCCCAAGAACACTTTTGTGCACTGGAGGCTGAACTAACTTGCAAATAAGAATGGCTTCAGCCAGTCATACTTCCATGGTAAGCTTTTACGTATCGGGGCCTTGTTTGTTACCAAGTTAGAGTAAATGTATATGGCTGTATTTTTTCCCCCCACAACTCGGACTGTTTTTGTAGGGCAATTTTATAAAGACACATAGGTTACCTGTTAAAAAAAAATAAAAAAAATTCCATGTGTACATTTCATTGTTCAAATATGTGTGTGCTAATTTGTCCATCGCAGCCTGTGGCAGTAAAGCTGATGGACAGGCATGGATCCCTCACAGACACATGTAGAGTGTAGTGTAAGTCAAAGGAAGAGCTTTATGATTGAACAAGTAATCAAAAAAAGGTGATTCTCTTCATAAAGGCATAGTCTGTTCTGTTACATCTGAGTAGAGTTACCACATATAGATAACTGCAGGTGAAACGTACACAGGTACTTTCAACATGTAGACATTGTGATAACCAGTTTTCAAAGGGAAATTATGTAATATAGTTGACGTTGGCAGATAAAGAACTGCACAGTCTATCCAGTCTACCCAAGATAAACTTCTAGCATATGATATGATGTGATAAATGCATACTTGATCTTGATCTGTCCTTGCCAGTTTCAAAGGGTAAACAGTTCAAGTACTAGTAAGAAATTGCAATGCTGAACCCACTGACTCAATACTCTTAATTTTTTTGTACTTTTTTTTTTAATATGGAACTTCAGTATCCAACCAGGCACATTCTACTTCTGGTTGTTTTAATCTCCATCAGTCCAACTTTTATTGAATATTGATAAACATACCTTTTGTCTTTCTTTTTATATTTTCCAAATTTTTCTTATTCATTTATTATATAACTGATTTTCACTTAGCTTTTGGAAAATTTCTTTATTGCGCTTATTCTCTTTTCAATGACGACCTCTCCCGACACTAGAAACTTTCTTCAGGGTCGAGGGGAACTACAACATTTGCGGGAGCTGCTTGTAGAAGGACTGAGGTTGAGATAGACACTAAAGAATAACACTGGGTGGTTAGAACTTAAGACCATAAGCGTTGCCATACTGGGACAGACCGAAGGTCCATCAAGCCCAGTTTCCAACAGTGGCCAATTCAGGTCACAAGTACCTACCAGAAACCCAAAGAATAGCAATATTCCAGAGCTGAGATTGTGATGTCATAAAGCCTCATTCCACCAATGCCTATGAGCCAACCTCATCAGTGATGTCACAATGGCTTAATTATCCTATACTTGGCTCACATAAGAATCAGAGTATGAATGGGCACAGCCACTAACCCTCAAGCTTTGCATTGAAGGCTGCTGGTATAGAAGGACTGAGGTTGAGATAGACACTAAAGAATGGCACAGGACAGTTTCCCACGGTTATCCGCGAGGACGGAAATGGTGATTAATTTTGTCACCGTGCCATTTTCCCTCACAAACGCAATCCTCTGAAAATTGATCAGAGTCTATCACACCTCCAGCCCTATTTGCATTTGACTTCTATATTCCCGTTCCCAGCACTTCAGCTGTGAACACAGAATAGATATATTTGTTAGGCAATTCAGCCTTATCTTTATCAGCTTCCACATATTTCTCCCCTTCACCTTTGTGTCTCACAATGCCACTTTTTCACTTAATGTATCTAAAGAAAATGGCTTGTCCCCCACTGTGAGGGGATGATTCAGTGAGGGAGAATTTTTTTGGTGCCCCTAAACTTGGACTCTCCAAACCAGTGCCTCATTGTCTCTCACCCCTTTATAAAGTTTCAAGTTTCAAGTTTATTTAGTTTTTGATGAATCGCCTATTACAGATTCTAGGCGATGTACATATTACAATTTAAATAGAAGAAACTTACAAAATAATTCAAATTACAAATTACAAAATTAAAAGAACACACACATGAGGTTAAGGAATGGGGATAAAAGTTACAATTTTTGGGTAAAGTTAAAAAAAAGGAAAGAACGATGGGAAGGGTATTACTGCGTGGACTGTACCTTTCCAATCAAGTTTAACATAGACACTGAATGGGAGAAAACCCTTAATACATCAGGGTCTTAGTATTTAGCAAATAAATACATACACACAGGGGTAATTCTATAAAAAGGTATCTATGTGACTTCTCCAAAAAGTACCTATTATCTGATTTATTAAAATAAAACAGGCACCTTTGTGTCTTTTTTTTTTTTTTTAATAGGCACCAGATATTTAAATTAATTTATTAAAAAATGGATATACCCCTCATTTTCCATCATGACAAAGTGCAATTGGACAACATATGAACATCCACGGTTTTTATGGGAGGGGGTTGTTCTACAGAGATTCCTCTTCTCTATGTTGGGGCTCCTAATGTATGTACCAGTTTTAAGTTCTAACATACAATTCTTATTTATTAGGGTTTGGGGCGACTAGTACATTATATTGTATAAAAACACTTTAATATGTATGTAAACTTGTAACCTGTTCTGAGCTCCCCTGGGAGAATGGGATATAAAACCAAACAAACACACTTCAAGCAATCAACTGATCCAGCTAATTATCTAATGACACCTTGTATTCTACATATAACCCATAATACACACTCACTAGATAGATAGATTGGGACTAATTTTCAAAGCACTTAGACACACAAATTATCATAGGTTAATATGGTATTTTGTGTGTCTAAGTGCTTTGAATATGAGCCCCATTGCTACTAATATCATGGATAAATCTATTAGAACAAGTCTTATGGAAAGAAGACGGAAAGAAAACCTTTGTAGTGAAGCAGCTGATGTGCTGCAATTAAAATTAAAAAAAAAAAAAAAAAAAGTGCCCTGCCAGTTTTAGCAAAAAGTCAAATTCTTACCAAGGATTGATGGTCTTAGCAACAGTAACTAGGATGGTGGAACGTTCAGCTTCTAGGAACATGGTAATTATTAACGCTTCACCACTCCATCATAATGTAGTGCTAAGTTTAAAATAACTTGTGCTATAAAGTTGGATTGTACTAATAGAGAAAAAGAGAAGGGCTGCTATTGGGCAATAGTGTCTAGGGAAAAGTTAGGAAGAGAGTAGAGAAAGATCAGATTTTAGCGGAGACTCAGAGGAGACATGACAGAGGCTTACAAGATCATGGAGGGCATCGAGAAGGTGGAAAGGGACAGATTCTTCAGCCTATTGGGAACTACAAGAACAAGGGGGCACTCGGAGAAATTGAAAGGGGACAGGTTTAGAACCAATGCTAGGAAATTTTTCTTCACTCAGAGGGTGGTGGACACCTGGAATGCGCTTCCGGAGGATGTGATAGGACAGAGCGCATTAAGAGGATTCAAAGAGGGATTGGACAAGTTCCTGAAGGATACGGGGATTGAGGGATATAAACAGAGGTAGAGATAGGATTAGGATAGAGGTAGAGATAGGATTATGAAAGGGACAATGGGGATTGAAAGGCTTTTAGACAAAGGATCACTTACTGGTCATGGACCTGGTGGGCCGCCGCGTGAGCGGACTGCTGTACGCGAAGGACCCCTGGTCTGGGCCCAGTGGAGGCAACTTCTTATGTTCTTATTCATTTATTTTTATTGGGATTTACAGTGTTAGCCATCTTTATGAAGAGATTCATCCTGGAGCTGTAAGCAAGGAAGGCCAGTTGCTCCTTGTGATCTTAGATGACTTACTTACCCCTGGATTCTATATAGGCAGTCCCTGGGTTATGAATGAGTTACGTTTTTAAAGCCGTTCTTAAGTCGAATTTGTATGTAACTCAGAACTTGTAGATTTTAAGATTCTCGCTGCTTACCTCTGCTCCCAGCTGACAAAAGGGCCACCTTTCTGTGGTTAAAATCAAAGTGGTTTACATGCTATATACAGGTACTTATTTTGTATATATATATTATATATATTTTGCTATATACAGGTACTTAGGTGACTTGCCCAGAGTCACAAAAAGATACAGTGGGAACTGAACCGCTAAGAAGTTTTGATTTAGCGGTATAACAAAATTTTAATAAACTTGGAACCTAGTTCTCCTGATTCATAGTACAAATATGTTCACTTTCAATTTCTCAGAATGGCAGTAATAAACATGATCATACAGTAATCCTGTATAAACGAGCTCAAGCTTGTATTGGTTAGGCTATTCTGACACCTAGTGGTAATAAGTAATATTTTCCTTTCATGTGTTATATTTATATTCCATCTCTAAAGTCAGTGTCCAAGCTAGATCACTAAAAACGTCAACACTTGCAAGTATAAAGAAGCAGTATCTTATTTTTTTAAATACTAAAACAGCTGGACAAATTTACTTGTGACGCCCATTCAACCATATTTTTGCCCAAACAAAAGTAGCCTATAGCTTTTTCCTAAAGCTCAAATAAGTGCTTTCAGTCCTTGAGACATCCAAAAGAGAATCCCACAAAGGACAAGAAACAGAAAATGCTATATTCTGATAATTTTGCACGTGAAACTGAGGGCGCAATGAATCTTTTATTCCCAGAGGAACACAGGGTAATTCTTGATCCAAAGAAATCAAGTTATAGCAGGTTCATAGGATAATCCCCAGAGAGCAATCTGAAGAGGAGGGTTTGTTTGTTTAATTATTATTTTATTCATTTAATCCTTGCCTACAACTAAGGGCTCTTTTTACACAGCCGCAGTAGGGCCTTAACACGCGGAATAGCGCACGCTAGATTGCCGCATGCGCTAGCCTCTGCAGTCATATACATATACAATACTGTAAAATAGGCATTCTTATACCTTAAACATGATGTGCTGCATATCTGATAGTCAGTGTAGAGCTTATACCTCTGAAATGGTGTGAGATAGATACAGGGGATCTCTAACTAGAAAATGGATGGAAAAAAACCCCACCCAAAACTTAAATGGCCACATGTATGTTCATGTGTCGAGTGGCGCTTAGATTGTGACTCTATCTGGCTACTGGACAGATTTGTATGGTCTCCCCTAAATTATGAATATACACTTCCCCCTCCCCATTTGCATTTCCCTACTCGCGATTTCACATAATCGTGATTTTTTTGGGGGGGAGGAGGGAAACCCCCCCCCATATTTTTGTCTTCCCCCCGGCAGCGGGTCAGTAGAGTGACAGTATAGTTACAATTATACTTTAGGGGGTCAGTAGACTTAAGAGGGTGGGTAAATGGTGTGGGCAGACTTGATGGGCTATATAGCCCTTATCTGCCGTCATCTTTCTATGTTTCTATGTTTCTAGCTGGTTTTCGGGGCAGGAGCGATCTTCCTACGTTCCTGCCCCATTTCCTAATGGCTATCTGCATGGGGCAGGATCGTAGGAAGATCGCTCCTGCACCAAAAACCAGCTAGACCACCAGGTAAGGCCAGGATGCCAGGAGAAGGCGGCAGGGAGGCGGGGGTGGGTCAGAGCTGGATATTCATGGATTTTCGCCATTCGTGGTCCGTCTCTGCCCCTATACTCCGTGAATAACGAGGGAGAAGTGTAGCTTCATAAGTTGTGCATGCAAATCAGTACACAAATAACATAATTGTTTAACAGGCCTAATTGTCAATCATAATTGGCAATTAACACCTCATAATTGACACTAACACTAATTAGAAGTTACACAAGTTAGTAGATGTATTCTATAAGTGCTGTTCATCAATTTTGGTGCATGAATCTGAAATGGCCAGGGGAGGAGCCTGGGTAGATTGTGCACATTCCTGAAAGTTATGTGCACTGTTATAGATTAAACCCAATCCACACATAAGTTAGATGCATGTGTTTAGGCCTGGTTTTCCTAGGCCTAAAAGTTAAGATGCGTATTGGCACTTAGCAGAATGCTATAAGTTGTGTGTACCTTTTATTGACTCGTGCTAAGTGTCATTCAAGTCAGTATTGATTATATGGGCATCATGTATGGAATATAGCTCTCTATGTCTCATTTATGGAAAGGCTTTGAAGGCAACTCCAGTAGCTGGAACATGAGGATAGTGCTGGTCTGTGTTTCGCAAATGGCAAAACAGATTCAGATAAGCTGGAGTGGGCTTTGACAGCAGCTCCAATAGTTGGAACGTAAACAGTGCTGGGTAGATTTCTAGGGTCTATGTTCCAGAAATGCTTAAGAAAGACAATGATCAAGTAATTTATATCACATTCATTGCTGGTTTAAACATGAATTGATAACACTTTGTGTTAAGTTCCATCAACTCGTGTTTGAGTCCTAGTGACTTGATGAATTACAGATCTAAAAATAAATTGGTTTTGTGCTAGTCCAATAAGGTCCTCCAGCATCATCCTCATGGTTGTTTTCAACATGTCCAGCCATCTGATTGCAGGCCACCCTCTTTGCCTGGTTCCTTCGATCTTTTCAAATAATCTTTCTCTTCTGACGGTGTGACCAAAATAACACAATCATAATTTCATCATTTGGACTTTGAGTGATATAGCTGGTTTGATCTCTTCCAGAATCAATTTGTTAGTTCTTCTGGCAGTCCACGGCATGTATAAAATCCTTCTCCAGAACCAAAGCTCAAATGAATCAATCTTCTTTCTGTAGCATCAAGCTTTCTCATCCATAATTGACCACTAAAAAAATGAGTGTGTGGACAAGTCTGATCTTTGTTTGGAGTGTTATTTCCATGCCTTTGAAGAGCGACTAAGTGCTATTCTGTGGAGTATTTCTTCCTGGCTAGTTGCTTCTTTGTTTACGAAAGAGTCCAGGAGATTGAAATCCTTTACAACATCTATTCTATCACCTTCAAGCTCAAAATTTTCATCATTTGCTGTGTTCATGATCTTTGTCTTGTTTATGTTCAGTTCTAATCCCATGTTATTACTTTTAGCTTTGACTTTTCTCAGTAGATACAGCATGTCTTCTTTGCTGCTGGTGATGAGCGTTGTATCATCTGCATAGCTCTCTTCTTCCAAATTTGCCTTTCTGAAGATGGCTTCACTGTACAGGTTGAACAGGTAAGGTGACAAGATGCATCCTTGCCTCACACTGCATTTTATTGGAAACTAATCAGTGTTCTCATTTCAGCTTCTTGATTTTATTAGAGGCTCTTTATCAGCTGAGTTATATGTTTGGGTATTTCCATTTGTCCTAGAGTTCTCCATAGTTTATTGTGGTCCACACAGTCAAAGGCTTTTCTGTAGTCAATGAAGCAAAAGTATAGGGACTTTTGGTATTCTTGCTCTTCTCCAGTATCCATCTAACAATGGCAATGTCGTCTCTTGTTCCTCGACATTTTCTGAAACCAGCCTGAACTTCAGGTAGTTCTTGCTCCACATATGATTGTAGTCTTCATTATATTATTTTCAGCAATATTTTGCTAGCATGTGGAATTAATGCAATTGTTCTTTAGTTGTTACAATCCTTGACGTCATCTTTCATCGGTATAGGTATGAACAGTGATCTTCTCCAATTGGTTGGCCATGATTTTTCTTTCCAAATCTGTTGACAAAGATAACATGACATGATAACACCTTCTGAGCCTTTGATTAATTAAATTGAAATACTGTTGATACCAGGTGACTTGTTTTTTGAGAAAGCTTTAATTGCTACTATGTCTTCTTCTTTTAAAATATCTGGTTCTTCTTCGGTGTCAGTTTCCAGTTCAATTTCCCCAATGTTATCCTCATTGCCTTTTTTGTATAGATTTTCCGTATATTCTTTTCATCTCTTTTCAATGCTTTCTGGATCATTCAATATCATTCCATTGGTGTTTTTAAGATGAAATTTATACCGTAATCTCTTAACATCCTGATACGCTAATCTGTCCAGAAAGAAGAAAAAGTGCGGGGGGGGGGGGAGGGGGGGGGGTAATGTTGGACTGCAGGGCCAGAAAGTAAGAAGGAGGGAAAAATTTTACACTGGGAGGGAGGAGAGATGACTCAAGGAAGGGAGAGATATCAGATTACAGAGAAGAGTGATGAAAGGAGGAAGAGATGTCAGCCTACTGGAAGGGGAAGGAGAGACAGATGCTAGACTAGGGAATGGAAGGGAAAGAGGGGAGAGAGATATTCCAGACTGTAATAAGGAGAAGAAAAAGATGCCAGACTGCGGGAAGGGAGAAGAGAAAGAGAGAGAGAGATGTTAGACCACAGGAAAGATGAGGGAACGAGCGAGAGATGCCAGACCATGGAAGAGGAGAGAGATGCCAGGCTTTGGGAAGGAGAGGGAAATGATGCCAGACCATAGAAAGGGGGAAGGGGGAAGGGAAAAAACAGATATGTCAGACCACTGGAGAGAGAGAGAGAGAGGCAGGACATGGTGTACAGCAATGGGTGTAGCAGGGAAGAGAGCTAGAAGAAATGCTTCTTATGGATAGGTGGGACTAGGGGAGAAGAAAGAGGGAGGAGATGGTACACATGGATAGATAGGAAGAGTAGGAAAGACATGGAAAAGGAAATGGTTAGGAAGGTCTTGGAAACACAGTTATGAGCACAGACAGAAGGAAGTGCAACCAGAGACTGGGAAAAGGTGATTAGAAAAATAAAATCATCAGACAACAAAGGTAAGGAATATTTATTTATTTATTTAAAACATTTATAATCCGCTTTCTCCAAAGCGGCTCATAGCTTCACAAACATAATCTTAGGAACATGCATTTTAAAAGAACCACATGCAAGCAGATGAAAGTTACGGATCAGAATTACTAATACGTTATAACTGTCTTAAAAGAGGTAAACATCATCATTTCCAGAGAGGCATCACTTTCAGAGAAGCAAAATGCTAACCATGGAAGGCCTGAACAAAAAGATAGGTTTTGAGCAATTTTCTACATTGCAACAAATTTCTACAAAACCTCAAGGTGCCAGTCATGGCATTCCATAAAACTGGCCCAGCGGCTGAGAAACAAGATTTATTAGTTCGCACATATCAGACACCGTTCTTTTTCCTTGTGTCAAGTAACCAATGATTTTCAGATCTCAGTGCTCTCGGTGGGCTGTACAATGTTAGGCATTTAGCCAAATAGTCTGGCAAGTTGTCATAAACACCCTGCTGGACAAGTTTTAAGATCTTAAATCGAACAAGAAATAATATTGGCAGCCAATGTAATTTCTTTAAGATGGGAGAAATGTGTTCATAGTGAGATACTCCCATCAACAACCGAGCAGCTGAGTTCTGTATCATTTGTAATGCTTTGATGTATGTTAGAGGTAAACCTAGATAGATTCAATTGCAGTATTCCACCTGCGACAACACCATTGTTTATAATACTTGTCTAAAGTCCCAGTTAGTTAGCACGTTCTTCAAATGAGTTCAAATAAAAGAACTGTCTTCTCATTCAAATTGGTAACCAAACTTCAGGATTGCAACTGTCACGTTTGAAAGTCACTCAGAGGTATAGAGTTCTTCAAGAAGAGAGTTGCGCCCTCTAGTGATGAACCAAAGTATATTTTTCAGTCGTTGCAACTTTATTAGTTCTGGTTACGCTCCAAGTTTGATTACAAAAGTAAATAAATAAATAAATATCTTTACAGTCTTTCAAACACTTGTATGAAAATACTTTGTTTTTTCATATCTTTACAAATCTTTTCAAATGAACATCGCTCTGTGAGAAAATTGAGAGCAGCTTGATAATTCAGTTTATAACAGGTTCGGGGTCTCTACGTGGCCCCGTTTCGATTCCTTCTTCAGGAGACCCTATTGTATGTAAATTGAAAAACCTTTTCAATGCTGATAGAATGCTTCAAGTTTGCGATGTGGTAACATCGTCAAAAGAACGCTGTCGGTGCTGTGAATTTAAACTGTCAGAGAAAACATAGCATCAGCTGTCTGGTTTAAAAGAGTACAGGGGGCATTTTCCACATAGCAAAATAAGCTGACTGAACTATTGTGGATTTTATTTTAAATATAGTGATTGGAATGTGTCAGTTTTGAGAATTTATATCTGCTTTCTACATTTTGCACTGTTCAGAAAGAAATTAATGTCTTTCTATTTTTCTGGTGTTGTACTGCACGTAGAGTCTGGTATTAGAGAATGACACGGGGACAAATTTTTCCTCATCCCCACGGGAACTCATTTTCCTGTCCCATCCCTGTGAGTTCTTTTCCTGTCCCTGCCCCATTCAATCTCTGTCCTCATCTGTCAATCTCTGACAATCTCTGTCCTCATCTGTACAAGCCTCTAACACTTTACAATTATAAGTGTTCGAGGCTCGTGCAGTTAAGGAAGAGCTTACAGGAAACGGCAACGAAACTTGTGGGGACGGGACAGGAACATCGAGTTCCTGCGGGGACAGTGAAAAATTTGTCTCCATGTCATTCTCTATCTGGCATTTCAGGGTTTGATTTGTATATATTAGTACTTTTAGTTTGTGGTTCTATATTTCCATAGGGGTTATCTGTGTTCTGTATGTGTGACCAAGACCAGGTATTCTGGTAGGAATGAATGTTGAGAAGCACTTTGTGTGGTTTAATTTTGTGGTCAACCATTCATTATTTGTTGTTAATAAGATTATATTGTGTGTGTGTGTATATATGAAAAATGAATGGAAAAATGGTATAACAATTATTATTACTATTATTATTATTATGGGGATGGGGTCAAGGGCAGAGCATGGAAGGGATCTAGGATGGAGCTTTTGCCCCCCCCCCAACAAAAAAAAACACTCCACTTCCTATGACTGCACTTAAGTAAAAGTTTTTATATTTTACTTGTGTAAAGAAGTACAGGATAATATTTATTACTTATACTTTTTTTTTGAAGTAGTAACTTTGCCAAGTTTTTTCTACTTTTATGTAGTTACATTTGATGCTTGCAGAAAAATGTAAAAGTGGAAGGGAGTTGTACATGACAGTTTCTCAGTTCCTTGGAGTGGTCTTCGGTACCCTCTCATTTTCTACGCACATCCAAGAAACTGCTAAGACCTGTCGCTTCTATCTCTTCAATATAACAATAATAATAATAACAGTTTATTTATATAGCGCAAAACCAAGAAGTTCTATGCAGTTTACACAATTTAAAAATACATTTGAAATACAATAAAAGCAGAAAGAAATTAAAAAGTAAGAACCAATGGCTAAACCCCCTAAAATCTGATAATTACATAGTATAAATTTTTTTTACAAATTAACTACCTAAGTACTTCAGAAATAAATGTGTTTTTAGGTGTTTTCTAAATTCCCTATAAATGTCAGTAGAAATGAGCAATTGATCTAGATCTTTGCCCCAAGCTGCTGCTTGATCTGAGAGAAGATGCTGATATTTTTTAAGTTTGCATCCTTTAACAGGCAGAAAAGCAAAAATCAAATGTGAGCTTCTTTTATGTCTATTAGTTGTAAAAGAAAAAAGTTATTTTTATATCTAGGAGTCAGACCAAATAGAACCTTAAAACAAAAGCAACTGAATTTAAATTTCACGCGCGCCTCCATTGGCAACCAATGCAACACCCGATAAAAGGGTGTCACATGGTCATATTTTTTTAATCCAAAGATCAACCTGACCGCTGTATTCTGCACCATCCGTAATCGGTGCATATGTTTCTGAGAAATTGCTAAATAAGCAATGTTGCAGTAGTCAAGTTGACTCAGTATAAGAGATTGCACCAGAACTCTAAATGATGAGACATCAAAATATGCCTTAATGGTTCGGAGCTTCAAAAGAGTTAAAAAAAAAACCCTTTTTAACCAAAGAGTCCACTTGGTCCTTCATTGTTAATCCCTGGTCCAATATTACACCCAAAATTTTAACCCCTTCCTCTCTGAGCACACTAACCGGACCCTTGTCCACGCTCTCGTAACCTCAGGCTTAGATTACTCTGATCTACTTCTAATTAGTATCCCGCAGTGTCACCTCTCCCCCTTGCAATCTGTGCAAAATTCTGCTGTGCGACTCACCTTCTACCAACCTCGCTATGCTCATGTCACCCCTCTCCTTAAGTCACTTCACTGGCTCCCTATCTGCCATCGCATGCAGTTCAAGCTCCTATTGCTGACCTACAAGTGTGTTTATTCTGCTGCCCCTCAATATCTCTCCTCGCTTCCTTCTCCTTATACACCTCCCAGAGAACTCCGTTCCTCAGATAAGTCACTCTTAGCTTTACCCTTCTCCTCCACTGCCAATTCTAGACTTTGTTCCTTTCATCTAGCTGCTCCCCTATGCCGGGAATAAATTACCCAAATTTGTCCGTCAAACCCCTTCCCTTGTTTAAAAGCAGACTGAAAACCCACCTTTTTGATATAGCTTTCAATCCTTAACCCTACTCCTCTGACTTCCAACCATTCCCCTTAACTGTATCCATGACACCCTGCTTGTCTGTCTTTTCTGTTTAGATTGTAATCTCTTTTGAGCAGGGACTGTCTTCTTTGAGACTCTGCACAGTGCTGCGTACGTCTGGTAGCGCTATAGAAATAATTCATAGTAGTAGTAGTGTGAAGAGTTTCAGTCTATGGGAAGCAGAGCTGAGATTATGATGTCATAATGTCTCATTCCACCAATAAGAGCCAACTTCATCAGTGATGTCACAATGGCTTGATTGTCCTGTACTCCCCTCTGCCCTCCAACCCAGCCAGCAGATTAACTGTTCCCCTTAACTGTATCCTTGACATCCTGTTTGTCTGTCTTGTCTGTTTAGATTGTAAGCTCTTTCAAGCAGGGACTGTTTTCTTCTTCTTTGTGACTCTGTGCAGCGCTGCGTGTGCCTGGTAGCACTATAGAAATAATTAATAGTAGTAGTAAACCAAATGAAACAGCAAAACTGGGAACTGGATTTTGCTATTGCAAACCTCGTCGTGCAATTAATGGATCGTTTTGTCTTAAATGTTGCTGTTTAGTGAATATAGTCTATAAGAACAGTGGAATTGCCTGTGTTTGAACTGATTAGATGATGAGTTAGGTCACTTTAAAGTGAGATGAAGCTGAAGTTGCTTGATGAACCTGCATTATAGTTGCGGTATGTTTACTTGTAACTCAAAAAGTATTATTGTAGGCATTTGCTTGTTTACTCCCCCAAACTCTCCCCCAGTACCTTTTTCAGAAGTTGGAAGCAGGAGGGAAACACGGTCCATCCAGCTTTGTATCCCTTGGGAGGGGGTTTAGGGGTCTGAGCCAATCAGTGCCTTGGGCTCATCCCCGTGCATCACATGATGCACTGAGGAAGGAAGGCCCACCACTTTGGATCGGTGGGCCTTGGAGCTGGAGGGACCAAGCTTCTGAAAAAGGTACCGGGGGAGGGTTTGGGGGAAGGGGGAGGGGATGGTTCAGGGGGCATCCCTCCTGCCAATTTTCTCTTCTGGGGGGGAGGGCGTCACCATGGCAGGAGGGAGTGGGCATCCCTCCTGCCAATCTTCTCTCGCACAGGGTGGGTGGGGTTGGCATGGCAGGAGCGAGTGGGCATCCCTGCAGCCATTTTTGCTGCTGCAAGGGGGGGTGAAGACATCAGGGAAGGGGTGCTTTTTGTCTTCTTTTTAAAAAATTGGGCAGATATTGTGTGTGTAACACACACAGCATCTGTGCCTATAAAAAAAAAGGGCTAAGTTATGGGTAGGACAGGTAAGCGACTGGTCTTGACCAGTTGCTTTTTTTGGATCGCTAAAAGCGATCACTTTTTTTGTGCATCGGGAAGCCATGTTAGAGCATCCATCACTTGTTTATATAGCATTTCAATATTAATGAGCTTATTTGCATGGTCAGATCGGAGAATGAGCAATTATGCAGAAAACCACACGGTAAGACGTTTTCTGCATTGGGTCGGTAGATGCGACCGTCGATAGACCAGTCAAAATTGGTTTAGCGACGATTATTAGATGATCACTGATTTTAGTGCATCTGGCCCTCAGGGTTTTAGTAGTGATTGGAGGGTATGGGGTGATTTGCTAGAAGATAATTTGTTTTTTTGTTGTTTGTTTTATGGAGAAGGCAGCAGCTATAGCCACCTCTCAATTAACAAAATTGTCCTGAAACAAACATTTATAAACCTAAAATGGAATAAAATAAAAAAAAAAAACCTGAAAAGACACAGGGAATTCTCCTGAATATCCCCAAAACTGAATTCTCCTGAATATCCCCAAAACTACTTTAGAAAAACACCTAACTGGAAAGACACACATAAAAGGAAGGAGGGGGGGGGGGGGAATTCACTCTCCAAGATTGCAAACTTAGAACTTGTTTTCCAAAATCACCTGTAGTATGGGTATTTAGGTTGCACTGATGTGACAGACTGTTAATACATCAACATATTTTAGATGTTGATAAAAGCACTAATATATTGGTATTTAACAAAATAAGATAACACTTTTCAGCTACAGTGGCAAAATAGCACTATTCAGCACCCCCTTGTATGTAATAAAAGTGAGCCAAGTATAGGACAATCAAGCCATTGTGACATCACTGATGAGGTTGGCTCTCATTGGAGGAATGAGGCATTATGACATCACAATCTCAGCTCTGTTTACCAAACTGTGAAGTCTTCATACTACCAGGGTGTGCTGAAACGTTCTCAGCCCAACCAACAGGAGAATGATGTGGATATGATTCAATCAATCATCTGAAACAATGTCAAAACATAGAATTTAATTTTTGCAATTTTCAGCTAACGTAGCAAAATAATGCTTAGAATTTAGGAAGTTGGTTTGGTTGTACTGAGAGCTTATAAACAAACAATTTAGGTACTGCTAATCCCAGCTCCCCCTAGTATTCAGTGCTATTTAACCAGCCAGGAATTACACCTGGTTGGTTAAATAGTGCTTGGCTGGCTAGCTGCTAATATTCAGTGGGAGATTGTTGGTTACCTCTACTGAATATTTGCAGTTAGTGGCTAGCCATGAGTATTCAAGCACTAACTGGTTTATTTTAGTGGGTAAATTGGACCACATAAGTAGCAGTCTTATCTTTGCCCGCTATTAACTTAACTGGCCAGTGCTTGTTTGGATATTCAATGTCGTCACTGGAAATGGCCCGGCATTGAATATCTGGTATTGGGCGGATAGTGGGCTTCCCGGTTCCAGCTGAATGTCAGGCCCAGTATATTTTTGAAATACTCAAACTCCTAATATGAGCCAACAATGAAACTAAAAAGTAAAAAAATAGAACGGGCATATGCATAGAGACGAAGACTAAATACCTCAAGTGCCCAAAGTCAGTGGCCAGAACTTGTCATGGCCGTCAGACCCACAACTGAGCTATCATCGGATACTGTCTTATTTTCTCTATATGCCTTTTTGTTTTTAGTTTTTTTGTAAATGTTTTATGTAGATGTTAATTTTATCATAAATTAGCTATCACTTTGGTTACATGCTGTAGATGTGTGGTACTTAGCTCGGGTAAGCAACCGCCCGACGAACTTCCCACACTCAATTCCACAGACGGAAGATCTCCGTTTCGCTCTCTATACGTTCCTAAGAGCTTCTTCAGAACAGCGTAAGGATTAGCTGCAATACTATAATATAAATGAATAAAACATCTTTGTTACAAAGTTTCTTATTGTTATGTTACTACTTAGTAACTAAAGACCTCTTAGTTAAACTGTCCTAAGAAAACGCACACGGAAAGAGGTCTTTAGTTACTAAGTAGTAACATAACAATAAGAAACTTTGTAACAAAGATGTTTTATTCATTTATATTATAGTATTGCAGCTAATCCTTACGCTGTTCTGAAGAAGCTCTTAGGAACGTATAGAGAGCGAAACGGAGATCTTCCGTCTGTGGAATTGAGTGTGGGAAGTTCGTCGGGCGGTTGCTTACCCGAGCTAAGTACCACACATCTACAGCATGTAACCAAAGTGATAGCTAATTTATGATAAAATTAACATCTACATAAAACATTTACAAAAAAACTAAAAACAAAAAGGTATATAGAGAAAATAAGACAGTATCCGATGATAGCTCAGTTGTGGGTCTGACGGCCATGACAAATTCTGGCCACTGACTTTGGGCACTTGAGGTATTTAGTCTTCGTCTCTATGCATATGCCCGTTCTATTTTTTACTTTTTAGTTTCATTGTTGGCTCATATTAGGAGTTTGAGTATTTTTACTAATTTTGATCCAGTATATTTTTGTCCAGCTTAATGCTGAAGTTTATTATTTTTTTGTCTTAATTTTTCTCTACTTCCTGTGCATGTCTATTCATTATTGTACTTTACTAAGTTGCTCAACTATGTTAAATTGTTTCATTATATTATACAGTGTGGTGATTGATTCTGACTTGAGCCCCAGAAGAAAGGGTGAGGCCTTGTGGTTTTGGCTTGGAAAGAAAGCCTCACATTGGGGAAGGCCTAGGCACAGGGCAATATCTTTCCTTGGATCCTATCTACAAACCCACACCCCTCAAGGCCCTAAGGCAGAAGCGGAGTGTAAGAGGAGATTTATCTCTGTGGTGGTTTACCCCCTCCATTGGCAACAGTTAACACTGTGGTTGGTAAGGAAGTGCTACAGATATCTGGATGACTTATCCAGAGATCTATAAGCAATGGCTATCCCACTGAATTTTGACCTCAAAATTAATGTGGAGAAATTGGAGGTTTTAAATACCATTTTACCATGAGATATGTTAGTGAACTGACAGGGAATCTTAATTCAAATGAGTCAAAAAGTCTTAAATATGGGATGACTAAATACCACTAATAACAGAGGTGCTCTTTATAAATCTTACTACCCTGAACTATTAAATACATAGCATGAAGATGTGAACGTGCCATAATATTTTATGGTTTGGACAGATTACAAGTGTTAAGATGAATGTACTTTTTAGATCAAGGCAGAAGTTGGCATAAAAGTGTCCATTTACAGAGCCTGCACCAATTATATGCTTCTGTACCATCTGGAATGAATTTTTTTTGAAGTGCGATCAGCAGATGCTGGGAAGCCTTAACTGAAGGGATCACTCACACTTTCACTCTGCTTGCAGAATTAGAGTGCAATCCAGGTTTTTGTTCCAAACAAGAGACATTTACCAAGATTCCAGACAAATCAGACTAATGGGAAAACAGCAGAACTGGTACACCACAAAACTTCATCCCTGTTCCAGCAGTTATCCCACAAAGACATAGGAAACAGTAATTTTTTCAACATACTCAACGTCAAACCTGTGGACACTGTCCTTGTGCTCTGGGTTTCTCAAGGCTTCTTTCTTGAGAATTCTTTCCAAAAGCTTTGCCTGCTCTTCCCAGACAGCTTATCAATGATCTCCTGGTGAGACCTGTCACAGCCTCAGGACCCTTGCCCTCTTGGACTCAGCTAGGGTTGCCATATGGGTCCAGAAAAAGGAGGATGGCTTGAGACATCTGGGTTTTACTTCCATTGAAAGCAATGGAAGTAAAACCTGTTAGATGATGCAAGCCAGCCATTTAAAATTTTGACGTCAGGTCGGCCATTAAAAAGAAATATCGCTAGACATAGACACAGTGAGTATCAGCATGTTTGCAATGGACTTTTGCTGGTTAAAAGATTATTCTAACTGCGAATTTTGATATTGATAGGACTCAAATGACCAGCACATAAGCATTCCCCTGAGGAAGCCAATTTAGTTTGGCGAAACAGAGGCAGTCCCCATAGGACTTATAAAGTTTAGTGCAGTTAAAGTTGTGTGCCTGATTATAGTTATTGTTCAATATCATACCATAATAAAGGAGAGTTTTTGTAAAAGAGACTGATGATTGGAATATGAACCAAAGAGTTAGACAATATGCTATTTTCTAACATTGAGGTCGGACACCCTTAGAGGTCCTGAAGTCTCTTTTTTCTCTCCAATTTTCACTTGTTTGATTAAGCACGTCATAAGTAATTGCAATCGTAATTTTTGTAGATTGTCGCACAGATAAAAAAAAAAAGACCAGACCATGCCTACCCCTCCAATGACCCCGGTACCAAAAGAGGCAGGAGGGATGCCTACTCCCTCCTACTACAGCAACTCCCCTTGCTGAACTTCCCCCCCCCCTCCACATGTTCCCCCAATGACTTCCCTATGACCCCAGTACTGAAAGAGGCAGGAGGGATGCCCACTCTCTCCTGCCACCGGATGCCATCCCCCCTGGGAACTTCTCCTATACCTTGAACTTAGTTGACAGCAGGAGGGATGTCCAGTCTCTCCTGCTCCTGAGACCTGCCACTGCAAAATGGAGGGCCTTCCCCTTCCCAGTGCATCCTGGTATGCATGAGGAGGGGCTTAAGGCCCTGACTGACTCAGAAGCCTAAGTCCCCTCAGTCAAGCCAATCAGGGCCTTGGGCTCCATCCTCTCTAAACCAGGATACAGAGAGCGGAGCCTAAGGCCCTAGTTGGCTCAGATGCCTAAGGTCCCTCATTGGGGGGGGGGAGGGGGGTGGGCTTAGGTGTTTGAGCCAATAAGGGCCTTAGGCCCTTCCCTGTACATCCAGGATGCACTGGGAAGGGAAAGGTTCGCCATTTTGCAGTGGCAGGCCTGAGGAATAGGAAGGACTGGGTATCCTTCCTGCTGTCAACTAATTTCAAGGTATGGGGGAGGTGTGTGTGAGGGGAGGGAGTGGGCATCCCTCCAAACAAATTTTTTAAACAAAGGGGAGCGAGGAAGGGAAGGGGTCAGTTGCGGGGTCTGGCAGGGAGGTTTAAGTTTGGGGGTGTTGTTGCAGCAGGAAGGAGTGGGGCTCCCTCCTGCCTCTTTTAGCATCGGGGTCGTGGCGAGTTTGTCTGATGGGGGCCTGGTGGGGCAGTAAGTTCAGCAGGGGTTCGCTGTGGCAGGAGGGAGTGGGCATCCCTCCTGCCGATCTTCAATTGGTTTGGGCAGTGTTGGGGGTTCAGTAGGGCCAGGGCTGGCAACAGGAAGGAGTGGGCATTCTTCCTGCCAATCGCGGTGTCAGCGGTTTTAGAATGTGAGGACTGTCATTGGGGAAGGGGGCTTTTTTCTTTTTTTTTGTAATGGGCAGATATTGTACATGTATAACACGTACAATATCTGTGCCCCTCCAAAAAAAAAGGTAGAAAAGCCCCAATAGCTGAGTGACAAGAGGTTGCTTTGAGGCTTCCTCTGCCGCTCAGCTGTTTGTGCTTTCCCAAACCAGCTCTACGCATGTGCCAAAGTCACTTGGGCTTACGGCAAACCTCCTTGCAAATCATTTGCATACAAACTTGTTGTTAACATCGATTGCGGTTGCGCAATCAGCCAAAAAAATCGGTCAACAGGAACTTGCACGGTCTTAGCGACTGTGTTTAGTGCATCTAACCCTGGGTGAGAGGGCAAATACAGAAGAAACAACTGAATGCAGGGAGGGGACACCCAATATGGAAGGATCTGGATCTGCTGAGAGGATGAGAAACAAAGGAAAGCAGGTGAGGTCCGGGGAGTGAGTACAGAGGTTAGACCTAAGAGTTGGTAAAAGAGAGAAATGAATAAGAAGCTGGGGAAGGATTAAGAGGTGGAGAATGGAAAGACAAGAAAGAAGGTAAGAGTAGGGAGATGGGCTAGAAAGGAGGGGAGAGAAGTAGATAGCTGAGGTTGAGATAGACACTAAAGAAGGTCCATAAACTAAATCGCGCGAGACAACTGCGCGCCGACAACTGAGCGCAAGGTTGACGGCACGCCGAAGAAAAGCACTATTTTAAAGGGTTCCGACGGGGGGGTGTTGGTGGGGAACCCGCCTACTTTACTTAACAGACGTCGCGCTGGCGTTGTGGGGGGTTTGGGGGTTGTAACCCCCCTCATTATACTTGAAATCAAACTTTTTGCCTGTTTTTTAAGGAAAAAGTTCAGTTTTAAGAATAATGTGAGGGGTTACAACCCCCAAACCCCCCCCCACAACGCCAGCTCGATGTCTGTTAAGTAAAGTGGGGGGGGGGTTTCCCCCCCACACCCCCTGTCCTAGCCCTTTAAAATAGTGCTTTTCTTCGGCGCACCGTCAACCTTGCGCTCAGTTGTCGGCGCGCCGTTGTCTCGCGCGATTTATTCCTGTCACCCTAAAGCAGGGGTGTCCAATGTCGGTCCTCGAGGGCCGCAATCCAGTCGGGTTTTCAGGATTTCCCCAATGAATATGCATTGAAAGCAGTGCATGCAAATAGATCTCATGCATATTCATTGGGGAAATCCTGAAAACCCGACTGGACTGCGGCCCTCGAGGACCGACATTGGACACCCCTGCCCTAAAGAATGATACACGATTGTTTCCCACAGTTATCCACGGGAACGGTGATAAATTTTGTCACCGTGCCATTCTCCAATCTCATGCTCTAATTCTTTTAGTATTGCATTATGGTAAGAACATAAGAGTTGTCGCTGCTGGGTCAGACCAAGTGGTCCATCGTGCCCAGCAGTCCACTCATAAGAACATAAGAAATGCCTTCACCGGATCAGACCGAGGTCCATCAAGTCCGGCGATCCGCACACGCGGAGGCCCATTTAGGTACTCCTTTTTGGAGATCCGAAATTACCGTATCCCTCAATATGATTTGCAAGAAGGTGTGCATCCAACTTGCGCTTGAAAGTTAGAACAGTAGTCTCCGCTACAACCTCCTCCGGAAGAGAATTCCAAGCGCCCACCACTCGTTGTGTGAAACAAAGTTTCCTGACATTTGTCCTGAGCCTGCTGCCACTAAGTTTCAGGCTGTGTCCTCTTGTCCGTGTCACATCTGAAAGTGTTAGTAATGCTGCTTCTTGGTCTATTTTATCAAATCCTTTTAATATGTGGCAGCCCTTAGGTAAAAGACCAGTGCCCTAACTGAGACTAGCCTTACCTGTGTACGTTCTGGCTCAGCAGGAACCTGTCCAACCTTGTCTTGAATCCCTGGAGGGTGTTTTCCCCTATAACAGCCTCCGGAAGAGCGTTCCAGTTTTCCACCACTCTCTGGGTGAAGAAGAACCTCCTTACGTTTGTACGGAATCTTTCCCCTTTTAACTTTAGAGAGTGCCCTCTCGTTCTCCCTACCTTGGAGAGGGTGAACAACCTGTCTTTGTCTACTAAGGGCTCCTTTTATGAAGGTGCGCTAGGGTTTTTAGCGCATGCACAAAATGACCGCGCGGTAGCCGAAAATCTCCTGCCTCCTAAAAAGGGAGACGGTAGTGGCTAGCACACTCGGGGAATTTAACATGCGCTATTGCACGTGTTAACCCTTTCAGGACCATAAGGATCGTAGGCCAATTTTTGTGGTTTTGACGACATTTTTATGGTAAAAAGGGCTTGCAGATGCCAAAAAATTGATTTTTTTTGTGAAATATCATTATTTTTATTTAAAAAATCACACTTTTGGCTTATGGACAGTGTGGCAAGTGAATCTTCTCGTCAATCTGGCAACGACGCTAATGAATGAATGTCGGAACCAGTTTGTTTACATAAAGGCAGTATCATATGGAATCCGTACATATCAAATTTAGAACTGTAGACTATCCCAATCAACATTTATAGGATTTTAAAGTTATGGGACAAATATGTCCCTTGGTCCTGAAAGGGTTAAGGCCCTAGCGCACCTTTGTGAAAGGAGTCCTAAGTCCATTCCCTTCAGTATCTTGAGTGTTTCGATCATGTCCCCTCTCGGTCTCCTCTTTTCAAGGGAGAAGAGGCCCAGTTTCTCCACTGTGCGGCAACTAAATGGCTGCTGGTCAGCGGTATGTCAAATCGATACAAACTTTAAATTTGATCATTAATAAATAGATCGCCAGTGATTCACTTCAGTTTCTTCTAGGCAAAAAAAAAAAAGAAGTGCATTATGCAATATCCTTCCCCTCGGTTATCCTTAACCTCAACACCAGCTCTGTTTTAAGCACAGGATGCAGGAAATATTTTTTCATTCAGTGGGCAGAGCTGGTCAAAAGAGTGACATTGCACTCTCACGCTTTTTTTTTTTTTTTATGCTTTACTGTTATTTCCAAGCCAGAGAAAACATTTTCTAAAAATGCAGACATTTGAAAGCGGATGCAATTGTGGACTAGTTAAATTAACCATGAATTCCACAGTAGCCTTTTACAACTTCCGGTCACCATATTTCTGCAAACAAGTATTGTGGTATGATATTGTACCATGGGAATTTTATATTCTGTGTAAACTGCACTACAAACACACCACTATTATATAATGCTTAGCAAATGACTTGCTATCTACTTGTTGCTCTTTGAAATTGTTCCCAAAGTTTCTACCGTATTTATAGGTAAAGGAGAGAAAACAGAGGGCTCCTTTTACTAAGCCGCGTTAGGGCATTAACGGCTGGAATAGCGCGCGCTAAATTGCCGTGTGCACTAGATGCTAGCGCCAGCATTGAGCTGGCGTTAGTTCTAGCCGCATA
Source organism: Geotrypetes seraphini (assembly GCF_902459505.1). Lineage (NCBI taxonomy): Eukaryota > Metazoa > Chordata > Amphibia > Gymnophiona > Dermophiidae > Geotrypetes > Geotrypetes seraphini. The sequence goes on from NC_047085.1 coordinate 47,102,124, forward strand.
GCGCGGGTTTAGCGCACGCTAAACTGCCGCGTGTGGCAAAAACGCTAACGCAGCTAGGTCAAAGGAGCCCAGAGTGTAGGTTAAATGCCCATTTTTCTGAGGGAAGTTGAATAGTGGAGTGCCGCAGGGATCTGTACTGGGACTGGTGCGACTCCTTTTACTAAGCTGCGTTAACGTTTTCAGCCGCACGCAGCATTTTAGCGCACGCTAAACCCACGCTACGTGGCTAGAATGGTTCATAGACAACGGCGCGAAAGACAAAAGCGTGCGCCGACAATTGAGCGCAGCGCGCGCCGCCGCGCCGCTATAAATTACAGTTTTTAGGTGCTCCGACGGGGGGGCGTGGGGGGTACTTAATAGACATCGTGCCGCGTTGTGGGGGCGTTGTGGGGGGGGGTTGTAACCCCCCACATTTTACTGAAAACTTCACTTTTTCCCTGTTTTAGGGAAAAAGTTCAGTTTACAGTAAAATGTGGAGGGTTACAACCCCCCAAACCCCCCCATAACGATGTCTATTAAGTAAACTGGGGGGTTCCCCAACAAAACCCACCGTCGGAGCCCCTAAAAACTGTAATTTAGAGCAGTGCGGCGGCACGCGCTGCGTTCAATTGTCGGCGCGCGCTTTTGTCTTTCGCGCCGTTGTCTATGAACCTGCTATCTACTTGTTGCTCTTTGAAATTGTTCCCAAAGTTCCTACCGTATTTATAGGTAAAGGAGAGAAAACAGAGGGCTCCCTTTACTAAGCCGCGTTAGGGCATTAACGGCCGGAATAGCGCGCGCTAAATTACCGTGTGCACTAGACGCTAATGCCAGCATTGAGCTGGCGTTAGTTCTAGCTGCATAGCGTGGGTTTAGCGCACGCTAAACTGCCGCGTGTGGCAAAAACGCTAACGCAGCTAGGTCAAAGGAGCCCAGAGTGTAGGTTAAATGCCCATTTTTCTCAGGGAAGTTGAATAGTGGAGTGCCGCAGGGATCTGTACTGGGAGTGGTGCTATTTAGGGCTCCTTTTACTAGGCTGCGTTAATGTTTTCAGCCGCACCACAGCATTTTAGCGCACGCTAAACCCACACTACGCGGCTAGAACTAATGCCAGCTCAATGCTGGCATTAAGGTCCAGCGCGCCCTATTCAAGTTTCAAGTTTATTAAAAGTTTGTTGTACACGCAATATCAAATACTTCAAGGCGTATGACAATTTAAAATTAGGAGACAAAAATAAAACAATTTGTACACATAAACGTACAATGTATGTACACAAGTAATTAGCGATACAAAAGGGAAGAGGGGTGAACTACAATCTTTGAGGAAAGTAAAAGTACATTTAAGGAAAAACAAACATCAGGAGGGTGATGAAGAATATTTTATAAATATGGCTAAGCCTAAAAAGAGGATAGGGGAGGTTGTGACCTATACATAAGGTCTGGTTAAAATTAGGTATTTGAGCCTGGGATTAATGATAGATGAATTATCCTATCTATGACTGAAATGTGTCTTTGTACAGGTAGCATTATAAATTCCGCGTGTTAAAGCCCTATAGCGGCTTAGTAAAACGAGCTCTTAGCGTATTTATAAATGATCTGGAAATCAGAACTACAAGCATCCTAAAGAGAAAGACCGAGCGAGGAAGCCATGGACTGAAAAAAGAAACCTGAAGAACTTGGACATGAGAGTAGCCGGTGAGCTGGTATGGAGGGAAGCTCCCCGTGACTACAGGGTAGAGAATGACACGGTGACAAAATTCATCACCGTTCCCGTCCCCGCGGATAACAGCGGGAAATAATCCCATATCATTTTCTAGTGTCTATTTCAACCTCAGTCCTTCTACACCAGCATTCTTCAAAGCAAAGCTTGCGGGTCAGTGGTTGTGGCCATTCATACTCTGATTCTTATGTGAGCCAAGGATAATGAAGCCATTGTGACATCACTGATGCGATTGGCTCTTAGGCACTGGTGGAATGAGGCATTATGACATCACAAGATCTGCTCTGGATACCAGAGACTGTCATTCTTTAGTGTCTATCGCAACCTCAGTCCTTCTACACCAGCATTCTTCAAAGCAAAGCTTGTGGGTCAGTGGTTGTGGCCATTCATACTCTGATTCTTCCCTCTCTCCTTAAAGAATGACATGAAGATGGTTTCCCGCGGTTATCCGCGGGGACGGGAACGGTGATGAATTTTGTCAACGTGTCATTCTCTACTACAGGGAAAGGGATGTGTATGTCACCTTTTTGTAGTTATGCAACCACACTCATATCATAGCGGTTTTCATATAGGTACTTCAAGCATTTTCCCTATCTGTCCTGATGGGCTCACAATCTAGCTAATGTACCTGGGGGCAGTGGAGGATTAAGTAACTTGCCCAGGGTCACAGGGAGCTGTGTGGGGTTTGAACCCATAGGCTCAGCGCTGAGGCTGTAGCTCTAACCTCGATGCCACACACTCCTCTGTAGAGAGTGGGATAGGTCCTGTAACAATAACCTGTTGACATGGATTGAATTTCATTGTTTTATTTCCATTGAAAGAAGCAGAAGTAAAACCCAGATGTTTCAATCCATTCTCTTTTTTTCTGGAGCCATATGATAATCCTAACAGAAGACAGGGTTTGCAGAGATACTGCAGGGTCAACCCAGCTGACTGCGCTAAATCTGTGTACTGTTGATAAATCTACTGCATACTGTTGGGAAAAAAAAGAGTGTCTTTGCCTTGTGTTGGGGGAGTCTAGAAGCACCAGACACTTTGAAATAGTGGCTCAAGGCAAGTTACAGTCTGGTACAGTAGGCATTTCTTTGTGCCCTGAGGGCTGATAGTCTGATCTAAGGCAAGCTAACCCTTTTGAAGCAATGGAAGGTTAACTCTCTTGTCCAAGATCAAAAGGAGAGGCAGTAGGAGTTGAATCCTGGTTTAACTGGCTCCAGCCCACCATTAGGCAGTGCCTCCATATGCGAGTTCGTTATACTATGGATATACAGTATATTGGATACCTATCCGCCCTTTTACAAAACTGTAGTGTGTTTTTTAATGCCGGCCAAGCTGTTACCGCTATGGTCGGTGCTAAAACCCACGTTATGGTTTTGTAAAAGGGGAGGGGGTGGGTATACCTTATATGATTGATTCCATTTAATTATTTCATTTTCATATTAATATTTATTAATGTTGCAAATGAATATGTTCACTTTTCAACCAATTATTAAAATATTTGAAATTTGTGAAATGCTTTACTGGAAAATATTTTTTAAAATGAGTTTTAATATTTGCAAGACCGCTCTAATTTCTGAAATATTGGCACCAGATGTTTACAGCTCCCCCCCCCCCCCCCCCCACTTTTACTAAACCACTATAGTGGTTATTAGCACAGGGAGCCGTGCTGAATGCTCCGCACTGCTCCTGACGCTCATGTTTTCTAAGAACGTCGGGAGCAGCGTGGAGCATTCAGCGTGTCTCCCTGCGCTAATAACCACAATCACGGTTTAGTAAAAGGGGGGAGTGTAGTAACTAAAATCTACAAAAAATGTGAACATGCCACCATTAGTCTTTGTTTTCTACTTTCTTTTTTATCAGTAAAAAACTGCAGATATAAAGAATATGTGTCGGATTTTGATGAGTTCAGTCTGAGTGTAAATTTTTTTGTCATTGAGATCTCTGGTGAATATTTTGCAAATAGAAAAATTACTTTGGGCTAAATTCACGAACCTGCCTGATCGGGACTGATCCGTGCTCGATCCAGGCAGATCCGATGAATTCCTCAAAGCCTAATATGCAGATGGGGGCGATTAGAGGAACGCCCCATCTGCTGGCATGGTTCGCTGATGTGCGATCCCGACGCATGCGCAGACCACCTGTAGTTGGTCTGCGCATGTGTCTAGACCTGTCCGAGCCGTGACTTTTAAAAACTTTTTTTAAAACTTTTTAGCCCAGTGAGTCCGTGGTTTTAACCCACTTAAACCCACGGGTTAAAACCACAGGCTCACAGTGCGGGGAAGGGCAGGAGAGATTCAGGGCGGCAGGCAGGAGAAAACCGGAGATGAGCAGGGCAGCAATTTGGGGCTAGCAGCAGGAGAAATCAGGGCAGAGCAGGGCGGTGATTCAGGGCGAGCAGGCAGGAGAGATCGGGGCAGAGCAAGGCGACGATGCGGCGATTCGAGGCAGAGCAGGCAGGAGAGATCCAGGCAAGAGCATCGGGGTGGCAGGCAGGAGCGATTCGGGGCAGCAGAGAGCAGAGAGTGCAGAGAGTAGAGCTTCTATAAAGCTGGAGAGTCGGAAAGACGTTTTCAACTGGTTCCCAGCAGTCGCTTCTTGGGTTGATTGGCCAGCCCAGTCGGTTTTAAAAATTTGATTGGTGAATCGCGTCCCTGTCTACTTTGCATGCGTTTCTCCTCATTTGCATGCACGGATTTGAAACAGATCGCAGAAGAGGTTAGTGAATAGTGCAGGAGGGAAATCTGGTCGCAAACCGATCGGTACATGACTGGTTTGCTTTGTGAATCTAGCCCTTTGTGCACATCCTTCCCATCCATTTCAAGAATGTTGGCTATAGTACAAAATGGTTTTGCTGTTCATTAAGGTACTCATTTTCAAAGCAAATACTTACAAAGTTAAGTGGAGGGTTTAAAAAAAAAAAAAAATCTTTATTCATTTTTAAAAGCCAGCATAAAGTGGAGGGGTATTTTCAATATAACATCTAAATCCAATTTTGGATGTTTGGGGGGGAAATGTCCAAAAATCCAGTAGAGAAAATAGTAATTTTCAAACCATCTATCGCTTTGAATCATTTTCAAAAACAAAGGGCCAGATTCTCTAAATGGCGCCGTTTGGAGAATCACAGCCACATCAAAAGTAGGCACCGGAAGTGTAGGCCAGGGTTTTAAAGGCCTACATTTCCAGCGCCTACTTTTTTTTTTTTATATATATAAATCTTTATTGATTTTCAAGTAGTAACAGTGCATTACATATGAATCAGAACATATAACAAATCAAGAAAAGCACTTTGAACTTACAAATAATTGAAAGCAATATTTTTCCCCCAACCCTTTACTTAATCAATAATATAAATGCAATTATTCTTCCAATAACCCATTCTTATTTAAAATAATACCTAAGGTGACCATACGTCCCATTTTTAACGGGACAATCCCATTTTCATATCCCCTGTCCCGTTGTCCCCACTCACAGCTTCGGGATGCTGAAATGTCCCGTTTTCAGAGAGGGTGTTCCGAAGCTGTGAGGAGGGACAACGGGACAGGAGATCACAGCCTGGATTCAGCAGCGGCAGCATCATTGCTCTGGCCACACTGACCCTCCTATCTCTGCTCGGGCCCTGCTGACTCTCCTATCTCTCCCCCCCCCAGCAAACCCTTCAGACCCTCCCAGCGAGATGACAACCTCCCTCCAGTAGCGTTGGCAGCCGCAGCAAGCTAAACAGGCTGCTTCACGGCTTTCACCTGCCGGTGAAGCGTCACTGATGACATTGTCGGTGACACAGCAGAGGGACTCACCGGCAAGAGAAAGCCGCGAAGCAGTCTGTTTAGCGTGCTGCAGCTGCCGATGCTACTGGAGGGAGGTTGTCATCTCGCTGGGAGGGTTGGAAGGGTTTGCTTGGAGGGGGAGAGATAGGAAGGTCAGCGGGGGTTCGGCTGGGAAGAGGGAGAAGCAGTCTGCCTCGGTGCTCCAAGGCCTGGTGCCATTACCTTCTTCGGGCAGCAGCAGCGTTTACAATTCACTGCTGTTGCCGGCTTCAGGCCTTCCTCTCTGCCGGGTCCTGCCTACTTCCTGTTTTCATGAGGATCCGACAGAGAGGAAGGCCTGATGCCAGCAACAGCAGTGAATTGTGAATGCTGCTGCTGCCCGATGAAGTTCAGGACACCAGGCCTTGGGAGACAGAAGGAGGAAAGGGAGCAGAGGGGGAGAGAATTGGGGAGAGTGTTGCTGTACCCAACTGGAGGAAAAAGGAGATGCCAGGGCTTGGAGGGAAGGAGGAAGGTGTGCAAAACCAAGGGGGAAAGGAAGGAGGCGATGTCAGAGCATGGAGGGGGAAGGGGAAATGGAAGAAAAGGAAAGGAGAGAGATGCCGGGAATCAGGGATGGGATGATGCCAGACCATGGGGTGGGAAGGAAAGAAAGGAGAAGAGAGAGATGCCAGAGCATAGGGGAGGGGGTGGTGACAGAGAGAGAAAAACGGAGGTGATAGAGCTGAAATCAATCATGTACAAAGGAGAGAAGGGGCACGGGATAGATAGTTTATGGAAGGAGCATAGAAAGAGGGAAGATGTCATATGGAAGAGAGAGAGAGAGAGGGCGGACACTGGATGGAAAGAGCACAGAGGGCAGTGAATGGAAGGTGCGAGATAGAGGGTGAACAGTAGATGGAAGGTGTAGAGATAGGGAAACAGACACTGAATGGAAGTGTGGGGGAGAGGAGGGACAGCTGTTGAATGGAAGTGTGAGGGACAGGGGGAGCAGACGCTGGAAGGAAGTGGTGAGGAAAAAGAAAAAAGGGCACATGCAGGATTGAGGGAAGAGGATAGAGTTAGTTACTGGAAGGGGTGAGGGAAAGAGGTAGCAAGCTATAGGTAGACACAGTGAAAGAGGGAAATTGAGGACTGAATAGTAAAAAAGAATTTAGACAGAGGCAAAAAATAAATTGAGAAGGAAGACCAGGGAAGAACAGGAGGAAGGGAGCGGAGAGAGAGATGCCAGAGCAGGGGGGAAGGAGAGGAGACAGATACCAGACCTGGGAGGAGGAAAAGAGGAAGGAGACAGATACTAGATCTGAGGGGAAAAAAAGAGGAGAGAGATATGCTAAAATCTGTTGGGAGGGAGAAAGGAAAGAAGGAGAGAAAGAGGTAGAGAAGGGGGGGGTTGTAAGCACATTAGAAAGACTACAGAGAAAAAGGCTTGGACGAAAGTGGAAAGACAGGAGGCAGATGCAAGACTATGGGAGGTTCAAACAGAGGGGGAGAGAGAGGGAGATCTGGAACAAAGGTAGAAAGGAGAACTGACACTGAATCTGGGGAGGGTAACAGAGGGAAAAGAGAGAGAGACCTGGACCCAAAGGGGATGGGGGGCTGGATTCTGAAAGAAATGTTGAATGCAAAAGAAAGAAAGATTGGATGCACAGTCAGAAGGAAGTGCAACCAGAGACTCATGAAATCACCAGACAACAAAGGTAGGAAAAATGATTTTATTATCAATTTAGTGATCAAAATGTGTATGTTTTGAGAATTTATATCTGCTTTCTATATTTTGCATTATATTTGTCTATTTTTCTATAGTTACTGAGGTGACATTGCATATTTTAAAGTAATCTGCCTTGACATCTTTGAAAAAACCTGAAACTCGTAAATGATAATTAACATTTTCTCTGCTTACAGTGTGCTTTGTGGTTTTTTTATATTTTATGTTTACCATTATGAATTAATAAGATAGTGTGTACATGAAAATGAATGGAAGAAATTGGGGGTGGGGCTAGGGTGGGATTGGGACTGAATATTAATAGGTGTCCTGTTTTGATGAAAAAAATAAATGGTCACATTAATAATACCACATTCCTCCCCCCTCCCTCCCACCCTGGATGTGTAAGGAAATCAGACAAAGATAAAAGAGAAGAGAAATGACAACTATATAGAAGCAATAAAAGATGCCAATGGGCCCTACACCAAGTTAAATATATTACTATGCCCCAAAATTTCAGCATTCATTTTTTCATATTTGTAACTGGAGCATAAGTTTGCCCACCAGAAAGGAAAGTTAAGTTAATCATAGTTCTTCCAATTACCTGTTATCATCTGTATAGCTATTCCCATCATAATGAAGAAAAGCTGGCATCTATAACGGTCCATAGGGGGTTTAACATGTAGTATTGTTCCACATATTATGACTTCATAAATCAATGGGATTGATGACTAAAGTATAACATTAATTTGACCCCATATCCTAGATGTGCATCTATCGCTTTGAATCATTTTCAAAAACAAAGGGCCAGATTCTCTAAATGGCGCCATTTGGAGAATCACAGCCACATCAAAAGTATGCACCAGAAGTGTAGGCCAGGGTTTTAAAGGCCTACATTTCCAGCGCCTACTTTTAAGAAAATCATGACCATAGAGTTGCCTACCAGTGTCTAGGTCCACTTCTGGCGTAAACAACGCCTACTTTTGATGTAGGCATTGGTAGTCGCCTCTATAGGCAGAGTTTGGACACCGCCATTTGTAGGCGCTTGTAAGCACCTAAGTCTACCCTACTCCCACCCAAAATATGCCCCCTTGAGATTTAGACACTTCTACCTCTAACCCTCTGTTGTAGTTCCTTCCTATTTCTCCTACTGTAAACCGCGTTGAGCTCTACGAACGTGGAGATGATGCGGTATACAAACCTAAGGATTAGATTAGATTAGATTAGACACACTGCAGACAAGCAACATAGAAAACCATTTAAAAATGTGTTTCAAAACTGGTAATTTGGACGTTTTAGCAAACAAAATGTCCAAATGCCACTTTATGGTATTTTTTTCTCTTTTGAAAATGAGCCCGATCGGAATATATGTAACTTTATAAGTCTATGTGCTTTGAAAATGAGCTTCTACAATGAACACTAGATGTCACTAAAGGGAAGGGATTTTATTAAAGAATATCTTCAGAAAGGACTTTCCCCGGATAGACTAAACATGTTCTTTTCGTCAGTATTTACAAAAGAGGATACATCCAACGTGCTGGAACCTGAAAAAATATTCACAGGAGATCAAGCAGAAAAATTAACATCAATGGAGGTAAGCCTCGAGGACATACATAAGCAGATAGATAGATTAAAAAGTAACAAATCTCCAGGCCCGGACAGAATTCACCCTAGGGTTTTGAAGGAACTAAAGGAGGAAATAGCAGAACTACTACAGCAGGTTTGTAACCTATCTCTGAAAACAGGAGTGATCCCGGAGGATTGGAGGATAGCTAATGTTACGCCCATCTTTAAAAAAAGACTGAGAGGTGATCCGGAAAACTACAGACCGGTAAGTCTGACCTTGGTTCCGGGGAAAATGATGGAAGCACTGATAAAAGAAAGCATTGATGAACATCTAGATAGAAACAAACTGATGAAAACAAGCCAACACGTCTTCTGCAAGGGAAGATCATGCCTAACGAACTTATTGCACTTCTTCGAAGGAATTAACAAACAAATGGACAAAGGGGACCCCATAGACATCGTATACTTGGATTTCCAAAAGGCCTTTGACAAGGTAACCCATGAACGCCTACTATGGAAACTGAAGAACCATGGGGTGGAAGGAGATGTTCATAGATGGATCAAAAATTGGTTGGCAGGTAGGAAGCAAAGGGTAGGAGTGATGGGCCACTACTCTGACTGGAGGAGGGTCACGAGCGGAGTCCCACAGGGGTCAGTACTCGGACCGCTGCAGTTCAATATATTTATAAATGATCTAGAAACAGGGACGAAGTGTGAAGTAATAAAATTTGCAGATGACATCAAACTATTTAGTGGAGTTGGAACTAAAGGGGACTGTGAGGGTTTACAAAGGGACCTGAACAAACTAGAAGAGTGGGCGACGAGATGGCAGATGAAGTTTAATGTAGAGAAATGTAAAGTCTTGCATGTAGGGAAAAGAAACCCGAAGTACAGCTATACGATGGGAGGGCTGGTAATGGGTGAAAGTACTCAAGAAAAGGACTTGGGGGTAATAGTGGACAAGACAATGAAGCTGTCGGCACAGTGCGCAGCGGCCTCTAAGAAGGCAAATAGAATGCTAGGTAATATTAAGAAAGGTATTACAACCAGAACGAAAGAGGTCATCCTGCAGATGTATCGGACGATGGTGCGCCCGCATCTGGAGTACTGCATCCAATATTGGTCGCTGTACCTTAAGAAGGATATGGCGATAATCGAGAGAGTTCAGAAAAGAGCAACGCGATTGATAAGAGGTATGGAAAACCTTTCATATGCTGAAAGATTAGAGAAATTTTGGGGCTCTTTTCCCTGGAAAAGCAGAGACTCAGAAGGGACATGATAGAGACTTACAAGATCATGAAGGGCATAGAGAAAGTGGAGAGGGACAGATTCTTCAAACTTTCAAAAACTACAAGAACGAGAGGGCATTCGGAAAAATTAAGAGGGGACAGATTCAGAACCAATGCTAGGAAGTTCTTCTTCACCCAAAGGGTGGTGGATGCCTGGAATGCGCTTCCAGAGGGTATGATAGGACAGGGTACGGTATCAGGGTTCAAGAAGGGATTGGATGAATTCCTGAAGAAAAAATGGATAGAAGGGTATAGATAGAGATTATTACACAGGTCCTGGACCTGATGGGACGCCATGCGAGGGGACTGATGGGCAGGATGGACCCCTGGACTGACCCAGCAAAGGCACTTCTTATGTTCTAAGGCACTTTTTTATTTTTAGTAAGTTTGATTTTTCTATTCATGATATGCAGGTTCTTTTCTTTGCAAGTCCAAAAGTTTGAGGGTACATAGAAAGCATATTGTCAAGAAAGGAGCCGCTAATATCTAAGGCCAACATAAAACTTTTGAAAGAATGTCAGAACTCTCATAAAAGCAAGTGGTTCAATTGGACAAACTCTCCAAGCTATTTGTGTGTGGGGCGCACAGACAGCGTACAAGAATGCCTTTACTGTATTTCTTTCTGGAGGTTATTACCTTCTGCTGAGGAAAATAGAATGCTATGGGATCTTCTCAGTATCAACAGTGTAGAAACATTTATTTATTTATTCATTCAATTTTCTATACCATTTTCCCAGGGGAGCTCAGAACATTTACATGGATTTATTCAGGTACTCAAGCAGTATTTCCTGTCTGCTCCAGGGGGCTCACAGTCTATCTAATGCACCTGGGGCAATGGGGGAGCAGGTGACTTGCCCGGGGTCATAATGAGCAGAGTGGGCCCTGCACCAACAACTTCAGGGTGCTGAGGCTGCATCATTCTCAGACATAGTATGGTAAAAGATAGCATGGCAAACATCGACAGATGACTCTGGAATCTTACTATTTTTTAAAAATGTAATTTCTTATGTACCACCTGAAAACAATCAAAGTGGTGTATAGTCAGGCAGAGGCAAAGTAAGGGTGAGAAGTGCCTGCGGCAGTGGTTCCCCTCCCCATCTTTTCTCTGCACCCCCCCACACACGCTCCTTCCCTGCCCCGTCCTGCCACGTACGCGCCGCTTCCCTTCCCCCGTACCTCCGTAACGTTCCTGGCGCGAGCAGCCAACCCAAGCTGCTTTCACGCCAGCGTTGGCTCTTCCTCTGACATCACTTCCTAGGCGCGGGTCCAGGAAGTGACATCAGAGGAAGAGCCGATGCTGGCACAACAGCAGGTTAGGGGTTGCGGTTCATGCCAGAAACTTTACAGATATACGGGGAAAAGAAGCGTCGGGAACGGCAGGGGGGCAAGGAAGGAGCAGGGGGGCAGAGAAGAGGATGGGTGCCTGCGCCCTCACCAAATGCTGCCCGGGTTGTAGCCCCATGCCCTCCCTCCTTACTAAGCCAGTGTAGTCAGGTACAGTTGGCACTTTTCTGCCCCTGGAAAGATTGCAATTTGAGTTTGTACATGAAGCAATGTAGGGTTTAGTGCAGGGGTGTCAAATGTCAGTTCTCGAGGGCCGCAATCCAGTCGGGTTTTCAGGATTTCCCCAATGAATATTCATGAGATCTATTAGCATACAATTAAAGCAGTGCATGCAAATAGATCTCAGTATGTATTCTATGACTAAAGCCACTAAAAAACCCTTTTACACCCCCTAAAATACATTAGCATGAACAAAATGCTGTGCATCCTATTTTCTACCTATACATAGTGTGTGCTAATGTCCGTTAGCTCAATTGGGATCAGAAAAGGCCCTGGCCCAGAGCCAGTGCTAGTGATAAAGGGTACCAGAATCCCAGTCCAGTCTACCTTCAGACTTCTAGAGGGATAGACATCAGACTGGGATTTTGGCACCCTTTATCATCAGTGCCCTGAGCCAGGGCCTCCCCTGGTCCAGCAGGCAGGGGAGACTTGAGAGAAGGGAGCAGACACCAGATCATGGGGGGAAGGAGAGAGATACCAGATGGCAAGGGTAAGGATGCCGATGCAAAAGTTGATCCAGGGCACCACAGTCCCTTGAGCCAGCCCTGTCTGTTAGTGCACTGTAAGGTTTAGTAAAAGGGCCCTTAAGTTTAAGAGGAAACAATTTTTCCTTCCAATTTTAACTCGTGAAACCAGAGGTTTGACTTGAATTTCCTTGTAAATGTGTAGTAAAATATGGGAGCATGAAATATATTTTTCTGAGCCCGCTCAGCTTATCCAGTTCTTGTCTGGTATAGCTGCTCAAAAACTACAGGGTTACAAAAAAGTTCTGCTATCATCAATCCACTGATTCTGATGTTCGCAACATATCTGCGATCAGCTATTTAAAGTATTAAGATTTTGATATAATAGGGTTTCCTTAACTCTCCCCCCCCCCCCTGCCAACCTCCATTTTGGTGGGTTAAAATAGCATGTATAGAGAGGTCTGAAGTATAAACTAGGCCAGTGGTCTCAAACTCAAACCCTTTGCAGGGCCACATTTTGGATTTGTAGGTACTTGGAGGGCCGCAGAAAAAATAGTTAATGTCTTTTTAAAGAAATGACAATTTTGCATGAGATAAAACTCTTTATAGTTTATAAATCTATCCTTTTGGCTAAGTCTTAATAATAATATTGTAATTTATAGCTAAAGAGACATATGATCAAGAAACTGTTTTATTTTACTTTTGTGATTATGATAAACATACAGAGGGCCTCGAAATAGTACCTGGTGGGCCGCTTGTGGCCCCCGGGCCGCATGTTTGAGACCACTGAACTAGGCCAACTGCACAATCATAAGTGTTTGAGACTTGTGCAGTTAAGGCAGAGCTTACAGGAATGGGGCAGGGACAGCGACAAAACTCGTGGGGAAGGGATGGGGAAATTGAGTTCCTGCTCTTCAGTTTTTCCGCAGACACCAGCTCCTGCCTTCCTTTCGCGACAACACTCTTGATAAAGGCATGTGTGCTGAAACACTGCCAGGGTCGAGTTTTTGAGTAATTTTGACCTATTCATCAGTACAGTTTTGATTACCAGCACTTGGACGTTTTGGCAATTAGGATGTCCAAGTGCTGATTTAGGATGCTTTGTGGACATCTACGTCTTTTGATTATAGGCCCCTAATCCTGGTATTAATCCTTAGTCCAGAACATACTGGCTGTTGCAGGAAAGTCTGCCCCTGAATCAGCATAAGTCCCTATCAAGTACTTTTCCAAAGGATAGACTAGAACAGTGGTTCCCAACCCTGTCCTGGAGGAACACCAGGCCAATTGGGTTTTCAGGCTAGCCCTAATGAATATGCATGAAGCAAATTTGCAGGCCTATCACTTCCATCATATGCAAATCTCTCTCATGCATATTCATTAGGGCTAGCCTGAAAACCCGATTGGCCTGGTGTTCCTCCAGGACAGGGTTGGGAATCACTGGACTAGAAGGATAGTCTTGGAGAGAAACTATCTTTGTCCTGAACTCTGAAAGTCAGAATTGAGCAGCTCATCTTGTCCACTTCATTGAGAAAGGAGGGCCTGGAATAGGGAAAAACTCTGTTTCACAAAGACGATCTAGATCAGGGGTCTCAAAGTCCCTCCTTGAGGGCCGCAATCCAGTCGGGTTTTCAGGATTTCCCCAATGAATATGCATGAGGTCTATGTGCATGCACTGCTTTCAATGCATAGTCATTGGGGAAATCCTGAAAACCCAACTGGATTGCGGCCCTCGAGGAGGGACTTTGAGATCCCTGATCTAGATGCTCTGACTTGGCTCTCAGACCCAGCTCGGCCCTACCAAGGGTACAATGTAAAAACAGCCCTTTTCTACCAAACTGGTCCGAATGCTAGACTTGCCCAAGCTAGAGGGACCTTTTATGCTCACAAGGAGTGGAAACAAAACAAAAACTCGGGGCAGTCATTTCAGATATTGGCTCTTCATGGGGCAGGAGCATAGGACGATCACCACCAGGGCTTTAAAGGTAGGTTTTTTAAAAGCCTGGGAGGTTGGTTGCATCAGATTTGACCAGGACAGGAGGTGGAAGGAATCCCTCCTGTCCCGGGCCACCGCTGGACCACCAGGGCTTACAGCAGGCCCAGGGGAGGCCTGGAACAGATCTGAGAAGGGAATGGGTGTGTATTGACTGACTATAAACTACGACCTCATTTGCCCAAAAATCTGTTTATATTCGAGTATACAGTGGGGAGCAAAAGTTTGTGAACACCCAGTCAGAAGATATAGATCTCGCAAGTGTGCTAAGGAAACTGAGGGCTCCTTTTATCAAGGCGCGCTACGGGGGTTAGCGCGTGGGACATTTCATCACACGCTAACCCCCGCGGCAGCCTAAAATCCTAACGCCTCGTCGATGGAGGTGTTAGGTACAGGCGGTTTAATGTGCGGTATTCCGCACGTTAAACCGCTACCGTGCCTTTGTAAAAGGACCCCCTAAGGCTGTAATGGTCTATTTTATTTCCCAGTGTTCTTCAGTAAATGTTTGTTTACTTGAAAGCACGTTTCCATATAAACATTGTGATAGTTCAGTGTTTTTTTGAAGAAATTTGGACTAAACCCATCAGAACACAGGTGAATAGATTTAAATCTTACATCTACTGTATTTGTGTCGATGCTAGCATTTCTGAAAAATTCATACTACAATAATTACTGTGCACATTTGTAGGTGTTTGCCTGTGTTGCTTATATACATAACTAATAATATTTTGTGGTATTTACTAATAATTTCTCTAATAATTTTTATTTCTAATTAATTATTAAATAACTGTAAACTGTAACTGAACACACAGTAACTGTATTTCCAGCCAATCTTAATTGAGATTTCTGATGTTTTTGGATACAAATGTGTTTTCTTTTAAAATTTATTATATTTTAAGCGAGAGGAATTCGTCGAGTGGCTAAATTGACCTCTAGAGTGACCTTGATAGAAATGAATTACAAATTCTTGCTTCGCCTTTACAGGTCTCCGGCATTTATGCTCCAAGCTTCCCTCTGCACCTCTGCTGCTTGTCTTAAGTGCAACCATTCTCCGGCTACCCTCGGACATCAATTTTGGACGTGCGCAAGGATACAGACCTTTTGGCAGCAGGTCCATCAACACATTATGGCAATGTGGAAACATAAATACGTCTTTGGTCCTCTTAGTTTGTTCACTGCTGACTTTTTGCCGAGACCCTTCCCAAAGGGTTTCAGGGTCTTTCTGGAAAGAGCAATACTACTGGGCAAGAAAGTGATTCTTCACTGTTGGATATCATCTGACTCTCCGACTTTAGCACATTGGCGCACTCTGATGATCGAATTGGCATCCATGGAACGTCTTAGAGTGCCTTCTTTGGAAACACCTCGAGGGCGAGCATTTTGCTCATGTTGGGAACCTTTGTGGACTACTTTGATGCCCAGGGCGCACAGTCACTTACTGAATGTTTAATTATTTCTGTTTATGACACACTGGAATGGGGATTGTGGATTGTCTTCTGATGGTTCTTACTCATTTTTGGGAGGGGGGTGGAAGGGTGGGTTGCAGCATACCTTGGTGAAATATGATAAGAATTTTGGATCTCATTTTTGTGCTTTGTACACTGTGGTATTCTGTATTGGTTTGGTTCTATTTGAAATTAATAAAATATATTATTCCAAAAAAATTTTATTATATTTTAGTTTAGTTTGGTTGTGGTTTTTTTTTTCCAGAAATATGCCAAAAAGAGGAGCAGAACTCAGTCCTGAAACTCGGGCACAGGTTACTGCTTTACAAAATGAAGATCTCTCATATCACAGAATTGCATCATCATTGCATGCTATGCTTGAACGTGTAAAAAATATTGGATTCTTTCATTCCAGGCAATGTAGTGGTCATCCTCGTGCATCAACCAGCCGGGATGATCAGAAAATTGTAATGACTGCAAAGTTATCTCCTCGTATCAATGCCACCTGGCTCCGTTCTCGCTTACCATCTCACCTTCAGAACCTGAGCAGATGGACAATTTGTCGCAGATTGTTTGATGGTGGTCTGAAATCATGTCTTCCAGCAAAAAACCCTTCTTTGTCTGCCAAGAACATTGCCAATCGTCTTCAGTTTTGCAACAAATACAGAAGCTGGAAGTCTGCAGATTGGGAGAAAGTAATATTTAGTGATGAAGCCACCTTCACTCAGTTTAAGAATTACACCGGGAGGGTTTGGAGACCTGCAAAACAAAGGTACAATGCAAAATATGTGGTGCCTCCAGTAAAGCAGTGTGAAAAAGTGATGGTATGGGGTGCAATCTGGATAATGCCTAGAAACATGACCATGACGGGACCAATTTACCTGCAGGTTCTGAAAGACAAGTTACCAGTATTCATGTCCATACATAGTACCAATCATTTTCGGCATGATGGAGCACCATGCCATTCAATTAAAGCAGTTAAAGTGTGCCTGCGAATAGCGTCATCTGGATATCATTTACTGGCTCCATGGCCTGGAAATTCTCCCGATCGCAATCCAATCGAGAATGAATGGGCGATAATGAAGAGAACTGTGGCGGACAGGCATCCAACATTACTAGAAGATCTGGAAAACCAAATAAAACAGGTGAGGACAACTCAGATCACACCGGAATACTGCCAGCAGTTATGCCATTCGATGCCTGCCCGAATCCAAGCTGTATTTGACAACAAAGGATGACACTCAAAATACTGAAAAAAGGCTTTAACAGCCACAAACTTTGCTTATTTGTATTAATTTTGGACTAGCCAACAACTACAGAATTTTTGTTCATGTACTTCATTAAAAAAAAAAAAAAAGTTTCTTGGATTGTTTGTTTGTACCTATGAGTGTTTCTTGCACTGAAATTTGCACAAACTTTTGCTCCTCACTGTATAAGATAATGCCATATTGGCATATGCAATTTTTAACTTACAATGATGATTGTGTTGGGTGTGTTGAACCTGTTGTTTTTTCTTATACATTTCTGCTGTAGGAATTAGGGAGCTTAAACTGGGATAATAGGCTTTAAACTGGGACAATTTTCAATGCATACATTTCTCTACATGGATATATCTGTGATGGGTCTGCTGTCTTTGTTTTTGATAGGTTCATTTTCTTAACTCCAACTTCTGAAGTGCCCAAAGATCTATTTTTTCTTTTTCATAAACTCGCACACAAAATAAATTGTCAGATGGCATTCCACATCATTCCAGGCACCGGAGCTAAGCATTTCCACGCAGTCTTCGTGCCCAGAAGCATCACTGGGCTCGTTCTCTTTCCAGCTGCTGTAATTCTGCAGCGGTGTGTTGTCTGTGTACATGAACTGACCCTCTTTTTCCACATCGTTTATTCCAATGAACACTCGAAACAGGCCTGCCTTGGAGACGTAATTGGCAATCAGAGAATTGGCTGCGTCATCTTTGGGCATTGCTAAGGTGCCACCTCTGATCCTACAGTGTGTCAGGGCATCTCGGTAGCTCCTTTCTTCTTTTACAATGTAATAGTATTTTTCATCTGTTTCTCTGATTCCTGCAATGACTTCATGAAAAGAAACACAGACCTTTTTAATTTTCTTTGTCTCCTAGTGCATATCAAGTTCACATTATTAAGCTAATCAAAACTTCTCATATACAATTATCACTCTCTAGTAGTTCTCAATTGTGTGGGGTTTTTTTTTCTTCTTACCCTGATTTTATTATTATTTGTAAATCGCATTGGATTATGATATTGCAATCAAATCAAATTTTTAAATAAACTTGAAACTTGAGTAATGATGTTCCATCTCCTCTCTTCTTTTTTCCTTTAGGTCTATAACAGGGTGGGCAACTCCGGTCCTCAAGGGCCGGAATCTAGTTGGGTTTTCAGGACTTCTCCAATGAATATGCATTGAAAGCATTGATCATGTTTCCCTGCTTCTGTCAAAACTTCACTGGCTTCTGGTGATTTCTAGGATTCACTTTAAATGTACCTGCCTAATTATCAAGATCTTATATGGCATTCTTCCTCCCCTAATCTCACTATCCTGGAATTCTTCGAGACCTGACACTACCAGATCCGCCCACATACTCAAACTATCTTTCACCTCGTTAAAAGGTGTCATGTATGCAGGTAAATTAGGGAAATCAATTTTCTTCAAATTCACTGAGCTTTGGAATAACCTCCCTGCCCTGCTGTGGAACCTAGGCTCATTCCGATTATTAGAAACATAGAAAGATGACGGCAGAAAAGGGCCAAGGCCCATCAAGTCTGCCCACTCTATAGACCCTCCCCTTAAGATTAGCCAATGTTTTGCCCTGATCCACGTAGGGATCCCACATGGGCGTCCCATTTATTCTTAAAATCTGGCACGCTGCTGGCCTCGATTACCTGTACTGGAAGCTTGTTCCATTGATCAATCACTCGCTCCGTGAAAGCATCTGAAAACCTGGCTTTTCTCCAAAATGTAAACCTATCTATTTAAAATGTAAAGCTAGCTATCCTCTTCTTATTATGTCCTTCCCTCATTTATTAAATTACCTGTAAACCGTGTCGAGCTCTATCTTTATGGAGATAATGCGATATACAAACTTAAGGTTTAGTTTAGTTTAGTTTAAAGCAGTGCATGCAAATAGATCTCATGCATATTCATTGAGGAAATCCTGAAAACCCGACTGGATTCTGGCCCTCGAGGACCGGAGTTGCCCACCCCTGGTCTATAACCACTTTATGTCACACACTCCTAGTCAGTGGCTTAGCGAGGGTAGGGGGTGTCCAGGGCAGACTCACACTTCTGTGCCCCCTCCCACCTGCCATCAAAACCAGAGACCCCCTGACCTCCCCGACACCAAGCGCTCCCTGCCTTCTGATCACCTCTCTACCTCCCACAAAATCCTGGTAGTTTAGTGTCTGGGTGGAGCTTTGGATCAGCCCTCCCACATCTCAAGAACTCTCCATCCCCGAAACCGGTCCCCCTCCCCTGTATCTTCATTAAAAGAAGCATATACAACCATATAAGTACAAAAATATCTTTAGAAAAAAACAAAAGAGTCAACAAATTAGAATAAAGCAGAAAAGCCAAAACAAATAGCCGAAAAAGATATCTACCTCCACAGAAATATATAAAAATGTAGTGCCCCCTTTTATCAAGCTGCATTAGGGTTTAAAAAAAAAAAAAAATTGCGGGCCACTGTGGTAAAATCTCCGACACTCATAGAATTCCTATGAGCATTGGAGCTTTTACCGCAGCAGCCTGGGATAAAAATCCCTAATGCAGCTTGATAAAAAGTTAGATAAAATCAAACCACGGAAAAATTATTAATATCTATCTATACATACATACATGCATATATATATATTTATTTATTTAATTCGTTTTCTATCCCTTTGCCCCCAAAGAGCTCAGAATGGGTTACAGGTTAAATATACATAATTTCAGTACAAGTTTACGATACAAGTTTTTATCCTAACCTAACACATACTAGGGATCTAATATTAATATACAGGTACATAATATATAGTTTACTGGTTACAATTTGCTCTGTATATCAAGGCAAAGGTTAGGTCTCTGTTGTGACCCACCGAGAAGGTGAGGCACTCTAGTGCGTCTAGTGCAGGGATCTCAAAGTCTCTCCTTGAGGGCCGCAATCCAGTCGGGTTTTCAGGATTTCCCCAATGACTATGCATTGAAAGCAGTGCATGCGCATAGATCTCATGCATATTCATTGGGGAAATTCTGAAAACCCGACTGGATTGCGGCCCTCGAGGGGGGACTTTGAGACCCCTGGTCTAGTGTGATGGCATCTATCAGTCTTGAGTTGAGGTTGGATTTAATGATGGTGGCTACACCTCCACCTCTTGTGTCAGTGTGTGAGCAAGCTATTGCTTGGTATCCTGGAGGGCACAGCATACCCAACAGGGTAGTTCCAACATTGTCTTTGAGCCAGGTTTCAGTAATTAGGAAGATGTTCCAGATGTGAGGAAAAGTCATTTAGTATAGTATCTTTGTTTTTTACAGACCTTGCATTTGCCAGTGCCATTTTGAGGTTATTGTGTGTGGGGGTGGGGGTGGGGGGATAGGCTTAAGGTATCAGGGCCTGTGTGGTAAGGGGAAGGTGACAAAGGGGAGAGTGTGGTGCAGTGGTTAAAGCTACAGCCTCAGCACCCTAGGGTTGTGGGTTCAAACCCACGCTGCTCCTTGTGACCTTGGGCAAGTCACTTAATCCCCTCATTGCCCCAGGTACATCAGATAGATTGTGAGCCCACCGGGACAAACAGGGAAAAATGCTTGAATATCTGAATAAACTCATGTAAACCGTTCTGAGCTCTCTTGGGAAAGTGGTATAGAAAAGTGAATAAATAAATAAATAAATAAATAAAATATTTACCCTGGCCTGTGTTGACTGGGATGGGGGAATACATGTTGGCAAGGAGAGCAATTGGCATTAAATAGGAGAACACAGCTTGTAGCATTGGTATTATGAAGGTAAAGTAATTTTGAATGGCTGTGGTGGTTAGGTTAGGGATATAGAGCTTTATTAGGATTTGGTTGTGTAGCAGGTGGGGTATGTTGGGGTTGATTGGAGGGTGGGCCTATATATGTAATGTGTGTGCCTAGGGGTGGGAGGATTGAGGGGTGGATGGGAAGGCAT
The DNA here is from genome assembly GCF_902459505.1 of Geotrypetes seraphini. Taxonomy (NCBI): domain Eukaryota; kingdom Metazoa; phylum Chordata; class Amphibia; order Gymnophiona; family Dermophiidae; genus Geotrypetes; species Geotrypetes seraphini. Next base: position 47,122,773 of record NC_047085.1, read on the forward strand.
CTCGAAGGGTCTCCTGGAGTTAACATATGCTATGTCAAGGGTGCAGCTTTATAGTAGCAAAGAGTCTCTGTTAAAGGCAGAGTTAGGAGAGAATTGTAATGCAGCTTCTAGCGTAAATTGTAAAGCCACAGGTGGAGTAAAGCTGAAGCTGTCTGTTTTCGGAAGAGGAGACAGATAGAGTGATAGCCATCTTGGGCTTTATTTGATTTGAGCAGAAGTCTCTGTAAGAGGCAGAGTTAAGAGATAATACAAATACATGGGGCATCCCACATTTTGAAAACAAATGCAAATGGGGAAAACTCTTCCTCTCAAAACAGTTGCTTAATCAGCATAGGCCAACTAGGGTTCCTGTTTCGCTCAGCAAGCTTCTTCGGGGGAAAAACTTCTGATCAAATCATTGAGTTATTTAAGTGGTTTATGAATTTCTTCAGACTCTTTCAAGACATCATATGCTTGTGTTTTTCACACCCAGCCACAAAAAGGTTTATTTTTTTAATGAAAGGATATCTTTTAATGTGCTGCCAACATATAGAGCTGCAGTTTTTCAATTCCAGGAGGGAGACTTTATGGCTAGTTGTGGTTATGAAAACCTCATAACTAAAATAAACCTCTTTGTGGCTAAGATGAGATAATGTTTGTATAAGTAAGATGTGAAATAAATAGCAATATGGATCTTTATGCTGTACCCTAAATCAGAGCAGATTTATTTGTACTACTAGTGATGGTGATTCTTCCCTGACTTGATTTCAGGCTGTATTGTATTCAATATTGAGATCTTTTTCTCCGTCAGTTATCTAACTTGGTTTTCATGTCTTTCTACATTTTTGGGGGCATTGCTTTTATCGGAGAGTGTGTAGATTTTTTTCTATTTGTTTTTTAAAAAAATATTTCCCTCCCCCACTAGGGAGGGAAATTATACAACAGGTTGCCTCGATTGAGAGGGCGAGAAGCTTATTTTATAAAGATACACAGGACAATTCTATGACTGGGCACCAATGCTAGGTTTCAAAAATTAAGGGGCCCTTTTACGGGCCTCTACAATAGGTGCCGCTCAGCGTGATTCACTAAACAGCGCCCAATTTTGCTTGAATCGCACTGAACGGTGCCTACATCTGCGCCTAACTTTTGGGCGCTTCTTATAGAATTTGCCCTTAAGTACATAAGCGCACACTAAAGTTTCCAAGTTTATTGCATATTTGATATACCTTCTATCAAAGTGCAGTAAGTCCTCTGCTCTCCAACTCAGCCAGCTGATTAACCGTTCCCTTAACTGTGTCAATGACATCCTGTTTGTCTGTCTTGGCTGTTTAGATTGTAAGCTCTTTCGAGCAGGGACTGTTTTCTTCTTCTTTGTGATCCTGTACAGCACTGCGTATGTCTGGTAGCATTATAGAAATAATTCATAGTAGTAGTAGTAGTGTGAAGAGTTTTAGTTTTTGGGAAGCAGAGCTGAGATTGTGATGTCATAATGCCTTATTCCACCAATAAGAGCCAACCTCATCAGTGATGTCATAATGACTTGATTGTCTGTACTCCCCTCTTCCCTCCAACCTAGCCAGCAGATTAACCGTTACCCTTAACTGTATCCATGACATCCTGTTTGTCTGTCTTGGCTGTTTAGATTGTAAGCTCTTTCGAGCAGGGACTGTTTTCTTTTTCTTTGTGACTCTGTGCAGCGCTGCATGCGTCTGGTAGCGCTATAGAAATAATTAATAGTAATAGTGCTACCGTGCTTACTGCAGGTTAAAAATCACTACTGTGAGGCACGCTCAAGTGTCCCACGATACTTTTGGCATCTGTGCTCACTTCCCATGCACTAAAATAGTTTATATATTTTAACACTAGAGGCATGTTTGGGGACTGAGAGTAGGTATGTTCTGTGCTAATAGGTTAGAACACCTACATTGCAGCAGGCTAACTGATTCATGCGTGATTAGCGCGGAAGCCTCTACCACCTAGAAAATAGGTGTCAATACGTGCGCTCGCACTAATAACCATGGGCTAATGGGGAAATTAGTGCAAGACCATTAATTGAGGAAATGGGAAATGCATCCATTTTACATTACATTAGTGACTTCTATTCTGCCAATACCTTGCAGTTCTAGGCGGATTACAAAAGAAGATAACTGGACATTTCCAGGAAAATTACAGATTAGGGTGATAATTACATGGTTGAGACTTTGCTGGGAAATTTACAAGACTGGGAGTAGTCAAGGAGCTGTAGTAGTATTTCTTGATAAATTTTCTGAATAGCAAGGTTTCAATTTCCTTTTGGAATGTTTTGAAGTCGGTCGTTGTCAGCATGTCGGAGAGGTGGCGATCTAGTTTCGCTGCTTGCGTTGCTAGTAGGTTGTACCTTTGATTGGTTGGGGGGGAGGGGTAAATGGGGTCTGAGTTCTCCTTGGTCTGGTTGATTTGTTCCGGTTTAGGCGCTTGATTAGGTAGGTGGGGGCAGTGCCGTTCATTACTTTGACTAATAGACAGTAAAATTTGAATAATATTCGCGCTTGTGTAGGAAGCCAGTGCGAGTCACATTTGCATAGTGAGTGGATCAGTCTGAGGGCTGTGTTGAGGAAATGGGAAATGCCGCCATTTTACAGCCACACTAAGGGGAGAATTCATCAAAGGGCACTAAGGCCCAAATTCTGTAACTAGCGCCTAAAGTTAGGCACCTGTTTCGGAGGCACCCACCTAGATAGGCGCCTCTCTAAAAGTGAATAACGAGCCCAATTACGCTTTTTAATCAGCACTGATTGAAACCTAGGCGCCTAGCAAGAAAGCGCGATTCTGTAACAAGGCACCGCTAAAAATTTAGGCGGCCTTCCAAAGAAATAGGCACTATGCATGTTCGGCATGGGCGTGGCTACGTGTTAGGCTACGTGGCTACGTGTTGCAGAATCACTGGTCTTAAGCATGTTTAAGCGCTCGCATGGTGAAGTAGGCCGCTGTCTAGGCCTACCTTGAAATGGAGACCTCACACACTATACACTGATTTCAATTAAAGTATATTTATTAGCAAATCAGTAACAGCTTACAAGAATAAATCATTCAGCATATAGAGTAACAGAATGTGATCTTCAGGCCTGAGGATCCTTTGATGTCTGTTCTGTTTACTTCCTTTTAAAAGGCCTATTTTATACATTTCTTGGTGGCCAGCACCACGTTGGTCTAAATCACATGATAAATCTTTATTGGTTATTTTTTACTCGTCATTACAGGACTCTCATGGAGAAGAGAGGCTGAGAAAGATAGATTTGAGGACATATATTTCATGGGCGTTCAGTAGAAATTACTGGCATAAAGACCGCCCTCAAAAATATGCCTGAACACCAAGTATGCACCAGCCGGTACCAGGAGGAAAATTTAGGAAGAATGAGATAAAAGAAGCCAGGCATCAGTTCCCCAACACTTATGATAATGAAGGTTCACAAAGATGCATGCTGACAGAAAATGGATATATATAGATAACAGTGATAGAGTGATAGAGCATACATCAGGCTGGCCAGACTGATGGAGAACTTCCGAAGAGTTCTGAAGCTCTGGTCCCGGGAGCCCTCTTTTATAGGACTCTGACAGCTCTGGCCCATCTTGATGCATGTTACATTTCACATTTTCATTGGTTAATAATATTTATTATCTCATTTATTAATCTAATGATTGGTTAACATGAGTGATACTGTGTTACCACACCCCTTATGATCTAATTCTACCCTGATTTCCCGTAAATGTCCTGTTAATATACCAAGCCCTGCCTCCGAGCACCTGGCCTAATGTTTTTTAGCTCTGTGGTTAGTTTTTACTTCCTTACATCCCTTGTTCTTACGCTGCACAGCCCAGTTTCTTGATGAATTTCTTACATCAATTTCTGTGACTTCCTTTCCAGCTATGTTTTGTGGTTTTCCTTTCCTTCAAGAAAGCAGAAGTGTCTTTCAGAGCTGACAGTTTGTTAGAGTTTGTTAGTCAATGGGCGCCTAACTTTTAGTTGTGCCTAGAGCTGGCCTATTTAACGGGTGCCTCTACAATAGGTGCCGCTCAGCGTGATTCACTAAACAGCGCCCAATTTTGCTTGAATCGCACTGAACGGTTGCCTACATCTGCGCCTAACTTTTGGGCGCTTCTTATAGAATTTGCCCTTAAGTGCATAAGCGCACACTAAAGTTTCCAAGTTTATTGCATATTTGATATACCTTCTATCAAAGGTTACCTAGACGGTTTACACTACTACATTTAAATGAATAAAAAAAGAGAAGGGAAGCATTCAAAGTTCAAATATCAAGGACAGAGAAGGGAAGCATTCAAAATTCAAATATCAAGGACAGAACAGCCAAGGACAAAGGGTAACAAAGGGGCCCATGGGTAAGGATAAGTAAAGTCCATCGAGCTAAAAAAATTAAAAGGGAGGTAAAAAAAAGGGGTGGGAATAACAATAGGAAGGGGGAAGCGCTTCTTAAAAGCGGTTTGTGATTATTACTCCAGCCCATTATATTCCTACGGTTGTCTTTAACATTTAGCACATGCTAATTGTTAGCACACGCTGATGTGGTTAGCATGCGCTAAAGCACTTTGAGGGAAATCCTGATAAGGGCCACTTAAATTTAGGCACCAGCAAGCACCTAGATCGCACCTGCCAGTGCATAATTTAATTGTTGCTATCTGCTTTAAGTGGTGCAATAATTGATTGCACCATTAAAAGCCAATTAAAAAACAATTAAAAAAAAATCCTAGGCGCCTCCCAGGGCCGGCAGCTACCACTCGGGTGCCTAGCGGTACTTAAGGTTAGATTCTTAAACCTTCGCAGTAAAAAAAAAACGATGGGTTGCCTGTATTGTAGTGATTTCAGAAAGGCGAGACATTCTCAAAAAACTGTGCATGCAAATGAGGTTGGCGGAGAGTAGCGAAGTTTTGCTAAATTTACACAAGATGTGTCGCTGGTGATAGTGATCGGTACATGTGCAGAACACACCATGAAAGAGGTATAAATGTGCGCATGTGCCAGGAAAAGCAATGCCGTAAGCGGTGTGTCAATCATAGGCGTGCCAGAGCTATTGGATGAAAGGAAGGGAGGGGAGATGCAACATCGGCTTTCAACAAGCACACATAAGACATGCCTTTTCTCCCCCCAAAACTGCTATGATTCACATAAATCTTGTAATTTATTTTTAATGTCAAATTTTATCATGAACCACAGCCAGAAACACATAAGTCACATCTATAATACTCAAGAAGCATGCTTTTGTCCATCCCCTCCCCCCCAAAAAACTATAATTTATGTGAATCATATAGTTTTTATTTTTATTTTTTTCATGAGCCACAGTCAAAACACATGCCAGAGATACGCTTTTCATAGTACCGGCACCCCCATACTAGTCGCAGATTTTTGGTCACCAAAAGCCGATGGAGAATCACTCGGCGATATTGAAGAATCCACCAGAGTGCTCATTTAAATATTGATGAGTCCATTTGGATGGTAGAATCAGAGACTGCTAGGAAGCTTGGAAAAAAGCACAGTTCTTTTGATAATCCGTCGCTAAAATACAGATGATCTATTCGTACCGATCTACATAGATTCTACCCCCAATCAAAACTGACTCAAAAGTTAAGCTTTTAGGTATTATCCTTGATAAAAAATCTCAACTAAATGACTTTTCTCAACAGATCAGCTCAGTTATGCAGAAATGTCTACAAATTCAGACTAATTCGATCCCTAACCTCAATATCCTGATTCATTTCTCACATCAACTACTGTAACTCCTTATATCAGGGCATAATTCATAAGGAAATACATCATCTTCAAATTTTACAAAATACAGCAGTAAAACTCATCTACAGAGCAAAAAAATGTGATCACGTCACCCTCTCCACTGCGACGCCCATTGGTTACCCATTACCCACCATATAACCTATAAAATTGTTTGCTTACTTACAAAACCACCCACACTAATACCCCTGCTTTCATCGACAAATATCTAATTCTCTACATCCCCCAGAATTGGGGAACACATTAGCAGAATAAATACCTAGGTTCAGGAGGCGCCACTCATCCAGCATTGGACTGAGTTACAACACCCTGTGACATCTCTTAGATTCTCTATATTAGAAGGTCCCCTTTTAATACGTGGAGGGAACCTTGCTAAGCTATTGTGGAACAGAGAGCAACAATGGATTTATAAGTTAAATACATTAATGCCCCAGAGTCTAAATTGTGAAATTGAGTTGTGCGCTTTTTTATAATGGATATTCATCAGTATGTAGGACTTTTTTGGTAGCGAAAGCTTTCTCCGTTAGTGCTGGTTTTTTGAAAAAATGGATTCTTTGTGGTTCCTATTGGTTGAGTGTGTGTTTGATTACCTCAAAACGTTTTATCGTGGTGATGTGATACTTCCTCTGGTTTAAAAGATCTTCAGTCAGTTCTTTTTTGCCATTAAGAAGTACCTTGGAGTGTCTTTTTGGAACGATTTAAGAATTAAATCAGGTACCATTTAGTACAGCTATTACATTTTTGAAAACTTTCATTGATATGTTTAATATGTAAAATTAAAAAAGTAATTTAAAAAGTAGTTTGTTATTTTAATTTTGAGAGGTTTGTTTGCTCTTTCATGTTGTCTTCCAGCAATTAAAAATTTCAATATTGGTTCCCTGAAGCAGAGAACGAAACGTGCACGTCGGGACCAACAGATAGATAAGTGCATTAATTTTATTCAGTTTTTGCAAAGAGATGAACAACACATTATTGAACTGTATTTCAACATATAAGCGGTCAAATGTGGAAAATTATGCAATGATTGGGTGGTGAGATGCTTGGAGACTTGACCTCTGTTTTATACCTTCAGGTCTCTGAGCATAAACTTCCCACATTCATAGCTTTATATTTATGCACTAGTATATTTTGTAAAGAACTTTGTAGTACTGAAGGAAGTGTTTCTGATTTTTGATTCTTGATACATCCATCTTTAGCATTAACTTTTAACATTCAGCTTTCTTCCATTTTTCTGCTGTCTTCTCAAAATCTATCTACTTTTCCATGTCTTCCCTTCCCATCTATCCATGTGTACCATCTCCTCCCTCTTTCTTCTCCCCTGTTCCCATCTAAACCATAAGAAGCATTTCTTCTTATCTCTTCCCTGACACACCCATTGCTGTGCACCTCCTTCCTCCCTCTGTCTCCCCTAACCCTTCATCCCTGTGCACCATCTCATTCCTCTCCCATGGTCAGACAACTCTGTCTTCCCCCTTCATATGGTCTGGCATCTTTCTCCTCTCCTTCCCATAGCCTGGAATCTCTCTCCTCTCCCATAGTCTGGCATCTCTCTCTCCTTCCCTCCCTCTTCCCAAGGTCTAACATCTCTCTCCTTCTCTCCTCTTCTTTCTGCGGTCTTGCATCTCTCCTCTCTGTAGTCTGGCATCTCTCTCTCCCCTCCTTCCCTTCCATTCTGTGGTCTGGCAAACTAAACAAAGCAAATGTTTTTCATGGTACATTATAATTGAAATTATAAAATTGCAAAACCAACAAAAAATAAAATTTGAGAGTTATTTATTTATAGTTCTTTAAGCTACGAATGTGTAATTGTAACGCCGATGAAACTAAAGTAGATAGAATAGAATTGCTTATCAATGCGATGTATGAGCTTGTTTTTGAGTGCAAATTAACTCAAAATGTGGCTCGATAGTCAACAAGCAAACATGCATTTCATCATCAACCATCTGCAGTCGTTCTCTTTTTTTTTTAATTTAATTTCTTTCAGAGCTGAAAATTCAAGTTAGGATAACTACTGCATAAAAAATAAAAATAAAATTACTTGTTAGTTTTCAAGGACCAATCACATCAAAGAATGATGTTTGTCTGGGTTGTATCCTTACGCATGCAGACGCTCATAACATTTACAGACTCTTGCGTACGCGATGTATATGCCATCTATTCTAGTGTCCACTTATGAAGGGAATTTTTCAAAAGTAAAATTCTGGAATGTCTCATGGCACACCTGGAATCTCTTCGGAGCACACCAAAGTGCCATGGTACACAGATTGAGAGACATTGAGATAATGAATGCTCTGGATGGGCAGATTGGATGGCCCATTTGGCCTTTATCTGCCATCATGTTTCTATGTTTCTATGAAGGGTATGTTCCCTTTATAGAATATACTTAGCGCTAGGTTGTTTTTTTCAGTGCCCATTTTTAAGTGCCATTTATGGAATTCTCCCCAGAGAGGGCAGTTTTCAAATAGCTGTTTCACCCATGCAAATAAGCAACTACACGGGTATCCAGCTTTGTGAAAATTACCCTTTGAACATGCTATAACATCTTACCATCCAACTTGCTAGTGTTGCTTTACCATCGATAAAAGAACTGTAAAACAACTAACCATTTTTTACAAACTTCAGAGAGGTCTTGAGTCGAGCAACATTAACATCCAGCTGTCCAACAAATTTGCGGTATCTTCCACAGTCACAGACACTGCCTGATAAATTTAAACAAAAAAAAAAAAAAGTGAAAACGATGACTCAACAAAATAAGTGCAAGCATTTATATCTGCAATATTCTGTATTACAATAACTGCAAAATGATCCAAGGAAGGAGGTGAGCAGAGCAGGTGAACTACTGTATATGGATGTGTGGTCATCGGTGGCGTAGTACGGGTGAGCGGCACCTGGGGCAGTGGCACCCCCTCCACCACTGCACATGCACCCCCTTCTCTTTCGTCAGTGTTGTCTCCCCCTTTGATGTCACTTCCTATGTGCCTGTCCTGGAAGTGACATCAGAGAGAGTGCCAATGCCGACGCGGGCAGCAACCTCATGCCGGGGAAGAAAATGAGGTACGGGGAAAGGCAAGGGGCACACGCAGCAAGGAGAGGAGCCGGGGGTGGGAGGGGGGGGCAGAGAGGAGGAGGAGGTGCCATGCCTTTAGGAAAATGGAACCCGGGACGGACTGCTTCCCTCACCCCCCTCCTTACTATGCCATTGGTAGTCATTTAGAACAGTGTTCTTCAACCTTTTGACACCTATGGACCAGCAGAAATAAAAGAATTATTTTGTGGATCAGCACTGGTCTGCGGACCAGCAGTTGAAGAATACTGGGCTAAGTCGTGGGCCAGACCCCGCCCATCTCTGCCCCAGACCCCGCCCCATAACAGTACTAATTGTAACACTATTTTTTCCTTTCATTTTTCATATATACACACAATATAATCTTATTAACAATACATAATGGTTAACCACAAAATTAAACTACACAAAGCACACTGCATGTTTTCCAACATTCATTCCTACCAGAAAACAGATAAATACGGGACCAAAAACTAAATACGGGACCAAACTAAAAGTACAAATATATACAAACGAACCCTAAGACGCAAGACTCTGCATACAATGCAACACCAGAGAAAAAGAAACAAAAGCATTTCTTCCTGAACAGTGTAAAATATAGACAGCAGATGTAAATTCTCAAAATTGACACAATTCAATCACTAAATTAAAAAATAAAATCATTCTCCCCTACCTTTGTTGTCTCCCTCCCTCCATGCTGTGCTTTACCTTCTGGCCTGCTCCCGCCTGGCCATTTTATGCCGCCCCCGGTATTATCTTTGGGCCAGCTCCCTCTTCCTCACTGCCGCAGTGCACAAAGCCATGGGCAGCGGCTCCTCGCTTGTCCCACGCCTCATCTGGAAGCCTTCCCTCTGACATCAGAGAGAAGGCTTCCGGTTCAGGTATAGGATCTGCTGCCTGCAGCTTTGTGCAATGCGACAGTAAGGAAGAGGGAGCTGGCCTGAAGATAAGGCCGCATCGATCACACTGTGGACTGATGGCTGAAGAACACTGTCTTGGGCCTGATGCATGTGTTGGCCCTGCGGACCGGCAGGAAATATCTGCGGACCGGCACCGATCCACGGACCAGCAATTGAAGAACACTGATTTAGAATATACTCAAGTAAACAAATGCAAAAATCTAGAAAGGCTGGACCGAAGACACAGCAGGGAGAAATAAGATCTCAGAACTCTCCATGCAGCAACTGAATACATCTTTAACCATGTGGAGAGTTTATGATTTATCCTGTTGCCATGTGAAGAATTTTAACATCTTTTTCTCTTTGCTATTTATTTGGTTCCAACCTGTCTATAGTTTTGTATTTGTTTAGTTAAATACATTTGAGCATAGTACACTAATTACTCGAAACCCAAACGATGAAGTCACGACTGTCTTATTTTGGTCACGCCGTCAGAAGAGAGAGATCTGCTGGAGAAGGACATCATTTTTGGGAAGATTGAAGGAACCAGGCGAAGAGGGCGACCTGCAATCAGATGGCTGGACACGTTGAAAGACCACCATGAGGATGACGCTGGAGGACCCTACCCGGACTAGCACAAAACCAATTTCTTTTTAGATTTCTAATTCATCAAATCGCTAGGACGCAAACACGAGTCAATGGCACCTAACGACAACTTTATTTTTATGTATCTAGTTATTTAGAAGTCCTTTCACTAAGTGGCAGCAAGCACAAATGAATGCTTACCGTGGCTTATAGTGCATTACTGCAGGCCATGCTCAAGCGTCCTGCAGTAATTTTGGCATCGGTGTGCTCTTCCCTATATTAAATAAATAGATTTTTTTCTTTTTAGTGCTGGGGGTGTGTCTGGGGACAACGAGTAATGTGTTCGGCACTAATCAGTGCACTACATTGCCGTTCCATATGCTAACCGATTATCTCTTGGATAGTGTGTGAGCCCGCATCACTTACAAAATAGATGGCATAAGGGACTCAAGTGCTAATGGGAAAAGACTCATATTTATCCATTTAACCCATGTGGTAAAAATGGCCTTAGCGTGTGGGAAGGACCTACCCACATAAGCACGTGCTAAGGCCAATTTTTACTGCAGTTTGGTGAAAGGGCCCCTTAGAACGATGTGGGAAACAACCAAAACATTTTTGGCTATGCACATCCCAAGAACATAAGAATTGCCATACTGGGACAGACTGAAGGTCCATGAAGCCCAGCATCCTGTTTCCAGCAATGGCCAATGCAGGTCCCAAGTAGTGAAACAGATTTTATGCTGCTTATCCTAGGAATAAGCAGTGGATTTCCTCAAGCCATCTCAATAATGGCCTATGGACTTCTCTTTTAGGAAATTAGCTAAGCCTTTTTTTAAACCCAGCTAAGCTAACTGATTTCACCATATTCGCCGGCAACAAATTTGGGTTTTTCTCATTGCTTTTCCAATAGTAGCTCAAGATTGAGTTGCTTTCAGGCACATTAGTTATTTCCCTGTCTCTGGTGGGCTCACAATAGTTATTCACTCCACAGAGCGGAAGTGTATGTAAGCTGGGGAAGGTTAAAGAGAGGAGATGAAATTAGGAAAAAATGAAAACAATTGGGGAAATAGAGTGTGGTGTAGATGGGCTGAGGGAAAAGAGGCACCGCTGTGCTGGTGCCACTGCAGGAAGAGAGCAGAGGAACCGAGGCAGGAGCATAGAAAGCGCACTGGACCACCGGGATGAGGAAAAAAGGTATCGGGGAGGGGGATGCCTGCTTTACCTGTCTTTGCCTGGCTGGCTGGCTGGCTTGGGGTTGACTGATTTGAGGATAGCTGGCTGGCTTGGAACTGGCTGGCTGGCTTGGGGTTGGCTGGGGGCTGGCTTGGCTGGCTTGAGACTGGCTGGGGGTTGGCTTGGGACTGGCTTGGGGCTGGGAGCTTGAGTAGTGGCACTGGATGGCTGGTAGGGGGGGCGCTATAATGCTGTAATGGAATGGATAGTGTGCAAGACATGTTTGTGGAGTATATTGTAGATTTTTCTACATATGACACCTGCCTTTCATATGGTTCTGGGTAAATCTAGTTAGATGCATATGTGATAGTTAAGGCCGCGCCCAATAGAAACTTATAAAAATCTGAATATGGAATGCGGCAAAGGCCAGAAAAATGACATTAGAGAATAACAGGAAAAAACTAGGGGTTATTAGGAGGGAAAATGTATATGTATTTTGCTGAATTAAGCGGGATCATAGAGGAAACCAGGTAGAGATACATAACATACTTATAGAGGTATTAATAACTCCATTTTGTATTAATCTGCTTCCATTTTGGTTTCTGTTCTTCTTTGTTTCTGTGTCTAAAAGAGTTTGCGCCAAACGATCCTCATGGCCTAATTGATAACAGATGTTCTTGAGCTAGTTAGCTTGGAGCATATCTGATTTCACATCCAATGCTGGGTATAGAAGAAAGTGAATATGATTTGTATTTAAGTATTGAATAGTTTATGAATGTTTTGGGGCCCCCGAATGTGTGTGAGAATGTGTTTGATTATGTGTATGAATATATGTTTAAACATTAGAATTGATTTTGAAAATTGCATTTTTATATATTTTAAACCAGGAGAAATCCTGAGAAAGTAACATCTGCAATTTGACCTCTCTGACCTTTACTATAGGCAACTCTCTCTACTCTGTGACGTTAGGGGGGTGGGGCTCACACACAGAGGCTGTTGTTTTCTGTACAGCCTTTGAGTTCCTGACACAGAAAGCTGGGTTGATGCAAAGTTTGCTCTGGGTATTTAAATGAGATATATATATTAAAAAAGTTCTGTGGAAAAAATATATAATTTATGAAACTTTTCTTTGAGCCCGATAACTATGTTAAAAGGAATTTCTTTGTTCATACCTAAGGATGGCCTCTGTTGGCTGATTGGTTGTCAAGTGTGATGTCATACTAGGTACTGAAAAGGTATATAAGTGAACCTTGTGGGAGTGGTTCTCTGAGTTCATATTTGACAGGAGAGATGCACTTTGACGTGTCTGACTATACATGACTCCTTGTACAAATTACCTTTTGAAAGTTGAATCTGTTAAAGCTAATAAAAAATAACCATTTGGAAAAGATTTGTGCAATTGTCATTATTCCTGAACACCTAAGAGCAGGTCTAGCTGCTTAAGTGGTGACCAAGATGGGACTGTTGCTTTAGGGTGAGGTTAGGTTAGGTTTACCCTGCTTAAGCTGGCTGGCTGACTGCCACTACATATGCCTACCATTAGACATGCCCACCACTAGACGTGCCCTGTACCCTGTTCCAGCCTACCACTAAACCACTAGAGGGGAGACAGGGTACAGGGCACACCATTTGGTTCAGAATTTTTTTTTCTTGGGTTTTCCTCCTCTACAGGTGGGTGCGTCTTATGGAGCAAAAAATATGGTAGATACAAGCTGGTCATCATTATCATTCACTACCAGATGTATTTTGTTTTTCCTTGGTTTTCTTTGTTGGGTGAGGGGCAGTTTGTTGTGACATGAGTTGAGCGCCCCCGATCATTTTCAAAAGTTGACTCCTATGGTCAAAACCAGTACCAAAGATGCACATTCAGACAACATCTGTGCACAGATACAATTCACTACAATTCTCTGTTATTTCTTTTTTTGTTTTGGGTAGCTAATAGTCTCAAAAATACTGATAGGAAGAAAAGATTGTATAAAATAGAAATGGATGTATATCACTCAGAGTTTTCTCAGGACAAGCCTTATACATACTGTAATAAGCTCGCAATATCAGACAAAAGAGACAGATTTGTGATTTGTGCTCCTGTCCCAGAAATATTTTTTGAGGCAAGATAACAGAAATTCTCCTGGGAAGGCACTGCCCTCCCAACACAGAAATGTGTGTCAGAGAGTAGAAGAACCCCCCTTTGCTGGGACTAGGAGTTCAGTTTTTATAGGTTTTTGAGTAACATGTACAGAGTGGGAAAATGCATATTCATTAGCTCAGATACACCTTTCATGTAGCTAGTGGCATAGTAAGAAGGATGAGGGGTACAGACACACACACACACCTGCACCTCCAATTAGCTTGTTCAGCTGCATTCTGAATTCATATTGTTTCTTTCTGTGCACAAGCAGGTGGTAGCTCACATTGAGGAAAAGAACAGAAATGTATTTCAGAAAAATTAAGAAGTCAGCCACTGTGATAGTCACTCCCATTTTAGAGAGAATAAGAAAGTGGGCATTCATGTGGGAGGAATATGGGTGGACAATGGGCAGATCTACTGGGAACACATGTAACTTACAAAATACTGTAAGTTACACATGAATGTGATGCTACATATTGGTGGACACTGTCTTTGCATGATCATTTCAGTTCTGGGAGAAATCTGGCAACATTAGCTTTTTCCCTAGAAAATTAAAGTAGGAGTTCTATACATGTGGAAACAAAAAGACAAAACAAAAAAAGAACTGTTTTACCTGTTTTGCCTTTTCCCCCAGGTGGCCCAGGTATACCTTTTTGTCCTTTGTCACCTGAACAGAAAAAATATATTTATATATACAATGTACATCTGACATGAAGTTATTTTACAGTTGAAATTCTTTCTGAAGCATTTAATTATCTTGAATAATACTCAACTATAAATACAGCAACTTTATACAAGGAAAGTAAACAAAAACAAGAGAAACAGGGAGCCTATATGGTTCTCCGAACAAGTGGCTGAAAAAAATAAAGGCAAAAGAGGATGCATTCAAGAAATACAGCAGAATATAAGAAGAAGATGACCTGGATTGGCCACCGTGAGAACGGGCTACTGGGCTTGATGGACCTTTGGTATGACCAAGTAAAGCTATTCTTATGTTCTTAAGATCGGAGAAAAGGTTGCCAGATTAAACTCAAAGAAGCAAAGAAAGAATTACGGGAAGTGTAAATATAGGCAGAAGAAAAAATGGCTAAAGATGTAAAGAATCACTCAGTCACAGTGCTCTAACTATAGAGTCAACTCCTACTTTCTTATTGATACTTTTTAATTTAACATACTATTCCACATGTAGAGGGGCTTAATCAAAACATACGTCTAAGTCCAATTTGTACTATGGCGCTAAATGGCCGTGGGCGCTGGATCAACGCATACGCTGACCGCTAATGTGTCTATAGGATAACATGCACGCATTAACGTTTAGCGCGTGTTTAGTGCGTGATAATATTTAGCATGCTCTAAAAAGCATAGCGCACCTTTGTAAAAGAGGGGATATATGTCTGAAATTTTTTTTTTTTTTTTGGCAAAAATCGTTTATCTGGACGTTCAGGCGGTTGATCATCCAGATCGCCAGTACATCTATCTTTATACCACATTTTCAACCAAAAATTTGTCCAAGTCCCAAATGTCCAGAACAAGACCATTTTGACATGGGCGGGACCAGCATTGTGATGGATTGGCCGCCCAGACATGGTAATAGAACAGTTGGACACCTTACAGGGCATGGCAGTGAACTTCACAAAAAGGGTACCAGATAAACATCTCACCGAAACTCCCTTATAGGTTATGGTGAGCATCCCCAAAACCCTCTATACTCACCTGTCTTCAACTCTAATAGACCTTATGGCTGCAGGTGGTACCTATATTGCAGTAGAGTAGGGTTTGGGGGAGGGGTTGTGGCCTCACATTTTCCACCATAAATATAGTGGATAGAGTGGATTATGGGCCTGAGTCCTCCTCTCTATGGTTCCCACCACCCAGGCTACTTAAGACAATTGTATGTAGCTCTATTAGGCTTTCCTATACCAGGTACTGATGTTCCGGAAACATGTATGTAGATTTTTATTCTTTGTGGGGGTGTGAGGGGTCAGTGATCTCTTGGGGATAGTATGGGGGGTCTTTACTTTGTCTCTGCAGTGGTTATCTGGTCACTTTGGATACCTTTTTGACACTTATTCCTGTTTTCACATTGTCTAACTCACAACATATAACTTTCATCCAGGAAGTCTCATAATACATTTGATTTTCCCTACAGGACGACTAAGTGTAGGTCAGGACGACTAAGTGGAGGCCACATCCTGCCTAAATACTGCCCTAACCATTCCTCCTGATATGATATGCCCCTTTCAGCTCTGGATGAACAGAGGCATTCAGAGGCCTAAAAAGTCCCTTGATGTGTCCAGAAATTTGATTTATTGGCACTTGGATGACCTGTCTTTTAGGTTGTCCAAGTGCTGACTTGGGCAGGGTTTTAGAAGTGTTTAAGGCTTGACTATGCATCGCTTAATGTGCACCATTCAGAAGCAGTACAAAAGACAAACACAGAGGAAAGGAAAAGCCTCAGAATTCTTACAGGAGTCACATAGAGAAAATTCTTCAAACTTCTGAGAAGAGGGCAACAGAATGAATAAGTCATAACTTTAAAAAAGCGCATTTGATTATTAGGGAGATACAATCACTAAAAGAAAGTAGAAGGTCTAGAATAATAACTAGAATGCGTATGAGGAAACAAGTGAAAGAGGACCATCATCTGGTAAGATTGGTGAGAGTAGACTTGTTGGGACTGAAAATAATTGATCTGGATTTGTTTGGGTTACGTTTAAGGTTATGGTGTGTTAGCCATTTTATGTAGGTGAGATTACTATTAATTTTGGCAATTTCTTGAGTGGTGCAGTTCCTTCCTCTGGATACTTTGTGGTAATAAAATCAATTTGGTAACTACCATGGCACAAACGTCTGATCTGACCTCACTAGGCTAGTGCCGAATAAGCTTATTTGCAATACCTTATCTGATGAAATACCTTTATAGTTGCTAAATATATCCATAGTTCAATGTAATGCAGTGAAGCACTTGATTCAGAAACATTTTAAAAGCTGGGTAGATCTAAACAGGTTATCACTAATCATGTGTTTCAGTTGCTTTGATCAGTTCCACAAAGACGGGATAAGTCACAGCATGAGAATGCCTGGGAGAAGAGGGCTTTTATTTTCATAATTTTGCTGCATTTAGTAAGCAGGACTGGCGACCTAATGTAAACTGTTGAAAAATAGTATGTAGAAAAAGCCCCCAACAAATCTACCAACAAAATAAAAAGAAAAAAGACCCCCCCCCCCCAGCAACTCTAATTAAATGCTCAGTTTGTTAACTCTTCTGCATAGTATTATAAATATATTCCCTACCTTTTGCACCTATGGGACCAATTTTTCCAATCATTCCCTGATCACCTGCATCAGCCAGGTCTCCTTTTTCTCCTGCAATGTAAAAGAAACGCATTATTCAAACTGCCAAAATGACTGGAGCCATCGTGTTCTGTTATTAAGATTTTGGAAGGACAAGGTTAGTCAGTTCAGATTTCAGACTGTCCAGTCTAATGCACTATGGTATTTGTACTTAGCCCTGCTTCTGCCTTGTGCAATCACCAGCGAAACTGGTATGATGTGTTGGGGTTGGAGAGTACGAGGAATATCTAAACCAGAGCTTTTAGGGGGGTCATCGTTTATGACCCATGATCTAGGTCAGTGGTCTCAAACTCAAACCCTTTGCAGGGCCACATTTTGGATTTGTAGGTACTTGGAGGGCCTCAGAAAAAATGGTGACAGGTCAAAAGCGCGCGACGACAAAGGCGCACCGACAACCCAGCGCAGACAACTGAGCGCAAGGTGGAAGCGCGCCGAAGAAAAACAGAATTTTAAAGGGCTCCGACGGGGGGTGTGTGGGGAACCCCCCCACTTTACTTAACAGAGATTGCGCCGGCATTGTGGGGAGTTTGGGGGGATGTAACCCCCCACATTATACTGAAAACTTCACTTTTTCCCTAAAAAAGAGGGAAAAAGTTAAGTTTCCAGTAAATGAGGGGGGTTACAATCCCCCAAATCCCCCCACAACACCGGCGCGATCTCTGTTAAGTAAAGTGTGGGGGGGGGTTTCCCCACCAACACCCCCTGTCGGAGCCCATTAAAATACTGGTTTTCTTCGGCACGCTTCCACCTTGCGCTCAGTTGTCTGCGCTGGGTTGTTGGCGCACCTTTGTCGTTGCGCGCTTTTGTCTATGAACCGAAAAAATTGTTAATGTCCTATTAAAGAAATCTTTCTTTTTGGCTAAGTCTTAATAATAATATTGTCATTTATAGCTAAAGACATATGATCAAGAAACTTTTATTTTACTTTTGTGATTGTGATAAACATACCGAGGGCCTCAAACTAGTACCTGGCGGGCCGCATGTGGCCCCCGGGCCGCGAGCTTGAGACCACTGATCTAGGTGAACCATCACGCCTTTGACCCGTGGCACATTTTCTTAGCTCCACATGCATATTTTTTATGCCATACTGTTTAAACGATCCATTGTCTGACCTTGACTTAAACCGTAGACAGCTCGAACAATTCAAGCAGGCTGCCCAGCCAAAAATCTGCTCACTGTTTGCAGTTTCAACCACTCTGAACATTTTCCAACATTCATAAGAACATAAGAACATAAGAACATAAGCAGTGCCTCCGCCGGGTCAGACCATAGGTCCATCTAGCCCAGCAGTCCGCTCCCGCGGCGGCCCAAACAGGTCATGACCTGTCTAAATCATCAGAAGGGGCCTCCATGCCACTTTGGTTTCCTGATGAGTCCTATCTTCCCATCAAAGTCCTAGCCCTCCGGTCTTGCACATGCACGACCTGGTTGGGTTTCTATACTTTCTCAGTATCCCACGATCCCTTTATCCCTCAGGAATCTGTCCAGTCTCTGTTTGAATCCCTGTACCGTACTCTGCCCGATCACTTCCTCCGGTAGCGCATTCCAAGTGTCCACGACCCTTTGGGTGAAGAAAAACTTCCTTGCATTTGTTTTGAACCTATCTCCCTTGAGTTTCTCCGAATGCCCCCTCGTACCTGTTGTCCCCTTCAGCCTGAAGAATCTGTCCCTATCCACCCTCTCTATGCCCCTCATGATCTTGAAGGTCTCTATCATATCACCCCTGAGCCTCCTTTTTTCCAGAGAGAAGAGCCCCAGCCTGTCCAACCTCTCAGCGTATGGGCAGTGTTCCAGCCCTCTTACCAGTTTCGTTGCTCTCCTTTGGACTCTCTCAAGTACCGCCATGTCTTTCTTGTGGTATGGCGACCAATATTGAACGCAGTATTCCAGATGAGGACGCACCATCGATCGATACAATGGCATGATGACTTCCCGCGTCCTGGTTGTTATGCCCCTCTTTATGATGCCCAGCATCCTGTTGGCTTTTTTCGAGGCCGCTGCGCACTGTGCAGATGGCTTCAGTGATGCATCCACCAGCACACCCAAGTCTCTCTCAAGACTGCTTTCTCCCAACAATGCCCCCCCCCATTTTGTAGTTGAACAACGGGTTCTTTTTCCCTATATGCATGACCTTACATTTTTTCATGTTAAAGCGCATTTGCCATTTGTTTGCCCAGTCTTCCAGCTTGTCTAGGTCCCTTTGCAGGTCCTCACACTCCTCCCTGGAGCTAACTCTGCTGCACAGTTTGGTATCGTCTGCAAATTTTATAACCTCGCACTTTGCCTCATTTTCCAGGTCATTGATAAATATGTTGAAGAGTAACGGCCCCAGCACCGATCCCTGTGGCACACCGCTCGTGACTCCCCGCCAGTCAGAAAATTGGCCCTTTACTCCGACCCTCTGCAGTCTACCCGACAACCAGTGCTCGATCCATCTGTGCACATCCCCTCCCACCCCGTGGTTCCACAGCTTCCTAAGCAGCCTTTCATGTGGAACCTTGTCGAAAGCCTTTTGGAAATCGAGGTAAATGATGTCGACGGGTTCCCCATTGTCCACCCGACTGCTTATTCCCTCAAAGAAGTACAGAAGGTTCGTTAAGCACGACCTTCCCTTATAGAATCCGTGCTGGCTTTTTCTCAGTAGGCCATTTCTCTCAATGTGCTCGCAAATGCTGTCCTTGATCATAGCTTCCACCATCTTCCCTATAATTGAAGTCAGGCTCACCGGCCTGTAGTTCCCGGGGTCACCCCTCGATCCCTTTTTGAAGATAGGTGTGACATTCGCCAATCTCCAGTCCTCTGGTACCTCTCCAGTTCTTAAGGATAGGTTGCAAACATGCTGGATTGTGTCCGCTATTTCTTGTCTTAGTTCCTTCAGAACCCTTGGGTGGATCCCGTCCAGACCCGGTGATTTGCCGCATTTTAACCTGTCTATCTGTTTGAGGACATCCTCCTTACTTACCTCTATGTGCTCCAATTTTTCAGCCTGTTCCCCACTCATGAGCTCCTCTGAGTCCGCATTTTATTTCGGAACAGAGCAATTTCAAATCACATTATACAAACTGTCCAATGCCCACGACTGAGATGGTTAATAGTTATTCTTACCACAGTGGTAAGTTTCTTTTGATTACGTTTCTGTGGGAAGCATGGGGTTTTTCAATTAGAAACTGATTTTGGAGTTTCACGATCTGAAACTGAGGGCTCCTTTTACTAAGGTGTGCTAGCATTTTTAGCGCGCGCTGCCCTCCCGCGCTATGCGTAAAAACTAATGCCAGCTCAATGGTGCCATTAGCATCTAGCGCGCGTGCTAACACCGCTAGCGCAGCTTAGTAAAAGGAGCCCTGAGTCTGTTGTTTCTTGACCTGAAACTAACCCCCTCTTCTATTAAACTGTGCTAGCAGTTTTTAGCGCAGAGAGCTGTGCTGAATGGCCCGTGCTGCTCCCAATAGTAATATGAGCATCGAGAACAGCGCGGGCCATTCGGCGCAGCTCCTCATGCTAGAAACTGTTGGCGCAGTTTAATAAAAGGGGCCCTAAGGGCTCCTTTTATGAAGGTGCGCTAGCATTTTTAGCGCACGTACCGGATTAGCGTGAGCTATAGCGTGCGTTAGCTGAAAAACTACCACCTGCTCAAGAGGAGGCAGTAGCGGCTAGCGCGTGGGGTATTTTAGCGTGTCCTATATTATTTAAACCTGTTTTTAAGTTTTTAATGGCTCTTTCTTGTCCTTCTAACTACCTCATTTAAGCCTCTGTAGAGCATATTTGATGTGATGTTCGATCTTGCAACAATGTAACGTGCTTGACTTATGAACAATGTACTCTTCTCCCTCCGTATTCGCGGTTTCGATTATTCGAGGTTTTTATCTTGCTGGCTCCTCCCCCCAAATTACATCAGCTTGCATAGAGAAATCGCTGATTCCAAGAGTTTACAGAGAAAATCGCTGAGTCCCAGCACTTTCTTCACCGTGTTTTGCCTCTCCTTCAGGAACAGGCCAGGTCTCCAACCATGTTATTTGCGGTTTCACCATATTCACGATGGTTTTTAATAGAAAACAGCGAATAACATATAAAAAAAGTTATATGATGGCCTCCTAGCCACTCAAGCAGCAAAAATAGACAATCAAATCGCCAACCTTCTGAGAACGACCCCAGATTACAAAACTTTCAGAAAAGAAATAAAGACTATACTTTTCAAAAATTCCCTGAAAAAGTCCTAACCTCTCAAGCTTCCTTCTTTCATCCCTCTAACCCCCCCCCCAAACTCCCAAATCAACCTGTTCTACTCTTTTTTCCCTAAAAAGGACCAGAAATTTTCCTTCTTTCATCCCTCTAACCTCCAGAACCCCCAAATCAACCTGCTCTACTCTTTTTTTCCCCAAAAAGGACCATAAATCTTCCTTCTTTCATCCCTCTAACCTCCCGAACCCCCAAATCAACCTGCTCTACTCTTTCCCCTCCAAAAGAGGACCAGAAATCTTCCTTCTTTCATCCCTCTAACTCCACGAACCCCCAAATCAACCTACTCTACTCCTTTTTCCCCAAAAAGGACCAGAAATCTTCCTTCTTTCATCCCTCTATCCCTCCGAACTCCCAAATCCACCTGCTCTACTATTTTTTCCCCCAAAAGGACCAGAAATCTTTTTTGTAAATCACCATCTTTAACTCTTTTGTAATCTTCCTTGAACTGCAAGGTAATGGCGGAATATAAATCCCTAATGTAATATAATGTAAATATGTGAAAAATTTTATTTCTGTACTCTTTTTTGATTTGATTCTCATTTTTGGTTTGTCATTTATCTCACAGGGTATGCATGTTTGATCATTCATGCTTTTCTCTAACACTACTGATTTTAAAATTATTGTTTTTATTTTTATTTATGCATTTATATTAAATGGCAGTTTTATAATTTATTCTAGGACTCCTGATGCAGGCACTCTAGCTACAAAAAAGTCTATGTTGAGTCCATGATTTACCAGAAGCCTCTATTTGACTGAACTGTTTCGTGTATGATTTTTATTGGTTTGAAGACCAGGCCTCTCTTTGTTCTTCTTCTTGGATCTTGCTGTGATTTTTGCAAAGGTGTCTGTCTCCTTTGTGGTTGTTGTTACAGTCATTCTTAAACATCTTGTATTTGCTATAAAATGTTATTTGGATTACATAGTAACATAGTAGATGACGGCAGATAAAGACCCGAATGGTCCATCCAGTCTGCCCAACCTGATTCAATTTAAATTTAAATTTAAATTTTTTTTATTTTTATTTTTTTGTAATTTTTCTTCTTAGCTATTTCTGGGCAAGAATCCAAAGCTTTACCCGGTACAGTGCTTGGGTTCCAACTGCCAAAATCTCTGTTAAGACTTACTCCAGCCCATCTACACCCTCCCAGCCATTGAAGCCCTCCCTGCCCATCCTCCACCAAACGGCCATACACAGACACAGACTGTGCAAGTCTGCCCAGTAACTGGCCTAGTTCAATATTTAATATTATTTTCTGATTCTAAATCTTCTGTGTTCATCCCACGCTTCTTTGAACTCAGTCACAGTTTTACTCTCCACTACCTCTCTCGGGAGCGCATTCCAGGCATCCATTACCCTCTCCGTAAAGTAGAATTTCCTAACATTGCCCCTGAATCTACCACCCCTCAACCTCAAATTATGTCCTCTGGTTTTACCATTTTCCTTTCTCTGGAAAAGATTTTGTTCTACGTTAATACCCTTCAAGTATTTGAACGTCTGAATCATATCTCCCCTGTCTCTCCTTTCCTCTAGGGTATTCATATTCAGGGCTTCCAGTCTCTCCTCATACGTCTTCTGGCACAAGCCTCCTATCATTTTCGTCGCCCTCCTCTGGACCGCCTCAAGTCTTCTTACGTCTTTCGACAGATATGGTCTCCAAAACTGAACACAATACTCCAAATGGGGTCTCACCAATGACCTGTACAGGGGCATCAACACCTTCTTCCTTCTACTGACTACGCCTCTCTTTATACAGCCCAGCATCCTTCTGGCAGCCGCCACTGCCTTGTCACACTGTTTTTTCGCCTTTAGATCTTCGGACACTATCACCCCAAGGTCCCTCTCCCCGTCCGTGCATATCAGCTTCTCTCCTCCCAGCATATACGGTTCCTTCCTATTATTAATCCCCAAATGCATTACTCTGCATTTCTTTGCATTGAATTTTAGTTGCCAGGCATTAGACCATTCCTCTAACTTTTGCAGATCCTTTTTCATATTTTCCACTCCCTCTTCGGTGTCTACTCTGTTACAAATCTTGGTATCATCTGCAAAAAGGCATACTTTTCCTTCTAACCCTTCAGCAATGTCACTCACATACATATTGAACAGGTTTGGCCCCAGCACCGAACCCTGAGGGACTCCACCAGTCACCTTTCCTTCCTTCGAGCGACTTCCATTAACCACCACCCTCTGGCGTCTGTCTGACAGCCAGTTTCTGATCCAGTTCACCACTTTGGGTCCTAACTTCAGCCCTTCAAGTTTGTTCAACAGCCTCCTATGAGGAACTGTATCAAAGGCTTTGCTGAAATCCAAGTAAATTACATCTAGCATATGTCCTCGATCCAGGTGTCTGGTCACCCAATCAAAAAATTCAATCAGGTTCATTTGGCACGATTTACCTTTTGTAAAGCCATGTTGCCTCGGATCCTGTAACCCATTAGATTCAAGGAAGTACACTATCCTTTCTTTCAGCAACACTTCCATTATTTTTCCAACAACTGAAGTGAGGCTCACCGGCCTGTAGTTTCCTGCTTCATCCCTGTGACCACTTTTATGAATAGGGACCACATCCGCTCTCCTCCAATCCCCAGGAATCACTCCCGTCTCCAGAGATTTGTTGAACAAGTCTTTAATAGGACTCGCCAGAACCTCTCTGAGCTCCCTTAGTATCCTGGGATGGATCCCGTCTGGTCCCATCGCTTTGTCCACCTTCAGTTTTTCAAGTTGCTCATAAACACCCTCCTCCGTGAACGGCGCAGTATCTACTCCATTTTCTCGTGTAACTTTGCCAGACAATCTCGGTCCTTCTCCAGGATTTTCTTCTGTGAACACAGAACAGAAGTATTTGTTTAGCACATTTGCTTTCTCCTCATCACTCTCCACATATTTGTTCCCAGCATCTTTTAGCCTAGCAATTCCATTTTTTATCTTCCTCCTTTCACTAATATATCTGAAAAAATTTTTATCTCCCTTTTTTACATTTTTAGCCATTTGTTCTTCCACCTGTGCCTTCGCCAAACGTATCTCTCTCTTGGCTTCTTTCAGTTTCACCCTGTAGTCCTTTCTGCTCTCCTCTTCTTGGGTTTTTTTATATTTCATGAACGCCAACTCTTTCGCCTTTATTTTCTCAGCCACTAGGTTGGAGAACCATATCGGCTTCCTTTTTCTCTTGTTTTTATTGATTTTCTTCACATAAAGGTCCGTAGCCATTTTTATCGCTCCTTTCAGCTTAGACCACTGTCTTTCCACTTCTCTTATGTCCTCCCATCCTAACAGCTCTTTCTTCAGGTACTTTCCCATTGCATTAAAGTCCGTACGTTTGAAATCTAGGACTTTAAGTATCGTGCGGCCGCTCTCCACTTTAGCCGTTATATCAAACCAAACCGTTTGATGATCGCTACTACCCAGGTGAGCACCCACTCGAACATTAGAGGTACTCTCTCCATTTGTGAGGACCAGATCCAATATCGCTTTTTCCCTTGTGGGTTCCGTCACCATTTGTCTGAGCAGAGCCTCTTGAAAGGCATACACAATCTCCCTACTTCTTTCCGATTCCCCAGACGGAACATTCCAGTCCGCATCCGGCAGGTTGAAATCTTCCAACAACAGAACCTCCTCTTTCCTTCCAAACTTTTGGATATCCACTATCAGATCCTTATCAATTTGCTGCGATTGAGTCGGAGGTCTGTAGACTACACCCACGTAGATAGAAGTTCCATCTTCTCTTTTCAGAGCAATCCATATCGCTTCTTCCTCTCCCCAGGTCCCTTGCATTTCGGTCGCTTGGATATTGATCTTTACATAGAGAGCTACTCCTCCACCTTTATGACCATCTCTGTCCTTCCTAAAAAGATTATATCCCGGTATGTTTGCATCCCATCCATGTGATTCACTGAACCATGTCTCTGTGATAGCAACAATATCTAGATCTGCCTCTAATATCAGGGCTTGCAGATCATGAACTTTGTTGCTTAGACTGCAAGCATTTGTGGTCATCGCTTTCCAGCTATTTTTCAGCGATAATCTCCTTTTTCGTATGGATTTTTGTGTCGTTTCACTTTCCGTTGCAATACTAAGAAATGAGTTGCTGATATTGCTTATGTTGCAACCTTTACTACTATCACATCTTTTCTTTTGCCGGGGGTGGTCTCTATAATTGTCCTTCGTACATACACCACCCCCACCTTCTAGTTTAAATGCCTAGAAAAATATTGTCTAAATTTCTCTGCAAGGTTTCTTTTTCCTGCTGTAGTAATATGTAGCCCATCAGTGCAATATAGCTTCTTGTCCTTCCATGTATTTCCCCATCCTCCTATGTACCTGAAGCCTTCTTGATGACACCAGGCTCTGAGCCATCTATTAAAGTCCTCTGTGTTTTTCACTCTTTGCTCTCCCTTTCCATATGCAGGCAGTATTTCAGAAAAAGCTAAAGTCTTTACAAAAGGTTTCACGCCCTCACCAAGCTCCCGAAAAGCTTTCTGTGCTGCAAGTGTGGAGTTGTTGGCCAGGTCATTTGTTCCCAGATGGATAACAACATCAGTGTTAAAATCCTTAGTTTCTTCCTTAATTATAGTCAGTATTTGCCTGGAACTCCTGGTAGCTGAGGATCCTGGAAGACATTTCACTATTTTGGTTTCCTCGTCTTGTGTTCCAAGGTTAATGCCTCTGATGATGGAATCCCCCAACAGTAATAGTTTTCTGTTTTTGGCTTTTTTATTTGTACTTAGGGTGCGCCTGTTCTCTTGAGTTACCTTCATTGGTTCCAGTCCTACCTCCCTTCTGTTTTCCTGAGTATCGCAGTGCACTAGTGGAGCGAAGGAATTCTGTAGAGGTAATATTAGTGAAGGTGGATGTTTCTGTGTTACATGTCGCAGTCTTCCTGAGCCTACTGTGACCCATTTATTCCTGGGCTGTTTTATTCTTTGAGGTAGAGGTGGTAAGTTGGTATGATTTTGTGGAGTGATGGAAGCTGCTTTAATTGTATTCAATTCCTGTTTAAGTTTGCAGAGCTCCTCCTTAATACTGGCAAGTTGAAGACAGATGGGGCAAGCTTTAAGCCTCCAAATAGTATGTTTTGGAATTAAAGCACCGCTATATCTCCTCTCTCATTTTGAATGGTACCGTTCAACTAGGCCTACTCAGCGTACTGGTTTATTTACTTTTCCTAATCCCAAAAATTGCCGTTATAAAAAATATTTTGATCGATATTTGGCTTATCAAGCAGGTAAAGTTCAAGTATGGTTAAATGACCTGATTCAACAATCTGCATCTTATTGCACCTTTAGAAAATTTGTTAAAAAATTTTGTTACTTGATTATGACTATGGGCTCCTTTTACTAAAGAGCGCTAGCGTTTTTAGCGCACGCTGAAGATTACCACACGCAAAACTGCGTGATAGATGAAAATACTAATGCAAGCTCTATGGAGGCGTTAGCGTCTAGTGCGCACGGCATTGTAGCGTGTGCTACTCCACGCATTAATACCCTAACACACCTTAGTAAAAGGAGCCCTATGTCCTAGTTTCTTATTGTATTTTTTACTATTGAAATATTGTACTGCTTTTCTGTAAGCTTTGTGTCATCACTGGAATGTCCAGTCCTTTTTATTCTGTGAACTGCCTAGAACTTTTTGGGTGTTGGCGGTATAGAAAAATAAAGTTATTATTATTACTACTAACATTAGAATTCTGATCAACAATGTGAGGTCGGAATGGTCACGTGTATGTCATAACATGTAAACATAGAATTAAACTTAATTGATCGGCCAATCATCCTAGAGATAAGTAAGTAGGCCTAAATAATTCTGTAGATTTTTTTTTCCATTTTATTACATTACAGTATACTGAAATTGGAAGAGAAAACATTATTTTCAACATTATATTAAAATGTTGAACTGCTACAGATAAATTTTATTTACATGACCCATCCAATATTGTTGACCCATTTGACCCATTCTCAGCTCTGATCCAAACTTCAAAACTTGTCATAAGACTCTCTCTAATAATTGAGTCATTGTAGCCTAAAAAAACATTAAGCAGTTTGCAGAAGAGGGGAGACACCACGGATGGTCTATGAGCAGGGGAAAGGAATGAGAACAGGGGGTAAAGACCACAATAGAATAAGATCCATGGTATCAAGAAGTCAGACAAAACTGGTGTAAACTGTTAACAGGCTCTTTATTTTTCCAATATTTTTATTTATTCAATTTTCTATACTGTTCTCCTAGGGGAGCTCAGAATGGTTTACATGAATTTATTCAGCTACTCAAGCATTTTCCCAATCTGTCCCAGTGGGCTCACAATCTTTCTAATGTACCTGGGGCAATGGGGGGATTAGGTGACTTTCCCAGGGTCACAAGGAGGTGTGGGTTTAAACCTACAATTAAAGAATGACACGGGGACAAATTTTTCCCTGTCCCTGCGGGAACTCATTTTCCCGTCCCGTCGAGTTCTTTTCCTGTCCCTGCCCCATTCCTGCAAACTCTGTCCTCATCTACACAAGCCTCAAACACTTTAAAAATCATAAGTGTTCAAGGCTTGTACAGTTAAGGCAGAGCTTACAGGAACGGGACAGGGTCATCGACAAAACTCGCGGGGATGAGATGGGGAAATTGAGTTCCTGCAGAGACGGAGACAAATTTGTCTCTGTGTCATTTTCTACCCACAACCGCAGGGATCTGTGGCTGTAGCTTTAACTATTGTGCCACACTCTCCCCCCCCTGGTTCACTCTTAGACTTGCCCACAATCACCCAGTCACTCAAATATACCAACGCTGTAACTTGGTATATGTTCTTCCATCACTCTTATTTGGTTCATAGTCATTCGCACGCGGGACTTCGGTGCACTGACATTGCAGCGCAGACAAATCGGCGCAAGACCCTAGTGTGCCACCTAAAAAGTTACTTTTAAAGAGCTCCGACGTGGAGTGTAAGTGGGGAACCCCCCCAGTTTACTTCATACTCTGTGCTGCCGTTGGGGGGGGCTTGGAACTCTCCATTATAGAGTAAACTTAACTTTTTCCCAATTTTTTAGGAAAAAGTTAAGTTTTCTCTATAATGTGGGGGGGTTGCACTCCCCACACCCCACCCAATGGCAGCGCGAAGAATATGAAGTAAAGTGGGGGGTTCCCCCCCCCTGTCAGAGCTCTTTAAAAGTAACTTTTTAGGTGGCGTGCTGGGGGTCATGTGCTGATTTGTCTGCGCACTGAAGTCTCGTGCACTTTTGTCCCGTCACCTTCTTATTTTACCATTGGACATTAAAGTCTCCCTGCACAATTAGCCTAGTGAAATCCAAGGCCATTTCTGTCATCAGTCCCAGCACCTCCTCAGAACCTCCAAAGATTCTCTGCTAGAGGCACAGCACATCACCAAAATACTCAATATCCTCCCCTTATCATCAACAAACCAATTAACATTTCATCCCCTTTATCTCCCCTACAGTTTCTTCTCAAAACTCTTCCTCCCTTCCCATCTCTCCATGCCACATACAATATCCCAAACCTTGTTGGACATAATTGAGACATAACTTGAGCTGTGTCTTCTAACCAAGATTCTGTCACCAATAAAACAGCAAGTTGTTCTTCTAAAATCATACATCTATAATGTCCATATTGCCATTTTGAAACACTGTTTTTAGACAGTTTTCTATTAGAGAGTTGTGCGGGGACAGAAATCAAGCCTGTCCCCGCCCATCCCCAATGGAATCAAACCCGTCCCCGCTGGAATCGAATCCATTCCCGCCCGTCCCCACAAGTAATTGACTCCGTACCCAACTGTCCTTATAAACTTCAGAAGTAGTTATTTCATTTAATTGTGCTACTGAATTAAAGGATCTGGTAGAGACCCATTTACAAATAAGCAAAGACACTTTATTAATTTGGAAATATTAATTGGGAAGAATGCATACTTTGTAAAATGAACCTAATGTAAATATAAAATATAAAGTCCTCAGCTGACATATCTTGGGGATCCTCATCCAGCTGATGAGGATCCCCAAGATATGTCAGCTGAGGAGTTCCGCTGCAGGTGACCAGCGGTCCATTTTGCCAAGCTTGGCAGGCAGCAGTAGCGTCCCTGAATCACAGATGCTGGCACCTCAGTGGCTCGGGGATGCTGCCAGCGACTGCTGCGCTTGGCGGAGGGGAGTTCTAGTTGTCTTTGGAGGAGGTCCTCAGCTGGCGGTGCTGCAAGATACTTCCTTAAATCACATTAGAAAGGATAAAAATAGGAATACTAAAAGATAGATATGATAGACCGTGAAGTTGGATCAATGAGGATTGCAGCCTGATGAGGATTAAGCTACCTGATGGGCAGTCTGAAGATCCTTGATTCCTAACTTATCCCTCTTGCCATAAATGCTAAACTAAACTGAACTAAAACTTAACCAAGTTTCCAAGTTTCCAAGTTTAATAATATATTTGATTGATCGCTTTTTCAATTTCAAAGCGATTAACACATGTTTAAAATTACAATATATATAAAAAAAAAAAAGATTAACAAAAAACAAACAAACAAGACAAAACAATTTAATTACAGGACTAATTGGAAACATTAGGGTAAGTAGGGGGAGAAATTACAATATATTTGAGCAGAATAAAAAAAAACAAATAAGGGAAAACACATATGGGTGGGATAAGAGGGGAAAAGATTGAAAATTAAACATTATATACCGGGTCTTCAACCAAAGGAAGCTCGACGCGGTTAACAATAAATTAAAAAAAATAAAGTAAACTGAAATACAAGAGAGTTGGGGCTCCTTTTATCAAGCCGCGCTAGCGGGGTTAACGCGCGCGACTTTTCATCACGCGTTAACCCCCGGGCTGGCCTAAAAACTACTGCCTGATCATGGGAGGCGTTAGCGGCTAGCGCGGCTTGATAAAAAGGAGCCCTTAGTTTTCAAAATGTTTAGCAAATAGAAAAGTTTTTAGAAGTTTACGGAAGAGTTGGGAGGAAATGGGACACCTCAAAATTAGGGGAAGTTCATTCCATAGTTGGGGAAATTTAAATGCCAGAGAGCTGCTAAAATTCTTAACTCCTTGAATTCCTTTCCTAGAAGGAAGAGAGAGTTTAAATCGGCGAATGCCTCTCGCATATGAAAATCTATAAACATTCCATAGCAGAGGAACAAGAGGAGCAAAGATACCATGTAAAATCTTAAAAAACAATACATAAACAAACTGAATTCTAAAATTAACTGTGAGCACAATGTGTTATGATTATTAACAGTAGCCAGAACAGTATTACTACGTTGACTTCTCCATACCTAAAACAGTCTAAGCAATACCACTGAAGAGAGAGAGAAACCCACCCCTCCCCAACAAAGAATTTCAAAATGCCTCTAAATCAATCCATGGTGAGACTATACTTTGAGTACTCTCTGCAATCTCAAAAAAGATTGCACATCTCAAAAAAGGTTGCCACATCTCAAAAAAGATAAAGTGGAACTAGAAAAGGTACAGAGAAGGGCAACCAAAATGATTAAGGGACTGGAACAACTATATGAGGCATGGCAAAAGAGGTTAGAGCTCTTCAGCATGGAGAAGAGACAGGTGAAAGAACATTACTGTATGACAGTAGTCTATAGAATCCTGAATGGAGTGCAACAGGGAAATGCAAATCGATTATTCTTTCAAAAAGTACAAAGACTAGAGGACACTCAGAAGTTTAAAAAGGGTTTGAAAATATTGGAGGAAAAGTCCATAAACCATTATTGGGGGTAGACTAGGGGAAAACTACTGCTTATCCCTGATGTTAAAGAGCATGGAATCTTTTCAGGACTCCACCAAGTTCTTGAGACCTGGACTGGCTGCTGTTGGAAACAGGATACTAGGCAGACAGACTTTGTTCTGGCTCAATAGGGCAAATGTTTTCCTGTGGCACACCTACAACCCCGCCCTGCACATAAGAATAGCCTTACTGGGTCAGACCAATGGTCCATCAAGCCCAGTAGCCCATTCTCATAGTGGCCAATCCAGGTCCCTAGTACCTGGCCAAAACCCAAGGAGTAGCAACATTCCAGCATCTCAAAGGACAGTAAGATTCCGGAACCCCAATGAGAGCAACATTCCAGAGCTGAGATTGTGATGTTATAATTCCACAGTGTCTCAGAGCCAACCTCATCAGTGATATTACAATGGCTTGATTGTCCTATACTTGGCACATGTAAGAGCATAAGAACAGCCATACTGGGTCAGACCAATGGTCCTTCTAGCCCAATAGCCCATTCTCATGGTGGCCAATCCAGGTTACTAGTACCTGGCCAAAACCCAAGGAGTAGCAATATTCCATGCTTCCGATACAGGGCAAGCATTGGCTTCCCCCAAATCTTTCTCAATAACAGACTATGGATTTTTCCTCCAGGAAATTGTCCAAACTTTTCTTAAAACCAGCTATGTTATCCACTCTTTCCAGAGCTTAACTATTTTCTGAGTGAAAAAATATTTCCTCCTATAGGTTTTAAAAGTATTTCCCTGTAACTCCATCGAGTATCCCCTAGTCTTT
Source organism: Geotrypetes seraphini (assembly GCF_902459505.1). NCBI lineage: Eukaryota > Metazoa > Chordata > Amphibia > Gymnophiona > Dermophiidae > Geotrypetes > Geotrypetes seraphini. The sequence goes on from NC_047085.1 coordinate 47,154,469, forward strand.
GTAATTTAGATAGAGTGAAAAAAATCAATCCACTTCTACCCATTCTACTCCTCTCATATCTCCCATCAGTCGTCTCTTTTCCAAGCTGAAGAGCCCTAACCTTTCTAGTCTTTCCTCATACAAGAAGAGTTCCATCCCCTTTATCATCTTGGTCGCTCTTCTTTGAACCTTTTCTGGTGCCGCTATACTTGTCTCATTTTCACTGAGCTTGGGGCCATTTCTGGAGGGCCTCCAAGCATGCACACAACATCATCCCATAGACGTCCACATATGCTTGGAGGCCCTCCAGACAGCCCTGAGCTCAGGGAAAACAAGACGAGGTTTGTGTGGGGGTGGAAAGGAAGAGAGGCACTACTGCTGGAAGTGACACTCATGTGTCCTTCAATTCCTGGCGGCGCACTCAGAATCTTGCGATTCACTGCAATAGGACAACTCTTATGTTCTTATTACAGAAATATACAGCAGTAACGTAGTAAAACATACATACCCTTTGATCCCACGGGACCTTCTTTTCCAAGTTTTCCAGTTTCTCCAGGAGTTCCCTTTTCACCTTTTTCACCTTGAAGACAGAAAAGACAACATAATTCACGGGTTGTTTTTTTAAACATATTTATTATTTTAATTTAGAAACCACTCATCAAAACATAAATTTCTTCACATGCAGTGAGAAAATTATCCAAATGCTTTTGAGTTAGGCAGAAGAGAAATGTCATGAATGTTTTTTTTTCCTTTGAAAAAACTTTAAAATGTTCCATCAATGCACTCTCTCTCTTTATGTTTATTCGGATTTGATATACCGTTGAATCTTACTCAGAGGGCTCAGCGGTTTACATAAACACTAACGTATAAAAGTAAAAATAAAAAACTAAACTAAACCTTAGGTTTATATACCGCATCCTCTCTATAAAGATAGAGCTCGGCACAGTTTACAGGAACTTTAATATAAGGAAGGGAAAACATAATAAGAATTAGTGATTATAAAGAGGGTAGCGAGATTTACATTTTTTGAGAATAGCCAAGTTTTCAGATGCTTTTGGAATAATTGGAAGGAGCCCAGATTCTGCAGCAGGGCAGGAAGGTTATTCCAAAGCTCAGTGATTTTGAAGAAAGGAGATTTCCCTAATTTTCCAGCATAGATAACGCCTTTTAACGGGAGGAAAGATAGTTTAAGTTTTTGGATTGATCTGGTAGCTTCAGGTCTCGTTGAATTCCAAGATAGTGGCATTAGAGAAGGAAGAACGCCATGCAAGATCTAAAAATAGGAAAGCACACAGAGAACAATAGCAAAAAATATACATTTCAATCATCAAAATTTAAAATACAAAATACAGGATACATTGTGTTTTTTTAAGATGCTCTGCTGAAAGCCTTCGATAGATATGATCCAATACTAAAGCATTTGCCCCAAAAGCCTGCTGAAAGAAATGGGTTTTAAGTAGTGTTTTAAAGGCCTTTCTCTCTCTCTTTCTTTCTCTTGCTCTCTTTGTCTCTCTCTCATAAGAACATAAGAAATGTCGCTGCTGGGTCAGACCAGTGGTCCATCATGCCCAGCAGTCCGCTCATGTGGCGGCCCTTTTGGTCAAAGACCAGCGCCCTAACTCTTTTTCTCTTTCTCTCTCTTTTGCTCTCTTTCTTTCTCTTTCTCTCTCTTTCTTTCTTTCTCTTTTGCTCTCTTTCTTTCCCTTTCTCTCTCTTTCTTTCTCTTTTGCTCTCTTTCTTTCCCTTTCTCTCTCTTTCTCTCTCTTTCTTTCTCTTTTGCTCTCTTTCTTTCCCTTTCTCTCTCTTTCTTTCTCTTTTGCTCTCTTTCTTTCTTTCTCTTTTGCTCTTTCTTTCCCTTTCTCTCTCTTTCTTTCTCTTTTGCTCTCTTTCTTTCCCTTTCTCTCTCTTTTGCTCTCTTTCTTTCCCTTTCTTTCTCTTTTTCTCTCTTTCTTTCTCTTTTGCTCTCTTTCTTTCCCTTTCTCTCTCTTTCTTTCCCTTTCTCTCTCTTTTTCTTTCTTTCTTTCTTTCTCTTTTGCTCTCTTTCTTTCCCTTTCTCTCTCTTTCTTTCTCTTTTGCTCTCTTTCTTTCCCTTTCTCTCTCTTTTTCTCTTTCTTTCTCTTTCTCTCTCAGAATCCTAGCATGCTTCCAGATCTAGCTATTGCTAGCACAAGATTACTTTGATATCATCAGATATGATCATCTTGTGACCTCTCTCCTGTCTGGCATCCAACAGTAGCTCTCTGCTATCATGCACTGAAATCTAAATGCATAATGCTTCATACTAGGGGAAGATTTTATAAAAATACTTTAACTTTTTATTGAAGTCTCAGCAACACAATTCACAACCATCAAAATCACCCATCAGCCAGTATTTACATTTATGCATAGGAATAACCCAGATAACCCCTATACATCCTAGAATACTAAGGATCCCTTAAGAGTAATACTATGATCTCATACATTAAAATTCTACCACAAGCAGAATTACCACACTGAGAAGGGGTGAGAGGGGGACATGGTCCTGGCTGTATATTGGCTGGTCAGGTCAGTCATTAATATTCATTGTGGGTGCTGACACTGAATAGCAAGGCCTAGTTCTTCCCACTGCATTCAGCTTTTAAAATGCTGTCAACTGCTGATGGCTCAGTTTTGACTGATATGTTACTATCTGGAAAGCTAGACTTATCACTTAGGCAAAAAAAAAATTGAAAAAGGGAAAAAAAATTAGACTTTCAACCCATGATTTATTTATTTTTCACAGTTTGTATACCCTCTCTTTCACGCGCCAGCTGTGGCGGGTAATGGCTCAGAGCTTTTTTTAAAAAAACGTGCATCCCGATTGGCAGGTTAGGATGCCTACCGCTGCTTACAATCGGGACACCATTTATAGAATCCGGACCTAAATGTGTGCTAAGAATTGCCGCTGCTGGGTCAGATCCTCTGTGTATGTCAAGTTAGTGTAAACACGCTACACTTCTCCCTTAATATTTGTGGGGTTTAGAGGGAGAGCCGGCCCGCGATTATTGGAAAAACGTGAATAACTTTTAGGGCCGACTCTAACCCACCTCTGCCTCCCTCCTGCCTCCCGGACCTCTCGACACCTTACCTGGTGGTCTAGCGGTAAAGCGGTGCAGAAGCGTTGTTCCTACGCTCCTGCCCTGTGCAAAGCCATCAACAAAAATGGCTGCCATGAGTTCCCGCTGTAGTCTCGTGAGTTGAAGTGTCGAGAGGTCCGGGAGGCAGGAGGGAGGCGGGGGTGGGTCCGGGTTTAGAAACTTGCGAATAACTGAAGTTGTGAGTCCTAAACCCGTGAATCGGGAGGGAGAAGTGTATATTATAAGTTTGGCAAATTGTAACCCATTTGTGACTATATATTATGTATGTTAACCTGTTCTGAGCTTGTTGGTGAAAATGGGATAAAAAAAACCCCCCAAATTAAATAAATAAATATATTGCTTTCCATAAAAAAAAAATCAAAGCAGTGAGCCCAACATTACCTTACTAACATTCTAAATCACTGCCAGTACTTAAATTTTAAATCTGGCTGTTCTTGTCAAAATATTTTTTTCTACCCAGAAACTGCTTATAATATTAGCTATTTGTCAATTACACCTGTTTTCAGCTGTCTTACAGCTGCGTTTTAGTGAACAGCCTTTGTGACAATTTAGATAAAATTACTTCCCTAATTATCATAGCTATTTTTGTTTTAAGCCTTTCCCAGCCATATCTATCAATCTTTCACAGACCTAGCATTACTCAGTCAAATCATAACAGTTAAACCACATTATATTTACATTTTCATCAAATTCCCTACTCTCTTGATCAGTGAACCTTTCACAGTTCCTCTCAGCATGCTGTCCCTTTTCTGATTTTCTTAACGTCTGTCACTGCTGTGTGACTGCTCTCCTGCTCAGATTCCATGTGCTGCCGCATGCAGACATGAATCCTCTAGAGCAGTGATTCCCAACCCTGTCCTGGAGGAACACCAGGCCAATCGGGTTTTCAGGCTAGCCCTAATGAATATGCATGAGAGAGATTTGCATATGATGGAAGTGATAGGCATGCAAATTTGCTTCATGCATATTCATTAGGGCTAGCCTGAAAACCCAATTGGCCTGGTGTTCCTCCAGGACAGGGTTGGGAACCACTGCTCTAGAGGTCTCTCACTCTGCAGCTTATATAGATCGCGGCTCCCACTGTCTTCTAATAAAAAGAAAAACGACGACGAAAATCTCACACCGTGTGATAGAAATCAACCTATGCAAAATCCTAAAAGGCATAGAGAGGGTAGACAGAGATAGATTCTTCAGACTGTGGGGAACCACAAGTACTAGGGGTCACTCGGAGAAACTGAAAGGGGACAGGTTTAGAACAAATGCTAGGAAGTTCTTTTTTACCCAGAGGGTGGTGGACACATGGAACGCGCTTCTGGAGGATGTGATAGGCCAGAGTACATTACAGGGGTTCAAGGAAGGTTTGGATAGGTTCCTAGAGGATAAGGGGATTGAGGGGTACAGATAGAACTAGTGGTAGGTTAAAAATAGAACTAGAGGTAGGTTATGGAAATATTCAGAAACCACTTCACAGGTCACAGACCTGATGGGCCGCCGCGGGAGCAGACCGCTGGGCGAGATGGACCTCTGGTCTGACCCATTGGAAGCAACTTCTTATGTTCTTATGTTCTTAACCGAAAAAGCCAGGCAACAACAATGCAAAAGTAACTTTATGAAAATGTCTTTAACGTTTCTTATATTAGTTGCTGACGTCAAACATATACTTAAAGGAAGAAAAAGATCTCAGACTCCCTTCCAACTTTCACATAATTGGCTCTAAAAGCTATTGAGCGGGAAATCTTCAATCATCGTTCAAAACCCTCCTTGTGATATTACTTTTCCAAAGCAAATAACTTGACTTATCTTAAAGGGTCCTGATCTGGGACCCTTTTTTTTCTGAAAGAGCTTTGGGACATCAAGGTTACACTTGCTGTACAGCAATGATCGAACTACTGTCTGTAGAAATGTGTAGTCCTTTGTTCAGTTAGTTGCAATAATCATGCATCCACTGCAGAAACTCTGATATATTCAAAACAGGAAAGTGTTGTTTTGCAGGAAAGCACCTGAACAAGAAAACAAAAAAAACAAAACCCCTGCTATCTTCAAGTTGCCATTACTTTTCACAATGATCTTTCCTATTTCAGAACCACTGTGTATATGAGCTATCCAACCACTGAGTTTGGAAGGGGTGGAAGTCAGCAGGCCTTGAATATGTGCAGACATTCAAGGCCCTGTGTGGCTGGGGGAAGAGTTAGGAGTTACCCAGAGGAAAGCTGCCCTAAGTCATCAGGATGTTTACCCAGATAGGTGTGCTAAATATTGCCAATCTCTACGTACCTCCTGTTGTGCCTGCCATATCCAGATATGCCCACACAAAAAGAGGGCAAGTGAGACGTCAAATCAGTCCAAAGGGAGAAACTTTATTATGTAAATCCCAACAAAGATCCAAGTTTCGACAGTAAAATTGTCTTTTTTTTTTTTTTAATTATTTATTTATCAAATTTTTACATGTTATAAATCAAGTATCCACTTGCACAGAAAGTTGAAGAAAAGCAGGAAAATAATACTCAAAAGTAAAATACATGGTAATCAAGTAAAATAAAATAAAATTTTTAGCTTAAATTCAGCTCAAGTCCTCAAAATTAGATCCAAAAAGGATAAGGCGGACTTAGTAACAAATACTAACAACTATCAATTCAAATATTAGGAAAACAAGATCCCTTGGCTGAGGAAGGATATCATTATTCAAATGCACTTCACTTTGATTTTGATTTTCCTTCATCCAGCCGAGTTCCTACCAAAAAGGCTGTCAACTGGAATGGTTCAAAGAATACATATTTCTTCATATGGTATTGTATTACACATTTACAAGGGTGTCGAAGAAAAAAAGTCCCACCAAGAGATATAACTCCTGGTTTCAACAAAAGAAACTCTCGTCTTCTTCTCTGGGTTTCCCGTGCCAAGTCTGGAAACATTAATATTTTTTGTCCAAGAAATTCTTTCATTTTGTTTCTAAAGAACAATCTAAGCAACCAGTTTTTATCTGGGGCAAGAGCCACAGTAAGAAGCAATGTTGCCGGAGATGCAAGCTCTCTATCCGAAAGTTCCAAAATTGCTGAAACATTAATTAGTTGATTATTCTCCTGTTGTTTAGATGGTGATTTAATAGGTTTCGTTGGTAGGTAATATACTTGAGTAAGTGGTGGTAATGTATCCTCTGGAATGCCCAAAATCTCCAACATGTAACGTTTCAACATATCCCTAGGCGTCACCGAGGGTATCTTAGGAAAGTTAATCAGTCGGAGATTATTATTACGCGAGAAATTCTCCAAAGTTTCCAATTTTCTACGCATATTTGTATTATCTTTTATTATTGCTTCATTTAGCTGTTTTGATGCTTTTAACTCCTGTTGTATATTTTCAATAGAATTCTTAGATTCACCAATTTCAACTTTTATATTTTTTATCTCAGTTTCTTGAAGAATAATTTTATTTTCCAGCTGCAAAAGCTGGGGCTTGACAGACTTGGCTAGGTCAGCCACCAAATCCCAAATTGAATCCAGTGTTACTTCTCTGGGTTTTTCAATAACATATGAAGAATTAAAAGTTTGAATAGTCTCACCAGTTTTCAGCTGTTCCTGGTAATCCTTCTGCTGGCCTGAAGTAGTCCCTGTTGTTTCCAATTCCTCAATATTCTTTGGACTCACCTGAAACCTCAGGGAGTCCATCTCCACGCTCCCCTCACTGTTCTCCCTGGCCTCCGAGGATAGATGCCTGCCTTCTACCGGCAGCTCCTCCTCTCGTGGGGAGCTGGTAACCTGAGGAGGTGGGTGAGGTGCCCTAGCGTCAGGGCTCAGCGTAGTCTCCAGCCCCAAGGAGATCGCCTCATTCCCGCCTCTCAGAGGCGTCTCCAGCGGAGGCACCGACGCTGCCGGGACATCCTGCATCCGACGCAGGAGTTCTTCTATGTTGCCGAACGAGGAGACCGCCGAACGCCGCGAGGCTCCAGCGGCGCTGCGGCCTCTCCTCTTCGGCATTCTGAGTAAGTAACTCTCTCCAAAGAAAAGTTTTCAGAAAATCTCCGGCGTGCTGCTCAGCGTCCGGGATCGTCGGCCATCTTGGATCTCCTAAAATTGTCTTCTTCAGGGGATAAAATACTATATATGCTGAAACTTAGGCCCAACAGAAACAATCTATTGAAATATATTCTGGGGCCTGTATTGCAATGCCAAAACTGCCAAATTAATATCAAGTACAACAGCATTAGTATTGCCCAACACTTGGATAATTTGATAAAACATAACCATGCCAGCTAGCACTGAAAACAAAAACTGATCAGCACAGATAAACATGGGGCTAACAGTTTTGTCTGAGTCCGGTTCCTCTTACTATAAAAGTGTTCTCTAAAATATCCTGATTTTTAAACTATTTATAAATAAAAACAAATATTAAATATATAATTTTGTACATGAAAAACAGACCAGCTTGCAGGTCTGTTTTAATACCAGTACAATATCAGCTTAATTCCATAAATGGAACTAAAAATTGCATATGGAAATTTGGGCACACACTCAATTTCCATGCGCAATTTAATTGAACAACAAGTCAATTAGTGTCAATAATTGAGTGCTAATAATCAATTAGCACTAATTGGGATTAATATTTATGCATGTATTTTTAGGCGCTGGAATCCATGCATAAATGTTACATGTGGTTCCAAAAAGGGGACGTGACCATGGGGAGGGATCATGGGCAGATTGGGGCCGTTCCTGTAATTTATAGAATAAGGGGGACCCATGCCTAATTTAAACATGCAAATTCACACATGCAAAATCCAAGTGCTAGTCTATAAACAGCACCTAACTTTGAGCGTAATTTATAGACTAGTTCTCAGCACAATTTTTAGTTGGCGTCAATTTTTCTGTGCCGTCTATAGAATTCATAAGAACATAAGAATAGCCATACTGGGTCAGACCAATGGTCCATCTAGCTCAGCATCCTGTTAATACAGTGGCTAATCCAGGTCACAAGAACCCAAACAGTAGCAACATTCCATGCTACCAATCCTAGGGCAAGCAGTGGCTTCCCCCGTGACTAAGGATTTTTCCTCCAGGAACTTGTCCAAACCTTTTTTTTAAAACCAGATACGTTAACCGCTGTTACCTTTTCCTCTGGCAACACGTTCCAGAGTTTAACTATTCTGTTAGTGAAATAATATCTAATCTAATCTAAGGCTTGGCTTTATATACCGAGCCTTCATTCTAAGAAAGCTCGACTCGGTTTACAATAATTAACTTAAATAAAAAACATAAAAAATAAGACTAAATTTTGGGAGATTAATTTTCAAAGTGTTTAGCAGATAAAAGATTTGTGAAAAAATTTAAGTGAGCCGGAACTCCTTAAAAGAAATGGAAGATCATTCCAAAGTTGAGAAAACTTAAAGATCAGAGATTGACTAAAAATTTTGACTCATTTAATCCCTTTTTTGGAAGGAAGAGATAATATAAATTGTTGGTTACCTCTGGCAAAAGAAAGTGTGTAAGAATTCCAAGATAAAGGAAGGAGAGGAGTAAAGACACCATGGATTTTAAAAACAACACAAGCACATTTAAATTGAACTCTAAAATAAACCGGGAGCCAATGGAGACTCTGGGGCAACGGAGTCACGTGATCAAATTTACGTTTCCCAAAGATCAATTTCTCAGCAGTATTTTTAATCAGTTGCAATCTGTAAAGACAAGTATTTTCTCCTATTGGTTTTAAAAGTATTTCACCGTAACTTCATCGAGTGTCCCCTAGTCTTTGTAATTTTTGATGAAGTAAAAAAATCGATTCACTTGTACCCATTCTACTCCACTCGGGATTTTGTAGACTTCAATCATATCTCACCTCAGCCGTCTCTTTTCCAAGCTGAAGAGCCCTAACCTCTTTGGTCTTTCCTCATACGAGAGGAATTCATTCCTTTATGTGCATTGCAACTGTTTAATAGCCATGTATATTTTTACAAATGCATCCTTTCTTATATTCTATTCTCTACTCGTGCATTTACACCAAGGAAAAATATATGTAAGATGATGTGACTTTTTCAAATCATATGCATGCTTTTATCCTATTGGTCATGAATCAGGTAGCACCCACCTATTCTGCAGGAGGTACTAGGCGTATAGGGTTCTTCTAAACTTGTTTATTTATATTGCACTACAGTCAGATGGTGCAGCTGCACAGGGCACAAACCGGGCAGGGGTGCCAGAATTGCTCCCTGTCCACCAACTTCAGTTATTGGCCGAAGTACAGTGGGTAGGGCAGGGGCATCGGAGGCCATATTGCATAGGGCGGTGTTTCTGCCTCAGTACAGTTCTGACAACAGTAATCTTGTTTTTTTTTGTTTTGTTTTTTTTATGAAATAGGGGAGAAACATACACCGAACTCCTTGAGATAGAAATGATACGCCCACAGAGTTCCGTGAAGTGGGAAGCAAACAAGTGAGTCCAAGTTTTCATACGACACAAATAAGTTTTATGGGTGTTATATAAATAAATATATATCACTAAATTTATCTAAAGTATTATGAGGAAAACATATATAACCATTTTAAAATTATAGGGCTCTTGAGATCAAATGAAGAGAGAGTATAATATGGTGACTATGGTTAAAGATTGGAGCAGCCTCCTGGGATGTGGGAAGCCCTATCATATTACCGGCAGGAAATGTGGGTCAGCTGGCAGCTCCTGTTCCTGACACGGTTTTGAGACTTTCCAGCAGCAGGATTTTGTAAACACAATTATGAATAGAGAACATAACTTGCTTGCAGTGCCTTAGACCACAGGACAGAGATTTCCTTTGAGGTAGTTTCGTAAGCAGCACTTGCCAGGGTATGGTTGCAACATGTGTTAATTTAAATGCTAGAGTGACATACATAGAAATATGATGGCAGATAAAGGCCAAATGGCCCATCTAGTCTGCCCATCTGCAGTAACCATTATCTCTTTTTCTCTCTCAGAGATCCCATGTGCCTATCCCAGGCCCTCTTGAATTCAGACACAGTCTCTGTCTCCACCACCTCTACCAGGAGACTGTTCCAAGCATCGACCACCCTTTCTGTAAAAAAGTATTTCCTTAGATTACTCCAGAGCCTATCACCTCTTAACTTCATCCTATGCCCTCTCATTACGGAGTTTGTGTATTAACCAAGCTATTGTTTTAGGGTGGGAGAGGAACAAGGTTTACTAAAAAAATCAATGAAAGGTTCATGGAATATTAACATTATAAACACAATAAAAATATAAATCTTCTACCTTTATAGAATATTTATTTAATTCAATGTTTATAAACATATGCCCTTTACCGAGGTGAATAACAAGGGTCACATTAGAGCTAAAAGCCACTATGAATTGTGGCTTTGCCTTTGCTGAAACCATAAGCCAAAAATTTCTGCCTCAGAAACAAGATTACAGTAAGCCCCTAGGAACCAATTTATGATATACAGATCCTCTGTATAAATTCAGTTAAGATGAACACACTGTATCACAAGTATGGCAAACTGTAATCCATCATGAATTAAAGGCAGTTGTTAAATTATGCGATAGCTGGAACAGAGCTAGCGAAATGCAACATATGTACTCGTACATTGCCTGTTGGGTAGTTCTGTCCATGCAAAGTGCAGCACTTGGGCTTTAGTCGTGTGGCAGCCACGAGGTCAGAAACATGGACGCTCCATTGCAAGATTGCACCATTGAATAATAACATGCAGTAGTGCGCTTTCTTTGGGCAGAGGGAGTGAAACCTGTGGATGTTCACTGTCAGTTATTGACTCAGTATGGACATAGCACCATGAATCAGCAAAAGGTTTATGAGTGGGTAAAAAGTTTTAAAGCGGGAAGAACAGGTGTAACCGATGACGGTCGTTCTCATCGCTCTTCAACATTGTGCACACAAGAGCACATTGACAGGGCGGATGCATTGATTAGAGAAGACAGACAGATAACGGTGTCTCAATTGGCTGTAAGTTTGGTCATCAGCTATGGATCTGCGTTTGCCATAATGCATGATGACTTGGGATACAGGAAATGCTGCGCACGATGTTTCTATAAAATGCGCACGATGTTTCTATAAAATGGGATAGGCATGTGGGATCTCTTGGGGGGTGAAGTTAGGGGGGTGGATCATTAAAGTGGGCAGACTTGATGGGCCGAGGCCCTTTTCTGCCGTCATTTTCTATGTTTTTCTATGTTGGGTTCCCAAACAGCTTACTGATCTGCTCAAGCAACAGCGCGTGGAGGTTGCGACCCAGCTCCTGAGACGGTATGAAAAAGATCCGAGTATTCTGGAGCGAATTGTCACCGGCGATGAGACACGGTTGCATCGCTGCGATCCGGAAAGCAAAAGAAAAAGCACGATGAAGTAAAGGAAGCGGTGCTCCCTTGGTTTCGAGAGCGGTCAAAAAACTTCTTCTCTGCAGGAATGCATAAGCTAATTGAATGACACAGCAAATGTGTCATCTTGCATGGGGACTATGTTCAATTGCTCGCAGTTACTTCTGTTAAAGCCGTTAAATATATTTTGTCTTTACTTTTTGATTTACCCTCGTATATTATGTATGTTAACCTGTAACCCGTTCTGAGCTCGTTGGGGAGAGCGGGAGAGAAAACAAATTAAATAAATAAATAACAATGGTCTGAAATTGTAAATTAGAAAAATGTTAGGGAAATATTTAAATAGAGTAGCCAGTGCTTTAATTTTATGTTCACTGCATATATTTTCAGCATCACCACCTGTAGCTCAAATTGTGCTGAATGTCACTGCTATTCATATAGTTGAGCGGAATACATTGCTCAGCCCCTTGCAAGATATAGATATCTTCAGGGTGGCCAGTGACATTTTGCAATCGCACTGTCGCAATACTGCTGCTGAAAATTGACGGATGTGGGTTTTATGCATTTAGGGCTAGATTCTGTAACCAGGGCCTATGTCGGTGGCCGCCACTTGTGTATCAAACACTCGACAGCGCTGGGTACAAAATCGCCCCTAAATTCAGCCATTGTGAAGAGGTGTTGGGGTGGGGGTTCAAGGAGTATCGGAGGTTGGGGCAAGTCATGGGTTCGGGAGACCTGCAAGCAGGAGGGAGTAGGCATCCCTCCTGCCTATCGTGGTTGGGGGTGTGCTTCGGGGGTTCTGGAAGGAGGGAATGGGCCTCTTCAAAATGTCAGGCCTTCCTCTTCACAATGGCAGGCCTTCCCCTTCCCAAGGGGCCTAAGGCCCTGATTGGCCCAGATGCCTAAGATCCCTCCCATATGAGGGACCTTAGGCATCTGGGCCACTTAGGACCTTAGGCTCCTCCCCATTTACTAAGCCATGGTAGAGGTTTCTACTATGGCCCAGAGCACGAAATGCTCCAATCCTGCTTCGATGCTCATAGAACTCCTATGAGCATCGAAGCAGTGTTCAAGCATTTAGCACTCCAGGCTACGGTAAAAACCTCTACCTCAGCTTAGTAAAAGAGGGCCTTAGTAAATAATAGCAGATGTATGATCTCACCTTGAGTATTGTTAAATTCTGGTTGTTGTATCTCAAAAAAAGATAAAGTGAATTCAGAAAAGGCTCAAAGAAGAGTGACCAAGATGATTAAGGGTATGGAATTCCATTTGCGCTTTTGGTATCTCTGCTGTTCCTGTTACCCGGTTGTAGCCTTTCTAATAAAAATGATTACAAAAAAAAAAGGAGAGGCTAAAAAGGTTAGGGCTCTTCAGCTTGGAATAAACCAAAATAGTTGAGATATGATTGAAGTTTACAAAATCATCAGTGGTGTAGAACGGGTACAAGTGGATCAGATTTTTACTCCATCAAAAATTACAGTCAAAGAAGTTACAGGGATATACTTTTAAAACCAATAGAAGGAATTATTTTTTCACTCGGAGAATAGTTAAGCTCTGGAACACGTTGCCAGAGTATGTGGTAAGAGTGGTTAATGTAACTGGTTTAAACAAAGGTTTGGACAGGTTCCTGAAAGTAAACCCCATAGTCTGCTATTGAGACAGACAAAGGGGAAGCCACTGCTTGCCCTGGGATTGGTAGCATGGAATGTTGCTACTATTTTGGTTTTCTACAGGTACTTGTGACCTGGATTGGCCATGTGGAAACAGGATACTGGGAAGATGGACCATTGGTCTGATCCAGTATGGCTTAGTTTGGCCAGTTTTCTTCCTTTCTCAATCTCTATTTAGACTTTAGAAAATTGTTAAAGACACAATTATTCGATAGGCTGGTATCTTAATGTATGTTGTTATTTTAACTTGTTCTTCCTATTTTAACCTGATGTATTAATTTGCTTGGTTTTACTATTTTATCTGTTGTATTTTTATGCACTGTATGTATTGCCTTTGTTGTGAGCCGCCTAGAACCCTCCCGGTATGGCAGTATATAAAAATAAAATTATTATTATTATAATGTTTGAATATTTGGCTGTAGCTCAGATCTATTCAGTAGCATCTCAAGGCACGTTACATTCAAGTACTTCAATGTGCTTTCTGTTTATAAGGTGGCTCATCCACCCATGTCTTTTTTCCAGCCTCTCAAGTTGGTGAAAAGAGAGAAAGTGAATATGTTAGATGGAAGTGGGGAGTTGATAGAGAGAAGGGGAAGATGCTGGATGAAAGTTAACAAGAGAGATAGAGAGAGGGGGGATGGAAATGGGGAGAAGAGAGGGCAATTACTGGATGGAAAAGAGCAGGAAAGAGAGAGGGTAAGATGCTGGATGGAAGGAGAGGATAAAAAAAAAGGGTGGATACTGGATGGGGAGAAGACAGAGTTAGTGAGATACTGGGGGAATAAGAGGAAGTGAAATAGGAGAGATGAGGTAAAGGAAAGAGGTGACAAGCTATAGATAGACACAGTGAAAAAAGGTAAATTGAGGACTACATGATAAGAGAGAATTTATAGATAGGCAGAAAATAAAATGAAGAAAGCTGAAAGGAAAAGGAAGAGAGAGAAACAACAAACATATAGAAAATTCTAGCATGAAAGCTAAGTGTGTGTAAAATGCAATTGCAAGTAAAGCAGTTATGGTCTTGAATAATAGTTGGTATGGTAAACAGAGTAAATTTGGCAGTTCCTTAGGAATTAGCCTATGGTGATATGACATCAGCTGTCACTCTAAATGTGGCACAAAGCCATTGAAAAAGCACTGCAGCTTTTAGTTTCAGTTTTCATTAGCTGAGGTCCATGCAAGCAGAGGCAATTTTGCTTGGAAATAAAATATGGTCTTTCATTTTATAAATTATTATATATATTCTGGCATGGATACTATTTGGGTAATAAGACGCAACATTTTAATCAGACTTGTGGCATGCAGAAGCTAGATTCAATGAAAAAGGAACCTGTAGCGATTGTTTTCAAGCGCAAGTACTGGTCAGCTTATAGTGTCAGTAGGGAAATGATATTACAATGAAATGAAGTTTATATATTAGAACAGCGTTCTCAATCTTTTTTTTTTTTAAGCTCTGGCACACTAAAAGGAGCAAAGGTTTTTCACAGCACACTATAATTGAAATGATAAAATTGCAAAACCAACAAAAATTAAGGCCCTCTTCTATTAAACTGCTCTAGCAGTGGTGAGCCACACTGAATGGCCTGCGCTGCTCCTGACGCTCATAGAGTTCCTATGAGCATTAGGAGCAGCAAGGGCCATTCAACGAGGCTCTCTGCGCTACAAACTGCTAGCGCAGTTTAATAGAAGAGGAGGTAAATTTGAGAATTATTTATTTATGTTCTTATGAGAAGCAACACTGATGATAGAAAAACTCTCAGGCTGTCAGTAATTGACAGCTCTAATGGGTAGAGTGGAAGGTATAATGGAGCAGCCATGGCACTTCCTGCTGTGTGCCCTGAGTAGCTTTCTATTCAGGCTATGATTATCAGGAACGTTTCTATTTGGTTTTTACTTTTCAGCTATTTATCCTCCAGAGCTATAATAGAATTTGGGTGAATCAAGCCTTAAAAGAACACGTAATTGTGAATGTGGCCACTGGGCTGCAGTCCCATACCCTCCCACACACTACTGATGCTTAAAATAGGCTTGGAGTCTAATGGAAATTCTCCCAAACATAGATAGCAGTGTGATCATACTGCCGACTACATTATCTGATCCCCATGGGCGAGTTAAAGGTTGTAGAGCCGAGGGCTTTTTAATGTGGCTTCTGCTGACCATTTGGTTAAGTGAAAGAGAACCACCTCCACGAAAGAGGCAGTTTTACCAATGACGCAACCTGTGGCTGGCGGCTCCCCCACAAAATTGAGGAAAATGGACGATTACTATCCACATGTAATATTTTTCTTGAACTGGCATCAACTGCATGCTTGGTTTATTATTTCAAGAAACAGAACGGCTGTGTTTCAAAGGGAAACACTAATACTGTCCTGCTTTCTTTACATTAGTACTAAGTAAAATGAAATCATTACAAAACCCAAAAAAGCTAAACATCAAGGGGCTCAGTTTTACCTAGATTTGAGTCCTAGAAAAAAAAATTTCAGACAAGACATAGCTGTCACTTTCTGCAAGTAAAAATATTTGCATTTACTGTTAAACATTACATCTCAAAGGCCCTGTGTAGCTTGGAAAAACTGAATAAAGTCTCTCATTTCTTTGCTTATATTTGAATGACTGTGTGTATGAACATGCTGTCTGTTTGTACTTCATGCTCGTGGCAGTATAGCCTCAGCGTTGTGCGTGGTCAGCGTTGTGCATGTAAGTTTACATAAGAACAGCCATAATGGGTCAAACCAATGGCCCATCTAGCTCAGCATCCCGCTCCAACAGTGGCCACTCCAGGTCACGTGGATCTGGCAAAAACCCAAATAGTAGCAATGTTTCATGCTACCAATCCCAGGACAAGCAGTGGCTTCCCCCATGTCTATCTTGAAAGCAAACTGTGGACATTTCCTCCAAAAACTTGTCCCAGATACACTAATTACTGTTACCACATCCTCTGGCAATGAATTCCAGAGTTCATCTATTATTTTTTCACTCAAAGAATAGTTAAGCTCTGGAACTCGCTGGCCATGTTTGTCTCATGATCAGGCTAAATATGATATTGATTCTGAATGCATGTAATGGTAGGAACCAAAAGGGTATAAAATGTTTGCTATATGTTGATTGTTGGAAATCAGTTACTTAGTCACGTAATACAGAAACTGACAAAGAAGCTGAAATGGCTCATCCATTCTTCACAGCAGGGTAGTTGTGGTTGTGACTGGTTACCCCGACATGCCTTCTTTTAGGGTTGCACCTGCCACTCCATGCTGCCTAAAAGATAAGTCATTTCTCTGCTGTTTAAAGAAGAAGCACTCAAGCATTGGTTCCCCCCCCATCCCTTTGTTATTTAGGAATCCTCGGTGCAATGGCGTGTGGTCAGGAGTGGACCTTCAGGGGATTCGCCCCACCCCTTAAATGCCCTGAGGGCACTGCTCTGAACTTTATTGGTTGAGCAGGCAGCAGGCAGATGCTGCTCAGCCAATCAAATTCAAAGCAATACTGTCAGGGCCTTCAGGGGATTCAGAGAATCCCCAGCCCAAGAGCCCTGCTCTCTTTTTTTTTGTTTGTTTGTTTGATGCAGTTTGACTGGTTGAGCAGGATGCCAACTCAACAAATCAAACTGCATCAAGCATAAAGTTAAAAAAAAAAATAAAAATAAAAAAGCAGGGCTATACAGCTGGGGCTTCACTAAATCCCCTGAAAGCCCTCACCTCACACTACTCAGGCATTTTTAAATTTCATCACCATTTTCATCTCTACCATTCCAGGCATCCAGCTCCTTTCCCAAGAAGAAATATTTCCTGACATTGCTCCTGAATATCTCTCCTTGTACTTAATTTCTTGTTCCCAACTCTCCCTCTTCATCTCCTTTGGAAAAGGTTTGTGCATTAACACTTTTCAAATATTTAAACCTGTGTTTTATCCATCGGATTCTGTATTGGTCACCCAAAGTTAGGCAATTTTGGGCAAAGATCACAGACTTGCACTTAAGTTAATTAGATAATTAGGTCATAACAATCAATTATTAGCATCAACAAGCACTTAATTTGCAGTAATTAGGAGTTATGTGTTGATCTGGTCTTTGCCTTATTCTATAACATGCATGTCAAAATTTCATAGTGTGCGACTTCAAGGAGGTATTGCCATGGGAGGGGCATGGGCAGGTCAGGGGCATTGAGAGAAGTTCGGCACACAAATGCAGGCATTCTATAATATCATGCCTAACTACCATTAATTGGGCATGAACAAAGGTGTCAATGCTCACAACCAAAGTTAGATGGAAATAAACAACTGTTCAACTTTTAGACAGTGTCTTCAATATTTCTCAAAACCATTAGTTAATAGTCCTCAGCGACACCACCATGAACTCAGTTACTATCATAGTTCTTGGCTTTATGTGTCCTCTCCTCATCGGACTAATATTTGAATATGACTTTTATAATTTCATTTTAATTAATTCTTCGACTTTAATTTAAGCTTAACTTTAAGATACTTAGCTTAGTGGTTGGGACGCCGGGATTTCAGACCAACATGTTTCGCCCGATAGGCTTTATCAAGGCGATAATCCCTTCCTGCTTACAGCTCCTAATTCAGATCACAGCCATCATAAAAGCTTTTCGTAATTGAAACGGATGTGCTATAATATGAACACAACCAAAGTTAGGCATGGAGGCCCTGATTCTATAAAAGACATCTAAAGTCTGGGTAAGCAGACCAATCTAGACACCTATCTAGGATCCTAACTTAATTTTTTTAATTGGCTTAATCAGTGTTGATAATTGAAAGTGCCATTAAAAACCAATTTTAAAAAATGTTTAAAAAATTAATTAGCTGGTAGATGCCTAACATGGTAGGTCTCTACCACCTCAAAGAAGGCATCTCTACCAAGGTGCCTACCAGCAAGTAGGCGTGGTTAGGGGTGGATTTGGAGTGGAGTTTGGGGTGTGGATTGACATAGGTGCACTCATTTAGGCTGAGAAAACTCTGGCCTAAATGGCAGTGTGCCTAAGGATTCAACGCCTATCAGTGTGATTCTATAAACGGTGCCTAACTGATGATTGACAACCATGCTGTAAGGCACTTATGAGTTAGACACCATTTATAGAATCAGGCACGAAATGCATGCTAAGCTAGTATCCTGTAAAGGTTGTTCCGCATAGAGCTTGATGATAGAGCATTATGTCACATATATTCCAAGATTTGACATGGAGGATCATAGAACAGTTGCCATTGGAAGAATATGGTGGGAATTTAAATCTCTTTTGAATTGACAGGATCAGATTAGAATTTTTGCTTTGAATATTACAGCCCCAGCAGCTTCGAACACCAAAGTAAAGTGGACAAGTTTGATTCTATCAACAATTGGCCAATACCATGCATGTTCCCCTCAATATGAAACCTGATTGGCTGAATATAATATGGCATGACATCAGATGGAGATGGGACATTGATTATGTTTGAAAAATAAACACACCCAGCAACACGTTTTGGTATCCTTTCAAAAGAAGGCAACTTCATGTTGGAATGGAGTGAAATTGTTGAATCTCACAAAAGAATATCTCTCTGAAGCAGAGCTAATCTCAAAATATCAACCATGTTGGAGTTTAGTCAATGGAAGAGTTTTTCCTTCAGTCGGTATGAAATGTGAGATATGTTGCAATTGGTGTTGCAGTGCATCACTCTTCAGTTTTTCACATTGACAGCCCCATTTGTTGTCCCATGGATTAAAAAAAGAATTATATTCCATGGGACAATGGAGATTAAACTTGTTAGATTTACTACTTGTGAATCTCAAGGAGTGGTTTATAAGATGTGTTCTCCTGTAATAAGATATATGTTAGACAGCAGTGGTGTAGTAAGGGGAGGGGGGGCAGTCTACCTCGGGCACCGTCTAGGTGAGGGCGCAGGCAGCCACCCTCTTCTCCACCCCACCACTGCCACATGTGCATACTGCTTCCCTTCCCCCCTACCTCTGTAACATTCCTGGTATGAGCAGCAGCCCCCAAGCTGCTGTCGCACCAGCGTCGGCTCTTCCTCTAATGTCACTTCCTGCACCCATGCCTAGGAAGTGACATCACAGGAAGAGCCAACACTGACATAACAGCAGCTTGGAAGTTGCTGCTCATGCCAGGAACATTGCAGATGTACGGGGCAAGGGAAGCAGCAGGCACGCGGCAGGAGGGGGCGGAGAAGGAGCATGTGGAAATGGGGGAGGGGACAGAGAAGAGGGCAGGGAAGGGGCACTAATGCCTCTCACCCTTGCTACGCCACTTTTAGACAGACGTCCAGAGACTTCAAAACCTAAATGATTGAGCACAAATCATATATTACGTACACAATCAAAGCGAGAAACACTTATGATACAATATTGCATGATATATGGACATTTGTATATGGATTGGAATTGTTGGGTGTTAGAGCAATTGCAACCTTCACCACAAGGAGGCAATTTTAAACACTTGTTAAGACAAAGAAAACAGTGTTGGGTGTTTAATTTACACTCTTATGAACCAAATGTGAACATTGAATGGAAAGCTATTTTTTATATTGCTATTTTTGTTATATTGTTACTGTTTTGAGTATTACTGATTTTATGTATATAAATGGAGACATTGTTTATACACCAAGGGGCCATCTTAGAATGCTAGTTGGATGATGTTTCTTGTGAGTACTGTGATGACTGTTTTTTGGAACAAAAATTAGCTTACCAGTTTGGGTTTTTGTTTTTCAGTTCAACTCCCCTGAAGCAGCATTAGTGAAACAAGGGCCCTTCTCGGGATTTCACTGAAGATTTATTAAGAACATAAGAAACGCCCTCACCGGATCAGACCGAGGTCCATCTAGTCCGGCGATCCGCACATGCAGCGGCCCATTTAGGCACTCCTTTTTGGAGACCCGGATTTACCGTATCCCTCAATATGATATGCAAGAAGGTGTGCATCCAACTTGCGCTTAAATCCCAGAACAGTAGTCTCCTCCACAACCTCCTCCGGGAGTGCATTCCAAGCACCCACCACGCAGTGTGTGAAACAGAATTTCCTGACATTTGTCTTAAACCTGCTGCCACTCAGTTTCAGGCTATGTCCTCTTGGCCGTGTCACATCAGAATATTTCAGTAATGCTACTTCTTGGTCTATTTTATCAAATCCTTTTAATATTTTAAAAGTCTCTATCAAGTCCCCTCTCAGTCTTCTCTTCTCAAGGGTAAACAGTCCCAGCTTCCTGAGTCGATCTTTGTAGCTCAAATGTTCCATTCCTTTGATAAGTTTCGTGGCTCGCCTCTGCACTTTCTCCAGCAGAGTTATATCCTTTTTAAGGTATGGAGACCAGTGTTGGACACAGTATTCTAAGTGCGGTCGGACCATTGTTCTATAAAGTGGCATTATGACATCTTCCGTTCTACTCGTAATCCCCTTCTTAATTATGCCCAACATCCTTTGGGCATAATTAAGTCATGGGCAAAAAACAGTCATGTTCGCTTTCTTTGCCGCTGCCGCACATTGTGCCGATGGTTTTAGGGTACTGTCAATCAGTACCCCCAAATCCCTTTCCTTTTCGCATTTTGCTAACTTCACCCCCGACATCCTGTACTCATGTTCCTTGTTTTTCTTTCCTAGATGCATCACCTTGCATTTGTGTATGTTAAAGTTCATCTGCCACTTTTTTCGCCCACGTTTCCAGCTGGTTCAGATCTTTCTGGAGGTCCTCGCAGTCCCTTAGAGAGCCAACCGCCCGACATAATTTTGTATCATCTGCAAACTTTATTATATTGCATGTTGTTTCCTCTTCCAGGTCGTTTATAAAAATATTGAACAAGATAGGCCCAAGAACCGAGCCCTGGGGCACGCCGCTAGTCACTTTCTCCCAGTCCGAGAATTTCCCATTTATGCTAACCCATTGCCTTCTGTTTTCAAGCCATTTGCCGATCCATCTGTGTACTTCTCCTCCTATTCCATGGCTTAGTAGTTTCTTCATAAGCCTTTATTTATTAGCTACATTGAGGTCTTTTCTCCATATTTTTTGGGAAGTCAGTCATCCTGCCCCTAAAATAGCCAGTTTAGATATAGACCAGGGGTGCCCACACTTTTTTGGCTTGCGAGCTACTTTTAAAATGACCAAGTCAAAATGATCTACCAACAATAAAATTTTAATAAGACACAAAGCACACTGTACGCAGAGAAAATGTTAATTATCATTTATATTTAGGTATTTTTTCAAAGAAGTCAAGGCAAATGACTTTAAAATATGCAATGTCACCTCAGTAACAACTATACAAAAATAGTCAAATATACCCCCTCCCTTTTTACTAAACTGCGATAGCGGTTTTTAGCGCAGGGAGCTGAGCTGAATGCCCTGCACTGCAATCCGCTACTGCAGTTTAGTAAAAGGGGGCCATTGTGCAAAATATAGACAGCAGATATAAATTCTCAAAATGGACACATTTTGATCACTAAATTGAAAATAATTTTTCCTACCTTTATTGTCTGGTGATTTCATGTGTCTCTGGTTGCACTTTCTTCTTCTGACTGTGCGTCCAATATTTCTTCCCTTCTTTCTGCCTCCAGTATGCTTCGTCTCCTCCAGACCTCATTGCATTCCCCAACCAACATCTCTGTCCTTCCATGAGTCCAACTTTTTCTTCCTCTCTCCCTGCCCCCTCCCCTTTCTTTCTGTCTGTCTCCCTGCCCCTTTCTTTCTTTTTCTCTGTCTTTCTTTCTGTTTCCTTGCCCATTTCTTACTTTCTTTCTGTCTCCCTGCCACCCTTTCTTTCTGCCTCCCTGCCTGTCTTTCTATCTCCCTGTTCTGCCTCCTGTCTTTCTGTCTCCCTGTCTGTCTCCCTGTTCTGCCTCCCCTTTCTTTCTCCCCAAGCCACTGCCGGGGCTGTCGTCTGGGAACAGGCCCCCAAACCACCACCGACTTCTGGGAACACCGCCGACTTCTGGGCCCCCAAGCTACCACAGACGCTGCCATTGCTGAGTTCTTCATTTTCAGACGCTGCAACAGGCCAGCAGCCTTCTCCCAAACGTCAATTCTCTATACCATTCTTCCAGGAGAGCTCAGAATGGTTTATATGAGTTTAATCAGGTACTCAAGCATTTTTCCCTGTCTGTCCCAGTGGGCTCACAATCTATCTAATGTACCTGGGGCAATGGGGAGATTAAGTGACTTGCCCAGGGTCAGAAAGAGCAGTGTGGGTTTGAACCCACAACCCCAGGATGCTGAGGCTGTAGCTTTAACCACTGCGCCACACTTTGTCTAGGAGCCATTTTAGGCTGATAAAATTGCTTTGAATATTGACCCTTCAGTTTTTTTTAATAGAGGAGAAAGGATTTGTGAAACAAGCCTAACAAGCTTTAGAATGGAATGTACATGGTAAGGTCTGATTTCAAACAGCATCTATGGGCTCGGAAACTTTCAAAAGGTGCACTCAAAGCTTTGAGGAAAGTTGAATACACCTTAATGAAAGAAGAGAGATAGAGCTAGAAGTCAGAAAATCAATAATTTTAAAACCAACACAATGAGGCAAAAGAAAAAAAAAAACAACAACCCAAAACTGAGAAGAGAACAGAATGGCTTTGCTAGGGGATGATGTCTGAGTTAAACCTAGATGTTGATGAATGTACTATGGACACTTCCTAGTTGGTTTTCATATTCATCCATTGAGGTAGGAATAGCTGGAGGCATGCACCGGTAGAGTGGGTGGGATTTTGTGTTTATGTTTCTAATTTGGTTCTGTCTTTTGTGGCCGCAAAGGGAGAGTCAGCTGCCTTGTCAACTTTCTCATAAACAGAATCCAAGATGAGCAGTTCAACAATAACATCAACAGTAGAAAGGTTTAACTTAATCTTATTATAGTAAATGCTTGGTGTTGAAGATGCACGCTTCCCTAATAATTGACAACTAAAAAGCCACAATATTATCATATTTGGGTTTAGTTTGGCTGTCAGGTTTTTAACCAGTTTGGGTATGCAGAAACCCAGTATACCCTAAAAAACATAACCCAAGCTTAACTGGCCCAGAGAGGATTTCCAAAAATCATAGAATGTTTGAGCATAAAAACATAAGAACAGCCACACTGGGTCAGACCAATGATCCATCAAGCCCAATAGCCCGTTCTCACGGTGGCCAATCTAGGTTACTAGTACCCGGACAAAACCCAAAGAGTAGCAACATTCCATGCTACCGACTCAGGGCAAGCAGAGGCTTCCTCCATGTCTTAATAACAGACTATGGACTTTTCCTCCAGGAATTTGTGCAAACCTTTCTTAAAACCAGCTATGCTATCTGCTCTTACCACATCCTTTGGCAACGCGTTCCAGAGCTTAACTATTCTCTGAGTGAAAAAAAATTTCCTCCTATTGGTTTTAAAAATATTTCCCTGTAACTTCATCGAGTGTCCCCCTAGTCTTTATCATTTTTGACAAGAGTGAAAAATCGATCCATTTGTACCCGTTCTACTCCACTAATGATTTTGTAGACTTCAATCATATTTCCCCTCAGCCTTCTCTTTTCCAAGCTGAAGAGCCCTAACCTTTTTAGTCTTTCCTCATTTGAAAAGTTACATCACCATATACCAAGTGTACAAAAAATGCACTTTTATCTTTTTCCAATTTAATTCTGCAACTTTTTAAAGTGATGCTTGCTGTCTATCTTTTTTTTTTTCTCTTTTTGGATTTTATGCTTCTTTCTTACTGTTTAATCTCTTTTCTCGTTGAAGTTGTAGTTCTTTTCAGTCTTGGTGATTTATTATTGTGAGCCACTCAGAAACACTGTTAATAGCACTGTATATCAAATTTTAATAAACTTGGAAACTTAATTGAATTCTACTTGTAAGGAAATTTAAAAAATCTCAACCACATCAAATGCGAATTTACAGTTATCATTTGCCTTTAGAGGGCGACTCAGATCTAGGTTCTTACTTTTTCTGAGCTCTGAATAAGTACCCTACATGAATCTCAGTCTTCTTAATGTCAGTATAACTGAGAGAACGAACATGCTAGCAGCGATAATTACGAGCATTCAGAGGCGTAGTAAAGGGGTGGGGATAGGAGGGGCGGTCTGCCCCAGGCGCAGTCATGTTGAGGGCGCTGCATCCCTCCTCCTCTCTGCCCCCTACCCTGCTCCTCTCCTTGCCGCAAGCACCCCTTGCCTTCCCCCGAACCTTTTTACTTCCCCGGTGTGAGGTTTTTGCCTGCGTCGGCTTTGACGCTTTCTATAATGTCACTTCCGGGACCCGCATCTAGGAAATGATGTCACAGGGTGAACCGACGCCGATGGTGTGCGGCACTCATGCTGGAGAAGTTAAAAAAGGTAGGGGGAATGGGAAAGGGGTGCACGCATGGTGGGGGGCGCTACCGCCCTAGGCGCCTCTCACCCTTACGCTACTGCGAGTATTATCAATTTCTTAGAAAAAAAAGTCTTGCTGTTATACAATATCCTCCTCAATCTATAATTTGGTACCTAATATTAGACAACAAACCCCAAATTCCATAGGCTTGCATGCGCAATTTTACGCTTAGCGTGCAGAGATGCAAATGCAAGTTATACTACTATTTATCATTTCTATAGCATTGCCAGACACATGCAGTGCTGTACATTACAATAACCATGAAGAGACAACCCCTGCTCAACAGACCTTACAATCTAATCAGACAAACAGGACAATGAGGGTGTGGAGCTACAGAGGGAGTGACAAAGTTTTATAAATTATGTGAACCACTCTGTTATTGTATAAGGAAGGGTGGTATATTAAATTAAATAAGCCATAAAACATGGGAGCAGGAAGTTGCTGCAGAGAGGCAACTTCCGGGGCAGGCTGGAAGCAGCAGGCTTACTTCGTTGCTGCTGCTGGATGCCCAAAGATTTAATTACAGCAGCCGGGGAGGAGGTAGAAGGGGGAATTGGGAGCTAAAGATGTAGTGAGTGGAAGCAGCATTGGGGGAGGAAGGGAGGGAGCTAGAGAAACAGCATTGAGATGGGGCTGGAGAATCAGCATGAAGAGAGATAGGGAGAGGGCTAGAGAAACAGTATGGATGGAGGGAGGAAGGGAGGGATGGATGGAGAAAGAGCATGGGGGGAGGGAGGAAGGATTGGAGAAAGAGCATGGAGGGAGGGAAGAAGGCTGGATAAAAGAGCATGGAGTAGGGTAGTGCTGGATGGGAGAGGAGAGAAAGAAAGAGAAGGAGAGGAGGTTGGAAGGAGAGAGAGGGGCACCTACAAGGGCTATTTGGGGGTTGGAAGAAGAGAGAGAGAGAGAGAGAAATAAAAAAAAGCACCAACAGGAGAAGGTAGGTGGAAGAAGAGAATAAAAGCACACTTGGGGGAGGAGGGTTGGAGGAAGGGAGATAGAGAAGCAGTAAAAGGGTACAGAGGATGAGAAGGGGGACCAAAGAAATGGGTGGAGTGCGGGTGGGGCTGTGAGTGGAGTATGGGCAGGATCATGTGTCCTCTTTTTTTGTCTTCATAAATATGGTAACTTAATCATCCTGAGGTTTCAGTTCATCTCTCCCTAGCCATTCATGTGTTTGCATTTGCCCCTTGAGTCCTTCACTGAAGAAATGAGAAGGCAGATTGCATGAGGTATACACTAGGAGACATTTACAGCCGACATGAGATACAAACCATTGTTTTTGGAATAAGACTTTCATTAGAGGATTGGGCAGGAGAGAGATGGGCCTGCCCTGAGCAACAGTGTGTGAGAAAATGAAAGGACTACTCTTCCTTTTAAGATTTCTGAGAAAGCTAAGTGGAGATTGTGACATCTTGCACCGGGGTGGAGCTGGTTATTATTTCTCTGTTACAGTTATGGTGAAGTAAACAGGGAAAGACTTCAGAAATGTGTCGTGAAGGTGCTATCTGCACTAGTTGCTAACAGAGTACCTGGGATTAATGGATGTTTTGTGGAGTGACGATGTTCCTAAATGTAAGCAGTGTCTCACTTCCGGCTCACCACACAATTGTTTCCCACGTATTCACCTTTATAGGACCCCCAGGGGCTCCCTGAAGAAGACTTTTTGTCGAAACGCGGACCGTGTTGGGTCCTGTATCCCTAGCGGACTAGGGTCCTTTAAGGCTCTTATGCGGATGATTTACTTTTATGTGGATGGAATTATTTTATGTGGATGATTTCAGTGTACCTTTGGAACTTTGATACTTTCAAATAAATTCCATTTAGGAACATCGTCACTCCACAGAGTTTTTTTTTGGTTTTCTCTGGATTTTCTTCTTTGTGGATATTTCGGGGTCAATTCCTTTTGTTTTTTGTTAATGGATGTTTTAACATGAGAACTGCAAAGAACATGCTGGAAACCCCCACCCCACCCCCAATAGTTGCTGCATTCGATTTGCACTGACTACACATTATGTTTTTGCATTAAAGTGAGTAACTGCAACATCTAACACACTCTAGTAAAAAGGCCCCTGCGCCAATTTTGCCTTTTATTCATATTTCTGTTCTTTAATTTCCAAGCATTATTCTTGGGACTTCCATAAAAGCCCTATTTTAACTTTCTGTTTCTACGCTATCTTTAATCCTCTATCCTCTACCCTCACCCACATTCTCTCTCTTCTCATTATTTCTTCTGTTTATTTACAGATCTGAGTTTAAAACATGGATTGGAAATTCCGAAAATGAGGATTAGTGGGTCTTTCTAAGTCTTCTTTCCATAAGCACAAACAGTTTCACATATTGTGCTTGCT
The DNA here is from genome assembly GCF_902459505.1 of Geotrypetes seraphini. Classification (NCBI taxonomy): domain Eukaryota; kingdom Metazoa; phylum Chordata; class Amphibia; order Gymnophiona; family Dermophiidae; genus Geotrypetes; species Geotrypetes seraphini. The sequence continues at coordinate 47,181,226 of NC_047085.1, forward strand.
TACGTTTTTCAGCCCAAAGGGAAATCGTCAGTAGAAAAGTCTTGAAGCAATCTCATTTTGAACTAAAAACAATTTCACTCTGTTTCCAGAAGTGGAAAAAAAAAACCCCCTAAGAAAAATTATAAGAGATCTAGAACCACTACTCCAGGAAGATGAATTACTAAAAGAAATATTCCCAGTTCCAACTGTGCTGGCCTTCTGTCAGCCACCTAATTTGAAACAAAAATTGGTAAAAAGCAAGCTCCCTACACAAACCCATGAAGAAGAGAATGGCACACATCCTTGTGGTGTGACAAACTGCAAACTGTACAAGCACATTTATTTATTTCGATTTCTATCCCGTTCTCCCAGAAGCTCAGAACGGGTTACAAGTAGACATTCACAATCATTTGAAAACAGACATCTCAAAGGATCCCACAGTCACTCGTATTGGAAAAACATTTAGCATAAAGGGAATCCTTCACATGTTCAACTTCTAATGTGGTATTCAGTGCAAAAAGTGCAAAGGGGCATGTTACATTGGTAAAACAAGCCAAATGCTAAAGAGCAGAATCAACCTACATAGATATCATATTAAGAATTGCAATACCAACCAGGAAGTGACCTCTGTTGGACAACGCTTTGGATAAACTGACCACTGCGCCAATGATTTTATGGTAAGAATACTAAAAAGGAACTTTAAAACAATCTAATAACGTAAAACCTTTGAAATCTAAATGATAAAGGTATTTTGACACCTACCAGGACTTAGAGCTCTGGGCTTTCTTTCCCATTATAAAGACATTTTAAACTGCTCTGTTACCTTTCTGTCTCTTGCCCACCCACTCACTCCTCCCTCTTCCTATCCATAAAATACTGTCACGTTTTCCTCATATATACTGCTATTTGTCTACATTTGCTTTTTTCTGATCTGAAGAAAAAGGGTTACCTTTGAAATCGCATCATAAAATGCATTGACTTAGGGCTCCTTTCACAAAGGTGCGCTAGCGTTTTTTTGGCGCACGCACAGGATTAGCGCACACCAGCTGAAAAATTACCGCCTGCTTAAAAGGAGGCAGTAGTGGCTAGCGCAAGCAGCACTTTAGCGCACGCTTGTGTGTGCGCTAAAACCACTAGTGCGCATTTGTAAAAGGAGCTCTTAATCCAACAAAAAAAGGTATCACCTTATTTCCTTTGTTTTTTTTGTTTTATTTCTTTATATTACCTGTCTCTAGAAGGAAACTATCCTAATTACAGAAAAAAGTGTTCAGAGCTATAGAAGTTAGAAAATGAGCTGATGCACATTAACTTGGCATTATCACTACACTATGAATTACGTCAGCTACTTGTGACATGCTCCAGAGTTTGCACACTGATCAATGTTTTTGAAGTGTATAGGATTCATAATGCAATCAGTTTTTAAATTCCTTTCTGTATTTGTTTGCATCTCTGTCTCTGGAAGCCTTCAAGTTTCAAGTTTATTAAAAGATTTTTTAGACCGCTCAATCAAATATCTAAGCGGTTTACAATGTAGTAATACATTTAAAAAAAATGTACATCATTATAAAAACAGATAAAAACAGGGGGTACTGGAAGAGAATCCAAGTATAAAAAAAAGTAAAAACAAAAACACAGATATATGGACCTATGCAAACAATAGGGAAGTGGGGAAGAACTACAATTTTATAGAAAAGGTAAAACATAAAAGGAAAGTACAGTAGGCTAGGGTAAGATAGCAGTTTATTTTATATTTTAAATTTTCAAAATTTAGGAATTTAAGATTTTTGAAATTTTAAAACATTAAAATATTGAAATATTAAAACATTGAAATATTAAAATATGCCCTTAAAAGGACAGGTGTTGTCCAAAGGCGTCTTGGAACAAAAAAGTTTTCAGTTTTGTGCCCAACTCTGCCAGATCCTTCTGCCAATGCCCCAAAAGAGCGCTGCTCTGTACCAACCAATGCAGCCAGAGACCAAGAATATGTGGCAGAAATATACAGAAACAGTTCCAGTTGTTCTGGGTGCCACCGCCTTAATTAAAACGAACTTCAAAGCAAATCTTCGCATGTTGCATATACATGTTTTGCATCTAATGAACGCCAGAAGGCAACTGTCATTGGCGCACTGCAGATTCTAAGAGAGGAAATAATAGGAAACTTGAGAGACCGATTGCACCCAACATACCCTGGCTTATGAGAGAGGTTCAGTCCTGTTATAAGAACAGGTTTGGCTTAGTTCCTTCTTACTTTTATGCTCATCTTTCATTTTCTTCACCAAAACGATCTTTGCGGAATATTACTACTTATTTCGCTTTTCCGTCGGTAAAGGAATGCAAATATAAAAGATATGTAACCAGTCTATTTTCCTACCAAGTGGACAAATGGGAGTCTATAATTTGACTGTTAATTTCACTACCATTCTCTTACATGCATTTTAGAAGATTAATGAAAACTTACCCCTTCCTTTACAAAGCCGCCGCGTTAGCGTTTTTAGCGCCGACTGCGGCGGTAACAGCTCCGATGCTCATAGAATTCCTATGAGCATCCAGACTGTTACCGCCACAGCCGGCGCTAAAAATGCTAGCGCGGCTTTTGTAAAGGATGGGGTTATTTATGTAGTAGATTTTGAAAATGTTTATGGCATGGTTTTAATTGTAAATTGAACAGTTAGGGCTCCTTTTAAAAAGGTGCGTTAGGGCCTTAACGTGCAGAATAGCACGCGCTAAATCGCCGCACACGCTAGCCGCAACTGCCTCCTTTTGAGCAGGCAGTAGATTTTCGGCTAGCGAGCGCTAATCCGGTGCGTGCGCTAAAACGCTTAGCGCCCCTTCGTAAAAGGAGCCCTTAATGTGCTGGTTTCATCTTTTGTGAATCGCATAGGGCGGCGCGGTATCTGCGATCCATAAATAAAATTTTATGTTATGTTGAGATACTGCCCCAGAGAAAGCATTTATATCATGCATTCATAAAAACAGTGAAAAGAAAAGGCTATTTTTTTTTTTTGTGTTCCTCACCTTTGGGTCCAGGTAAAATGGTGTGTGTTGAGCAGACTTCTACTACAGGATGACTGTCAGCACTGGAACAGAAGACTTGGGTTGAGAGAGTGAACAATCCCGCTAACAGCAGGTATGTCCTCCGCTGCTGTTTATTCTGCCCGTTCATGTTTCCCATTCCACCAGAAACAACTTCTGGAGCAGCCGTTTTGCTACAAGGCTCTGGATTTTGAAGTACAGTATATCTCCCCCAAATTTAAACTGAAGCGTACGCCTGAGTCCTGGAACATGTGTTTCCAGAGAGCTGAAGAGAACAAGACCGGGTCACTTAATTTCATTAATGATTCTGCACACATGCACTGTCCAGAATATTTACTTAAATGTGACATCTGTTTACCTCCTTTTATCTCCAGAATGTGAGATGACCAGTTTTACTGACCTGCAGAAATGTCTTATGAAATGATGCAGTGCGTCTGGTTTTTGTTATGGTTTTTTTCTATATTGTTTGATCACTAAGCTTTGTACTACTGAAAAGAGAACAGATGCCTTTGTGCTCAAATAATTATACACACTGGCACAATAGAAGATATTATCTCTAAATTCTACATATGGTGATGAAAACTTAACACGGATACAAAATGCATGTGCATCTTAATTAGCCAATGAGCCGTTAACTAGCAATTAATTAATGGTAGCAATCAATAATTAGGAAAACCTAAAAAAAAAGCTTACGTGATAAAATGACTGTCCTATCAAGCAGCTCACTTCAGTCGGGAACTACTCCCCATTATAGGGTCTTCTTCGTCATATGTGCACTTCAGGCGAGGATTAAAAACATACTTGTCCAACAAATTCCTAGGAAAGCACTAAACCCTGTGCCCTCTTTGTAAGCCTCACGCGCTCCTCAAGATGATGGAAAAAGCTCTCTGCACAGACTCATTCAACTTTTACTACCGGTCCCCCCTCACTTCTCTCTCCTCTTCTTTTTGGGCCTCCGTATCTCCTATATCTGTATCGACATTCGTAAACTGTTCATCTACTCAAGTTCTTCTCGTAGTACCTCACCATGATTGTATTTAACTTAGACCTTGTCACGATCCTATATTATTTGTACTTATATCCTCACCAAGAGTTATTTTTATATTACGTTACCATTATTGCATTTGACTCTGACCTTGTCAGGATCTTATGTTATTTCTACTTGTATCCTCGCCTCTCATGTACGGTCTTCTACTTAACTCCTGTTAATAATAATAATAATAATAACAGTTTATATACCGCAGGACCGTGAAGTTCTATGCGGTTTACAATGATTAAAAGATGCTACAAATTGAGTAGAATTAACAAAGTTAAAAGCTAGTGATTAACAGCTCTAGAGATCAGCTATTGTGGAATAAGATTGTACAGGTCAGTTGCCTAAATACTTCAGGAACAGATATGTTTTTACGTGTTTCCTAAATTCCCCATAAGTAGTAGGCATAAGCAATTGTTCCAGATCTTTACCCCATAATGCTGCCTGATGTGAGAAAAGATGTTGATGATGTCTTTTAAATTTACATCCTCTAACCGGTGGGGAAACAAAATTCAAGTGTAAACCACATCGAACTTCACGGTGTATTGTGGTATACACTTCAGCGCAAATTTTGGACATACAAAGTGTGGCAAATGTTCAGTGTGCACAGATTGCCTCAAGATAACGAAATTTATAAATCCTAGTAATAACTTCAAACACGTTTTTTTTTTACATCATTCCTCTGATTGCAGCTCTTCTGGTGTTATTTATGTCATTCAATGCCCAAGCCCTTCCCTCTGTGTAGGAAAAACCAAGAGATTGGTGAAGACTTGGATAATAGAACACCGCAGCAACATTAAAAGGGGCATTACATCTGCACCTCTGGTCACACACTAAGAAACCAACAATCAAACAACCAGCGATTTGAAGTTTTTCATTTTTAGAATTATTAAACCTAATCCAAGAGATGGAAGCATTGACACCGTCCTATTGCAAACAGAACACATCATTGAATACTCTAGTTCCCAACCCTCTCCTGGAGGACCACCAGGCCAGTCGGGTTTTTATGATAGCCCTAATGAATATGCATGAGAGAGATCTGCATATAATGGAGGTGCCAGGCATGCAAATCTGCTCCATGCATATTCATTAGGGCTATCCTGAAAACCCGACTGGCCTGGTGGTCCTCCAGGAAAGGGTTGGGAACCACTGCTCTACATCCCTATGGCGTTAACTCTAAGGTTGACTACAGTGTGTTCCTTTAAGACATTCCATCCACATTACAATTCTCATGGTTATCCCTAGTTATGTTCTTTCTCCAAGATGTTCAGGCGCAGACCTGTATTCACATTATCTGGTAGATTGTAGTTATTATTTTATCTGTACAACTGCACATTTAGGTCTGTTTTTATGTATTAACCATGGACATACAATCTATAGGGCAATCATTTTACTTTTTGCTCTGTCTGGCTTTTGGTGTTTATTATGCTCTGCATATACCTCTTTGACTCTGTTCATGACATTGTGGGCTCCTTTTACCAAGCCGAGGTAGCGTTTTGAGCACGCTGCAGATTAGCACGCACTAACCCCTGCGCTACGCGGAGAAATTAACGCCAGCTTAATGGAGATGTTAGTGTCTAGCGTGCGCTAAAACCGCTAGCGCAGCTTAGTAAAAGGAGCCCTATGTGTTCCTCCTTTCAGAATATATCGCAGTAATAGCCAGGCATGTTCATCTAGCTCTCTTTCTAAATTTGCTTTTTGTTCAGCATCTTATACAATTTCTAAACTATATACAGTACTCCCCCGATCATTCGCGGTCGATGATTCACAGTCCCAGTCATTCGCGGTATTTTATAACCGTGAATGACCAGGCAGGAGAGGGCAGCCGGAGAGGCAGGAGAGAGCAGCCGGAGCATTGGCGAGTGAAGGAAATCACTCGCGGTATGCTCTGACCGCCTCTTCCTGCACTAAAGTCGGGCCTCACCAATCAGGAGCTGCGTGTCTCGAACCTTAATATAATGGCTTGTTTAGAAACACCCCCTCATTCTCCCCTGCGCTCCTGTGCCAGCCTGCTCCTACGGTATAGCTAAACAGTATTTCTGTGTAATATATTTCCAGGATAACTGACCTCTATTTTGGTTTGGTCTCATAATACAGACCATTTCTGCCACTGGGCACGTCTGGGTTTTGATGTTCTACAGTCTGATGTTTTTGTTTTAATTTAGAAGGCTTTCTTGGAGCATGATTCAAGCAAAATGAAAATACAGTATGTCCCATTCATCTTCAAGTGGCAGCTGAATTCACCACCAAGTATTCAGTTCTATTAACTAAATAAACAAGGAATTAGATTTTTGGCACATCAGGATAAGTGATATGGAACCTCTTCTCTCAAAAATTATTTATGGATCTCTATATGAAGAGCTCTTTTATCTCAAGTTTCTCCTTTATCTGAACTGTATTCATGTTTTTTTAAGTGTTCATATCCAGTCTTCGAAAGATTTTCTAACCTGTGTTTCTAGAAAAGGGTAATTTTCAGAACTCACGTGCAGTTCAGAGCCTCAGATGTAAACATCAGAAGGCATTTCTTGCCAGCCTCCTGCTTCACAGTTATAGTAGTTCAGAAAGTATTGTTTCACCAATTTTTAAAAACAGCTCCGGGGGAGATCTGGGAAATTACAGACTTGTAACATAGTAACATAGTAGATGACGGCAGATAAAGACCCGAATGGTCCATCCAGTCTGCCCAACCTGATTCAATTTAAAATTTTTTTTCATTTTTTTTATTTTTCTTCTTAGCTATTTCTGGGCAAGAATCCAAAGCTTTACCCGGTACTGTGCTTGGGTTCCAACTGCCAAAATCTCTGTTAAGACTTACTCCAGCCCATCTACACCCTCCCAGCCATTGAAGCCCTCCCATGCCCATCCTTCACCAAATGGCCATACACCGACACAGACTGTGCAAGTCTGCCCAGTAACTGGCCTAGTTCAATATTTAATATTATTTTCTGATTCTAAATCTTCTGTGTTCATCCCATGCTTCTTTGAACTCAGTCACAGTTTTACTCTCTACCACCTCTCTCGGGAGCGCATTCCAGGCATCCACTACCTTCTCCGTAAAGTAGAAGTAAGCCTCACTTCAGTGCCGGGTAAAATAGTAGAAACAATTATAAAAAATAAAATTGTGTAATACGTAGACATACATGATTTAATGAGACAGAGTCAGCATGGGTTCAGCCGAGGGAGATTGTGCCTCACCAATTTGCTTGACTTATTTGAAGGTGTGAATAAACATGTGGATAAAGGTGAGCCGGTTGATATAGTATATCTAGATTTTCAGAAAGCTTTTGATAAAGTTCCTCACGAGAGGATCCTGAGAAAATTAAAGTGTCGTGGGATAGGTAGCAAAGTTCAGTTTTGGATTAGGAATTGGTTATCGGATAGAAAACAGAGGGTAGGGTTAAATGGTCAGTTTTCTCAATGCAGGAGAGTAAACAGTGGAGTGCCGCAGGGGTCTCTACTGGGACCGGTGCTATTTAACTTATTTATAAATGATCTAGAAATTGGAACGACAAGTGAGGTGATTAAATTAGCAGATGACATTAAACTGTTCAAACTTGTTAAAACGCATGCAGATTGTGAAAAATTGCAGGTGGACCTTAAGAAATTGGAAGAAATTTGGCGTCCAAATGGCAGATGAAATTTAATGTGGACAAATGCAAAGTGATGCACATTGGGAAGAATAACCTGAATCTCACTTACCAGATGCTAGAGTCCACCTTGGGGATTAGCGCCCAAGAAAAGGATCTGGGTGTCATCGTAGGTGTAGTTTTCAAAAACTACAAAAACAAGAGGGCATTCGGAAAAGTTAAGAGGGGACAGATTCAGAATCAATGCTAGGAAGTTCTTCTTTACCCAGAGGGTGGTGGACACCTGGAATACGCTTCCAGAGGGTGTGATAGGACAGAGTACCGTATTGGGGTTCAAGAAGGGATTAGACAACTTCCTGAAGGAAAAGGGGATAGAAGGGTATAGATAGAGGGTTACTATACAGGTCCTGGACCTGATGGGCCACCGCGTGAGTGGACTGCTGGGCATGATGGACCTCTGGTCTGACCCAGCAGAGGCACTGCTTATGTTCTTATGTTAACCTTCTGCCCAATGTGTGGTGGCAGCTAAAAAAGCAAACAGGATGCTAGGAATTATTAAGAAAGGGATGGTTAATAAGACTAAGAATGTTATAATGCCCCTATATTGCTCCATGGTGTGACCTCATTTGAAGTATTGCATTCAATTCTGGCCTCATTATCTCAAGAAAGATATAGTGGCGCTTGAAAAGATTCAAAGAAGAGTGACCAAGATGGTTAAGGGTAATGGAACTCCTCTCGTATGAGGAAAGGCTTGGAAAAGAGACGGCTGAGGGGAGATATGATCTAAGTCTACAAAATGCTGAGTAGAGTAGAATGAGTACAAGTGGATCGATTTTTCACTCCATCAAAAATTACAAAGACTAGGGGACACTCGATGAAGTTACAGGGAAATACTTTTAAAACCAATAGGTGGAAATTTTTTTTCACTCAGAGAATAGTTAAGCTCTGGAACGTGTTGCCAGAGGATGTGGTAAGAGCGGATAGCATAGCTGGTTTTAAGAAAGGTTTGGACAAGTTCCTGAAGGAAAAGTCCATAGTCTGTTATTGAGAAAAAGATGGGGGAAGCCACTGCTTGCCCTTGATCGGTAGCATGGAAAATGGCTACTTCTTGGTTTTTGGCCAGGTACTAGTGACCTGGATTGGCCACCGTGAGAACGGGCTATTGGGCTTGATGGACCATTGGTCTGACCCAGTAAGGCTATTCTTATGTTTTTAAGCATTAGCCGTCCTGAGTGTCCTCATTCTAGGTTTGCTGCTATACTCCAAAATGAATGCACAGAAGCATTTTTGCAACTAGCATGAGCTGCAAGGAATAGTTTTTTTGTATTATTTTTTTATGTAATCCCTTGAAGAAACCAGAGGTGAAATGGGTCCCCTTTGGGATGCAGTTCAGACAGTAGTGTATAGTAGCATTTATAGCAGGGAATTCAGTAGATGAGCTAAATCAGGGGTAACCAACCTTGGCCTTCGCCAAGTCAGACTTTCAGAATTTCTCCAATGAATATGCATAAAATCTATTTGCACACAATGGAGGCAGTGCATGCAAATGATCTCATGCATATTCATTGGAGAAATCCTGAAAACTCCACACGATACAAAGATCCTCACTTGTCAGGAGCTCCTGCCCTGGAAGTAAGAGGAAGCCTAAAATGAGTGCTCCCTGCTGGAACCCTTGAAAAAGCCTGTTTTGGCGAAACGGGTCCCATCGGGCAATTAAGCATTGGGGCAAGCATACTGCATCACATTAAAGAAGAAGTAAAGAATGATATAAGTTTGGCTCGTCATTTTTGTTTTCAAATATTTATTGACTGTTACTTATGCTGATTTTCAATCCTGACAAGTGAGGATCTTTGTATCATGTGGAGTTTTCCTGTACACCTCACTTCCACCTTTTTCGCCTTAGTGATTACTAAATAAAGACAGAAATCCTGAAACCCGACTAGATTGAAGCTCTTGAGGACCAAGGTTGGACAATCCGCTGCTAAACATTAGTGCGATACTTTCATTTGAAAGGAAACTCTGCAATGAGAGAGCATAGGGTGAAGTTAAGAGGTGATAGGCTTTTTCAAATTTACATCTATTGTCTTTATATTTTGCACAGTATTAGGGGACATGTGTCACTGTTTTTGTGGTGTTGCATTGTATGCAGAGTCTGGTTTCTTGGAGGTTCAGTTTAACTTTTGTCTACATATTTCTATTTTTAGTTTGTGATTATTTCATATTGGGCGAGGGTGTATCTCTGTTCTGTGTGTATGAAAAGGACATACCGTGGTTTTCAGTTGGCATTGACTGCAGGATCAATTGACTGAGCGGGATCTGGCTTGTTTAGTTTTACAATGTATGTGTTGGTGTTCTAGTGCTCACTGCAGTGTTTAAGATGCTGCCTTTTCCTAGGTACACTCTTGTTGTGCGATATGTAGATTGTTACTAAAAATCATATTTTTCATATAGATGGGGGGCTGTCAAAAAATGATGGGCCCCGGATGTCACATATGCTAGGTACGCTACTGCATGAGGTATTGGGGTTTTCAACTTGTTTGCAGTACTGGTAGAAGCAAGAAGAACTGCAGGGACAGCGGGGCAGGCTTAGTATGTGGCTTATTATCTCTTTCAGCCAGGATTGTGCAACTGGAGGAGTTACTCACAGAGCTGCAAGGCATTGTGTCAAGGTCTCCAGGGGCTCTATGGAATCCTCAGCCTTACAGCTGTGCTTGCTTTTTATTTTCTCTTTGCTTGCTGCAGTTCTCCAAATGCTACAGCAGTCAGGAAAGACACAAATGACGAACCCAAACCAGCAGTTAGAGCGTAGGAGCGCATAGTGCCATTGGGGGATTCAGCACCTGGAGAGAATCCTCTACAGGCTTTCTTTTTGTTTTGTTATAATTTGATTATTTGGGCAGGCTCAAAGGTTCTGCCAGCAGAACCAATCAAATTAAAACCAAAATGCCTTCAGGAATTCACAGCCAGGAACTGAGTCTCCTGACTGCACCATGTGATACTGTGCTTCAAGGCTGGCAGGACACTATGGAGAAGGAGAAGACCTGGGATTGGTCAGCTAGAGCCATCAGGAGATTCAGCATATGTAGAGAATCCCTTGATGGCCCAACGCTGGAATGAAGGTCAGGACTACATTGGACTTAGCACGAAGGTAAGGAGGAGGAGCTGAGAGCCCACAGTCTGTGGTAAGGGACTTCACTGAAGACCCTGTCCGCAAGCCAGTGAGTTCAGATAAGTGACTGGACAGATCAATCATAGTGTGGTAGTTTTTTGTCCAATGATTACTTTTCCATCCCATAGTGAAGCAGTTTTGGAGGTTCATAGTAATGAACACTGTTGACACTCTTGAGTGTCTGAGGTTTTTCCACCATCTATTTGATTAAATTAACAAAAGTATTAAGTGTTCTGCAAGATACAATGAAACATGTATGCATGAAATGTGATTACTTTTTCACTGTTGGGGATCTTTGTAGAAGCATAACAAAGCCATAGGATCATGCAACTTCAGAAAAAAAGAGATATACCGTAGATATATTAATATATTGATAGACAGATCGTCTAATTTAGGCAAAGTAACCAACTGACGTGTTGCTAGGCGTTATTTGCTTTTTAAAATCTGAAAAAGCAGACTACTCCACAAAAAATATTAATGTTGGGGTTGACTTATCTACTTCTCTCAATAAAAAGGTTTTCGCAATGTTTAAGACCCAGCACAAGCAAGAATATTCTTTGTTGTATGTCAGTCTGTCTGGGTTCATAGACAACCCTGCGAAAGACAAAGGCGCGCGCAGACAACTGAGCGCAAGACGGAGGCGCGCGCCAAAGAAAATTACAGTTTTTAGGGGCTCCGAAGGGGGGTTTTGTTGGGGAGCCCCCCCCAGTTTACTTAATAGAGATCGCGCCGGCGTTGTGGGGAGTTTGGGGGGTTGTAACCCTTCACATTTTACTGTAAACTTAACTTTTTCCCTAAAAACAGGGAAAAAGTTAAGTTTTCAGTAAAATGTGGGGGGGTTACAACCCGCCAAACCCCCCACAACGCCCCCACAACGCGGCACGATCTCTATTAAGTAAAGTGGGGGGGGTCACCCCCCGTCGGAGCCCTAAAAACAGTAATTTTCTGCGGTGCGCGCCTCCATGCTGCGCTCAATTGTCTGCGCGCACTTTTGTCCCGGCGCGCTTTTGACCTGACACCGTCTGTCTGTCTATCTTTCCATCCGTATGCATGCATGAATGTTTAGTTTCAAGAGCACATGCACTTCTGAAACTAAAACTTCAAATAATGAAGGATAAATGAAAGGGTCACACAATGGTGAAGGAACCTGTTGCTAGCACAGCCATCAGTTCAGGTTGGAAGAATTGCCTCCCACACCAGCAATACACAGGCTAAAGCAGTAGTCTTTTCGGCCATTAGTTCAGTCTACTATATTGTCTACCCTAGACTATGTAACATCATTTATCTGGGGATCAAAAATAAAGACATTATTAAGACTGCGATTAGTTCAAAATGCCACTGTTCGCTTGATTTTTGGTCTGAAGAAATATGACCATGTAAGTCCCTTTTATATCAGATTGCATTGGCTTCCATTCGAGGCCAGAGTAATTTTTAAATTTGGGTGCATCTGTTTTAAAGCACTCTTTGGCTTATTACCTTTTTATCTGGTTTCTCATCTGAAATTATTTAAGTCAAATAAACACACAAGAAATTCTGCTATGTTCATCTTCCCTGTGCCAAAGGCTTGTCGTTATAAAAATTTTTTGGACAGGACATTTGCATTTCAAGCAGGGAAGATGAACTCCTGGATATGCCCTTTGATTGTTTAATCTCAATCTTATTTTAAATTTAGGAAACCATTGAAAACTTATCTATTTGATAAATACGAATGTTAATTTTTAACAATATATTAATGATGTTGTTTTTTTGTTTAAAAAAAAAAAATAAAAATAGGTATATGTATCTTATTGAGTTGTATTTCTTCATTGAAATGTTTCAGTTTCTCTTGCTGTAAACTGCCCAGAACTACTGGTAGGGCGGTATACAAGAAAATAAATTATTATTAATTACTATTATACAAGAAAAATAAATTATTATTATTATGAGCCAAGGAAGTTAGGCTGGCAGCAGTGGAGGTGCAGAAAGAGGGAAGCTGGTGGGGAGCCTGGCCCCACCACAAATGAGTTTGGTGGAGGAGCAGGTAGAATAGCAGGTGAGGGGGGGAGAGGAAGCTAGTGAGGGATAGAGTTTGGAGAGAGGATAGAGACAGAAAGGAATGTGGAAGTGGACAGTGAAGGGGAGAGAGAATAGGGAAGGGAAGATGAGGAAAGTATCCTGCACATTTTCACACTTATTATACTTGCATACACGCAACACATACTCTACCTCACTTGTACCTCCCTTGTGCACTCACATATCCTTCACTCATGTGTACCCACACACTTTCTCCCACATACACACCTAAACACACCCTCCTGGACAGACACACACACAGCATACATTTATTTTCCTGAACACATGCACACATGTCCCTACACACAAAGTAGACATCGACAACCCTCCACAGCACATTGGAGTTGTCTGTGAAGTGCTAATGGAGAAAAATTTCTATAAAGAGAGGCATAACTAGGTGGCACATCTCATTCACTGGAACCTTTGTAAACATTACAACATCAATGTACCAAAAAAGCATAGGGATCGAGACTACAGGAATTGTGAAGAATGAAGTGGTTATAATAACCTGAGACATCCTCATTCTAAGTACTAAAAAGCTGGATGCTAGGATACTGGATATAGTGGTAAAAGGGAAAAATACCAGAACAGCTTTGAACATAGAAGTGTCAGTCCCAAGCAATGACTCTGTGAATTGTGTGGAAAGAGCGAAGATCTTCATATACCAAGAATTGCAACCCCAAACAAACAAAAAAAAAGGTGGCAGAAAGATGCAGAAGTAGCCACAAGCTTGATTGTAAAGAATTTCCAAAAGCACTTGTGACCTGGATTGGTCTCTGTGGAAACAGGATTCTGGTCTAAATGAACCATTGGTATGACCCAGTATGTCTATTCTTATATGTTCTAACTTATTTTCATTGTCCTCTCATGAACTAAAGCACTAAGAGCAGATTTGGCTTTAAAATATTTATTTTTATTTAAAGGCGTGAGAAAATGCTGATACTGACTCTTTAGTTTTCTGCACTGCACTTCCAGTGCTGAAAGTTGAGACACTCAATGTGTGTTCTTTGCACTGGTATAAACCATAATATCTCCCCTGACCTCCGCCTTTGCTACTTCCCATAAAACAAGAATATAATCAGGATTATTTTCACAATACTGCAACTTGCGCCGAAGAAATTGCTGAAAAGTCTTATCTTTGTACAAATAAATGGAAAATCGCCTCCTAGGGACCCATCCCTTCCATGAAAACATCTATCAACGCATGATCTGAAATTAATACCGGGCCAATGCTTGTGTATGCTATCTTTGGAAATGGACACAAAAATAAAGTGTATATGGAAGAGAGAGCCATGAGCCCTGGAGTTGTGAATATAGTTGTTGTCCAGTGGATGTTGTAATTATCAAGGATCTACAATGCCAAGACTATGCATAAAAAACCCTTAGTACCATATCAGTTCTAGTCTGTGCCCTGTTTGCAGTCCCAGCCCTGTACCAGTGCACCACTATATAACGTCCCTCAGGATCTTGGACAACCCTCAAAACATTAACAAATGTTTGGCAGCCCCTGCTTTATTCCTAGAAAAAGATGGAAAATAGCAGTGACCTACCCAGGAAGCTTTGAGCTTCTGATGCTCCAAGGCAGAGAGCTTAGTTTCCTGTAAACAGGCTGTTTCTGCTGTAATTCGCTTCATAGTTTGTAAAATTTTTGTTCTTTTGACAGGGAAATTGATACCAGAAGCATTCCATAAGAATAACTTTAATGGTACACTAACCATAACAAAGGAGAACATTCCAGATCCAATACATGAGATTTACAGGTGCAATCCAGAAGCCATAGGTTTGCCTAGCCATCACCCCCACAGCTTTTTCCCACCCCAAACCTTTTGTTCCTCACCTACCATATCTAATGTATAAAAACATCCTCACCAATTCTCCTCTCCCTTCCCTTCTATGATACTCTCCCTACCCGCTCCCATAACCTTCCACCCAGCAAATTATCACGTGTTCTTCTTCTCCTCAGATCACATATAATGTCAACCAGCCAAACATCACACCAGTGGCGTACCTAGGGTATGTGGCACCCGGGGCCCATCATTTTTTGACACCCCCCCCCCCCCCCATGTAAAAAATTTTTTTTTTTTTTTTTTTTGCAATAACCATGAAATGGAATAAATGGTCAGAATAGAAACAGGCAGTGAAAATTTTCTTTTATTGAACCTCATATATGTAACCATTATTCCAAACATAACACAACATAAATTATGTCTAAATTGTCATGACATTAGAAGTACATATGGAGTAGTTGCAGGTGATGCTTGGGATAGTTCTGATTGTGTTAGTTCGGTTTTATGTGTTTTTTGAATAGAAGAGTTTTTATTTCTTTTTGAAGGTTTTGCAGTCTGTGGTTGATATCAATTGGTTGTAGAGTTGGGGGTCGAGTGTTGCAGCTCGAATGGCTAGGAGGTTGTCGAACAGTTTTTTTCTTTTGACGTTTTTGGTTGGAGGGTGTGTGAATGGTGCACAAGTTCTCCTATGTCTGTTTGAAGTGGATTGAATTATTTAGCTGAAGAAATTAGTTAACCCCCATTCCACACACATTAATTCTCTTCCATTTTTGTTCCCATTATAAAAAAAACACTGATAAGTTCCCAGGAAAAAAATACATTAAAATAAGAAGTGAAAACAAAGGCCCCTACAGATGAGAACATAACATAGGAATAGCCTAACTGGGTCACACCAATGGTCCATCATGCCCAGTAGCCCATTCTCATGGTAGCCAATAGTGCTGCCCGATTCAGAGAAAAATATTTCATTCGATTCGATTCACCCTGTTGAATCGATTTTTCGATTCGATTCACTGTTAATGACACCGCTTTTTAAGCTTAAACAAAGTACAACAATAAATTTCACAACAACAATAAATTTCACAAAGTACTTAAAAAAAAAAAATCACATTTTTCCATTAAAGCAGTTATGGAGACATTTGCTTGAACAGTCTTTTTTCCCAGTCCATAAGCAAGCAATATGAAAAAGATTTCCTTAATTATCTACTCAAACATTTTTGCTATTTACTTTCATTGTACCTAGACTATTATTCAGTAGAAAAAATTTAGTTTGTTCAATCAAGCAGAACATTCACTCATAGAAGTTCAATGTCCACACAGGATTTGATTGAACAAACCAAATTTTTTCTACTGAATAATAGTTTAGGTATACTGAATAGCAAAAATGTTAAAGCCACACAGAAAAGCAGTAAAAGTCAATAGGTTCTCCAAGTGGGAACAACCTGATGTCTCAGCACTTGAGGAAAAGACCACGTAATAATGTTTATAAGATAAATCATATAAATGATTATACTGAAGCAGGGTTTCCTCAGCGTGAGAGGTAAGCGAGAGGAGAGAATTCTCCAGCGCTTTACACAATAAGGCACAGGTTAATCACCCTCTGCCTGCAGTGCACACCATCATAGGACACCTCAGGTGTGCTCAAATTAATCAATGTGATAAATTAAACAGTAATAAACAATTGGTCAATCACAAGAGTGCAAGATCAAACAGGTTGTTCCCACTCAGAGAACCTATTGACTTTACTGCTTTTCTGTGTGAGTAGATAATTAAGCAAATTTCTGATAGCCTACAGAACTGATTCTCACCTTCCATCCCCAGCCCCCAAGACTTACCAGACCCCCCCCCCTGCCGATGTATTTACTTACTGCCTGAACTGGATATTAAATTGTGGGGAAGAGAGGAGAAATGCGGGGAAAGAGCCAGCCAAAACTAGTATTTGTTGCTGCTGAGTGCACCAATCCAGGGCAAGCAGACGCTTCCCCCATGTCTTAATAACAGACAATGGACTTTTCCTCCAGGAATTTGTCCAAACCTTTCTTAAAACCAGCTACGCTATCTACTTTTAACATAACTTCTGGCCACTTCATATTTAAGCTTAGATCTTTCCTTCCAAACAGAGACCTTGCTAGATGTCAAATACAGCACAAGGTAACTTCACACGGACTTAACTGTGCAGGAAATGAATCTCCTCATACACCCACCATATAGTGCAAAAATGTGCAAAGGTCTGTTTTTTTCTTTTGATCACAACATAGCCTAATGCCACACAAGCAGCGCTGTTACAAACATATTCTGAAGGTCAATGCTAAGGTTGACAAAGTTTCCTTCCTTGGACCAGAAGGAGATACTGACGAAGAGATTCTAAAACAACTACCCAGAAATAACACCCAAAGACCCACTCAGTGTGTGAACCAGTTGAGTGGAGTGGACTAACTGGGGGTGGAAATGGGCCCAGAGTTTGCTCAGCAGAATTTCCCAGACTACCTCTTCCTCTCAACACACTGACATGCTACCACCACCACCAACACTAGGAACACCTCACCGAGTATGCCAGCAATGCTTATAAACTTTATAAAACACATTATTATATTTTCTTATAAAGCATATATTTTAACTGAACTCAGCCTTGCCATTCACAAAAATAGAAAAGTTCCCATTTCAAGCTGTCTCATGTACACTTTTCAAATCTAACATATTGTAATCACAAAACAGAAAATAAAATTATTTTTTCTACCTTTTGTTCTCTGGTCAATATTCAAATCTTGTTGGTCCCAGGCTCTTGTTGTCTTGCTTGCCAGGGTCTCCTTTCTCCGTGCTAACCATCCGTCTGCCATCTCTGTCCTCCCCTTCCGTTTCCCTTCCCTCTCCCGGAGATCTGGCATCTTTCCTTTTTTTTGTCTCGATCCACAGATTCACCTTTTCTCAACTCCCCACCACCCCAGGATCCACCATCTCTCCCTTTCTGTTCCCAACTATCCTCCTATCCAGTATCTCTATCCCCCCTCCACACCATCCCCTGTTTCCAAGTTCTCTCCCTTTCTGTTCCTTCCCTCCCTAAATCCCATTATGCACCATCTCTCTCCCACTCCTCTGTTTTTAGACCCATTATTTCTAACCCACAAAGTCTGGCATATGCACGTATCTTTGAACCCCCCCTTCCCTCTCTCCCTCTGTGTACTTTTACACCAGGACCCCCCTCCCCCGAAGGTCTGTCCCCCCTCCGAAGGGCTACACCCCACCCCTGAAGGCCTGCACCCCCCGAAGGACTTTACCTCCCACCCAAAGGTCTGTCCCCCTCTGAAGGCCTAAACCCCACCCCTGAAGGTCTGCACCCTCCCCGAAGGTCTGTACCTCCTGAAGGCCTGCACCCCCCTGAAGGCCTGCACCCCCCTGGAGGCCTGCACCCCTCCCCCTGAAAGTCTGTACCTCCTGAAGGCCTGCACCCCACTGAAGGCCTGCACCCCCCTGAAGGCCTGCACCCCCCCTGAAGGCCTGAACCCCCCACCCGAAGATCTGTCCCCCCCTGAAAGCCTACACCCCCCGAAGGTCTGTACCTCCTGAAGGCCTGCACCCCACTGAAGGCCTGCACCCCCCTGAAGGCCTGCACCCCCATGGAGGCCTGCACCCCCCCCCGAAGGTCTGTACCTCCTGAAGGCCTGCACCCCACTGAAGGCCTGCACCCCCCTGAAGGCCTGCACCCCCATGGAGGCCTGCACCCCCCCCGAAGGTCTGTACCTCCTGAAGGCCTGCACCCCACTGAAGGCCTGCACCCCCCTGAAAGCCTACACCCCCCCGAAGGTCTTTACCTCCCACCCAAAGGTCTGTCCCCCCCCTTAAGGCCTATACCTCCCTCTTAAGGCCTACACCCCACCCCTTAAGGCCTACACCCCCCATCTAGTACTGTCTAATGCAATTAGGTACGGGTCAGGAGGCCAGAGGGGAAGCAGGACATTGCAGCAATTCCCAACTGACCCTCCCCCCTCGCCCTCTAAAGCAGGAGCAGGCTAGCAAGAGGAAATTGCCGATCCTGCTTTAGGGGGGGAGGGTCAGTTGATGATTCGGGAGGCCGATTTTGGGCTTTTTAAAAAGTTGATTCGGGCAGAAATAAAATAACAATAAAACCACCACCAAGCAGCCCAGCGATACTCACCCTCAGTTCCTGCCTTAATTGCAGTGTCCCACGCGGCTCGGGCTCCCTTTCTTGCTTCCACCCAGCTGGAAACCGGAAGTTGCTGATCAAGCTCCGACGGCGACGGGGTGTGTGGCCGTGGGTGAATGGAATTTGAGAGAGGGCTCAGGCAGGATCACTTCGGGGACTCGCGGAAGCCTTGGAGTCAGGCCATAGCAGGGAAGTTCCCGGGCCATGACTCCAAGGCTCGAGCACCCCTAATGAGCTGGTACCCGGGGCGGCCCGCCCCCCCCCACCCTCCCTAGGTACGCCACTGCATCACACATACATCCTCTTAAACTTTCGACGGCCTAGCGTAAGTATCCCAACAATTGGCATAATACATTGTTTAGCACATAGAAATGCAATATAAATTGAATAAATAGAACACCATAGAGCTAATACTCAATCTTATAAGAGACACAAACCTAACCCCCCCCCCCCAATAATAGCACAGATTCATTCAACCCTACTTTAAACATCTCAGTTGAGCACACAAGCATACACAATGCACACAACAGCCATACACCATCATCCCAGTGTAGCCACAATAAACAAGTCACGCTAAGCTCTTATAAATATATCTATATCATAAGCAGTAAGAGTATATTAAATGTAGATATATTTTGGACATATTTTTCGAGAATGGACTTTGGACTCTGCCGACTTTGGGCGACTAGCACCCTAGGCCCAAAACGGACTTAGATGTTTCTTTTGATTATGTCCCTCCACGTCTGCCATCTCTGCCCGACAATGCTTGCTCTGCCGCCTCCTACCACACTATAGCTACAACCTTGGCACCCTGAGGTCATGGGCTCAGACTCACGCTGCTCCTTGTGACCCTGGGCAAGTCACTTAGGCCCAAATTCCATAACCAGCGCCTAAAGTTAGGCACCTATTTCGAAGGCGCCCATCTAGAAAGGTGCCTATCTAAACTGAATAACAAGCTCAATACGCTTTTTAATCAGCACTGATTGAAACATAGGCACCCGCTGGAACAGACAGGGAAAAATTCTTGAGTACCTGAACAAATTCAAGCAAACTGTAATTCCTACAAGAAGATATGCCTGCCTGGGAGAACGGTATAGAAAATGAAATAAATAAATGTTAGGCACTGGTTTATTAGGCCAAGAAAAGCCTGGCTTAATATACCAGTGCTTCACATTATGACGCCTACTGGTGCCTATGTTGATTTAGGTGCTGCTAGGCGTGATTCTAAAGACGGCGCCTAACTTTGATTGACACGCGGTAGGGACCAATTTGCTATCTGCCTACCGAGTTAGGCGCCATTTATAAACGGTTGCTAATGGCTACATTAGTGCACAGCCTGCATATTATTATTAATTTTCATAAACCTAAGGGTCTCTTTTACAAAGGCACGCTAAGCATTTTAGCGCGGATTTAGCGCACGCTGAATCAATGCATGCGCTAACCGCTAACACATGCATAGGATAACATGCATGAGTTAGCGTGTAGCACGTGTTTAGCACATGCTAATATTTAGTGCGTGCTAAAAAGCTTAGCGCACCTTTGTAAAAGAGGGGGGGGGGGGGGGCGGGGTAAGTGTGCTGCTTAAATTTGGGCTTAGCATGCAGGAAAACCCCACGTTAACATGCGCTAAGCCCAGTTCACTTTAGTAAAAGGGTTCCATAATTTGGACAATCTCTCCAAGTAAAGCTTAGCACATGGAATACATTTATATTTAGACAGGAAATTTAAAGAAATCTGTTGATAAATTAGAAAAAGACAAACAAACAATGTTTCAAGATAAGTTATCTAAATATGAAGCTAATTGCTCAATTCTCTTGAAAAATGTCAAATCGAAGCCATGTTTTCATTTTCTTGACCTAACGTAGTCCTGTTTGCTGGGAAAATATTTCCTGTTTGCTAAATATTTATGCAATTCCTACAAGAAGATATGCCTGCCTGGGAGATTAAGCCCATCTTTTCCATGCAAAGTGGATTTAGCTGTTAAACATTGATTTATAAGTACTTGCTAAAATTCTACCATTTGGGTTATTATATAAATCAAAGATGGGTATGATTAAAACAAATTTATTTTGAGCTCTGCTCCCTTTAGTTTAGGGATTTTGGACGATTGTAAACGGATCACAAAGCAGAGAGAACAGATCATTATAAAAACAGTTCACAAATCACTGCTGATTAGAGGGGATATGATAGAGACTGACAAGATCATGAAAGGCATAGAGAAAGTGGAGAGGGACAGATTCTTCCAACTTTCGAAAACTACAAGAACGAGAGGGCATTCGGAAAAGTTGAAAGGGGACAGATTCAAAACCAATGCTAGGAAGTTTTTCTTCACCCAACGGGTGGTGGACACCTGGAATGCGCTTCCAGAGGGCGTGATAGGACAGAGTACAGTATTAGGGTTCAAGAAGGGATTGGACATTTTTCTGGAGGAAAAGTGGATAGAGGGGTATAGATAGAGGACTACTACACAGGTCCTGGACCTGTTGGGCCGCTGTGCGAGCGGATTGCTGGGCATGATGGACCTCTGGTCTGACCCAGCAGAGGCACTTCTTATGTTCTATAAGAGAGAGACCCCCCAAGTCAGTACATCGATTTCATTTGACTCTGTGGGAACTGATATTTACCGGAGTGGAGGAATAACTTAATGGTTAGAGGGTTGACCTTGACATTGAGGGGGGTTCCTGGTTCAAATCCTACCGCTGCACCATGTGATCTTGAACAAGTCACTTGGGAGGGGATGAATTAATCAAAGAGCGATAAGTGCATTAGCACGAGCAACCGTGATAGAACACACTGACTGCAGAAGACGCCCATAGAATATAATGGGCATCTTTAACGATTAGCATGTACTATCATGATTGCGAGTGCTAACATGCTTATCACCCTTTGATGAATCCCTCCTTAACCTTCCAATTGCCTAATATACAAAAGTAGTGCTGGTGTTCAAGTGTGGCAATTTTCTACAAACACAGATGAGTGCTTTTTTTAAAAAAAAAAAAACTTAAATGGTGGTGCTGTTCCATGAGCAATAATTTAGTTTGAAAATTTCACAATACACTATCCCTTTCTTTTACAAAGGTGCGATATGCTTTTTAGCGCGTGCCAAATCTTATCACACGCTAAACGCTACCGTGTGCATGTTATCCTATGGACGCGTTAGCGGTTAGCACATACTAAATCCGCGCTAAAACACTTAGGGCTGCTTTTAAGAAGCTTCATTAGCAGTTTAACATGCGTAATAGCACGCACTCGTTTGCCGGCCATGCTAGCCGCTACCGCCTCCTCTTGAGCAGGCGGTAGTTTTTCGGCTAGCGCGGGGGTTAGTGTGCGCTAAAAAGCTGTGTGCGATAAAGCCTCTAATGCGGCTTCGTAAAAGGAGCCTTTAGCGTGCCTTTGTAAAAGAGGGCCTATATGAAATGTACAGTTTGGGAGTTTAGCTAACCAATGACTGAGACATGACCTGTTGAAGTCAAAAACTTTAAAGCAGTGTTTTTGACAGAAGAAACAGCCTGTTTACAGGAAACTAAGCTCTCTTCCTTGGAGCATCAGAAACTCAAAGCTTCTGAGAGTAGATTATTGCTATGGTCTCTGAGGTTTTTTCTCCCTTTAACATATATAGAGGGGCCTAGGGTGCTAATCATCCAAAGTCGGCAGCGTCTAAAGTCCATTCTCGAAAAATATGCCCAAAATATATTTTTTTTTTTCCGAAAATCGTCTACTTATACATCCAGCCGTTTGATCATCCAGATCGCCAAGTTGTCTATCTTTATACCACATTCTCATCCAAAAAATCGTCCAAGTCCCAAATGCCCAGAACAAGACCTTTTGGATGTAGCAGGGGCCAGCAAAGTGATGGACTGGCCACACAGATGTGGCAACAGAGTAGTGGGGCACTATACAGGGCACTGCTGTGAACTTCACAAAAAGGGTGCCACATAAACATCTCACCACAGTTCCCTTGCAGGTTATGGTGAGCCCCCCAAAACACCCTCAAAACCCACTAGACCCACCTGTCTACAACTCCAATAGCCCTTATGTCTTCAGATGCTACCTATATAGCAGTAGAGTGGGGTTTGTTTGTTTTTTGGTGGGCTCACATTTTCCACCATGAATGCAGTGGTTAGAGTGGCTTATGGGCCTGGGTCCTCCTCTCTATGGTTCACTAGCTCAACCCCCAGACTATTTAAGCCACCTTTGCACAGCTCTACTAGGCTTTCCTATGCCAGGTGCTGATGTTCCGGATGCAGGTATGTACGTTTTTATTCTGCTTTTTATGGTGGTGTGAGGGGGGTCAATGATCACTGGGGAAGTGTGTAGGGGCCTGTACTTTGTGTCTGTAGTGGTTATCTGTAGTGTCTGTAGTGGTTGTTTGTAGTGTCTGTGGTGGTTATCTGGTTACTTTGGATACCTTTTGGGCACTTAGACCTGTTTTTAGATCGCCTAAGTCACAACGTATAAGTTCTGTCTAGGCAGTCTCGTTAAACTTTCGATTATCCCTGCAGGACAACTAACTCCCTCTTTTACGAAACTGCGATAGCAGTTTTTAGTGCGGGGAGCTGCTCTGAAAGGCCCGCTTATAAGAACTCAATGAGCATCGGGAGCAGCGCGTGCCATTCAATGTGGCTCCCTGTGCTAGAAACTGCTATCGCAGTTTTGTAAAAGGAGGCCTAAGTTTAAGTCTGCCCACATCCTGCTTACTTCCCACCCTAACCACTCCTCCAAAAATGCCCCTTTGAACTCTGGGTATACTGCGACATTCAGAGGCCTAAAAAATCTGTGGATACATCTAAAAACCCGTTTCAATTATCGGCACTTGGATAACCTGTCCTTTAGGTCATCCAAGTGCCTATTTGGGTGGGTTTTTAGATGTGTTTCTGTTTCGATTATGAACCCCATACTGTTTATGCTCACATGCGCTTTTGAATTATTGGGAGTCAATTATGTTCTTCTCAAACTAACTACTTACTGATCCCAATTCACAAGTCCCTACAGCTTGCTTCTTCTTCCCAAAATGCCTTTTAGTTGTGTTAATCTTATCTTCTGGAACTCCCTGCCTAGAGCTCTGACAGGAGACCTCATATCAAAAATTTAAGAACGGTTTTAAGACTTGACTAAGCAATCATAAATTAGAGCCTGAGATGGACCAGGATAAAACTTCATGATGGTGTTCACCTACCTTTTGTCTACTGTCTTTTGGATTTTAAAATGTTGTTTTATGCTTTTCTTCTACTGTATCAATTCTTTGTGATGTTGAAATCCCTTATTTTTATTTAAGAGGTATTTTTATTCTTTTTAATTTTTTGTTTTGTTCCATTTTTGTTAAATTTATACTGTACTTTACACTGCCTTGATGTTACATTTGATCAAAAGGCAGTATATCGAATCATACAAATAAATATCTAGCCCATGCCTAACTGTCTTTGGTCATTCTTGTACGCTTAATCTATTTTTCCCGATTGGCCCTTTTCTTTCAGTAATCCTTATGTGACATTTTGTGCTGGATGTAGAGGTACAATGGCCTCAGTAGTCCCTGCTAGAATTTAATTTATTTAGAATTTATATACCGCCTATCAAAAGTTATCTAAACGGTTTACAATCAGGTACTCAAGCATTTTCTGTATCTATCCTGGTGGGCTCACATTCTAACGTAGCTGGGGGCAATGTTGGATTGAGCCAAAGTATAGGTGCTGAAAGTATTGACTCAGTCACCTGAACTGAAAAAAAACCTCACCTAAATGTGAGTCTAATATCAGTTTTAAATTTCTGTTTAGAGTTTGAACACTGGAGTGCAACATAGGGCTCCTTTTACATAGGTGCGTTAGGGCTTTAACGCGCGGAATAGCGCAGGCTGAATTGCCACGCACATTAGACTTTAACGCCAGCATTGAGCTGGCCTTAGTTCTAGAAGTGTAGCGCGGGTTTAGTGCGCTAAAAACGCTAGCACACCAAAAATGCTAGCGCACCTTAGTAAAAGAAGACCATGGTGGTTTAATAAAATCTCTCTTTATTCATACAAACTGAAAGCAAGATATGGTTAAAGACGTATGAGGAGAGACTGGAAGCCCTGACTATGTATATCCCAGAGGAAAGGAGGGACAGGGGAGATATGATTCAGATGTTCAAATACTTGAAGGGTATTAACGTAGAACAAAATCTTTTCCAGAGAAACATAATTTGAGGTTGAGGGGTGGTAGATTCAAGAGCAATGTTAGGAAGTTCTACTTTATGGAGAAGGTGGTGGATGCCTGGAAAGAGCTCCCGAGAGAGGTGGTGGAGAGGAAAATGGTGACTGAATTCGAAGAAGCATGGGATGAACACAGAGGATCTAGAATCAGAAAATAATAGTAAATATTGAACTAAGGCCAGTACTGGGCAGACTTGCACGGTCTGTGTCTGTATATGGCTGTTTGGGGGAGGATGGGCTGGAGAGGGCTTCAATAGCTGGGATGGTGTAGATGGGCTGGAGTAGGTTTTAACAGAAATTTTGGCAGTTGGAACCCAAGCACAGTACCGGGTAGAGCTTGGATTCTTGCCCAGAAATAGCTAAGAAGAAAAAATTCAAAAAATTAAAATTGAATCAGGTTGGGCAGAGTGAATGGACCATTAGGGTTGTTATCTACCGTCATCTACTATGTTACTATGTAAATGCATTGTTTACTAGAGAAATTAATCTTTAAAGAGGACATATTTGCAAAGAATCTTCTTGTGAAGAAGTAAGAAAAAAAACCCCTATGATATTGATTAATTACTAGTGATAGCTTGAACAGACAAATAGAAAGGGTCCATTTGGCAAACTGAATTCAGTATAAATCATCAAAGAATTGTTTCTAGACATTACCTTAGAACAGGGTTTCTCAACCGAGTCATTAACACACATCTAGCCAGTCAAGTTTTTAGGATATCCACAATGAATATACATTAGAAACATATACATAAAATAGAGGATGCATATGCAAATTTATCTCCTGAAATCTTGACTGACTAGGTATGTCACAAGCACTAGGTTGAGAGCCTCTGCCTTAGATGTACACCACAGCTCAGTTACTCTAAGTCTTAAAGAAGTTCTGAGATAAAACCTGTTGCTCCAGTGAGGTAAACTGCATTGGTAAATTATGTTAAAACTTAGGAAAAGGTGGTATTGGGGTTAACCAGGTAATTTTCCCGTCTTTATATATTTTGTTGCTTATTTAAGAAATAAGAACATCTGGAGACGTAGAAAAGCAGTGGGAAAAACTGAAAGGAGCTATTGTAAGGGCATAAGTAAGAAAAAGTAAGAGGAAAAGAAGGCCACTTCGGTTCTGAACAATAGTAGCTGAAAAGGTAAGGAAAGAGAAGTTAGCCTTCATAAACTACAAAAGATCGCAGAAAGAGGAAGACACGATAAAATATCTGGAAAAGTTAAGAAACTGGAAGAGTAGTCAGGAAAGCAAAGATGCAAATAGAAGAAAAAAATAGTCAACATGGACATTTTTTATTTACATTTATAATATAATTATTTCACATAAAATGGAAAGAAGTCCACATCAATGGAAAGAAGCAGCTAAAATAAAAATGCAGGAAGTTCTAAATTCTAAACATTAAACCTGCTCCATTCATTATATTTCAAATTTATATGGGACAAGACATTTTTTTAGATATGTTAGTGATAGGAGAAAGTGCAAAAGTGGCATTCTGACACACAAAGGTGTAGGAGAAAAATATGTAGAAGCTGATGAAGATAAGGCTAATATGCTTAATAAATATTTCTGTTCCATGTTCACAGCTGAGTGGCTAAGAGCAGGGCTGCAGAAGACAAACTTATATATCAATTACAGAATGACACGGTGACATAATTCATCACCGTTCCCGTCCCCGCGGATAACCGCGGGAAATAATCCCATTTCATTTTTAGTGTCTATTTCAGCCTCAGTCCTTCTACACCAGCATTCTTCAAAGCAAAGCTTGAGGGTCAGTGGTTGTGGCCATTCATACTCTGATTCTTCCCTCTCTCCTTAAAGAATGACATGAAGATTGTTTACCGCGGTTATCCGCGGGGACGGGAACAGTGATGAATTTTGTCACCGTGTCATTCTCTAATATCAATCTCAACCTCTCACTTACTCCCTCTTTTACAAAGGTGTGCTAAGCGTCTTAGTGCGCACTAACTGATTTAGCGCACCCTAAACGCTAACACGTCCATAGGCTTACTGATTTAACGCATGTTAAACACTAACGTGACCATTATAGCCTATGGACGTGTTAGCGTTTAACGCACGCTAAATTGCCCCACGCGCTAGACCTTAACGCCAGCATTGAGCTGGCGTTAGTTCTAGCCACGTAGCGTGAGTTTAGCGCACGCTAAAATGCTGCATGCGCTAAAAATGCTAACACAGCTTAGTAAATCAGACATTCAAATTTAATATCTCCTGTTCTCCCTAAGAAAACGCCAATCTGTTTCTCTAGCATTGGGAATGGTACCAAAGAAAGGCAGATGTGATGGTGGTGTGTTTGCTTCTTTAAAATGTCACTGGTGCTTTATAAATGTAGCTTATCTAACTGTGAGCTTAGAAAAAAACATACCTCACCCCCGTTTTTCAAAACTGTAGCGTGGGTTTTAGTGCCGGTCACAGTGGTAACAGCTCTGACGCTGTTACCGCCGTGGCCAGTGCTAAAAATCATGTTTCGGTTTTGTAAAAGGGGGGGAGGGTAGTTACATTAGGTGAAATATATTGTAAATACGTCAGTGAAGTAATAAAGTATCATATAAACCAAACAACAGAACAATTAATTAAATATACACCAATAACTCTAGCGCTATATCTATGACAGTAAAAAGTGAGCAAGTGGAATTGAGTCAGATTATATATTATTTTCAGTCTGATCTATAAATTCCTACTTGATTTTTAAATGGTTGCCAGCCTTAAATGACATCACTAACCCCCTCGTCTACGAAACTGCGCTGGCAGTTTCTAGTGCAGGGAGCCTTGCTGCTCCCGATGCTCATATGAACTCAATGAGCGTCGGGAGCAGCACGGGCCATTCAGCACAGCTCCCCGCACTAGAAACTGCTATCGCAGTTTCGTAAAAGGAGGCCTCGGTTCTACTTTGCATCACTGATCATGCATGTGATTCATATTAGCAACCGTTAAACCTAGGTACAAATGATGCAACATGGCAGACAATACAGTCAAATTATGTGGGCTAAAGGGACACATCAGTGATCCCAGTGCTATAATATAGAGCTGCTAAACACAAGGTAAGACAGTAGAACTAAAGTTAAATGAAATAGCCTACATTTTTTTAAATGAAAAGTTGGCTACTGACAGAAACAGAGATCTCAAATCTAAGCAGGCAGAGCTAATAGCTTCATCTGGCCATGAATCACAGGACTGTGCAGCTATCACCAAGATGACATTTTCCTTCTGATCCAGTACTGGCAGCTGCTTGCAATTTGGAGGTTAAACTTTCTCTGCCCTGTGAACAACAAACTGCTCAACCAAAAAGTAACCACAAAAGCAGCTCCAGCACAACCAATAAACACGGCTCCAAACTGTGCACAGTTCAAGGCTGTATGAGTCATTGTACCGTAATTTCTTAGCAAGGATGTGTCACGGAAGAGTAAATGTTACTTAAGCAAGTTTGTGGCGATATGATTTTATTTTACCTACTTAATAAATTAGGCAGCCGGTCTAATTGAATGTATGTGTTTTGAATCTTCTAACACCATTAATACAGTATTTACAGAAAATTCAGTTGCTCAAGCTTCAGAGATCCTACCTGAATCTGTCATAACAATGCATTCTTCCCTCTATATTTTGAGCAATGCACTCGCTTGCTTTGTCTTCATAATGGTCTGTATACTTCCTTAAATGCACAATATTCTCAATGGAGAAGGATAAATAGCGGGGTTCCCCAGGGGTCTGTGTTGGGGGCCGCTGCTTTCTAACATATTTATCAATGATCTAGAGATGGGAATAACTAGTGAGATATTTCAATTTGCTGATGACACAAAGTTGTCAAATCGCAAGAGGATTGTGAAAAATCGCAAGAGGACCTTGTGAGACTGGAAGACTGGGCATCAAAATGACAGATGACGTTTAATGTGAGCAAGTGCAAATTGATGCATGTGGGAAAGAGGAACCCAAACTATAGCTATGTGATGCTGTGTTAGGAATCACTGCCCAGGAAAAGGATCTAAGTGTCATTGTTGAAACCCTCAGCTCAATGTGCGGCAGCTGCTAAGAGAGCAAATAGAATGTTAGGAATTATCAGGAAAGGAATGGAAAACAAAGATGAAAATGTTAGAATGCCCTTGTATTGCTCTATGGTACACCCGCACCTCGAACACTGTATGCAGTTCTGGTTGCTGTATCCCAAAAAAGATATAGCAGAATTAGAAAAAGTACAGAGAAGGGCGACATAAATGATAAAAGAGATGGGATGAATTCCCTAGGAGGAGAGGCTACAGTGGCTAGGGCTGTTCAGCTTGGAGAAGAGACGCCTCAGAGGTGATATGATAAAGATTTATAAAATGGAGTGGAAAGGGTAGATGTGAATCGCTTGTTCACTCTTTCTAAAAATACTAGGACTAGGGGACATGCGATGAAGCTACTAAGTAGTAGATTTAAAACAAATTGGAGAAAATATTCATTACCGGAGAATGTGGTGAAATCAGTTAGCTTAGCGGGGTTTAAAAAAGGTTTGGAAAATTTCTTGAAAGAGAAGTCTATAGGCCAGGGGTAGGGAACTCCAGTCCTCGAGAGCCGTATTCCAGTTGGGTTTTCAGGATTTCCCCAATGAATATGCATGAGATCTATTTGCATGCACTGCTTTCAATGCATATTCATTGGGGAAATCCTGAAAACCCGACTGGAATACGGCTCTCGAGGACCGGAGTTCCCTACCCCTGCCATAGGCCATTATTGAGATGGCTTGGGGAAATCCATTGCTTATTCCTAGGATAAGCAGCATAGAATGTGTTTTGTTACTTGGGATCTAGCTAGGTACTTGGGAACCAGGTTGGCCACTATTGGAAACTGTTGGGTTTGATGTTGGCCACTGTTGGAGGTCTGTCCCACTATAGCACAGGTGTCAAAGTCGGTCCTTGAGGGCCGCAATCCAGTCGGGTTTTCAGGATTTCCCCCAATGAATATGTATTGAAAGCAGGGCATGCAAATAGATCTCATGCATATTCATTGGGGAAATCCTGAAAATCTGACTGGATTCCAGCCCTTGAGGAGGGACTTTGACACCCCTGCACTATAGCAATTCTTATGTTCTTATGTATATTGTGATGAAAAGGAGGAAAAGCTTTCATTGTTGAACAAGCTTATGGGTGTCTATGTAAAGAAAGGGAAAGTTACAATATTCCACACCATTTGACCATTTTTGAAATCAGAATTAGATACCAGCTATCTATGAAATCAAAGAATTGTTTAAAACTTGGGGTGTTTCCCTGTTAATTTGTCTTTCAGTTTCTATAATAAAGATTATGATTTCACAAATAGAAAGTGAGGACTTGTGCAAGAGAAGTAAGTCTTTTATAATGGAAATTGCTGGTACACAGTGAACATGTTTAGCTCATACAAATAAGAGGAAAGGGTTTAGAGAAAACATTTCAACAGATGAGCGAGGACTGAAAATTCATTTGAGATCAAATATTTGCCCAACTCTTTGGCTTTAAATCCTCTCCCCTCATGGCATTTCAGTGGTCCTTCTTAAAAAGGAGAACAGCATGTGAGTGTCTGAATTAAATGCACACAGAATGTATTTTCACGTTGCCCACACATATGAGGGGGTGCTGAATTATGAGTGTTATTTTGCCACTGTAGCTGAAGAGAGTGTTATTTTATTTTGCAAAGTGCCAATTTGCAGAATCGTAATGCTGTGTTTTGACATTGTTACAGATCATTGATTGAACCATGTCAACGAACATAAGAACAATAATAATAGCCTTACTGGATCAGACCAGCATCCCATCTTCACGGAGGCCAATCCATGTCACAAGTCCTGGCAAAAACCCAAAATAGTAGCAGAATTCCATGCCACTGATCCAGGGCAAGCTGTGGCTTTCTCCGTGCCTTTTTCAACAGCAAACTATATAGACTTTTCCTCCAGGAACTTGTCCAAATCATTTTTTTAAACCAGCTACATTAACCTCTCTTACCACATCCTCTGACAATGCATTCCAGAACTTAACTATTCTCTGAGTGAAAAAATATTTCCTCCTATTGGTTTTAAAAAGTATTACTCTGTAACTTCATCGTGTGTCCCCTAGTCTTTGTAAATCTTGATGCAGTCAAAAAAAAACAAAAAAAATGATCCACTTGTACCCATTCTACACCACTCAGGATTTTGTAGACTTCAATCATATCTCCCCTCAGCTGTCTCTTTTCCAAGCTGAAGAGCCCTAACCTTTTTAGTCTTTCCCCATACGAAAAGAGTTCCATCCCTTTTATCATCTTTGTTGCTCTTCTTTGAGCCTTTTCCAGTGCCGCTATATCATTTTTGAGATAAGGAGACCAGAACTGAATGCAATACTCAAGGTGAGGTCGTACCACTGAGCAATACAGCGGCATTATAACATTCTTAGTCTTGTTTACCATCTCTTTTCTAACTCCTAGCCATCATGTTTGCTTTCTTGGCTGCCGCCGCACATTAAACAGAAGGTTTCAGCATATTGTCCACAATGACACCCAGATCTTTTTCTTGAGTGCTGATCCCTAAGATGGACCCTAGCGTCTGGCAACTATGATTTGGCAGGGGCAATCCTTGAAACCGGCTCAGCTGATGGGGGATTCCTCTTCCATAATCCGCACTTTGCAGTCTCTAGTTCACGGGTTCTCAGCCTGTCAGGTTTTCAGGATACCCACAATGAATATGAATGAGATAGATTTGCATACGTGGAGACTATGCATGCAAATCTCTCTCATGCTTATACATTGTGGATATCCTGAAACCATGACTGGCAGGGTTGTTCTAAGGACTGGATTGAGAACCCCTGCTCTAGATTAATGCATATGTAACTGCCACACTAGTAATTACTGGCTATTTAGAATATATTGCAGTGAGTTGAGCATTATCTGATAGCACTGGAAGTATTAAAAGAAATGCCTTCCTTCAGGGTCTCATGTTTGTACAATAGAGCTGAGATCTTTGTGTACAGAGAGTACTGTAGTGTAAAGGGCAAGGAAGGGTGACAACCTACTACTACTACTGCTACTATGTATCATTTCTATAGCACTACAAGATGCATGCAGCACTGTAGATTAAATATGCAAGAGACGGTCCCTGCTCGAAAGAGCTTACAATCTAATTATAACAGACTCACAGGGATAGAGGGTGGTAGTTAACGGTACCCTCTCTAAAACATCGGAGGTGACCAGTGGAGTACCGCAGGGCTCAGTCTTGGGCCTGCTCCTTTTCAACATATTCATAGGTGACCTAACTCAGGGGCTTCAAGGTAAGGTAACGTTATTTGTTGATGACGCCAAACTATGATATAGTGAGAGATGGCAATTCACCCGATAGTTTGACACAGGACCTACATTTGTTGGAGCTTTGGTCCTCGACCTGGCAGCTGGGCTTCAACGCTAAGAAATGCAAGATTATGCACCTCGGCAGCAGAAATCCGTGCAGAACTTACACCTTGAATGGTGAGACCTTAGCTAGAACTTCAACAGAACGAGACTTGGGAGTGATCATCAGCGCAGACATGAAAACTGCTGATCATGTGGAGAAGGCTTCATCTAAGGCAAGACAGTTGTTAGATTGCATCCGCAGGAGTTTCGTCAGCCGGAAGTCATAATGCCATTATGCAGAACCATGGTGAGACCTCATTTGGAATATTGTGTGCAATTCTGGAGGCCACACTACCGAAAAGATGTGCTGAGAGTAGAGTCGGTGCAACGGATGGCCACCAGGATGGTCTCGGGGCTCAAGGATCTATCGTACGAGGAAAGGCTGAAAAATTTGCGGCTGTACTCACTCGAGGAAAGTAGGGAGAGAGGAGACATGATCGAGACGTTTAAGTATATTACCGGCCATATCGAGATGGAAGAAGAGATTCTCTTTCTCAAAGGACCCTCAGCCACAAGAGGGCATCCGCTCAAACTCAGGGGCGGGAAATTTCATGGCGACACCAGGAAATATTTCTTCAACGAGAGAGTGGTTGATCCTTGGAACGAGCTCCCGGTGCAGGTGATCGAGGCAAACAGCGTGCAAGAATTTAAGAGCAAATGGGATGCCCATGTGGGATCCCTTAGAGGGTTAAGCCAAGGGAACCTGTCACCAGGAGTGGGATCCCTAGGATAGTAGACTTGGGGGTGGGTCAGTAGAGTGAGCAGACCTGATGGGCTATGGCCCTTATCTGCCGTCATCTTCTATGTTTCTATGATCACGATCCTCCCCCGTTTTACAAAACCGTGCAAGAGGTTTTTAGCATCAGCCAGTGCACTGAATGCTTTGCGCTGCTCCGACGCTCATTGGAACTCTATGACTGTCGGAGCAGTGCAGAGCATTCAGCACGCCAGCCGGCTCTAAAAACCTCATATGCAGTTTTGTAAAAGGAGGGGTATATGAGCTGGACAAAAGGTTCTATAACTATGGATCCACATTCATTTTTGGACAAATAGTGCAATATAATAAATGAGGGCATTTTTCCAGTTTATATAGCTTAAAAAAAAAAAATTAATGTGCATGAGCTCTGAATGAATGAAAAAAATAAAAATTTGTTTTTGGCGTCATAATTGTCAAAGTGCCAGGAAAACAGCACTTTATTTACTTGGCTTGTGTGACATTCATCAGGGCTCAAATCGGATTGAGGGATTACAGTGAACAATCTCTTAGTAAGGAAAGCTGAAAGCCACTTTAAAATATCATGCAAATTCATTGGGCCTTGAACACTTCTAAGGACTGGGGAGGAAACCAATGAACTCACATTTGGTTTCTAATCAAAGACACACCCCATGATGGCCCAATGGGCTCTTCTGTAGCACTTGGGATGACTTTTCACTGGCTTCTAATCTAGGTTAGTTGGTCAGCTTCTCTAGCGTTAGCTACAAATTGCCAGCCTTCTTTCCTAAAAATCATGGGTTCAACCCCCCAGTGAACCTGCTTGCTAAGTAAGGTAACAACACTACCATCCCAAAAGAGATAAAAAGAAAAACGAAACAGCTATCGCTTGATCTAGCATGTTTAAGCTTGTTGACATCATCCCAACAGACATATCCCTGTCTCACCTCTTCCAAATGATGATAGCATCTTAAATCTAAGTAGCTCCCTTTTCTTGACGGATTGCCGAGGGGAAGAAGCTTACATCAGGAAGGCATAGGTTTCAGAGGGGAAAGCCATACAAATTGTCAGGCTTAGAGCCAGAGAGAAAGCAGAGCTCACATCAAAGAAGCTGGGCACTTTTTAATATATTTTTATTTTTATAAATTTATTCAATTGTTACAGAAATATAACAATTACAGGTAATTACACACTTTTCAAAGTAAAATATATTAAACTTTAAGATATTTGGCAAGTACAGCTATACGACGGGAGGGCTGGTAATGGGTGAAAGTACCCAAGAAAAGAACTTGGGGGTAATAATGGACAACACAATGAAGCCATCGGCACAGTGTGCAGCAGCCTTTAAGAAGGCGAATAGAATGCTGGGTACTATCAAGAAAGGTATTACAACCAGAACGAAAGAAGTTATCCTGCCGTTGAATCGGGCGATGGTGTGCCCACATCTGGAGTACTGCGTCCAATACTGGTCGCCGTACCTTAAGAAGGATATGGCGATACTTGAGAGGGTTCAGAAAAGATCCAAAACGCCTAGAACAAGCCCTGTTGGACATGGGAGGGGTCTGCAAAGTGATGGACTGCACACCCAGGCATGGTACCTAAATAGTGGGGTACCTTACAGGGCACTGCTGTGAACTTCAAAAAAAGGGTGCCATGTCTTCTCCTCCCTACAGCTCCCTTATAGGTTATGGTGAGCTCCCCCAAACCACCTTCAGAATCCCCTAGACCTACTTATCTACCACCCCAATAGCCCTTATGGCTGCAGGAGCCACTTATATGCCAGTAAAAAAGGGTTTTGGGGGTGTATAAGGGAGTGCACATGTTTAAATATCAATGCAGTGATTACAGGGGCTTATGGGCATGGGTCCTTCTCTCTATGGGTCCCTAACTGCCCCCCCCCCCCCCAAGACGACTTAAGCTGCCTCTGTGCTGGACGACTAGGCTTTCCTATGCCAGGCGGCCAGGGGATGATGGTCTGGAGGCTGAATTTTAAAGGTGTGATTAATATTTTTATGGGGTTAGAGGGGGGGTTGGTGATCACTGGGGTAGTGTGTGGGGGGTCTGTTTTATGTGTTTGCAGTGCTTATCTGGTGACTTTAGGTGGGTTTTTGTGACTTAGACCATGCTTTACATGGTCTAAGTCACAACGTCCAAGTTCCATCGATCCTGGGCTGTATAACTTTCGGTTATACATGCTGTACGACTAAGTGTAAGCCGGCCCATGTCCCACCCAACTCCCACCCTCAACACTCCTCCTGAAACCATCCGTTTAGCATTTCATTAAGGTTAGTTCTATTCTGGCCCTCTTCCAGTGTTTAGGAGTATTCACTCTAATGCTGGTACTAATCTAATCTAATCCTTAGGTTTGTATACCGCATCATCTCCACGTTCGTAGAGCTCGACGTGGTTTACAGTAGGAGAAATAGGAAGGAACTACAACAGAGGGTTAGAGGTAGAAGTGTGAAGAAAATTTAGAGGACTTGGGATGCCAAGATATAAGAGTTTCCTTGATTCCTAAGTTGGAGGGAGACTTACATTTTTTGAGAAAAGCCAGGTTTTCAGATGTTTGCGGAAAACTTGGAGAGAGCTCAAGTTCCGAAGAGGGGTGGTAAGGTTGTTCCAGAGCTCAGTGATTTTGAAGTGGAGGGAGGTCCCTAGCTTTCCTGTGTGGGAAACGCCTTTTAGCGAGGGGAAGGATAGTTTTAATTTGTGGGAGGATCTGGTGGTATTAGGGTTTGAGGAATTCCAAGAAAGAGGGATAAAGGGAGGGAGGATACCATATAGGATTTTGAAAGTTAAACAGGCGCATTTATAGTGGACCCTGGCGATTATCGGAAGCCAGTGGAGCTTGGCCAGGAGCGGGGAGACATGGTCAAATTTACTGTTAGCGAAGATGAGCTTGGCCGCGGCATTCTGAATCCGTTTGAGTCTGTGGAGGTTTTTCTTAGTTAGGCTTAAGTAGATAGATGGTACTACTTTGTTTCTCTCCCATTGCCTTGTGACCTTCATGGCAATATGCTCTTTTACCCCTATACTGCTTCTTTGTGATCTCCCTGCAAACATTGGTGCTGTTTTGCCCCTCTACTTGTCCTTGGGGCCTTTATTCCACTGCTTGTATCGCTTTGCTCATCTCATAGTGCAGACCTCGTTGTGCCGTACTGTTCACCGCCAGCACAGTCTGGGCTCGTGCCACCTCAGCTTTAGGGTTCAGGGCCTTTACGGTAGCCATAGTGCAAGAAGGTGCTTATTTCCCAAAGAAACGGAACACACCCAAGGCTGACTTAGCGTCCCACCCTCTGCACCACGCTTCTCAGCTCCGGCGAAGGGAAGGCCACTGCTAGTACTCTTCACAGTTCTCTTTATGTCATGCGTCCTTCACACTAGTCTTGAAGTCTTGCTGTTGACACTCTGACAGATTCATCATTTATCTTGCAAAACTCTCTATACTGACATTAAATAAACACGACAGTAAACACTTTATTTTAAACTGTGGAAAACATAAAGCACAAACAATAATTTTCTGTACAATTAAGTTGCTACAGTATTACATTTCTTGTCAGAAAATCCATGCCCCAGCTTGCCATTGCCACCCATTATTACTCATTCAGTTGGTTGGCATCAAATGACACGCATGAATCTTTGATGTGTTTTTGTGGTATTTGCTCAAGAAAATCTAATTAGGAGAAATAAGCATGGACAATATGTTCAAGATGTTTGTCCCAGTTCTTGGAAGGAAGCCTCACATTTTCACACGTGCATTCCCCACTCCTCCGCCTTTTTCCTTTCTTTTTTTTCCCCTCGGTCAAACTTCTTTTCTTTCTTCTTAGATTTCAGGTTTGAGAAGTCATTCTAAGTTAAATAGCATCTAACAATGGTGGAAAGAAGGAAACAGCTCAATTCTTCTGGATCTTTTAAGAGACTTCCAGGCTCTCTGAATCTCCTCTCCCTGTTTTCTTGGCAGGCCTCCTGGCCACAATGAAAAATAAAGGTCAGCATGCCCCAGATTATGGATCAGTAAAATATATGAGTTCTGACAGCTTGTGATGTACACTAAGGCCCGGATTCTCTATACAACACTGATATCGGTGGCTGGGAAAGATAGGTGCCGGAAATGTAGGCCAGGGTTTTCTAGGCCTACATTTCTAGCTCAATATCATTTTCTGAGCACTTTGCACCACTTATTGTGCTCATATGCATGAGAGAATGTGAGTTTATATGAGTGGAACTGGCATAATTGAAGTAGATATTATTTTGGTATTTTTTTTAATTATATTGAACAAGAAACCTGGGATTTAAAGATATAATATTCCCTTATTATTAGTGAAACTACATTTCTAGCACCTATATTGGTCATGAATCACGCCTACGTAGGCACTTTATGATACCTAACTTCACTTCTAGTGCTAGCCATGCCCAGGGAAAGATTAACCAATAGGCCAAGTAGGCATGTGCCTAGGGCCCAAAATGGTCAGGGGGGCCCGATGAAGGAGGGCATCAACATTTTTTTTTTCCAAACGGCCATGGGCCCCTCCAGCATCAATCACAACGTGCCCCCCCCCCCCCCCGATCGGCAACGTGGAAAGTAAGATAAGCAAACAACGCGGGTAAGAAAGGCAACGGGAACTGTAATTGAGCAAGCGGTGCTTCTTGCCCAAAGCTTCCCTCTGACGCAGCTTCCTGTTTCCGCCTGGCCGCATGGTGAAGTGGGGCAGGGCAGGGGGGCCCAGTGTACTTGTGTGCCTAGGGGCCCTCGATGAATTAATCCTGCCCTGGCCATGCCCATAGTGGCATTAGGCGTCTCTGGAGGTACAATTCCAGTGCCTTTTCTTCAGGCACTGGTAGGCACTTTAAATTTAGAGTTATTTGCCATTTCAAACGGTGTTTCCCTATTAGGTGCCAGTAGGGCACCTACCATTGACTAAGTTAAGTCGCCATATGTAGAACATTCCCCTAATTTGCCTACCACAAAGGAAATACAAACAGCAGGCATGAGAATAGTCTATTACTGTCCAACATAGCTGCTGGGCTTTGGTTGGTCAGGAACAAAGGGAAATGTAGAGCACAATAAAAAGAAGATTGGAGCTAAGGTGAACATGTGACAGAGAAGAGCATGGTAAGAACAAGGTGGATTGGAAGAACTAATGCTGCGAGAGATGGAGAGCACAAGATGGAGTGCTGGGAGGTGACAATGGTTAGGAAGAGTATTGGATTCAGATACATTGAAGAGGAAGTGAGAGATGAGCAGAAGAGAAGAGATGAAAGGTTGAGGATATGAGAAGAAAGAGAGAGAGAGAGAGAGCGTAGTGGCAGAAAGAGATGAAGAAAGTTGTAGCATGGTTATATATTTTTTGAGCCTTTACATCTAACCAATATTTTGGCAGCAAAGAAGTCTTTGATTCCTGCTCCTCCTGTGGCTCCTGTTGCTGAAGGTAATATGTGAGATTTAATTAGAAGGACTTCACCGACCTTTCATTATAATCCCTTTGATTATGATATTAAAATAATTTTTTCTTATGTAATTTCTGATCCACCCTCATCTACATAGTGGACTTTAGCTTAAACTCATGTTTCATTTACCTTTGACTTGATTAGTTGTATTGTAATAAATTAAGCATGGGTTGAGCTTTTCTGTACAAGAATTTTCTTGATTGTTTAAGTATTTAATTTTCTATAAATAAATATACAGTATATGCTACCATATAACATCCCTTTCTTTGTATGTATGTGAGATCTTTGTGCTTCCAAAATAAAGATATTTCGGAGAGAAAATGTATTGGGAATTTTTTTGTCTGTACACAGATGTTGATATGTATGAGACCACTCTTGGGACACTATGGCAAGAGCAGAGGTAGGTGTGAGGGACAGGTTGGTCTTGGGACTCCTTTGTGGCCCCTAAGGGACACCTTTGGACCCTTACATAACATCATATAATAACAAACGACAAATAACAAAGATCTTCTTTTACTAAGCTGCAGCAGAAGTTTCGACTGTGGCCCGGGATGCTAAACGCTCCTAGGCTGCTCCAACGTTCATAGGAATTCTATGACCATCACAGCATTTGGTGCCTCAGACTGCGGTAGAAGCTAGAGAATGACATGGGGACGCATTTGTCCCCGTCCCCATAGGAACTCAATTTCCTCGCCCCCCATGAGTTTTGTCCCTGTCCCTACCCCATTCCTGTAAGCTCTGCCTTTGCCACACAAACCTCAAACACTTATGATTTTAAAGTGTTTGGGGCATGTGCAGATGAGGACAGAGCTTGTAGGAATGGGGCAGGGACAGGAAAAGAACTCGCTGGGACGGGACGGGAAAATGAGTTCCTGCGGGGACGAGGAAAAATGTGTCCCTGTGCCATTCACTAGTAGAAGCCTCTAATGCAACTTAGGGCTCCTTTTACTAAGCTGCGATAGCGTTTTTAGCGCACGCAGGATTTTAGCGCAAGCTAAACCTGCACTACACAGTTAGAACTAATGCCAGCTCAATTCTGGCATTAGCGCCTAGCACGCGCGACAATTCAGCGTGTGTTAAAATCGCTATCGCAGCTTAGTAAAAAGAGCCCCTAGTAAAAGGAGGGAAAAGATAGAACAAAATTATTTTATATTTCATTAGAACATGTTACTTTTAAAAATTATTTGGTTATTTTTCATTTTCTGTTTCATTTTTAAATGATATTTATAATCATTGACACATGCCAGTGCTCTACTGTTGCTGGATCTATATCCTCTACATTCATTTTTAATTAAAATATATCATGCAAAGAAAGGGAGTCCAAAAACACAACAAAAAACAACACCCAACAAAGGTGAAACTGCCTCCAGAACTGGGATGAAAAATGTGCTTTATTTCACAATATATAACCAAGACGTATGACCCGACGCTGACAGTGTTTCGGCTCTTGCCTGCCTCAGGGGTCTTTTCTCTCTTTAAAATAATTTGTGCAAATGCAGTAAAAAATTAGATGCAGCGTTTGACTCTGGAGTGAGGAGAATACACGCTGCATCGAATCAATGAAAGTTGCCTAATCTTGGGTCAACAAGGGCTAATTTAAAACTGGGTCGGCAGGTTTGGGGAAGAGGTGAGTTTTCAGGAGCTTCCTAAAATGCATGTATGATGTAGAACAGGGGTGTCAAAGTCCCTCCTGGAAAGCCACAATCCAGTCGGGTTTTCAGGATTTCCCCAATAAATATGCATGAGATCTATTTGCATGCACTGCTTTCACTGTATGCTAATAGATCTCATGCATATTCATTGGGGAAACCCTGAAAACCTGACTGGATTGTGGCCCTTGAGGAGGGACTTTGACACCCCTGAAGTAGAAGAACGGACCAGATGACTCCATTCTGGATCTTTAGAAGCCGCTTGGTAGGATAAGAATTTATTGATGAATCTCTTATGTGAGAAACCTTTAACTGATGGGAATGAAAAGAGTGACTGGGGTCGAGAGGTCCACCCGGGTCTGGAAAATAAGAAATGATTGGTGAGGTAGACAGGCAATAAACCTTATAGGGCCTTAAGGAAGAGACTGTTCAAGAGGTGAGCATGACAACTTTTAGCCCTCTTGTTAAATTAACTGAAATTACATCAGAAGCAATTTGGCCAGCACTGGAGTCTCTATAAGCGTTTTTCTCTGGAACTTTTCCTACTGTTCAGCAATATTCTGTTAGATTGCTGAAGTTAGAGGAAGAATATTTATTTATTTAGTTAAGTGTTTCTATCCCGTCCTCCCCATAGAGCTCAGAACGGGTTACAGGCTAACATAAATTATATACAGTTTGCAGATTACAATTTCCCTTAGTTACAGTGCAAAGATTTTTCAATACAAGTTTTTATCCTAACGTGATCCATACCAAGGATTTTGTATCAATATACATTTCTTTGTAATCCAGGGCTCCTTTTACAAAGGTGCGTTAGGGCCTTAACGCACGGAATAGCACGCGCTAAAATGCCCCGCGCGCTAGCCGCTACCGCCTCCTCTTGAGCAGGCGGTAGTTTTTCGGGCTAGCGCGCGCTAATCCACTGCGTGCGCAAAAAACGCTAGCGCACCTTTGTAAAAGGAGCCCTTCGTCTCCAATGTTAAAGCCGAAGACTTGGAAAATCAAGTTCAGCAATTAAAACAACAACTAAATGTTCTGGTTAAAGCTAAAATGATAGTTCCTTGGAAGGTTTGATTACTTTACCACACATTTGAACTTGTGAATACTGAATTCCCCCCAGAGGTTAACAGTAATTGCTAAAGACTCATTTTACAGGTCTTTAAAGGAAATCTTTCAGTATGGTGACAGTACTTTCCACAGGGCTCTCCCCATCCCCTATTCTCTTCAACATATATATGACCTCCCTGAAGCTCCTTAAACTATCCCCCCTTGAAACAATTTACACATATGCAGACGATATCCTCATCCTCCTCGAAACAGATCCAAACCTTACAAACCTCCAAGAGAACATCACATCATGCATAATGAGACTTCACGCCTGGACCCTCTCAGTACAGATGAAATTAAATGAATCAAAAACAAAATTACTCTGGCTCGGCCCAAAATTAGCTCACCTGCCCGCCCTCTTCACCCTACCCACAGGCCCTGCTCTACAC
The DNA here is from genome assembly GCF_902459505.1 of Geotrypetes seraphini. Classification (NCBI taxonomy): domain Eukaryota; kingdom Metazoa; phylum Chordata; class Amphibia; order Gymnophiona; family Dermophiidae; genus Geotrypetes; species Geotrypetes seraphini. The sequence continues at coordinate 47,222,889 of NC_047085.1, forward strand.
CTTGAGTTCTCAAGCAAGGTCCTTGGCATCACTATCGACTCCTCCCTTTCCCTCGACGATCACCTGAATTCCCTGGCAAAATCTTGTTTTTTCAGCCTCCACATGCTGAGAAAAGTTAGATCCTATTTTCACCAAAAGCATTTCACCGTCCTTGTACAATCCATCATCTTATCCAAACTCGATTATTGTAACGCCATCTACTTAGGCCTAACGAAAAAAAGTCTTCGCAGACTCCAGCTTATCCAGAACACTGCGGCTAAGCTGATTTTTGCTAAACACAAATATGACCACGTCTCCCCTCTACTTACCAATCTTCACTGGCTCCCAGTACTTTCCAGAATTCATTTCAAATGCTCCTGCCTGGCTTTCAAGATCATTCACGGCATCCTTCCGCCCCTAATCCCTCTATCGTTCCTCGCCCCGACACCAACCACCACCAGATCTGCCCACAGACATAAACTATCCTTCCCCTCTCTACACGGCATCCTCCACGCAGGTAAACTGGGTAGATCCCTCCTCTCTAAAATCACCGGCCTCTGGAACGACCTCACTGTCCCGCTGCGGAACCTGGACTCCCTCCAACTATTCCGAAAACAACTGAAAACCTGGCTTTTCTCTAGCATATAATAATCTCTTCTCCTGATTACATCCCCTCTTTTTATGCTTTGTAAACTCTTTCTCTTCTCTCTTCCCATATTTTTTAAACTCTGTAAACCGTGTCGAGCTCCACTTCAGTGGAGAAGATGCGGTATATAAACCTAAGGCTTAGTTTAGTTTAGTTTAGTTTACTTTCCCTCATTTATATCAACTTTATTATGTTCTGGGAGCATCACCGAAGCAGTCATTTACTAAGCCTGAAGTCTCTGTGCTTGATGTTTCTTCAGATAAATATTTTAGAAAGCTCTGTAGATTACAAAAGCTAGACAGTTCTAAATCTAATAGATGCTGATACTGTCATATAGATATTGGGACGTTGGATCATCTGTTGTTCTATTGTCCTTTGATACTCAACTTTTGGAAGTCGATATCGGGACAGATTAATGTTATACTAGAGTCATCAATTCCATTGACTTATGAAGTAGTAATATGTGGAACGTTACTACCTGTTAAGCCCCCTATGGACCATTCTAAATGCCGGCTTTTCTTAATTATAACTGGGATAGCCATGCAGATGATAACACGTAATTGGAAGAATTGGGATCGCCTCAATTTTACTTTTTGGTGGGCGAACTTATGCTCCAGTTATAGGTTTGAAAAAATGAATGCTGAAATGCTGGGGCATAGTAATGTATTTAAACTGGTTTGGAGCCCGTTGACATCTTTTATTACTTCTCTGTAGTTGGTTTTTGTCTTTAATTTCTGTGCCATTTCCTTACACATCCAGGGTGGGAGGGAGGGGGGAGGGATTGTACTATTGTATTATTTTAAATAAGTGTAGGTTATTGAAAGAGTATATACATTTGTGTTAGTAACATACATAGTAATATACATAGTAGATGACGGCAGATAAAGACCCGAATGGTCCATCCAATCTGCCCAACCTGATTCAATTTAAATTTTTATTTTATTTTATTTTATTTTATTTTTTCTTCTTAGCTATTTCTGAGCAAGAATTCAAAGCTTTACCCGGTACTGTGCTTGGGTTCCAACTACCGAAATCTCTGTTAAGACTTACTCCAGCCCATCTACACCCTCCCAGCCACTGAAGCCCTCCCCAGCCCATCCCCCACCAAACGGCCATACACAGACACAGACCGTGCAAGTCTGCCCAGTAACTGGCCTAGTTCAATATTTAATATTATTTTCTGATTCTAAATCTTCTGTGTTCATCCCACGCTTCTTTGAACTCAGTCACAGTTTTACTCTCCACCACCTCTCTCGGGAGCGCATTCCAGGCATCCACTACCCTCTCCGTAAAGTAGAATTTCCTAACATTGCCCCTGAATATACCACCCCTCAACCTCAAATTATGTCTTCTGGTTTTACCATTTTCCTTTCTCTGAAAAAGATTTTGTTCTACGTTAATACCCTTCAAGTATTTGAACGTCTGAATCATATCTCCCCTGTCTCTCCTTTCCTCTAGGGTATACATATTCAGGGCTTCCAGTCTCTCCTCATACATCTTCTGGCGCAAGCCTCCTATCATTTTCGTCGCCTTCCTCTGGACCGCTTCAAGTCTTCTTACGTCTTTCGCCAGATACGGTCTCCAAAACTGAACACAATACTCCAAGTGGGGCTTCACCAATGACCTGTACAGGGGCATCAACACCTTCTTCCTTCTACTGACTACGCCTCTCTTTATACATCCTTCTGGCAGCAGCCACTGCCTTGTCACACTGTTTTTTCGCCTTTAGATCTTCGGACATTATAACCCCAAGGTCCCTCTCCCCGTCCATGCATATCAGCTTCTCTCCTCCCAGCATATACGGTTCCTTCCTATTATTAATCCCCAAATGCATTACTCTACATTTCTTTGCATTGAATTTTAGTTGCCAGGCATTAGACCATTCCTCTAACTTTTGCAGATCCTTTTTCATATTTTCCACTCCCTCTTCGGTGTCTACTTTGTTACAAATCTTGATATCATCTGCAAAAAGGCACACTTTTCCTTCTAACCCTTCAGCAATGTCACTCACAAACATATTGAACAGGATTGGCCCCAGCACCGAACCCTGAGGGACTCCACTAGTCACCTTTCCTTCCTTCGAGCGACTTCCATTAACCACCACCCTCTGGCGTCTGTCCGACAGCCAGTTTCTGACCCAGTTCACCACTTTGGGTCCTAACTTCAGCCCTTCAAGTTTGTTCAACAGCCTCCTATGAGGAACTGTATCAAAGGCTTTGCTGAAATCCAAGTAAATTACATCTAGCATATGTCCTCGATCCAGCTCTCTGGTCACCCAATCAAAAAATTCAATCAGGTTCGTTTGGCACGATTTACCTTTTGTAAAGCCATGTTGCCTCGGATCCTGTAACCCATTAGATTCAAGGAAGTACACTATCCTTTCTTTCAGCAACACTTCCATTATTTTTCCAACAACTGAAGTGAGGCTCACCGGCCTGTAGTTTCCTGCTTCATCCCTGTGACCACTTTTATGAATAGGGACCACATCCGCTCTCCTCCAATCCCCAGGAATCACTCCCGTCTCCAGAGATTTGTTGAACAAGTCTTTAATAGGACTCGCCAGAACCTCTCTGAGCTCCCTTAGTATCCTGGGATGGATCCCATCTGGTCCCATCGCTTTGTCCACCTTCAGTTTTTCAAGTTGCTCATAAACACCCTCCTCCGTGAACGGCGCAGAATCTACTCCATTTTCTCGTGTAACTTTGCCAGACAATCTCGGTCCTTCTCCAGGATTTTCTTTTGTGAACACAGAACAGAAGTATTTGTTTAGCACATTTGCTTTCTCCTCATCACTCTCCACATATTTGTTCCCAGCATCTTTTAGCCTAGCAATTCCATTTTTTATCTTCCTCCTTTCACTAATATATCTGAAAAAATTTTTATCTCCCTTTTTTACATTTTTAGCCATTTGTTCTTCTGCCTGTGCCTTCGCCAAACATATCTCTCTCTTGGCTTCTTTCAGTTTCACCCTGTAGTCCTTTCTGCTCTCCTCTTCTTGGGTTTTTTTATATTTCATGAACGTCAACTCTTTTGCCTTTATTTTCTCAGGTTGGAGAACCATATCGGCTTCCTTTTTCTCTTGTTTTTATTGATTTTCTTCACATAAAGGTCCATAGCCATTTTTATCGCTCCTTTCAGCTTAGACCACTGACTTTTCACTTCTCTTATGTCCTCCCATCCTAACAGCTCTTTCTTCAGGTACTTTCCCATTGCATTAAAGTCCGTACGTTTGAAATCTAGGACTTTAAGTATCGTGCGGCCGCTCTCCACTTTAGCCGTTATATCAAACCAAACCGTTTGATGATCGCTACTTCCCAGGTGAGCACCCACTCGAACATTAGAGATACTCTCTCCATTTGTGAGGACCAGATCTAATATCGCTTTTTCCCTTGTGGGTTCCGTCACCATTTGTCTGAGCAGAGCCTCTTGAAAGGCATCCACAATCTCCCTACTTCTTTCCGATTCTGCAGACGGAACATTCCAGTCCGCATCTGGCAGGTTGAAATCTCCCAACAGCAGAACCTCCTCTTTCCTTCCAAACTTTTAGATATCCACAATCAGATCCTTATCAATTTGCTGCGATTGAGTCGGAGGTCTGTAGACTACACCCACGTAGATAGAAGTTCCATCTTCTCTTTTCAGAGCAATCCATATCGCTTCTTCCTCTCCCCAGGTCCCTTGCATTTCGGTAGCTTGGATATTGATCTTTACATAGAGAGCTACTCCTCCATCTTTATGACCATCTCTGTCCTTCCTAAAAAGATTATATCCCGGTATGTTTGCATCCCATCCATGTGATTCACTGAACCATGTCTCTGTGATAGCAACAATATCTAGATCTGCCCCTAACATCAGGGCTTGCAGATCATGAACTTTGTTGCTTAGACTGCGAGCATTTGTGGTCATCGTTTTCCAGCTATTTTCCAGCGATAATCTCCTTTTTCATATGATTAATCAATGGGTGGGTGGGATAAAATGATTGATTTTGAATATCTGTAAGTTGAATGTGTTTTTCTTGACTTGTTATATGTTCTTATACCTGTGTGTTGCACTGTTAATATTTGAAAATTAATAAAGATTAAAAAAAAAAAGAAATCTCTGTAGATGAAGTTACATCTAGATCTACCTTGACATTTGTATTTTTGCAAGATTAAGATGCACTTTTGCATAAGTTCTTTTGTAAATCTGTGTATTTATGGGAGAAAAGGTATCTATCTCTCTTTCCTGATGTATTTCATTGGACACAAATTAAGAAGAAAAATTCCTTCCTGTTACAACCACAAGTTCATAATGTGTACGTTCTTTGGATAGTTCTACAGGTACATAAGGTTTTTTTAGGAGCCTTTACAATTACAACTCTTTTAGGAAACATAGAAACATGATGGCAGGTAAAGGCCAAATGGCCCATCTAGTCTGCTCATCCACAGTAACCATTATCTCATCCTCTCTCTCAGAGATCCCACGTGCTTATTCCCCTGCTTTCTTGAATTCAAACACAGTCTCTGTCTCCACCACCTATTCCAGGAGACTGTTCCATGCATCTACCACCCTTTCTGTAAAAAAGTATTTCTTAGATTACTCCTGAGACTATCATCTCTTAACTTCATCCTATGCCCTCTCATTCTAGAGCATGGGTGCTTTCATTGTATGCAAATAGATCTCATGCATATTCATTGGGGAAATCCTGAAAATCCGACTAGATTGTGGCCCTCGAGGAGGGACTTTGATACCCCTGTTCTAGAGCTTCCTTTCAAATGAAAGAGACTCAACTCAGGTATATTTACATCATCTAGGTATTTAAACATCTCTCAAGAAATGTAATAGAGGAACAAAAACAATAACAACAATAATCCAAAAATGTTACTTGCCAGAGATGGGCTGTGTTCCCATGATAACCATTTACTACAAAAAGGTGGAGAAAAAGCCTCAAATTGCATTAATTGACAGCAATCACTGAAGATTCAAAGCTGAAGATATTCTTTTCATTGGCAAAAAAAACTCCACCACCACAAAAATGTAATTATGTTTTGGGCACTAAACCCATCACTGGACAAGGAAAGAGAAAAAGAAAGAAAGTTCTATTTAACTTAAAAACATGGGCCAATCAGGCCTTAGGCTTAGTGGGGATGGGCAGACCCGCTATGCCTAAGGCCTGATTGGTCCAGGCTTCTAGATCCTGGGCCAATCAGGCCTTAGGCTTTGCGGGATGGGCCGTGAAGGGGCGGGCCCGCCTCATTTCGACGAGGCGGGCCTGCCGGCTGGACAGGCAAGACCCGTCTGGCCAACAATTAAAGGTTAGTTTGGTGGGGGGGAGTTTTGGGGGCTGTTAGCGCGGGGGGGGGGGGGCGTCTTCCAGCAGGAGGGATTGGGCACCTCTCCTGAGCCGTCCTATACAGAATCCGGACCTTAGTGCGCCTTTGTAAAAGAGGGCCTTAGTTTTTTAAAGGATGCCAAAATTAGCACAAGGCATTTTATGGCTGCAACAAAAATGGCCTTAGCAGGTGGGAAAATCCCACATAAGGATCACAAAGTCCATTTTTTGCCAAAGCCTGGTAAAGGGGTCCTTACTTATATATCACAATAGGTCTAGCAGGGGTGTCCAACCTTTTGGCTTCCCCGGGCCGCACTGGCCGAAAAAAATGTTTCTGGGGCCGCACAAATGCGCAAACGCTGCAGCAAGACAGAGAAGGGAGCCGGTAAAACGGTAAACACCCAGAGGCAGCAGAGGAAAACACTGCATCGCCCTCAACCGGGGCCACACAAAATACTTCACGGGGCCGCAGGTTGGACACCCCTGGTCTATAGAACTCTGCATTTTCAGTTCCAACAATGCATAATGTTGCAGCCCGCTAGAGATAGTAGTAAGATTCATGCAGCCCTCTGTGTAGAAAAGTTGCTTACCCCTGTACATATTGAGGATGGAATTGCTACTGCTTTTGATTGAATTACTATGCATGCAAAGTTCTTAGAACCTGAAACTGGTAAAGTCCTTCCAAATGTTACAGCATACAGAACATCTGCAAAAATGTGATTCAGGAGTGCAGCCTCAGCCTTAGCCAAGCAATACAGCTTCTGTAAGACAATGCCAGGCCCAATTTCTGAGTCTTTTTGCTTCCCAGCTGATTTCTATTTTTTTAAATTTATTTATAGCACTTATATACCACTTATAGCCTAAGGGCTCCTTTTACTAAGCTGCACTAGCGGTTTTAGCACGCGCTGCATTGCCCCACGCGCCAATCGCTAACGCCAGCATTGAGCTGGCGTTGGTTCTTGGCATGTAGCATGGGGTTAGCGCACACGGCAATGCAGTGCGCGCTAAAAACGCTAGCGCACCTTAGTAAAAGGAGCCCTAAGTGGTTTACATTCAGGTACTCAAGCATTATTCCTTCTCTGTCCTTGTGGGCTCACACGCTATCTAATGCACCTGGGGCAATGGGGGATACATTGACTTGCCCAGAGTCACAAAGAGAAGCATGGGATTTGAACCCACAACCTCAGGGTGCTGAGGCTGTAGTTCTAACCACTGTGCCACAAGAAAAAAATCCAACCGAATCTGCAGTGAAGCCACCAACAGGAAAACCAAACAAAAACTGCAGACTATGTACAAGATACAGGCAAAATTTATTGTACCAAAATTAAAATGCAGTAATATGAAACCTTTTTACCAACCAAGGGACCCGACACGGTCCGTGTTTCGGACAACACGCCTTCGTCAGGGGTCCATGGTAAATAAGGTATAAAATATACCGTGCAAAATGAAGATAACAACAAGTGCCTGTTTGTTTAGCACGCCAAGAATCGCACGCCAAGATTCACTGCCAAAAGTAAAGCGTCTCAAAAATGAATGAAAAACAGGCACTTGTTGTTATCTTCATTTTGCGCAGTATATTTTACACCTTATTTACCATGGACCTCTGACGAAGGTGTGTTGTCCGAAACACGGACCGTGTCGGGTCCCTTGGTTGGTAAAAAGGTTTCATATTACTGCATTTTAATTTTGGTACAATAAATTTTGCCTGTATCTTGTACATAGTCTGCAGTTTTTGTTTGGTTCTAACCACTGTGCTACACACTCCCTGAAAGAAACTGGTCTGCTTACACTTACACAAGTGATACTGTATTTGCAGAGAAACGCGTTTCAATCTGGATGGCAACTCTTTCATATTACTGAAAATAGAACTGAAAGTTCAGATTCAGAACCAGATGTTGTTCATGATTTGGGCACTGATTGCAATTAGAGAAAAAAACTACAAATCAGCATTTTCAGAAATGTTATTGTATAAATATTTATTAAATTGGTCAAATACTTCTCATGCCTCAATCACACAGTGCTCTAGGTGAGTTGCAATCAAATAAAAACATTGACCTCCACATGTTGCTTCACATGGCTATTTTTTTCTATAGTTAGACAGTGGTATGCTTGTATTAGAAATATGATGGCAGATAAAGGCCAAATGGTCCATCCAGTCTGCCCATCTGCAGCACCCACTATCTCCTCCTCTCCCTAAGAGATCCCACATGCCTGTCCCATGCTTTCTTAAATTCAGACATAGACTTTGTCTCCACCTCTACTGGGAGTCTATTCCATGCATCTACCACCCTTTCAGTAAAAAAAGTATTTTCTTAGATTACTCTTGAGCCTATCACCTTTTATTTTCATCCTATTCCCTCTTATTCCGGAGCTTCATTTCAAATGAAAGATTCACCTCATGTTCATTTATGCCATGTAGTTATTTAAACATCTATCATATTTCCCCTCTCTCGCCTTTCCTCCAAAGTATACATATTGAGATCTTTAGGTCTGTCCCCATACACCTTATGATGAAGGCCATTTTAGTAGCCTTCCTCTAGAGCAGGGGTAGGCAATTCCAGCCCTCGAGAGCCAGGTCAGGTTTTCAGGATATCCACAATAAGTATGCATGAGATAGATTTGCATCTCAAGGAGGCAGTGCATGCAAATCCATCTCATACATATTCATTCTGGATATCCTGAAAACCTGACCTGGCTCCGGCTCTCGAGGACTGGAATTGCCTACCCCTGCTCTACACCAACTCCATCCTTTATATATCTTTTTGAAGGTGCGGTCTCCAGAACTGTACACAATATTCTAAATGAGGTCTCACCAGAGTCTAATACAAGGGCATCAATACTTCCTTTTTCCTATTGGCCATACCTCTCCCTATGCTCCCTAGTATCCTTCTATCTTTCGCTGTCACCTAGGATACCTTCTCAAGAGAGTCTAAGAGCACTCTATACCCCTCACCCTAGGGTCCTACGGATGGTGGGGGGTGAAGGGAGATAAACTGTTAAAGCTCAGCCTCTTCTGCTCACTTGTGTTTCTGATAGCAAGTAGTAGGCATACAATTGAGTTGAAAAAAGGCATTGTATAGGCCTGTGTCTCTCAAACTTTTTTACCTCTGGCACATTAAACTGAATAAATGGTTTTCACGGCACTTTACAAAACCAACAAAAAATTAAATTTGAAAATTGTTTATTTAAAGTTCTTTAAACTATGTATGGGTAATTGTAACAATGGTGAAACTAAAGTAGATAGAATAGAACTGCTAATCAATGCAATGCATGTGCTTGGTTTTGAGTGCAAATGAACTCAATGCACGTCTCGATAGTCGACAAGCAAACATGCATTTCATCATTCACCATCTTCAGTCATTCTCTTTTTTTTCAGTTTAATTTCTGTCAGAGCTGAAAATCCAAGTTCGCAAAGATACTAAAATTACTTGCCGTTAGTTCCCAAGGACCAATCACGTCTAAGAATGATGCTTGTCTGGGCAGTTGTATCCTTATGCACACTGATACTCATAACATTAACAGACTCTTGCGGTGGTCTTGGAAGTAGCGAATGTTTGTAATTAGCCCGATTAGTGAAAGTTTGGTGGAGTGGTGAGCTCGAAAACCTGTCTGGTACGGATGGAGAGCGTTGTTTTTTTTTCTACAAAATTGGAAAGTTGGTTAAAAAACAGCTTTTCAGTTAATTTGGCCAGAAACGGTAGATTAGCAATGGGTCGGTAGTTGATGATTTCCATCGACTGGGCATGAAACCTGTTGAGAGACTTTTATTGATCATTTCGTGGAGAAAGGGACCAAATATCGAGAAGTGTTTTTTCAGGATGTTAGGAGGTATAGTTTCTAGGGAGTTGTTTGAGATGTTTAGGGTTTGGATGGTTCTCTGAATTTCATCACGTTAAGGTTGGCGGAAATCTGAGAGTGAACTGAAAGGGAGAGTGTTCTCTGAGATAGTAAGATTAAATGATTCGTGTTCAGAGTGTTTAGAGAGTTTTTCGCTTAGAGAACTGATTTTATTTTCGAAGTAATTAGCGAGATCCTGAGCGGTAGGTCGATTAGTATTTGGGGTTGGTTTTTTAGCATAAGGGGAGAGGGACCGGACGATGGAGTAGAGTGCTGATGAATTACTGGCTGTGGTAATGTATTTGGTGTAGTATTTTTCTTGGCTGTCTTTATTGTATTTTTGTAATGGGTTGCTTGGTCTTTGTATTTGCGCAGTGTGGAGGCAGAGCGCTTACATCTCCATAGGCGTTCGGTGGAACATAATTAAAGTCGAAGGAGGGATAATTCAATTAGCTTGATCGAGCTAAGTGTTATGCTTGAAATAGTTTAAACTATAAGAAAACATATTTTTTGTGCTAGACTGCAGCGATATACTTCGATGTTTTCACTTGACTTCATAATATGCAATGATTGGGTGGTGAGGCAATATTCTTGGCTCCTTGTTTTTGCCTCTGTGTCTCTGAGCATATTTTTGACCTCAAAGTGTTGCTATTTCACCATTGCAAAGTTTGTTAATATAACTCTTGGTGTGATTTTTTATGATTTTCATATGCTTCCCTTCAATCACTCTTCTTAGTAGAGTGCCAAGCTTATTGGTTTTTTCCCCTATATATAATTGGACTATAGTCTAACATAGACAGGCAGACATGACATATAGGGTTAAGGATGTAGAACCCAAAGTGAGAGGAGTTATATGCAGGATTTCTCCCTCTCACCCTTTTCTACCTCTTTGTTGCATCTCTTCCCTTCTCTTTTTTTGTATGCTGTGGCCTTTTTATTTTACTGCAAGACTGCATTCGCCCTAGCCCCCAGCAAGTAGAGCATCGGTTTCCCTCCCTTCCTGCCTTTCCAGCCCTTGCAACATCTGTTTCCCCCTCCCCCAGAGCATCTGTTTTCCTTCCTTTCCAGCCCATGCAGCATCTGTTCCCCACCCCCATACAGCATCTCTACCAACAGCAGTTCCTCCTACATGCTGGTGATGGCTCACCCGGAAGGTCTCCCTCCGATGCAAAACATGCCATAGGGAAGCCCCCCTTTGGAGAACATTTGTGTACAAGGATTGGGGCCAAGCTTTTGTTAAGACCGCAGCATTGGCTTAAAGATCCACATTCTAATATTTCTATACACTGATTGTTAATACCTTTAGAAGAATCGAGTAAATACCCTCAATCAGATTTTCAGACTCCTGAGGCAGGCCTGTTTGGGCCAAAACATGGTCATGTCGAGTCTTGATATTAATAAAAGTGATTGGGCACCAGAGTCTCCTTCACTGTTTGTTTCCTACTTTCTAATTCTTTGGAACGTTGGCATCTCCTGTTTTCCTGGAGTATGGATAGGCCACTTACATATGTACTTTATAATATAATATAAAGTGTGTGCACATCTTCACCATTTAGATGCTCTTCACCATATGCTTGGTATGCTTTTTTTTTTTTATATGGCTCCAGGCTAGATTGCAGGTGGTAGTGCCTCCTGCCATTTTTCTTTTTTTTTGTTTTTGTTCTTTTGTATTTTTTATGTCATTTCTGTTAGTTTTGGTCTGTATTGTTTGTTTTTTTAACCTGGTCTTTAGTAAAAGGAGCCCTTAGTCCAGCAATATTTTTTTTCCCCCCACTTTTTTTGTTCCATTGGAAAAATACAGGTGGCATTTCCAGAATGGGGCCCTAAGGGGCTCATAATCGAAAGAGAAAAACGTCCAAAAACCGGCCTAAGTCAGCACTTGGACGAACATTTCTCAAAAACGTCCAAGTGCTGATAATAAAACTGGGTTTTGGACGTATTTCTAAATGACCTAGGCCTTCATAGTGCCGCTCAACGTCCAAAGCTAAACGGGGTGTTTCGAGAGGCGTGTCGAAGGCAGGTGTTGGGCGGAACGTGGGCCGGCTTAGACTTAGTCGTACAGCATGTATAACCGAAAGTTTAACAACAGATCCTAGACGGAACTTGGACGTTGTGACTTAGATCATGTAAAACATGGTCTAAATCACAAAAACTCACCTAAACTTACCAGATAAGCACGTCAAACACATAACAGAGACCCCCCCCACAACTACCCCAGTGATCACCAACCCCCCCCACCCCCATAAAAATTATATTCACAACTTTAAATTTCAGCCTCCAGACCATCATCACATGGTCGCCTGGCATAGGAAAGCCTAGTTGTCCAGCCCAGAGGCAGCTTAAGTCATCTTGGGGTGGGTTAGGGACCCATAGAGAAGAGGACCCATGCCCATAAGCCCCTGTAATCACTGTATTGATACTTAAACATGTGCACTGCCCTATATACCCCCAAAACCTTTTTTGACTGGCATATAAGTGGCTCCTGCAGCCATAAGGGCTATTGGGGTGGTAGATAAGTGGGTCTTGGGGATTCTGGAGGTGGTTAGAGGGGCTCATCGTGACCTATAAGGGAGCTGTAGTGAGGAGAAAACATGGCATCCTTTTTGTGAAGTTCGCAGCAATGCCCTGTAAGGTACCCCACTATTTAGGTGCCATGTCTGGGTGTTCAGTCCATCACTTTGCAGACTCCTCCCATGTCCAACAGGGCTTGTTCTAGGTATTTTGGACTTGGATGAAAAGTTGGATGGAAATGTGGTATAAAGATGGACAATTTAACGGCTTGGACAATCAGATTGGCAGGACGTATAATTAGATGATTTTCAAAAGTAAAAAAAAGTTGGACGGTTCTTTCAAAAATGTGTCTTAGGCTCTTTTTAACTTTGGACGACTTGCGAGATGGACGTAAACGGACTTAGACGTCCCTTTTGATTATGCCCCTCCACGTGTATAGCCCTCTATGGAGACTGCCCTGATTTTATTAGTTAGGCTGAGAACTTTTCAGCGACCCCTCGTACCATATCCTTGCTATGCAGCAGGATGACGCTAGCTACCATTCCTTCAGTATGTAGGCATGCTCATGCTATTTAACATGCCTTTTGGCATGTAACATGTTCATACTATTCACCATGCCTTCGGTATGTAGCATTTACCATGCCCTCAATATGTAAAATAGTCATGCTATTTAACATGGGTCACTATTTGACTTTATTTTTAACGACTGTTAAAAATAAAAGTCTTTTCTTTGCACAACCACATCAAATTTGGTCTTGTTCGAGTTTTATTATAGAGGCCCAATAGTACATGAGTTAGATTCCTCTGAAAATAGGGACTTATGCTCCTTATTTTCCTCTGGACCTATGAGCACAGGCTGCAGACAGTCAACATGAGGTGTAAGTCTTCCAGTATTCCACACCCATTGATCCAGAGCTCTAAACCCACAGGGTTCTTGGAAGTGTGCGCATATTCATGCTAAAACTGGAAGGGAGCATGATATTTTTGAGTCACACTCGGTGCTGTTAAATATAATCTGTTTATGCAGTCTACAGGTGGGTATTATGATTCATATATAAAAAATACTAAATATAGCAGATAGAATCTTGGAAAATCCCACTGGGCAAAGATTCTTTGATGGCATAATAGGCAGATTCTTTCTTGCATTATTTTCATGAAATCCTGTTATCTGATGCCAGTAAAAAGAGCACTGAAACCAACGCTGTTGCCATAATAGCGCATGTGAGGTACAAACCACGGCACACCTATCATCTTATTAGGTTGCTTGATTGGCTACGACCAGAATATTATAGGGACCCCAACAGAATTATTGTATGTGTCAGGGTTTAGGAAAGCCCAGTGGCATGTGCTTCGGTAGGTTAAGGTACAAAGTGCAGAGTCCTTGGTGTTTCTATGAAAAGTGGATAGAAAAAGCAGAGTGTTCATTGGGTAAATTTCTGCAGGGAAGAAGATAATGGATTATGCAACCAGGAACGGGCTAATGTTTCTCCATGGTAACATGTCTGAGATGCACAGGCTTGTTGGTGCCACAGACTCACAAAGGATTAAGAAGAGAATTTATTTCTTCATCTTGGTGCCTCAGTTACAGTGTGAAAGACTATTTGTTCCTCCTAATATTGTTCTGAGTTAATAAATTTTTTAAATAAAAACAACATAATTTAAAATCGTTATTTTTTTGCTGGCCTAATTTTAAATCACAAAACCCACTGTTTTTAATATATATATTAACCCTACCATTTATATATATATTGCCTACCATATATATATATATATGGCCTAATTTTAAATCACAAAACCCATTGGTTTTAATATATATATTAACCCTACCATATATATATATATATATATATATATATATATATATATATATATATATATATGGTAGGGTTAATATATATTAAAACCAGTTGGTTTTGTGATTTAAAATTAGGCCATATATATATATATATATATATATATATATATATGGTAGGGTTAATATATATATTAAAACCAATGGGTTTTGTGATATATATGGTAGGGTTTTGTGATATATATATGGTAGGGTTAATTTTTTGATTGGATGTTTTGGAAGGGGGGAATTCATTTTGTATTGTTATTGATTGATTATAAGTGCTGATTCTGAATATTAATGTATGTATAACTTTGAATTAGCCATTGAAAATTTAATAAAGATTTATTTTTTAAAAAAAGGCTAAAAGACCTCAAGTATTCACAGCTATCTGGATTTGGAAATAATCCTTCCAAGACAACCTATTGTGAACTATCATTGGTCTTAATTGCCTTTCTTTTTTATTTTTTAGTTTGCTTTTTAATTTTTTGTTATATTTTATTAACTAATGCCTAAAGTGATGGAAATCTGTCATCTACTACTCAAAACAGAATCGCTGTTTTCAGTTCATTACTCATATTAGTATTTATCAAGGCTTTCTTATTTTATAAAGACTATGATACTTAGCTTTTGAGATCCTGCTGTTATAGTAGTGCTGGCAGTTCGATTACAAAAATTAGATAGTTCTAAGTCAAATATTGGCTGGCACTGTCATCTCGATATAGGGACACTGGATCATCTGATCTTCTTTTGTCCCTTGATACTTAAATTTTGGCAATCCATTTGGAGTCAAATCAATAGAATACTTGAAGCTCTAGTGGTATTACATTATTGAGGGCCAAGAGTCCAATAACTTCACATAACAATAGACTACTTTTTATCATGATAGGAGTTGCCATACAACTTATTCTGAAAAACTGGAAAAATTGGGACGGGTTAAACTATAGGTTTTGGTGGGAATCCTTGTGCCAAACTTATAAATTTGAACGTATGAGAGCAATACAATTGGGACATTATAAGAAATTTAAGGATGTTTGGGACCCATTGACAAAATTTTGTAAACATTGATTATAGGTTTTAGCCCTTTGATTAAACACATCAAGGAGGGGTGGGGGAGGGGGATATGCCTTTAAATTATTATTTGATTGTAATTAGTTGGTCTTGATCATTTGTATTACTCTTGCTTATCTTTATACTATATGAAAGAATGGGTGGGTGGGGGGAAAGGTTATGTATTTATTATATCATCTGATGGAATTAAGTGCTGTTTATTTTGTACATTGTTTAATAGTATGTTGCACTTGATGTTGTTTTTTTTAAATG
The DNA here is from genome assembly GCF_902459505.1 of Geotrypetes seraphini. NCBI lineage: Eukaryota > Metazoa > Chordata > Amphibia > Gymnophiona > Dermophiidae > Geotrypetes > Geotrypetes seraphini. The sequence goes on from NC_047085.1 coordinate 47,238,327, forward strand.
AATAAAGATATGGGGGAAAAAAAAGAAAAGAAAAAGTGATCGCTTTTAGTGATCCAAAAAAGCAACTGGTCTAACCATAGTTTAGCTCTTTTTTTAATGGGCAAAGATGCTTTGCATATTACACATGCATAATATAGAAACATAGAAAAAAGCAGCAGAAAAGGGCTATAGCCCACCAAGTCTGCCCATTCCAAGTATCCCCTCTCCTGAATTTACTCCCTTACAGATCCCACGTGAGTATCCCATTTTCTCTTAAAATCCGTCACGCTGCTGGCCTTTATCACCTGGAGTGGGAGTCTGTTCCAATGATCCACTACTCTTTCGGTGAAGAAGTACTTCCTGGAGTCGCCATGAAACTTCCCTCCCCTGATTTTCAGCGGATGCCCTCTGGTGGTCGAGGGTCCCATGAGCCAGAAGATATCATCTTCTGGCTCGATGCGTCCCGTGATGTACTTATATGTTTCAATCATATCTCCCCGTTCTCTTCTTTCCTCAAGTGAGTACAGCCGCAATTTTTTAAATCTTTCTTACATAGTAACATAGTAACATAGTAGATGACGGCAGATAAAGACCCGAATGGTCCATCCAGTCTGCCCAACCTGATTCAATTTAAAATTTTTTATTTTTTTTTTTGTTTTTTTTTTTCTTCTTAGCTATTTCTGGGCGAGAATCCAAAGCTTTACCCGGTACTGTGCTTGGGTTCCAACTCCTTGAGCCCCAAGACCATCCTGGTGGCCGTTCGCTGAACCGACTCGATCCTCAGCACGTCCTTTCGGTAGTGTGGTCTCCAAAACTGAACACAGTACTCCAAGTGAGGCCTCACCATGGCTCTGTACAACGGCATCATAACTTCAGGTCTCCTGCTGACGAAACTTCTGCGGATACACCCCATCATTTGTCTTGCCCTGGAGGAAGCCTTCTCCACTTGATTGGCAACCTTCATGTCCTCACTAATGATCACCCCTAGGTCGCGTTTCGCCGTGGTCCTAACCAAGGTCTCACCATTTAGTACATAAGTTCTAAGCGGGTTTCTCTTACCCAGGTGCATTATCTTGCATTTTTTAGCATTGAAGCCTAGCTGCCAAGTAGTTGACCATTGTTCCAGCAACAGTAGGTCGTGTGTCATATTATCAGGTAATAAGCTTTTGCCTACTATGTTGCAAAGTTTGGCGTCATCGGCGAACAGTGATACCCTTCCTCTAAGTCCTTGCGTCATATCTCTTATGAATAAGTTAAATAGAATCGGGCCCAGGACCGAGCCCTGCGGCACTCCACTGATCACGTCCGATGCTTCAGATGGGGTACCGTTCACCACCACCTTCTGAAGTCTACCGCTCAGCCAATCCCCAACCCATGTAGTTAGAGTAATGTAATGTAATGTAATTTATTTCTTATATACCGCTACATCCGTTAGGTTCTAAGCGGTTTACAGAAAATATACATTAAGATTAGAAATAAGAAAGGTACTTGAAAAATTCCCTTACTGTCCCGAAGGCTCACAATCTAACTAAAGTACCTGGAGGGTAATAGAGAAGTGAAAAGTAGAGTTAGAGGAAAAATAAAAATAAAATAAACATTTTAACAAGACAGCATTGATCTAAATACTTTGGAAGGTAGAAGAGAGGAGAGAAAAGAATAGAAGCATGATGAAGTGATGAAGTGGAGCAAGTAAGTTTAGAAGGAGCGATTGACGTTTCCAGAAAGGGCTTCTTCAGGGAAGAGACTTGGCCGGCAGTCCCAGGATGCCTATGTCTCCTCCCCTGAGATGTTCTCCCATCCATGCATTCCCTGCCCATGCCCCAGCCGCTCCAAGGAGGCTGCCCCAGATGAGGCCCACGGTGAATGCAGGATTCTCTCCTCTGCGGGAAAGCCGCCCGGAGCCGACAGTCGATCTTCTTAGCGGATTGCAGGGGGGAATAGTTAACACTCTTGGTAGTATCGGGTCTGTGTGCTCTCGGTGGTTGTGGCTGGTCTCGTTGCTGCTTAGGTGTAATAGCAGTTGATCTCCACTGCTGCTGATATTTAAAAGCAGGCAGATTGATCTCTCCAATGGACTGCAGGGGGAGGAGTTCACACTCCTGGCAGGATCGGGTCTGTGGGTTCTTGGTGGTTGCGGTAGGTCTCGCTGCTGCTTGTATGTAAAAGCAGTTGTTTTTCTACTGCTGCTGATATTTAAAGCAGGTAGATTGATCTCTTAAACGGGATATAGGGGGAGGAGCTCACAAGCCTGGCTGGATCGGGGCAAGGGCTCCTATTATAGGCAGCTGGTCTTGCTGCTACTTAGGTGTTAAAGCAGTTGATCTTCCTAGCGGACTGCAGGAGGTGTGGAGCTCACACTCCTGTCATGATCTGGTCTATGGGCTCTTGGTAGTTGCGGTTGGTCCCAATGCTGCTTAGGTGTAAAAGCAGTTGTTCTCCCACTGCTGCTGATATTTAAAAGCAGGTAGATTGATCTATCCAATGGAATGCTGGGGGAAGATCTTATATGTCTGGCTGGATCCTGGCAAAGGGTTCCCAGTAGTGGCGGCTGGTCCTATTGCTGCTTAGGTGTAAAAACAGTTGATCTTCTTATCGGATTGTAGGGGGGGGCGGATCTCACATTCCTGGCAGGTTCGGGTCTGTGGGTTCTTGGTGGTTGCGGATGGACCCGCTGCTGCTTAGGTGTAAAAGCAGTTGTTTTCCCAATGCTGCTGATATTTAAAAGCAGGCAGATTGATCTCTCCAACAAATTGTATGGTGAAGAGCATACACGTCTGGCTGGATTGGGACAAAAGCTCTCGATAGTGGCGGCTGGTCTTAGTGCTGCTTAGGTGTAAAAGCAGTTGATCTCTTACTTCTGATGATATTTAAAAGCAAGCATATTGATTTTTCCAACTGAATGCTGGGGGAAGAGCTTACTTGTCTGGCTGGATCAGGGCTAAGGGCTCTCAGTAGTGGTGGCTGGTCCTGTTGCTGCTTAGGTGTAAAAAACAGTTGATCTTCCTAGTGGACTGCAGGGGGAGGTGGAGCTCACACTCTTGGCTGGATCGGGTCTGTGGGCTCTTGGTAGTTGCGGATAGTTCTGCTTCTGCTGAAGTGTAAAAGCAGTTGATTTTCCACTGTTGCTGATATTTAAAAGCAGGTAGATTGATCTCTCCAATGGACTGCAGAGGGAGGAGCTCACTTGCCTGGCTGGATCGGGGCAAAGGGCTCTTGGTAGTGGTGGCTGGTCCTGCTGCTGCTTAGGTGTAAAAGCAGTTGATTTTCCTAGCGGACTGCAGGGAAGGTGGAGCTCATATTTTTTGCAGGATCGAGACTGTGGGTTTTTGGTGGGTTGGTCCCGTTGCTGCTTAGGTGTAAAAGCAATTGATCTCCCACTGCTGCTGATATTTAAAAGCAGGCAGATTGTCCAGGGAGAGGAGCTCTGCACTCAAACTGCCATCCTCCTCGCCTCCAAGTTCCGGAATTAGAGTGTCTCCTAATCCTATCGATTTCAGCTTGTTCAGTAATCTTCGATGAGGGATGCTATCAAATGCTTTACTGAAGTCCAAATATACCACGTCCAGTGACTCTCCGGCGTCCAGTTGTCTAGTAACCCAGTCAAAAAAGCTAATCAGATTAGATTGGCAGGATCTACCCTGGGTGAACCCGTGTTGGTGTGGATCACGCAGTTTTTCTTCGTCTAGGATTGTGTCAAGATTCTGTTTGATCAGTGTTTCCATGAGTTTACACACTATAGACGTGAGACTCACTGGTCTGTAGTTTGCTGTCTCTGTTCTGCAGCCCTTTTTGTGGAGTGGGATTACGTTGGCGGTTTTCCAGTCCAAGGGGACCCTTCCTGTGCTTAGGGAAAGATTGAAAAGAACAGATAATGGTTCTGCCAGGACTTCCCTTAACTCCCTGAGCATTCTGGGGTGTAGGTTATCCGGTCCCATGGCTTTGTTTACTTTGAGTCTTGATAGTTCGTCATAGACGCTACTGGGCGTAAATTCGAAATCTTGAAACGGGTCTTTCTGGTTATCTCCCATCTGCAGCTGTGGACCAGCTCCCAGCGCTTCGCGGGTGAACACTGAACAGAAGTATTTGTTTAGTAGTTCTGCCTTCTCAGAATCTGATTCCGCAAAGTTACCGTCCGATTGCTTCAGGCGTACTATCCCATCTTTGTTTCTTTTCCTGTCACTAATATAGCTGAAGAAAGATTTATCCCCTTTCTTAATTTTCCGTGCTACCTCTTCCTCCATTCGGAGTTTGGCTTCTCTGACTGCTGTTTTGACAGCTTTAGATCTGTCTAGATAGTCCTCTTTCGCCCCCTCTCTGCCTAAATGTTTGTAGATGATAAATGCGTCTTTTTTCTGTTTAACTAGGTCTGAAATTTCTTTACTGAACCATTGGGGTCTTTTGTTTCTCCTGCGTTTACTTACTGTCTTTATGTATCGGTCTGTTGCTTCGTGTAGGATGGACTTCAGAGACGACCACATATCCTCCACATTGTCAGATATTGCTTGTTTATGTAGCTCCTGATGGACAAAATCTCCCATGCGGTTGAAGTCTGTGCCTCTAAAGTTGAGAACCCTTGTTGCTGTGTTTGTCTTAGGGAAACCTTTCTTGAGGTTGAGCCATACCATATTATGGTCGCTGGAGGCCAGTGTGTCTCCTACTGAGACTTCCGTGACGCTATCTCCGTTGGTGAGAACTAGGTCTAGTAACGCCTGGTCCCTGGTGGGCTCCAATACCAATTGCTTGAGACGTGCACCCTTTATGGAGGTTAATATTCTTTTACTGCTACCCGTAGTTGCGGAGAGTGTGTTCCAATCTGCATCTGGCATGTTGAAGTCTCCTAGCATTACTGTGTCTCCGCGCAGTGTGATGTTCTCTATGTCCTCGATTAATTCCATGTCTTTGTCCTCCTGTTGCCTGGGAGGTCTATATATCACCCCAAGGTATAGGCATTTTTCATTCCTTCTGGCCAGGTTCACCCAGAGGGATTCCCCGGTGTATCTAACATCTGTGATTCTGGTGGTTTTGATGCTTTCCTTAGTGTATAGCGCTCCTCCTCCTCCCAATTTACCCTCTCGGTCGCAACGAAGTAGGTTGTACCCTGGTATAACCATATCCCACCCATGCGATTCCGTGAACCAGGTTTCGGATATTGCTATCACGTCAAGATCGGCGTTTGTTATCTCAGTCTCTAATGCTAGAATTTTATTGCCCAAGCTGTGTGCATTAACATACATAGCCCTCCATATCTGTGAAGAGATTCCTTTACGAGCTAGTGTGGCTCCTAAATTATCAGTGATATTTCTCCCTGAATTATTGTGGATATCATTGGTACTTACCTTAGACTTGGTAGTGTGAGTGCGACTTGCCTCCTCAGGGTGGTTTCTTACTGCTCTGGGATATAAGTATGTACCCTCCCCCAACTTACCTAGTTTAAAGCCCTATGGAGTAGGCGGGCCAATCGATGTCCAAACACGTTTCTACCTCTTCTGGTTAGATGGAGTCCGTCTGGTCTGCCCCATAAAAGAAAAAAAATCACCCCCCTGCCGATAACAGCCCTCCCCGAGGATGGAAGGCCTGCCATTTTGGATCAGGCCTTGAAGGTGAAGTCGCCATGCTTCCCTCCTGCTTCCATCTTCGAAAAAAGGTACGGGGGGGGGGAGCAGTAGTGGCAGGAAGGAGTGGGCATCACTCCTGCCTTTTTGTGGGGAGGGGGAGGATAGAGGATGGTTTGGGGGCACCTGGCACGGGAGTGGGCTTTCTGTGGCAGGAGGGAGTGAGCATCCCTCCTGCTGTTTCACTGCCACAGGGGGAGGTGGTCGGCATGGCAGGAGGGAGTGAGCATCCCTTCTGCCATTTTTTTTTAGTGCAGGAGGGTGGAGTGGGGTCATCATGACAGGAGGGAGTGAGCACCCCCTCCTAATGTTTTGCTGACATAAGGAGGGGATTGGCATGGCAGGAGGGAGTGGGTATCTATCCTGATGATTCTCGCTAGTGGGGGGAGGGGTGGGATTCCCGGTCCGCATTTGTTGGTGCTCATTGGGGAGGGCAGTCATCAGTGGAGGGGAGGACTTTTTTTTTCTTTTTTTAATGGGGCAGATGTGCTTGTGTAACACACACAGCATCTTTGTCCATTAAAAAAAAAGAAGAGGTTTCCTGCCCTGAACAGTTGAGTGGCAGGAGCCTTTCCCCTGCCTCTCTCTTGTTTGATGAATCGGATGGAAGAGTCAGGGATTATGACGAACCACCGCTTGAATCATTTGCATGCAAACATTTTAGTGCATGAATAGCTTTTTTTTGAACTGGCCAAAAATTGGATCGGAGCAGACTCAGAGTCTTACCAATCCTCTTCTGGGCCTAGGAGTCCTGATGCCCCACTACGTCAATTAGAATTCACCCGCTTGCTGCCTTGGACAACTGTGTGGATCCAGAGATGATGATCTTCCCTAGCCAGTAGAATAAAAACTTACCAGATCTTAAAAAAAAAAAAGCAACTGAAGAGACTTTAAAAGCTCCAAATATGTTGGTGCTGGTTGGCACACAGTGGGGTGGTTTGTTAGTTCCACCTAGGTTTATAATAGAAACATAGAAACATGATGGCAGATAAAGGCCAAATGACCCATCTAGTCTGCCCATCTGCAGTAATCATTATCTCTTTCTCTGAGAGATCCCACGTGCCTAGCCCAGGCCCTCTTTAATTCAGACACAGTCTCTGTCTCCACCACCTCTTCTGGGAGACTGTTCCACGCATCCACCACCCTTTCTGTAAAAAAGGATTTCCTCAGATTAAGCCAGAGCCTATCACCTCTTAACGTCATCCTATGCCCACTCATCCCAGAGCTTCCTTTCAATTGAGAGACTCAGCTCATGCACATTTACATTACATAGGTATTTAAACGTCTCTATCATATCTCCCCTCTCCCACCTTTCCTCCAAAGTATACAGAAGTATTGAGATCTTTAAGTCTGTCCCCATACGCCTTATCAGTGGCGTATCAAGGGGGGGGGGTTCAACACGGGTGCACGCCCCAAGGGGGTGCACAGCTGGCCACCCATCGGGGAATAGGCTGCCGCAGGGGAAAAGCTGCCACCGTCGCCATCAGAAACAGGCCAGCACCGAGTTCTCCCTCTCTGCTTTTCTTCCCTGCAGGGCCGACCAACTCTCGCCGCCCGACATCAATTCTGACATCAGAGAGGACGTTCTGGTCCAGCCAATCGCTGCCTGGCTGGCCCGGAACGTCGTCTCCGACGTTAGAATTGACATCGGGCAGCGAGAGTTGGTCGGCCCTGCAGGGAAGAAAAGCATGGAGGGAGAACTCGGCGCCAGCCTGTTCCCGATGGTGGCAGTGGCAGCCTTTCCCCAGCGGCGGTGGCAGCAGCATGTTTCCCAATGGCGATGGCATGGGAGAGGGCAGGGAGAAAGAAAGAAAGAAAGAGTGGGGGACAGGGAGCCAGAAAGAAAGAAAAAAAATGGGGCACAGAGAGAGAGAGAGAGAAAGACAGGCATATAGAAAGAAAGGGGGCATGGAGAGAAAGAGAGACAAACATAGAGAAAGAAAGGGGGCATGGAGAGAGAAAGAAAGAAGGGGCAGGGTGAAAGAAAGAAAGAAAGAAATGGGGCACGGAGAGAAAGAGAAAGACAGACATACAGCAAGAAAGGGGGCATGGAGAGAGAAAGAAAGACGGGGGCAAGGTGAAAGAAAGAAAGAAATGGGCATGGAGAGAGAAAGATAGACATACAGAAAAAAAGGGGGCATGGAGAGAGAAAGAAAGAAGTGGGCAGGATAAACCAAAGAAAAAGTTGGGGGAGGGAATGAGGTCTGGAGAAGAGGAAGCATACAGGAGGCTGAAAGAAGGGAAGAAATATTGGATGCACAGTCAGAAGAATAAAGTGCAACCAGAGACTGATGAAATTACCAAACAAAGATAGGAAAAATGATTTTATTTTCAATTTAGTGATCAAAATGTGTCTGTTTTGAGAATTTATATATGCTGTCTATATTTTGCACTATGGCCCCCTTTTACTAATCCACAATAGCGGTTTTTAGCGCAGGGAGCCTATGAGCGTTGAGAGCAGCATGGGACATTCAGTGCAGCTCACTACACTAAAAACCACTATCGCGGTTTAGTAAAAAGGGAGGGGTATATTTGTCTATTTTTGTATAGTTGTTACTGAGGTGACATTGCATAAAGTCATCTGCCTTGACCTCTTTGAAAACCCGCAGAATATAAATGATAATTAACATTTTCTCTGCGTACAGTGTGCTTTGTGTTTTTAAAATTTTATTGTTGGTAGATCATTTTGACTTGGCGACGAAGGTAAGGGGGAGGGAGGGAGGGGAGCTGCTGAAAGACATCTAGTACCCTTGCAGGCTTGACTGTGCATGGAATTATTTTTGTAAAATCATGTTTTGTTATGTGACTGGTATTATTTTGACTTTAATTTCTATGAATGAATAGAATGAAAATGATATAAAATTACATGCTTATTTTTATGTGTGTGCGCTGAAGGAAAGTGGGGAGAGAGTGGGCTGAGGACGCTGAAGGGAAATGGGGAAGAGAGAGTGGGGAGAAGACGCTGATATATAAATTGATAATTATACAGAATATTGTTTCTTTTTATACTTTAATATAATAAGTTCAATATAAAACAATTCAAGGCTTGTGTGAATGGAATCAGGTGGTTTGCATGGATGGGGACTGAGCTTACAGGGATTAGTCCAATAAAATGGTATTTTCGTATTTCTCATTATTTGTTTTATTTTTATTTGTTAATTTGTAAAGTGGTGATTGTTATGTATCAGTTTTTTCAAATTTACATCTACTGTCTTTATATTTTGCACAGTATTAGAGGACATGTATTACTGTTTTTGTGGTGTTGTGGTGTTGCATTGTATGTAGAGTCTGGTTTCTTGGCGGTTCAGTTTAACTTTTGTCTACATATTTCTATTTTTAATTTGTGATTATTCCATATTGGGCAAGGGTATATCTGTCTGTGTGTATGAAAGGGACATGGCTTTCTGATAGCATCGACTGTACAGGATAAATTGACTGTGCAGAATATGGCTTGTTTAGTTTTACAATGTATATGTTGGTGTTCTAGTGCTCACTGCAGTGTTTAAGATGCTGCCTTTTCCTAGGTACACTCTTGTTGAGCGATATGTGGATTGTTACTAAAAATCATATTTTTCATATAGATGGGGGGGGGGTCAAAAAATGATGTCATATATGCTAGGTACGCCACTGCGCCTTATCACTAAGCCCACACACCATTTTAGTGTTGTGTTAACAGTGTTCACTTTGTTTTAGAGCAGAACAGAAGTGTATTTGTCAGGGAAGTTTCCCAGTTCATTTCCTTCTGATTTCTTATAGTGGTGATCAATGGCTTTGGTACAAACCAAAGGTGGAAGTACAGCCCACTGGGGAAGGAGGCGAGTCGAAAGAATTATTTATTTAAAAAAGTATACCCTGCATAAACAAGATACATATACAGTTTTTAAAAACAGTACAATTAATATTTTTTTAAAAACCCTTTCCAACAGTATTATTAAAATGAGCAGCTTTCAAGAAAAAGCCTCTATAAATAAGGTCGTTTTAACACCTTTTTAAATCTCTGAATGTCAGAAAGCATCCTAAGTGACCCGTTCAGATTATTCCATAGTAGCACCCCTGCCACTGAGATTACTTAAGCCCTCATTTCCGTCAACCTTTCACTAACTACCCGTAATGTTCTCTCTGACCTCAGGGCTCGACCTGGTTGATATGCTTCCAGCACCTGAGTCAGATACCAGGGGACATGAAGTGTATCACTTTAAAAATCAAAAAAGAACCATATAAAACAATCCAATATTTCACTGGTAACAAATGAAGTTGTTTCATTAAAGGTGAGATATGACTGAATCTGCTCCCTTCACAGATCAACCCAGTTACTGCATTTTGAAGAAATTGCTAAGCTTTACATCTGGCAGCTGTAATCCCCAGATATAATCCATTACTGTAATCTAATTGTTGAATGATAACAGTTTGCACAATGATCCTACAATCATTTTTAATCTACTAAGCACTCGCATATGGAAGAAAGTAGACCTGATCACAGCCAACACCTGTGCCTGCATACTTGAGGTAGCATTTAACCAAAGCCCCAGTATCTTAAGTTGCTTATGTATTGGAAGTCTCATATTATTGATTTTAATATATTGTGACCACCTAGAGTCTTCTTCCTTCCCAATCAACATCGCATCAGTCTTTGTATTATTGAGTGCTAACTTGCGATCCATCATCTATGTAGTGACAGCTTGTAAACATATGGATAATTTTGGTTGCAGCTCCATTGTCCAGTCATCCAATGCAAATTAAAAAAAAAAACAACAACCCTGAATATCATCTGTATTTTTTATATTTAGAGAGAGAATATGTCGGTTTTGAAAATGTGCATTTCTTGTGTTTTGCTCTGTACTGAAGGAGGTGTGCTGGTGTTCAGGAGCAGAGGTGCCCAAAAGGTCGATTGCGATCTACTAGTAGATCACGAACGCAATGCTGATTTCTCCCTGCTTCCCTGACGCAGCAACAGGCCAGGTGCGTGCAGTGACTGCACAAGCTTCCCCCCCCCCCTACCCGACATCAGAAATGAAGTTCCGGGCCAGCCAGGCAGCGATTGGATAGCCCGGAACTTCCTCTTCGATGTTGGGGAGGGGGGGAGGGCTTTTGCAGTCGCTGCACGCACTTGGCCTGTTGCTGCATCAGGGAAGCAGGGAGAAATTGGCGGCAGTGGCTTAAAGAAATTGGCAGTGGTGGCTGGGGGGGCAAGGAGAGAGAAAAAAACAGAAAGAATGAAAGGGGCAGGGAGAGAGAAAGAAAGGGGGCAGGGAGAGAGAAAGACAGACAGAAATAAAGAAAGGGGGGCAGGGAGAGAGAGAGAAAGAAAGAAAGGGGCCAGAGAAAGAGAAAGAAAGACAAAAAGACAGAAAGAAAAGGGGGGGGGCAAGGATAGAGAAAGAAAGAAAGGAGCCAGAGATAGAGAAAGAAAGACAAAAAGACAGAAAGAAAGGGGGCAGGGAGAGAGAGAGAGAGAGATAAAAGAGAGAAAGAAAGGGGCAAGGGCAGGAAGAGAGGGAGAAAATGGAGTGTGTTGGGGGCAGGGGGCAGGCAGGGAGAGAGGAAGGAAAAGTTGGACTCATGGAAGGACAGAGATGTTAGTTGGGGAATGGAATGAGGTTTGGAGGAGACGAAGCATGCAGGAGGCAGAAAGAAGGGAAGAAATATCAGATGAACAGTCAGAAGGAAGTGCAACCAGAGACTCATGAAATCACCAGACAACATAGGTAGGGAAAATGATTTTATTTTCAATTTAGTGATCAAAATGTGTCAGTTTTGAGAAATTATATCTGGTGTCTATATTTTGCACTATATTTGTCTATTTTTCTATAGCTGTTACTGAGGTGACATTGCATATTTTAAAGTCATCTATCTTGACCTCTTTGAAAAATAACCTGAATATAAATGATAATTAGCATTTTCTGTGCATACAGTGTGTTTTAAAAATTTTTATTGTTGGTAGATCATTTTGACTTGGTCATTTTAAAAGTAGCTCGCAAGCCAAAAACTATGAGTACAGTACTCCCCCGATATTCACAGGGGTTCTGTTCCAGGAACCCCTGCGAATATCAAAAAAAACACAAATACGGTTTTTCGCCTGGGGAGGCGGGAGAAGGCAGCTGGAGAGGCAGGATAGGGCAGCAAGAGCGCTGGTGAGAGAAGGAAATCATTTGCGGTATGCTTCGACCACCTCTTCCTGCACTAAAGTCAGGCTTCGCCAATCAGGAGCTGCTTTGACACGCAGCTCCTGATTGTTGAAGCCTGACTTTAGCACAGGAAGTCCCGGTCGGAGAATACCGCGAATGATCGGGCGTGAACCGTGAATGACTGGGGGAACACTGTATTTGTGCTCCTTTCCCCACGCCTTGAAGGTGTACAACCACCAGAGGAATCAACCCTGGTGGAACCAACTGTACATTGTTTCTCTTATGTGTGGTTCAACTCCATTAGGCTGTTTGGCTTTGGTTTATATGCATATAATATATAAACATATGGTTTATGTATTTTCATAATTCTGTAATAAGTGTAATTGCTTAACTCCTGTCAGTTTGCTGTTTTCTATCACTCCCAACCACCTTATTCTATGTAAGGGAAAAAGTAACAAGCCTGACAGCACAGAAGCTACCAGAAAAATGAATTATGAAACCACAGCACAAAACATACCAAAACATCAAATGAAGACATATGTGCAACTCGTTAGCAGAATGAAAGTTTATTTGCAATGACCCTAAGACCTCTGCCGACTTGGTTTTCATTAGGATGCTTCTGTCTAACGAGAGGGTGTCTTCCAAAAGTTTCATTCTTTCAAATGCATTTGAAGGGAAACCACTCACTGCTGTGGTTAATAAAAGACAGCCACTACAAAAAGGGAGGATACCGGAGAGTCTGTGGTTATGGGAAGAGGTACAGGGAAAAGATCCGAGAAAGCAATAATCCATGGTTAAAAGGGTAGGAATCTTTTGAATTGGCTTTATGTCCAACATCGCTGCGCATGCTGTAAGCTAGTTGTGATTCTGTTGAAGTTGCAATGCTCTCTCTGCTTGCCTGAAAGTCAGGGGCCATGAAGACTGTCCCACACAGAAAAAACCCCAATAAAAGATACCTAGCAATATTCAGCTGCCACTGTCAGAGGTTTTGTGAAAACATATCCATTATTTAGCACCATTATTCAGATTGTGGCTGGCACTGAATATCCAGATAAGGCAGTTAGCACCAGAACTTATCCAGTTAGAAGGCAATTCTATAAATAGGTGCATGCAGTCATGTGCATCTTGCATGAATGAGTGCCATCCTAATTAACAGTTAAGCATCCCCGTACCGAGCCAGAACAAAGGTTCATCAAGCCCAGTATCCTGCTTCCAACAGTGGCCAGTCCAGGTCAGAAGTATCTGGCAAGATCCCAAAAAAGTACACCAGATTTTATGCTGCTTATCCCAGGAATAAGCAATGGATTTTTCCAAGTCCATCTTAATAATGACTTATGAACTTTTATTGCAGGAACTTGTCCAAACTTTTTAAAACTCTGCTAAGCTAACCACTTTTACCATATTCACTGGCAACAAACAAACTTCAGAGTTTAAATACACATTGCATGCCTCCTAAGTCCCCTTTTTTTTTTTAGGAAAGAGTAAACGAACAATCTACATCTACCCATTCCATTCCATTCAGTATTTTGAAAGCCTCCCATTGTATCTCTCTTCATATATACAATTCTGTAAAGTAGCACATAAGTGCTATGGCACATAACTGCAAGGAGGCATACACACAGAGACAGATTAAGGCACAGGCAAACTAGGTACATGCTTCAGTCCCAAATGTTTAGGGGATGGAGGCCTTTCAGATCTGCTCAGGATTCAGGAGGCTAGGATTGCCAACTGTCTGGATTTTTTCATGATTCTAAAAAGTTCTAATAATGGTGTAGTGAGGGAAGCTTGTGTCTGGGGTAGAGGCACACAGTATAGCCATACTCTGAACCCCTCACTCCTCCCTGGCATCATCACGCTGTGAGCTCACCCCTTCCCCAACTCTCATACCTCTTCAAATTTTTACCAGCTGTAAGCAGCATCTCTTACCTGTTGCTCACACAGGCCTCATCTTTCCTCTGATGTCACTTCCTGGTCCCTGCCAACAAGAAATGACATCAGAGAGAGGAATGAGGCCAATGCGAGCAGTCAAATAGACACTTTTAATATGGAGAGAAATATATAAAATATCCTGTGATAATGTGTTTAAACAATACCTTCTATAATCACAGTTGCACTTATAATTATAATTATATGTCGTGAAAGTCTCAGACCCAAAACCCGTGACTGGTGTTATCACCAAAATGGGGTTCATTTAGGGGACCATCATAGATTTTCACTGTCCCCACAGTGCAGTGCGAGCAGTGCATAAGAGATACTACTCTTGGTCGCCAGAAGAGGAAAGTGCCGGCACCCCTGCCAAGGTGGTCCACTTGTCCCCCTTACAACACCAGTGAGTTGTAAATTACCTGTCTCAAAGCCAGAAGGATGGATATTTTTCAGAGTTTGGCCAGCCGCAGTTCTCCATGCTCACCTCTTTCACTGCAGAGGCTGTGGTAGACTCCAGTCAATGGGAAGGCTGCTCTAGTCACAGGAAGGAGGGGCTGAGCTGCAATCTCTGCAAAATATCTTTGGAGAGAATCAATGGAACTAGTGAGTGGTCTGGGGGTGGAGGTTATTCAAAAGAATTAGAACTGAAGAATGGGGGAAAGTGTGAAGGGCTTTCTGTCACTGAGGGGAAAAATTGACAGCAAATGCCAGAATTTACTTGATGGTGGGCAGACCTGGTGAGGGGTAGGAGCATATGAGCATCTAGAAAAGAGAACTAAGAGTGTGAAGCAGTCAGGTGTGCAGGTGGTGGTCTCATTGATCTTCCCTGTCGAGGGTAAAGGCCAGGGCAGAGAAGCTCACATCTTGCAGATGAATGCATGGCTGCGCGGATGGTGTCGTTGAGAGCTGTTTTGGTTTCCTGGACAACGGGATGATTTTCCAAGGGCTGCTGAGCAGAGATGGTATGCATCTTTCAAAGATAGGAAGAAATGCCTTCAGAAGCAAATTGGCTAACCTACTGAAGAGGGCTTTAAACTTGAATCATTGGGGCAGGGTGATCAAAGCCCCCAGTTAACTATAAGCCTTCTAGTAAGTGAATCTCTAAATACCTTTACCCAAATGAGAAAAGGGGGCAATGTCTGGAAAGCAGTATATACAGGGTAAGGAAGAAGCACTGTGGGTCAAACTTGAAAGAGGGCATGGAAAATATATTTACGCTGGTGTGATATACAGGACACTTTCATGGGTGGAAGAACTGGACAGAGATTTAATAGATACTCAGCTATACAAGGTGAAGTGCTTCAAATATGAGATTTAATATGCCAGATGTTGATTGGGGTATCCCTATTGCGGGATCTCCTAAAAGTAGGAAGATCCTGGATGCCCTATAAGGAGAACTGTTCCAGCAGTTGGTAATGGAATGCTGAGGCTGGAGGAAAGGGCACAGGAAGAGGCTGGAGCTGAAGGTAAGGGAGGGGGAGGTTCTTGACCTAAGGAGGAGAGGGCTGGAACTGAAGAGAAGGGAGAGAACTATAGGACCTGAAGGGGGAGAGGTGTTGCACCTGTGGAAGGGAAAGGGAAAGTGTTTTATGAAACATTTTGGTATATACAGTTTCTATTCACAATTTCAGCATAACTGAAAACCTTACAACTCATGTAAATAGAAAGGTAAATTGCTAAATATCCCATTTTGTTATTTTATTTTATTTTTTTTAACCAACAATAAATCTTATGTCTGAAAACATTTTCTGGAACTGGAATATTGTGCAATATTAGTGGGGAAGCTATAGTTTTAAATTTCCACTTGCAGGTGGTCTGCATCTTTTTTTTTCTTCTTTATTTTCCTGGTAATATCCTCAACAATTTAAGTTGTTATTGGAAAGAGAAAAAAAAAAAAAACACCCAACAAATTTTGTAGCTTTAATAAGTCTATGAAAAGAATTATTGTTAATTGGAAACTATGGTAATCTAAGTGTAGTACTGTAGTTCGGTTCACAGTCATATGCGTGCGAGACAAATGCACGCCGACATTTGGGAGCGGACAATTGAGCGCAAGACTTCAGCATGCTGCTCTAAAAGCTTATTTTAAAGGGCTCCGACGGGGGGCGTGGGGGGGAACCCCCACACTTTACTTAATAGTGTTGGCGCTGCCGTTGGGGGTGGTATCGGGGGGTTGTAACCAGTGCTCCCTCTAAGCGGGCGGGTGTTGTGAGCAAAATTTTTTTCGCTGTGCGCTACAAATATCGGGCGCCAGCAAGTTATGAGCCAACTCGCCCGATTCTCCTCTCGCCGCCCTGCCCGCCGTGCGCTGTGACGTGAAACTTGTGCGCTGGATGTAATATTTTGTGCGCCAGCGCACGCCAGCGCAGCTTAGAGGGAACACTGGTTGTAACCCCCATTATACAGAAAACTTAACTTTTTCCCCCCCCCAAATAGGTAAAAAGTTAAGTTTTCTGTATAACGTGGGGATTACACCCCCCACCCCCACCCCCAACACAGCAGCACAAACAGTATTAAGTAAAGTGTGTGTGTGTGTGTAGGGGGGGTGTCAATTGTCCGCTCTCAAATGTCGGCGCGCGTTTGTGTTGCACGCTTTTGTCCTGTCACCCTGGAGTTCTATTAAAATAAATCACAGCAAGGCATAATATAGCTGACTAGGGCTTATTTCCCATTCTGTGCCTATGGGGAAACATTTTTAAGGGTTGTTATTTAACCCTTTAATTGGCAGATGGTGTAACGGCTGCTTTACGTAACTTGATGCTGAACGAGAGCAACAGTGCCAAGTAACAGGCATTTGGCGATGCAGATCTCCTATAAGAGACATAGAAGACACATATTGCTTCTGAACAACAATGCCAAATAAAAGGGTTAAAGGGATCTAACCAACTAATTTGTTTACAAGTTAGTGTACCTTAGGGTGTCAGGTCAAAAGCGCACCGGGACAAAGGCGCGCCCAGACAATTGAGCGCAGCGCGCGCCGCCGCGCCGCTCTAAATTACTGTTTTTAGCGCTCCGACGGGGGGGGGGCGTGGGGGGAACCCCCCCACTTTACTTAATAGACATTGCGCCGCATTGTGGGGGCGTTTTGGGGGGCGTGGGGGGTTGTAACCCCCACATTTTACTGAAAACTTCACTTTTTCCGTTTTTAGGGAAAAAGTTCAGTTTACAGTAAAATGTGGAGGGTTACAACCCCCCAAACCCCCCATAATGCTGGCGCGATGTCTATTAAGTAAACTGGGGGGGTTCCCCAACAAAAACCCCCGTCGGAGCCCCTAAAAACTGTAATTTAGAGCGGCGCGGCGGCGCGCGCTGCGCTCAATTGTCGGCATGCGCTTTTGTCTTTCGCGCCGTTGTCTATGAACCGTACCTTAGGGCTCCTTTTACGAAGGTGCGCTACGGGTTTTACCGCACGCACCGGATTAGCGCGTGCTAGCCAAAAATCTACCGCGCTATTCTGCGCTTTAAGGCCCTAGCGCACCTTTGTAAACGGAGCCCTTAGTATAAGGATCTCAATGTGAGAAATTAAAATACGAATATTAAGGAAAACAAAAAGAAAATAACAGAAAAAAATATCATAATGCCTCCGTTTTGTTCAATGGTGCGACTGCAACTTGTGTACAATTTTGCTTATTGCATCGGTAAAAAGAGAAGAATTAGAAAAGGTACAGAGAGAGGCCACCAACACGATCAAGAGGTTGAAATGATTATCACTTGAGGAAAGGCTAAAGAGGTTAGGGCTCTTCAGCTTGAGAAGAGATGGCTTAAGTGGAGTACAGTCCTGAGTGGAGTGGAATGAGTAAACACAAATCACTTGTTTACGCTTTCAAATAGTACAGACGCATGATGAAGTTATAATACTTCTTTTTTTTTTAAACGAATAGCAGAAGATATTTTTTCACTCAATGCATAGTTAAGCTCTGGAACATGTTGCTAGAGGATGTAGTAAAAGCAGTTAGCATCGCCGGGTTTAAAAAAATGTTTGGTCAAATTCCTGGAGGTAACAAGGGGCATAATCGAAAGAAAGGTCTAAGTCCGTTATGGGCCTTAGTCACTAATTACCCAAAGCTGGCAGTGTCTAAAGTCCATTCTCGAAAAATACGTCCAAAATATATATATTTTTTTCGAGAGTTGTCTAACTGTACGTCCAGCTGTTTGATCGCCCAGACTGATAAGTCGTTTATCTTTATACTCCATTCTCATCCAAAAATTTATCTAGTCAAAAACGCCTAGAAAAGGACCTTTTGGACATGGGAGGGGCCAGCAAAGTAATGGAGTAGCGGGGCACCTTACAGGGCACTGCTACAAACTTCACAAAAAGGGTGCCACATAAATATCTCACCATAACTCTCTTAAAGGTCATGGTGAGCTCCCCAAAACATCCCCAAAACCTACTAGACCCACCTGTCTACCATCCCAATAGTCCTCACGGCTTCAAGTGGCACCTATATGGCAGCACAGTAGGGTTGGGTTTTGGGGGTGCACATGTTCCACCATAAATGCAGTGGTTAGAGTGGCTTATGGGCCTGGGTCCTCTCTCTATGGTTCACTAGCCTACTTCCCAGACTATTTAAGACACCTCTGTGCTGCTCTGCTAGGCTTTGCTATGCCAGGTGTTGATGTTCTGGAGGCAGGTATGTATGTTTTTATTCCGATTTTTATAGGGTTTTTTTGGGGGGGTCAGTGATCACTGGGCAGTATGTGGGGGTCTGTACTTTGTGTCTGCAGTACTTATCTGGTCACTTTGGATACCTTTTTGGCACTTAGACCTGGTTTTACATGGCCTAAGTCACAACATACAAGTTCCATCCAGGCAGCCTCGTTAAACTTTCGATTATACTTGCAGTACGACTAAGTTTAGATCAGCCCATGTCCTGCCCAAATCCCGCCCTCACCACTCCTCCTAAAATGCCCCTTTTAGCTCTGGTCGTATAGCAGCACTAAAAAGGCCTAAGTCCTTTTTAGATACGTCTAAAACCCGGTTTGATTATCGGCACTTGGACGACTTGCCTTACTGATCGTCCAAGTGCCGATTTAGGTCGGTTTTTAGGCATAATTCCATTTTGATTATGAGCCCCAAAGTCCATAAACTGTTCCTTATGGAGCTGAGGAAAGCTGCTCCTTCCTGGGGGTAGGTAGCATGGAAACTTGCTACTGTTAGGGATTCTGCAATATACTTGTGCCACTGTTATGAGCAGAATGGTAGACTAGACTGACTTTTTGGTCTGACCCAGTATGACAGCTCTTACAGACATGTTTTTCAGAATTCAGATTGACAACTTTATTCCTGGCCTCTTAATCTCTATCTTTCATGGACCATTAGAGAGGTCTGGCCTGATGGCAGTATTCCTCTAAACCACTAAATGTGTTTTTCCATTGTCACCGAAGAAAGCTCTGATTCATCTTTTGAAAAAGCCTGCCTTGGCACCTAATGATTTTGCAAAATTATACCACCCTGTGCCTAACTTGCCATTAGTTGCTAAATTATGGAAAATGTAGTCTTTCTGCAACTTAATAAATTTTGGGGCAGACACTGGAATTCTGGACTACGAACAAGTCGGATTCCAAAGTTGCCACAGTACAAGCCACAGAGCAAAACTGAAAACATTTCTTTGACTGATGACTATAAAAGAAATTAAATAGGAAGGCGTATATAAAGAGTGACTCTCAAGCATAAATTGAGAGAAAAGATCAGTAAAGGAAATAAAAATTAATATTTAATCATGCTTTAATATCCCAGAAAAAGATACAAGCCATTAATTAGCTTTGGAACTGTAACCTGGTCTCTTAAATATCTTGAAAAACTGGTGTAAATGTCCTTTTAAGGATTTTTATAAAAAAAAAACCAAAAACAAAACACCAAAAAAACCAAATGAAACTTTTTATCTTTTACAAGTCCACTTCTATTGGACTTACTTATTTTTACCCCACCCTTTTGTTTATACCTTTAATATTTTACTTTTCTTTCAGCATTGTAGTTCTCCCCTTCTTTTCCACTCGCACTCGTTTGTCCAGTCGTGTATGTCACTGTTTTTATCTAATCGTGTATGTTTATTTTGTTAAAGTTATGTTAAATTATATTATATGTTTCTACCCTATTTTAAAATGTATAACCACCTTGAAATAAATGATAAGATGGTATATCAAAATTTTAATAAACTTGAAACATACCAAAAACCAGGCATTCCTTGAGTCAGAGGAGGAACGGGTCTCAAAAAATTAGGTTCTAGAAAGGGCACCCATCTGTACGCTCAAAGTGGTGCATCTGAAAATGCACTATAATTCTATAGAGGGTTACCAGATTTTATTCCTATTTTTTTTTCATGTACAACAATCATCTCTCCCTCTCCTCCACCCCAATCCTATCTCTTTCCTTTCTCTGCCCCCTCCCCCATGTGCAGCATCATTCCTTCCCTCCCTCCCATCCCCCTGTGCAGCAGAACCCCAGCAACCCTCCCACCCTGAGACTGACATACCTTTGCTCCGAGGCCTCCTAAAGCAGCAGGGGTGGAGGGTTGCTGAAACTGACGAGTCCGGTTTTTTCAGCAAATCAGGCAGCACTAGAGTCAGGGATGGAGACAGGGAGTATCAGGGACATTCGGGGGGGAGTGGGGGCTTCAGGGGTCGATCTTAACTAGGGCTTATATGGGGGTAGGGCTTATATTGGGAGCATCTTTAAAAATCATGCTAAGGCTTATTTTTGGTATAGTTCTTATTTTCAGGGAAACAGGGTACCAGTTTGTAGTTTAATAAGCATCCAAATAACTTAAAAACAATCTTAAAGGCAATCCACAAAGGGTGCTGCTTGTTTGTAAACTATTAATTACTTTCACTTTCATTTCAGTGGACACATGACATTTTTCTCACACACAGCTGATTAGATTACAGCACAAACCGATGGTGATTAAGAGATTTTGACTGTTTCACTATAAGAGAGTAATTGGAAACACATTGCTCTGTATTGAGGATAAGACTCCTGAGGCAGGCCTTATGGCCAAAATACATACGTGTTGAGTCTTGAGTGAATAAAAGGATTGAAACAAAGAAACATTACGGCAGATAAAGGCCAAATAGCCCATCTAGTCTGCCCATCCGCAGTAACCATTATCTCTTTCTCTGAGAGATCCCTCTTGAATTCAGACACAGTCTGTGTTTCCACCATAGGTCACCTCTTTTGTTTTTCTTTGCCTAGTAATTATTTGACATTTTGTGACTTATGGTTTTATATTTAAAACAGCCAAGGATCCTATAAGACCCCTGAGGAAGGCATTTTAATTTTGCCGAAACATGGCCCGTGCTGGGTCATTTTTATTTTATACATTATTTGATTTCTCTCCTGTGGGTCACTTGTGACTGCATACGCCCTTTGTGGATTGCTTTTAAGGTTGTTTTTAAGACTGGATTCTACATTGAATATTTTTTTAAAATAATGCATGGCTGCTAGATAGCATAAGTAAATGTTATTTTCATTTTAAATTACTAGTATAATTTATTCTAAAGTAGAATTGGCTAATGGGATTTATTCCTCTAAAAATGTATGCAGACAAAAATATAAATTTACTATGAGTAAACAAAAGAAAAAAATAGTCCAAAGGGAATGTTGGCTGTGTCAGATAATTCTTTTGGGATTGGATTACCAAAGGCAGAATTTTAATGAGTTGTAGTACTATGAAGTTCCAGACCCAACATTACAAAAAAATGTACCCTAATGTTTCTTTTTGGCAGGAAACGCAAAACATATGTAGCTTGAGACTTTGGGTGGTCCCCAGGAGGACTGAGTCAAACTAAACCAGTAATCTAGAAAGTATTCCCACACAACAACAGAAACATCAACTCATTGTAAAGTCTGCCTAGTTTTTACCTCATTATAAAATGACCATGCCTACATATTATATAAAGAAAAAAGAAACAACAAAACAGGACTCTAAGGGCCCTTTTTACAGCGGGGCAAATGCAACATAGCCCAAGGAACTGAATAGGCTGTGTAACATTTCCCATGCGAGACTCGCTACCGCGGCTTTGTAAAAGGGGCCCCAAGTCCTTTGTCTTGGTGAAAGCCCTCATTTGATTGTCCTAACATGATCATATTCATAGTTTCATGAAACTTTGAAGATGAACAGATGATTGTTTTATTCACTATAGGGACACTTTTACTAAGCTGTGTGCTTACCGCATGTAAAAGAACACTACCGTGGAGTGAGCTCAGGCATCCCACGATATTTTTGCATGTGCATATGCGTGTTTTGAGACCAAGAATGGGCATAGCTATGCTAATCAGTTAGCACATGTGCATTATTGCACGCTGATTAGCATGTGGTTAGCATGGGAGTCCTTACTACCTAGACAATAGGTGTAGTTAAGGGCCCATGCACTAATGGGAAAATTAGCACATGGACAGTATTGTAAACATGGAAAATGTGACTATTTTACAGCTGTGCTAAAAATTGCCTCAGCCAATGGGAAACTCATGTGCTAATCATAGCACAGGGCACTTTTTAGTGCAGCTTTGGAAAATGGTTCCTAATGGAAATAGTCACACAAGAAAATAGTAGTGTTTTCTAGGGTGATAAGACAGATAAAAGAACAATGCAGAATACAGTAGGGCACGGGTGTCAAAGTCCCTCCTCGAGGGCTGCAATCCAGTCGGGTTTTCAGTATTTCCCCAATGAATATGCATGAGATCTATTATCATCCAATGCAAGCAGTGCATGCAAATAGATCTCAAGCATATTCATTGGGGAAATCCTGAAAACCCGACTGGATTGTGGCCCTCGAGGAGGGACTTTGATACCCCTGCCCTAATGAATATGCAGGAGAGAAATTTGCATGCTTACTACCTTGATTGTATGCAAATTTCTTGCATGCATATCTGTTAGGGATGCCCTGAAAACCTGAGCATCTGTTGGTGCGTTCAAGGACTGGGAAAGAAGACCAAGATTCTAAAGTGCTCTTAGGTAGTAAGCACAGAGAAGGAGGTTAGAAATTGTTTTGTTGAGTATTATAAAGTGTTGTATTCAGTGGAAGGGGACGTGATGAAAGTAGAAATTGATAGATACTTAGGTGGGCCATAATCAAAACTTTAACACATCTAAAAACCTGCCTAAGTCGGCACTTGGATGTCCTAATAGCAGGGACATCCAAGTGCCGATAATCAAAACAAACTTTCTTGACGTTCAGCAGCACTTCTAAGCTGCTGTGCGTCCAGAGCTCAAAGGGGCATGTTGGGAGATATATTATGGGTGGGAATTGGGCAGGCTTTCAACTAGACATCCTGAAGCAATAATCAAAGCTTTTCTAAGACATCCTAGGTGGAACTTACATGCTGAGACTTAGACCAAAGTAAAACAGGTCTAAGTGTCCCAAAGGTGAGTTGACAAGATGACCACTAGAGGGTTTAATGCATGACCCTCTACCACCACCCAGAGATGAGGGGGAAAACAGCACATTGAGGGCATGCCATCTGCTGATCATGGCAGATGGCAGAGAAATCCCCATCAGCTGAGCCAGTTTTGGGGATTCACTCAGAGAATAGTTAAGCTCTGGAACGTGTTGCCAGAGGATGTGCTAAGAGTGTATAGTGTAGCTGGTTTTAAGAAAGGTTTGGACAAGTTCCTGGAGGAAAGATCCATAGTCTGTTATTGAGAAAGACACGGGGGAAGCCACTGCTTGCCCTGTATCAGTAGCATAGAATATTGCTACACCTTTGGTTTTGGCCAGGTACTAGCGACCTGTATTGGCCACTGTGATAATGGGCTACTGGACTTGATGGACCATTGGTCTTACCCAGTAAGGCTATTCTTATGTTCCTGCTGGCTCAGCTGAAGAGGATTCCCCCTGCCAGACTCAGCTGGAGCCCAATATCACCCCTACATCCCCCAACATTCCTACCCCCTCCCCATCACCATACACCACCCGACTTCAGGCAACACCCCCAAACACACATCAACGGATACCACCCAACTTTAGGCAATAGTGCCCCCCACATCACCAGACATTCCTGTAGTTTGTGCTGCAAATTCAGCAGGAGGGAAGCCCACTCCCTCCTGGCTACAGGGCTGTGTTTTGCGAATGATGGGCCTTCCCCCTCCCAATGCATTCTGGGATGCAATGGGAGGCACTTTTGGATAGTTGGCACTCCTTGAGTGGTATGCCTCAAAGCTCCCCACTCTCTCCAATACTATTCAATCTGCTTATGCAATCATTGGGAGTTACCTAGGAACAATCAATGATTAAGCAATATATATATAAAAAGTATATACACACATATACATACATATCACAGTTATACTACCTGTTTCTTTATCATTAGCTAACAATTTATTTGATAAAAATTTGCATTAATATCATGGAAGACTAGGCCTTGGTCCATCATCTTAAGCTCAATAAGAGTAAAACAGAATTCTTATGGCTTGGAACCCAAAAAAGACTTGAGATATACTCCAATGATTTCTTTAGATGGGAATGATTTCCTCCTAGATTTACAGTTTCAAATTTTAGGGGTAGAAATATATAATTCACTTACTATGTGCCATCATGTACAAACCATAGTTAAACAATCATTTTTGATAAAGAGAAAACTCAGATCTACTAGAAAATATTTTGATAGCAAAAGGGGCGCTTAGGAAGGATAAGATCATAATAGAGAGACTGAAAGAATTCTTCAGTCTTTACAGAAGATGTAAGAAATCTACCTGAACCAGAAATGGTTTTCAAGGGTAATAATGTGGAGGAACTGAAAGAAATCTCAATGAACCTGGAAGACATACTAAGCCAAATTAAACAAGAGTGATAAATCACCAGGACTGGATGGTATATATCTCAGGATATTGAAAAAACTCAAACCTGTCACTAAAATCATCTTTAGTACCTGAAGATGGCCAGTGTTACACCGATCTTTAAAAAGGGTCCCAGGGGCGACCCAGGAAATTACAGATAGTTAAGCCTAACTTCAGAGCCATAAAAAATGGTGGAAACAAAAAATAAAATTGTGGAACACATAGAACAACATGATTTAATGGGACAGAGTCTACATGGATTCAGTCAAGGGAGATCTAGCCTCGCCAATTTGCTTGACTTCTTTGAAGATGTAAATAAATATATGGATAAAGGTGAGCCAGTTGATGTAGTGTATTTAGATTTTCAGAAAGCTTTTGACAAAGTTCCTCATGAGAGGCTCCTGAGAAAATTAAGAGTCATGGAATAGGAGGCAATGCTCAGTTGTGGATAAAGAATTGGTTATCAGATAGAAAACAGAGGGTAAGGTTTAATGGCCATTTTTCTTAATGGAGGAGGGTAAATAGTGGAGTGCTGCAGGGATCTGTACTGGGACCGGTGCTGTTTAGCTTATTTATAAATGATCTGGAAATTGGAATGACAAATGAGTGATTACATTTTCAGATGACACCAAACTGTTCAAATGCCTGCAGACTGTGAAAAATTGCAGGCATACCTTAGGAAATTTGGAAGACTGGGAATCCAAATGGCAGATGAAGTTTAATGTAGACAAATTCAAAGTGAAGCACATTAGGAAAATAACCCAAATCATAGTTACCAAACGCTAGGGTCCACCTTGGGGGGGTCAGTACCCAAGAAAAAGATCTGGGTGTTATTTTAGACAATACACTGAAACTTTCTGTCCAATGTGCGACGGTGAACAAAAAAGCAAACAAGGTACTAGGAATTATTAGAAAAATGATGGTAACAAGACTAAGAATGTTATAATACCTCTATTGCTCCATGGTGCGACCTCACCTGGAGTATTGCATTCAGTTCTGGTCGCCTTATCTCAAAAGTGATATAGCAGAACTAGAAAATATTCAAAGAGCAACCAAGATGATAAAGGGGATAGAATTCCTCTCATATGAGGAAAGACTAAAGAGGTTAGCACTCTTCAGCTTGGAAAAGAGATGGCTGATTGAGAGATATGACTGAAGTCTATAAAATCCTGAGTGGTGTAGAATGGGTCCAAGTGGATCGATTTTTTTCACTCCATCAGAAATTACAAAAACCAGGGGACACTCAGAGTTACAGGGAAATACTTTTAAAACCAACAAGAGGAAATATTTTTTCACTCAGAGAATAGTTAAGCGCCGGAACAGAATGTTAGAAATTATCAGGCAAGGAATGGAAAACAAAGATGAAAATGAATACCGGGTGCAATTCTGGTCATCACATCTCAAAACAGGTATGTCAGAATTAGAAAAGGTATAGAGAAGGGCAACAAAAATGATCAAAGGGATGGGACGACATCCCTATGAGTAAAGGCTAAAGTGGAGGATGTGGTAAGAGTAGTTAATGTAGGTTTGGACAAGTTCCTGGAGGAAAGGTCTATAGTCTGCTATTTTTGCCAGGTATTTGTGACCTGTATTGGCTACCGTGAAGATGGGATACTGGGCTAGATGGACTATTAGTCTGACCCAGTAAGGCTATTTTTATATTCTTATGCTATGGTACAACAGTCTCTGATTTTGTCTAGATTAGAGTAGACTATTGCAAAGTTGCATTAACTATCTGCTCCAAAACCCCTATAAATTATTTGCAATGGTGCGATATTCAGTGATTAGGTTCGATATTCAGTGATTTGGTAAATGGAGATTTGAACCCTTACAATCTTTTTTATGGGAGACTCCATTGGCTGCCTTTGTCAGCAAGAATATGGTTTAAATTGGGAGTTACGGGTTTTAAAATTTTAACAGGTAAAGCTCCCATTTATTGAATCGAACTAATAACGTTGTTGCAAGGTTCTTCTACCAAATATCAAACGAGAAGGTTCTTTCAGTTAAAATTCCCTAGGTTCAATAACGTGAAATCTACTAGACGGCTTTCTTTGTCTATTCAAAACCAGTTGGCAAAGCCGTGGAATCAGCTTCCATTTAATCTGTATTCATGTGGGCATTATCTTAGATTTAGAAAGATTTTGAAATCCTTTCTGTTCCAGAGTGAGGATTTATCTATGAACTGATATATAGAGTTAGTGGGATTATAACCTGATTATTACAATTCCTGGATGAGTCTGTTTTTTTGTTTTGTAATCCATCTTTGAACTAAATAGGAAAAGGCAGAATAGTAAAACCTGCATAACATAACATAAAAGTATCTGATTAAGGTTTGAAAAATACAACACGGGCCTCTTTTACAAAGCCATGGTAATGATTCCCGCGTGGCAAATGTGATGAATTGCACTCAATTCCTATGGGCTTCATCGCATTTTTCACGCAGGAATCACTACTATGGCTTTGTAAATGGATTCCTCCAATTCTTCTCTAGTGAGAAGAATTGCCAGACCATGGGGTCCTCCTGGAACCCTTAAGTTAGCCAAGGTGATTGAGAGAGAGGGGGAAATGATAAACTGGAGGACAAAATAAGCCCAGGAGAGAGAGAAGAGAGAGAGAAGGGGGGGAGGTCGAGAGAGAGAGAGAAGAGAGAGAGTTGGATTCCCCCAACTCAGATAGCATAAGCCCATTCAAAAAATCAAGTTTTTAATAAAGATTTAACCTTTTTAAATTCATGTTTGGGAGTAGATGAGTAGGAGGAGAATAGGTGAAGTGGGACGGGTGTCCTCAATTTGAGGTTCCCAGGTCTTGGTTGTGAGGTTCCTAGGTGTGGGGATTGTAGACTTGGGTTTTCAAGGTACAAGGTTCTGAACTTCAGTCTTTTATATGTGCGAATCCCAGACAAAGAGTTACTGAGGGCAGTCCTCAACTTGAGAAGATCAGGTCTCTGTATGGCTGTTTTTCACTTCCATTTCCTTGGCAGAGAAGTAAATGGAAATGAAAACTTCACTGTACCTCAATGGCTGTAGTAAAAAGCCAGCACGAAGAGATGAAATAAAAAAGTAATTACATCTGCAAGTCATTATCAACCATAAGCATGGAACATACATGCAAACTGGCATATTTTAAGCACACATGTGCTTTTCCTTTTCCTGCATCAGAAGAATTTTTAGCAAACCAAAAATGTACACAAAAACTAGAGTTTAAAAAAATGCCATAAATGTACAACACAATATTAGTTACCAAACAATTTATCATGGACTAATCAAACTCTATAAAGCTCACAAGGCTTATCAAGACATTTTTGTGTACCTTCAGAATGTAAGCTGATTTCAAATTCTATTATATGAATCACTCACTTCATTCTTCATTGGTCCATGTTTTCAGACTTTCTTATTGACATCACTATGGGCTCCTTTTACTAAGGGCTCCTTTTATCAAGGTGCAGTAGGCAGTTAATGCGCGGAATACCACGCGTTCAACCGCCTGCTGTGCTAGTCGCTAATGCCTCCATTGATGAGGCATTAGTTTTTAAGCTTGCCGCGGGGGTTAGCGCGTGATGAAATGTCCGACGCGATAACCCCCATAGCGCGCCTTGATAAAAGGAGCCCTAAGCTGCGATAGCGTTTATAGCGCATGCAGGATTTTAGCGCACGCTAAACCCGCGCTATGCAGCTAGAACTAACACCAGCTCAAGGTCTAGTGTTAAGGTCTAGTGTTAAGGTCTAGTGCATGCAGCAATTCAGTGCATGCTAAGCGCGTGCTAAAACCGCTATCGCAGCTTAGTAAAAGGAGCCCTATATTTATAAACATCCAAACTATCTAAGAGAAAACATATAAATATATATATATATAAAATAAAAATATATATATATAATTATAAAATATACAGTGTTAGAGCTGTTTATGTTATCCAGCTCATTCATTCATATTTATAAATGTAGTTCAATCTTCCTGCGAATACCCTGACATAGTACTATGTTTTGTGACTAGCTGCATCAGGGGTGTTTTAATTCTATGACAGTAAAAAAAATTATATCAGCTATCAAACAAAAGATAAGTCCACAACACTTCACCAAATATCTTCATGACTTACTCAGAAACTGATCCAAACGTTTCACACATCTTCTAGTTCTTTCAAAATGGCCACTGCCTTTGTTAACTCCCTTATAAGCATATCATGTGGGGAGGTCTCTCTAATCAGATTCAGCCAGACAACCAGGAACTGCTTCCCAACCCTAGGTTTGCAGACCCCACAGAGGGTCTCACTCATGCTTCATAACAAGTATAAATCCACAATATAAGAAAAAGCCCAAGATCACAATGATCCAAAATGTATAAATACAACACAATAAAGGTATGGAGTATCTGGGAATGAAACCTGGAGCTCCTGGTTTCATTCCCAGATACTTCATAACAAGTATAAACACAGGTTTCAACTCTATATGTGAAGCTTCGAATATCCTCTATACTGGAAAGAGGAACCTTTTGAAACTGATTAAATGAGGCCACCAATAGAGGGCAGTACATCACTGACAATTTATTGCATATAGTCAACATTTGCTTATTTCTGATCTGAAGTAGAAGGGTTACATTTAAAAGTTCATCACACAATGAATTGAGTTAGTACAATAAAAAAGGTATCTGCTTATTTCCCTTTGTTTTTTGTTTTATTTCTTTATACTACCTTGCATATAGTAGATACTGTATATTAGATTGGCAATGTCGGTGAAATGCATTAGAGAATAAACTGAAGGCTTTTCTTAAAATGTAAGTCTATGCACCATATCTTGAAGTAACAAAATTTTATTATGTGTATATTTAAACATGTAATTATGCAGATTAAAACACAACTTGATGGATGGTGCAGTAAATTTTAACATCTATATAAGCAAAGGAAAAAGCATAAACTGCACGCACATTAGTTCAAAAACATATTGCATCTTAATGCATTACTCACCTGATCACTAAAAAGTATGTGTAGGTGATAGAAAATACAGTTTGCAAGTAGTAAGCTAAACAGGGTCAGGTTTCTTTCATTGGCATCTCTTAACAGTCAATGAAAGGAAGCCTGGCTAAGGGGCTGGTTATCAGTGCTACGAGGAGTAATAGGAAAGCCTCTGGAACACAAGAGAAAAGGTTGCAGGGTAGCAGAGAGGTAAATGAGAGACACAAAACAATATGGCAGTTCACTAACTCTATTTAGGTGCCCCGAGGTCATATGGTGGGAGCCTATTCTTAAAAAGGAACTGAGGGACGGATTCTGTAACCAGTGCTAATATTGGCGAATGCATGTCAATTGCACATTGGCGCCAATTTCAGAATCGCGCCTACAGGAAAGATAGGCACCGGAAATGTAGGCCAAGGTTTTCTGAGACTACATTTCCAGCACCTATCTTTGAGTGAATCGCACTTACGTAGATGCTTTAGGCTGCCTAATGCCACTTCCGGCATTGGCCACACCTACTTTGGAATTCAGAGGCCTAAAGCGCCTATGTAGGCATGATTCCATCGCCTTTTATGTAGGTGCCAGTAGGCACTTCAACCCTGCCATTTTTTTGCCATTTCTAACAGCGTTCATCAATTAACTTAGGCGTCGGTAGCAGTGGCGTACCTAGGGTATGTGGCACCCGGGGCCCATCATTTTTTGACACCCCCCCATGTAAAAATTTTTTTTTTTTTTTTTTTTTTGCAATAACCATGAAATGGAATAAATGGTCAGAATAGAAACAGGCAGTGAAAATTTTCTTTTATTGAACCTCATATATGTAACCATTATTCCAAAGATAACATAACATAAATTATGTCTAAATTGTCATGACATTAGAAGTACATATGGAGTAGTTGCAGGTGATGCTTGGGACAGTTCTGATTGTGTTAGTTCGGTTTTATGTGTTTTTTGAATAGAAGGGTTTTTATTTATTTTTTGGTGGTGGTGGAGAGTACAAGGATCAAATAGCCTGAACATTGCTAAATGAATTGGTAAAGGCTGAACAGGAATGGGGAGGGGCGGGGGGTGATTAAGTGTTAAAGTTATTAGATGATCAGAGAGGGGAAGAAGTAAAGGAGGAAAAATTCAAGTGAACAGTTGGAGAAGTTGACAAGATCAAGGCAGTGGCCATTCTAGTTAGTAGGGATAGTGGAGCATATCTGGAGACTGAGTAAGAAGGTTAAAACAACAAACTTAAAAGCAACTTAGAATTCTCTTCCATTTTTGTTCCCATTATAAAAAAACACTGATAAGTTCCCAGGAAAAAAATACATTAAAATAAGAAGTGAAAACAAAGGCCCCTACAGATGAGAACATAACATAAGAATAGCCTAACTGGGTCACACCAATGGTCCATCATGCCCAGTAGCCCATTCTCATGGTAGCCAATAGTGCTGCCCGATTCAGAGAAAAATATTTCATTCGATTCAATTTACCCTGTTGAATCGATTTTTCGATTCGATTCACTGTTAATGACACCGCTTTTTAAGTTTAAACAAAGTACAACAATAAATTTCACAACAACAATAAATTTCACAAAGTACTTAAAAAAAAAAATCACATTTCTCCATTAAAGCAGTTCTGGAGACATTTGCTTGAACAGTCTTTTTTCCCAGTCCATAAGCAAGCAATATGAAAAAGATTTCCTTAATTATCTGCTCAAACATTTTTGCTATTTACTTTCATTGTACCTAGACTATTATTCAGTAGAAAAAATTTAGTTTGTTCAATCAAGCAGAACATTCACTCATAGAAGTCCAATGTCCACACAGGATTTGATTGAACAAACCAAATTTTTTCTACTGAATAATAGTTTAGGTATACTGAATAGCAAAAATGTTAAAGCCACACAGAAAAGCAGTAAAAGTCAATAGGTTCTCCAAGTGGGAACAACCTGATGTCTCAGCACTTGAGGAAAAGACCACATAATAATGTTTATAAGATAAATCATATAAATGATTATACTGAAGCAGGGTGTCCTCAGCGTGAGAGGTAAGCGAGAGGAGAGAATTCTCCAGCGCTTTACACAATAAGGCACAGGTTAATCACCCTCTGCCTGCAGTGCACACCATCATAGGACACCTCAGGTGTGCTCAAATTAATCAATGTGATAAATTAAACAGTGATAAACAATTGGTCAATCACAAGAGTGCAAGATCAAACAGGTTGTTCCCACTCAGAGAACCTATTGACTTTACTGCTTTTCTGTGTGAGTAGATAATTAAGCAAATTTCTGATAGCCTACAGAACTGATTCTCACCTTCCATCCCCAGCCCCCAAGACTTACCAGCCCCCCCTGCCGATGTATTTACTTACTGCCTGAACTGGATATTAAATCGTGGGGAAGAGAGGAGAAATGCGGGGAAAGAGCCAGCCTAAACTGTTGCTGCTGAGTGCCGAGATCTGCTGCACGAGGTCCGCTCGCTCGCCGCTTGACTCTCCCACTCCTTTCGTTTCTTCCGATGTAATTTACTGTGTCGCAAAACCGGAAGTTACATTAGATGGGAAGAGTCCGGCGGCGTGAAATAGTCCGAACTCGTCGATTCACCTGATTCGAATCGGTGAACCGATTCGAATCGTGAATCGGGCAGCACTAGTAGCCAATCCAGGTCACTAGTACTTGGTGAAAACCCAAAGAGTAGCAACATTCCATGCTACCAATCCAGGGCAAGCAGACGCTTCCCCCATGTCTTAATAACAGACAATGGACTTTTCCTCCAGGAATTTGTCCAAACCTTTCTTAAAACCAGCTACGCTATCTACTTTTAACATAACTTCTGGCCACTTCATTTTTAAGCTTAGATCTTTCCTTCCAAACAGAGACCTTGCTAGATGTCAAATACAGCACAAGGTAACTTCACACGGACTTAACTGTGCAGGAAATGAATCTCTTCATACACCCACCATATAGTGCAAAAATGTGCAAAGGTTTGTTTTTTTCTTTCGATCACTACATAGCCTAATGCCACACAAGCAGCGCTGTTACAAACATATTCTGAAGGTCAATGCTAAGGTTGACAAAGTTTTCTTCCTTGGACCAGAAGGAGATACTGACGAAGAGATTCTAAAACAACTACCCAGAAATAACACCCAAAGACCCACTCAGTGTGTGAACCAGTTGAGTGGAGTGGACTAACTGGGGGTGGAAATGGGCCCAGAGTTTGCTCAGCAGAATTTCCCAGACTACCTCTTCCTCTCAACACACTGACATGCTACCACCACCACCAACACTAGGAACACCTCACCGAGTATGCCAGCAATGCTTATAAACTTTATAAAACACATTATTATATTTTCTTATAAAGCATATATTTTAACTGAACTCAGCCTTGCCATTCACAAAAATAGAAAAGTTCCCATTTCAAGCTGTCTCATGTACACTTTTCAAATCTAACATATTGTAATCACAAAACAGAAAATAAAATTATTTTTTCTACCTTTTGTTCTCTGGTCAATATTCAAATCTTGTTGGTCCCAGGCTCTTGTTGTCTTGCTTGCCAGGGTCTCCTTTCTCCGTGCTAACCATCCGTCTGCCATCTCTGTCCTCCCCTTCCGTTTCCCTTCCCTCTCCCGGAGATCTGGCATCTTTCCTTTTTTTGTCTCCATCCACAGATTCACCTTTTCTCAACTCCCCACCACCCCAGGATCCACATCTCTCCCTTTCTGTTCCCAACTATCCTCCTATCCAGTATCTCTATCCCCCCTCCACACCATCCCCTGTTTCCAAGTTCTCTCCCTTTCTGTTCCTTCCCTCCCTAAATCCCATTATGCACTATCTTTCTCCCACTCCTCTGTTTTTAGACCCATTATTTCTAACCCCCAAAGTCTGGCATATGCACGTATCTTTGAACCCCCCCTTCCCTCTCTCCCTCTGTGTACTTTTACACCAGGACCCCCCTCCCCCGAAGGTCTGTCCCCCCTCCGAAGGCCTACACCCCACCCCTGAAGGCCTGCACCCCCCCGAAGGACTTTACCTCCCACCCGAAGGTCTGTCCTCCCCCCGAAGGCCTACACCCCACCCCTGAAGGCCTGCACCCCCCCGAAGGACTTTACCTCCTACCCGAAGGTCTGTCCCCTCTGAAGGCCTACACCCCACCCCTGAAGGCCTGCACCCTCCCCGAAGGATTGTACCCCCCACCCGAAGGTCTTCCCCCCCTGAAGGCCTGCACCCATCCCAAAGGCCTGCACCCACCCCGAAAGCCTGCACCCCCCTGAAGGCCTGCACCCCTCCGAAGGTCTGTACCTCCTGAAGGCCTG
This sequence comes from Geotrypetes seraphini, assembly GCF_902459505.1. Classification (NCBI taxonomy): domain Eukaryota; kingdom Metazoa; phylum Chordata; class Amphibia; order Gymnophiona; family Dermophiidae; genus Geotrypetes; species Geotrypetes seraphini. The sequence continues at coordinate 47,271,985 of NC_047085.1, forward strand.
CACCCCCCTGAAGGCCTGCACCCCCCCGAAGGACTTTACCTCCCACCCGAAGGTCTGTCCCCCTCTGAAGGCCTACACCCCACCCCTAAGGCCTACACCCTCCCCGAAGGATTGTACCCCCCACCCGAAGGTCTGTCCCCCCTGAAGGCCTGCACCCATCCCAAAGGCCTGCACCCACCCGAATGCCTGCACCCACCCCGAAGGCCTGCACCCCACCCGAAGGCCTGCACCCCCCTGAAGGATGCATCCCCCTGAAGGCCTGCACCCCCCTGGAGGCCTGCACCCCTCCCGAAGGTCTGTACCTCCTGAAGGCCTGCACCCCACCCAAAGGTCTGTCCCCCCCTGAAGGCCTGCACCCATCCCGAAGGCCTGCACCCACCCCGAAGGCCTGCACCCCCCCCCTGAAGGCCTGCATCCCCCTGAAGGCCTGCACCCCCCTGGAGGCTTGCACCCCCCCAGAAGGTCTGTATCTCCTGAAGGCCTGCACCCCCCTGAAGGCCTGCACCCCGCCACCCGAAGATCTGTCCCCCCCTGAAAGCCTACACCCCCCCGAAGGTCTTTACCTCCCACCCAAAGGTCTGTCCCCCCCTTTAAGGCCTACACCTCCCTCTTAAGGCCTACACCCCACCCCTTAAGGCCTACACCCCCCATCTAGTACTGTCTAATGCAATTAGGTATGGGTCAGGAGGCTAGAGGGGAAGCAGGACATTGCAGCAATTCCCAACTGACCCTCCCCCTTCACCCTCTAAAGCAGGAGCCGGCTAGCAAGAGGAAGTTGCCGATCCTGCTTTAGGGGAGGAGGGTCAGTTGATGATTCGGGAGGCCGATTTTGGGGTTTTAAAAAAATTGATTCGGGCAGAAAAAAAAAATAACAATAAAACCACCGCCAAGCAGCCCAGCGATACTCACCCTCAGTTCCTGCCTTAATTGCAGTGTCCCACGCGGCTCGGGCTCCCTTTCTTGCTTCCACCCAGTCGGAAACCGGAAGTTGCTGACCAAGCTCCGACGGTGACGGGGGGTGTGGCCGTGGGGGAATGGAAGTTAAGAGAGAGGGCTCAGGCAGGATCACTTCGGGGACTCGCGGAAGCCTTGGAGTCGGGCCATAGCAGGGAAGTTCCCGGGCCATGACTCCAAGGCTCGAGCACCCCTAATGAGCTGGCACCCGGGGTGGCCCGCCCCCCCCTAGGTACGCCACTGATCGGTAGGGCCCCCTCAATGAAGTTATATGGAAATACCTTTAAAACAAATAGGAAATGGGAGGAAATATTTTTTTCACTCAATGAATAGTTAAGCTCTGGAACTCCTTGCTGGAGGATGTAGGAATAGCAGTTAGAGTAGCCGGGTTTAAAAAGGGGTTGGACAATTTCCTGGAGGAAAAGTCCATAGTCTGCTATTGAGACAGATATGGGGCAAGCCACTGCTTGCCCTGGGATTGGTAGCATGAAGTGTTGGCACTATATGGATTTCTGCCAGGTATTTGTGACCTGGATTGGCCACTATGAAAATAGGACACTGGGCTAGATGGAACATTGGTCTCACCCAATATGGCTATTCTTATGTTCTTATATCAGCCTGTATACCTATGTAGGTGCTTTAGGTCATCTAACGCCACTTCCAATGTTGGCCACGTCTACTTTGGCATTCAGCGAAGTAAAGCGCCTACGTAGGCATGATTCTGGCGCCTTTTATTTAGGTACCAGTAGGTGCTTTAACCTCACTGTTTTTTGCCATTTCTAATGGTGTTCTTCAATTAATAGGCCACTGGGGGTGAGGTTGCTGGTATCCACTGGATTCCAGGACCTTTTCTTTTTTCTTTTTTTTTTTTTTTTTGGATCACTCAAATCTGCATGAGAGGGAGGGAGGGGTCACTAAACACGTAATAATTTGGGGCGGGTTCAAGGCAGAGGACGATCATGTCAGGGGGAGAATGGGTATGGCTAGACACCACGGATCTTTTTTAGGGGAGCCAAGATCAGAAAGAGGCTGGTTATGTTGGTGTGAGTGAGTGGGGTACTGATAGACACCATGGATGCTTTTTTGCGTAGGAATGGGGGGGGGGGGTTAGTCACTTAGGGAGAAGGTAGATAGATTCCTTTTTTTTTATTTATAAGATTTTTAATTTTTGATACAAGCATTGCGTTTGCAAGTTGCTACAGATCCAGAAATTATATTCAATAAAACATATAAAGGAAACTATCTCATTAATTATCTCATATTTAGTCCACAAAAATGAGGATCAAGAAAAGAACTAAGCTTCCAATCAGAAATAACAAAAATTAACTTAATGTCATGGCATTAGATTCCCGAATTACAGCCAGAAGTAGGTCATGCATCACTAGACATGGTTATCAACCTTTCTTTTGATCCAATAAATTCTAAATGTTGTTTAGGCTCAAAGAAAAGAAAATTCTTATCTTGGTAAGATACATAACACTTTGCAGGAAATTTATCAAGAAATGTAGCCCCCAAAGCAAGAGTTCTTAGCCTCAAGGATAAGAACTCTTTCCTACATCTTTGGGTTTTCTAAGCCAAATCTGGAAAAACTCGAACATTAGGGCCTAAAAACTTATCATTTAATGACGAAAATACAAGCAAAGGATAAATTCCCTATCACTCTCCAAGGCTAGAGTTAACAGCATGGTAGTTCTTTGGGTGACAACCTCAAGGGAATTTTCCAGAAATGAAAACAAATTCATGTCCACTGCTTTATCTACTGGAATTTCTGTAGGAGTGGATTCCCCTTGTGGCGTCTTTATATTCAAATAATAAGCTCTAACAATTGGAGGTAAATTTTCAGATGGAATGGCTAAAGTTTCACAGAAATATTTTCTGGCCATCTCAACTGGTGATATAATAGGGCACTTTAGAAAATTAAAAAATCTTAAGTTATTTTTCCTCAGTTGATTCTCAAAATTCTCCATCTTACGAGAAACATAAGATCGCTCTTTAACCAATTCCATTTGTACCTTCTTTACTTCATTCAAATTATTTTCTTGTTCCTCCAACTTTTCACTCAAATTAGTTAGAAGTACCCCCTGTTGTTCCACCTTGGAAAAGACAGTTCCGTAGTCTGTTCTAATAGTAGAAAGACTCAATTTAAGGTTGGAATCCATGACTGGTATGGCCTGCCACAACGCCTCCATATCTATTTTCTCTGGTTTCTTCATCTCCCCAAAGCTGATAACATTTCCTCCCGAAGCACCTCTCACCTCCTCCTCTCTGATGCAGGGAGACTTCTGATGATTCCCATCTCCACCTTCTTCCGAAGAGTTCAATAGGGATGTCCCTCCTGTGCTGGGGTTGGGCTCTCCCTCTCGGGGCTGCTGGGCTCCAGACATTCCCTGCACTGGAGTACTGGGGAGGAACAAGCCTCTGCTCAGAGCTTAGCGAAGCCCGACTCACTGCGCTGAGGTCCCCTGAGAATTCTGGGTTCCCCCCTGAAGTAGTTCATATTTCAGCTTTTCACTGGTTTTCAGCATTATATCTGCTTAATTTCTCTTCTCCTCCCTGTTTCTTACTAAAAAAAAAAATATAAAAAAAAGCACAAAAAAATCCTTCTCTTTCCTCTGTTAAATCTTATTTCCTCTTCCTGCAGTTTTGTTTAAAATACTGTGTTTTAGGTGGTATAGAGCCTATATTTCTGGTGCCTGTGGCTCAGGGTGACTAAAGTAGGGAAAATCCTGTTATAAATCCTGTGTTTTAGGGTAGCACTGATAGAACCTGCAGTTTTGTTTAAAAAACTGTGTTTTAGGTGGTATAGAGCCTATATTTCTGGTGCCTGTGGCTCAAGGTGACTAAAGTAGGGAAAATCCTGTTATAAATCCTGTGTTTTAGGGTAGCACTGATAGAACCTGCAGTTTTGTTTAAAAAACTGTGTTTTAGGTGGTATAGAGCCTATATTTCTGACTCACTAGTTTTTAAACATTGTGTCTGATTAGGTGGAGAAGGGAGGGGCTCTGTTTTACTTCTAAGGTTAATTGCATTATCTTTGGGACATTGCTGAAACAAGGCTGCCCTGTGAACTTCTAAAAGCTAAGTTACTCAGATTTTCATATTTCAGCATTTCATATTTCAGCTTTTCACTGGTTTTCAGCATTATATCTGCTTAATTTCTCTTCTCCTCCCTGTTTCTTACTAAAAAAAAAAATATAAAAAAAAGCACAAAAAAATCCTTCTCTTTCCTCTGTTAAATCTTATTTCCTCTTCCTGCAGTTTTGTTTAAAATACTGTGTTTTAGGTGGTATAGAGCCTATATTTCTGGTGCCTGTGGCTCAAGGTGACTAAAGTAGGGAAAATCCTGTTATAAATCCTGTGTTTTAGGGTAGCACTGATAGAACCTGCAGTTTTGTTTAAAAAACTGTGTTTTAGGTGGTATAGAGCCTATATTTCTGGTGCCTGTGGCTCAAGGTGACTAAAGTAGGGAAAATCCTGTTATAAATCCTGTGTTTTAGGGTAGCACTGATAGAACCTGCAGTTTTGTTTAAAAAACTGTGTTTTAGGTGGTATAGAGCCTATATTTCTGGTGCCTGTGGCTCAAGGTGACTAAAGTAGGGAAAATCCTGTTATAAATCCTGTGTTTTAGGGTAGCACTGATAGAACCTGCAGTTTTGTTTAAAAAACTGTGTTTTAGGTGGTATAGAGCCTATATTTCTGGTGCCTGTGGCTCAAGGTGACTAAAGTAGGGAAAATCCTGTTATAAATCCTGTGTTTTAGGGTAGCACTGATAGAACCTGCAGTTTTGTTTAAAAAACTGTGTTTTAGGTGGTATAGAGCCTATATTTCTGACTCACTAGTTTTTAAACATTGTGTCTGATTAGGTGGAGAAGGGAGGGGCTCTGTTTTACTTCTAAGGTTAATTGCATTATCTTTGGGACATTGCTGAAACAAGGCTGCCCTGTGAACTTCTAAAAGCTAAGTTACTCAGATTTTCATATTTCAGCATTTCATATTTCAGCTTTTCACTGGTTTTCAGCATTATATCTGCTTAATTTCTCTTCTCCTCCCTGTTTCTTACTAAAAAAAAAAATATAAAAAAAAGCACAAAAAAATCCTTCTCTTTCCTCTGTTAAATCTTATTTCCTCTTCCTGCAGTTTTGTTTAAAATACTGTGTTTTAGGTGGTATAGAGCCTATATTTCTGGTGCCTGTGGCTCAAGGTGACTAAAGTAGGGAAAATCCTGTTATAAATCCTGTGTTTTAGGGTAGCACTGATAGAACCTGCAGTTTTGTTTAAAAAACTGTGTTTTAGGTGGTATAGAGCCTATATTTCTGGTGCCTGTGGCTCAAGGTGACTAAAGTAGGGAAAATCCTGTTATAAATCCTGTGTTTTAGGGTAGCACTGATAGAACCTGCAGTTTTGTTTAAAAAACTGTGTTTTAGGTGGTATAGAGCCTATATTTCTGGTGCCTGTGGCTCAAGGTGACTAAAGTAGGGAAAATCCTGTTATAAATCCTGTGTTTTAGGGTAGCACTGATAGAACCTGCAGTTTTGTTTAAAAAACTGTGTTTTAGGTGGTATAGAGCCTATATTTCTGGTGCCTGTGGCTCAAGGTGACTAAAGTAGGGAAAATCCTGTTATAAATCCTGTGTTTTAGGGTAGCACTGATAGAACCTGCAGTTTTGTTTAAAAAACTGTGTTTTAGGTGGTATAGAGCCTATATTTCTGACTCACTAGTTTTTAAACATTGTGTCTGATTAGGTGGAGAAGGGAGGGGCTCTGTTTTACTTCTAAGGTTAATTGCATTATCTTTGGGACATTGCTGAAACAAGGCTGCCCTGTGAACTTCTAAAAGCTAAGTTACTCAGATTTTCATATTTCAGCATTTCATATTTCAGCTTTTCACTGGTTTTCAGCATTATATCTGCTTAATTTCTCTTCTCCTCCCTGTTTCTTACTAAAAAAAAAATATAAAAAAAGCACAAAAAAATCCTTCTCTTTCCTCTGTTAAATCTTATTTCTTCTTCCTGCAGTTTTGTTTAAAATACTGTGTTTTAGGTGGTATAGAGCCTATATTTCTGCCTTACTAGTAGTCTTACTTATAGTCCCACCAACCCCAGGGACCACTATTCATATATAGAGACCCATATAATCAGGACTTCACAACCAATCAAGATGACCTTTATTCTATGCAATCACTGTGGTGCTTTAATTCCAAGACATACTATTTGGAGGCTTAAGGCTTGCCCCATCTGTCTTCAACTTGCCAGTATTAAGGAGGAGCTCTGTAAACTTAAACAGGAATTGAATACAATTAAAGCAGCTTCCATCACTCCACAAAATCATACCAACTTACCACCTCTACCTCAAAGAATAAAACAGCCCAGGAATAAATGGGTCACAGTAGGCTCAGGAAGACTGCGACATGTAACACAGAAACATCCACCTTCACTAATATTACCTCTACAGAATTCCTTCGCTCCACTAGTGCACTGCGATACTCAGGAAAACAGAAGGGAGGTGGGACTGGAACCAATGAAAGAAACTCAAGAGAACAAGAGCACCCTAAGTACAAATAAAAAAGCCAAAAACAGAAAACTATTACTGTTGGGAGATTCCATCATCAGAGGCATTAACCTTGGAACACAGGGCGAGGAGTCCAAAATAGTGAAATGTCTTCCAGGATCCTCAGCTACCAGGAGTTCCAGGCAAATACTGACTATAATTAAGGAAGAAACTAAGGATTTTAACACTGATGTTGTTATCCATCTGGGAACAAATGACCTGGCCAACAACTCCACACTTGCAGCACAGAAAGCTTTTCGGGAGCTTGGTGAGGGCGTGAAACCTTTTGTAAAGACTTTAGCTTTTTCTGAAATACTGCCTGCATATGGAAAAGGAGAGCAAAGAATGAAAAACACAGAGGACTTTAATAGATGGCTCAGAGCCTGGTGTCATCAAGAAGGCTTCAGGTACATAGGAGGATGGGGAAATACATGGAAGGACAAGAAGCTATATTGCACTGATGGGCTACATATTACTACAGCAGGAAAAAGAAACCTTGCAGAGAAATTTAGACAATATTTTTCTAGGCATTTAAACTAGAAGGTGGGGGTGGTGTATGTAGAGACCACCCCCGGCAAAAGAAAAGATGTGATAGTAGTAAAGGCTGCAACAAAAGCAATATCAGCAACTCATTTCTTAGTATTGCAGCGGAAAGTGAAACGACACAAAAATCCATACGAAAAAGGAGATTATCGCTGAAAAATAGCTGGAAAGCGATGACCACAAATGCTCGCAGTCTAAGCAACAAAGTTCATGATCTGCAAGCCCTAATATTAGAGGCAGATCTAGATATTGTTGCTATCACAGAGACATGGTTCAGTGAATCACATGGATGGGATGCAAACATACCGGGATATAATCTTTTTAGGAAGGACAGAGATGGTCATAAAGGTGGAGGAGTAGCTCTCTATGTAAAGATCAATATCCAAGCGACCGAAATGCAAGGGACCTGGGGAGAGGAAGAAGCGATATGGATTGCTCTGAAAAGAGAAGATGGAACTTCTATCTACGTGGGTGTAGTCTACAGACCTCCGACTCAATCGCAGCAAATTGATAAGGATCTGATTGTGGATATCCAAAAGTTTGGAAGGAAAGAGGAGGTTCTGCTGTTGGGAGATTTCAACCTGCCGGATGCGGACTGGAATGTTCCGACTGCGGAATCGGAAAGAAGTAGGGAGATTGTGGATGCCTTTCAAGAGGCTCTGCTCAGACAAATGGTGACGGAACCCACAAGGGAAAAAGCGATATTGGATCTGGTCCTCACAAATGGAGAGAGTATATCTAATGTTCGAGTGGGTGCTCACCTGGGTAGTAGCGATCATCAAACGGTTTGGTTTGATATAACGGCTAAAGTGGAGAGCGGCCGCACGATACTTAAAGTCCTAGATTTCAAACGTACGGACTTTAATGCAATGGGAAAGTACCTGAAGAAAGAGCTGTTAGGATGGGAGGACATAAGAGAAGTGGAAAGACAGTGGTCTAAGCTGAAAGGAGCGATAAAAATGGCTACGGACCTTTATGTGAAGAAAATCAATAAAAACAAGAGAAAAAGGAAGCCGATATGGTTCTCCAACCTAGTGGCTGAGAAAATAAAGGCGAAAGAGTTGGCGTTCATGAAATATAAAAAAACCCAAGAAGAGGAGAGCAGAAAGGACTACAGGGTGAAACTGAAAGAAGCCAAGAGAGAGATACGTTTAGCGAAGGCACAGGCGGAAGAACAAATGGCTAAAAATGTAAAAAAGGGAGATAAAAATTTTTTCAGATATATTAGTGAAAGGAGGAAGATAAAAAATGGAATTGCTAGGCTAAAAGATGCTGGGAACAAATATGTGGAGAGTGATGAGGAGAAAGCAAATGTGCTAAACAAATACTTCTGTTCTGTGTTCACAGAAGAAAATCCTGGAGAAGGACCGAGATTGTCCGGCAAAGTTACACGAGAAAATGGAGTAGATTCTGCGCCGTTCACGGAGGAGGGTGTTTATGAGCAACTTGAAAAACTGAAGGTGGACAAAGCGATGGGACCAGACGGGATCCATCCCAGGATACTAAGGGAACTCAGAGAGGTTCTGGCGAGTCCTATTAAAGACTTGTTCAACAAATCTCTGGAGACGGGAGTGATTCCTGGGGATTGGAGGAGAGCGGATGTGGTCCCTATTCATAAAAGTGGTCACAGGGATGAAGCAGGAAACTACAGGCCGGTGAGCCTCACTTCAGTTGTTGGAAAAATAATGGAAGTGTTGCTGAAAGAAAGGATAGTGTATTTCCTTGAATCTAATGGGTTACAGGATCCGAGGCAACATGGCTTTACAAAAGGTAAATCGTGCCAAACGAACCTGATTGAATTTTTTGATTGGGTGACCAGAGAGCTGGATCAAGGACATATGCTAGATGTAATTTACTTGGATTTCAGCAAAGCCTTTGATACAGTTCCTCATAGGAGGCTGTTGAACAAACTTGAAGGGCTGAAGTTAGGACCCAAAGTGGTGAACTGGGTCAGAAACTGGCTATCGGACAGACGCCAGAGGGTGGTGGTTAATGGAAGTCGCTCGAAGGAAGGAAAGGTGACTAGTGGAGTCCCTCAGGGTTCGGTGCTGGGGCCAATCCTGTTCAATATGTATGTAAGTGACATTGCTGAAGGGCTAGAAGGAAAAGTGTGCCTTTTTGCAGATGATACCAAGATTTGTAACAGAGTAGACACCGAAGAGGGAGTGGAAAATATGAAAAAGGATCTGCAAAAGTTAGAGGAATGGTCTAATGCCTGGCAACTAAAATTCAATGCAAAGAAATGCAGAGTAATGCATTTGGGGATTAATAATAGGAAGGAACCGTATATGCTGGGAGGAGAGAAGCTGATATGCACGGACGGAGAGAGGGACCTTGGGGTGATAGTGTCCGAAGATCTAAAGGTGAAAAAACAGTGTGATAAGGCAGTGGCTGCTGCCAGAAGGATTCTGGGCTGTATAAAGAGAGGCGTAGTCAGTAGAAGGAAGAAGGTGTTGATGCCCCTGTACAGGTCATTGGTGAGGCCCCACTTGGAGTATTGTGTTCAGTTTTGGAGACCGTATCTGGCGAAAGACGTAAGAAGACTTGAGGCGGTCCAGAGGAGGGCGACGAAAATGATAGGAGGCTTGCGCCAGAAGACGTATGAGGAGAGACTGGAAGACCTGAATATGTATACCCTAGAGGAAAGGAGAGACAGGGGAGATATGATTCAGACGTTCAAATACTTAAAGGGTATTAACGTAGAACAAAATCTTTTCCAGAGAAAGGAAAATGGTAAAACCAGAGGACATAATTTGAGGTTGAGGGGTGGTAGATTCAGGGGCAATGTTAGGAAATTCTACTTTACGGAGAGGGTGGTGGATGCCTGGAATGCGCTCCCGAGAGAGGTGGTGGAGAGTAAAACTGTGACTGAGTTCAAAGAAGCGTGGGATGAACACAGAGGATTTAGAATCAGAAAATAATATTAAATATTGAACTAGGCCAGTAACTGGGCAGACTTGCACGGTCTGTGTCTGTGTATGGCCGTTTGGTGGAGGATGGGCTGGGGAGGGCTTCAATGGCTGGGAGGGTGTAGATGGGCTGGAGTGGGTCTTGACGGAGATTTTGGCAGTTGGAACTCAGGCACAGTACCGGGTAGAGCTTTGGATTCTCGCCCAGAAATAGCTAAGAAGGAAAAAAAAAAAAAAATTTAAATTGAATCAGGTTGGGCAGACTGGATGGACCATTCGGGTCTTTATCTGCCGTCATCTACTATGTTATGTTACTATGGGTCACTTCACCCGAACGAGCAAAGATGCTCGTAAGCATCGTCTTGACCAGCCATTGAGGGGACTCCACCGCTGGAGGGGCAAAGCAGGGAACTCTTTTTCTCTTCCCCATATTGCTGCCGGGAAAGAGAGCCACAATGTGGCTCCAGGTAAGACGAGCAGTACAGTTTGTTCAGGTGTCCGCTCCCGACGCCATCTTGATCTCAGGTAGATTCCACTAGACACCAGGGATATTTGAGGGGGAATCAGGGTAGGAGAAGGGTTGGTCATGACAGGGGGGTGTAATGGTCAAGAATCCATGCAGAAAGCAATCCAGAGCAGGATGATTGGGTTGGAGGAAGAGAGAGACTGTGCCATTAGACACCTGCTCCTCTTGACTAACCCTTTTATGCTGTCTTTGGTCCTTTTGGTTTGCTTTAATTATGTTTTACCAGTTTATATTGTACATCGCTTAATAATGCACACTATTTTTTTAAATTTACATGTTGTATTTTTTTTCAAGTATTTCTTTACAATCCTTCAATTATAGTCTCCCTGCTTTGCAATGACTGAGTCCCAACATCCAGGAAGCTTCATTATTCCATCCAAGACACTGTTTATGTTCAGTTACCGAATGGCTCGGTTACTAGTGGAAAAAAGCTCTTCCAAAGATGCAAAACGATGTCCATGCATAGGTTGTTTCAACTTTGGAAAAAGGTCAAAGTCTGGAGGTCTCATGTCTGGACTGTAGGGAGCATTTGGTAACACCTCCCAGCTGTATTTGTGTAGTTTTTCAATGACGACATTCCCTATGTGCGGGCAAGTGTTGTGGTGAAGAATGAGTGGCCCAGCCAAGAGCAACTTTGGGTTTTGTGCATTTTTCTGCACATTTTTTGCTAAAAAATCATGATAATACACTGCTGTGACACTTCTTCCACATGAAACTTTGTCTGTGATGATGATGCCTTCATGATCATAAGCAAAAATCATCATTTGTTTGACTTTTGATTGAGCTCGTTGAAATTTTTTTGGCCTTGGGGAAGATGGAGCTCTCCACTCGTCATTGAAAAACTACACAAATACGGCTGGGAGGTGTTATCTCATGCTCCCTACAGTCCAGACATGAGTCCACCAGACTTCAACCTTTTTCCAAAGTTGAAACAACCTATGCGTGGACATTGTTTTGCATCTCTGGAAGAGCTTTTTTCCACCGGTACCCAAGCCATTCGGCAATTGAACAAAAATGGTGTCTTGGATGGAATAATGAAGCTTCCCGGATGTTGGGACTCGGTCATTGCACAGCAGGGAGACTATATTGTTGTAAAGAAATACTTGAAACCCCCCCCCCCAAAAACCATAACATAACATTATACTTATAGACCGCATTACCAAAAAGTTCTACGCGGTTTACAAAAGATTATAAACATTAAACATAATCGTATATTTGAATGAGTCAGCTAGTCAGGTATTTGGCGAAAAGATAGGTTTTTAGCTGTTTTTTAAAATATCTGTAAGAAACAGCTGTGAGCAACAATGATCAAAATTCTTTTTCATGAGAAGCTGCCTGAGATGCTAAAGAGTGATTTAGGAATTTCTTGCTTTTACAACTTTTTACAGAAGAGAAATTGAACAGAGCATGAGTTTTTCTACTGCATTTGTATGTAGCTATGGAAAAACTATTAGCCAGATAAGTAGGGGCTGCACCACATAAAACCTTGTAACGAAAACAGCCCAACTTGAACAAAACCCGAGCTTCCACAGGCAACCAATGCAATTCACAATAAAATAACATAACATGATCGTATTTCTTCAATCCGTAAATCAATCTAACCGCTGTGTTCCGTATCAGTGATAATCTCAAGAATTCCTTCTTAGTAACTGATAAATAAGCAATATTGCAATAGTCAAGGAGACTCAACAGTAATGACTGGACCAATAATTTAAAGGCTGAAAATTCAAAATAGGATCTAATTGTTCGAAGTCTCCATAAAGTAAAATAACTTTTACATACAACAGCATCTATCTGGGTTTTCATAGTAAGATGTTTATCTAATATGATTCCTAAAATTTTAATCATTGGATGGATTGTATAAGATGTTGAAAGTATATTGATGGAAAGTTCATGAAAAAATTTTAAAAAATAGTGTCCATTATTTATGAAATGACTTGTATATTAAACTTGAAACTACCTGTAGCAATGTAGGGTTAAATGACTTACTTGGGAATCGCAAGAAATGTCAGTGGGAGAAGTGGGATTAGAAACCTGGCATCCTTGGTTCTCCGTTCACTCCTCTTAACCACTAAAGCACCATTTTACTAAACCACATTAAGCACCTAATGCACAGTTTATTGAGCGATAACTGCTAGTGCACAACCGCATTAAGGGGTTTTGTGGTATTTTTCCAGTGACCATGCAGTAAACCATGCATTAAGTGCTTTTCGTCTCTGGGTATGTCATGGACAGAGAATCAGCATGGAATGAGTTTTGTAGTTGGCGCAGAGCTGCTAAGCAAAGTGCCCAGCATTGGCTGCAAATTTAATGGGGCACCTGAACCAGAGAATGCTGGGAATGTCCCCAGTATTTGCTGCATTAAGTTTGCATCCACTGTGCTGTAAAGTCTGTGTTAAACTATAGCAATTGCAAATTTTACTGTGGTTTAGTAATAGGGTCCTTAAGTTACTAATATTTTTTTCCTAAAGATGCTGCATGGAAAGTAAAAATCTTAACTTCCTCAATATTGCTTGATTTTCCAACCCTTCCAAGTTCTTATGTAACCTAAAACTCTATCCTTAATTGCTGTAACTCTGGTAGCTAGCACTTTGTTACATTCTGATCTACTTAAGTCAAGGGTTGTTCCGCTCCTTTAACCCTGCAGTCAATGTGTCAGCTTGAAACTTCGCAGGACATCATTAGCATCGTGGCTCCCCTTCTAGGCTCTTTTTCTTCCAAGCAAGATAAAATCCAGCATTTGACGTTATACTCTGAAAAGAAATCTGTTCCATTTTTGTGGTCAACACATCCAAAATATTTCCAGATATGGTGAACGCCACTTGACTTCAGTGTAAATCTTTCTTTCATTAAAGAACTCCCTTCTTTACAAAGCCACGCTAGTGTTTTTAGTGCCAGCCACCATGGTAACAGCTCCGATGCGCATCGATTTCCTATGGGTGTCTGAGTTGTTATTGCAGCGGCCGGCGCTAAAAATGCTAGTGCAGTTTTGTAAAGGAGGGGGCTTATTTTTATGGATCCTTCCCAACTAAACTATTTTATTTCTGAAAGACAAGGGTACAAGTAAGCAAGAACCCCCGCGAATCTTGAAAAACCGCAAATACGTTTTTTACCGGGGGAGACAGGAGAGGGCAGCCGGAGAGGCAGGAGAGAGCAGCCAGAGCGCCGGCAAGTGAAAGACATCACTCGCCGTATGCTCCGACCTCCTCTTCCTGCACTAAAGTCAGGCCTCACCAATCAGGAGCTGCGTGTCAAAGCAGCTCCTGATTGGCGAGGCCCGACTCTAGTGCAGGAAGAGGCAGTCGGAGCATACCGCGAGTGATTTCTTTCACTCGCCAGCACTCCGGCTGCTCTCTCCTGTCTCTGGCTGCCCTCTCCTGCCTGGTCATTCGCGGTCAGAAAATACCGTGAATGACCGGGGGAGCACTGTAATCAGATCTACTGGAATTTAATTTCCTTATTTCTTTCATATTATTATATTTTTTTCTGTATCCTATATTTTTCCCCATTAATGTGAACTTTAGGTTGCATTAGGAATGGTGATGGTTTGTATTGGATCATAGAAATTATTTTGATTTAATGTCATGATTGCTTTGCTTTTGTGCTTATGCCAAATGTTATTTTAAAAATTTGCCAATAAATAAAAGACACTAATCCCTGAATTTTATATAAAGCGCTAAAAGTTGTGCATGCAGTTTAATTGAATAACAAGCTAATTAGCGCTGATAATTGACATTTTAACAAGCAATTATTGGTGCTAATTAAAATCACAACTCACCTGCGGAAATTTAGGAGTGGGATATGTGCCTAAAAAAAAAAGGGGTGCAGAAATGGGTGTGTCGCCAGAAATGGCCTGGCATTGAATCTCCAGACTCGCCACCAACCATGAGACTTAACTGAGCTGCCTTCCATGGTCTGAATATCAGCCTCCAAATATTCAAGGACTGCTTAAGGGATATTCCTGTCAGGTCAACTCAGGATGCAGGGATGGCCCTGCAAGGTGATTGGACACGAGAACTCTACAGGAGCTTTTTCGAAAGGGTACATGGACAAAGCCCAAGCACATTAGATAGAGTGGGAGCCCACTGGGACAGTTAGAGAATAATGCTTGAGTACCTGAATAATTTGTAATCCGCATAGAATTGTAGGATATGCAGAATATAAATTATTAACACAACACTTATATCCTCCAGTTCAAACTCTGAAGCTAAAGCTCAAAGCTGAACTATTTTATACCTAAAATAGCACATTTGCAGGGGAATTTGCCTCAGAAGCTACCGGACAGTCATTGCTCCAGAGCTAAGAAGGAGAACCCGAATTCCTCATTGGTTAACCTTCAATGTTCTATCATAGGCAACCCCACTGTGCCAACTGCAACAGTAAGGTGATTAAATATTAATCTAACAAAATGCAAGCCACACTTATCTGTTGCTTCATGGCAGACAGGCTTGATAATGTGGCACAGGCACTAATGAAAACTTCCTCTCCTCTTTTTGAAATATAAATTATTAAAATAAAGAGTCCTTATTAAAGCAGAAAGCCTTCTGTTTGATCTTCCTACTCATCTTGGGCTGAAAGATAAAGAGGTTAGGCTTTTTTGTAGGAAAGCTTTTCTGGTTGGTAAAGGAGAGGAGGTTCTGCGCTATTGAATGACTTCACCCCTCCCCCACCCCCATCTTATTAGCAATGCAGAAATGCTCTGACAGTCTTATACAAATGGAGAATTTGATGGCTACAGGTATTCTATGATATAGGAAAAATATCCTTATGCTGTGGGAACTTTATCCTTAGATATTTCATCTCAGGCTTGGCATGATATAGTTAATTACCTGTAAGGCTTTGTGTCAAGTGGATTGGATGGGGGGACTCATATGGTACACGATGGGAGAATGATTGAGACCTTTCTTATTGTTAATTGAATATGGCATACTAGTCTTTAAGCCCATTACATTAACGGGTGCTAGAATAGATGTGTCTCTGTCTTTCTTTCTTTCTCTCTCTCTCCTTGGCCGCTTCCTATCTGTCTGTCTTTCTTTCTGTTTGTCTCTCTTCTCGGCTGTCCACATCACCAAACCTTGCCTGCTTCTCCTGTCCAGCTCTTCTCCCTTCCTTTTACCTCCCCCGTGTCCAGCAGCACCCCTTCCCTGCTCCCCCTGTACTGCAGTAGCCCTTCTACCTTCCTTTTACCTCCCCCCTGTCCAGCAGCACCCCTTCCCTGCTCCCCCTGTCCAGCAGCAGCCCTTCTCCCTTCCTTTTACCTCCCCCCGTCCAGCAGCACCCCTTCCCTGCCCCCCCCTTTCCAGCAGCAGCCCTTCTCTCTTCCTTTTACCTCCCCCCTGTCCAGAAGCACCCCTTCCCTCCTCCCCCTGTCCAGCAGCAGCCCTTATCCCTTCCTTTTACCTCCCCCATGTCCAGTAGTAGCGTTGTAGTAAATTTTTTTTCTTACTGCTCCTCCTTTCCAGCATCTGCTAGGCCGTGCAGCCTCGGGCCTTTTGCTAGGCCAGCCCAACTCACAATATCGAAGTGGGCCGGCCTAGTAAATGTTCCGTGGCTGCTTGAGGAGACCATGACTGCTGCCGCTGCTGGTCCGGGAGTGAGAAGAAGAGGCGTCCCGGCAGCGGCAGGAAGTCAGCCGGCATCGGAGATGGAAGAAGAGGCATCCCGGCAGCCTGGAGGAAGTTGTGGAAAGCGCCGCACGCGCTGCAAACTGCCACAGTCCGGAGGCGGCGCACCAGCTGCACATTGTAGTACTGTGCCATGTCTCTGCCACGGAGCTACGGATCACGGAGGCAGGGATCACGGCGTGTCAGCTGCGCATGTGCGGTAAGGGTTTTATTATTATTGATAGGTTGTGTACGGAGTCAGCATATTTATTTATTAACCATCTTTTCATGAAAAGATTTACCCAAAGCGGTTTACAATGCATTGAATAGTATCCAGGTGCTCTTAAGTATTTTTTCCCTATCTGTCCTGGCAGTTTCACAATCTAAGGGCTTCTTTAATCAAACTGCGGTCATGTTTTTTACTGCAGACTAGTGAGGTATTTATTTATTTAATTTTTTTATAACATTCTCCCAGGGGAGCTCAGAATGGTTTACATTAATTTTAGAGAATGACACGGTGACAAAATTCATCACCGTTCCCGTCCCCGCGGATAACCGCGGGAAATAATCCCACGTCATTTTCTAGTGTCTAGTTCAACCTCGGTCCTTCTACACCAGCATTCTTCAAAGCAAAGCTTGCGGGTCAGTGGTTGTGCCCAATTATACTCTGATTCTTCCCTCTCTCCTTAAAGAATGACATGAAGATGGTTTCCCGCGGTTATCCGCGGGGACGGGAACGGTGATGAATTTTGTCACCGTGTCATTCTCTAATTAATTTATTCAGGTACTCGAGCATTTTTCTCCTGTCTGTCCCGGCAGGCTCACTATCTAATGTGGTCAATGGGGGGATTAAGTGACTTGCCCAGGGTCACAAGGAGCAGCATAGGTTTTGAATCCACTACCTCAGGGTGCTGAGGCTGTAGCTTTAATCACTGCGCTACACTCTCCCATATAATCTGCTTAGCTTGTTTTCCTGAAGGAATTTTTGCACTAAAAAGTGATCTAAGGTATGGGAAGAAGTGGGAGAGGGAGTAATTGTAAATGTCAAGGTAATATGCAATGGCCTTATTATCAACAAATAACAGTTAATGTTGGATCCTGAGGTATGGTTTCCTCAGCCTTGATTAATACAAATTTTAAATACAAATGAGGGTTATGTACTGCAGTGCTCTTCAACCGGTGGTCCATGGACTGGTGCCGGTCCTCAGGGCCGGCATGTGCATCGGGCCCGAGACAGTATTCATCAGCTGCCGGTCCGATCGATGCGGTGTTATCCCTCTTCCTCATTGACGCAGTGCACAATGATGCGGGTAGCGGCTCCGCGTGTCCCGTGCCTGAACCAGAAGCCTTCTCTCTGACATCGCAACGTTAGAGGGAAGGCTTCTGGTTCAGGCGTGGGACACGTGAGGAGCCACTTCCTGAGTCTTTGTGCCCTGCGTCAGTGAGGAAGAGGGAGCCGGCCCGAAGATAACACAGGGGGCGGCATAAAACAGCCAGAAGTTAAGGCACAGCATGGAGGGAGGGAGAGAACAAAGGTAGGGGGAATGGTTTTAATTTTGAGTTTAGTGATTGAATTGTGTCAATTTTGAGAATTTACGTCTGTGTTCTGTTAGGAATTAATGTTGAGAAGCATGTGTATAGTATGCTTTGTGTAGTTTAATTTTGTGGTTAACCATTATGTGTTAATAAGATAATATTGTATGTAAATATGAAAAATGAATGGAAAATATGGTGTTACAATTAGTACTATTATGGGGCAGGGTCTGGGGCGCAGTTTGGGTGGAGATGGGCAGGGTTTGGCCTATGACTTAGCCTAGTGTTCTTCAACTGCCAGTCCGCGGACCGGTGCCAGTCCACAAAATAATTCTTTTATTTCTGCCGGTCCATAGGTGTCAAAAGGTTGGAGAACACTGACGTATTGTATGCTAAAATAAAAACAAACACAATGGAAGCATATGTCTTAAGCACTGGGGATCAAATTAAAAGTCAGAGCTCCAAAGTGAGGATCATAGAAAATAGCCTGAGGAGACATTGGAAGCTCTTGAGAATAATGGAAGATGTAATAATACCTAATGAATCATGGAGACAGATCTTTTGTTTGCGGTCCAGGAATGGATTTAAAGGAGTTTCATTTTGTACTATACTTACATTTGTAAAGGATATGGATTAAAAAAAATCCCTTCTGTGCTCTGGAAAGGGTAATATCTTCTTTTGATAACACCAAAGTTTAGTCCGCAAAAGCAGAGGGGCAATGTTAACTTTTTGCATTGATGTCACCTGCAAACATCAAAGTCTGGGTAATAGTGAATAAAACCAGATGCAACGACAACTCAGCAGAGAACGGGGAGGAATAGGGTGGACAGAACATTTGTAAGGCCTCAGGCTGTGCTGATGCAGCTTTCCCGAAGCAGCGGAGGAAGAGAGCTCTACAAACTCCCCTTTCTCTCGTCTTCTGACCTGTGATAGGGGACCATCTCTGGAGAAACCTGAGGAATCTCCAGACGCAGACCCCTCCTCTGCAGGAAGAAACAGGAAGTGAAAGGTTGGATTGGGGACAGTGGCATGGCAAAGGGTGCGCGGAACCCAGGGCGGTGGCATCCCTCTCCCGTCCTCTTCCCTGCCCCTTGCCATACGTGCATGCCCCTTCCCTGTTTCTATATTTCCATATGGTTCCTGCGGATGGGCAGACTAGATGGGCCATTTGGCCTTTATCTGCCGTCATGTTTCGTAGGCGTGGGTTCTGGAAGTGACATCGGAGAGAGCGCCGAAGCCGACACGAGCAGCAAGTTGGTGGCTGCTTGTTACGAAGTTAAAAAGGTACGGGGAAAGAGAAGGGGCGCAAGGGGAGGAGTGGGAAGGGATGGAGAGGAAGAGGGGTGCCGGGGCCCCTAGCAAGACCCTACCCAGGGTGGACCACCCTTTACTATACCACTCATTGGGGAGCAGAGAAGATCTTCTTTGATCCACTCTGCTCTATCCTCTCCAATGTCATCCATAGGAGGGGAGGGGTTGAATTAGAGAACAGATTACAAATACTCATCTTTATAGGGTTTGCTTCCAATAGCCAAAGATGAAGACAGAAATCTTCATTTGCTAATGCAAGAAATTGAATTTGTTTTGACAGATATTGATGTTAATGTTGCAGAATAAGTCATTTGAAAAGGGTGTCTTGGACAGACCATTAAAGGCAAACTCATTTTCCCGCAAAACTCTGACCTTGACCTAAATTTCCTTGCCTACTTCCAGAGGGTTTGAGATTTCATGCCAATGTCATAAGAACATAAGAATTGCCGCTGCTGGGTCAGACCAGTGGTCCATCGTGCCCAGCAGTCCGCTCACGTGGCGGCCCTTAGGTCAAAGACCAGTGCCCTAACTGAGACTAGCCTTACCTGCGTACGTTCTGGTTCAGCAGGAACTTGTCTAACTTTGTCTTGAATCCCTGGAGGGTGTTTCCCCCTATAACATCCTCCGGAAGAGCATTCCAGATTTCTACCACTCTCTGGGTGAAGAACTTCCTTATGTTCATACGGAATCTATCCCCTTTTAACTTTAGAGAGTGTCCTCTCATTCTCTCTACCTTGGAGCGAGTGAACAACCTGTCTGTATCTACTAAGTCTATTCCCTTCATTATTTTGAATGTTTCGATCATGTCCCTTCTCAGTCTCCTCTTTTCAAGGGAGAAGAGGCCCAGCTTCTCTAATCTCTCACTGTACGGCAACTCCTTCAGCCCCTTAACCATTTTAGTCTCTCTTCTCTGGACCCTTTCGAGTCCTTCTTCATGTACTAGTGCTGGACCCAGTATTCCAGGTGGGGGCGTACCATGGCCCGGTACACCTGGCATGATAACCTTCTCCGATCTGTTTGTGATCCCCTTCTTAATCATTCCTAGCATTCTGTTTGCCCTTTTTGCCGTCACCACTTTACCCCTCTACAGGTGCTGTGGGGCCTTAATGCCAATTGTCTTGTGATCTTCATTGACTTGGTGTTTTCAGGCTGGCGTTACGGTCCTTTGTTCCTCTTTTGGTATTGTGAAGTCTTCATGCCATGCGTGCTGTCTTATAGTAATATACTAACGTAGTAGACGAGGGAGTGAGAGACCTATACAGTCTATCCAGTCTGCCCAATAAGATTAACATAGCATAAGGTATGATATGATAGTACATAAGAATACTTGATCTTGATTTGCCCTTTTCATTTTCAAGGCACAGACCATAGAAGTATTCCAGCACTGGCCTTATTCCCCATTCACTGAAGCTCTCATCAAAGCCCTACTCAAGCCCATCCAGATCTATACAGCTACGATGGGGGCATAGACAATAGAAGTCTACCCAGCACTGACTTTTCCTTCCCAATTACTGGAGTGGCCATCTACGCACTTTCTAAGTTTGGTTCCAGTCTCTTTCACTTAGCTTTTCGGCTCAGCGTTGGTGTCTTTTGACAAACCTTTCATGTCAAATGGCAAGTTTCATTTTGTAGTTGCCCAGCCATTGCTCCATTTTACCTCCATTACTGACTCGTGCAAGTATCATGTGGTACCCTTACATCTAAAGTATGTTGTGAATGTTTCAGGACCCCCGACGAAGGCATTTCCACATGCCAAAACATGGGCCGTGTAGGATGCTTCCTACCTCTCAGTTTTTCAGCACTGCCACATAGCACTCCAGCATTTAGCTTTCTGCACCTCAGGACTATTTTGACTAATACAGGCAATGCCACTTTATTGGCTAGCACCAATTTGGGACCTTTTGATATCACCTGCTGATGCAACTAATATAGGTGTCTTCGCCTTATAGACTAGCAGATATCAGAGACCATTTTTATATCATTTTATGCATTTTTTAAACTAATTTTATGCATCTTATGATTTGCTATTTATAATAAACCTGATAGCATCCAGTTAATCCACTCAAGAGGTTTGTTTTTGTGGTCCATTCTCTTTCCAAACAGAATTCTTTTGTGTTTATTCTGCATTATCACATTGCTTCACCACCTTGAGATCCTCAGACACCATTACTCCAAGATCCCTCTCCTGAGCTGTACTTATCAATCTCTTGCCTCTATTTTGAACAGATTTCTGTGGTGTTTCATCTGTGGCAGATGGCTTCCACCAAGTTTGAAACATTTGTCCCTTGAACTGCAAAGCCAGCTGAGCTGACAAATTTCCCCATGCACATCCTTAGAGAATAGTATAATTCCTGTGTGCCAGGATCTGGTTATGTCCCCAACACACAATTTATACATACTGTAGGGAACTTTAATTTTGTTTGCTCTTCTGACTTTTTTTTTAGTATAATTAATTCTCTTCTATGAAGGATATGGCTTCCAGTGCTGAGGCTTTTGTATTGAGCCCAAAATATTTTGACAAAAATAAAAGAATGTGGGCCAACATTCAAATCCATTTAGGAGGGCAGGCGAGGCTTCTGCTCACTTAAATCATGCTCAGCTAGCTAGCTACCAATTTTCAGCAGCACTGGGCATTGCCACGAATATATTGGCACTAACCAGCTAAATTGAAAATAGGCAAGAGAGGAGAGTTGCAGGGGGCAGAGAAAGGGAGGAATCGGGAGGTAAACAGGAGCTAGCAATGTTTTAGACACTGCCTGGGGCTGCTCCGAAGCTTTCCCTCTGCTGTGTTCCACCAAGGCAGAAGCAGGCAGTTGCATGAAAAGGAAGTGAAATGCAGCAGAAGGACAGTTTCAGGGCAACTGCAGGCAGCATCTCAGAATAGCTGCCGCACCTGTAACCCCATGAGAAGGGAAATGCTTTTTAAAGTAAACCAGGAAGGTAAGAGGAAAGGATGAAGACTTTGAATTATGGTGAGAAGAATTGCCAGACCATGGGGTCCTCCTGGAACTCTTAAGTTAGCCAAGGTGATTGAGAGAGAGGGGGAAATGATAAACTGGAGGACAAAATGAGCCCAGTAGAGAGAGGAGAGAGAGAGAGAGAGGGGGGGAGATCGAGAGAGAGAGAGGAGAGAGAGAGAGAGGAGAAGAGAGAGAAAGAGGAGAAAAGAGAGAGAGAGAAGAGAGAGAAAGAGAGGAGAGAGAAAGAGGAGAGAGAAAGAGAGGAGAAAGAGAGAGGAGATAGGAGAGAGAGAGAGAGAGATATTAGACCTTAGGAGGGAGAAAAATGTTGGGCTGGTGGGTTGGAGGAAAAGAAGTTGGATCATGGGTCAGGGTAAGGCAGAGTGGGGTAGGAGAAGGGAAGACAGCAGGAGAAAGATAGAATATATTGGATGGGGAAGAGAAGGAGTTGTTGGTCCATGGGAAGTGGAGACAGGAGGAAAGATGATGGGCTATACTGCAGAAGGTACAGATATGGGACAGGAAGATTCTGTAGGGTGGAGGGAAATGGTCAGGGAGATACTGGAAATAGTAGAACCATGTGGGAGAGGCTGGGGAGGGGAAAGCAATGACATGAATGAGAAGAGGATAGTGAGTAGAGAATGACATGGGGAAAAAATCTATCCCGTTTCCGGACCACCGTCTCCTTCACCGCCAGGTCCCCGTCATCCCCTTTACCGCCCCGTCCCTTAACCTGCTGCCCCTTCACCATCCCGTCCCTGTCCCCACCGTCCCCTTCACCGCCCCGTCCCCACAGGATCCACCCTTCCCTCTAGCCACCTCACCGCCCTTCAGCGGTCCAAGAATCTCCCTCCCTCACTCCCTCCCCCTTACCTTCGCGGTGTAAAGAAACTTAAGTGAGGGAAGGCGCGTGGTCACCGATCGCGCGCGAGGCCCCTTCCCTCCCTCCCTCCGTCCAAATCTATCTCCTTTCCCCTTACCTTTGCGGCGCTTTAGAAAAGAAACTGATGCTGTCAAAGCCTGCCTGTGCTGCCCTACAGTCGCATGTGTGTGTGGGCGGAAGCTTCTCCTCTGACAATTGTCATTTTATAAACACAAATAAAACAGAGCAAGGTTCAACAAAACCCATCTCCCCTCCCTTTCACAAATATCCCCTTCACTATTGTGAAAACTGAACAAACCAAATTACTACAGAATGCTACATAGAAAAATCAAGCTAACAGAATACTTTAGTCACACGTGCCAAGAATAATGTTAGGGGAGCGCAACTGCCCCCTGGTCAGAGAGAGAGCCCTAAGCCAGCTGGAAGCTAAAGAAGCACAGACTGGACTTTGCGATCCCCAGTTATGTCTAATACCAGCTCTAGCAGGATACATATTTCAAATCTGAAATATTCTAATCACAAAATATAAAATAAATTTATTTTTTATCTTTTTGTTGTCTGGTAATTTTATTCTTCAAATCAAATTGGTCTCAGGCTTTGGTTTTAGGTTCCTTCTGTCTTCATCATGGCATGGTTGGCTCCTGAAAGTAAAATAGGTGCAAGAGGAGCTGGGGAGAAGATGCCAAATCTGACATGGGCGCAAATTTTTTTACCACAGAAGTAAGACTTTTCACTGCTCCCACAGGTGCTAAAAGGTCTTGTCCCCATTCCCGCGGGGCGGTGAAAGGTCTTGTCCCCATTCCTGCAGTAAACCAGTTGCACATGTCTCCATTCCTGCAGATTTACTGTGGTGACCCGTAAACGGTCCCCATGTCATTCTCTAATAGCGAGTACAGAGGTAAAAGTATGGAAATGAGAAGTAGATGAAGGAAAGAAGATAACAGGAGGCTGGAGAAGGAGTGAGATGGTAAATTAGAGAGCTAAGGCATGAGAGAAGTTGATGGAAAGTGGGAAGGTGGCTGAAAAATAAAACGAAGGGGTGAGGGTAAAATTTGAGAGGACAGAAAACTAAAAAAGAGAGGAAAGAGCTGAAAGAGAAAGATCAGTATAGTGAGGGAATGAAACATGAGAGACGAGAAAGAGAATTAGAAGATGACACAGGAAAACAGACCAGCATGATGGGAAAATAAGGGGCCTTATTCTGTAAGCAATGCCTAGAAAACTCACACCCGACGTGTGTCAATCATGCACAGGTACCACTTACAGAATCACAGCTGGCAAGGACCTTAGGCCCAGAAATGTAGGCCACGTTTTTGCAGGCCGACATTTTCGGTGCCTAGTGATGCCGAAGTCCAGCGCCACTGCTAAACAAGCCCACTTCTGGGCTTTAGCATCACTAGGTGCTGCTAAATGCCATGGATCCAGGCATCAGAACTGGAAAGTGTCTAATTATTTTTAATATGTTTTAATTGGTTTTTAATGGCATGACCAATTATCTAAATAAACAAACCCGAGTGGTTTATATTGTCAAAATCTCACACTATATAAATTACTCTACCACTCTTTCAGAGAAGTGCATTCAAAATATATTTAGTACAGGAAAAGGCCTCAGAAATGGAGCCTACGCACAGTCGTAATCATAGACTGAATTGGTCAGCGTAGTTTATATGCTCCTCGCTCCAGTCATTGGCCAAAAAACCCGTTTCTTTATCTTTACTCATACCATAAATAATTTCACTATTTTAACTTATTCTAAACTGGTTCATAAGTAAACTGGTTCATAAGTTATTTAGAAGTTTATTTCTTTTTTCTTTTTTAATTTTTTTAAATTTTTTCTTCTTACTTCCCCTGCTTTTCACGAAGCCAATTCTTATGCACTACTCCATAAAACTGAAAAAGGTGACTCAAATCTTACTTAACTTAAAACAGTGCTTGGTCTTAGAAAATGCCGACGCGGCCAGCGTTTCGTGGAGTTACATTCTTATCCGCTGCTTCAGGGCCTTTTCCTGTACTAAATATATATTGAATGTACTTCTCTGAAAGAGTGGTAGAGTAATTTATATAGGATGACCAATTATCATCAAAAATGACTCAGATATAATGAAATATCAATAGTAATATATAGTAACACTTTCACTCTAATTGATGCATAAATGTCTTGTTCAAAATTGACAGGACAGCCCGGGCTCTGCAACGGATTGAAAAAGAAGGAAAAAGCCTCAGACAAGGGCCCTCCCACCTCCACCAAAAAGGTGGGAGGGCCCTTGTCTGAGGCTTTTTCCTTCTTAGTCAATCCGTTGCAGAGCCTGGGCTGTCCTGTCAATTTTGAACTTGGCATTTATGCATCAATTAGAGTGAAAGTGTTACTATATATGACCAATTATCACGCCACTTAAAACCAATTAAAACACTTAAGTTAGGCACCACTCGGCGCCTAATTTTCAGCGGGCCTTACAGAATCCGGCCTAATATGTCCAGTCAAAAAAGGTAGAAAAAGTTTTATTTTGAATTTATTAACTGGAATATATTGGCTTTGTGATATGAAGATTAGGCAAAGTTAGAAGTGTGTCATGAAATAATAATTAAAAAAAAAAAGCTAAGAAGAACTGTAGTACCAAAATTTAAGAAGTCATAAAACCCCTTTGTTTATGTTTATTTAAACTTTATATACTGCCTTTACTAGCAAGCAGGCCAAAGCGGTATACAAAATAAAAACAAAAAATTCAGAAAAGGAATGCCATACTAAAATAGCAGAGTTATCACTCAACAAAGGAATACAATTGTAGGTGTAAGGTCAAAAGCGCGCCGGGACAAAGGCGCGCCCAGACAATTGAGCGCAGCGCGGAGGTGCACGCCACTCAAAATTACTGTTTTTAGGGCTCTGACGGGGGGGCGTGGGGGGAAAACCCCCCCCACCACTTTACTTAATAGACATCGCGCTGCGTTGTGGGGGCGTTGTAACCCCCTACATTTTACTGAAAACGTCACTTTTTCCCTGTTATTAGGGAAAAAGTTAAGTTTACAGTAAAATGTAGAGGGTTACAACCCCCCAAACCCCCCATAATGCCGGCGCGATGTCTATTAAGTAAAGTGGGGAGGTTCCCCAACAAAAACCCCCGTCGGAGCCCCTAAAAACTGTAATTTTCTTCGGCACGCGCCTCCGTCTTGCGCTCAGTTGTCGGCGCGCGCCTTTGTCTTTCGCGCCGTTGTCTATGAACCCAATTGTATAAGAAAGCAAAATAGAAAAACTCAGTATTCCTAGGAAACTGACAGTCCCAGAGAGCTCCCAGAAGCTAACTGGAAAAGATGAGTTTTTAACTAAATTGCTGTAGAGGAATGGAGCTGTTTAGGTCAACACAGGAGCTGTTATTACCTATAATTGACTCATTGCCAGATGAACAATTTTGACACTGCCGTGTGTGTAGTCCAGTTTGAAAAAAAGTTGAGAGAACTGGCAGAACTGCAAGAGCGCTTGTGTAGGTAATGGGGTGATTTCCTTCCAGGAAAAAAAAAGACAGTAATGTAAAACTAGTTACATTTGTACCAAAAGAAATAGATCTCCAATAAACAGTCCAAGATGCCAAGTCTTAGGCGCTGAAGTTGAAAATAAGGTCACAACCTAACTTATTTTTTTATTTATTCAAGTTTCTATACCGTTCTCCCAAGGGAGCTCAGAATGGTTTACACGAATTTATTCAGGTACTCAAGCATTTTTCCCTGTCTGTCCTGCTGGGATCACAATCTATCTTGGGGCAATAGGGGGATTAAGCGACTTGCTCAGGGTCACAAGGAGCAGCATGGGTTTAAACCCACAACCTCAGGGTGCTGAGGCTGTAGCTTTAATCACTGTGCCACTCTAGAAATCAAAATGTAGTAAAAGTGAGCCAAGTATAGGACAATCCATCCATTGTGACGTTACTTATGAGGTTGGCTCTTAGGCATTGGTTGGATGAGGCATTGTGATGTCACAATACCAGCTGTGGTTATCAGAGGCTGTAACTTTTCACACTATTTATTCAATTTTCTATACCGTTCTCCCAGAGGAGCTCAGAATGGTTTACATGAATTTATTCAGGTACTCAAGTATTTTTCCCTGTCTGTCTCGGTGGGCTTACAAACTATCTAATGTACCTGGGGCAATGGGAGGATTACATGTCTTGTCCAGGGTCACAAGGAGCAGCGTGGGTTTGAACCCACAACCTCAGGGTGCTGAGACTGTAGCTTTAACCTCTGCGCCAAAAATTATCCAGGATAAAGAGGCATGCCGTTCATTTGCATTCTTTGTAAAGGAAGGGGCTACAACTGGAATTCAGTCTCATGACTCCCATTTGCAACATGTCCTTCAAAAGACTGGTCAGATCCTCTCAGTTCCCTTGGTATCCTTAGATGCATTCCATCTGGCCCCATGGTTTTACCCACTTTTAGTTTTGTTCGCTCTCTTCCATAAATTATATCGTATCTAGATCACTCCCATATGTACACTTGCCAACAATTGGCAGTCTTTCTTCAGATTCTTCTTCAGTGAACAGAAGTATGTTAGGTACTTCTGCCTTTCTCTTGTCCCTCTCCACATATTGCTTTATTCTTTCTATCTTATAGTTCCACTTCTGGCTACCTTCCTTTAACTGATCTGGAAAAAGTCTTGTTACCTCATTATTTATCTTTTCTTCTACTCATGTGCAGAGACTCCCAGGTGGATCCCTGTTTGGGTGCGATACAAAAAAGAGAATGTTGGATCCTGAGGTGGGGGGGGGGGGGGGGGGGGAGGAAAAGAAATTAATTGTCAAGACCCTTATTCATAGCTCTCTAGTAGGTTAATGGTCAGAATCTAACACCAGCACCAGACTACCGCAGTGTTAGGGTGCACAGGATGTTCAGAGCGCACAAACTCTGGAAACAACACACACACCAAAGACAGCTGCACATAGCATTAAAAGTAGATGTAAATGTAAATGAGGTCATCAGCTATTATGCACTGTGCTCAGATAAACAGCGCACAAAAAAGCACTGCCTTGGCGCTAGAAAATTATTGGGTTATTTGAAGAGAGGATTTCTTATGGTCAAATATATTTTATTGAGCAAGCAAGAGCACAACATAGTAACACAAAATACAGAAACAGCTCAAAAGTTTTGAAAAGTCCCAGAAAGAACCACCCCCCCAAACCCCCCAAACCCCCCTCCCCACCAAACCACCCCTGGGTCCTCCTTCGAAACACAAATTAACAAAGAATTTGAATAACAAATTATGCAAAAAAGGCACAAAAGGGAAGTACAAACAAAGCATCAATTAAGTATCCGGCTACGAGCCAGAGGGGTCAAAGTATTCCAGAAAGGTTCCCAAGTGGTCTGGAAAAGACGACCTTGTCGAGAAGCCAAGTCAGTCACATCCCTTCGCTAGAGAGGATTTCTTAAAGAAGGATCATCTTTTCTGACATCTAGAAACCCTAAACATCGTGCACGAAAATGTCATCATCCCATTTGAAGATAAACTGGCCATTGTGGCAGTATTTCAGAAAGTTTACCTCCTTGAGCATCGGGTTTGAAAATGTGGCGATAAAATCCCATTGAAGAATGTCTCTGTAGATCTGGTTTTAGCTCTCAAAAAAACTTGCAAATTACATGGGTTCCCTGTGCCCCAGTTTTACTGGGCATGTGCACTAGAATTGTACTTTACAAACAGTTCTTATGCACATGTGCCATGCACATTCTTCCTCCTTAGTTTCCCAATGCTCAATGCTAGTAGTGCGCATAAAATTCGCATGCTATTAGTGTTGAGCATTGGGAAATTATTTTGCTGCACTGTCATAGTATGGAACAGCACTAGAGTTTTGTGCATCGGGTCTGCTGGTATCTAGCTACTGCACCCAGTGCTTCCTGGTTTGGAGAACCAAACTGGTTTCTTTTCCTCTTACATGTATTTACTTTCCTGCCATAAAAGCTTGTTGACATTATTATGGTTCCTTTTAGTTTAGCCAACTGCTGCCTTTTTACTTCACCTGCCTCCTTCCTCCTTGCCAGCACCTTCCTAAGATACTTCCCCCATCTTACAAAAGTCAACATTTTTGAAATCCAGGTCTCTGAGCTTTAGGTAACACCTCTCTGCCTTAGCCATTACGAACTGAAAAGTTCTCAGCCCAACCAAGAAGGGGATCACATGGAGCTATGAAACTTTACAAGTTATTTCACATATTCACCCCTAACTTCAACACACTTGGCATATCGTGTCTGAGGTTTCTGCAACCCTTCCAAAAAATACTCTGATGTCTGGTCACTGATGTACTGCTCTGCTGCAATCACCTCTGAATCATTTGAAAATTGGGTGTCAGGTCAAAAGTGTGCCGGGACAAAGGCGCGCCCAGACAATTGAGCGCAGCGCGGAGGCGCGCGCCGCTCTAAATTACTGTTTTTAGGGCTCCGACGGGGAGGCGTGGGGGGGAACCCCCCCACACTTTACTTAATAGACATCGCGCCACATTGTGGGGGTGTTGTGGGGGGTGTGGGGGGTTGTAATCCCCCACATTTTACTGAAAACTTAACTTTTTCCCTGTTTTTAGGGAAAAAGTTCAGTTTACAGTAAAATGTGGAGGGTTACAACCCCCCAAACCCCCCATAACGCCAGCGCGATGTCTATTAAGTAAACTGGGGGGGTTCCCCAACAAAACCCCCCATCGGAGCCCCTAAAAACTGTAATTTTGTGTGGCACGCGCCTCCGCGCTGCGCTCAATTGTTGGCGCGCGCTTTTGTCTTTCGCGCTGTTGTCTATGAACCGAAAATTGTCACCCTTTCAAACTCTTTTTAAGGTTTGGTAACAGAAAATAGTCAGATGGAGTAAGATCTGGTGAGTAGGGTGGATGGTCTATGCACTGAAACCCCAACTGCATCAAAACATCCTTCGTTTTGCCAGCCTTGTGAGCAGGTGCATTGTCTTGCAAAAGAACTCCTTTCTGCAGCTTCCCTCTCCTTTTTTGTCTTTAATCGGCACAGCCCTTTGGAAGATAGTCATTACAACACCTTCCTGATTCCAAAACACCGTGGCCATGATCTTTCCTGTTGACTTTTGAATCTTGAATTTCCTTGGCCCTGGAGAACTTGAGTGCTGCCATTGCATAGACTGTTGTTTTGTCTCAGGATCATAGTGGTGTAACCATGTTTTAACAGTAACTAGTCACTCCAAAAAGTTGGCACCAGCTCACTGAAAATGCTGCATAATCAACCTGGAAGTGTCCACTTGATGCTGCACTCAAACATTTGGGCACTCATTTGGCTGACAGCTTCTGCATACCCAGCTGCTCATGGATTATACACCCAACACGTTCCCTGGATATCTAGTGTCTCTCGGCAATTGTTTTAGCCGATATTCGTCGTTATATCAAAATCAGATCATGAACATGGTCAACAATTTCAGGAGTTGACACTGTTTGAGGCCTCCCCAACCTTTTTGCATCTTTGGTCTCGAAATCTCCATTCTGAAAGTTTGCACACCACTTCTTCACTGTGGAGTATGATGGGCATTTGTCACTCAAAATTTGCATCATACATTCATGGATTTCCTTTGACATTTTTTTCTGCAGGAACAGGAACTTCACGACAGCTCGGAGTTCCACACTTATAAATGTCACACTTTTCATTGACATGGTTCAGTCAGTGATCTGAAACAAAAGATAGCATTACGATTCTGTAAACTGACATTTTGCAAAATAAAATAACACTCTTTTAAGCTACAGTGGCAAAATAACGCTCAGAATTTAAGAAATTGGTTGAGCTGAGAACCTCTCAGCACCCTCTCATAGGAGTGGGCATACTCTGGAGGAAAAAAAGAAGATCGCTGTGACACAGCTGCAAACTGGTATACCAGGAAGCTGTGGCTATCATCCAGGGCCCCATGAAAGCTGTAAACACACGCATCAGTACTGGCTCTCAGTATGAAGAGTAGTAGCCACTATGTAAGCAGGGTTGTTTAAAGTAATATCCTCTTAACGGTCCATGCACTCCTAATCATGGCAGTTCCTTATTTCAAAACCAATGTTTTAAACCAGATCTGTTATTGCAGTTCATTCAAAATATTATTATTTATTCAAAATATTGGGTACCAACGCCTCTTCCCTACTAAAAGTTTGATAGTTGTGTTTTGTAGGCCCTGCAAACAGTAGCTGACTCTAGTTGTGATAGAGCACATGGATAATAGTTGCCAAATCTCTTCTATCCAAAAGAAGGTGAAAATGACAAATATAAACATCTTCTAAAACAAGCCCATATTACCAGTTATCATAATCATCTTGGTAGCCAGAATCGCCCACAAGCCCATCATAGCCTCCTTTCAAGGTACATTCATGCCCATGAGACATGGCAGTCAACATTCTATTCCTTCTATTAATTCACGAAACTTCAGACTGCTGCCAAACAGTTACTGGATTGCTCAACCACCCCTATCTGGTTAAACTCCATTGTCACACACAGCACTAACCCCCCTCTTTTACAAATGCATAACGTGGGTTTTAGCGCTGGCAGCGGCAGTAATTGCTCCGATGCTTATTGGAATTCTATGAGCGTCGGAGCAGTTATCACCACTGTTGGCGCTAAAACCCACGCTATGAGTTCGTAAAATAATAATAATAATTTTATTCTTATATACCACCAAAGCCTTGGAAGTTTGAGGCAGTTCACAGCAAGAAGCGCTGGACAATCAGCGAAGAGGTTACAATCAAAGTCAACAATACAATCTTACATAATGAAAGAATTGGAAAGCTATGTAGTTCTTAGGGTTACTGGTTGAATAAGCAGAGCAGTATAGAATCTTAGTTTACAAATCGATTGAACAAACTCGTTTTTACCATTTTTCTAAAATTGAAATAGGATGAGGAGAGCGTGATATCGTTATTAAGCCAATCGTTCCATTTGCCTACCTGGAAGAGTTCTGTCCAAGAATATTTTGTAGTAGCAGGCTTTTATTGTCGGATAGGTGAACAGATGTATTCTTCGTGTGGGCCTAAAAGAACTTGTCAGATTAAAATGGGAAACTAGGTAAGTGGGGGCCAGACCAAATATTGATTTATAACACAGACAAGAGAACTTAAACAGGATTCGCACCTCTAGGGGCAGCCAATGGATTTTTTGATAGTAGGGGCTTATGTGTTCCCATTTCTTCAGTCCAAAGATCAGTCGAACTGCCAAATTTTGAATGACTCTGAGTCTTAGAATGGTTTTTTTGAAGGATCCCAAGTAAATGATGTTGCAATAATCGAGCAAGCTTAGGATGGAAGATTGAACCAGTAAGCGGAAGGATGCTGCATCAAAGTATTTTCTGATGGTTCTGAGTTTCCATAGTACCAAAAAGCATTTTTTAACCAATAAATCTGTGTGAGCATTTAGGGTGAGGTGTCGGTCCAGGGTGACTCCCAGGATCTTAATGGAGTGGTCAATAGGGAAGTCCTGACCATTCAAGGAGATTGATGAGTCTTTGATTTTGTCATTAGGGCTTGCAAGGAAAAATTTAGTTTTGTCAATGTTGAGCTTCAATTTGAATTTGGTCATCCATAGTTCAATTTGCTTTAGAATGGATGATAGATGAATCTTAGTCTTGGAGGTCAGAGTAGTAAGGGGAATAACGATGGTGATATCATCAGCATAGATATAAAATTTAACTTTTAAGCTTTGTAGTAAGTTCCCCAATGAGGCGTGGTAGATGTTGAACAAAGTGGGGGAAAGAGGAAAGCCTTGTTGGACTCCGCATGAGTTTACCCAACTAAAGGATTTTTTATTGTCACTATAGACTTGATATGACCGTGTGCTCAAAAAAAGCCCAAAACCATTTTAACACGTTACCTGAAATACCAATTGACTCCAGACAGTCAATCAGAATAGCATGGTCAACAAGATCGAAGGCACTACTTAGGTCTAGTTGCAGAATAAGAGCACTGGTACCCTGACTGAATAAGGTATGGAGGAAGTCCAGAAGAGAAGCCATGACAATTACAGTGCTGAATCCGGAACGAAAACCAGACAAAGTGCTCAATATGAAATCTCTCAAAGGTGTCAACTAGTGGATGCAGACAAATGTGAAAGAAGATTAGAGAGAAGACCGACTCCTGCAGTAGCCCACATTCCAGCACAGCTGGGTCCAGCAAAGTGCAGATCTACCATTAGTAAATTTGTAACCAATTATTAAAATCAACTATGGTATCTGAACATTGGAGGGTGTTCAATGTAGTGCTAATTTAAAAAGAAATTTAATTAGCTCCAGGGGTGATCCGGAAAATTACAGACCAGGAACTGGACCCTTAACTCCATAACAAGAGTGTTTCTTTGTGTGTACTTAGGCTATGAATGAATGGCAGCGAATAAGAGGTACGTTTCATTTATAAAAATTATAGTGCAGACTTCCAGTATCCTAGTGGTCCTGGAAAAATTGATGCTTAAGACCTTATTCAAAAAGCACTTCATCCCATTGGAAAATAAATCTTTTTTTTTTTTTTAATAAATGACTCTTTGTAGGTTCTGTTACCTTGTATTAGATCAAAATATCTAAAGGGAACTGTTTTGATTTTGCAAATTTATGTAGACCATTTAAAATCTATTGACAAGCCAACAAAAATATGTCACAAACTACTAAGGACCATTTATTAAAAACTGAACTATATACCTGATTTTAAGAAGTCATCAGACCTAGTCATTTAGGAGTCATTTTATAAGCAATCTAAGGGGCTTGTTTTCAAAAAAAATGATAGACATCCAAAAGACAGCACTTGGACATCTTACTAGTCAAAAACATCCAAGTGGGTATTCTCAAAACAGACTTTCTAGATGTTTTTCTGGTTGTTTTGTCTCCAGTGCATCTAAATCTTAAGGGGGCGTGTATTGGGTGGGTTTAGGGCGGGCTTAGGACTTGGATACTCTAAAGGGATAATCAAACCTTTAAAAAAATGACCAGGGCTTTTTTTTATTTTAGACGTTTGCAGCTAGACCTGTTTCAAAAGCATCTACAGGTATATGCTATGAAGGTGCCCACACTGATCAGATGACCACTGGAGGAATTAAGGCATTACTCTCCCAGTAGTCACTGAACCACTCCCACCACCCAAAAATGGGATCCCTCCCCCCGTACTATCCATCCTGTATGACAGATTCACATGGCTAAACCAACAGCCAACAGTGGAGATTCACATGGCTCACATACAGCAGAGCAGAGGGGTACTCTAAGGATTACTACAGTGAATGTCATATTAAAAGTCCCAGGTACAGATAAGAATAGCTATACGGGGTCAGACCAATGGTCCATCAAGTCCAGTAGCCCGTTCTCACGGTGGCCAATCCAGGTCCCTAGTACCTGGCCAAAACCCAAGGAGTAGCAACAGTCCATGTTACCGATGTCACTATAACTTGCTTATATTGTATGATGAGCCTTCCAAAGCCTACTATACCTACAAAAAGATGACACCTGCAGCCATAAGGGCTATTGTTGTGGTATACAGGTGAGTACAGTAAGTTTTGGGTGGGTTTTGAGGGCTCACCATACATAGTAACATAGTAAATGACGACAGATAAAGAAGACCTGAATGATCCATCCAATCTGTCCATTAGTTATTCTAATTAAAAATACATGATTAAATTAACTTGTCTCTTCTTTGATATTTCTGGGCCATAGACTAAAGTCCACCTGGTATTGACCTAGGTTCCAACTGCTGAAGTTGCCATCTAAGCTCACTTCAGCTAATCCAACCATCCCGTTGTTTGCAGGATATCTACTGTAAATGTCCTAATGTTCCAAGTTAATGGAGTTCCCATTAATGCCCTCCCCAGCCCATCCTACACCAAATCACCACATATGGGACACAAACCGTACAAGTCTGTCCAGTACCGGCCTTAGTTCTTTAATTTATACCATTTGTTTTCTAATTAGAGATTCACTGTGTTTATCCCACACTTTTTAAAATTCCATCACTGTCTTCCTCTCTACCACTTCCCTCAGGAGGGCATTCCAAGCATCCACCACCCTCTCCATATAAAATAATTTCCTAATATTACTCCTAAATCTTCCTGGACTTTTAATATGACATTCACTGCAGTAATCCTTAGAGTGCCCCTCTGCTGTACTCAGGATTGCTCAGCTGCCTGTGAACAGTTTGCTAAGAATGCTGGCTGCTTGGACACCAGAAAAACTTGCTTTTGTGCATTTTTCATGAGAACGTCTTTATATTCGAGAATGGCCTAAAAAGATAGATGTACTAAGGGCCCATCAACATCTTCTCTCAAGTGGCATTATGGGGCAAAGATCTGGAACAATTGCTCACGCCTACTACTTATGGGGAATTTAGGAAACACCTAAAAACATATCTGTTCTTGAAGTATTTAGACAACTAACCTGTACAATCCTACTCCACAATAACTGATCTCTAGCACTGTTAATAACTAGCTTCTAACTTTGTTAATTCTACTTAATCTGTAACATTTTTTAACCATTGTAAACCGCATAGAACTTCACGTGCTGTGGTATATAAACTGTTATTATTATTAAATATCTAGATAATTTATTTTCAGACAAAAAAGATACACATGTTGCCGTTTTGGAAAAGAACATTTTCTCTACTGGATTTCTGGACATCTTTCCCATAACATCCAAACTCAGACTTAGACGTCCTATTGAAAATGCCCCTCCACATGTGCAGTTTTACATGCTAAGGTACTCATTTTAAAGCTGCATTTTTGCTTCCTTAATTGTTGAAATCTGATTTGATTTGGTATATTGACATTTTTATATTGTCTAGTTATGTCTCTGTTAGAAGTGGAAATCACAGGGAAATAAGATTTTATGCATGTGATAGGTAAACCACATAGTTGTATGGGGCATATACATTTTTGAATAAATAATAATAAATATGCATATATAAAAGAAGGCACTCCCACACACAACTACTGAATGCAACTTGTCTCGAACTACTACTGAATAAGCAAGAGCGAAACCCAAATCCTTTTCCCTTTCATTTAATGTGATATGGGCACAGATATTCACAGGGGAAAATAAAAGGCGAGTGGGGTTGAGGTGACGTTTCAAGGGCAATTCTACAATGAGGAACTTAAGAGTGTGTGCACATTTGCACACATAAATGCATAAAGATTAGCTCTTATACATGTAACTGCTGTTAGCAGTGGCAAAGTTAGGATGAGAGGTGCCCGGGCCGGTGGCACCCCTCCCCTGCCCTCTTCTCCGCCCCACCCCACCCCATCTGCTCCTTCCCCATCCCCTCCTGCCTCCCTTCCCTTCCACTGGGCCTCTTTAATGTTCCTGGCGTCAGCAGCAACCCCAAGCTGCTGCTCGTGGCAGCATCGGCTGTTCCTAGGAAGTGACGTCGGAGGAAGAGGTTGGGGCTGCTGCTCGTTCTGGGAACATTAAAAAGGTATGGATAGGGTTACACGCGGATTGGTGAGGGGGCATAGAGGAGGATGGGTAACTGCACCCCCACCAAGATGGCACCCAGGGTGAACCACCCCAGCTCCCCCCTTACTACGCCATTGGCTGTTAGTGCTATTCTGTAAAGGAGCTTGTATTGGCATAGCTCAGAATATGGTGGCCAAAACCATTGCCGCTAAGTACAATTCTATACAGGGTGTGTGCACTTTACAGACTCACACTTAACTCCAATTCTATGCACTGGACTTATACCTTGGATGTGCTCAAGCTGCACTCTGTAAATCCCCTTATAACATTTTAGAGAGTCATCAACACATCCCTGCCCACGCCACCTTTTCAGATATGTGCAATAAAACTTAGGCACCAAGCCTTATAGATTAGCGTGAGGCCAGATGCAAACACAGATCCTAATTGGAGCCCATTAACTGCAAAATCCTAATTGCAAAATCCTAATTGGAATCCATTAACTGCAAAATCCTAATTGGAGCCCATTAACTGCAAAATCCTAATTGCAAAATCCTAATTGGATCCCATTAACTGCAAAATCATTGGAGCCCATTAACTGCAAAATCCTAATTGGAGTCCATTAACTGCATTAACTGCAAAATCCTAATTGCAAAATCCTAATTGGAGCCCATTAACTGCATTAACTGCAAAATCCTAATTGGAGCCCATTAACTGCAAAATCCTAATTGCAAAATCCTAATTGGAGCCCATTAACTGCAAAATCCTAATTGCAAAATCCTAATTGGAATCCATTAACTGAAAAATCCTAGTTGGAGCCCATTAACTGCAAAATCCTTATTGCAAAATCTTAATTGGAGCCCATTAACTGCAAAATCATTGGAGCCCATTAACTGCAAAATCCTAATTGGAGCCCATTAACTGCATTAACTGCAAAATCCTAATTGCAAAATCCTAATTGGAGCCCATTAACTTCAAAATCATTGGAGCCCATTAACTGCAAAATCCTAATTGGAGTCCATTAACTGCATTAACTGCAAAATCCTAATTGCAAAATCCTAATTGGAGCCCATTAACTGCAAAATCCTAATTGCAAAATCCTAATTGGAATCCATTAACTGCAAAATCCTAATTGGAGCCCATTAACTGCAAAATCCTAATTGCAAAATCCTAATTAGAGTCCATTAACTGCATTAACTGCAAAATCCTAATTGGAGCCCATAATTAGAATCCATTAACTGCAAAATCCTAATTGCAAAATCCTAATTGAAACCCATTAACTGCAAAATCCTAATTGGAGCCCATTAACTGCAAAATCCTAATTGCAAAATCCTCTAACCAAATGATATTATCAAGTGGTCCATGAAGGAAATTACTCTAAACCCTGGCAAAGCCCTTCGGGAGTCCCTCAAGGTTCCCCCCTATCTCCCACCTTGTTCAATATATACATCTCTTCCCTAGGCCACCTATTACAAAAGCTTAACTTAACTTATTACATATACGCAGACGACATCACAATACTACTACTAATAACAAACGTGACCACAGCCAACTCAAAACATATCTCCTCCATCATGACCGAAATAGAAAAATGGACTACAAACTTCAAACTGAAACTAAACTCAGAAAAGGCAAAAATTTTCCTTGCAAGCCCAAATGAAAAAATCTCTGCAACTACAATGCATGTAAACGGCTATGACCACCCAATACTAAAAACTATAAAAATACTGGGAGTCACCCTGGACACCCACTTGACCTTGACCGATCACATAAACTCGGTGACAAAAAAATGCTTCTTCATCCTTTGGAAACTGAAAACCATAAAAAAATACTTTGACCCTCTATCCTTCAGAATATTGATACAGTCACTGATTCTATCCCTGGACTACTGCAACATTATTTACTTGGGGATACCCCAAAAAAATGTGAGAAAACTGAGAATAGTTCAAAATACGGCCATCCGTTTAATATTCGGACTAAAGAAAAGCGATCATGTTAGTCCTTTCTACAAACTCCTTCATTGGTTACCAATTGAAGCACGAATTCTATTCAAATTCTCCTGCCTCTGCTACAAACTAATCTGGGGATTGGCCCCCAGCTACCTACTACCTCACTTTGAATTCCACTCCTCTACCAGGCCTACCAGAAACCGTAACCTCTTTACTTACCCAAATATCACAGGCTGTAGATATCGTACCTTTTTTGACAGAACATTCAAATTCCAAGCCGGTAGACAGCAAACTTGGCTAGGCTACTTCACCGATGCCGCCAGAGAGTCATACAGTGTCTTTAAGAAAGAACTAAAAACCACCTTTTTTAAGAAATTCATAACCTAACCAGACTTCCTACCCCTAAAACCAGAGCCTCCTCCCATCCAAAGTTCTTCTTTCACCTTAATAGGAGCCCGTCAACCTTCATCTGCCATAATTCGTCCTTCAATCATTACCAGTTTCCCACTGGTGCCCGTCCTTCGTTAATGTATCATGAAAACAAATTATTTCTCATCAACATCCTATGTTATCTTTTTCATCTATTCAGTCTTGCACCTTGTAATTCATTGACTGCACAATTTTCTTTTACCTACTTATGCTCTGAATTCCGCCGATTGTATAATGTTATTTATTGTGAACCTTGTAATTCACTGACCCTGTAACTCACCTTGTACTATCACTGGATGTTCAATGTTCTCTAATCAACCTATACTCTGTAATTCGTTGTCTGTTCAGCTTTTCTTCATTGTGAACCGCCTAGAAGTCGCAAGATTATGGCGGTATAGAAAAAAAAAGTTATTATTATTAATTGGAGCCCATTAACTGCAAAATCCTAATTGGAGCCCATTAACTGCATTAACTGCAAAATCCTAATTGCAAAATCCTAATTGGAGCCCATTAACTGCAAAATCCTAATTGGAGCCGATTAACTGCAAAAATTGGTTGTTAGTGCCCAATTTTTGCTAGTTAAGGACTCATTACCCAATAACTTGGGTGATCAACTTTGGGCGTCATATATAGAATCCGGGAGCCCGCAAATGCAAGGGGGGCAAATCTATGGGTGGAGCAGGGGCGGATATGGGCATGCCTCACAGTAATGACAGGATTATAGGTTACATGCACTTTTGCCATATTTAAACATGCCTGATTATACTAGGGGCTCTTTTACTAAGGTGCGTTAGCATTTTTAGTACACGCACAAGATTAGCGCACGCTATAGCGTGTGCTAGCTGAAAATTACCACCTGCTTAAAAGGAGGCGGTAGTGGCTAGCACACGCGGCATTTTAGCGTGTGCTTAAACCTCTAGCACGCCTTTGTATGGCCTAAAATGTATTTATTGAAAAATGTTTATGTTAAAAATATAAAAAGCCAAAATTGACAAATTACAAAATATAAAAACGCATATAATAGTCCACAGTATGATAAAACATATAATTCCAAACGACGGTTGGATCCCGATAAAGATAGTACACAAAGAAATGGTATGCTGGGAATGAGAACCAGTTGTAATCAGGCTAACATATAGTCAGGTGAATATATTGGCCAGACCCAACACGGGCCATGTTTCAGCAGGATTATGTCTTCATCAAGGATCCTGATTGCTGATTACGGATAATACTCAATGACCACAAGTGGGCTCTAGTTGGTCTTGGAACAGTATGAATATCAGTGTGCCTAAATGAAAAGGCACCAATGCTGGCTAGAATTTCATAATGGATTCTGGGCACCCAGATGCTGTTATAGAATAGTTTCTAGCAAAAAACAAAAGGAATTGACCCCAAAATATCCACAAAGAAGAAAATCCAGAGAAACCCAAAAAAACTCTGTGGAGTGACGATGTTCCTAAATGGACTTTATTTGAAAGTGTCAAAGTTCCAAAGGTACACTGAAATCATCCACATAAAATAATTTAATCCACATAAAAGCCTTAAAGGACCTAGTCCGCTTGCATTTGCAATGTCTCACTTCCGGCTCACCACATAATTGTTTCCCACGTATTCACCTTTATAGGACCCCCAGGGACCCCTGAAGAAGACTTTTTGTCGAAACGCGGACCGTTTTGGGTCCTGTATCCCTAGCGGACTAGGTCCTTTAAGGCTTTTATGTGGATGATTTATTTTTATGTGGATGAAATTATTTTATGTGGATGATTTCAGTGTACCTTTGGAACTTTGACACTTTCAAATAAAGTCCATTTAGGAACATTGTCACTCCACATAGAATAGGTTCTCACATGTATAAGGAGATTCCCACATATAGAACTATTACAACACGGGGTAATTCTATAACTGCACACCTATGTATAGGCACCCAAGGATAACTGGTGCATAAAGGAGAGTTGGCACCTAGCTTTCATTATAGAACACTAGCATAGTCGGATATATGAGTATATGCTCAACTGTGCTTATGCACAAGTACTTATGTCAACTGGCATAAATATGTGTGCTATGTTCTGAAGATAACCCTTAGGGGTAATTCTATAGGGAGCCACTCACTTTTAGACAGCATAGTCTTTTGCATGTGTGGTATTGGTAACAGTGGTTGACGTAGCTGGTTTTGGGAAAGGCTTGGACAAGTTCCTGAAGGAAAAGTCCATAGTCTGTTATTGAGAAAGGGGGAAGCCACTGCTTGCCCTGTGTCGGTAGCATGGAATATTGCTACACCTTGGGTTTTGGCCAGGTACTAGTGACTTGGATTGGCCACCGTGAGAACAGGCTACAGGGCTTGATGGACCATTGGTCTAACCCAGTAAGGCTATTCTTATGTTCTTATGACAGTAATCCCACCTGAAATAAGGGGGCATTCTCAACCCCTTTAAAGATAAGTAGGTGCCTACTTTTCTTTTCTTTCTATATATATATATTAGCCTCCAACTAGCCATGTTCTTGGAACCTAAATCTAGGTGCTGTCTTATACAATGAGCCTCTTATGTGTGTATTTTCCGAAATTTGTGTATATGTGTAGATTTCTACCAACACGCGCAAAGTAACTTTGCACCAGAACATGGAGGAAGCCACTGCTTGCCCTGGATTGGTAGCATGGAATGTTGTTACTATTTGAGTTTTTGCCAGATACTTGTGACCTGGACTGGCCCACCTTGAAGATGGGCTACTGAGCTTGATGAACCATTGGTCTGACCCAGTAAGGCTATTCTTATGTTCTAACAGCTGTAGCATCAGTTTATTGGTTTATAAATGCTTGATATACTGCATTTTCTAATGTATGGATCAATGCAGTTTATCAAAAACAATATGTAATTTAAAAGAAAAGAACATAAATTTAAAAAGAAAGGAAAGATTATACACATAGATCGCCCTGCCTACAATGCCGTCTTCTCTCTGCTACTCTGGCCCGCCCTCTCTGTTGTAACTTCCTATCTCCTCCAAGGTGGGCCACAGCAGCAGAGAGAAGACGACACTGGAGGCACGGCAGCCTTTGTGAGCGGAGACAGTCCGGGAGGGGACAGGAGATGCCTGGGGAGGAGTGCGGCAGTTGAAGTTCTGCAGAAAGGGAGGATGAAAGCTGTCCAACAGGCAGTCTGGCCAGCGGTAAAATGCCGTTCCTTCATGAGTAAATGCACAAATATAAGAGTATAGACTCAAGGGTGCTATTTCAATAATATCAACCTTCAAAATAGCAGCAAACTTTTACTACCATTTGCATCGCAACCCTGTCTTACTAACTTTGCTCAGGATCCTCAGCGCCACCACTTAGAGCTCAAATAGATTTCATTGCTCTAAGCTTTATGTGCCAGCTCGTCATCGGGTCCTGTTTTATTTTCCTAATTAGTTGACTTTGTTTAACTTTATTTAAGCATATACTTAGTTTAATCTTGTGGTTTCTGGCTAGGGGATTTTCATGCCAACATGTTTCGCTATCAAAGCTTTATCAAGGCTTAACCCCTAACTAATTAACCGCCAGAAACTGCAAATGGTGGCAAAAGTTTGCCTTGTAGAAAGGCTATTTTGAAGGTTGGTTCCTTCATGAGTGCCACTTGCGGCCGCTGCCTCAATTGACCTCATTATAGGGCCGCCGCTGTGTGTAGACGTGTGAAGAGAACTGTTAGGTGATTGACCCAGCAGGCATGACAGATGGTGGTGTTCTAAAGAGACTGCAGGCACCTACGTTGAGAAGAAGAAATGCCTGCAAAAATCGCATCATAATAATCAAGCCTGGAAATAATAATAATAATAATAGCTGTATTTATATACACTGAGGGCGCTCCTTCACCATTTAAATTTAATTTAAATTTAATTGATTGCATTTTTTTCATTGAAGAAGCCAGGTTTCTCACTTGCCAGGCAATGCCTTAGGCATGTCCTACCTCAGGGGTGTCAAAGTCCCTCCTCGAGGGCCGCAATCCAGTCGGGTTTTCAGGATTTCCCCAGTGAATATGCATGAGATCTATTAGCATACAATGAAAGCCGCGCATGCAAATAGATCTCATGCACATTCATTGGGGAAATCCTGAAAACCCGACTGGATTGCAGCCCTCGAGGAGGGACTTTGACACCCCTGTCCTGCCTTAATTGATTGTGTCTTTCAAGTACTTAATATTTCCTTTGGGTCTTTACATTGTTGTTACTAGTATGTAATTGCCAATGTAGAATTTGGCCCCGATTCTATAAAAGGCGCCTATAGTTAGGTGCCTAGATTGGCACGCCTAGCTGATCTGAGCACCTAACTTAATTTTTAAAAAAAAATTGGCTTAATCAGTACGGATAATTGAAAGCACCATTAAGAAAACAATTTTAAAAAACATTTGGGCTCCTGTTACAAAGTTGTGATAGAGGTTAGGAACTCTATGAGCATTGGAGCATTGGAGCATTTACCTCACTGGCCTGCGGTAGAAACCTCTACCACGGCTTTGTAGAAGCCAGTGTTAATTTGCTGGTGGGCGCCTAACTCGGTACACCAAGGAACCTACTGGTGAGTAGGCATGGTTAGGGGTGGACCCAGGGCATATTTAGGGCGGAGTTTGGGCATGGATTGACTTAGGCACACTCAACCTACTGGCGAGTAGGCATGGTTAGGGGTGGATCCAGGGCATATGTAGGGCAGAGTTTGGGCATGGATTGACTTAGGCACACTCATTTAGGCCAAGAAAACACTAAGGCCCTCTTTTGCTAAGGTGTGCTAACTGTAGCGCGCGCTAATTGATTTAGCGCATGCTAAACTTTAATGCGTGCAAGTTAGTCTATGGACACGTTAGCGTTTAGCGCGCGCTAATTCGATTAGCATGCACTACTCGGTTAGCACACCTTAATAAAAGAGGGGGGTAAGTGCCTAAGAATGCTTATGCACCACTTGGTGTGATTCTATAAATGGCATCTAGCGGATGATTGACGACTGTGCCATATGGCAATGCCATTTATAGAACACTGAATCTCTACTGAATTATAAGCAACAACGATGGATTTTTGAATTAAATTCATTAGAACCATATGGGTTAGATGCAGAACTAGATTGGATGTCTCTGACATAAGAAGAGCTCATACTAATATAGGAACTTTGGATCATCTGATATTCTATTGTCCATTGATACTTAATTTTTGGAAGTCGATATGGGGTCAAATTAATGTAGTACTTGGGTCAGCGATACCACTGACTTATGAAGCCATAATTTGTGGTACTCTATTACATGTTAAACCTTCTTTGGATCACTATATAAGCTGGTTTTTCTTAGTAATGACGGGAATAGCCATCCAGATGATAACACACAACTGGAAGAGTTATGATCGACTTAATTATACTTTCTGGTGGGCAAACTTATGTTCTAGTTACAAATATGAAAGAAAGAATGCTGAAATTTTAGGATATAATATTGCATTTGAAAGGGTGTGGAGCCCATTGGCATCATTTATTGAGTCACAATAGCTGTCATATACCTTTTATTTTTATCTGACCTCCTTACACATCCAGGGTGGGAGATGGGAAAACATTATAATTATTATTCGCTATATTTATTTTATTGAAATTATACATGTGGTTTTATTTTCATTAGTTAAGGGGAGGAGAGGGGTGAAAATGTTTGTTGTTGAAATATATGTATATTTTTAAAGTGCTTTTGTTTGA
The DNA here is from genome assembly GCF_902459505.1 of Geotrypetes seraphini. Taxonomy (NCBI): domain Eukaryota; kingdom Metazoa; phylum Chordata; class Amphibia; order Gymnophiona; family Dermophiidae; genus Geotrypetes; species Geotrypetes seraphini. The sequence continues at coordinate 47,316,189 of NC_047085.1, forward strand.
TTCGTTTATGTTTAAATTCACTGTATTGCACTGTTAATAATTGAAAACTAATAAAGATTTACAAAAAAATAGAAGAGCTCTTCATTTTACGCATGTCTTTCACGTCATACTTGGGAGTTGAATTGACATGCACATACCTAGTGAGGTCACAGATAAATAAGAACGGTTGGGAGTTTAAACACTAACACACCATTTTGCCAAATAGAAGTAAGCATGGGACAGTGGTAAAAACCAAGTAGGTGCCTCAATATAGGCATATAAGATGTAGTTTTAATGTTTGTTTGTGTATTTAAGCAGTGGGATACATCTGGTTTTGTTCCTTTCGTGACAGATAACCCATTCCTGACGCAGATAGCGAAACATGCATGTCGGCGTAACGTTTTGGCAATGAGCTGACAAAAGATGATTTCAGATAAGTGTGCATTTAAAGACTATATTGAAAATAACAAGAAAACTTAAAAAAAAATACTTGTGATTTTGAAATCGATTCCAAGCCGATGAAGAAGCTTGTGGTCATATACAAGTTTTTATTGGAAAGCCCGAGCTGATATCTGTCCCACCTGGATTTTTGCCGTCGGGATTATTTAAAATATGCTGATGCAACAGAGCTGATTCAGGAAGCTGGACTTCTGCCAGACTTATTTGATTTTGCTTTTCAATTTTTTTTTTCCAGTTTATGAAATATTTTAAATTTTATTCCATTATTTTTACCCCTATTCCTTTTATTTTATTAACTGAATTCTATTGTTTAACGGTTCCTCCCTTCTATTCCTTTTTACATATTCCTTTAATTCAGATAAAGTATACACATGGTTTGAAGGATTCCTTAAATCAAGAACCTATAGAGTAAAATCAGACAAACAAAAATCTGAACCTTGGTCAAACCCTTGAGGAGTTCCCCAAGGATCCCCTCTATCCCCAACTCTCTTCAATCTCTATACAGCCTCCCTCAGCTCTCACCTAGACAAACAAGGCATAACCTCCTACAGCTATGCCGATGACATTACCATTCTCATACCCTTCGATCAACCTGAACTCTCCATGACGAACACAATATACCAAACACTAAAATCAATAGCAACCTGGATGAAAGATCACAAACTGAAATTGAACCCAGATAAAACAAAATTCATCCTCCTAGAAAACAACAAAATACCAACCATAACCAACATTGAAATCAACGCAATCAACTACCCCATACAAACCACCCTAAAACTGCTAGGAATAAGTATCGACAGATGCTGCACCATGCAACCGCAAATCAATAAAACAATACAAAAGTCATTCTTAGTCATGAGAAACTTAAGACAAGTTTGGAAATTCTTTGAGAAAACTCAATTCCAGCTCATAGTTCAGTCCTTAATACTAGGCCTACTTGACTACTGTAATATCCTCTACCTCCCATGCCCTACAACCATAACAAAACAACTACAAACTATCCAAAACACAGCACTAAGACTCATCTACTCATTAAAGAAACATGATCACATTACAGAAGCATATCTCCAATCGCACTGGCTTCCGATCCCAGCAAGAATACAATTTAAATTCTTCTGCCTACTATTTAAGACTTTATACGGAGACAGTCCAAACTACCTGAATAACCGCCTCATCCACAAAACCGCAAACAGACATAGGAAAACTCACACCCCATTCTCATACCCCCCAATTAAGGAGGTCAAACGGAAAAAACTATATGATGGCCTCCTGGCCAATCAAGCAGCCAAACTAGACAACCAAATCATCAATCTACTGACGGCATCCCTCGACTACAAGACTTTTAGAAAAGAAATAAAGACCATACTCTTAAAAAAAAACTCTGAATAAAGAAATAATACCGCAAGTTTCAAACTCCACCTCTCACTAAAGCCAACTACCCCAAACAAATAACCTTATCCATTTCTCACTCATTTTGAAAATTACCAATTTTTTTTTTTGTAAGTTCTTGTTGTAATACATCTTGGATAATTCTTTTGTAATCCGCCTTGAACTGCAAGGTAATGGCGGAATAGAAATCCCTAATGTAATGTAATGTAATTCAGGGGTGCTTTCATTGTATGCTAGTAGATCTCATGCATATTCATTGGGGAAATCTTTAAAACCCGACTGGATTGCAGCCCTCGAGGAGGGACTTTGACACCCCTGCTTTAATTCATTTATATATCATTTACATAGATGATGCTCCTATCTGTAAAGTTAGGAATTTCTATGAAATATTCTACATGCTTCTCTCCTCTCCTTCCTGCCCTCCATAGGCCTCCCTACCCTCTTCTAGCCCCTTCCTTTGTAATATCTTTACTTTTCAGTAATTGTTTTCTCAGGTACTTTAGCTAGCTTCTGAGCCTTCGGGACAGTTAGAGAAGTTCCAAGTACCTAATTTTATTTTTATTTTATTGTAACCCGTTCTGGGCTCCTGGGGAGGACGGGCTATAAAAATGAACAAATAAATAAATAAATATTGGGTGAAATATTTCCCGTATGAGAACCGCTTCTGAGGGCTCTATATGTTCTATATACACATTAAAAGAGCAAGCTAGATGCATGTATAATATGATGAATCTACACAAACAGAGTGATGTAAGAATATAAGTCTGTAGGGCAAGATTTAAGAACATAAGAACATAAAACCCGCCATCTCCGGATCAGACCTTGGGTCCATCAAGTCCGGTGATCCGCTCCCGCGGAGGCCCGGCCAGGTGTAACCTGGCGAAAACTTAGTCACCCATATCCCTCTACACGCCTTTCGAGGAGATGTGCATCTAACTTGCCCTTAAATCCTAGAACAGGCATTTGTGCTTAGCAAACAGCATTCTGGTGCCTATCTGTAGGCAACCTGTAAAGAATTACCCTCCCCTCCCCCAGTGCCTTTCCTGCCTTGTGCCCCATTATAAAAATCATTCTCTTAGCACTCAAACATGGCAAATAACAAGTTACTGGACAACAATGGTAAGAAGTAGTCATATTCAAAAAGATGTTTTCTACTCTGTGTTCATGGTGAAAAAAAAAAGCCCAACGTAAGTTGCAATCATGAGGCAAAGCATTTTTAGTGCATTTTTTAATTTTAGTATCCACAGCACTTTTTTTTTTTTTTTGACTTGGCAGCATTCTCCTTCTTTGGGCTTCCAACTGTAATTGGAACCAGAAGTTAAGATTCTGGTGCCATGAGCTTTCACATGCAACAACACGGGGATTTCCCCCTCCCCCCTCCCCCTTAGTCTGATCATTGCAGCAGTGGTTATGGGCTGGGGTCTATGCACCTGCTATTCTGTGGAAAACCTAAAATCCTGGTCTCTGAACCAAGCCCACAGTCACTCATGACTCCACAGCATCCTCAACCCCAGCTGGCCTAAGCAGCAGAAACTCCATCTAGGAAACTGGGCACATGCAAGTGTAAACCTGCTCTACTGATCCTTGCCGCTCATTTCTAAAAGTATCTTAATATATAAATTATCTTTTGAGAGAAATATGCACAGCATTCACAGGCAGATCAAAGTGGTTTGTGATGCAAAAAAGGGCTGAAATAGCCCTCCTTTGAAACTTTCAAACTGGTGCTAATTCAAGACCTTTCTCTGTTACCATTTGTCCATCAGTCAATCAACAGAGTGGCTTTTGTATGTCTTCTGTTTGAAAGCTATATCACTTAAAGTATGTTTCCAAATCATTCTAATTCTTGATCCAACGCAGCAAGATACAACATGCAATCAGCCTTCCCCTGAACCATGAAGAGCTAGCGATGCCCTCCCCCCCCCCACCCATCATTTTTGGTATAATTTCTTAGGCTAAATAAATCATTTCATTCTCTCCAGGGAATCCCCGGGAGGTTTGGCTGCCTGCTCCTGCAGCTTCTACACAGTAACACTTCCACAACTGAAAGAAAAGAAAAAACAGGGAAGGGGAAGGAACGGATTGCTCTACTCCACTGGGGTGTTTACCATATGGCTCCAGAAAAAGGAGGACGGATTGAGACATCCGGGTTTTACTTCTACTGAAAGCAATAGAAGTGAGTAGGACAGCTAGAGATATCTGGGTTTTACTTCCATTGTAAGCAATGGAAGTAAAACCCGGATGTCTCAATCCGTCCTCCTTTTTCTGGAGCCATATGGTAACCTGCATGATAGGAATGAATCTCACTCCTAAGCCACAGGTATGTGGAGTATGATTTCAGCTCCCGGTAAAGGGAAATCAGCAACTCCCTTGGAACATAGTAGATGACAGCAGATAAAGACCCGAATGGTCCATCCAGTCAGCCCAACCTGATTCAATTTAGATTTTTTAATTTTTTTTCTTAGCTATTTCTGGGCAAGAATCCAAAGCTTTACCCGGTACTGTGCTTGGGTTCCAACTGCTGAAATCTCTGTTAAGACTTACTCCAGCCCATCTACACCCTCCCAGCCACTGAAGCCCTCCCCAGCCCATCCCCCACCAAACGGCCATACACAGACACAGACCGTGCAAGTCTGCCCAGTACTGGCCTTAGTTCAATATTTAATATTATTTTCTGATTCTAGATCCTCTGTGTTCATCCCACACTTTTTTGAACTCAGTCACAGTTTTACTCTCCACCACCTCTCTCGGGAGCGTATTCCAGGCATCCACTACCCTCTCCGTAAAGTAGGGGGGGGGGGGGGGGCCTGACCTGTGATTTATTTAATTAAAAAAATGTCGCTGCCTCCAATCAGGAACAGGAGTTAGAAGTTCTGTCCTCATTGACACGCCTTCCGATTTAAGGCAAGCCACTTAATCTTCCATTGCCTCAGGTAAGCCCTCCTGGACAGGGACCTCAACGTACATATAACCTGCCCTGAGCTACTACTGAAAAAAGGCAAGAGCCTAAATCCAATTCCCTTCCCCCCAGCCCCTTTCATCTAAAATGATCCATGATCTCCACAACCTGCTGCTAGCTCTTGCTGCTTCTTCAAATGAGAGATAAGCCATTCCTGCCCAGTACGTGAAAATCGTGCAGGTTCAGAGCAAACCCCAGCCTAAGCCAGCAGTGACTGCACGATCTTCTTAACCATTGAATGACTGAGCTACTATGGCAGAAGGAGGTGGGGGTGGGGGGAGAAGATGAAACAAGCTCCGTTTTTTTCCATGAGACCTGCCCTTAAAAAAAAAAAAAAAAAATTGGCAGATCCAGTCATGAGAGGAAAAGAGTGATTATATGAAGCGATACTTCCTGTTCTCTGGAGCTATATATAACTGTCTTGTTTAATGTAGGGGGATGAAATCACGCGGGTAGGAGTAGCGAGAGCTCGGCTTCCCAGCTCCTGAGGTTTCCTAGCAGACCACAATGAACAGGCTCACTTACTACGCGCTTGCGGTGAGTACAGCACTTGCAGAGAGGTAGCTGGAACGCTCTTTGTACCTAAGGCTGCTCCTGCGACGACTTGAGCTAAAGCCAGCCATGCCTATATGCCTCGTTTCTTGGTTAAATAGTCTAGCGATGTGCATAGCGCGACTTGCTGCATCGTAAGATGAAGCCCTGTGCGCTAACTTCTATTTTTATTTTTTTTTTTTATGAAGATAGAAGGAAGAGAGATTTGCAAGGTACTGTATGATGATATGCATGCTTGTCCCTGGCTTTATTTTTAAGTTGCTTACCAGACGCTGAAGATTTATGAGTTTTAAAACAAAAAAAAAAATGACTAAGCTATTTGGAATATCTTTTAAGCTACTTTACAACCTTTTAGCATCAGAAAATAGCAGTACTTTTTTTACCTAGTAGTCGTCAGATTTGCAATTTAATAACTGAATTTTCTTCGACAGAAGGCATGCCTCATTCTTACTTGGTGCACGACAGATGCAAACCACATTCCATGTTTGGTAGTGTAAAATGTTTCAGGAAGGGTTGTTATAGTCTATCTTTGTGCTTATGCGTTGCTCCTTCCGTGTTTGGGCTCTTGTGTACTTCTCAATCGACTAACAATAAGAGCTATTCAAAGGTTGTAAATGAGCTTTCAGGACCACACAAGTCCCTTCTTTAGAACTCCCAATGATGTTATTCCTTTGATGGTATGAGCACAGCCTGTGCCCTCCTTAACCAAGTTTTGGGAGGTTTAAAAAAAAAAAAAAAATATCTGGAAGTGTGTGGAAGCCTTTGTAGAAAGGGATGGAAAAGTAAATGGTTTCTCGGTATTAAATGCTTGTTTTTTCTCTTTAGTTCAACTTCTGAAATGGAAACTTTTTTTTTTGGTTCCACTGGAATTTAGAACTTAGAATTCTAAATGACAGGCAGTGAAAAAGGCAGCTAGCAATTCTTGGTTCTTGCAATGTGCAGGACCTGCAAACTTAAGAAAAAAGTTAATGGCCAGACATTGGTGTGTTTATTTAAGATATTTTAAGCAAATCTGTATTGGAAACCTTGTAAGATCTAAATACCAATATCAGCATGTGTATGAGCAGCAAAGACTTATACAGATACGGTTTTACCATTGATTCATTAAATGGCCCAAAGTATTCCTTTTAAAATAGGGTGTGTTTTGAAAGGGATCGGGGCAGTGTCAAAACAATCAATTCAGTGATGAAATTAAAACTTACTAGTTTATTTCCAAAGGTATACATGACAAGAATAAGGTATCTCATTACAGTTACACATGCATTCTCAAGAGAGCTAACCTATGAATTTGGTCTGCTGAAAATTAACATAGCTATCCATTTAATTACTTTAATATAATGAAAATTGAAGGAGAAAAAGGGGAAGGGGGAGTGAGGGGAAGGGGGGAAGGGAGGTGAGGGGTAGTAGGGGGTTGATTGGGGTCATATGGAAATATATTTTGAAGGAATGCTAGCAATATTTATGTAATTCTATTTGAAATGAAATCTATTTGTATTATATTATTTCCTTCAATAAAATGTTATAAATTAAAAAAAAATGATGGAATGAGCAGACAGCTGAAGATTGACTTCTATAGCAAGCAGTTCTTAATTTCATCCTCGGGACACACCTAGACAGTAAGATTTTCAGAACACCCACGATGAAAATGCCCAAGATAGACTTGTATAGAATGGAGGTCGTCTATGCAGATTTATCTCGTAAGTGTCCCTTTTCAATACTGATCTATTTTTTTTAGGACTGTAAACTGCCATGGCTTAAAAAGTTAATAATAAACATTATGGGTATCCTGAAAACCTGACTGACTAGGTAAAGCTACAGCCTCAGCACCCTGAGGCTGTAGGTTCAAACCCACGCTGCTTCTTGTGACCCTGGCCAAGTCACTTAACCCCCCATTGCCCCAGGTACATTAGGTAGATTGTGAACCCGAAGGGACAGACAGGGAACAATGCTTGAGTACCTGAATAATTTAATGTAAACCGTTCTGAGCTCCCTTGGGAGAATGGTATTGAAAATTGAATAAATAAATAAATCTAAGAGGATACCCAATGCCACAAGGGTTAATACACTTGCCTGAAGAGTATCAGTGGGACGTGGGGGTGGGGTGGAATTTCAATCCAGGTTTTTCTGGCTGTTAGCATACTGCTACTGCTGGACACACATACTACAGGATGAAATGTGGGAGGAAACATTAGACGGAGAATGTCAGATATGCAAATGTATAAATCATGGGCCTCGTTTGATTAAAGTGCATTAACTGTTTAGGAGGAGTAGCCTCATGATTAGTGCCGTGAGCCGAGATCCTGGGGAGCTGGGTTCAATTCCCAGTGCAGCCCTCTGTGACTCTAGGCTTAGATACACTAAACAGGGTCAGTAAGACCGTGTGGCTCCGCTGCGGTCTGATTAGTGGTCAATTCCAAAAGAGCGACGGATGCTCAAACAAGTTTGCAAGCAAATAATTTGAGCGGAGGTTCGTCATAATCCCCGCCTGATCCTGCCCATGAATCGCTGTGAGAGCGACTCTCACACATGTGCAGAGCCGGCAGGGGAAGCCCGAACAGCTGAGAGGCAGGGGAAGCCCCGAAGCAGCCTCCTGCCACTCAGTTGTTTGGGGCAGGAAACCTTTTTTTTTTTTCTTCTTTTTTAATGACACAATGTTATGTGTGTTACCCACACACAATATCTGTCCCCATTATAAAAAAAAAAAAAAAAGTCATGCTGGCCCCCCTCCCGACCACAGCCATCGCATCCCCCCATGCAACCGTGGGTCCCCGAACCCTCCGACAATGATGGTCGCCCCTGCAACAGCAACACACCCAGAGAGATAGGAGGGATGCCCACTCTCTCCTACCTCAGCAACCCAGTTGTGCATCCGGGCCACCTGGACCACTCCCCAACACTCCCCTGCGCCCCCCGACACCCTCACCCTACATGAAAATCTTCCCTCCTCCCACCCCACCAACAAGACCCCAAAAGATAGCCCTGGTGGGCTGGGGGATCATCCCAGAAACCCCCCTAGCCCCTCCCCCATACCTTGTTGTAGAAGCCAGCAAGAGGGATGCCTACACCCTCTTGCCAGCAGGTCTGCCTCTTCAAAATGGTGGGCCTTCCCCTTCCCGGTGCATCCTGGGATGTGTTTTTTTCACGTGTAGGCCCTAGTGAATGAAATTGACTACTTATCTATACTAGACAAAAGAAAGATATACAAACTTTAAAAAAACCAAAAACCTGCTAAAGCGTTATTTGTTCTGTAAAATTCAATATGATTACTGAGACTTCTTGTTAAAGAAGATTGTTTTGTTAAATTTTCTATGTTTTTAGTGTGGCTTATTGTAGAGTGTATGTAAAGCTGCAATCCGCCTTGTTAAAGGCTGACTATAAGTAATAAACTATAACAGGAATCATGCATACAATTGTCAATGTTAAATTTACGCTTAGTGCATATCTTCCCAGCTCCTAACTTTAGGTGATCTATAGTGAATGACCCCCTAACTAGTAAAAAAAAAAAAAAGCAAAAGCAGAACTGTGGATTGGAGTCAATGATCTTGATGTAAAAGTTTATTGAAAAGTTTGAAAAGTCTTCGCAATTAAAAGTGATGCAGGTCAATTGGTACAATCCATATGATCAAGTTTCAAGTTTATTTAAAATATTTGATTTGATCGCAAAGTCCAAATCCAATGCGATTTACACTTGGGGGCTCCTTTTACAAAGGTGCGGTAGGGCCTTAACGCGTGCAATAGCGCACGTTAAATTCCCAAGTGCACTAGATTTTCAGCTACCGCGCACGGTAATTTTGTGCGTGCGCTAAAAAACCCTAGCGCACCTTCGTAAAAGGAGCCCTTAGTTATAAAATTGGGTTAAAAACCAAAAAAGAAATAATAATTAAACTAAACAGTTAGTACTATTTTACCAGACAATACATGTGAAAAAGGGAAAGGAAAAAATAAATAAATAAAGGATTAAATATAATTTGTAAACAAATAAAAAGGGTTAGGTAATGAAACAAGAGGCTAGGGGAGGGTACCCAGTTAATTTTGCTTATCAGCACTACTAGTCCAATATAAAGTATCCTTTGAGATGACCCATTGTGCAAAATTTTCATTCTGCATCATATGGATTTTACCAATTGATCTGCATCACTTTTAATTATGAAGATTTTTCAATAAACGTTTACATCAAGATCATCAACGCCACCGTTTTGCTTTTTTCCTTGGTTCCCCCTGGTTTTCTGTGGAACTTTCTGGGTGATTTTCTTTGGCTTGCCTTGGACTCCCTAACTATTATAGGAACAGAGTGCTGAGCTGAAGACATTGGATTTGCTTGCTTCATCTTAATCCAAGTTAACTCACAGCAGGACAATCAAAAAGCTTGCATTACATTTTTTTCAAATATAAAAACCAAAAGAGCATGCTGACCTTTGGCAAAAAAAAAAATGAAAAAAAAAAGCCCTAGATAAACTCATTTGATAAATGCAGTTTTATTTTATGAACCAATTCTGAATGCTTGGGGGTGGGGGTGGGGGATCCCAAGCCATTTATTTGGCTGCACCTGTGAATGCCTCTAGTCTTGCATGTCTGAACAGGTGCCAATGTAGAAAAATTGAGTGTAGCCTTCTTGTAGCCATATTGGTGGTAGATAAAACTGGATTCCTTGCAGTAGTTACAATTTTTGTCTTTTGATTAGAGGGGCAAGTAAAACAATATGGTGGTGTACGTGGAGGGGCATAATCAAATGAAACGTCTAAGTCCGACGTATGGCTCTAGATGCCCAAAGTCGGCAGTAGAAAAGTGTCCAGTTTTGAAAAATATGGGGCTCATAATCAAAACGGAAATGCATCTAAAAACCCGCCTAAATTTGCACTTGTCAATCAAAAAAGACGGGTCGATCTAGTGCCGATAATCGAAACGAGTTTTAGACGTATCTACAAGCAGCTTAGGCCTTTTCACTGACCACTACATGCAAAGAATAAAAAGGGGAGTTTTTGAAGGAGTGGTTAGGGCGGGAGGTTGGCGGGATGTGGGCCGACCTAGACATAGTCGTCCTGCAGCATTAATCGAAAGTTTATCGAGAATGCCTAGACGGAACTTATACGTTGTGACTTAGAGGATCTAAAAATAGATCTAACTGCCCAGAAAGTATCCAAAGTGACCAGACAAAGTACAGATGTCCACACACTCACCCAGTGATCACTGCCACCTCCCCCCCCCCCCCCCCGCCATAAAATTTGGAATAAAAATACCTGCCTCCAGAACATCAGCATCTGACATAGGAAAGCCTAGTAGAGCTGCACAAAGGTGATTTAAGTAGTCTGGGGGGTGGGCTTGTGAACCATAGAGAGGAGGACCCAGGCCTATAAGCCACTCTAACCACTGCATTCATGGTGGAAAATATGAGCTCACCAAAACCTCCCCAAACCCCACTGTAATGCCTTATAGGTAGCACCTGCAGCCATAAAAGCTATTGGGGTGATAGACAGGTGGGTATAGTAGGTTTTGGGGGGCTCACCATGACCTGCAAGGGAGTTGTGGTGAGATGTTTATGTGGAACCCTTTTTGTGAAGTTCACAGCAGTACCCTGTAAGGTGCCCCACTGCTCTGTTTCCATGTCTGGGTGGCCAGTCCATCACTTTGCTGACTCCTCCCACGTCCAAAAGGTCTTTTTCTAGGCATTTTGGACTTGGACATTTTTTTAGACAAGAATGTGGTATAAAGATAGATGACGTAGCGGTGTGGATGATCAAACAGCTGGATACTTCCGACTTTGGATGACTAGTGTTTTAGGCCCAAAATAGACAGATTTTTTTTTTTTTAATTATGCTGCGCCACGTCCAGGCTATTGATCATCCAGACCACCAGTACGTCTATCTTTATTCCACATTTTCAACCAAAAATTTGGCTAAGTCCCAAACGCCCAGAACAAGACCATTTGGACGAGCAAGGGGCCAGCATTGTGATGGACTGGCCACCCAGACATGGCAACAGAGCAGTGGGGCACCATACAGGGCACTACTGTGAGCCTCACAGAAAGGGTGCCACAAACATCTCACGAGAACCACTTTATAGGTAATTGTGAGCCCCCCAAAACCCACTATACTCACCTGGCTACAATCTCAATAGCCCTTATAGCTGCAGTTTCCACCTATATCGCAGTAGAGTAGGGCTTTCAGGTTTTTTGGTAGACTCACATTTTTCTCCATGAATGCAGTGGTTAGAGTGGCTTATGGGCCTGGGTCCTCCTCTCTATGGTTCACTAGCCCACCCCCCCAGCTCTACTAGGCTTTCCTATGCCAAGTGCTGATGTTCCGGAGACGGGTATGTATGATTTTATTCTGATCTTTGTGGGGGTGTGAGGGGGCCAGTGAACACTGAGACATTATGTGTGGATCTTTACTTTGTCTCTGCAGTGGTTATCTGGTCACTTTGGATAACTTTTTGGCACTTATACCTGCTTTTACATCGTCTAAGTTTCATCCAGGAAGTCTTGTGAAACCTTTGATTATCCCTGCAGGATTATTAACTCTAGGTCGGCCCACATCCTGCCCTAACCACTCCTTCGGATATGCCCCTTTTAGCTTTGGGTGCACAGCATAATTTAGAGGCCTAAAAAGTCCCTGGATACGTCAGGAAATTCAGTTTGATTAGCGGCACTTAGACGACCTGTCTTTTAGGTTGTCCAAGTGCCAACTTGGACAGGTTTTTAGATGAGTTTTAAGTTTCAACTATGAGCCCCATAAACTCTAGGAATGGGCACCCAGAAAGTTTTCATTTCATGTTCACTTGTTTTTTTGGAACAAATGCCGTTAAAAGCACGCACCACCTAATCTGCCAGATTCTATCAAAGTTGGGTGTACAATTTTGGCTGCAGATCACAAATTTGCACATAAGTTAATTTACACCCCTCCCCCTTTTTTTTTTTTTTTTTTTTTTTTACATAACCGAGCAAGAGATTTTGGCCAGGGTGCTGAATTCTCTGCGCTGTTCTGATGCTCATAGGAACTCTATGGGTGATGGGACTAAATCGCGCGAGACAACGGCGCGCCGACAACTGAGCGCAGACAACTGAGCGCAAGGTTGATGGCGCGCCGAAGAAAAGTACTATTTTAAAGGGCTCCGACCGGGGGTGTGGGGGGAACCCCCCCCCACTTTACTTAACAAACATTACGCTGACGTTGTGGGGGGCTTGGGGGGTTGTAACCCCCCACATTATACTTAAAACTAAACTTTTTCCCTAGAAAACAGGCAAAAAGTTTGGTTTCAAGTATAATGAGGGGGTTACAATCCCCCAAACCCCCCCACAACGCCAGCGCGATGTCTGTTATGTAAAATAGGGGGGTTCCCCACCAACACCCCCCATCAGAACCTTTTAAAATAGTGCTTTTCTTCGGCGCGCCATCAACCTTGCGCTCAGTTGTCGGCGCGCCATTGTCTCGTGCGATTTTGTCTATGAACCACTCTATGAGCAATGGAGCAGCGCAGAGTATTCAGCATGCCGACCAGCGCTAAAAACCTATTGTGCGGCTTTCTAAACAGATGGGTTAGCTAATTCAGCGATAGCAATTATTGGAGTTAAGCATTTAATTGGCAGTAATTAGAACTTATGCATGGATGTGCCCTATGCCCTGTTCTGTAACATCTACACCTAAATTTCATAGCATGCATTCTATCAGGAAACAGCATGCACTAATCTAATCTAATCCTTAGGTTTGTATACCGCATCATCTCCACGTTCGTAGAGCTCAACGCGGTTTACAGTAGGAGAAATAGGAAGGAACTACAACAGAGGGTTAGAGGTAGAAGTGTGAAGAAAATTTAGAGGACTTGGGATGCCAAGATATAAGAGTTTCCTTGATTCCTAAATTGGAGGGAGACTTACACTACCGCAATGTGCAAATATCCCTGGATACTATAAAGGTCAACCAAATCTGGCTATGATCCTGAGATACGCGGTCAACTGAGCTGGTTAACAATCCAATTAATGACAATAATTAGGCATTAATCAGTTATCAATTTTAATTGGCACCAATTAGGATTTACATGTGCATCTGGCTTGTGCTATTCTATAACACTAGGGGCCTAAATGCCATAGCACAAAACCTATAAGGGGGCCATGGAAGGAACCTCGATGGGTCAAGAGGTGATCCAAAAATTTGTGCAGAGTTAAAGAATATTAGAGATGCCAGCATGTGTAAGTCCTGGCACCCAAATTTGGTCATGAGAATTGGCACTATATGCTATTCTGTAGAGGGTACTCAGCCCAGAGCAAACTTTATGGGATATTGCTGAGTGTCAAAGTTTTTCCAACGCCAAATTTTGAGCGCCATTTACTGAATTCAGCCCTATATACACCTAAGGGGAAATTCTTCGTGTGGTTTTCGTGATAAGGTGTTTGGGGACAGACTTAAAGATCTCAATCTGTATACTTTGGAGGAAAGGCGGGAGAGGTGAGATATGATAGAGATGTTTAAATCAAAAATCCAATCAAAAAATGTTATTAGCCGAGTGGTGGAAATGCTCACTGAAAAATCATTTAATTACAGTGGAGAAAAAACCTCAGCCCAATGAGTTTTTCAGCTGCTCTTATTCTGTATCACAGGCAAACAACTCCACTATTTTTCAAAATGGGAACATATCCCACCACTGTGTGCACAGGGAACAGGAAAAAGAACCTAAGGAAAGGTTTCACTTATCTTCACAGCTGTTAATGACGCCAGGATCGCGATCCAATGCAGTAATCTTCCTGCTTGCTTGGCATTAGAGTGAAGGTAGGAAATCGGTGTCCAGATCCAACAAGGCTCTTGTTTCACCAATGAATGGTTTCTTCAAGGAGTTCCCTCCTATTCCTATACCAAAGTGAGCAAAGGTCCATTTATTTTTTGAATGCCATTTGGCCGAATGAGCTTAATCAAAAAATAGAATGGTATGCATTCTATTAAGTTTTTGGTGCTGTGCTGTTTCTGTTTTTTGTTTTTGTTTTTGATAATAATATGGTATGCTCTGTGAGTACTTCCCGGCAGAAATGATGTCATCAGTATTGGGGCTATTAATCAGACTGAGTAGTGGAGCTGAATCAGCACCGACAAAAATCCACACTTAGCGCTAGTCTATAAATCACATCGTGATAAATAGAATATGCATAATGCCCATCAGGCATGGCCAGTTATGCCAGTTAAAATCTGGCATAATTGCCTGCGTCTAAATTGTGCACAGAACATGCATATTCTATAACAATACACTTCACTTTTAGGAACGCCCATCCCTCTAAGGAAACAAGAAGGCAGCTGGTCTACTAGATCCAACGTTGAAAGGAGACATGAAGCAAACCACATGAAGAAAAATGGCTTTTATCAATGCTCCTGGAAATGGTTTCTGATGTGACTATGTTTCGCCAACTAGGTTGCGTCAGGGGCATGCAACCAGCTGCAACAGACCCAGGATTATTTCTTTCGGCACTGGTGGAAGCAGCTGTGTCACCAGTTGGTAGTATGCCCCTGACACAGCCTAGTTGGTGAAACGTGGCGACATCAGGCACCATTTTCTGGGAACATTGATTACAAACCATTTTTCTTCATACGGTCTGCTTCTTGTCTTCTTTCTGAACCCAACTTTAGTTGTAGTATACAGAATCTGGGGAATTATACACACTCTTATTTCAAATGACGGCAGATTCCTAGTTCTGAAAACTACAGAGCTTATAGCGATCTCTGGATTTCTTATGCTGATTTAGTAATGAAGACAAATTTTTGAGGGTCCCAGAAAACTTGAGGTTTTTTCCCTTATTTCAAGGTAGTATAAAGAAATAAAACAAAAAACAATGGAAATAAGGTGATACCTTATTTCAGAAATGGTTAAAAAAATTAAATAAATATCACAAATATAACTGAACCAGCATAACAAAAAAAATGTTAAAAAATGCAAGAAACATAAACCATTAAAATATCAAACATATGTTAAAGAACAGGTTAAAAGTCATGAAAAGTTGCATTAAGTGCTAAGCAGTTTGCATGTGAGCAGCTGTAGCTGTTAGTGCATGGCCACAGTAACCATTGCTATACTGGTTTGACGGTGTGCGCTGGTTTACCTGTTAACTGTATACTATATTATGGGGTAGGAAATTAGCATGCTAACAACGGGAAATAAGGTTCCATTTATTTGGTTAATGGCTTATGGCAAACCCATCAAAGTGGTATACAATTACGATAAACTCATTTAGAGAAGAGAGGAAATGCAAATTATACTAGTAAAGCAATAGAGTCACAAAATCTTAGTCTGCTGCATTCCCCAAGCCCAGGTACTCCAGCAGTTATCCAACAGCCCTAGCTGGAAAGGCAGCTTCATGCATTAACCCCCAAATTATATATATGTCAACTAAACGCAAATTTGACCATGTCTCCCTACTACTTACCAATCTTCACTGGCTCCCAGTACTCTCCAGAATCCATTTCAAATGCTCCTGCCTGGCTTTGAAGATCATTCACGGCATCCTTCCGCCCCTAATCCTTCTATCCTTCCTCGCTCTGACGCCTGCTACCACCAGATCAGCCCACAGACATAAACTATCCTTCCCCTCTCTACACGGCATCCTCCACGCAGGTAAACTGGGAAGATCCCTTCTCTCCAAAATCACGGGCCTTTGGAACGATCTCACTATCCCGCTGCGGAACCTGGGCTCCCTCCAACTATTCCGAAAACAACTGAAAACCTGGCTTTTCTCTAACATATAACATCTCTTCTCCTGATCACATCCCCTCTTTTATATGCCTTTGTAAATCCTTCTCCTCTCTCTTCCCTATTTTTAAGCTTTGTAAACCGTGTCGAGCTCCACTTCCGTGGAGATGATGCGGTATATAAACTTAAGGCTTAGTTTAGTTTAGTTTAGAAGCTGCATGTGCAAATTTGGACGCATGGCCGAACTGCACGCACAACTTAATTGTTTAATGAAGTAATCAAAATCCGACCACTCCTTCCTGAGCACACTACTAAAACCCTTATCCACCCTTTCAACACCTCTCCCTTAGATTTCTGCCACTTGCTTCTCTCAGGTCTTGAACTCAAACATCTCTCCCCCCTACAATCTGTGCAAAATTCTGCTCCACGGCTTATATTCCCGGAGAGCCGCCATACTCACATTACCCCTCTCCTCAAGTTATTTCATTGGCACACTGACCATTTATGAATAGAAGTCAAACTCCTCTTACTGGCCTACATATACACTCATTCTGCAGCCCATTAATATCTCTCCTCACTTATCTCCCCCTATGCTTCCCCCCCTTTCCCCTGTAAACTCCCTTCATCAGGTAAGTTATACTTATAGAAACAAGAAGGCACACCACTGGTAACATCCTTTTCCTCAGAAAGATCGCCATTGACCACTAACCTCCTGGCCCAGCCTGTCACTTTGGTGCCCATCTCAAGAGCACTGAGTTTATTACACATCTGTGTGGAACACTGTCAAAGGCTTTGCTAAAATCTAAATACACCACATCTAGCCCTCTATCCAATTCTCTGGTCACCCAGTCAAAGAAATTGATCAGAATTGTCTGACAAGACCTACCTCTAGTGCAGTGATTCCCAACCCTGTCCTGGAGGAACACCAGGCCAATCGGGTTTTCAGGCTAGCCCTAATGAATATGCATGAGAGAGATTTGCATATGATGGAAGTGATAGGCATGCAAATTTGCTTCATGCATATTCATTAGGGCTAGCCTGAAAACCCGATTGGCCTGGTGTTCCTCCAGGACAGGGTTGGGAACCACTGCTCTAGTGAATCCATGTTGCTTCAGGTCCTGTAATCCACTGGATTCCAGAAACGTCACTAGTCTTTGTTTTAGAAGTGTTTCCATTAATTTACTTCTTCCTTATTTCCACCTTTAGGAGAGAGAGACCGTATCCACTCTTCTCCGGTCCTCTAGTACAGTGGTTCCCAACCCTGTCCTGGAGGACCACCAGGCCAGTCGGGTTTTGGGGATAGCCCTAATGAATATGCATGGAGCAGATTTGCATGCCTGTCACCTCCATTATGTGCAAATCTCTCTCATGCATATTCGTTAGGGCTATCCCCAAAACCCAACTGGCCTGGTGGTCCTCCAGGACAGGGTTGGGAACCACTGCTCTAGTACCACTCCGGATTCTAGAGAAGCATTGAAAAAGTTGCTGCCAGCCCTTCCTTAACTTCCTTCAGTACTCGTCTCCTCCACTGCCAGCTCCTGATTGGTAAGGCCCGACTTTAGTGCAGGAAGAGGCAGTCGGAGCATACAGCAAGTGATTTCCTTCACTCACCTGCGCTCTGGCTGCTCTCTCCTACCTCTCCCGCTGCCCTCTCCAGTCTCCCCCTCAAAAACCCGTATTCGTAGTTTTTTAAGATTTGCGGGGGTTCCTGGAATGGAACCACTGCAAATATCGGGGGAGTACTGTATCAGCTATATGGTTTGCAAAAATTACGATCATAACAAGTTAAAGACCACATAAAGACACATTTGCAGAACAGCTCTCATAAAAAAAACCTAACACAGGAAAGTTCTAACAAACCATTGATTTTTCAGCATTTTCTTAAAATTCATCCTCCCAGCACAGTATTACAAAATTCCAGGCAATGTATTCCAAAGCTTAGCACCTGCCACAGACAGCATCGCTGCACCAATCCTAACATGAGAGATTGACATCTTACCTTCTAAGCAGGGCAGGATTAACCAACAGGCCAAGTAGGCACTTGCCTAGGGCCCGAAATGGTAGGGGGGCCCGATGAAGGAGGGCATCAACATTGTTTTTTCCATATGGTGATGGCCCCTTCAGCATCGATCGACAATGCGGGCCCCACCCCGATCGGCAACGTGGCCCCCCTCCCCCCCATTGACAGAAAGTAAGACAAGCAAGCAACGCGGGTAAGAAAGGCCATGGGAATTGTAATTGTGCAAGCGGTGCTGCTTGCCCAAAGCTTCCCTCTGACACAGCTTCCTGTTTCTGCCTGGGCGCATGGTGGGGTGGGATGGGGGCCCAGTATACTTGTGTGCCTAGGGGCCCTCGATGAATTAATCCTGCCCTGCTTCTAAGCTCAGTTTCATACTATTTTCTGATCTCAGACACCTTCTAGGCTGATAAATTTTAAAAAATCCTTTTAACACAACTGAAGAAACATGATACAAAATCTGATACATAGTAGAAAGAATCTTAAAGTGAACATTTTGCTGCATGGGTAGCCAATGCAATTGTTTCAGCACTGGGGTTATGCGAGTCATTCTATAAGAGAATCTGGGTACTCAGATGCTGTTATAAGCTCCCACTGCACAGCTTTACTTACCGGAATCACTTAGAAGGAAATCAGACGCCTACAAATACCGTATTTTTCAGACCATAAGACACACTTTTTCTACCCCTGAAAAGGGGGTGCATCTTATGGTCGCACAATGCAGGAGTAAGTTCACTGCAGCCAATCACAGAGCAGTGCAGGACCAGGCAGGAAGCGCAAAGGTCATGCTCCTGCATTGTGCGTTGCTCTGCAAAAAGAAAGGCAGCCATCCAGCAGGAGACTGCGCTGGACCACCACTTAAAAAAAGGTACATGGGGAGGGGAGGGGGGAGGCTGCGGGTGGCTTTGGGCTGCAGGCTGCCGAAAAATATGTTTTCTTGCACTAGCTTCAGAAACTTTCCAGAGTAGAAAAATACAGAGCAAAAAAGAAAAAAAAAAAACAGTAGAATCATGCTAACTTTCAATTTAAGTCCCAGGTCAGATTTTTACTTAACTATCCATGATTGTCCCATCCTGTTTAGAAATTCACACTCTACACTCTTCTTTTAAGGATCAGACCACTGAATTTCTGGTGCGCTTTTCAAGTCCTTTATACCCTGAGACACATTTGTTCTTTTCTGATGGAACACAATTTAAGAAGGGTGAGTCAATTCTTTTAACGGGGAGTTCTGGGCGGTACTTACTTTCCTCATCTTACAAATAGTGTGTTTACTACCTTCCTGTTGCTGCCATTCTGCTCCCTGTTAGTGAGATTCTAAACTGCAAGTCCTGCCCGAACTTCTCGCACTGCGCTACTCAAGCTAACAGGGAGCGGAATGGCAGCAACAGGAAGGCAGTAAATGTGCTATTTGCAAGGCTTGCCAAACTTCCTGCACTGAGCGGCTTAAGCAGTCCGATAGGATGGGAGGGAGAGATGGAAGGGTCAGCGGTGGCGGTGGGAGGCAGGGGGAATCATTTCAACTAGGGCTTATTTTTGGGGTAGGGCTTATATTAAGACCTACCCTGAAAATCATGCTAGGGTTTATTTTTGGGGTAGGTCTTATTTTGGGGGAAATACAGTAGTTGTAAAATTGCCCCCACTATGTCCGAATAGGTCAGTGGTCTCAAATTCGCGGCCCGGGGGCCACATGCGGTCCGCCAGGTACTATTTTGAGGCCCTCGGTATATTTATCATAATCACAAAAGTAAAATAAAACCATTTTGATCATATGTCTCTTTAGCTATAAATGACAAAAGGAAGGATTTATAAACTATAAAGAGTTTTACCTCATGCAAAATTGTCATTTCTTTAATAAGAAGAAATTAACTATTCTTTCTGCGGCCCTCCAAGTACCTACAAATCCAAAATGTGGCCCTGCAAAGGGTTTGCGTTTGAGACCACTGGAATAGGTCATTCACAGAGAATCCTTAGTTAAGGAAATATTAAGGGGTAGGTAGTGCTCACTTGAGGTCTACGACTATGCCGTGTGCAATCCTCACTCAGCAGGATAAACCATTCAAAACAGAACAGACCAACTTGTGATGTTCTTCAATTTTCTTTATTCAAAAACTTTTCTTTTTTCTTATCATTCTTGCTCCAATGCTCAAATGCCTGACGGGACCCGTTTCGCCAAACTGGCTTTATCAAGGGTTCCAGCAAGGAGCACTTAATTTAGCTTCCTCTTGCAGCCGAGGCAGGAGCAATGTGAGACACATATAGCAATAAATTACAACGCCACAATATACTAATTCAGTCCCCTGCCGGTTGCCCTGCACATGCAACCCCCACTAACTTAAGGCTGCCAAATGTATCTAGATTCACAAGACAGGGTTGATCCAGGCCTGGGTTTACCCCAGTATATGTTGGGATTTGTAGTCTTGCATTTCTTAGGGAATGCAATTGGGAAATTGGAACTACAAGTCCCTGTATGCAACAGGGTAAACTCGAGACTTTATCAACCCTGCCCTGTGAATCTGGATCCAGTTGACAGCCTTACACTAACTTTAGCTGATGAAAATGCCTTGTTATATAAGCTGTAATATTCTTATTAAAAATCCAGTTGAGATTCTCTCACCCATCCTCTCTACAGTCAAAATCTTAAAAGTGGTTCCAAGAATCATTGCCAGTTTCTAACCCCAAGCTATTTGATATTATTTCATACTATGAGGACAAAGATATCTAAGTTGTAAAATTGTACAGGCCTGCTCAAAAAGCCAAGCCTTTGCTTATTTCCTGAATGTCAGTTATCCTCATGCCTCAGGACTTCTGGCTATGAACTCCAGAGTTTGGGGACATAATAATTAAATGCTCTTTTTTCTTGTTTTGGTTTCTTGGGGGTCTTAATAGATCTTGTTGTGGCAACAGACCTTTGTCCCTGGGACATAGGGCATTAATATCTCCATAATTATATAATGATCTCTGTTCATGTAAGGTTCTGAATGCCACTCAGAAAGTTTTTGAATACAAATTTTTGTCATTCTATTGGCAGCCTATGTGTCTTTCTAAGGTCTGGAGAAACATAGTCATATATCTTGTTGCTTGTTACTAGCCTGTTAGCTGCTCATGAACCAATCTGATTTTGCACAACTGTTGTTGTTTTTTTTTTGTGCAGGCCATGATAAAGTTATCAGCCTGCTTATATAGATTATTTTGTTGATGATCAGGGCATGGATTGCTGATATAAATGCTTTAGAATTTAATAGACCTCTAACCCTTTGTAATAAATGAGAATGGCAACAGATAACTAGATGACTCCTGAAATATGGTTTTCCAGTGAAAGCCAAGAATCTATCAACATTTCAAACAATGGCATAGCGATGGAGGTTGGCACCCAGCATTGCTGCACTGTGTGCACCCCCCCCCCAATCTTCCTCGCCACTTGAGTGCCCCCGCGTTCCTCTTGAAATGTTCACTGGTGTGAGCCTAAATACCACCTGTATAGTCACTTCCTTAAACTATATCATGCCTCTTTATAACTTAAATAGTTATAAAGAGAATCTCAGAACGCCACCTGTCTGATCCAGCACAGTGTAGCAGCACTCGTCACTGGCTCACCCAATCGTGCATTTGCTAACTAAACCTATATTTTCAAGATCTTTTTTTTCTTTTGCCTATACTTTAATTTATTTTTATATGTTTTTTATTTTATACTTTTACTTGTTCACATTATTTCATGCGCTCTATCACTCTAATAAATAAATAAATTAAGCAATTAAGCTAAAAATTTCTCTTCGTGGGTTTAAATTCATCCAATAGCGTATATTCTGTCCAATTCCTTCACAATTCATTTGCAATTCATTTGGATGAATTTAAACCCATGAAGAGAAATTTTTAGCTTAATTGCTCACACCATTGAACATTTCAAAAGGTACATGGGGGTGGGAGTGAGCAGGAGAGGTGCCGGCTCTGGGCTGATCCTCCCCACCCCCTTACTATGCCACTGATTCCTAAATACCATAGTTCATTAGATGATTGTTAATATAGTACATTTTTGGAGGTCCAATGACATCACTAACCAAGATGGATGCCTGAATCCACTGTTCCCACTCCAGAACAAATAACCTCGGTAGTTACTAACGGGGTAAGTTATCAATGTAGGTTAACTTAAGATGGGTTATTTTACAATAAGTCATGCTATTTTAGAACAGGGTCCCATCTTAACAGTAGCTCACATTGATAACTTCCCCGCTAAATGGGCCATGTGAGCTGGACAGAACCAAGGTGCAGGTGGTTGGGGGTTGGAAAAAGGGAACTGAGATCTGAAAGAATACTCTTACCTAAGCAGTAGCCTAATAAGGATTATGGAGGCTTTAAGATGACTGGCATGTTGTCCGACACATAAGACATGGTTATCGTAGTCAACATGGAAGGGAACACCAGGAGAACCTGCTTTCCTAGTAGGAATTGGACAATGATATGAGGAGCTGAAAGAAGACTATTAAGTGTCAAGAATAATATGCAAGAATTAGTGGCTGAACTCTGGACCGAGAAGTGAGCTGGGACATAGAGTTGAAAAAATGTACAGGAAGTTGAGAGAACAGCAATATTACATACAGGCTCTGCCTCACCAAGTGGAGGTTCTAGAGAAGGTTCAGTACAAGTGGATAGCAATAAGAAATTGAACGACTTTGAACACAAAATAAAATGCTGAACATTTGAATTCAAGGATTACCAGAAAAAATGTGCTTATCAAAACTGTAAATTTATAACAAAAAATTTGTGTGCAGTACTGAAACAGATGGAGACCAGAATATATCCCCAACAAACCACAGGACATATCAGTATGTTTCCTAAAATATTCTATGGGACAGAAAATCTTCCTAGCAGTCAAAGCATTAAGAAGTTTCAAGTGGAAGATTATGATACACAGATATATGTGGACTTAATACCATCAACACTATAGAAATGGATAGACTTTGCTGAGGAAACCAGATTTCTGTGAGAGGAGAATCTCAGATACCATTGGCTATTCCAGTTTGGAATAGTGATTACAAAGGGACCATTGTGACTGCACGTACAGTTAAAGAAGCAATCCATGTGCTGCAAAACATGGGCCTCAAGAACATAAAGCTCTATCATTGGCAAAAGTTAATGCCTTGGTCCGGCCAAGAGAAAACCAATGGGAATAAGTAAGCAAAGGAAGGAAGCTGTTAAGGTGTTGTAACAATGACTGCAGTTGTTAGTGGTAAAAAATCTATGAGAAAGAAGCACAGATAGATTGAGACTGATAAGCCCGAGGGAGACTTTGGAAAAGTTTACTGGCTTGAGGGGATAAGTAGGTTGTGAGAGGGCCCCAATATTGGTGAGACAGGCACAGCAACAAGAGAAGCGAGTTGAATTTGTCCGTATGATCAGAATGCATGGAGACAAGGGGAAGGATGAATTGAGTGCAGGCGCATCAAGGGTCAAGGAATAGCCGAATGGTTAGTGCAGTGGCCTGCAAACTCCTCTTACTGACCTACAAATGCACTCACTCAGCTGCTCCTCACTATCTCTGCATTTATCTCCCACCTATGATCCCCCCTCCCCCATCCCCGTGAGCTCCGCTCAGCTGGTAAGTCTGTCCCCATATGCCTTATGATGAACACCATCAACCATTTTAGTAGCCTTCTTCTGGACCGACTCCAGCCTGTTTATATCTTTTTGAAGGCGCTGTCTCCAGAATTTTACACAATATTCTAAATGAGGTCTCATCAGAGTCTTATACAGAGGCATCAATACCTCTTTTTCCTACTGCCCATTGCTCTTCCTATGCACCCAAGCATCCTTTCAGCTTTCACCGTCACCTTTTTAACCTGACAGTAGCCAGAAAAAAACAAAAACAACCCACACACAGTAACAACAAAAATTTAAAACATCATGAAAACTACATAATAAGAAAAGCAGGTCATACAACTTTCAAAGAAAGGTATTCAATAAGACCCATCGCATACAAATCTATTAAACTGAATCAAAGTAGGGGCCTTTTTCAGCTCCAAAGCAAGAGCATTCCAGCCAACCGGACCTTGCAAGGAATACGTAGTTTTACGAGTTATAGCTTTACAAAGTCAAGGATAGCACATTCAAACTCGCCCCGTTCATGGAACGTAACGGTGCGTGATTGTTGATAGACTTGTAGACCAGAGTGCAACACTATTGGGCAGTTATTCTGCAACAGCCTAATAATTGTACATAAGACCTTAAATTCAGTTCTAAGGTCAATCGGAAACCAATGTAGATCTCGCAAAATCTGCGAGATATGATCGAATTTAGAGGCCCGTACAATCATGCGTGCAACAGCATTCTGTACCATTTGCATGGCCTGCAACACATAGTTCTTAACATTAAATCTTAGCTGCCATATTTCACACCATTCCTCAAGCTTTGCTAGGTCCTTCCTCTTGTTATCCATACCAACAGTAGCATCTACTCTATTGCAGACAGCCCTTCAGCAACATCACTTACAAAAATGTTAAAAAGATCAGGTCCAAGAGCCGAACCTTAGGCATACCACTGGTAACATCCTTTTCCTCAGAGTGATCTCCATTGAACATTACCCTCTATCACCTTCAACTTAACCAGTTCCTGAACCAGTCCTTCACTTTGGGACCCATACCAAGGGCACTCAGTTTATTTATAATATGTAAACTGCTTTGATTGTAACCACTGAAAGGCAGTATATGAAATCCTATCCCCTTCCCCTTTTAGGAGTTATAGAAAGTGTGAATGCTATATGGTGAAATGGGAGCAGGATACACGATTTGGAGGATGGGCATCGGTTTCCAGGTACAAGATTCAGAAAGTAGAAACTGGATGGTGCATAGAAGGCAGAGAAGTGTTTTTTTTTTTGGGGGGGGAAGGAGAGGCTGGGGTTTCAGGGGATGGTAAATAGGAATAGGAGGCAATATGGGTTGTCCTTATGGGATAATTGTGACCACTGCAAGACAACCATGGACTTAAGGTTTTAAGTATAAATGCTAAGGGTTTGAACTCATTACAGAAAGGGAGCCTGCTATTTAATGAGGGTAAGCGAGTGAGGGCCAACCTATTGATGATGTAAGAAACACATTTAGTAAGAAAGGTGGAACATTATCTGCACAGCAGGGAGTTCTTTCTGTATTGTGCATATTTTTCTTCAGAAGAGTTAAAAGTAGAACCTGGGAGATGTTGCCAGGAGGAGAGATGCTTAGATGTTTAAGTGAAAGGCCAAAGATATACAGTTGCTAATCATCAACCTCTCGTATGTTGTTTACGTTGTTTGTACAGGTAAGCTACTCCATATGCCCAATACTATTTTAGTAATGAAGCATTTTTCTCATAGCTTCTTCCTCTGAGTCTTACAAGTTCATACCATAACTTCTCATCCTCGAATTTATGTTCATATAGGAAATGCCTCCTCCTTTACGGACTCCTGCGAAGTGTTTAATTGGTTCAGTTGTTCCCTTTTCCTTTCTTTCTAGTGGTTACATTTAGAATTTGAATTCTTTAAGCCTGAGAACAGTTTGAGTTGTACAGCCTGTAACATTTTGGTAACCTCTCTCTTTTCTGAACTATTTCTTATCAATATCATTAGGGACATTTGATTTCCAGAACATCTGGAACAACCTGCCTGACTTGGTGCATCAGGTTCTCTCTCTGGCGGTATTCAAATCCAGCTTGAAAACCCAACTTTTTTGAAACTGCATTTAAGTCCTAACCCTACCAACCTGTAAACCACCAATCTGTGTTATTCCCTCTATAGTCCCCTACCCTATCCTCATTAGTATTCTTGTAAATCCCTATCTGAGCAATATGCATAGATTTACCTTTGTCCTATGTTCTGTCTTAATTAGATTGTAAGCTCTTTTGAGTAGGGACCGTCTCTTGAGTTTTTAATGTACATGCTGCTTGTTTCTGGTAATGCTATAGAAATAATAAATAGTAGTACTTTCCTATGTACAAGCCCTGCTGAGTGGAACAGGCTTCCAGAATATATCAAGCAACAAAAAGATTTGTGTAAATTTAAAAAAAAAAACTTGTTAAGGCGTAATCTGTTTTGTAAGATGAAATATGCTTTTTCTATGAGTTGGCAATTTTGATGATTTTTTTACATGTTTGTTATATTTTTAATTGTGTATATTTGGTTACTGCGGATGAGCAGACTAGATGGGCCATTTAGCCTGTATCTGCCATCATGTTTTTATGTTTCTATGTAATCTGCCTTGTTTAAAACAATATAAATAATAAACTATAAACTATGGTAGTAACTAAACACCCCTGAAAATCAACAGCAGGAGGGATGCTCACTCCCTCCTGCCTGAACCCTACCTGAAAACTTGCTCCCACCCCAACACCCCCCAAGCTCACCTGGATCCTCCTCCTGTATCTTTTTCTTGTACGCTGACCGAGGGATGCTTACTCCCTCCGTCCGGCAGCCCGCCTCCACAGAATGGCAGGCCTGCCCCTTCCCGGTGCATCCTGGGATGCACCAGGGAGGGGCCTAAGGCCCTGATTGGCCAACTGGAATCTTAGGCCTCCCAGTGCATTCTGGGATGCACTGGGAGTGGCATAAGACTCTGATTGGCCAGATCCCTTAGGCCACCTGGGAGTTATTTAAAAAAGGGATGGTTAACAAGACTGTTATAATGCCTCTGTATTGTTCCATGGTGCGACCTCACCTGGAGTATTGCGTTCAATTCTGGTTGCCTTATTTCAAGAAAGATATAGCGGAGCTTGAAAAGATTAAAAAAAGAACGACCGAGATGATACAGGGGACGGAACTCCTCTCGTATGAGGAAAGACTAAAGAAGTTAGGGCTCTTCAGCTTGGAAAAGAAATGGCTCAGGGAAGATATGATTGAAGTCTACAAAATCCTGAGGGGTGGAGAATAGGTACAAGTTGACTGATATTTTACTCTGTCAAAAATTACAAAGACACTTGGGGTTCCTTTTACGAAGGAGGCGGTAGCGGCTAGGACGGCTGGAAAATTACCGCGTGCTATTACGTACGTTAAACCACTAACGTGGCTTTGTAAAAGGAGCCCCTGGTGTTGTATCTTTACGTGCTTCTTTTTATTTGCGACACCTTTGTAAGTGTATAGTTGCATTACCGTACAGTTAAATATGTTTTCTTTGAGCCTAATCAATTGACTTCTTTTATAGCGTTATCCCGTTTGGAGGCAGGAAAATCTTAAGCCCTAGGATTATTATAGAATTGCTCCTGCACTCAGCCTTATAGCCATTTTTATGTATAAGAATGTACATTATGTTCAATTCTTTTTCTTTTTGTTCTCGCTAAAAGAATACCTTGGATCTTATAATTTGAGGACTTGAGCATATTAGTTATAAATTATCCTTGTGTTATTGTATGAGTTTCTTGATGTATATAATTGCTAATCTTGCTTTCTGTACAAGTTTTTCTTGGTAGTTTGATTTGAAAATCAATAAATATAATTATATATATATAAAAAAATAATTTACAAAGACACTCAATGAAGTTACAGGGAAATACTTTTAAAACCAATAGGAGGAAATATTTTTTCACTTGAATAGTTAAGGTCTGGAATGTGTTGCAAGACATGGTAAGAGTAGTTAACATAGCTGGTTTTAAGAAAGCTTTTGACAAGTTCCTGGAGGAAAAGTCCATAGTCTATTATTGAGAAAGACATGATGGAAGCCACTGCTTGCCCTGGATCGGTAGCATGGAATGTTGCTACTCTTTGAGTTTTTGCCAGGTACTAGTGACTCGGATTGGCCACCGTGAGGATGGGCTACTGGGCTAGATTCTTAGGATTCTTAGGTTCTTATTTTCAAAGGTTATACTAACCCCCTCTTTTACAAACCTGCAATAGCAGTTTCTAGCGCAGAGAGCCGCGCTGAATGGCCTGAATGGCTGAATGGCCTGCGCTGCTCCCGACGCTCATAGGAATTCAATGGGCGTCGGGAGCAGTGCGGGCCATTCAGCGCCGCTCCCTGCGCTAGAAACTGCTATTGCAGTTTCGTAAAAGGAGGCCTAAATGTTTATACAATTACAAAGTGTTTTGAAATATATAGGATCCTGTTTTTTATGAACATTAGAGAGAGTGAGATTCACTATATTTCAACTCCACTGGTATCTCAATGCTTAACTAAAACCTGCTTGTGCATTTTCTTTTGGCGCATCATGAACACTGCAGTAAGAATACGAGTTCTCTAAAATGAAATGGATAAGGAAAATTAGTATTCATGATTGAAGAAGGTGCACAACTGTTCATAAATCTTCATAAGTTTCATAAATAAGATTTTCATTCATCAGGAAGGAGCATGTGAGGTGTTAAAGAGAAGAGCAGCACCAAAAGGGGGAACTGAGACTATTTATCAAGTACATTCACCTCAAGAAGATGAACAAAAACATAATTTTTTTGTGCATTCGAGGAAGTAAAACTTAGGGAAGTGATATGCACAGTCACTTATTGAAATGGAAAGTGATGCTGTTCAGTACTTTTTTTTTTTTTTTCGGAGTGTGTAGAACTGATCTCTAGAGGCACATACAGCAGTGGCGTACCAAGCATATGTTATAGAAACACAGATATATTGAAAACCAATGTATGTAAAGCAACACTTTCAATTGGTGACTACTATGATTGTAGGACAATGTAGTAATGAAGTTTTGCAGAAAACTATGTGAGACAAGTATCAACTCTAAATTTACTCAAAAAGAAGGAAAAAGCCTCAGAAAAAGGCCCTCCCACCGCCACAAAGGTGGATATCAAGGTGTTTGAGCATCATATCATATGTGAAGCACAAGTTTTTCTGCTCAAACACTCATTTTAACGAAGGTTTTGCCTGTGAGGTTACCATCTAACCACCTTGATATCCACCTTTGTGGCGGTGGGAGGGCCTTTTTCTGAGGCTTTTTCCTTCTTTTTGAGTAAATTTAGAGTTGATACTTGTCTCACATAGTTTTCTGCAAAACTTCATTACTACATTGTCCTACAATCATAGTAGTCACCAATTGAAAGTGTTGCTTTACGTACCAAGCATATGTGACACCCGGGGCCCATCATTTTTTGACACCCCCCCATCTGTATGAAAAACATGATTTTTAGTAACAATCCACACGTCACACATGAATATCTAGGAAAAGGCAGCATCTTACATACTGCAGTGAGCAGTACATCAATAAACCTATTGTAAAACTAAACAAGCCAGACTAGTACAGATCAATCCTACACAGTCAATCCTAACAGAAAACCATGTCTTTTCGAACACACAGAACACAGAAAACACCTTCGACTAGGATGTAATCACAAACTAACCCCTCTCCCTTTTACAAAACTGTAGTGTGGTTTTTAGCCATGGTGATAACAGCTCAGATGCCAACGCTAAAAATCGCTCTACAGTTTTGTAAATGGGGAGATAGAATAAAAATACATAGACAAAGATTAAACTGAAGCACCAAGAAGTTGGACTCTGCGTACAATGCAACACCACAGAAACAGCAATGCATCTCCCCTAAAGCAAAAAATAAATAAATAAATATAATTTTTTTCTACCTTGTCTTCTCTGGTTTCTGCTTTCCTCATATTTTTGTCAATCTCTTCCTTTCATCCACTGTCTACCCTCTCTTTGCCCTTTCTATATGGCATCTTCTCTCTTTCTAGTCCTGTTCTAGAAACTTTATGCATCCCTCTTCCATTTCTCCCTTCACCCCCATTAGTCTGGCATCCGTCTTCTTCCCTTCCCTCCTCCAATGGTCTGGCATCTCTCCTCTCCTCTTCTTCCCTTCCCTCTCCCACATCCACATGGTCTGGCATTTCACTCTCTCCTCTCCCTTCCCCCCACTTCCATCAGCATCTGCCCCCTTTCTCTCCCTTCAACCCAATTCCATGCAGTATCCTTTCCCCTTATGTCTCTTTCCCTGCAATTCCATCAGCATCTGCCCCTTTCTCTCCCTGCACCACACTTCCATACCACCCTGACCCCCGTTCTCACCCTTCAGCATGATTCCATACCACCCTGACCCCCGTTCTCACCCTTCACCATGATTTCATACCACCTGGACCCCCCCTTTGTCACCCTTCACCATGATTCCATACCACCCTGACCCCCCTTTGTCATCCTTCACCATGATTCCATACCACCCTGACCCCCTTTGTCACCCTTCACCATGATTCCATATCACCCTGACCCCCCTTTGTCACCCTCCACACCCTGACTCCCTTTCTCACCCTCCACATCCTTCCATGCCTCCCTGACCTCCTTTCACCACCCTACTATGCTCCTTTCTTTCTCCATCCCAAAGGTCCCGCGATGACTGCTTCTGCTCCGGATGGAAGAGGTAAGTGACGTCGGAGGGGGCTGGGCCGGCAGACGCAGTTAGTTACAGCAAGATCCCGCAATGACTGACTGCCGGTCCACCCCCCCTGCCCCGACGTCACCTCTTCCAGAACAGAGGCATTAGATGGCGCAGTCATCGCGGGACCTTCGTTCACTTCAGCGCGGCTGCCGACTCTGTTCTAAGTACGGCAGCCGTGCTGAGGTGCCGTTTGAAGCAGCGCGGAAGGTTCCGGATCCGGCCGGCCGTGCACCCCCTTGGAGCGTTCACCCGGGGTGGACTGCCCCCCACCCCCACCCCTCCTTGGTACGCCACTGCATACAGTACTTATTTATTTAAAAAATTTATATACCACATGGAGTTTCAGCTGTCACCCTAGACTATTGTCTCTTAAACTGTGTGCCACGGCACAGTGGTGTGCCCTGAAGAGATTCCAGAATTTTACTTTGTTTTTAAAAATTCCTTTCATAAGTATACACTACAATAGATAACATAGGCAGGCTGCACCACCTCATCCGCCCCGGCCCACTGGCCTTAACAGAAGTCACAGAGACATAACATTGAGAATAACAGGCCATATTTGAATTCACCGCCAGCGGGGAAGCTCCGTCCACATTCCCTGACTCACCCAATGAGGGCATGGCCCTCACCTCTGACGTCAGGAGTGGCGTCTGAGGGACCCATGGAAAGTCGGGAAATGGGACAGAGCAAAGGGCCGAGCTCTCTCCGGGCAGCCGCCATGTTATCAGCAGCATGCACGAAGGGCTATCGCTGCCGGCATTAACATGTATATTGCATACTCAAGAGTCTGTCAATGATATGAGTATCTTCGTGCGTTAAGGATACGGCTGCCCAGACAAGCATCATTTTTTGGCGTGATTGGTCCTTGAAAACTAATGGCAAGTCATTTTAATTTTAGTTTTTAAGCAGTAGTTGAGCAACAAAGCAATCGAGGCTTTGTTGCCATTTGGATCTTATCTTTGCAAACTTGGATTTTCAGCTGAATTTAAAAAAAGAAAAAGAAAATGACTTCAGATAGTGGATGATGAAATGTAGGTTTGCTTGTCAACTATCGAGCTGCGTTTTGAGTTAATTTGCACTCAAAAACAAGCACAACCATCGCATTGATTAGCAATTCTATTCTATTTACTTTAGTTTCACTGTTGTTACAATACATAACTTAAAGAACTTTAAATAAATAACTCTCAAATTAAATTTTTTTTGTTGGTTTTGCAATTTTATAATTTCAATTATAATATGCCACGAAAAATATTTGCTCCATTTAGTGTGCCAGAGCTAAAAATGTTTGAGAGACCCTGCACTAGAAATACAATTGCGTCAATACTTAAACTCCAAGGCTAGTGTTTGCTTTACACCAGCTGTGGTATTTCAAATATCCATGGATTTTCAGCATTCTCCCCAGATTCTATATAGGGCAACCAAAATCGGGTGCTGATATTTGGATGCCAGTCCAAAATGTGCACTCAACCAAATTTGACCAATGAGACAATTAGTGCCAATACTGAGTGCTAACCAGCACTAATCGACACCAATTTGGATTTCAGCGCATACCTTGCTACATTTTATACAATGTATGCCCAAATCCCCTAGCATGCAACCCAAAAGAGGGCACAACCATGGGACGTGCATGGATGGGTCAGGGGTGTTCCTACAATTTGCGCATGGTGCTATAGAGTATTGGGAATGTACGCCCAAATTGGGCTCTCGAAATTACACCTAGTTAGAGTATGAGTAAGTCCTGGGCACCAAAACAATGGCCTGCGAAGGAGTTCATACACAGACCGTTCTTCGGTGATTGTTTGTTGCACAGGCTAAAGTTTTTTTTGTTTGCGGTTTCAATTGATACCTTATCAACCTGGGACCGAAACACGGACCGTGTCAGGCCCCTTGGTTTGCTTTAAGGTGGTAATGTTAACTGCACTCAATTATTTGATATAATAAATTTAGCCTGCATCATTGTACATTTGTCTGCAGTTTCTCTTTGTTTTGCTTTCGTATTTTTTACTGCAGACCTCGTTGATTTTTCCATTTTTTGTTTGTTTCCTCTTATCCCATCCATGGATTGAAGTGACAAGAGGCTGAGAATTAAGAAAGGGTCGATGAAGAGGCAAAAAAAAAAATAAAAAGCTGAGAGGACAAATAGAGAGGAAAGTTCTGAAAATCCATCCTTTAAAAAATTAGCACCTTAAGAATTATCCCTCTCCACCTTTTACTTTGCCACGATAGAGGTTGGTGCTGGGCTAAATGGTTTTATATTTATCGACCATTTTTAAGAGTGTTGTTTTTTAATAACTGAACTATGTATGTTTGTTTAACATTTTATGCTTGTTACTATGGAAACCGTATAGGTAATGTACGGTATATAAATTTTTAAATAAATAAAATGTATATACCGTATACAACTATGCGGTTTCCAATTATCAATTATAACATCGGAGTAGCGTCGGACCATTGAGCGCTCCAGGCTGCAGCGCAAGCCTCTACTGTGACTTAGTAAAAGAGGACCTATGAGAGAATGCTGGGATAATATTTCAGTTGGGTGCTAAACTGGAAAGGTATACAGATATGTTGAAGCCTACAAAATAAGCAGATTTTCAACGATATTTAAACTATGCTCTTCAAGAAATCCCTTAATAAAGCTTAATACCATGATAAAGCTTAACCCCCCTCTTACCATCCCCTCCCTAACCCCAGATCCTACTTTTCCCTCTCTTGGAAACCTCTGATCTAACATTGTAATCCTTCTTCCATAACTCTTTTTGTAATCCGCTTTGAACCGAAAAGTAATGGCGGAATAGAAATCTGTAATATAATGTAATGTACTTGAAAACTGGATTTTTACACTTCTAAAAATATGCACACACTGAGCTTTCTCTAAGTTGTTATGATGACCTGCTGCTCATCTTGAGCCAATGGTTGAAGAAAACTATCAGTGGGAAGCCCAGAGGGCATAGTGGGGTTGGGCGTAACCTCCTTGGTGATGATTTCTGGGTGCTGGGCAACTTCCTTCCTTTCACCTACTCCTCAGTCAATGACTTCTGTAGGAACCAACTCCTCCACATACATCCTAGGGGGCTTTGATAAATTTTGGTGGAGGTGGGGAATCCCCTTCCCCTCATGCCTCTGGGCACCCAACTTCTAAATCCAGCCTGGACTTCAAGGAAACAAGGTTAAAGCAAGGATGAGCCCTAGTTATGAGGAAGTGAAAGAAATAATATTTAGCAGTCTAGACAAACCTCATCCTTATCTACCATTATACTGAGGTTAATATTCAGTATTTCTTTTCTAGCTCTCATTTTCCACATCTCTCTCCTTTCCAATTCCTTCCCTTTCTGCCTCCAGAGATCTTATCTCTGGCTTCACCTTTATTTTGCTTTTCCATGCTTTATTCTTTTTGGTTTTCTCATTCCTTTTACACCCCCCCCCCCCTTTCCTCTTAACTTTTCCTACAGTTAGCTGGTCACATTTTCACTACCTATACTTTAGGCCATTTCAATTAAAAAAAATAATAATAGGTGCTTAGGTCCTACTGAAGATGTACTTGACTTTGCTAATCATAATCAGGCAGCAAAATTGGATATTCTGAGCCTTTTTGGCAATTGTATGTAACTGAAGTTGGATACAGTAAGTAGAAGATTTCTTTTTATTTTATATATTTAAACATTTATTGCACCTAACAGCAGGGCGAACTCAGGGGTCTGTGGTGCTCCGAGTCAAGTTTTGCTTTTGCACCCCATCATCCCATTCTCCAACTCTGTCTCATTCCTTTTCTGCTTCCTGTTTCCCCATTTCACCCGCTTTTTAGTCCTTTATTTCTATGTTCGGTGACTATTCCCTCCCCATCCTCATCTACCATCATCTGCTTCTCATCCCCTTTTCAGCCCCAGCTCCTTTCCTTTGGCTCATCTCCTCTCTACCTTCTGTTCCCTTTTTTATGGCTTATGTCCAGATTTCCATTCCTCACTTAATATCTTCCCTATTTCCACTCTCTCTCACCTCCTTCAAAACTTTATCCCACCTTCCCCATAACTCTTTGTCCCAATGACTCTCCAAACCCTCTATGCCCTTCAAACTATCCTCCTTCCCCATTTGTCTGCACTAAAGCCTCACAGCACTCACTCAATCAATCAAATAATCTCCTTTGACTTCCTTCCCTAAGCCAGCTTAATTTCTTAATCCCCACTATCCTTTCACCTAATTCTTAAGTCTCAGCTCTTCCATATCTATCCTTGAGTCCTCATTCAAATCTCACACACCCCAAGTCCTTACTTAAATTCCTGATACCCAGCCAGTCTTAGAACCTGATCTCCCTCTCAATCATAGAATATCAACCTTTCTCAGTTTCTGATCTTAAGCGCCCACCTGTTTCAGTAACTGCCCTTCTGACTTTGTTTCCCCCTTATCAAAGCATACACTGTCTTTGTTTTTATCCATACAATATTTCATCTTTCTGAGCGATTTTATCCCTATTTTACATCTTCCCCATATAGTATCTGTCCTCATGAATCCCTCATGAAGGAAATAAAGGAACTGAGAAAGGAGGTGGTAAGACCTGAGAAGCATCCCTGAGAACGAGGTACATCGCTGAAATGGTTCATGAGGTGTCAAAGATTTTCAGGAGTGGGGAAGAAGAGGCTGTGCTGAGGGAAGACGGCTGGACTCAGATTATGGAACCCTGCAAGACTGGTACTGTGACTCCACCTGCCCTTGAACTGAAGAACCGGTATGCTATCCTGGAAGTGGATGAGATGAGAGTATCCCAGGCAGAGGAAAGACCAAAACTTAAAATCCCCCAAATTGCTGGATCCATGACCACTAGGAGGCATAAGGTAGTGGTGGTTGGCTGTTCCCTTCTGAGGGGTACAGAAGCGTCCATCTGCAGACCAGACATGATGTCCTGGGAAGTAAGCTGCCTGCCTGGTGCCAAAATCCAAGATGTTAAGAAGAAATTGCCAAGACTTATCAGGCCTGATGACTATTATCCGATGCTGCTCATCCACGTTGGCACTAATGATATTGCCAGGCACCCCTGCAAATGTATCAAAAGTGTTTTGTGACTCTGGTAGAGAAGGTGAAGTAGTCAGGTGCATAGGGGGTATTCTCGTCCATCCTTCCTGTCGAGGGTAAGGGCTAGGTCAGAGAAGCACGCATCCTGGGGATGAATGTATGGCTACGTGGATGGTGTCGTTGAGATCATTTTGGCTTCCTGGACCATGGGATGATTTTACATGGGCTGCAGAGCAGGGATGGTATACATCTATCAAAGAAGGTAAGAAGTGTCTTCATTGGCAGGCTGGCTAATCTGAAGAGGGCTTTAAAGTAGAAGTGATAGGGAAGGGTGATCAAAGCCCCTGGGTGAATATAAGCCCTCAGGTAAGTAAATCACTGAATACCTATACATGGATGGGAAAAGGGGGCAATGTCTGGAAAGCAGTATATACTAATGCTCAAAGGATGGAAACCAAGATTCTGGATCTAGAACTGTGATGGAAGAAGATGAGTTGGATATAGTGACGATCGCAGAGACGTGGCTGACAGAGAACCATGACTAGGATATAGTTATACCAGGCTATAATCTGTTCAGGGAGACAGAACAGGAAGAAAAGGAGGGGGAGGGGGAGAAACATTATATGTTAAAGATCTTATTAAAGCCACACAATTGCAGGATCTGCAGAGCAAGGAAGTAGCACTGTGGATCAATTTGGAAAGAGGGAATGGTAAATATAATTACATTAGTGTGATATACAGGCCTCCTTCACAGATGGAAGAAAAGGACAGAGATTATTTAATAGATTATGTAATGGTACAGTTTAGGGGGTGAAGAACTTATGTGCACAACAGAACAGCAGGACTTGGGTGTGATTGTATGTGATAAGAACATAAAAATTGCCGCTGCTGGGTCAGACTGGTGGTCCATCGTGCCCAGCAGTCCGCTCACACGGCGGCCCTCTGGTCAAAGACCAGCGCCCTAAATGAGACTAGCCCTACCTGCATAGGTTTTGAGTCAGCATAAACTTGTCTAACTTTGTCTTGAATCCCTGGAGGGTGTTTATAAGAACATAAGAATTGCCGCTGCTGGGTCATAATCTTAAGGTGGCCAAACAGGTTGAAAAGGTGATGGCGAAAGCTAAAAGGATGCTAGATTGCATAGGGAGAGGTATGGCCAGTAGGAAAAAGGAGGTATTGATGCCCCTGTATAAGTCTTTGGTGAGACCTCATTTAGAATATTATGTACCATTCTGGAGGCCGCACCTTCAAAAAGATATAAAAAGGATGGAGTCGGTCCAGAGGAAGGCTACTAAAATGGTTTGTGGTCTTCATCATAATGCTTATGGAGACAGACTTAAAGATCTCAATCTGTATACTTTGGAGGAAAGGTGGGAGAGGGGAGATATGATAGAGACGTTTAAATACCTACGTAATGTAAATGCGTATGAGTTGAGTCTCCTTCATTTGAAAGGAAACTCTTCAATGAGAGGGCATAGGATGAAGTTAAGAGGTGATAGGCTCCGGAGTAATCTAAGGAAATACTTTTTTACAGAAAGGGTGGTAGATGCATGGAACACAGTCTCCCAGAAGAGGTAGTGGAGGCACAGACTGTGTCTGAATTCAAAAGGGCCTGGGATAGGCATGTGGTATCTCTCGGAGAGAGAAAGAGATAATGGTTACTGTGGATGAGCAGACTAGATGGGCCATTTGGCCTTTATCTGCCATCATATTTCTATGTTTCAGAGAGTTGTGTTTGTGAGAAGCTAGCTAAATTAAAGGTAAACAAAGCGATAGGGCAAGATGGTGTACATCTGAGGGTGCTGAACAACTGACCTTTTCAATGCTTCTCTAGAGTCAGGAGTAGTACTGGAGGACTGGAGAAAGGTGGATGTGGTCCTTCTCCACAAAAGTGGAAGCAAGGAATAAATAGGGAATTACAGGCTAGTAAATCTGACTTCTGTTATAAGCAAATTAATGGAAACGCTTTTAAAACAGAGAATGATAGTTTCTGGAATCCGGTGGATTATAAGACCAGAGGCAACATGGCTTCATTAGAGGCAGATCTTGTCAGACAAATATGATCAATTTCTTTGACTGGGTGACCATAGAATTGGGTAGAGGGAGTGCGTTAGATTTGGTGTATTTAGATTTTAGCAAAGCCTGTGACAGTGTTCCAAAAAGACATCTAATAAATAAACCAAGTGCCCATGGGTTGGGCCCCAAAGTGACGGGCTGGGTCAAGAACTGGTTGAGTGGAAGGGTAGTAATTGATGGAGAGGGCAGTAGTTAATGGAGATTGTTTTGAGGAAAGGGAGGTTACCAGTGGTGTCCCTCAAGGTTCTGTTATTGGGCCTGTTCTTTTTAACATAAGCAATATTGCTGAAGGGCTGTCAGGTAAGATTTGCCTCTTTGCGGATGATACCAAAATCTGCAATAGAGTAGAAATCCAGGATGGTGTGAATAACATGAAGAAAGACCTAGTGAAGCTTGAAGAATAGTCTGAAATTTGGCAGCTAAAATTTAATGCTAAGAAATGCAAGGTCATGCATTTGGGCTGCAAAAACCCAAAGGAACAATACAGATAGGGAAAATGCTTGAGTACCTGATTGTAAAAACCGCTTAGATAACCTTGATAAGCGGTATATCAAATCCTAATAATAAATAAACTTAAACATTAAGGGGTGAAGAACTTATGTGCATGACGGAAGAGTGGAATTAGAAAAGGTACAGAGAAGGCGGTGAAAATAATAAAAGGGATGGGACAACTTCCCTGTGAGGAAAGGCTAAAGTGACTAGGGCTCTTTAGCCTGGAAAAGAGATGGCTTTGGGGGAGATATGATAGAGGTATATAAAATATTGAGTGGAGTGGAACAGGTAGATGTGAATTGCTTGTTTACTGTTTTCAAAAATACTTGGACTATGGGGCATATAATGAAGCTACTAAGTAGAAGATTTATAACAACCTGTAATTAAACTCTGTAATTCGTTGCCAGATAATGTGGTGAAATCAGTTAGCATAGCAGAGTTTAAAAAAGGCTTGGATAATTTCTTAAAAGAGAAGTCCATAGGCCATTATTGAGATGGCTTGGGGAAATCCACTGCTGTATAAAATCTGTTTTACTTCTTGGGATTTTGCCAGGTACTTGTGACTGGGGTTGGCCTCTGTTGGAAACCGGATATTGGGCTTGATGGACCTTCGGTCTGTCCCAGTATGGCAATTCTTATGTTCTTATGAGTATGTACTCATGGTGGAGTGCAAAAGAACAATTAGTTTTATCAGTGAGTGGAATACGGAGCTTTTGATAAGAATGTGCTGAAGTAAAAAAAAAAAAAGAAGGTATAATCCAAGTTTACACTGTCTTCAAAAATGTGCCCGTGACATGTGAATTCTCTGATTAGTTAGAAAGAAGCAACAAGGTCCAATATGCAAGAGATAGAGAATGTGGACACTCAGCGCACCAAGGCTTGGGAATAAATCACTCTTTCATTACATCTGAGGAACTAGTTTAGGGAAGCTGCAGCCTGAACAATACTATAACTTTGATTTAAAACAAATCCATATAAAGAGAATACTGGACTCTTCCATAGTCACTGCAATTTCAGGGCAAGCAAATTGTATTTTTATTTCACTGTTGTATAACACCTCAAAGGTCTTCAATATGGGAACTTGTATACTGCCTTTTTGTGGCTTTGGCATTCAAAGCAGTAGGCACTGGAGGATTAAGTGACTTGCCCATAGATAGGATAATTCATCTATCTAATCCCAGGCTCAAATACTTAATTTTAACCAGACCTTATGTATAGGTCACAATCTCCCCTATCCTCTCCTTTAGGCTTAGCCATATTTTTAAAACATTCTTCATCACCCTCCTGATGTTGTTTTTTCCCTAAATGTATTCTTACTTTCTTCAAAGATTGTAGTTCACCCCTGTTCCCTTTTGTATCGCTAATTACTTGTGTATATACATTGTATGTTTATTTGTATAAATTGTTTTATTTTTGCCTCCTCATTTTAAATTGTCATACGCATTGAAGTATTTTATATTGCGTGCACAACAAACTTTTAATAAATTTGAACTTGAAACTTGATATACCACAGGACTGTGAAGTTCTATGCGGTTTACAATGATTAAAAGATGCTACAAATTGAGTAGAATTAACAAATTTAAAAGCTACCGGACATGGTACTACTCGAAAGGGTCCAGAGAAGAGCGACTAAGATGGTTAAGGGGTTGGAGGAGCTGCCATACAGCAAAAGATTAGAGAAACTGGGCCTCTTCTCCCTCGAACAGAGGGGGGACATGATCGAAACATTTAAGGTACTGAAGGGGATAAACTTAGTAGATAAGGACAGGTTGTTCACCCTCTCCAAGGTAGAGAGAACGAGAGGGCACTCTCTAAAGTTAAAAGGGGATAGATTCCGTACAAACGTAAGGAAGTTCTTCTTCACCCAGAGAGTGGTAGAAAGCTGGAACGCTCTTCCGGAGGCTGTTATAGGGGAAAACACCCTCCAGGGATAAAAAACAAAGTTAGACAAGTTCCTGCTGATCAAGAACGTGCGCTGGTAGGGCTAGTCTCGGTTAGGGTGCTGGTCTTTGACCAGAGGGCCGCCACGTGAGCGGATTGCTGGGCATGATGGACCACTGATCTGACCCAGCAGCGGCAATTCTTATGTTATTATGTTCTTAGCTCTAGAGATCAGTTATTGTGGAATCAGATAGTACAGATCAGTTGCCTAGATACTTCAGGAACAGATATGTTTTTAGGTGTTTCCTAAATTCCCCCTAAGTAGTAGGCATAAGCAATTGTTCCAGATCTTTACCCCTGATGTGAGAAAAGATGTTGATGATGTCTTTTAAATTTACATCCTCTAACCGGTGGAGAAACAAAATTCAAGTGTGAGCTTCTCTTAAGTCTGTTGGTTGAGAAAGAGAAAAGGTCAGTTATATATTTAGGGGCTAAGCTGGAGAGGCAGTAGCTCTGTCAGTGAGTTATGCAGCACACTTTAAAATAGCGCTTCCCTCATCAGTCCTGATCACCCCACGATTGGCTGTGTTTGAGACAGCCAGAATGAATATGCATGAGATATATCAGAGACCACCGTATATGGAAATGTATCTCATGCATATTCATTGTTGATATAATAAAAATCTAACTGGCTGTGAGGTACCCAAGACAGGACTAGCCTTGCTTTAGAAATAGTGATCCTTGTTAAAACAATGGGGGGAACGGGACACTCAACTCCACCTAGCTATTTTTATCTCATATTTATAGTATGGCATGCTATAACATAAATTTTTATTTATATACCGCAAAAGCCTTTCAGTTCTAAATGGTTTACAAAAGAGGTAAAGCTGACCAGAGTCAGCGAACTGCAGCAAAAGTTTGGCAGGCAGTTAATAAGGAGTTTATAAAGTGGAGATAAGTAGATCTTTACAAAGAAGAGGGATTTACAAAGAGGTGGAGAAGACCAATGACCCTGATCTTTCACATAGATTGGAAGGAGTGGTACTGATGGAGGTCATGTCCTAGGGGGTCCTAGGAAGGACTGCCAAATGTAGCAGAGCCGTGCTGAGGTCTGATAAGCAGCAGTAGCAGCAAAAAAAGGAAAAGAAAGAAAGACGTCCGAGGCTGGAAGTTTATTTTGTTTGTTTCTTTGCTGCTGCATACCAGAGCTCCAACACAGGAGTGGCTTAGTGGTTAGAGCTCCTGCTCCAGCAGCCTCAGGGTTTGACCCTGAGCAGGACTTAGAGCAGTGGTCTCAAATAGAGAATGACACGGTGACAAAATTCATCACCGTTCCCGTCCCCGCGGATAACCGTGGGAAACCATCTTCATGTCATTCTTTAAGGAGAGAGGGAAGAATCAGAGTATGAATGGCCACAACCACTGACCCTCAAGCTTTACTTTGAAGAATGCTGGTGTAGAAGGACCGAGGTTGAAACAGACACTACAGAATGGCAGTCTCTGGTATCCAGAGCAGATATTGTGATGTCATAATGCCTCATTCCACCAGTGCCTAAGAACCAATCACATCAGTGATGTCACAATGGCTTCATTATCCTTGGCTCACATAAGAATCAGAGTATGAATGGCCACAACCACTGACCCGCAGGCTTTGCTCTGAAGAATGCTGGTGTA
The DNA here is from genome assembly GCF_902459505.1 of Geotrypetes seraphini. Taxonomy (NCBI): domain Eukaryota; kingdom Metazoa; phylum Chordata; class Amphibia; order Gymnophiona; family Dermophiidae; genus Geotrypetes; species Geotrypetes seraphini. The sequence goes on from NC_047085.1 coordinate 47,357,666, forward strand.
GAAGGACTGAGGTTGAAATAGACACTAGAAAATGACATGGGATTATTTCCCGCGGTTATCCGCGGGGACGGGAATGGTGATGAATTTTGTCACCATGTCATTCTCTAGTCTCAAACTCAAACCCTTTGCAGGGCCACATTTTTTTATTTGTAGGTACTTAGAGGGCCTCAGAAAAAAATAGTCAATGTCTTATTAAAGAAATGACAATTTTGCATGAGGTAAAACTCTTTATAGTCTATAAATCTTTCCTTTTGGCTAAGTCTTAATAATAATATTGTCATTTATAGCTAAAGAGACATATGACCAAGAAACTGTTTTATGTTTACTTTAGTGATTATGATAAAATACCGAGGGCCTCAAAATAGTACCTGGTGGGCTGCATGTGGCCTCCCGGGCCGTGAGATTGAGACCACTGACCTAGAGTGATTTTGTAGCTGTCCCCCTAAGAAGTTATGGCCCAGATTCTGCACATGGCACCATTAGTGGCAGCCACTTGCGAAAGTGGTGCCATCCGCATGTCCATCATGCAAGAGTGACATTTTCAGAATCATGGCCATGTCTAAAGTAGGCGCCGTAAACGCAGATCAAGGTTTTACAGGCCTACACATCTGGTTCTTACTTTACATGAGAATCACGTCCATAGAGGCATCAAAGAACACCTACGTCAACTCGCCTACTTTAGACGTAGGTATCCTTAAGCAACTCTATGGACGCGCTATAAGCCACACTAATGTTTTGTAAAAGGGGAGGGGGGAATTAAATATCAAAAGATTATGACTAACAATTTATTATTCCCCCATTTTCTTTACAGATATTTAACATCTCAGTCACACCAATCGTGCAGGAAATATCTCCTCCCAAGTACCATCATAAGGATCCAGAAACATCCGAGCGGTTACTTTGTGACCAGTGCCCTCCAGGAACCTATGTTAGGCAACACTGCACAGCAGCCAGGAAGACTGAGTGTTCCCCTTGTCCCAGTAACCACTACTCAGAGCATTGGCATTATAGTCAGGAGTGCAAGTACTGCAGTGTGGTATGCAAAGAGATGCAGTATGTCCAACAAGAATGTAACAGCACTCACAACAGAGTCTGTGAATGTATTGACGGGTGGTATTTGGAACTTGAATTTTGTTTACGGCATAGAAAATGTCCTCCTGGATTTGGTGTCGTGCAGCCAGGTATGTAATTTGATATCATCATTATATGACTGATTTTGTAAAGATCTTTTCACGTGCATATTTTTGTACTTGTATGTACGAGTATAATGCATCTTATAAAATTATTCTCCCCCTACACATAAAAGTATGCATAATGACAGGAATGTTTGTATTTTTAATCCACTTGGGCATAAAAGAATGCAGCTTGGAGGCCCTGCGTATCTCAAATGAATTATGTAATCCCTTGTTTCTACAGCAGTGGTTCTCAACCCTGTCCTGGGGGGACCCCCCAGCCAGTTGGGTTTTCAAGATATCCTTAATGAATATGCATAAGACATATTTGCATGCCTATCTCCTCCATTATATGCAAATCTCTCTCATGCATATTCATTAGGGATATCCTGAAAACCCAACTGGCTGGGGGGTCCCCTAGGATAGGGTTGATAACCACCGGTCTATAGGCTTAAGTTTGAGGTAAGAGAGCTTTTTTTTGTTTTTATTTAAAACTTCTGCCCCCCCCCCCGCTCTCCCATGTTCCAAAAAGTAATATACAGCACTATAAGAACAACAAAATCTAACAAAGTATTTTAAACTGAAACAGAAAAACAATATTCATGCCCTCCTTCTTCCACCTTCCTCCATTAAACACAGGGTGATAAAACTGCTTAGACCGCATTTGTATAGGTTAATTCAATGAAAACTCCAATAGAGATAAAATTAAAAACAAAAAACCAGCAAAAGATGGATTCCCTCTTCCATCCTTTCTCAGTTACAACTTATTTAGGAAACAGCCAGGTTTTTCCATTTCTTCTAGAATATTCTATAATCCTACTTTAAACCTTAGCTCCTCCAGAAATTGATTTCACAACTCGGAAAAAATTGCTGAAAAAGCCCAAGCTCTAGAGACCATCAAACTTGCCATTTAAATTGACCTTAATGCTTGGCCAAGCATATATCACTCTAGCCTGACATTTATGTAGCTAGACCCTTTCACCTTTAGCACCCTTAAAGGCAAGGCCAGCAACATAGTATGGATCTTTAATGTCACTAGCAACCAGTAGAAGATCTTCAACAAAGTGGAAGCTGGCGTCCACCTGGATAGCTCATTATCATTCTTTCTGCTGCACTTTGAATCCAACATCACATACAGATCATTTATTTTTTTTTTTCATTATCTTTAATGATTTTTTTTTTTAATAAATTTTTTATTCATTTTCAAAATTACATTAAATGTATATATATATTCAATCAATCACATTAACAATAAATATATCATTTAACATTCTATCATTTGTACAGTACATAAATTTTTATCCCTCCCCCTTCCTACCCCTCCCTACCATATATTCCATAATCTTATAAAAAACATATTAATAAAATATCCCTCACCCTACCCAAATTAATTGATACATTAAAGGGAAACATTTTCAACTAATCCTTACAAAATTCTGCTAATGGTTTCCAAATATCCTGAAATTTTTGAAATACCCTCTTTGTACTGCAATAAATCTTTCCATTTTATTCCATTTTATAAATATGGCACAAAGAGTTCCACCAAAAACTGTAATTTAGTCTCTTCCAATCCTTCCAATTATATGTAATTTGCTGAATGGCAACCCCAGTCATTATAAGTAACAATTTATTGTTGTTCACAGAAATCTGACTTTTTGCTCTCATTTCCATACCAATATTGTACAAGACATCATCTCTAATGATTTTTTATAGCTTTGACAATAAACATAAAAAAACTAAACTAAGCACACTACAATCCGATATCTGTCCCGTCTGGACTTTTGCCGTTGGGATTATTTAAAATATGCTGAGGCAACAGAGCTGCTTCAGGAAACTGGACTTCTCTCAGACTTATTTGATTTTTTTTTTTTCCAGTTTATGAATTATTTAAAATTTTATTCCATTGTTATTACCCCTATTCTTTTTATTTTATTAACTGAATTCTATTGTTTAACGGTTCCTCCCTTCTATTCCTTTTTACATATTCCTTTAATTCATTTAGATATCATTTACACAGATGATGCTCCTATCTGTAAAGTTAGGCTTAAACAAACGGGAAAACATCACCCCTTTCTACCATAAACTGCACTGGCTGCCATTTGAATCCAGAGTCCTATTCAAGTTCGCATGCCTCTGCTACAAAACTGTATTTGGTCTATCTCCAAGCTACCTCAACCCTCACTTCAAGCTAAATCACAACAATAAGAACTCTCGCAGAATTCATCTGTTTGCCTTCCCCCCCCCTTAAAATGATGTCACCTCAAAAGGTTCCTCGACAAAACCTTCTCCTTCCAGGCAGCCAAACTAAACTCATGGCTTGCCCAAATTGTACTCGACGCTCTCTCCTACCTTGACTTCAGAAAAAAACTCAAAACTCACTTATTCCACGAACAGAACCCCTAACACACCCTCTCACCTCTTCAACTCCCCTCATTCCACGCGAACCTCCACTTTCCCCTCTTATTGTACCCACCAAACCAATTTAACTTCAACGACCGGTTTTTCATGTAAATAAATTTTTACCTTCCTATTGTACATTCTTGTATATTCCTGTCAACCCCAATGACCTGTACACTCCAAAATATGCTAACTCCAATGTTTTTCATTATCTGTAATCTTAATTAATTGCTGTGAACCACCTAGAACTCTCTGTGTATGGCAATAAAGTTATTGTTATTATTATTACATGCTTCTCTCCTCTCCTTCCTACCCTCCATAGTCCTCCCTACCCTCTTCTAACCCCTTCCTCTGTAATGTCACCTAGAGCTTGTATAGGTAAGTGCGACGCACAAAAGGATGAAATAAAAATAAAATCCTTAACAACAATGAAATTGATAAGTAGTGCACAATGACCCTGCCCAATAATAGCCCTGACATAATCCTGAATCCAGGCGTTGCACTATTCACTACAACCCTTTCCTTGCTGGAGTGGAAAGGGCATATGTCAGCCACGTATATACAAAAGGGTGTGTATGTCGTACCTACCATGCAAATTAAATGTATAAACGTATAAGTAAGAATACCGCGCCCTGAAGAAGTGAGGCGTAAACGAAATATGCATGGCGGCGGCGGTTAACACTGTGAGAGAAAATAAGTGCCATTGAGGAAGCATAGCGGCGATTACATTTAGAGTGCCGCTTCTGATGGCTCTGTGAATAAAGAGGAGGAGTCATGTTTTGATCGAAAGAGCACAGTTACACTTCCCCCTCCCCATTCGCGGTTTCTGCACTCGCGATTTCACATAATCATGATTTTTTTCTGGGCAGGGGGAAAATAAAAAAAACAAACCATATTTTTAACCTCCCTGCTGCCTTCCCGGCCTTACCTGGTGGTCTATCGGGCTTTCGGGGCAGGAGCAAACTTTCTACGCTCCTACCCCGTGCAGATCGCCATGAGGAAATGGCTGTAGGGAGTTCCCGTCGTGGTCTCGAGAGACTACAGGAACTCACAGCAGCCATTTCCTCATAGCGTGACATCGCCTTGACATCTGCTCTCTAGACACAGCCCTGGGCTCAGGGAAGATGAGATGAGGTTTGAGGGGGTGTGGCTGAGGGTGGATTGGGGCGGGCCGGGGTAGAATGGGGAGGGGTTGTAGGCAGAACAGGGTGGGGCTACGTGCCCTCTTTTTTGGTGTACCACGAAAAACATGTGCCCCATTAGTGTACTGGAGCTAAAAAAAAAACGTTTGTAAATGCAGAGGTGGAGGAAAAACGACGGGACCTACGGGACCTGCGGTGCTTATACGCAAATGCAAGAAGCCTCATGGCCAAGATGGGTGAACTAGAAGTCGTGGCCAAGGGGGAGGACCTAGATATAATTGGAATTGCAGAAACCTGGTGGACAGAGGAAAATCAATGGGATGTGGCGCTGCCGGGGTACAAGCTCTACAGGAGGGACAGGACCCACAAGAAGGGGGGAGGCATAGCACTATATATAAAGGACTCTATCCACTCGGTCGGGATGAATATGGCAACGAAGGCAGAGGGGCTGGAATCGCTATGGGTCAAATTGCCGGGAAACAAGGGTGCAGGCATAAAACTAGGACTGTACTATCGCCCACCTGGTATGCCAGAAGGAGTCGGACACGACTTGGAAGCTGAACTGAGACAGGAATGCAGGACTGGGAGTGTAACAGTGATGGGGGACTTCAACTACCCGGGAATAGACTGGAGTACGGGTCACTTCAACTGCACTAGGGAAACAGGATTTGTAGAAGCTGTGAGGGACTGCTTCATGGAGCAATTAGTCAAAGAACCGACGCGAGGGGGTGCTACTCTTGACCTCATCCTAAACGGATTAGGGGGGCCTGCAAGAGGGGTAGAAGTGGGAGGACCACTAGGCAACAGTGATCACAACGCGATCAGATTCACATTAGAAAGGGGGACACCCATAGTAAGGAGGACCGCAACAACTGCGCTCAACTTCAAGAAAGGGAACTATGTTGCTATGAGGGAAATGGTGGGGAGGAAGCTCAGAAACATCTTTAGGATGGAGACTGTGGGAAGCGCCTGGACCCTATTCAGGGACACCCTGCAGGAAGCACAAAGAATGTACGTCCCCAGTTTCAGGAAAGGCTGCAAGAACAAGCGATCAAAGGACCCAGTTTGGATGTCAACTGAAGTAAAGAGGGCAATAAATGACAAAAAAGAATCCTTCCGGAGATGGAAAAAGGACCCAACGGAGGAAAATCACCAGGCGCACAGGAAATGCCAAAAGGAATGCCACCGAGAGGTTAGAAAAGCGAAAGGGGAATACGAAGAGGGGCTGGCCAGGGAGGCGAAAAACTTCAAGGCATTCTTCAGTTACGTAAAGGGGAAGCGACCAGCGAGAGAGGAGGTGGGGCCGTTGGATGATGGGGATAGGAAGGGAGTGATTAAGGAGGATAAAGAGGTAGCTGAGAGGTTGAACACGTTCTTCTCGTCAGTTTTCACGAGCGAAGACACATCTAATATACCGGACTCAGAGGAGCTCATGAGTGGGGAACAGGCCGAAAAATTGGAGCACATAGAGGTAAGTAAGGAGGATGTCCTCAAACAGATAGACAGGTTAAAATGCAGTAAATCACCGGGCCCGGACGGGATCCACCCAAGGGTTCTGAAGGAACTAAGACAAGAAATAGCGGGCACAATCCAGCATGTTTGCAACCTATCCTTGAAAACTGGTGAGGTACCAGAGGACTGGAAATTGGCGAATGTCACACCTATCTTCAAGAAGGGATCGAGGGGTGACCCCGGGAACTACAGGCCGGTGAGCCTGACTTCAATTATAGGGAAGATGGTGGAAGCTATGATTAAGGACGGCATTTGCGAGCACATCGAGAGGAATGGCATACTGAGAACAAGCCAGCACGGATTCTGCAAGGGAAGGTCGTGCCTAACGAACCTTCTGTACTTCTTTGAGGGAATAAGCAGTCGGGTGGACAATGGGGAACCCATAGACATCATTTACCTCGATTTTCAAAAGGCTTTTGACAAGGTGCCACATGAAAGGCTGTTTAGGAAGCTGTGGAACCACGGGGTGGGAGGGGATGTGCACAGATGGATCAAGCACTGGTTGTCGGGTAGACTGCAGAGGGTCGGAGTGAAGGGCCAATATTCTGACTGGCGGGGAGTCACAAGCAGTGTGCCACAGGGATTGGTGCTTGGGCCGTTACTCTTCAACATATTTATCAATGACCTGGAAAAGGAGGCAAAGTGCGAGGTTATAAAATTTGCAGACGATACCAAACTGTGCGGCGGAGTTAGGTCCAGGGAGGAGTGTGAGGACCTGCAAAGGGACCTGGACAAGCTGGAAGACTGGGCAAACAAATGGCAAATGCGCTTTAACGTGGAAAAATGCAAGGTCATGCATATAGGGAAAAACTACAAATTGGGGGGGGGCATTGTTGGGAGACAGCAGACTTGAGAGAGACTTGGGTGTGCTGGTGGATGCATCACTGAAGCCATCTGCACAGTGCGAAGCAGCCTCAAAAAAAGCCAACAGGATGCTGGGCATCATAAAGAGGGGCATAACAACCAGGACGCAGGAAGTCATCATGTCATTGTATCGAGCGATGGTGCGTCCACATCTGGAATACTGCATTCAGTATTGGTCGCCGCACCTCAAGAAGGACATGGCGGTACTTGAGAGAGTCCAAAGGAGAGCAACGAAACTGGTAAAAGGGCTGGAACACTGCCCATACGCCGAGAGGTTGGATAGGCTGGGGCTTTTCTCTCTGGAAAAAAGGAGGCTCAGGGGAGATATGATAGAGACCTTCAAGATCATGAGGGGCATAGAGAGGGTGGATATGGACAGATTCTTCAGACTGAAGGGGACAACAAGTACGAGGGGGCATTCGGAGAAACTGAAGGGAGATAGGTTCAAAACAAATGCAAGGAAGTTTTTTTTCACCCAAAGGGTCGTGGACACTTGAAATGCGCTACCGGAGGAAGTGATCAGGCAGAGTACGGTACAGGGATTCAAACAGGGATTGGACGGATTCCTGAGGGATAAAGGGATCGTGGGATACTGAGGGAAGAGCTGGGATGTAACACAAGTATAGAAAGCTAACCAGGTAATAAGTATAGAAACCCAACCAGGTCGTACATGTGCAAGACCGGAGGGTTAGGACTTCGATGGGAAGATAGGACTTCAATGAGAAACCAAGGTGGCAAGGGAGCCCCTTCTGGTGATTCAGACAGGTCGTGACTTGTTTGGGCCGCCGCAGGAGCGGACTGCCGGGCAGGATGGACCTATGGTCTGACCCGGCGGAGGCACTGCTTATGTTCTTATGTTCTTATGTGAGACACTGGTTTATTTGATTTCATGCAGAGCAAAGAAAAGTGGTTTACAGATATTCAAAGGTCAACAAAGACAAGCAAAATCCAAGAAGTCTGCAATGAATGTCAAGTAGCCAAGAATAAAACAAGGAAAACTGCAGAACAGATGTACACAATGCAGGCACTTTATTCAGTCATAAATTTTGCATAATAGTCCACTTTTCCTTAGAGAAACGTGTTTCGATTAAGAAATCGACATGTCACATATCTTTATCCACATCTCCATCAGGTCTGTTGACCCCTCTTTTTCACTGCTTTCACCATTTCATTAGGATTATTTTGGAAAGTCACGCACACAGTATCAGATACACCAAACAGTATTTCTCATGGCATTCCTTTGTTTATCAATAGGACCCCTGAGGAAGATTTCTAAATCGAAACACGGCCCCTGTTGGATCCCCGTTTCTCTAAGGAAAAGTCGATTATTATGCAAAATTTATGACTGAATAAAGTGCCTGCATCATGTACATCTGTTCTGCAGTTTTATAAATATTCAAAATCATTAGACATAAAGGGGAAGGAATGCCTTTAATCAACAGAACAGTAGGAAATAGCATAAGCAAAAATAGGTAAAGTTAAGGTTAAAAAGGAGCCAGCAGGCAGAACTAGACTGCCATTGGCACAGTTCTACTGCTTCAGGAATGCGTGGATAAAGAGGTGGGCTTTCGGCGCTGAAAATTTCATATAAGATGGTTCAAATTGAATTACAATCTAACTTCTAGTAAAAAACAAACAAACCTGTTAACAATCTCCCCTAGGCAAACACAATCTAAAAAAATCCAATAAAACTGCAGTGATACGTCGACTCGAGAAACAAAAGAAAAAAACTGCAGAAATGGTGTACAAGACGGCAAGGGTTCCTTTTACTAAGCTGCGCTAGCGGTTTTAGCGTGCACAGCATTTCCGCGCATGCTAGACGCTAATGCCAGCATTGAGCTGGCGTTTGTTCTTGAAACGTAATCAATGTAGCGCAGGGTTAGCGCACGCGGCAGTGCAAAGCGCGCTAAAAATGCTAGTGCACCTTAGTAAAAGGAACCCCAAGTCTTTAATAAATAAGCATATATAAACTCATAAATATAATCATAAAACTGTATTCACAAGGGTTGGTGAACCCGGACCCAAAAATCACCCTTATAAAGCCTGTGAATTATGAATTAGGAAATTCTCTCTTTGCAGCGAGCGCCGGAAGATGGGTATCTCGCGGGACAACTGGCACAAGCGCCGCAAGACCGGAGGCAAAAGGAAGCCCTACCACAAGAAGAGGAAGTATGAGCTGGGGAGGCCCACCGCCAACACCAAGATTGGTCCCCGTCGGATTCACACAGTTAGAGTCCGAGGTGGCAACAAGAAATATCGAGCTTTAAGATTGGATGCTGGGAACTTCTCTTGGGGCTCTGAGTGTTGCACCCGTAAGACCAGAATTATTGATGTGGTATACAACGCATCCAATAATGAGCTGGTGAGAACCAAGACATTGCTGAAGAACTGCATTGTTCAGATCGACAGCACCCCTTACAGACAGTGGTATGAGGCCCACTATGCCTTGCCTCTTGGACGCAAAAAGGGAGCTAAGTTGACTCCTGAAGAAGAAGAAATCCTGAATAAGAAGAGATCCAAGAAGATTCAGAAGAAGTATGACGAGAGGAAAAAGACAGCCAAAATCAACACCCTCCTGGAGGAGCAGCTCCAGCAGGGGAAGCTACTCGCCTGTATGGCCTCCAGACCTGGGCAGTGTGGGCGTGCAGACGGCTATGTCTTGGAAGGAAAAGAGCTGGAATTCTACCAGAGGAAGATCAAAGCGAAAAAAGGCAAATAAACTCCACTCTTCCAACAAATAAAGCCTAAATACCTGATAAAAAAAAGGAAATTCAATTCTAACTTTAAAATCTTTATCTATTTTATTATAGATAATGCATTTCTATTTTATTTTAAAAATTTGTATTCAATTCTAACATGTAAATCGCATAAATGTTACTACTAATGCAGTATGTGGAATATAAAAAAAACTTGTAAATTTTCTTTCCTGCTGCTTTCTAATACCTATTTTGTAAAACAATGATAAATACTATGGGGCTCATAATCATAACAAAAAAACAAACATCTAAAAAGTGGCCTAAATCGGTACTTAGACGATCAAATAGCCAGATCATCCAAGTACCGATAATCAAAGCTGGTTTTAGACATATCTAAAACCAGCTTAGGCCTTTCCCCTGCCTCTAAATGCCTAGAGCAAAAAGAGATGTTTTTAGAGGACGGGAAAGGGCAGGAGGTGGGCCGACCTACACTTAGTCGTACAGCAGGTATAACCAAAAAGTTTAACAGTTGGCACTTATACTTTTGACTTAGACCAAGTCAAAACAGGTATAAGTGCCGAAAAGAGGCCGTTGAGCTGATCGCGGCTGCCGCAATCAGCTCAGCGGCCCGGGCAACCTGTCCACCCCACCACCACCACCACAACGATCATGGCAGGAGAGATAGGGAATCTCTCCTGCAGCGATGGCGATACCCCACCCCCTGAACTGTGGCACTTCAGAGTGAGGATCACGGCAGGAGAGATGAGGCATCTCCCCTGCCGTGATCCTCCCCCGGAAGTGCTGCAGTTTGGGGGGTGGGGGATTGCCATCACTACAGGAGGGTTTCCTAATCTCTCTAGCTGAGACCCATCTCCCCCACACCGAACTGATATAGGCAGGAGGGAGCTCAACCCCTCCAGCCCCGATGAACCCCCCCGATGTGATCCTGGCAGGAGGGAGTCCAACCCCTCCTGCCCCGATGACCCCCTACCCCCCAACTGATATAGGCAGGAGGGAGTCCAACCCCTCCTGCACCAACAAACCCCCACCCCCAACCAATCCCCCAAACCCCCAATCGGCTCCCCCGAACCCCGTGACACCCCCCACCCAATGACTCGCTGACACCCCACCCCCTCACTCACGACACTTCTTTACCTAAGATCTGTTGGCTGGACGGACGTGTCCCAAGCCCGTCTGCCCGGCAGGCCCACCATCCGCTGAATAGTGGGCCTTAGGGTCTGATTGGGCCAGGCACCTAAGGGCCTGCCCACAGGAGGGGGCCTTAGGCATCTGGACCAACCGGAATTGGCCCAGTTGCCATAGGCCCCTCCTGTGGGTGGGGCCTCAGGCACATGGGCTGGGTTGGCCCCATGTGCCTAAGGCCCCGCCCAGAAGAGGGGCCTAAGGAAACTGGGCCAATTCCAGTTGGCTCAGGCACCTAAGGCCCCTCCTCTGGGTGGGGCCTTAGGAGCCTGGCCCAATCAGGTACTAAGGCTCACCATTCAGCAGATGGCGGGCCTGCCAGGTGGATGGGCTTGGGACCCGTCCATCCGGTCAACGGATTTTAGGTAAGGGAGTGTCGGGGGTGGGGTATCGGTGGGTCGCCGGGTGGGGGGGTGTTGTGGGGTTCAGGGGGCACCTGGGCAGGAGGGATTGGGCTCCATCCTGGCCGGATCACATCAGGGGTGGGGGGTCGCCGGGGCAGGAGGGGTTGGGCTCTCTCCTGCCCGGATTGGTTGGGGGGGTTTCATTGGGGCAGGAGGGGTTGGGCTCCCTCCTGCCCATATCGGTTCAGTGGGGGGGAGAGGGTCGCAGCAGGAGCCTTTCCTAAAGTGATGGTGATCCCGGATTGCGGCAGGGAAGATGCCTCATCTCTCCTGCTGCGATCCTCACCCCGAAGTGCTGCAGTTCGGGGGGGAGGGTAGATTGCCATCGCAGCAGGGGAGACGAGCCATCTCTCCTGCCGCGATCGTTGCAGGGTGGGGGGGAGGTGTATGGATTCTGTAACCGGTGTTCTTTTTGACAGACACCGGTTACAGAATCTAGCTTTTAGTCAAAGGACTGGCCCCTCCTTCGCCTAAAAGGTCTGGTTTTGGGCGTTTGGGACTTAAGCTGTTTTTTGGTTGGTAATGTGTTGTAAATGTTGATGTAGTGGTGGTCTGGGCATTTAAACAGCTGAACGTGGAGGTAGGCCATTCTAAATAAAAACCTCATTTTGGATTTTTTTTTTTTTTTTGAGAATGGACATTTTTCCTTCTTCTACTTTCAGCGTTTAAAGCCTAGGCCAAAAGGGGACTTAGACTTTTTTTATTATTATTATTATGCCCCTGCACTGGTATTGTTATTCTCAATCCACAATCCACCAAAGTGCAGAAATTTTTTTTTTTTTTTTTTTAAGTGTGAAAAATTGCCAGTATTTAACCTCAGGGTCTTCAGAAGGCCAGCTGGGTCATAAGACTCAAACTGGCTGGAATCCTCATTGGTTCCGTTGGTTTTCTTATTTGTCCTTATTCATGTTTAAATACTAATTCATTTATCCTTTCTTCTTTGTGCTTTATTTTTTCTTATATAAATCCTGTACATGCCTTAGTCATTTCATTAATAAAACTACTAAACACATTCCAATTTATAAAACGTGTACTTAGCTTGTTTAGGAGCAATATTTCTCCTCTAATACCGATGACATAATTGTACTGTGTTTCACCAAAATGCAGCATAATTGTTTTAAGTTTAAGTTTATTAGGATTTTATATACCGCCTATCAAAGTTTTCTAAGTGGTTTTACAATCAGGTACTCAAGCATTTTCCCTATCTGTCCCAGTGGGCTCACAATCTATCTAACATACCTGGGGCTATGGAGGATTAAGTGACTTGCCCAAGGTCGCAAGGAACAGCACGGGGTTTGAACCCATAATCCCAGGGTGCTGAAGCTATAGATCCAACCACTGCGCCACACACTCCTCCCTAGAACTTTTCCTGTTGCTTGGTGTTGAAGAGCTAGGGAGATCAATTTTCTAACAGTATCAGTTTACAATTCAAATCTGACAAAACTCGAGACTGATTTTCGTGTACAAAGACCAAAAATCTGAATTTCATCAGCGAAGACATAGAGTATGTAATTTCAGTTCTCCAGAAGCTCAGCCAACAGCGACAGGTATAAATTAAAAAGCACAGGGGAGAGCAAGACTTGTGGAACACCCCTCTTCCATTCCTTAGAGGATGATAACATTTGATTCGAACAAACAACCTGAGTTTGATTTTTTAAAATAGGACTCAAACCATCTCAAAGCAGTGGAGCATATCCCAACGTTATGCATTTGCTTAGTAATCTGACTGACAGTATCGAATGCAGCACTCAAATCAAGTTGAAGCCACAACGCACCACAGCCTTGATCTTTCTTCACTAATATTATTATTATTATTTTATTTCTTATATACCGCCAAAGCCGTAGTAGTTCGAGGCAGTTCACAACAAAGAAGGGCTGGACAATCAGCGAATAGTTACAATCAGCGAATACAGATACAACAAAGAATCAGCTGATACGGTTTACAACAGAGAAGGGCTGGGCAATCAGCGAATAGTTACAATCAGCGAATACATATACAATAAATATGCGTGTGCGGGGGACAGGTAAAATATGAGGGGAACCAATGTAAGGTGGGCAGGGCGAAGAGGTAAGGGAAAGAGAACTTGGGGAGCAGGGGTAGGGAGAGAGGGCTTAGGTTATAATTCGGTCGAATAGGCTAGTTTTTAATCATTTCCTGAAGTTTAGGTAGGATGAGGAGTGCGAGATAATTCTGCTCAGCCAGTCATTTAGATGACCTGCTTGGAAGGCAAGTGTTCTGTTTAGGTGACTTTTGTATCAGCAGGCCTTTAGAGTTGGGTGGCTGAAGAGGTGGGCTCTGCGGGTGGGCCTGGAAGGGCAGTTTAAGGAAAAATGGGGAACCAAGTATAAGGGGGCCATACCATGAATGGATTTGAAACAGATACAGGCAAACTTGAACTGGATTTTTGCTTCGATGGGTAATATATCATCTACTACAGAACATAAGAGTCATTCTGTGCTATGATGATGTCAGTAATCTGACTGATTTTCGTGCAGCTCTAATACAATCTTTTCAAGAATCTTGGTTAACAAAGACAAATTTGAGGTAGGACAAAATCCTGTATTCATCTACAGCAGCAGAATACAAACTACGAAGATGTTTAGCAATTACAATATCTTTGGCAGATAAAAATTTGACAAAAACTCATTAGTAATTTCAGTGTCATCATCTTGGGAAAAAACCATATTTTTATGTTCTAAGAAATCTTCCTCATTAAGAAGGTCTGAGGCAACCAAATTTGCCCTCTTATTGTAGAAGAACTCAGAAAAACCTAAAGATGTTCATATATTTAACCAAAGGTGGGTCTATAAGTAGTGATCAAACTAGAAACAATCTGAAAAAGAAGATGTGGATTATTATCAGTAGCATTCAATTTCTTAACATAATGTTTTTTGCTATGTGTAACCTCAGAATAATTAACAAAAACACTGTCTTTTACAAAGCCGCAGTAGAGCTTCACCATGGCTTTGTAAAATAAAGCTAATCATTATACGCTTATGTTTGTTTTTAGAACAATTTATACGGTCTTGGTATTGTGACCCGTGAGAAAGCCGGTTATACAGGCGAAACGGCTCCTGTCGGGAAATTAAAGCTACGTTTTTGAACAATTTCTTGTTTGAAGAAAAAACCGACACATTGAATGTAATTGGATTTACAAAGTGCACCTTTATTTTTGAGTATATTGGGTTAAATAAGGGGTTTGGGTTCACCCAGTTATGTGCACATAAGAACATAAGAATAGCCTTACTGGGTCAGACCAATGATCCATTATGCTCAGTAGCCCGTTCTCACGGTAGCCAATCCAAGCCTGTAGTAGAGGAGTTTTTCAGGATCCATGATCGAAATCTGGACCTGATAAGTCTCAGACCGTTTTTAATTCCTTATGTACTGAGCAGGTTTCTGAGATCCTTTTCCCCTCTTTTTCACGTTTGTTGCTTGCTACAATTAGAAAGAAGCTGTTTTGGTGGTTTGTAGTAGTACGCTTTGCAGTTTCTCAAGGAGAAGAGAAAGATATCTTTTTTAAAATTTCTTTAAAATGCATTACAAGATGAGCTTTATGCTCAATAAAGGAAAATAAAAAGTCCATATTAAGGGAGAAAGAGGAATAAATCACAGCACAAAGAAGTCAAAATAGAAGCAATCAACCTGAACCTACAATATGTTGATATTCACCTACTGATCTTCATTATTCACAACCAATATAGCTAGCTTCAATATCTAACAGGGATCTTTCCAGGTGATCAGGTTCATAAAAAAAATGTACTGAATATTTAAATGGGAAATGATACACTTGGCTGAAAATTTTTAAAAAAGAAGGCTCCAAGAGCCCAAACTCTAGACTTAAATTGTTTTTGTCTAACTTGAGTTGCTCTAGAAACATCCAGAAACATTTGTAATTTCCCTCCACAAAATAGGAAATCTTTGTCTGAAAATAGTTTTTCAAAATCATAATCTTATCTGCTTCAGAAGAGAAGGAAACCAAAAGAGCAGTAGGCTCAGAAAACTCATCCTGAATGGTTTCCAAAAAAGGTTGTCAAAATTTTCCATAGTATCGTCCTTACTCTCAGGAGTCTTTAGACGTAACTTCCCCAAGGTTTCCACTAGCACTCCTCTTAGACAGATAATAACATTTAGTCAATACAATTCTCTCAACATTAGTCAAAGCCAGAACCTCCTTGAAATATTTCCTTAACAAAGTCTCCGCAGATAATAATGGACACACGGGAAAATTTAAAATTAATTCAAGTTGCCTATGCAAGCAAAGACTATCCTTGATCGCTGAGACACCTGTCTGTTGTAGACTGCAAGTCTGAGAATCCATCTTTTTCAATCTAACATCAAAACTTCTAAACTTTTTCTCCATATCATTTACTTTAGAGACCATACCTTTAGAAAATTCACATAATTGCTGTGCAAATCCCTGAAGCATTACTTCAGCCCTCTTTGCCACTTTCCACACATCTAACAATGACACTTTTGTAGGCTCATTTTCCAAAGAGATAACCTCCTTGGGAAATTCCACTGGTTGAACTATGAACACAGTCAGAGGTGAAGTTGGTAGAGGCTGTTGCAAAGCCACACTTCCTTCTTCTGAGGTAAAACCAACATAGGACAAACCCCTCTTCAAAAGATGATCAGAAGCTGTAGGTGGAACCTGAACATAATGAGGCCCCAGAATCATTTCCCACAATAGGAGGAGGAAAAGGGCTTAGTCAATGAAACCAAATGTTTCTTTATAGGACCGGATATTAAAGGAGTACTAACAGGAACATGCTTAGTCTTAGCTTTGCGTTTCCTCATTGCAATAAAATACAGTAACGCAACCAAATTTTCCACTCACTGAGACTCCACTTTGACTCCAAAGGGAGTCACAAGACCCCCTTAGGTCATGACTCTTTGGCACACCTTGTGGCTTTCTCATAGGAAGTGCAAGGCTTTTAACTCATGTGACAGCCCAAAAGAAGTGACATCAGTGTTCAGCTGGAAACAGGAGAAAAAACTCCAAGGCACTGGATGCCATATTAAACCTCCTTCCCTGGACACACAAAGCTCTTCTGCCGAGAAGCCATAGGAAGTGGTATGCTTGAAGCTGAGAAACAAACTCCAAGGCACCAGGTGCTGCACAAAGCCTCCTTCCTTCAGGTACTCAGCGTTCATCCTCCTTCTGAGAGGAAGATATTTTAATGTTAAAATTAGCAGGTTAAACAAGCATTGCTAACTTTATTTATAATACAGGCAGTCACCAGGTTAAGACTGAGTTACGCTTTTAAAGCTGTTCTTAAGTCAGATTTGTTATGTAACTCAGAACCTTTAAATTTTAAGATTCTTGCTGCTCACCTCTGCTCCCAGCTGACAAAAAGGGCCAATTGTCCCTACCAGTGTTCCCTCTAAGGTACAGCATGCACAACCACACACTGTTCTTAATGTGGCCATGTGTCATTCCTGAATCTGCTACAGGAGAAGTGTAGGAGTTTATGCCACTGGAAATTCTGCTCAGTGAAATCAAATGAAGCCGCAACCGTGTTCTTAAGTCCCAGTTGCATTTAAGTTGGGCGTCTGTAACTCAGGGACTGCCTGTATATTCCAAGACTGCAACATATTTAATGCCTATAGACGGTTGGCATGATGGCAAATTGCCAAGCAGTGTTTTAGCATGACTGACTATAACCTATACAGAATGGGTAGACTAGATGGACCATGTAGGTCTTTATTTATCATTGTTTTTCTTTCTTTACTACTGTAATAAATTCTGTTTACAATTTCCATCGCCTAAATCAATTAAGCTATTCCGCTTCTTTTAGTTATCAAGCTCTGACTATTTGGAATAAACTTCTTCTCACTGTTAGATCAGAAACTAATTATTTAGTTTTTAGAAAGTTTTTTAAAAACAGTTTTATTCAATACATTTTTGAACTGATTATTTTTAATTTTTTTTTTTTTCAATATTGCCTGTTTGACCGGGTTTGTTTCCGGTCATCTGCTTTATTGTAATCCACCTGGAACTCATAAGAGCTATGGTGGAATATAAAAAGCTTTGTAATATAATAATAATAATAATTTTATTTCTTATATACCGCTAAATCCATTAAGTTTGAAGCGGTTTACATAGAAATATACATTGAGGAAACAATAAAAATAGGATAAATAAAGAAAAGGTACTTAGAAATTCCCTTACTGTCCCGAAGGCTCACAATCTAACTAAAGTACCTATGAAAAAAAAACCCAAACAAATCCAGTTAATGAATATTAAGATGTAAAAATAAAGACAGAGATAGAACAGGAAAGAAACATCCCAACAAGAAAAACATTGATCTCATTACGGCCATATTCTTTTAAAGCAAGTGTACATCCCAGCAATAATAAAGTGGGTAAAGTAAATTAAATTAAAATTATTTGAATTAAAACTAAATATATATAAATTAATTAATTAAAAGAGAATATATGGACTTTATAAGTATGTAAGAAAGGAATAATGATAGAAATGAATAGAAGGAAAAAAAAACAAAAAAACATTAGACAATGGAATTCTAATGAAAATTTAAAATAAAGATGTAAAACAAAATAAATAAGAAACAGTATAATAAGTGATATTTTAAACACGATGTTATAAGAGTCAGGAGGGTCTCATTTTCACTTCAGTCAGACCACCATTCTCAGCGTCTCTAGTCCATCAGCCGTTTTATCCAATCAACCGCCATTATCATCCTCAGCACACAACTACAGGTCACCTCCTCCGATGCAAAAGAAACCTCCCTCAGTCTCCTCAACGATCAGTGCGCTGAACAGCTCTGCTTCCACATAGATCATGCCGATTTCAATCATCTGCTCCCTGGTGCGGACTGCGCCTTACTCTGCTAGCCCTCGCTCCCGCAGACACCGCCTCTCACCACACCACTCCCATGATTGGTGAGGAATCTGGCGTGGCGAAATTTCATCAAGATGAAACAACTCTGCAGACCTCCTATCCTGCCGATGTCGCCCTGCAAGCAGAATACAAGGAGTTGCATCGGTTTCAGTGCCTACGCTGAGCACTTCAGACATGGCGCCTCCAGGTCCCAACAGCTACCGCTTCACGATGTCTCAGCCACCCTTCACTGACTTCAGCGCTGATACTCTCTCGACTCTCCACTACCAGTGTCACTTGCCATGGCTCAACCGTCAGGCACAGCCCAACACCCTCCAGAAGTGCAAGGAAATATCAGGTAGGAAGGAGGCTTTTCAACTGTTAGACCAGAAACTAACAATCAAATCAGTAGCTGTCAGTCCGTTTTCACGAATAGAGGCTTCAATCCAATATGATAAATCAAAATAAGATTAATAAAGATAAATTAAATAAAGTGAGCTACTAAATGAAATAAACAAAATAAAAATAAACAAAGCAACAGAGAAAACCAAAAAAGTAAAAAAGGGAGTGGGAGACAGTGCAATTGATGACTTAAAAGGCCGCCATCTTGTTAGAATAATGTAATAAATCTGTCTTGTTCTTTCTCCAGGGAAGAAACAACTAGATATCATTAGCTTACATAAACTTAGAAATTCCCATAAGTGCTAGGATAGAACACAGTGTTTTTTAAGTGAAGCATTGCAATTTTTGACAGGAAAACCACCACAAACCTTTGAATTTTGGCTATTGTTTAAAAATAGGTGAAATCTGTTAAAAATTTTATGAGTAATGCTATCTAATAGGATAAGACGACTTGTTCTTCTGCTTGTCTTCTAATTTTCCCCATGGGAAAAAATAAAAAAAACATTCTAAGTGCTCTTTTTACGAAGGAGCGCTAGCGGTTTTAGCGTGCGCTACAATGCCCCCCGCGCTAGACGCTAATGCCTCCATAGAGCTGGCGTTAGTGTTTTCCGTGTAGTGCGGGATCAGCACGCGCGGCATTGTAGTGCGCCCTAAAAACGCTAGCGCACCTTCGTAAAAGGAGCCCTGACTGTATCAAAGTTGTTCCTTAGCAATTAATAGGAGTTTTACCTTGCTGTGTCTGAAATAAGAATAAACATGCTTGCCTTCGGGACACTATTCCCTTTAAGCTGAGTGGGAATCCTACATAGTCTTGCCAGTGGGAGGCACTGTTTCACTATCACATTTTCAATAGTGAGAGACAGGCGAGTTCTGGAGGACTCTAGAGAACCTCCCTAACCTTAGAGATTAAAAACACAATATTGAAGTACCACCTCCTACTAGTTGTAAAGCAGTTGGAGGACACCTGCTCAGCTTAGAGGGAACAATACTTCAGAAACTTTCATAAGTGAATAAAAGGCATATATTTTAGGGTGAATGAGTATTGACAGACAGGTCTAATGGGTGGAGTGGAAGGCATTAATGGAATATCATGTGACTTAAGCTATTCTATAATCTAGGTCATCCATATTTACACACGTGCAAATATGTAAGAATACTAGCCCTTATGTACATTAGCATAAAATTACCCATGAAAATGCCAGCAGGTGCCTATGTGCTACTCTCTAATGGTGCGTGTAACATACATAGTGCATAAAAACAAGAGGTATATACAATATAGCAGAATTAGAAGAGGTTCAAAGAAGAGCGACCAAAATGGTTAATGATTAATAATAATAATAATAATAATAACTTTATTCTTCTATACCGCCACAATCTTGCGACTTCTAGGCGGTTTACAATCAAGAGTGCTGGACATTCAGCGAAATACAATAAGTAGATATTCAGAGGAAATACAGAGATCAGAGACCTCAGGAGGCAATAGTATAGAAATACAATTTGCTGAGCGAAAATGTAATATGTACATTTTAGTAGGTAATGTCCGACAGGACCTGTTGGGGATAAATAGCAACGTAAAGTTATGATAAGATGAAGATAACAGATTATATTTATAACAGTGCTGTAAGTTCAGGTGGAATAGGGAGGGGGGAGGGAGAGGGAGAGCGGGTCAATTGTTTAGGTATTTCTGGAACAGGTATGTTTTTAGGCGTTTCCTGAATTCCCCGTATGTAGTGGGCGAAAGCAGTTGGTCTAGGTCTTTGATTAATGGAACTCCTCTCATATGAGGAAAGACTAAAGAGGATAGAATCACGTACAAGATAGCTTTATTAACATTCAAAATATTAACAGCTACAGCACCAATATTCCTAGAAAGATACCTAATACCATATACTCCTATAAGAACTTTAAGATTAGAGGACAAAAAGTTTCTCCATTCCGTCTTTGAGAATCATTTATTCAAGACGAGATACTATCTTTATGGTCACAGCTCCACAAGTATGGAACTCTTTACCAGGTTATATTAGGGGAAAAAAGGATCCTTAATAAATTCAAGTGCTCTACAAAGATTGGCTCTACAAAGATGCATTTGAAGCTTGAATTTTCAACGAGGCTATCTTAATCTTATTTTTAATGGACAAAGGTTACCCCTTCCCTCTTGTTTTTACCTTTTTGTCTCACTTTTCTTTAATTAATTTTGAAGTTCCACCCTTTTTCCCTTTTCATCTTGTATGTTTGGTATACGTCTTATTGTAATAAATGCAGTCCGTCTTCCACATTTTTATACTGTATATCGCTTTGAAATATGAAATTGCGATTTAATCAAACTTTTAATTAAACTTGAAACTCTTCAGCTTAGAAAAGCGATGGCTGAGGGGAAATATGATTAAGGTATGTCTGGTAGCACCATAGAAATAATTAGTAGTATTCTATAAAATCCTGAGTGATGTAGAACGTGTACAAGTGAATTGATTATTTACTCCATCAAAACTTACAAGGGTAGTGGAAATTTACTTTACAAAGAGTAGGAGACTCACAATGAAGTCACAGGGAAATACTTTTAAAACCAATAGGAGGAAATATTTTTTTTCACTTAAAGAATAGTTAAGCTCTGGAACTCGTTGCCAGAGGATGTGGTGAAAGCGGTTAACATAGAGGGGTTTAAAAAAGGTTTGGACAAGCTCCTGGAGATAAAGCCCATAGACATGGGGGAAGTCACTGCTTGCCCTGGGATCGGTAGCATAGAGTGGTGCTACTATTCTGCTTGGTACTTGTGACCTGGATTGGCCAGTGTTGGAAACAGGATATTAGGACAGATGGACTACTGGTGGCATCCATTTCAGGTATTAGGGTTGTCCAGAAAAACCTAAAGTTGGAAAAACTGTGCGAATTGAAGTTTTTCCCATGAATTTGATTGTGCTTGATTAAAAAATAATTTTTTTAAGCCCATCCCGGGGTCCCTCAAAGCCATTGATTATAGAAACATAGAAACATGATGGCAGATAAAGGCTTAAATGGCCCATCTAGTCTGCCCATCCGCAGTAGCCATTATCTCTTTCTGGGAGATCCCGCGTGCCTGTCCCAGGCCCTTTTGAATTCAGACATAGGGCTCCTTTTATCAAGCTGCGCTAGCGGGGTTAGTGCGTCAGACATTTCATCATGCGCTAACCCCCGAGGCCGGCTAAACATCTAACGCCCGCTCAATGCAGGCGTTCGTGGCTAGCGCGGCAGGCGGTTTAACGCGCGGTGTGACCGTGTTAAATCCCCTACCGCAACTTGATAAAAGGACCCCATAGTCTCTGTATTTCTTAATGGGGCTCCTTTTATCAAGCTGCGCTAGCGGGGTTAATGCGTTGGACATTTCATCACGCACTAACCCCCGCAGCTGGCTAAAAAACTAACGCCTGCTAGTGGCGTTAGTGGCTAGCGCGGCAGGCGGTTTAACGCCTACCGCAACTTGATAAAAGGACCCCATAGTCTCTGTATTTCTTAATGGGGCTCCTTTTATTAAGCAGCATAAGAGCATTTTATTGCAGGCCGGTGAGATAAATACTCAGACGCTCATTGAATTCCTGTGAGCATTGGAGCATTTACCAGTAAAATGCTGTTATTCTGCTTAGTAAAACCCAGCAAAAATTTGATATATAACTCAAGGGTGGGAGATTTCATGGTGACATCAGGAAGTACTTCTTCACCGAAAGGGTGGTTGACCGTTGGAATGGCCTTCCACGTCAGGTAGTTGAGGCCAGCAACGTGCTCGACTTCAGGAAACGATGGGATAAACATGTGGGTTCACTTCGGGGAATTGCTTAGATGGAGTGTTCTTTTAAGGGGAGTGTTCTTTTGAGTGGGCAGATGTGTTGGGCCGATGGCCCTTTTCTGCCGTCATACTCTATGTTTCTATGTTTCTGTGTATAGGTTAGGTACTGGTATTTTGGGCCAGGAAACCCCTGGCCTAAACTTAGGCACTGGTAGACATGATTCTACAAATGGCGCCTAAATTTTATTGATTGGGGCAGATGTCATTTCCCTATGAGCCTACTGATTAGCTTCTCCTGGAAAAGTTATGAGGTAAAAAAAGAAGAAGAGAAAAAGGTGCTGGATTTCATATGCGGCTGAGAAAATCACTTTCTATTATACCTTAAGAGTCCACTGAAGTCCAGCTCAGTGTAAATAAGGCTGCCTCAACAGAGTCTATACCAGGGGTAGACAATTCCTTGAGAGCCGGAGCCAGGTCAGGTTTTCAGGATATCCACAATAAATATGCATGAGATAGATTTGCATCTCATACATACATATTCATTGTGTATATCCTGAAAACCTGACCTGGCTCCGGCTCTCGAGGACCGGAATTGCCTAACCCTGGTCTATACAAATGTAAGCATACTATTATGTAATCTGGAAAAACAATGCAGTTGGAAACCTCTTCTTTGGACTCTTGCCCAAAGAACATTTCTTTGTGGTATAAACATTGCTTTACATAATTCAGTGATAACATGAAAAGTAGCACATTGTATTTTAGTGAAAACAAAGTAGGCTGTATGCTGCTTTGGCTGAGAAATAATGTGATTTTTATGAGGAATATGAATTCATTACCACAGATTTGATTCATTAGTTCGCCATGAAAAAGTTAAATGACTTGCCTAACATCACAAGGAGGGTGTGCTGGGGTTTGAACCTGGCTCCATTGGTTCTCAGCCTGTTGCGCTAACCCAGGGGTAGGGAACTCCGGTCCTCAAGAGCCGTATTCCAGTCGGGTTTTCAGGATTTCCCCAATGAATATGCATTGAAAGCATTCCATGCGTCCATGTTACAGATGCCAGTTAGAGAATCGGGTTAGAATAGACGTGGCCGCTACACTTATCGCAGCAAGGGATCTCCCTGCCGCGATAAGTATAGCGGCCGCCTGTCCGATCGCCGGCAGGAGGGTGCCCAACCCCTCCTGCCAGAACGCTGCCCCCCTGAAACTCTTGATCACCGGTAGTAGGGTGCCCAACCCCTCCTGCCGGAAAGTTACACCCCCTCCGGACCCCCCATGCTAATGACCACCCCTGCGCTACCCCCCCCCCCCGATGACCCCCTTAACCTCCTCCCCAACTAACCTCTAAATTGTTGGCTGGCCGGCCGGAACTTGCAGCATATCCCCGCTAAGTCTAAGGCCTAATTGGCCCAGGCTGTAGGCACCTCGGCCAATCAGGCCTTAGGGTTAGTGGGGATGGGCGGACCCGCTATGCCTAAGGCATGATTGGTCCAGGCTTCTAGAGCTTGGGCCAATCAGGCCTTAGACTTAGAGGGGTGGGTCGGGAAAGGGCAGCAGGGAGATCCTTTGCCGCAATAAGTATAGCGACTGCATCTACTTACAATGTAGACTAGCATTTTGCTGGCCTACATTGTAAGCATCTCTTCCTCTACTAGGGAGACGTGTAGGGCTGCCTAGGTTCGCCTAAGGCCCTTAGGCGAGCTTAGGCGGTCTTGAGGGCCTCCCTAGGCTCCCAGAGGCACCTTCAATATAGGCGGCCTGCCTGGGGAGCATTTTTTTTAAAAACGTGCATCCCGATTGGCTGATTAGACAGCTATAGGACGCCTACAGCTACCTAAAATAGGGACACACTTTGTAGAATCAGAGCCTATGTGTCTAATCGTCATCGGTCTTAATTATTAAAGTTATCTTTATCATTTATTCTTTATCAAATGTAACACTTTAATATTATTATTATTTTAGTATTTATATACCACTTATAACCTCACGTGGTTTACATTCAGGTCCTCAGACAATTTTCTCTATCTGTCCCGGTGGGCTCACACTCTATCTAATGTACCTGCGACAATGGGGGATTAATTGACTTGTCCGGGGTCACAAGGTGCAGCATGGGATTTGAACCCACAACCTCAGGGTGCTGAGGCTATAGCTCTAACCACTGTGTCACACACTCCCCTGAAAAAAGTGTTACATTTGATAAAGAAATGATAAAGATAACTTTAGTAATTAAAATTAAGACCGATGGCGATTAGACACATAAAGCTTGATGACAATGAAAGCTTTTTGAGCCTCGAGTTGTGTCACTGAGGTCTTGGAAGACGTGATTAATTGTGAAGAAGTGAGTAATCTTTCAGCTAACAAATCGGAGAGTATTTCTGTGCACACAACATTAAACATGCAGAAACGACTTTTCAATTACACTCCCTCAGTCTACGAATAACTCAGTCCATGCTAATCTATTTGTTCAAAAATGTAGCACTTTGTTATGAAATAGTTTTCTTCACCTATTTGTTAAAAAAATATTTTCTTGACTAGAGTCACTTGTGCTTATAATGTGTTTACTGTTCCAGATATTTGCCAAGAAATGGCAAGTGTTTTTCAATGAACAGTTGTTAACAGATTTCTTACTTTGCCAACACATACTCGAAAATGTATAATTGCGCCACAGAACTCTGCTAGGCTAATGCTCAATCATGATTTTTCAAGGTCCTTATGTGGTCACTCTGAAGACTTTATAAAGCCAATCTCTAGAATCTGGTACCAAAATGCATAGACAGTGAGTTATAATTCTATAAAGATCCAACCAGTTGTAGGTGGCAAGAAAGGGTATAAATTGCTTTGTATATACCGGTAATGCCAACTAGCAGAAAATAATTTTTCCTCATTTTATGATGCATAGATAAGAACATAAGAATTGCCATAATGGGACAGACCAAAGGTCCATCAAGCCCAGTACCTTGTATCCAACAATGGCCAACCCAGGCCCCAAGTACCTAGCTAGGTCCCAAGTAGCAAAACAGATACTATGCTACTTATCCTAGCAATAAGCAGTGGATGTCCCCAAGCCATCTCGATAATGGCCTTTGGATTTCTCTTTTAGGAAATTATCCAAACCTTTTTTAAACCCTGCTAAGGTAACTGATTTCACCACATTTTCTGGCAACGCATTCCAGAGTTTAATTACACGTTGTGTGAAGAAACATTTTCTCCTGGTTGTTTTAAATCTACTACTTAGTAACTTCATCGCATGATCCCTAGTCTTAGTATTTTTGGAAAAAGTGAACAAGTGATTCACATCTAACCTTTCTACTCCACTCATTATTTTATAGACCTCTATCATATCACCCTGGAGCCATCTCTTCTCCAAGTTGAAAAGCCCCAGCCTCTCCTCATAGGGAAGTCATCCCATCCCTTTTATCATTTTTGTCACCTTTCTCTGTATCTTCTAATTCTGCTATATCTATTTGGAGATATGGCAACCAGAACTGCTTACAGTATTCGTGGTGCAGCCGTATAATAGAGCGATACAAAGGTATTATAACATTTTCATTTTTGTTTTCCATTCCTTTCCTAATTCCTAACATTCTATTTGCTAAGTTAGCAGCCGCCACACATTGAGCTCAGCATTGGAACCTAGATCCTTTTCCTGGGCAATGACTCCTAACACTGAACCCAGCATCAAATAGCTATAGTTCTGGTTCCTCTTTCTCACATGCATCACTTTGCACTTGCTCACATTAAACGTCATCTGCCATTTTGAAGCCTAGTCTTCCAATCTCAAAAGGTCCTCTTGCAATTTTTCACAATCCTCTCATATGAGGAAAGACTAGAAAGGTTAGGGCTCTTCAGCTTGGAAAAGAGACGGCTGAGGGGAGATATGAGTGGAGCAGAACGGGTACAAGTGGATCGATTTTTCACTCTTGCCAAAAATTACAAAGACTAGGGGACACTCGATGAAGTTACAGGGAAATACTTTTAAAACCAATGGGAGGAAATATTTTTTCACTCAGAGAATAGTTAAGCTCTGGAACGCATTGCCAGAGGTTGCAGTAAGAGCAGAAAGAGTAGCTGGGTTTATGAAAGGTTTGGACAATTTCCTGGAGGAAAAGTCCATAGTCTGTTATTGAGAAAGACACCAGGGGAAGCCACTGCTTGCCTTGGATCGGTAGCATGGAATATTGCTACTCCTTAGGTTTTGGCTAGGTACTAGTGACCTGGATTGGCCACCGTGAGAATGGGCTATTTGTCTTGATGAACCATTGGTCTGACACAGTAAGGCTGTTCTTATGTTCAGATTGTGCCCTGTGCCTTGGTATTATCAAAGCAATCCACTCATAGTGCACGCTCTGGCCTAGTGTATTGTAATTGACACTGAACCAGTGGCATAGCCAGACTTTTTTTTTATTAGGAGGTGGGAGGAGGAGCAGAGTTAACATGGGTGGGCACTGGATGTACAGGTCTGAGCCACTCTAATCATTTTTTTTAAATTTTTACAAATAATGCTTTACATTGCTTGTGTAGTGGAAAAAGAGCAGCATGAAGATCAGCAGCAGATAGATAAGTGGTAGTTGTTGCTGAAGTAACACTAACTCACCAATCGCAGAAAATGGGTGCAGTGAATGACACGGGGACAAATTTTTCCCCATCCCCATGGGAACTCATTTTCCCGTCCTGTCCCCGCAAGTTCTTTTCCTGCCCCTGCCTCATTTCTTCAAGCTCCGTCCTCATCTGCACAAGCCTCAAACACTTTAAAATCCTAAGTAGCAACATTCTAGAGCTCAGATTGTGATGTCATAATGCCTCACTCCACCAATGCCTAAGCTCCGTCCTCGTCTGCACAAGCCTCAAACACTTTAAAATCCTAAGTAGCAACATTCTAGAGCTCAGATTGTGATGTCATAATGCCTCACTCCACCATTGCCTAAGCTCCGTCCTCATCTGCACAAGCCTCAAACACTTTAAATTCCTAAGTAGCAACATTCTAGAGCTCAGATTGTGATGTCATAATGCCTCACTCCACCAATGCCTAAGCTCCGTCCTCGTCTGCACAAGCCTCAAACACTTTAAAATCCTATATAGCAACATTCTAGAGCTCAGATTGTGATGTCATAATGCCTCACTCCACCATTGCCTAAGCTCCGTCCTCATCTGCACAAGCCTCAAACACTTTAAATTCCTAAGTAGCAACATTCTAGAGCTCAGATTGTGATGTCATAATGCCTCACTCCACCAATGCCTAAGCTCCGTCCTCGTCTGCACAAGCCTCAAACACTTTAAAATCCTATATAGCAACATTCTAGAGCTCAGATTGTGATGTCATAATGCCTCACTCCACCATTGCCTAAGCTCCGTCCTCATCTGCACAAGCCTCAAACACTTTAAAATCCTAAGTAGCAACATTCTAGAGCTCAGATTGTGATGTCATAATGCCTCACTCCACCAGCGCCTAAGCTCCGTCCTCGTCTGCACAAGCCTCAAACACTTTAAAATCCTAAGTAGCAACATTCTAGAGCTCAGATTGTGATGTCATAATGCCTCACTCCACCATTGCCTAAGCTCCGTCCTCATCTGCACAAGCCTCAGACACTTTAAAATCATAAGTGTTCAAGGCTTTTGTGGTTAAGAATGAGCTTTCAGGAATGGGGCGGGGACTTGGACAGTGACAAAATTCGCGAGGATTGGACAGGGAAAAATTTGTCCCTGCGTCATTGTCTAGAAGTGACTCCTGCTCAGGTCATGCCCAAACTGCTTGCCATATTCTCTGCTCTGTGAACACTCCTTACAGCAATAGGATCTGAAACAAGGTGGCATAGCCATAGCGGGAGGGGTACTGCGGGCCATGAGCCCTGCACTTTGCTCTCAGGCCCCCTCAAAATTAGCCTAACTTGAATTGCTGGTCCATTTTAAAAATATACCACAGTAGTATTGTTAGATCATGGTTCTTCTAGTGCCATGCTATTTTGGGACTTCTTTTCTGTTTCAGGCAGAACTCAGAGGGTGGTGGTAAATGGCACCCCCTCCGAAACAGCGGAGGTGATCAGCGGAGTGCCGCAGGGCTCGGTCCTGGGCCCGATCCTATTCAACATCTTCGTAAGAGACTTGGCTAAGGGGCTTCGGGGCAAAATTACGTTATTCGCCGATGACGCCAAACTATGCAACGTAGTAGGCAGGAGCACAACGACCAAAGCACAGTGCCTAACAAAAGCTCAATGCCCGACAGTATGACGCAAGACCTACTCCTACTGGAGCATTGGTCCAGGACTTGGCAACTAAGTTTCAATGCCAAAAAATGCAAGGTCATGCACCTTGGCAGCAAAACTCCATGCCAGACTTACTACCTAAATGGAGAGACCCTAGCAAGGACTGTAGCAGAACGTGACTTGGGGGTAATCATTAGTGAAGACATGAAGACTGCCAATCAAGTGGAGAAAGCTTCATCCAAGGCTAGACAAATCATAGGTTGTATCCGCAGAAGTTTCGTCAGCCGGAAGCCCGAGGTCATAATGCCATTGTACAGATCAATGGTGAGACCCCATCTGAATTACTGTGTACAATTCTGGAGGCCACATTACTGCAAAGATATGCTGAGAGTTGAGTCGGTTCAGCGAATGGCTACCCGAATGGTCTCAGGACTCAAGGATCTCCCGTATGAGGAACGGCTTGATAAGTTGCAGCTATACTCACTCGAGGAACGCAGAGAGAGGGGAGACATGATCGAGACATTCAAATATGTCCCAGGCCGTATCGAGGTGGAAGAAGATATCTTTTTTCTCAGGGGGCCCACGGCAACGAGAGGGCATCTGTTGAAATTCAGGGGTGGGAAATTTCATGGTGACACCAGAAAATATTTCTTCACCGAAAGAGTGATTGATCACTGGAATGATCTTCCACTGCAGGTAGTTGAGGCCAGCAGCGTTCCAGATTTTAAGAAAAAATGGGATTGGCACATGGGATCTCTTCATAGAGGTAGGTAAAGGAGGGGGTCATTGGTGTTGGCAGACTAGATGGGCCGAGGCCCTAATCTGCCTTCAGTTTCTATGTTTCTATTTCTATGTTCTTCCTTTTGTTTATCTGAAATATTGTTTAAGTTCCTTAAATCCATATCCATTAAGGCAAATGAATGTTCAGAATTCCATGTCTGAGTCAGTCCTGTAATTTTATCTGCCATAAAATTCTACAGACCTCACCCGCAAGCAAAAATAAATGAGGTAGAGAAGGTCACAGGGTGTACTGTATGTGCTATATGATTCAAAAGTAAACAGTGCACATTGATTATATTCTGTTTGAGTTACAATAAAAAAAATCTCTTTTTGTTGTGGCATTTAACACTAAAACTCTGCCCAAAAGGACATAAAAAAAACCACATAGAAATTACACCACAGGATTATGTCTACATAAATTCAGCAATTACCAGTGTTTCATTTCATTCCCCACTATCTGTCATATTCTCAACCTATCACTCTCCACCACAACTGTGCCCGATGCCTTCAAATATGCCATTGTTACACCACTTCTCAAAAAATCCTCGCTAGATCCTACGGGGCAGGTTCTGTAAAGGAAGTGTAAATTTAGGCGTCCATATAAAGTAGATAATAAGCCTAATTAATAACTTTAACAAGCAACCGGAAGGCTGGACAAAGGCTGAACGCGATTCACAAAATAGGTGTCTGCAATTTTGTGGACGTCCATTGGAAAAAGCTGCGCCTAATGGGATAGGCATGGCATGGGCGTGGCTTCAAAATAGACGTCCATTTACAGAATCGCTAGCCGCATTATTATAGAATTGCGCTCTGGATGTCTAAATGACGCCTAACTTTTAGATGTCCTTTTGGATGCCTTTCCCACTATCACCCCATCTCCTTCCTCCTCTTCTTATCCAAGCGACTTGAATGTGCTGTTCACCACCATTGTTTTGAGTTTCTCTCATCTCAAGCTATCCTTGACCTGCTTCAGTAGGGTCTACGCCCTCTTCATTCTACAGAAACTGCCCTTACGAAAGTCTCCAATGAACTGCTCCTGGCCATCCTCTTCTTCCCTTTCGTGTCCCAACAGTTCTCTTCACAAAGCCACGATCAGCAGCTCCTGCACACTGCCTGCAGCTGATCCAGAGGGAAGGTTTCGTATCAGCCGCGGGCTGCGTGTAGGAACTGCTGCTGCAGCTTTGTGAAGACAAGTGTGGCTGGGTGGAGGGAGCTGGCCAGAGGAGGTAAACACCTGCGGGAGGGAGGAAGGCACAAATTTGGGACACAGCACAGAGAGAGGAAAGGACGACAACGGGCATGTTGGGACAGGAAAGGAAAAAGAGTGGTGCATTGGCACAGTAAGAGAGAAGCAGGGTCGCGTTGGGACACAGAAGGAAGGGAGGGAGCAAAACCTTTAGACAAAGGATGGAAGGAAAGAGAGAGGGAGGAAGCATGAATTTGGAACACAGAATGGAGAGAGGGGAGCATGAATTTGAGACATAGGATGGAAGAATGGAGGGAGTGAAGGAAAGAGATGCTGAGGTGAGGGAAGGAATAGCAAGGGAGAATTGTTGGGCATGGATGTCGGAGTGAGAGGGAAAGAGATGGTGCACATGGAGAAATGAAGAAAGAGGAGAATTGTTGAGCATAAGGAGGGAGAGAGAAATATTAGGCATGGTAGTGGGAGAGGCATGGGGAAGAGAGATGAGAGGGAGAAATGTTGGATGTGGTGGTTGAGAGGGAATAATGGGACGGATGAAAAATGAAAGTGTAAATCTATCTTTACTTTCTATTTAAACTTCAGTACTTTATTTTGAAGACTTTCTTTAACGCTTAATGTTTTTATAGACTGTGTACTGTACAGGATCCGAGGTACATACAAATTCAACTTTAAAACAGTTTAAGAATTTGTTCTTAACCCAGGAGCTGCCTGTAATGCCTTTAAATTATATAGTAGATCTATTAATTTTATTAATTTACAGACTTTAGTTTCTAATGCTAGATTTGCCTCCGGAACACTCTTATCATCCTTTGGCAACTTCTGTTGTCAGTCTTTATTGAACAATGAAACCTACTTACCCTGCTTGAGGTGCACAGGCTCCAGAAGGAAATCTGGCCCATAGCTAAGGATTGCCACTAAAATAGGTTAGATGGGAAAGGATTAAAAGCCTGAGTAGATGCAAATGAACATTTATTACAGTTTGAACTGAGATGAAAGCCTAATGACTTAGAAGAAACTTTTCAGTCAAGAAAAGAGGAAAATATATAGCTGTTCATATAGGAGCCAAATCAGTGGGTACCATAAATGCTGACCATCCCCAATATAGAGCAAATTCTTTCACTATGTCTAGGGAGGTGTAATTTTGTATGGTTTGGCACCTCCAATTATTTTGAAATGTTGGCACCTCGGATCATGTGGAACAATCTGTTTATTTACAGCTTTGAGAAATGTTATCATCTGCATAATATAATAGTTTAAAGACTTGCATTGATCTGCATTCAAATCTTGGATAGTAATGCTGAAAAGAAACACTAATTTCTCTCTACAAATCATTAGTGAAAACTCATCTGGGGAATTTTGTCTTGTTCTGGAATCCTGGAAAAGGCTACCATAGGTATGGGACCTGTATGATAGATAACAAAAATATCCAAAAAATCAAGAAAAGGATGCCCAAAATAAATCACAAAAAATTGCACCCTCCAAAATACAGGACAAAAAAGTCACCTTTCTTTACAAAAAGGGAGAAAAGACCTCAGTGAGCGATCACACACAGGAGTGGAAGCGGGTGTGTGATCGCTCAAATCCCTGACGAAGCATTTTGTTGCGAAACAGGGGCCCCTGTTGGATATTTTGGAAGAATGTTTTGACTGATAGCTTTTTTCCATAGAGCAGTTTTTCCTGCTTGCTTTACTCCAGGACTACACCTGAATATCGAAGTGCTCAGATAAGTGACTTCTATTTTTGATAATTGTTGTTTGAAGAAAAGTTTAAAAAAATATATAAAACTATAAGAAAATATATAAAACTATTAGAAAATTAGAATAGAGGTTCACTTACTAATTGGGAGTTTTTCTGACCAAGGATGTGTCTGCTAGGATTAAATTCTGTTTAAAACTAGCCTGTCTATATGGGAAGCTTAAAGAGCCCCTATTAGACACTGAGGTCTTTTCTCCCTTTTTGTAAAGAAAGGTGACTTTTTTGTCCTGTATTTTGGAGGGTGCAATTTTTTGTGACCTGTATGATAGAGACATTTGAATACTTCAGAGGTACTGATAATGTCCAAGGAACAAAATTATTATTTTTTTAAATTAAACTTTATTGGTTTTTAAAATATTAACAGTGCAATAAACAAGCATGTGAACATATAGCAAAACAAGATAAGCACATTTCTCTTACAACATATCAGAGCAATACTTTTAAAACGCCCACCCACCCATTGATTAATCGATAAAAGCACAAATACGTATATACATTCAGTAATCTTCCTTTCTGTAAAATAATAATGCAATCCCACCCACCCTTTCCCCCTTCCCTGGATGTGCGTGTGAAAATAAACAAAAAGTTAAAACATAGAACCAACTAAACTGAAAGATATTTTTAAACTATAGTGAAGTAATGATAGATGTCAACGGGCTCCAAACCAGTTTAAATATATTGCTATGCCCTAACATACCAGCATTCATTTTCTCATATTTATAACTGGAGCATAAATTTCGAGTAATATGGAACAAATATTTTTCAATGGAAAGGACAATTTGGAACAAAGGACCATCACAGTACACTCAAAGAAAGTAGATTAAAGAGCATCACAACAAATTATTTCTTCGTAGAGAAGTTTATGTGATATATGGAGCAACCTTCCAGTGGAGGCCAAATGCTAAACCGAATTCCAGAAGGCCCAGAAGAAGCCCAGAGGATATGAAAGTAAATTCTGTTATTAGGAGGCCAGAATAGATGTGTCTTGCTGTCCTTAACTTCCAGCATTCTTTATTTCAATGATAATGTAGATAAGTTTTCATGGCCAAACAAATATGACTTTTTAATAGGGAAGTTATCAAAGTGGACTATCATTTACACATATTTATTTACGCCTGTTCATTTGCAGAAATTAGATAGTTCTAAATCTAATAGATGCTGGCATTGTCATCTTGAAATAGGGACATCGGATCATCTGTTGTTCTATTGTCCTTTGGTACTCCATTTTTGGAGGTCGATATGGGGACAGATTAATATCATACTGGAGTCATTGATTCCATTGACATATGATGTAGTCATATGTGGGATGATATTGCATCTTAACCCCCCATTGGACAGATATAAATGTCAGTTTTTCCTTATTATGACCAGGATAGCCATGCAAATGGTTACTCGCAACTGGAAAAATTGGGATCGCCTTAGTTTTACTTTTTGGTGGGCGAATTTATGCTTATGTTATAAGTATGAGAAGATGAACACTGACATACTGAGGCATAAGTTATTTAAATTAGTTTGGGGTCCATTGACGACTTTTGTGGCTTCGTTATAGTTGTCTTTTATTTTTATTTTCTGTTGTTTTAGGGTGGGAGGGGGGAGGTATCTCTTTTGTTTGGTTTTATTTCCTGATTGAAAATGCTAGAAGGGAGAGGGTTTTTTTTTATCCTTTCTGTATTGTTACTGATTGATTATAAGTGCTTATTATGATTATTAATATATATATGTATATTTTTTTGCACTTTTTGTTAGCTTTGAAAACTTAATAAAGTTAAAAAAAAAAAGAAAGACATTTATTTATTTATTTCCCGCCCTCCCCAGAACAGTTCAGAACAGGTTACATGGCAACATACATAATAATTAACAAACAGGGTACAGAAGATTACAGTGAAATGCATCTAGTTCAATTGTTCTGGATTAGCAGATACGTGAAGCATACATAAAGAAAGTGTCAGGTCAAAAGCGCGCTGGGACAAAGGCGCAAGCAGACAACTGAGCACAGCGCGGAGGCGCGCACCGAAGAAAAAGACTGTTTTTAGGGGCTACGATCAGGGGTGTGGGGGGGAACCCCCTCACTTTACTTAATACAGATCGCACCGTGTTGTGGGGGCATTGTGGGGGGTTTGGGGGGTTGTAACCGCCCACATTTTACTGAAAACTTAACTTTTTCCCTGTTTTTAGGGAAAAAGTTACGTTTTCACTAAAATGTGGGGGGTTACAACCCTCCAAACCCCCCAGAACGCCGCCACGATATGTATTAAGTAAAGTGGGGGGGCTCCCCAACAAAACCCCCCCTCGCAGCCCCTAAAAACAGTCTTTTTCTTCAGCACGCGCCTCCGTCTTGCGCTCAGTTGTCAGCGTGCGCCTTTGTCTTCCGCGTTACTGTCTATGAACCGAACTATATATATGAGGAATACATTGGTTTGGGAGTTACCGTCTGTGTGCTAGTTTATCCTGAAGACTCAGGTGAAGAGGTAGGTTTTTATTGCTTTTCTAAAGCTCAGGAACCCATCAAGGGGTTTGATGTCAGGAGTTAGGTGCTTCCAGTACTTTGGTAAGAAGTGAGTCTGACCTTCATCTGGCTCTTTCTAGTTGGAGGCTCCGACCAGGGGGCAGTTGGAGACGTGTTTCATCCTGGGAGTGGAGGGTCTGTTTTACCATTACTCCTTGACCCCAGAATGTCTCCACTTATCACAGTTGAAATAAATGGAAAAAGAAATGTATAGTAACAATAACATTTTTTTTTTTCTTTTAAGGGACATCAGAGAGTGATACCATTTGTAGAAGGTGTACCAAGGGATTCTTCTCTAATGAAACTTCATCCACAGCAGCCTGTCAGCAGCACACAAGCTGCCATTCCCTGGGAATGCGAACGGCAGTGAAAGGGAATGCAACGCACGACAGCCTATGCTACCAAAACACAGAAGCTTCAACTTCCAAATGTGAAATAGGTACTGTATAGTTCAAAGATGATTTTGGAAAGTGGCGTAGTAAGGGGGGAGGAGCGGTTCGCCCCGGGTGCCATCTTGGTAGGGGCACGGCACCCATCCTCCTCGCCGCCCCTCAGCTCCTTCCCCACCCTCACCCTCCCACTATCGCCCGCCCTGCTTTCCTTCCCCTGTACCTCTGTAACATTCATGGCGTGAGCAGCAACCGCCAACCTGCTGTCGGGCCTGCGTCCGGCTCTTCTTCTGATGTCACTTCCACGCGGGGCGACAGCAGGTTGCTGCTCACACCATGTTACAGAGGTACAGGGGAAGGGAAGCAGTATGCGCAGCAGTGGGGGTAGAGAAGAGGGTGGGGGGAGGAGCACCACTGGCCCGGGCGCCTCTCACCCTCGCTATGCCACTGATTTGGGCTTAAGTGTTGTCAAATTTAGGGGCCTTTTTACTAAGCTGTGGGGTGGGCAGTTTTTGCATTTGTGCGTGCTAATCATATGCTAAAAAAATAGCTTTTATCTGTTAGCACTGGGGGTGGGCCTGGGAGCAAAGAGTAGCTTTATTCCTTGCTAATCAGATAGCGCAGCTACATTGACACACTCTAATCATTTAGGGCTCCTTTTACAAAGCCGGTATTAATGCCGACGCTCACAGAATTCCTATGAGCGTCGGAGCTAATACTGCAGCGGCTGGTGATAAAAAAACCTAACATGACTTTGTAAAGGGGGGTGAGGGTAGTGTTAGTGCATGGTTAGCACATGAACCCTTATCACCTACAAAACAGGTGTTGGTAAGCGCCCATGCACTAATGGACATACGCTAATGTTAAAATTATCGCATTGGCCATTATTACTAAACTAGAAAAACTGGCCATTTCCCTGTCAGCACTACACGTGGACATAGCAAGCGGGACAGACCCGCGCTAGGGATAGCTTAGGTCCCTATTTAGCGCTGCTTAGTAAAAAGACCCCTTAATTTTCTGCAGCCAAATGTTGCTGTTAAAAAAAAAAATTACACTTTATAGTTACGTAATAAAGAGAAGCACACGCATGGCACTCCATCAGAAACTGGCACTCACAATCTGTAAGAATAAAACACATTTCATTCTCCAGTCCTTTTCACATACAGGAATAGATTGTACAAATGGCACCTAAAAATCAGCACTGAAAAAAATATTAACGGAGCTCAAAGTTAGGCACCAGCCTTAGTGCCAGGAACCATGCCTAACTTTAGGTGAGGCCTTTTACAACAACTGAAACCTGGTTTAAATCCTTGCATCTAAATTAGGCGCCGATCCCCCTTATATTATAACTATGCGCGTGAATTGCGGGACAACCCTGATTTGCCCATGACCCTCTCAGTTCCGTGACCCAAGCTTCAAATTTAGGCGCAGATCCCATTTCTTTTCTTTGGTTTTTTTTTTCATTTTAAATCTTTATTAATTTTGAAATGTTAACAGTGCCATACAATAAATTTAAACATAAACACTACACAGAATGCACTTTAAATACACAAATAATTCAAAAAAAAAAATCATTTTCACACCCCCTCTTCCCCCTAATTAATAAAAGAAATACATTCATTTCAGTAATATAGATTATTAAGTATAGCAAACAATAATACATTCCCCTTCCCCCACCTACCCTGGATGTGTAAGGAAGGCCCATTTCTAAATTATACACATGTAAATTTTTAATAAAATCCAATTAGTGCTAATAATTGCTTCTTAAAAACCAAATTATCGGTGTCAACCGACTTGTTATTCAATTCAATTGCATGTGCAAATTGGGCACACGTGTCATTTTTAACGCTTTTTATAGAATTCAAGGGGCAATTCTGGAACTGGGCGTCCAGGTCAGGGCAAATGTCAATCCAATGACATTTTAGAAAAGAATCCGCCGACCTGGAGCCTTTTCTAAAATACATAGAGTATATATGTATGTGGCAGCAGCGAAAGAAGCCATTTTACAACTATACATGTGAAAAAAAAAAAAAATCAACAGAGGGAACACAGCAATTTAACATAGTAGATGATGGCAGCTTAAGGGCTCCTTTTACTAAGGTGCGCTAGCATTTTTAGCGCGCACTGCCGATTAGCTTGCGCTAACCCCCACGCTATGCATAAAAACTAACGCCAGCTCAAAGGTGGCATTAGAGTCTAACACGCGGGGCATTTTATCGCGTGCTATAACCGCTAGCGCAGCGTAGTAAAAGGAGCCCTAAGACTTGCATGATCCATCCAGTCTGCCTAATAAGATAAACTCATAGCATACAATGATCTGTCCTTGCCATTTCAGGGCACAGACCGTAGAAGTCTGCCCGGCAGTGGACATAATCCCCAACTACTGGAGTTGCTGTCGAAGCCCACTCCCTACTTAACATGTATAACTTCCTATTCTACAACATACCCAAGTAAGTGTTCTCAATCTGTATGTCACTACCCTTGTGACGGCTGCTCATTAACTATAGAGCAGTGTTTTTCAACCTTTTTACACCTATGGAATGGCAGAAATAAAAGAATTATTCTGTGGACCGGCATCGGTCCATGGACCGGCGGTTGAAGAACACTGGGCTAAGTCATGGGCCAGACCCCGCCCATCTCCACCCTAGACCCTGCCCACCTAATAGTACTAATTGCACCTTGCACGTCCCGTGCCTCATCTGGAAGCCTTCCCTCTGACGTTGCAACGTCAGAGAAGGCTTCCAGTTCAGGTGCAGGACGCCCGTAGGAGCCACTGCCGTTGGCTTTGTGCACTGAATCAGTTAGGAAGAGGGAGCTGGCTCGAAGATAACGCCGCATCGATCGCACCGTGGACTGGCGGTTGAAGAACACTGTTTTGGGCCTGATGCACGTGCTGGCCCTGTGGACCAGCAGGAAATTTCTGTGGACCGGCACTGGTCCATGGACCGGTGGTTGAAGAACACTGCTATAGAGAACACAAACTTTTTAATTTTTTTTTCTTTATTTTCTATTTGGAGGTGGAAATAAATAATAGAGTAGTACACGGGATAGCACCCTTAATCCATCTTGTAAAAGGCAGGCCAAAACGAGCATTTGTTAAATTCTGTACAGTGGCTTTTGAGCAGAGGCCATTATTGGTATGTGAATTTTCAACCAACTATGTGTATTCCCCTTGTAAAATGGAGAATACACATGAAAATTTCAGTCCTGCTCTTGTCCCATCCAAACCACACCCTTTTGAAATTGCTCTGTATTTGGGGTTACCAGATGTCAGGATTTCCTCAGACATGTCCTTTTCGAGGACATGTCCGGGGGTCTGGAAAGCTTTTCAAAACCTGGCACTTTGTCTGGGTTTTGAAAAGCTTGGAACAAATCACTGTCAGGCAGCAGCGCGTGCACAGATGCCATGCGATGATGTCACGCATATACGTGTGACATCATTGCGTCACCTCCGCGCATGAGTGGATGCGCTCCTGCCCGTCGAGAGCAGGCAGCGGGGAGCGGGGCTGGGACATAATAGGGCGGTGATGGATGGAACTGGACGGGCCTGGGAACGGGTCTAGGGGGTCCAGATTTTCCAAATGGAAAATCTGGTATCCATATCTGTATTATGGATAATTTAGATATAAATAGTGACTTTCTGAAACTGGCTTTTATATGTGGATATGTTTTTAAAATAATGGCCATAGTGCTATTTTTCTAGAAAGTAAGGTATCTGTACTCAAAGAAGTCAGGCT
Organism: Geotrypetes seraphini; assembly: GCF_902459505.1. Classification (NCBI taxonomy): domain Eukaryota; kingdom Metazoa; phylum Chordata; class Amphibia; order Gymnophiona; family Dermophiidae; genus Geotrypetes; species Geotrypetes seraphini. The sequence goes on from NC_047085.1 coordinate 47,396,631, forward strand.
GTCTATGGGGGAAGAGCAGTGATCTGTAGACTCCATAGCCTCATGGTAGCCTTGGCCCCCTGATATCCACCACAGAGTTCAGTCATTGTGATCCTGCACTCCCTCTGCCTGGAGGCCTAAGAGAAGGGCATCATGACTAGCTAATGTCTCCATTGTTGCTGTCATGATATGGAAAGAAGCCAGTAGAGCAGGGATGGGAGAGAAGAAGGAGGGGGAAGGGACCCAAGTCCTATGGAAGACAAAGAGGGAAAAAACCCCAGCAGGATTAGGAGGAAAAATGGGAGAGATGCAGGACCAATGCATCTCTTTCACTCTCTTTTCCCTCCTTCCCCTATTTACAACCATTTTGTACCACCCAGACATTTACTACCTTCTCACTTGGCACATCCCATTCAGCCTTCATGTTCACCTCGTCCTCCTCACTTCTCGGATGCCGACTGAGTCCCAGAAGCACAAACTACTATGCATCTACTGCTCTCCCTTCGCTTCTTTCTCCATGCAAAAGGCAACTAATGCATGCAGGTGGCAGGAGGGGAGGGGCAGGACTGGGGAGTCGAAGGCTTCCTTCTGTTGAAAGAGATTCAAGACAATGAGCAATAGACATGCTTTACAAGATCTGGATTAACTAGTGCCCCAAATTTCACTTAGTACATAGCAACTCTCTGCTTTCTACTTTAGCAACTCCTCAACCAGCATCAAGTATGGAACAGAAGGGGAGGATCAAGTGGAAAGCAAAAGGAAATACTTTAGTCCCTGACTGGGCTCCTCCCGTCCCTTTCTGAGGAAAGGAGGAGTGAGGCTGACAAATCAGAGCTGAGAAGAATTATTCTTCTTTAACATATCCCCTTTCCTAGGCTGATGTTGGGCAAAAGGATGTAGCTATTAGATACTTGCAAGTATTGGCAGTAAAAAAACAAAACCGTTTACATACACAAATAGGGGTAAATTATATATATGGGTGTCTAAAAAATCAGTGCCAAAAAAGAGCTGTTCTATATTATTATTTATTGACTTGATATACTGCGGCTTGTGAGCCACATGCGGCTCTTCTTGCATGTGGCTACAGCTCTCCAGGCCCTGACCCTTTAATCACCCAATACCACGACTCCCCCCCCCCCCTCCCCGGGCCTACTGAGACACCAAGTAGTCCAGTGGGGGTCTTTGTGGCAGAAACATGGCCCTCTCACACCTGCCTTTTTGCTGCTGCCTTCTAAAATAGATGCCACATCCTCTCGCAGCTGCTTGCATTTCCTGTAGTACCTTGAGCTGCTGCGAGAGGTCACGGCAGCCATTTTAGAAGACAGCCTCAAGGAGGTAGGAGCGAGAGGACTGCTGCTGGACTACCAGGCCTCAGTAGGCTCAGGGGGGGATCGTGGGGTTGAGATTAAAGGGTCAGGGCCTGGAGAGGGGAGAGAACCTTAGCCATGGGTTAGGGGAAAGGGAAGGGGAGGGAGGGATGAGAGGTGAAGAGACCTGCAAGGGGTTGGAGGGGAGAGAAGCTACACCTTGCGGCTCTTTGAAAATTTTGAGTCAAACATTTTGGATATATTGGCTCTTTTTCTGTAAAAAGGCTGCCAATCCTTGGCCTATACCAATCAAATTGGTGTAAATAAAATAAACAGATTATAAAAGAAAGAAAAGAACACCATTAATAACAGACACCATACATCATAACTAAATAAAATATAAACCTATCCTTGTTCCAGCCAACCCAACCATCCTTAAAGTTACATTTGTAGTTATAGAATAATGGGATCCATGCCTAAATTTAGGCATAACCATTTGCACCAACGAAAAAGTGGCACAAATGCCCATGCCAATCCACCCTTGATCCACATATTTCTGCATCCCCTTTTTTGACTTGCATGGAAAATTTAGGCGCAGATCCCACACCTAAATTTACAACATAACTTGTAATTGATTCTAATTAGCGGCAACAATTGCTTGTTAAAACACTAGCTATTGGCACTAATTAGATTGCTGTTCTATCAGGTATGCGCCCAAATTTGCATATGCATTTTTAGCACCCTATTTATGTTCCCTTCAGCTAAGGGCTGCAAAAGTAAGAGACATCATGGGCACTGTCTTTGTTATCAGGCTGCTTCTTTTGACAAAGATTTCCATCCATTGTTGATCAGATCTATATCTTATAAGCATTACAGAAGCCTTTTCTTTTCTCTAAATTTTTGGCTAGCTAAATTTCTTTGCATCAAATTATTTTTGTGTTTTCCCATGGCATACCGGTAATCGTTTGTTAACCGCATTGAACTAATGGTTATGCGGTCTAGAAATCTGCTATTATGTTATGTTATGTACTTTCTGTTCTATGCCCTGGGCAGATTGGTAGTACGGTGTATTGCGAGGATTTTCTTCAAATAAATATATAGGAAGATGTATTTCTTGGAGGTTCATAAGGGCTAAACACAATACATAAAAACTGATAGGAACAAAGGACAGGATGCAGGGCCGGTGCACAGGTATTGAGCCCTTTAAGAAAACCTTCAGTCTCATCACCCCTCCCTCCAAATTGATTTTCAGACCCCTCCCCAAAATATCAGCTTTTGAAAATTAATTGAATTGTGGATGTGTATCACAAATAAAGGCAATGTTCAAAAGTCAATTGTTAATTAGAAAATTACCCACATTTCCTGCAAACCTTTTGAAATAAATAAGTATGACTTGATAGTTCCGTGAGGCTGCCAAAACTTAGGCCCTCTTTTACTAAGGTGCGCTAATCGATTTACCGCGCGCTAAACGCTAACGCGTGCATGTTAGTCTATGGGCGCCTTAGCGTTTAGCGCGTGCTAATCGGTTAACACACCTTAGTAAAAGAGGGGGGTTACTGTTTCACTTGAACTGCGGCTACTCATTGCTGCCTCTCAGAAGCTGTTGCCCTAGGTGACCACCTAGTCCTGCCTTATAGTTGGGCCAGCCCTGATTGTGTGGACGAATAAGTGACTGTTTTCTCTTTTCTTCTATGCCATACTGTACTCCCACAAATGCACAGAATTTTCATGTTTATAGCTTATTGGTATTGTGAGAGTCCTGGAATTAATCTTCATACCATACAGCTTGTTAATGATTTTCAATAAAGAACGATACCACTGCATAATGTCATTCCTCTACTTATCTGAAATAGCAGCCAGTGGCATAGTACCGGGGGGGAGGGGCGGCAGCGGTCTGCCCCAGGCGTGGTCTTCCTAAAGGCATGGCGCCCCTCCTCCTGTCCATCCCCCCACAACTCTCCTAATTTTACAAGTTTATTTATTTTGTGCTATACCATCTATCCCAGGGGTCTCAAAGTCCCTCCTTGAGGGCCGCAATCCAGTCGGGTTTTCAGGATTTCCTCAATGAATATGCATGAGATCTATGTGCATGCACTGCTTTCAATGCATATTCATTGGGGAAATCCTGAAAACCCGACTGGATTGCGGTCCACAAGGAGGGACTTTGAGATCCCTGGTCTATCCCAAGTATCTAGACCGTTTACAATAGGTTAATAGAAGAAAAAAAAGAATAAGATATTATCTAAAATATTGAGGAGGGAAGACAGACAGACATGACTGACAGAAGTCCAATACGGAGGTTGAGGGAGGGAAGTAAAGTTACAATAAAATTAGCTATGGAAAAGGGTATCTGGTCGGAAAAGAACAGTAGGTGAGGGGATCTCTTTGTCAGGAGGGTATAAGATGGTTAACCTGCATGGAAAGTGTCTCAGTTATTTACCAAATAGATCTCGGTGTTCTGAAAACTCAGCCTTATTAAAAACAAATGTTGATCCAAAATATGCTGAAACCAGTAAAATGACCTTCTGCTGTGCAGGGGTTAAACTGTGGAACTCACTTGTCAGCCAATTACGAAGATGTGAAAAGGGCAGCTTTAGAAAACTACTTAAAACACAGTTATTTGTAAATGCCTTCTTCTAGACCAGGGGTGTCAAAGTCCCTCCTCGAGGGCCGCAATCCAGTTGGGTTTTTAGGTTTCCCCAATGAATATGCATGAGATCTATTAGCATACAATGAAAGCAAGGCATGCAAATAGATCTCATGCACATTCATTGGGGAAATCCTGAAAACCCGACTGGATTGTGGCCCTCGAGGAGGGACTTTGACACCCCTGTTCTAGACAATGATTTTTTATGATTGCTGCTTGCTGAAGGATTTTTCCATGATTTTTTGTACAAGCCTTCTGGCTTTCATTTTTCATAGTCGATTTTATGAGGATTATTTGTTCGTGTTTGTTTGATCTTATTTGATTTATAGAATTATGTATGTACAATTATGTAAACCGTTTAGGTTTAAACGGTATAGAAATTTTTAAAAATAAAATAGGAAAGTTTTAAATTTAGGGCTCCTTTTACTAAGGTGCGCTAGTGTTTTTGGTGCACGCAGGAAATTACCGCGCGCTACGCTTCCAGCACTAATGCCAGCTCAATGCTGGCGTTAAGGTCTAGCGGGCGGAGCAATGTAGCACACGCTATTCCGCACATTAAAGCCCTAACGCGGCATAGTAAAAGGAGCCCCTAGATCTGAATACCGGTATTGAAGAGTCAAGTCAGAGTTCGTTGGGCATTGCATCCCACAGTGTCGGCACCATTACGGAGATGATAGATTTGCGGGTATGATCGTAGAAAATTTTGCAAATAGGGGGGTATTCCAAGAAGATTTGGAGCGTTGGATCTTAGTATTCTTTGAGAGGAGTGGGGAGTAATAAGTTTCTCAATGAATGCCTTCCCCCGTACCTTTTATTACTTTCCCGACGCGAGGTTGCTGCCCAGGTCAGCATCGGCGCTCTCTCTGACATCACTTCCGGGACCTGCACCTAGGAAGTAATGCCAAAGGGCGAGTCGACAGCAACGTGAGCATGCTGCTCATGCCGGAGAAATTAAAAAGGGAAGGGGATGCGTTATGGGGGGGGGGGGGGCAGGGGAGGAGTGCCATAGCCCCGGGCGCCGCTCACCCTTACTGACTACGCCACCGATAGCAGCATTGTGTCTTTCAGTGATTATGTTTGTACTGGTTATAAAACTGATTGTAAAATCTCCTTGACCTTAAATCTCTCCAGATTTTAATTCATTCCCTTATAATATCTAAAATTGATTACACTTCCCCCTCCCCATTCACGGTTCCTGCACTCGCGGTTTCATATAATTGTGATTTTTTTCTGGGGAGGGGGAAAATTTTTTAAAAAACAGTTTTAATGTAAAAATAATCCATCTTTTTTTCCTCCCTGCTGCCTTCCCAGCCTTACCCGGTGGTCTAGAGGGCTTTCGGGGCAGGAGCGATCTTCCTAAACTCCTGCCCCGTGCAAATCGCTATGAGGAAATGGCTGCTGGGAGTTCCCGTAGTCTCTCGAGACTATGTCGGGAACTCCCTACAGCCATTTCCTGATGGCGATCTGCACGGGGCAGGAGCGTAGGAAGATCGCTCCTGCCCCGAAAGCTCTCTAGACCACCAGGTAAGGCCGGGAAGGCGGCAGGGAGGCGGGGGTGGGTCAGAGCCGGATAATCACGGTTTTCCGGCATTCGCAGTCCGGCTCTGCCCGTATCCCCCACGAATGACGAGGGAGAAGTGTATTGTAATTCATTATATAAAGGCTTATACTAAAAGGACATTAGACGCCTTCAACTAAACTAAACCTTAAGTTTGTAGACCACATCTCCATAAAGATAGAGCTCGACACGGTTTACAGGTAATTCAATAAATGAGGGAAGGACATAATAAGAAATTAGAGGTTATGAAGAGTACAAAATACAACAATAAAAATTATCACTAACTCAAGAAAAATCTGATCACGTTACTCCTCTGTTGAAGAATGCTCACTGGCTTCCCATTCATCATCGGATCATCTATAAAATCGCCCTCCTTACTTTCAAGACCCGGCAGACCAATGAACCAGCATTTATTGACAGACTCCTTATTCCATATGACTCCCCTAGAATCTTAAGATCCTCATCACAATTTACCCTTAGGGCTCCTTTTATCAAGCCACGCTAGCAGTTTAATGCGTGTAATAGCGCACGTTAAACTGCCGGCCGCGCTAGCCGCTAACGCCTGCCTTGAGCAGGCGGTAGTTTTTTGGCCAGCGCAGGGATTAGCGCGTGATTAAAAGTCGCACGCGCTAACCCCGCCAGTGTGGCTTGATAAAAGGAGCCCTTAATGTTCCAACTTTAAAAATAATCAGTACTCGTCGTTCATACATTTTCTGTGTAACAGCAGCCACTATTTGGAACTCACTACCTTTACATTTAAGAGTAGAACAAAATTTGGTTAAATTTAAGAGCAGCTTAAAATGCTTCCTTTTTATAGATGCATATGATTAATGTATCTGACTCAATTTTGATGTATTTTATACAATCTTAATTCACCTTTATCTTTCATCAATTTTAAACCTCTTCCCTATCCTTTCCCTTCATTTCTTCCCTATGATTTTAATTTTTTTTTTAATTGTAATTTTTTCACACACTTCCCATTTGTTTCATTCCCCCTCCCCCCTTAGTATGTCTGTCCTTGTATTGTCTTTGCTCATTATTTTATTTTTGATTTTAATTGTACAACGCTTTGAAATATATTGTAAAGCAATATATCAAATTTTAAATCTAATCTAATCTAATCTAAACCTTAAGTTTATATACCGCATCATCTCCATGAGAATGGAGCTCGACACGGTTTACAAGAACTTAAAATAGTGGGTAGAGAAGAAGAAAAAGGATTACATGAACTTATGTGTAGAAGGGGGGAGAGAAAGGGGGGAAGGATAGAGCTACAATTTGCTGAAAAGCCAGGTTTTCAGTTGTTTGCAGAATAACTGAAGGGAGCTCAGGTTCCGCAGCGGGGTGGTGAGGTCGTTCCAAAGACCTGTGAGTTTGCCTGAATAGTGGATGCCGAGTGGAGAGGGGAAGGCTAGTTTAAGCCTTTGGGCAGTTCTGGAGGAGTCGGGACTGGAGGAGTTGAAAGACAGTGGGATAAGAGGAGGCAGGATTCCGTGAATGATCTTGAAATTATATTATAAATTAAATTATAAACTATACCATTTAGACCTAGCCTGCTAAACCTCAATTTCTGTTTTCCTCTCGTTTTCTGCAGATGTAAGCCTGTGTGAAGAGGCATTGTTCAGATTTGCTGTTCCCTCTGAACTCGCACCTAACTGGTTGAACATCCTAGTAGAAAGTTTGCCCGGTATGAAGGTTAAGGAAGCAAACCTAGATCGGATAAAGCAGAAGTACAACTCTCAAGAGCAGATATTCCAGCTGTTGAAATTATGGAAACTTCAAAATAAAGAGCAAGATGTTGTCAAGAATGTCATTCAAGGTGTGTAGCAAAAGGATGTGGACACTACAATGCACACAAGATAGATTTGTAAAACATAGGTTTATTTGCGACTTATATGGTCCAACATTGACTTATTTGGTAAAACTATTGGGGCCTTTGTGCTTAACATTTTCAGAGTCATGCTCCTAAATTGGCCTTTTTGAAAATTTGTTAGGGCTCAACATCTACATTTATACTCAGAACGCCACTAAACTCCTAAATGCAAGTGGGTTGGAGTTAGGAGTTAAAAGCAGCCTTGAAAAAGTGAACTTGTAGCCTGGATTTGAACACTGCCAGAGATGGAGTTTGACGTACTGACTCAGGCAGTCTGTTCCACACACAAGGTGCAGCATGATAGAAGGGATGGAGTCTGGAGTTGGCAGTAGAGGAGAAGGATACAGTTAAGAGAGACTTACCTGATGAATGGGGTTCTCAGGGAGAAATATAGTGAGAGATGAGAGATACTGAGGAGCTACAGAGTGAATGCACTTATATAATGTGAGTGCTGTTTGATCTTATTGATCCTTCTACTTGCTAGACTTTCAACCATGGGGTTAAAAGACACAGTCTTCAAGTGATTTTTTTTTTCTGTTTTAAGGATTTGTACATTTAGGGCAAATTCTATAAATGGCGTCCTGATTGTGGGCATCCTATTGCTGTCTAACCAGCTAATCGGGATGCACATTTTTAAAAAAAACACCCGAGACAGGTCGCCTACACTGTAGGCATTTTCATGAGCCTAGTGAGATTCTTAGGGCTGCTTAAGCTCACCCAAGGCTATGCGTGGGCATGGTTTCGCCCGGACATGGCCTTAGGCAAGCTTAGGCATCTCCCTAAGGCCGCGATAGGCGCCTGAAATGCAGGTCAGCAAAATGCTGGTCTACATTTCAAATAGACGCGGCTGCTGAGCCAATCACATCAAGGGAATCTCCCTGCTGCGATCAGTTTAGCAACCACAGCAGGAAATCTACCCCCCCTCCCCCCCCCGTGAAGTCAGCCAGCAGAAGGGATGCCTGGGTCTCTCCTCCTCTCTGCCCCCCCCCGCCCCCCCCCGCATACCTCTTTAAATGTTTTGCAGGCATGCTCAGCATCTTCCACTTTCTGCTGGTGCTGGCCTCAGCTCCCTCCTGGCCCCTCAACCTGGAAGTGATTTCAGAGGGGAGCGAGGCCTGGTCACGGGACCAGGACGTGACATCCAAAGGGAGCTAAAGGCCGGCGCAAGCAGCAGGTGGCAGATGCTGCTTGAGCCGGCGAGCATTTCAAGAGGTGTGCGGAGAGGGGGGCACTCAATCAGTGGGGAAGAGTGGGGAGTGAGGGGGCACACAGTGCGGCAACATCAGGCGTCATCGCCTTGGGTTCCAACCTCCCTTGCTACGCCACTGGATTAAAGCAGAACACCTCCTTAATCCATCAGTGGTTTCTGTTTCCCCTCCTCCCCTGAATGTGAAACTGGCAAGGGATACCTGGCTCTGACAGCTTCAGGTATTAGGGATTTGAGGGGTAGGTAGGACTGAGAATTGAGGGACCCAAGTTCAAAGCCCACTTAAGCTCTTTTGGTTTTTTTTAAACTGCAAGCCCTCCATGGACAGAAAAATGCCTACTGTACCTGAATAAATAAGACACCTGCAAGCCTGAAAGCTCTTGATGGGGTGTACTGTATGTTCAGCTACATTCGTTATTTTTCTGTTCCTCAAAGGCTCACAATTTTTTTTTTTAATTCACAAACAGCTGAAATGAGATTTGAACTTGGGCCCTCAGAGTCTCAACCTACTGCTCTAATTGTTAGGCTACCCCTCTGCTGTGTTGAATGTCTGTTTGGCCCTTTTATAAGATGAAGGCTCCTATGCTGCCACACAGATGCCCTTGTTTCCTCCTTGTGCCCATGTTTCCTCCTCTCATCCCCCCCCCCTTCCTTCCTGCCCCTCAGCCCTTCATAATTTGGATATTTCCGTTTGTAAAATGGATGTTCATGTGAGAGGAACTTCCATGCACTGAAAATGTTCATGCTGGACATTGCAGGATGTATCCTGTCCTAAAATATATGTGAGATTGATGTCCATTTGTGATGGTCTGACTTAGATGTGCATATTTGAAACTGGACGTCCTTTCTAACATGCCCCACGATGCTAGCATAGAGTCTTAACTTACAACATGTGCTATACAGAGAGATTATGGGGCTGATATTCAGCACTATTTAGCTGGCAGGGAATGACTCCCAGCTGGCTATCCACCTATACTCAGTGAAAGATAGCTGGCTATATCCCACTGAATATTTGGGTCAGCTGATTGGCTGATGACCAGCTATGCCATGCAACATAGCCAGTCACCGCCAACAGTGGCACATCGAGGGTGGGAGACACCGCTCGTGCCCTCCTCTTCATCCACTGCTTCTTCTGCACCCCCCATGCCACACTCGCACCCTCCCTTCCCCCGGTACCTCTTTAAATCTCCTCCAGCGTAAGCAGCTTCTCTGGCCTGTTGCTTTTGCCAGCGTTGGCTTTCCCTCTGACATCACTTCCTAGCCCTGCGACCTGGAAGTGATTTCAGAGGGAAGCCAGGCCGTTGTGAGCAGCAGACTGGAGAATTTGCTTGTGCTGGTGAAGATTTAAATAGCTACGTGGAGGGGGAAAGGAGGATTGCGAACGTGGCATGGTGGGGGCAGAGAGGTACCGGCGCCCCCACTAAGATGGCACCCTGGGCGGTCTGACACCCTCCCCCTTACTATGCCACTAACCACCAATATTCAGTGGCTGCCCAGCTAAGTTCAGTGGCCAGATAGACCCGCCAAGAAATCAGGTCCATCTTTGGCCACTAGGACTTAGCCAGCCAATGAGTATCGGCTTAGCAAAATCTAAACCAGAAATTCAGTGCCGGATACTGGATATGGTGCCTGGCATTAAATTTCCACAGACCGCTGGGTATGTATTTATTTTGAGACCAACAAAAGGTTTTACTTTGCATTCTGAACAGGTAACTGTGCAATAAGGAATTTCTAGGGGATAAAGTTGTTGTTTTCCAAATCAGAGCATGGCATTCCTCTAATTATTTTCGTTTCATTTTTGTTCATTATAGATATAGATCTTTGTGAAAAGGGTGTACTGAAACACATTGGCCACATAAATCTTACCACTGACGAGCTGCTGGCTTTGATGCAGAGTTTACCGGGAAAGAAAGTCTTAAAAGACGACATAAAGAGTATGCTGCTTGTCTGCAACTCTCCCAAACATATACTGAAACTTCTCAGCCTGTGGAGAACAAAGAATGGAGATCATGACACCATAAGGGGCATCAGGCATTTGAAAACAAAGAACATTCCGCCAGCGGTAGCCCAGAATCTGAAGAAGCTCATCCGATTCCTTCACAGTCCCACCATGTACAGATTATATCAAAAATTGTTTTTAAAGATGATAGGGAATCAGGTGCAGTCCCTGAAAGCAGGCTGCTTGTAAAACGAAAGCTAACTTGCCTTTTCATTTCAACGCCTACTGACTATATTCGACAACTTAGTAGTAGCAGAATTAGACTGGAACAATATTCTGTAAGAATATCTGTTTTCCTATGTTGTGCTTGTTTTATTTAAAGGAATGTCTCCAGGGGATAGAATTTAAGCTTTTTTTTTTTGTAATAACTCGAAGGCCTAATCCAGAGAGGAATATTGGGAATCCAGCATGCCTTACATATGTATAAACCGTGTATCAGTCTCACAGACTGACCGACATGAAGCTCGCATAAACCAGTATTTATCTCTGCCTTAAGCCCTAAGAGTTTCTATGAAAGTTGCCTTCTTTAATAAGGTACTAATTTGTGGATAACACTAAGGGGTCATTTACTAACAGTACACATTGACACTGTTAGGGGGGAATGCAGTATAGGTCGCTCAAAAACAGTAGTATAGTAAGAGGGGGGAAGGGGGGCAGAAGCACTGGTGCCGGTACCTCTGTTCCTCTCTGCCCACCTGCTTCTTGGAATCTTCTCCGGCTGTGAGCAGCACATCCTCCCTGCTACTCGCGCCGGCCTCAGCTCTCTTGATGTCACTTCCTGGTCCCAGGACCAGGAAGTGATGATAGAGAGAGAGAGCTAAGGCCAGCACGAGTAACAGGGAAGAGGTGCTGCTCGCTGCCAGACTAGATTTCAAGAGGTAAGTGTGTGTGTGTGGGGGTGGAGGGGGGCGGGGTGCACAGAATGGGGAACAGTGCGGGGGGTGGTAAGTGTGGCAGAGGTACACCATGCGGAGCTGCCGGGCGCCACCACCTCACGCACCTCCTTCCCGCAGTACGCCACTACTCAAAATTAGGCACTGGGGTGACACGTGCTAAGCAAATTCTATAAAGGCATTTCCATGGAAAATTATATTTGTGGAGCACTAGCTGTAATGTAATTTTGTGCCTAAGTTTGGGTACAAGCTCTTACACCTGCCAAAGGCTGGTATAAATGCTCGCACCCCAACTAACCCAACTACTGTAAGTTAGATGTGGAAATTCAAGTGTTCTATAACCATGCACCTAAATCCTTGCAATGCCCCTGACCTGTCCATTCTCCTCCCCTTTGGATTTGCACACAAGATAAGTTAGGTGTACAGGTTATAGAACAGGGGCATAGGGAAGATCCATGTGTAACTACTAAAGACTGCCAATTAATGCTTGCTAACGCCAATAATGAATGGTTATCACCTATTTAGCCAATTAGTTTACATGAGGATCTATGATCTGTGCCCAAAATGGTGCACCCAACTTTGAGCAATCTTTTCGGAATTAAGCGGTTAATGCACATTATTTTCCACAAGACCCATTTTATGCGCCAAGATCTTCAGTAAATAGTGGGGTTGAGTAGCCCCCAACATTTTCACTTTTGTTTCCTTTCCTGTGTCATTCACAGCATTTTGTCGTTTTGGTTTAGTGAGTCTTCATGTTCGTTTTGTAGGCAATGTTATCAAGAGAACATCCTCTATGCAAAGAGTTGTTTTATTTTTCTGCTTATTTTTGTTCGTTAACTACGTGGAATCACAAGGGATATATCATTAAACCGAAAACAACAGCAGAGAAGACGGAAAACCAGCAACAACCTATGGTGGTCCCAGAAAGAAAATGAATGTGGTGCAGTGGTTAAAGCTATGGCCTCGGAACCCCGAAGTTGTGGGTTCAAACCCCATGCTGCTCCCTTGTGACCCTGGGCAAGTACCTTAATCCCCCATTGCCCCAGGTACATTAGACAGATTGTGAGCCTGCCGGGACAGACAGGGAAAAATGCTTGAGTACCTGAATAAATTTGTGTAAACCATTCTGAGCTCCCCTTGGAGAACAGTATAGAAAATAGAATAAGTAAATAGTGTGAAAAGCTTCAGCCTCTGATAACCAGAGCTGGTATTGTGACATCATAATGCCTCATTCCACCAATGCCTAAGAGCCAACCTCATCAGTGATGTCACAATGGCTTGATTGTCCTATACTTGGCTCACTTCTACTACACTTTGATTTGCAGTGGTTAAAGCTACAGCCTCAGCACCCTGAGTTTGTGGGTTCAAACCAATGCTACTCCTTGTGACCCTGGGCAAGTCACTTAATCCCCCATTGCCCCAGAGTACATCAGATAGATTGTGAACCTGCCAGGACAGAAAGGGAAAAACACTTGAGTACCTGAATAAATTAAATGTAAACTGTTCTGAGCTCCCTTGGGAGAACGGTATAGAAAATTGAATGAATAAATAATGTATGGCTTAACACGGTTATGAGGCCTACCTCAGGAGCCCAAAGTTGACGCATTACAAGATATTACTGGAAACATTATTTCTATGGATAAAAGTAATTCTATCCAGTGTAGAAATTCTTACATGATCCCCAACAAAACCCCAGCAGAGCATATGGTGACTGAGAACACAGCTTGTAAGCCAGAAAGACACACCCCATGAGCCATGTTCCCATCTCCCATATGCTCTTCTAGGATTTTGTAGGGCATTGACTTATGTTGAGTCATACATTATTGAAGTAATACAAGTTTCTTTTTTCTGACCATCATCAGTAGTTGCTGGTACTCTGTCTACTCTGCTGTTGTTGTCTTTTGCATTTCATCTGCCAGGGATTTGCTCTTCTGTTTGTCCCTTAAGGGATTTAACATTAACATTTCCTATATCATTGCAAACAACAGCCCATCCCTAATAAATAAAGGCTCCTTTTATCAAGTAGTGGTAGAGCATTTTACTGCAGGCCGGCAAGGTAAATGCTCCGATGCTGATAGCAATTGAATGAGCGTCAGAGTATTTACCCCACCGGCCCACGGTATAACGCTCTACTGCTGCTTGATAAAAAGGAGCACAAGTAAATAGAATATGTTAATGGTGTTAGCATGTGATAACTGTTAATAAATGATCCTGTACATAAAGTATTTTGCTGCTTATGTATTATTTCTAATATATGTTTGTACATATTTATTAATATTGTGAGAACCTGAAATTGAAGTTATGTAAGAAAATTTTTTTAAAATTGATACTTTTTTATTATTAAGAAACTTATGGTTTATTGACACGATGGATTTAAGATATAAAATATATTTTTTTGACAGAGAAAGTGGCGCATTTTTTTGTGTGTAGTGTTTTATAAGAAATATTTTTCTCCCTCTTCAGCTATTTTTAAACAGTTTTATCTGTATAAATCGTGATATTTTTTCTGTAAGAATGATCCAATATTGCTAAGAGAATTAAAGTAAAAAATGTGGAAAATATAAATTATCTGAATATTAAATATTTTTTGAAATACAAGTATAACTACATAATATTGTCAAATTAAAGTCCGAATTGCATACTGTTATGCAAATATTTTAACTATTTAATGTTTTATTTATCGCTTTTGGCTGTTGGATTTTGACCATCCTCCTCCTTTTTGTTAATGTTCCTTAGTCTGTAAAATGTATTAATATTAATAAATTAGTGATTTGAAAAGAGATGGTTAGTCCTACACTTTGTCTTTTCTTCTCTTTCACCAATCTAGGAGCTTATGCCGTAGAGTCTTCTTCATCCTGAAATATGTACAAAAGCATTACAGCACCACCGCTACCCTGAGAATTGTGGCACGATGATTCAAATGGTAGAATTTGAGCAGCCATTTCATGCTCAAGTTCATACTTTTTGAGTCTCCCCTGACTAAAGAGGAAGGAGGCTGTAAGCCTGAAGTGTCCTCATGTACTTCGACATAATTATTCCTGTGTGCCTTTGAAACAAAAGGTTGGTATTTCGGTACTAAACCACCAACCAAAAATATATGAGAATGGCACAAAAGATCCTTAATTTAAAAGAAGAAAGTATCAAAACAAAACGTAACACATCAATAGCTATAGGTTCATTTATGATGCTTAGGTAGCAACTTCAGCACTAGAGAAAAGATTTATGTCTCATATATAGCCAAATAGATCAGGATGTGCTGGGAGTGGCCTTTGACAGCAATTCCAAAGTAGGGCCAGAATTGTATAATATGAGCCCTGAATATGGCAAGGATGGATCAAGATTTTCTACCACATTCATATCGTATGCTATCAATGCACGTGCGGTATTTCTCAGTGAGGGAGGGAAAGACATCTTAAAGGGGAACTGAGGAAGTAAAATGATGATAATAATACTATTGGGTTGCTTGTTCAATCATGAATTTATAATAAATGTGACTGTTAGGCAGACTGTGCAGGTTTCCCATCATGTATTATGGGATTGATATTTGGCTGGTGGCAATCAGCATTTTGCTGACCGTTACAGGTGTTATCCGTAGAAATTCAATGTTGAGCCCTGGTCCAGGTTCTGGCTTTGAATTTCTGGGTTTATGGAGTTGGCGAAACCATAGCTGGTTAAGGCCCTCTTTTACTAAACCGTGGTAACGGTTTCTACCTCGTCCCAGGGCACTAAATATTCGAACGCTCATAGGAATTCTATGAGCATTGGAACAGCATTGGAGCATTTAGCGCTCTGGGTGGCAGTAGAAACCTCTTCTGCATCTTAATAAAATAGGGGGAGGGAAGGTAAGTGTGATATTCAGCACTTAACGTCCCTATTCTATAAACAGAACCCTATTAAGGTGCCCTAATCATGGCTGCTTAGCGACACCTAAGTTTGGGAAACACGCCAAACTTAATTTTTTTAATTGGCTTAATCAGTGTGGTAAATGACCACGCCAGTTTTCAGCCCATCAAAAATAAAAATTAAGCCATTTAAGAATTCAGCGTTGAACTCTTAGGACGCCTATTGACGCTTATGTGGAAGTGCCATCCAATGCCTAGGGACACCTAATGACACCTGTATTAAAAAAGTAGGTTTAGTTATGGGCGGAGAATAGGCGTAGTTGACTTAGGTGTTAGGTGTCTGTCATAGGCACCGCCAAATTAAGCAAGTGAAAAACTGGCTTAATGGAGCAGCACCTACGTCTAGAATCCTTGGCAATGCCGAAGTCTGCTTAGACGCCACTAGGTGTGATTCTATAAACAGCATCAATTTTTAATTGACAACCATGCCAAGTAACACCTACCACATTGGCACTACTTGACGCCATTTCTAGAATCTAGCCTTAACTGGCTATGGCAAGCCAGTCCAATTAATGTGGCTACCTTGGTCTGTTAAGTGTTGAATATTGGCACTTAACTAAGTGCTAACTCCACCTTGAGAGTGCTCCCAAAATAGCTGATTTTGGATAAACAAGCAATATAAGTAGCCATGAACCCATTTCTACATGGTTCAATCGATTTGAAAGTTGATCCCAATGTTGGGTAAATCAAAATGTAAAGGCAAAATATATTTAACAGGTTTAATAGAAGTACATTAAGTGTGAGCAATTGAACATATTACTTTTCCATACAGTCCCCATGCTAAACAACATATTTGTTGTATCGCTCAACTAGCTTCTGCTTTCCTCCAGAGAAGAACTTTTTCGGCTGCTCCCAAAGCTAGATGAGCACTGACTACTACTACTATTATTCATCATTTCTATATTGCTGAAAGGCATATGCAGTACAGTACATTTAACATTCAATAGACGGTCCCTGCACAGAAAAACTTACAATCTAATTTGGACAGACAGACAAGACATCTTGGGGTTGGGATGTTTCTAGCAGAAAGAACGATATGGTGGGTAGAGGTAACTTATGGTGAGAGAGTTAATAGTTGAAAGGAGTTTCAAAAAAGTGGGCTTTTAGTTTGGATTTGAATAGGCTAGAGACGGAGCATGACTTATTGACTCTGTTATTCCAGGCATACGGCATGGCAAGAAAGAAGGGACAGAGTCTAGGTTGGCGGTGAAGAAGAAGGGGGGAGCATAGGGGGCAGGGGAGTTCATGGGGGGAGCATAGGGGGAGATAAGTGAGGAGAGGAGTTTGAACTGTACAGTATTTGGAAACGGATGGGGAGCCAATTAAGTAACTTGAGGAGAGGGGTTATGTGAGCGTGATGACTCTTGCGGAATAGGAGTCATGCAGCAACATTTTGAACAGATTGGAGGGGAGAGATACATTTGAGCGAAAGACCTGAGAGAAGTATGTTGCAGCAGTCTAAGCGAAAGGTGATGAGAGCATGGGTAAGGGTTTCGGTAGTGTGCTCAGAGAGGAGAGATTGAATTTTTGTAATATTATAGAGGAGGAAGAGATGGGTTTTAGCAGTTCATTGGATCTGAGTGGAGAAGGAGAGAGAGGAGTCATAGATTATCCTGAGGTTGCGAGCTGACAAAACAGGGAGAATGAGAGTGTTATCCACAGAGATAGAGAACAATGGGAGGGGGAGGGGGGTTAAGGTGGAAATATAAGAAGTTCGGTTTTAGCCATATTCAGTTTTAGATGGTGGTGAGACATCCAAATGGCAATGTCAGACAGGAGGCTGAGACTTTAGCATGAATTCCTGACGTGGAGAGGTATATCTGGGAGTCATCAGCATAGAAGTCATATTGAAAACCATGGGAGGAGATCAGTGTACCGAGAGAGCAGGGTATATATGGAGAAGAGGACCCAAGACAGAGTCTTGAGGTACAGTGGGATAGCAGCGCAGGAGGTTCCACTGGTACATACACTAAAAATGCAATGGAAGAGATAGGAAGAAAACCAGGAAAGAACAGAAATCTGGAATCCCAGCGAAGACAGCATATCAACAGTATCAAAGACAGCAGACAGATCGAGAAGGATGAGGATAGAGTAGAGGCATTCGGATCTGGCCAGGAACTGATCATTAGAGACTTTAGCAAGGGCAGTTTCCATAGAATGTAGAAGGCAAAAACCTGATTGAAGTGGGTCATAGTAACATAGTAACATAGTAGATGACGGCAGATAAAGACCCGAATGGTCCATCCAGTCTGCCCAACCTGATTCAATTAAAATTTTTTTTTTAAATTTTTCTTCTTAGCTATTTCTGGGCAAGAATCCAAAGCTTTACCCGGTACTGTGCTTGGGTTCCAACTTCCAAAATCTCTGTTAAGACTTACTCCAGCCCATCTACACCCTCCCAGCCATTGAAGCCCTCCCCGGCCCATCCTCCACCAAACGGCCATACACAGACACAGACCGTGCAAGTCTGCCCAGTAACTGGCCTAGTTCAATATTTAATATTATTTTCTGATTCTAAATCTTCTGTGTTCATCCCACGCTTCTTTGAACTCAGTCACAGTTTTATTCTCCACCACCTCTCTCGGGAGCGCATTCCAGGCATCCACTACCCTCTCCGTAAAGTAGAATTTCCTAACATTGCCCCTGAATCTATCAACCCTCAACCTCAAATTATGTCCTCTGGTTTTCCAATTTTCCTTTCTCTGGAAAAGATTTTGTTCTACATTAATACCCTTCAAGTATTTGAACGTCTGAATCATATCTCCCCTGTCTCTCCTTTCCTCTAGGGTATACATATTCAGGGCTTCCAGTCTCTCCTCATATGTCTTCTGGCGCAAGCCTCCTATCATTTTCGTCGCCCTTCTCTGGACCGCCTCAAGTCTTCTTACGTCTTTCGCCAGATAGGGTCTCCAAAACTGAACACAATACTCCAAGTGGGGCCTCACCAATGACCTGTACAGGGGCATCAACACCTTCTTCCTTCTACTGACTACGCTTCTCTTTATACAGCCCAGCATCCTTCTGGCAGCAGCCACTGCCTTGTCACACTGTTTTTTCACCTTTAGATCTTCGGACACTATCACCCCAAGGTCCCTCTCCCCGTCCGTACATATCAACTTCTCTCCTCCCAGCATATACGGTTCCTTCCTATTATTAATCCCCAAATGCATTACTCTGCATTTCTTTGCATTGAATTTTAGTTGCCAGGCATTAGACCATTCCTCTAACTTTTGCAGATCCTTTTTCATATTTTCCACTCCCTCTTCGGTGTCTACTCTGTTACAAATCTTGGTATCATCTGCAAAAAGGCACACTTTTCCTTCTAACCCTTCAGCAATGTCACTCACATACATATTGAACAGGATTGGCCCCAGCACCGAACCCTGAGGGACTCCACTACTCACCTTTCCTTCCTTCGAGCGACTTCCATTAACCACCACCCTCTGGCGTCTGTCCAACAGCCAGTTTCTGACCTAGTTCACCACTTTGGGTCCTAACTTCAGCCCTTCAAGTTTGTTCAACAGCCTCCTATGAGGAACTGTATCAAAGGCTTTGCTGAAATCCAAGTAAATTACATCTAGCATATGTCCTCGATCCAGCTCTCTGGTCACCCAATCAAAAAATTCAATCAGGTTCTTTTGGCACGATTTACCTTTTGTAAAGCCATGTTGCCTCTGATCCTGTAACCCATTAGATTCAAGGAAGTACACTATCCTTTCTTTCAGCAACACTTCCATTATTTTTCCAACAACTGAAGTGAGGCTCACCGGCCTGTAGTTTCCTGCTTCATCCCTGTGACCACTTTTATGAATAGGGACCACATCCGCTCTCCTCCAATCCCCAGGAATCACTCCCGTCTCCAGAGATTTGTTGAACAAGTCTTTAATAGGACTCGCCAGAACCTCTCTGAGCTCCCTTAGTATCCTGGGATGGATCCCGTCTGGTCCCATTGCTTTGTCCACCTTCAGTTTTTCAAGTTGCTCATAAACACCCTCCTCCGTGAACGGCGCAGAATCTACTCCATTTTCTCGTGTAACTTTGCCAGACAATCTCGGTCCTTCTCCAAGATTTTCTTCTGTGAACAAGAATATCTTGAGAATATCAAGAATATCTTGAGAAGGAAGGAAGTCCAGGCAGCGGTGGTGAACAACAGCACTTCGAGTAGCTTGGATAGGAAGGGGAGGATGAAGACAGACTGATATTTGCAGGGTCTAGTGAGGTGTTTTTTTTTAGGAGAGGTGTACAGCATTTTGGAAGACATCAGGAACCGTTGCAGTAGAGACTGATAGGTTGAGGATATGACAGATGGGAGGGATGACAGTGGGAGTGAAAGCTCCGAATAGGTGGATGGGAATCGGATCAGAGGAACAGGTGGTTGGTTTGGAGGAGGAGAGAAGGTGAGCAGTTTCCTATCCATCATGCTTTGTCTTTTTGTCACAGTGATGTACCCATATCTCATCACCGGTGATAATTCATTCCAGAATACTTGGATAGAAACATAGAAACATAGAGTATGACGGCAGAAAAGGGCCATCGGCCCAACAAGTCTGCCCACTCGAATAACCCTCCCCCCTAAACACTCCCTCGAAGTGACACCTCATGTTTGTTCCATTTTTTCTTAAAATCGAGCATGTTGTTGGCCTCAACTACCTGAAGTGGTAGATCATTCCAACGATCAACCACCCTTTCGGTGAAGAAATACTTCCTGATGTCACCATGAAATCTCCCACCCTTGATTTTTAACGGATGCCCTCTTGTAGTCGTAGATCCTGTGAGGAAAAAGATGTCTTCTTCTACCTCAATATGGCCAGTAACATATTTGAAAAAAATCCAAATACACAAGAAAGGATGTCCAAAAAATCCAAAACCAAAAAAACACCCTCCAAAGCACAGGGCTACGTATCAAAGTTATACCAAAAAAGGAGAAAAGACCTCAGTGTCCAATAGGGGCTCTAAAAAGCTACCCACATAGACAAGCTGGTTTCAAACAAAATTTGAGACCAGCAGACACATCCTCGGTCGAAAAACTCCCAAAGGAAGAGAGTTAAAATATATACTCCCTTTCAAAACTCTCTTTGCAAATTCAATTTTTCATATGTATACTAAATTTTAATTATTTTTTTCAATTATTTTCATTAAAGTCACTTATCTGAACATATTGCTGTTTGAACGTAGTCCTGGGATTAGAAAGCAGGAAAAAATTGCTCCGTGGGAAGTAAGTTGAAAGCTTATTCAAGCATGTCCATTGTCACACTTCCACATAATCCAGCAGGGCTCCCTGTTTCGCTACAACGCTTCTTCAGGGATTTGCTGCTTTACATGCTGTGCTACCATGCATGACTTCTAGCATAGGCAATTCCTCAGCAGGGAAATCTCCTACTGTTCCCAGGACTCCTCCCCTGGATTTTCCCAGCTCTCCTCCTCAGGCCCAGCTTTGCTGAAGGATAAGGGCTTCCTCTGTTAGGTCCCTCCCCCTAATTACTATCCTGGGAATAGTAGGAGATTTCCCTGCTGAGGAATTGCCTATGCTAGAAGCCATGCATGGTAGCACAGCGTGTAAAGCAGCAAATCCCTGAAGAAGCGTTGTAGCGAAACAGGGAGCCCTGTTGGATTATGTGGAAGTGTGACAATGGACATGCTTGAATAAGCTTTCAACTTACTTCCCACGGAGCAATTTTTTACTGCTTTCTAATCCAAGGACTACGTTCAAACAGCAATATGTTCAGATAAGTGACTTTAATGAAAATAATTGAAAAAAAATAATTAAAATTTAGTATACATATGAAAAATTGAATTTGCCGCGGGCTGCTGGGTGCGATGGACCCCTGGTCTGACCCGGCAGAGGCAATTCTTATGTTCTTATGTTCTTCAGCTTGTGCGGTAATCTCCTGAGAAGACTCATGAATAGTATCCACAATTAAAACCATCAAATCAAGAGAACATTTATTTAAAATGGCCGCCCATTTATGTAAAAATGCTTCTTTGTTGGTATAATAATAATAATAATAACTTTATTCTTGGAAGTTCTATGCGGTTAACAAATGAAGAGACTGTACATTTACAGTGAAGTTAAAGTTACATTTACATATTAGACGATACATTTTCAGTCATGTTACATTTACATTATAGCCGATAAATTTTTTTTTTTTTTTTTTTTTGCAGCTAGGTTATATACATACCTGGAGGTTTTTGAATCCTTAAACCTCGAGGAATGAAATGATTTTTAATGTATTCCAGTAAAGACATACTATGTAGGTCTAATTTAATCAGTTCCTTTTGAAGACCAATCCAATTATTTTTATCCACCAAGTAATCAGGTGACCCCAGAGCGCTATCTTCTTGAAATAAGGAATTTCTAGATAGACAAGACGTAACCTGCTCAGAAGAAAAGCACAGGGTGCGCTGCCACCCTGGAAGCTCCATGGAGAAGACCAATTAAGCAAAGAACTCTCTTTGATCTGATTGGCCATATTTTTCATGACGTATTTATCCTGCTCAGCGCTGCTTGCCTGCTGCTCTGTTAGCTCCTCCTTCTTCTCCTGGCTGGCTTGCTTGCTCCGTTGGCTGTTCATGGCTGAATGATGAATGTCATCTGTTTAAAGCTACAGGTTCCTGAGGAAGAGACCCAGAGTCTCAGAAACCGGGCTAGTAGAACCTGAACTTGAACTAATCTGATGCTACAGTGGGCTTTGCTGCCCTGCTATTGTCCTCTTCGGACCATGCCTGCAAGTTAAGTCTGCCGATTATTTTTTCCTGGGAGTCAGCTGGGGGAACTTCAGAGTATCTTGCTCTGTTTCAGCACTGTGCATATGTGATTCATTTTTATCACTTATTAGTTTGTTCACCTTATTATTTGGTGGGTTGTCCGATGATAGTGTGCAGGTGGAGGTTATTAGACCTTCACCTTATTGTGTGAGCGCTGGAGATTGTTCTCCCTTCACTGTGCCTTCACACTGAGGATTCCCCCTTTCACTGGTTATATTATATTTTATTGATAGAGTGCGATTGGCAGTCCAGTGCTTGGGACAGAGTGAGTTACTCTGTGGGTCTATTAGACCTTGTTTTTGCTGCTGTTTGTGTGGTGTTAGAACTAGCATTTGTACCAGAATTGCAATGTGGTTGCTGTTGAAGTAAGGTTTGATCAGTCTCAGTTGCTTTAAACTGTAGAAAGCTTTTTTTTTTTTTTTTCCAGAGGTTTTAGGAAGGCATCTCCTGCTGCCCCTGGAAGAAGCTACTGCTGGTGCTGCTGGGGGTGGGGCTGGCAGAGTTGTGGGCAGAATTGGGTGGAGTTATGGGTGAGACTGGGTGGAGTTATAGGTGGGACTGGGTGGAGTTATGGGCAGAGATGCAAGATGGGGGCAGGTCCTAAAACTCCGGCTTAGGAGATCAGCCCTCTTGGCAACTCTGTTTCTGTCTAAATTCCCAGCATTCTTTTTCCAAACTCAGGATAACATATAATCACCAGCCTGCACAAATAAGTTATTCTGCCATCTTTTGATATCCTAAGTAGTAAATAGGTCATACACTGATTACAATTTATAAAGAAATGTTTACTTTTTTTTTTCTTTTTAAGAGAGTGTGGATAATGGGGAGTTTGCAGTGATTTTCTATTAATAAATATGGTGCATAGTTGTATAATAAACATTTTCCAATGATTATTTATTAATATATTTATTTATTGGGATTTATCAACCACTTTTATGAAGAGATTCACCCAAAGCGGTGTACAGCAAGTATAGTTCAATATAAAACTTATAATTTCGTTAACAGCTTAACAATAGCAAAATGGGCAAATATAAACAAATACAATAAATGAGATACAGTAAGCTCAAAATCAACATATTGAAACTAAATACTAGGACTACCATGAAACAGTATGAAAAATATACATATTTTACAGAAATAAGTCAGCATGATACTAATGAAACGCCTAATTAGCACACATTAGAACATTCAGATAACAGATATGATGCTAATGCTTTTCTACAATATATAATCGTTTATCATATAGCCGAGGGGTCAAGTGCAGATATATAGATGGGGACAAGATAAATGGTACAAAATCCATTGCATGACATAAAATAAACCCATACTGGAAATACCAGTGTCCCACAAACTTTGCGAAGCCACGGCACACTAAGCTTGGGGCTGCGGCAGAAGGGCATCCAGAAATGCGTGGACATTGATGCAATGATGTCACATGTATGCGCATGCGCGGAGGCCCTCCATCTGTGGCCCAGAGTCTACCATTATTGTGCTGGGGGAGGGGGGCTGGAGGAGGTTAGGTGCAGAGAGAAGGAGAGGCGCTGGCAAGGAGGAGAGGCACTGGCTAACCACCTATAGAACGTGGAGAGACACTGGCTAACCACCTATAGAACGTGGAGAGACACTGGCTAACCACCTATAGAATGTGGAGAGGCACTGGCTAACTACCTATAGAATATGGAGAGGCACTGGCCAACCACCTATAGAACATACAGAGGCGCTGGCTAACCACCTATAAAACATAGAGAGGCTCTGGTTAACCACCCATAGAATGTGGAGAGGCACTGGCTAGCCACCTATAGAACATGGAGATGCACTGGATAACCACCTATAGAACATAGAGAGGCACTTGATAACCACCTATGGAACATGGAGATGCACTAGCTAACCACCTATAGAACATGGAGATGCACTAGCTAACCACCTATAGAATGTGGAGAGGTACTGGCTAACCACCTATAGAACATAGAGAGGCACTGACTAACTACTTATAGAACATAGAGAGGTGCTGGCTAACTACCTATAGAACGTGGAGAGGTGCTGGCTAACTATCTATAGAATGTGGAGAGGCATTGGCTAGCCACCTATAGAACTTGCCTCTCACCTGTAAGCCTCTCCTCCTCACCGGCATCGCACGGCACACCCAGAATCTCGCTGTGACACACTAGTGTAATGAGGCACACAGTTTGCGATACACTGGATTATACAGTCACTGACCCAAAAACGTATTGAAGCAGCACAAGATTGAAACTGGTAATCTATTACACCAATAAGGAGGACTTCAAGTTTATTAGGCTTTTATATACCGCCTATCAAGATTATCTAAGCAGTTTTTTTTACAATCAGGTACTCAAGCATTTCCCTTGTCTGTTCCGGTGGGCTCACGATCTTTCTAATGTACCAGGGCAATGGAGGACTGAGTCACTTGCCCAGGGTCACAAGGAGCAGTGCAGGGTTTGAACCCACAACCCCAGGGTGCTGAGGCTGTAGTTCCAAACACTGCGCCACACACGCCTCCAACCTGGCCATTGTCTAGTCATGCATCTTTCTTATACTGTACATTTTAAAATGCTATCTAAATTGAGACATTCTTTCACCTCATTTTTGGATAGAGAGGCTAGAGTATTTTGACAGCACACTCTTAAACTAACTTTCTCTGAAGTAAAGCATCTTTGGTCTTAGGGATTTCTTTAGTAGGGTGCAAGAGTTCCAAATACCTCAAATACTTCACATTCTCCTGGAAAATCTGACACGCCTATGATTTTATTTTGAGCTGGTATTAATACGTTGGCTCCTGACTAACTGCACGTTCTCACTGCATAAACTAAGCAATGTGGTTATGTCATATGTGTCAGAAGGGCATTGATTCTATTGTGATTTCTTAATTAAAAATAGCAAAAAAAAAACCAAACAACTCCAAAACTGATGCATTTTGTAGCCCAAAAAATATATGTTTATATCTGTTACTGGATATAAGCTTAATTAAATGCCTTAGACCAGTATTTCTCAACTCGGTCCTGGAGTACCCCCTTGCCAGTCAGGTTTTCAGGATATCCACATTGAATTTGCATAAACTTGATTAGCATACAATATGTCCATTATATGCAAATGTCTTTCATGCATATTCATTGTGGATATATTCAAAACCTGACTGGAAAGGGGTACTCCAGGACAGAGTTGAGAAACACTGCCTTAGACCAATGTCTCTCAAACTGTATGCCATGGCACAGTAGTGTGCTCCGAAGAGCTTCCGGGTGTACCATGATAGATTCCAGAATTTGACTTTATTTTTAAAAAATTCCCTTTTCATACACTAGAATAGAGGACATGTACATCGCATATGCAAGAGTCTGTCAATGTTATGAGCGTATTTGTGCATAAGGCTACAACTGCCCAGACAAACATCATTCTTTGACGTGATTGGTCCTTGACAAATAACAGCATGTAATTTTAATTTTATTTTTTATTCAGTAGTTATCTTAACTTGAGCAACAAAGCAATCAAGGCTTTGTTACCATTTGGATCTTATCTTTGCTAACTTGGGTTTTCAGCTCTGACAGAAATTAAATCAAAAAAAGAGAACGACTGCAGATGGTGGATGATGAAATGCATGTTTGCTTGTCGACTAATTTGCATTCAAAAACAAGCTTATCCATTGCATTGATTAGCAATTCTATTCTGTCTTCTTTAGTTACCCATATATAGCTTAAAGAACTTTAAATAAATTACTCTCAAATTTAATGTTCTGTTGGTTTTGCAATTTTATAATTTCAATTATAATGTGCTGCGAAAAGTATTTGCTTCGTTTAGTGTGCCAGAGCTAGAAAAGGTTGAGAGACATTAGCGTAGACCCATAGGCATCAGAACGGAGGGGGGAGGGGCCACAGGGGCCTTGACCTCCCCCAAAATTGCCCGGCATTAGGGGGGAGCAAACAGGGCAGCTGCCCCATCTCCCGCAGTAGCCTACAAGTGACTTCACCCATGCTCCGGGGCTCTAATGCTGTGCTTGCCGGCTACCCAAATCTTCTCCGAAGAAACCTGAAGTTACGTCATGAGGGGGAAGAAATGAGAAGTGAAGCTGGCAAGCACAGTGTTAGCGCCTCAGAGCATGGGCAAAGTCGCTTGCTGGCTAGGGCAGCGTCGGTGGGAGATAGGGCAGGGAGGGAGGCGTTCAACTCGCTGCTCCTGCTTGCTTCGGGCCTTCCTTGCTGTTGGGTCCTGCCTTTGTGGAAACAGAAAGTAGGTGGGACCTGGCAGCGAAGAAGGCTCGAAACAAGCAGGAGCAGCGAGTTGTGAATGCTGCACTGCAATAGGGAAGAAGGGAGGAGGGATGGAAAAGGGAAGAAAAATGCTGCTGCACCCAATTGGGGAGAAGGAAGACCAGAGAAGGGAGAGGAGAGGAATGAGAGATGCCAAGTCTGTTGAGGGGTGGGGGGAGAAATGCTGCTGCTGCACCCAATTGTGGAGACAGAAGGAAAGCGGGAGAAGAAAGGGGGGGGATAGAAATACTGTGTTGCACCCAATTGGGGAAAGAGAGGGAAAGTGGGAGAAGGAAGACCAGGGAAGAGAAATGCTGCTGCTGTACCCAATTGGGGAGAGAGAGGGAAAGAGGGAGAAGGAAGAGAAATGCTGCTGCTGCACCCAATTGGGGAGAGAGAAGGAAAGAGGTAGAAGGAAGACCAGGGAAGAGAAATGCTGCTGCTGCACCCAATTGGGGAGAGAGAGGGAAAGAGGGAGAAGGAAGACCATGGAAGGGAGAGGAGAGGAACGAGAGATGGCAAGTCCATGGGAGGGAGGGAAAGGAAAGGAGGTACTAGACCAAGGGGGGAGGGGGGAGGGATGGCTGCCAGGGCATGGGGGAGGGAAGGAGATAGATGCCAGACCTAGGAGAAAGAAAGGAAGGAGGGAGTGAGAGAAAGGAAGCAGATGAAATGCTAGATAATGGAGGGGGAGAGGAGAGGAGAGAGATGCCAGACCAGAGGGAAAGGAAGGAGAGGAGGTGCCAGTGAATGGAGGGAGAGATAGGAGAGAGATGCCAGGGCATGGGGGGTGGGAAGGAGATAGAGATGCCAGACCATGGGGTGGAGTGGGACGGAAGGAAGGAAAGAAGAAGAGAGAGATGCCAGAGCATAGGGGAGGGAGTGGAGACAGAAAAATTGAGAGGGGGTGAAGCTGAAATGAATCATGTACAAAGGAGAGAAGGGGCACAGGATATACAGTTTATTAAAGGGACATAGAAAGAGGGAAGATGCCGTATGGAAGAGAGAGAGGGTGAACAGTGGATGGAAGGGGCAAAGAGAGGGTGGAAGGGGCAAAGAGTGAGGGCAGATGTTGCATGGAATAGAGAGAGAACAAACGCTGCATAGAAAGAAGAGGGAAGAGAAGATGATTAAAGCAGAAATGACAAAAGGTATTTTTGTTGCTTTTTGTAGAATCAAGTAGTATTGTAACTGTATTGATAAAAATTTATAAATAGGAAATAAGGCAATTTGGGGGGGGGACTAAATCCCTTTCCTCAGGTCAGGACAGGATACCATAACAGCAGTATACTGTACTGGCCTGAAGAAAGATTTGGCCTCTGAATTGAAAAATGGATTAGTCCAATAAAATGGTATTTCCTTATTCTATCTTTTAATTTGTAAAATGGTGATTGTTTTGTATCAGTTTTTTCAAATTTACTACTACTTAGAGAATGGCGGGGAGGGGGGAGGGGAGAGAAGCAGTCTGCCTCGGTGCTCCATTACCTTCTTCGGGCAGCAGCAGTGTTTACAATTTGCTGCTGTTGCCGGCTTCAGGCCTTGCTCTCTGCTGGGTCCTGCCTACTTCCTGTTTTCATGAAGACAGGACCCGACAGAGAGGAAGGCCTGAAGCGGGCAACAGCAGTGAATTGTGAATGCTGCTGCTGCCCGATGAAGATCAGGACATCGGGGAAGGAGCAGGGAGAAATTGGCTGCTGGCTTGGGGGTGAGGGTAGGGAAAGAATCGTGGAAGTGGAGAAATTGGCATGATGGCTTTGTGGGGGCTAGGGGGAGAGAGAAAGAAAGGAAAAAATAAAGAGGGGGGCCAGGGGGAGAGAGAAAGAAAGGCAGAAATAAAGAGGGGTCAGGGGGAGAGAGAAAGAAAGGCAGAAAGAAAGAGGGGGGACCAAGGGGAAAGAGAAAGAAAGGCAGAAATAAAGAGGGGGTCAAGAGGGAGAGAAAGAAAGGCAGAAAGAAAGAGGAGGGCCAGGGGGGAGAGAAATAAAGAGGGAGGCCAAGGGAAGAGAGAAAAAAAGGCATAAAAAAGAGGGGGGCCAGAGGGAGAAAGAAAGAAAGGCAGAAATAAAGAGGGGGTCAAGGGGGAGAGAAAGAAAAGCAGAAAGAAAGAGGAGGGCCAGGGGGAGAGAGAAATAAAGAGGGAGGCCAGGGGGAGAGAGAAAGAAAGGCAAAAATAAAGAGGGGGGCCAGGGGGAGAGAGAAAGAAAGGCAGAAATAAAGAGGGGAGCCAGGGGGAGAGAGAAAGAAAGAGGGGGGGGCAGGAGAAGAAAGAAGAAGGATCAGAAGGACCAGAGACTCATGAAATCACCAGACAAAAAGGTAGGAAAAATGATTTTATTTTCAACTTAGTGTTCAAAATGTGTCCGTTTTGAGAATTTATATCTGCTGTCTATATTTTGCACTATGGCCCCCTTTTACTAAAACGCAATAGCGGTTTTTAGCGCAGGGAGCCTATGAGCGTCGAGAGCAGCATGGGGCATTCAGCGCAGCTCCCTGCGCTAAAAACCGCTATCGCAGTTTAGTAAAAAGGGAGGGGGAATATTTGTCTATTTTTGTATAGTTGTTACTGAGGTGACATTGCATAAAGTCATCTGCCTTGACCTCTTTGAAAACCCGCAGAATATAAATGATAATTAACATTTTCTCTGCGTACAGCGTGCTTTGTGTTTTTAAAATTTTATCATTTTGACTTGGCCACAAAGGTAAGGGGGAGGGAGGGAGGGGAGCTGCTGAAAGACATCTAGTAATCCTTGCAGGCTTGACTGTGCAGGGAATTATTTTTGTAAAATCATGTTTTGTTATGTGACTGGCATTATCTAGACTTTAATTTCTATGAATGAATAGAATGAAAATGATATAAAATTACTTGCTTGCGGGGACCGCGTGTTCTGGCTCACACAAGGAAGGAGGGGGTGAAAGGGAAAAAGTTTCTCTTCCTTGGAAATAGATTTTGAAGTGACCTCATCAAAGAAGACCAGCACCAAATGTACAAGAAATCCCTTAAACAATGTCAAAAGAGCCCAAAATAGAAAACTGCTACTGCCTTGAGACTCCATTATTGAAGGAATCAACTTGAAATCACAGAAGAGACAGGAAAAGGTTAAATGCCTCATGGAATCCTCAGGTACAAAACACAAACCAAATTGTGAATGAAATCAGAGCAGACAGTAAGAATTATAAAATTGATGTCATTATCCATCTGGAAAAAAAGGCATACTAGAAATAATGCCTCAGCAGTACAATTTTCAGAAGTTCTATTTGCTCATGGTAAGGGAGAAGAGAGACTGCTAGTGATGGTGGGGGAACTGATAGAAGATATGAAAGAAGGGTGGTAGAAAGGAACAGATGGTAAAGGAGGGAGGGAAGGGTGGTGGTGGAAAGGAATAGAACAGATATTGAAAGAGGGTAGAGAGGAATAGACCCTGAAAGGAAATGTGGAAGGCAGAGTGGGGAGAAGACGCTGGAAGGGAAGAAGACAGATGCCAGACTATGGGGGAGCAGAGGGAAGAAGATGGG
Organism: Geotrypetes seraphini; assembly: GCF_902459505.1. Lineage (NCBI taxonomy): Eukaryota > Metazoa > Chordata > Amphibia > Gymnophiona > Dermophiidae > Geotrypetes > Geotrypetes seraphini. Next base: position 47,426,533 of record NC_047085.1, read on the forward strand.
TGCTAGACGATGACGGTGACGGGGCGGTGAATGGGATGGCAGTGGTGGTGACGGGGCGGTGAAAGGGATGGCGGTGACGGTGACGGGGCGGTGAAGGGAACGGCGGTGACGGGGCGGTGCAGAGGATGGTGGGCCGGGGACGGTGCAGTGACGGGGACAGATTTTTTCCCCGTGTCATTCTCTACTACTACTACTACTATTTACATCCACTGTCTTCATATTTTGCACAGTATTTGGGGACATGTGTCACTGTTTCTGTAGTGTTGCATTATATACATACAGTGTTATTTGTGTAGTTTAATTTTGTGGTTAACCATTATGTGTTGTTAATTAGATTATATTATACTAGTCTTTAAGCCCGTTACATTAACGGGTGCTAGAATAGATGTGTCTGTCTGTCTGTGTTTCTTTATCTCTCTCTCCTTGGCCGCTGTCTGTATCCTTCTGTCTCCCCCCCCCACGAACAAAGCTGTCTGCCCCCAGCATACACCTCCCCCCCAAAGCAGCCCCCTTTCCCTCTCCCTAACTGTCTCTCCATGGCCCTCTTCTGTCTTCCCCCCCAGAGCAAAGCTGTCTGTCCCCAGCACACCTCCCCCCAAAGCAGTCCCCTTTCCGTCTCCCTATCTCTCCATGGCCCCTTCTGTCTCCCCCCAGCACACCCCTCCCTCCAAAGCAGCCCCCTTTCCCTCTCCCTGTCTCTCCATGGCCCCTTATGTCTTCCCTCCCAGAGCAAAGCTGTTTGCCCCAAGCATACCTCTCCTCCCAAAGCAGCCCCCTTTCCCTCTCCCTGTCTCTCCAGGGCCCCTTCTGTCTCCCCCCCCAGAGCAAAGCTGTCTATCCCCAGCACACCTCCTCCCTCCAAAGCAGCCCCCTTTCCCTCTCCCTATCTCTCCTTTGCCCCTTCTGTCTCCTCCCAGAGCAAAGCTGTCTGTCCTCAGCACACCTCCCCTCCAAAGCAGCCCCCTTTCCCTCTCCCCATGGCTCCCGGTATTGATCCCCTTCTTACCCTCCCTCCATCCCGGCTTCTTCTGGCCTGCTCCTCTTCAAAGCAGCCTGCGATCGTGGTGGCCGGCTTTAGCAAACCTAGCAGGCCGCTCTCCAACTTGGTAGCGCGTTCCCTCTGACGCGATCCCGTGCGTCAGAGGGAGCGTGCTACTGAGGTTGGAAAGCGGCCTGCGAGGTTCTTTAAAGTCGACCACGATCGCAGGCTGCTCTGAAGAGAATGATCAGTGGTGGCGGCGGCAGCGGCGAGAGAGGGCGGGAGGTGTGTTTCCTGCTGAGGACGCAGGCAGGGAGATAGCACAGTCATGCGCCTTCAGCCACCACACGCGCATCCAGCCCCTGTAAGCGCCGTGAGGTGTCAAATAGAATACTGCCACAGAAGCACACCTCACGGCGCCAGGAATCATGAATTTTCAAGAGCACATGCGCGCTCTAGGGTTTTATTATTATTTATTATATGTATATATGAAAAATGAATGGAAAATTGTATTACAATTAGTACTATTATAGGGGCGGGATCAGGGGCGTAGATTGGGCGGGGTGGGGGGCGGAGCTTTCAGCCCACCCCAAATAAAAAAGCATTCTACTGCCTATGCCTAGGCCTAGACCTATACCTGACCTGCAGGTTTATGTGTTTGCAAGGGATCTAATCTAGGCTCTGATGAGGGGATATATTTATTCTGATGTTGATTCAGAATCTATCTTCACTGAAAAGTGGAGCCCGCTTCTCTCTTGGACCTGACACTACAGACAGCTTTTCTGGTCGCCCTTACTTCAGCAAGACGTATCTTGGTTCTGTCTTGTAGAGAGCCTTTCCTGCAGATCTCTCCGCCCAGCTCCTTTGTTCCTGCGGAAGGTGGTGTCAGCATTCCATGTTATTCAGCAAGTGTGTTTGCCTTTTTTCAACCTCCAGGTTCTAAGAAATAGGACTGCTATGGGGGGGAGGGGGGAGTTAAAGTTTGAGAAGGGACTGTAAATAAAAGCAGTTTGTTATAATTGTAGTTGTTGTTGCTGCTGACTGAGTTCCTTTTGGACATAAAAAGGGGAAAATTTTGTTTTGTCAGTAACCATTTGGCTGCCTGAACTTGACCAGCTGAGAATTCAAAATACCAGAGCTGCTGAATATTAGTGCTGCTCATACCTTTAGAGAGAAAAGAGTGTTTGGTGGTATAAATGAAGTGTGTTTGAAAGCTGATGCCTGTGTGTGCTGACACTTGAAGAACAGAAGATTGAAGAGGATCAAGTTTAGGGTTGCCAGATTTCCTCTTTGAAAAAAAAGAGGTTGCCTGGTCCCGCCCCATTCTGCCTCCAGCTTCACCCCGTTTCTCCTCTAGCCCTGCCCCCCCCCTTCCATGAACCTCCCTGAGCTGGAAGACCCCATTTGGAAGCCTTCGCGCATGCGCGGACATTGGCGCAATGATTTAACATGCATGCGCACATGCATATGACATCACCACGGTGACGGCCACACATGCACAAAGGCTTCCAGATGTGGCCCCCGAGCTCAGGATGTCCAAAACCTGGACAAACTTCTGGGTTTTTTAAATCCCTCCGGGCGCCCGGACGGTCCCTTAAAAAAAGGACATGTCCAGGTTTTCCAGGATGTATGAACATAAGAACATAAGAATTGCCACTGCTGGGTCAGACCAGTGGTCCATCATGCCCAGCAGTCCGCTCACCTGGCGGCCCTCTGGTCCAAGACCAGCACCCCAACTGAGCCCAGCCCTACCAGCGCACGTTCTTGTTCAGCAGAAACTTGTCTAACTTTGTCTTGAATCCTTGGAGGGTGTTTTCCCCTATAACAGCCTCTGGAAGAGCGTTCCAGCTTTCTACCACTCTTACAGCTAGAATAGAGAAAAGAAAAACAGATAGGGAAATAAAACTTTTATTATTTTATCTGTAGTTAACAATACAGTATTTAGGCATTCAGAGCTGTTAGGCCAATAAGGAGCACACACCCAGGAAGATAGGGTTTTGTTTGGGGGGGGTTTCCTTTTATTTTATTTTAAGCTAGTGAGGTGTAGGAAGAGGACGGACACAGAAGAAGAAAGAAGACAAAGGGGTACCTGAAGAAACAAGATAAGTTAAGACATCAGAAGAAAAGAGGACACTTTAGCCACTGGTGAAAGACACTTTTAACATTTACAACAAAATTAAACAATCAACCAGAGTTCATTAACAGACTTTTAATTCCTAATAATACTTTAAAATCTCTTCGTTCAATGTCTCAGAATCTTCTCGTCATACCTTCTTTAAAATTGATCAATACGTTGCGCTCCAATAATTTTGCCGTCACTGCCCCTACTCCCTGGAATTCGCTGCCTAACCATTTGCGTAGTGAATCCGATATAAAACAATTTAAAGCAAAATTAAAAACATTCTTGTTCCAACAACTGTCCTCTTAAGGACAAAAATTAAATCAAAATGATTACTTTTTACCCTAACCTATTGTATTTTCCCTTTTTTGTTTTTCCCTTCCCAGTTTTAATATGTTTTTATGTAAATTTTATATTGTACACCGCTTAGAAACCTGATTGAGCGGTTTAAAAAATCTTTTAATAAACTTGAAATTTGAAACTGACACATATTTACCTGAACTTACTTGGAAATTAAATTCTAATGATTCTGACGCTTTAAAATAGAGAGAGAGAATCACTTGATAAGAAATAGCTCTTCATTGAATAATTTTGAATTAATCTGAAAAATATTTACTTTGAAGACACCTGTAACCGTTCCCCTTAACTGTATCCATGATATCCTGTTTGTCTGTCTTGTCTGTTTAGATTGTAAGCTCTTGTGAGCAGGGACTGTCTTCTTTGTGACTGTACAGCGCTGTGTACGTCTGGTAGTGCTATAGAAATAATTCATAGTAGTAGCAGTATGAAGAGTTTCAGTCTTTGGGAAGCAGAGCTGAGATTGTGATGTCATAATGCCTCATTCCACCAATAAGAGCTAACCTCATCAGTGATGTCACAATGGCTTGATTGTCCTGTACACCCCTCTACCCTCCAACCCAGCCAGCAGATTAACCATTCCCCTTAACTGTATCCATGACATCCTGTTTGTTTGTCTTGTCTGTTTAGATCAGGGCTGCTCAAGTCCGGTCCTCGAGATCTACTGGCAGGCCAGGTTTTCTGGATATCTGCAATGAATATGCATGAGAGAGATTTGCCTGCACTGCCTTCTTGGTATGCAAATCTCTCTCGTACATGTTCATTGTGGATATTCTGAAAACCTGGCCTGCCAGTAGATCTCGAGGACTGAACTTGGGCAGCCCTGGTTTAGATTGTAAGCTCTTTCAAGCAGGGACTGACTTCTTTGTGACTCTGTACAGTGCTGTGTATGACTGGTAGCACTATAGAAATAATTAATAGTAAAAGTAGTAGTAATAAAAGTTTCTTGAAGCTTTATGGTTTTATAAGAGCTCTGTGATTTACCTCCCCTTTTACAAAAGCATAGCGCAGTTTTTAGCGCTGGCCACAGTAGTGACAGCTCCTACGCTCATAGGAATTCTATGAGCGTTTGAGATGTTACTGCCGTAGCTGGCGCTAAAAACAGTGCTACGCTTTTTAAAAAGGAGGGGGGGGGGGTTAGTTAACACTAGATCCAGTCTAGAATAGTTTAGTACTATTTTAAAATTTGTATTACCACTTTATAACTTAAATTGAATTTTAACTGATTTTAAAGTATTTTTAATCTTTTAAAAAATGATTTGGGAGAATGCAATAAAACCATCTATGCACTTTCTGAAAATGAGTTTTCATTCTTTTAGGAATTTTAAGTGAAAGCATTGTAGCATCATCCAGTTTTACCTATATTTCCTAGCCAGGTTCCCTTTGACATTCTAACCAAGGTTAAAAGGTGGTTAGGGTTATTTTTCTGGGCTTCCTCCTCCTCCGGTTAAGGGTTGGGCCCTGCCACTCAACAATTGAAGAGGAGACTCAGCGCTTGCCTCAGAGAGGGGTCCAATCTGTATACTTTGGAGGAAAGGCAGAAGCAGGAAGATATGGTAGAGACTTTTAAATACCTACATTGCAAAAACGCACATGAGGCGAGTCTCTTTCACTTGAAAGGAACCTCTGGAATGAGGGGGGCATAGGATGAAGGCGAAAGGAGACAGACTCGGAAGCAACCTCAGAAAATACTTTTTTCATTGCAAGGGTGGTGAATATGTGGAACAGCCTCCTGGTGAAGCCAAAAACTATTTAAATTCAAGAAAGCTAAGGACAAGTTTACAGTACTCCCCCGAAATTTGTGGGGGTTCCGTTCTAGGAATACCCCGCGAATTTCAAAAAAAACCGCGAATACGGTTTTTCAGCTGATTGAAGGCAGGAGAGGGCAGCTAGGGCACCGGTGGGGGCTTAAATTGTACTTACAAAGCCGGGCACATTTTCTGACCGCCTCTTCCTGGTACTAAAGTCATGCTTACACCAATCAGAAGCTGCTTTGATACGTGTCAAAGCAGCTCCTGATGTAACCATGACTTTAGTGCCAGGAAGAGACGGTCAGAAAATACTGTGAATTACTGAGTCCGCGATTTGCGAACCGCGAATTTGCGGGGATTTACTGTATAAGATCCTTAAAGGAGTGTTTCTAGAACAAGGTAGATAGAAAGAGAAAAATGAAAGCAGATAAAGACCATATGGCCTATCTAGTCTGCCTGTTCACATCATCTACTATCCCTTCCAGTATAGTAAGGGGGGGCGGGCATCCCTGGGCACCATCTTGGTAGGGACGCCAGCACCCATCCTCCTCTCCCCCCACCCCACTACTGTGCATGCGCACCCTTCCCTCATACCTCTTTAATGTTCGGGGCACAAGCAACAACCCAAACCTGCTGCTTGCACCAGTGTCGGTTCTTCCTCTGATATCACTCCCTGGACCCACGCCTAGGAAGTGACATCCGAGGAAGAGCAGACGCTGTTGTGAGCAGCAGTTTAGGGTTGCCGCTCGCGCCTTGGACATTAGAGGTGCGAGGGAAGGGAGACGCGGCCAAAGAGGGCGGGGAAGGAGCAGGTGGGAGGACGTGGAGGGCATTATCTCCCCGGGCGCCTCTCACCCTCGCTACGCCACTGATGTCATCCTCTCCCATAGCGATCGAATGTACTTGTCCCAAAACACTCTACCAGACGGCTGTTCCACGCCTTCACCACCCTTTCCGTGAAAAAGTATTTTCTGAGATGACTTCTGAGTCTGTATGAAGGGTAGCATTGATCTTGTTATATACATGTTCATTAAAGAGTTTACCTCTACTCAAGTAGGCGTCTTGAAGTGAATTGCAAAAACTTTACTTTCCCAACCAGCTCCATTCAGTTTTAAGCTAATCTAATCTTCTATTTGTGCGTCACTCATACCTATACAGGCTCAAGGCGACTGTAAAGAGAGGCAAGAGGGGAGAGGATGGGGAGGGAGGGAGGAGAGGAGGGAGAGAGATGAGGAGGATAGGAAGGAGGGAGAGGATGGGAGAGAAAAGAGGGGGGAGGGGAGGTGGAAGGATAGGGGAAAGGGGAGGAGGAGAGGGGAAAGGAGATTAAGTGTCGAACAGATGGGTTTTCAGTTTTCTTCGGAAGATAATGGGTCTCACTCTGCCTGTTAGAAAAGCAAAAGGGACTTAAAGAGGAAAAAGCAGAAGATAAAGTTTCAGCATGACTGGAATTCTGTTTAGAATTTGTCATGGGTGAATACAGATGCAAGACAACCATGCTGAGTGCTTCCAGGGGAATTCTGCCCATGTAACGAAACCTGGGTATCCTTACACAGGCGTCTGGGATGACCTCTTAACCTGGCAGAAGTAAAGCTTTTCTCTGCCAGCAACCTCTCCGACTGTCTGTTCATTTTGGTTCCTCTTTGCAGGGTGCCCAGACCCCTTTGTTCTGCCTGCATATTTCTTTTAAGCACTTTCATTCATAGAGGTGCAGACATGATTTCATCAACAACCTCACTTCTCACTTGCAGGCTGCAATCGTTACACCTGTGTATTCTGGGACTTACCAGTATTTACTGAAGTGGAAAAAAAACAACTTATAGAAGCAAAACACAGTTATCTCTTACTATAAATACAACCATAATGAACTGTAAACTACGCAGGGATCAGTACCTCTGTTGTTTTTAACAGTAAGGAAACACAATATGCCACTAAGAAATTGTCAACCTTCTTTTTTAGTACAAATTATTTACAGTATGGTTCCCTAACCTGTCAAGAGATGAATCTGATGATTTAATGGCTGAGACCCAAGTCAGACGAGAAGGTGATCCCTCCAAAGGCCTGCAAGAAATGTGTGAGATGCTCGTGCAGCACTAAGGCAGTTCAGAAGCTATCCAGCAGGCATTGTTGAAGACAATAGAGAATTTTCCAAACGTTACAAGTAAAGATAATGACAAGCTACTAGAATTAGAAGATCTTCTGGATACAGACTGGGGAGTAAACAAAATCACAATAAAGCTACCATACAACATAAAAGAGAAATGGACATCTTTATTTTTATTTTATTTTTTTATTAAAAAATTTATATACCGCATACAACTATGCGGTTTCCATATCACATACATAAAATCTTGTTTCCCTCCGTTTATCACATGTCAAGATAACATCGTTAATCGTCCATGTTATAATAGGGATAGAGCACAAATTCAATCAATTCAGAAGTACAAACAAGCTTTAAATCATACATTGCTGTCAAAAAATTCTAAAAGGCGATTATCAACTGAAATATATCTTAGCATAAGAAGGCTTTGGCAAATAATTGAGTTTTCAGCATTTTCTTAAAATTCATCCTCCCCATACAAAACTGCAGGATACCAGGCAAGGCATTCAATAGTTCTACGCCAGCCACAGATAGGCATGCAGTATAAAGTGGACAACTAAGAGAAGTTCCCTCCCTTCACAGGCTTTATAAAATTCATTAGGGAGCTCATTTTCAAAGCACTTAGACACACAGAGTACCATAGGTGCTTTGAAAATGGGATCTAGCAAAAAGGAGACTGTCACCAGCCATCCAGAAAGAGGCATGGGCCAAAGCGGGAGCGCGGAAAGCTTGGTCCTGACCTCCGCGCTCCTGACTCGTGCGCCTGCTGCCCTGAAATAGTACGGAGCTGTCAAGGGAGGGAAGGAAGAATTTTAAAAGGTACGGAGTTAAAAAAAATAAAAGGTACAGGACCACCAGGCTGCTTGGAAAAGGGACGGCGGCGGTGGGTGGGATGTTTGTTCTAAAAAAGTTGTCCTGCGGCGGCGGCGGTGGGTGGGCGTTGTTCAGAAAGGTGGTACGGCTGCATGGGGGGGTTGTGCAACTGTACAGGGGGGGTGCAGTAAAAATTTTATATCTTCGCTTCATAAGATGCACTGAGATTTCCACCCACTTTTGGGTGGAAAAAAAGTACTTCTTATGGATCGAAAAATACGGTAAACAGGATAGAGTCAGTCCAAAGGAAGGCTGCTATAATGGTCGGTGGTCTTTGTCATAAGGCATATGGGGACAGACTTTAAAATCTCAATATGTATACTCTGAAGGAAAGGCGGAAGAGGGGAGATATGATAGAGGCATTTAAACACCTACATGGCATAAATGCTCATGAGGCAAATCTCTTTCATTTGAAAGGAAGCTCCAGAATGAGAAGGCATAGGATGAAGTTAAAAGGTGATAGGCTCAGGAGTGATTTACAGATTTTTTACAGAAATGTTGTTAAATGCATGGAATAGGCTCCCAGTAGAGATGGTGGTGACAAAAGACTGTCTGAATTCAAGAAAGAGTGGACAAGCACGTGGGATCTCTTAGGGAGAGGAGGAGATATTGGATGATGTGGATGGGCAGATTGGATTGGCCATTTGGCCATTATCTGCCAACATATTTCTATGTTACCGAGGTAATACTGCAGTTACTGGGGTAATTAGCAAAGTAATGGGGAGAACTTTTTAAAAATCTGTGAGAATACTGCAGTAATGGAAGACCGTTCCACAGTTGTGCTGCGGGAATGTGAACCATTATCATGGCATTCCCACAGTAATGAGGGAGCACTCCCTGAGTCCCCATGCTTACTGGCTCACTTCCCATTGCAGAAGGAAAGCTTCGGGGTGGCTCCTGCAATCCTGCATCTTCAAGTTGACTGCAGCAGCAGTGATTCCAATATGCGGCCTGCCACTGACCTGGAAACTTTCAGTCTACCCTGACTTCCTTTTTCTCTGCCTGGGTGGGATGCCACAGAGAGGAAGCTACTGGGAACCCATTCAACTTGAAGAGAGATGGCAGCCTGCAGGGAGGAGAGAGAGAGGGGTACATATGGGGGAGAAAGAGAATTGCTATACTCAGTTGGGGGGAGGGGATAAGGGAGAAAACTACCAAATTGGGGGTGGGGGGGAGATCTGGGAAGAGAAGAGAGATACCAGATCATGGGGAGAGAAGGAAAGGAGTGGAGAGATGCCAGTGGCTAGAGCACAGAGAGGGAGAGGGGATGAGAGATGGAAGGGAGGAAGAGGAGAAGATAGAGATGCCAGAGTAAGGGGGAGGGGAAGGGAAGAAGACAGAAATACTAGTACTAGAAGGAGGAAAGAAAAGGAAAGAGATGCCAAACCATGGGTAGAAGGTACAGAGATTCCAAACAGTAGGATGGGAAGGAAGGCAGAAATGTAAGGGAAGGAGACAGAGACACCAGACTATGGGGTGGGATGGAAAGGAGAGGACAAAGATGCCAGAACATGGGGGAGGGGACAGAGATTCAGCTGACATATATTGAGACAGGGAAAATCCTGAAGTTAGGGAAATCCCCAACTTTGAACAGGTTTCTAAGGAAACAGCCCCTGTCACTAGGGAAATACCAAGGCTTAGCAAGCCCCTAATAAGCCCCAGAGTGTACAGTACAGTACAGGGCAAATGAGGCCAGATCAGATAGGGAAGAAAAGTGTTTCTTCAACCCAGACCTATTCATCCTTTTATGAGGAGTCTGCTAGGCTACAGCACAAAACTCAGAAAAGCTTTCTGTCCTATCTAGGCTTGGGAAGGGGGTGGGGCCGAGAGAATGCCTCAACACACAGAGAACTTAAAGCCAATGTGAGCCCCAACCAATGAGAAGGTTAGCCACACCTGGCAGACTAATTATTCAGGCAGGAACACAGAGGGGGGGAGGTATACACAGGACATAGAGGAGAAAGGAAGGCAGGCAGTGGGCCAATGCTGCTTCCTAGAAGCAGCCAAGTAAGAAGGGCCAGAGAAGCTAAGATTGAACCAAAGCTACTGGAGCCCAGGGAAGCCAAGAACCCAGTGCAGGTTTAAGGTCATTCTAATGAAACACAAGAGGTGGACATGCTTTCTTGTTCAGAGAGGGGAGATGCAGTTTCAGCTGGAGAGGAGCTCATGGAGCTTGGGGACAATTTTTCCGTAACCTTAGAAGAAGAGGCGGAGATGAATTGGGAGCCCATTGAATGAGGAAGATAGCTGCTTTAGGAAAGCTACTGTAAATAATATGCTGCTGCCCATGTTTGAAAGGAAGGTGTTAAGAGGGCAAGCATTCTTTCTGTTTCAATCTTAATGGGCATGTATAGGAGTCACTGCCCAAGGTGCTATTGTTGATGATACGTTGAAACCCTCAACACAATGTGCGGCGGCGGCTAAGAAAGTGAACAGAATGTTAGGAATTATCAGGAAAAGAATGGAAAACAAAAATGAAAGTGTTGTAATACCCTTGTATCGCTCTATGGTATGGCCACAACTTGAATACTGTGTGCAGTTCTGGTCACTGTATCTCAAAAAAGATATAGTGGAATTAGAAAAGGTACAGAGAAGGGTGACAAAAATGATAAAAGGTTTGAAATGACTTCTCTATGAGGAAAGGCTAAAGCAGCTAGGGCTCTTAAGCTTGGAGAAGAAATGACTCAGGGGTGATATGATAGAGGTCTATAAAATACTGAGTAGAGTGGAAAGGGTAGACATAAATTGCTTGTTCACTCTTACCAAAAATACTAGGACTATGGAGCATGCGATGAAGCTACTAAGTAGTTTATTTAAAATAAACTGGAGAAAATATTTCTTCACACAATGTATAATTAAACTCTAGAATTTGTTACCGGAGAATGTGATGAAATCAGTTAGTTTAGCAGGGTTTAAAAAATGCTTGGACAATTTCCTAAAAAAGAAGTCCATAGGCCATTATTGAGATGGCTTGAGGAAATCCACTGCTTATTACTAGGATAAACAGCATGAAATCTGTTTTACTACTTGGGATCTAGCTAGATACTTGGGACCTGGATACTGGGCTTGATGAACTTTTGGTCTAGCCCAGTATGGCAACTCATATTCTTGAAGAAAAGCCATGGATCATTGCTAACCCATCAGAAGGGGAACTTTGGGAGGGTTTTGGGCCATCTATATTAGGGTGAATAGGTTCCCTCCCCACTGAGCCTAGGAGTATTGCGGATTATTGATCTAATTGAGAATGGTGAGACAACCAAAGAGGGGGGAAGGAATAACTATTGGAAAGTTTTAGGAGAGAAAGAAATTATATAAGAGCTCCAAGCGACATTGAAATGAGAGAGACTCACATCCGCCAAGACGAGAGCCTAGGGCCGAAGACCCAAGAAGCCAAGATAAGGAATCCGCAAGAGACAATAGCCGCAGGGAGGTGGCTGTGATTATGACTGATTATGCTAAAGACACTCCTGTATTTTAATTGACTGTTATTGAGAAGACTAAAGTGTTTTGAGTAATTATGCTGCACACAGTTATGGATTTTGATTAGTTCAGCAGGATACCTGGTGTGTTTTAAAACCAGGCAAATAAACATAATGTGGAAATCTGGACTGGACCCAGTGTCTGAGTTCTTTTTAATACTGCATTCCAGCTCTATCAGGCCATTCCAGGTTTTGCTTGGTCTGATGCATGTGTTGGGATTGTTTGGGTTGGACAGGTTGGACGGGCTGTCCGACTCAATCCCTGTCACATTAAACAAATAAAAAGCAAAAACCCTTCTCTTTCCTTGATTCCTCCTCTGTATCTGGAGCTACTTTAGCCTATTTCACTGCCTCCCCAGCAGACTCTAGGCCCTTTGCTGTCCATCATGTTTTCAATTCAGTGCTAGTACCCTGCTATATTGTTGCTAGTGTTATTCTAGCTACGGCTCTAAGATTTCTTAATGTTCTAATACCATTTAGTTCAAGGTGATTTACATCAGAAAGAAGCCTTAATAATTCTATGGGAAGATACAATTCTTTGGATAAAAAAAGATATCCTTATAATTCTTTAGATAAAAATACTAACTTTACAATCTATCATATAAAAATGTTTTAAGCATTTTACAAAATCTCCAATAACTCATTTCGGCCCTTATTTGCTTAGGTAAATCTTTCCAAACAACAATAGCAGCATATTGTGACAGGGAAAAGCACGCAATCAGGAAATTGCCTAAGGTGCAAGAGAAGCCCAGTAATAATGTCACTCAGGTTAAACCTGGGGCTTCAAAAGTCAGAGCCGTCCCTGTAAACAGAAGCTTATTTGCCTTCAGCTAAGAAGCCTGAGAGTCAGCAATTTATTTCAAAACCTAGAGAGGGGGTGGAAACAATTACACCTAAGAACATACTGGTGAAAACTTTATTAAGAGCAGGCAGGCTAGTTAAGGAGAACAGCCATTGAGAACTCTAGCTGTCCCTGCAGGTGTAAATAAACAGGCAGGAGAACAGAAGTTAAGGAGGAATAGTTCCATTCCCAACCAAAACTTCATTCCTGATGCAGCACTGAAATCACAGGGCAGAAACAGGAGAAACCAGCTACAGGAGAAACCAAAGCTAACCCAAGGGAACTTTCCAAACTCAGCTCTATAGAGAGGTCTGATGAGGATTTAACCCAAGCAGCAGGTGGGCAAGATGTAGACCTAGTTTCTTTATCTGGGGAAAGTGATATTCAGCCAGAATGTGACCTATGCATGGGTGAAGGGGAATGTGATACAATAAGCTTGTTGGAGGATAATGAAATGCAGTGGGAGCCAGGGGACTAGAACATAAAGAATGAATGTGGTGTTAGAATGTGTGATACAGTGAGAAAAATAGCAGTAAAGCTGATATCTCAGAGTAGTTTTAGTTCCCATAAAAGGATTTACTGTGGGGGGAAAGGAAGCCTTAACTCTGTCCCTCTCTAATTGAGAAGTACAGCTGGAGCAGTAGTAAGGCTTAATAAATAAAGCCCTAATCTTAATTGGAGCTCACCAAGGGGTTTTGTTAAACATGAGGGATACAGCCAGGCAGGTTTGCCCTCTCTCTGAGTTCAGGTAATCCTAGTAAAGGACTCAGTGTCCAGTTCTTTAGCAAGATTAGGAGAGCCTGGGATAGTCACTTGGGATCTCTTAGAGAGAGGAAGAGATAATGGTTACTGCGAATGGGCAGGCTGGATGGGTCATTTGGCCTTTATCTACCATCATGTTTCTATGATTCAAACATAATTAGCAAAGCTTATAATGAACTGTCTGAACAGCACCAGTGCATAAAGTTTGGTAGAAAGCCACCATATTTGATGCACCTAACACTCATGGGAGGTGTAGTCAAGTTGCTGAATTGAAAGTGGAATCAAGAGGAAAAGTAATCATGTGTCTGCATTACTGACTGTGCTTGTGGCAACTTACCTTTCATTTATGACAAGAAGTTTGTGCTTATTTTTAGACTGTTGTTTGAATAAATCAGTGCATGGTGGAAGCACTGGACTGAACTTGGTTACACTTGCTTCAACACCCCAGAGTTTGGGGAATAAAAATCTTTAATTTTTGCACATGGCTGTTTTGCGTTCCTTTTTGAGTTTGCAATCCCCTTGGCCATTGCAGTAATACCGCTCGGCTGGTGCAGTGCTGAGGATTAAGGGCCCAGCTGCCTGCTGTCCCTACTCCCTGTCACAATATGTAAAAAAGGAGTTAAATTGATGTTTAAATGTATACCTCTAAAAGGGGGAAACTGCAATAAAAATGTGGTACTTAATCTATTAGAGGAATAATGCAAATGTGAAAAGAACAAAGTGAGATGATCAGAAGTTTCTGCCTTTATAATATGATGAATTAGACAAACAGTTTTAAACTCTATACATTTTTCTATAGGCAGCCAATGAAGTTTCTTATAGAATATAGAAACACTATCATATCTCCTCAGGCCATATATCAACCTCACAATGGGACAGTACAAAGTACAAACCAAAACATAATATAGCCATTGTATTAAAAGGTCTATCCATGACATCCCTTTCAAACCACTTTTTTAGACTGCCTGTAATATTACTAAGTGATCTCCAAGATAATATTTCCTAAGCTTACTAGTATTGTGCACAGAAGAGTTTTAGTCCATAAGCCATTATTGAGATGGCTTGGAAAATCCACTGTTCATTTCTAGGATAACTAGCATAAAATCTGTTAGAAACAGGATACTGGACTTGATGGATCATCAGTATATCCCAGTATAATAATAATAATAATAATAATAATTTATTGTTATATACCACTAGACCACGAATGGTTCTAGGCGGTTCACAGCAGATAAGGCTGAACATCCAGCAAATATACAGTATGGCAATTCTTATGCACTTATGCAGTACTGATAGTATTTAGAAGGTTGACTTGTGCACTGAGCTAGACCTTTATATTCCTTCCCTCCCCCTCCCTACATTAAACACTACTGCTCAGATGTTTTTATTATCATTGCTTTGAAATCTTGCTGCCAATGTTGGTACTGCTTTATCTCTCTAATGGTGCTTAGGTCTCTTTGGCAACTTTGGGACAACTTTATCCACTTCTACTGCCTTGATATCTTCCTGCCAATGTTGGTGATGTTTTGATTCTCTCCTACTGCCTTAGGTATGCGTAACAATGATGGTACTGCTTTGCTGTTTTCTCAATGTGTTGTGGTCTTCATTCCCTTTTTCTAGGATGCATGGTCCATCTCATGGTAGCTTGTACATAAGAACTGCCATACTGGGACAGACTGAAGATCCACCAAACCCAGTATCCTGTTTTTAACCGTGGCCAACCAAGGTCCCAAGTACTTAGCAAGATCCTGAGTTGTAAAACAGATTTTATGCTGCTTATCCTAGAAATAAGCAGTTGATTTCCCCAAACCATCTCAATAATAGCCTATGAATTTCTCTTAGGAAATTATCTAATTATCCAAACTTTTTTTTTTTTTTTTTAAACCTGCTAAAACAACTGATTTCACCACGTTCTCTGGCAATGTATTCCAGAGTTTATTTACACGTTGTGTGAAAAAATATTTTCTCTGGTTTGTTTTAAATGTACTAATTAGGAGCTTCAAGGTATGCCCCCCAGTCCTAGTATTTTTGGAAAGAGTAAACAAGCAGTTCACATTTACCCTTTCCACTCGTCTCAGTATTTTATAGACCTCTATCATATCACCCCTGAGCTGTCTCTTCTCCAAGCTGAAGAGTCATGGTCATAGGGAAATTGTCCCATCCAATTTATCACCCTTCTCTGTATCTTTTCTAATTCCGCTATATCTTTTTTTAGATACAATGACCAGAATTTCACACAGTATTCGAGGTGCAGCTGTACCATAGAGTGATACAAGGGCATTATAACATATTCCTCTTTGTTTTCCTTTCCTTTCCTGATAATTCTATTTGCTTTCTTAGCATCTACCGCACGTTAAGCTGAGCGTTTCAACATATCCAACGATGACCACTTTTAATAATGCCCTTTGCCTTCCTTTTGGTGTTAAAGGGTCTTCATGCCACTCTTGATGCCTTGGAGTGCCAGCCAGCAAGTTTTGTTCAAATGGCTGGAAAAAACAACTCCAAAATTGCTTACCTATAAATTTTAATGAACCCAAATAATTTGAATGATTTTGAATCTGAAACCAAACTAAACCAAACCAGTGATTAAACTGAACAAGAACCTTGTAAAGCCCTAATATTTCTAATTCAATATTAACAGTGGAAGGGCTAGAAATAGGAACACATGAACTGGATAAATAGGAATGGAAGTGAAGTAGACTGGAGCTAGTTAAACTAACAGAAGACAAAGTGATGGTGATCAGAAGGGATTCATCCAAGGATATTAAGGGAACTCAGAGAAGTTCTGGAAGCTATATTTTCTGACCTCTTTAATACTTCTTTTGAGTTAGGAAAGGTCCTACAGGACTGGAAACAGGTAGAAGCGATTCATTTACAAAAAGTGGAAGCAATCGAGAGGCTGGAAACTACAGGTCAGTTAATCTGATCTCAGTGGTGAGCAAATTCATGGAATCACTGCTGAAACAGAGGATAGTACAGTTTCTGGACTCCAACAGATTACAGGATCTGAGGTCACATGGTCTCACAAGAGCTGGTTCTTATTGCTATGTGAGCAAACCTCGTACTGTCAATTAACTTAGTGTACAAGTACTTCACCATCAAAGCTTTACACTCTGTCAAAACTCTTTAAATTACAGCATGTAGATCACATTCAAAATATTCCAAAGACATTAGTTGGAGAACATGCACTTATCACCTAGATTTCAATGGATGACCAATTAGAAATGGTAAAGAATTAAGGCATTGTAACAATAATGCAAAAACAAAACCAGTAATATTGACTGGAATAACTTTACTAGACTTTTCAAGTTCAACCAGTTCAGGAAAGGAGACTAAAAACTGGAAAGTGGCTAACATAATATCAGCGTCTATAAAAAGTGTCTAGGGACATACTGGAAAATTACAGACTAGACATTAGTTATGAGGAAAGTCCTAAATGTTATTTAGAGGGTTTACGTGGCTTGGTGGGTCAACGCAAGGCCAGCCAACAGGATTTCAGGAAGAGCAGCAATATTCTTTGTTCACTTGTTAACAGCCTTTGAAGTTATTACAGCCCGACATTATGGAATCAGAATTGTCAGAAAGCATTTGACAGACTTCCCAATTGGAAGTGGATATCCATTATGCGGTGTGGAACTATGGGACAGGAGGATAATTGGCATGTTGAATTGGATAGAACATTGGCTAAAAAGCAGGAAACACATCATACCCATAGAAGGGAAGGAAATCTTTGAAGATGAAATTCATTTTAGTTTTTCGCTGTAATTCATACCATTACCTGAGTTCTTTTCTTATATTGTATAATTATAGTATTAATATATGCTACCAGCATTTCAAAACTGACAGCAATCCGTGGTCACTCCACAGAAATGCCAGGAATCTACTGCAGATGTCCTGACGTCAGTAGATGCTAGCACAACCTTTGGCTCTGTATTGCATGAAATGTCCAGAGCTGCCTCTGATATATGGTAAGTAGAAACGGAATAATACAGTTAAAACAGCAATTATCTGCCTATAGGTCAGAGACCAATACTGAGTCACAAACAACCAGCAAATAAGCCCCATGACAAAGGGAAACTGAAAACGAAAAACCTGGAAAGGCTACACAACAGGGAAGAAGGCACTTTCATCTAGGAATTTTCCTGAGAAATGTCATTTTGTTTCATTTCTTGTTTTTCTCAGTTTGGCACAAATGTCGTCATAAGTGCACATAATGATGCCAATAAATGATGCCTAATGTTAGATGCAGATCCCCTAATTAACCCACCCAATTAACACATGGAGTTAAATTTAATGAGCCAATTAACACCAACATTTTGGCGCTAATGATCAATTAAATTTTAATTTAATAAATTAAATTAATTATGAAAATTAAATTTGAATTTATACACATATCTTTGTAGTCTGTATTCTATAAAGATATGCACATAAATTTTATGTGCGGATCCAAAAAGGAGTGCGGGTATGGGAGGGGCATTCCTAGATTTTGTGTGCAGTGTAATAGAATAAGGCAGATCCATGCCAAATCTATGCATGAGGATTTACACTAGGTTTCAGTTGGTATAAATCCTTGTGCATAAAATTGAACGTGGATCCTGGTACTAAGTGCTATTCTATTAACAGCGCCAAATTTTGAGTTCCGTCCAGAACGTATTGGGAAGCGTTCAATTGTAGGTGAAGGATGTCCAAGTCTAAACATGTGCAAAACTCACCCATAGCATGTCTACCAACACGCCTCCTGGATCTTTGGACCCACAGCAACTAGAACACCTCGCAAGATGTCTAGAAACCGAGTCGAGCCCCTACTTCAGGAGAAAATACGGTATATAAATCTAAGGCTTAGATTAGATTAGATTAGATTAGAAAGACGGTTTCAAAAATTGGCACTTGGGCATCCTAGCGATTGAGACTGAGAGGAGGGGCATAATAATAAAAAAAAACCTCTAAGTCTGTTTTTTGATTATGAGCTCCCATAGTGGAATTAGAGAAGCTTCAAAAAAGAGTGACCAACATGATAAAGGGATGGAACTCCTCTCGTGAAAAAAGGCTAGAGAGGTTAGGGCTCTTCAGCTTGGAAAACAGATGGCTACAAAATCCTGATTGGTGTAGAATGGGTAAAAGTGAATTAAATTTTTTACTCTTTCAAAAATTGCAAAGACTAGAGGACACTCACCCCCAGATTCTCTAACCGGTGCCCATATTGATGGCCACCTTAAAAGCAGCTGCCGATCGTGTGTCAATCATATGACAGCACCAGACAGAGAACCGTGCCTTAAGTGCCTATGATTCATGCAGACAGGCACCAGAAATGTAGGCCTACAATAACCCTGGCAAACATTTCTGGTGCCTATCTTTGCTGATAGATCCCCTCACAGCCTGCCATCAGTGGATGAGGAATTTCCAATCAGCTGAGCTGATAGGATTCCCTGAAACCATGACTTTGGGGATTCCTGCCAGATGAGCTGAGCCAGCGGGGAGATCCCATATTCGTCTCTCCCTCCCTCCCACCCATCCACCGACCAATCCCCCTTGTACCCTTCTAAGGAGATACCCCTCCCCAAGCCTGATATCCCCAATCCCTCTTGTATCTTTGATAGACAATCAACAGGAGGGTTACCCGGTGCACCCTGGGATGCTCTGGGAGGGGCCTAAAGCCCTGATTGGCCCAGGTGCCTAAGGCTACTCCAATGTGGGGGGGCCTTAGGTGCCTGGGCCAATAAGGCCCCTCCCAGTGCATCCCAGAGTGTACTGGGAAGGAGCCTAAGGCACTTATTGGCTCAAGCACCTAAGGTCCCTCCCATAGGAGGGTCCTTAATTAAATGGGCCAATCAGGGTCTTAGGCCCCTCCCAGTGTATCCCACGGGGCACTGGGAAGGGGAAGGTCCTCCATTTTGATTGGGCATTCCTCCTGCTGATTGTCCATCAAAGGTAATAGGGGGGGTGGATGTCAGGCTCAGGGGAGTGATCTTTCCTTGGAAGGGATAGTGGAGGGGTGGGAGGGAAAAAGGGAGAGAAAGAGGAATCAGAGCTGGTTAATCACAGCAGGGGAATCCCTGATCAACTGAGCCAGCAGGACTCCCCGAAGCCACAGTTTTGGGGAGTCCTGTCGACTCGGCTAATCAGGGATTCCTTTGCCTCTCTTAGGTGATGGGAGGCTGTGAACTATTGTTGAGATCCCCTGGCAAAGACAGGCACCAGAAATGTAGGCCAGAGTTTTCTGGGCCTACATTTCTGGCACCTATCTTTGCGTGAATGCACCTGCGTAAGCGCTTTAGGCTGCCTAATGCCACCTCTGGCATTGAGCCAGCCTCAAAAATTCATACAAGTCGGTTCAGTTCTCAAAAAATATTCACCATAATGTTCAAAGAAAACATTTTTTTCTATTTTTCAATTTTATACAATGAAGACTATTAGGGAGTTCAGATTTCCACCAAGATCATGATGCTTCTGGTGGTGTTATTTTTCATTATTCCCATCATAGTTTCACTTCTATTATATCAAATTATAATTCAATACATATTCTTTTATCATATCTTTACTTTTCTTTATAACTTAGCTTTTATCGCTGTGGGTTCCCCTTCCTGACACGTTTTGCTTGTCTTTATCAAGGTCGGGGGAACTGTTAAAACACAAAATTTAAATATTCATAAATACTATTATTTGCATCAGTTATTTTAATATCTAAAAAAGTCTAACTTGCCTTTACGTGAAGTAAAACTTTCCCATTTACATCAGCCGCTAGAGATCCAAAAAATGGCCGTGGCGTTTTTCGGGAGCGTTAAAGTAGATCCATCCTCCCATGACGTCAACAAGGATGCCGTAGCACCTAGCAACCAGTTTAAACAAATATTTTAAAGGGACACAATTTCACCCACAGAACAAGTTCAACAGTCTACCTGCACCATCCAATCAGATGTTTCATTCAATCCATTAGGGGCCATTGTTTGAAGTTCAAACGTCCATCTAAGCTCTCTGAGGTTCAGCGTGCGTTCAGTATTCAGTATTCTTCCTACAAACAATGTAAATAGAATTCTCAAACAGTAGCTTCAACTGATATCATTTATTCTATTCCCTTATCTGTAGTACCTGAAGATTGGAGGGTGGCCAATGTTATGCTGATTTTTAAAAAGGGTTCCAGGGGAGATCTGGAAAATTACAGACCAGTAATCCTGACTTCAGTGCCAGGCAAAAGGGTGGAAACAATTATAAAAAAATAAAATTGTGGAATACGTAGACAAACATGATTTAATGAGACAGTTAGCATGGGTTTAGCCGAGGGAGATCTTGCCTCACCAATTTGCTTGACTTCTTTGAAGGTGTGAATAAACATGTGAATAAAGGTGAGCTGTTTGATGTAGTATATCCAGATTTTCAGAAAGCTTTTGGCAAAGTTCCTCATGAGAGGCTCCTGAGAAAATTAAAGAGTCATGGGATAGGTGGCAAAGTTCAGTTGTGGATTAGGAATTGGTTATCGGATAGAAAATGGAGGGTAGGGTTAAATGGTCATTTTTCTCAACGGAGAAGAGTAAACAGTGGAGTTTCGCAGGGATATGTACTGGGACCGGTGCTATTTAACTTATTTATAAATGATCTGGAAATTGGAGGCTTCTTTTAGGCAGGGATTCCTGCCATGGGAGATGATACCTTAGGAGATCATAGCCATCTAAGGGAAAAAATAAATTTCCCTCTGGATCCTGGAAACAGCAGAGTTCAAATATAAATGTCAAAGTTCACAACCCATACTCTCTTATGAGACCAAAAAGAGGCTGTTAAGGTACTGGGGGGGGGGGGGGGGAGGGTTGTTGTGAGGATTTGAATGCATGACCTGTGGAAGATGGAAGAAGTGCCTTTAAACAATGAGCTACAGGAGCTTTCATTTAGGCATGGGTTCCTATAATTTTTTAGTGACATTCTGCCATCTAGGTGCATATTGATGATGTTACAATGATGTCAAAATTGTGCATCAGACATGTCCACTTGCTCTGAACCATAGTCATTTTGAGTAAGGATTCTCTTCTTATTTTTTTAGGCTTTTGGGAATGAGGTTTAGTATGCTATATATATTTCATGTGCTTTGCTTAAGTAATGCATTAATAAACATCTTTTGACCTTAATATCAAACTGGTGTCCTATATACCCCCCAAAATAGAAGCACCGTTTACCTATATGCGGATGCCTCAGGCATGCCTAAGTGACGCCTAAGTCACGTCCACCTAACTCGTGCCTGCCTAGCACTCAACTCTTGCTCAAAAGTAGACCTGGGGCAATTTGAATTGTAGGGATCCAAGATGGTGCTGGGTACTTACTGACTGGAGGGACGCTGTGAGATTTGCTGCTTGTTTTCAGTTTGTTTCCTTGGTCACTGTTCCTGCGATGCCAAAGAAAAGGGGTAGGAGTACTGCTGGAGCCTCGCAGCGCTCCGAAAATCTCCCCCTCACTACTACTGAGCAATTTCTCCAATGTCTTCAGAGGGAGTCAGTTATGTCGGGAAGTCGCCCGCTGGATCCATCGGCACAGAGTGACGCTGACCCGGAAGTCCTTGGCCTAGAAACTACTCTGAGCCCCGACCTAAGGAATCTATCTCCCCCGCCACAGCATGCTAGCTTACCACACGAAGGGAGTGTCTCAGAGGCAGCAGCACTCCCTGACCGAGAGGCTGTATCATCTGGGAGCCAGCTTATAGATGCCTCAATGGACCTTTCAAGTCCAGAGGTAATACCTGCGGCGAAAGCACTTCTGGGAGGAGAAAACCAGGGTCAGCAGAAAGAAAACGGACAAGGTGAGCTGAGACAAACTTTACCTGAAACTTCCTTCTACTCTGAGAGACCGGCTGAAGTTACCCTGGATTCAATCTGGAACCTGGTTTCCAAACTAAACAGATTAAGGATGTGGAAAGAAATTCTAAAGTTCAAAAACAAGAAATAGAAGAAAGTCAACAAGAAATTTCCAATATGAAACTTAAAGTAGGAAATATTGAAAAAGAACTGACTGTGATTAAGCAAGTTCACTCTACAATAATAAAAGATAATCAGATTATTAGAAGAAAATTGGAGACAATAGAAAATAGTTACCGAGCCAATAATCTACGTTTGCTGAACTTTCTTAAAGTTTCTTCTATAAGACCAAGGGAAATGATAAAAAAGTACTTTATAGAGATTTTGAATGTTCCTGAGGACTCTAAACCCCCTTTTACTCGGGTATATTATTTACCCGGTAAAGTAGTAGATCAGCAAGTGGATGATCAGAATCAGTTCCAGCTGGAACCGCAGTTAAATTCAATTGCAATTCTTGAAACCTCCGATAAAGAATTGGCCAAACCAGCAACTCTTTTATTATCTGTGGCATTATTGCCAGATAAAGAATGGATATTAAAAATGTTCTTTAAAAATAAATATAAAGAGTTTCTAGGCTTGAAAATACAGATCTTCCCAAGGAAACTCAAAATCGTAGACAACAATTTCTTATATTGAAACCAGGTGTTACTCAGTTAGGTGATATATTCTTCTTACGCTTTCCATGTAAATGTATTATAAGATATCGAGATAACAAATATGTGTTTTTTGAACCGGCCCAACTTACTAGTTTCCTGATGCTGAAATGCCTGGAAAGAGAAGGAACATTGCATTAGTTAACTGGAATTAAACTCCTTGAACCAGTCATCAGATACCTTTATTCTTTACTTGGAGTATTTTTTTTTTATTTTCCTTTATAGTCACTCAATGACTCTTGGATCATAAATGAGGACTTGAGATTGGGCATATTTGTTATTGTGTAAAGTTTTGTTTTCCTCATGTGTAATGTTAACACTCAATCTTTCTGTACAAAATGTTTAATTTTGTTAACATGTAAAAATTGATAAATAAATAAATAAAATAGAACTGCTTTTGCAAAGACTAGATTTTAGGTGTTAGGTAGACACGTTAGGATGCTGAGCGGCATACGATTCTGAAATGGATGTCTACGTTGAAGCCACGTCCACGCCTATCCCATTAGGTGTAGCTTTTTTCTGATTGGCGTCCATAAAATTGTGGACGCCTGTTTTGTGAATCGGGTCCAGCCTTTGGACGTCTAACTTTCAATTATTGCATGTTAAAGTCATCAATTGGGCTTATTATCCACTTTATCTGGATGCCTAAGTCAGTGGAAGTCCACATTGTGGACGCCTAAAGTTAGACGTCCTTTACAGAATCTGCCTCTATACCTCTCCCTAAAAATTCTAGGCCTTCTAGTTGCAGAGATAGATGAGGTTGAGGAGGTGGACTTAATCACTAAGCTGGAAATTTTTATTCAAGAAGCCTCCTGAAGAGCCACCATGTTAGTGTTTTCTGAGAATATATCTGCTCACGTATCTCTCACTATGCTCCCCCCGCCCCCCATTAACTCCATTCGTCGAGTATGTCTCTCTTATCTGTACCCTTCTCCTCCACTGCCAACTCCATACTGTCCCTTCTTTCTTGCCACACTATATACCTGGAACAGGCTGTGTGAATCAATATGTCTTACTCTATCTCTAGCAGTATTCAAATCCAAGCTAAAACCCAATGTTTTGAAACTGCTTTCAACTCTTAACTCCTACTGACTGCTGTCAGACACCTATACCTATTGTATCATTTCCTCTACCAGAATCTCCCCAATCCTGAGATGTCCTGTCTGTCTGTCCAAATTATATTGTAAGCTCTTCTGAGCAGGGACCATCTATTGAATGGGCACACTCTAAAGTTGAAAGAGGATAGATTCCGTACAAACGTAAGGAAGTTCTTCTTCACCCAGAGAGTGGTGGAAAACTGGAATGCTCTCCCGGAGGCTGTCATAGAGGAAAACACCCTCCAGGGATTCAAGACAAAATTAGGCAAGTTCCTACTGAACAAGGACGTACGCTGGCAGGGCCAGTCTCAGTTAGGGCGCTGGTCTTTGACCAAAAGGGCCGCCGTGTGAGCGGACTGCTGGGCATAATGGACCACTGGTCTGACCCAGCAGCATCTCTTATGTCCTTATGCTCTAAGGCCCAGATTCTCTAAAAGTGCGTCCCGATTTTAGGCAGCTGTAGGCGTCCTACAGCTGTCTAATCAGCCAATCGGGATGCACGTTTTTTTTAAAAAAATGCTCCCCAGGCAGGCCGCCTATATTGAAGGCGAGGTCCGCAAGACACCTAGGCCCTGATTCTGTATAGGACGCCCGGGAGAGGCATCCTATTCAGAATCGGCCTAAACTAAACCCCGATTCTGTAACCGGCGTCCATGTTACAGACGCGGGTTAGAGAATCGGGTGAGATTAGACACGGCCCGCTACACTTATCGCGGCAAGGGATCTCTCTGCCGCTATAAGTATAGCGGGCCGTGGCCCCCTGACCGATCACTGGCAGGAGGGTGCCCAAACCCTCCTGCCCGAAGACGCACCTCCCTCCCCAACACTACCGACCGCCCTCCTCCCCGACACTACTGATCGCCCCCCCCCCCCCCGACATTACCGATCTCCCCCCCCGACAATATCGGTCGCTGGTAGGAGGGTGCCCAATCCCTCCTGCCCGAAGACGCACCCCCCCCCCCTGGCGCTAACAACCCCCACTCCACCAAACCTGTTCTTACAGATGGGTCTTGCATGTCGAGCAAGCAGGCACGCCTCGTCGAAATGAGGCGGGCCCGCCCCTTCCCGGCCCATCCCGCCGAAGCCTAAGGCCTGATTGGCCCAGGCTCTAGAAGCCTGGACCAATCAGGCCTTAGGAATAGCGGGTCCGCCCATCCCTACTAAGTCTAAGGTCTGATTAGCCAATCAGGCCTTAGATTAAGTGGGGATGGGCGGACCCGCTATGCCTAAGGCCTGATTGGTCCAGGCTTCTAGAGCCTGGGCCAATCAGGCCTTAGGCTTCGGCGGGATGGGCCGGGAAGGGGCGGGCCCGCCTCATTTCGACGAGGCGTGCCTGCTTGCTCGACGTGCAAGACCCATCTGTAAGAACAGGTTTGGTGGAGTGGGGGTTGCGTCTTCGGGCAGGAGGGATTGGGCACCCTCCTGCCAGCGACCGATATTGTCGGGGGGAGGGCGGTCGGTAGTGTCGGGGGGGGGCGGTTGGTAGTGTCGGGGGGGGTGCGTCTTCGGGCAGGAGGGTTTGGGCACCCTCCTGCCAGTGATCGGTCAGGGGCCACGGCCCGCTATACTTATAGCGGCAGAGAGATCCCTTGCCGCGATAAGTATAGCGGCCGCGTTTACTTACAATGTAGACCAGCATTTTGTTGGCCTACATTTTTAAGCTTCTCATCTACTAGGGAGACGCGTAGGGCCGCCTAGGTTCAGCCTAAGGCCCACCTAAGGCCCTTAGACGAGCTTAGGCTTCTTGCGGGTCTCCCTAGGCTCCCGGAGGCGCCTTCAGGCCTGCCTGGGGAGCATTTTTTTTAAAAAAAACGTGCATCCTGATTGGCTGATTAGACAGCTGTAGGACGCCTACAGCTGCCTAAAATCGGGACGCACTTTTAGAGAATCTGGGCCTAAATGTACAGCGCTATGTATGCCTTTCACCACTATAGAAATGATAAATAGTAGTTGTAATGGAGAAGATCGAAATGAGGTTTTAATTAGTTTCTTTTGTAAACAACAGGCTCTCATGGTTCTCCAATATATATTTTCCTGATGTTTCTCGGAGAGCCCAAATGTTCAGATGAGAATTTCCAAAATTGAGACCAATCACTTAGCCGCCTTTTCCTACCTAATTGCAAACTGAAGAGAAACTTTTGCTGGTTTAGGACTTTGTGCTCATGGAAACTAAACAGTATGTTACCGTGAGCACAAAATTTGTCAGTCCAGTTCCTGTATATACATATATTTTTTGACATAAAACAGTTAAGTGACCTAAACTGGCTAGAAATTAAAGCATTTCTCATAAAGTATTGCCATTTCCTGACACTGGGAGATTCCATATGTGAGAGATGCCCATAATTATGGGGCAAACCTAGGAAACCCTTTGGCAGAAAAAACAAACAAAAAGATACCTTTGATGAGTAAGACAAGAACTAAAGACTTAAAAGATTATATAAATAGACAAAAAATATTCCTTACATGTGGTGGAAGAGATATGAGACATGTGGGTAGAGACTAGGATCAAAAAAGATAATGTTAGCTCCTAAAATTACCTAAATACTCTGTATGATACCTGTGCTATACAAGCTGGAATTTTACAAGTGCTCGTAAGCTTCTGAAATATAATTATATGGACATAGAGATCTAAAAAAATTATACTTAAAAAATTATGTTGACCTATGTTGTCAAATCCAACTTGTGGTCACAATGTCTTTTATTAACAGTTTATTCCAAAGAACACTGATGCCATCTTCTTTTCTTTTTCCCCAGACCTAGAGAGATGGACATGTTGCATTCCCCAATTTCTGTACTTACCAGAAAGCCTTTATTTTATTTCAGGGTATATCAAGTACAGAATTATTTACCTGGCAGAATACAAATGAGGAGGCCTTAGTAGATCTCATCCCCCTTATGGGCATTTTTGGTACTCATTTGCTTTTATTACTGAGAGAAATTCCTAGGGTTTTGTAAATCTCTGGGCAGCTCTACTAGGCTTTCCTAAGCCAGCTGCTGATGTTCTGGAGACAGGTCTGTATGTTTTTATTCCGATTTTTATAGCAGTGTGGGGGGTCAGTGATCACTGAGGGAGTGTGTGGGGGTCTGTACTTTGTGTCTACAATAGTTATCTGATCACTTTGGATACCTTCTGGGTACTTATACCTGTTTTTAGATTGCCTAAGTTACAAAATATATGAAAGCTTGGTCGGCCCTCTTCCTGCCCACCTCCTGTCCTAACCACTCCTCGAAAAACGCCTCCTTTCGCTTTGGATGCACAGCGGCAGTCAAAAGGTCTAAGATGCCTTTAGTTCTCTGTAATGTCACTGTCTGTATACAGTCTCTTCCCTTGTAAACCGCTTACAACTGTTTGTGGTATGGCGGTATATAAAAATAAAGTTGTTGTTATTATTATTATTAATAAAACCCGTTTCGATTATTGGCACTTGGACGACCTGTCTTATTATTTTATTTATTCATTTATTTAGCCCGTCCTCCCACAGGAGCCCAGAATGGGTTACAGGAGTACAAGGGAGTTTAGGTTATAGCATTTACAGTAAAGACATAACATATAGACTTAAAATACAGACTTAGTAGGCATAGGGTGGATTAAATTGCAGCGTTTACAATGTAGGTATAACATGGAGGTAACATAGCTTTCCTAGCAGGTGGGTGTATCTTTGTTGTCAGAGAATGTGGTGGTAATTCAGGTTATATTTGCGGTGGCCTGTGAGTTTAGAGATGTCGTTTGGTGTATTAGGCGGTGCCTTTGAGATCCATCCATCCGGGGTATAGACGCAGACTGTTAAGGAGCTGGGTTTGTAAAGAGAAAGGTTTTCACGGCTTTCCTGAAGTTCCAAAGACTGTCTAGTGATCTAATGGATGAGGGGGATGATGTGCCATAATCTGGGTATGTAATGAGAATAACAGTGTCTTTGGGCTGTCTCAGATGTGAGCGAACAGCCAGGTGGCAGGATCAGCCGTTTTTCTGTTTGAGATCTCGGTGATTGGTTGGGAACATAAGTTTGTAGTTTTGAAGCTATGTAGTTTGGTGTCATCTTGTGGAAAGTCTTGAAGGCTAACACCAAGGTTTTGAAGGCACATCGTTTTCAGATAGGCAGCCAGTGCATGGAAGTTAGTGCAGGGGTGACGTGGTCGCGGAAGCCCAGGTTTTTTAGGAGTCGGATTGTGGTGTTTTGCACCCCTTGGAGATGGGAGAGTGTTTTTGCTGGTAGGCCCACTAGTAAAGCATTGCAGTAATCTAGTCGGGATAATACAAACGCGTATAGTAGCTGAGCAAAATCGCTTTCTGAAAAATAGGCACAGATGCACTTTAGTTGGCAGAGGTAATAGAAAGAGGAAGACACTATTTTTGATACATGGTCTGAGAGTGACAGGTTTGAGTCGAAAATCACACCTAGGCTGCAGACGTTCTCTTTGGCTGTGAGGGTGTCATTTCCCCAAGAAAGAGATGGACAAGTGATCTTGTGTATCCAGAGAAGTTCTGTTTTTGATGCGTTTAGCTGAAGTTTATTTGCAGTCATCCAGTTTTTTATTTCTGTTAGGCAGCATTGAAGTTTTTTTTAGTTGTGCATCTCAATGTTGACCTAGGGGGAGGTAAAGTTGTATGTCGTCTGCATATGAGTGGATTTTGATTTGGTATTTTTCTGCGATGTCAAGTACTGGTTTGACATATAGGTTGAAGAGGAGTGGGGATAGTAATGCACCCTGGGGCACTCCGTAGCATAGAGGTTTTGGATCTGATAAGGAGGGCTCCAGTAGTACTTTCTGAGACCTTTCATTCAAGAAGGAGGAGAACCATGCCAGCGCGACATCATGGATTCCGATCGAGTATAGTCTGGATAGTATCGAAGGCTGCGCTCAGGTCTATTAGGACCAGCAGTGCGTCTTTTCCCTCATCAAGGATTTTCCAGCAGTCATCCACGTTGTCTAGAAGCACCATTTCTGTGCTATGGTGCTTCCTGAATCCTAATTGGAAATTGGAGAGGGTGGTGTTTGTTTCCATGAAGTCTCGTAGTTGTGTGAGCACTATCTTTTCTAGCAATTTTTGAGACAAATGGGAGATTTGAGACTGGTCTATAGCTGCTTGGATTATCCGGGTCCATAGTGGTTTTTTTAAGGAATGGTCTTACTACAGCAGGTTTCCAGCTTTGTGGTATTATGCCTGATTGTAGGTCATGCAAGTGCAGATTTAGGTGGGTTTTTAGACATTTTTTCATTTCGATTATGAGCCCCTGGGCTTCCAAATGACAGTTGAAATTCAATGTGGAGAGTTATAAAGTGATTCACATAGGGAAATACAATCCCAGTTACAGGTACAAAATGCGTAAGTCTGAGTTAGACACTTCCAGTCCAGTGTGCAGGAGTTTCTAAATATGCAAGTAGAATGTTAGGGATTATCTGAAAAGGGATAGAAAATAAAACTGAGAATATCCACACCTTGAACACTGTATGCAGATCCGGTTGTCCCACTTCCAAAAGTAGAGAATATAAAGCAACTAGCAAAAGTTCACAGAAAGGCATCAAAATGATAAAGGGGAGGAACACCCCTTATGAAGAAAGACTAAACAGCTTAGGGTTTTTCAGCTTAGAGAAAATATGACTGAGAAGGGATATGATAGACTTATAAAATTCGGAATGGGGTGGAATGGTTGAATTAGGGAATAGTTGCTTAACCTGTCAAATAGTGCAAAAACAAGAGGGCACACCATGAAGGGAAGGTGATGGATTTTGACATATCACCTTTCTGTACTTGTTTATTTATTGGAATTTATTAACTGCCTTTATGAAGAGATTCACACAAGGCAGTATACAGCAAGTATAATTCAACCTAAGCAAAATTTTGTTAACAGCATAACAGTAGTAAAAAGACCAAATATAAACATTAATACAATGAATGAGGTCAACTGAAACTTAATAGGACTACCATGAAATAGTTCAAAAATATACTTAGTAACAGCACTGAAATTCAAATAAGAGAGATATAATACATAGTAAACGGGAGACATAACACTAATGAAACATCTAATAAGCACAGAGCATTCAAATAACATAGATATGAGACTAATGCTTTTCTATAATACAGCTTTATCTTATAACCGAGGGATTGAATGCAGATATTAGGTCGGGACAAGAAGGGTGGTACATAGTGCGTTGGGATAAACAGATGGGAGGTTAAACTCAGTTGTTAAACTCAGTTAAAGACAAGTTGTTTATACAGTTAAACAATGTGTAAGGAACTGATTTAGTTATAGTGTGTGTAGCAAGCTAATCCTGGTGAAGAATGAGTGCATAGACAATCATCCTATGTATTAGAGGCAAGGGTGTAGAGCCAGACTTTCACCTGCTTTCTGAAATAGAGGTAGTCTGGAGTTAGAACTGCAATCTCAAACTCGTGGCCCATGGGCCACATGCGGCCCTCGATCTGTATACAATTGTCGTCTCCACTCTACTTCACAATCGCGTACAGACGCAGGAAAGCGCTTGCGTGAGTTTACAGAGCCCGCCAGACACTTAAGGCACTTAAGGCACAGTTCTTCATATTCTCATAACATAGTAACATAGTAGATGACGGCAGATAAAGACCCGAATGGTCCATCCAGTCTGCCCAACCTGCCCAAGACTCCTTTAGATGAGCAGAATGGTTTGTAATTTCCGTTCTGCAGTAACTGCCTTCAGACTTCACTGTGAAGAATCAATGAAGAGACGCCATTCTTCTGGACAATGCACTTTTGACAAACTGTTGAAGAGCCTGTTGATGTCATGACAAAAGCATAATGAGCCATTTGCAGTGAAGAATGTTGTTAAGTTATGATTACTTTTTCTGTAATGAGTTATATTAGCATCTTTTGCAAGCAAGTGCTTTTGCTTAAGCCTTGAAGCACGAAGTTCTGCTTTTTCTTTTGAAAGATTTAGATCACAAATAAGATCATTGAGCTCAGCTTGTGTAAAGGTCTCTGGTTCTGAATCTTCATCATTCACATCATCAGAATCAGATAATTCTGGATTGTGACCAGCTGCTGCATTATCATCACATTCCTCATCATGTTCCACTGAAGCAAGTCCACCTTGTGGAGGTACAGGGACAGGCAGTGAGTCATCATGAGGAATAGGCCTAATAGCAGAATCCAGAGTAGGATATATAATTTTGTGCTTAGTTTTAGCTAAGAATCTACTTGTGTTCACAAGGCAAAAGTAGCAATCTTTAATATGGTCTCGCGGTTCCCTCCATATCATTGGCATTGCAAATGACATCGCTGCCTTTTGTCGAATGAGCCAGTCGTGAAGTCCGTTAGAACAACTGTTGCAGGTGATATGTAGAGCCCAAGACTTATTCTGGTCACCCAGTGGACAGCCAAAGTCCAAGTTGTATACCTTCCTTAGATCTACGGTAATTGAGCGACATTGTGCTTTCGTCGTGAACAGAAACTATCTGGATGATTAGTACAATGTCTTGGCATAATAAAGGCTGATATTAATCACCATAAATAATGTCTGTAGCATAAAAAACAAAGACAACTTTCGTTAACCTTCCTTACACGTTTATCCTATAAATGCATGATATATTGCCCAATTAACGTTTATAATTATATATAATGAACCTCATCACAAAAATGTGACTTGCTAATGAAAAACTAAACACAGATTTGAAATCAGCATGAAAACTACTACAAAACCCACCCAACATTAACTCTGATGAAAATGATGTGTTGACCTGTGTTATGAAAACAATAAAATAAAAATCAATAAAAAGTTATATATCCAAACTAAGTCTTTGCTATAAAAGGGTATGGACCCGACACGGTCTATGTTTCGAAAAACACTTCTTCCTCAGGGGTCCTTGATGTTCAGTACACATTTACATTCAAGGACCATATGGATAAAAGCAATTGAACAGAAAGCCCCGTTGGAAGAGTTTCATTTCTGCTGGCTACTTCCTCATCGTTATGGAGAGCTAAGTACCTCCAATAGACTGTATAATGCCTGTGCCTGATTAGCTGTTTTTGGTCACTCCTGCACCCTTGGATGAGAGGCAGAGACAGTTCTTACCATATTTATATATTTTGATGTTTATTCACTTGTCACTATTAGCACACTAGTTTGTGCACTAGTTATATTTATTACCACTCACGGGTTAGCCCGGGGATGTTTCACAGATAACACCCCTTTGGGTATATATTAGTGACAGCTGGTGCATTAGGGGCTTGTCCCCACTGCGAGCTGTGTGGCTGAGGGCTTCCTGTTCACCAATTAAAATAAGTTGGTTTCTGGTTTGAGCTGTCTCTTCCCCTCATCCCGTTTTTTGAGGGTCTTGGGAGATTTTCTCCTTTTGCTTTATCCATTTTCTCTCTTGGTTTTGGGTTTGTTCTTATTGTCATACATTACAATCAACATATAAAATAGCAAGACCTAATTAAAATTGAAATCTCAGTACTTACTTTATCACAAGTTAGAAAGTTAGATATTCAGCTTCTTTCATCATTAAGCTCCTCACAGGGCTTCCGTGAAGCTGATTGTGCAAAGTACAGTAGGTTCAGTCAAAATAAAAACCTCTTGCTCAAATTTTATAAATTGTCTATTATGGGGTTTCAATTCAGTTTCATTGTATTATTTCTAGTCCACCTTTATCCAAGGCGGATTACAAAAAATACATACATAATAAAACAGTAAAAACTACAAACAGACACTCACAAAACAGAATTTTATTTATTTATTCAAATTTCTATACCATTCTCCCAGGGGAGCTCAGAATGGTTTACATGAGTTTATTCAGGTACTTAAACATTTTCCCCTGTCTGTCCCAGTGGGCTCACAATCTTTCTAATGTACCTGGGGCAATGGGGGGATTAATTGGCTTGCCCAGGGTTACAAGGAGCAGCGTGGGTTTGAACCTACAACCCCCAGGGTGCTGAGGCTGTAGCTTTAACCACTGTGCCATTCTAGAAATCAAAATGTAGTAAAAGTGATCCACATGTAGGACAATCCAGTCATTGTGACATCACTGATGAGGTTGGCTCTTGGCATTGGTGGAATGAGGCATTATGATGTCACAATATCTGCTCTGGTTACCAGAGGCTGAAGCTTTTCACACTATTTTATTCAATTTTCTGTACCGTTCTCCCCAGGGAGCTCAGAATGGTTTACATTAATTTATTCAGGGACTTAAGCAGTTTTCCCTCTCTGTCATAATCTATCTAACGTATCTGGGGCAATGGGGGGATTAAGAGACTTGCCCAGAGTCACAAGGGGCAGGGTGGGTTTGAACCCACAACCTCAGGGTACTGAGGCTGTTGCTGTCATGGTAAACATAGAAACATAGAAATAGACGGCAGATAAGGGCCACGGCCCATCTAGTCTGCCCACCCCAATGACCCTCCCCTACCTTTCTCTGTGAATAGATACCACGTGTCTATCCCATTTGGCCTTAAAATCAGGCACGCTGCTGGCCTCAATAACCTGAAGTGGAAGACTATTCCAGCGATCAACCACCCTTTCAGTGAAAAATAATTTCCTGGTGTCCCCGTGCAGTTTCCCGCCCCTGATTTTCCACGGATGCCCCCTTGTGGCCGTGGGACCCTTGAAAAAGAAGATATCTTCTTCCACCTCGATGCGGCCCGTGAGATACTTGAATGTCTCGATCATGTCACCCCTCTCTCTGCGTTCCTCGAGTGAGTACAGCTGCAACTTATCCAGCCGTTCCTCGTACGGGAGATCCTCGAGTCCCGAGACCATCCGGGTGGCCATTCTCTGGACCGACTCCAGTCTCAGCACATCCTTTTGGTAATGCGGCCTCCAGAATTGCACACAGTATTCCAGGTGGGGCCTCACCATGGATCTCTACAACGGCATAATGACTTCAGGCTTACGGCTGGGCAAGTCACTAATACTCCATTGCCCCAGGTACATTAGTCAGATTCTGAGCCTCTTTTAGAGACCGAGTGCCCAAACTGCAACCCAAAACCCACTAATTTATCACAGAGTGCCAAGACGGCAATTTAACCTGAATGCTAAGCTTTTAGTTTAGAAAAAACAACTCCTACGTTAACATCTTCTGTCTTAAAAGAAAACCACAATAACAATGATACAAACCCAAATTTTTTTTTAAAAAATGAAGCACCCAATACAAATCTCTCTCTATACCAAAAATAGCTAACACTAGTAGTCAACATTAAAGAAATGGATATTCCCTGAATCAATAATCTGCTTCCCTCTGCTATGCCATGCTGTGAGCTATAATCCCCTCCAACCTTGCTGCTCTCCAACCCCACCACGAGAATCACGCCGCATGTGAGCCGCCCGCCTTACCCCAGACAAGGGACGGAGGAAGCAATCCCATTGGGCTGCTGGGCAGAGGGGCAGGTGATGTGAGAAATGTCCTTAGGCATGCAAGGAGAGGGGGAGGGGAGCAGCCCAGCCCCGCCTCCCTCTGGCTTTCTAGTAATGAACTCTGGTGAACTCTGTGCTGGGGCGATGGCGTGTGTGCCCACAGAGAAAGCTCTGAGTGCCCCCTGTGGCACACGTGCCATAGATTTGCCACCACTGGCTTAGGCTATAAGCGGTGTATAAATACTAAAATAAGTAAATATTTCATATTACAAAAAAGATGTTTTTTAAAAAAACATTCGCTTAAATTCATACAAGCTTGTTAGATGCTTTAAGTACACAGGTAGTTAATAGTTTTCACTCCTAGAAATTTTACTGCAGCTGTTCTGCCTGTGCAAAAGAGTTAAATGGAGCTGGCCAGAGCTGGGCATGAAAATGCCGCTCTTGCTGGAAGCTGGTTGTATCAAACTGTGGGTAAACACGTCTGCTGGAATAACTAGCTCCGAGCTTGTTTCCTCTATCGAACCACTCAGCCCGCAAACTAACAAAGGCAACAAAATTTTTGTTGGACCTGCTGTATTTGTGGATTTGTCCTCGGCTACTTCAGAACTGACTATCCTCTTAAATGCAGAGTAGGTGGATAGTTGTGTGTTCAGGTTTGAACAATTTATATTGGCAAGAGATATTTTGGCAGAGGCCTGCCAGAAAGCAATTCTGTTGTCCTTGCTGGGATGAAAACACCTTGCTCAACTGACAGCTGCTGCGTCCTTGGCAGAGGCTAGAATGGCAGACCAGGTGAAGATGGGAGTTAAGTACCCAAACCTCAGAAATAAGTTAGAGCAGTGCCACTTGCCTAACACAGAGCTCTGATAATTATACAAAAGTTTACATACTGTAAATCTATATATATAAAATCGGAGGTATATATGTGTGTATGTATGTGTGTGTGTGTGTATGTGCCGCGATCACGCAAAAACGGCTTGACCGATTTGAACGAAACTTGGTATGCAGATCCCTCACTACCTGGGTTGTTATGTTCTGGGGGTCTCGCGGCCCACCTGCACACGTGGGCGGAGCTACAAACAGAAAATCAGATTTCACCCATTCATGTCAATGGAAAAAATGTAAAAAGCTGCCATTCTCACAGTAATTCCAACTACCTGGGGTGATATGTTCTGGGGGTCTCGCGGCCCACCTGCACACGTGGGCGGAGCTACAAACAGAAAATCAGATTTCACCCATTCATGTCAATGGAAAAAATGTAAAAAGCTGCCATTCTCACAGTAATTCACAAACGGCTTGACCGATTTGAACGAAACTTGGTATGCAGATCCCTCACTACCTGGGTTGATATGTTCTGGGGGTCTCGCGGCCCACAACTCTATGTTGCTTGCTCAAGGGTGGGTTCACCCAAGAATTTATATGTTCTTGCTCCAGGAGGTGAAACTAAAATTGTTGTTTATAATCACGTTTTGCGTTAGTTGTATTGTATTCATTTTGTCAAATATTTCACATTATAATTTAAATATTGTACTTTTTATTAAGCTGTAAAAAAATACTTTCATTCACCACTATAAAGTATCTGTCCCTAGCATCCTTGTATCCCCTTCTAGATCACAACGATTGGTTATGCTCTCTGGATCTCAGAGGCTTACACTCAATTTCGCATTCATCCAGCCTCTTGCAAGTTTTTCATATTTCAGGTGGGAAATCATCATTTTCAGTACAGAGTGCTGCCCTTCGGTCTGGCATCATCTCCCAGAGTTTTTACCAAGTGCCTAGTAGTAGTAGCAGCAGCTCTGCATAGCCATGGTCTTCGGGTTTTCGCATACCTGGACGATTGGCTGATCAAATATTCAACATCTCAGGAGGTTATTGTAGCGACCCAATGGACTATTTGGTTCCTCCAAAGTTTGGGGTTCGACATAAACTTTCCAAAATCCCAGATACAGCCCTCTCAGACTCTACAGTTCATTGGAGCTATACTGAACACTGTACAACTGAGAGCATTCCTTCCTCAACAACATCAGGATGCTCTCATTCAACTTTATCAAAAAGTATAATCCTTCACTTTATTCACATGGCCTCTACAATTCATGTGACTCCTTTTGCCAGACTTCACCTCAGAATTCCTCAGTGGACCCTGGCATCTGTGGGCGCAGGCTTTCGACCCACTCTCTCAGCACAGTGACTCCTTCTTTGAGACAGTGTCTCTACTGGTTATTGCTATAATTAAATACCCATGCAACGCCGGGGCATCAGCTAGTACTCGAATATAAGCTGAGATTTTTGGGCCAAAAAAGGCTCAAAAATAGGAGTCTCGGCTTATATTCGGGGCAGCGTTCACCCATCCCCCCTCCCCCCTGTTGCAGGCCTCCACTGGGCCTGCTGTTAGACCTGGTGGTCTGGCAGCGGGCTGGAACAGGAGGGACCCCCCACCTCGTGTCTCCGCTGACTCTAAAAACTTTTAATTCCCTCCCACCTCCCCTGCCTACTTTTTGAATTTCCTGACAGTCTCACGGTGGGCCAGAATAGGAGGGATCCCTCCCATCTCCTGTCTCATCCAACTGTGATGATTTTTACCTCCCTCTTTTTCAATTCCCTGGTGGTCCAATGATGAACTGAGCAGGAGTGATCTTCCTGTGCTCCTGCTCGGTGATGAGCTGCTAGTTGAATGACTGCACGAGGGGTGTCGGGGTGAGGTGTTTAGGAGTTCGGGGGGTGTTGGGGTTTCAGCGTGGGGTGTTGGGGGGCCCGGCGGCAGGAGTGAGGGGGAATCCCTCCTGCTGATTGTTGGGGAGGGGTGTCAGGCAGAAAGGCAATCTCAGTGGTGGAAGTCGGTGGGGGGCTCCTATGCTGCAGCCGGCTCAGCTGATCGCATCAGGGGTATTTCCCCTCCAATCAGCTGAGCCGACAGGACTCCCTGAACCCACGGTTTCAGAGAGTCCTGCCAACTCAGCTGTTTGGGGATTTCCATGCTGCGATCAGCTGATGACAAGGGATCCCTCAGCAAAGATAGGTGGCTGAGCCGCTTATCTTTTTGAAAAGGCAGGTGCGATTCTCTGACCAGCGCTGGTTGACATGGGCACCACTTAGAGAATCAGGGGGTAAGGCATCTGTTCCCTAAGATAGACGCGATTCTGTATAGGACGTCAGTGCATGATTGACACGTGAGATTCTCGACCACTTCTTAGGCAGCCACTGAGACCGGCACCCTATACAGAATCAGGCCCTCAGTGCCTGCTCTAGCAGAAAAGCTGTGTATCTCTAACTAAACTGAAATAAAATTAATAATTATAGTTCCATATTCTAATCTAAGCCACCCAGTAGTAGAAATCAGGGAAGCACGTGTCACACTCACTTTGCAGTCCCAGTCAAACTCAGACAACAATAAGAAGCTCAGCCTCCTAGCCACTCCACGGTCACAAATTTGGGGATTCACAATTAATTTTCCAATTTTCTCTTGTACTGTATTTCCATTAAAAATAAGCAATTTCCCAAAGCTTTTCTCATTAGCAAGGCAGCAAAACTGAAAAGGTCAGCACTGCTGTGGATATTCCAAACCACTCTAATTTAAAACACTTTTTGCTGTCTCTCTCTCTCTCTCAGTGGTGTACCAAGGGGGGGGGGCGGGGGGCAATCCGCCCCAGGTGCACGCCCCAAGGGGGTGCACAGCTGGCCACCCTCCAGTGTTCTCCCTAGGGCAGTGGTCGGCAAACTGCAGCTCGTCAACAGCAGGGGTGTCCAACCTGCTTTCCTTCCCTTCCCTCTCCCAAGCCACCGCTGCCATGGGGAACAGGCAGGCGCCATGTTCTGAGATCGCCCTGCTTCTCTTCCCCACGGGGCTGACCAACTCTCGCCACCCAATGTCAATTCTGACATCGGAGAGGATGTTCTGGGCCAGCCTGGCTGGCCCGGAACGTCCTCTCCGATGTTAGAATTGACGTTGGGTGGCGAGAGTTGGTCGGCCCCGTGGGGAAGAAAAGCAGGGAGAACTCGGCGCTGGTCTGTTCCCGATGGCGGCAGTGGCAGCATGTTTCCCAATGGCAGTGGCATGGGGGAGGGCAGGGAGCCAGAAAGAAAGAAAGGGGGGGGGCAGGGAGCCTGAAAGAAAGAAAGAGGGCAGGGTGAAACAAAGAAAGAAATAAAAAAATGGGGCATGGAGAGAGAAAGACAGACAAAGAAAGAAAAGGGGCATGGAGAGAGAAAGAAAGAAGGGGGCAGGGTGAAA
The DNA here is from genome assembly GCF_902459505.1 of Geotrypetes seraphini. NCBI lineage: Eukaryota > Metazoa > Chordata > Amphibia > Gymnophiona > Dermophiidae > Geotrypetes > Geotrypetes seraphini. The sequence goes on from NC_047085.1 coordinate 47,464,933, forward strand.
GAAAGAAAGAAATGGGGCACGGAGAGAGAGAGAGAGAGAAAGAAAGACATAGAGAAAGAAAGGGGGCATGGAGAGAGAAAGAAAGAAGGGGGCAGGGTGAAAGAAAGAAAGAAATGGGGCCGGAGAGAGAGAGAGAGAAAGACAGACATACAGAAAGAAAGGGGGCATGGAGAGAGAAAGAAAGGGGGCAGGGTGAAACAAAGAAAGAAAGAAAGAAATGGGGCACGGAGAGAGAAAGACAGACATACAGAAAGAAAGGGGGCATGGAGAGAGAAAGAAAGAAGGGGGCAGCAGCACTCTTCCCTGTACCTCACATCTAGTGACCAGCCCAGCGTGTGCAAGTGCTGTGACTGCCGGAAGGAACTGCAGCCTGCATCATGGCAGGACCCGCAACTCAACTCTAGGCGCTCCTGGAACCAGACCCCAGTCCTGGAGACTTGTTAAAATTGGGATCCAGAACCAGAGACCACTGTCTTCCTCCAGGTGAGCCCTTACCCCCCAAAAAAGTTTCTAACTCTGTTTATGGTAGCATGGAATGTTGCTACTATTTGGGTTTCTGCCAGGTATGTGTGGCTACCCAGTGGAGGATTGGTGGTTACTAATAAAGGGGCAGCCTTGATAAAGCAAATGGGTGATACATGTTGGCAGCATCAGTCCCTTATGCAAAATACCACAAGCTAAGTATACAGTAACTTTAAAAATTATAAAATTATTTAAGAAAGCATTAATGAAAATAGAGAGCAAATGAAGAGGTAGCACATAAAGCTTAGAGTAATGAAAACTTTTTTTACTCTGAGTGGTGTTGCTGAGGCTCTTTGGTATATCTTGAATAAACATTTATCCATATCGGCATATTTGGGCTTATATGCATGATTTATTGTTATAAGTGATAAGTTATTCAAAGACAAAGATTAAGGGATTTGAGAGGACTTTACAGAATATTAGCATGGATCTTCTAGCACCTAATTATGTGTGCCATTTACTGCATTCCCCCCCCCCCCCTCATAGTGTGCCCTTTTTTCCCCCTAGGGCATATGCGCAAACTATCAAGCACAGTAGATTCTTTGATGAAATCAAGGACTACTTTATGGGGCAGCTGGTTCGAGAATTGACAAGAGGCGAAGCAATTCTAGTGGAGCTCATGAATTGGCGCAGGAGCTAATGGTGCTCGGGCCGCTTGATAACAGTGATCATAACGTGATCAGATTTGATATAATCCCTGAAGTAAGTTCACACAGGAAATCTATTACAATAGCATTTAAGTTAAAAAAAAAAAAAAGAGACTATGATAACATAAGGAGAATGGTAAAAAAGAAACTTAGAAGAGCAGATGCAAAGGTCAAAAATTTACATCAGGCGTTGATGTTATTCAAAAATCCCATCCTGGATGCCCAGACTAGATATATTGCATGCATTAAAAAAAGGAGGAAGGAAGACCAAACTGCAGTCGTTGACAAATGAGTTGAAGGAAGCTATTATTAGCGTTAAAAGAGAATCCTTCAGAAAGTGGAAGAAGTATCCAACTGAAAATAATAAGAAACAGCACAAGGAATGGCAAATCAAGGGCAAGGCACTGATAAGGAAGGCAAAGAGAGACCCTGAGAAGAAGATTGTGCTGTAATCAAAAATACATAGGCTCAGATTCTCTAAATGGCACTGATATCAGCGGCCACCTAAAAAGCAGCCGCCGACCGCATGTCAATCACACAATGGCACTCAAACATGAAATTGATGACCTGCTGATAGTGATCTGTAATCTGTCGCTAAAATCGTCTGTAGTACCTAAAGATTGGAAGGTGGCCAATGTTATGCTAATTTTTTAAAAAGGGGTCCAGGGGAAATCTGGGGAAATTACAGACCAGTAAGCCTGACTTCAGTGCCGGGCAAAATGGTGGAAACAATTATAAAAAATAAAATTGTGGAATACGTAGACAAACCTGATTTAATGGGACAGAGTCAGCATGGGTTCAGATGAGGGAGATCTTACCTTAGCAATTTGCTTGACTTCTTTGAAGGTGTGAATAAACATATGGATAAAGGTGAGCCAGTTGATGTAGTGTATCTAGATTTTCAGAAAGCTTTTGACAAAGTTCCTCATGAGATAGTCCTGTGAAAATCAGATAGGTGGCAAAGTTCAGTTATGGATTAAAAATCGGTAATTGAATAGAAAACAGAGGGTAGGGTTAAATGGTTATTTTTCTCAAAGGAGGAGAGTAAACAGTGGAGTGCCGCAGGGATTTATACTGAGACTGGTGCTATTTAATTTATGTAAAATGATCTGGAAATTGGGACAACGAGTGAAGTGATTAAATTTTCAGATGACACTAAACTGTCCAAAGTTGTTAAAAACGCATGCAGATTGTGAAAAATTGCAGGCAGACCTTAGGAAACTGGAAGACTGGGCATCCAAGTGGCAGATGAAATTTAATGTGGACAAATGCAAAGTGATGCACATTGGGAAGAATAACCCAAATCACAGTTACCGGATGCTAGGGTCCACCTTGGGGGGGTTAGCGCCCAAGAAAAAGATCTGGGTGTCATTATAGACAATACGATGAAACTTTCCACCCAATGTGCGGTAGCAGCCAAAAAGCAAACTAGATGCTAGGAATTATTAGAAAAAGGATGGATAACAAGACTAAGAATGTTATAATGCTTCTGTATTGTTCCATGGTTCAACCTCACCTAGAGTATTGCGTTAAATCTGATCTCATTTCAAGAAAGATATAGCGGCACTAGAAACCTCTGCTTTAGTCCAGGTTCCTAGGTATTCCTTCCCAGTTTTCACATTATACCTCAGAAGTTTGTAAGACCTGATCTATAAGCGCTTGACGTTTATACCAGCTAGAGAAATATCCCTTCCTCCATCCCCCCCCCCAACCCCAGGAGTGTTTCAAGTATAAACCACAGAAAGTTCATTAAATGGTGATAAGTTCCAGACATTGTTGACAGAGATGGACTGAAGCCAGTGATCTAGTGCAGAAAGACTGTTTATAAACATCAGGTTTACTTAGTCACTGAACTACCAGAATGTCATAATTTCTATAAAACATAAACAAATGTCTGTTTAAGATCACAACAAGGGTAAACCTATCAAGGGCTTATTGAGGAAAGATTATCATATGGCTAAGGCCAGAATTACATTTGATGAATATGATTGTTTTACCCTTTCCTTAAAGGATGTGCAAGTATGTTTATTTCTTAATTATATAGTGAGCTTGCGACTGGAGTGCTGGTCAGATTTGTATTATATAGTTCCCTCACAGACATAACAAGAAGATTATTGTTTTATGCTTGCCCATTAAAGTAGCCTCCTACTGCTTCTTGCCTGGTCTTTTGGTTTTGAAGCGTAATATAATTTTTGCACATTGCAAATATCAATAATTGTCATCTAGTATGGTAGTCTGTATTCAACTGAACAGAAAACATCTGACCTGATAAAGTTTAGTAAATCATGCTGATAAAAAGCAACAGTGTGGAAAAACCATTAATTTCAAAAGGATGATATTGATCTGGATAATGATAAAAACCAGGCACAGGATAATTTGGCTAGTAGGACAGCAGATCTGCAAACTGATCACCGATATGCCATTTCTCTATCACACATATGTTTTTTCACCTCTGGCACAGTGAACGGGGCAAATGTTTTTCACGGCACATTATAATTGAAATTATAAAATTACAAAACCAACAAAAAATTAAATTTGAAAATTGTTTATTTAAAGTTCTAGTTTAGCCAATGTATGGGTAATTGTAACAACGGTGAAACTAAAGTAGGTAGAATAAAAAGTCCGAGAGCTTGTCTCGACGGACGGCTCTAACGCGGAGCTGGGAGGCCCGTGGGGCCGTCCGTCGGGTAGGGTTTAGTGAAGGGGGGGGTTAAGGTAGGAATAAAAGTTTTGAATCGGGAGGGTAGAGGCCTTCCCGCTGAGGGATTGGCCTCTGATAGGTTATAAGTTGCGGCCGTGGGGTGGGGTGGAAGATGTATATAAGGAGGGCTCTCGGAGGACCTTAATGGTTTCCGGTCCTCCGAGACAACTTTCCCACCCTCCCGCCTGTTGGTACCTGGGGTGAGTGTTTGCTTCGGTTGGCAGTATTCCGAGCTACTGGCGGCTGGTCTCATCATGGGGATAAGCGGTGGGCCGGTTGGGAGCCCTGCCTGGTTGGTCGGATGACCCTGGACAATGGGGCATGTGGGGACATGCCACCCCTCGGACCCTTGCTTAGATGGCAGGGTCGGGGGCCATTTACATCTGAGTCAGTAGCTCGGGATCTGGGTTGCAATGGTGATACCATTGTGCGGGTTTAATGGATAAACTGTTATTTAATGTTGTTTGTAATGATATTTATAATATGTAAAATGTTATTCAAATATGTTAATTTTCAATAAACAGGGCTGCGGCCAGGTTTCTCCACGCAGGTTTACGTGTCTTCTTGGGGTTTGGTTAAGGGTGTGATGGGCAGGAAGATGTTAGCATTAAGAAAGCGGGCCGCTCCAGCTTCCGCTGTTATAGAACTGCTAATCAATGCGATGCAAGTGCTTGTTTTTGAATGCAAATTAACTCAAAGCGTGTCTCGATAGTCGACAAGCAAACGTGCATCTTACCATCCACCATCTGCGAGCTGAAAATCCAAGCTCGCAAAGATAAGAAGATCCAAACGGTAACAAAGCCTTGATGGCTTTGTTGCTTAAGTTAGGATATCTACTGCAGAAAAAAAAACCTATGGGCTCCTTTTACTAAGCCGCGTTAGGGCTTTAACGCACGGAATAGCGCATGCTACAATGCCGCACGCGCTAGACCTTAATGCCAGCATTGAGCTGGCGTTAGTTCTAGAAGCGTAGTGCGCGGTAATTTCCTGCGTGTGCTAAAAACGCTGGCGCACCTTAGTAAAAGGAGCCCTAAAATACGGTAATACTAAAATTACTTGCCGTTAGTTTTAAAGGACCAATCATGTCTAAGAATGATGCTTGTCTGGGCAGTTGTATGCTTATGCACACAGATGCTAATAACGTTAACAGATTTTTGCGTACGCGATGTGTATGTCATCTATGTTAAAATTCAGGAATCTCTTCGGGGCACACCACTGTGCCTTGGCAACACAGTTTGAGAGACACTGCTCTATCAAATACGGTTCATAGACAACCCCGCGAAAGACAAAGGCGCGCGCCGACAACTGAGTGCAAGACGGAGGCGCGTGCCGAAGAAAATTACAGTTTTTAGGGGCTCTGACGGGGGGTTTTGTTGGGGAGCCCCCCCCAGTTTACTTAATAGAGATCGCGCTGGCGTTGTGGGGGGTTTGGGGGGTTGTAACCCTCCACATTTTACTGTAAACTTAACTTTTTCCCTAAAAACAGGGAAAAAGTGACGTTTTCAGTAAAATGTGGGGGGTTACAACCCCCCAAACCCCCCACAACACCCCCACAACGCAGCGCAATCTCTATTAAGTAAAGTGGGGGGGTTCCCCCCCACACACCCCCGTCGTAGCCCTAAAAACAGTAATTTTCTGCAGCGCGCACCTCCGCGCTGCGCTCAATTGTCTGCGCGCGCCTTTGTCCTGGCGCGCTTTTGACCTGACACCATCAAATACATCACTACAAGCAAACAGAAATCACTATACCTAGCAATTTTTATGACAGAATAAACCACACTATTTTCTAGGGTTCTCTTTCATAATAATCCCTTATTATTTGGAAGATCAGTCAGATGGAATTTACATATGAGACCTGAGTTAGAAATTGGAAAGCAGACATGGCTGTAATGGAAAAAAAAAAATTTCTTGCTCATTTCTTACGTTGCCAAGTTTCTTTCAAATGAATTTCCTGTGAAAAGACTGCTACTGTTCAAAACCGTAACAAACTGGTATCCAGGATCCTTTTGCAGCATTGAAATCCTCCTACAGTACAAAGCCAGCTTCTCCTCATTCTACAGCATACGTTTAAGTAAGAGGAGGCATCTATAAACATTCCTTATTAAGAGGTTAGGGTAGAATATAAGAACATAAGAATAATCATACTGGATAAGACCAATGGCCTATCTAGCCCATGATCTAATTTCCAGCAGTGTCCAGTCCAGGTCACAGAAACCCAAATAGATTTTTTATTGATAGATATAGTTACATTGATTAATTGATTGAACAATGTTAGACTTATGAACTAGGAAGTAGAGAATGACATGGGGAAAATATCTGTCCCCGTCATTGCCCCATCACAGGACCACCGTCCCCTTCACCGACCCGTCCCTGAACCCGCCGTCCCCTTCACCGCCCCGTCCCCGCCATCCCCTTCACCGCCCCATCCCCACAGCATCCACCCTTCTCTCCCGCCTCCTCACTGCCCTTCAGCGGCCCGAGAATTTCCTCCCTCCCCCTTATCTTTGCGGCGTAAAGAAACTTAAGGGAGAGAAGGCGCGCTGTCACCGATCGCACGCGTGGCCTCTTCCCTCTCTCCAGCCAAATCTATCTCCCTCCCTCCCCCCCTTTCCTTTGCGGCGCTTTAGAAAAGAAACTGATGCCGGCGATGCCGGCAAAGCCTGCCTGTGCCGCCCTGCAGTCACGTGTGTGTGGGCGGAAGCTTCTCCTCTGACAATTGTCATTTTATAAACGCAAATAAAACAGAGCAGGGTTCAACAAAATCCATCTCCCCTCCCTTTCACAAATATCCCCTTCACTATTGTGAAAACCGAACAAACCAAATTACTACAGAATGCTACATAGAAAAATCAAGCTAAAAGAATACTTTAGTCACACATGGCAAGAATAATGTTAGGGGAGTGCAACTGCCCCCTGGTCAGAGAGAGAGCCCTAAGCCAGCTGGAAGCTAATGAAGCACAGCCTGGACTTTGTGGTCCCCAGTTATGTCTAATACCAGCTTTAGCAGAAAACATATTTCAAATCTCAAATATTCTAATCACAAAATATAAAATAAATTTATTTTTTTTCTTTTTGTTGTCTGGTAATTTTATTCTTCAAATCACATTGGTCTCAGGCTTTGGTTTTAGGTTCCTTCTGTCTTCATCATGGCATGGCTGGCTCCTGGAGGTAAAATAGGCGCAAGAGGAGCTGGGGAGAAGATGCCGAGTCTGACACGGGCACAATTTTTGTTACCACAGGAGTAAGACTTTTCACCGCTCCCATGGGGTGGTAAAAGGTCTTGTCCCCATTCCCACAGGCGGTGAAAGGTCTTGTCCCCATTCCTGCAGTAAACCAGTTGCAAATGTCTCAATTCCTGCGGATTTACTGTGGTGACCCGTAGTTTACCACGATAAACGGTCCCCGTGTCATTCTCTACTAGGAAGAAACATCATGAATTGTTCATTATAGAGATAGATTTTTTAATGAAATCTATATATATAAAATCGGAGGTATGTATGTGTGTATGTATGTGTGTGTGTATGTGCTGCGATCACGCAAAAACGGCTTGACCGATTTGAACGAAACTTGGTATGCAGATCCCTCACTACCTGGGATGATATGTTCTGGGGGTCTCGCGGCCCACCTGCACACGTGGGCGGAGCTACAAACAGAAAATCAGATTTCACCCATTCATGTCAATGGAAAAAATGTAAAAAGCTGCCATTCTCACTGTAATTCAAAAACGGCTTGACCGATTAGAACGAAACTTGGTATGCAGATCCCTCACTACCTGGGGTGATATGTTCTGGGGTCTCGCAGCCCACCTGCACACATTGGCGGAGCTACAAACAGTAAATCAGATTTCACCCATTTATGTCAATGGAAAAAATGTAAAAAGCTGCCATTCTCACTGTAATTCAAAAACGGCTTGACCAATTTGAACGAAACTTTGTATGCAGATCCCTCACTACCTGGGGTGATATGTTCTGGGGGTCTCGCGTCCCACCTGCACACGTGGGCGGAGCTACAAACAGAAAATCAGATTTCACCCATTCATGTCAATGGAAAAAATGTAAAAAGCTGCCATTCTCACTGTAATTCAAAAACGGCTTGACCGATTTGAACGAAACTTGGTATGCAGATCCCTCACTACCTGGGGTGATATGTTCTGGGGTCTCGCAGCCCACCTGCACACATTGGCGGAGCTACAAACAGTAAATCAGATTTCACCCATTTATGTCAATGGAAAAAATGTAAAAAGCTGCCATTCTCACTGTAATTCAAAAACGGCTTGACCAATTTGAACGAAACTTTGTATGCAGATCCCTCACTACCTGGGGTGATATGTTCTGGGGGTCTCGCGTCCCACCTGCACACGTGGGCGGAGCTACAAACAGAAAATCAGATTTCACCCATTCATGTCAATGGAAAAAATGTAAAAAGCTGCCATTCTCACTGTAATTCAAAAACGGCTTGACCGATTTGAACGAAACTTGGTATGCAGATCCCTCACTACCTGGGGTGATATGTTCTGGGGGTCTCGCGGCCCACAACTCTATGTTGCTTGCTCAAGGCTGGGTTCACCCAAGAATTTATATGTTCTTGCTCCAGGAGGTGAAACTAAAAATGTTGTTTATAATCACGTTTTGCATTAGTTGTATTGTATTCATTTTGTCAAATATTTCACATTATAATTTGAATATTGTACTTTTTATTAAGCTGTAAAAAAATAATTTCAATCACCACTATAAAGTATCTTTATTTGAATCCATTTACAGTGTTATTGCTATAATTAAATACCCGTGCAATGCCGGGGCATCAGCTAGTATAACATAAAATTAAATTAAATAAATAAATAAAGATACTAATTAATTAATTAATTAAGGGAAGGGAAGGAGGTTTGGTGTACATGATTATTGAAATCCAACAGAATATAGACCTGGGATAACGTATGTTATGGGAGATCCTATGCACTGAGATCTGTTATCAGGTATGATATACCATGCTCCTAGATTATTGAGGGGTTTTCTATTAATTTAAGTGCTTCATTAAATTGATAAAAACGAGATGATGAATTTACTTATAAAAATTGAAGTGAATTGTATAAAGTACGTATGTGACTAATATAAATACATGAAAAAACAATTCAACAATTTGCCATAACCCTATTTGTTCATAGAAACCCAAATAGTAGCAACATTCCATGCTACCAATCCCAGATGAATAAAATGCATTTATTTGAATGTGAAGCTGGACATTTTAAAGCATATTTTGGGCAATTCAAGTTTATCAAGTTTCAAGTTTATTATAACATTTGATTAATCGCTTATTCCGAATTCTAAGTGATGTACAAAGTGATAAAATTACAAAATATAGGAGGACAAACATAAAAGAGATGTACTATAACTACTAATACAATAAACTAGGTGCCAATATTTGCGTATGTGTTAAATATGTAAATGTTTATAATACTGGGTTTAAAAAAAGGGTTTAGATAAGTTCATGGAGGAAAGGTCAATAAACCATTATTAACTAGAAAGTGTTGGGAAAGCCATTGCTTATCTATGGCTATAAATAACAGAAAGGATTGAGATCCCACTGCTTTCTTTCAACCTGGATTGGCCGCTGTCGAAAGCAGAATGCTGGGTATGATGAACCTTAGGTCTCATCCAGTGCGGCATTTCTTATATTCTTGTTTTTTTTCCGAGCCTGTATGCCCATGTCCACCTGCCTGTTATTTTATCTGAGGTCTTACTAGCTCTGTTCCAACCCCTTCTTTGAAATGTGCGCGCTGGCATTTGTACGCGACAGGATCTGGTTTGGGGTTCCTATTTTATAAATGAACAAATGTACCTATGTCATCTTAATAAGAAAGATTTAAATAGGTGCCTTTGTGGACTTCACACAAAAACATTCTGTTGCAAAATCACATTCTAAGGTCCTGATTTTAAAAAAGATGCCTACAGTTAGGTACCTTGATCAGCATACCCTAGCTCATCTGGACACTTTTTTTTTTTTCAATTGAAAAGCTTTATTTGGTTATAATAACAGAAACAATATAAGAAACCAGCAATCGATACAAGCAGGATCTAGACACATTTAATTTTTTTAATTGGTTTAATCAGCAGTGATCAAAAGTGCCATTAAAAACTGATTTAAATGATTTAAAAAATAATTTGCTGGTAGGTGCCTAAAGGCACCTACCACTTTGATGTAGACATCTACACCAAGGCGCCTACAGGTAAGTAGGCATAGTTAGGGATGGATTTGGGGTAGATACAGGGCACAGTTTGGGCATGGATTGAGTTAGACACCCAAGAAAACCCTGGCCTAAATGGATGTAATGCCTTCCGGAGCCTAAGAATGGTTAGATACCACTAGGTTCAATTCTATAAACAGTGCCTAGAAGTTGATTGACATCCGCACTGAACTGCGCTTAGGAATTAGATGCTGCTAATAGAATCGGGGCCTAAATGTCTATCCCATGTACACTTGAACTCTGCCAGTGCTTTGGAACTTATAACCTTCACTGGAAGTCTGTTCCAGACATCAATAGCCCTCTCAATCCAAATGTATTTTCTGATATTTCTTTTGTGTTTCCTACTCTTCAGTTTCAGACAATGACCCCTGAGTTCTTGAACTTTCCATTCTGTGGGAAAAGGTAAGTGTATTATCAAGCCTGCTAGATATTTAAATTCCTTTTGTATCTCCTCTTTCCCTTCTTGCTTCCAGTTAGTATATCTTTAACACCCTAAGGGGGGTAAGTCATGAAAGGGCGTTAGCGAGTGCAATCACTAAAGATGGCCATTATTGGGTATCTTTAGCGGTTAGCATGTATTAACATGATTGCATGCATTAAAGCATTAATGTGCCTAACACGCTAAACGCCCTTTCATGAATTCCCCTCCCCTCCCTTCAGATCTCTCTGTGTAAGACTTTCAGTGCAATCCACGCTTCATTTTGGTAGCTCTCCTTTGAATTTACCATGTCCTTCTGTAGGTATGGTCTTCCAAAACTGAATACAATGTTCAGAATAGGATCTCATCAGGGATCTACAGAGAGGTGTATTTCTTCTTTTTTTCTATTAATGATACCCAGTGCATTTTTTTTCTAGAAAAAATGGTATTGATACTCAAATGCAACACCTTCCTTCAGGGTTGGGTGATCAATAAGAGACCTGCCCTACAACTCACCACAATCTATGAAAAAGCAGAATGCTGGGATGCACCAGGAAGGGGCCTTAAACAACCTGGGCCAATCAGAGCCTCAAGCCCCTCCCTAAATGCACCATTAAGAATTAGGCTCTAGTTGGCCCAAATGCATAAGGCCCTACCCATAGGAGGGGCTTTAAATAACCTGGGCCAATCAGAGCCTCAAGCCCCTCCCCGGATGCACCGGTGAGGAATCTAAGGCTCTGATTGGCCCAGATGCCTAAGGTCCCATCCATAGAAGGGGCCTTAAACAATCTGGGCCAATCAGAGTCTCATGCCCCTCCCCAGTGCATCCCAGAATGCACCGGTGTGGGGAAGGCTTGCCATTTTGAAGAGGTAGGCATCCCTCTGGCCAGCCATCTAAATAAGGTAAGGAGGAGAAGGTGGGGAACATCGGAGGCATGGGGGGTGCATGGCAGTAGAAGAGAGTGGGAATTTCTCCCGCTGCTGAGGGGGTGTTGGGGATGTGTTGCTTAGTGGCAGGAGAGAGAGGGCATCTCTCCTGCTGCTGGGGGTGTTGTTTGCAGTAGGAGACAGTGGGCATCTCTCCTGCTGTTGAGGGAATGTTGGGGGGATATGTTGCTTGGCAGCAGGAAAGAGTGGGTGTCTCTCCTGTTTCCTGTTTAGAGCAGGAGAGAGTGAGCATCTCTCTCGATGCAAAGGGGTTATTGTGGGGTGTATTGCTTGGCGGCGGGAGAGAGTGGGCATCTCTCCTGCTGCCAGGGGGGGGGGGTTGTTGCTTAGCGGCAGGAGAGAGTGGGCATCTCTCCCACTGTCGGGTAGAGGGTTGCTTGACTTCTGAGGCCCGATTTGTTGTTGGGTGATGGGCTTTTTTTAATTGTGTTTATTCTGAGCATGTGCCCATTGCTATCACCAGTGATGGTCACATGCAAATTTAGCAAATTTTCACTACCCTCTGCCAATCCCATGGATAATGACTCGCTTTTTAAAAATTGCTACTATAATGGCTACGACAGCGGCCCCTCGTTTTTTAGCGTGACTTTTGAGAATCTAGGCCACAGTCTTTGTCTCTACCACTTCTGTCAGAAGACTATTCCACACATCTACCACCCTTTCTAAAAATTAAAAAGTATTTCCATAGATTACTCCTGAGCTTATCACCTCTTAACTTCATCCCTTGCCCTCTCACTCTGGAGTTTCCTTTCAATTGAAAGAGATGTGCCTCATGTATTTATGCCACACAGGTACGTATTTAAACATTTCTATCATATCTCCCCTCTCCTGCCTTTCCTCCAAAGTACACATATTGAGATCTTTAAGTCTGTCCCCATAAGACTTAGGATTTAGACCACTGACCATTTTAGCTTCTGTCCTCTGGACATACTCCATCTTGTTTATATCTTTTTGATGGCATGGTCTCCAGAATTATACACAATATTTAGCAGTGATTGTCTCTAACATGTTTAATGTACAGAGTTGCATACGTCTAGCAGTGCTATAGGAATGATAAGTGGTAGCAACCGTTGAGTGCTGGGGAGGTAAAATTCCTAGATATAATAAATGATTGCTGTTCTTTCTCCACATTCATGGGAGCAGATTTGCTTGTATTGAAGTATGTTTACAGTTTGTGTGTATGTGGGGGGGGGGGGGGGGGTAACTCAAGCTCCCAGTATGCACTGCTGTATGCTCGGTGGGCTAGAGCTCTCTTTCGCCTGCCTATGCAGAGAGCAGACTCCATTTTTAGCAACACATGCCATAGGAAAAACAGTGTTCCCCATCTGGTTTACACCTTTGAACCTGCTAGCCTCTAAGTAATTCAATGTTGCTAAACTTTAAAATACATTACCCTTCACAAAGAATATGTGGAATACACTCCTGACTTTCCCTATCTCTGGAATGTGCTGGTAAATTGTGGACTTTGTAGAAGAAGAAATGCTTTAAAATCAACTGAACTGTGATTTATTTCTTTGTTTTAAGTTTTATATTAAAGAAGTTTGTTTAAGGAACCACAGAGACCAGTCTCGTAATGTTATAGACTACAGGTTCAATGAGTTTAAGCTGCTGACAATCCTCAGCGTCAGAAATCAACTTTCAAGTTTTCAAGTTTTATTTATATTTGATTAATCGCTTAATTAAAATTATTTCTAAGCGAATTACAATGTATAAAAGTAACATATGATAAAACATAATACAAAAATAGGAAATAACATATAAGATATTATAAAACTAACAATTTATACAATAAATACAATTTAAAAAAAAAAGAATGAATTTACATAACAAATATATAATGAGCTAATAAATTTATACAATAATGCAAAAGATATCAACATACGAGAAAAAAAAAAGATTTAGGAAAAGAGGCATGAAAAAGAAGAAAAAAAGAACGAGGGAGAGCTCAGAAGTAATTTATACGTTAAAGGCATCCTTGAATAAAAAGCATTTTTAATTCTTTTTAAAATTGCTTAAGTTATTTTCATCTCTTAACTGTAATGGTAATGAGTTCCAAAGTTGCGGCGCTGATACAGAGAAGTCAAGCAAATTTGTGAGGCAAGATCTCCCTCGGCTGAACCCATGCTGACTCCGTCTCATTAAAGAATGCTTGTCTACGTGTAAGACTAGTAAAACTAGGACAAGTAACACTGTGAATGCTGCATGCAGAAAAGAAGAAATGGTTGTCACAGAGTGCAAAAAAAAGGCAGAGCTAGATATTGGGCTCCTTTTATCAAGCCGCATAGTAACAACTTTTTCAGGTACATCATAAGCATAAGGCCTGTGAGAGAATCCATGGGACCATTAGATCATGAAAAAACAAAAGGGAGGACAAGGCCAAAGCAGAGAGACTGAATGAATTCTGTGCTTCAGTCTTTACATAAGAAGATGTAAGAGGTCTACCTGAACTGGAAATGACTAAGCAGAGGAGCTCAATGAAATCTCAGTGAAACTGGAAGACATATTGAGTCAAATTGACAAGTTAAAGAGTGATAAATCAACTGGTCTGGTTGGTAAACACCCCAGGATACTGAAAGAATTCAAACTTTAATTATCTTCTGTTAATGATCTACAATCTGTTGTTAAAATCATCCATAGTATCTGAAGATTGGAAGGTGACCAATATAATGCTAATTTTTTTAAAAAAAGGGACCCAGGGGTGATCTGGGAAATTAAAGGCTAGTAAGCCTGACTTTAGTTCTGGGCAAGAAAGTGGAAACTAATATAAAGAATAATATTATGTAACACATAGACAAACATGGCTTAATGGTCAGAGTCAGCATGGGTTCAGTCAAGGCAAGTCTTGCCTTCCCAACTTGCTTCATTTCTTAGCAGGTGTGAATAAAGATGATGTGGTATATCTAGATTTTCAGAAAGCTTTCAACAAAGTTCCTCATGAGAGATTCCTGTGAAAATTAAAGAGTCTTGGGATATGAGGCAATGTTCAGTTGTGGATTAGGAATAGGTTATTGGATAGAAAACAGAGGGGAAGGTTAAATGGCCATTTCTCTCAATGGAGGAGGGTGAATAGTGGAGTGCTGCAGGAATCTGTACTGGGACCAGTGCTATTTAACATATTTATAAATGATCTGGAAATTGAAACAAATGAGGTGATTAAATTTGTAAATGATACTAAACTCTTCAAAGTTGTTAAAATGCATGTGAACTGTGAAAAATTGCAGGAAGAGATTATGAAATTGGAAGATTGGGCATCCAAATGGCGGATGAAATTTAATGTGGACAAATGCAAAGTGATGCACATCAGGAAGAATAGTCCAAATCATAGTTACCAGATGCTGAAGTCCACCTTAGGAGTCAGCACCCAAGAAAAACATCTGGGTGTCATGGTAGATACTACACCGAAATCGTCTACCCAAGGTGCAACTACAGCAACAAAAGCAAACAGGATGCTAGGAATTATTAGAAAAGGGATGGGAAATAAGACCAAGAATATTAATGTGTAGTGCTTCTGTATCGCTCCATGGTATGACATCACCTTGAGTGTTGCGTTCAGTTCTGGTCACCGTATTTCAGAAAAGATATAGCGGAAATAGGAAAAGTTCAAAAGGCGACTTCTTCACAAATCCAGCTCCATGAATAGTCCAAGCCAAACGGATCCCAGACAAACTCAGCAACTAGGCCATAACGCTGAGTTCCTGACCAAAACATGTAAAAGTAAATTAGAATAACTTGGATGTTCATACTTGCCATACTCGTTTAGTGTTCTCGAATGTTTATACCCACAATAGCATGTGTGTTGAACTAACGTATCGCGGCTGTTAATTTCTACTATAGCATGTAAAATCACCTACTGTTTCTCTGATGTTCTCTATTTAGCATAACTCAGGGCTCCTTTTACGAAGGCGCTTTAGCGGGTTTAACGCGCGTGACTTTTCATCACGTGCTAACCCCCGCGCTCGCCGGAAAACTAACGCCTGCTCAAGCGGCGGGAGCGGCTAGCGCGGCTGGCAGTTTAGCATGCGCTATTACGCGCATTAAACCACTAACGCGCCTTCGTAAAAGGAGCCCTCAGTCTTTGTACCACTCACTTCCCAAATACGTCTTGTCCATACTTATTCTGACTTTGCTGTGTGTACTCCTCTAACCCGTTCTGGGCTCCTTTGGGAGGACGGGCTAAGCAAGTGACTAAACTCTTAAATAAGAAAAGGCTAAAGAGGTTAAGGTTCTTTAGCTTGGAAAAGAGACAGCTGAGGGGAGATATGGCTGGTCTAGGTGATTTGCTTCTCTTCAGTTTGTCAAATTGCCCCATTACATCTTCCAGTGTTAAAGAGATTTGTTTGTTTCTCCGACTCATCAGCACTGGATGCCATTTCTGGCACCAGTATTTCCTCTATATTTTTCTATGTGAAGACTAGGGTCACCAGATTTTAGGCCCATATAATCTGGACACAAGGCTCCGCCCTCCAGGACCGCCCAGTTCTACCCAGCCCCACCCAATTCTTATGCCATGCCCCATTCTGCCCTAGCCCCACCCCCAAACTTCTCGAACGCGGAACCATGTTTGGAGGGCCTCCAAGAATGTACAAGTATGACACGATGATGTCACATGGATGTGTACATGTGCAGATGCCCTCCCGATGTGGCCCCGAGCTTGAAGCTTTTCAGAACCCTGACAAAGTGCCAGGTTTTGAAAAGCCATCCGGATGCCTGGACAGTCCTCTAAAAAGACAACATGTTTGGGTAAATCTGGACACCTAGTAACCCTAGAGAAGACAAGAACAAAGAAGTAATTTAATCTCTTTGCTATGGCCTAGTTTTCCCTGAGTTCCTCTTTTACCCCTTGGTCATTTAGCAGTCCAACTGATACTTTTGCCAGCTTCTTGCTTCTAATATAGCCAAAACATTTTTACTATGGCCCATATTCTATAAATGGAGCCATAGCCTAACATAAATGGAAAACGCCATTTAATAACAATTAAAAAGTGATTTAAAAAAATGTAGGTCCCTATTGGCGCTAAAACAACAGCACCTGCATCACGGCTACAGAGGTGCTTTACAACACCTAACACCCCTATAGGCGTGGCTAACATCAGAAGTGGCGTTAGGTATCATGAAGCAACTCCGTAGCCGTGATTCACATGAAAGGTAGGTTTTGAATATCCTGGCCTACATTAATAGTGCATGTGTCATTCTTTAGTGTCTAGCTCAACCTCAGTCCTCCTACATCAGCATTCTTCAATGCAAGGCTTGAGGGTCAGTGGTGGGCCCATTCATACTCTGATTCTTATGTGAGCCAAGAACAGGATAATGAAACCATTGTGACATCACTGATGAGGCTGGCTCTTAGGCATTGGTGGAATGAGGCATTATGACATCACAATATCTGCTCTGGATACCAGAGATTGTCATTCTTTAGTGTCTATCTCAACCTCAGTCCTTCTACATCAGCATTCTTCAATGCAAGGCTTGAGGGTCAGTGGCTGGGCCCATTCATACTCTGATTCTTATGTGAGCCAAGTACAGGATAATGAAACCATTGTGACATCACTGATGAGGCTGGCTCTTAGGCACTGGTGGAATGAGGCATTATGACATCACAATATCTGCTCTGGATACCAGAGACTGTCATTCTTTAGTGTCTATCTCAATCTCAGTCCTTCTACATCAGCATTCTTCAATGCAAGTCTTGAGGGTCAGTGGCTGTGCCCATTCATACTCTGATTCTTCCCTCTCTCCTTAAAGAATGACATGGAAATGGTTTCCTGCAGTTATCCGTGGGGATGGGAATGCTGATGAATTTTGTCACCGTGTCATTCTCTCCTTATCACACTTTAATTTTAAAAATTTTTAAGGCATACTAATGAACCAAATGCGCATTAATGAGTGTGCGTTCCTACTCTTGACATCCATGCCTGCACTTCTTTGTCAAATGCTTATGATGATGTAACGCTTTGTTAGCCATGCAGCTGGGGTAGGTGAATCTTGTTATCGCTATATTAAACTCACATTTATTAAGTCCCTTATTCCCTACTGATAGTATGATCTGAAGTTATACAAACTGGTGTCTCAGTTAACATTGTCAGATGACAAGAGTGCATGTGTATGTTTTTTTTTAAAAAACTTTATTTAGTTTTTAATGCCAACAAAAAATGCAATACAATTTACATACAAATAATAATAATAATCAAATAAGCACTTATAAACAATCAGAATCTATACAAAAAATAAAATTCCCTCCCCCATCCAACATTACCATCAGGAATAATACCAAAACAAAAGATATACCCCCCTCCCACTCCCCCCCTGGATGTGTGGGTACAAAACAACAGAAAATAAAAATAAAGATAAAGGGCAACTATAACAAATCTACAAAAAACATCAATGGACCCCAAATATCTTATTATGCCCCAGGCAGTCAGCATTCATTTTCTCATACTTATAAGTTAAGCATAAGCTCGCCCACCAGAAAGGAAAACTAAGATACTCCCAATTCTTCCAATTGTGAGTAATCATTTGCATGGCTATCCCGGTCATAATTAGGAAAAGCCGGCATTTATAGCGGTCCATGGGGGGGGGGGGCTTAATATGCAATAATGTTCCACATAGGACTACCTCATACGTCAATGGAATTGATGCCTCTAGTATGGTATTAATCTGTCCCCATATTGACTTCCAAAAGTTAAGTATCAAAGGACAATAGAAGAGCAGATGATCCAGTGTCCCTACATCAAGTTGACAGTGCCAGCATCTATTAGATTTAGAACTGTCTAATTTTTATAAACGAACAGGGGTCCAGAAACTTCTATGTAACAAAAAATCCATGTTTGTCTCATAGATGCTGATGCTGTACATCTCATCCTCAATTAATTCAATTTAATATATTGCTCTTCCTGAAGCTAAAAAAACCCAGAATGGTGAACTATACTAATGGGGAAAAATAGGGAAGGAATGCCAGTTTCCTAAGAAGATAGAAGAACAAGAGGAAGAGAGAGAAAGATAGAGGAAAAAGTATACGTAGTCTTGAAGTTGTGAAGTGAAGATTCAGCATTTTATGAGTTGGCTCTTTGTCACGGTTGTGGTGTGCTGTTTTGCATACGCTGTGCAGTTTCAAAGTGTGTAAGGATAAATAGAGGGTATGCGAACTGGAGTAGCATGATGTCATTTCTGCAGCTGTCACCTGTTTCAAATGCCCATTTTGCAAAGATATATTTAGTTCCCAAAGTAGATTGAAAAGATTTATATTATTCTACTTTAAAATTATGGTGTTGGTTATGTAAGTAAAGACTGAAATGGGTCTCTGTTATATGTGAAAGCCATTGCTTTTCTATTGTTGCTTATGATGGTCCGTGGTGTAGTGATAGGTTGGTATCTTAACAAGTCTTTTTAGTTCTATCTGATGTAGTTTTATCTGTATGCATCAGCTTTGCCGGTTAGGTTAGTTTTTTAACTGCATTCTTTTTTAAACTGTTAATTAGTTTAGATTCAGCTGATATTTTATTCGTATTTTATGCATTTCTTTTGCCTGTTAAGCTGGTATTTTATCAGCTTTCTCTTTATTTTTTAATGTATTTTATCCGCATTATATTGTAAATGCATTCCACTCATTATTGTTAAGTTTCTCTTATTCCAATCTGTTGTATTTCATCTATATTTTATGTACTTGCCCAGTTTGTTGTGAACCGCCTAGAACTTTTTGGAGAGTGTGGTGCAGTGGTTAAAGCTACAGCTTCAGCACCCTGAGTTTGTGGGTTCAAACCCACGCTGCTCCTTGTGACCCTGGGCACGTCACTTAATCCCCCCCATTGCCCCAGGTACATTAGATAGATTGTGAGCCCACCGGGACAGACAGGGAAAAATGCTTGAGTAGCTGAATAAACTCATGTGAACCGTCCTGAGCTTCCCTAGGAGGACGGGATAGAAAATTGAATAAATTGATTAAAAAATTAAAAAATTTTTGGTATGGCGGTATATAAAAATAAATTATTATTATTATTATTATTATTAGTCTCCATTACATCGGCTGGGAGGCTGTTACATACATCCACTACAATTTCCATAAAGAAATATTTATTTAGTCTACCCGTTGCCCTCATCCTATGACCCCCTCATTCCAGAGCTTCCTTTCATGAACAGTTTTGTAAGTAATGAAGGAGTACATGTGATCCCTAAAGTTAGTGAATATCTTTCTGCTCTCGTATAAATCCTGAATGTGGGTAAACTGAAAGTTGAACATTAAAGCTGTGTCTATTATGAACCCTTATTTCTGCATTCAATTCCATTTGTGAGCTTGCTAGTTCCTGAAGAAGCGGAGCGCAAGAAAAATGAGTCTGATTCGCCATTGCACAGAACACACTGCATCTCTGCAGCCATGACGGTTACTACAAAGTTGTGAGCTTGTTTTGGCAAGCATAAAGGGAAAGTGGGATGACAAAACAAACTCTTTAATTCATCTGCCCTTAGTCATAGGCTTCCCGTCAAGTATGGTTTCTTCTTTATTTAGAATCAGTAGTAAGTCAGGAAAGTATAAATACATAAAATAAAATTCCCTTTCTGTGGGAAGAACAGTGGCCAAAGTAAATTGTCTGTGGTTTAGAGAGACCATGCATTCCTTTTGTGTTTGCTCTAGAAGAGACAAGTGTTTCGCGACATTTATTGTTTTACGTTTTACAATAATAGTATCACAAGACTCTTTAAAGGTTGATGAAGGGTGAAGGGGCATGCTGATCAAACTGAGAAATGCTCCTAAGAATTTGTGTTCTTTTTCTAGCTTGTTCCTTGAGGCTAGGGTTCTATGCCTCTGTTCTATTCTGAGGCCAGTTCAGGAGTACCCCCAACCCCACAGGCAGTCTGGTTTTCAGGATATTGACAATGAATATGCTCAAATTTTTGATAGTGTCTAAGTCCGACTTTGAACGTTTCCCGCATGACGTCCAAATATCAGGGTGGGGAAACATTTATTTTCGAAACTGCTAGATATCCAAAAAAATTTTTGAAAATGACCTATTTGAATAATTTGACCTTTAGGACATCTAACTTTTATGGCCATTTTTGAATACAAAAACATCCTTGTTCAAAACGTCCTAATCCAGACGTGAGCGGGGCCAGCATAGTAATGGATTGGTCATATAGACATCCCAACAGAGCAGTGAAGCACCTTAGAGGGCACTGCTGTGAACTTCACATAAAGGGTATCAGATGTGTATCTCACCATAACCCCCATATAATTTATGCTGAGCCCCCCAAACTCCCCCAAAACCTGCTATACCCACCTCTCTACGACCCTAATAGCCCTTATGGCTGCAGGTGGCACCTATATGGCAGTATAGTAGGGTTTGGGTAGGTTTTGATGGGCTCATAATACCATAGATGTTGTGGTTAGAGTGCCTTATGGGTCTGGGTCCTTCTCTCTATGGTTCACTAGCACACCCACTGGGTAACTATATACCTGATGCTCTACTAAGCTTTCCCCATACAGATACCGCTGTTCTAGAGCCAGGTATGTATCTTTTTGTTCTCATTTTGTGTGGTGGAAGGGGGGGTTAGTGAGCACTGGGAGAGTGTGGGAGTGTCTTACTTTGATGCATGTGGTGATCATCTGGTCCATTTGGGCACCATTGTGGCACTTAGATGGTTCTAAAACAGGTCTAGCTCTGAACGTCTAAGTTCTGTCCAGGATGTTTGGTGAAACATTTGATTATCACTGCAAGACATCCAAATCTAATCCACCCTTATGCATGTCCAAAGCCCACCCTTAACACGCCTCCACCAAGCCCATCTCAAGCTCTGGATGCACAAAGGCTGGGACACCTTGCTAGACATCCAGGAAGTTGGTTTTGATTATTGGCACTTGGATGTCTTGGCAATTAGGACATCCAAGTGCCAATTTAAGACAGTTTTTGGTCATTTATTTTTTTATTATGAGTCTCTCAGTATATATAAATTAATTTCAAACATAGGGCCCCTTTTACAAAGCTGCAGTAGCGTGTAGCGAATGTTCTTTCCTTCCTTCCCCCCCCCCCAGCGGGACCCTGCGGCACAACCTCTCTCTTCAGCTCCGGACTCCTACACACCTACCCGCTGGGGGGAGGGAGGGAAAAAGAAAAAGAAAAGAAAGAAGAACATAGGCTATACACCAAAGATTTAAAATTACAGCCACCAGAAGAAGAGATAAGGTGGGGGGAGCTGAGCCATCGCCAATTTTGGGGGAGGCCATGGCCCTTGTAGCTCCCTCCCCCCATTCCGCACCTATGGATGGGTAAGAATACTTCTCTTTTTCTATAATGTTCTTTATGCATGTTTTCTATCAACCATTCTATTTATAATATATTGTTTATAACCTGTTATTATTTTTTCTATTTATTTTTCTATGGTTTCAAAAATGTTTATGTACAAGAGACCACTGAAAAGCTTTCAGCCCATCCAACAAAGCTGGGGCAGTCTCCATCAAGGGCTATACCCTTAGTCCAGTGATCTTCCACTTGTTCATTCCATCAGAAAAATATGGAACAAAAATAAAAATGGAAAATTGCTTACCCAACTTTGTTGGTTGGGCTGAGAACTTTTCAGTATATTTTGTAGACTCATGAAGAAGACACTTTGTTGTGTCAAAACACAGTGTTCAGTCCACGTGTGTCAACATTTGATTGAGCCAGCATATGTATCAATAAATCAATTAAAGACTCGGATCCTGTGCGGAGGTCATCTTTAATTTCCTGCTTTTGTTGGATTGTTGACTTTACTGTGGGGATTATATTCTTCTTCTTTTGCCCTGAAGAATATTAGTTCAGACCACACAAGTCATATCTGGGCAGTAGAGGGGTGGTCTGGGGATGGAGTTGGGGAGGAGATGGCACATTTTTGGGCATGGGCTATTTTCTAACCTAATCTACGATTTGTGAGTCGCTCTGTGCCTAAACAGGTTCAAGGTGACGTACATATCAAATGATTGGCAAAAGAAAGAAGAAATGGGTAAAAGGAGATATAGCAGTGGAGGAGGGAGGGGTGAAGTCCTCTACAGGGAAATATTGAGGACATATTTGAAGTACAATTCCCCAGGATAGCATTCAGCATTTAGTGGGGAGGGGGGGTCACTATAGGTCAAAAAATAACCCCCTCTTTTACTAAGGTGCGCTATACTTTAT
This sequence comes from Geotrypetes seraphini, assembly GCF_902459505.1. Taxonomy (NCBI): domain Eukaryota; kingdom Metazoa; phylum Chordata; class Amphibia; order Gymnophiona; family Dermophiidae; genus Geotrypetes; species Geotrypetes seraphini. The sequence continues at coordinate 47,487,551 of NC_047085.1, forward strand.
AGCGCACGGTAAATATTAGCGCACACTAAACATGCCTGCTATCCTATGAAAGCGTTAGCGGTTAGCGCATGCATTGATTTAGCGTGCCATAAATCCACGCTAAAACACGTTAGCGCACCTTTGTAAAAGATGGCCTAAGTTTCCAAAAATTTGATAATGTGACAGCGAAGGGCTTTGATGGGCAACATAATGTTTGTGGGAGATGGCAGTGGTGTAGTAAAACAATTGTAGGAAAGGAGTGGGCGGTGCAGGGCAAAGGGATAGTGATTAAATCAAGAGTAAATACTGACTGTATTTTGTTGTTTATGCAATAACTTGTCCCTGCAATTTGGTATATATTGGACGCACTAATAGACCAGTTAAAATACGATTAAACGAACACAAATCTCGTATATTGACTCAAAATTTACAAGCCCCCATCGTCCAACATTGGGTCCAAAAGAAACATCCAATAGAAGGGTTGAGATGGCGAGTCATTGACCAACTAAGGCAGGGGAGGGTAGGAGGTAATGTAGAAGGAGCACTGAATTTTAGATACAGTGACTCCTTGGGGGGGGGGTTGAACGCCGAGGTAGAATGGGCCACGCTGATCTAGCTTCACCCTATAGGACGGCAGATTGAACAGCTGTTTAGTTCAACAAATTAGTATACTTAAGGGGTTGAAAAAAACACCGCCACCATCTTACTCTGGAAACTGAGGGAGAGTTGGATGACGTTAGCGGCACTGGTAGGCAACAATGTTTGTCCTAATATATTCAGCTTTCATAGGTTTTCAGTAGATATCTTAGGGTAATAGTTTTACTTAAGCTTAATAGTGATTACAGTTTATAATGATGAATATTCAATTGTTTATAGGGGATCCTTCAAATTGCATAATTGCAAAACATGTTGGATCCAAATTCCCCCAGGTCGAAATAAACATGAAGATGAGTTTGAGCTAAGGACAATATTTATTATTCCCAATGAACAATATACCTGAAGAAAATATACTTTAAGAAAAAGTACAAGTTAAGAATTTAAGGCCGGTGAAGACCTTTTACACATATGTCCCCGCTTTATGAAGCGTACCATGAATGGCGGAGGTGTAACTCAGGCCTTTAATTAGACTTATGATAAATCTTCCAGATTTCAATATTCTGACAAGCTGAATACCCAATACCTCACTCGGAATAGTTCTTTAATATTTAATGCTAGTACTGTATTTGTAAATGGGAGTGCCTAGGCTATAAAATCGCCCCAATAGATTCTAATTTCTTCTTTTTTTTTGCCTAATTTTCTTCTCTCTCTGACTCATGTGTGCCTTCAGCCAAGGGTTCAGTAGCGGTGACTGCATAGCTTCACCGTCACTTTTAAAACTTTTTGACATTTGCTGTGGCAAGACAAAACCTTTTTTTTGCACCTGGCAGTGATTATCTATGTTAATTCCTACACTTGTGCGGACAGACCACAGACCTGCTTCTGTTAGTGATGGCCAGGGAACAAACCACTTGCACTCTCCTGGCCTCATTTCAAAAACTCAAGAGCAAAGGAAAGATCACTGTATTCATCGTATGGCAGTTGGAGTATGGTGATGCCACAAACCTCACCCGGTACCCTTTCATGTGCGCAGGTTCTTCCCAAGAGAATTGTTTTACAACTGAGGCTGGAAAGTGAGAGTGGTTTGCCACTTTCCATCTCCTAATGGTCTATACTTTCATTTTTAACATACTATCACTTTTTGAATGATCTCCAGTCAAGCCAATTGAAAGAAATCAGGGAACCTAATACATCATGTTTTCTGGAACCCCCCATCCTCTTCAGATAGTTCAGCCTATTTATCAAACTAAGGGGTGGCTTTGATTAATGCAGTTTGATAAATGAATCCCACAATTGTGCCAGCACCAATAACAGTCTTATTATTTTTATAATGTTAGATTAAAATTCAATGTTGTGCTTCACTATCTACTATAAAAATGTTCATATTATATTTTCCTAACCCTCCAGTCATGGTTCATGGGCTTGACGTGCCACTGAGGCATGTGCACATCTGAGAAGCTGAAAGCTATGCTGTCGGTAGTTTCACTACCAGCAGGGCCTCCCAAGGCGGACAAGTTTCGGCGGAGATGTCAGACTAGCAATGAACCACCCATCTGGGTAGCAGCAGAGCAGATGGGCAGTGTTGGAGGCAGAGGATCGCGTATGATGTGACAACGGCAACAACATTGAATTTATACTGCGCAGAGAAAAGGCCTGACAATCTGCTTCTGTATTCTGCGAAGAAAACTTGATGATGAGACATAAAGAATCGACATACTGTATAGTGCGGGAAGATGGTCCCCTAGATCAGAAAATACTCACCATACTACTAGGGAAGAGCCCAGTGTTTATGAAGCTGACGGATCAAAGTCACTAGGACATCCTGATGTTGATGTTGCCGGACAGAAAATGGAGATAAGAAGCTGTAAAGATATTCTCAACATAAGAACATGGAATGTACGAAGTATGAATCAAGGAAACTGAAAATTGTTAAAGATCAAATGGAGAAAACAAAATCGATTTGATAGGGATCAGTGAGCTCAAATGGTGCTGGGAAATTCAACTAAAAGTACTTATGAGGACAGCACTCAATCCTTATCAACCTAGGGATTTTTAAATTGTTGTTCAAATTAAAAAGACTAGGGGACAATCGATGAAGTTACAGAGAAATACTTTTAAAACCAATAGGAGGAAATATTTTTTCATTCAGAGAATAGTTAAGCTCTGGAATGCATTGCCAGAGGTTGTGGTAAGAGCGGATAGTATAGCTTGTTTTAAGAAGTGGATTCTTATAACGCTTTTAGAAAATTTTTTAAAACACATTTGTTTGATAAGCTTGTCAAATAATTATGTAATTTTCTTTTATCATCTTCTTTTACCTGATGTATTTTTTCACTTGTACAGTTTTAAGAAAGGTTTGGACAAGTTCCTGGAGGAAAAGTCCATAGTCTGTTATTGAGAAAGACATGGGGGAAGCCATTGCTTGCCCTAGATCGGTAGCATGGAATGCTGTTACTCTTTGGGTTTTTGCCAGGTACAAATGATCTGGATTGGCTACCGTGAGGAGGGGCTACTGGGCTTGATGGACCATTGGTCTGACCCAGTAAGGATATTCTTATGTTCTTATCATACTTCTTGTCTTTATTCTGTGACTTTCTTAAGAGATGAGGGTACTGGCTCCCTCTCTGCTTCTAATGTCAAAGCCTCATAGGATTGATTTTTGGACGTCATAGATCTTTAAAAAAAGTGAAACAGATGAATGTACCAAGAGGACGGCTTGGGTTGTGTTAGCAATCATAGCCACTTAAAAGAGGATAGGAAGGAACATCAAATCTCCAAGGAGATTTATGGCAGTTCAGATACTGCACACACTATAAATGGATGTTAAATACTGGATCCAAATTTATTGCAGTACATTGACATAGGACAGATCCAAAAAGTGCACACAGAGTTCCAAAACTGGTAAGTGCTATGGTTTACCAACCACCAAATTATTTTCAAAGCTTATCCCAGATCCCTGTAAATTATTTTCCTGGTAGGGTTAGTATGAGTGACATGCTCTTTGTTGCTTCATTATAATTTTAGTTAAATTACTCATTCACAATTGTCAGTCTGCGAGTTACACTTTGACATTTTTTCCTAGCTGCATAGCATCTCCTGTCCTTTTATCATTTCAGACAAAAGTGCTCCACAGGGTTTTTTTTGTGGGTCTTGGACTGGTTTTCAGCCAGTGAAAATGAGGAACTTGCATAGCATATAATCTTAACTTGGTTTCAGTCTGCAGAGGAAGTTCCTGTCCAAAACCATGCCATGTGGCCAAAACCCAGTTTTAAGCCTCAGAGAGGCATACATGTGTGCCAAAGCATTTTTGTACCAGTATGGATGAAGCTGGGAGCCTGTTTTATGAAGGCACATCAACACATATGTTGACTTTATAATGTAGATATAGCATAAGCACATTTGGTTCACTATTATCCCCCCCCCCTCCAATTTGCAAACTGGACAGCATGCAAAAAGATAGCAAGCTAAACTGTACTATAACATCTCTGATCCCATTTGCAGTTTAGTACATCAACCACATACCACCACACACTAGGGATAGGGTCAGGGGTCAAGGGTCAGGGGTTAGGTTTAGGGCTAGGGTCTGGGGTCAAGAGTCCGAGTGTTGCCTAGATAACTGGCACCTCTCCGCCATCCCTCCCACCCCATTCCATGCTCATGCTCTCCCATCTCCACCCCTCCCCACCAAGTACCTCTTTAAAAATCTTCACCAGTGCAAGCAACTATTCTAGCCTGCTGCCTGCATCGGCCTGGTTCCCTCTGAAATTACTTCCAGGTTACGGGGCCCAGATGTGACATCAGAGGGAACGCTAGAAGATTTATAAGTACGGAGGTGGGAAGGGAGTGTGAGTGTGGCTGGCAGGCGGGGGAGGGTGTGTGGAAGGAGCGGGGGGGGAAGTGGAGAGGAGGGTGCAGAGGGGCACCACCGCCTTGGACGCCTCTTACCCTCGCTGCGCCACTCACTGTGGGACACCTGAGTGCACCCTGCCGTAAGCGCAGTAAAAGGACACTTTATTGATTTGCTCAGGGTCATATGGAACTGCAGTGGGAATTGAACCAGTTCCCCTGGTTCTGAACCCACTGTATTAACCATTAGGCTACTTCTCCACTCTGGATTACTTCTGAGATGGTGTGCGGGTGGGAGCCTGGGTGCTGAAATTATCTAACCTCTCAGTCCCAGAACACAATGCCAATATCAAATATTGTTCACAATTATACTTCCTTTATTTTGTGCTAATAAAGTGATTTTATGCAGTGCTCAGAAAATGGTTACCAAGTAGCGCTATTGTGCTGTGTTTCTCGTTCAAAAAGTAAAACTGTACCACTTTCAATCATCGCACTAGGAGAGACAATCTCTAAAGATAAGAGAAGTAGATTAGGTGCACTTATCTTATTTAAATAGTCCTGCTTCTCCATAGAATGGTAAACAATCCCACTTATCTCCCACAAAACGGGATGTGTGCTTGGTGCTTATTCAAACCTCCTATTCAAAGTCCGTTAAGTCCATCTTCATGCTGCCAGACATAACCCAACTAGGATCCTAGTTTCACCAATGACAGCTTCATCAAGGGTATATTGTCAAACAAAATTCCATGGCTCTTTTAGCAACGGTCAGAGATGAGCAATTTTCAACACCAGTATGCTGGAGGCTGATATTCAGACCACGGGAGGAAGCCTGGCTACCACTGGCGATCAGTGGCGAGCCCAGAAATTCAATGCCAAGGCCATATCTGGCCACTAGCATTGAATTTCCAGTCTAAATGCAGCTGCATTTGACATAGCCAGCCAAGCCAATATTCGTTGGCTGGCTGGCTAAGTCATAGCAGCCAAAGATCGACCTGCTATTCACAACTATCCCAATGCTGTCACAGTGGCCTGTTTCCCTTGCCAGTTTGGCACTGGCATTTGTGGGAGTGGACAAAAATCACAGAGGAATTAAGGGGCAAAATCCCCTAATTCCTCTAGTAGCAGCTGCTTACCAGATCCTAAAGGTGCTTGGTAGCAGGCATAACGCTCAATGTCAATCTTTTAAGGCTTAGACATTTAAGGGGAAATTCTAAAACCTATGTTTAGGCACCAATTTGCACCCTACCAGTGACTAAGTTAATTGAAGAACACCATTAGAAGCAGTGGAAAATGGTGAGGTAAAAGCACCTACCAAGCGCCTAAATAAAAGATGCCGGAATCATGCCTATATAGGTACTTTAGGTCGCCTAATGCCAGAGTAGTCATGGTCAATGCAGGAAGTGGCATTAGACAGCCTAAACTGCCTACGTAGGTGTGATTCACGCAAAGACAGGCGCCAAAAATGTAGGCTCGGAAAACCCTGACGTACATTTCCAGCACCTAGCTTTCACATGGGTGCGATTCTGAAACTGGTGCCGATGCATGATTGACACGCGATTGGTGGCCACTTTTAAGGCAGCTGCCGACATTGACACCAGTTACAGAATCCAGCGGTTAGGGCCAGATTCTTTAAACGGCGCCTAAGCATGACTACATTTTAGGCGCCACTCCGCTTGGTTGTCAGTTTACCGCTGGATGCCGCTTATAGAATCACGCCTAAGTGGACTTAAAAGTAGGTCTAAGTCAGATGCCTACGTTACTCACATCTATTCTCCGCCCCCTAACAACACCTATTCTTCAGGTAGGTGTCGGTTAGGTGGCAAAGGTAGCATCAACTTAGGCATCGCTAGGCACCTTTCTGAGTTCCACATGGAACTCTAACTTGGTTATTTTTTAAAAATGTATCAGTTAACGTCAACGGCAGAGTCAATTACCAAGCTGTTTAAAGCTAATGGAAATAATTTGGGTTGGAAAAAAAAACCACACCCAATTCCACAGGAAAAGAGAAGGGCAAACCAAACCAGAGAAAGCACTGTGGAATCAATGTTTTTGGCGTAAAATTTTATTAATACAAATGGTAATACCCAGCAGGCAAAATATTAAGAACATAAGAACATAAGCAGTGCCTCCGCCGGGTCAGACCATAGGTCCATCCTGCCCGGCAGTCCGCTCCCGCGGCGGCCCAAACAGGTCACGACCTGTCTGCATCACCAGAAGGGGCTCCCTTGCCACCTTGGTTTCTCATTTAAGTCCTATCTTCCCATCGTAGTCCTAACCCTCCGGTCTTGCACATGTAAAACATATAAAACAAGGGTTGGGCATGGATTTTAGTTAGACGTCGCTAAGTGACCGCTATTAGGACACTGTTTATAGAATCTGGCCCATTTGCATGTATTTGAGTCTGATTCATGTATATCCTGTTTTTGTAAAATGGAGATTTACAGATGCATGCAAATATTGGAGGTGAATATTGCCGGAGACCACATATCTTCCAGGTCCCACTGTGACTCTGCCTATGGATCATCCTGGCATTAACTGTGCTATGGCATTCAGAAGGGACTAATGCCACTGAATATCCTCTCTCAGCCTCTTCTGCCTGTTTGAACTCCTTTGAGTATCCACTCTATGATCAACACACAACATTCAGTGCACCGGCTGGCACTAATAATAAATTATTATTATTAATAATAACCTCTTTCATGGTTTTGTAAAAGATGGGGTGGGGTTAGCCAGCTAGCAGTCTGAATGTCGAGTAGCCACTAATATTCATTTGCTTTTCAGCTAGGCAAATTGAACTGTTGGTTAAATCCGCTTATTTGTCAAGTGGATTCTTATAACGCTTTTAGAAAATTTTTAAAAACACATTTGTTTGATAAGCTTGTCAAATAATTATGGAATTTTCTTTTATCATCTTCTTTTATTCTTTTACCTGATGTATTTTTTCACTGATTGTACAGTTCTTCTTTGTGGTTGGAACAGTTGTGGTTGGGCGGTATGGAAGAATAAATTTTTTATTATTATATTTGCGCTTAGGTGTCTATGTGCTGTTTAGCTGGCCAAGAGCCATTCCTGGCATGCTAAATAGTTCTGAATATCAGGTGGTAAGTCTTTAGGTCAAAGAGACTGTGAATCAGTGCATAGTCGAAATCATGCAAAAAAAGCAGACAGCCCACTTTGCTCTGAAGGGGTCATATTTGGTGTAGGTTATAAGCCACTCAGGACCACAGGAGAAGAAAAATGAGATTTATATGATTAAATGTGGAGAGTCGTTATGTTAGGACAAGTGCAAATCGGGATTTTTAAAATTTTTAAAAATCAATGATAGCATGTGTACTTAGGAATCTAAACAGATTTTGAAGGCGCGATTGAAAAACTCTGATTTATTGTCTTGTTCCATCTGTTTTTGCCATCCACACTCAGCTCTGGAAAAGCTGTTTCAATTTGTTCTTGAGCTACAGTGGGTGAATACCCGCTCATCACCATGTGACTTGGCTGCCATCTACTGGGAAATCAATAGCATTAGCACAATTGTGATTTGCCTGATTGTGCATTTCCTTCAGAAATTAATATTTTGAACCATAAAATATTTTAAAAGAATCTGTATATTTTGGTGAAATTTTTTTTAAGTCAGCATTACAGCATCAGAGACTGTCCACCATTTGTTTTAAGCTTAGCATAGGTTCATCAAGAAAAAAAGGGCAATGCAAGTTTTTCCTGCTCTATTTTAAGGTAGGAAAAGATAGGCATGGTCACTAAGGAGTCTCCCTTACGTGAAAATGTCTATGACTCACCTCATCTGAAACAGGTCCAGAAAGACACCAGCATTTACTAAAGCTGGTCAGTTTCCAGCTGAAGAACATACCTAAAGAAATTAGCAATCCAAAGGGTAAAGAATTGTGTTGGTCTACTTAAATATTGTTTATTGTTCGCTACTAATGACTGGGAAGTCAATTCAGAGCGGTTTGCATGAGCTTCTATAAAAGGTGTTACAATACAGAGTTACAAAGAGCTTCTGCAAGGTGTTATAATACATGTGCTCTATACAGAGTTACAGGGGCTTCTGTAGCAGTGTTACAATACAATTATTAATACCAGCATAATTATGGCATAATAAATCATCCTACTTATGTTACCGGCACATCGATCGTCAAGGAGTTTGGCCTATTCAACTAAATACTGTATAGTCTATATACATGTATTTGTATTGTGTTTTACCGGTATGTTTATCTTTGAAGTAATATCTTCCTCAGAGTCTAGTTTTCTGGGCTTCAGCCCTTGATCTATTTATTTCCTATTGTGTTCTTCCTATCGAGTTCCTGATTTGGGGGGGGGGGGGGGGGTGGACTAGCCAACTGTCTCCTCTATGTTGTTTTATTGGCTAAAGTAGTCTACAAAGAGGATGCTCTTTATCCCTTTCTTGAACTTTCCAGTATCTTTTTCTAGTATTAATTCCTTAAGGAGGGCATTCCACCAGCTTGGAGCCATCACCGAGAACATTCTTTCCCTGACACTTTTGTATCTGATATCTCTGAAGGAGGGAATTTCCAACAGGTGATTTTGACTCGAACGTAGTGCACGTGTTGTTGTGTGCTGATGCAGTCTGGCTGCTAGATATTGTGGTTCAGAGAAATGAATGATTTTGTGCATTAGCAGTAGGATCTTGAATTTCACCTGCTTTCAATCGGGAGCCAGTGTAGTTCTTTCAGTAGCAGGGTGGCCCTCATGTGCCTCGATTTTCCCAGCAAAAATCTTGCTGCTGTGTTTTGTACCTTTTGAATCTGTTTTATCATGTATTTTGGAACTCCCAGTAGGACTGCATTGCAGTAGTCAAAAATTGATAGTACCAGGGTTATTATTACGTTGGACATTGCTTGGCGGGTAAGGTAGGGTTCGAGTCCTCTGACCCAGTAGAATTTGCCATATGCACTTTTCACGATGTCTAGGTTTGGGTTCAACCATTCCCCTAGGTTTCTCACCCCATCCATGGAAGATTTTATGGTATTACCGTTCAATGTTAGTTGGTATCTTGGGCTATTTCCTCCCCATTTGTTAATTAGTAATAGTTCCATTTTCTCCTTGTTGGCTACTAGCCCATTTGTTTGGAGCCATCTGAAGATTTTCCCCAAGCATGTTTTGATCTTTTGTTTAGTTTTCACATTTTGCTTCTTTAGCGGAATGATCAGTTGGATGTCATTTATTTTATTTCATCCATTTGTGCGTCGCACATACCTATACAAACTCTAGGCAACATTACAGAGGAAGGGGTTAGAAGAGGGTAGGGAGGACTATGGAGAGCAGTAAGGAGTGGAAAGGAGAGAAGTATGTAAAATATTTCATAGAAATTCCTAACTTTACACCATCTATGTAAATGATATCTAAATGAATTAAAAGAATATGTAAAAAGGAATAGAAGAGAGGAACCGTTAAACAATAGAATTCAGTTAATAAAATAAAAACAATAGGGGTAAAAACAATGGAATAAACTGGAAGAGAAAATTGAAAACCAAAATCAAATAAGTCTGGCAGAAGTCCAAGTTCCTGAAGCAGTTCTGTTGCCTCAGCATATTTTAAATAATCCCAACGGCAAAAGTCCAGACGGGGCAGATATCAGCTCGGGCTTTCCAGCTGCTGCAGCCCTGACTCATCGCTTCCAGGCAGAAGATGCACAGAGATAGAACAATCCAGCGCCAGGCTGCACTGCTCTCGGTGGGCAGCGGATGCTCAGGAGCAGCTCCCGAAGAATACAGCACTCTGCCTCCATCGGACAACCACTCCATGGATCCGGAGACACCACCAGCCCCTCCCCAATGAGAAAGTAGATGCCGCCCCATTCTACGCAACCACCAGCAGGGATCAACCATGCCTCCACTGGTCCCGCCTCCAGCAACGATCTCCCCACAGTGATCTCTAGTGACCGCATGCAGGAAGGAAGGGCCTCTGCTAAAAATGAACCGTTGAAGGCCTTTAGGTTAGTAGACAGTTATGCTGTGATTCTATAACTGTCAAACTCCTCCTATCCAAGATGTTTTCTGACTTTCCCGAGTGAAAATTAAAAGAAAAAACTACAGAACCCTGTAAAACTATGAATAAGGTAGATGAAAGGAACAAAATAAAGTAGAAACCAACAAAATAGAACTAAAAACTTAAAAATATAAGAGAGAGACACTGAAGCCTAGGTCTTACTCAGGCAACATTCTAGAACATCTGTGTAGATGTAGCATTCCCACCCCAGTTTTCTGATGAAATGCCCAGTGGTTGGAGTCTATCCAAGCCATGACATTTCCTTTAAGGCCCAGGGCCATGCATCTCAGTTTTAGTAGTGTGTGTTGGACAAGGTGAAAGGCTGCCGAGAGGTCCAGGAATCCCAGTAACACATCCTCTCCTTTAGCATGGTGTTGTACTGCTACTAGCTGCTAGTTTTGTACTGCTACTAGCACGGTTTCTGTGCTCAGGTATCTTCTGAACTCCGATTAGGCCTGGTAAAATTTTGACCTGTTTTCTAGGAAGTCTAATATTTGTTGACAGGCTTGTTTGTCTATTAGTTATGTAGAAATAAGGGTCAACAACCAAGTTGTAGGTGATAAATTAATGTATCTTTGACAAGCCTCTGAAAGCTATCCTGCTGAAGAGAGAATAATTCTTGACAGTTATACCTACAACTCAATTGTTGACCATCATTTCACAACCCAAGCAGAAAATATGCCCTAAGCAAATTTCAGAAAGAAAGAAAAAAACAGAAGAGTTGGGTGAAAGATGCTGTAGCCCTGCTACCAATCTTGAATGTCAGTTAAACCAGAGTATAGACTCAGACCCCTTGAACCAAGGTCTTCTTTAATGCAATAATCAAACAAGGAAAACAATAAAATACAGTTCTGATGTGCTGGACAAGAGTTATTGCTTTGTAATCAGACGTCTGTTCTCAACTAGCTCTCTCTCCATGAATAAAAGGCTGGGAGCTTCAGCATAACACTAAATGCCGTTTAGACTTTCTCACTGCTAAAATCTTGATGGAATCTGAATGGACGTGAAGGACTCGTGCAACCCTAATTCTGCATTGTAGTTTCAATTCACAAGAGAAACCAATGGAGAGAGAATGGGGCTGTTTGCCCAGCATGCTTAGAGAATAAGCAAGCCAGTATAAAAAGTCCCATAAGACACAGGAAGCTGTACATGTACTCAGAGCCTATTACAGGGAAATACATGATTACAGGGATTTGTAGTCTTATTGCATTAACTAATTACCTGACTCCAGGCAAATGGGTATTTATAAAGATCAGGGTAACTTATAGTGGAAGGAACCAGCATATCAAGCTAATTATACACCAAACTGTTGACTTATTCATAGAAAATCTTCATTCCCAGCACATATAAACAATACAGTGTATTCTTTTTTAGATGGATTAGTCAGAGTAAAAGTAAGATGGATATCGTTTATATTTCCAGCAATAAAGTGCCAGCATCACCTTTGTCATCCATATTTGATAAATATCTTCAAAATTAGAAATATAATTTAGAACAGGGCAGGGCCGCCGTGTCCTCTTTCTTTCATGAAGAAATCTGGTAACCCTATTTTCAGTAGGTTAGCCAATCTGCTGCTGAAGGCACTTCTCTTCTTTGATAGATGCACACCATCTCTGTTTAGCAGCTCTTGAATCAGGGCTGCCCAATTCCGGTCCTCGAGATCTACAGGCAGGCCAGGTTTTCAGGATATCCACAATGAATATACATGAGAGAGATTTGCCTGCACTGCCTTCTTGGTATGCAAATCTCGCTCATGCATGTTCATTGTGGATATCCTGAAAACCTGGCCTGCCTCGAGGACCGGAATTGGGCAGCCCTGCCCTTGGATAATCATCCCATGGCTCAGGAAGGCAAATTAGAAGGCAAATTTGCACATCTCTCACTATCAAAAAAATTATGAGACTTGATTTTCAAAGAATTTATCAGAGTTGCCAAAGAGGCTACATTTTTAAAAGGGAGATTTTAGTACATGCCATGCAAAAATAATTCTTGCATGTTTGTGATGCCTGCATCGGAAAAAGGCTTAAAATTAAACCTAACTGTGAAATCTTTAGTATAGTTGATGTTTGTATTTTAAATTTATTGTTTATTATTTCTAATCTTGAACTTTTTCATGAAGAGGAGGAAAAGCCTCAGACTCAAACCTGCTGAAATGAATTTCAGGGGGCGGTGACCTTACGTCGGGGCTCAGAGAGACTTCTAGCCCAAGGGAGTTCGCCGCGGCACTACTCTCTGCCGGCGCTCCCAGCGGGCAATTCCCCGACGAAACCTGCTCACTCAAAAGACGCCTAAAAATGGCATCCACTGCAGGCAGAGGGGTCTCCGAGCGTCGGGGGGCACCTCCGACGCTTCTTCCCCTTCTCTTAGGCATGTTTCCATGTTGCCGCTGGGAGCAAGCTCACCGCGAGAGGAGAGCACGCCGGAGGAGGAAGTGTTTTCCTCTTGAGAGGCCAGCATGTTGGAGGGCTTGCAATTGAAGACAGCTGAAAGTGAGTTACTCCTTTTAGAAAAACCGGCGGTAGGAACAACTCCAGCTAAAGGGGATCAAGGCTCCGGAGAGGTAAAACAGCCGAGTGAACACTTATTAATGACACAACCAATTTTTGTTTCTCCTGTTAGACCTTCTGAAGTCACTCTAGACTCTCTCTGGGACTTAGTGTCCAATTTTGGAAATGCCCTTAACTTACAGGTAAAAAATTTGGACAAAGAAATACAAATCCAGAAAGAAGAGATAAAAACAATAAAGGAAGAGACTGTATCACTGAAATTAGATATCCAAGAAGAAAAGAAGAACTTAAAAACAATTAAGAGTAACCAAGATTTATTTGTTAAAGACAATACGATTATGCAGAGAAAATTGGAAGCTTTAGATAACAATATTCGGATTAATAATTTGCGATTAATTAATTTTCCTAAAGTATTATCAATTTCTCCACGAGATATGATAAAGCGATACTTTCTGGAAATTCTTAAAATACCTGAAAATGCTTTACCACCTCTTACAAAGGTTTACTATTTACCTATAAGAAATCAGGATCCTCAAAAGAAAGAAGATGAAGGAATACTACAGAAAGAACCCTTGGACGTTTCCACTTTGTTAGAGCAATCAGATAGAGAATTGGCTATTCCAGCCACTCTCTTATTGACTGTGGCTTTGGCCCCAGACAAGGATTGGATTCTTAAACTTTTCTTTAAAAATAGGGCCAAGGACTTTTTGGGGTTTCATATCCAGATATTTCCTGATGTCTCGAGAGAGACTCAGAAGAGAAGAAGGGAATTCTTAATGTTAAAACCAGAAGTGACTCAAATAGGGGGTTTATTTTTTCTTAGGTATCTTTGTAAATGTGTCATAAGATACCGTTCCTTGAAATATGTATTTGTAGATCCAGCTCACTTGACTACTTTCCTTTCTGCGAAACGTCTTGAGTCTGTAGAACCATTGTGATAATAATAATTAGCTCACCTCTCAGTAGTAGTTTAAGTGATTTTTCTTGTTAAAACGTTTTACTTTAATTTAATTTCTACTCTTATCGTTAATCTTGGATCTTAATTTGAGGACTAGTGTGTGATTAAGTTAGGATGTATACTTTCTTTATTATTTTGAATTGCTTTCAGGTTTGAGAGTAAATAATATTATTATGTTTTCTTGATCTCACTTTCTGTACAAGATGATATGCTTGACAATAAATGTGTAAATTTTATAAATAAATAAAAAAAAAAAGAAATGAATTTCAAGTGCAGACAGATCATCCATAGGAGAAACTTCATTGGCATAAGAACCTCCTTTCCACAAGTTTAATTCACTATTATTTGTCCGCTAAAATCCCATTTAATTAGATATGTTCACCTTGACCCAGGAGAAGTAAACTGGTCTATTTCATACTCTTTTTATGATTATTATTAGTTTATATTTTTAGAACTATTACACAAGAATAAACTTGCGCAAGCAATACAGATATTGAAAAGCAAATAAGGCATTATGGATACGAAGGAAAACAGAATCAAAATTTTCATTAGACCACAATTTGGTAGGAGAAGGCCTAAGAAAAAGTGAGGAAAGCCAATTGAAAGAAATTGAAAAGCTTAGCAGCTCTGTCCCACATTGCCTATAATTCCATTCCTAATCCGAGTCTAAACAGTCCCAGGTACCAACTTCTTCAAATCTAGGAAGGTTCTTAATTGTTTAGGAGGGAAAAAGGCATATTTAACTCCAAGATATTTATCCAAACATTTACAGGGGTAGGCTAATAGAAATGAAGCCTCAAGAGTTAGTCTCAGATCTCATAACCAGAAACAATCTTCTTCTCTCCTGCATTTGTCGTATAACATCAGGATACATTCTAATCTTTTTCCCAAAGAATAACACTCAAGAATTACGAAAACCACATTCATATCTTATTCAAGAGACAAGCAAAGTAGCTTTTTCTGTTATCTCAAATATAGATGTTTCAAGCAATTCAGTAACATTCAAAGCTTCTCCCATATTAGTTGCCAAACCTTCTGTCTCTGGGTTTACTGCCATGTCTTTCTTCAGAGGAATATAGTAAATTTGGTTCAGAGGTAGAATATTGTCTGGGGTAAATTTCAATTCCAGGATAAAGAAGATGAAGTGAGATGAATACCTCAATCAGATATTTCTTAAAAGTTTCCATGGGAGTCATCACCAAAGACTTTGGAAAATTTAACAAATGAAGATTCAATCTTTGATTATAATTTTCAAGTTCAAGTTTAATTTATTTAATATACCGCAAATATAAAACCAAAGGTAAGTCTAAGAGGTTTACAATAAAATTTAAAATAACAAAGTAAAAAAAAGGTAAGAAACCCAAAAAATAAAACCAAAACTTAAGATACAATTGAAGACATGAGGAAAGAGGGACTTAGCGGATTACAATAAAAATAAAAAGGTTGGGGGAAAGGGATGAACAATATGGTAGGGGAGGAAACAGAATATTTATCCCCTCTTCTAGGAAACCGTGCTAGCGATTTTTAAAGCAGAGAGCCATGCTGAATGGCCCGGCTCTGCTCCCAACACTCATTGAGTTCCTATGAGCGTCGGGAGCAGCGCGGCTCTCTGCGTTAAAAACCGCTAGTGTGGTTTAGTAGAAGAAGTGGGTTAGTTCTACCCGCACTAATTTCATAAAGCCAGGAATGCAGCTGCTGTTTAACATGATTTTATCTTTAACAATATTCGATGTGGATTATTGGAGAATATTAAGTGTTATATTTAAGTTAAAATGTTATTATTTGCTGTCACACTTATAAGTTTTAAAAATGAATAAAGATTTTTTTTTAAATTAAAAAACAGTATTCGATGTCAATCTTGTAAAGCTTTAACATTAGTTTTAACTGAGATCAATTCAAGGATAAGTTCTTCTTTATTGCCTACAATTTTCTTAGACAAATTATCTACTATACTCAAAAGGGCTGAAACTTCCTTAGAAGACTTGGAAACTGTAGAGTCTAGTCTCAGGAGTCTAGTCTCATATGCTCTCTAAGATCACCACTACAGATTTATATGCTATTTCAATGTCTTCGATGTTTATCCAAGTTTATTTAAAATTTGTTATACCACTTATAAGCGGTGTACAGAATTCATAAAAAAATAGGGTCATATTACAATTGTAATTAGTTAGACATACAAGAGACTAACTGATGTACAGGAAAGAAGAGGTTAGGGGGGAGAACTCTATTAAATCAATAGGACAGGAAGTTCTTCTTCACCCAGAGAGTGGTGGACACATGGAACGCACTCCCGGAGGTTGTGATAGGGCAGAACACGCTACAGGGATTCAAAGAAGGTTTGGATAAATTCCTGAAAGATAAGGGGATTGAGGGGTACGGATAGAAGTAGAGATAGGTTATAGGTAGAGTCAGGAACCACTTGACAGGTCATGGACCTGATGGGCCGCCGCGGGTGCGGACTGCTGGGCGCGATGGACCTCTGGTCTGACCCAGTGGAGGCAACTTCTTATGTTCTTATGACAGCAAGATGGTTAGGGATAGAACAGTAGGGAGTGGGAATTCTGTCTGAAATAGTCCGTTAGAGACAAAGTTTCATATTTCAAAGGTGTCTTTGAATAGAAAGGTCTTCAGTTTTGACTTGAAACGTTCGAGTAGAGGTTCTTCTATTATGTGGAATGGGATAGATTTCCAGAGCGAGGGGTCAGTTACAGAGAATATAGAAGAACGGATAGAATCATAATTTATATGGCATAATGAAGGAATCGCTAATAGATGTTGGGATTACGACTAGAGTGATCTTAAGGGAGTGCAAGGGATCAAAAGTCTATTAATGAATTCTGGGGCATTGGTTGATTAAGACTTAAAAGTGAGCCGTAATATTTTATAGCTGATTCTGTAGGAAATTGGGAACCAGTGTGCTATGAACAGTAGTGGTGTCACTTGGTCGAATCTTTTTGCTTTCATTATGATTGTAATTGCTGTATTTTGTATGATTTGGAGTCTCCTTAATTCTTTCGGTGTAATCCCTTTGCATAGTGAATTGCAATAGTACAGCTTTGCGATAATCAGGGAGTATATTAGGATATTGAGAGATGAGGGTTCTAAAAGGCTTGTTTGCAAATGGATCATTTGTAATCTATGAAAGAATTGTTGGACTGTGGCGCCGATTTGTTGATGGTAGGTTAGCTCCAGCCCTTCAAAATGCGAGATTATCTTCGCAGAGTAGTTCCTGCTGGATCTCTGCAACAGCAAGCTGCAGTGGGGGAGTGGATGCTGGAGGGGATAAGGTGACCGCAAACTCCAGTTCCTCGAGTTCTCTCCCACCTGGAGCTACAGCGGTGAACTCTCCAGCTATTCCTGTGGGACCTTTGAGCGCGGTATACTTCAGGATAGACTGCTGCTACTGGGGAGAGGATGTTTTTACTGCTGAGGGAGCGACTCTGACCATTCCCTTTCATTTTGTATGAGGCATGATAAGGTAAAAAGGAAATATTTGCATCCAGCAGAGTTAAATTTAAGAACTCCAAACTCAGGCTGCTGCCATCTTAGCTCCTCCCCCCCCCCCCCCCGCCCACACACACTCTACTATTTCATACTCTTGACCTAAGTTTGTTTTGATTCACTTGGTAGGTTTTAGTACATACCCCAGCCTTGCCCCACTCTGCCTAGCCCCATCCCAGCCCTGCCTACTCTGCATAATGGCTAAACCTCATGGTATACCTCAGTCTCCTGGTTATTCCAGAAAATACCTTATTGTAACCAGCCTGAGGTTAAAAGGTATTTTTAGTCTGGAGGGGGGCTCTGAAGGGTCCTGGGAGTGGACAGGAGTCAGTCACGGGGATCTGCTACTGAGATTACGTCAGGCACGTGTCCCCACGAATCATGGCTGTTCCTCGCTGCTGAAGAGACAGAAAGATTGGGAGGAGTAACAGGAGAGGCCCTGGCTTGCTGGCAGCGTTGGGTCAGGTTCATCATCGTGCATGCCGGTGCTAACATTAATTCTGAAAAAATCTGATTTCTTTTTCTAGATTCACAAACCCTAAAACGGAAGACTGACATGTTTCAGTGTTTTGTATATAAACAAAGCTCATTCAAGGTCAGAACACACATCAGTAAATCTCACAGCACTTCCACACAAGTTTTTATATTTTTTAGCAGCATTAGCAGGGCCAGATTAAAGGGTAGGCCCAATAGGCACATGAATCAGCGCTGAGGATTTCAGGGAGGCCTGATGCACTGTTCCAATATCATCATGTCATCTACAGGGTCCTGCTTACATGCAGGGCCAGTGTTGTGTGTGTGTGGGGGGGGGGGGGGGCAAACAAGGCAGCAGTGCATCACTAGCAGAGACTGTGGTGAAAGTTGTCTCTCTGCCCCGCGAAGCCTTTTCTTTGTGCATCCTGCCCAAAATGCAACTTCCTGTCGGGGTTGGTAAGCGGAGAAAAGAGAAAGCACGAGGTTCTGGACCAACAGAGGGAAGGAGACCAGAGAAGGTAGTGAAGTCGGAGTGAGGATGCAAGAGGAAGGGAAGAGAAAGGAGAGAATCTGGACATGAGGAGGGTTGGGGACACAGAAGAGATGCTGACCATGGATGGAGTACAGGGGTATGGAGACAAAGGGGCAATGCTGGACACAAAAGGAAGGATAGGAACAAAGAGTGACACATAGAAGAGATGCTGAACATGGGGGAAGGATAGGGACAGGGACACAGAGGGGCTACACTGAATAGAATGGATAGGGAGGGACACACAGGAATAATGTGCTTAATGCATCTTAAAATGGCACACTGTGGGACACACTTAGGAACCCTGTGGCAAATGCCAATTTAGCATGTACTAACCCACACACTAAAAAAATTTGGGAGGGGGCATGTCAGGGGGACATTTCTAAACTAATCAGTTCATGCTCCTACATTATTGCACACTAACTGGTTAGCACAGGATTACCACGTGAGCCATCGCCTACAATAATTTTTTAATGGCTATGTACTAATGGCAAATTTAGCACATGGTCATTAATATTGAAAATGGAAAATCGGCCATGTTAAAGCAGTGAGAGAATAGCTTTAGCGCGCAGGAAAAACCCACATAAGGGCACGCTAAGGTCACGTTTTGCCACAGCTTAGTAAAGGGGCCTGTAACGATGCAAGCGGGCTATAGGGTTTTTGGGCATGCACATACGCAGCCAGACATGAACACAGATAGTAGAGAAAAGCTCTTTATTGATTCAAAACAAAACTCCCTGAACCCTATTACTTCACAGGGCAGGGTATACAGGAAACAGTCTCTTAGTTTGATAAGCAAAAAGTCCTGAGATGGGCCTGGAGCTGCCATGTCCCAAACATAGACTGCAAATTCTTCCTTAAACCAGGTAGTGAGGTCTAGGCTTAGCCAGACCTCAGAACATGGCTCAGATGTAATTAGCACCAAAAGTTGGCTAAAAGTGGCCAAAAACCAAAACAGAACTGTGGATACGAAGTACTTGATGTCAAAATTTATTTCAAAGATTCTTCTCAAATAATTCAAATGGTGCAGGTATAGCAAAAACAACTCATTGATGTGTGATGTATGGATTGTTTTTGCTATATCTGCAACTTTTGAATTATTTGAGAAGAATCTTTGAAATAAACATTCTTCTGTAGAAGGTGGGTAAGAAGTTCTGCCTTTTTTCAGCAGACCCTGAGATTACCTAAGGAGGTTCACACTTGCTTCTTGGTCTGGGGCACTGGCACCCGGATAATGGCTTACACCTTCTAGATCTGAGGTTTCACTTGGCTGTTCCCAACTGAGTATTCCAGGTACTGAACCTCCTGTTCTCCCAGGAAGTATTTTTTGGATTGGCCGTCAATTTCACAGGCAACAAATTGTCCGGAACTGCTTCCACTTGGATGAAATGAATCTTCCAATTCTTATTAGAGATGACAATATCATCTAAGTAAGCAGCCACATAGTCCCCCATGCTGTTTTAGCAGGTGGCCAACCAAGTGCTGAAAAGTAGTGGGAGCTCCATGAAGGCCGAAAAGTAACACCATAAGCTGGAACAGACTCTGGGGTGTGGAAAAGGCTGTCTTCTCTTTGGTCAGGTGTAGAGTAGAGATGAACTGGGCCCCTCCCAGCCTCTCAATGAGCTCATTCACTCTTGGTATGGAATACTCTTCCAGCTTGGAGAAAGTATTCACCTTCCATTCTCGATACAAAACCGATTGCTCCCATTGAGTTTCAGTACCAGCACAAGGGGGGAAGACCAGTTACTTGTCGACTCCTCAATTAACACCTAGCTTCAGCCTGTCCAATACTTCCTTTGCCACAGCCTGCTGCTGAGATCTGATAGCCCCAGAAGTTGACTTACCTCAGCCAAGCAGAATGTCTAAAAGTGTAGTCAAGAAGTATGCTGGGGCCACTTCTTCCTCCTTTCCACCAAGCCTCCTTAAACCAGCTCTGGCCCTGCCTATTATACTTCTTGGTATCTGCCTTCCTGACTCCTCCTTCCTGTGTCACTTCCCTCTAAGGAGGAACTACCTATATTAAGTCAGCTCCAACATTATTCACCATTTTTTGTCCAATGTGTCATAATTAGATTCTAAGCTCTTTCGAGCAGGGCCCGTTTCTTACGTGTTTAATGTACAGCACTGTGTGCATCTGGTAGCACTATAGAGATAATAAATAGTAGTAGTATCCAGCAGGGGGAATGGTAGCATCTTTTAAACTCCTTCCTTTACAGTAGAGAATGACACGGTGACAAAATTCATTACTGTTCCCGTCCCCGTGGATAACCGCAGGAAATAATCCCATGTTATTTTCTAGTATCTATTTCAACCTCAGTCCTTCTACACCAGCATTCTTCAAAGCAAAGCTTGCGGGTCAGTGGCTGTGGCCATTCATACTCTGATTTTTCCCTCTCTCCTTAAAGAATGACTTGAAGATGGTTTCCCGCGGTTATCCGCGGGGACAGGAACGGTGATTAATTTTGTCACCGTGTCATTCTCTACTTTACAGGGCTCTTAAGTGATTCCATCAATGAAGGCTTGGTCATCACCCTAGAAAAATAGAGCTCTAGTTCTGCTGAAATCAGATAAGATCGAAATTATTTGAGATTCTATAAAAATAAAACATTGAAACATGGGTTTTTGAATGTGTTTGCAAGTTCTTAATAATTCTCAATCTTGTAAAAGTTTCAGGTTTTGAGAATATATTGGAAGAATGTATTATTTTCTGTAATGTATATCTTGGAGTTTTATTTATAATAAATGTTATAAACACTGTAAACTACTTTAAACAAGGTTACTGGAAGGGGCAGTATAAATTTCCATATTATACTAAATTAAAAAATAAAGTAGCAAAAAATAGTTTCAAAAATGCAATGCATGCCTCTCATTTGGAAATAGAGCAACAGCAAGTACAAGTTATTGAGAAGTGGCCAGTCACATGGGCTGACCTTTCCCTCCCTTTTCTTTTAACCACATTGGCCCATCTTTCTGCTGTCCTCCTCTACTGCCAAGTTCTGTGCAATAAGATAAAATTTGTTCTTACCTGCTAATTTCCTTTCCTTGACTCCTGTATGGATGAGTGGGTTATGTCTCCCAATCAGCAGATAAGGCAAAGAATACTGACAATTCAGAGAAGACATTAGGACTATTAATTCCATATACAAAAAGGAGAAGTATACTGTATACCAAACCAACATGACATAAAACTTGCCCTGAGGTATAACCTTTGTGGTGCCTAACTATACCACTGATTATTATTATAATTACATTTATATTTTGTGGGGTGAATCATCAGAATCAATCATACTGCCAACTGTTTAAAGGAGTGACGAAAGATCAGAAATATAAAATATAGATGCCCCAATCGGCACCAGCACTCCACATTACTCAATTAATTCATCATTATCCAAATTATTTCCCCCATAGAAACAAAATAGGAAAAATATTTAGGGCTCCTTTTATCAAGCCGCGCTAGTGGCTTAACGTGCGTAATAACGCACGCTAAACCGCCGGCCACGCTAGCCACTACCGCCTCCTCTTAAGCAGGCGGTAGTTTTTGGCCAGCGCAGGGGTTAACGCATGATAAAAAGTCAAACGTGTTAACCCCCGCTAGCGCGGTTTGATAAAAGGAGCCCTTAATGTTTATGTTTTACAGTATGTGTTATTGGCATTTGATATACCACCATATCTTGGAGCAGTTCAGGCTGGTGTACAATTTCTTTTCTTTTTTTTTTTTTAATCAGGTACTCTAAGTAGAAAAATATTTATTTAGAAATATATGTATATTTCTTTATTTACTTTTTCTCATTACTCATCCCTTCCCAAAGGCCCAGGACAACAGATAACACAACGCCTAAAATACATTACAGTAAGTCACAAAATATGTTTAAAAAATGATTAACAGTTTAGCACAGGGATCTCAAAGTCCCTCCTCGAGGGCCGCAATCAAGTCGGGTTTTCAGGATTTCCCCAATGAATATGCATTGAAAGCAGTTCATGCACACAGATCTCTTGCATATTCATTGGGGAAATCCTGAAAACCCGACTGGATTGCGGCCCTCAAGGAGGGACTTTGAGATCTTTGGTTTAGAAGGTAGGTGAAAGCCATAGTATTCCTTCAGGCTTTTGACAATTTGAAATTGGGGCTTTGCTGCTGATTAGGGGAGGGGGAATAGGTACAAATTTAGGTATGGGATTCTGAGGTGGGCTGGGTGGTAAAGTGGAGTTTATAAGGATATTTTTTAAGACAGCTAATCGATTGTGTAATGTTAGATAACAGCGTGCTTCGTATAGAGGGATTTTATGAGGGGAAGGGTGATTTTTATAGGGCAGGCATCCCAGTTGGTTTCTTGCAATAGGAGGAAGCTGAACACAAAGGGGTCCTTTTTGCTAAGGTGTGCTAACCCATTTAGTGCACGCTAAATGCTACGGCACCCATTATATTCTGTAGGCGCCTTAGCATTTGGCGTGTGCTAAAAAGGACCCCAAAGTGTGAAATGCATTTAAAAATTTCTGGTCTTCAGGGATATTACAGGATTTCTTAATTGCATCTGAATTCAAATGCACTTCCTCTTTCTTTCTAACTATCCTCCCCCTCCCCCACCCAAAACTGCAGAGTTCTGCCGTTTGTTTTTGTGTTTCTCTTGGGGGTTGTGAGCCGAGGCTCAGGGCCAACTCGGATTTGGCCTCTGTCCTTACGAGCCCATTGTTGCTGAGTTTTCATCCTTTGCATTGTTGGTTTCAGATAACAAATGGGCTTTATACCAAAGTAGCATTTTTTTTTTTTTGTCTGTGGTAACATTTGCCATTGACTTCATTCTTACTTGCTCTAAATGCCATAGATATTGGCAATAATACATAATTCTTGTCGAGTAAAGGCTTTTAATATTCACATTTAGACTTTAAAAGTGCCAACTAGCTGATTTAAAGAGTTCAAATTCTTCTCTAGGCAAACTATTAGAGTAACTTATGTAAGTCTTGTTGACAGTTTTCTGTACTTTTGGTTTTCAGAGACAGAAGCATTAATACCATGAGAGCTTTTACCCCAGGGCGTGAGAACAGCTCTCAGCAGACAAAATATGGTCTAATGGAATTGTGTATCAGTCTATTATTTATTTGTATAAAATTTATTACACCTTAGCGTATTTGATCAGAAGCTTCCTAGCATTTCATATGGGGTCCTGTGCTGTAAAGTGTTACAGGTGCAATGGGCCTTGACTCACTGGAATCATTAGTAGTGTACAGAACCAAGAAAACATAGCTCAACATATAATAAAATCAACTGAGTACACTCTAGCTTATATTTTAGAAACTATATTCGTGTTGTGGGTGTCTGGAAACCATATTGCATGGAAGATAGATATCCAGGATATGGATGTCTATCAACATAGTAACATAGTAGATGACGGCAGATAAAGGCCCAAATGGTCCATCCAGTCTGCCCAATCCTACCCACTCTTTAAATTACTGATTTAATTTAAATTTTCCTTCTTCTTAGCTATCGCTGGGCCAGAACCTAAAGCTCTGTCAGGTACTATCCTTAGGTTTCATCTACTGAAGTCTCCATCAAAGCTCACTCCAGCCCATCTAAAGCATCCCAGCCATTGAAGCCCTCCCCAGCTCATCCTCCACCAAACAGCCATATACGGACACAGACCGTGCAAGTCTGCTCAGTACTGGCCTTAATATTTTCTGATTCAAGATCCTCTGTGTTCATCCTACGCGTTTTTGAGCTCTATCACAGTTTTCCTTTCCACCACCACCCTGGTCTGGTCATGTTTTGGGTGGGACTAGAGAGGGACAAAAATATGAATATCCAGATCTAATTTCAGAAGGGGAAAAGGTGTATGCATCCAAAAAGATGGGCGTTGGTATTTAGACCTGGTATCTTGCACATCTAGATTACAGAAAGGTGCCCTCACTGAGCAGCATCCCATTGAAGGGATTAGGACAAGTCACCTCTTTAATGCCCCAGTGGTTGCTGTCCTACCTCTCCCTTGAATGTGCAACTGAAAGGGAAGGCCCAGCTCTGCGACGGCTGCAGGAACTATGGATGCTCATGGCAATAACATTTATTTTTTAATCAACTTTTTAATATCTCTGCATTTGGTGTGGAGTAGTAGTTTGATGGTTGGAGTCGGGAGCTGAGAATCTTGGTTCAAATCCCACTTCAGCTGTTGGTGATTTATTTTTTTTTAATAGTGAGCTCTCCAGGAACATAAAACTAATATTGTACTTGAATGTACACTGCTTTAGTAGCCTTTGAGCTGCCTCCCCCCCCCCATTCCGTGAAAGGAAAAAAAAAGATCTCTCATTGAGCAAGACTGCTAATGGCAAACACATTAGTAGTGAGTTTTTCTCAAAATGTCGACAGAGAAAATTCCTCAAAATGGTATTTTAGACAAAACCGTAATCAGGAAGAGGGTTTCCACTGAGCACCGATTCATAGAGATAAGTGATATAGCAAAGAAGCTTTTGTACTTGAATTCCAACAATACAGTATATCAAAATATCAAATTTGGGGCTGAATTAAATTGAACTGTAGAGCAATGATTAAACAGTGGGGTTTATCTTTCAAAAGAAGTAAAATATTATAATAAAAGAAATATCATTAGAAAAATGGCATGTAAGCAGAGAGAATGAGGACTAGAGAACTACAGACTTTAAAAAAAAAAGGCCAGATACTGTATATTACCCATCATTCTATCTTCTGGACTTTAATGTAAAATTCTATCAGATTCTGAAAAAAAAGCCAGATTGTTGGCCATCCTAACTTCCTAGGTCATGAGACCCCCTTAACCATTAGGGATGGACAGCTAGCTGACCCACCTCTTCAAAATGGCAGGCCTTCCCCTCCCTGGTGCATCCTAGAATACACTGAAGGGGGCCTGAGGCTCTGATTTGCCCAGGCTGTGTAAGGCTCCTCCTGTGTGTGGGGCCTTATGCATCTGGGCCAATCAGAGTCTTAGGCCCCTCCTCAGAAATATCCCAGTGCTGTCACTGTACTTGTACCCCTGGACCAGTCGCTGACTTTCTTTAAGAATCCACTTCTATTATAGCGGTTCCTGACTGCTTTTGTACAAATTGAGGGGGCAAGAGCAAGCCTACTGAAGGAAGTGAAGTTGAAAGATGAGTGATAGCATAACCCTAGCATTCAGGACTACTAGACACAAATCACATTATTCGCCGATGACACCAAACTATGCAGCATAGTAAGTAAGAGCACTTTGCCCAACAGTATGATGCAGGACCTACTTCTATTGGAACATTGGTCCTTGACTTGGCAGCTAAGCTTCAATTCTAAAAAATGTAAGGTAATGCACCTTGGCAGCAGAAATCCATGCAGAACTTACACACTAAATGGTGAGACCTTAGCTAGGACTAAGGCAGAACGTGACTTAAGGATGATCATTAGCGAAGACATGAAAACTGCCAATCAAGTGGAGAAGGCTTCATCAAAGGCAAGACAAATGAGGGGTTGTATCCGTAGGAGTTTTGTCAGCCGGAAGCCTGAAGTCATAATGCCGTTGTACAGATCCACAGTGAGACCTCATCTGGAATATTGTGTACAATTCTGGAGACCACATTACCAAAAAGATGTGCTGAGAGTTGAGTCGGTTCAACGAATGGCCACCAGGATGGTCTCGGAGCTCAAAGATCTCCTGTATGAGGAAAGGCTGAACAGATTACAGCTATACTCACTCGAGGAACGTAGAGAGAGAGGAGACATGATTGAAACGTTTAAATATATCACGGGCCTTATCGAGGTGGAAGATGATATCTTCTTTCTTAAAGGACCCTCGACCACAAGAGGGCATCCGCTAAAACTTAGGGGCGGGAGATTTCATGGCGACACCAGGAAGTATTTCTTCACCGAAAGGGTGGTTGATCACTGGAATGAACTTCCACTTCAGGTGATTGAGGCCAGCAGCGTGCTAGATTTTAAAAAGAAATGGGATATACATGTGGGATCTCTAGGGGGGTAAAATCAAGGGGGGCGGGTCATTAGAGTGGGCAGACTTGATGGGCTATGGCCCTTTTCTGCCGTCATCTTCTATGTTTCTATGTTTCTACAAGAAAGAAGATTATTGAGGTAAGAAACTAATTTTTCTTTCTCAGCACATTGTTACTGCCGAGTTACATTGGTTCCCAGTGCAATTTAGAGCACAATTTAAATTGTTGATGCTTATTTTTAAAACATTGTCTGGTAATAGTCCCAGGTGTTCTAAACAAGCACTGCAGATGTTTGAGCCGCTCACTCCCTTAGATCTATAGGGACATGGCAATTGGTGTTACCCCCATTAGCGAAAGTTCATTATTCAGACACTGGTTCACCGTCCTTCACTGGAACAAATTAACCTGACAATCCTCAATGCCTGAATTTAGGAGAAAGTTGAAAACACATTTGTTTGTATAAGCAGATGCTAGATGAGAGAAACAATGTACGGAGCTAAGTTTCAGTACCAAATGTCTATTTGTATCTGTCTGGTTTTGCCAGTTTAATTATAAATGTTATTGTTATTTGTTTCGTTAAGAGGGCTATAATTGAGAAATAAATAAATGTATATGTTTAATCCTGGTGGATTCCTGAGCTACTGGGTTATCATGAGTGCTGTTAGAGGCCAACTAAAACTGCCTTTTCAGTTTCTGCCAAAATTGAAACTGCCACCAAAATTATCTGAAAGCTTTTCACTGAAACCAAAACTGCAGCCAAAACTCATCACCTGGTTTCAGTCGTAGCCAGAATCCATTAAATTACATTAGTGACTTTTATTCCACCATTACCTTGCAGTTCAAGGCGGATTACATAAGAGGTTATCTGGACATTTCCAGAAGAGTTACAGAGTTGAGCGGGTTATCTGAAGTAAATCAATGAGGGCCGCTGAAGACTGTCAAGAGTTTGCAGTCCCTATTCGTCTGCTAAATAGTCATTTTTGGCTGAAACCATAACCATAGCCGAAAATTAAAATAACCTTTCGGTCGAAACCAAAATTGGAGATAAATGGATTTTGAACCAGTTTTGGCGCCTTAACTGAAACTAAAATTCAGTTGGCCTCTAAGGGCTGGATTCTATAAAAGGCGCTGATATTGGCAGCTGTTAAAAAAAAAAAAAATGACTGCCAATTGTGTATCAATCACGCAACAGCGCCATTTGTCGAATTGCATCTACCTCAAACATAGGCCAGGATTTTGAAGGCCTGCATTTCCAGTGCCTGTGGCTGGTGTGTGAATCACATCTATGGAGGAACCTAAGAACGCCTAAAGTCATTTCCGGCATTAACCATCCCCTTTCCCTTTCATCTTTGTTACCATTACCAAGTTGACAACATTGTCTGTTGCTGTTCTAACAAATTTTTCTTCTGACAGCAAACTCTGAATATCTTCAAGAAATGAGGCAAAAATGTGAAAGGCGTGGAAACCCTTCAGTCTTAAGGCCAGATAAGCAGACTTCCTCTCTAAAGACTCTTATCAATCCAGTGGACAGTCACCTTTATATAAAATTTTCCATGGGACGTCCAACAGTCTGTTGTGCGTCTGTTCGCCAAGAATTGCAACATATATCTTCTAATAGTCAATAATGGAGGAGCAGTCATTTTATGCACAATTTTATGAGCAGGCACCAATCACTTTGAAGCACAACAGCAAAGAAAAATTCCTGCCGGGCCGCCATTTGGTCATGATGAAGGAACAAGATCAGTTACCTCCAATATAAGATAAATGCTACCTTTTTCCATTTCCATAAGTAGCCGTTGTAATAACTTGTTTGTACTGGGACGGAAGAGTGTTATGATGGTCCCAAACTTGTTCTCTTAGTGGCACCTTCTGCGCAGGAGACAAAGGGCACTGAGTACTTTTCACGTTATATTTTAAAACATTTTTCAAATTTTGTATGGACATTATTGAATACTGTATTAGAAGATATATGCTGGTATTTTGACAATCAAATTTTGAAGAGCGTATTTATTAAAAGTAATCCTATACTCCTTTTAGTGCTTGGCACCAAGAATTGCAACCAGCTTTGCTTGATCTCTGCTTCACCGTTCTGTTTGCCTAGAGACCAATAATGAATTCAACAAGCACAGGTAGATCCACTCTTCTCATAGGCTACATTTCCTGAGCAGCAAAATTTAAGATGAGCTGATCCACCGTTTGCATGACGAGGTTTGCAATAGCAAAATCCTGTTCCAGGTTTTGCTGTTTCATTTGGTTTACTGAGGAATCATCGTTTAGGCCTCAATGCAGGTGCATATATAAATTTTTTTTAAAAATAATTTTAATGGTTATATTTAGGGCTCCTTTTACTAAGCCGCGATAGCGGTTTTAGCACACGCTTAACACGTGCTAAACTGCCGCACGCGCTAGATGCTAACGCCAGTATTGAGTTGGCGTTAGTTCTAGCCGCATAGCACGGGTTTAGCACGCTCTAAAATTCTACACGCGCTAAAAATGCCATCGCAGCTTAGTAAAAGGAGCTCTTAGTTTTATTGTACGATAGTTTTACTTGCTTGATTGTGATACTTTACTTTTAAAATTTTGACGTTCCTGTTTCTGTGATTTAAGAAGCTGCTATGACCTGTTGTATTATTGGGATATCAAATGAACAATAAACATAAACTTGAAAGGCTCACTTTTAAGTAGAAAATTCTTTACCTACCGATTGTTCCAAATCGACTTCTGTTAATGCCCTCTAACTGACTTCGTCCCCTCCTGATGTTGTTACCATTTATGTTCTTCAATCCTATTATCATTATAGTTCTTCCCATTTTCCATCTTGTACCGTGCCTCCCGACGACCGACTGCCCCTTTGTTAGCGATTGATGATTTTCTTCGGCGTCTACCACAGGAACAGGAAGCGTCGGGGGCTAGCCTGCTTGGGACACCGCCGGGGAGTAGTGCGGGGGTGAAAACCTCAGGGCTCGACGTTACTCTAAGCCCCGACGTGAGGACGCCACCCCATGAGCTACTGCCGCAGGCAGCCAGCTCTCCAGGGGACAAGAGAGCACCCGAAGAGGTAGCCCACTCATCTCTGGAGGCCAGTGTGTTGGAGGGCTTGCCGTTTGAGACATCTCAGAGTGGCCTGCTCACTCTGGTAGGACCTGAGACCGGGACAACTAAGGCTGGGGGAGCACAAGACTCCATGGAGGTAAACCAAATTTCGGAACAATCTCTCACAGCACAAGCACGCTTTTTTTACAGCAATTAAACCTCCAGAAGTCACTCTTGAAGCACTATGGGATTTGGTAGTGAATCTGGGAAACTCCTTAAACCCTCAAATTAAAAATTTGGAACTTAAAGAACAGAAAGGAGAAATAAAATTGATTAAACAAGATATATCTCAGTTAAAAGTAGAGGTACAAAATACGGGTAAAGAGCTAACAGTAGTAAAGAATAATCAAGACTTACTGGTTAAAGATAATATAATTTTGAGGAGGAAATTGGAAGCTCTGGAGAATAATGGTCGAGCTAACAATTTGAGGATTATAAACTTTCCTAAGATCTTATCAATCTCCCCTCGAGAAATGCTGAAGCGGTACTTTATGGAAATATTGGAAATTCCTGAAAGCTCTTTACCTCCTCTTACAAGGGCATATTATCTTCCTGTTAAATCCTAAGTCAAAGAAAAAGAAAAAGTTGAGGAATCTCAGGAAAGATCATTGGACATTTCTGCAATACTGGAACAATCGGATAGAGAATTGGCTGTCCCAGCCACTCTCTTGTTGTCTGTGGCTTTGACCCCAGACAAGGATTGGATATTAAAACTTTTCTTTAAAAATAGATCCAAGGACTTCTTGGGACATCATATCCAGATATTTCCTGATGTCTGTAGAGAGACCCAAAAAAGAAGAAAAGAATTCTTAATTTTGAAACCTGGAGTGACTCAAATAGGGGGTATTTTCTTTTGAGATATCCATGCAAATGTGTTGTCAGAGACTGTTCTTTGAAGTATATTTTTACAGACCCATCTCATTTGATAAGTTTCCTCTCAATGAAGCGTCTTGAGAAAGGAATAGCTGCGCCTAATGAAGTTCAGCTCTCTGTACCGCAGTAGACATAGGTTTTTCCTAAAAATGTTTTTGATTAATTTTGCTCTACTCTTTAAATTTTGGTTCCAGTTATTGAGGACTAGTGTGTGATCAAATGAGTCTATTTTATTTATTCATATAATTTCAAGTTTGATGTGTTTTTCAATTTTGGAAAATAAGGTAATTTGGTTTTTGATCGCACTTTTCTGTACAAAATTTTTATGCTTGGTAAATATTATAAAATTGCATAAATAATAATAATAATAAAAATTTAATAAAAATGTTTTGCTTGTCTTACAAAACACTTGCATACCAAGTTGCTTGCAATCCAAGGCTTTACTGTATATACATTTTATTGTTACTGAAAATCTTTCTTTATGAAATCTGTCTTCATTTTGCTGGAATAAGGATAGAAGGTCTCCATTATATTTAAAGCAAGCTGGGGAGTTCAGCTCTGATCAAAAATGGAAGCTATGCATTGCATTTTTCTCACTTAAGCAGAAGCTGAACTTGACCTCCATCAAAGGCAGTAAATAAATTTTCTTTCTGTTTTTTAACAGCTCATGGCAGATGTTGAACTTACCCAAGACACAGGCAGTAGTTTTTAATTGTTTATGTAGATAAGGAACTGCAGCGATAGGAGCTTCCAGTAACCATTTACACAGCTACAGCAGCTGTTATGTCCTTATTGCAAAACAAAATGAGTATGAATTTCAGCTTTGAAGTTCTCCGTGGTGTGCATTATTTTCTGAATTACAACCTCCAGATATAAAGTGAATTGGAAACAGTTTGATCAGCTTCTTTGAGTGGAGGAGTGCCCTTGGATCGGTACCATGGAATGGTACTACTGCTGGGGTTTCTGCCAAGTACTTGTGACCTGGATTGGCCACTGTTGGAAACAGGATTAAATGGGCCATTGGTTTGATCAGTGTGGGCTATTTTTATGTTCTAATGATTAAAATAATAATAATAATAACAGCTTATATAACGCAATACCGTGAAGTTCTATGCGGTTTACAGAAGATTAAGCAAAGGTAACAAATTGAATTGACTTTAAGAGGGGAGGAAGAAAGAGAATTAATAGGACAGGAAATTCATTGTTGAGGAGAGAGTGATCAAAAGGACAAGTTAATCGCTATAGAGGGGAGAGAGAAGAGAGGATCAGTTGTCTAGATCAGTGTTTTTCAACCTTTTTACACCTATGGACCGGCAGAAATAAAATAATTATTCTGTGGCCCGGCATCGGTCTGTGGACCAGCAGTTGAGGAACATTGGGCTAAGTCGTGGGGCAGACCCCGCCCATCTCTACCCAATCTCCACCCCAGACCCTGCCCCCATAATAGTACTAATTGCACCTTGCACGTCCCGTGCCTCAGCTGGAAGCCTTCCCTCTGACGTTGCAACATCAGAGAGAAGGCTTCCCGTTCAGGCGCAGGATGCCCATAGAAGCCACTGCCAGTGGCTTTGTGCACTGAATTAGTTAGGAAGAGGGAGCTGGCTCGAAGATAACGCCGCATCGATCGCACTGTGGACTGGCGGTTGAAGAACACTGTTTGGGCCTGATGCACATTCTGGCCCTGTGGACTGGCAGGAATTTTCTGTGGACCGGCACTGGTCCATGGACCGGTGGTTGAAGAACACTGGTCTAGATGCTTTAGGAACAAGTGTGTTTTTAGCCGTTTCCTAAATTCCCCATAAGTAGTGGGCGAAAGCAATTGTTCTAGGTCTTTACCCCATGATGCTGCTTGGTGCGAGAAAAGATGTTCATGGTGTTTTTTCAGTTTACAACCTCGAACTGGGGGGGAAACGAAGTTGGAATGTGAGCTTCTCTTGTGTCTGTTGGCTGAGAAGAAGAAAAGGTCAGTTATGTATTTAGGGGCAAGTCCGTGTAGTGCTTTAAAGCAGAAGCAGGCAAATTTTAACTTTACGCGCGCTGCCATTGGCAGCCAATGCAGCTGCCGGTAGTAGGGTGTCACGTGGTCAAACTTCCTCAGCCCAAAGATCAGTTTGACCGCTGCATTTTGCATCAATTGTAAACGTTGCATATTCTTTTGGGAAATTGCTAAATAAGCGATGTTACAGTAGTCAAGTAGACTTAGTACGAGGGATTGGACTAGGGTTCTGAATGCCGATGTATCGAAGTAAGCTTTAATGGATCTGAGTTTCCAGAGAGTAAAGAATCCCTTTCTGATTAAGGAGTCTACCTGGTCTTTCATGGTTAGGCATTGATCCAAAGTTACACCTAGTATCTTAATGGTGGGCTGGATAGGAATACAGGCTAAGAACAACGGAAAC
Source organism: Geotrypetes seraphini (assembly GCF_902459505.1). Classification (NCBI taxonomy): domain Eukaryota; kingdom Metazoa; phylum Chordata; class Amphibia; order Gymnophiona; family Dermophiidae; genus Geotrypetes; species Geotrypetes seraphini. Next base: position 47,520,263 of record NC_047085.1, read on the forward strand.
CAGCATTCAAACACCACTAATGCTCCTTGTAATCTTAGACAACTCACTTCATGCTTCATGACTTCGGCTACAAACTTAGACCCTGATTTACTAACCCCCCCTTTTACAAAACCTTAGCATAGGAAAAACAAGCATAGTATATTGGCCCCCCTGAGATTGTAAACCCTTTGGAGACATTATCTGAATGTAACTCACCCTGAGCTATCAAAAAGCTTGAGCTAAATATTAAAAATAGAAAAATAGATTTAAAAAATTCTAACGCATTTGGTAGATTATTAGCTCATAAATTCTTGTCACATGTCTTTTTAGTGAACCATTAATACCATTCCCTTACCTTATTTAAAAGCAGACTGAAAACCCACCTTTTTGATTTAGCCTTTCATCCATAACCTTACTCCCCTCTGCACCCTAGCCAGCCGATTAACCATCCCCACCTCCCCTCCCCCCCTCCCCCCCTCCCCCCCGTTTGTCTATCTTGTCTGTTTAGACTGAAAGCTCTTTTGTGCAGGGACTGTCTCCTTTGTGATGCTGTACAACTGGTAACACTCTAGAAATAATTAGTAGTGGTAGTATAATTAAACACATAGGAAATCTTTGCTATTGTTTCAGTTATTGTTGGAGTAGTTGTATAACTAGGCATCTCCCTTTAGATACCCCAAGGCCACATAGTAGGAACAGGTTCCATTATAGAATACTAGCATAACCCCATATCAGTGCACAAACATCTAAGCGCCCACACTTGTACCAGCCAATCAGCTGGCATAAGTGGGGCAGGGATGCATGTTACATGGGTAAGTGGGAACCCCCACCTATGTCCCAGCTGTGTTTCACCCCAGTGTACACCCCCCAACACACACACACACTTTCCACTTACCAGTTCTTGTTGCGGATAGCGTAGCTGGTTTTAAGAAAGGTTTGGACAAGTTCATGGAGGAAAAGTCCATAGTCTGTTATTGAGAAAGACATGGGGGAAGCCACTGCTTGCCCTGTATCGGTAGCATGGGAATATTGCTACTCCTTGGGTTTTGGCCAGGTACTAGTAACCTGGACTGGCTACCATGAGGAGGGGTTACTGGGCTTGATGGACCATTGGTCTGTCCCAGTAAGGCTATTCTTATGTTTTTATGCCCCCCCCCCCCAATTCTTTGTGTATTTCCTATGCCCCTACCCTTCCTGAGTCATATTCCTTCCTTCCTGTATCCTTCACTCATCCACTTTACTTCCATAGCTCCTGTTTCTAGGTCCACCCATTTCCTGCCACTGGAAATGTCCTGCTACAGGGATAGCATTTTTCGTGGTTTAGGAATTCTATGAGCATCGAAGCTGTTACCACCGTAGCTGGCGCTATAAACCGTACTACACTTTTGTAAAAGGGGGGGGGGGGGGGGAGATAAGGCAGTCACAATCCATAAACTGAAAAAGCAAAATATATGTTGTTAATTTAAATTTAATGAAACACTCATGCACAAAGAGGTGATTATACCATTTTAAAACCATCTTTCAACATTTATGTTTCCACCGTCCAATTTATCTGTTTACCCAACTATCAATGTTTTGCAAACTCTCAGGTATTTTGAATAGCTCATATTGTTATGGGTGTTTAATGTATTATGCAACTGGATTTATAGGACTGATAATGATTCCTATCACAGCAGTATCACTGTTTCCATTGGATTTAGTTTATTTTAATTTAAGGTTAGCTTACTGAGTAAGTCTACACCAATGATTTCCTTCCTGGATTATGATACTTAACAGACCTGCCATACCAGGCATTAGTAATAATGCAAAGCAATGCGGAACAGTTCCTGTCATAGGGGAATTCCCTGAATCTGTGTAGGGCTTACCACCTACATTGATACCAGCCTGCAGGAAGAAAATTGTTGACACAGCATAAGAATATGCTTAACCACAAAACTGGACTAAGTCCTCTTGAACAAATCACAATAAACAAACAAAATAGAGGACTGATACTGATAAGAATTCTGTCTATCATGCAAAAAGAAGATCACTTTGAATTTGACATTTTCACCAAACCAACGGACAGAAATACATTTTTGGATTACCGCAGCTGCCACCCTATCAGTTTAAAGAACAATCTTCCTTTTTCTCAGTTTTTGAGATTAAAGAGGAATTGTTCTTCTAAGAAGACTTTTAAAATGAGATCTCAGGAGCTAATAGTGAAATTGCAAGAAAGAGGTTATCCATATACAACTTTAAAGAAAGCCTTAAAATGAACTAAAAATTACCACAAAGAGTGGCTATTCCAAAAAAAACAAAAAGATATGGCATCTGAGGATAAAATTATGACTTGCGCACTCCGATATTCTACTGATGGTAATTCTATAGCTCATATTTTAAAAGAAAACTGGAAAATCATGGAAACTAATCCTCTTTTTGAAGATGTTCATTTAAGAATAGCCTTTTCTAGAAACAAAAATTTAAAAGACATTCTGTCCCTGACCATGTGTGATATCAGAAAACCTCCAATATCATTGTCAGTAGGTTTTTTCAAATGTGGACATTGCAACATTTGCAATTTTACGGTCTCTCAAAATGAGTTCATTAATCCATCAGATGGAAGGAGGTATAAAATAAAACATTTTTTAACATGTTCCACTGATTATATCATCTATGTGATCTTGTGTCCATGCAACAAGCTATATGTTGGCATGTCCACAAGATCATTTAAGATCAGAATAGGGGAACATAAGTCCAACATCAAATGTTTTAAACGCAATGCTCCTTTGGCTGAACATTGCATTCAGATGAACCATTCATTTTCTGATTTGAAATGTTTTGGTATTGATAGAGAAGTACAGACTATCAGAGGAGGCAATAGACAACGGAGGTTACATCAGCGGGAATCTCGTTGGATATTCAGATTAGACACATTAAAACCAAAAGGGTTGAATTCTAAGATCGATTGGTGTTCTTTCTTTTAACATTTCTTTTAACATTTTTTATAAGTGGCAGATTTTGCATTAATGTTTTTTCTTTAATAAATTTTGATTGCACAAACAATATTCTTAAAAGGGATATTAAGTTAGTTTTTTCTTTAAGATGTGCCGTATAATCAACACATGCGCACTATTATATACGTCACCGGTTAGGGATGTTTAAAATGCGCATGCGTGGCGTTTAAAGTTCGCCAGCGCCATTTTTTCTATATATGTCAACCGAAACAAAGTTGCACAGTGAGTACTTCCTTTGTAGTTTTGTAGATAGTTTCTTGCACTATTGCATACAGATATATTAATCTCATTTATGATTTGTTTATTTGTAGTTTACAAATACAAGACCCCTGAAGAAGCCCTTTATTGTGGCGAAACGGGTCCCGTAGGGCGTTTAGCCATTCTAGGACAACTACAATGATTTACTACAAGTCAAGCTTATATACAAGTTAAGTGCGAATTTTTGATACATTTTAAAGTTATTTATTTCACTCAGCACTTTATAACAGCTTGTTGCACATTTGTAGTTTTGCACATAAAAATACCGGCTCAATGAAAGATACCATTTACCTGTACAAGTGGTTTCCAAACACTGATGTGTTTTGAACATTACAGGTTTCTGAGTACAGCATAAGAATAGCCTTACCGGGTCATGCCCAGTAGCCTGTTCTCACAGTGTGCCAATCCAGGTCACTAGTACCTGGCAAAAACCCAAAAAGTAGCAACATTCCATGCTACCGATCCAGAGCAAGCAGTGGCTTCCACCATGTCTTTCTCAATAACAGACTATGGACTTTTCCTCCAGGAACTTGTCCAAACCTTTCATAAAACCAACTACTCTTTCTGCTCTTACCACAACCTCTGTCAATGTGTTCCAGAGCTTGACTGAGTGAAAAAAAATTTCCTCCTATTGGTTTTAAAAGTATTTCCTTGTAACTTCATCGAGTGTCACCTAGTCTTTGTAATTTGTGACTGAGTGAAAAATCGATCCACTTGTACCCGTTCTACACCACTCAGGATTTTGTAGACTTCAATCATATCTCCCCTAGGCCTTATCTTAATGATAGATTTCAATGCTGAGATTATATGGAAACTTATATAGCTGCTATAATTTCTATCTATCCAGTCCAGGGGTAAACAAGTTATAGCCCATGAGCTAAAACTGATAATGAGACCAGTCCCTGGTTCTGCGTCAATTGGACTATTGCAATATTGTTTATTTGGCGGGTACACAGAAAAATTTGCATAGATTGCGTATTATTCAGAACTCAACGGTTTGACTTATTTTTAAGTTGAAAAATTTCAATCATATTACGCCCTTTTTCATGAATTCCATTGGTTGCCGTTAGAGGCCCGGGTACAGTTCAAGTTTGGCTGTATTTGTTATAAAACCTAGTTCGGGCTTTCACCAAATTATTTTCTGAACTTGTTTTCATTCGTCAATAGGAAACACATTAGGCGTTCACTTGCAAGATTTACCTTTCCATTTGTCAGAGGGTATAAATTCAAAAGATACCTAATCCTATCAGGCAGCATCTTGGGATAAAGACCTAAATCTCTTAATCACGAGTTCTAGCACCTATCAAGTATTTAGGAGACACTTGAAAATGTATTTGTTCACTAAGTATTTGAGTAATTAAGATATTTCATCCTATTGTAACTACTTTGCTTATGTAAACTGCATAGAGCTTCACAGTACTGCAATATAGAAGCAGAATGTTATGTTATGTTAATCCACTTAGGCAGAGTAGGTGCTCACCTAAAAAGTATTGAACAGCTGCAGCCTAAGCTAAACAATAGGTCCTGAAAGTCACACTAATTCAGAGAACCTCTGGATAGTAACAAAGGACTAGATTCACTTAGCCCACCGATCAACTTCCGACCACTTAGCGACCCCTTTACAACCCAATTTCCCTCCGACCCGATTCACTAACCTCTGTCCCAATCATCCTCCGATCCGCGCATGCAAATGAGGGAGAACAGCATTCAGATGCAGGCAAGAAGCGATTCAATAAATTAAAAAAGCAACACTGACTAGGCTGGCCGATCCAAAAATAAGCGACCAGTCGCAGAGGTCCTTTCCAGCTGCCCGCTCTCAGCCCCGAATCTCCTGCTCTCTCCTGCCTGCCCCAAATCTCCTGCTCTCACCCTAAATCTCTCCTGCCGCCCTGACTCGCCGCCCTGCTCTCGCCCCAAATCTCTCCTGCCTGCCGCCCTAACTCGCCCTAAGTCCACCCAGTACCGTTCTTACTATTCTCCAACTACTGGAGTTACTCTTGAAACTTGGTACCTTAGATTCCAACAAATGGCGTTGTCGTCGAAGCTCACTCCACTCTATCCAAACCCTCTCATCATTTGTGGGATATAATTTTTTTTAAAATTTTTTAATTTATTCAATTTTTCTATACCGTTCAGGTACTCAATCATTTTTCCCTGTCTGTCCTGGTGGACTCACAATCTACCTAATGTACCTGGGGCAATGGGAGGATTAAGTGACTTGCTCAGGGTCACAAGGAGTAGCGTGGGTTCGAACCCACAACCCCAGGGTGCTGAGGCTGTAGCTTTAACCACTGCGCCACACACTCCCCGTAAAAGTCTGCGCAGCACCGTCCTCATGTTCCAAATTACTGAAGTTTCATTGAAGCCCTTCCCTGCCCCATTCTAAACTGAATTTCCATATTCGGAGCATAGACCATTCAAGTCTGCCTAGTACCAGCCCTAGTTCTTCAATTTATGCAATACAGTTTCTAATTAGAGATCCTCTGTGTTCATCCCACTCTTTTTTTTAAATTCCATTTCCGTTTTCTTCTCCACCACCTCCCTTGGGTGGCATTCCAAGCATCAATCACCCTCTCCATGACATTACTCCTAAGTCTACCACCTTGCAACCTCAATGTATGCCCTCTAGTTTTGAGGAATCTTAGAGAGTAAACTTGTATAATGTTAAACCTAACTTAGGACCTCATACACCCAGGACACTATGCAAAATTTCTTTCGTGCCCTTACTGGGGTGGTGCATTCATCATTGGTCCATTTGTAAAATGTTTTACAGTTTGGCTAATTCCGTATACCAACTCATATGTGCATCTGAAAGAAGAAAAAAGGAGGAAGTACGGTACTTTACTTTAGCGTGCCGGTTACTCAACCATTTCACACCTTGGTTTCTTCAGGGGTTCTGCTACTTCCTCTATAGATGTACTCCACTATGAAACATTATCGCCAAATCTTTAGATTTCAATTTCTGCAATAAAATGTATTAATTAGGTTAAACTTATTTATTGTGAAAAACCTGCCAATCACTGCCTTCCTTTATTTAAATACTATTATTTAATATAAATCGTTTAAAAACTTTTATCATTCTATTGTTCTTAGGTGTGGATCAAACTTAATTTTAGGGCTCCTTTTACTAAGGTGCGCTAGCGGTTTTAGCGCGCGCAGGGTATTACCGTGCACTACACCACGTGCTACGCGGCTAGAACTAATGCCAGCTCAATGCTGGCGTTAGCGTCTAGTGCACGGGGCAATGTAGCGCGCGCTATTCCGCGCGTTAATGCCTAACGCCGCTTCGTAAAAGGAGCCCATAGACCACAACCGAAACTTTAAACCGCTAACTAAACCGTTCACTGATTTACATTTGTTTGGTCCACACATAAGAACAATAGAATGATTTATATTAAATAATAGTATTTAAATAAAGTAAGGCAGTAATTGCCAGGTTTTTCGCAATAAATAAGTTTAACCTAATTAACATCGTACAAGTTTACTCTCTAAGATTCTTTACCAATGAGACTGTAATTTGAATAATTTAAGGGCTCCTTTTACGAAGCTGCGTTAGCGGCTTTATCGCACGCACACTTTTAGTGCGCGCTAACCCCCGCACTAGCCGAAAAACTGCTCAAGAGGAGGCAGTAGCAGCTAGCACGGCCGGCAAATTTGCACGCGCTAATACGCGCGTTAAACCGCTAACGCAGCTTCATAAAAGATTTTCAAGTTGTATGTTTGGATTGCCCTCTAGATTTACCACTTTCCCTTCTCTGGGAAATATTTGGTTCTATATTAATACCTTTCAAGTATTTAAACTTCTGTATCATATCTCCCCTAGTCCTCCTCCTGAATAAATCATTGGTTATGTTTCCATCTCTTTCCTCTGAGCATTATGAATCTATGTGTTCCTCTGCTTTTTCTACTTAGTGCTTTCTCTCTCAGATTCCTTACCGAAGCACTGATGTTTAGAAATGTCATATCCAAAATATCAAATGGGCTTTCCAAAAATCCTACCCATCACAATGAATCAAAAATATAGAGCAAATGGGCAAACAAAGGATTAAACTAAATTAATTTAAAAACATATTGAAACAAAATCAAAGCAATAGAATTGCAAAATTACCGCACGCAAAATTCTTGCATGTTCCTGCATTCTGGGTTTTGTCTTTCTCAGATTGGCAACACAGATAGAATTCCCCTGAGGAAGATCTATCCGATTGAAACGCGAAGGTGAGCGTATGGACAATGGCCAGGATTCACTAGCCTGCCAGATCGGGCCTGATCTGGGCCTGATCCTGGCAGGTCCGACCAATTCAAAAAACAAAAATATGCAGATAGGGGCGATTGGAGGAACGCCTCCATCACCTGCATGGATCACACATGCGCAATCCACGCGCATGCGCAGACCATAGGAGCAGCGATCTTTTTTTTTTTAACTTTTTTGTACTTTGGGTGGCAGGACTTCGGGGAGACTGAACCAAACGCCGCTACCTCCATTGATCCCCAACCCGCGTGGCTCCCAGAAAGCTGGTCCCGCTCTTGCCAGATGCCACCCTCACTAATAATAAAAAGATAAATGGAGCCCGTGGTTTTAACCCACTTAGATCCCGTGGGTTAAAACCACAAGCTTGCACTGCAGGGAAGGGTGGGAGAGTCCAAGCAGACAGGAAATCATGGCAGTTTGGGGCAGGCAGCAGTTTGGGCAGGCAGAAGAAGAGCATCGGAAAGACAAGCAGCAGGAGATAAGAAGCAGGGCAGCATTTGGGGCGAGCAAGCAGGAGAGATTGCAGGGCAGAGAGCAGGGCTTCCAGCTGGGAAGACGTTTTCGACTGGTCCTCAGCAGTTGCTTCTTCAGGTGATCGGCCAGCCCAGTCGGATCAGAAATTTGGTGTAGTGAACGGATTCGAAGTGGATCGCAGGAGAGGTAAGTGAATCAGGCCGGATGGAAATTTGATAGTAAAGGGGTCGCAAACCAATCAGTATACGATCAGTTTACTTTGTGAATCTAGCCTAATGTTGCTATAAAGCCAGCACTGGAGGTGTTAATCACCTATTAAGATAAGTGTTGCTAATTATTTTGTGAGACATTTTTTTAATTTCACGCTTTGTGGTTTCAAAGTATTGTTTTCAGAGTCATTACAGTTTGTTCTATTACAAAACATTTTTATATTGATTTTGTGGGGCTCTTCTGTTTACACTGTAGGGGTAGGGTGGAGGCGTGCATATGTGATTATAGCTATCTCTTCAGGATGGGGACCTGAATATAACATACAGGTTATAAGAGCTCTTATGATAGGAGTCTATGAAGCTTTACGATATGCACTCCTCTTAGTTTCATTTATTATTCATTATTTATTTATTTTTATTCATTTATTTTTTGATTTTCTGATCTATATATTTGCACATTGAGACATTTATAGATAAAGATATTAGAAAGGTGGGAAACTTTTGTTGAAGCGTTGAATACGTGTTATATTTTTGATATAATTGTGGTGAATGTTTTCCATTACTAATTTTGCAATTCTGTTGCTTTGATTTGGTTTCTTTTTTTTTTTTTAATCTTTATTAAGTTTTCAAGACTAATACAAAGTGCAGGAAATTATACAAACATTAATAATCAAAATAAGCACTTATATTCAATCAATAACAATGCAGAAAAAATAACCCCCCCTCCCTTCCAATACATTCAATCAAGGAATAAACAAAAGAGATATCCCCCCTCCCTCCCACCCTGTCCTGAATGTGCATGGAAATGAACAAAAATTAAAGACAAAAGACAACTATAATGAAGTAATAAAAAGATGTCAACAGGCCCCAAATCAGTTTAAATAAATTGCTATGCCCCAACCTATCAGCATTCATTTTCTCACACCATCATACTACTCAGTAAGGAAATGAGAGTCTCTGCTTAACTCAGCCACTATATCTGGAGAAGCAATAAGACTTCTCCACTAGCCTCGGAACCAGCCCCCACCCCACCAACACACAGGCAGAGGATGATTATGGGAGAACAAGGGTAGAATCTGAAGAAGGATGCAACTAAGATCCTGTCTAGAGAATGACACGGTGACAAACTTCATCACCGTTCCCGTCCCCACGGATAACCGCGGGAAACCATCTTCATGTCATTCTTTAATGAGAGAGGGAAGAATCAGAGTATGAATGGCCACAACCACTGACCCGCAAGCTTTGCTTTGAAGAATGCTGGTGTAGAAGGAGTGAGGTTGAAACAGACACTACAGAATGACAGTCTCTGATATCCAGAGCAGATATTGTGATGTCATAATGCCTCATTCCACCAGTGCCTAAGAACCAATCACATCAATGATGTCACAATGGCTTCATTATCCTTGGCTCACATAAGAATCAAAGTATGAATGGCCACAACCACTGACCCAAAGCTTTGCTTTGAAGAATGCTGGTGTAGAAGGATTGAGATTGAAATAAACACTAGAAAATGACATGGAATTATTTCCCGCGGTTATCCGCGGGGACGGGGACGGTGATGAATTTTGTCACCATGTCATTCTCTTTCCTGTCCTGAGAAGCAGGAGGGAACAAAAAGGGAGTTCCTGGGATATCTAAGACAAAAGAGACTTACAGAGAGATTTTCTTCTGGGGAAGGGGCAACCCAAAGAGCAAACTGATGAAAGGACTTTTGTAGCAGGAAACAAGGGAGAAGACCATGAAGCCTCTAAATAGAGATTGTACATGTTGATCCTAGTTGTGATCCGATTTGTAGTTTGGATCAGGTCAAAATTAGGATTAACGCTTACCATACAGCAAAATGAGATAATCACTTGCCTCACTTACCAACTTAGGGTAGAGCAGTGACTTAGTGGTTAGAACAGCTGTCTCACCACCCTGAGGTTGTGAGTTCAATTCCCACTGTAGCTCCTTGCGACTCTGGGCAAGTCACTTAACACTTCATTGCCCCAGAAAATAAGTAGCTATCTCAAAAGTGTAAACCATAGAGAAAAAGCAGTATATAAGTCCCAGTCCCCTTGTAATCTAGGTTTTCGAACTCAGAAAGTTTAAGTAAACTCTGATTCAGAACCCCAGTTCTGAACTGAGTTGTTAAATGCCAGAGGATTGTTGGTGCCGGTAGCCTCCCAGTACAAGCTAGTCCCAGCCCTGACTTCTCTATAAAACGTTTACGGCCTCTTTTACAAAGCCGCGCTAGCGACTGTGCTGCGGTAATGGCCCCGAATCCCATAGAGATTTAAAGGGCTTCGGGGCCGTTGCCATGTGGCTTTGTAAAAGAGGCAGTTAGTTTCTAATAAAATAACCTGCTCTTAGCGGTGACATGTAAAACAAAATCTGTTATTTAAAAAAAATGATGTCCAGTTATGCATTTTTACAAAATTATTCTGCAAGTGGTCAAGTGGTGGTTTTAGGATGATCATGCTAGTTAATTATCAATTCTTGGAAGAGGCCTGAAAAGAAATCGGTGGACGGTATAAGGCTGAACTTTCCCTAAGACACCTAATATATTTGCATCAACAATGCCCAGGATCAGTTTCTTCTGACCTAAAGTGACTTTGGCTATTGCATCATAGTTTGCCTTCCCTTCCCCGACCCTACTGTCTTAGCAGCTCCAAAATTTGCTGTTCCTGCTAACAGCTGATCTTACTGTTTATATTGTCACATACTTAGAAGCTAGGACTTTGTTCAAACAGCTAATCACAGGACCAGCAAGAAAGAGGCACATGTGGATAACAGCATCTCTCCCCTCTTCCTCCCTCCCCCTACCCTCTCTCAATCTTTAGCAACCAACAGCTTACAAGAAGTGCCAGTGAACAACAGGGCTGGCAGGCTGTCTAACATATTATGCCTAATCTTTGACCTAGGAATCTTCATTTCAGGGTTGGCCCATCACTAGCTCGTTGCCAAAGGCTCTTGATCCATCTCTATTCCCTGTGCAGTCATGGAATAATGAGTGACACAGTGTATATGAAGCAGTCCAGGGGAGTGTGACAAAAATGATAGGAAGTTTACGCCAAAAGACTTATGAGGAGAGACTGGAAGCCCTGAATATACCCTAGAGGAAAGGAGGGACAGGGGTGATATGATTCAAACGTTCAAATACTTGAAAGGTAGTAACGTAGAACACAATCTTTTTCAAAGAAAGGAAAATGGTAAAACCAGAGGACATAATTTGAGGTTGAGGGGTGGTAGATTCAGGGGCAATGTTAGGAAATTCTACTTTACGGAGAGGGTGGTGGATGCCTGGAATGCACTCCTGAGAGAGGTGGTGGAGATAAACACAGTGATAGAGTTCAAAAAAGCATGGGATGAACATAGAGGATCTAGAATCCGAAAATAATAGTAAATACTTAAGAACTAAGGCCAGTACTGGGCAGATTTCCATGGTCTGTGACTGTATATGGCTGTTTGGTTGAGGGTGGGCTGGGGAGGGTTTCAATGGCTGGGATGGTGTAGATGGGCTGGAGTGAGCTTTGACAGAGACTTCAGTAGTTGGAACCTAAGCAGGGCCGGATTTAGATGAAAAGAGGCCCTAGGCTATTCCACTTATGAGGCCCTTTCACCTCCCATTTTTAAGTTTGTAAATTACATGAGAGATAATAAAATACATCATTACTGTGATATATATCAATATGTTAAAGGAAACATGTTGTTATTGGTACTAACCTTTATAAAAAATGTGACACGGATAATAAATAAAAAAAAGTCGAGAACACTTATTTGGACATTTATTCTCAGCACCATATATAGTACTTGTAACAATAACTAATCAAACATAACACACAACATTTACAAAGAAACAAAATTCAAATAATGAAAATCTTTAACTACGAAAATAAAATACGCAATAAAAATTATCATATTTTCTATCAAATTAAATTAAATATATTCAATACATTGAAGATTAAACCAAATTCAATTCAGATAAATTGATTTCATAATAATTCACATTTAAAGTTTAAGTATGAATTATTATGAATTTTAAGTCTTAAACTAAACCAAAAATGGAACTTTATTCAAATAAAATCCAGATCACAAAAAAGAAAATATCAAATTGTATATCATATTAAATTTTATGTTAATAGTTATTTTATTTAAGAACTGATTCAATCCAAGTATACATTTAAAACGAAATAGTAGATTAGAAGAATTTCTTTCTAAACTTTTTCACACAGAATTCTTCTATAAGTTCATCAAAATCTATTTTTCTGAAGGTCTCATTTTTGATGCACAAAATACTCAATGAAGACAACCTCGTCTGGGTCATTGTGCATCTTAATTGATTTTTGATATTTTTAAGTCTTGAAAATGACCTTTCTCCACTACAATTAGTGACTATTAAACTGAGAAACAGCCGTACGATTGATTCCACATTGGGGAAGGCCACTTGAATATTTTCTTTGAATATTATTTGATACAAGTCTGTATGCGACAATGTGGAATTTTTTGAAGGTTTATGTGTTTGTCTCACATATGTGTGGAAATGAAATAGTTCTTCAGTAAGATTTTGGTTGACATCTTCTGGGTTTTCTTGCATTAATAGCTCAACACCTCTTTGAAGTTCTACCTTTGATAATGTAAGATCGGCAAGAAAGGAAAATATTTTCACTACATCATCATAAACATAAGCTCTTCTTCCTAAATTTGATTCTAGTGCATCTAATATAGGAATAAATGATGTAATCCTAAATGTATCTCTTGAAGGGATATCAATAGGTCTGTTCGTTTGTCTGTTCCAATCTTCACCAATCTGCACTTTATTTATGTAAGAACAAACCAGAGCTTAGGAGCATAAGGCACGTCAATATTTGCCATAGCAATCAGTGAACGTATGAACTATACTTTGGTGCAATCTAGTATATACAAACGAACAGACCCAATGAGCCGAATGCGTTGATCTTAACCAATACATTTTTATGTTTGTTTATTAGTCATATGCGTAGAATTTCTCCTTATTTTCGGTTCAGTGTTTTAGTGTTCACTGTTTTTAGAATAGTGTAATTTTAATTTTGCTAACAATTTGAATGTAGGCCCCTCTTGATCTTGAGGCCCTAGGCTGAAGCCTAGTTCGCCTATAGGAAAATCCGGCCCTGAACCTAAGCACAGTACCGGGCAGAGCTTTGGATTCTTGCCCAAAAATAGCTAAGAAGAAAAAAATAATAAAATTGAGTCAGATTGGGTCTTTATCTGCCATCATCTACTATGTTACTATGTATACAGAATCCACACCACTGAAGTTTGATTTTAGGGTTTTCTCTCCACTACATTCTCTTTTGTGATCAGTAATGCCAAAGATCCCCCAAGAAGAGAATCTGTGTTCCTGTTATTCTCTCTGTCCGACAGAATGCTTTTCTCTGGTACTTCTGCAGTTGAGCACATGAAAAAAACAAAATGAACAAATGATTCCCTTGTCATACCTGAATTTGATATCAAAGTGTTCTTATTTACAAGGGGCCGTTGAAAAGTTCTCAGCCCAACCAAGAAGAGAATGATGTGGAGCCATGAAATAAGTTATTCCACACTTTTCTTGACACTTTTTGTTTCAATGATATGAAAAGAAAAGAGTCAAGAAAAGTGTGGAATAACTTATTTCATGGCTCCACATCATTCTCTTCTTGGTTGGGCTGAGAACTTTTCAACGGCCCTTCATATTAAGGGCCCCTTTTACAAAGCTGCAGTAGCGAGTCTCCTGTGACAAATGCACCAAAGTCCTAAGGAATTGAATAGGTTTCGGTCAGGACAGGATTAACCAATAGGCCAAGTAGGCACGTGCCTAGGGCCCGAAATGGTCAGGGGGGCCCGATGAAGGAGGGCATCAACATTGTTTTTTCCAAACGGCCATGGGCCCCTCCAGCATCGATCGGCAACGTGGGCCCCCCCCCCCCCCCCCATCGACGGAAAGTAAGACAAGCAAGCAATGCGGGTAAGAAAGGCAATGGGAACTGTAATTGTGCAAGTGGTGCTGCTTGCCCAAAGCTTCCCTCTGACGCAGCTTCCTGTTTCCGCCTGGGCGCATGGTGGGGTGGGGCAGGGGGCCCAGTGTACTTGTGTGCCTAGGGGCTCTCGACGAATTAATCCTGTCCTGGTTTTGGTGCATTTGCCACAGGAGAGTTCGTACCGTAGCTTTGTAAAAGGGGCCCTAAGGGCTCTTTTTACGAAGATGCGCTAAAGAAATAGCGCACAAAATTACAGCCCTGGCGTAAGGTAAGCGCTGGCGCATTAAGGTCTAGTGTGCGCTATTCCATGCGTTAAAGCCCTAACGCACCTTTGTAAAAGGAGCTCCAAGTGTGTTCCAGTACACAGAAATTTTTTTACATCACTTGGCAGTATGATTTCTTTACATGTTTGGTATTTCTTTGATCCAGACTTTTAACAAAGTCTGTTTTATAAAATGATTTGACGACTTTTTTCTTAGTTGAAAGACACAGATGGCAATTTTCAAAGCTATTTACTTGAATAATAGAATTTACCTGGGTATAAAAGCTTGACTGAGAATTGCCATTCTCTGTCTTGACAAAAGTATGCATGGGCTTCAGTGACGCACTTTAAAGAGAAGTATTCCCCTGGGCCCAGTTTTTCTAGAGGAGTGAATAAGTTCATGCACCTGTCACTTTCAAAAGTATATGTGCTATTTTTCCTTCTTTATTTGCTCAGTTGAAATAGCAGGTGCAAAGTCTGTGGATGTACTTAACGTGCATACTATATGATAATCTTCTAAAGAAACCAGTTAGGTACTGTAATTTCTTTTTGAAAATTAACATAAAGCACATGATGTTAGAGCACCTGCGTACCTGCAGCTATGTAGGCTCTTAGAAAATTGCATCTCTCGATGCCTAGCCTTCAAGGTACATGAAAAATGTATCTGGCAATTCGGATTTACCTTGGACTACTTGAAATCGTAAACTCTACTTTGCTAACCCTACTCTCACATACTGTGCTTCCCACACCAGATCAGAAACCTGAATTCTCCACTCATGGCAAAATATGGAGGTATTTTCTTGTAAGGCCCAATATTTTCTAAAGGTCTTCCAAGCGAATATAAAAAAAAAAAATCAGCAGTTTCATTAAAAGATGATTTTCTTAATTATGTTAAGGTTGAATTTGTTTTAGTGATAGTGTCGATTGTGGAGGGTTTGTCTAAGTATCTCAAAAAGGATAAAGTGCAATTAGAAAACATTTAGGGGCTCATAATCGAAAAAGAAAAACATCCAAAAACCGGCCTAAGTTGGCACTTGGACGAACATTTCCCAAATACGTCCAAGTGCCGATAATAAAAATGGGTTTTGGACGTATTTCTAAACAACTTAGGCCTTTATAGTGCCGCTGAACGACCAAAGCTAAACGGGACGTTTCGGGAGGAGTATCGAGGGTGGGAGTTGGGCGAGACATGGGCCGGCTTAGACTTAGTCATACAGTAAAACATGGTCTAAGTCATAAAAACCCACCTAAAGTCACCAGATAAGCACTGAAAACACATAACACAGACCCCCACATACTACCCAAGTGATCACAGACCCCATCCCCACCCCCTATAAAAATATTAATCGCACCTTTAAAATTCAGTCTCAACCATTATCACGTGGCCGCCTGGCATAGGAAAGCCTAGTCATCCAGCACAGAGGTAGCTTAAGTCATCTTGGGGGTGGGTTAGGGACCCATGGAGAGGAGGACCCATGCCCATAAGCCCCTGTAATCACTGCATTGATATTGAAACATGTGCACTCCCCTATACACCACCACAACCCTTTTTTACTGGCATA
This sequence comes from Geotrypetes seraphini, assembly GCF_902459505.1. Taxonomy (NCBI): domain Eukaryota; kingdom Metazoa; phylum Chordata; class Amphibia; order Gymnophiona; family Dermophiidae; genus Geotrypetes; species Geotrypetes seraphini. The sequence goes on from NC_047085.1 coordinate 47,536,224, forward strand.
TAAGTGGCTCCTGCAGCCATAAGGGCTATTGGGGTGGTAGATAAGTGGGTCTAGGGGATTCCAGAGGTGGTTTGGGGGCTCACCATGACCTATAAGGGAGCTTTAGCGAGGAGAAGTCATGGCACCCTTTTGTGAAGTTCACAGCAGTGCCCTGTAAGGTACCCCACTATTTAGGTGGCATGTCTGGGTGTTCAGTCCATGACTTTGCAGACCCCTCCCATGTCCAACAGGGCTTGTTCTAGGCGTTTTTGACTTGGACGAAAAGTTGGATGGAAATGTGGTATAAATATGGATGATTTAGCGGCTTGGATGATCAGATCGGCAGGACATATAATTAGCCGATTTTCAAAACAAAAAAATTTTGGACGTATTTTTTGAAAATGTGTCCTAGGCTGTTTTTTACTTTGGACGACTTGCGGCTTAGACGCAAAAGGACTTAGACGTCCCTTTCAATTATGCCCCTCTTAGAATTCAAGGGCAAAAAAATGATATAACTGATGGAATACTTCCCTAATGAAAAGAGGCTGAACAGATTAGAGCTTTTCTACTTGGAGAAAAGACGACAGAGAATATATGCTAGAAATTTATAAAACTGTGAATAGGGTGGAATGGGTAAATAGGGAACCATTGTTAACCTGTCAGATACCAATGACCAGCAGATTGAAAACAAATCACAAATTTTTTTAATTTTTTATATGGAGCATAATTAAGCTGAGGAATCAGTTGCAGAATTCAAAAGATGGTTAGACAAGTTCCTGGAGGAAAAATCTGCAATAATTATTAGCCAGGTTGGATTAGGAAGAACTGCTTTATGGGATCTGCAGGATATTTGCAACCCATTCTGGCCACTATCTGAGACAGTATGGTGGGCTCAATGAACCTCAGTCTGGTACAGTAAGGCCAACTCATTACCATCTTCTCCAAAGGTAAGTCTATATGCTATTTCTCTGCTACCATCCCTTTCTTCTTATCTATGTCCCCACTCTAAACTTCCTCTTGGATTGGTCAATGCTCATTCTCTCCATGGCAAACAATTTCTTATTTGAGACCTTGTTCTCTTTCACAAAATTGACATCTTATGCCTTACAACAATCAGACACAGATGTATCTTATATTAATCAGGTCTGTCCTTGGATTCCTGTCCCTCTCCTCTGTCAAGAAAGGGGGGAGAGCAGCTTACTATTATTTACCGCAGTCACCATCAGATTAATATCCCTTGGAAACACTCATTTTCCATCTTCTTCTCTCCCCTCCACTGGACTTCCTTCTACTCTACTTTTCCCCTTCCCCTCTATTGCATCACAACAACTCTTAACAGAGTTCACAGTAGACCAATGTGTCTCCTCATCTTTCCCCATAATACTTGGCAATTTCAACCTACACTTAGATGACCATTCTAATTTCCATACTTTGACTTTCTTCATCTACTGTCAGGTTATGATCTTTTCCAACCTAGTACTAACCCTACTCACATAGCAGGCAATAATTTAGATTCAATTCTATCCTTTACCCACCATAGGTCTTCTTCAGTACTTCCTCTCCCTTAGTCTGACCATTCTCTAATCCCCATCATGATATCTGCCATCACAACTCCTCAAAGATCTGTATCTCAGTCAGTCCAGTATAGATATCTCAGCAAGATGACCCCTGATTCCATTACCAGTTATGACCTTTCTCTCAGGTTCCACTGTCTGAACAAACTCAGCTTTGGGACATAAGTCTCAAAAATATTCTAGACACTGTTGCTCCTGCTATATCTCACTCATCGCCTATAAATATAAGGAGCCCTGGTACAATCCTGAACTTCTGCTACTCAGGTGATAACTATGTTATGCAAAATGCCAATGGAGATGCTTCCATATCCTTTCCACCCTCTCTATAAATCAATTCCAGCTCCTGTGACAGCTGAAGCAGGCTAGCATCAGCACAGACAGACTGTGAGTACAGGCTATTGTAACCTATGGGAAAATCAGGGATGGGGGTCTAAAATTGCATGTGCCAAGCATTTCTAGGGCTAGATTTAGAGTCCCCAACCTTCAAAACCCCCTTTCTAGATTTTTATTTTTTTACCTTTTATTTGGTTTTCCAGAGCTGTTTTTGGCAAGACCATGCAGCTGCCATGGCCATCTTGGATGTCCTGATTTCTGTTTCATGTGCCTCAAAACCCTTTAATTTTGCTAAAAATCACTTGGAATTGACCCTCAGACTGTGATACCCCTATATCATGCCAGAATTGCACTGGATAGTCAGCTGTGTGTCATAAGGCACATGAGATAGGAGTGAGAATCCCTGCTAAATGCAGACTTAGCCTCTCCTGGTACCTCCAGGGCTGGGGGATTGCAGATGGCTCTTTCTCTCGATGTCAAGCCAAAGAGTCCACAAAGTAATCCACTATGGGATAGCTGAATTCAAGTTTGTATCCAACTCGTATTATCTCCAGCACCCAGCAGTTCGAACTGATCCTTGCTCACTCCTCCCAATAGGCCCAAAAGGAAGACTGGAGGGTGGTCAATATGATGCTGATTTTTAAAAAGGGTTCCGGGGGAGATTCGGGAAATTACAGACTGGTAAGCCTGACTTCAGTGCCGGGCAAGATGGTAGAAACAATTATAAAAAATAAAATTGTGGAACACGTAGACAAGCATAATTTAATGAGACGGAGGTCAGCCGAGGGAGATCTTGCCTCACAAATTTGCTTGACTTCTTTGAAGGTGTGAATAAACATGTGGATAAAGGTGAGCCGGTTGATATAGTATATCTAGATTTTCAGAAAGCTTTTGATAAAGTTCCTCATGAGAGACTCCTGAGAAAATTAAAGTGTCGTGGGATAGGCAGCAAAATACAGTTGTGGATTAGGAATTGGTTATTGGATAGAAAACAGAGGGTAGGGTTAAATGGTCATTTTTCTGAATGGAGGAGAGTAAACGGTGGAGTGCCGCAGGATCTGTACTGGGACCAGTACTATTTAACTTATTTATACATCATCTGGAAATTGGAATGACAAGTGAGGTGATTAAATTTGCAGATGACACTAAACTGTTAAAAGCTGTTAAAACGCATGCAGATTGTGAAAAATTGCAGGCAGGAAACTGGAAGACTGGGCATCCAAGTGGCAGATGAATATCTCTACCCTCTATTCAATGCTAAAATCACTCACAACAACAAAAAAATAAAAGCCAACTGCAAATGAAGCAGAAAACCCTTCCGCTCAAGATTTAGCACTTTACTTTACAGACAAAATAAATAAACAGCCAATTCACAAATTTCTCGTTAGATTATTCCAAAGATCTATCAACTGAATCTTTAAATCTATCATTTAGTACATTTTCCACATTCTCAAACCTGACAATAAAAGACATCAACCAACTAATAAAAAATATGAACAGCTTTGGACCCGATCCCTCCTATCATTACATAAGAACATAAGAAACGCCTTCACCGAATCAGATCTTTGGTCCATCCAGTCCGGTGACCCGCACACGCGGAGGCCAAGCCAGGTGTTCCCCGATGAAGACCTGTCAATCCGTATCCATTCTGAAACGCTACTTCACAACTTTTGGACCATTCATTCATAGTATGGTAAAAATAGCTTAGTACTAGGGAAGTTGTCCACGACGTTAGAAAGATTGGTAATTCATCCTAAAATGCAGATTGCACAAACTACCGACCAATAGCAAATCGCCCCTTTCTAGCTAAGATAATCAAAAAGATCGTATTTAATCAAATATCAGATTTTGATGAAAAAACAAACGTGCTTCACCCAAATCATACAGGATTTAGATTGAATCACTCCACTGAACATTCCCTTATTGGACTCACTACTTCGATCCTGTCGTACATTGACTACAGGAAATCAGTACTACTTATTTCTTTAGATCTTTCTGCAGCATTTGATACAATAGATCACACACTTCTAAATAGATTAAAATCTATAGGAATACGTGACACTACTTTAGATTGGTTTTCATCCTATTTCATAGATCATTCCTCCAAAGTAACCACTGATAAAAGCTCCTCTAAACCATTCAAATTAGATTATGGTATCTCCCAAGGATCAATTCTCTCTCCCCTCTTATTTAATATCTTCCTAGCTCCACTTTTAACATTAGGTCAATCCATTGAATTTACCATGCATGCTTACGCAGATGACATTCAACTGCTTCACCCTATATATCTTAATGACAAAGAGGACGTTAAACACATGAACAATAAATTTGAAAAAAATCACCAAATGGTTTAGGGATAATATGCTATCTCTAAATGTCTCTAAATTGAAAGTGATGTTATTTCCATGCAATGATAACAAACATCTAATCGCCCCTATCTATTTCAAATCCACTCCAATTCAATTTTCCAACTCAATCAAATTTCTTGGCGTTATACTGGATAACAAACTAACCTATCATCTACAGAACAGCTCTGTTGTTACGCAGGTTATGCAATCACATGATTCGTTCTATCTCAAGACTTCTAGAAATATCAACAATAAATATACTGATATATTTCCTAGTAATATCCCATCTAGATTATTACAATGCCTTATACCAAGGAATAAATCAAAAGGAATTAAGACACCTACAGATTATTCAAAATACAGTACTCCCCCGAAATTCGTGGGGGTTCCGTTCCAGGAACCCCTGCAGATTTTGAAAAACTGCAAATACGTTTTTTATGCAGGGGAGACAGGAGAGGGCAGCTGGAACGCCAGCAAGTGAAGGAAATCACTCGCTGTATGCTCTGACCGCCTCTACCTATACTAAAGTTGGGCCTCACCAATCAGGAGCTGCTTTGACACACAGCTCCTGATTGGTAAGGCCCGACTTTAGTACAGTGTTTCCCCAAAAATAAGACAGTGTCATATTAATTGAGTTCAAAAAATGCATTAGGGCTTATTTTCAGGGGATGTCTTTTTTTTTTCCAAGTACATCATCTCTCCCTTCCTCTCCTCCAGCCCAATTCTTCCCCCCTCATGTGCAGCATCTTTCCTCCCTTCTCACCCATCCCCTTGTGCAGCATCTTTTTATCCCTTCCTCCCATCCCCCTGTGCAGCAAAATCCCACCGACCCTCCCACTGTGAGACTGACATACCTGCGCTCCGAGGCCTCCAAAAACAGCAGCAGTGGCAGCACTCTGAACGGGCTGCTTCGCGGTCTTCCCCGCTGGGGACGGGCTTTCCCTCTGCAGCATCTATCTATCCCTCCCTCCCAACCCCATGTGCAGCAGAACCCCACTGACCCTCCCACTGTGACAAGGCAGAGGGAAAGCTCCAGCAGGGAAGACCATGAAGCAGCCCATTCAGAGCTCTGCCGCCGCTGCTGCTTTAGGAGGCCTCGGAGTGGAGGTATGCCAGGTCTCACCAGGGTGGGGGTCGCTGAATTGATGAGTCTAAATTTTTCAACGAATCAGTCGTGGAGAGTCAGGGACATTCAAGGGGAGCTTGGGGGGTGTCAATCTTAATTAGGGCTTATTTTTGGGGTAGAGCTTATATTAGGAGCATCTTTAAAAATCATGCTAGGGCTTATTTTCAGGATAGGTCTTATTTGGGGGAAACAGGGTAGATGATGGTACGGAAGATCTGGAGAAAACCAAAACAAAATAAATCTACACACCTGGGGATTTAACAGATGGGGCTAATATGAAAACGTAAGTGGGTACGAAAGTTCTACTACTAAAAATAGATCCCACAAAAGGAACAAGGCTTTCTTTGCTGTAAGTATTTTTAACATACATTATTTATAGCCAGCTGCTTAAATTTGGCAATAGAAGCTGACAGGCTTGCGATGACTGAATCAGTAGGAGCGAAATATCCCACTGAGAAGCCCCTGCCGCACCAACTCTTAACTATTTTGTTAGAATTCTCCTGGAAATCCTGTTTCTGTTCTGCCATTGACTCTTGTGTGTGAACTTAAGCAAGCCACTTTATCTCTCTGTGCCTCCGTTTATTCGTCAGTAATTGGGCAGTAATACCAATGTTGTCCCTTTTCCTTTTCTCCTTTGGATGCCTTTATTTAATCTGAGCACAGAAACGTACCACCAGAGTGTTCACTCAGAACTGTCTGTAAGTATGCTTTTGAAATATTGAATTATAACACGGATTAGGAACCATGCATGGATGAAAGGCGCTGTTTCAATTCAGATTATTATTATTAATAACTCATTTGGGCTTCTAGTTACGGAAATTTGGAGTTGTGATAAATAAATGATACACTGGAGTAGATCTCTGCAGGAGACTGTAGAATTTCCCCTGGGCCGGCACAAATGCCTTTTTTTGTAGCATGAAGAAAATGCCATGAGTTAAATATCTCCAGGGTCTCAACCATTATTGAGCTCAGCAATTTAGCAGCATGGAGGCTTTTATGAAACCTGTAGCAGTTTGAAGTGTAGCGAAATCTCTTGGCAGAAAATAGAAAGTTTGTCTTCTGTCAAAGCAAGAATATACTGTATTTTATTGGTGTTTCACTGGAAGTCACAATTAAATAATTTTATCTGGGAAGGCAAAAAATTGACATGACAACATCACAGAAAATGTGAAATTCACTAAGCCTCCATCTATAGTAGGGAATGTATTTGTTTATTTATTTAAAATTTACTTTATTTTTTAACAGATGGAGATAACATTCATTTTAATAATACAGCCTGAAAGCCTGAAAGCTATCAAAGCCATATATACCTTCACAAATACGAAACATACCACATATTAGGACCTTATGCGTAAACCACAACCATGCTCTGGCTTTATCTATTAGGTCTAGCACTCCTAGGTCCAAGTAATCTAGGAGAGGATCACCAAATAACAAATAATCACATCCCTATGCTACACATAGAGGGGTCTAATAATAAAAAAATTTCCAAGTCCCCTTTTGGCCTAAGGCCCTAAACGCTGAAAGTAGCAGCAGGAAAAATGTCCATTCTCAAAAAAAACATCCAAAATGAGGGTTTTTTTGAGAATGGCCTACCACTACGTTCAGCCCAGACCACCACTACGTCTAAACTTACAACACATTATCAACCAAAAATTAGCCTAAGTCCCAAACGCCCATAACAAGACCTATTAGGCGAAGGAGGAGCCCAATCTCTCCTGCCGCAGTTAATGGCAGTTCGGGGGGAGGGGTGATCACAATCGCGGCAGGAAAGATGCCCAATCTCTCTTGCTGCAATCGCGATCCACCCTGCACTCCTGAACCAATACCAGCAGAAGGGAGCCCATCCCCTCCTGCTGAGGCACATCCCCCACCCCCTTAAAATACAGGCAGGATAGATCACAGGCCCCCCTTCCCATGACACCCCTTCCACGACCACACCCCCGAACCCCTGATTGGCCCCCCAAAATCCCACGACCACCCCCTACTCCACCCCTGCCACCCTCCTCACCCCCTTCACTTACATTAGTTGGACGGACAGATAGGTCCCAAGTCCGTCTGCCCGGCAGGCCCACCATCCTCCGAAAGGCGGGTCTTAGGACTTGATTGGGCCAGGCGCCTAAGGCCCCGCCCATAGGGGGGGCCTAGGGGCCTAAGGTAACAAGGCCAATTCTGGTTGGCCCAGGCACCTAAGGCACCTCCTGTGGGCAGGGCTTTAGGCACCTGGCCGAATCAGGCCGTCCGTCCGTCCAACTAATGTAAGTGAAGGGGGGTGAGGGGTTGAGGGGGGTGTCAGGGGTTGGGGAGTGATCATGGGGTCACAGGGTTTGGGGGAAATCGGGGGTTTGGGGGGGCGGTTGTATGGGGGTGCTTCATGGACAGGAAGGCCTGGGATCCCTCCTGCCTGTATTTTAAGAGTGGGGGGTTGCAGTGGGCAGGAGGGCCTGGGATCCCTCCTGCCCATATTTTAAGGGGGTGGGGAGGTCGCGGGGCTCACGCCTCGGCAGGAGGGGTTGGGCTCCCTCCTGCTGGTATTGGTTCAGGGGTGGGGTGGATTGCGGCAAGAGGGATTGGGCATCTCTCCTGCCGTGGGTCGCAACAGTTCGGGGGTGGGGCGATCACGGCAGGGGAGATAAGCCATCTCTCCTGCCATGATTGTTGCGGTTGGGGGTGGGCAGGTTGCCGGGGCTGCTGAACTGATCGCGGCAGCCGCGATCAGCTCAGTGGCCCCTTTTCGGAACTCATACCTGTTTTGACTTGGTTTAAGTCAAAACGTATGAGTTCCAACTGGGCAACCTGCTCAATTTTTGGTTATACTTGCTGTATTACTAAGTCTAGGTCGGCCCACCTCCCACTCTTTCCCCTCCTCTAAAAATGCCTCTTTTTGCTCTAGGTCTTTAGAGGTAGGGGAAAGGCCTAAACTGGTTTTAGATACATCTAAAACCAGCTGTGATTATCAGTACTTAGACGATCTGGATTTTTGATTGTCCAAGTACCAATTTAGGCCACTTTTTGGTTGTTTTTTTTTTCTATTATGAGCCCCATAGCCTATTAAAAACCCCAAACCCGAAAAAACATTATATTAACTCAGTGTCCCACAAACATTTTTATTCAGCAGCAGCACAGTAAACTCCAGGCTGCGGTTAGAGGACACCCAGAAATGTGCAGATGTCACTGTGATGATGTCACGTGCATGTGTGATGTCATCATGTCATCTGCGCATGCGCAAAGGCCCTCCAGGTGGGGCTCAGAGCCGCCAGTGTGTATGTGTGTGGCGTGAGGGTTGCTGGAGCAGGAGAGGCACGGAGAAGAGGAGAGGCACCAGCGAGGAGAAGAAACATGGGTGCTGGATGACTGCCCACATGACTTGCCGCTTGCCGTGAGAGGCACGTCCTGTAGGTATTCGGCCAGTGCCTCTCCTTCTCGCCAGCATCTCGCCGCACACCTGGAATCTCGCCGCGGCATACAATTAGCGATGCATGTACTAACTAGACAGGGATTCACTGATTGCTGTAGCTCTCATTGCTACCACATGCCCATAATCTATGGCAACAAAACCAACAACAGAAAGAAAACCAAACCCATAAAAACTAGGAAACATTCAAACCTCCTGCGTCACAATTTCACACCAACCCTCACAAGACAGAACAACCACCCCGTCCCATATATATATTTCAACACCAGATCAGTAAACAACAAGGTGCCATTAGTAAATGGACCAATCTCCTCTAGAGATGTAGGCCTAGCATTTTTATCCAAAACATGGCTTAAAGAGACAAATACCCGTGAACTATCCCATCTCTGCCCTATAGGATACAGCATCCTTCATTCATCATAAGGCGTAGGGGACAGACTTAAAGATCATAATATGTATAGTATACTTTGGAGGAAAAGTGGAAGAGGGGAGATATGATAGAGATGTTTAAAATACCACTAACACAGTGAAGATGACAGAGAGGTGTTGCGATACTTTATTATTCGAACTCAAATGCCTCGACGAGAACATGTTTCAGCCCTATGGCCTGCATCAGGAGTCTTTATATTTTTTACTCTCGACATGTTCCATCAGTACAGCCATGATGGGAAATAAGGTGTGAAATATCTTGAAAAAAACCCCAAACCCCCCGAAGATGTATAAAAACTGCCGTGTCACTCAAATTCAAAACTACCAAAATGGCACTAGAAATCGTTGAAGATCACATTGGATTCGGAAAAACTCTCAAACTATGCGGAACAAGCGGCAGCTCAAGTATAGAGAATAAGACAAAGGCTTGATTATCTGGATTCATTGCAGTGAAAAGGTACTGGGGGGCAGAGAGGAGGAGAGTTGCAGGTACCACCACCAAGAGGGCACCCGGGGCAGTCCACGCTTTTTATATAAATAAAAAGATGAAGCTGAAGGATAGAAATGAATTAACTGATGATGTTATAATCCCAATAAAGTGGCCTGTCACTTGTAATTCAGGGAGATTCTTGAGCTCATTGAAAATGTGAGGAAATTTTACCATGTAACACCACTTTTGATCAAAGCCCACTGGCTCCCAGTATCTCATAGAATCACATATAAAACTGCTTTTAACCTTTAAAACACGTCACAAACTCTCCCGAATTTATAGACAGACTCTTAATCCCATACGCTCCTTCAACAACATCTGCTATCTATTCCATCGATGCGTCACATCAGCATGACCCACTCTACCATTTTCTCAATCACCGGTCCCACACTGTGGGACCAAATGCCCATAGAATTTTATTCCAAGATGCCTTTGATCTTTAATTAATGGTTCTCCATACTTTTATTTACAGACAGGTTCCCTCCTACTGTGCTACCCTTAATTGGCTCCCTATCCTATTTAGAAATGTATTTCTTTCCCCTCCTTCCTTCTGTTCCCACTATGTCTGTGCGTCAAAATCCATGTATCCCCGATTTTATATTAGATAAGCGGAATATCAAATTTTAATAAAATATGAAACTTGTCAAGAACTCCCAAGGCCTTGATGTTTAAACTACATGTTTGTGTCTGATAATTATTTCCTTGGCCTCCTCCAGAGATGGAAGAGCTGAGGGGGTATAAAACCTGTTCATGTAGTTATTCAGAGCATGGCGTGGGGTTCACAGAGATCCTCGGTTTTTTTTAACTCCTGCAGACCTCACGAATCCTGTTCACTCTACAGATCCTTGTTTTAACTCCTGCATACCTCTTGGATCCTGCTGGGGAGGGGGGGTGGGAAGTAAAATGAGGATCCCTGTGGACCCCATATCACGGATGCTTTCTTTTTAAGGCCATGCGGTAGAGCGCCGCGGGATCCTCGTTTTACCCAGTCCTGCTGTTGTGAGTCTGAAGCGCAACTCCTAAGGCTGAACTTTAGAAAAAGATATTCAACCCGACTTTTGAGTATATTACCATTAATTTAACAGGCAGCTGCTTGATCCATGGCATTCCCAGGAGGGGGAACCCCTCTAGTCTAGTGCCACGGAAAGTTCAGAGGCTGGCCGAGTCAGGCAACTGCCCTTTGGTAACCCCATAGGTGTTATCTGCATAGATCTGTGGAGTCTCTATTATGCCTATCAGCACAGATCTGTGGGATGAGAAACTGCAGCGGTCAAAACCAAGGTGAGCAGATTTTCAAGGGCCTGCAATTAAAATCCGCAAGGTCCACGAGGTCCGCATTTTACCCATTCCAGTGCCTAGTTAGCCAAAATCATTGTTATATTAAGTTACACACACAACTGATCTTATTCTATAACTTGCTTGGGCAACTTTGCATACTAAGCAGAAAGTTGGGCACCCAACCTTATAGAATTTTTTTGGGGGGGAGGGGGACTGAGTTGATGACAATTTAGGCACTGCAACCTTTGGACCTTTGCATGTCACTGCATATCATGGAATACATTCTTTTTTTTCTGGGAGATTCAGAGTCATCACTAGGTTTTTAAAGTTGTCTATAGCAAACCACTTAAAGAATTAAAGCACAGATGGATTACTGGGTGCCATAGGGGAAAACACCGTGTCAAATAGCTTCGCTTCACAGCACTAAATGGACAAGCTCGTTTTCAATCCAATATCCCTTTTCCAGAACAATGTGTGCTTGAAGGCATTGTGTTGTAGGACATGCAGCTCTTGTGCAATCACGAATCATTTGCTTTCTTTAATTGACCAATAGATAAGGAAAGGGCTGTTTGTTTTCTTTTCTTTTCCATGCAGCCTATCTCGAAAGCAGAAGTGCAGGAGCTGGGCGGAGAGGCACGCTGACATCATGTTCTATTTCTATGCCGACACGAAGACTACATTTCCCGGCCTGCTCGGCTGGTACAGAGCAGGCTCCCTGACCGCGTCCTGCAGGCTGAGCCTCTCTGCTGATGACTGAACCCTGCTGGAAACCTATGAGGGCAATAAAGCCTGCAAACAAGTGCAGCGAGAGCTGCTGAGCGGATTATGTGCACGTCCTTGCGAGGATGGCTGTTGAAGGTAAGGAGGTGTTTGGGGGGGGGCTTTCTGTGGCTGCAGCAGGTTTCTCTTTTCCCCTGGAAGAGCAACAGCAGGAGGTGTGCCTCACTGCTCACCTGAGCTGAAAGACACGGCAGGGTTTAAAATGGTCTTTTTTTTTTTGTATTTAAACAAGTTTGCTGGGAATGGCAAGAACAAGATGTGCCCAGTGCTTCCTTTTAAATGGGAAACAGTTTGAAAGATCTGTCTGTATTTATTATGGAGGAATGTTGTCCATGATATTATCAGAGCTGCCAAGTTGCCCATGCGAGTCCGGTCCTGGTTTTAAACCTACATACCAAAGCAGTGTTGTATTTGTAGTCCATGATCCGACCCCATTGAAATCAGTGCTCTGGGTCCCACAGTGCATCGCACCACAATGAGGCTGGCAGAAATCCAGGATTGGCTCCCAAAAAGTGTTCCTTCTGGAAATGGATAACTTGGCAGCTCTGTATTATTATGAACCTATGCGTGTGCATTGAAACCTATCATGGTTGCTTCTGAACACTTAATCTCTAAGGTCGGGAGTCTGTCTGACTGTTGGAACAGTGGAATGGATCTACATCCTGTGCTTGCCCTTGTAATGCTTACTGCACTGCTGGGCTGGCTGATGCTGTACAAAACAGCAAAAGGAAGATTTTAGCGTGAAACATATTGTTTAATTATAATTAAAGCACTGCTGGGCAGACTGGAAATAAGAAAGTGTACTAAAACAGAAAGTGTACTTCTGCTACTAGGAAAAAGTTGCCAGCAGTGGCGTACCTAGGGTATGTGGCACCCGGGCCCATCATTTTTTGACAACCCCCCTATGTAAAAAAATATTTTTTGTAATGACCATGAAACAGAATAAATGGTCAGAATAGAAACAGGTAATGAAAATTTTCTTATATTCCAAACATAACATAACATAAATTATGTCTGAATTGTCATGACATCAGAAGTACATATGGAGTAGTTGCAGGTGATGCTTGGGACAGTTCTGATTGTGTTAGTTCGGTTTTATGTGTTTTTTGAATAGAAGGGTTTTTATTTCTTTTTGAAAGTTTTGCAGTCTGTGGTCGATGTCAATTGGTTGTAGAGTTGGGGGTCGAGTGTTGCAGCTCGAATGGCTAGGAGGTTGTTGAACTGTTTTTTTCTTTTGATGTTTTTGGTTGGAGGGTGTGTGAATGGTGCGTGAGTTCTCTTATGTCTGTTTGAAGTGGATTGAATTATTTAGCTGAAGAAATTAGTTACCCCCTCATCCCACACACATTAATTCTCTTCCATTTTTGTTCCCATTATAAAAAACACTGATAAGTTCCCAGAAAAAAAATACATTAAAATAAGAAGTGAAAACAAAGGCCCCTACAGATGAGAACATAACATAAGAATAGCCTAACTGGGTCAGACCAATGGTCCATCATGCCCAGTAGCCCATTCTCATGGTAGCCAATCCAGGACACTAATACCTGGTCAAAACCCAAAGAGTAGCAACATTCCATGCTACCGATCCAGGGCAAGCAGACACTTCCCCCATGTCTTAATAACAGATTATGGACTTTTCCTCCAGGAATTTGTCCAAATCTTTCTTAAAACCAGCTACACTATCTGCTTTTACCATAACTTCTGGCCACTTCATTTTTAAGTTTAGATCTTTCCTTTCAAACAGAGACCTTGCTAGATGTCAAATACAGCACAAGGTAACTTCACATGGACTTAGCTGTGCAGGAAATGTGAATCTCCTCAAAAACCCACCATATAGTGCAAAAATGTACAAAGGTCTGTTTTTTTCTTTCGATCACTACATAGCCTAATGCCACACAAGCAGCGCTGTTACAAACATATTCTGTAGGTCAATGCTAAGGATAACAAAGTTTCCTTCCTTGGACCAGAAGGAGATAAACCACTGGAAGAGATCCCAAAACAACACCCAAAGACCCACTCAGTGTGTGAACCAGTTGAGTGGAGTGGACTAACTGGGGGGTGGAAATGGGCCCGGAGTTTGCTCAGCAGAATTTCCCAGACCACCTCTTCCTCTCAACACATTGACACGCTGCCACCATCACCACTAGGAACACCTCACTGGGTAGGCCAGCTATGCTATAAACTTTATAAAACACATTATTATATTTTCTTATAAAGCACATATTTTAACTGAACTCTCTGACATCCTCAGCCTTTCCATTCACAAAAATAGAAGGAAGAAAAGTTCCCATTTCCTGCTGTCTCATGTCCCCGGCCTATACAATATTTTTTTTCTGCAGACCCTTCAAAAGTCTGACCAAATCCTCGTTTCACTTGCATTATAAAGTACTGAGGATGCCATCTCTCCCCAATCCCAGGTCCTAAAGTCTAAGACAGTAGCGCAAACTAATGCTGCCAGATACAGGAAAACATTTTTTGATTCGATTCAGCCCTATTGAATTGGTTTTTCAATTCGATTTTCCTGCCCAGTTGGGTGATTTTTTTCAAAACTCCTGGTGGGTTTTATAGCTTTTTCACCCCCTTTGGCTTCTCCTAACCACACTGGCGCTGTGGTGTAAATAAAATAAAGAAACAAAAAGGACTTTTCCTCTCTCTGTTAAATCCTAGCTCACGTTTGCAGTCCAACACCAGCTTTGGCAGGATACACATTTCAAATCTGACATATTATAATCACAAAACAGAAAATAAAATTAATTTTTCTACCTTTTGTTGTCTGGTTATATTTCAAATCTTGTTGGTCCAAGGCTCTGGTTTTCTTCTGATAACTTGCTTGCCAGGGTCTCCTTCTTTCTGCATGCTAACCATCCATCTGCCAGCTCTGTCCTCCCTTTCCATTTCCCTTCCCTTCCCAGGAAGTCTGGTATCTTTCCTTTTTTTCATCTCCCTCCACAGATCCACCTTTTCTTAAATACCCTTTCATCCGGCATCTCTCCCTCCTTCCCCACCACCCCAGAGTCCACCATCTCTCCCTTTCTTTTCCTAATTACCCTCCTATCCAGTATCTCTATCCCTCCTCCACACCATCCCTTGTGTCCAATTTCTCTCCCTTTCTGTTCCTTCCCTCCCTAAATCCCATGGTCCATCATCTCTCTCCCTCTCCTCTATTTTCAGACCCATTATTTCTTCCCCCCCCCAAAGTTTGGCATATGCACGTCTCTTTCAACACCCCCTTCCCTCCGTGTACGTCTAAATCATGGTCCCCCCCAAAGGCCTGTCCCCCCTTAAAAGTCTGCCTGTCCCCCCTTGAAGGCCTGCACCCCCCTTGAAGGCCTGTCCCATCCCCTTGTAGGCCTGTCCCCCCCTTGAAGGCCTGCCTGCCTGTCCCCCCCTTGAAGGTCTGCACCCCCCGAAGGCCTGCACCCCCCCGAAGGCCTGTCCCCCCTGAAGGCCTGCCTGCCCCCCTTGAAGGCCTGCACCCCTTGAAGGTCTGCACCCCCCCCCCCGAAGGCCTGTCCCCCCTTGAAGGCCTGCCTGCCTGCCTGTCACCCCCTCCCCCTTGAAAGCCTGCCTGCCTGCCCGCCCGCCCCACCCTGAAGGCCTGATGCCCCAACCCACCCCGAAGGACCGCTCGCCCCCCTGGCCTCCCCGCACCACCTATGAAGCAGCCGCAGCAGGATCGCGAAGTCAGCGTCAGCGATCCCTGCGCTGCTTCCTGCGCCACGGTCCCGCCCCTCCTCTGACATCAGAGGAGGGGCGGGATCGCAGCTCAGGGATCGCTGACGCTGACTTCGCGATCCTGCTGTGGGCTGCTTCACAGGTGGTGCAGGAAGGTCAGTGGGGCGAGCGGTCCTTCGGGGGTGAGGGGGACTGAACGGCAAGGCCGGGAGCACCCCCTTAGGGCTGGCACCCAGGGCGCACCGCCCCCCCCGCCTCCCCCTTGGTACGCCACTGGTTGCCAGTGCTGTAGTCTAAGGTTTTGCATGCCTATGGCCTATCTTGCTATAGCACTTTTTTTTTTGCTAGAAAAAGGCCCTATTTTTTGAAGGGGGCGGGGAAGATATTTGGAAGATCTTTGACTCTGTCCCTTCTATCTTGCTGCGCCGTATGATGGAACAAACTGCCCAAGTCATTACATCAGGCGCCATCTCTGGCAGTGTTCATAACCAAGCTAAAAGCCCATTTTTGTGATGCTGCCTTCAAGTCCTAACTCCCACGTGCCATAAAATTACCCATCATTCTCTCTGCAAAAAAACTCCTCAACCCCTATATGTCCTGTCAGTCTGACCAATTAGATTGTAAGTTCTGAGCAGCGTTATAGGGTTTCCCATATACCTTCAGAGAAAGAGGACAGATTGAGACATCCGGGTTTTACTTTCATTGCTTTCAACGGAAGTAAAACTTAGTCGTCTCAATCTATCCTCCTTACTTCCATTGCTTCCAGTGTAAGTAAAACACGGGTGTCTCAATCTGTCCTCCTTTTTCTGGAGCCATATGGTAACCCTAAGCAGGGACCATCTATTGCAGGGGTACGCAATTCCGGTCCTCGAGAGCCGGAGCCAGGTCAGGTTTTCAGGATATCCACAATGAATATATATGAGATGGATTTGCATGCACTGCCTCCTTGAGATGCAAATCTATCTCGTGCATATTTATTGTGGATATCCTGAAAACCTGAACTGGCTCCGGCTCTCGAGGGCCGGAATTGCATACCCCTGATCTATTGCATGTTGATTGTACAGCGTTGTGTACGCTTTTCAATGCTATAGGAATGATAAATACTAGTCGTAGCCTTTATAATGTTCTCTAGGATGCAGGCCAAAGAGACAAGAAGAAAAAAAAAACAATCTTTCACAGACGGCACAGTCCAAAGAAGAGAGGAGATGACCATGGGCCACTCTGAGGTTCTGTGAGAATGATGCCGTTGCACAGGATGCAAAAGTGGTGGTGGTGTTGCAAACGTTGTTCACACAGTGCAGTGGGCAGGGCCTGGGCACTAGGGGACATGTCACACAGGACGTGATACTGGCTTGGGCTGCTACTGTATGATGACACCCAAGTGATAGTTGAACAGAAAGTGTACCCATATGCTGCGGTTATTTGTCAGCCTTTGCTGATGCTCTTTCCAGGGCACTGTCTCTAAATAGGATAGTTTTGCAAATGACAGTAATGACCCTTGCTCCTAAGCCAGAGTATATTGAGTATCCTCTCAATCGCCAAAATTTGCTGCTAGTACACTTCCCCCTCCGTATTCGCGTGTTCCGTATCTACGGATTCGGTTATTCGTGGTTTTTTGACCAAAAAATAAATTTTAATTTTTCGGGCTTCTTTTAGCTCTGTAAGCCCTTCCCCTTTAAGTCTTACCTGGTGGTCTAGCGGATTTTCAGGCAGGAGCGATCTTCCCACGCTCCTGCTCCATGCAGATCGCTCATAGGAAATGGCTCGAGAGACTACGGAAGCTCAAGGCAGCCATTTCCTGTGAGCGATCTGCATGGGGCAGGAGCGGGAAGATCGCTCCTGCCTGAAAATCTGCTAGACCACCAGGTAAGGCTTAAGGGGGTGGGGCTTACTGGGCTAAAAATAGCCGAGGGAAGCTGGGGATAAGGGCAGAACCGGCCCGAATATTATTCACGGCTTTTCCATATTCGCGGGCTGGCTCTGCCCCTAACCCCCGCGAAGTGTACTTACCTTAGTGCCTGTGCTATATTAGCCTTCTTCTGGACTTCAGAGGGTGGATGCATGCATTTATTTAATTTGTTTTCTATCCCGTTGTCCCAAAGAGCTCAGAACAGCTTACAGGTTAAACATACAGTCAAATCTTGGTTTGCGAGCATAATTTGTTCCAGAGGCATGCTTGTAATCCAAAGCACTCGTACATCAAAGCGAATTTCCCCATAGGAAATAATGGAAACTCAAGACGATTTGTTCCACAACCCAAAAACTTTAATACAAAATACTGTATGTACTTGTATTGCAAGATCTCGCTCGTTTAGAACAGTCACTACACTCTCGCAGCATCAGAGAGAGAAGAACCATCGGCTCAGTTGTGATGATGTGATGCGTGTATACTGTATGTACAGGTCCTCGTCGACTTACGACCACAATTGGTTCTGACTGACAGGTCGCATGTCGATTTGGACGTATGTCGGCCTATACTAACTACAGTATTTTTACCCCTCCCCACGTACCTTTTCCCTGGTGGTCCAGAGGTGAGGGGTAAAAAATAGTATGGGCTGGGATGTGAGATGGGGGAAACGCATCGTAAAGTCGAACCGTCGTAAGTTGCATGGGTCGTAGGTCGATGAAGACCTGTACTTGTATAGCAAAACATTGCTTGTATAGCAAGTTAAAATGTAATAAAATGTTTTGTTTGTCTTGCAGACCAAGTAACTTGCCATCCAAGGTTTTGCTGGATATATTATATAGTTGACAGGTTACAATTTGACATAATTACAGAACAGGTTTACCATACAAGGTTGTATCTTAACTTGACACAAACTAGGGATTTAGTACAAACAAATAGTTTCCAGGTTAGAATTTGTGTAGTTATCCTTGGCAGTGCATGTAGTGCAAATAAATGTATCGGTCCTAAAAAAAGAGGTATCACCTTACTGTATATGCTTTTTATTATACTCCTGGTGGAATTCTGTGTGAATGCGCAATGCAAAATTTGCACAGAATTGCACAGTTACCCAGAACTCCCCCTTTCCCTCTCAGAATCTCAGATGGTGTTAGCTACCAGGTCGTGGTAACAGCAGTGATTCCCACACGCTGCTTGCTGCTAACCCAGAAGTCTCTCCACAGTAGAGGGAAGGCTTTTAGGTTAGTAACAGATGGCATGTATGAATTGCTGCCGATACTATGACCCAGTGAAGCAAGCCTTATTAGGGAGAGTGTGGGGAGGGAGGGAGGAAGGAAAGTTGCTGGCACAGAGGTTGTGGAGTGAGAGGAAGGCAAGATTCTGGCAAAGGGGGAGGAGTGAGAGGAAGGAAAGATGCTGACATAGGTGGAGGGGAGGGAGACATGCATGGTGACGGGAGAAGATGAAACGTTGCACATAATGGAGGGGAGAAAGGGCTGACCCAGGGCACAAGGCAAGGGGAGTGAGAGATGGTAGACAGTGGGAAAGAAACAGAAATGGGTATGGCAGTGGAAGGAAGGTATAGGATGCTGCATGGAGGTAGGGACACAAGGGAGGGAGATAAAGAGAGGTGTTGGACATGGGGGTAGATGGGAAGGAGGGAGAAATACACAGGAAGTAGAGGGAGATGTTTGATCCAGGAGCAGACTGGAGTGATGGAGAAATGCCTGACAGCAGAATGGAGTAATGGAGACATGCCTGGCAATGGGAGTGAGTGGAAGAGAGTGGGAGAAATGCTGGACCATGGGGGAGAGTGCAGGAGGGAAGAGAGAGGGAGATGTCAGGCTACAAGGATGAGGAGGGAAAGAAGAGGGAGCAGATGCTGGGCTATAAGGGTGGAATAAGTAAGATGCTGAAAATGGTAGAACCCTGAGGGGGAGGAGAGAATGGCAAGGAAATGGATGAGAGGATAGATATTACAGAGAGTAGTAATATGCTAATGGGTGTATGGAGGGCTGAGGAAGGAATGGGATGGGGAATGGGAGAAAAGATGGAAATTTGATAGTTGAAAAGTGAAAAAGAAAGCTAAAAAAGGAACATTTTATTTTAAATGATTTAAATGGAACATGGATAATATTTAGCAAAAATATTGTTTATATTTTGACAAATAAACTTGTAGAATTTGCTATGTGCGCAGAATTTTGAATTTTTTTTTTGCGCAGAATTTTGCCAGGAGTATTATTTTTAATCTTGTTAACTCTTATTTCTATTCAAGAGAGCTAACAGCAGCCACACTGCAAAAGAGGAAGATCACAAAAAAAAAATAAATAAAAAAAAAAATATATATATATATATATATATATAAATCAGTAACCAGTGACTGGCTTCCAATGAGAATATGAACTGTAACAATTGTAGAACAGTTTAAATTGTAGATCTCCTTAGCTCCTTATCTTTCCCAGCTACCTCATAATGCAGGAAACCTTCTTCCTGATTTACAGCAGCAGACTAAGAACCAGGAAAAACCACAGTTCAAGTCCCACTGGCATTCCATATGACCTTGTGCAAGCCGTGTCACCCTCCGTTGCCTCAGGTACAAACTTTACTCCCACTTTTACTAAGCCATGGTAGAGGTTTCTACCATAGCCTGGAGTGCTAAATTCTCCTTTGCTCATACAATTCCTATGAGCGTTGGAGCAGTGTTGAAGTATTTAGCACCCTAGGCCGCAGTAGAAACCTCTATCACAGCTTAGTAAAAAAAAAAAAAATGTGTTGGGGGGGGGGGGGGGGTAGATTGTGAGCCCTCTGAGGACAAAGAAATACCTACTGGACCTGAATGTATCTCACCTTAAGCTACCAATGAAAAGGTGTGACCTTAAAAAATAATAATAAGGGGCCTGATAGTCAGATGGCAGTGCTCAGTGTTTTGCTGACTGCTGTCGGTGTTATCCCCAGAAATTCAATTCCAGGCCATATCTGGGCTTCGGCATTACATTTCCAGATTTACAGAGCTGGTGAAAACCATAGCCAATGGGATCTGTGGGAGATGTACGTGCCCCTGATCTACTGAGGCATATGGAAATGTTGACGATTCCTGTGTTGACGAAGATGGTTAGTTCATTTTTGGCTGAGGGTGTGGTGCTGGCTGTGCCAAAGCTGGCGATTGCATGTCAAGGTGTGAAAAAAGACATCCCTTGGTCTTATGGAGCTCTCCAATTTTCACCCAATATCATCTTTACCTGTGATTGTGAAGCTCGTTGAAAAGTCTCTTTATGTGCAATTGGATAATTATCTGCAATCTTCTTTGATATTGGATCTATTTCAGTACAGTGTCTGCAAGGCACATAATACAGAGGTGTTATTGGCAACTAAGGATGATGAACTTTGCTATTAATCTAGATAGGCATATTGATTGCTTTTTGGAGGTTATCTGTGTTTTTTTGGTTTTTTTTTACGTAACAGTTGCCTTTAACACATTGGATCATAGGATTTTTTTGGCTGAATGTGGTATTGTGGGAGTCGTTTTGCAATGGTTCCAGTAATACGTATTTGAATGGAAAGAAACAACTGATTCGTACTCGTATTGTTCGAACTGTTCCTCAGTGGGCTCTTCACTCCTTGACCTCTTGTGATCTGACA
Organism: Geotrypetes seraphini; assembly: GCF_902459505.1. NCBI lineage: Eukaryota > Metazoa > Chordata > Amphibia > Gymnophiona > Dermophiidae > Geotrypetes > Geotrypetes seraphini. Next base: position 47,557,193 of record NC_047085.1, read on the forward strand.
GTATCCAATTTAAAGCTGTTTCATTTAGCCATAACAGTCTGGAATCTTTTGTTGGCAGACTTGTTGGACTGCAAAAAGTTGCCTTAGGTTCTGAAATCAATCAAAAATCTAGAATCCTTTAAGGCAGGATTGAGGCATTACTTGTTGAGTTGATTATACTATCTTGCTTTTTCCTGCCCGAAAGTTGTGTTTTTGACTTTTTGTGTTGTGTGTTTATGATTTTGTAAGAAACAAAAGGAATTGACCCCAAAATATCCACAAAGAAGAAAATCTAGAGAAAACAAAAAAAACTCTGTGGAGTGACGATGTTCCTAAATGGACTTTATTTGAAAGTGTCAAAGTTCCAAAGGTACACTGAAATCATTCTTCTTCAGGGGTCCCTGGGCTCCTATAAAGGTGAATACATGGGAAACAATGGAATACGTGGTGAGCCGGAAGTGAGACACTGCTTGCATTTGCAATAGAAAGGCAGTCTGGGCGATTACATTGCTGAACATAGAGGTAGAAAACAAAAGGAATTGACCCCCTTTCTATTGCAAATGCAAGCAGTGTCTCACTTCCGGCTCACCACACAATTGTTTCCCACGTATTCACCTTTATAGGGCCCCCAGGGACCCCTGAAGAAGACTTTTTGTCGAAACGCGGACCGTGTTGGGTCCTGTATTTCTAGCGGACTAGGTCCTTTAAGGCTTTTATGTGGATGATTCATTTTTTATGTGGATGAAATGATTTTATGTGGATGATTTCAGTGTACCTTTGGAACTTTGACAATTTCAAATAAAGCCCATTTAGGAACATCGTCACTCCACAGAGTTTTTTGGTTTTCTATGATTTTGTAAGGGCAACAAACCATTTTATAAGGAAAGTAAGTAAAAGCAAGAGGAAAAGAAGGCTGCTTTGGTTCTCAAAAGTAGTAGCTGAGAAGGTAAGGAAAAACAGGTTAGCTTTCTTAAACTACAAAAGATAATTTCTTTGGGTGACCAGGGAATTGAATATAGGGAGAGTACTAGATGTGATAGATTTTAGCAAAGCCTTTGACAGTGATCCATACAGGCGTCTAATAAATGAACTTAATGCCCTCGGTATGGGCCTTAAAGTGACAGACTGGGTCAGGACTGGTTGAGTGGAAGGCAACAGAGGGTGGCGATCAATGGAGATTGTTCTGAGGAAAGGATGTTACCAGTGGTGTGCCTCAAGGTTTGGTACTTGAGTCTGTTCTTTTTAACATTTCTGTAAGTGATATTGCTGAAGGTTGTCAAGTAAGATTTGCTTCTTTGTAGATGATCTAAAATACAGAAGAGACCCAGGATGGTGTGAATAACATGAAGAAGGACCTAGCGAAACTTGAAGAATGGTCTGAAATTTGGCAGCTAAGATTTGATGCTAAGAAATGCAAGGTAATGCATTTGGGCTGCAAAAACCTGAGGGAACGGTATAGTTTAGGGCAGGAGTGGGCAACTCTGGTCCTCAAGGGCCGGAATCCAGTCAGGTTTTCAGGATTTCCCCAATGAATATGCATGAAATCTATTTGCATGTACTGCTTTCAATGCATATTCATTGGGGGAAATCCTGAAAACCCGACTGGATTCTGGCCCTCGAGGACCGGAGATGCCCACCCCTGGTTTAGGGGATGATGAACTTTTGTTCATGAAAGACGAGTGGGACTTGGATATGATAGTATGTGATGATCTTAAGGTGGCCAAATAAGTTGTAAAGGTGACGGCAAAAGCTAGAAGAATGCTAGGGTGCATGGAGAGAGCTATGACCAGTAGTAAAAAGGAGATTTTGATACCTTTGTATAAGACTCTGGTGAGTCCTCATTTAGAATATTGTATACAGTTCTGGAGATTGCACCTTCAAAAAAATATAAACAGGATGGAGTCGGTCCAGAGACAGGCTACTAAAATGGTTGGTGGTCTTCATCATAAGGTATATGAGGACAGACTTAAAGATCTCAATATGTATACTTTGGAGGAAAGGCAGGAGAGGGGAGATATAATAGAGACGTTTAAATATTTACATGGCACAAGTCACATGAGGTGAGTCTCTTTCAACTGAAAGGAAACTCCAGAGAGAGAGGGCATATGATGAAGTTAATTGGTGATAGGCTGAGGGAGTAATCTAAGGAAATACTTTTTTACAGAATGGGTGGTAGATGCGTGGAATAGTCTCCTGGTAGAGATGGTAGAGACAAAGATTGTGGCTGAATTCAAGAAAACGTGGGACAGGCATGTGGGATCTCTTAAGGAGAGGAGGCGATAGTGGATTCTGTGGATGGGTAGATTGGATGGGCCATTTGACCTTTATCTGCCATCATGTTTCTATCATGACTGTATTACTTGCAATCATATTACACAAAAAAGGGTAATTAGGTGTTGTACAATTGTGCTATTAGCTTTAATGTAATGTCAGTATACTTTATAAGTCTAGCACCAACCCTCTCTGTGAAGATAAATGAGTGAGCAGCTAGGTTGGCGTGCTTGCATATAAGTGTCTTCTCTGAAATACGTCAGCCCCACCACTCCACCGCTATGTTAAATTTCAAAAAAGCGGGAGATTTACGTGGTAACTCATCATAGGTAATTCATTTTCTAAACGCTGTGACAATTCTAACATGTTCATACAAGTGCCTTTTTTCCAACTAAGATAGTGTCAAGAAATTTTTTAAGAGTATATACTTAGCTTTTATACACAGCTGAACCTGGGAGTCTGACCCTATAGTGACAGGAGCAGCAATATTGGGTCTCATTACATCACCCCTCTAACTATAAAAATGGAAAATCTATACTTGTCTTAAGAGGAACTATAAAACACACACCAGGGTCAGACTCCCAGGTTCAGTTGTGTATAAAAGCTAAGTATATACTCTTAAAAAATTTCTTGACACTATCTTAGTTGGAAAAAAGGCACTTGTAAGAACATGTTAGAATTGTCACAGCGTTTAGAAAATGAATTACCTATGATGAGTTACCACGTAAATCTCCCGCTTTTTTGAAATTTAACATAGCGGTGGAGTGGTGGGGCTGACGTATTTCAGAGAAGACACTTATGTACAATTGTGCTAAGCATCAATCTTGTAGGTCACAATTTTTTTTAGGCACCCTATATAGAATATGGTCCTAAATGTAAAGTTTGGTACACTAGCTTATAGAATCACCCCCCCTCCCTGTCTGAGGAGGGGCATTTAAAAAAAAGGTCTAAGTCCAACTTGGACATTTCCAGCTGGACGTCTAGATTTGGATGAATTGAAATGGCCATTTTCAAAAGGCAAACTGCTGGATGTCCAAATATATCGTCTACTTAGATGTCTTGGCCACTGTTGTGTCTAACTTTGTACCCCATTTAAAATCCAAATACAGACATTTGGACATGGGATGGGCCAGTATAGTAATGGACTGGCCACATAGACACCCCAACAGAGCAATGGAACACCTTAGAGGGCACTGCTGTAAAGGGTGCCTGATATATATCTCACCATAACCCCCTTATAATTTATAGTGAGGCCCCCCCAATAAAACCAAAAACTACTATACCTAGCTGCGTTCCGCCTCCAATAGTACTTATGGCTGCAGGTGGCACCTATATGGCAGTATTTGGGGTGGGCTTACACGTTCTACCATAATTGTAGTGGTTAGAGTGGCTTATGGACCTAAGTCCTCTTCTCTATGGTTCACTAGTCCATCTACCTAGCTACTTAAGACACCTGTGTGCAGCTCTACTAGGCTTCCCCATACCAGATGCTTTTTCTTATTTTTGTGTGGTGGAAGGGGGTCAGTGACTGGGGCAGGGTGGGGATGTCGTACCTTGATGCATGCATTGATCATCTGGTCAGTTTGGGCAGCTTTGTGGCACTTAAACACTTTTAAAACAGGTCTAGTTCCAAACATGTAAATTCTATTCAGCATGTCTTGCAAAGCCTGCCCATAAAACGGCCTCCACCATGCCCATCTCATGTTCTGGATGCACAGAGGCTGGGACACTTCGCTAGACATCCAGAAAGGTGGTATCGATTATCAGCACTTGGATATTCTGGCGATTAGGATGCCCAAGTGCCGATTTAGGATGTTTTTTGGACGTCTATGGTTTTTGATTATGAGGCTGATAGTGTCTAGGACCAATTTCTGCGGTGACAGGTCAAAACCGCGCAGGACAAAGCCACGTGGAACAATGGAGCACTGACAAACGCGCACAGGCCATCTGCGCGCTGGTTTTAAGCAGTATTTTAAAGTGCTCCGAGGGTGTGTGGGTTTACTTATTATTGTTGGCGCTTCCATTGGGGGGGGAACCCGCCCCATTATAGAAGAAACTGTACTCCCATGGGGGGGGGAACCCGCCCCATTATAGAGGAAACTGTACTTTTTAAAAACAAAACGAGGAAAAAGGCAGTTTCCTCTCTAATGGGGTGTTCCCCCCCCCCAACAGGAGCGCAAACAGCTCTAAGTAAAGTGAGGGACCCAAACTCCCCTCGGAGCGCTTTAAAATACTGTTTAAATCCAGCGCGCAGACGTCCGGCATGCAATTTTCGGCGCTCCATTATCAGTGTGGCTTTGTCTTGCGTGGTTTCATCTATGTACTATTTTTCACAGCTCATGTGACGCCAATCTTGCCTTTTACACTTCCAGCATAAGGACCTCCACCTTTTCCTGCACTCATCCTGTGCACTGGTCTTATCTCACTTTCCCTTTAAAGTCTTTAAATGTGGGATGTTTCTGCTCCATTTGCCCCAAATGCCTCAACTTATTACTTTTCTTTTTGTGATCTGGGAAATGTGTGTTTTATAGTTCCTCTTAAGACAAGTATAGATTTTCCATTTTTATAGTTAGAGGGGTGATGTAATGAGACCCAATATTGCTGCTACTGTCACTATAGCTATAAATTGCTTCTGTCCACTTACACTAGCTGTACACCACTTTTGGGGAAATTTTTCTTCAAAATGATAGTAAATAAATCTTAACCAAATATATCTCTTTTCAGCTTTCCAATATATTTTCCTGTGTAGACTTCCTGTGCTTTTGCTAGCTTTATTAATGTCCTGTGAAACCAGTAGTTTTTTTTCAATTGCTGATGTATTTTGATTTTGAGGCATTCATATAGTTTTGTCTGATGGAAAGTTTGCGGTTCCCTTATTAAGAGGGATGCCCATGTTTTTGACTGAAAATATTACACCATATTACTTCAGTCATCACAAAAATATTGTGCTCCTAAGCATTGTAGTGGTGAGATTTTAAGCCTTATCAGTTGATGTGATAAAGTGGGATAATTTGGTGCTCTGAAAATGCAGACATGGAGGGGCATAATCAAAAGAAATGTCTAAGTCCCCTTTTGGCCTAAGTCCCTAGGCGCAGAAAGTAGGCAGCATGGAAATGTCCATTCTCAAAAAAAACATCCAAAATGAGGGGTTTTTTTTAGAATGGCCTACGTTCAGAGAAAACAAAAAAAAACTCTGTGGAGTGACGATGTTCCTAAATGGACTTTATTTGAAAGTGTCAAAGTTCCAAAGGTACACTGAAATCATCCACATAAAAATAAATCAGCCACATAAGAGCCTTAAAGGACCTAGTCCGCTAGGGATAAAGGACCCAACAAGGTCCGTGTTTCGACAAAAAGTCTTCTTCAGGGGTCCCTGGGGGTCCTATAAAGGTGAATACGTGGGAAACAATTGTGTGATGAGCCGGAAGTGAGACACTGCTTGCATTTGCAATAGAAAGGGGGGGGTCAATTCCTTTTGTTTTCTACCTCTACGTTCAGCAATGTAATCAACCAGAGTGCCACTACGTCTATCCTTACCACACATTCCCGACCCCAAAATCACCCAAGTTCCAAATGGCCAAAACAAGACAGTGAAGGAGAGGCCAGTTCTTCGCCTAAAAGCAGGATTCTCTAACCAGCGTCTGTCATAAATAATTCTGGTTACAGAATCCTGGAACTGTCATTCTCCCCTCCCCCCCCCAACGATCACGGTAGGAGATATGTCTAATCTCTCTTGCCACGATCCCTCCTAATCTCCACGGCAGGAGATATGCCCAATCTACAATTACCGGCAGGAGAGATGCCCAATTCCTCCTGTTGGACAGAACCCTCCCCCCCCGAACCCTCAACATCCATGATCATCGGTAGGAGAGATGCCCAATCTCTCCTGCTGAAGAACACACCTCCCCGCACTGATCATCGGCAAGAGGGAGCCCAAGCCCTCCTGGTGGACAACACCCCACCCCAATGCTGTTTGGCCCAGGTGCCTAATGCCCTTCTTAGGCGCCTGGGCTAATCTCCCCGGTGAATCCCACAATGCACCAGGAATGAGCAGGCCTGCATTCAGAGGAAGGCAAGCCTGACAGACGGAGGGAGGACCCAGCTGGCCATCTATTAGGGTGGTTAGGGCCATCCGGTGGAGTATGGAGGGGGGTTTTGTGGGGGTTGGGTGCGCAGTCGGGGGAAGGGGGTTCGGGGGGTTTTTGTCCAGCAGGAGGGATTGGGCACCCTCCTGCTGATAATCGCAGGTGATGGGGGTTCAGGGAGTTTGTGTTGGCAGGAGAGATTGGGCAATGATAGACTCTGGAAAGCACATTTAGGGGCTTGTCCCTGTTTGTGATTTTCTTACCATCTTTATTGATTCTGAGCACCTATGTCAGTTTAAGGTTTTCAACATATTACTGTGTCTTGTTTTTTGTCTTGTTTAGGTCAGATAAAACACCAAGTAAAAGCTTGTTAAAGAAAAAAGCTTTTTTAACTTTCCCTGAAGATCATATAAGAAGATTCTCTCCTAACTTCAAGACAAAGATTGTTCTAAATCAGGGGTCTCAAAGTGCCTCCTTGAGGGCCGCAATCCAGTCGGATTCCCCCAATGAATATGCATGAGATCTATGTGCATGCACTGCTTTCAATGCATATTCACTGGGGAAATCCTGAAAACCCAACTGGATTGCGGCCCTCAAGGAGGGACTTTGAGATTCCTGTTAAATTCTAGCAGATTGATATAGAAATGTGCAGTGAAATTGTTTCATACATTTCATGCCATTATGTGCATGGAAATCAAAAAAGAACATGATCTTTTGCCCCAAAAAGTTCATATTGTAGACAGGCGAATTAACACTGTATCCTCAGGTACTCGGCCATGTAAACATTTATGAATAAAACAGAAAGCAGAACTGTAAAGATAATTCATACTTCAGCTGGAAGTAGGGTTACCAGATTTTACTTTAATAAAATCCGGGCACCAGCCCCGCCCTCTTGCCTGAAGCGATTTCGAGAGAGCTTTTCAAAACCCAGACAAAGTGCTGGGTTTTGAAAAGCTGTCCGGTCCCTCGGAGATGACCTCAAAAAGGAGGACATGTCCAGAAAAATCCGTACGTCTGGTAACCCTAACCAGAAGCCAATTGAGAGCAACATCCTGGAAGCTGTATTTTGCAATAGACAAATTTCCTCTAGAGAATGACACGGTGACAAAATTCATCACCATTCCCGTCCCCGCGGATAACCGCGGGAAATAATCCCATGTCATTTTTTAGTGTCTATTTCAACCTCAGTCCTTCTATACCAGCATTCTTCAAAGCAAAGCTTGAGGGTCAATGGTTGTGGCCATTCATACTCTGATTCTTTTGTGAGCCAAGGATAATGAAGCCATTGTGACATCACTGATGTGATTGGCTCTTAGGCACTGGTGGAATAAGGCATTATGACATCACAATATCTGCTCTGGAGACTGTCATTCTTTAGTGTCTATCTCAACCTCAGTCCTTCTACACCAGCATTCTTCAAAGCAAAGCTTGAGGGTCAATGGTTGTGGCCATTCATACTCTGATTCTTATGTGAGCCAAGGATAATGAAGCCATTGTGACATCACTGATGTGATTGGCTCTTAGGCACTGGTGGAATGAGGCATTATGACATCACAATATCTGCTCTGGATACCAGAGACTGTCATTCTTTAGTGTCTATTTCAACCTCAGCCCTTCTATACCAGCATTCTTCAAAGCAAAACTTGAGGGTCAATGGTTGTGGCCATTCATACTCTGATTCTTTTGTGAGCCAAGGATAATGAAGCCATTGTGACATCACTGATGTGATTGGCTCTTAGGCACTGGTGGAATAAGGCATTATGACATCACAATATCTGCTCTGGAGACTGTCATTCTTTAGTGTCTATCTCAACCTCAGTCCTTCTACACCAGCATTCTTCAAAGCAAAGCTTGAGGGTCAATGGTTGTGGCCATTCATACTCTGATTCTTTTGTGAGCCAAGGATAATGAAGCCATTGTGACATCACTGATGTGATTGGCTCTTAGGCACTGGTGGAATGAGGCATTATGACATCACAATATCTGCTCTGGATACCAGAGACTGTCATTCTTTAGTGTATATCTCAACCTCAGTCCTTCTACACCAGCATTCTTCAAAGCAAAGCTTGAGGGTCAGTGGTTGTGGCCATTTATACTCTGATTCTTATGTGAGCCAAGGATAATGAAGCCATTGTGACATCACTGATGTGATTGGCTCTTAGGCACTGGTGGAATAAGGCATTATGACATCACAATATCTGCTCTGGATACCAGAGACTGTCATTCTTTAGTGTCTATTTCAACCTCAGTCCTTCTATACCAGCATTCTTCAAAGCAAAGCTTGAGGGTCAATGGTTGTGGACATTCATACTCTGATTCTTATGTGAGCAAAGGATAATGAAGCCATTGTGACATCACTGATGTGATTGGCTCTTAGGCACTGGTGGAATGAGGCATTATGACATCACAATATCTGCTCTGGATACCAGAGACTGTCATTCTTTAGTGTCTATCTCAACCTCAGTCCTTCTACACCAGCATTCTTCAAAGCAAAGCTTGAGGGTCAGTGGTTGTGGCCATTTATACTCTGATTCTTATGTGAGCCAAGGATAATGAAGCCATTGTGACATCACTGATGTGATTGGCTCTTAGGCACTGGTGGAATGAGGCATTATGACATCACAATATCTGCTCTGGATACCAGAGACTGTCATTCTGTAGTGTCTGTTTCAACCTCAGTCCTTCTACACCAGCATTCTTCAAAGCAAAGCTTGCGGGTCAGTGGTTGTGGCCATTCATACTCTGATTCTTCCCTCTCTCCTTAATGAATGACATGAAGATGGTTTCCCGCGGTTATCCGCGGGGATGGGAACAGTGATGAATTTTGTCACCGTGTCATTCTCTACTCTGTAATCTGTATGAGTTACCAACATAAACAGAGTTATTGTAAACCAACTGAGAGAGAATCAAAGCTTGAACCAGTCAACAAATTGTTTTCTATAAAAGTAGGGACCATTCAGTCTTAAATGTTTGAATGGACTTTTGCCCAGTTATCTTTCTGCCCATTTCTTATTTGTAAACAGAAAACATTTATGCAAAGTACAGTTCTTTGAATTGATGTGTTTATAGACGATTCTTTGGCAAAATGTTAGCATACCAGGCGGCTTTGTGGGAGAAACAAGTCAGCACTCACATATCATTTTCCACTTCCTATATGGCTTTTAGAAAACTGTTGAAAAAACATATTTGTTTGACAAATATTTTGATTAATTTGCTGTGATCATACTATGTTGGTTAGTATTTCTTGATGTGTGGACCTCACAGAACCGTGAGATAGTTGTGGTATATAAGAATCAATGTTATGCTATGTTAAGCTATTAATCTGGGGTTCAAAAGAAAGGTTTGAATCAAAAATCACTCCCCAAAATGTTGGAGGTTTGAACAATTGGTAGAAAAAAACATCCATGATGCAATGATACAGACAGCAGAATATTTGAAGTCAAATTACTAAACCTTAGGCTTGTCAGCATTAACACCCCTCCCTCCCCCCCCCCCCACATACTTTTACTAAGTCACGGTAGAGGTTTCTACCACAGTCTGTAATGTTAGAGCAGCATCAAAGTATTTAGCGCTCTGGGCCACAGTAGAAACCTCTACCGTGACTTAGTAAAAAAAAGGGGCGGGGTTAAGTTTCTTTATCTCACTGCAGATCATTTTGGTGTCTAACTCTGGGTGCCATTTATCGAATCTAGCCCTTGGTGCCAACACTTCTGTTTCTCCCTTGAGCACTGTCTGGTTTCCTTGTAGCAAGCTTTTTACCTGTGGGAACAGGAATGTCCCAGGTGATCACAACTTCCTCATTCTCCACTATTTTTTCAGGGTTATGAAACCAGTGTTTTTCTGGCACAGCAATATGCCAGTGTTTATATAGCACACCTCATCCCCTAGAAGCTGCATTTATTGTGCCCGTCTGTATTCAGGTATTTTTTTTTTTCTGATATCAGCATACCACACCCATCAATGAGGTGTGTGATCGTTTCTGGAACGACGAGTGAGGTGATTAAATTTGCAGATGACGCTGAACTGTTCAAAGCTGTTAAAAAAACGCATGCGGATGGTGAAAAATTGCAGGCGGGCTTTAGGAAATTGGAAGACTGGGCTTCCAAATGGCAGATGAAATTTAATGTGGACAAATGCAAAGTGATACACATTGGGAAGAATAACCCAAAGCACAGTTACCAGATACTAGGATCCACCTTGGGGGTTAGTTCCCAAGGAAAAGATCTGGGTGTCATTGTAGACAATACGATGTGAAACCTTCCGCCCAATGTGTGGCGGCGGCTAAAAAAGCAAGCAAGATGCTAGGAATTATTAAAAAAGGGATAGTTACTACTACAGCTCCCCCTCCGGATTCGCGGTTTCCCTACTCGCGAATTCGATTATTCGCAATTTTTTTTTGACCCTTGTTTTTTAATGCTGAAACACTGCCCCGGACCTCCCACAGACCTTACTTGGTGGTCTAGCAGTGACGTGGGGCAGGAGCAATCTTCCTACGCTCCTGCCCCGTGCAGAGCGGTCATCAAAATGGCTGCCGTGAGTTCCCATAGGAAGATCACTTCTGCCCTGCGTCATCGCTAGACCACCAGGTAAGGTTGGGGTGGCAGGGATGGGTCAGAGCTGGCCCCAAAAATTATTCAAGATTTTCCCTATTCGCAGGCCGGCTCTGCCCCTAACCCCATGAATATTAAGGGTCTGCTGTACTACTACTACTATTAATTATTTCTATAGCGCTACTAGATGTACGCAGCGCTGTACACAGTCACAAACAAGAAAACAGTCCCTGCTCGAAAGAGCTTACAATCTAAACAGCCAAGACAGACAAACAGGATGTCATGGTACAGTTAAGGGGAACAGTTAATCAGATGGTTGGGTTGGAAAGCAGAGGAGTAGGGTTAAAGATTGAAGGCTATATCAAAAGGGTGGGTTTTCTGTCTGTTTTTAAACAAAGTAAGGGAAGGGGATTGGCGGACAAATTCAGGTAATTTATTGAAGGCATGGGGGCAGCTAGATGAAAGGAACAAAGTTTGGAATTGGCAGTGGAGGAGAAGAGTAAAGCTAAGAGCAACTTATCTGAGGAATAGAGTTCTATGGGAGGTGTATAAGGAGAGGAGAGAGATATTGAGGGGCAGCAGAATGAACATACTTGTAGGTCAACAATAGGAGCTTGAACTGTATGTGATGGCACATAAGGAGCCAGTGAAGTGACTTAAGGAGAGGGGTGAGGAGCAAAACGAGGTTGGTAGAAGATGAGCCGTGTAGCAGAATTTTGCATAGATTGCAAAGGGGAGAGGTGACACTGTGGGAGACAAGTTAGAAGTAGATTGTAGTAATCTAAGCATGAGGTTACGAGAGCTTAGACAAGGGCTCAAGTAGTGTGCTCAGAGAGGAAGGGGCAAATTTTGGTGATATTGAAGAGATAGAAACGGCAGGTCTTAGCAGCTTGTTGGATGTGTGTAAAATATGAGAGGTCGGAATCGAAGACGACTCCAAGATTGCGAGCAGAGGAGACTAGAACAATGACAGTATTATTTACTGAGATGGAGAAAGGAGGAGGGTTTAGGAGGAAAGAAGATCAGCTCAGTTTTGGACATGTTTCGTTTCAGGTAATGACAGGACATCCAGTCACCAATGTTAGCCAAACGGAGACTTTTTCTTGGACTTTAGCTGAAATTTCAGGTATAGAGAGGTAGATCTGGGAGTCATCAGCATATAGGTGATACTGGAAGCCAAGGGAGGATATCAGGGCACCGAGGGAAGAGATAGAGAGAGAGAAAAGAAGAGGTCCTAAGACAGAACCCTGGGGTATGCCAACCGCTAGTGGGGTAGCAGCAGAAGAGGACCCACCAACATATACACTAAGGATGGTTAACAAGACTAAGAATGTTATAATGCCTCTGTATTGCTCCATGGAGCGGTCTCACTTGGAGTATTGCATTCAGTTCTGGTCTCCTTATCTCAAGAAAGATATAGCGGCATTAGAAAAGGTTCAAAGAAGAGCAACCAAGATGATAAAGGGGATGGAACATCTCTCGTATGAGGAAAGACTAAAAAGGTTAGGGCTCTTCAGCTTGGAAAAGAGCTGAGGGGAGATATGATTGAAGTGTACAAAACCTGAGTTGAGTAGAACGGGTACATGTGGATCGATTTATTTATTTTTTTACTGCATCAAGATTTATAAAGTCTAGAGGACACTCAATGAAGTTACAGAGGAAATACTTTTAAAACCAATAAGAGGAAATATTTTATTGTCAGTTGCCTCTTTTGTCAACTGCAGAGGATGTGGTAAGAGCAGTTAATGCAGCTAGTTTTAAAAAGGTTTGGACAAATTCCTGGAGGAAAAGTCCATAGTGTGCTGTTGAGACAGACATGGGGGAAGCCACTGCTTGTCCTGTATGGGTAGTATGGAATACTGCTGCTATTTGGGTTTTTGCCCAGGTACTTGTGACTTGGATTGGCCTCCATGAAGACAAGATACTGGGCAAGATGGACCATTGGGCTGACCCAGTAAGGCTATTGTTATGCTCTTATGCTCTTATGTACCACAGTCAGCTCCAGGTTTTGCCTTTGTTATTGAGCTTTTCCATTACTGACTTCCACAGATATAGCCAGCCTGATTTTTGTACAATCCTTTGGGCAAAGTCCTTGTGTACAATCACTTTTGGAGATGCTCTAGGAAAGTGTTTGAAATGAGCAGATTGGGTCTTGCAGAATTTTATCAGTCATTCTCCAGCTTCTTTTCTGAGGCCCATATTCGCCAACCACTTGGCCTTCTTAGTTTCCAACTTTTGCATCCCATTCATCCACGAGCACGAGTACATCTTGTTTGCATGTTCTGTTATTTTCAGTTTGGACTTGTTCATAAAACTGATCCTCTTCTGCATATTTTGTCTGCACACATTCCTAAATAATAGATGTTAATGGACTTTCCTCATAAATGCCTACATGCCTGCATTACGGTTCTTGCCTGCTTCTTAATTAGAAATGCAGCATCATTTCTTTTTTTTTTTTGTCTTTCTTCATATTCAGAGTACCCAACAGGTCAAGTTGAATGCATTCCATTTTATTCTTGATCATGCCTGGCTTTCCTTGGTTCATGCTTCACACCCTCCATGTCCCAATATGTGAGATATCTTTGCAGCTTCTAACTTCTTTCGTTGGTAACTACGTCAACAGTCCAACATCCTAAGGACTTTGTTCCAACTGCTTCACAAATGCTGGTTTTAACCTGAAGAGCTTTCAACTGTAACCTGTTGAGTGCTTTCTGACCTGAACTGAGCATGTGTTGAAGTGCTGGTATAGGTGTCAGGAGCACCCCCCACTGACTTCCAAAGTGTGGGAGGAGCAGGCCCCCGAGGCACCCCCAGTGCTGTCAACAGTGTTCTATACTGCTGCTGGACAAAGAGAGGTGGTTAGAGGGGAACCAATTCAGATTAGTACCATAATTATTAGGGGAATGTTTCCTCTCCTTCCCCATGCCCCCCCCCCCTCCAAACAATGCCTATACACAAATTAGGTTGCAAAGTCTGAATTTGGGGTTACAACCAAGCTGGGCAAAAAGAAAGTCGGATGCCTTTCCTTCCCATTGAGCCTACACTAGAAGGAAGGGGGTGATGGCAGTATTGCAGCTGATGCTGTAGGAGGAGTGGGAGCAGCAGTGCAGATCCAAGGTAGGGCTCAAGGGAAAAAGGCTTGAGTACCTGAATAAATTCATGTAAACCGTTCTGAGTTCCATGAGAGAATGGTATAGAAAACTGAATAAATAAATAGAAGGGCGGAGGAAGGAAGATGCTAAGAATGGTGGAACCCTATTTAAGAGATTAGGAGGGGAAGAGGGGGTGGCAAGGAAATGTATGAGAAGATAATGATGACAGAGGGTAGAAATATGGTATTGAGGAGTATGTTGAAGATGAAAGGGAATGGAGGACTGAAGAAGAAATGAGATGGGGAAAGGGAGTGAAAATGGAAATTTGATAGTTGAAAAGTGAAAAAGAGGAGGAGGAGAAGGGTAAGTGAGGCAGAAAAGAGCTAAAAAGGAATGATCAATATACAGAGGCAGGTGTAATGAAGGAATGGACAGGAGAGAGGAGAAAACACAAATGGACTGCAGCTGCTTGAAGGAGAATTAGCAGACAGGAAAGCAGAAAAGAAAAACTGGAACCAATATGATGGAAAAATAAAATGGCCAGACAACAAAGAGAGGAAAAAAAGCATTTTATTTTGAATGTTTTAAATGGAATATGGAAACAAAAACAAAAAACTGTGGTCCGGTTGGATTTTTTATCATTGTACATTTTTAATTGCATTTTCATGTTTTTATATGTCAATGTATAATAAATTATCTCCAGAACATCTGTATACACTGTTTTTTGTTTTTGTTTTCATCGGTGGATTGTTTTCACTGTGGATTATTGGGTCTCCCCATTTTTCTTTGTTGTGCTGCACTTAAATGGAATATGGATATTAATTAGCAAAAATGTGTTTAAATTTTGACAAACTTGAAGAATTTGCAAATTTTGAGTGCAGAATTTTGACTTATTTGCAAGAATTTTGGATTTTTTTTGTGCTGAATTCCACAAGGAGTAAACACTGTGGTAATGAAAACTGGCTACTTCAGTTCATCAAAATATTTGTCCATGCTTAAAGATTAAAACCAACTGTGGCATTAAATGTTGTTCTTCAGCACTTTGGCCCCGATTCTATAAAAGACACCTAAGACAAAAGTGCAGAGGGATGCGGCACATAGCACCTGTCAATCTTAAGTTAGGCACCATTTATAGAATCATGCCTAGCGGCACCTAAAATGGACTTACAGTAGGTGCCAATAAGTGACTGGTGTCCCCTAAATTCTGGCACCCAAGTCAGCTTACAATCCTGAAATAATGATAAATCAGTAAAAAACACATTTTTATATATAATTAACATCGTAGGGACGTCTATCTGGCATCTACATCAGAAAAAAATGTGATTTTTTGGGAACGGGTATCGAACGGCTACCCAACGCCCATGTAACGCTCATTGCAACTTGCGCCACGTGGATGTCTAAACAACGCCTAAAACTAGGCGCAGTTTACAGAATCAGGGCCTCTGTCTCCACTACCTCTTCCGGGAGACTGTTCCACTCATCTACTACCCTTTCCATCAAAAACAATTTCCTTAGATAACACCTGAGCCCATCGCCTTTATAATCTTTAGATAGTGACAACAGATAATTTATAATCTGAAGATAGTGAAAATTTTCTTAAAGAGTACGCTTTTAGCAGTTTCCGAAAAGGCAAATAAAGAAGCCGTAATAGTGGATTTCAATAGGCAACAAATTTCACATCTATGTGAACTGATAACAAAAATGAAAACTTCTGGAAAGACCAGGTTCAAACTCTTTACAGAAGGAAAGCACAAAAGCAAATGTTTAACAATTTGACACACATTATTAAACCCCATTAATTTTATAGAAGACAAACACCCTTCCAAAGACTTACAAACTAAACAGCATATCTTAAACTATTCTCAAGCTCTAAAAGGCAGCCAGTGGAGATGTATCAACAACTGAGTTACGTGATTGTATCTTGATTTCCTAAATATCAGTCAAGTGGCAGTGTTCTGCATTAGTTGAACTCTATAAAAGAATTTTACAGATAAACTAGTATATAAAGTAATTAAGTTGTGAGAATACTAAAGATTTAACAACAAGAGAAATATGGACAAACTAAGAGGTCCTTTTACTGAGGCGCGCTAGAGTGTCTTAGCATGCACTAAATGCTAGCACTTGCTAGCAAGTCCATTATATCCTATGGATGCGTTAGCATTTAGCGTGCGCTAATATTTAGCACACACTAAGATGCACTATGGGGTCCTTTTACAAAGGCGCGGTAGCGGTTTAACGCACGGAATACCGCACCTTAAACCGCCTGCCGCGCTAGTACCTACCGCCTCCATTGATGAGGCATTAGGATTTTA
This sequence comes from Geotrypetes seraphini, assembly GCF_902459505.1. NCBI lineage: Eukaryota > Metazoa > Chordata > Amphibia > Gymnophiona > Dermophiidae > Geotrypetes > Geotrypetes seraphini. The sequence goes on from NC_047085.1 coordinate 47,573,482, forward strand.
GGCTGCCGCGGGGGTTAGCGTGTGATGAAATGTCCGACGCACTAACCCCCGTAGCGCGCCTTGATAAAAGGAGCCCTATGTTTATTGAAACCTTTATATACTGCACACCAGCCTAAAAGGATCCAAGCGGTTTACAATGTATAATTCACATTCATCAAGAAAGAACTCCATTTCAAAATAGAAAAGGAAAGGTTAAGAACAAAATTAAAAAAAAATTTTCAGAAGATATAACAAAAAGATATAACAAACAACATCTCAATAATAACAATTCTAACGGCAAAATAATAAAACACTCAAATCTCAATGAACCATAATTTATACATGCAGCTAAAAATTTTACATTACAAAATTAATCATTACATAAACATAGATCACAATCCCAGGCTCTGTTCTAAGTTGAGAAAGCCTTTAAATGTCTTTAAAAAAAATTATATATATATATATATTTTTTTTTTATTATTGATTTTCCGAAAAACGTAACATATTAACAGAGAATAAAGCATAAAATAAAGCACAAAATGCACATCCATCTTATAAATATATACATACAGTATATTTTATCCAACCCACCTTTCTATTAATTAATCAATAAATCAGTAATAGTAATGTCTTTTAAAGTTTATATATGATTCTTCTTTTCTCAAATCTATGGGCAGGTTATTCCATAATCGCAAACTAAATAAAAGAGTGCACAATCTCTAGCTGATGCAAGATGTGCCTTTGAAATGTGAGGAACGACTACCCTATTAGATATGTCAGGTACAATGAGCTTCGCATCTTGCACCACCATGAGAACCATACTTTTTAAGTTATACACAAGCAATCCTTCTGATACTCCTGCTCCTAACAGACTGGAAAACAACTGCACACAACATATATCCAATACCCATCATAGCATACTCCAGAGGAATTACCCACCCAAGCTGGCATCTCATATTAAACAGAAACTCATACTATTGGCCCTTCACATATCAACCCTCCCCAAAATTAACAACTAGAAAACCAACAAATCCATACAATACCACAATACTACCCCACCAAAGTTCACTCATATATCTGAAAACAACGAGCAACTCACCAATAGAATACATCCCTCTCAAATGCGCCTATATGAACATAAGAACCATTGGCCCTAAAACAGAACTCATAAAAAACTGGATAGAAGAAGATAACCTTGATTGCCTTTTCCTCACAGAGACCTGGCTCACCTCTGATACAGACCCCAGAATAACTGAAGTCTATCCAAAAAGCCACAAAATGACACTGGTATGCAGAGAAAATAAGAGAGGAGGAGGAATTGCCATCATAGCCAGAGACACATTAAACATACACCTACTAGACAAAATAACAGACCAATACATGGATTTACTTGCCTGTCAACTCTCAAGCACATCACTTAAAGGAACACTCACATGCATACTATGCTACATAACCCCAAGTAACTGGAGCACAGCTAAGCCAATATTTGAAGAATTTATCTATCGAAACTCCCTAGCAACTACATACAACCTCCTTCTAGAAGACCTCAACCTTCACCTTGAAAACCATTCCTGCAAAAATGCTGAAACCGTACTAGCATATCTAGAAGTCCTAACATATAAAATCTTAGATCCTCAAACTACACATGAAAAAGGACACCAGCTGGACATCGTAGCATACATGTCCCAATAGACCTCACACCCAGAAGTTCAAACCTTAAACGGAAAATGGAACCGTTCCCTTTGGTCTGATCACTACACCTACTCCTTCGAAATCAATTGGTCCTGTAACAAATACACTCCGACTACTCAACAGACTATCTTCCTCTCACGTAAATATATAGATCCCACAGTATTCTGGACAAAAACAGATACCTTAATCCAACACTACACATCTAAAGACTTCATCTCAAAATGGAACCTGCTAAGTAGGGCCACCCTAGATGAACTAGCCCCAGAAAAACCTAAAACCAAAATCCACAGAAAATCAGACAAATGGTTCGACAACGAACTACTCCAACTCAAAAGACAATGTAGACAACTGGAAAGAAAATGGAGAAAATGCAACCTATTATCATTCAGAGATCGTAATAGACGCCTTGGGGCGTAAAATAGCACCAGGTTAGAACGATATGAAAGCTGTAGCTGAAATAATGCTCTATGTGCCAACACTAGGATCTTAAATTTGATCCTAAATTCCATTGGTAACCAATGGAATTTTAAATGCAAAGGTGTCACGTGATCACAAATATATGCCCGGCCTAAAAATCTAATTGCAGTATTTTGCACTGTTTGTAAGTGCTTCAACTGTCCTGACTCAATGCCTGCATATACTAAATTACCAAAATCTAACTTTGATAATACAAAGGCATGAGTTAATGTGTGCAGTGATTTCTCATCCAAGAAATCTCGAATGGCTCTAAGCTGTCTTAGTGCCCCCAAACCTTTATCAACCTAAATGGAGTGTGTATAAACTATTTCTGGAAAACCCGCACCTCCTGGAATGTAGATTTTGGCATACACTGGTTCCGAGAGACTAGCTCAGAGGAGGGAATTTTTCTTGCATCCTTTTTTTCGAGATCTTTCTGAGCCCACCATATGATTACAAAGCTGTTTGAAAGTGCGAGGATTGCAGGTTGATAGCTTGCATCGTATTCCATGATGTTTAAGTGCTTTTCAATAGCTGTTTCAGTCCTCTGCAATGTTCTTAGCTGATCTCCCAGTAATTTGGGCTGGATTGTTTCACTTTTTCACCTCCTGAAATTTTACACATTCCAGGTACAAGGTTGTTGGGTTTTTTTTTTTTTTTATAATGCAGTCTTTCAGTTCAACCTGGAGAAACATGAAGAGGTAACCTTACTTCAGTGAAAAAGTCATCCTGATGTCATTGGAGAAACTTTTCACTACTCTTAAGTTATTCTGCTAAATGGTGATTAATGATGTGCCAACAGAGGTGATGTTATCTTGTGGTCATTAAAGTTAAATCTGACAGAGAGGAACCAACAAGGTCATATAGTTATCAGATTGCAGGTCCAAAGTTACCTGATACTGAGCATAATACTAAATTTGAATATTGATTTTTATATCTAAGGACTCCTTTTTACATGAGCAGGCGGTAGTTTTTTTTGGCTAGCGCGTGATGAAAAGTCGTGCGCGCTGAAGCCGCTACTGCGGCTTCATAAAAGGAGCCCTCAGCTTTTTTTCCAGGGGGTGTTTGAGGGTACGGAGAACCAGCACCTTTTCAGTAGCCTGCAAAAATTGATTCATGTATTAATGAAACAGTCCAGGCTCTACACCCCAAAAGAACATAATAGCCTTACTAGGTCAGACCAATGGTCCATCTAGCCCAGTATCCGGTCTTCGTGGAGGCAAATGCAAGTCGCAAGTACCTGGCAAAAACCCAAATAGTAGCAGCGTTTCATGCTACAGTCCCATGTCTGTCTCAACAGACTTTTCCTCCAGGAACTTGTACAAACCCTTTTTGAAACCAGCTACATTAACCGCTCTTACCACATCCTCAGGCAACGCGTTCCAGAGCTTAACTGTTCTCTGAGTGAAAACATATTTCCTTCTATTGGTTTTAAAAGTATTACCCTATAACTTCGAGTGTGCCCTAACCTTTTTAGGCATTCCTCATACGAGAGGAGTTACATCCCCTTTTTCGTCTTTTGTTCGCTCTTGTTTGAACTTTTTTTTTGTGCCGCTATATCTTTTTTGAGATAAGGCGACCAGAACTGAAAGCAATACCTTTTCACAAATTAAGTGGCTAAGTTGTTATGGAGTGAGTCTCTCAGTGATCATCCTACCCCTGAAGGATAGCCTAGAATTTTAAGTACAGAAAGACCCAGAAAGACTATTCTTATGTTCTTATAGTCTACTTTTTTTTGCCAGTATGCACTGTCTATATATCTAAGAAAAAAAACATTCTTTTAAAAGGTTATGGTGAAAACAGTGACGTAGCGAGGGAGGAAGGTGCCCCTCTCACCCTCTTCTCCGCCCCACCCTCCTGCCACGTGTATTCCGTTTTGCTTCCTCAATACCTGTTCAACTTCCCCGGCATGAGCAACATCTCTAACTTGCTGCTTGTGCCAGTGTTGGGCTCTCTTCCCGATGTCACTTTCTAGTTGTGGGACTCGGAAGTGACATCAGAGGGAACGCCAAAGTTGATGTGAGGAGCAAGTTGGCGAAGGGCTAGAGGTAGGTGGGGTGAATTGAAGGTGCGCATACAGCGGAGGAGGAGTGGGAAGAAGCATAGGGGAGGAGGAGAGGTGCCAGCGTCCCCACCAAGACGGCATCCAGGGTGAACTGTCCCCCCTTACTACATCGCTGGGTTACAGGACTTATAGATTCATGATGGCAGATAAAGGCCAAATGGCCCATCTAGTCTGCCCATCCGCAGTAACCAGTATCTCTTTATCTCTCTGAGAGATCCCACATGACTATCCCAGGTCCTTGTGAATTCAGACACAGTCTCTGCCGCCACCATCTCTTCCGGGAGACTGTTCCATACATCTACCACCCTTTCCGTAAAAAAGTATTTCCTCAGATTACTCTGGAGCCTATCGCCTCTTACCATCCTATGTCATATCATTGCAGCTTCCTTTCAAATGAAGGAGGCTCGACTCGTGTTCATTTTCATTGCATAGGTATTTAAATGTCTCTATCATATCTCCCCTCTCCCACCTTTCCTCCAAAGTATACATATTGGGATCTTTAAGTCTGTCCCCATACGCCTTATCACGAAGACCACACAGTAATTTTGGATAATAGTTGGGAGGAGAGCATGTGTAGAGTTGATTTGATGTCCCTGTGAAAGGATAATCCAAGGTATTTTATGCAGGAGGTAATCCAGGTGAAAAGTTGCAAAGTGACGGTAAATGGGATAAAAGCTGAATTAAGAGGCATGAGTTCAGTTTTATCCCAATTAACCTTGTACCCAGAGATTGTGGAGAAGGTGGAAATCAGTTGTACCAGTGATGTTAAAGAGGCCTCGGGGGTCTGATAGGTACAATAAGACATCATCGGCATAAGCTGATATTTTGAATTCAATGCTAGCAATAGTAATACCTTTGATATTAGGAGATTGTCTGATGGCAGATAACAAAAGATCCAAGGCTAGATTGAAAAGCAATGGGGACATCGGACACCCCTGTCTTGTACCTCTATGTAAGGCAAAGGGAGTAGAAGAGTCGTCATTAGCAATTATTTTAGCATCCGGGTTATTGTATAATCAAAGTGCTTTTGTGCTATAAATACTTCAATGCTTCTCAAAACTTAAAGTACTTAGCTTTTAGCTCATTTTGAAACCAAGGGCCTGTTTTACAAAGCCGCACTAGCAGCTGCTGCACGGTAACGGCCCCGAAGTCCATGGAGATTTAAAGGACTTTGGGGCTGTTGCCGCGCGGCTTTGTAAAACAGGCTGCAAGGCCGTTGCTTAATATTTTCAATCTTCTGACGAGGCCTGCGTTTCGCGGGATAAAATTACATTCCCGCTGCATCAGGGCTAATGACTCATTAGCAACGCTAAAAAAAGTAAAAAGCCTAAAGTTACTTATCTTTTTAAAGAAAGCTACTTGTAAAACATTATCTTTTTCAAAAGATTCACTTTTACCTTCTCTGGACTGACTGCACGCCACTGCCGGTTCCGAGCAAACAAATATGGTCAGTATGTATAATGCACTTTCAGTATGCTTGTTCATTTTTGACTTTTTAACAGGGGTCAGAGCAAATGCCTGGAAATGGCTTAACACATTCCAGTAACAATGAGAGAACTAAAACATTTTGTAGTGGTCATTGTCATTTTGAAATTTCTCAGTCTCTTCTCAAGTCGTAAGAGATACCTGCTCACCGATAAGCAGGTGTCAGCTATACAGACTTGTTTTTTAAAAAACCTTAATGGATAAAGAACATATAGAAGTGCTGTAGTGCTTGACAGTTTGACAACTCGCTCAATTGCTTGGCCTTCCTATTTTGCGATTCTCCCTGTAAACCCAAATTCTACTGTTTGAACCAGGGTCATGAGTGCTGTCACTCTAAATTGATTTTTGCTCTTGGGACCCCGACACCACATTAATTAAATCAAACTTTCAAGACTTGCTGTAAACACAATTTCACAGTGATGAGATATTTGGTGAAGAAAGCAATGCTTTATGGTGCAAATATAGGCATTCTGTATTTGATTGACTTCATTACACAGCACAAATCAAATGTTCCAAGTTTCTTTTGTTTTGAATCAACCTTTGAGTCACTTTTTTTTTTAAATTCCAGATTTTGTAATAAATATGGCAAAGTAAACATAACAAAAATGGCAGTTACCATACACAAACCATAAAGGCATAGAAGCTCAAACATCCCAAAGAAAGAAAACAGTGGGCAGAAAGCCACAAGCTTATGTCTAGAGAGAGTAAATGCAAAATCTTAAATAATAAAATGCTAGCCGCGCATGCGCACTTGCCTCGCGTGTTCCCTGATCCCTTTTCTGTCAGGATGTGGCAAGACAAGTGCGCATGCGCGCCCTTCCCTGCTCTCCACCTCACAATACAGACCGCACCACGCCGCCCCTTCACAACGGCTGCCACAAGCATCGCCGCCGAGCGCACCCGAGGGCAGAGGCAGCCTACGCGCACGGGATGGAGCGCGAGGACAGCTGCCCGACTGTAAACTGTAAATTCAAGCTCCTGCCGCGGCTCTGCCCCTGAGGACAGCAGGCCTTCATTGACTGCCGGTGACCTGTTCAGCTACTCTCTAGAAACCTTCCCGCGGTCCCGACTCCAGCAGCACTGTACACACACTGCTTCGGGGCCTTCTACTGCCCTGATTTACTCTGGCACAGAAGCAGAGCAAATCAGGGCAGTACAGAGCAAATCAGGGCAGTAGAAGGCTCCGAAGCAGCGTGTGTACAGTGCTGCAGACGCTGCTGGTGTATCAGGTTTGTCGGGACCGCGGGAAGGGAAAGGAAGGGGGGGCGGAAAGGGACTAAGGGAGCCAACCAGACCGCGGGAAGGGAAAAAGGGTAGGGGGGGTAGGGGAAATGCTGCTGCTGCTGCACAGGAAAGTAGTGGGGGGGGGGGAATGGAGAGGGAGGGAATGCTGGTAATATACATTAAAAAAAACAAAAAAAAAAAACTTACTCTGTGAAATTTCAGTTACTACAAAAAAAAAAAAATAGGTGACATATGACACCTCCATATACAAACAGAGAGAGACACACACAGGAAACAAAAACCCTTAAAGACAAGGAGCAATAGAGAAAGATTGAAAGAAAGAAAAAAATAAAAGGAGAGAGAGACACAGAAAAAAAAAATCACACACAGGGGAGGTAAAAGACACAGGGGAGGTAAAAAGAAGGGAGAATGGACAGGAAAAAGCGGCTAAGGAGACAGAGAGAGAAAGAAATAAAGACAGACACACACGTATATTCTAGCACCCGTTAATGTAATGGGCTATAAAGCTAGTAATAATAATAAAAGCAGAAAAACCTTCTCTTAAAATTATCAATACAAAACGGCAATTTATTTTTTCTATCACAGCCCCTCAAACATGGAATTCGCTCCCTATTTACTTGAGGGAAGAAAGCAACTTGGAAAAATTTAAGAGCAAATTAAAAAGCTTCCTTTTTAAGGATGCCTTTGATAATTAGCAAGCCAGTTTACTGGCCTGATTTTAACTTTACTGTATAGCTTTACTTAAGTATACAGACTTCTCCTTTCCTTATGTATTTCCCCTGAATGTCTTACTTACTATCAAATAACTTGTAGTTCTTTTCCCTTCCTTTCCCTTTGTTTATGGGTTTGTTAAGTTTGTTATTAGTCATGCAAAATTCAGTTCTTGTTATGTGTTGTATTGTTCCCTAAATTTTGTAATTTTAGTATTATGTACATCGCTTAGAATTATGATTAAGCGATTAATCAAAACCATATTAAATTTGAAACTTAATATAGTAAATGGCGGCAGATAAAGACCCGAATGGTCCATCCAGTCTGCCCAAACATATACTCTCTATAATTTAATGATTTAATCTAAAATGTTCTTTTTCGTAGATATTTCTGGGCCAAAAACCCAAAACTCTCCCTGGTACTGTGCATAGATTCCATCTGCTGGAGTCTCTGTCAAAGTTCACTCCAGCCCATCTAAACCATCCCAGCCCTTCCTCAACTGAATGGCCATATACAGGACACAGACCGTGCAAGTCTGCCCAGTACACTGGCCTTCGTTCTTCAATATTTACCATTATTTTCTGATTAGAGATCCTCTGTGTTTATCCCATGTTTGGGTTTGTTTGGTTTTTTTTTTACCTCTGTCACCGTTTTCTTCTCCACTACCTCTCTCAGGAGCTCATTCCAGGCATCAACCACCCTCTCCATAAAGAAGAATTTCCTAACATTACTCTTGAGTCTACCACCCCTCAACCTCAGATTATTCCCTCTGGTTTTACCATTTTCCTTTCTCTGGAAAAGATTTTGTTCTACGTTAATACTTTTCAAGTTTTTGAACGTCTGAATCACATCTCATCTCTCCCTGCTTTCCTCTGGGGCTTCCAGTCTCTTCTCATATGTCTTTTGGTACAAACCCCCGACCATTTTCGTTGCCTTTCTCTGGACCGCTTCAAGTCTTCATATGTCCTTTACCAGATACGGTCTCCAAAATTGAATACAATATTCCAAGTGGGCCTCACCAATGACCTGTACAACACCTTCTTTTTTCTACTGTTACGCCTCTCTAGCATCCTACTAGCAATAGCCACCACCTTGTCACACTGTTTCTTTGCCTTTAGATCTTCGGACACTATCACCCCCAAGGTCCATCTCCCCATCCGTGCTTATCAGCTTCTCACCTCCCAGCACATACAGCTTCTTCCAATTTCTAATCCCCAAATGCATTACTCTGCACTTCTTTGCATTGAATTTTAGTTGCCAGATATTAGACCATTCCTCTAACTTTTGCAGATCCTTTTTCATATTTCCACTCCCTCTTTAGGGTCTACTCTGTTACAAATCTTTGGCATCATCTGCAAAGAGGCAAACCTTTCCTTCTAACCCTTTAGCAATGCCGCTCACAAACATTGAACATGATCAGCCCCAGCACCGATCCTTGAGGGACTCCACTACTCACCTTTCCTTCCTCCTTCCTCCAAGCGAATTCCATTAACCACCACCCTCTGGCATCTGTCCGTCAACCAGTTTCTAATCCAATTCACCACTTTGGGTCCTAACTTCAGACCGTCAAGTTTGTTCAAGAGCCTCCTATGAAGAACCGTGTCAAAAGCTTTGACACAGTTCCTCATAGTTGTATTTTGATATCTCAATCCTAATATATGAGTGTAAACATTATTGGCAAAAGAAGGAAAAATCCAGCATATCTGCAGTAAAAGGCAAACACCAAAAACAAAGAAAGACCTGCAGAGCAGAATGTATAAGGTGCAAGAATCTTTATAAAAAGTCTATACAAAATTGTAATCCATAAAAAACGGCTTTTATATATATACCGTATTTTCCGGCGTATAAGACGACTTTTCAGTACCTTAAAATCCTCCCCAAAGTCGGGGGTCGTCTTATACGCCGGGTACTGTTTTACATGCCCTTACTACCTTCTCTGCTTGCAGCACAGAGCCGAACGGAAGTCTTCCCGACGTCAGCGCTGACGTCGGGAAGACTTCCGTTCGGCTCTGTGCTGCAGGCAGGGCAGATAAGGAGAAGGAGAGTAGCCTCGCGGTTCGAGTGGCTACCAAGAGAGAGGGGCGGCCGCCCCGCCCCGGTTGCAGCACAGCCGGCCAGGTTCCCTTACTTTTGTGGCACTTCCCCGACCGACCGATAACAGCCCGGGTCCGACAATCCTCCCTGCCCTGTAGCCGCGAATCTAAATACCTTCTTACAGCAGCTGTAAGAAGGTAATTTAGATTCGCGGTTAAGGGCAGGGAGGTTTGTCGGACCGGGGCTGTTGTCGGTCGGTCGGGGAAGTGCCACAAAAGTAAGGGAACCTGGCCGGCTGTGCTGCACCCGGGGCGGTAGAGAAGGTGTGCGGAAGAAGGGGTAGTCTTATACGGCGAGTATAACACAAAACTCTATATTTTAACTAAAAGTTGGGAGGTCGTCTTATACGCCCAGTCGTCTTATACGCCGGCAAATACGGTATATGGAATATGGACCCAACATGGTCCATGTTTCGGAGAAACACTCCTTCCTCAGGGGTCCAGGATATCTGATGTATCACATATATAGAGAGAGAGTCATGCAGAGAACATCGTTGTAGTATGAAATGATCAAAAATTGTGAATCGAAGGCAAGAAATTCTCCTTCCGGGCTAACACACGATTGCAGTACTCAGACGGCATCCGTTCAGAAAGTGGTGCGGGGCCAGGCAGAAGTGCAGAAAGTTTGCTCCTGACCTGTGCACTGCTGGCCGCAAAATAAGATGAGACAGCCGTCTAGCGAGGGAGGGATTTAAAGATACCAGCGGGGGGGGGGGGGGGGCAACAGATTAAAAAAAGGTACCAGGAGGACTGCCTACGGGTTTTTCACTCTATAAGACCCTGTCCCGTCCTACCACTACACCACCAGAGGGGGTATAGGGCAGGGCAGTGGAATTTTTTTTTCTTGAGTTTTCCTCCTCTACAAGTGGCTGCATCTTATGGTTGGGTGCGTCTTATAGAGCAAAATTTATGGTATATTGGTTCACAAGAAAAAAGTAGTAATTTATTAATTGACTCTTTGGGCTCCTTTCACAAAGCCGCACTACGATTAGCAGTGCACTGAGGCCCCGATTCTATGAAAGTCACCTAGATCGGAGCACCTAACCAATCTGGGTGCCTAACTTAATTTTTTTAATTGTTTTAATCATCGCTGATAATTAAAAATGCCATTAAAAACCAACTAAAAAATTATCCGGTAGGTGGCTACAGTCTAGAGATGACATGGGGACAAATTTGTCCCCGTCCCTGCGGGATTTCTCTATCTCCATCCCTGTGAGTTCTATCCCTGTCCCTGCCCCATTCCTGAAAGCACTGCCCTCATCTGCACAAGCCTCAAACACTTTAAAATCATAAGTGTTTGAGGCTTGTGCAAATGAGGACAGAGCTTGCAAGGATGGGACAGAGACTGGGACATATGTAGCAATAGTAATAACAGATGGAACAGAACAGTGGTATTCTCTTGCAAGTCCTTGAGAAAACCAGTCTGTATTACCATTTCTGGCTCCTAGCTTTAAAGTAGTTTGCTCGACATGGCCATGTTTTACTAAAAGTGCTGTAACTCTAACCTGGGTATTGCAAGCAGTGACTCACTGCTTTTTAATATACTCAGGCTAGAGTCACAGTTTTTACCAGTTTGAGGCTCAGAATTTTACACTAGCTTGTATCCATCGACACTGAGGCAGCCATTGTGGTGAAACGTTTAATTTACATTCCACTTTAATAACCAACCTTCCAGCAAAAGGCAATTACAATCATAATATAGCATAGACATTTCAAAAAATCCAGAAAAATAGCAATATAAATGCATCTAAAATCAGGGATCTCATAGTCCCTCCTTGAGGGCCGCAATCCAGTCGGGTTTTCAGGATTTCCCCAATGAAGATGCATTGAAAGCAGTGCATGCACATAGATCTCATGCATATTCATTGGGGAAATCCTGAAAACCCAACTGGACTGCGGCCCTCAAGGAGGGACTTTGAGACCCCTGATCTAAAGTCATATTATAAATTAATCATGCACTTAACAAAGACCATTTATGAAAGACCATGTTTTCAATTCTTGTCTAAAATCTTTATTGGAAGAAATCATCCTCAAAGCACTAGGCCAGGGGTAGGCAATTCTGATCCTCGAGAGCCGGAGCCAGGTCAGGTTTTCAGGATATCCACAATAAATATGCATGAGCTAGATTTACATCTCAAGGAGGCAGTGAATGCAAATCCATCTCATACATATTCATTGTGGATATCCTGACCTGGCTCTGGCTCTCGAGGACCAGAATTGCCTACCCCTGCACTAAGCAATGATTTCCATTGAGTAGGCCCATGGCCATATCGGGTGAACTGGTTTAAACCTGAGAGCCAGAAATAGTAATAAAGACTGGTTGTATTCGTACATTCTGCTTCTTTGCTTTCTTCTACATTGGATCTTACTTTCTCAGCCTCTGAGGACTGCCAGCAGGATTTTTCATCCTTTCAAAAAGTACAAAAACCAAGGGGCACTCGATGAAACTACATGGAAATACTTTTAAAACAAATAGGAGAACATTTTTTTCTTGAAGAATAGTTGACCTCTGGAACTTGCCAGAGGATGTGGTTACAGCAGTTAGTATAGCTGGTTTTAAGAAAGGTTTGGACACGTTCCTGGAGGAAAAATCTAAAGTCTGCTATTCAGACAGATATGGGGGAAGCCACTGCTTGCCCCGGGACCGGTAGCATGGAATGTTGCTATTTGGGTTTTTGCCAGGTATTTGTGACCTGGAATGGCCACTGTTGGGCAACAGGATCTTTGGTCTGACCCAGTATGGCTGTTATGTTCTTATGTAGGATAAATGTAACGAATATGCATGAATGAGATTTGTGTTTGATAGAGGGAGTAATCAGGCAAACCTCTCTCATGCATATTCATTACAGGTATCCTGAAAATCTGAACCTTTGGCAGCACCCATTGACTGGGAGTGAATACCAAGGGACTGGTATTCTGGGATTGGAGAGATTAAATTTTAAAAAAAGAGAACGACTGCAGATGATGGATGATGAAATGCATGTTTCTATTTTTTTATAGAGACTGTGTCTGAATTCAAGGGGGCCTGGGATAGGCACCTGGGATCTCTCAGAGAGAGAAAGAGATAATGATTACTGCGGAGTGTCCGCTAGTCTTTGTAATTTTTGACGCAGTGAAAAATCGATCCACTTGTACCCGTTCTACTCCACTCCAGGATTTTGTAGACTTCAATCATATCTCCCCTCAGCCGTCGTTTTTCCAAGCTGAAGAGCCCTAACTGTTTTGGTCTTTCCTCATACGAGAGGAGTTCCATCCCCTTTACCATCTTGGTCGCTCTTCTTTGAACCTTTTCTAATGCCACTATATCTATGACATCACAATGCAAGGTGTAAAGAGCTTTAGCCAATAGGGAGAGGAGGAGATAGTGGATGCTGCAGATGGGCAGACTAGATGGGCCATTGGCCTTTATCTGCCATCATGTTTCTATGTTTCTGTCTGACTATCAAGCTGCGTTTTGAGTTAATTTGCATAAGAATTGCCGCTGCTGAGTCAGACCACTCAAAAACAAGCTCATCCATCACATTGATTAGCAATTCTATCTACTTTATTTTCACCATTTTACAATTACCCATACATAGTTTAAAGAACTTTCAATAAAACGCTCTGAAATTTATATTTTTATTTGTTTTACAATTTTATAATTTCAGTTATAATGTGCCGCAAAAAAAAAACCAACACATTTGCTCCGTTTAGTGTGCCGGAACTAAAAAAGTTGGAGAGACACTGCTGTAGAGAATTACTCCCTTTATGTGTTAGCCTGTCCTGCAGAAACTCTGGGCCCTTCGTGATATGAACCACTACTACTGTTTATCAGTCTGGATGGAGCCAGGAATTATGTGGGCACCGGTAACATTCAGGTCCTGATTCTGTAAATGGTGTCTTAACTCCTATAATAATAATAATAATAACTTTATTTTTGTATACCGCCATACCCCAAAGAGTTCTAGGCGGTTCACATTAGTTAGACAGAGATTACAAGTGGTTACATATCAAATTGATCGTAGAGTTGCGAACAGCAAGGAGAGAAGTAGGGGGGAGAGGAGGGAGACGGGGGAGGGGAGTAGATCAGAAGGGGGGGAGAAGGAGGATAGAAAAGGGGCATTAAGGGTCTTGGTCTCGGAATAGGTGATCCTAGGCATCGTTCGGTGCAGTTGTCAATCAACTGCTAGGTGCCGTTTGTAGAATCATGCCTACTGGTACCTAAGCATTCTTAGGCACTGCTTGGCGTGAAAATCCTAGACGCGCTTCATTCAGGCCAGGGCTTTGAAGGCCTAAATGAGTGCGCCTAGCTCCATCTACGCCCAAACGCCACCCTGAATCCGCCCCTGACCCTGACCCCTGACCTACCACGCCAGTAGGTGCCTTGACGTAGATGCCTACCTCGAAGTGGTACAGAATGGGACAGTGCATCGCGGTTGTTTCAGCTCAGGCCGTTTCATCATGGCCACGCTGAATCGGCTGCGCTCAATCGTCCTCTCCACTTCTCCATGTCACTGTAGGTGCCTCTCCTCCTCTCTTTCCCCAGTGGCGTAGTAAGGGGGAGCGGGTGCGTGTGGACCGCCCCCTCCCAGGGGCCATCTTGCTGGGGGCATCGGTGCTTCTTCTCCTCTGCCACCCTCCCTCCCCCCCCCCCCCCGCAAACCTCTTGAAAAGTTCAGCAACTCCACTTCACTGGGCTAATATAAAAAAGCTTCCTCCCTATATGATTTATACTCGCTGCACAAAAATAGAAGCTTTGCCTGAATAAATATTTATTATATCAAAACATCATTATCAACACTTCACATACAATGCGATTAAATGGATCCACACTACACATGTAGACAATAAAACTATTAAACCACTAAAGCTTTTACAGCAATAGTAGAAAACCTAGAGTCTTTTAAAGTCCTTCTCAACAGAACAGTATTTCATGATGATTTTCAGCTCTTTTTGTTACTTTTTGCTCTCCTTGGATGAAAACTCCTGTCATGGATATAACAAGATAAAGTTGGTAAAATGCCTTCTCTGTTTTTATTCCAAACGGTAACCAGCCAGCCCAACGCAGTACCACGTTTCGCTATTCAAGCGTCTTCAGGAGCTGTATCTGCATCAGGTTTTCAAATCTCAACCATCTGAAATCCTTTATGTCATCATATATCAACAGCAGCACGGGTTCACAAGCCACCACATCCTCTTGAAAGGAACCAACACCATATTGCTGGCCTTGGCTTCTTTCTGACGTTGCTTTCTATTCATTGGACCAGCACCTCGTGTCAGAGGCGAGCCAAAGTCAGTGTGAGCAGGAGGAGGAAGGTACTGCTCACACCGGTGAACTTTTCAAGAGGTTTGTGGCGGTGGCGGGAGGACACTTGAGCGACAAGGGAAGAGCAAGGGGAGCATCTTTAGTTTTGGGACCCACCAAATGAGGTCAAGTGCTGCTATGACGCTCCTGAGCTGACATCCAGGTGCAGCAAGATTCATCGGGGTTGATTCAGCGCTGAAACAGCAATGCTGAATCATCCTAGACCCAAAATGGTAAGCGTCTACCAAAAAATTAATTGTTTTTAATTGGTTTTTTTAATGGCACAATTAATTTTTTTTTTTTAAATGGCACTTTCAATTTGTTGATTAAAAAAAAATAAGTTGGGCATCTTTTATAGGATCACGGCATCAATGCCAATGTCTGCATAGCTAAGCAGGCATAGCGAACCGCAGAAAAAGCAGTCCTAACTATGTAGGTATGGCACCAAATATTCGCTGTACCTACATAACTTCCAGTTGCTACCACCAAAGACCTGGATATTCAGTCCATGCCAAGATAGGACCCAGCAATGAATATCCGGGTATACTCCCCCACACACACACTTTTACAAAACCGCAAAGGTGGTTTTTAGTGCACACAGGCACGCTGAATACTCTGCGCTGCTCCCGATGCTTGTAGAACTCTATGAGTATCGGGAGCAGCGTAGAGCATTCAGTGCGCCAGCCTGCGCTAAAAACCGCTTTTGCGGTTTTGTAAAAAAGGGGGGGGGGGTTATCTGGTGATGGTCAGCATTAAATAAAACACTGACCTCTGGCATCTGAATATTGACCATACTGTTATTGTTGTTATTAATATTTTGTGTATTATTTACCCCTGCAGCTGTTCACCGCAATCGGAATTCAAATAACATCGATCACCGTGCCTGCACAGAAGGTGTTGACCTGCTCCTTGAAAGCGAAGGAGTGGATTCTGCCCTAGTTAACCATGAAAACACTCCGAAGGTGCCTGACTCTAAAACCCCCAAGAGACCGCAGACAGATCCAGAAACGTCTAAGGTAACTACAGAAAAGAAACTGAGGGTAGCAGGACAGTTTTGTCCAAAATTAATTTTGTGATCAATGAAGTGGTATAAAAGATCTTCTAAATAAATAAAGCTCTTTTGGTTTTCTAGTCCAGTTGTGATTTCAAGTGAAATATTAGAAACTCAGAGAAAATAAAGGAGGTTTAAAGGAATTACATTTTTTTTTTTTAAAACGTAGGTGGTGGGGGTGAGGAGTGGTAACTGAAAACAGCACAGTAGAGAAATGAATTAACTATATTATTCTAGTCCAGGGGTGTCAAAGTCCCTCCTTGAGGGTCACGATCCAGTCGGGTTTTCAGGATTTCCCCAATGAATATGTATGAGATCTATTTGCATGCACTGCTTTCATTGTATGCTAAAAGATCTCATGCATATTGGGGAAATCCTGAAAACCCGACTGGATTGAGGCCCTCGAGAAGGGATTTTGACACCCCTGCTCTAGTTAGTTTGCTGACATGAGAGCATCTTCCATGTTTCCTATTGTACAGTGTCCCGCAAACTTTCTCGAGCCGCGGCACACTAAAGGTAGTGGCCGTGGCTCGAGGCACCTGGAAGTGCGTGGATATCGCCATGATGACATCACGCGCATGCGTGACATCATCACGTCGATGTCTGTGTGTGTGAAGGCACTCCAGGCGGGCCCTGAGACGCCGGTGCCAGACGGGAAGAAAGCCAGAGAGAAAGATAGGTGCTGGCGCCCACTGATTGCCTGCAGGACGTGCCTCTCGCCAGGAGGTAGTCGGCGTCGGCACCGCGGCACACCTGAAATCTCAGGAGCCACACTAATATTCCTTGGCACACAGTTTGAGATACACTTCTATTGTATATATTACATAATGATTATGGACATTTTTGCTGGAAAAGGGACAGAGGCTTTGGTAATTGAACTGTGCCTCCACTGCTCATTGTGGCATGCAATGTGTGTGCACAGATGCTTAATAAACCTTTCCGATATCCTGTGCTGGCCATACACAGATGTAAACCCGTGTTTGTGACAGGGTCACAGCTGTCTACACACTTTCCCCATCTGAAAAGACAAGCTGATTAAAAATAGAAAAAAAAAAAAGCAGAATTATGTACTCTCTCTAAATATACCAAGCCCAAAACCAACCACACCGGCACAACTCGTGCAGGAATTGCTCTTTGTTCCCTGACAGGGTCTAGGACGATTCATCGCAGCTGTGTAAGAGCCGCTGGTTCAGCGCAGGCCTTTCCCTGCGGCCCTTTTTTTGCGGGATGAGTTCAACACGGATCTTTACAGACTATCAAAAACATTTCAACTCCAGCGTGTGATACTTTTTCTCTGACAACTGGATTTTCAGCCTGTAGGGCTGCGTGCCTGTCCTGAGCTCCCCTCCCGATCTTAGACTCCCGCTTCTGTACCTGAAAAACACTCTGGTCCCCCATCTGCTCCACTGTGTTCTGCAACATCGTGCTGGGATTCACAATGCAGCATGTAGCTCAGGTGGTGGTGGGGGGGGGACAATGCCCTCCACGATCAGCACTCCACCTCAATCCAGCATGTGGCGCAAGTAGTGTAGGCAGTGCCCCCCCCCTACACACACCCCCCTCCATCAGAACTCCATCTTGATCTAGCATTTAATGCATGGGAGGGGGGGGCAAAGCCTCCCCAGAGCCCTCCAAAATCAGACGATCCAGCATGTGTTGTATTTCTGTGAAGGACCACGTTGAACGGTTCATAAACAACCCCGCGAAAGACAAAGGCGCGCGCTGACAACTGAGCGCAAGACAGAGGCGCACGCCAAAGAAAATTACAGTTTTTAGGGGCTCCGACGGGGGGTTTTGTTGGGGAGCCCCCCCAGTTTACTTAATAGAGACCACACCGGCGTTGTGGGGGTTTTGGGGGGTTGTAACCCTCCACATTTTACTGTAAACTTAACTTTTTCCCTAAAAACAGGGAAAAAGTGAAGTTTTCAGTAAAATGTGGGGGGTTACAACCCCCCACAACGCGGCGCGATCTCTATTAAGTAAAGTGGGGGGATCCCCCCCACGCTCCCCCCCGTCGGAGCCATAAAAACAGTAATTTTCTACAGTGCGCACCTCCGCGCTGCGCTCAATTGTCTGGGCGCGCCTTTGTCCCGGTGCACTTTTGACCTGACATCCGTTGAACTGACCCACCGATGAAAGGGCCACACTGAATAGTCCCACGATGAAAGGGTCACGCTGAAATGGTGGATCTTAAGTGGCAGCAATGAAAGGGCTGCGCTGAACTGGCGTCCCATTCCGCCCTAACATGCCCCCGTGATTTAGATGTGCTAATTTGGCAATTACTGCAGGATGACTGAGCGCGTCCCATAGTACGCTATTTTAAGCTGCGTTAGGCACGCGTTAGCACCTAACACAGCTTTGTAAAAGGGCTCCTTAGTTCTGTTGATTCAGCAGTTGTAAAACCATTTCTTTCATCGTGTGTGGTTTATCTAGCGTCTTTACAGTGTGCAAAACTGGGGGGGGGGGAAATGGAATTGCTTAATTTATTGCATTCCAAGCCATTTTGGCTGTAAATCACTTCTGTGGACATTTTTCCCCTTTTGAAAACGTATAGACCTAGCACCAGCGGGGTTTAGAAAAAAAAAGGACCCCTCTTTAAACATTTCTGAGGGTACCTCAGAGAGCTGATTTTTGCTAAACGCAAATATGACCACGTCTCCCCTCTACTTACCAATCTTCACTGGCTCCCAGTACTTTCCAGAATTCATTTCAAATGCTCCTGCCTGGCTTTCAGGATCATTCACGGCATCCTTCCGCCCCTAATCCCTCTATCCTTCCTCGCCCCGACACCAACTACCACCAGATCTGCCCACAGACATAAACTATCCTTCCCCTCTCTACATGGCATCCTCTACGCAGGTAAACTGGGTAGATCCCTCCTCTCCAAAATCACCGGCCTCTGGAACGACCTCACTGTCCCACTGCGGAACCTGGACTCCCTCCAACTATTCCGAAAACAACTGAAAACCTGGCTTTTCTCTAGCATATAATAATCTCTTCTCCTGATTACATCCCCTCTTTTTATGCTTTGTAAACTCTTTCTCTTCTCTCTTCCCATATTTTTTTTAAACTCTGTAAACCGTGTCGAGCTCCACTTCAGTGGAGAAGATGCGGTATATAAACCTAAGGCTTAGTTTAGTTTAGTTTAGGACCAGTGTAAACAACTTGCTTGCAATTGAACTTAAACAAGTTGAAAAGTGCACATGTGTGGGGGAATTGTATATATGGTGCCCAATATTATACGCTACTTCTGAAAACCTCAGCATGGAAAAGCATTCCACTGGATGCAAGGTGCTGAAACAGGACGGAAACATTGGATCCATGCAAAAACACACTTCATAATAACAACTTAATTTTTTTTCTACCGCAATACCACAAGCGGTTTACAGAGGAAGAGACTGTATACAGATGGCGATGTTACAATAAAAGGCTTTCAAATTACATTAGCATGTTAAGATTAGTCAAATTTATCTGGAAGCATTTTAAAGATACATAAATATTTGTAGGATAGTGCCTAAGGGTTGGATTCTATACATGGCATCTAGCAGTTGTCAATCAACCGCTAGACACCATTTATAGGAATCCCGCCTAGCGGCGCCTAGACATCCTGGAGGTAGGTACCAGTGCTTAAGGCCAAGTTTTACTTGGCCTAATTTATAGGCACCTAATTCAGATGCCTAGCGACACCTAAGTCAACTACACCTATTCTCCGCCCCTAACCATGCCTGCTTTTCATATAGGCGCATTAGGCATTGGAGAATGCCTCGACTTATGCGTCACTAGGCATCCTAACCAGTGGCATAGCAAAGGTAGGAGATGCCTCCCTCCCTGCTCCTTCTGCGCTCCCACCCTGCTCCTTCTTCCTTACCCCACACTCACACCCTCCCTTCCCCTCCCCACCCTGCACCTTGTTAAATCTTTACCAGCATGAGCAGCTTCTCCGGTTTGCTGCTCGTGACAGCATTAGCTTTCCCTCTGATGTCACTTCCTGGCCCCGCAACCCGGAAATGATTTCAGAGGGGAGCCAGGCCAGTGCGAGCAGCCTAATGTAGGCAACTTATATCTGGCCCTCAGTGTTTCCACGTGAGCCTTTCCTGATATCCAGTGTTCAAAGATTTAGTTTTGCTCAGAATTAACAGTATTGGATGTTCGTTGTGAGTCTAGTTTGAGCTTTAGTCCTCAAATTAATTACATTGTAAAAATAAGCTTTTACCAATTGCAAATGTTGCATCAACTAAAACAAATCCTTGAACAGAAAACCTTACAAAGTTGACACATACCTTCGTATCAAGTAGGATGGTCTACTGTAATACTCTCTCTCTAGGATTAAGTCAGGCCAATGTATATCATTTGCAGTTGGTTCAAAATACTGCTGCGAGGCTTTTAATAGGTAGCAAAAGAACGGATCTTATCCCTCCACTTCTATATAAACTTCATTGGTTACCTATAGATCAATGCATTAAGTTCAAGCTATTGTGCATAGTATTCAAAGCATGGCACTTGAAATCTATATTATATTTAGCAAATAAGTTGATATAGTCAACAGAGATCCCTATGCTCTTCTAGCAAAGAGCTGTTTTCTTTGCCAGGTCTAGGTATCATAAAGTTGTCTCTCTTGAGAAGCAGAGCTTTTTCTTATGTAGGTCCTGCATTATGAAATCCTTTGTTTGACAAATTATTTGATGGTTTGTCATATTTGTCATTTTGTAAGCTGTTGAAAACAGAATTATTTCAGCAATTGTACCAAGTCTATGGCTCATGTAACTCTTCATCTACATTATGGTATGCTGATGCTAACTTGTGCTAGTATTCTATAATGGAATTGGTGTCCTGATGCCATTACAGAATGTCCTTCCCTCCCACCTGCAATTGCACTGCCAGAGCACATATTTATAGAATTGCCCTCAGTGTTCAGCAGTATTGAGTTATTAGTACTTAGTTACTATAGTTACTTTATGATTATTGCAAGAAAATAATTATCTAACCTAGTAATTGTAATTTAATTATTTTGAAGAGCAACTTGCATGACATGACATGAGGAGGATGTGGTTGGCATGAGCTGGTCTAACCTCCTTTAAAAAAAAGCATCAGGAAATGAAGTTGTGTGATATTCACATTGGGGTTATATACAGGTATGTAACAGTTGGAGAAAATATGCTGTATAATGCTGTATGCATATTTCCTATGGCTGTTCCTAAGCTATCAGTTCCTATCCAATGATAGTTGGCAACTGCTTGACCCAAGAAACTTCAATAGGGAACTGTTACAAATTGTAGACCTTCTGGCACTAGTTAGTTAGGGGCTCAATTTCTGAATGTTAGTGGATTATTGCAATTCCTTATTAAAAGGGATATGCCTAAAAGACATAAAACGTCTTCAACTTATCCAAAACACAGCTATTAAGATTATTTCAGGATCTAATAAATTTGATCACGTAACCCCACTGTTACGAAAAGCCCACTGGTTGCCTTTTATACATAGGATGACATATAAAATTGCTCTTCTGACTTTTAAAACTATACAAACTAACGCCCCAGCTTTCATAGACAGACTCTTGATTCCGTACGACCCTCCGAGAGCCCTCAGATCATCTTCACAGCGCACTCTTAATGTTCCCTCTTTGAAAATAATCGGTACTCGTCGTACCTTTATCTTTTCAGTGAAAGCCCCAATGGCCTGGAACTCTCTTCCTCTATACTTAAGATCTGAACAAAATCTGCAAAAGTTCAAAAGCAGTTTAAAGTGTTTTCTTTTTAAAGATGCCTTTAACTGACAATATGATATATATTTACCTTAACAGTTTCCTAGCAATTCTTCACCTTCCCTACTCCCTCTTGTATTTCCCTTTTGTGTACCTTGTCTTTAAATATTGTAGTTCTCCCCCTTTTCCTATTGTTTTCTGTAGCTTAAGCATGTTAGTCAGCCCAAGAATTAATATTAGTCATGTATGTCTAATTGGTCTACAGTTTGTCTCCTTGTTATTTTTAAATTTTTTATGTACAACGCTTTGTACCTTCGGATAAGCGTTTTATCAAAAACTTGAATAAACTTGAAGCCAAGGTAGCTCTTGGATTTTCTGAAGGGGTGGGCTAGTGGCAGTAGTTACACCCCCAAAGAAGATTTGGTGCCAAATTTGTCTTTGGAATCCCTCCTGCCATTGACCATGTTTGCTGAAGGAATGCCCCTTGATTTGCTTATGCTTGAAGCTGACACTTGAGAGATTTATAGATTCAGCCTGTCTATACCACCCAGGTTAGACATTATAGGCACTTGCTACAGGAGCAAAGAATCGGAGGCTGGGGCAAGTCCCAGATCTAGAACCTGGTGCTGGCTTGCTTTAGTGAGAAGGTGTGGGGACTAGAGCTGTCCAATTCAGGCAAAAAAATGTTTGATTTTGCCAATTGAATCAATTTTTTTTTGATTCGATACAATTCAGTTCACTTTCCATGACATAGTTTTAAAATTTGCTAGAAAAATGGATTACATGAATGACATCTTCCAGTTCTTACTTGGAAATACTAATTTGTCAGCTTTGGCTGGTTTCACAAAGCTCCACCAAGCAGCATTTGCTTCTTCAACACTTTCGGGTGTATCTTACAGATTTTTGGCTACTGATCACGAAAATCGCGTTTAAAATTACGCATCACGTACCGTTTTAACAAAAAAGTACATTTTTACAATTTCTTGTTATACTTTCAGGCTAATGCAATTAATAATAACTGATGTCAAGATTAAAGAAGGCATTTTTGTCGGTCCACAGATCAGACACTTCGTCAATGATGAGAGATTTGAAGATCTGTTAGTCGGGCCAGAGGAAATCGCCTGGAAAGAATTGTCATTGAGAATTTTCTTGGCAGTTACAGAGCACCTAACTATATTCAACTGGTTGACAAACTTCTTAGAACATACAAAACCATGAAGTGCAACATGTCACTGAAGATGCACTTTCTACATTCACACTGGACTTCCCTGCAAATCTTGGGACAATCAGCAACTAGCATGGCGAAAGGTTTCACCAGAACATTGCCAGTATGGAAAAAAGATATCAGGGCAACTGCAATCCATCAATGTTGGCTGACTATTGTTAGACTCTGCAACGAGATGCACCAGACACTGAGTACAAACGAAAATCATCAGGAAAACACTTTTAGCCACAGCAAACTATCAGAGTGTATCAGAAACTGTGTAATAAACATAGTCAATTAAAGATACCATCATGTTTCTCAGAATTCCTACATGATACAGTCGGTGAGAAATAATATTTGTGTTTATTTTTAAGGAAGCAAAACTTTTGGAAAAATTTGTTTTCCAGTGTTACTTGACCTGCTGCAGAGAATATTCTTTTCAAAGGAGCAGAAGTTGCTGGTGAACATAGAAACTTCTATGCAAGCCGGCTTAGTAAAGGTAACTTCTCCCGTCTCTTGTGCCAGCACATAAATACATCACTACCAGTTTCCAAGGGTTTATAGTTTCCAAGGGTTTATAGTTTCCAAGGGTTCACCACCAGTTTCCAAGGGTTTATAGTTTCCAAGGGTTCACCACCAGTTTCCAAGGGTTTATAGTTTCCAAGGGTTCACCACCAGTTTCCAAGGGTTTCTAGTTTCCAAGGGTTCACCACCAGTTTCCAAGGGTTTATAGTTTCCAAGGGTTCACCACCAGTTTCCAAGGGTTTATAGTTTCCAAGGGTTCACCACCAGTTTCCAAGGGTTTATAGTTTCCAAGGGTTCACCACCAGTTTCCAAGGGTTTATAGTTTCCAAGGGTTCACCACCAGTTTCCAAGGGTTTATAGTTTCCAAGGGTTCACCACCAGTTTCCAAGGGTTTATAGTTTCCAAGGGTTCACCACCAGTTTCCAAGGGTTTATAGTTTCCAAGGGTTCACCACCAGTTTCCAAGGGTTTATAGTTTCCAAGGGTTCACCATCAGTTTCCAAGGGTTTATAGTTTCCAAGGGTTCACCATCAGTTTCCAAGGGTTTATAGCATGCAGGCTCTGCAATGCATCTGAGGCAGATTTCACCATCATAGTCTGCCATCGATGGAAGTCTGGCTTTCATGGCAGCCACATTGGTATCTTCAACTATTTCACAAAAGCTGCTGCACCCCGATAGGAAAAATCTAAAAACTGCAGCAACACCCAGTTTAACATTTGGAAACAGATAAAACTACCGCAAAACAATTGCGCGGTAGCCTAACCATGTATTAAGGACTTAAAAGTCCTTTAGTAAAAGGGCTTCTCATTATTGCACGCTGCTTTGCATTCAGTATTTTACCCTTGAGCTAGACACGGTTAACCTTCTATATCCAACTTTCGTAGGTGCTGGCATCATTTTTCAAACCGTGATAGCTCTTGTAGACTCTAACTGCCAATAAAATCGAAGTAGACTACAGTGACACATTCCTAGCAATTTTCTGTGAATTTCTGGGGACTCATTAAGTGTTACATAACCATGCATGAAACTAAAGGTTTGTGACAGGATTCGAGTCAGTAGACACTTTCATCATTAAAGCTCTCATTATATTTTCTAATATTTAGAACAGGGGTAGGGAACTCCGGTCCTTGAGAGCCATATTCCAGTCGGATTTTCAGGATTTCTCCAATGAATAATAATAATAATTTTATTCTTATATACCGCCAAAGCCATAGAAGTTCGAAGCGGTTTACAGCAAAAAGCGCTGGACAATCAGCGAAGAGGTTACAATCAAAGTCAGCAATACAATCTTACATAATGAATATGAATAATGAATATGAATAATGAATGAATATGCATTGAAAGCAGTGCATGCAAATAGATCTCATGCATATTCATTAGGGAAATCCTGAAAACCCGACTGGAATACGGCTCTCAAGGACCGGAGTTCCCTACCCCTGATTTAGAATCTTGAACCGGAGTTTCAGGTTTGTTTGGGGTTTTTTTCAAGGCAAGCATCTGTTAATTTCTGAATTTCTACCAACAAATTGCCATATAGTTACTGCAATGTTATAGAAGCTCAGTACAACACCCAGCCTCATTAACTGAAGTGCCAGTAATTTCACCATGCCTGTTCCATGATAAATGTTTTTGTTTCTAAACTCACACAACTCAGAACACCTCACCTGAGCGTCTCCTAAACAAGATCAACACTATAGTGGGGCACAGTAAACAAACACTGTGGGCTAGATGCACTAAAGATGCCGACTGGATCACTGTTGGCCGATTCTCCAGCAGCGATCGATGCGCTATCAAATTTGCATGATTTTTGTGTGTGTATGTGTGAATTTATCTCATTGGAAAATTAGTCCAATTGGCACATTTCCGCACAATTCTTCCATGGGCCGGATAAAATCATGGCCTGCAGGCCATACTTTGGAGACCCCTGGTCTAGGCAACCACCTAGCAACCCTTATAACAAGGGAGCTTACATATATAAGATGGGTATTTCATATCTTCACATACCATAAGTTTGTTTTGTTGTTTTTTTTTACCATAAATATTATTGGATGTAATATTGGTAAAGGGAAAGCAATGAGTTACTCTAAGCAGGATTACTTTAATCAATAATCAATCGCTTTAATAAATTAGTGATTTAATTACTGTAACCAATTACTTTAAGCTGAGAAGTAACTAGTGACTAATTAATTATTTTTTTGAAGAGTGACTAGCACAACATTGATTGCCCTCTTGCAATGGTGTAGCTCTGGTAAGTGGTGCCTTCCCCACGCCCTCTTCTCTGCCCCCTCTCCTTCACAACCCCCCTCCCCTCTGCCGTGCACATGCCCCCCTTGCCTTCTCCCTGTACTTTTTAATTTTCCAGGTGAGAGCAACAGCACAAACTTGCTGCCTGCATCGTATCGGCTATCTCTCTAACATCACTTCTTAGACGCGGGGCCCAGAAGTGACATCAGAGAGAGGCGACACTGATGCGGGCAGCAAGTTCGTAATGCTGCTCACGCAGGAAAAATGAAAGAAGTATGAAGGAAGGGAAGGGGCACATGCGTGCGACAGGGGAGGTCGGGAAGGAGGGGTGCCTACACTCTTTGCAAAGATCATGCCCCGGGGTGGACCCAGCTTACTATGCCAGTGCCCTCTTAAGAGTATGTCAAAATTGCGAGTTACTCTTTCCTTCATTTGAAAATTCATGCTGGTCTGTTCAGAGAATATAAAAACATAAGAACAGCCATACTGGGTCAGACCAATGGTCCATCAAGCCCAGTAGCCCATTCTCACAATGGCCAATCCAGGTCCCTAGTACTTGGCCAAAACCCAAGGTGTAGCAATATTCCATGCTACCGATATAAAGCAAGCAGTGGCTACCCCATGTCTTTGTCAATAACAGACTATGGACTTTTCTTCCAGGAACTTGTCCAAACCTTTCTTAAAACCAGCTATACTATCCACTCTTACCACATCCTCTGGCAACGCGTTCCAGAACTTAACTATTCTCTGAGTGAAAAAAAATTTCCTCCTATTGGATTTAAAAGTATTTCCCTGTAACTTCATCAAGTGTCCCCCTAGTCTTTGTCATTTTTGACGTAGTGAAAAATCAATCCACTTTTACCCATTCTACTCCACTTAGGATTTTATAGACTTCAATCATATCTCCTTTCTTTTCCAAGCTGAAGAGCCCTAACCATTTTAGTCTTTCCTCATACGAGAGGTGTTCCATCCCCTTTACCATCTTGGTCACTCTTCTTTGAACCTTTTCTAGGGCGCTATATCTTTTTTGAGATAAGAAGACCAGAATTGATAAGCAAGTCTTGATAGGATGACAGGGATTGTATGAAGAGTCCGTGTGAGAGAATGTCCTTCAGTCTGAATATTTATTTGTCCTAAGCTGAAAACATGCCCAGTGCACCCCCCCCCCCCCCCCCCCCCGAGCTCCTATTCTGCTGACTGCATCGCAGCCAAGCAGGAAAGACAATGGACAGGACACCTCTCCCTTGCACCCTGTGCGGCCGCCTTGCCCACACATAGCTTGCTATAACCCTGTCTTTGTGTATGTGAATGTGTCTCTGTGCCTGTGCCTATGGACAGATGGATTAAGCCTTCCCAACAGGAACTATTGCTCAAGTGAAATGAGCCTAAAAATGGTTGAATTGGTGTCTTGTTTTCTCTCCTCTTTTAATACATCCCTCATGAGCTATATCTCACAGTACTCTGTACTTTTGCCACTAGACTTTTAGAGGTCAATATTCAAAACAAAAGGATGATTTAAATACAGCAGGGTGGGGAGGGGGAAGAACTGAGAGGAAATATGTGGCTCCCTAAGTCTACCCCTCCCCCCCCAAATGGACTTCTGTCTACACCCCTGCCAAGAAGTAATGGTTTCATAGGCTGAAAAGTTAATCATTAGCTCTGGTAAAGATCAGATTAGGCCTTATGTCAGTTCTTTGGTGGCCATAACAACCCCTCTTCCTATCTTCCCATCTTGAGATACAAAATAATGATGCACCTATGGGGGACCCCACCTAGGTTGCAACTCTAATCAAGTTTTATGACCCCATTTGGGATTCTGATTCACAGTTTTAGAAGCTGTGCTTTAGGCAGTATCTCTGGTTTCTCTCATTCTCACATTTTGTATCCTTTCTGTTTTTGTGCTGATAAAGCTTGAAGTTAAAAACAAATTCAGTACTGCAAGTATGACTTCATTTGCAGTTTCCTGAAGCCCAGGTTTAGGGCAGTTGGATGGAGCTTGAATGCTTCATTTCCCACGTCAGATTCTCTAACTGAGATTCATGTCCAACAGATCATAGTTGATATGGATGACAGTAGGGTTACCAGACATCTGCAAAAACCCGGACATGTCCTCTTTTTATAGGACTGTCCAGGCTCCCAGATGGACTTTCCAAAACCCGGCATTTTTCTGGGTTTTGGAAAGCTCCTACGACAGGGGTGGCGAACTCAATCATATAAGGGGCCGAAATTTGAAAAAAGGCTAAGCCGCGGGCCAAACTTTTTATTAAGATAATTAGGGGTCCTTTAATTAAGGTACGCTAACCGATTTAGCATGCGCTAAATGTGCACCTTAATTAAAGGACCCCTAAGTGACTAAGGTTTAGTCTTAGCAGAAGTATAGGGTTACAATGTCTCCAACCCCACACCAGATCTGTGGTGTAAACAAAATAAATATTGTAATCACAAAACAGAAAATAAAATTATTTTTTCTACATTTTCTTGTTTCATGCAGCATCTCTTCCTCCTTCCCCACCACCCCTGGGTCCACCATCTCTCCATTTCTCTTCCCAACTACCCTCTTATGCAGTATCTCTATCCCCCCTCCAAACATCCCTTGTGTCCAACTTCTCTCTTTCTGTTCCTTTCCTCCCTCCCGCCATCCCATTGCCCACCATCTCTCTCCCTCTCCTCTGTTTTATTTCTTACCCACCCCACCCTCCACTCAGTCTGGCATATGCACATCTGGACCCCTCCTTCACTCCCTTCGGGTACTTCTACAACAGGGCCCACCCCCTTCCCGAATGCCTGCATGTTTTCCCCCTGCATGTTTTCCTCCTTCTTCTTCCCGGTCTTACCTTCAGATTTGACCCGCCGTTCCTACTCTCCCTCCGTCTCGGTTTCCTAGTCTCCTCTGGCCCGTCGGCATGAACCGCTGCCGCTGCTGCTTTTCACTCGCTTCTGCCTTTGCCTGGTCTCCTCTTCAAAGCAGCCTCCTGAGGATCGCCGGCCAGCTGGAGCGAACCTCGCAGGCTGCTGTTGACCTCGGTAGCACATTCCCTCTGCCACGGTCTCACCCCTCCTTTGACTTACGGGATCGTGTCAGAGGGAACGTGCTACCGAAGTTGACACCGGCCTGTGAGGTTCGCTACAGCTGGTCGGTGATCCTGAGCAGGCTGCTTTGAAGAGGAGACTAGGCGAAGGCAGAGCAGCAGTAGTGGCAGCTGTTTATGCCGGCGGGCCAGATGTAGTATAAAATTTAAAATGTCTGGCGAGCCAGTTTTTAACACACCGTGGGCCAGAATTTGACATGTCTGCCCTACAAGCTCTGGCCGCCTCTGGAGAGCCTCTGAGCATGCACGGATGAGGTCACATGCATCCGCGCATGTCCCAGGCCCTCCAGATGCGGCCAGAATTCCTCACAATGAGAGGAAGCTTTTTGGGGGTGGGGCTGGAGGGTGTGACAGGGTGGGGTTACAGGCAGAACTGGGCAGGGCTAGGGTAGAACAGGGTGGGGCTGGAGGTGAAATGGGGCAGGGTTTTAAAAAAAAAAAATATGGTAACCCTAGATAACAGAGACCGCTAGTACAGCGGTATTCAAACTTTTGGTCAAGTGGTCCATTTTTTCAACTGGTGAGTTGTTTGAGGTCCACAATATTAACTGGCTTACCTACGTTTCACTTCTAAAGCTAAGCAAGCCAGTAGACTTGCACAGACACATAGAGGGGCATTTTCGATAGGACATCTAAGTTTAAGGTTGGACGTTTTGGGCAAGACGTCCATAAACTCAGTAGAAAAAAAAATGTCCATTTCCAAAGCTGCCAGACATCTAGCTTTTATTTTTGGAAAAAGCTATATAGACGTTTTGGTCCTTAGGACGTCTACCTTTTTTGGCCATTAAAAAAAAAATGTCCACGTGAAAAGCGCACAAAAGCAAGTTTTGTTGATGTACCCAGCTACCTTGTCTGTTTGCGGCAGAGGAATCCCCATCAGCTGAGCTGGTTTTGGGGATTCCTCCTGCCAGGATCAGCTGGAGCCCTAACCCCCTCAACATCCCCCCACACATATATCCCTGAAACATTCCTGGAACCCACCCCCCACATCAGCCGACATCACTGACATTAGGCAACACCTCCCCCACACACACATCACCTAGCCCGTACCTTCCAATGCAAAATCATCAGGAGGGAAGCCCACACCCACCTACCTACAGGCCTGCGTGCTGCGAATGACAGGCTTTCCCCCTCCCAATGCATCTTGGGATGCCGTGTAAGTTCCACCTATGATGTCTTGGAAATGCTTTGATTATTGCTTCAGGAAGTCCAGGTGGAAGCCCACCCAATTCCCACCCATAACACACCTCCCAACATGACTCTTTTAGCTCTGGAGGCACAGCATCTTAGAAGTGCTGCTGAATGTCCAGAAAGTTTGTTTTATCGGCATTTGGACATCCCTGCTATTAGGACGTCCAAGTGCTGACTTAGGGAAGTTTTGATTATGCCCCTCTAAGCAAGTATATCGTAAATACTAGGGTTACCAGATTTCTTCTTTAAAAAAAGAGGACAACTGGCCCTGCCTCGTTCCAGTGGAGTCAGAACCAGGTACACAATCACATTTATTAGTTGAAGAACCAAGACCAAGCTTGGCGTGCACTGGGAGGCTGAATAAGCAAATCAGTCTTTTTAGAGTTCTCCACACAAATAACTCAGCCTACTCCAATATATTTTATCTGATGACTTATGGTTGGTCCAGAGGACAGTTACTAAAATACTGAAGGGAATAGACTTAGCAGATAAAGACAGATTTTTCACCCTCTCCAAGGTAGGGAAAATGAGAGGGCACTCTCTAAAGTTGAAAGGGGATAGATTCAATACAAACGTAAGGAAGTTCTTCTTCACCCAGAGAGTGGTAGAAAACTGGAATGCTCTTCCGGAGTCTCTTATAGGGGAAAACACCCTCCAGGGATTCAAGACAAAGTTGGACAAGTTCCTGCTGAACCAGAATGAACAAAGGTAGGGCTGGACTCATTTAGAGCACTGGTCTTTGACCTGGGGGCCGCTGTGTGAACAGACTGCTGGGCACGATGGACCACTGGTCTGACCCAGCAGCGGCAATTCTTATGTTCTTATGAGACATGTAACTATCCCCCCACCTGGAAAAATTCCTCTCCTCTAGAGAAGGAGATACTGGATTTTTCAAGAGGTCACTGAATACGTGTTTATGGATAGCAGAGGTCAGTTGGAGGAGCTGGAGGCTCCTTAGCTCGAGTGGGAGGGGTGTACTGTATAAAAGGGGAGTTAGGAGTAAGTTCTAGGCTTTTGGTTATCCTGATCTCCTGCTAGAGCTCTAGTACTGAGGGAGACCTTTGAATTACTGACTGTTTGCCAAGAGAAAAGCCTGAGGAAGAAAGGGAAACTAGGAGAGTTCCACTACAAGAGAACATAAAGGGCTTTTACTTTTCCCAGGGGTCATCAGGAGAGGATGGAGCAAAGAGTGTGTGGAGACCTATCTTTAAAAACAAAACAAAACAAAACAGTGAGTGAACAGACTTTGGGTAAGGCAGTTCTTGTGTGGAGTTTTTCAGCTTGGCTCGAAAGATACAGTGGTCCCAGGCTGAGAAAAGAGGGTGGGACCCAAAAGTGGTTCTCCGCGTGTAAGGAGGATCTGAATGAAGAGATTGGGGAACACAAAAGAGATGTTTCTGAAGTGACTTTATTCTAAACCGTTATAAATCCAGTTTCAATATTTCTACACTTGAGGAAGCTGCAAATAGTTTATGCATTGATTGTTACGTAGAGCATTTTTGACCCCTGTTCGTTTACAGAAATTAGATAGTTCCAAGTCTAATAGATGCTGGCACTGTCATCTCGAAGTAGGAACATTGGATCATTTAAACATAGTAGATGACGGCAGATAAAGACCCGAATGGTCCATCCAGTCTGCCCAACCTGATTCAATTTAAATTTTTTTTTTTTTTTTTTTTCTTCTTAGCTATTTCTGGGCAAGAATCCAAAGCTTTACCCGGTGCTGTGCTTGGGTTCCAACTGCCGAAATCTCTGTTAAGACTTACTCCAGCCCATCTACACCCTCCCAGCCATTGAAGCCCTCCCCTGCCCATCCTCCACCAAACGGCCATACACAGACACAGACCGTGCAAGTCTGCCCAGTAACTGGCCTAGTTCAATATTTAATATTATTTTCTGATTCTAAATCTTCTGTGTTCATCCCACGCTTCTTTGAACTCAGACACAGTTTTACTCTCCACCACCTCTCTCGGGAGCGCATTCCAGGCATCCACTATCCTCTCCATAAAGTAGAATTTCCTAACGTTGCTCTTGAATCTACCATCCCTCAACCTCAAATTATGTCCTCTGGTTTTACCATTTTCCTTTCTCTGGAAAAGATTTTGTTCCACGTTAATTCCCTTCAAGTATTTGAACGTCTGAATCATATCTCCCCTGTCTCTCCTTTCCTCTAGGGTATACATATTCAGGGCTTCCAGTCTCTCCTCATACGTCTTCTGGCGCAAGCCTCCTATTATTTTTGTCGCCCTCCTCTGGACCGCCTCAAGTCTTCTTACGTCTTTCGCCAGTTACGGTCTCCAAAACTGAACACAATACTCCAACTGGGGCCTCACCAATGACCTGTACAGGGGCATCAACACCTTCTTCTTTCTACTGACTACGCCTCTCTTTATACAGCCCAGCATCCTTCTGGCAGCAGCCACTGCCTTGTCACACAGTTTTTTCGCCTTTAGATCTTCGGACACTATAACCCCAAGGTTCCTCTCCCCGTCCGTGCATATCAGCTTCTCTCCTCCCAGCATATACGGTTCCTTCCTATTATTAATCCCCAAATGCATTACTCTGCATTTCTTTGCATTGAATT
The DNA here is from genome assembly GCF_902459505.1 of Geotrypetes seraphini. NCBI lineage: Eukaryota > Metazoa > Chordata > Amphibia > Gymnophiona > Dermophiidae > Geotrypetes > Geotrypetes seraphini. The sequence continues at coordinate 47,606,081 of NC_047085.1, forward strand.
TTAGTTGCCAGGCATTAGACCATTCCTCTAACTTTTGCAGATCCTTTTTCATATTTTCCACTCCCTCTTCGGTGTCTACTCTGTTACAAATCTTGGTATTATCTGCAAAAAGGCACACTTTTCCTTCTAACCCTTCAGCAATGTCACTCACAAACATATTGAACAGGATTGGCCCCAGCATCGAACCCTGACGGACTCCACTAGTCACATTTCCTTCCTTTGAGCGACTTCCATTAACCACCACCCTCTGGCGTCTGTCCGACAGCCAGTTTCTGACCCAGTTCACCACTTTGGGTCCTAACTTCAGCCCTTCAAGTTTGTTCAACAGCCTCCTATGAGGAACTATGTCAAAGGCTTTGCTGAAATCCAAGTAAATTACATCTAGCATATGTCCTCGATCCAGCTCTCTGGTTACCCAATCAAAAAATTCAATCAGGTTCGTTTGGCACGATTTACCTTTTGTAAAGCCATGTTGCCTCGGATCCTGTAACCCATTAGATTCAAGGAAGTACACTATCCTTTCTTTCAGCAAAACTTCCATTATTTTTCCAACAACTGAAGTGAGGCTCACCGGCCTGTAGTTTCCTGCTTCATCCCTGTGACCACTTTTATGAATAGGGACCACATCCGCTCTCCTCCAATCCCCAGGAATCACTCCCGTCTCCAGAGATTTGTTGAACAAGTCTTTAATAGGACTCGCCAGAACCTCTCTGAGCTCCCTTAGTATCCTGGGATGGATCCCGTCTGGTCCCATCGCTTTGTCCACCTTCAGTTTTTCAAGTTGCTCATAAACACCCTCCTCCGTGAACGGCGCAGAATCTACTCCATTTTCTCGTGTAACTTTGCCAGACAGTCTCGGTCCTTCTCCAGGATTTTCTTCTGTGAACACAGAACAGAAGTATTTGTTTAGCACATTTGCTTTCTCCTCATCACTCTCCACATATTTGTTCCCAGCATCTTTTAGCCTAGCAATTCCATTTTTTATCTTCCTCCTTTCACTAATATATCTGAAAAAATTTTTATCTCCCTTTTTTACATTTTTAGCCATTTGTTCTTCCGCCTGTGCCTTCGCCAAACGTATCTCTCTCTTGGCTTCTTTCAGTTTCACCCTGTAGTCCTTTCTGCTCTCCTCTTCTTGGGTATTTATTTATTATACTATTGTCCCTTGATACTTAAATTTTGGAGATCAAGTGAACAACATATTGGAAAATCCAGTGGCATTGACGTACGATACCATTCTATTTGGTATGTTAATGAGGGCTAAAAGCCAAATATCTTCCCACAATAATAAACTTCTCTTCATCATGTCAGGGGTTATCTTGAGGAATTGGAAAAACTGGGATCGGTTGACTTACACTTTCTGGTGGGAATCTCTATGTCATATTTTTAATACAACAGGGACATTAAAGGAAATCTCTGGATGTTTCAGAACCATTGACTAAATTCTGTAAGGAATGATAATTGTTTGTATTTTATAGACCTTTAAACATACACATCCAGGGTGGGAGGGAGGTGGGGTGGATTTGCATTGAAATCTTGAATTGAGAAATTTATAGATCAATTCTGTTTTTTTCTTGATTATTAGGTGGGGGGGGGGTAAAAATGTATTGCTCATTTATGTCTGTAAGATCAATATGTTTTTCTTGTACTATTATATATATCTGTATTCTTTGTTTTGCACAATTGAAGTTTGAAAAATTAATAAAGATTTAAACTGATTCTTCAATCAAATTTAAGTAGGACAGCATGAGGACTGTTAATGTGATTGAGCTATGGGTCTATGATCCTTTGGCTTTCCGGAGTAAGACTGGCCCTGGCCTAAGCCCAGCTTGAGAGACTTAAAAGAAAAGCCCCACAGAAATAAATCTTTCTGTGAACCCTGGTGGTAGGTGCCTGACCCAGAGAGCTGAGAACGAGCGGGACCAGGGCTTCAGACATTTAAATGCCTACGTGACTTAAATTTGCATATGGCAAGTCTCTTTCAAGTGAAAGGAAACTCTGGGAAGAGAGGGTATAGGATGAAGGGGAAAGAGGATAGACTAAGAAGTAATCTGAGAAAATATGTTTTCATGGAAAGGATAGTGAATGCATGGAATGACCTCCTTGTTGAGGTGGTGGAGACAAATAATGTATCTGAATTCAAGAAAGCTTGGGATAAATATATTGGATCTCTAATGGAGAGGAAGGAATAGTTCTGTAGAGGGTATGAATAGGCAGACTAGATATGCCATATGGACTTTATCTGTCTTTATGGTTCTCTATTTCTATTAGAAGATTGGCTTCGGTGCTGAAACCGGCTTGAAATTCATGTTCAGCCTTATTTCAGTTTTGGCAAAAAATGCTGGTGCATTGTCTGGTTCTAAAATTTTATGCTGGCTCCTCTAGCTGTCCCCCCTTCCCATCCCCCTTGGCAGATTGAGCCCCCTCCCTCCTCCCTCCCATGCACTGAATGAGCCTCCCTTTCTCTTTCCATCTGTACCTGGAAAGACCCCCCTCTATCCATGCCCTGGTGATCTACTACCCTGTTTCCCTGAAAATAAGACCTATTCTGAAAGTAAGACCTAGACTGATTTTTAAAGATGCTCCTAATATAAGCCCTACCCCAAAAATAAGCCCTAGTTAAGATTGACCCCAGAAGCCCCCCCCCCCCCCCAAATGCAACTGATACTCCTTGACTCCATTCCTGACGCTAGTGCTGCCTGAAAAAATTGGACTCATCGATTCAGCAACCTCCACCCCTACTGCTTTAGGAGGCCTTGGAACGGTGGTATGTCTGTCTCATGGTGGGAAGGTCGGTGGAGTTCTGCTGCATAGGGGGATGGGAGGGAGGGATAGAAAGATGCTGCACAAGGGGATGGGTTAGAGGGAAGGAAAGATGCTGCACATGGGGGGGGGGAAGGAAAGAGGAACAACTGGGGTGGAGGAGAGGAAGGAAGAGATAATTGCTTTACATGAAAAAAATAAGACATCCCCAAAAGTAAGTCCTAGTGCATTTTTTTGGATCCAAAATTAATATAAGACACTGTCTTATTTTTGGGGAAACGCGGTAGATAGCCAAGGCAGGAGTAATCCCAAGTGTTCCTGCCCGTGTCTTTGCTAACACAATATCTAGTGGCAGTCTTATCAGTCTGCGGTTGGAGGTCAAGGCAGCCATTATGAGAGTGGAGCCAACGCAGGCAGGAGTGCAGAGATGCAGAATTTATTTATTTTATTTTTTTTGGGGGGGGGGCACTAGAGCAACAACCAGCTCAGGGTGCCACAAACCCTGGGTGCCAGCACTGAATGCATATGAGGAAACAGGATCTGATATCCTGGAGGATAGTAAGCAAAATTGTAGAGCTGAGATGCCTGGATTTTGAAGAAGGATAGCTGAGCACACAGGCTGTTAATTAAGAACATAAGAAGTTGCCTCCACTGGGTCAGACCACAGGTCCATCCTGCCCAGCGGTCCGCTCCCGCGGCGGCCCATCAAGTCCATGACCTGTGAAGTGGTTCCTGACCATTTTTTATAACCTACCTCTGCTTCTATCTGTACCCCTCAATCCCTTTATCCTTTAGGAACCTATCTAAACCTTCCTTGAACCCCTGTACTGTGCTCTGGCCTATCACAACCTCTTGTCCTGTACCTGTTGTCATCTACTATGATAGCGAAGGTCCGTGTGTTATAAAACAGTATGCTGATTCCTCTGATGTCCACAAAAAATATGGAAAAATGAAATATGAATATACTAGTTGTTTAGCCCGTTACATTAACGGGTGCTAGCAGCCCTTCTTCCTTATTTTTACCTCCTCCCTGTCCAGCAACACCTCCCCCCCTTTCCCTGCTCTCCCCATATAGCAGTAGCCCTTCTCCTTTTATCTCCCCCTGTCCAGCAGCACCCCTCCCATTCCCTCTTCCCCCTGTCCAGCAGTAGCTCTTCTCCTTTACGTCCTGCTCCCCCCCTGTCCAGCAATAGCCCCAGGAAAGAGTGAGGATCACAGGACCAAAGCTTTTACTCCAATCCTCTTGATGCCTGATATCCAAGTAGGGGAAATCCACTCTCGCCACCTCCTTGCTCCTGCTGCACTTCCTCCTCGGCTATACACACGCACACACACACTTACATACAGCTCTCCGGCTCCTCACGCCCCTCCTCCACCTTCCGCTTCTTCGGCGGGGGCCAACGTTTTCTTTTGTTTTCTTTTCGCGTGTTCCTCCATCACGGAAAAACAGCACTACCGGCCAACTTAGTCCCTTGCCGCCCCCTTCCCGCGGTCCCAACAAACGTCCTTACTCCAGCAGGGGCCGCAGCACTCTAAACACGCTGCTTCGCGGCCTGCTACTGCCCTGATTTGCTCTGCCCGTGTCGGGCAGAGCAAATCAGGGCAGTAGCAGGCCACGAAGCTGCGTGTTTAGAGTGCTGCGGCCCCTGCTGGAGTAAGGACGTTTGTTGGGATCGCGGGGCGGGAAGAGAAGAGGAGCGGCGGCAAGGAACTAAGGGAGCCGAAGGTAGGGTCGGATGGGAGGCTGAACAGGGGTTCGGGTGTGCCGGGGAGAGGAACGAAGATGACGCCGACGACTGGATAGAGAGAGAGAGAAAGAGATTCGCACGCATGCGCACTCCTACCTCAGGTGCCCTACATCTCACAGAAAACGGACGCACGCAGGTGGGAGTGTGCATGCGCGGCTTAGCGTTTTATTATATTAGATGACTAATTTTTATTCTCATAACATCAACCACCTATTCAGACCAATATATCACCTTTCAAGTTCAAATGAAGTCAGAATGCTGCTCATTTCATATAAACATTTCACTTGAGCATTTTTATGTCAGCTAATCTCTCATGCTTCTTGAGTCATCAGAAGCAGCAATCTAAAATATGAAACTTTATAGAATGTTTTGCCAGTATGCTTCCTCATTGGCTCTGGTATATATACGTATATCATTAAATTAAGGGAATTAAAGCCTTAGGCAAGATATGTCGATCCTTTGCTTTTTCTTTCTGATTTCATTTGAACTTGTAAGGTGATATATTGGTCTGAATAGGTGGTTGATGTTACAAGATATATAAGACCTTAAACAGCTATATTTTGACCAGTTCGAGCAATTTTTATTCTCAGCATTTTCACTGTTTCCTGTCCTCTAGCATTCTCCACTGTCGGGTTTTCCCATTTGCTGAGAAGGTTTATAGCAGTGGTCTCAAAGTTGCGGCCCTCCAGGTCCTATTTTGAGGCCCTCGGTATATTTATCATAATCACAAAAGTAAAATAAAACTGTTTTGATCATATGTCTCTTTACCTATAAATTACAATATTATTATTAAGACTTAGCCAAAAGGAAAGATTTATAAACTATAAAGAGTTTTATCTCATGCAAAATTGTCATTTCTTTAATAAGAAGAAATTAACTATTCTTTCTGCGGCCCTTCAAGTACCTACAAATCCAAAATGTGGCCCTGCAAAGGGTTTGAGTTTGAGACCACTGGTTTATAGTATTTTATCCATCTACAGCCAACCAGGATGCTCACTTTGTTCAGGTTTCATAAAAAGTTGAACTCTGCTGTAACAACTGAATCTGAATGTTGCCCGCATGAGTCAGCGATAAGTCTGCCGAGATTAGTTGCTGAAGTTTGCTTTTGGTTTGGTCTATAGTGCAGCGAGGGAATTAAAGACCTGTTACATTGTCTGTTGGGCTATTCAGTGATTTTCATTTCATATACCTGTTTGCAGCAAAAGGGTAGTGAACAAAAGAAAGGAATAAATTGGCATTCTGATGTTGAACTCTTTTTTTGTGAGAGCAGAAAAATTAAAGGTCTAAGGAATATATAAATCTCACAGGGTTGTTGTTTTTTCCATTAGTAGAGGGAAAGGAAAATAAGTTCATTTCATAAGACATATTCTTAACTCTTGCATTGTGTCTCACAGTTCTGGAAATACAGTACAGTACATAGATGAAAGAAATGGTAGGAGAACTCTTATACAGGGAAATTGATCATAATGGCCAGGTCCACGGTTTTCTCACTCTGTTGGGCAGCTTTGGAACGTTGGTTGCAGGAAATTTTGAGTAGCTGCGGCTTGTGGCTTTTTGGGCTGGTTTTAGATTTTTGTATTGTAATTTGAGCTGCATCTTGGCACGATATTCTCAAATAGGCTTGCCATTCAGCAAATCAGCACTTAGTAAGGTTCAAGGTTCAAGGCTTATTAACATTTGATTTATCGCTAAATCTGATTACAAAGCGATGTACAAAATAAAACATAAAATATCGAGATACAAAATTAAAACTCAATAACATAAGTTTGAGACAGGACAGACTTGAGGTGGAGGGGGAGAAAGGGAAAAGACTTAGTTAAGAAAACAAATAGGGCAAAAAACATAAGGGAAGGGTTAGATTAAAATTTAAAATGCTAAGAAAAGATTAAATAATACTAGGAATTAAAAGCGTCTTTAAAAAGGTGTGTTTTCAAAGATTTTTTAAAAGAATGTAAATCTCTTTCGATTGTAATATATTGTGGGAGAGAATTCCACCATTGTGGGCCCATGACAGAGAATATATCTGATCTTCTTGTTCCTATTGTTTTCAGAGAGGGTATGACTAATAAATTTTGGGAAGATGATCTTAAAGAGCGAGTGGGGTTGTAAGGGATTAGCATTCTTGATATAAACTGGGGCTCATTGTAAGTTAGAGTTTTAAATATAAAACCAATGATGGCCCTTGCCTGCCCTCTCCCCACAGCCAGGGCCGGATTTTCCTATAGGCGAACTAGGCTTCAGCCTAGGGCCTCAAGATCAAGAGGGGCCTACATTCAAATTGTTAGCAAAATTAAAATTACACTATTCTAAAAACAGTGAACACTAAAACACTGAACCGAAAATAAGGAGAAATTCTACGCATATGACTAATAAACAAACATAAAAATGTATTGGTTAAGATCAACGCATTCGGCTCATTGGGTCTGTTCGTTTGTATATACTAGATTGCACCAAAGTATAGTTCATACGTTCACTGATTACTATGGCAAATATTGACGTGCCTTATGCTACTAAGCTCTGGTTTGTTCTTGCATAAATAAAAGTGCAGATTGGTGTAGATTGGAACAGACAAACAAACAGACCTATTGATATCCCGACGTTCGGTTATATTCGTGTTACTTCGATAATATGAAACACGTGTTAATTTTATTAGAAAAGATTCTTATTTTAGGATTGCGTACACGATCATTTGATTCTCGCCTTTTGAGTTCAGTAGGTTCAATACTTTAGTGAAGTGTTTATAGACTATTGAAATAAATTTTTGTGACAATATCTTCATTTCGCGGAATTCAAATAAGTAAGTTCTTAACATATGTTTTAATTTGCATATTTTAAAATGTATATTACGTGCTTTATTTTATATTTTCATGATTATATCATAAATAATAAAATCCTAGAGCGCGCATGTATACTTGGATTGAATCAGTTCTTAAATAAAATAACTATTAACATAAAATTTAATATGATATACAATTTGATATTTTCTTTTTTTGTGATCTGGATTTTGTTTGAATAAAGTTCCATTTTTAGTTTAGTTTAAGACTTAAAATTCATAATAATTCATACTTAAACTTTAAATGCGAATTATTATGAAATAAATTTATCTGAATTGAATTTGGTTTAATTTTCAATGTATTGAATATATTTAATTTAATTTGATAGAAAATATGATAATTTTTATTGCGTATTTTATTTTCGTAGTCAAAGATTTTCATTATTTTAATTTTGTTTCTTTGTAAATGTTGTGTTATGTTTGATTAGTTATTGTTACAAGTACTATATATGGTGCTGAGAATAAATGTCCAAATAAGTGTTCTCGACTTTTTTTATTTATTATCTGTGTCACATTTTTTATAAAGGTTAGTACCAATAACAACATGTTTCATTTAACATATTGATATATATCACAGTAATGATGTATTTTATTATCTCTCATATAATTTACAAACTTAAAAATGGGAGGTGAAAGGGCCTCATAAGTGGAATAGTATAGGGCCTCTTTTCATCTAAATCCGGCCCTGCCCACAGCCAATCCTAATCAGAGCCTAGCCTTGTGTGTATTTCTCATACATTTCTCTTGGTTACTTCTGTCTCTGTCTCTTGTTCTCCTCTACTTGAAGTTTGTTGTCCGGTAGTTCTTTGGCATAAGGAGAAAAATTTCCCAGCTAAACTCTAGGAGGTAAAATTGCTCCCTCACCCCCAGCCCCCTACACAAGTTGGCTAGATTTAAGCATGAAGGGAAAAGAGACATTCCAGGGCTTAGGAAGAGGAGAGGGAGCACACACTGTGAATTTGATTTGAAAATAAATACAGCCTTTACCCTAGTTAAGGCAAGTACAAAGTGTTTCAAGTTTTTTTTGTTGTACATGTGCAGTTTCTCTTTCAAAATGAGCTTGTAAGTCCACAAGTGCAAAAGTGCCCCTCTATTCTTGCTGCTCTTTCTCCCGGTTCACCAGAATTGTTTCTCTCCATTGTTGAATATTTTCTGTTTGTTTTGGGACAGGTACTGTATATCTCTGAAAATATTTGTGTTGCACTGAAAAATTCTCAGCCCATCCAACAAAGTTGGGGCAGTCTCCATTGAGGGCTATACACTTAAGGCTCTTTTTACAAAGCTGCGCTAGGGCCTTAATGCGTGGAATAGCGTGCGCTAAATTGCTGCACGCGCTAGCCGCTACCGCCTCCTTTTGAGCAGTTGGTAGATTTCTGGCTAGCGTGCGTTAAAACCGCTAGCACAGCTTTGTAAAAGGAGCCCTTAGTCCAATGAGTTTCTACTTTTTTTAATTCCATTGGAAAAGTACTGAATGAAAAAAGTGGAAACTCGCTGGAGTAGGTGTATAGCCCTTGATGGAACCTGTCCCAACTAATTTAGTTGGGCTGAAAATAACTTTGCAGCACCCCCCTTGTACATTGGGCTGTGGTTTTTTTTGGTGGTTTTTTTTTTAAAGGTACCTGTAACTGAATTTTGGTTTTTGGTTGCACTCATTATGTCTTTGTTATAGGTTGGAAAAAATGATTAATAATAATAATAATAATTTTATTTTTATATACCGCCCTACCACATAGTTCTAGGCGGTTCACATACAGTACTAAAAATATACAGTCAAGTGAATAAAATACAATATGATCAAAAGGGTAATACTCAGATATTTCAACTAACATGGGGTTAATTGACTGATTTTATTAATAATAATAATTGACTGGCTCATTAATCCACTTCTGATTATAACTTACACATCCAAGGGGTGGGTGGGAGGGTTGGGGTTTGATTTTTACAGAGATTAATGTAGGAAAGGTTATTGAAGGAACCTATATATTTATGTTTTTCTTGATTAGTCATTTGGGTGGGTGGGAGGGAGTAAAAATGATTGTTCATGTATTTCTGAATGATGAATGTGCTTTTTCTAACAAAATTATTCTATGTACAATTGTTTATTGCACTTTGATAGTTTGGAAAATCAATAAAGATTTTTTATTTTTATTTTTTTTAAAGGTAATTGAGCGGGATTAAAAAAAAATATCTGGCAACACTGAAACTGGTACTGGTATGAAACCCACAGCCCCTTGTGAATTCCTAGTAACATAGTAGTGGTCCATGTAGTGTGCCCAGCAAGGTGCACTCTGCAGAGAATGCAGGTTACCTCTTCTATGCCTATTATAACCTAGTTCAAATATCTGTATAGACTGTTGCCTAAAGTAAGCCTAGTGGAGTCGGAATCAGGCACACAATCCCATTTATTGGTTGAAGGACCAAGACCAAGATTGGCTTGCACTGGGAGGCTGAATAAGCAAATCAGTCTTTTTAGAGTTCTCCAGACAAATAACTCATCCTGCTCCAATATATTTTATTTGAACCAGAACTCTTTACTGAAACTTCAACTGATATTTAAACAGTGATGACAGCTACTAAGATGTTGGCCATTGTTTTTCATCATAAAGTGTACAGGGACAGACTTCAAAATCTCAAGATGTATACTTTGTAAGGCCAGGATAGGGGATATGATAGAGATTAGAGAATGACACGGGGAAAAATTCTGTCCCCATCCCTGGACCACCATCCTCTGCACCGCCCCGTCCCCGCTGTCCCTTTCACCGCCCCGTCCCCGTCTCTGCCATCCTCTTCACCATCCCGTCACTGCCCCGCTGTCTCTTTCACTGCCCCGGACTCGTTTCCGTCTTCAGCGTCTTCTCCTCTCCATCCCCCCACCCCCAGCACCCTTCAAGCGGTCCAGAGGTTCCTTCCTTCCGGCCAGCCGTGCATTTCCCTCCTTTTCCCTTACCTTTTCTTCTTAAAATGGTGATTTCTATAAGGCTACCAGCTGTATTACAGCCAGAGCCTTGAAGTCGCGTCGGGTTGCCTGCTAGAAGTCTCCTCCGATGCAACCGGAAACAGGAAGTTGCGTCAGAGGAGACTTTTACCAGCAGGCAACGCAATGCGACTTCAAGGCTCCGGCTGTAATACAGCTGGTAGCCTTATAGAAATCGCCATTTTAAGAAGAAAAGGTAAGGGAAAAGGAGGGAGGGAGATACATGGACGGCCGGCGGGAGAGAGTGGGCTGCCGGTTCGAACGCTCGGTCACCGCGCGTTCAAGATTGTTCACCGCCCCGTGCTACCATTCACCGCTCCACGGGGCGGTGAATGGCCTTGTCCCTGAACTTGCGGTGACCAGTTTTTTTGGTCACCGTTTTGGCGGGTTACCCGCGGCTAAACGCGGGTAACCGCCACCGTGTTATTCTCTAATAAAGATGTTTAAATACCCACGTGGCATAAATTTGCATGTGACGAATCTCTTGCAATTAAAAGGAAGCTCAGGGATGAGGGGGGTATTAGATAAAGGTGAAAGGGGATGGACTAAGAAGTAACCTCAGAAAATACTTTTTCTTAGAAAGGGTAGTGTCCTAGATGCATTTACGCTTTATAGCTGAGAGAACTCACAGTAGTGTATCCCAGCGCGGTATATGTGATGTAACCCATAGGAAATGAATGGCCTACATCACATTTGTCATGCAAGAATCACTACCGCGGCTTTGTAAAACGGGCCCTAAATAAATGTAACTAATTACTGTACTTAAGTAAAAGTTTTGTCATTTTTACTTATAAAGAAGTGTAGGATAACATTTGTTACTTTTACTGAAGTAATAATTTCACCAATTTGTGCTACTTTTATTCAGTTACATATATGATGCTTATAGTTAAAAGTCAAAGCAGAAGCAAGATATAAACGACGATTCCTCAGCAAACCAAATCAAACAGCAAAACCGGGAACAGGATTTTCCTAATGCAAACCTCATCAGGCACACAATGGATCATCTCATCTTAAATTTTGCTGTTCGGTGAATATAGCCTATAAGAATAGTAGAGTTACCTGTTTTTGTCGAACCTGTTACTCCAGTCAAACAGAACAGTGATGCTTTCCAGCAACATTTTACTGTTAGCTTCTGTACGGTGTTTTGCCTACTCTCCGTTTCCTCTTTGCTGATGATGATGTTAGCGTTACCTTCCTCACTGCTGTTGCATTTCGGCATTTTTTTTTAATGAGTGGTGACTCTTTTTATTCCACCTGTTTCCCTTTGTCGCCCCCACACTCTAATTTAAACACCTAGTAATGTGGAGGGACATTTTCGATAGGACGTCTGAGTCCAAGTTTGGATGTTTTGGGAAACACATCCAAAAATACTGTTGAGAAAATGACCATTTTCAAAACAGCAAAATGTCTAGTTGTCTTTGCCTTAAATGCGTCTATCCTACGGGAGGGACTTAAGTATCGAGGCCAATCAGGGCCCCTTAGTCCCCTCCCAATGCACAGAATAGTATTTAAGATCCTTCTTATAATATTCAAGATAACACAAACACTCACTCCTTCCTTTCTTGACCGCTGCCTTATCCCTTACACAAGCACCCAAACTCTTCACTCCTCACAGCAAAATCTTTTGGTAATCCGAAACCCCTGCCAAGTAATATATGACATCACTTGTCACCACATTTTCTCTGTAACCGGGCCCTCCTGTTGGAATCACCTTTTCTCTCATCTCAGATTAGAAACCTCTTTGGAAGAATTCAAAGCTCATCTGAAAACCTTCTTTAACTATGCCTTGAGCCATTGTTCATCCTTTACTCACTAATCCTTCACCATTAGCGTCTATCCTTTCCTATCCACTAATGACTGAGGTGTAAACTGTCACAGCAGTTGACTAGTTTTCCCCTTCTCCCTTTCTCCATTATACTATCCTATCATATAATGGATTTCCATCTTCAACCCGCTCTAGCTTTCCTCGTTCTACCCCTCTTTCCTCTCCTCTTGCTATTACAGTATACTGTACTGTATATTACACTGATTTGTAAACGGCTCAGAAGTTCTGCAATGGACGCTATATCACAATTAAATAAAACCTGGAAATACGTAAATAAACTTGGAAACTTATAAGCCTAATTTATAAAGACCAAGGGTAGGTGGGTGGGGGTGAGGTGGGGGCAGTCCACCCCAGGTGCAAGGAGCTCAGGGGGTGCTGGAGCAGTCAAGTTTATTCAAGTTTATTTAAAATATTTGATATGATCGCAGAATCCAAATCCAATGCGATTTACAAAGAATTAAAAAAAAAAAAAAAACCTCAAACAAACAGGACACTAGAAATAATTATAACATAAAGATGCAGTTGAGGAAGGGGGCAGTCGACTCTGCCACCCCTGCTCCCTCTGATTCAAACTTTCTGTTCCAGGGCGGGGAACCGTTTGAGCCGATGGCTGTGCACAGGGGGTGCTCTAGCTAGAGGAGGGAGGGCTCCGCCCTGGATTCCCACTCGGCCACGTACGCCACTCACAAAGACACATATAGGCAAAGCAGCAGAAATCATGCCTAGACTGAGGTGGCAGGTGTACACCTGCACAGGAGCCCCTAAAGTGCACTGCACACAGGCACGCATTTTATAAAAATCCACATGTAAATCTCAATTGCAGCTGCATTCAGCCCAAACTCTACTCCACTGTATACCTACACTTAGATCGCATAAATACTCATCATCTTAATTTAATTTATTTATTTTAAACATTTTTAGCCTGCATATCAAACATCTATGCAGGTAACAGCAGCACTGCATGCAGTTTACACACACCGCCTATGAGAGAATTTGTTACAAGTGTTTTTATGTATGTTAAAAAGAACATAAGAATAGCCTTACTGGGTCAGACTAATGGTCCATCTAGCCCAGTGGTCTCAAACTCAAACCCTTTGCAGGGCCATTTTGAATTTGTAGGTACTTGGAGGGCCGCAGAAAAAATAGTTAATATCCCCCCCCCTGAAGGCCTGCATGTTCCTCCCAGCGTCCTCCAGCTTCCCCCCTGGCCTCCCGGTCTTAGTTTCAGCTAATTACCGCAACCTGCAGAGAAGATCGCCGGTGCTGTAACGTTCCTTGCAAGCTGCCATTGGCCTCTGCAGCACGTTCCCTCTGCTGCAGTCCTGCCCCTCTTCTGACTTCAGGGGCAGGATCGTGGCAGAGGGAACATGCTGCTGAGAACGACGGCAGCCTGCAAGGATCGCTACAGCACCAGCGATCCTCTCTGCAGGCTGCGGTAATTATCTGAAGGCAAGAGCGGGAGGCCGGGAGGAAGCCGGAGGATGCTGCAAAGTGTGGGCAGCACTAGTACCGACAGCACTAATACAGACTGAGGGCCGCAAAATAGTACCTGGAGGGCTGCATGTGGCCCCCGGGCCATGAGTTTGAGACCACTGATCTAGCCCAATATCCTGTCTTCACAGAGACCAATCCAAGTCACAAGTACCTGGCAAAAACCCAAATAGTAGCAGCATTCCATGCCACCGATCCAGGGCAAGTAGTGACTTCCCCCTTGTCTGTCTCAACAACAGACTATGGACTTTTCCTCTAGAAGCTTGTCCAAACCTTTTTTAAAACCAGTTACATTTACATGTGAAAAATTCTTTCTAAAATTCCCTTTCAGTGTCTTATGCGTGAAAGTTTGTAGTAGCTTTCGTTCCTATAATGACTGTGTTTCAGCTGTTTGTTTTTACTCTATGCAAATTTTTAAGGGCTGTTGATTAAACTAGCACTGCCACAGGTGCGGTAGTGATTGGAAACAATTTAATTACAGCTATTTAATTGCATCTCATTCAGTGAAAATTCAAATTAAACAAAAAAAAAAATAGAAGATTATACCCTCTTATTTTATTCATGCAGTTTTCATCGTTGGTTGTTTTCTAAATTTGTCCTTTGTTTTAATGTGCTACTTTTATAAAAACAATTCAGAAAAATATATTTGGCTCAGAGATCCTCTGTGGACTGCTGTCTTTAGTTGGGCTAAATAATCCAGTAATGGTGTGGAGAAATACAAATCTAAAAGTAATCAGAATGTTTATATCAATAATGATTTTAATGGCAAAACCCCCAAAATAAGAGATCCACAAAAATTGCCAATAAAGAGATTTCTCTAGATGATAGACAGTAACCCAACCCATTCAAAATAATCTTTGTAAATCATGCAGTATGTGAATGAGAGCCCTCAGTTATAGTGGATCTTATTAGAGAATCCTAGACATATTGGCTCATAGCAGTTACTCATATGGACCTCAATTAGTGGGCTGAGTGCCCCAAGAAAACATCAGTGAGCTTCTCATGCGTGCTCAGGGCCTACTGTAATCCCAAAACAATCACTTGTAAATGTCATTTGTTGCTATGAAGACTAATCTCACACACATAGTTTATAGTTAATAATGGAAGCACATCCCAGACATAATACATAAGTTAAACTTCTAGGGAGTTCAAATTAAATTAATATTGTTGATCTAGGTAAGTTTACCATATGGCTTCAAAAAAAGGAGGACAAATTGATATATCCATTGCTTTCAATAAAACCCGGATATCTAATCCATCCTCCTTTTTCTGGAGCCTTATGATAACCCTAGGGGTTTGTTTTGGTCCCACAAAGCTGGGTCTGACTGAGCTCCATTTCAGAATTGAAAACTCCTCCTTCAGGAACCCACAACTTAAATATCAGTGGCAGAAAAACTTCATCACAGGGGATCTGTAATTAGAAGTCAAATGGTGTAAATTAAAGAACAGACTTGTACGGTTTGTGTCCCATATATGGTGATTTGGTATGGGATGGAGAGGCCATGAATGGGAACTCCACTAACTTGGAACATGAGGACAATACTGACTAGACTGTACAGTAGATATCCTGCAAACAACGGGACGGTTGGATAGGCTGGAGTGAGCTTAGATGGCAACTTCAGCAGTTGGAACCTAGGACAATACCAGGAGGCTTTTAGCCTATGGCCCAGAAATATCAAAGAAGAGAGAAGTTAATTTAATCATGTATTTTTAATGAGAATAACTAATGGGCAGACTGGATGGACCGTTCAGCCTCATCTACTATGTTACAACTGTATGTTACGCTCAAACATGGTGGACCAGGGTATCTCAATAATTAGGCTAATAAGCTATTCCTTTTAGAGCGGGGCAGTTTCTGCTAACAAGATCACGATCTGCTTTAAAGATTTTAGTAGGGTCTGGGATAGCCCACAGCACTGAAGCCAGTGGGGGGCAAAGGACACTCTGCCAGCAAGTTAAAACTGCAGACACTGTACTATAGTTACAAATGGCGCTATTTCCAGATATTCAAAGCTGGGACCTGGGTGAGCTTCAGCTTTGAATATCCGGTTATTTTTAAGATGGCTAACACATAGTCGCTTAAGTTGATAATAAGCCCTTAAGCAGCCATAGGCTAGCACATAAAGCTGTGGCCAGGGTTAGCACATAAATGGGACTGCATAAATGACTGTCCTAAGTGCTGAATGGCCAAGTGTTGAATCTACCTCCAAGTGCTGAACGGCCAAGTGTTGAATCTACCTCCAAGTTCTGAATGGCCAAGTGGTAAATCTACCTCCAAGTGCTGAATGGCCAAGTGTTGAATCTACCTCCAAGTTCTGAATGGCCAAGTGGTAAATCTACCTCCAAGTGCTGAATGGCCAAGTGTTGAATCTACCTCCAAGTGCTGAACGGCCAAGTGTTGAATCTACCTCCAAGTGCTGAATGGCCAAGTGTTGACTCTACCTCCAAGATAACTAGCTTTGTGAAGTCCTCCAACGTCATCCCCATGGTTGTTTTCAACGTGTCCAGTCATCTGCTTGCAGGTTTCCCTCTTCACCTGGCTCCTTTGATCTTCCCAATCATGATGTCCTCACCCAGTGATTTCTCTTCTGATGGTGTAACCAAAATAGGACAGTCGCAACTTCATCATTTGGGCTTCGAATGACATAGCTGGTTTGATCTCTTCCAGAATCGAATTGTTAGTTCTTTTGGTGGTTCACAGCATGCATAAAATGCTTCTCCAGTACCAAAGTTCAAATGAGTCAATCTTCTTTCTGTCTTGTTTCCATAGTGTCCAGCTTTTGCATCCATAACTGACCACTGAGAAAATGAGGTCATGAACAAGTCTGATCTTCGGTTGGAGTGTTATTTCCTTGCCTTTGAATACTTTGTCGAGCCTTCATTGAAGAGCAACCAAGTGCTATGGAATATTTCATCCCTGCTAGTTGCTTCTTTGCATAAAAGAGCCCAGGAGATTGAAATCCTCTACAACTTCTATTCTATCACCTTCAAGATCAAAATCTTATTCATTTTCTGGGTTCATGATCTTCATCTTGTTTATGTTCAGTTCTAATCCCATGTTATGACTTTCAACTTTGACTTTCTTAAGCCTTGCGGAGATGCACCGCCACAACTATTATCATTTTTCTCAGTAGATAGAACATGTCTTCTATGCTGCTGGTGATGAGCACTGCATCATCTGCATAGTGCAAGTTACAGTCAAACCTTGGTTTGCGAGTAACCTGGTTTGCGAGTGTTTTGCAAGACGAGCAAAACATTCTCGCAAAACTTGTCTTGCAAACCGAGTGTTGACTCGATTTGTGAGCACCCCCCCCCCCACCCCGAGAACCGGCATCGCAAAGGCCCCCCCGCTTGAACTGGCACCCCCTGCCCGAACAACTTGAAACTTACCCCCCGTCTGGCACCGGCACACAACCCACAGGACGTGCCGGTGCCGTTTGAAGAACTTCCTGCCTCTTCCGGACCTTGAGCATGCATCTGCGCATGCTCAAGGCCTTCTAATTCTCCCTCTTGCCGAGATATGAATGAAGTAACCCCAAAAATACAACAGGAGAATAAGTCTTTTCAGCAATTTTAGATTTTTCAAATCAAAATGTTTATACACAGAAAAATCTCACAATAATATTAAAATATGTGAAAAAATTTTTGTAATTTGACAGTTACGTTTTTCAAGAGGAGGTGATATTTCTCAATATTTAATGTATCAGGAGCAGAAATTGATTTATTCCTGGTAGATGATAATCTCGGAGGGCCTCAACAAGGAAATTGAGTGGACAGTGATGTGACTTTACCAGCATTGTTTTACTTAGTATATATATATATGACATCATTATGGTATGTACCTCAGGCAGACTGAGCCAGCTTTTCAAGTAGAAGGAGGGCGGCTGTTGGGCCTGTGCTTTCTCCTATCCGGTAAGCGACCGCTTTGAAATATTTTCAAAGAACCTGATAAATTTTGTATTTTTAAAGGATTTTCAAGTTAATTGAAATGCATATTTGATACCATTTTATCTCTTTTTCCCAGGAGTGAGTTTTTGCTCCTGATGAAGCAGGATGTGAAACACGAAATTATGTAGAGGACGTGGCATGGAGTGATATGAAAATTTGCTTGCATTTATACTATTTGAAGGATATGTGTTGGAGTGGTTTTTTTTTGTCGTTTTTGATATTTTTGTTTTCACTGGGGATATCTTGAGAAAAAAATGAATCTGGCAATGGGGGCTACCTGCTTGGACTACACAGTTGATCGCACTTGAACATCAGCGAGTTAATTTAAGATAAGTGGAAAAGCTTTTGTTATGTTTCATTGTTAAAATGGTGAGGCAGGCAGTTGGTGCTATAATGCTGTGATTATACCATTGCCAGTAGGGATGGTGGTAATCTTATGACAGCACTTTACAATCATTTACAGCTAATTCAAAATGCTTATATTAAAATCATCATGAATGCAAAGAGGTTTGACCATGTTTCACCACTTCTCAAAAAATCTTATTGGCTTCCAGTATCCATAGAATAATTTACAAAATATATTTGTTATCACTTAAGGCTCAGCTCTATAAGTCTCCAGCTTTCATCGAAAGGATTCTAATTCCCTACGCATCCACTAGAATGCTTCGGTCTAATGACTAAACTAAACTAAACTAAAGCTTAGGTTGGTATACCGCGCCATCTCCACAAGCGTAGAGCTCGGCACGGTTTACAGGGTTAGGTTGAAAAGGAGCTACAATGAAGGGTTATAGGAAAGGAGCTAGGAAGATAAAGAGGAACAGGGAACCAAAAAGCGGGAAGTGTTAGATTTTTGAAAAGAGCCAAGTTTTCAGGTGTTTGCGGAAAGATTGGAGGGAACTTGAAACTCTGAGCGGGGATGTGAGGTTATTCCAGAGTTCTGTGGTTCTAAAGGGGAGGGATTTTCCTAATTTTCCTACTTGGGATATACCTTTAGTAGAGGGGAATGATAGTTTTAGTTTTTGGGAGGATCTAGTGGAATTAGGATTAGAGGAATTCCAGAAGAGTGGGATAACGGGAGGGAGGATGCCATGTAGGATCTTGAAGGTTAAACAGGCACATTTAAAGAGGACTCTGGAGTGAACTGGGAGCCAGTGAAGTTTGGACAGGATTGGGGAGACTTGGTCGAACTTGCCTTTTGCGAAAATAAGCTTGGCCGCGGCGTTCTGGATTAGCTGAAGTCTATGGAGTTTTTTTTTAGTTAGGCTTAAATAGATGGAGTTGCAATAATCCAGTCTAGAGAGGATGGTGAAGTGAGAATGATGAAAGTACGATCTCACTTTCCTCAGCATATGAAGACTAAAGAAGACCATTCCATCACTTAAAACTATTAATATACGAAGACAATACATTTTTTCAGTCATGGCCTCCCAATTGTGGAATTCCTTGCCAATCTACTTAAGGGAAGAAAGAAATATTGACAGATTTAAGAGTCAATTGAAATCCTTTCTTTTTAAAGATGCTTTTGACTGATAGACATTATAAAAACAAAACCAAAAAAACCCCTCCTTTTGTAATTTCCTTGATTGTCTCATTTGTCTCCAATTATTGTACTTCTGCTCCCATATGGTCCTGTTCGTCTTGTAAGTCATGTATTTGCTATATGAATTTTTGTTTCCCTGTATACTGTTATAAACTATTTTTAGAATTGTGCATCGCCTTGAATATATGATTAGGCGATCAATCAGATTTTAAATAAACTTGAAACTTGATTTTTCTATGTGTATTGTGACAGGGAAGGTCCTTTCACGGGTTCCAAATCTGCTTTAAACCCTGCCACTAAAGAAAATGTGCCTATTCCTAAGCCAAGGAAGCTGCCCATTAACTCTGTTACCAGTGCTAAGATCAGACAGGCAGGGCAGAACAGAGAAGGGATAGGACAGAAGAACAGAATACCTGTTCCAAGCCACTATAATCCCTTTTATAAACCATCTTTTAATTCGCCATTTAAACCTCTGGTCAGGCAATCTGACACAGCAAGGGTTTAGGAAAGGGGTGGAGCTGACAGGCAGAACGTGGTTAGAGCACCAGTGAGTTACACAGCAGAATAAATTAAGGCCAGCTGCGAACAGAGGGAGGCAATCAGGAACCTGGAGGGAAGGACGTTCCTCACAGAATAGGGAACTGAAGGCTAGGAGCTCTGTCTTACTGCCTTCTGCTAAGAAACTTTCAGTCCCACAGTACTGCCAAGCTGACAAAACTTTGCTTTCCCAACAGAGGCTAATTGGAAGGAAAAAGCTCCAGGAGCAGGGCTGGCCAAATACTGTTCCAGAGGATAGCTTGTACCCAGCTTCAGAGAGTGAGGATTCTCTTATGGAATTAGAGGGATATGTCTCTGAGGGGAATGAAATGGACTGCAGCCCAGAAACCTTAGACTATATGTCTGAATGCAGCATGAGTCAGTAAGGTACTGTAGGGGGGAAGGGAATTAAAGTTTGTTCTAGAACAATGGTCTAAAGTACTTAAAGAAACATTTCTGTCCTTATGTGGGACTGTATAATGAATGAGAGTTTGATGTGTGAATATGAGGATTGCCTAATAGCAGAAATTAAACCAGAATCCCTGTATGCAAGCAAAGCCTAGTGAGTGGGGGGGATGGGTCATGCTAACTAACCTTAGAAAGGAGAAATAAAGCCCAGAGTGGATTCAGTGACCTGACATTTCACACCCCTGATAGTGGGAACTTTTGAAAGGGGAATCTTAGACCATTTAAAACAAGGGTGGATGGTTCCCAGCCCACTGCCCAGAAATAAGAAGGGTAAGTGGGGGTATTTATAATTCAGGTAGTCAGGTGGGGGAAACGTCCTGAAGAAACACAGTGGGCTCAATGCAATAATTGTGCCAAACCTAGAAAGTGTGAAGCTAAAGCCAGGGGTCGGCTGGGGCTCTTGTATATAAGTTCTTCAAACCAACTGTGCAAAGCATGAACTGTGAGAAAGAAACCTGGTTTAAAAGGGAAATGTTTTGGGGTTTTTTTTTCCCCTTTCCTGATTGAAGCAAGGAGTTGCTGTAAAAGAGAACTTTTTTGTGTGATAAATCTTTTTCAAGCATCATCAGCTAGTGGGGCTGTATTAGAACCAGTGCAAGCTGAACTGGATAATAAAACTTGGAACTGGCAATTACTGTTGGAAGTTTTTTTTTTCTTTTCTTTTTCTCTGCCGTGCTTATTTCAGAGTGGTCCTCCAATTATTTCAGAGTGGTCCTCCAAAGAGCGCTAACACGTGCGCCTGGGGCGGGAGCCGGGTTGCCAGCACTAGGCTTACCCCTGGCCCCGTTACTGTATAAATATAAATATGGATGACCATAAAACTGAGACAATTGCAGATACTCAGAACAGTTTACATGAATATATTCAGGTACTCAAGCATTTTTCCCTGTCTGTCCCGGTGGGCTTACAATCTATCTAATGTACCTGGGGCAATGGAAGGATTAAGTGACTTGCCCAGGGTCACAAGGAGCAGCATGGGTTTGAACCCACAACCTCAGGGTGATGAGGCTGAAACTTTAACCACTGCATCACATTCTCCCCTTTAGAGATATCTGGTTTATTTCAGAAAACAGAGACTTCAACGACTGGTAGTCGGTCAAATTTACCCTTTGCTGCTTCTCAGTTTAGCTTCATGGATGTGTGTTCCCTTTCCATTAAGACTACTGTAACTAAAGTGAAAGTTCCCAGTTCCTGACAGCGTCAATTAAAAATATTCTTATTTCAGTCTGATAGCTCAGAAGCTGCCTTAAACATCCCTGAAGAGATTTCTTCCTGTGCTCCAGATATTTTGAAAGAGTTTTGTTTTGTCTTCAGGCAAACTATACTATTTGTCTTTTATTAATAACTCATTACAGCTGGGAAATCATGAGAGTTATTTCAGATGCCTACATACATACGCCTTTACTACTATTTTATATTCCTCTTGGGGCCAGTTGAACCAACAGATGTAATAAAAAGGCAGTTTTCCCTGTGTGCATATTTAACTTAGAAAGTCCTCTGGATCAGTTTCATTACTAGAGTAAAAATTGCTGAGCTTGAATAACAGAAATTGATGCATTTTTCATCTTCCATTGCCTCTTCTGCTAAAATTGTATTATAAGCTTAAGTCTCCGTGATGTCTGTTCCATGCCTGGACTTTGCATTAGTTTCTGTCTTCTGATTTAAAGCCCATCAGAATTACAGCCCTTCAGCATTTGGTGGGGCTGGAGGTGGAGGTAGGAGGCATGAAGAGGAAGAACTTCTATGCTGAGGAATTGTGGTGTTCAGAGCACTCATAGAACTGGGGCATGTGTCAGTAGACTTTAGAAAATAGTTCTTGTCCTCATAATATATGGTCAAGCTATCTTTCTATTGAATGAGACTTGGCGGGTAACAAACAATAATTTTGAACAGAAGATAGTTGTGGTACAGCTTCTAGTTGGGAAAATGGCTGCTTTTCCTGCTGTTGTCTCAGTTGTTCCCCAACACAACACCATACTGGAATCTTTGCTTCCCTCTATCTCACAATTCCTATATATAGTCAGAAATGGAGACATTCACTCCACCTAGTGGATACACTTCTAACTGCATGCTACTAATGAGGCCCCTCTCTCTCATTACATTTCCCCTCCTTACCTTTATAAAAAGGTGTATAAATATAAAATAGAAACATCGGTTCTGTTGAGAGGTCATGAGTATACCATCAGTCACCTCTAATACACCTTCCTAATAACAAATGTAATTTCTATATAATAATAATGAAATCTGAATGTTATAGAAACTATTCTTCCTCTGATCACATGTATTGGGTTTAAAAGCAAAGGATGATCTGCTGGTTGTAAAATTTGGGGGGAGTACTGGTTGATTTCAGTTGTTCAGTGATTTCCACTTCAGGTTCACGTGCCGTACTCATCCTTTGTTCATCTGTGAGTTTAGGGTCCACTTACAGATTTAATATCTTATATATAGTTCTAACTAGAAGTTGTAGGTAACATAGTAAATGACGGCAGATAAAGTTCCACTCTACCAATTGTATACGCTCTGTAAATTAATTTAATTTAAATGGTTCTTTTTCTTAGATATTTCTGGGCCAGAAACCCAGAGCTCTGCCCGGTAGTATGCTTAGGTTCTATCTACTGGAGTCTCTATCAAAGCTTACTCCAGCCCATCTAAACCATCCCAGCTATCAAAGCCCTCCCCAGCCCGTCCTCAACTGACTGACCATACTAGGGACACAGACTGTGCAAGTCTGCCCAGTACTGGCCTTAATTCCTTCAATATACTATTTACCCATTATTTTCTGATTAGAGATCCTCTGTTCCTCCTAAGAGTTCCATGAACTATAGAGCAATGGTGACTCATTGGCTGGGTGGAACTGGGCGAGACTAGGGGCAGAGCTAGGGGTCCTATTTTTTAGCTGGATCCACAAACCTAGAAATTCAATGCTGAAGCCCAAACGTGGCCTAGCTTTGAATTTCCAGGCATAATGCTGATGGCAGGCAGCAAAATGCTGAGCATCATTGGCTTAATATTGACCCCAAGAATTTTATAGTTAAAATACAGCAGAAGGCAATATTATAATGATGTTCTGAAAGCAGTCGTTTGTTGCTGGAAAAGCAAAAGATGTTAATAGATGCTAATGTGAAAAAATTTTTGTTTTAAAATTTGTGCCTATGGATATACTCGAGCTGAGTACAAATCTTTATTGATTTTTTTTTTTTCTTTTTCTTAGCATAACAGGTCTACATAGCGGTTCACAATTTTCTTTCACACTTCAATAAAACAGAAATAGTTTAAAAGTTGACAAACTCTAGTGAATTTATTTAAAATCACATTTAAATTTCTCTCTGTTTAATTATCACAGTTTAGAATAGAAATTTTCTTTTTGTGAAACTATTTCCCTGGGGCATAGTAACTAAAGAACTACGTTTTTAGAAAACACTTTCACTTGGCCTTGAATGGCAGGAAGAGATTGTTTTATTACTCTGAAGCCACTCTTCTCGTCCCTCTTTAAATCCAGCTGTGTCCCCTTTGTGTATGGTTCTTTTTCTGTTATTTGCCTTTTCACATTATCTCCTTTAGCTCCCCTCTCTGTCCTTACCGAGGTCTTCCACCCTTCGACACTCTCTCAACTCATCCCCTTAACTCCTATTTCCCCCAAGACCCTTCCCCAGTGTATTTCTCCTCCCAGTTTTCTCTCATCATATCCTCCCTAAGTTGCTTGTATCTCTCTTTCTCAGAGTCTTCTCCTGCATAGCCCAGCATTGTGCATGAGTTATACAATGCCTGAAACCAACCTCTCCATTGCAAGCTTATTAGTCACCCTAGCGGTTGCCTACATGACCTAGCTAGACCAGGCACATGGGAGTACAGAATCTCTAATATGGTAGCACTCTGGAGTTATTTATATTTATCTATATTCCCCAAGTAGATCCAAATCCAAAATTCCCTAGAGGCAAATAGAATATCTGACAAGGCCATGTATTAGAAAAATAGAATATTTATTTCTATCGCAAATTATAATTATCAGATAGTGCAACTTAGATATTAGACTTTAGTACTAGACAAGCTAGGATGTATAGGAAATACAATAGCCCACTCTTGCATGAATTACTGGAGACGTCAACATGCATTTCCCTATAGGCTATGAGCATACCTCCTGACCTAACCCCAGAATACACAGAAGCTGATACAACCTGTACGTGCAGAGGAAATTCTATTAAGGCATTACTTGACTTCTGGAGTGATGCCCAGCACAATCGGTACAGAGAGGTTTTCTCTGTCAGATGGAACTCTGGCATGATATAGGAACACTGCCCACCATGGTTTTGTGGGAGAGATGTCTCTCGGGCAAAGGGAGCTCAGCAGGAATACTGGCAGGAATACAAAGCACTGTAATAGTAACAGTTTGGGTCTGGCTGTTCTCTTCAGGCCTCTGTCACATACCCAAGGGGTGGCAGCTTAGGCATAGCATAGCCAACAGGCCTCAGGAACAGGAACCAGCAGCATGAAGTCCCTTCTTAAGAGTGCTGTAGCCAGTTCATCAAGTCTTCCTGAAGATCCATCTTTATACATAAGAACTAACGCTGCTGGGTCAGACTAGTGGTCCATCGTGCCCAGCAGTCCGCTCATGCGGCGGCCCCCAGGTCAAAGACCAGTGCTCTAAATGAGTCCAGCCTCACCTGCGCACGTTCCGGTTCAGGGCTTATCTTGGAAGATGATGCTTTCTGTTCTGACCTCTTGACCTGAGCATATCCAGAAATATCCCCTCAATGTCACCTTAGGGGAGTTCCAGGGTTCCTTGCTGGTGGCCCCCAAGACATTTGGGCACCAAGATATCTAAAAAGGACAGCTTGCCCCTGTTAAGACTCTAAGCTGAAGTATATGCTGTGACAAAAGGTCATTGAGTCACAGATAAGACCCGTAAGGAGCAGAAGTAGGCTGAATGTTCTCCCTTCTTCAGACAGCTTTTTAATTCTTCAGGAGAAATGTATTCAGCTCTGTGTAAAACTATGTGCAGGCTTTAATCCTTATACCACACTAGAAATTTCAGCAGGAATCCAGGCTCAAGTCTCAGCCTGCTTATCCAACATTGCTGCCTGGATGTCAAACTGCCATCTAAAATTGAACCTGGTTAAAATTGAACTTCTTATCTCCCCACCCCCCCTTAACCCACCTCTCTTCCTTCCCCATTTTCTATTTCTGTGGGTAACACTTTCATTCTCCCTGTCTCATCAGTTCAAAAACTTAGGGGTCATCATTGACTCCTCTCTCTTTCTCCACACAGACTGGCTTAAACCAGTCACTTGTTTCTCTATAACATCTCCAAAATTCATCCCTTCCTTTTTGAACACATTACCAAAACCCTTATCCACATTCTCATCACCTCATGCTTAGATTACAGCAAGTTGCTTCTCACAGGTCTCCCGCTAAATAATCTCATAAAAATAGCTATATTGGGTAAAATCAATAGTCCATCTAGTCCAGTATCCTGTTTCCAAAGTGATCATTCCAGGTCACAAATACCAGGCAGAAACCGAAATAATAGCAGCATTCCATGCTACCAATCCAGGGCAAGCAGTGGCTTCCTTCATGTCTGTCTCAATAGCAGACAACAGACTTTTAAACCTAATTATGCTAACCGCTATTAACACATCCTCCGGCAACGAGATCCAGAGTTAAACTATTTCTCTGAGTGAAAAATATATTTCCTTCTATTTGTTTTAAAAGTGTTCCCATGTAATTTCATTGAGTGTCTCCAGGTTTTTTGTACATTTGAAAGTGAAAAATCGATCCAATTTCACCCATTCTACACCACTCGGGATTTTGTAGACCTCAATCATATCCCCCCTCAGCTTTCTCTTTTCCAAGTTGAAGAGCCCTTACCTCTTTAGCCTTTCTTCATATGAGAGGAATTGCATCCCCTTTATCTTTTTGGTTGGTCTTCTTTGAATCTTTTCTAATTCCACTATATATATATTTTTTTTAAAGATGTGGAGGGGCATAATCGAAAGGAATGTCTAAGTCTGTTTTCGTCTAAGTCGCAAGTCGTCTAAAGTAAAAAAACATCTTAGGACACATTTTCGAAAAATACGTTCAAAATTTTTTTTCCCTTTCAGAAATCTTCTAAGATCTGATCGTCCAAGTAGCTAAATCGTCCATCTTTACACCACATTATCGTCCAAGTTTTCGTACAAGTTAAAAAATGCCTAGAACAAACCATGTTGGACATGAGAGGGGTCTGCAAAGTGATGGACTGAACACCCAGACATGGCACCTAAATAGTGGGGTACTTTACAGGGCACTGCTGTGAACTTCACAAAAAGGATGCCGTCATCATCTCACTACAGCTCCCATATAGATCATGGTGAGCCCCCCAAACCACCTCCAGAATCCCCTAGACCCGCTTATCTACCACCCTAATAGCCCTTATGGCTGCAGGAGCCACTTATATGGCAGTACAAAAGGGTTTTGGGGGTGTATAAGGGAGTGCACATGTTTAAGTATCAATGCAGTGATTACAGGGGCTTATGGACATGGGTCCTCCTCTCCATGGGTCCCTAACCCACCCCCAAGACGGCTTAAGTCGCCTCTGTGTTGGACGACTAGGCTTTCCTATTCCAGGCTGATATTCTGGAGGCTGAATTTTACAGGTGTGATTACGATTTTTATGGGGGGGGGGGTCGGTGATCACTGGGGTAGTGTGTGGGGGTCTGTATGATGTGTTTGCAGTGCTTATCTGGTCACTTTAGGTGGATTTTTGTGACTTAGACCATGTTTCACAACGTCCAATTTCTGTCGATCCTGTGCTGTATAACTTTCGGTTATACATGTGCTGTACAACTAAGTCTAAGTCTGCCCACATCACGCCCAAATTCTACCCTCGACACTCCTCCTGAAACGCCCCGTTTAGCTATGGTCGTTCAGCGGCACTATGAATGCCTAGGTCGTTTAGAAATACGTCCAAAACCTGGTTTGATTATCGGCACTTGGACGTCTTTCATTTATGATCGTCCAAGTACCGACTTAGGCCGGTTTTTGGACGTTTTTCTCTTTCGATTATGAGCCCCATATTGACCAGAACTGAGCATAATAATCAAGGTGAGGTCACACCATAGATTGATGCCGAGGCATTATTATAATCTTAGTCTTATTTACCATCCTTTTTCTAATAATTCCTAGCATCCTATTTGCTTTCTTGGCCGCCGATGCATACTGGGCAGAAGTTTTCAGTGTGCTGTCCATAATGACTCCCAGATATGTGTCTTGAGTGCTGACTAGTAAGGTGGGACCCTAGCATCAGGTAATGATTTGGATTGTTTTTCCCTGTGTGCATCACTTTGCATTTGTCCGCATTAAATTTCATCTGCCACTTAGATGGTCAGTTTTCCAATTTCCTAAGGTTTCCTGCAATTTTTCACAGGCCTCGTATGTTTTGACCACTTTGAATAGTTTTATGTCATTCCATTTCCAGATCATTTATAAATATAAGAGGGTGCTGAAAAGTTCTCAGCCCAACCAACCAACTTCCTAAATTCTGAGTGTTATTTTGCCACTGTAGCTGAAAAGAGTGTTTTATCTTATTTCGTTAAGTGCTCATTTGCAGAAACAAAATTCTATGTTTTGACATTGTTTCAGATCATGGATTGAGCCTTATCCACGTCATTCTCCTCTTGGTTGGGCTGAGAACTTTTCAGCACCCTCTTGTATATTAAATAGCACCATTTCCAGTACAGAACCCTGTGGCACTCTGCTATTTACCATCCTCCATTGAGAAAAACTGCCATTTAACCCTACTCTCTGTTTTATAATAACCAATTCCTTTTTTTTTAACTTTATTTAGTTTTTAATGCCAACAAAAAATACAATACAATTTACATACAAATAATAATAATCAAATTAGCACTTATAAACAATCAGAATCTATATAAAAAAATTCCCTCCCCCATCAAACATTACCATCAGGAATAATACCAAAACAAAAGATATACCCCCCCCCCACCCCCCGGATATGTGGGTGCAAAACAACAGAAAATAAAGATAAAGATAAAGGGCAACTATAACAAATCTACAAAAGACGTCAATGGACCCCAAACCAATTTGAATATCTTCTTATGTCCCAGCAAGTCAGCATTCATTTTCTCATACTTATAAATTAAGCATAAGCTCACCCACCAATTCCTAATCCACAATAGAACATTCCTCATGAGAGACTTCTGAGAAAATTAAAAAGTCATGAGAGAGGAGGCAAATTCATCAAAACCTTTCTAAAAATCTAGATACACTACATCAACTGGCTTGCCTTTGTCCATATTTTTATTCATGCCTTCAAAGAAATGAAGCAAATTGGTGTGGCAAGACTTCCCTTGGCTGAGGCCATGCTGACTCTGTCTTCATTAAACCATGTTTGTATATGTGTTCCATAATTATTTTTTTTCCTGGCACTAAAGTCAGGCTTACTGGTCTGTAATTTTCTGGATCACCCCAGAACCCTTTTTAAAAATCAGCATTAGATTGGTCACTCTCCAATCTTCAGATACTATGGAAGCACCACCTGTGCTGGCCTTCCGTCAGCCACCTAATCTGAAACAGAAACTGGTAAGAAGCAAACTTCCTACACAAACCCACAAAAGAAGAGAATGGCACACATTTTTGCAGTGGCAATCTGCAAACTGTGCGAGCATATTGCAAAGGATCCCATGGTCACTCATGGGAAAAATATTCAATATAAGGAGATCCTTCACATGCTGATCTTCCAATGTGGTATATATCATTCAATGCAAAAAGTGCAAAGAAGGATGTTACACTGGTGAAACAGGCCAGATGCTAAAGACCCGGATCAACTTACATAGATATCATATTAAAAATTACAATGCCAACCAGGATGTCACCTCTGTCGGAAAACCTGAGATGGAAGAAGAGATTCTCTTTCTCAAAGGACCCTCAGCCACAAGAGGGCATCCGCTTAAACTCAGGGGCGGGAAATTTCATGGTGACACCAGGAAATATTTCTTCACCGAGAGAGTGGTTGATCCTTGGAACGAGCTCCCGGTGCAGGTGATCGAGGCAAACAGCATGCAAGAATTTAAGAGCAAATGGGATGCCCATGTGGGATCCCTTAGAGGGTTAAGCCAAGGGAACCTTTCACCAGGAGTGGGATCCCTAGGATAGTAGACTTGGGGGTGGGTCAGTAGAGTAGGCAGACCTGATGGGCTATGGCCCTTATCTGCCGTCATCTTCTATGTTACTTTGAAAAACCTGACCACTGCCCCAATAATTTTATGGTAAGAATACTGAAAGGAAATTTTAAGACAATCCAAGAACGTAAGACGCTTGAACTCAAGGTGATAAAATGTTTTGATACTCACTGGACTGGACTCCACAAGGAACTTGGCTTATTTTCCCACTACAAAGACTCTTAAACTGCTTTGTCACCTCTTTGTCTCCAACTACCAGTGAAATGCTTTCATGTTTCTCTTATATTTACTGATTTTGCCAGCATTTGCTTATTTCTGATCTGAGGAAGAAGGGGTTACCTTTGGGAGTGAATCATAAACTACATTAAGCTAGTCCAATAAAAAAAAGTGTTGTTTTTTTTTCCCTTTATGTTTTTGTTTTATTTCTAAATATTACAATGATACATTACAGATCACTAACAGCAGATCAGCAATTTTATGTTTTGAGTTCTTTCAGTACCCCGGAGTGTATACTATCTGGTTTAAGTGATTTAACTCTTTAACTTGACGAAGATTTCATTCCGTTTATTTTGGTGCACCTTATACATGGAGTAGACTTCCTGAGTTGATATGTCAAACTCTGTGTAGGCTAAATGCCCTCCTTGTTGAGTCTGCTTTTATCTGTTGCCCCCCCTCCCCCCCCCCGTTCACCCCCTCATTACCCATGTCTATTTTAATCATTCCCACAATATTTCCTCAGTTGTCCTATTTATCTGTCTTGAATAGATTGTAAGCTCTGTTCAGCAGGGACTGTCTCATATGTCTAGTAGAGCTGTAGAAATGACAAGTGGTAGTAGTAGAAGGAGTATGGTGTGAGCTTCAATTTCCAGGCATCTGTTTATATATTTCAATATTTATATTCTGCTCTATTGTCAGCTTCTAGACAGAGTACAGTTCTACAATTCTGATCATCACAATTTAAACATCACATACCACATTACTGGACAAACAAGGCATGATAACTTGCAGAGCCTTGCTGTCCCAAGGACTAATAAAATGACTCAACAGTCAAAGGTGAATATAACGTCTACTAGGCCTATAGAGCAGCTTCCATCGGAACGCCTGTCACTACACATAGATAAATGTAAGAACATCCTCAACTCAGACCAAGGAAGAGTGCTTAGATTCTTCTTGCAAAGCTACAGTCCCAGCGCAATTCACATCTGATCTAGGCAAATTCTTCAGATATGGAAAGGGAGCTGTTTAGCACTACGTCTGCCACACCTATTCAACCTTCTAAGTAACAGACTCCTACACCAGTGCTAGTCACTGATGAGTCCCTGTCATCTGCTTAAAGAACATCCACATTCATTAGCTTTCCTAACTACTTTGTCACACTGAGTAGCCACCATGATACCATCCGAGATGGTGCTCATTCATCACTGTCAAAAAGGTGTTCAACCCTTAAATCAAAGAAAACATAGGACAAGCTCATAAGATCTGTAAAAGAGAGGAAGGGATAGTAGATGTTAAGGATGGGCAGATTTGATAGGACATATACCGCCCGATATTCAGACCGTGGGAGATAGCTGCCTGTCTCCCATGGTTCAAGGTCAACTCAGAAATTCTATGCCAGCCATCCAATATTGAATTTCCAAGCATTTTGGGGGCTGGCCAAGGCACAGTCAGCTAAGACGTGGAGGGGCATAATCGAAAGTGTGCCTGAGATTGGACGTTATGTGCAAAACGTCCACAAACTCAGTAGGAAAAATGGCCATTTTCAAAGCTGCCAAATGCCTATCTTTTATTTTTGAAAATAATTCAAGTATAAGTTTTGGTCCTTAAAATATCTACCTTTTTTGCCCATTTTCAAAAATAAAAACATCCACATGAAAAAACGTACAAGAGCAAGTTTTCTAGAAGTACCTGAAGGTACGAGGGGATCCAGGGATCTGGGAGGGGGCCCAGGAATGTTGGGGGGATGTGGGGAAGGGGTGGAGATGTCAGGGGGTGTTGGGGATTTCAGGGGGATGTTGGGGAGATCCGGGATGATAGGGGGATTGGGATTTCAGGGTGAGGAGTGTAGGGCTCCAAGGCTCAGCTGATCCTGGCAGGGGGAATCTCCATCAGCTGAGCTACCAGGAGTCCCCAAAACCAGCTCAGCTGATGGGGAGCCTATGGGGCTCATAATCGAAAGAGAAAAATGTCCTAAAACCGGCCTAAGTTGGCACTTGGATGAACATTTCCCAAATACGTCCAAATGCCAATACTAAAAACGGGTTTTGGACATATTTCTAAACGACCTAGGCCTACATAGTGCTGTTGAACAACCAAAGCTACACGGAGCGTTTCGGGAGGAGTGTCGAGGGCAGGAGTTGGGTGGGACATGGGCCAACTTAGACTTAGTCGTATAGCACGATCGATGGAACTTGGACGTTGTGACTTACACTATGTAAAACATGGTCTAAGTCACAAAAACCCACCTAAAGTCACCAGATAAGCACTGAAAACACATAAAATAGACCCACACACACTACCCCAGTTATTTCCGACTCCCCCACAACCCCATAAAAATATTAATCACACCTTTAAAATTCAGCCTCCAGACCATCATCACCTGGCCGCCTGGCAAAGGAAAGCACAGAGGTGGCTTAATCCATCTTGGGGGTGGATTAGGGACTCATGTAGAGGAGGACCCATGCCCATAAGCCCCTGTAATCACTGCATTGATACTTAAACATGTGCACTCCCCTATACAAACCCAAAACCCTTTTGTACTGGCATATAAGTGGCTCCTGCAGCCATAAGGGCTATTGGGATGGTAGATAAGTGGGCCTAGGGGATTCTGGAGGTGGTTTGGGGGGCTCACCATGACCTATAAGGGAACTGTAGTGAGGAGAAGACATGACACCCTTTTTTTGAAGTTCACAGCAGTGCCTGTAAGGTACCCCACTATTTAGGTGCCATGTTTGGGTGTTCAGTCCATCACTTTTCAGACCCCCTCCCAGGTCCATCAGGGCTTGCTCTAGGCGTTTTGGACTTGGACGAAAAGTTAGACAAAAATGTGGTATAAAGATGGACGATTTAGCGACTTGGATGATCAGATCTGCAGGACGTATAATTAGACGATTTTCGAAAGTAAAAAAATTTTGGACGTATTTTTCGAAAATGTGTCCTAAGCTATTTTTTACTTTGGACGACTTGTGAGTTGGACGTAAATGGACTTAGAGGTTCCTTTCGATTATGCCCCTCCATGGGTTTTTGCTTTTTTTAACTTCTTTTTTTCACTTTTTGGGTGGTGGGAGGGGTTGTGACCACTGGGGGAGTAAGGGGGGGGTCATGCCTTAAATCCTCCAGTGGTCTTCTTGTCAATTTGGGCACCTTTGTGGAACTTAGACGCAACTCAAACAGGCCTAACTGCTGGGGTCTACGTTCCCTCTAGGAAAGCTTGATTATGACTGGGGTGCGTCCAGGTTGAAGCCTGCCCAATTCCCGCCCATAACACATCTCCCAACACGCCTCTTTGCTCTCTGGATGCACAGCAGCTTTGAAGTGCTGCAGCACGTCCAGAAAGTTGGTTTTGATTATCGGCACTTGGACATCCCTACTATTAGGATGTCCAAGTGCCGACGTAGGCTGGTTTTTGGATGTTTTAAAGTTTTGATTTTGAACTCCATAGCATCCAAAGATAGACCTGATTTTTACGTGGATCTATCTGGCAGCTGAACATAACTGATTGTGTGATGCCCTATGTGCTCCTCTCGACCATTGCATTCTGCTTACACATTGTAATTTGGTTATTCCAACTGATGAGAAATGACAATTACAGACTGAGATCTAGTAATTTCCTATGTGCGGGACATGCTGAGAGGAACAGGCTGCCAGAATACATCAAGCAACAAAAAGATTTGTGTAAATTTTAAAAATTGTTAAAGCGTCATCTGTTTTGTAAGATGAAGTATGATCGTTGATGCTTTTTATAAGAATTGGCAATTTTGATTTTTTTTTGACGTTTGTTTTGTTATTTTTTAATTATATATGTTAGGTTATAATCCGTCTTGTTTAAAGTTGGAATCTAGATAATAAGCTATAAACTGGCCCAGCTGATAAATATTGGTGGTGACCGTCTGTGTCGTGTGACGTTGCCAATCACCTGGCTATCTACTGAATGGAATATTCAATAGGAGATAGCTGGAAATCTCCTACTGAATATTGATGGATAGACAGCTATGTGCTGTTTAGGAGGCTGGGAACCATTCCCAGCTGGCTAAATAACACTGAATATTGAGCCCATAATCTTTATCTGTTGCTATTTTCTGTTTCTATGAATGTCTGCATTCCAAATACACATGAATTTTCATTTTTCTGGATTAAAACATAATTGCCTTTTTCTTGTCATAACCGGGATAGCCATGCAGATGGTAACCTGAAATTGGAAGAACTATGACCGCCTAAATTTTCCTTTCTGGTGGGCAAATTTGTGCTCCAGCTATAGATATGAAAAAATGAATGCCGATAGTTAGGGGCACAGTAATTTATTTAAGCTGGTTTGGGGGCCGTTGACATCATATATTACCTTACTATAGTTGGTCTTTGATTACGAGTCAGTTTTGGTTTATTTTCATACACATCCAGGAAAGGGTGGGTGGGGGAGGGGCTATTTAATAATAATAATAACTTTATTTTTGTATACTGCAAATACCACAAGCAGTTCAGAGCGGTTTACAGAGGAAGAGACTGTACACAGGCAGCGATGTTACAGAAAATATTTTCAAATTACATTGTTGAGTCGAGAGAGGTTAGGTATATCTGGAAGAATATCAGGGATACAACAAGTATTTCAGAGGTATAACAAGGCAGGAAGGAGTCAGAGAAATTTATCAAAGAGATAGGTTTTAATTGATTTCCTAAAGGATTGGTAGGAGGGTGTATTTGAAATGAGGGTGGTTAGGCATTTATTCCATTTGCCTGCTTGGCATGACAGTGTTCTATCAAGGAATCTCTTGAAGATACAGCCCTTTAGGGAGGGGGAGGCAAACAGATTGGCATTGCGTGTGTGAGTGGTGCTTGGAAATACAAAGTGGTATGACATGTAGATTGGGGATAAGCCTGTTATGGTTTTGAAGCAAAGTCAGGCAAACTTGAAAATGACCCTTGCCTCCATCGACAACCAGTGAAGTTTTCTGTAGAACAAGTTTACATGATCTGACTTTTTGAGACCATAAATGAGACAGACGTCAGTATTCTGGATGATTCTCAGGTGTTTGAGTATGTCCACCTGGGGTGGGAGGATATTTTTAATCTGAATAGGGTAAGGTTATTGGGATAGTCTATGGTTCTGTTTTATTGAATAATCATTGGGTGGGGGGTGGGAGGGAGAAAATGGTTGGTTATGCATATTTGTAAGTTGAATGTGCTTTTATTGACTTATTAGCTGATGCCCCAGCGTTGCACGGGTATTTAATTATAGCAATAACACTGTAAATGGATTCAAAAAAAGATACTTTATAGTGGTGAAATAAATTATTTTTTTACAGCTTTATAAAAAGTACAATATTCAAATAATAATGTGAAATATTACTAACACAAAACTTGATTATAAACATTTTTAGTTTCACCTCCAGGAGCAAGAACATATACATTCTTGGGTGAACCCACCCTTGAGCAAGCAACATAGAGTTGTCCATGGGAAAAACAGGGGGATCTTAAATCCACTCCACAGTATGTAATAGTCTGTCCTTGTGATTTGTTGATTGTGATAGAGAATGCAAGTCTCACTGGAATTTGCAATCTCTTAAACTTAAAAGGAAGATCTGTTGGAATAAGTGGTATCCGCGGGATAAATACGGTTTCACCTTGTCCCTTTCCGGTTAAGATAGTCGCTTCAATTACATTGGACAGTAACCTCTTTACACAAAGCCTTGTGCCATTGCAAAGTTTTGGTGGGTCAAGGTTGCTAAGTAAAATAACTGGAGATCCCACAGCTTTTTACATTTTTGCCATTGACATGAATGGGTGAAATATGATTTTATGTTTGTAGCTCCGCCCACGTGTGCAGGTGGGCCGCGAGACCCCCAGAACATATCACCCCAGGTAGTGAGGGATCTGCATATCAAGTTTCGTTCAAATCGGTCCCACAGCTTTTTACATTTTTCCCATTGACTTGAATGGGTGAAATCTGATTTTCTGTTTGTAGCTCCGCCCATGTGTGCAGGTGGGTCGCGAGACCCCCAGAACATATCACCCCAGGTAGTGAGGGATCTGCATACCAAGTTTAGTTCAAATCGGTCGCACAGCTTTTTACATTTTTTCCATTGACTTGAACGGGTGAAATCTGATTTTCTGTTTGTAGCTCCGCCCACATGTGCAGGTGGGCCGTGAGACCCCCAGAACATATCACCCCAGGTAGTGAGGGATCTGCATACCAATTTGCGTTCAAATCGGTCCCATAGCTTTTTACATTTTTTGCATTGACTTGAATGGGTGAAATATGATTTTCTGTTTGTAGCTCCGCCCACGTGTGCAGGTGGGCCGCGAGACCCCCAGAACATATCACCCCAGGTAGTGAGGGATCTGCAGACCAAGTTTCGTTTAAATCGGTCCCACAGCTTTTTACATTTTTTCCATTGACTTGAATGGGTGAAATCAGATTTTCTGTTTGTAGCTCCGCCCACGTGTGCAGGTGGGCCGCGAGACCCACAGAACATATCACCCCAGGTAGTGAGGGATCAGCATACCAAGTTTCGTTCAAATCGGGCAAGCCGTTTTTGCGTTGGCAGCTTTTTACATTTTTTCCATTGACATGAATGGGTGAAATCTGATTTTCTGTTTGTAGCTCCGCCCACGTGTGCAGGTGGGCCACGAGACCCCCAGAACATATCATCCCAGGTAGTGAGGGATCTGCATACCAAGTTTCGTTCAAATCGGTCTAGCCGTTTTTGCGTGATCGCGGCACATACACACATACACACACACATACACACCTCCGATTTTATATATATAGCTAGATTATATGATATAGATTTGTGTATTGCACTTTTGAAGTTTAGAATATCAATAAATAATTTTTTGTTTTTTAAAGAATTTTCTGTCAAAACAAAAACAATTTTTTAAAAGTCTTGTATCTACCCCTTTTGGCATGTCTGTTCTAGGATAACATGAGATGGAATCTGGTGAAGCTTGAAGAATGGTCAGGCAATTGGCAACTAAGATTTAATACTTAAAAAATGCAGGGTCATGCACTTGGGCTGCAAAAATCCAGGAGAATGATATAGTATAGGTGGCGATGAACTTCTGTGCGCAGTAGAAGAGCGGGATTTGGGGGTCATTAAGAACATAAGATTAGCCTTACTGGGTCTGATGATCTCTGAGTGGCAAAACAGGTAGAAAAGGTGAAGATCAAAGCCAGGAAGATGCTTGGGTGCATAAGGAAAGGAATGGCCAGTAGTAAAAAGGAGGTGATAATGCAGTTGTATAAGTCTCTGGTGAGGTCCCATTTGTGTGTAATTTTGGAGACCGCACCTTCAAGAAAGATATAAATAGGATGGAGTCGGTCCAGAGGGCTGTTACAAAAACGGTTAGTGGCCTTTGTCATAAATTATATGGGGACAGATTTAGAGAACTTAATATTTATAATCTGGAAGAAAGACGGTAGAGAGGGAATATGATAGAGATGTCTAAATATCTCCCTGATCTCTGTGGTATTAATGTACAGGAGGAGAGTCTTTTTTTTAAGTGAAAGAAAACTCTGAAAGAAGAGGCCATAGGATGAAGTTAAGAGGTGATAGGTTCAGGAATAATGTAAGAAAATACTTATTTACAGAAAAGGTGGTAGATGGGTGGACTAGTCTCCCGGTGGAGGTGGTAGAGATGAAGAGTGTATCTGAATTCAAGATAGTTTGGGACAGGCATGTAGGATCTCTTAGGGAGAAGAGGAGATAGAGCGGATGGTGTGGAAGGTCAGACTGGATGTGCCATTTGGCCTTTATCTGCCGCCATGTTTATGTTTCTATAAAGTCTCATACCATCTGCAAACAGATATGCTTTTCCTTCTAATCCTTCATCAATGTCAGCTATAAAGACATTGAAGAAGACTGAACTTTATACTGATTCTTCTGGCATCCCACTGGTCACTTCTTTCAACAGAGTAAACCCTATTAACTAACATTTTCTGAGTGCTGTGGGTTAACCAACTTCTCACCTGGTTTATAATTTTTATTCCACCTCCCAGGCTATCTATTCTGGTCTTATAATGGTTTTGATAGAAAAGCATTAACGATAATTCTGATGGTCCTCATTGTGGTAAGTTTCTTTACACAGAGATTTGCTCAGTACTGACATATGAAGTAATTCTAGCGGTTCATTATTATTATTATTATCGGTAAAAATGATACACAGTGTTTATATGGGCTCAGTTTCTGCAAATGTTGTACTGTATGGCTTGTATGATGTCCAGTTTTAAATTATAAAATTAAAAATTGTATGGTTTGTATGAGCTCTGCTTTTAGATTAAAGAATTTGTATAGATGTGTTTTGCTCCTATGTTGCCAGTACTGATTTCTCCTCGTATTTGCATATATGAATTAAAGAGCATCTTGCAGCCCATATAAATTCAAATCCCTCCGTTGTGGACCTTTATAATGGCTTGGAGATAAAAGCACTTAGAATTCTAGTATGAGTTTATTTCTAATGAATTATTTAGGCACCCGTCTTCTTTAACTAATTGAGGTTGGTTAAGATAAAGGACAGTTTCTTTGATGCGATGCTCTCATTGACACATGAAGTAATTATAGTAGGTGGTTTCAGCTACTGCCGAAAGTTAATGTGAGCTCTGTTTATGATGAATGGGTTGTTTTGTGTGGCATATTTTAGACATACTGCTGTGTTAATGTCTTCCAGTTGAGTATCCATTAAAAAGTAAATGTGAATTTTCCTGGTGTGTATCAATAAGTTTTATAGAACATGCAGTGCATTGTTAATGTACAGTTAGTACTGTGAGGCTACCACTAGAGGTTATGGTAGTCATTTTTTGTAATAGAACCACTAGGCTAATAGAACAACTAGGCACAGGAACAATTGGGATTCAGTCCTGTCCCCTTCACCCTATGGAACTAAGGGAGGCCCAGTAAGGTCTGTTCTGACTGGGAGGAGGGGGAAGTCCATGATTGTGTTGGGGGGGTAGGAGGAAGGATCTGAGATTGTCAGAGAAACAGTGGGGTGGGGGGGTCAGTGATGAAGGAAAGGGATATACACATTCTGCTTATGTGGGTCCTGAAGTTGTCCAAAGAATTTCTAAATTGATTGTATACCAGTGGTGTAGCCATGGGGGAGAGGGGGTACCCAGGCCTCCCCAGTTTGTGTTAAGGCCCCTCCAAAGATTCCAGGAATGCTTAAGCCCTATCAGCCAGAGATGATTCATAGCCTGAGCCCTCTCCTGGCCTACCAGAGTAGCAAGAAGCTGGCGGGGTGCTCCAGCCACCGGTGCTGACACTTCCGTGCATGCTCAGTTTGTACATTTGAATGGAGCATGTGCAGAAGTGCCGGCATGGAAAGCTGGAGCATTCTGATGGCTTTCGCACTGCTTCTGCATCACGAGAGGCAGATCCGGTCAGTGAAAATTGAGCATCCCCACCAGCAAAGGTATGATTCAGTAGCAGTGGGGGAGTGGGGGGTGTTGTTTCTGGCTATGCTCCTGTTGTATGATATGGATGTAGAAATGACACACAAACAGAACTGAGATATAGGGCAGGACTTCTAAAGTTCCACTAGTATTGTTGAACAGGATATATCCCCAAACCATCTCAATAAATGGCCTTTGGACTTCTCTTTTAGGAAATTGTCCAAGCATTTTTTTAAACCCCACTAAGCTAACTGATTTCACCACATTCTCTGGCAATGAATTCTAGAGTTTAATTACATGTTGTGCGAAGAAATATTTTCTCTAGTTTGTTTTAAATGTACTAATTAGGATCTTCATTGCATGCCCCCTAGTCCTAGTATTTTTGGAAAGAGTGAACAAGCGATTCACATCCAGTGGCGTACCTAGCATAACATAGAAACATAGAAATAGATGGCAGATAAGGGCCCACGGCCCATCTAGTCTGCCCACCTTAATGTCCCTCCCCTACCTTTGCCCTGTAAATAGATCCCATGTGCCGATCCCATTTGGCCTTAAAATCAGGCACGCTGCTGGCCTCAATCATATGTGGCACCCGGGGCCCATCATTTTTTGACACACCCCCATCTGTATGAAAACATGATTTTTAGTAACAATCCACACGTCACACAAGAGTGTACCTAGCAAAAGGCAGCATCTTACATACTGCAGTGAGAAGTACAACAGCAATACACCCATTGTAAAACTAAACAAGCCAGACAGATCAATCCTACACAGTCAATCCTAACAGAAAACCATGTCTTTTTGAACACACAGAACACAGAAAACACCGTCGCCTAGTATGTAATCACAAACTAACCCCCCCCCCCTTTTTACAAAACTGTAGTGTGGTTTTTAGCCATGGTGGTAACAGCTCAGATGCCAAAGCTAAAAAATGCTCTACAGTTTTGTAAATGGGGAGACAGAATAAAAATACATAGACAAAGATTAAACTGAAGCACCAAGAAGTTGGACTCTGCATACAATGCAACACCACAGAAACTGCAATGCATCTCCCCTAAAGCAAAAAATAAATAAATAAATAGAATTTTTTTCTACCTTGTCTTCTCTGGTTTCTGCTTTCCTCATCTTCTTGTCACTCTCTTCCTTTCATCCAAGGTCGACCCTCTCTCTGCCCCTTCTATATGGCATCTTCTCTCCTATTCACTTTCCAGAAACTTTATGCCTTCCCCTTCCATCTCTCCCACACCCCCATGGTCTGGCATTTCACTCTCTCCTCTCCCTTCCCCCCCCCCCTTCACCATGCTTCCATACCACCCTGACCCCCCTTTCTCACCCTTCTCCATGCTTCCATACCACCCTGACCCCCTTTCTCACCCTTCACCACACTTCCATACCACCCTGACCCCCTTTTTCTCTTTCCACCACCCTGCTATGCTTCTTTCTCTCTCCATCGAAATCAGCAAGGTCCCACGATGATTACTTTTGCTGCCGCTGCTTCGGAAGAGGTAAGTGACGTCGGAGGGGGCTGGGCCAGCAGAGGCAAGGTCTTGCAATGACTGCGGCTGCCGGTCCAACCCTCTCCGAAGTCACTTACCTCTTCCGAAGCAGCGGCTGCAAAAGTAATCATCGTGGGACCTTCGTGTACTTCAGCGCGGCTGCCGACTCTGCTCTGGAATAAATACAGCAGCCGGGCTGAGGTGCCGTTTTCAGCAGCGCGGGAGCTTCTGGACCCAGCTGACTGTGCACCCTCTTGGAGCATGTACCTGGGGCGGACCTCCCCCCCACCCCCCGTTGGTACACCACTGTTCACATTTACCCTTTCCACGCCACTCAGTATTTTATAGACCACTATCATATCACCCCTAAGCCATCTCTTCTCCAAGCTAAAAAGCCCCAGCTGCTTTAGCCTTTCCTCATAGGGAAGTCATCCCAAACCTTATATCATTTGTCACCCTTCTCTGTACCTTTTCTAATTTGTTATATCTTTTTGAGATATGGCGACCAGAACTGCGCACAGTATTCTAGGTACGGCTGTACCATAGAGTGATACAAGGGCATTATAACATTTTCATGTTTGTTTTCCATTCCTTTCCTGATAATTCCTAACATTCTAGTTGCTTTTCTTAGCCGCCCCCGCAAATGGAGCTGAGGGTGTCAACCTATCTTCTACAATGACAGCTAGATCCTTTTCCTGGGCAGTGGCTCCTAACATACAGCATTACATAGCTATAGTTCGGGTTCCTCTTTCCCACACGCATCGCTTTGCACTCGCTCACATTAAGGGCTCCTTTTACAAAGGTGCGTTAGGGCCTGAACACGCAGAATAGCGCGCGCGCGCTAGCTGCTACCGCCTCCTTTTAAGCCGGCTCTTAATTTTTCAGCTAGCGCAGGCTATAGCGCGCGCTAATCTTGTGCGTACGCTAAAAACGCTAGTGCACCTTTGTAAAAGGAGCCCTAAATGTCACCTGGCATTTTTTGATCTGTCTAGTCTTCCAGTCTCAAAGGGTGCTCTTGCAGTTTTTCACAATCCTCATGCGATTTATCAACTTTGAACAACTTTGTGTCATCAGCAAATTTAATTATCTCACTAGCTATTCCTATCTCTAGATCATTGTTAAATATGTTAAAAAGCAGTGGTCTAACAAAGACCCCTGGGGAACCCCACTATTTACTCGCTGCTCGCTCAAAAATGCCTCTCTTAGCTAACTCTTAGTATAATTCTTTCAATAGAAACAGCAATGAATGTTCTTCTCTTTAAAACTTGGCTCAAGCATATAATTTAAATTCTTAAAGGGGAAAGGGCCTCAGATCCCCGTGCGTTGTGAGTATGTTAACTAAACAACCGCACTGGAAAGGGAAGAAACCTCATTGGCCTCACACTGCCTCCTGCCAAGTAAAATTTGTTCAATGCTTATTTAGGGCAGGATTCACAAAAGTCCCAAAATCTATCCTATCCGTGTCCTATCCGTTTCCGAGTCATTGTAGCCGATCGATTCAGTAAAGCTTGTCCATGCAAATGATCCAATCGTAAACACACCGCTTTTAGCGCTGAAACATCGATCGACGCACGTGCACACTGTGTCCTTGTTGACTCATAATGCATGTGCTAGCTCTTTCGGACTTCACCGCGTAGAAATGGGGCGTGGTTTAATCGCGGACGTCATTAGCTATATCTGCCATGAAGCAATTAGCAACAACTAGCGACACACATGCACGCGACAATCTTGCTGGGGGAGGGATAGCTGGCCCTTAAAAGTTATATTTGATTTAGGATTTTTTTTTTTTGTTATTTGGCATTGATATTTGAAATGTACAATGCGCAAGGAGAGCACGGGGATATTCCGCGATTTTCTCGCCATGCGCATTAAAAAGCCGAGATTTACTCCCACGCTCGCTATGCGCATTCCAAAAAAATTAAAAAAATATTTCTAACGCTTATGTACATGAAAGTTTACATATATTTAAAAGTTTTGATATATTTTGGATTTTTGTAGGGGAAGATATATATTTTTAATGGCGTTCTTAACATGTACGCGTCAGTTGCTAGGCAGAAATAGCCGGCGAGGATGTGAACGACTGGTCCTCAGCAGTCGTAACTTTTTGGACAGGAAAGGCCAGTCGATTTGGCCAAAATGCTTTCATGAATCGACGCATTAAGAAATTTACATGCCTTTTTACTCATTTGCATGCGCAGATCGGATGGGGTGCAGATGGGGTCTGGAGGAAGGTTAGTGAATCGAGCCGGAGTCAGAAAGTGAGTGCAAACCGAGCGGTACACGATTGGTTTGCTTAGTTTCACTATTCAAAAACTCATTCTTCAAAGTACAAAGCAAAGAACTTAGCTTAGGCAGGGCTTCGATTGTATACTGCAGGTACAGTGAATCTCCTGCTGTCTTTGCCGGTCCGCTTTTGCGTGCGTCAAGGCAATGGACTCTTGGCGTTACTTCTCACACTCCTATAGGCATTATACTTTTTTTTTTTTTTTAATACGGCTATAATATCACAATTGCATTTATTGGATTAATTTTTGACTCGTAACAGAAACTCTGTAATCACTTAACAAGCCCAGCATAATATTTGGCACATTTCACAAAAATAATGCTGTTCATAAGCCACCCAAGTTAATAATGATAATTTGTGCAGTATTTGTAACGATGGATATCTAAAACAGGAATAAAGCTTCTAAAGTAAATACATATATTTATTTGTCTTAATTTGTTTTAACATTTTATGTATGTAACAGTTTTGGTATAAAACAATATAGAAATTATTAAAATAAATAAAATATATGTACTGTATGTATTTTATTACAGGATGATGGAACGGTTTGATAATGTATGATCCCTGATACAGTTGTAAGCCGAAATACTTTGCATCACCTATAGATTTGCTTTATCAATCTATCAAAAAAGGATTTATTAACTTTATACTTCTGACAAGTATCCTTTCGATCTATTGTATAACATATAGCAAATTGAGGTCTTCATGTGACACAGCACCTTTCTCTTTTTGGATTTTGCCCTTCCCTTCAAAGGCTTGTCCTTTTCTGGTTTTTGGCATTAGATATATGTTGCCTTTTACCCCGGAAGTGGCTGCATATATAGAAACACGATGACAAATAAAGGCCAAATGGCCCATACAGACTGTCCATCTGCAGAAAACATTATCTCTTCCTCTCTCTAAGAGCTTCCATGTGCTTATTCCATGTTTACTTGAATTTAGACACAGTCTCTGTCTCTACCACCTCTTCTGGGAGACTGTCCAATGCATCTACCACCCTTTCTGTAAAAACGTATTTCCTTAGATTACTCCTGAGCCTATCACCTCTTACTTCAACCTATGCCCTCTCATTCCAGAGCTTCCTTTCAAATGT
This sequence comes from Geotrypetes seraphini, assembly GCF_902459505.1. NCBI lineage: Eukaryota > Metazoa > Chordata > Amphibia > Gymnophiona > Dermophiidae > Geotrypetes > Geotrypetes seraphini. The sequence continues at coordinate 47,649,855 of NC_047085.1, forward strand.
ATTTACACTTTGTAGGTATTTAAATGACTCTGCCATATTGAAAGGTCACTTGGACACACAAAGTCAGAGGCGTGAAGAAGTACAAGTTTTATTCACAGCATGCATGCTGGACCCCTGAGCTCCAAGCTGGCTCAGAAGTGCCGAAACCAGGAAGTTACCGAGATATTTATTCATTTTTCTGGCTATACAACTGAATTCTAGAAAAAGCTTTTCACGTGTTACTTTTCTTAACACTCATTGGTTCTAAGCTCACACTAGCAGGTCACTAGCAGGACACTTATCTAACTCTTACAGTTAAATGTACAGAAGGGCAGGGTACATCATGGCTCAAACTCTTATCTATTCAGCTTACAATGTGGTAAGGTAGGGACATACATTTTAGGCAGATGCAGTCAATAGATTATACACTGTTTTCAGCTATGTAGGCCAGAGCAATATTTTAAACAACAGTTAACTATTTCATGACCCTACAATATCTCCTTTCACCCACCTTTCCTCCAAAGTATACGTATTGAGATCTTCAAGTCTGTCCCCGTACCTCTTATGATGAAGACCACACACGCCTTTCTCTGGACTGACTCTATCCTTTTTATATCTTTTTGAAGGTGCAATCTCCAGAATTGTACACAATATTCCAAATAATACCTCCTTTTTTCTACTGGTCATACCTCTCCCTATGCACCCTATCATCCTTCTAGCTTTCAACATCCAAGTCCCACTCTTCTGTCATGCACCTAAGTTCTTCACCCCTAAACTGTCCCGTTCCCTCAGGTTTTTGCAGCCCAAATGCATGACCTTACATTACTTAGCATTAAATTTCAGACCATTCTTCAATCTTCGCTAGGTCTTTCTTCGTGTTATTCATACCTTCCAGGGTGTTTACTTTATTGAAGATTTTTGTATCATCCGCAACCGACAACCCCTGAGCAATATCGTTTATAAAAATGTTAAAAAGAACAGGCCCAAGAACAGAACCTTGAGGCACACCACTGGTAACATCCCTTTCCTCGGAGCGATATCTATTGACTACTAACCACTGTCATCTTCCATGCAACATAGAAACATATATGATATCCTTAGTGCCCCTTGCCTCCCAGTAGTCTCCAAATTCTGTCCCGTTCAGTCTCTTTTTTCCTTTTACACAAGTTGCAGTCTTGGCAAAGAGCCTGATACAGAGGAAGAGGTTGGCTGGAAGAAGAGTGACACATTATAAGACATGGAGGTGAAGGAATGTAGTGGGTGAGTTGTGGGTGAAAAGGGGTGTGTCAAGCAAGCGGGGGAAGGGTAGGTGAGATGTGGTGGAGTATGCAGATATAAAACCTTTCTGCTATAGCATCTATATAGTATACAACCTTGTTTTCCTCTACTTCTTGTCATTTAACATTCCTCCTTTGATCTTCTTCTTTTGCCTAATCCTCTATAATGAAACACTAAGCGCGCAAGCGCATTTAGGGTTTTGTGATCCCTGCCACCACCACGGTCTGCCTCCGTGCCGAATTTGATTTCCGGCACGTGGGGCGGCTTGCGACGGCGGTAGCGGTTTGACTCCTTGCTGCCGCTGCCGGGACGCCTCTTCTCATCCCTGGACCAGCAAACGCAGCAGTTGCGGGGCATTTGCTAGGCCGGCCCACTTCCATAATGCGAGGTGGGCCGGCCTAGCAAAAGCCCCGAGGCTGCCAGGGCTACCGGATGCTGGACAGGGGGAGCAGAAAAAGTAGAAGGCCTACTGCTGGACAGGGGGGATCAGGTAAGAGGTACTGCTGGACAGGGGGGAGGTAAAACGAAGGGAGAAGGGCTGCTGCTGGACAGGGGGAGCAGGCAAGGGGTGGTGGTGGACAGCCGAGGAAAGAGAGAGACAGAAAGAAAGACAGACAGACAGCGGCCAAGGAGAGAGAGACACAGAAAGACAGACAGCAAACAGCCAAGGAGAGAGAGAGAGAAAGAAAGAAAGACAGACAAACACACACATCTATTCTAGCACCCGTTAATGTAACGGGCTTAAAGACTAGTGTCTAAATAAAGATTTAGCCCCTGCCATTACTGATTGAGCTTTTTGCTCATCCTGCCTCTTGGTACTTAGCAGCATTCATCTGCCTGTGTCTGTTTGTATTTTCTGATTGCTCCTTTTTATTCTCCTTTTCTATCCTGGTCTCTATGCTCTTTTCTTTCCAACGATGCTTAACACAAAAGTGTGTCGCTTTTTTTTTTCAGTGCTCCTTTTAATTTTCAAGGACCATTCTCACCTCTGACTTTCTTTAAACTAGTCCCCTTCTTTAAACTAGTCCCCTTATTTTTTTTTACTCCTGTTACCTATCTTTTACTAAGGCACGCTAACCGATTTAGCGCGTACTAACATGCCCATAGAATATAATGGATGCTTTAGCATTTAACGAGCGCTACATCAATTAGCGTGCCTTAGTTAAAAGGACCTCCTATCTATCTCTGTGTTCATCTTTGCTTACACCCCATGATGTCTATTAAAATGTTTTATTGCATATTATGTTTCAATACAAAAATTCTTCATGAACTGCCAGATATATTGGGAGATCTGCACCAAAACCCAAACAAGGGAAAATCCTTAAATTATAAGTTATTGAGTTGAAGGCTGTATAAACTCAAAAGGGTTACTTAAGCGTGTTATATCCCCGGTCCTTTGTGCATGAATGTGTTTTAACCAAAAGTGCAAAATAACTTGTAATAAAATGTGCTAAGATCTCTCCAATATACTCGTGGTGCAATTTAAATTGCTACATTTACAACTTGATTGAGGTTCAGCTTGCTCAGAGGTTCTCCCCTTCAATTGTTAACTGTTTTTAAAAGTAAAAAAATGAACTTTTGGACAAAAAAGCTGGTTACTTATCTGATGATAGAAATAGTTGATAAAACAGTAATGTAGCATACATACTCATAATCAATACTTTGTATTATTGCTTGAATTCGAGGTGCTACCCAAAAGTTCAGGGAATGTGAACAGCGTGCGTGAACTGGATATAGTATGCCCTTCTGCCGCTAGAGGTGTCTAGTAGTATGCTTTGTGAATCACTGTGCCAACGGGCATGCAGTTGAGCAGTCGCGTTGTTTTGTTCTGTATGATTTTGTAAGGTTGTGATTTAGTGACTCGGCGGATTTTACTAAGCAAAGAATCTGCATCAAATTTTGTTTCAAACTTTAAAAAAGTGACACAGAAACCTATCGTATGCTCCAGGAAGCCTCAAAGCAAAACCTTTCTTTGGTACAAATGCTTCAAGGACGGATGAACATCTGTCCACGACGATGACAGTTCTGGACGACCGTCAACAAGCATAACACTGGAAACCATAGCAAAAGTTCGTGAGATTATCCTTGCAGATCTTAGGCAAACTATCCACAATGTTTGTGAGATAGTAGGACAGTCATACTGTGAGGTTTTGAAGTGGTTGAGCGAGAGCATTTGGCGCAAATGCCCAGACAAGTGGAAAAACAAAAATTGGTTGCTCCACCGTGCTCATACATCACTCGTTGTTCGCCAATTCCTGACTTCAAGAAATATTACCGTGATTAAGCACCCTTCATATTCGCCTGACCTTGCCCCCTGTGAATTTTCCAGTTCCCCAAAATGAAATTACGACTGAAAGGGCGCCGTTTTAACACAATTGAAGAGATCCAGGCAGAATCACAGGAGGTCCTCAAAACACTCAGCCAAGATGACTTCTATAGATGCATGGACTCATGGGAAAAATGCTGGGATCACTATATACATTCTCAAGGGGACTACTTCGAAGTACTAGGTGTAGGAGTTTTGGTAAGCAATTTTTTTTTACAGTTGAATTCCCTGAACTTTTGGGTAGCACCTCATATTTGTATTTGTCTATTGCTTATGTTTGTCTTACTCTTGCTGTACACTGTCTTGAATGAATTTCTTTAAAAAGATGGTAAATAACCATATACAAGGTGTGATAAAAAATTATTATAGTAAAAGACACATTATCATTAATCCCCCCTCAAAATACTTCCCCTTGCTTTGAACACACTTATCCCATTGTTCTTGCCACTTTCTGAAGCAGTTTTGGAAGTCCTCTTTCGTGAGTGTCTAGTTGTGCTGTCATGGCTGCCTCGATATCCTGAATCAATTCAAAATGTTTACCTTTTATGGTCATTTTGACTATGGGAAAGTGTCAGAATTCGCATATTGCCAGACCCAGTGACTACCATAATATTTTTATACTCGAATATAAACATATTTTTGAGCCAAAAATGGGAGTCTCTTTATATTTGAATCTTCCCCCTCTACCCGCTGCCAACTGTCCCCCTAAACCAGCAGACTTCAGCGCATATCTGCACCCATGCCCTTACCCCCACCAGCAGGCAGCTAGCATTTCCTCCCTCCAAAGTAAGAGTAAACCCCCCCAGGCCAATTGTGATTTCCTGATGGTATAGCGGCGTGTTGGAGAAGAACAATTCCCACTTGCTCCTGCCTATTCTATCTTTGCAGCAAAATATCCATTTTTGCTGCATTGAAAGAATGGGAAGGAGTGAACGGAAATCACTCCTTCTCCATCATGTCGCTAGACTACTAAGAAATCACGGTAGGCCTGAGGGTTTTTTTTACGCTTGCTTGGGAGGGAGGGAACCCTAGTTGCTGGCCAGTGGCGATAGGGGCATGGGTTTGTGCTGAAGTCTGCCAGTTTGGGGATGTTGGACGGCAGGAGTGGGGGTTGGTGGCGGTGAAGAGGAAAGATTATTGGGAGGATGGTAGGGCACCACAGAGAAGGCAAGGGAAGGAATGATAGAATACAAACCCTCTGATTTATATTTGAGTTACTGTTTTCCCCTAAAAAGGGGGGCAAAAATGGTATCTTGGGTTATACTCGGATATGTTTATATTCAAGTATATACGGTAAATCCTAATAAATAAATAATTGATGTCCATATTTTCTCTCTGTCTCTTCTAGTGGAAGAGCAAAACTAAACTCATAGAGCAAGCTAGATATTTTCATTTCAAATTTGCTTGACAATGGTAAATTTATTTTCCTGACTATGACTAGTGAAAAGTCTGTAGAGTTCCAATTACGGAGTAGAGTCTTGCTTTGCTAACTATATATTCAGATGTAGGATAAAATTGCTGATAAGCATCACTTCATGCAAATTAAGTGTTCAGTTAGAAAATCTAATGAGATTTGCTGACTCTGTGGTTATTTAATGAAGATATATTTTAATTATGTGAATTTAATCAACGTAGTTTGTGCATGGTCTCTGTGTAGCGGTATTGCTCAGGCAAATCTCTTTTTAAAAATGATTTCTGGTGTTACTGAATTTTGTTTTTATATTCAAGTCCAGAGGGGCAGGGAGAAGAAATACTTTTCAAGGCCCAGTGCTGGAGCTGAAAGTCTATCCACTCTCCTCAGTCTCACCACTCCTTCTATGGGTTAAAAATAATCTTCTGGGATTTATGAACTTCAAAAGTCACAAGATCATGTATTACCTCAGGTTTCTATATAAGAACAATAGCAACATCCCTTCTGTCATGAATATTCTCTTTTTACCTCTGGATTCTTCCTCTCTTCATTCTCTAGAATGAATGTTTTCATACCAGATGCGCTCTCTGACTCTCTCCCTTATAGGTGAGATCTTCTCTACCATGGCTCCTTAGATTTTTGTCCAATGCCTTTTCACTGGCACACTTCTCTTCTCATGGCACTCTCTCTGATGCACCTCCAGAATTCAAGCAACATGTCAGTTCTCACAGCAATTGTTACATTACTCACACCACACCCTCATGATTATGGTGTTTTCTATGTGTTCGTTCTTTGGATAGTATGTGCTGCCCCCTGCTTTCTCCCTGTAGGGATCATCCTCTTCTCCACCACATCCTCTCATATTCTTCTTGGCTCTCTTCATCAATTCAACCTGCTTTTCAAGGAGTAAGACCTCTCTCTCTCGGGTTAATTGCCTTCAGTGACTGCATTCCTTTATTTCTAGGGATTAAACCCGAAAGTCCCTTCTTTACTTTTGGCACGCACTGACCAGCACCCAAGCCCCACCAACAAAAGTATTGCCTCCCTGATGTCAGCTTCACAGGAAGAAAAAGGAAAAGAAGAGGCCCTTCCCCTTCAAAACCCCAGGACCCTTCTAGCTCCTTCCCCAAACTTCCAAACAGGGAATCCTAATAAAAGATTTGTGGGATCTTATAACTTTATACTGATTCAAGGGCAAGTTGTATGCCTAAAAGATCAGTACTAAAAACATCTGTCTAACAGGGCATATCTGGTAGTTCATATCTGAATTTATCTTAAACAAATTCATGTCATTTATTTTTTAGAAGTTTGCATTTTCCTGTTAAAATGTTTCCAGGTACACTTGAACCTGCACTTCACCTGAGATGATCTTGCTATTCACATGAGCTGCTTCTCCTTGAACTGAAGTGAAGATTGTGCACTAAAGAGGAAAGTAAAAAGAAAAACTGTGCCAAAATTCAGCCTTTTTTTTTTTTTACATCAGGAATAATTCATGCTTTGATAAGTTTGCATGTGATTTGCCTGCTGACTGCATTACCTTTTGCACAATGGTTTTCTTGTAGATTTTTCTGTGCTAGTCTTGTGTCCAGAGTAAGGTTAGTATGAGAAAATATAAATGAAAAAAAAATAGTACAGCTTATTACATTGGACTCTGTAAGTACATCTGTATCATAGGATACTTGTACAGTATTGACTCTCATTCCCCAGTTTCTTTCAGTAAAATACAAGGTAGTGACCATTAAAGGTTAATCTTGCTGTGTAAGAGGTCTGACTGCACCGTTAGCTATTGGAAAGAATATTTTTTTGCTGACCACAATGGTCTCTATACTCTTCAGAATTAATAGCAGTATTATTCAATCTCATTACCTCCCTGCTGTATCGCCTGTTCTAAATCAATGTATTTTTCAGGAATGGTGCCCCCTCTGACCAGCAGGTGGAGACAAAGGCTTACTGAAGCTGAGTTGCCCAGTTTTGTTTTGTTTTTTTTTTTCTAATAACTCTGTCTATGTTGAATCCAAGCACTTGAATTCCATTGTATAGATTTACCTGAGCTCCTAGCATTTATAATTGAGCACTGCACTGGGTAAACCTATCTATTTCAGCAGATATGTTCAACTGTCTTCTATATTTCCTGATTTGGATCTGCTCTGTCTATAGGAATGTCCTTGGTTCTTTAGTATTTCAAAGGGGTACAAGACTACTGATAAATTGCATAGGCTCATTCTCATTCTTTTGTTATTGTTGTTTAACTATATAGTTCTGCCGCTAGCATGGCTGATTCTGACAAAGCACATTACCTTCTTATGCCTTGGTCTATGTACTTGTAAATTGGGTTTTAATGATAGCACAGCTTGTTCCTTTCTGCCTCTTTGAGGGTTTCTATGCATTGTGGAAGTATTGTAGATGCTGCCTTCCATCCCAGAAATGGCTGCACATATGATTAAATTGCATGGATGAAAATCACCATGTAAATAACTTTATTAATAATTGATAGTCTTATGGGACAGTCCATAGCTCTCTATTGGAAATAAGTTTCCTTTTCATCATAAATATTATTTTTAGATTGCACTGAGGGGCATTTTTCATTTTCTTCCATGGCCGCCTACTGTTTTCTCCTCAAGCTCTCTATTTTTGTTTTCAGCTCAGCAGCTGTTTTTAATACTCTCTCACTTTCCATTGTGAGCTTCCGTCTCCTCTAGAGCATCTTTCATGGTTTTCTGCTGCATCTACCTGCCATTTTATGTGTTGTTCATACAAGGCATAAAATGTTAAATAATATTTTTTCAACCCATCATACCATAAAGCAGTGTTTCTCAACCCACGGTACGCGTACTCTAGGGAGTACGCGGGCCGCCTATTGGGGATATGTGGCCTGCTTGCCAATTCCTGCTAATTTCCGCCTATCCATCCGCTGCTGCCGCCGCCGCTTGGGATCTCGCATGATTTGGGGAGCACCGAGCATGTTGAAGAACGGGAGTATTGTGCGCAGTGGACACAGTTAAACCCAGCAGCTGAAAGATAAGTAACAACTTTTTTCTTGCTTATTCACCATCATTTTTTGCCTACCATCATCTTCCACCTACTTAACCTGTTTTGGATTAGTGCCATGAATATAAGGAAGGTAGGGAGAGTGCTATGATGTCATAAAGCTAGAGCTCCTATACCTAAGCTTGTTAGCTTTTCACCGAGCGCATATAATTTAATTCAATTTCATTGTTTGTTATAAATTCAATTCTCTGTATTAACACTATAGAAACATAGAAACATGATGGCAGATAAAGGCAAATGGCCCATCCAGTCTGCCCATCCGCAGCATCCACTATCTCCTCCTCACCCTAAGAGATCCCAGTGCCTGATCCATACTTTCTTGAATTCAGACACAGTCTTTGTCTTCACCACCTCTACTGGAAGACTATTCCACATATCTACCACCCTTTCTGTAAAAAAGTATTTTCTTAGAAAAACCTCTGAGTAGGTGCCAATCAACTGAGATGCCTGATGAAGGTATGTTGGGGAGAAGCTGTAAATATAAACGTACTACTTTTATATAGTCTGAATGCCCAGGACATAAAGGTTATTTTAGAAACATGAAGGCAGATAAAGGCTAAAAGGCCCATCCAGTCTGCCCATCTGCAGTAACCATTATCTCTTCCTCTCTCTAAGAGATCCCACGTGCCTATCCCATGCTTTCTTAAATTCAAACAGTTTCTGTCTCCACCACCTCTTCTGGGAGACTGTTCCACTGTATCTACCACCCTTTATGTAAAAAAAGTATTTCCTTAGACTACTCCTGAGCCTATCACCTCTTAACTTCATCCTATGCCTTCTCATTCCAGCACTTCCTTTCAAATGAAAGAGACTCAACTCATGTGCATTTACACCATGTAGGTATTTAAACATCTCCATCAAACTTCCCTCTCCCGCCTTTCCTTCAAAGTATTGTGACATTTCCATCCCTAGGGATGAACCTGTCAGGGTTAAGTCAGGTACTAAACCAGTTCCCCGAGACAAGAAACCAGGAGAATGTAGAGCCTCAGAGCCTGTTGAGGACAGGGCTGCCTATCCTGAGGAGAATAAACCTGCCCCTGCCCCAGGACCCATTCTAGAGCCAGAGCCTGTTAGGAGAGTAAGCTCCCTTAGGAAGGTCAATCAGTTCCCCAACAGCAATATTCCTAGTGAACTGAGAGGGAGCCAGAGAGCACTCAAACCTGTGCCCAAGCCAGCTAAGCTAGGGAGTGGCTTTAACACCTTAAAACAGCTCTCAAAGTCTGTGGAGCAGGCAACCTAGGAGGACCTGGCAGATAGGGCTCTTCTGGCCAGGCAAAGGCAAGGCACAAGCCAGGAGCCCATGGAATGGGAAGGCTCTGCACCTCAGGAGACTACAGAGCTGGAAGCTCCAGAGGAATGTATGGACATAACAGAGGTTGCAATGCCTGTAGCTGAATCCTTGGAACCGATGGATGCGAGTGTGGCAGTTTCTTGCCAGTAACTTATTTTGCTCTTTCTTTTTTTTTTAGATTGTGTTGGGGGACATTTTACTGAAGGAAGTAGCTTCCAAGGAACTGTTTTGAAAGGTTTTATTTTTGATTGCACAGCAGTAAGGGCTGGGCTGATACTGGACTTGGATTGTGTAGAGCATAAGAACATAAGAAGCGCCATCTCCGGAACAGACCCTAGGTCCATCAAGTCCGGCGATCCGCACATGCGGAGACCCCGCCAGGTGTACCCTGGCATAGTTTTGGTCCCTATATCGCTCCAAGCTTCTCGTAAAGAGAAGTGCATCTAGCCTACCCCTACCCATGTCACTTCATGCCACTCATAAGGAGATGTACATCTAACTTACCCTTAAATCCTAGAATGGTGGATTCCGCAATTACCTCTTCTGGGAGAGCATTCCAGGTGTCCACCACTCGTTGCGTAAAGCAGAACTTCCTGATATTTGTCTTGAACTTGTCCCCCCCTTAGCTTCAGCCCATGTCCTCTTGTCCGTGCCACATTGGACATTGTAAATAACGTTTTTTTCTGCTCTATTTTGTCGATTCCTTTCAGTATTTTGAATGTCTCGATCATATCCCCTCGTAGTCTCCTTTTCTCAAGGGAGAACAACCCCAATCTCTTAAGTCTTTCCTCTTAATCCAGGTTCTCCATACCTTTCACCAGCTTTGTTGCTCGTCTCTGCACCCTCTCTAGCAGTTTGATATCCTTCTTTAGGTATGGAGACCAATACTGGACGCAGTATTCCAAGTGTGGTCTGACCATCGCCCTATAAAGCGACATTATGACTTTCTCCGATCTACTCGTGATTCCCTTCTTTATCATGCCTAGCATTCTATTCGCATTTTATTCTAGAGCCTTAACTTCAGCTGGGTCTGAGCCAGAAGGAAGCTGGTGTGGTTTTTTTTGGTGTTTGCATGAAGAGCCAGTGACTTGCAACAATTCTATTCACAGTCTCCCGAGACTGGAAAGTTGCTGCAGCCTAGAGAGGCGAAATTTACAAATTGCATTGCTCTGAAGTTTTGTTTTGTAGTTTATTATACAGGAGCCTGGTGAAGAGCAGGACTGTTTCACAGAAAGCCCAGGTCTCCAGGAAGAAAAGTAAAAGTGTTTCTTTTGTTTTGTTTTCTGGTTTGAAGCTATGTGAAGCTGCCAGGACATTGCCTTGAACTTATGATTAATTACCTGGGACAAAGTTTAAGTTTGTTCACTGGACTGTAAACTGGCTATTAGAAACTGTTTGCTTGAGGAGGAAAAGCCAGTGGAATGGTTTTTGTTTTTTGTTCTTTTTGACGCATTAAACTAAGTGCAATAGTCTGAAAACTGATTGGCTTATTATTATTATCATTGGTGAGCCAGAGAACTTTACCACAGTGTAGGGTCTCCCCCTTTGGGAGCCGCGTCAGGGTCGTGTTGCCACCAGTCGGCAGTCCCCCACCGATTCCTCGTGGGCCCGGCTGGTGACAGTATACAGGTTGAGATCTTTAAGTCTGTCCCCCATATGCCTTATAACGAAGACCATGCAGCATTTTAATAGCCTTCCTCTGGGCTGACTCCATCCTTTTTTATATCTTTTTGAAGGTGCAGTCTCAAGAATTGTATACAATATTCTAAATGAGGTTTCACCAAAGTTTTTCCTACTGATCATACCTCTTCCTGTGCACCCTAGCATCCTTCTAGCTTTCGCTATTACCTTTTCAACCTGTTTGGCCACCTTAAGATAATCAGATACAATCACACCCAAGTCCCGCTCTTATGTTATGCACATAAGCTCTTCACCCCCTAAACTACACTGTTCCTTCGGGTTTTTGTAGCGCAAATGCATGACCTTGCATTTCTTAGCACTAAATTTTAACTGCCAAATTTCAGACCATTCTTCAAGCTTTGCTAGGTCTTTATTCATGTTGTTCACACCATCCGGGGTGTCAACTCTATTGCAGATTTTGGTATCGTCCACAATATCGCTTTTAAAAAATGTTTAAAAGAACAGGACCAAGAATGGAAACTTGAGGCATACCACTGGTAACGTCCGTTCCTCAGAGCGATCTCCACTCACCACTACATTCTGTCATCTTCCACTCCAACCAGTTCCTGTCCCAACCCATCACTTTGGGGCCCATCCCAAGGGTACTCTATTTACTGGACGTCTGTGTGGAATAGAAACATAGAACATAGAAACATAGAAGATGATGGCAGAAAAGGGCTACAGCCCATCAAGTCTGCCCACTCTGCTTACCCACCCCCTGTCTATGCCCTAATGACCCAATTTCCTTATCTTGACCCTCGTAGGGATCCCACATGGGTATCCCATTTATTCTTAAAGTCTGGCACGCTGTCTGCCTCGATCACCTGCACTGGAAGCTTATCCAATGATCAATACTGTCAAAGGCTTTACTGAGATCTGAATACACCACATCTAGCGTACTCCCTCTATCCAATTCTCTGGTCACCCAGTCAAAGAAATTGATAAGATTTGTCTGACAAGACCTACCTCTAGTAAATCCATGTTGCCTCTAGTCCTGTAATCCACCGAATTCCATTCTCTGTTTTAAAAGTGTTTCCATTAATTTGCTTACCACAGAAGTCAGACTTACCGGCCTGTAATTCACTACTTCAACCTTACTTCTACTTTTGTGTAGAAGGACCACATCTGCTTTTCTCCAGTCCTCTGGTACCACTCCCGACTCTAGAGAAGCATTGAAAAGGTCAGTCAGCGGAACCACCAGAACTTCCCCTAAGTTCCTTCAGTACCCTCAGATGTACACCATCTGGTCCCATTGCTTTGTCTGCCTTTAATTTATCTAGCTCCTCATGAACACAGCCCTCTGAAAATCGGTCAGGGTCTATCACTCTTCCATCCCCATTCGCATTTGTCTTCTGCTGTCCCGCTCCCTGTGCTTCAGCCGTGAACACAGCGCAGAAATATTTGTTAAGCAATTCAGCCTTTTCTTTATCAGTTTCTACATATTTCTCCCCTTCACCTTTGAGTCTCACAGTGCCACTTTTGCACTTCTTCCTACCACTGATATGTCTTGTCTCCCCGCTTTATCATGTCAGCTATTTTTCTTCCATTTGTATCTTTGCTTTCCTGACTACACGACCAGCCTCTCTTAATTTTTCCAGATATTTTTTGCCTGTTTTCCTCTTTCTGCGATAATTTTGTAGTTTATGAAAGCTAAGCTCTTATTCCTTACCTTCTCAGCTACTGCTTTTGAGAACCAAAGCGGACTTCTTTTCCTCTTACTTGCCTCACAAAAAGGTTTGTCACCCTTAAAATAACTCCTTCTAGACCAGGGCTGCCCAAGTCCGGTCCTCGAGATCTCCTGGTAGGCCAGGTTTTCAGGATATCCGCAATGAATATGCATGAGGGAGATTTGCCTGCACTGCCTTCTTGGTATGCAAATCTCTCTCATGCATGTTCATTGTGGATATCCTGAAACCCTGGTCTGCCAGTAGATCTCGAGGACCGGACTTGGGCAGCCCTGTTCTAGACATTCCCATCCAGACAGCAATTCCTTGATGTAATTCCCCATCCGAACAAAGTTTATTTTAAAGTCTAGAACCTTTACTTTTGAATGAGCCCTCTCTATACCTGTCTTAATATTAAACCATACCATGCAGTGATCACTGGATGCCAGATGCCACTGTAACATCAGAAACACTTTCCGCATTTGCAAGCACTAAGTCCAGCATGACCTCATCTTGTATGCATCTTCCATTACCAACTACTGGAACAGTTCTCCTTGTAGAGAATCCAGGATCTCCCAACTTCTAGAAGACCCCACAATATGGATACCCCAATCAACATCCAGAATGTTAAAATCACCTATTAGTAAACTTCCCCTTTTTTAGATATATTCTGAATGTTTATTATTACATTTCTGTACACTTCTTCTGTCTGTGAAGGAGGCCAGTATATCACACCAATGTAAACATATTTATAATAATAATAATAACTTTATTTTTCTATACCGCCATAGTCAAACTGACTTCTAGGCGGTTCACATAGAAAGAAGGCTGGACAATCAGCGAATTACAAAATGCAAGAAGAATGAAGTTACATCATGAATTGGAGAAGCATGGGGAAAGAATACATGAGAGAAGAAAGATGTTACATAATACAATGGGGTTATAAGGGGGAGAAAAAAACCCAAAACAAAACCTGAGAGAGGTGATCTGATTAAGCAAGGAATTTGCCAAATAGAACAGTTTTAATTGATTTTTGGAATGTGTTGTAGGTCTGTCTGGCTTTATTTATGTGGTTTCCCAGCCAGGATTGCTGTCTGTTTGCTTGGAACATGAAGGTTCTGTCTAGGAAGGATTTGTATTTGCAGCCTGTGATCTTTGGGTATGCAAAGATGTTTTTGTTTCTGGTGGTACGTGTGGGGTTGTGTAGAGTGAAGTGTGTTTGCAGGTAGGAAGGTGCCAGGCCCCAGACTTGTTTGAAGCAGATACAAGCCAATTTGAACAGTATTCGCGCCTCCACAAGTAGCCAGTGTAACTTCTTGTACACAGTGCCTCTTCCTTGCCCTGTAGATCCTGCAATTGTGTGGCTTTAATATGATCTTTAACATATAACGCTATTCTTCCTCCTTTATTCCTACCCTGTCTTTCCTGAACAGATTATAGCCCGGTATAACTACTTCCCAGTCATGGTTCTCTGTGAATCACATCTCTATGATTGCCACTATATCCAACTCATCTTCTTCCATTACAGCTTCTAGATCCAAGATCTTGTTTCCCATACTTCAAGCATTAGTATATAATGTTTTCCAGACATTGCCCCTTTATCCCATGCTTACCTGAGGGCTTATTCTCACCCGGGGGCTTTGATTACCCTGCCTCATCACTTCTAGTTTAAAGCCCTTTTCAGTAGATTAGCCAGCCTGCTGCCAAAGACACTTTTTCCCTTCTTTGATAGATGCATACCATACCTGCTAAGCAGCCCTTGGAAAATCATTCTTTAGTCCAGGATGCCAAAATCTCTTAACAACACCATCCACATAGCCATGCATTCATCTCCAGGATGTGAGCTTCTCTGCCCTGGCCTTTACCCTCAACAGGGAGGATGGACGAGAATATCACCTGCACACCTGACTGCTTCGCCTTTTCTGCCAGAGCCACAAAGTCACTTTTCGTATATTTGCAGGGGTACCTGGCAATATCATTAGTGCCAACATATATGAACAGCATCGGATAATAGTCATCAGGCTTTATGGGTCTCGGCAAGCTCTCCATAACATCTTAGATTTTGGCACCAGGCAGACAGCATACCTCCCAGGACATCATGTCTGGTCTGCAGATGGATGCTTCTGTACCCCTCAGAAGGGAATCGCCAATCACCACTGCCTTATGCCTCCTAATGGTCACAGATGATTTTAAGCTTCAGTACTTTCTTGGGATGCTCTCATCTCCTCCACTTTCAGGGCAGCATACCGGTTCTTCAGTTCAAGGATGGGTGGAGTCACAGTACCAGTCTTTCAGGGTTCTGTAATCTGAGTCCAGCTGTATTGTCTCAGCACAGCCTCTTTTTCCCCACTGCTGGAAATCTTTGACACCTCATGTACCTCTCATTCTCACGGATGTTTCTCAGTCTTGCTACCTCCTCTCTCAGCTCCTGTAGTTCCTTTATGAGCGATTCAAGCTGAAGACATTTTGCACATGGAACCACACTCCCACTGCCTGGGTAACATTTTCTGTCTGTATAGAGACAGAAGCTGTAACCTGAGCAGCAACTTTGGTGACATAATGTTTCCCAGCAATATTGTGATGGCAGAAGTACTTACACCTGGAAGAAAAAAAGAAAAAGCAGAAAAATCCTACCAAAGCAATGCCCTGTTCCTTATTGGATGACAAGCCAATAAAGCTCCATTTTGGGGTGGGCGGGATGGAATTAACCTCAAGGGTCACCTGTGGAGTCTGATCTCTAAGAAAGTCCTCAAAGTTCAGTCTCAAACTAGGAGGCTGAAACCAACCAGAGGTCTGTCCTCAAGGAACGCTTTTCAGGTAGGGTGAGAGGAGTCGCATCCCCATGAAATATAGTGCACTTGGCCTGACTTAACAGTTTTCCAGGCCTCTCTCCCACTTACTATTCCCCAAAGTCTCAAAAAGATCCTAAACAGATCCAAAGAAGTCTTTTAGTCAACAGCTCTCTCCTCAAGCAAATATATGCAGTTCACAGGTTACTGTGAAAACTATCTTTAACGCTGAGCCTCTACAACCTCTCTTAGAACCAAGTTTACTGAGGGTTAGGCACTAGGCCAGCATTCCTCCCATCAAGGGTCATCTGTAGAGTCTGATCTCTAAGAAAGTCCTCATAGTTTGTTTGATTTGGTTGTGCATAAACCAGCATTTAGAGGGGTGTTATGCTTACATGTCTAAATCCTGGTTTCAGAATGCTGGGATACACACACTCAAATTGCTAATGCATGCATTATATAACGGGGCTATAGTCTGGATGTGTTGTAAGCAGGGCTAAAAATATACACTTACATTCCCTGTTTCAGTAGGGGAATGCATATTTAGGTTCCCCAAGATTAATTTCAGGATCTATGAGGGATGTTCAATAATTTATCTACCTGAGTATGAAAGAAAGTAAGCAAGCATGTTGAAACAAGTCTGTGCATGTTGTGACATGCCTCAAGGTTACTCATACACAGTTGTAGCTCAGTGTGAGTCTAACATTCCAAGAGACAGAATGTCAGGATTGTTCTCATGCGAATCAAGTAGGTAACTGCTAGATTTGGAGCACTGTTTCAGTGATAAAATTTAAGGGAAAAAGCCAAAAGAGCTTATGGTGAGTCTGCCCCATCATCCTACAAAGTAAAATTTTGGAGCAAGCAGTTTGAGTGGGGTAGAGAGTTCATTGAAGATGACCCTCACACTGGACGTCCTGTGGAAGCAACTTCCACAGAAATGTGCAAGAAAGTCGAGGATTTAATTTTGACAGACAGATGGATTAAGGTTTCCCAAATAGCTGAAGAAGTCGGCATCTTGGCAAGTACAGTTTGGAAATTCATGTAACATAAGGCATGTCCAAGGTTAGTTCAAGAGGGTTCCAAAAATGCTGACGCCATGTCAGAAGGCCACAATGCTCCAGTGCTGTCAGGAGAACATGGAGATGCTCCAGGAAGACCAAATGTATTTTTTTCATCATTTGGTGAATGGAGATGAGACTTGTGTCTATCACAGAGATCCTGAGTCCAAAATGGAGTCAATGCAATGGAAACACAAGTCATCCCTCACCACAAAAAAATCTGCAGGCAAATCATGGCAGCTGTCTTTTAGGATCATGAACGACTTTTGTTTTTGGAGTTCATGCCACAAAAGACAACCATAACTGTGGAGAGTTACACCAACACTTTGTCACTTTGTGGGAGTCAATCAAGGAGAAAAGATGAGGAAACTTATAGCAGGTATGCTGCTTCTTTACGACAATGCTCCTGTACACACGTCATGACAATCGCAGGCTGTCATTTGAGATTGTGGGTTTCAGCAGCTGAACCATCCACCCTGAATTCCTGACCTGGCTCCCTCAGATTATTTCCTGTTCCGAGTTTTGAAGAAATCTGTCCTTGAACAGCATTTTCCAAGTGAGGAAGCTGTGACTTCCTGGTTTGAAGGACTAAGCAAAGAATTTTTGTCAAAAGGGTTCAAGTCATTGCAAGAAAAGTGGATGAAGTGTATGGAGCTATGAGGGGACTATGCTGAAAAATAAACCAAAATTGTCGAAATCTCTTCTTTCCTACTGAAGTAGATAAATTATTGAATGCCCCTCATACATCTCTCCCAAGGACATCCAGGTTGTATAAAGATCCTTGTGTGGTGTGACAGGGTAGAGTACCTGTCACTGGCCAGCAGAGCAAGCCTGAGCAGTGGAACTCATTGAGCCTGAGAGAAGAGGTAATCTGCATAGAGCTGCAAATGCTGCTGAGAGCTGTCCACTCACCCTGTGTGAGCTGTGGTGCTGAAAAGGACAATTCTCAGGCAGAGAGTTGGAAAAAGAAGGAGCTCCTTCGGAAGCTGGGTGACCTTCGGGAGGAGGAATATTGGCCTCTGGCCTAATTCCCAGTAAGCCCTGAAGGCCAATTCTGAGCAGCACTGACAGGGGGGGCTCAGTGCAGTGGAGTAGAGTGGCCAGGCTGACCAGTCTTGACAGGGCGGTCTGGTGCAACAGAAAATGGAAGCTCAGTAGTAGGCATGTCTGCAGGGACCTATACTCCTGCAGGAAAGAACTCAGAAGTTGCTGGAGGACTCTGTAGAGCCTGGAGTCAAGGAAGTGGCTCAAGCTTGATGACCAGCAGTAGACCGGTGAAGAAGGATCCAGGTGGTGGGGCCCCAAGAGGCCAGGGAGTGAGGGACTGGTATTGGCCCCACAAGAGGCAACTGGAAGAGCTGGCAGAGTCCAAGACTGAGGGGTCAGGTTGCTGATCAGCTATGGGACCGGCGGGGGCGGTAGCAACCAGTGGAGATACCAGTGATGGCACCAAGAGCATTGGCCAAGTTCTTTAGAGCATCCGGTGGAGGGACTGGCTGGGACGGTGGCAACAGGCGGCGGGACCGGTAAATGGTACCAGAATCTGCTGAAGATCTGGTGGGCCAATGGAGGTTTGGAGGAAGGACATGAAAAGACCTGGAGGACCTGGAGAATAACCAGGAGGGTTGGGAAGGCCTCTGGTCATGGATTTCAGAAAGGAATGCATGTATGTGTATTTAACCCTATGTTGTAACAGAGACTTGGAGAACAGAGGTGCCTGAGGGTATGAATATATGATATATGATATATCGCTCGGCACGGTCATTTGATGACATGTGGTCAGTACTCTCCTAGAGGGAATAGGTGAGGTCACCCCGTAATCCCCCATGTTTGTTCTCCCCCCCCCCCCCCCCCCCCCCATGCAAATATTCTACTGACAAAATCATATTGGAAGCTATGACAGGGCATATATTATGAAATACCAACATGTTATATGTTGCTGTGTTGACCAGTTTGATTATTGTGGACACTGACAGTTGCAAAATAAGTGCCGACACTGCACATAATCAGCACATAAATGTCCATACCTGCATGTTTTTTGTTTAAAAAAGGCACATTGTCAGCACATAAATACTAGCATAAATTGTCCATTCTTCCTAAAATCTGCATTCACACGACACATTTACATGCCATAATGGTAGAGACGCTGGCCGCACAGCTTATACTGTGAGCTTTCAGCAAAAAAAGTCTGTGGGATGCAGCATTCAATATGCATGCAAATTACTGCCATATTGAAATTGTGGCAGCAATCTGCAACTCACTAGCAGATGTCATCCTACCTGTCATTGCCTGAGTGATGATTGGTTCAGACACTGAAATATAGGGTGACAAAGAAACGAAAAGCAAATCATTGGTATAGTTTCAGCATCACCCCTCCCCCCTGGCAATTAAAAAAACAGCAAAATGGCTGCATCCCCTTGTTTTGACTTGACCTAACCTGACTACCCCATACTTACATAGTGTACCCTACACCCCCAGCCCAAGTCAACCCAAACTCCTTCCATATTACTTAAAACAAAGCATCCCTAATGTCTAGTGGAACCCTCCCCCAGGCTTGTCCTCACAGGTATATCTTAAACAAAGGCAGCAGCAAAGCCCCCTCACTCCTGCCTCTGGCGCCACCTTCTGGTGCATCCAGTCCTGCACAATACAATCTGAGATTCATGGAGTGGGGTCAGTTTGCTATATACAAAATGTTTTTCTTAATTGGTAGTCTGGGGAGGGGCTCTGGGAGCAGGGTTTGCGGTGCACTGGACATCAGGATGCTTTAAGTATATCTGGGGGGGGGGGGAGACAGTGTATTAGGCACTAGAGATATAATTCAGGTGGATCACACTGCAATTGTACCAATCTTATTTCCATCTCCCTCCTTTCCCCCATTTCTTGCCCTTCTTATGTGCCCTGTGGAATGCCCGCTCTGTCTCCAATAAGCTTGCCTATGTCCATGACCTTTTTGTCTCTCAGTCTTTCCTTCTACTCACACTGACTGAGACCTGGATCTGCCTGGATGACTCTACTTCAGCTGCTGCCCTGCGTCATAGAGGCTACCTGTTCTCCCATACACCTCACCTGGATGGTCGTGGAGGTGGCGTTGGGCTACTGCTCTCACCCTCTTTATTTTTTATTTTTTTATTTATTTATATTCCGCATATCCTAAAATTCTATGTGGATTACAAATTATTCAGGTACTCAAGCATTTTTCCTTATCTGTCCCAACATGCTTACACTCTATCTGGGCACTGGAGGATTAAGTGACTTGCCCAGGGTCACAAGGAGCAGTGCTGGATTTGAACCCACAACCCCAGGGTGCTGGAGCTGGAGCTCTAACCATTGTACCACACACTCCTTATTCTACCTGAGTCTTACCACTTCTCTTCTTTTGAAGTCCACTCTATCCATTTTTTTTGCACCTCTATCCCTCCACTTAGCTGTCATTTACCGACCCCCTGATAAGTCTCTCTCTTCATTCTTCACTGACTTTGACTCCTAACTTTCCCTTTTTTTTGAACATCCATCTCTCTCCATCATCCTTTCTGATTTCATCATTCATGCTAACAACCCCTCTGACTCTTATGCTTCTAGTCCTGACATCCTCATTTGGTCTTCAGATATGCTCCACCACCCTTACCCACCAGAATGGCTGCCGCCTTATCTTGTCTTCTTCTCCAACTGCTCTATCACAAATTTCTCCACCACAGTCCTTCCCCTCTCCGACCATCATCTGATAACTTTCACAATCCATCACCCTCCTTTCTAGCCCCGGCCGATCTCCTCCTCCACCGCTGTTTCACCTCTTCTTTCTACCACTATGCTACACAAGTCTGTAAACGAGGCTGTCTCCTCTTATAACACCACTCTCTCCTCTGTTTAAATATCCTTGCTCCCCCTACCCAAAGCTATATAAGGCGCCCCAAACTCCAGCCCTGGCTAAACTCTAAAATCCGCTACTTATGTTCCTGTGCCAGGTCTGCTAAATAGCTCTGGCTCAAATCCCATAATCAGGCTAACTTCATTCATTTCAAGTTCCTCCTCCTCCTCTTTATCTATATATATAAAATCGGAGGTATGTATGTGTGTATGTGTGCATGTGCCGCGATCACGCAAAAACGGCTTGACCGATTTGAACAAAACTTGGTATGCAGATCCCTCACTACCTGGGATGATATGTTCTGGGGGTCTCGCGGCCCACCTGCACACGTGGGCGGAGCTACAAACAGAAAATCATATTTCACCCATTCAAGTCAATGGAAAAAATGTAAAAAGCTGCCAACGCAAAAACGGCTTGCCCGATTTGAACGAAACTTGGTATGTAGATCCCTCACTACCTGGGGTGATATGTTCTGGGGGTCTCGCGGCCCACCTGTACACGTGGGCGGAGCTACAAACAGAAAATCATATTTCACCCATTCAAGTCAATGGAAAAAATGTAAAAAGCTGTGGGACCGATTTGAACGCAAATTGGTATGCAGATCCCTCACTACCTGGGGTGATATGTTCTGGGGGTCTCGCGGCCCACCTGCACACGTGGGCGGAGCTACAAACAGAAAATCAGATTTCACCCATTCACGTCAATGGAAAAAATGTAAAAAGCTGTGGGACCGATTTGAACGAAACTTGGTATGCAGATCCCTCACTACCTGGGGTGATATGTTCTGGGGGTCTCGCGGCCCACCTGCATATGTGGGCAGAGCTACAAACAGAAAATCAGATTTCACCCATTCAAGTCAATGGAAAAAATGTAAAAAGCTGTGGGACCGATTTGAACGCAAATTGGTATGCAGATCCCTCACTACCTGGGGTGATATGTTCTGGGGGTCTCGCGGCCCACCTGCACACGTGGGCGGAGCTACAAACAGAAAATCAGATTTCACCCATTCACGTCAATGGAAAAAATGTAAAAAGCTGTGGGACCGATTTGAACGAAACTTGGTATGCAGATCCCTCACTACCTGGGGTGATATGTTCTGGGGGTCTCGCGGCCCACCTGCATATGTGGGCAGAGCTACAAACAGAAAATCAGATTTCACCCATTCAAGTCAATGGAAAAAATGTAAAAAGCTGTGGGACCGATTTGAACGAAACTTGGTATGCAGATCCCTCACTACCTGGGGTGATATGTTCTGGGGGTCTCGCGGCCCACCTGCACACATGGGCGGAGCTACAAACAGAAAATCTGATTTCACCCATTCAAGTCAATGGGAAAAATGTAAAAAGCTGTGGGACCGATTTGAACGAAATTTGATATGCAGATCCCTCACTACCTGGGGTGATATGTTCTGGGGGTCTCGCGGCCCACCTGCACACATGGGCGGAGCTACAAACAGAAAATCAGATTTCACCCATTCACATCAATGGAAAAAATGTAAAAAGCTGTGGGACCGATTTGAACGAAACTTGGTATGCAGATCCCTCACTACCTGGGGTGATATGTTCTGGGGTTCTCGCGGCCCACCTGCATATGTGGGCGAAGCTACAAACAGAAAATCAGATTTCACCCATTCAAGTCAATGGAAAATATGTAAAGAGCTGTGGGACCGATTTGAACGAAACTTGGTATGCAGATCCCTCACTACCTGGGGTGATATGTTCTGGGGGTCTCGGGGCCCACCTGCACACGTGGGCGGAGCTACAAACAGAAAATCAGATTTCACCCATTCATGTCAATGGAGAAAATGTAAAAAGCTGCCATTCTCACAGTAATTCAAAAACGGCTTGACCGATTTGAACGAAACTTGGTATGCATATCCCTCACTACCTGGGGTGATATATTCTGGGGGTCTCGCGGCCCACCTGCACATGTGGGCAGAGCTATAAGCAGAACATCAGATTTCACCCATTCATGTCAATGGAAAAAATGTATAAAGCTGCCATTCTCACAGTAATTCAAAAACGACTTGACCGATTTGAACGTAACTTGGTATGCAGATCCCTCACTACCTGGGGTGATATGTTCTGGGGGTCTCGCGGCCCGCCTGCACACGTGGGCGGAGCTACAAACATAAAATCAGATTTCACCCATTCATGTCAATGGAAAAAATGTAAAAAGCTGCCTTTCTCACAGTAATTCCAACTACCTGGGGTGATATGTTCTGGGGGTCTCGCGGCCCACCTGCACACATGGGCGGAGCTACAAACATTAAATCAGATTTCACCCATTCATGTCAATGGAAAAAATGTAAAAAGCTGCCATTCTCACAGTAATTCAAAAACGGCTTGACCGATTTGAACGAAACTTGGTATGCAGATCCCTCACTAACTGGGGTGATATGTTCTGGGGGTCTTGCGGCCCACCTGCACACGTGGGCGGAGCTACAAACAGAAAATCGGATTTCACCCATTCATGTCAATGGAAAAAATGTAAAAAGCTGCCATTCTCACAGTAATTCAAAAACGACTTGACCGATTTGAACGTAACTTGGTATGCAGATCCCTCACTACCTGGGGTGATATGTTCTGGGGGTCTCGCAGCCCATCTGCACACGTGGGCGGAGCTACAAACATAAAATCAGATTTTAACCGTTCATGTCATTGGAAAGGATGTAAAAAACTGCCATTCTCACAGTAATTCCAACTAGAAAACACTTTCTATGACACTATAACCACTAGGGACATCGTTTCTATTCTACCACGGACACCATACCTATAGAGTTTGTATGTTCTAACTGTGTTTGTAACTGTTTCCTTCATGCACTCCAGTTCATAATGTTATTACATTACATGAGTACTCACATATGCTGAACTAGGAACTCAGGTTCCATTCTGAACCGGGAAAAAACTGCATGGAGTTTCTTTTCAACCTGAGTTTCCACATATTGAGTTGTTTAAATCAATACTGAAACTTTTGGATGCCACTTATTCCAACAGATCTTCCTTTTCAGTTTACGAGATTGCAAATTCCAGTGAGACTTGCATTCTCTATCACAATCAACAAATCACAGGGACAGACTATTACATACTGTGGAGTGGATTTAAGATCCCCCTGTTTTTCCCATGGACAACTCTATGTTGCTTGCTCAAGGGTGGGTTCACCCAATAATTTATATGTTCTTGCTTCAGGAGGTGAAACTAAAATTGTTGTTTATAATCATGTTTTGGTTAGTTGTATTGTATTCATTTTGTCAAATATTTCACATTATAATTTGAATATTGTACTTTTTATTAAGCTGTAAAAAAATAATTTCATTCACCACTATAAAGTATCTTTATTTGAATCCATTTACAGTGTTATTGCTATAATTAAATACCCGTGCAACGCCGGGGCATCAGCTAGTAATTAATAAAAGTTTATTGTTGTGTGATGATATTTGACTCTTTTTTTCTCATAACCATTCTAAATAAAACCGTATCATAAGAAAGCGCAATATGGTTTTCCAATAGAGAATTTACTTGAGTCCAAATTGAATTCCAAAATAACTTAATACAGGGACAGTAATAAAGTAGATGATCCAATGTCCCTGGTTCCAGATTACAGTGTAAGCATCTATTTGATTTAGAGCTCTCTAACTTTTGTAAACGAACAGGGGTCCAAAACGCTCTATGCAACAAAGAAAACTAAGTTTGCCTCATAGATGCTGACACTATACATCTCATTCTCCAAGACCAAATTCGTGGCCACTGAGATGCAGAAATCTGCTGCTTAATCTCAATGCTCCAAATATCTCTAAGGAAGGGGATAGCGCTTCTTAAACGCGGTTTATGATTATTACTCTGTTTGGCCAGGAGTGGTGTTGTGACTTCCTTTTTTGTTTTTTGAATAGGAAGGTCTTTAGTTTGCATCTGAATTTGTCAGGGATTCTTCAAGTCTGATATCTGACGGTAGTGCATTCCACAGGGAAAGGGCTGTGACAGAGAAAACAGTGTTGCTCATGTAGAATAGCTCTCTTATGGGATGGGATATTAAGTAAGGTTTGATTGTTGAATCGTAGGGCGCGTGATGGGGCATTGGGAATAAGGAGTTTATCAAGAAAGGCTGTTTGTTTAATCTTAAAGAGAAGTAGAAGAATTTTGTATGTTGTTCGATATGAAATGGGGAGCCAGTGTGCTTCACGGAGTAAAGGGATGATGTGATCATTTTTTCTTGCCCTATGTATGAGTTTGACGGCCATATTGTGAATGAATTGAAGTCTGAAGGTTTCCTTTTCTATGAAAAATATAGTAATGTTGTACATAATAGATTTTAGTTTCCAGAAACATTTAAGGTATGAAGAATATAGTAAATGGATACTTAGTATAATGGTTACCTGTAATCCAGTGCAAACATAATATACATGTAATAAAGTAATAATAGTGCAATAACACCATATGCATTACATGGCACCCATCTAAATCTGCATTTAAAATCCATTGCGGATGCCTATGAAAACTACTCTGAATTGACCCCCCCCCCCCCAGTCATTTGTAGCGGTATAGAAACTTCCAATAAAGATAAAGATTGTGATAGAATTTCATATGACAGAATTTTACACGAGGGCGAATCAAAAATTAAAGACAATTGTTAAATTATGTGATAACTAGAACAGAGCTAGCGAAATGCAACATATGTACTCATACATTGCCTGTTGGATAATTCATCAACGCACAGTGCAGCGCTCTGCCTTTAGTCATGTAGCAGCCACAAGGTCAGAAACATGAACGCTCCATTGCCAGATTGCACCATCGAAGAGCAACGTGCAGTAGTGCGCTTTCTTTGGGCGGAGGGAGCAAAACCTGTGGAAGTTCATTGTCGGATATTGACTCAGTAAGGACGTAGCACCATGAATCAATGAATTGTTTATGAGTAGGCAAAAATGTTTAAAGCAGGATGAACAGGTAAAACCGACTAAGGTCGTTCTGGTCACTCATCAATATCACGCACATGTGAGCACATTGACAGGGCAGATGCCTTGATTAGAGAAAGCCGACAGATAATGGGGTCTCAATTGGCTGCAAATGTGGATATAGGCTATGGATCTGCATTTGCCATAATGCTTGATGACTTGGGATTCAGGAAAGTTTGCGCACGAAGGGTCCCCAAACAGGTTACTGATGTGCACAAGCAGCAGCGTGTGGAGGTTGTGACCCAGTTTCTGAGACGGTATGAAGAAGATCTGAGCACTTTGGGAGAAAAGTATCACCGGCGACGAGACATGGGTGCATCACTGCTACCCAGAGAGCAAAAGACAAAGCATGATGAAGTAAAGGAAGTGGTGCCGTTAAATGTATTTTGCCTTTACTTTTTGATTTACCCTCGTATAATGACTATGTACACTTCTTCGGGAAACATAGAAACATAGAAACATAGAAGATGACGGCAGAAAAGGAATACAGCCCCTCAAGTCTGCCCACTCTGCTTACCCACCCCCTGTCTATGCCCTAATGACCCAATTTCCTTATCTTGACCCTCGTAGGGATCCCACATGGGTATCCCATTTATTCTTAAAGTCTGGCACGCTGTCTGCCTCGATCACCTGCACTGGAAGCTTGTTCCAATGATCAACCACTCTCTCTGTGAAGAAATACTTTCTGGTGTCGCCATGAAATTTTCCGCCCCTGAGTTTGAGCGGGTGCCCTCTTGTGGCCGAGGGTCCCTTGAGAAAGAAAATATCATCTTCCACTTCGACACGTCCCATGAGGTACTTAAATGTTTCGATCATGTCTCCCCTCTCCCTACGTTCCTCAAGAGTGTAGAGCTGCAATTTGTTCAGTCTCTCTTCGTACGAGAGACCCTTGAGCCCCGAGATCATCCTGGTGGCCGTCCGTTGAACCGATTCAATTCTGCGCACATCTTTACTGTAATGTGGCCTCCAGAATTGCACACAGTACTCCAGATGAGGTCTCACCATGGCCCTGTACAACGGCATTATGACTTCAGGCTTTCGGCTGACGAAACTTCTATTGATACAACCCAATATCTGCCTTGCCTTAGATGAAGCCTTCTCCACTTGATTGGCAGTTTTCATGTCTGCACTGATGATTACTCCTAAATCTCGTTCTGCTGAAGTCCTAGTTAAAGTTTCTCCGTTCAAGAAGTATGTCCTGCATGGATTTCCGCTTCCGAGGTGCATGACCTTACATTTCTTAGCATTGAAGCCTAGCTGCCAGGTTGAGGACCAACTTTCCAATGTAAGCAGGTCCTGCGCCTTATAATTCTGTAAACCGCATTCACTTACTATATTACATAGTTTGGCGTCATCGGCGAATAGTGTTATTTTACCTTGAAGCCCTGGAGTCAGATCCCCTATGAATATGTTGAAAAGGAGTGGACCCAGGACCGAGCCCTGCGGCACTCCACTGGTCACCTCCGATGTTTTAGAGAGGGTACCATTAACCACCGCCCTCTGAAGTCTGCCACTCAGCCAATCATTGACCCATGCAGTTAGTGTCTCTCCTAACCCCATCGATTCCATCTTGCTTAGCAGCCTGCGGTGTGGGACACTGTCAAAAGCTTTACTGAAGTCCAGGTACACGACGTCCAAAGACTCTCCCAAGTCCAACTTTCTTGTTACCCAGTCAAAGAAGCTGATGAGATTGGATTGGCAGGACCTACCCTTGGTGAATCCATGCTGACTGGGATCCCGAAGATTCCCTTCATTCAAGATCGTGTCCAATTTGCTTTTAATTAGTGTTTCCATGAGTTTGCACACTATTGATGTGAGACTCACCGGTCTATAATTCGCAGCCTCTGCCCTGCAACCCTTTTTATGCAGAGGAACGATATTAGCTAATTTCCAGTCCAGGGGAACTTTCCCCTTACTTAGGGAGAGATTGAATAGCTCAGCCAAAGGTTTCGCCAGGACATCGCTCAATTCTCTGAGCACTCTTGGGTGCAAATTGTCTAGTCCCATGGCTTTGTTCACCTTGAGTCTTGCCAGTTCACTGTAAACTTCACCTGGTGTGAACTCAAAATTCTGAAACGGGTCTTCTGTGCTTTGTGTTGCCTTCAACTGCAGACCGTGTCCCGGTGCCTCACAGGTGAAGACTGAGCAGAAGTATTCATTCAGTAGTTCGGCTTTATTGGAATTTGCTTCCACGTAACTTCCATCCGGTCTTCTAAGGCGTACTATCCCGCCTGTGTTCCTTTTTCTGTCACTAATATACCTGAAGAAGGATTTGTCCCCCTTTTTAATGTTTTTTGCCAGAATTTCTTCCACTTGAAGTTTTGTCTCCCTAACTGCCATTTTGACCGCTGTAGACCTGGTCCTATATTCTACTTTTGCCTCTCTTTTCTCCGTGCGCTTGTAGGAGAGAAACGCTTTTTTCTTCTCCTTAATGAGGTGCGAGATCTCCGCGGTGAACCATTGGGGTTTATTGTTTCTTTGTCATTTATTTACTGATTTTATGAAGTGGCTAGTTGCTTCATGTATGGTTGATTTCAGTGTTAACCACTTAGCTTCTACATCATCGGTCTCCGCTTGGTCCTGCAGCGTTTGATGGACAAAATCTCCCATGCGTGCGAAGTCTGTGCCCCAGAAATTGAGTACCTTTGTTTTCATGTTTGATCTAGGGAAGCCTTTCCTAAGGTTGAACCATACTATGTTGTGGTCGCTGGAGGCTAGCGTATCTCCTACTGAGACCTCTGAGACGCTTTCCCCGTTGGTGAGTACCAGGTCGAGGATCGCCTGGGCCCTAGTGGGCTCCGTTACCATTTGTTTGAGACGTGCTCCCTTTATGGAGGTTAAGAGCCTCCTGCTACCGCTGGTTGTCGCTGAAAATGAGTTCCAGTCTGCATCAGGCATATTGAAGTCCCCTAGCAGTACAGCTTCTCCTCGTAGAGTGATATTCTCTATGTCTTCAATTAATTCTGCGTTCATGTCTTCCAGTTGTCTTGGGGGTCTGTATGCCACACCTAGATACAGGCATTTTTCTCTGCCTCTTGCCAGGTTTACCCAGAGGGACTCCCCGGTGTACTTGACATCTGTGATCCTGGTGGTTTTGATGTCCTCTTTAATGTATAGAGCTACCCCCCCTCCTAACCTGCCCTCTCTGTCCTGACGAAGTAGATTGTAGCCCGGTATAGCCATATCCCACCCATGTGAGTCCGTGAACCAAGTTTCAGATATTGCCACCACATCTAGGTCGGCATTCCTTATTTCAGCCTCCAATTCTAGAATTTTGTTACCTAAACTGTGTGCATTGACATACATGGCCCTCCATATCTTGTGTTTGCTAAGTCCCTGTGAGGCGTATCCTACCCGAGTCGGTGTGACTCCCAAAGAACTGTTTGCAATGTGGGTACTTACCTTGGACATGGAAGCGGAGTTTCGACTCACCTCATCAGGATAATTCCTGTCTGCACTAATATGTGAATGGGTACCCTCCCCCGACTTACCTAGTTTAAAGCCCTGTGAAGCAGGCGGGCTAGGTCAGGAAGGTGGTCTAGCTATGTTTTATATACATAAATATCAGTTTTATCTTTCAAAGAGCAAACATAAATATTGCCTCTGTGATTTTAATTATCTTTGAAGATGTTCTCAAGACAGAATATTGAGTTCTAGCAAAAGCAATGTACCTCTAACAAAACTAAACTAATCCAGCACTAAAACAAATTACCGTATAAGAGAGGTAGAAGAAATTCACAGTTTTATTTATGCCATATACTTTGTAACATTCAGGTTACAAAACTGCAATCTGTACTGTACATTGCCATAAAATATTAGTTGGTCGAAATTACATCTCACTAGAAGGCAGTCTTGCTCTCAGTATGACAAAAGCCTGCAGTGACTGACAGAACTTTTTTTCATTTAATGAACTGAACTATGAATATAAAAAAAAAAAAAAAAGAACAGATGGTGATTGAAAAATAGTGCCTTGTTGATAAGCCCATGTGTTCTGATTTTACAGAAAGGATAATGGAATTTGTATGTGACAAAAGTAAAGTTGAGTGCGTCACAGCAACCACCGCCACCACTAATATAAAACTGAAATGCTAATTTGGGCGTGAACTGCGAAATAAAATTAAAGCGAATCTCTCAAGGGCTTTACAGTTTTAACACACTATAAATGTGCGTGCATACAGAGCAACTTTCTGAGGTGAGTATCATTGAAGCCCTCCCCAGCCCATCCTCAACTAAATGGCCATATATAGACACAGACCGTGCAAGTCTGCCCAGTACTGGCCTTAGTTCTTCAATATTTACTATTATTTTCTGATTCTAGACCTCTCTGTTCATCCAGTGCTTTTTTGAACTCCGTCACCGTTTTCCTCTCCACCACCTCGCTCTCGGGATTGGTAAAATTGAAAAATAGTAGCACTTAGCTTGTATTTGAAGTAACTGATCTTGTTCCTTCAATGTGTTTATGTAGCGGCCCAGCAGGGAATTTTTTTCTTTTTTTTTAAATCTTTTCTATTGTACTTCAAAGTGATTTGTTCGCGCTCATAAAATGTGCTTAACTTGACTGCTCCTCTGCTCATATCCAAGTTTCATCCGAAAAGGGCTTCCTCAGGAGAAGATTAAACTATAATAGAAAATAAAATAAAATTAGAATAAACATATCCCACTACAAAACAAAACAATGGAAACCTGATACACCCCTTTCCATCAATAATTTAAAAGCATATATTCCCTCCCTACATCACCTATATGCTGATATTTTGATAATTCTACTTTGAAGAGCATATTAATTAATCCTTTACACTCCTATTGGTCTTCAGAAATATTGAATTGTCTGTAAAATTTTGTGATGTAACTGAATATCTTAGAAATAAGGTAGGAATTTCCAAATTGTGACTAGTTTACCAATGTAATATAATTGACTGTAACCCACCTCAAACTCCACTTGGTGAGGATTTGGTGGGATATAAGATACCATGTAGCATAACATAATGTAAGTTTTGCCTTTTTGCAGATAGCAAAATCTGAACTAGGGTAGACACTCCTGATGGTGTGGATAACAAAGAATCTTGAATGGTCAGAATTTTGAAGCTCAAATTTAATGCTAAAAAAATGCAGGGTCGTGTATTTAGACTGCAAAAACCCAAGGGAATGGTTCAGGCTGTATTCCATAACAGAATCTGGGTGCTCAAATGCCATTATATAATATTATCTTAGAGCACCGATTTTGGGTGCCTAACTTTTAGCGCCTTTTATAGAATTGCCCCTAGAGCGTAACTCAATTGCTACTATACCTCAGCATAACAATTTTAATGGTTTCAAAATATTCTCAGTGAACATGAGAGAGATTTGAATATACTGGCCGTCCAATCTCATGCATATTTGTTGTGAGTATTCAAAAAAACACAGACTAATATGAGTAAGATACATTAGAGAATGACACGCCGGAACGGGGAAACAATCAACTGGTTGCCGGGAATACGGGTTCAAGGCCATTCACTGCCCTGTGGAGCCTTGTCCCCACAGTAAAGGATCTGCCAAGTTGCCTCCCTTCCTTCCCCTCTGGATCAGCAGCTCCCCTCAAAATCTTGCATCCAGCAGCCCCCTCGTGATTGCGGGTGCAGCAGCAGCCCCACTACCTTGTGAATCCAGCAGCCACCCTTCCTTCCTATCGCGGGTGGAACAGTCCCCCACCCTTGCACCCAATGCGTTCGCCATTGGGAATTTAATTTATAAACAGGCCCCTCTCCGCCAAAGCCGACCCAGAAGGCTTCCCTCTGATGTCAGAGCTGACGTCGGAGGGAAGCCTTTCTGGTCAGCCTGGGATCCCAGTTACCTCAACTGTCTTCCTTCCAGCTTGGCTGCTCCTGCTTGTCTTCAGCGCCAGCGGCACTTGTTTGCCAGGACAACACGCAGCGGCTCTTGCACGCAAGAGCCAATGCATGCTGTCCTGGCAAACAAGTGCCACTGAACACAAGAAGGAGCAGCCAAGCTGGAAGGATGGTTGAGGTAACTGAAATGCCCGGCTGACCAGAAAGGCTTCCTTCCAACGTC
Source organism: Geotrypetes seraphini (assembly GCF_902459505.1). Classification (NCBI taxonomy): domain Eukaryota; kingdom Metazoa; phylum Chordata; class Amphibia; order Gymnophiona; family Dermophiidae; genus Geotrypetes; species Geotrypetes seraphini. The sequence continues at coordinate 47,681,243 of NC_047085.1, forward strand.
AGCTCTGCAATGAGAGGGAAGCTGCCTAGGTCAACTTCGGTGGAGGAGGGTATGCCCAGCTGGACAGCCCTGAAGGGAACAAGTAAGGGAGAGGGGACATCGTGGGACAAAGGGAGAAAAAGGGGGGGGGAAGAAAGGAGCACAAAATTTAGGCCAAAGCTTGGAAGGCAGGGAGGGAGACATGAACTTGGGACACAGAAGGAAGGGAGGGAATAGAAAGGGAGAATTGTTGGGCATGAGCTTATAAGTGAGAGGGAAAAAGATGGTGCACATGGGGAAAGGAAGAAATAGGAAAATTGTTGGGCAGAGAGAGAGAGAGAGAGAGAGAGAGAGAGAGAGAGACAGAGGGGTGAGGTAGAGATACATGGGGTAGAAAAGGATGAGAAGGAGAAATGTTGGATATGGTGGTGGAGAGGGAACAGAGACAGATTGAAGGGGATGCGAGAGGGAGGAATGTTGGAAATAGTGATGAAGGGAGCGGTGTGCCATGGTGCTGAAAAGGGGTTGATAGAAGGATAAGTGTTGGGCATGGGACTGGTGGCCAATGGTGAAAAATGCTGCACATGATCTGGGGATGATAGAGGGAGAAATGTTGGATGTGGCAGTAGAGGGAGTGGGAGAAATGCACTCTGGATCTCTCTCTCTCCGTTTCCCCCCTCCCTAAACACAGGGAGAGGAGATCATAGAATGGTGAGATGATGAAGGCAGGGAGATGAGCACAGGGGAAATACTAGAAAGGGATGTATAGGAGACACAGAGAAGGGAAATGCTGCACACGGGGAACAGCAAACAAAGAATCCAATGAAACTGCAGTAAAATATCAAGTCGAAGGACAAAGGAAAAAACTGCAGTGATACAAGATACCAAGTCTTTAATGAAACGTCATAGAAAAAAAAATATATACATAAAACAGTTTGTATCCAAAAGGATTGAAAAACCCGGATCCAACACGGTCAATGTTTCGAAGAAGCACTCCTTCCTCAGGGGTCGTAGAGTGTGTTAATGCATGAAAACCTGATGGATAACAACTGGACAAAAACTGGAATCAGCAGTGAACAGCTGAAAAGACGTGAAGGCTCCTACATAGTGCAGGGCATAAACGCAGAGCCCAGGCAAGGTCAACCAATGGCTGAGAACGCTGTCTGGTGGCGTCATGAAGGGGGCAGGATAGGGCCAGTTTGGGAGGGTGTTCCTTAAAGGACGCATTCGCCGCTCCCACCGACTTAGCCTTTTTCTTGGACACAGGGGTGGACTGGCAGCTGCGCTGAAGTGCAGGTATCAGGAGGTTCCAGATCAGGCTGGCTGGGCACCCTCCTAGGGCGTGCAACCGGGGCGGTCCGCCCGCCCTTGGTACGCCACTGATGGCACTATTTCTGTACTTTTCTCCTGGATGTCCATGGATCTAGTTTGCTGAGATGTCCCTGGATCCAGGGCAGGATTAATTCGTCGAGGGCCCCTAGGCACACAAGTACACTGGGCACACAAGTACACTGGGCCCCCCTGCCCCACCCCACCCCACCATGCGCCCAGGCGGAAACAGGAAGCTGCGTCAGAGGGAAGCTTTGGGCAAGCAGCACCACTTGCATAATTACAGTTCCCGTTGCCTTTCTTACCCGCGTTGCTTGCTTATCTTACTTTCCGTCGATGGGGGGGGCTGCTTTGCTGATCAGGGTGGGGCCCGCGTTGCCGATTGATGCTGGAGGGGTCCTTCGCCATTTGGAAAAAACAATGTTGATGCCCTCCTTCATTGGGCCCCCCTGACCATTTCGGACCCTAGGCATGTGCCTACTTGGCCTATTGGTTAATCCTGGATCTAGTTTGCTGAGATGTCCCTGCAGTGTTCTCCCCAGAAATTTTTTCAAGCCGAGTGGCATGAAAAAGTAGCCGGGTGGGGCGGGACGGGGAAATTTGGTGGTGGGGAAAATTAAGGACTCCTTTTACTAAGCTGCAATAGCATTTTTAGCGCTTGCAGAATTGCCGCGCTACATGGCTAGAACTAACGCCAGCTCAATGCTGGCGTTAGCGTCTAGCACGTGCATCAATTCTGCACGAGCTAAGCGTGCGGTAAAACCGCTATCGCAGCTTAGTAAAAGTAGCCCTAAATGTGTACTATTTGTATTAATTAATTATTAATAGTTATGTTCCAATGCTCAATATGACTGCCTTTCTTAAGGTTTGACACTTGCTCCATAATATTTTTATTAAATTTTAGAAGTATCCAATTCTAGAAGTGAATAATTAGATATTTGCCCTCTTTCAAATGGTATAGAGCAGCGTCTCTCAAACTTTTTTTAACTCCGGCACACTAAATGGAGCAAATGTTATTTTTGGCACACTAAATGTAGCAAATATTTTTCATGGCTGGAAAAAATTTCTGGGAGAACACTGTTGCCATTAGTTTTCAAGGTCCAATCACATCAAAGAATGATGCTTATCTAGGCAGTTGTATAATAAAAAGAATGGATAAGATAACATGAGAAGTGAAATTGTCATGAATCAGAGGGATACATACCCTGTTGGTTCTAAAAGCAGGCTTATGGATTAGATATAAACTATGAAGGCAGTGGTGTACGTAGCATATGTGACACCCGATGCCCATCATTTTTTGACACCCCCCCATCTGTATGAAAAACATGATTTTTAGTAACAATCCACACATCACACAAGAGTGTACCTAGGAAAAGGCAGCATCTTACATATTGCAGTGAGCAGTACATCAATACACCCATTGTAAAACTAACCAAGCCAGACTAGTACAGATCAATCCTACACAGTCAATCCTAACTGAAAACCATGTCTTTCGAACACACAGAACACAGAAAACACCTTTGCCTAGTATGGAATATGTCATCACAAACTAACCCATCTCCCTTTTACAAAACTGTAATGTGGTTTTTAGCCATGGTGGTAACAGCTCAGACTCTCATAGAATTCTGAGCAATTACCACCATGTACGCTCTACAGCTTTGTAAAAGGGGGGATAAAAGAGAAAAACATAGACAAAGGTTAAATTGAACCACCAAGAAGCTGGACTCTGCATACAATGCAACACCACAGAAACAGCGATGTATCTCCCCTAAAGCAAAAAAATAAATAAATATAATTTTTTTCTACATTGTCTTCTCTGGTTTCTGCTTTCCTCATAGTTTTGTCACTCTCTTCCTTTCATCCATTGTCTACCCTCTCTCTGCCCCTTCTATATGGCATCTTCTCTCCTTGTATTCCCCTTCCATCTCTCCCTTCACCCCTATTATTCTGGCATCCATCTTCTTCCCTTCCCTCCTCCAATGGTCTGGCATCTCTCTCCTCTTCTTCCCTTCCCTCTCCCATACACCCCTGATCTGGCATTTCACTCTCTCCTCTCCCTTCCCCCCACTTCCATCAGCATCTGCCCCCTTTCTTTCCCTCCAACCCAATTCCATCCAGTATCCTTCCCCCTTATGTCTCTCTCTCCTTTCCCTGCACACCAATTCCATCAGCATCTGCCCCCTTTCTCTCCCTCCACCATCCTTCCATACCACCCTGACCCCCTTTTTCTCCCTCCACCATCCTTCTATGCTCCTCTTTCCCTCCAAACCAGCAAGGTCCTAAGATGACTGCTTCTGTTGCCTCTGCCTCTGGAAGATGTAAGTGACGTTGGAGGGGGTGGGCCGGCAGACGCAGGGTGTTGTGGCATGAAAAGTTGTGGTAGATGAAAAGTGAAACCTGGGAAAGATCTAAATTATTGTTCAAATGAGCTTCTATTAAAACCAAAGAATATAACCACAGCACTCGGGAAAGTAAAAAAGGGAGAGTAAAATGGACTTACCGAAAAGGTCTCTGCACTGATGAGATAAACTCGTATGCAGAATAAATCTGAACACGCGACAGTGGGGCTATGATATTTGATCGGTTGAAGAGGCGCCAAAAAAGTGTCGGCAGTGGATTGAATGCACATTGATAGGGGAGGGGCATCGGGCTGTTAAAAAAGGCTGCTTTAATAAATAAATGAAAATACTGGTGAAAAAATAAATAACAAACCAAAACCATGATAAAATGCCGAACCTGACTGCAAGTGGTAGTGAAAGTAGCATAAGGCACCCGTAGTACTGTTAGTGCCAGAGCTGCATAGAATAAAGAACCGTGCTGTACATGAGGAGATAAGATGTAAAGTGCTGGCCCCTCACTGCACCACTTGATAAAACTAAGGAGCCATGTTCTAGAGCAGGGGTGCCCACACTTTTTGGGCTTGCAAGATACTTTTAAAATGACTAAGTCAAAATGATCTACCAACAATAAAATTTTTAAAAAACACAAAGCACACTGTACACATAGAAAATGTTCATTATCATTCCTATTCCAGGGTTTTTTCAAAGAGGTCAAAGCAGATGACTCTATGCACTGTCACCTCAGTAACAACCATACAAAAATAGACAAATACCCCCCTCCCTTTTTACTAAACCACGATAGCAGTTTTTAGCACAGGGAGCTGCGCTGAATGCCCAGCGCTGCTCTCGACACTCATAGGCTCCCTGTGCTAAAAACCGCTATTGTGATTTAGTAAAAGGGGACCATAATGCAAAATATGGACAGCAGATATAAATTCAGACACATTTTGATCACTAAATTTAAAATAAAATCATTTTTCCTACCTTGTTGTCTGGTGATTTCATGAGTCTCTGGTTGCACTTTCTTCTTCTAACTGTGCATCCAATCTTTCTTCCCTTCTTTCAGCCTGTATGCTTCCTCTCCTCTAGACCTCATTCCCTCCCCCAACTTTTTCTTCCTCTCTCCCTTCCCTTTCTTTCTTCCTCTCTCCCTTCCCTTTCTTTCTTCCTCTCTCCCTTCCCTTTCTTTCTTCCTCTCTCCCTTCCCTTTCTTTCTTTCTTTCTCTCTTCATGCCCCCTTTCTTTTTTTCTGTTTCTCTTCTTTCCTTCTGCCTCCCTGCCCTCTTTCTTTTTTTCTTTCTTTCTTTCTCCCTGCCCTCCCCTTAGCCACTGCCACTGCTGCTGCCATCGGATAACAGGCCCCAAAGCCGCCACCACCCGCCCCAAGCTCTCCCTGCTTCCCTGCTTTGGGCCGACCAGCATTCCTCTCCCCGACGTCAATTCTGCTGTCAGAGAGGAAGTTCCGGCCCACCCAGGCAGCGATTGGCTGGGCAGAGCTTCCTCTCTGATGGCAGAATTGACGTCAGGGAGAGGAAGGTTGATCGGGCCAAGATCGCGATCGACCTATTGGGAGAAATGCTGCCGGGTCCTGCCTTCGCGGAAACAGAAAGTAGGCAGGATCCGGCAGCAAGAACAGTAAATTGTAAGCTTCACTGACCTGTCTCCCGCCTTAGCCCGTAGCAAATGCATGCTTTGGGGCTCTAACGTGTCCGTGCTGGTTTCTCTCCCCCCCCCCACCTCCCGGTTTCGGAGGGAAGAGAAGGGAAGCCGGCACGCACACATTAGAGCCCCAGAGCATAAGTTCACTACGGGCTAAGGTGTGAAATCTCCAAGTCGGTTTTTTGGTGGCAGCAGCAGAATTCACAGCAGATGATAGCCGGGCGGTTATCTAAATTAGCCGGGCGGAGCACCCGGCTAAAAGGCCTTAGGGAGAACACTGTCCCTGGATCTAGTTTGCTGAGATATTCTGTCAGCACTGAAGGAATCTGACACTTATAAAATATACTAAGTGGAAGGCACTCGTGCTTCTTTGAACACAAATATCTGTAACATTTCACAGACCCTTTTTCATGCTACTTATAAATTTGGGCCTGCCATTCATTTGCTTAGAGCTGAGCCTAATGGATGAGCCTAGTTTTGAAAATTAGTGCAAAACTTTTTTTTCCTACTCTAAATCCACTTCTGATTTCACCATTTTATGTTCCTAAATTCAGGAATTTGCTGAAATTTTTTAAGAATCAATGTATTTATTTGTCATTTGTTTTACTGTCAATCATCAACCAGCATGGATAGTTTACAAAAACCAAATTAAAACCAGAAAGGATAAATATAGGCTCCTTTTACAAAGGTGCGCTAGCGTTTTTAGTGCGCGCTATAGCGAATGCTAGCCGAAAAACTACCGCCTGCTCAAGAGGAGGTGATAGCGGCTAGCGCGCACTGTTCCGTGTGTTAAGGCCCTAACGTGCCTTCGTAAAAGGAGCCCATAATGATAAAATAAACAGAACAGTAGGAAGGACAGGCTAAAAAGAGGATGTTTGGTGGTGGGGGGGTAGAGCGACTTTTTATATACCACTTTTATGTGGCTACAATCAAAGAATGAAGAGCACTAATAATTTCATAAGACAAAATAATGAGCTGAAGTAATGGAACACATAGTGGTAGAAAGGGAGGAACTATGATGCTGTCAAAAGGCTATCATCAAACAATTTGATTGGAGTCAGGTTACTTGTTCAAGGCTAGAAGACACGATATGTTCTCAGTAATGGCCTCCCAACTGTGGAACGCTCTTCCTCAATATATCAGAGAAGAAAAAGATCTTAGTCAATTGAAAAAACTTCTAAAAAGTTATCTTTTTAAAGACGCATTCAATCTCTAACCTTCCTCTTTAGTTGCAAATATTAGGGCTCAGTTTTATTACCCAACCCCACTGTTTCATCCCTTGTTTTGTCTCTTTTCTTAAGCTATGAAGATGCAACTTTACCCCTTTATCCTTCACGTTTCGTGTATGTCTTAAAATTGTTAGTTTTAAGTTTTTTGTTTTTTTTCTTCTTTTGTTTACCTATTGAAACCTGTTTTATGAAGTTGTAAATCGCTTAGTAATTTGAATAAGCGATTCATCAAATATAAATAAAAACTTGAAACTTGAACTACCTTTGAATTTATGGTGAGAGGATTCTAACCAGAGTAAAAATGAAGAGTACTTAAAGATTGGAGGGTGGCCAATTTTACTTCGATTTTTAAAAAGGGTTCCAGGGGAGATCCCGGAAATTACAGACTGGTAAGCCTGACTTCAGTACCGGGCAAAATGGTAGAAATAATTATAAAAAAATAAAATTGTAGAGCACATAGGCAAACATGATTTAACGAGACAGTCATGCCGAGGGAGATCTTGCCTTACCAATTTGATTGACTTCTTTGAAGGTGTGGATGAAGGTGAGCCGGTTGATATAGTGTATCTAGATTTTCAGAAAGCTTTTGATAAAGTTCCTCATGAGAGGCTCCTGAGAAAATTAAAGAGTCATGGGATAGATGGCAAAGTTCAGTTGTGGATTAGGAATTGATTATCGGATAGAAAACAGAGGGTAGGGTTAAATGGTAATTTTTCTCAATGGAGGAGAGTGAACAGTGGAGTGCCACAGGGGTCTGTACTGGGACCGGTGCTATTTATTTAACTTATTTATAAACGATTTGGAAATTGGAATGACGAGTGAGGTGATTAAATTTGAAGATGACATTAAACTGTTCAAAGTTGTTAAAACACATGCAGATGAAATTAATATGGACAAATACAAAGTGATGCATATTGGGAAGAATAACTCAAATCACAGTTACCGGATGCTAGAGTCCACCTTAGGGGTTAGCATCCAAGAAAGGGATCTGGGTGTCATTGTAGACAATACTATGAAACATTCTGCCCAATGTTCGGTGGCGGCCATAAAAGCAAACATGATGCTAGGAATTATTAAAAAAAAGGGATGGTTAACAAGACTAAAGATATTATATTGCCTCTGTATCACTTAATAGAGCGACCTCACCTGGAGTAACATAGAAACATAGAAATAGACGGCAGATAAGGGCCACGGCCCATCTAGTCTGCCCACCCTAATGTCCCTCCCCTACCTTTGCCCTGTGAATAGATCCCATGTGCCGATCCCATTTGGCCTTAAAATCAGGCACGCTGCTGGCCTCAATCACCTGTAGTGGAAGACTATTCCAGCAATCAACCACTCTTTCAGTGAAAAATAATTTCCTGGTGTCACCTCGTAGTTTCCCGCCCCTGATTTTCCACGGATGCCCTCTTGTTGTCATGGGACCCTTGAAAAAGAAGATATCTTCCTCCGCCTCGATGCGGCCCATAAGATACTTGAACGTCTCGATCATGTCTCCCCTCTCTCTGCGCTCCTCTAGCAAGTATAGTTGTAATTTGTCAAGCCGTTCTTCGTATGGAAGATCCTTGAGTCCCGAGACTATCCGGGTGGCCATTCTCTGCACCGACTCCAGTCTCAGCACATCCTTGCGATAATGCAGCCTCCAGAATTGCACACAGTATTCTAGGTGGGGCCTCACCATGGATCTATACAATGGCATAATGACTTCCGCCTTACGACTGACGAAACCCCTTCGTATGCAGCCCATGATTTGTCTTGCCTTGGACGAAGCCTGTTCCACTTGATTGGCAGACTTCATGTCCTCACTGACGATTACCCCCAAGTCTCGTTCTGCTACCGTTTTTGCTAGGATCTCGCCATTAATGGTATAAGACTTGCATGGATTTTGGCTGCCCAGGTGCATAACTTTGCATTTTTTGGCATTGGAGTTGAGTTGCCATGTCCTAGACCATCGCTCCAGTAGGAGTAGGTCGTGCATCATGTTGTCGGGCATTGACTCTTCGTCTGTTGTGCATTTGCCCACTACATTACTTAGTTTTGCGTCATCGGCGAATAATGTTATTTTACCTCGAAGCCCTTCTGCCAAGTCTCTTATAAAGATGTTGAATAGGATTGGGCCCAAGACTGAGCCCTGTGGCACTCCACTGATCACCTCCGTCATTTCGGAGGGGGTGCCGTTCACCACAACCCTTTGAAGCCTACCTCCAAGCCAGTTCCCAACCCATTGCGTCAATGTGTCACCTAATCCTATAGAACTCATCTTGTTCAGCAACCTGCGGTGTGGTACGCTATCGAATGCTTTGCTAAACTCCAGGTACACAATGTCCAGGGACTCCCCAATATCCAGCTTCCCCGTCACCCAATCAAAGAAGCTGATCAGGTTGGATTGGCATGATCTCCCCTTAGTAAATCCATGTTGTCGGGGATCCCATAGATTCTCCTCATCCAGGATCTTATCCAATTGGTGTTTGATTAGAGTTTCCATTAGTTTGCTCACTATCGATGTTAGACTCGCTGGTCTGTAGTTTGCTGTCTCCATCTTTGAGCCTTTCTGGTGGAGTGGAATGACGTTAGCCGTCCTCCAGTCCAACGGGACACTGCCTGGTCTCCTTATCTCTTGAAAGATATAACAGCACTAGAAAAGGTTCAAAGAAGAGCGACTAAGATGATAAAGGGGATGGAACTCCTCTCATATGAGGAAAGACTAAAAAGGATAGGACTCTTTAGCTTGGAAAAGAGAAGGCTGAGGGGAGATATGATTGAAGTCTACAAAATCCTGAGTGGAGTAGAATGGGTACAAGTGGATTGATTTTTTACTACAACAAAAATTACAAAAAGACTAGGGGACACTTGAATCTGCAGGGAAATACTTTTAAAACCAATAGGAAGAAATATTTTTTCACTCAGAGAATAGTTAAGCTCTGAAACATGTTGCCAGAGGTTGTAGTAAAAGCTGATAGCATAACTGGTTTTAAGAAAGGTTTGGACAAATTCCTGGAGGAAAAGTCCATAGTCTGTTATTAAGAAATGGGGAACATTATATTACATTACAATGTACTTGTTAATCGCATTACCAAAAGTTCTATGTGGTTTACAAAAAATTATTAATTATAACATATTACATAGACAGAATGGATTAATCAGTCAATTATTTAAGGAAAAATAGGTTTTCAACTTCTTCCTAAAATGTTGGTAAGAATCAGTGGAAAGCAGCAATGAATGAAATTCCTTTTCAAGAGAAGCTGCCTGGAATTCTAGGACATGATTGAGGAATTTCTTACTTTTACAACCTTTTACTGGAGGGAAATTGAACAAAGTATATGTTTTTCTACTATTGTTATCTGTAGCTATAATGAAGCTATCAATCAGATAAATTGGGGCTGAGCCATAAACAACCTTATAACAAAAACAGCCCAGCTTGAACAAAATCCGAGCCTCCATAGGCAACCAATGAAGTTCATAATAAAACGATGTTACAGGATCATATTTTTCAGTCCGTAAATCAGTCTAACTGCTGTACTTTGAATTAATGATAGTCTTGATAACTCTTTCTTAGTGACTGATAGGTAAACGATATTACAGTAGTCAAGGAGACTCAGCGAAAGTGATTGAACCAGTAGCTTAAAAGCAGAAAATTCAAAGTAAGGTCTAATTGTTCGCAATCTCCATAAAGTAAAATAACTTTTACGTACAACGGCTTCTATCTGACTTTTCATCGTGAGATGTTGATCTAAAACAATTCCTAATATTTTAATCGCAGGGTGAATTTTGTAAGATGTTGAATGAATTTTAATAGAAGATTCATGAGCAATTTTACTTGGGGATGCTACAAAAAAAATGTGTTGTCAGAATTAAGCTTTAATTTAAATGGCTGCATCCAAAGATTCATCTTTTCTATTACAGTTTCAATGGAAAGGATGAATCTCTGGATGCAGCAATTTAAATTAAAGCTTAATTCCGACATAGAATATTGCTACTTTTTGGGTTTTTGGCCAGGTACTAGGGACCTGGATTGGCCACCGTGAGACCAGGCTACTGGGACTTGATGGACCATTGGTCTGACCCAGTAAGGCTATTTTTATGTTCTTAAAATGACCTCTATAATTTACCAAGAGATTTTTCAGATTATGTGGAATATAAATCTTTGTAAATATATTTTCACAAGGATGAATGCATTCTAGATCTTGACTATATCAATTGCTCAACATGACTACTTCCAGTCTGAATGGGTTTCAACCAAAACAAGAATGAGTTTAAGTGACTCTGAAGCAATTGGTCGCCGTACCTCAAGAAGGACATGGCGGTACTTGAGAGAGTCCAAAGGAGAGCAACGAAACTGGTAAGAGGGCTGGAACACTGCCCATACGCCGAGAGGTTGGATAGGCTGGGGCTCTTCTCTCTGGAAAAGAGGAGGCTCAGGGGAGATATGATAGAGACCTTCAAGATCATGAGGGGCATAGAGAGGGTGGATAGAGACAGATTCTTCAGACTGAAGGGGACAACAAGTACGAGGGGGCATTCTGAGAAACTGAAGGGAGACAGGTTCAAAACAAATGTAAGAAAGTTTTTTTTCACCCAAAGGGTCGTGGACACTTGGAATGCGCTACCGGAGGAAGTGATCAGGAAGAGTACGGTACAGGGATTCAAACAGGGATTGGACGGATTCCTGAGGGATAAAGGGATCGTGGGATACTGAGAGAGGTATCCAGGAAATAAGTATAGAAACCCAACCAGGTCGTGCATGTGCAAGACCGGAGGGTTAGGACTTCAATGGGAAGTAAGGACTTAAATGGGAAACCAAGGTGGCAAGGGGGCCCCTTCTGGTGATTCAGACAGGTCGTGACCTGTTTGGGCCGCCGCGGGAGCGGACTGCCGGGCAGGATGGACCTGTGGTCTGACCCGGCGGAGGCACTGCTTATGTTCTTATGTTCAATTATCTTTTAGAAAGGTAAAGGCACTCCTTATATAATAATAATAAAAAAGATAAAGTTGTTAGAGAATTTGGTGCCAAGTGAAAACCAATTTTCATTACTTTCCTTGTGGCTGGCAGATTTTCTCACCCAGGCCTTACTAGGCAACAAATCAAACTTGTAGCTTATGCAATTTTATAATTTTAATATCAGCGGCACCTTGATGAATTATTACTTCCCGTAGGACCTTGTGGTGCATTGCTGCCTAATGTTCCCTAATACTCCGACATTATCACCCTAGGTAAGATGAGGCACTTGGAAATTGGCCAAATTTTTTATTCTTGAGGTTTGGAATGAGCTCAAAATATGAACAAGAAAAAAAATTAGTCTACTACAAAATCCATTAAGCTACTCCCCATACCAGAGATAAAAATGTATTGGCAGTGAACCTAAGATTATTGATTGTTCTGCCAGAACACATTTCCCAGATACATTCCATCACTACTGCAATGAAATGCTCTTTTATATCTGAAATAGCATAGATATTAAAATGGTATGGTAGGAAAATGCAGCCATTATTTAAAAAATAAAAAAAAAATAAAAAAAGTCTTGTAAAAAATCAGTTTAGTATTAAGCTTGAATGTTTCACCACTGATTTCTTTTGGATTAGGTAATTTCAATATTGTACAGGCAAGATATAAATTTAAAGCTCCAGGCAAATTGCATCAAGTTAAAAACAAAATATCAATAACTCAACCCTAAAACTGATAGACAACATACATAATCAATAGTAAACGTATTGTAGCCACCGAGGTTCTAAGGAACAGGTCAACAGCACCCCTAGAGGCCACAGGAAAAAACAACCTGGGCACGCTTCTCAGTAAGGAGATAACCCTGCAGGTTTTAAGAATAAACAAAAGCAAGAACCACCAAAATGCTAATTTCCAGCAAGTCAGTAATCTCATCAAGCTGGTCTATCTGATCTTGTGGTTTGGGGGGTTCTGTGAATCCCCTTTTGGGTCTTTCTACCACCCTTCCTGCCAGATTTAACAGGGACCACGGCAGGCTCCAAACTAGAGAGCTGCACGGGAACGGGGATGACGGGAATCCCGCGGGTTCCCCCTTTGGGTCACAGGAATCCCGTGGGGACGCCCCTTAGGGTCGCGGGGATCCCGTGGGGACGCCCCCTAGGGTCGCGGGGATCCCGTGGGGACGCCTCCGAGGGTCGCGGGCTTCCTGCGGGGTTGGATCGCAGTGCACTCGAGCCGCGAGGGTAGTCTCCTCCTCCTTACCTGCCCTGTCACAGCACACAGCCGAACGGAAGTCTTCCCGATGTCAGCGCTGACGTCGGAGGGAGGGCTTAAGCAAAGCCCTCCCTTCCTCTGACGTCAGCGCTGACATCAGGAAGACTTCCGGTCGGCTGTGTGCGGCAGGGCAGGTAGGGAGAAGGCAATGGCGTACGAAAGAGGGGGGAGGGGGCGGTCCGCCCCGGAGAATGTGCACTGCCGGTCAGGTCCCCCGATAGACCGACAACAGACCCGGCCGACAAACCTCCCTGCCCTGTAGCCGCGAATCTAAATTACCTCTTACAGCAGCTTCACTACTCCAGTTGCTGTAAGAAGGTAATTTAGATTCGCAGCTACAGGACAGGGAGATTTGTCTGACCGGGCCTGTTCTGTTGTCGGTCGGGTGCAAAAGCGCCACAAAGGTGGAGGCAGGGAGGAAGGAAAGGTGGAGTGGAGAAGAAAAGACGCTTAAGGGGGGAGAAGGCCACTGAAAGTACTGGGGAAGACAAAGGGGTGGAGAAGAACGCTGAAAGGACATGGGGTAAACGGGAGGAGGGGGGGAAGGATTCTGAAAGCACATGGGGAAGACAGAGGGGGGGAGAAGGCCGCTGAAAGTACTGGGGAAGACAAAGGGGTGGAGAAGAACGCTGAAAGGACATGGGGTAAATGGGAGGAGGGGGGAGGAAGGATGCTGAAAGCACATGGGGAAGACAGAGGGGGGGAGAAGGCCGCTGAAAGTACTGTGGAAGACAAAGGGGTGGAGAAGAATGCTGAAAGGACATGGGGTAAACGGGAGGAGGGGGGAAGGATGCTGAAAGCACATGGGGAAGACAGAGGGGGGGAGAAGGACCCTGAAAGCACTGGGGAAGACAAAGGGTGGAGAATGCCACTGAAAGGACATGGGGAAAACAGGGGTGGAGAAGGCCGCTGAAAGGACATGGGGAAAACAGGGGGGGGGGGGGAGAAGGCCGCTGAAAGGACATGGGGAAGACAGAGGGGGGAGAAGGATGCTGAAAGGACATGGGGAAGGCAGAGGGGGGAGAAGGATGCTGCCTGACAGGACATGGGGAAGATGGTGGGGGAGAAGGACACTGAAAGGAAATGGGGAAGAGGGAATGGGGAGAAGACGCTGGCAGGGAAGAAGACAGAGGTGCCAGACTATGGGGGGAGCGGAGGGAAAAAGATGGGTGCCAAACCAATTTGGGAGGGGGGAGAAAGGGAGAGGCACAGTAACAGAGCAAATGGAAGACACAGAGAGAAGAGAGGCAGTGGTTGGAAGGAATTGAATGAGAACATGAAGAAAGCAGAAACCAGGCAACAAAGGTAGGAAAAAAATTATTATTTTTTTTTTTTTGCTTAAGGATAAAGTAGTATATTAGTTGTGTTGATAAAAATTTATAAACATTAGAGGCTCTGGTAGAAACCCGTTTACAAAGTATGTATTCTTCCCAATTAATATTTCCAAATTAATAAAGTCTTTTTGCTTATTTTTAAATGGGTTTCTACCAGAGCCTTTAATTCAGTAGCATAATTAAATGAAATAACTATTTCTGTAGTTTATAGGGACGGGTGGGGATGTAGGGGATTCCTCGCAGGGACGTAGGCGATTCCTCGCGGGGACGGGCGGGGACGGAGGGGATTCCTCGCGGGGACGGGTGGGGACGGAGGGATTCCTCGCGGGGACGGGTGGGGATGGGTGGGAGTCCTCACGGGGACGGGTGGGGACGGGTGGGAGTCCTCACGGGGACGGGTGGGGACGGGTGGGATTTCTGTCCCCGCGCAACTCTCTACTCCAAACCTGACTGGTCACATTATACAGTCAGATAAAAAGCCAAATAAACTCTATGCTAATGACCTCAGCCTTTGGCATAAATTTTCAATATAAATCTATCCTGTAGTATAGCTTTTCATATTTACTTGTGACAGAAGCCTTCTGCTCATCAGAAAAAGAAGCAACAAGTAGCTGATTACATCCCCTACTTCTTTTCCATTTTGGAAATTCATGATGATGCAATAAGCTTTTAACCTGGAAAAGCAGACGGGCCCTGATTCTATAAATAGCACCTAAAACAGTGTCTCTCAAACTTTATTTAGCTCTGACACACTGTATGGAGCAAATATTTTTCACAACACACTAAATGGAGCACATGTTTTTTGTGGCACATTATAATTGAAACTATAAAATTGCAAAACCAACAATAAAATTAAATTTCAAACTTATTTATTTAAAGTTCTTTAAACTATTTATGAGTAAATTGTAACAATGATGAAACTAAAGTAGATAGAATAGAATTGGATGTGCTTGTTTTTGAGTGCAAATTAGTTCAAAATGTGGTTCGATAGTCGACAAGTCAGCATTTCATCATCCACCATCTGCTATCATTCCCTTTTTTCAATTTTTGTCAGAGCTGAAAATCCAAGTTTGCAAAGATAAGAAGATCTAAACAGTGACAAAGCCTCGATTGCTTTGCTGCTCAAGTTAGGATAACTACTACATAAAAAAATTAAAATAAAATTACTTGCCATTAGTTTTCAAGGACCAATCACATCAAAGAACGATGCTTGTCTAGGCGGTTGTATCCTTACGCACAAAGACGCTCATAACATTGGCAGACTCTTGCACATGCGACGTACATGTCATCTATTCTAGTGTAATAAAGCGCGGGAGCCCTTACCTACACCTATTTTCTAGGTCATTTGTTCTCAAACATGTCCTGGAGGACCACCAGCCAGTCGGGTTCTTAAGGTATCCCTAATGAATATGCATGAGAGAGCTTTGCCTATAAGGGAGGTGACAGGCATGCAAATCTGCCTCAGGCATATTCATTAGAGATATCCCAAAAAACCCAACTGGCTGGTGGTCCTCCAGGACCGTCTTGAGAACCATTGTTCTACTTGGCAAGGGCTCCCATGCTAACTACCATATATACTTGAATATAAACTGATCCAAATATAAACTGCAAGATAACCTTTTTTCTCCTAAAATATAGGGCAAAAGGTTAACTCGGATATAAACAGCCCTGCCAGGTTCTGCACCCCGCTCTCCTCCCTCCCTCCCCTGCGTTGTCAGGCTCTGCACCCTGTCCCCACTCCCTCCCTCCTTCCCTGATGCCTTGCAGGCCTTTCTCCAGGCCTGCCTTAAGCCCTGATGGTCCAGTGGTGAACCAGGACAAGAGGGATCCCTCCTGTTCCAGTCAACTCTAAAACATCCCACCTCCCTCCTGCCTCCCAGACCTCTAGAAAGCCTACCTTGAAAGCGCTGGTGGTCTATCGGTAAACCAGGGCAGGAGTGATCTTTTTATGATCTTGCTCCATGTGAACCACTATCTAAAATGGCGATGTGAGTTCTTGTGGGAACTTATGGCAGCAATGTTAGATAGTGGCTTGCACAGGGCAGGACCATAGGAAGATCGCTCCTACCCTGGTTCACTGCTGGACCACCAGTGTTTTCAAGGTAGGCATTCTGGAGGTCTGAAAGGTGGTATGTTTTAGAGTTGGCCGAGACAGGAGACGGGAGGGATCCCTCCTATCCCAGCTCACTGCTGGACCACCAGGGATTACAGCAGGCCCAGGAAGGCCTGCACCAGATTTGGGGGGAGGGGGGAGACAGGCGGGTACTGATTCGAATATAAACAGACCCCCATTTTTGAGCCTTTTTTTGGCCCCAAAATCTCAGTTTGTATTAGAATATATACGGTATATGCTAAGTGGTTGGTGAATGATGATGTAGCTGTGCTAACTGATTACCACTGGGCATGCCTACTCTCTGCCCCTAAACAGAACCCTAGCGCAAAAAAATAGAGTGTTTTTTAGGATGTGAGAAGTGCGTATAGATCCAAACACTACCACGGAACTCTTGAGCGAGCCCCACGTTAATGAATTTTAACCTTTACTAATCATGCAGTTCGTGCTTACCACATCTTAGTAAAAGGGCCTCTGAGTGCATGTTCTTGACTATGGCCCTGTATGTCTTAAGAAGAAAATCTCATCTTGAACTGTTCTTATGGGAAGTAATTTTTCTGTGCACAAAGGCTATTTTATACACGCAAAAGGGCTTTTCTAAAACTACCTCAGTGAATTAAGCATCATGACGAAACAATCATTTAAAAACAATATTATATTACAAACTCATTGAACAAAATATTCAAAAACAAGTGAAATGAAGCCATCATAACACTTTTCTTTTATATAGCAAGGTGTGTATATTCTCAGGCTTTACCTAATGTCAAAATCCTCACGCAGTTCCTTCTTAATGGAAAAAAAATACATAAAACATGGCCAGTATTAACACAATTAGATAAAACATATTCATATTAGATAAAACATTTCAAATGCAGGACAATCCCTCACTCCATCTATTATATTGCAAATGTACCCACCCTAAAACAGAGTCATTACTTGAGTAGACAGTTTCTTGTTGTGTCAAATATATTGTTACTAGTCTTTAAGTCCATTACATTAACGGGTGCTAGAATAGATGTGTCTGTCTTTCTTTCTGTGTGTGTGTGTGTCTCTCTCTCTCTCTCTCTCTCTCTCCTTGGCCGCTTTCTGTCTGTCGGTCTTTCTGTCTTTCTCTCTCTCCTTGGCCGCTGTCTTTCTGTCCGTCTCTTTGGCATTCTTTCTGTATGTGTCTCTCCCTGGCCCCCTATCTGTCTGTCTTTCTTTCTCTCTCTCCTTGGCCGTTGTCTATCTGTCTGTCTTTCTTTCTCTCTCTCTCCTTGGCCTCTGTCTGTCTTTTTTCTTTGTCTCTCTCTCTCTCTCTCTCTCTCTTTGGCCGCTGTCTGTCTGTTTTGGGGTTTTTTTGTTCTCTCTCTCTCGACCTCTGTCTGTCTGTCTTTCTCTCTCTCCTTGGCTGCTGTCTGTGTCTTTCTGTCTGTCTCTTTGGCATTCTTTCTGTATGTCTCTCCCTGGCCCCCTATCTGTCTGTCTTTCTTTCTTTCTGTCTCTCTCTCCTTGGCCACTGTCTGTCTTTCTGTCCGTCTCTTTGGCATTCTTTCTATATGTGTCTCTCCCTGGCCCCCTGTCTGTCTTTCTTTCTATATGTCTCTCTGTCTCTCTCCCTGGCCCCCTGCCTGCCTGTATTTATCTGTTGTGTCATGCCTGCCTGTCTCTCCGTGGCCCCCTTCTGTTCCCCCCCTCCCAGAGTAAAGCATGATTGCTGTCTGCCACAGCACACCCCTCCCCCTAAAGCAGCCCCCTTTCCCTCTCCCCTTCCACTTCTTACCAGCATGGGACACCTCGCAGCACCGCACGACAAACTCCTGCCGTTGCTGAGACAAGCTTCCACTTAATCCACCGCACGTACCGCAAGCCGCCCCACCTGCCGCAAATGGAATGCGGCCATGGAAGCACACAGCACGGCGGCAGGGATCACGACCTCCTAAGTGCGCATGCACGCTTAGGGTTTTATTATAGAAGATTCTACAGTCTGGACTCTAATAAATACCACCACTCTCAACTTCAACTATTTATTTATAGCATTTATATACCACTTATAGCCTAAGTGGTTTACATTCAGATAATCATTTTCCCTCTCTGTCCTGGCAGGTTCACACAGTATCTATTGTACCTGGGGTAATGGGGGATTAAGTGACTTGCCCAGGGTCACAGGGAGCAACGTGGGATTGAACCCACAACCTCAGGGTGGTGAGGCTGTAGCGCTAACTACTGTGCCACACACGCCCTGACATTGCCTTCCTAAAACCACAAGCTTAAACCAACCCCTGTACTTATACAAAAGTAACTTTAGCATTTAAATAGCTTTAATACAAAGCAAAAACCTACAAGTTCTACTATACCCATGTACCAACAAAGTAGGAGAGATGCAGTTGTAGGTGGACATGGAAAAATCCACTGCTTTTTTCTAGGATGAGTGGCATCAAATCTGTTTCACTCTTTTAGGATCTTGCCAGGTACTTGTGACCTGGGTTGGCCACGGTAGGAAACAGGATACTGGGCATGATGGCAATGCCATACTGGGATGGTTTGTCCCAGTATGGTAATTCTTATGTTCTTATGTGAGTCGAGTATAGGATAATCAAGCCATTGTGACATCACTGATGAGTTTGGCTCTTAGACATTGTGGAATGAGGCATTATGACATCACAATCTCAGCTCTGGAATGTTGCTACTCTTTGGGTTTCTGCCTGGTACTTGGGACCTGGGTTGGCCACTGTTGGAAACAGGACACTGGGCTTGATGGACCTTTGGTCTGACCCAGTACGGCAGCTCTTATGTTCTTATGTTATGTACAGTCCAGCATTTCAAACAGATTGCAGCCAAATAGCCTCCATGTTTTAAAAGTAGCACATCCATGCCGAGAATAAGTCACAGCCTTAATGCCTATTTTGATACCAGAAATTGTCTCAAGGCTGTAAAGAAAACAGCTTTTTCCAGGATCAGAAGTGTTTCTACAGAAACGTAACTGGACACAATAACCATTTCCAGAATCAGTAAAGCAGGGGATAAAAAAAAAGAAAAGAAATGTAGAATAATGCTGTAGAGAAATTGATGCATACGATTGATCTGTAAATGCAGGTTTTATTTCTGCTGCTCACTTGTTAGGGAGAGGCACCTACTGTACAGTAGAACTGGTTTGTGACTTTCCTGCTAATAATTGCAAAGGAAATCTCTACAGTTGTGCGTCGGGCTGCCATTGTACATTTGAAGGATCTGATTTTTACAGAGAGGGAGAAAATTGCAAATAAATTTCAAAATTGCTTTGCTTTCACTACATTTTTTTAAAAAAATGTCCAAGGGATTAATTTCCTGCAGTTTCCAGAAGAGAGAAAAAAAAGCTAAGGAAACGTCTGAATGAGGCACTGTGATATTGTAATGTGCTTTATGCAGGATGTTCTCCAAAATGTTGCAGCTAGAATAGTATGCCGGGCAAAGAGATATGACAAAGCTTCACCTCTTCTGAAGAGTCTTCGTTGGCTGCCTATAGAAGCCCATGTAACATTTTAAGCTGTGTGCTCTATATTTATGGCTCCTTTTACAAAGGTGCGTTAGGGCCTTAATGCACGGAATAGAGCGCGCCAGCAGGTGGTATTTTTTCGGGTAGTGTGTGCTAATCCGGTGCGTGTGCTAAAAACGCTAGCGCACCTTTGTAAAAGGAGCCCTTAGAGCCATTAATGTTTCAGCCTTCTTCGCTCTCTTTTTTTTTTTTTTAATTTATAATAAGCTTTTATCCTTTCGGCGAGAGGGAGAATTAGAAGTCCTTGAGCATGCACAGATGCATGCTCAAGGCAGGCAGAAGCCGGAAGATCTTCTAGGCACTGGCACAATCTGTGCCTGCGTGCCGGTGCCAGACGGAGGGGAGGGGTAAGTTGTTCGGGTGGGGGGGCCAGTTCGCGTGCGGGGGGTGCCGGTTGGAGCGAGGGGGCCTTTGCGAGCGGGGGGAGCGATGCCAATTATCGGGGGGGGGTGGGTGCTCGCAAATCAAGTCAACACTCGGTTTGCGAGTCAAAAGTTTGCTGAGTGTTTTGCTCGTCTTGCAAAACACTCGCAAACCGAGGTTGACTGTATTAGCATTAAGGGCTCTTTTTATCAAGCCGTGCTAGCGGTTTAACACACGTAATAGCACACGTTAAACCTCCGGCCGCGCTAGCCGCTACCACCTCCCTTGAGCAGGCAGTAGTTTTTTGGCCAACGCGGGGGTTAGCACGTGATGAAACGTTGCGCACATTAACCCCGCTAGCGCGGTTTGATAAAAGGAGCCCTAAAATTAAACGACGTTTGAGCAATAAAAATATAGATTAAACAACAAATTTCTATACATTGCAAATACAATATAGATAAAAACTTGTGAAATAAAAAATTATTATAAATAAAAAAAACCTTTGAATGAACTGGAATGCTATTACCATTAGATCTTTACAAACATGAGTACAACATGAGAAAAAAATAAATTACAAATGTGCACTTGGACTAATGTATTTCATAACTTCATGAAAAACATCGCCTACCTAAAAGGGCGGTTGTGAGTTAAAATGACATATTTACACGAGAATTAAATCATTGCACCTGGAGACATAAATAAAACTCCAAATAGATGCACATTTTATATGCAGGACAAATTAAATTAATACTTATGAATTGAAGGTTATTATGATTGAAAGAAGACTCAAGATTGAAAAATGAAAACTCAGAAAATAATGTAACCATTTGGGTCTTTACAAACTTGAAAAGTTAATAAAGTTAAAAAATGAAATATTAACTTATACACTTTTGGGCTGAGAACTTCATATTACATAGACTACTCTATGAATAAATAATGGAAAATGATAACACAAGGACCTAATCAATTAATAATGAAGATGAATGTATATAAATTTCATCATATATAAATAATGATTGATGAATAAATCAATTTGATAATAAATAATGATAAGATAGCCATAACACATACATCTATGAATAAAGCAGCCAGATTGAATAAATTATGAAAATGAGAAAAGTGGTAAAAATATTGTCCCAAAAAAGTTGAGTAATTGTATAACTTGAACTTAAAAATCAAAAATAAATACACTTCTCCCTCCGTATTCGCAGTAGATGTGGGCGGCCAATAGGTGCGAATATGGAAAAACTGTGAATAACTTTTTTATATGGTATTCGCAGTTTTGGGAAAGTGCCATCATTTTTACTATTGAAATCGTGATTTCTGGGCAGCCAACCAGTGATTTCATGCATGCTGGGAAGAAGCCTTTCTCTCTAGGGATGCTGGAAAGCAGTGTTTTTCTCAGTGCACATTGGGAAACATGGAAGCAGCGAATTTGTGGGAGAAAGCATGGAAGCAGTGATTTTCAGAGTTACAGTACAGTAATGGTAAGTGATAAACTTTTTTATCGGTACTGTACAGTAAAAGGAGTAAACTTTAGTGATGATGTTTTGGGGGGGGGGGCAGAGTCAGCGGCCGTAAAATCACAAATAAGCGAATACGGAGGGAGAAGTGTATTGTTGCACATATAAACTCCCGGATAGTCACCCCACAGAGGACATGTCCAGGAAAACCTGGATGTACAGTAACTCAAAACATATAGAGTTCTTTCTCATTGCTTTCAACCAAGTATACTTTAAAGCAGTGGTTTTCACCCCATCCTAGGGGACCCCCAGCCAGTTGGGTTTTCAGGATATCCCTAATGAATATGCATGAGAGAGATTTGCACATAATGGAGGAGACAGGCATGCAAATATGTCTTATACATATTCATTAAGGATATCTTGAAAACCCAACTGGCTGGGGGTCCCCCAGGACAAGGTTGAGAACCACTGCTTTAATTCATAACAGGGAGACACTATTACACTGGTACCTAATGCAATCTTTCCTCCACTGTTTGCCATCTATTGCCCTTCAGTGGAAACAAGTAGTTTCAGTTCTTTAGCTTGTAGTGTTAAGGTGTACTTTGGCGGGACCCTTTATCATCCTGCCAGTTACATTCCACACATAGTCTGCCGATTTCTTTAACCCCTGTCTTGTCTTATTAGTTGCAGCAGCTCATCTAAATGGAAGCATTTCCTTCAGCAGAATATAACATGTTTTATGGTAGTAGCTTGAGAGGAAATGTAGGGGGGGTGTGTGTGTTTCTCATCCTTATCTCCATCCTATAATCAGTCTGATGGTGTTTATTAGGCATTGGGGTTATTAATCTTCCTTCTGGAGCATGTATTCAAATTGAACTTTAAGCCAATTAATTTTATTACTTGTAAGTTTTACCCTCATATGAAAAGCTGTACCTTATCCCAATTTGTAGAATAAGGTCAGTGGCATAACATCATTTAATAATTGACTGTTAATTTAATGTGAAAGCCAATTATTGGCTTAAATTGGTGCTATTTGGCATTAGGCATGCGGCTTACCCTAAGTGATATTCTAGAACTTTGTGCATGAAAAAGGAGTGGGACTCGGGTGTGATAGTAGGTGATGATCTTAAGGTGGCCAAACAGGTTGCAACGGCAACGGTAAAAGCTAAAAGGATGCTTGGGTACATGGAGAGAGGAAAGACCAGTAGGAAAAAGGAAGTATTGATGCCTCTGTATAAGACTACACTTCTCCCTCCATATTCGCAGTTTCAGCATTCACAGTTTCGACTATTCACAGTTTTTAGTTTGCTGGCTCCTCACCCCCCACCCCCACCTACGTCAGCTTGCATAGAGAAATTGCTGATTCCAAGCGTTTACAGAGAAGATCGCTGATTCCCAGCGCTGATTCCCAGTGTTTTGCCTCTCCTTCAGGAACAGACCAGGTTTCACACCATGTTATTCACAGTTTCACCATATTCACAGTGGTGTTTAATAGAAAACAGCGAATAACATATGAAAAGGTTATTTGCGGTTCTGTTAATCCCCTATCACAGCGTATACGGAGGGAGAAGTGTGGTGGAACCTCATTTAGAATATTGTGTACAATTCTGGAGACCGCACCTCCAAAAAGATTTAAACAGGATGGAGTTGGTCTAGAACAGTGGTTCCCAAACCTATCCTGGGGAACCCCCAGCCAGTCAGGTTTTCAAGATATCCCTAATGAATATGCAGGAGAGAGATTTGCATATAATGGAAGTGACAGGTATGCAAATCTCTCTCATGCATATTCATTAGGGATATCTTGAAAACCTGACTGGCTGGGGGTCCCCCAGGACAGGTTTGGGAACCACTGGTCTAGAGGCTACTAAAATGGTTGGTGGTTTTCATCATAAGGCGTACAGGGGAAAGACTTGAAGATCTCAATTTGTATACTTTGGAGGAAAGGTGGCAGAGGGGAGATATGATAGAGGCTTTTAAATACCTACTTGGCATAAATGTGAATGAGGTGGGGGGTTTTTTTAATTGAAAGAAAATGAATGATTAGAACAGTATCCCGGTGGAGGTGAAGGTGATGGTGAGCAAAAGTGTATTTGAATTCATGAAAAATTGGGACAAGTATGTTGGATCTCTGAGAGAGAAGAAAGGATGGTAGATGGCATAGTTATAGTTAGGCAGACTAGATAGGCCATATGGTCCTTATTTGCTTTCATTTCTCTTTGTTACTATGGTGCTCCACAGAGATTTATTTTGGTGCTGTTTTTAAGGCGACATTTACTGAATCTAGTTCTATACGTGTATGATGAACTAATTAACATCTTCACAAAGAAGTCATCAATAAAGTCTTAACTAAGTGGAATAGTTATTAAGGTATGGTATATGTGGGATTTAACATTACCTTAATTTCCTAAAGGAGTGACTAATCTGTGGTAGCCACAGTCAGATGCTCCGAGGTGTTTCCTAAAAGTGTCAGTATGTGATATACTAAGAGGTGTATTTTGAAAGCACTTCTTAGACACACAAAGTTCCATAAATTATGGTAGTCCTTTGTCTAAGTGTTTTAATGCCATTTTAAAAACTGAGCCCCATAATAACAACCAGTCCTTAGGATAAATAGTTGGGTTTTCCATTCTCAGACTAGCCATATTGCTCAATCATCTATAAGTGTAGTCTTCTAGAGAATATTGTAATCACATCATATGTCGTATTGTATTAATAATTGGGAGGAGGGTAAGAGAAAATGATTGTTTTATGTATTATTTGTGTAGTTAATAGTGCGTTTTATGCAGTATTTTATGTTCAATTAATTGTATTGCACTGTCAAAGTTTGGAAAAAGGTGGAAATAGGGAAGGTAAAAGGGGAAATGGGAGCCTGAATATGGGTAGGTAAAAGGAAGGGAGAGGGGTTACTGCTGGACAGGGGGAGCAGAGAAGGGGTACTACTGGAGAGGGGGAAGGGAGAAGAGCTACTGCTGGACAGGGGGAGCAGGGAAGGGGTACTGCTGGACATGGGAGGTAAAAGGAAGGGAGAAGAAACAGAAAGACAGACAGACAGGGGGCCAGGGAGAGACACAGACAGAAAGAAAGAAAGGGGGCAGGGAGAAAGAAAGACAGAAAGAAAGAAATGCCTCAGCGCCCCATTGTACTAAAAGTCAACACATCTATTCTAGCACCTGTTAATGTAATGGGCTTAAACACTAGTACAGTGGTACCTCGGTTTACGAGTGCACCAGTTTGCGAGTGTTTTGCAAGACGAGCAAAACATTCGCAAACTTGGTGCCTCCCTCTTCTGGCGTGGCCTGGGCTGGGCGGTGCGTTGGAGATCCTCCTTCTTCTGGGCTGGGCTGGGCTGGACTGGCTTTGAGCATTTGTGCATGCTCAAAGCCTTCTGGTCTCGGCTCTCAATCTCGGAGAGAGCGAGACCAGAAGGCTTTGAGCATGCGCAAATGCTCAAAGCCAGTCCAGCCCAGCCCAGCCCAGCCCAGAAGAAGGAGGATCTCCGACGCACCGCCCAGCCGCGCCAGAAGAGGGAGGATCTTCGGGCACCGGCACTGGTGCCAAGTCGGGTAAAGGGTGTCATTGACTACTCGGGAGGGGGAAAGTAGGATCGCGGTGGAGGGGGGGCAATTGCGAGCGGGGGGGGGATGCTGGTTCGCAGGGGGGGGAAGCTGGATCGCGGGGAGGGGTTTGGAAAAGCGTCGGATTCCTCAAGGGGGGGGAGAATGGAGCAGCGCCGGTAGCCCTCGTTGGAGGGGGGGGGAGGAGGTGGAACCAATCAAAGCAGTTTCCCTTACTTCCTATGGGGGAAACTTGCTTTGATATACGAGCAATTTGGTTTACAAGCATGCTTCTGGAACAAATTCTGGCTCAGTAAACCAAGGTTCCACTGTACATAAATAATATTATTGTAATACATGTTAATATGGGATACACTGTAATGAAATGCAAAGCAAAATAGCTAATTACTATGCATACTGGAAAAAATGGCATTAAAATGAATACCGCACACAGTATTTTTCTTTCCTGGGAGTTCTTGAAAGGGCCAGCATGCGATATCTTGAGTTGCCCCTTTCTCCTGCCCTCTAAAAGACCCCATTTAAGACCTCTTTGAAGTATTCCCCAGGAGTCCCTGCAGGCTATAGGTTCACCAAATCTGTAGGCGCCTTTATCTCTTGTGGTACCATGAGACTTGCTAATACAGCAGTGGGGCACCTTCATATACTGCTGTGGCCTTCACATAAAGGGTGCCAAAAGTACATCTCACCTTCATATACTGCTGTGGCCTTCACATAAAGGGTGCCAAAAGTACATCTCACCATAACCCACTTATAATTTATGATGAGCTCTCCAAACTCCCCCAAAACCTACTTTACCCACTTATCTACCACCTTAATTGCCCTTATTTATTTATTATTTATATATCCCTTATATCCTAAGTGGTTTACATTCAGGAACTTTATCATATTTCTCTATCTGTCCCGGTGGGCTCAAACTCTAGCTAGTGTACCTGGGGCAATGAAGGGATTAAGTGACTTGCCCAGGGTCACTTGGAGCAGTGAGGGATTTGAACCACACACTTATAGCTGCAGGTAACACCTATATGGCTGTATAGTAGGATTTGTGGTGTGCTCAGACTTTCAATCATAAATGTATTAGAGGGCTTATGGGCCTGGTCCTCCTCTCTGTGGTTCATTAGCCTATTCACCAGGCTACTTAAAACACTGTGTGATGATACTCTAGCTAATTTTCCCATACCAGATGCTGCTGTTCTTGAGGCAGGAATTTACTG
This sequence comes from Geotrypetes seraphini, assembly GCF_902459505.1. Taxonomy (NCBI): domain Eukaryota; kingdom Metazoa; phylum Chordata; class Amphibia; order Gymnophiona; family Dermophiidae; genus Geotrypetes; species Geotrypetes seraphini. The sequence goes on from NC_047085.1 coordinate 47,707,562, forward strand.
TTTCATTCATATTTTGGGGTGGTGGGTGGGAGGGGGTTAGTGACTACTGGGGGAGTGTGGGAGGGTTATTACTTTATCCTGCCAGTGGTCACCTGGTCAGTGTGGGTATCATTTTGGCACATAAATGCTTTTAAAACAGGTCTAGCTCAGAACGTCTAAGTTCCATCCAGGTTTGATTATAGATGCAGGACATCCAAGTCTATGCACACCCAAAACCTGCCCATAAGATGCCTGCAAACGTGCCACCTAGATTTTGGAAGCACAGCAGCTAGAGCAGTGTTCTTCAACCACCGGTCCGTGGACCAGTGCTGGTCCACAGAAATTTCCTGCTGGTCCACAGGGCCGGCACGTGCATCAGTCCCAAAACAGTGTTCTTCAACCGCCGGTCCACGATGTGATCGATGCGGCGTTATCTTCGAGCCAGCTTCCTCTTCCTCACTGATTCAGTGCACAAAGTCACGGGCAGTGGCTCCTACGCCTTGGCTTCCAGATGAGGCGCGGAATGTGCAAGGAGCTGCTACCCACAGCTTTGTGCACTGCATCAGTGAGGAAGAGGGAGCCGGCCTGAAGATAACACCGGGGGCGGCATAAAATGGCCAGACGGGAGCAGGCCAGAAGGTAAGGCATAGCATGGAGGGAGGGAGACAACAAAGGTAGGGGGGAATGATTTTATTTTTGAATTTAGTGATTGAATTATGTCAATTTTGAGAATTTACATCTGCTGTCAGGTTGTGTAGTTTAATTTTGTGGTTAATCATTGTGTGTTGTTAATAAGTTTATATTGTGTGTATCTATGAAAAATGAATGGAAAAAAATAGTGTTACAATTAGTACTATTATGGGGGCGGGGTCTGGGGTGGAGATTGGGTAGAGATGGGCAGGGTCTGGCCCACGACTTAGCCCAGTGTTCTTCAACCTCCGGTCCGCGGACCGATGCCGGATTCACAAAATAATTATTTTATTTCTACTGGTCCATAGGTGTCAAAAGGTTGAAGAACACTGAGCTAGAGCACCTCACAAGATGTCTAGAAAGACAGTTTTGAAAATCGGCACATGAACATCCCGGCGATTAGGATGTCCAAGTGCCAACTTATGATGGGTTTTGGACATCATAATTTTTTTTATTATGAGCCCCATAGCAAATTAAAACCCCTTTTATCAAGCAGTGTTAGGATTTTTAATCAGTGGTCGCTGCGGTAAAAGTTCTGATGTTTAACTGGTCAAGATTTGCCACATAAAAATAGGACTATGTTTTATATGGTCCCATTTATGCAGCTACTCTAGCCGGTTAAATGCTGAATAATGACACTTAACCAGCCAAGTACTGATTCCACCCCAGAACATCCCCAAAATAGTTGGCTTTCACTTAGATGCACTGGCAAGTTAGATGATTAAATTATTTATTTATTTATTCGATTTTTTAGCCCGTCCTCCCAAAAGAGCCCAGAACGGGTTACAATGAATATATTGGTGCATTAAAATTATAAGTAAGATAGGTACTTAGAAATTCCCTTACTGTCCCGAAGGCTCACAATCTAACTAAAGTACCAGGAAAAATGACAATTAGAAGAATAATAAAGAAAGAAAATAGAGATAGAGGAGAAAAATAAGAAAATAAACATACTAATAAGATTACAATGATCTAAAGGAATTTGAAAGGTTAAAAAGAGGGCAGATAAGAATAGATGCAGAGGGAGAACTGTTGAAGCAATAGAATTCTGGGGAAATTTAAATGAAATTTGAATGATAAAATAAAACAAAACAAGTGGTAAAACAATAAGTGAGATTAAAAAATATATCATGAAGTGAAAATAAAATCAAAACAGTCAAAACTGAAGTCCAGCTTGAACGGGCCCCTGAGCCAACCGTTGGTCCGATGGCTGGACTGCAGCCCTCCTCCGTCGGCTCTCCCCTGTGAGATGATTAAATTTGCAGATGACACTATACTGTTATTAAAACGCATGCAGATTGTGAAACATTTCAGGGTGACCTTAAGAAATTGGAAGACTGGGCGTCCAAGTGGCAGATAAAATTTAATGTGGACAAATGCAAAGTGATGAACATTGGGAAGAATAACCTGAACCACAGTTACCTAATGCTAGGGTCCACCTTGGGGGTTAGCGCCCAAGAAAAGGATCTGGGTATCATTGTAGACATTCCGATGAAACTTTCTGCCCAATGTGCAGCGGCAGCCAAAAAAGCAAGCAGGATGCTGGAAATTATTAAAAAAGGGATGGTTAACAAGACTAAGAATGTCATAATGTCCCCTGTATCGCTCCACGGTGCGTCCTCATTTGCAGTATTGCGTTCAATTCTGGTCTCCTTATCTCAAGAAAGATATAGTGGCGCTAGAAAAGGTTCAAAGAAGAGCGACCAAGATGGTAAAGGGGATGGAACTCCTCTCGTATGAGGAAAGACTAAAACAGTTAGGGCTCTTCAGCTTGGAAAAGAGACAGTTGAGGGGAGATATGATTGAAGTCTACAAAATCCTGAATAGAGTAGAACGGGAACAAGTGGATCGATTTTTCGCTCCGTCAAAAATTACAAAGACTAGGGGACACTCGATGAAGTTACACGGAAATACTTTTAAAACCAATAGGAGGAATTTTGTTTTCATTCAGAGAATAGGCTCTGGAACGCGTTGCCAGAGGATGTGGTAAGAGCAGATAGCGTAGCTGGTTTTAAGAAAGGTTTGGACAAATTCCTGGAGGAAAAGTCCATAGTCTGTTATTGAGAAAGACACGGGGGGAGCCTCCGCTTGCCCTATACCGGTAGCATGGAATATTGCTACTCCTTGGGTTTTGGCCAAAATCATAAGTGTTTGAGGCTTTTTCGGTTAAGGCAGAGCTTACAGGAAGGGGGGAACTTGAGTTCCTGCAGGGATGGGGAGAAATGTGTCCTTGTGTCATTCTCTACACGTACCACTGAATATCCAGGGATGGCTACTATGCATGCTTTATGTGGGGAGCTGCCCGCTTAAACCCCATTGCAATATCTGCCCGTTTATTTGTTGTATCAAGCGGTTCATCAACTCTTTCGTGTCTTACGTGGTAATTTTGCTTGTTTTACAAACTAGGGCATGTTGAAGCATTTTGTTTCATGTGGAGAAGTTGATGCCACGGAAGTAACTCTTCTGTTACAGGATTTACATATCCACAAGACTAAGCAGCCAACGAGCACCTGGCAATTGGCTGCCAAAAAGCCCTGATTTAGGGCTGTTCGCATCTGACTCTGAAAATTTGGCCCAATGTATTTCCCTGCAGATGCTCCTTAGTCTGGTATCTCTATTTTCCACTACATTTCCCTTCATTTCTCTTCCTCCATATGATTTAGATAGGACACCGTTGCAGCTGCTGTTGGCAGGCACGTCGAGTGAGTGGAATTCGTCCTATGCCACCTTGTGTGAAGGATTGTCTTAGTTCATTCTGGCCATCCCACTGTACAGGACACTTCTCGTTTCAACAACTCTCTTGAACAAGTTTCAAGTTTTATTTATATTTGATTAATCGCTTTATTAAAATTGTTTCTAAGCGAATTACAATATATAAAAGTAACATATAATTAAACATAATACTAAAATAGAAAATGACATATAAGATATTATAAAACTAACAATTTATACAATAAATACAATTTAAAAAAAAAATGGGAGAATTGACATAACAAATATATAATGTGCTAATAAATTTATACAATAATGAAAAAGATATCAACATAATAAAAAAAAAACCTCTCTCACAGGACATCAATACAAGAACCATCACTGTGCTTTTTTTTGGGCTGGTACGATAGCTGTCATTAATCGCTGAGCAACTACTCTAGTTCAAGTTTAGAGGGTTGTTGTTTTTTTTTATTCCAGCACAGAGAGTGTGCGTTGATTCGAAAGGAAATGCCAGCTGTGTGTCTGTGCTTGTGCCCCTGTTCTGTGATACTATGATAGCTCCCCAGTTAGCACTGTTTTTCTGTTTTTCCATGATATCCAGCAGCAAATTCAATCTTCAATCTTCTTAAATAACTTCAAAAAAAAAAAAAAAAAATTTCTTATCCTTTCTTCTATACTCACTATTTCTTCTCTCTCTACCTCTCCACCTAGCTACACGTCGGGCGTTCTCCAGCGCACCAACTTTAATTCACAAGGAAGGAAAAATGGAGGCAGCAGAAGGCAAGCGAAGCTTTCCAGTATACTGCATTGATTGTCACATGTATGACTACCTCCCTTCCGGGAGGCAGGCCTACATATGCAGTCGATGTCAGGAACTGGCTAGCCTAAAGAAGGAGGTCGGGAGACTGCAGATCAAAGTGCAGGAGCTAGAGGGACTCCGCTCCATAGAGGAACCAAGGGATTTTGAACCAACTGAGGACACCACCAGAGAAATCCACATCAACGAACAGGTCAGAGAGCTCGAAAGATTCATCGAGGAGGCCTGCAAAATGGTAGAGACGCAGAATCACCCGCTCTTCAGAAGGGAACAAACGGATGGAGGACAGGACCCGCCAGGAGACACCAGGACCCACCAGGAGCTGAGGGAGAGGAACCTTGCGGAGGAACCATTCAGGAGGAGGAAGGATTGGAGGACCCAATCATCGACACAGACCTGAGACCCAGGAGGAAGCTGAGGAGAGGAAAATCTGCTATCGTTGTGGGAGACTCAATCCTGAGAGAGGTGGACAGTCACATAGCAGGGGGCAGAGCGGATCGCCTAGTGACATGTCTCCCAGGGGCGAGGACAAAGGACATCTCCGACAGAATCGAGAGAATCATGGAGGGAGCTGAGACGGAGGAAACAGCAGTAATTGTCCACGTCGGAACAAATGACGTCAGCAGAAGGAATTTCAACATGACTACACTGACCGAGCAGTTTAAGATCCTGGGGAGGAAGCTGAAGCTGAGGACAGGGAAAGATAGCCTTTTCTGAGATCCTGCCAGTACCAAGGGCAGATGCGAGGAGGCAGACCGAGCTGCAAGCAACAAATGGATGGCTGAGACGATGGTGTGAGGAGGAGGGTTTCCTCTTTGTAAGGAACTGGTCAACCTTTATGGGGAAAAACAAGCTCTAACGGAGAGACGGACTGCATTTGAGCACGGCTGGGACGAGGATGCTGGCACGTAACATCCAGACCTGCATAGACATGACTTTAAACTGATAACAAGGGGAAAGCCGATAGTCGATCTGATCTCGACACATCGGGCCACAGTATCGAGCAAGGATACTGAAACAGGTAATGGCGATTGTGGACTAGAGACAAAATGGACACTTTTTGGACATAAACCCAAAGATGCAGTACAGGGACCCGAGAGGCAATTAGAGCAAATGAGCACGACAAGGAGGAAACAGCCGGAACCAGAGGGCTATCAAAGAACAAAGAAGCGGGCAGAGGACGGGATAGACACACCACAGGAGGCAGCCCGTGAGGAGACCAGCAGGAGCAACAAATCAAGAGTAGATCCTAAAGAAAAGGTAACTAACTGGGACTTAAATTGCCTATACACAAATGCTAGGAGCCTAAGGACTAAAATGGGGGAGCTAGAAGTTATAGCCAGAAATAAGGACCTAGACATAATAGGAATCACAGAGACATGGTGGTCAGAGGACAACAAATGGGATGTGGCCCTGCCAGGGTACAAACTCTACAGGAGAGACAGGGCACACAAGAAGGGGGGAGGAATAGCACTGTATATAAAGGACTCCATTCCTTCATCCAGAACAGAAACAACAATAAGGGCAGACAGTTTGGAGTCACTATGGGTTAAGCTGACAGGAGGGGAAGGAGTTGACATCAAATTGGGACTGTACTATCGCCCACCAGGACAGCCAGAAGCAAACGACCTGGACCTGGAGGCCGAACTGAGGCAGGTGTGCAAAAGTAGAAGGGTGGTGGTTATGGGAGACTTCAACTATCCGGGAATAGACTGGGACATTGGACACTCAAATTGCACGAGAGAAACTAAATTCCTAGAGGCGACAAGGGACTGTTTCATGGAGAAGCTGGTCACGGAACCAACGCGAGGGGAGGCCACTCTAGACCTAATCCTCAACAGGCTAGAGGGACCTGCAAAGGAAGTGGTGGTACTAGCCCATTAGGGAACAGCGATCACAACATGATCCAGTACAAATTAAACATGGGAACACCAAAGGTGAAAAGAACCACAACGACAGCACTTAACTTCAGAAAAGGAAACTACAAGGACATGAGGAAAATGGTAGGAAAAAAGCTCAGAAACAGCTCAGCAAAGGTGAAGACCGTAAAGGAAGCCTGGACACTGCTTAAAGGCACATTGCTCGAGGCACAAGACCTGTACGTCCCAAGGTTTAGGAAAGGGTGCAAAAAAAATCAAACTAGAAACCCAGCATGGATAACAACTGCAGTTAAAAAGGCGATAAGCGACAAGAAATCATCCTTCAAGAAATGGAAAAAGGAACCAACAAAGGAAAACCAGGAAGAACACAAAAGACACCAGAAAAAATGCCATCAAGAGGTCAAGAAAGCAAAGAGAGAATATGAGGAAGGACTGGCAGGAGAAGCAAGAAACTTCAAACCCTTCTTCAGGTATGTGAAAGGGAAACAACCAGCCAGAGAGGAAGTGGGACCACTGGACGACGGAGACAGGAAAGGAGCGATAAAGGAGGAAAAAGAGATAGCTGACAGGTTAAACAATTTCTTCTCGTCAGTCTTCACCAGAGAGGACACATCCAATATCCCAGAACCCGAGGTGATTATAAACGGAGAACACGACGAAAGACTGATACAACTAGAGGTAAGTAAAGAGGATGTCCTCAGACAGATAGACAGACTAAAGAGCGACAAATCACCGGGCCCGGACGGCATCCACCCAAGGGTACTAAAAGAACTGAGAAACGAAATAGCAGAGACACTTCGCCAAATATGTAACCTCTCCCTAAAAACTGGGAGATCCCAGAGGACTGGAAAATAGCAAATGTCACGCCCATCTTCAAGAAGGGATCAAGGGGTAACCCGGGAAACTACAGGCCTGTGAGCTTGACCTCGGTTCCGGGAAAGATGATGGAAGCAATGGTAAAGGATGCAATCTGCGAACACATAGAAAACAATGGACAACTGAAGGCGAGCCAGCATGGCTTCTGCAAGGGAAGGTCGTACCTCATGAACTTGCTGTACTTCTTTGAGGGAATAAACAGCCAGATGGATAAGGGGGAATCCATAGACATCATTTACCTTGACTTCCAAAAAGCCTTCGACAAGGTACCTCACGAACGGCTACTTAAAAACCTGTGGAACCACGGGGTGCAAGGGGATATCTACCGATGGATCAAACACTGGTTGGCAGGCAGGAAACAGAGGGTTGGAGTAAAAGGCCAATACTCAGACTGGCAATGGGTCACGAGCGGAGTTCCGCAGGGGTCGGTGCTGGGACTTCTACTGTTCAATATATTTATTAACGATCTGGAGACGGGGACAAAATGTGAGGTTATCAAATTTGCTGATGACACCAAACTCTGCAGCAGGGTTAGAAACACGGAAGACTGTGAAGACCTGCAAAGGGACCTAACGAGACTGGAAGACTGGGCAAAAAAGTGGCAAATGAGTTTTAACGTACAGAAATGCAAGGTCATGCATGTAGGGAAAAAGAACCCGATGTTCAGCTACAAAATGGGGGAACACTGCTAGGGGTGAGTAACCTTGAAAGGGACCTGGGGGTGATGGTAGACACATCACTGAAACCATCGGCGCAGTGTGCGACAGCCTCAAAGAAAGCAAACAGAATGCTGGGCATCATCAAAAAGGGTAACATAACCAGGACGAAGGAAGTCATCATGCCGCTATATCGCGCAATGGTGCGCCCGCACCTGGAGTACTGTGTTCAGTACTGGGCGCCGTACCACAAGAAGGACATGGCGGTACTCGAGGGAGTGCAGAGGAAGGCGACTAAACTGATAAAAGGTATGGAAAATTTTTCATACGCTGACAGGTTAAAAATGCTGGGGCTGTTCTCCCTGGAGAAGAGGAGACTTAGAGGGGACATGATGGAAACCTTCAAAATCCTAAGGGGCATAGAGAAAGTAAATAAGGACAGATTCTTCAAACTGTGGGGATCCACAAGCACTAGGGGTCACTCGAAGAAATTGAAAGGGGACAGGTTTAGAACAAATGCTAGGAAGTTCTTTTTTACCCAGAGGGTGGTGGACACATGGAACGCGCTTCCGGAGGATGTGATAGGCCAGAACTCTGTACAAGGGTTCAAGGAGGGTTTGGATAGGTTCCTGGAGGATAAGGGGATAGAGGGGTACAGATAGAACTTGAGGTAGGTTGTAGAGGTGTTCAGAAATCACTTCACAGGTCGCGGACCTGATGGGCCGCCGCGGGAGCGGACCGCTGGGCGAGATGGACCTCTGGTCTGACCCAGTGGAGGCAACTTCTTATGTTCTTATGACCATGCCCTAAATCTATAAACTCACCCAAATTTCCAACTTGCACACAAATTTACACATGCAAGTTATAGTGTAAGGTCAATTGTGTGTGTAAATTAATTCAATAATGGGCTGTTAATTGGAATTAACAGATAATTGTTGGATATAATTGGCCTTAGTTGGCACTAATTAACAGTTATGCATGCAGCTACTTAGGGCTAGATTCACTAAACCCCGATTCCGTGTCTGATCCGTGCCCCGTTGCATGCAGGCTGACAAATTCACAAAAGGCCTGCGTGCAAATGGAGAAGATCATTGACACACCCTCCACCCACGGCACGGATCGCTAGAGATCGATCCTTGAGCATGCGCAGACCATCTTCCTTGCCTGTAGATGGTCTGCGCATGCTCTCACTAGGAACTTTTTTTTTTTTTTTTTTGCAAGCCCTAAGTTTTAACATGCTTTAAGCCTCCGGGTTAAAACCACAGGCTTGCACTGCGGGGAAGAGTTGGAGAGTCGGGGCTGCAGGAGTTTGGAGCAGGCAGGAGAGTCGGGGCTGCAGGTGTTCAGGTAAGGCAGGAGATCGGGTCAGGTGGACAGAAAAACAGGGCAGAGAGCAGGGTGGCAGAAGGCAGGGCCGTCGGAAGGACCTGAGTGACTGGTCCTCAGCAGTCGCTTGTTTGTGACCGGCCAGCCCAGTCAGTGTTGCAGGGTTTTTGTTTGTGAATCGCTGCCTGCCATCATTTGAATGCCGTTCCCCCTCATATGTATGCGTGGATCAGAGGATGATCGGGACACACGTTAGTGAATCGGGTCAGAGGGAAATTGGGTCGCAAAGGGCTCACAAACTGATCAGTACACGATCGGTTTGCTTATTCACTATTCTATCAATTGTGCACGACTTCAAGGGGCAGGTTAGGCAGTTATAAGCATAGGTTATTGAATGCCATCATTTACGTGTCTGACTGCCTCCAATTATGTGTGAGCATTTACTCCAATCATTGAGTTGGCTTATACTGTATGCTAAAAACAAATAAGTACTGTGGAAATAGATGTTCGTGATTTAGGCGTTTATTTAGTCAATAAAATGATGCAGGCTTACAACCAAACAAAAGAATCCACATATGCAATAAGTGTTGTGGACCCAACATGGTCCGTGTTTCGACTTAGCTACCTTCTTCAGGGGTCCTGTAAGGTGTTAATGATTGTGTAAGAAACTAAGGCCTAGATTCAATAACAATAGCAACTCAAATGCTGTTGGCCGATTCTCTGACCGATTTTCCAACAGCGATTGATTCACTATTAAGTTTGCCTATAAGAAGGGGTAGAGTGGCTGCTTCACCTTGATGCAGCAGGAGGTCTCTCTCAATAACAGACTATGGACTTTTCCTTCAGGAAATTGTCCAAACCTTTCTTAAAACCAGCTTCTATTATATTTTCATAGTCCTCATTTCCAAAAGAAAAGAGCCATGGGGTTTTTTTTTTAAGTTTCCTCAGCCGAGTTAAAGGGATGTGTTGTAATTGTGCACTACTTCTTCCCACTTCTGAGGTAAAAGCTGGCCACGGAAGCAAGCAGAAGTATTATTGTTAAGATAAGAAGTGCGTTTTATGACATGGCAGAGGTTAAATCTTTTTAAAACAATTAAAAAAATATTTTTCAGTGCTGCATACTGTGAATGGAGGATTAAACCAGAGCATGAAATTAACCTACGGTACATACCGAGCCCGTTACTGCCATTATTTTCTTAAACTATTATTTTTGTCAAGTGAGCATTTTTTTTTCCTTTAAAAATTATTCTTGCATGAACATGTTTTAGGATTTAAAGTTAGGCTTAAATTTTTAATGTATGAACCTGATTTGCAGTTTTTAAATCATTTTGCTTTTGTTTTTGTCTTAAATATTTGATTGTATTTTAATTTGAATGTAGGACTATTGATGTTGTTTTTTTGTAATTTGCTTTGGTGAAAATGTATTTCTTGGATTAATGGGTTGTAAGAAAGGTTTTGTTAGATTTTTTTTTTTTTTTACCCTAAGATGACCACATTTGGCTTCTATAATGGTCAGTTTGATTAAACAAAGCCAGGTATGATCAATTGAAATGTAATTGAAAGTGTACCTGAAAGATGTTGAAACTCATTTTATGTGAACTAAAAGGCTTACTAATGTTTTCTGATCAATGAAAATTAATGTACCATGAGTGTTCATTCTGTTTTAAAATTCTTGTTAATATTTTATATGAATAAAATACTAGAAGAAAAATGGCCAGCCAGTTAATGGAAATCTGTTCCAAATTGTAACTATAAAAGAAGGTAGTGAGTTTATAGATTGGATTTTTCTCACTAAATTATTATGCTTATATGTTTGCTGTCCAGTAAGAATTATGTATATATGATAGGTCACTCTGTGATCTCTTACTACTTATATCTAAAGTCATGCTCTATATCCAGGATAGTTTTGCTCTGGTTCCATGCTTCACTGTATACATATTTAAGAACATAAGAATTGCCGCTGCTGGGTCAGACCAGTGGTCCATCCTGCCCAGCAGTCCGCTCACACAGTGGCCCTTAGGTCAAAGACCAGTACCCTAATTGAGACTAGCCTTACCTTCATACATTCTGGTCCAGCAGGACCTTAACCAACCTTTTCTTGAATCCTAAAGGGTGCTTTCTCCTATAACATCCTCTGGAAGAGCGTTCCAGATTTCTACCACTTTCTGGGTGAAGAAGAGCTTCCTTACATTTGTACGGAATCTATCCCCTTTTAACTTTAGAGACTGCCCTCTCGTTCTCTCCACCTTGGAGAGGGCGATCAATCTCTCTCTACTAAGTCAATTCCCTTCAATATCTTGAATGTTTCGATCATGTCCGCTCTCAGTCTTCCCTTTTCAAGGGAGAAGGGGCCCAGTTTCTCTAGCCTCTTACTGTACGACAACTCCTCCAGTCCCTTAACCATTTTTTTCACCCTTCTCTGGACCCTTTCGAGTAGTATGTCCTTTTTCATGTATGGCGACCAGTGTTAGACGCAGTATTCCAGGTGGGGGCGCACCATGGCCCGGTACAGCGGCATGATAACCTTCTCCGATCTTATTGTGATCCCTTTCTTAATCATTCCTAGCATTCTATTTGCCCTTTTTGCCACCGCTGTGCATTGCGCGGACGATTTCATTGACTTGTCTACAAGTACTCCCAGGTCTCTTTCCTGGGGGGTCTCTCCAAGTACTGCACTGGACATCCTGTATCTTCCAGTCAGGGGCTATGAAGACTGCCCTGTGAACTTCTAAAAGCTAAGTTACTCAGCATTTCATATTCTGCTCTTTTCACTGGTTTTCAGCATTATATCTGCTTAATTTATCTTCTCATCCCTGTTTCTTACTTAAAAAAAAGCACAAAAAAATAAACCCTTCTCTTTCCTCTGTTAAATCTTATTTCCTCTTTCCCTTTCCCTTCATAGGAATAAGGGTAAGACTTATAGTCCCACCAACCCCAGGGACCACTATTCATATATAGAGGCCCATATAATCAGGACTACTCAAATCAAGTCACTTCACAACCAATCAAGATGACCTTTATTCTATGCAATCACTGTGGTGCTTTAATTCCAAGACATACTATTTGGAGGCTTAAGGCTTGCCCCATCTGTCTTCAACTTGCCAGTATTAAGGAGGAGCTCTGCAAACTTAAACAGGAATTGAATACAATTAAAGCAGCTTCCATCACTCCACAAAATCATACCAACTTACCACCTCTACCTCAAAGAATAAAACAGCCCAGGAAAAAAATGGGTCACAGTAGGCTCAGGAAGACTGCGACATGTAACACAGAAACATCCACCTTTACTAATATTACCTCTACAGAATTCCTTCGCTCCACTAGTGCACTGCGATACTCAGGAAAACAGAAGGGAGGTGGGACTGGAACCAATGAAGGTAACTCAAGAGAACAAGTGCACCCTAAGTACAAATAAAAAAGCCAAAAACAGAAAACTATTACTGTTGGGGGATTCCATCACCAGAGGCATTAACCTTGGAACACAGGGCGAGGAGACCAAAATAGTGAAATATCTTCCAGGATCCTCAGCTACCAGGAGTTCCAGGCAAATACTGACTATACTTAAGGAAGAAACTAAGGATTTTAACACTGATGTTGTTATCCATCTGGGAACAAATGACCTGGCCAACAACTCCACACTTGCAGCACAGAAAGCTTTTCGGGAGCTTGGTGAGGGCGTGAAACCTTTTGTAAAGACTTTAGCTTTTTCTGAAATACTGCCTGCATATGGAAAGGGAGAGCAAAGAGTGAAAAACACAGAGGACTTTAATAGATGGCTCAGAGCCTGGTGTCATCAAGAAGGCTTCAGGTACATAGGAGGATGGGGAAATACATGGAAGGACAAGAAGCTATATTGCACTGATGGGCTACATATTACTACAGCAGGAAAAAGAAACCTTGCAGAGAAATTTAGACAATATTTTTCTAGGCATTTAAACTAGAAGGTGGGGGTGGTGTATGTACGAAGGACAATTATAGAGACCACCCCCGGCAAAAGAAAAGATGTGATAGTTAGTAGTAAAGGCTGCAACATAAGCAATATCAGCAACTCATTTCTTAGTATTGCAACGGAAAGTGAAACGACACAAAAATCCATACGAAAAAGGAGATTAACGCTGAAAAATAGCTGGAAAGCGATGACCACAAATGCTCGCAGTCTAAGCAACAAAGTTCATGATCTGCAAGCCCTGATATTAGAGGCAGATCTAGATATTGTTGCTATCACAGAGACATGGTTCAGTGAATCACATGGATGGGATGCAAACATACCGGGATATAATCTTTTTAGGAAGGACAGAGATGGTCATAAAGGTGGAGGAGTAGCTCTCTATGTAAAGATCAATATCCAAGCGACCGAAATGCAAGGGACCTGGGGAGAGGAAGAAGCGATATGGATCGCTCTGAAAAGAGAAGATGGAACTTCTATCTACGTGGGTGTAGTCTACAGACCTACGACTCAATCGCAGCAAATTGATAAGGATCTGATTGTGGATATCCAAAAGTTTGGAAGGAAAGAGGAGGTTCTGCTGTTGGGAGATTTCAACCTGCCGGATGCGGACTGGAATGTTCCGTCTGCGGAATCGGAAAGAAGTAGGGAGATTGTGGATGCCTTTCAAGAGGCTCTGCTCAGACAAATGGTGACGGAACCCACAAGGGAAAAAGCGATATTGCATCTGGTCCTCACAAATGGAGAGAGTATCTCTAATGTTCGAGTGGGTGCTCACCTGGGTAGTAGCGATCATCAAACGGTTTGGTTTGATATAACGGCTAAAGTGGAGAGCGGCCGCACGATACTTAAAGTCCTAGATTTCAAACGTACGGACTTTAATGCAATGGGAAAGTACCTGAAGAAAGAGCTGTTAGGATGGGAGGACATAAGAGAAGTGGAAAGACAGTGGTCTAAGCTGAAAGAAGCAATAAAAATGGCTACGGACCTTTATGTGAAGAAAATCAATAAAAACAAGAGAAAAAGGAAGCCGATATGGTTCTCCAACCTAATGGCTGAGAAAATAAAGGCGAAAGAGTTGGCGTTCATGAAATATTTAAAAAACCAAGAAGAGGAGAGCAGAAAGGACTACAGGGTGAAACTGAAAGAAGCCAAGAGAGAGATACGTTTGGCGAAGGCACAGGCGGAAGAACAAATGGCTAAAAATGTAAAAAAGGGAGATAAAATTTTTTTCAGATATATTAGTGAAAGGAGGAAGATAAAAAATGGAATTGCTAAGCTAAAAGATGCTGGGAACAATATGTGGAGAGTGATGAGGAGAAAGCAAATGTGCTAAACAAATACTTCTGTTCTGTGTTCACAGAAGAAAATCCTGGAGAAGGACCGAGATTGTCTGGCAAAGTTACACGAGAAAATGGAGTAGATTCTGCGCCGTTCACGGAGGAGGGTGTTTATGAGCAACTTGAAAAACTGAAGGTGGACAAAGCGATGGGACCAGACGGGATCCATCCCAGGATACTAAGGGAGCTCAGAGAGGTTCTGGCGAGTCCTATTAAAGACTTGTTCAACAAATCTCTGGAGACGGGAGTGATTCCTGGGGATTGGAGAAGAGCGGATGTGGTCCCTATTCATAAAAGTGGTCACAGTGATGAAGCAGGAAACTACAGGCCGATGAGCCTCACTTCAGTTGTTGGAAAAATAATGGAAGTGTTGCTGAAAGAAAGGATAGTGTACTTCCTTGAATCTAATGGGTTACAGGATCCGAGGCAACATGGCTTTACAAAAGGTAAATCGTGCCAAACGAACCTGATTGAATTTTTTGATTGGGTGACCAGAGTGCTGGATCGAGGACATATGCTAGATGTAATTTACTTGGATTTCAGCAAAGCCTTTGATACAGTTCCTCATAGGAGGCTGTTGAACAAACTTGAAGGGCTTAAGTTAGGACCCAAAGTGGTGAACTGGGTCAGAAACTGGCTGTCGGACAGACGCCAGAGGGTGGTAGTTAATGGAAGTCGCTCGAAGGAAGGAAAGGTGACTAGTGGAGTCCCTCAGGGTTCGGTGCTGGGGCCAATCCTGTTCAATATGTATGTGAGTGACATTGCTGAAGGGTTAGAAGGAAAAGTGTGCCTTTTTGCAGATGATACCAAGATTTGTAACAGAGTAGACACCGAAGAGGGAGTGGAAAATATGAAAAAGGATCTGCAAAAGTTAGAGGAATGGTCTAATGCCTGGCAACTAAAATTCAATGCAAAGAAATGTAGAGTAATGCATTTGGGGATTAATAATAGGAAGGAACCGTATATGCTGGGAGGAGAGAAGCTGATATGCACGGACGGGGAGAGGGACCTGTGGGTGATAGTGTCCGAAGATCTAAAGGCGAAAAAACAGTGTGACAAGACAGTGGCTGCTGCCAGAAGGATGCTGGGCTGTATAAAGAGAGGCGTAGTCAATAGAAGGAAGAAGGTGTTGATGCCCCTGTACAGGTCATTGGTGAGGCCCCACTTGGCGTATTGTGTTCAGTTTTGGAGACCGTATCTGACGAAAGATGTAAGAAGACTTGAGGCGGTCCAGAGGAGGGCGACGAAAATGATAGGAGGCTTGCGCCAGAAGACGTATGAGGAGAGACTGGAAGCCCTGAATATGTATACCCTAGAGGAAAGGAGAGACAGGGGAGATATGATTCAGACGTTCAAATACTTGAAGGGTATTAACGTAGAACAAAATCTTTTCCAGAGAAAGGAAAATTGGTAAAACCAGAGGACATAATTTGAGGTTGAGGGGTGGTAGATTCAGGGGCAATGTTAGGAAACTCTACTTTACGGAGAGGGTAGTAGATGCCTGGAATGCGCTCCCGAGAGAGGTGATGGAAAGTAAAACTGTGACTGAGTTCAAAGAAGCGTGGGATGAACACAGAAGATTTAGAATCAGAAAATAATATTAAATATTGAACTAGGCCAGTTACTGGGCAGACTTGCACAGTCTGTGTCTGTGTATGGCCGTTTGGTGGAGGATGGGCAGGGGAGGGCTTCAATGGCTGGGAGGGTGTAGATGGGCTGGAGTAAGTCTTAACAGAGATTTTGGCAGTTGGAACCCAAGCACAGTACCGGGTAAAGCTTTGGATTCTTGCCCAGAAATAGCTAAGAAGAAAAATTAAAAAATTTAATTAAATTAAAAAAAAAAAAATTTAAATTGAATCAGGTTGGGCAGACTGGATGGACCATTCGTGTCTTTATCTGCCGTCATCTACTATGTTACTATGTTACCTCTAGAGCAATGATTCTTAAACTTAATGACTATGCACGAGAGATGTGCATATAATGGATGTCATGGGCATGCAAATCTTGCTCATGCATATTCATTGGGGATATCTTGAAAAAAATACCTAGTTGGCTGGTTGTTCCCAAGGACAGGTTTGAGAGCCACTATTGTAGAGGACTACTGAGTTGGAGAGAAATGTCTGAAAGACCTTGAGAGTGAAAGCTGCAGATGCTGATCACTAAAGTGATTCTCAAACTCTCTGTGGCCACAAATTCAATTACATGGCCACAGAAATCATGTGACTGCTATAAGGTCATGCATTTGGGCTGCAAAAACCTGAGGGAATGGTACAGTTTAGAGCAGTGTATTGCAGACCATGTGCCTCCTGAGATTTCAGGTGTGCCGTGACACACTGGCGAGGAGGAGAGTCATCCACGCCGGCTGACTGCCCACAGGACGTGCCTCTCACGGCAAGAAGCATGTCCTGTAGGTAGTCAGCCAGCGTGGATGATGCTCATCCTGGCCGGCGTCTCTCCTCCTCTCCCCACACCTCCCGGATCCCTCCACCGAAGCAGGTTGCAGTCAGATGAGCCTCCACGCGCGACATCCGCACACTTCTGGGTGCCTTCCGGCCAGGGCACCGGATTTAGTGTGCCACTGGCTGAAAAGTTTGCGAGACACTGGTTTAGGGGGGTAAAGAACTGTTTTATTTTATTAGGTATTTATATACCACCTATAAAAGTTATTTAAGCAGTTTGCAGTCTGGTGCTCAAGCATTTTCCCTATCTGACCCAGTGGGCTCACAATCTATCTAACATACCTGGGGCAACAGAGGATTGATTGACTTGCCCAGCGTCACAAGGATCAGCGTGGAGTTTGAACCCACAGCTTCAGGGTGCTGAGGCTGTAGCTCTAGCCATTAGGCCACGCCTTCTTTGTGCATGATAAGCTCAGGTTGAATTAAATATTTTGAAGTATATTTTTAATTTCAGGAAAATGAAAGGTATGAATTTGTCCTAAATTCAGGGTTGACTCATTGGAGAATTAAAAAAGTTGAGGAATATAATCTGGTGTGTCCCCAAAGCGTGTTTTGAACAAGAAACAATAGACTTTATAATGGATCATAGCTTCAGGTAGCCAGTGTAGCTCTATTAGGTAAGGTTTAATCCTATTAGTCTGAAAATTAGTCTAACAGCTATATTTTGTAGGGTTTGAAGTTTTTTTTTTTTAAATTATTAATTTGGAATAGTCTAAGAAAGTAACATTACAATAGTCCAGTAAGGATAATAATAATGATTGCACCAATAAACGGAATTGATGATGATAAAAATATTTTCCAACAAAAGACTTTTTGATCAGTATATGGACTTGTGGTAACAATGAGAGATTGTTATCAAAATGTAATCCCAGAATTCTGATTATTGATGTCAGAGTTTACTCAGTATTATTTATTGATAACACTTTTATTTCACAATCTATTTTTGGATGATATATTAAAATTAAAATTTGTTTTATTTTTATTTAATTTCAATTGATAGACCGACATCCAGTTTTTTTTTAATCAAACTCATACAATGACTTACTTTAGATTTAATATGTTTTATAGGACAAGAAAAGGTGATAAGAACAGTGATATTGACTGCACATATAAAATAAATGAATTTAGATTTTTCCAATGCATAACCTAATGAATGCAGAACAATATTGAAAAGGGTGGAAGCTAGTGGGGATCCCTGAGGAAAACCGTAAGGAAGCTGCCATTCTTTGGATATCTTGGAAGACATATTTGCTTTGCTGGATCTTTCAAAAAAAATTTTAAACCAACTTAAAATGTTGCCTGATATGCAGGGGGGCGTGGACCAACCCGGGCGCCATCGGTGGTGGTGCTGGCACCATCTGCCCCACCACACCATGCTATGCTCACGCCACCCCCTGCCTCTTTTATCTTCACTAGCGCAAGCAACCTCTGCCTGTTGTGCATGCCAGCCAGGTTGTCCTATGAATCACTTCTGGGTCACGGGGCCAGGAAGTGACATCAAAGGGAAATCCAACACTGGTGCAAGGAGCATGCTGCAGAAACCACTCGTACTGGTGAAGATTAAGAGGTAAGGGGGGAGGGAGAGCACAAGTGTAGAATGTGGGGTCAGAAAGGAGCAGGGAGCACAGAAGGAATGGGGGCGTGGAGAGGGGGGGACACAGGGGGGGGGTGCCACTTACCTTTACTATGCCACTGGGTCAAACTGTAACCCTTTGAAATATTAGTCCTTACGATGTCTAACATGGATTCTAAAATAGTTTCTGTACTGTGACCCTTATGGAAACCTGTTTGTGTTTATTACAATTTGATATACTGCTGAGCTTATGGGTACGCCGTCAAAAGTGCGGAGGACAACGGCAAGCTGACAATCCCGCACTGACATTTGAGTGCAGGAGAAAAGTGCGCTGCCACTTCCACCACTTTGAGGTGTGGGGGGGACTTAGAAATCCTTACGCTCCCATTGGGGGATTGGGGGGAACCCCTCCAGTACACTGAAAACTACCGGTCTCCTTCCTGTTTTCACTCTTCGGGAGTTTTCAGAGTAGTGGGGGGTTCCCCTCCACACACACCCCCCCCTGAGGAGTGCAAGGACTTCTAAGTGTAGTGGGGGGAAACACCCCCCTTAGAGTGCAAAAGGGAAGGCCTCAAAGTGGTGGAAGCGGCGGCGCACTTTTCTCCTCTGCTGAAATGTCAGTGCGGGATTGTCGGTGCGCCATTGCCCTCTGGTTTTGACGTGTCACGGAGCCTATGACAGTTCTCAGCAGTTTACAATAAAAACATAAAATAAATAGAAAAGGAATGCCATAAAAATATTGAGCAGACGTAAGAACAAACACTTGCAAAAAAAGTGTGAGTGCACCCACCATCCACCCAGACTCTGCCTATGTGCAAAATGCCTGTAAGAATAATCCTTAGGTAGATTTTTTGTGTGTTTGTTTATATCTTTATTCATTTAAAAACTTAATAAGTGTGATACAATATACAATCATTTTACAATTAACATCACTTAGTACTCTTACAATACTCCTTCAAAACAAATACCCCCTCTCCCTTCCCATCAATCTTCCCACTCAATTGACCCTAAGTATCCCCCTCCCCCTTCCCCCCTCCCTAGATGTATATAATCAGCAAAGGAAAAGAAAAAAATATTATCAATCTTTACAGTATTTTTCTAATGGTTCCCAAACCTCCCTAAATTTCTTTAAACGCCCCTGCTGTATGGCGAGAACACTTTCCATTTTGAAAATGTGACACAAAGAATTCCACCAAAAAGTATAGTTTAGATCAGTAGTCTCCAACTCAAACCCTTTGCAGGGCCACATTTTGGATTTCTAGGTACTTGGAAGGCCTCAGAAAAAAATGGTTAATGTCTTATTAAAGAAATGACAGTTTTGCATAAGGTAAAACTCTTTATAGTTTATAAATCTTTCCTTTTGGCTGTCTTAATAATAATATTGTCATTTATAGCTAACGAGACATATGATCAAGAAACTGTTTTATTTTACTTTTGTGATTATGATAAACATACCAAGGGCCTCAAAATAGTACCTGGTGGGCCGCATGTTTGAGACCACTGGTTTATATGATCCCAATTTTTCGTAATATGCTGTATTGACAACCCCTATCATGATGAGTAAGAGTTTATTATTATTAGATGATATTTGACTCTTAACTCTCATAGATGTACAGAATAAAACAGTATCATATGACAATGTCACCGGATTTTCCAATAGATTACTAACTTGATTCCATATAGATTTCCAAAAATTGAGTATTAAAGGACAGTAGATAGAAGATGATCTAATGGCTTTTATTTTTTTAAATTTAGATTTATATCCCATCCTCCCTTAAGAGGTCAGAATGGGTTACATTCATAGTGCTAAATCTACTTTCCATGTAGTGTATCTACCCTCATAGTCCCAAATGAGCTCACAATCTAACTATGTAATGCCTTAAAGAAAAACATCAATTAGATAAAGAGAAACAGAAGACGACCCCCAGAGCAACTTAAAATAGTGTTAACAAGGAACCCGAAGAAGACTGAAGTAATATGGTAGAGTACTAAATCTAACAAAATAAATATACAGTAAACCCCCCCACGAATTCGCAGTTCAACGTTTGCGGACTCAGTCGTTCGCGGTTTTCACTGCAACCAGCAGCCACTTTAACCAGGTGGTCGCTAGGACCACAAAGACTTCTCTTCATGGACAGGATGGCCTCTTCAACGGCACTTTGCGCATTTGGTGCCAGGAAATCCCCAACGCCGCATTCTTTGCCAGGAGATGGAAGCCCTTTGCCGCTGCTGCCGTCAGAGAAAAAGAAAACGGCATCTGCGGTCAGCATGAAAAAGAAGCAACTGGCTCCGGAGGCTTGCAGAACCCCTCCCCCGCAGGTTTACATCTTCTAAAATGGTTTAAACTATGAAAAATGCTTCTTTTTTTTTTTTTTTACCACATCCGATATTCGCGGATTTTCATAATTTGTGGGTGCTCTTGGAACAGAACCCCCGCGAATTTCGGGGGAGTACTGTAAATACAATATCGAGCAGAAATGAAAAGAAATGAAAATAAAGGAAGTAAAACAGAGAGCAGAAATTAAACAAACTGAAGAAAATAGAATAAAATAAGTTTTAAAAAATTCCTGTCTGTTTATAGATCCAGGTTTCATTCTGCTCCAATAGAGCATTATCTCCTACTCAGCTTCACCATTTTCACCCATGGAAGGCCAGCAGAGCAAGGAATGATCCAAGGTAGACTCCAGCACAAGCCATTTACACACATATATGCACACATGTGCATGTATGTACCATTATTCTAATGATGTATGTGCATAATCAGTGGGCAACTGTATGCATGCATTTTATAGATTTCTCTCTGGCACGCTTGGAACTTTGTTATATCCTCAAGCTACTACAGATAGTGGGAGCAGCAGTTCTACCAATAAGTTATGGCTGTTTCCGAACTCTTCAGATGGACCTCCTGCCAGCACAGAGATTAGAATACAGATACCAGAGAATGGTCAGGAAGGCTGGGATTTGTCATGTCTAATAAGCTATGGAAGAATTTTTTTTTTTTTGCATGGCATTGTATTGCAGCCTTAATTAGATTGGATTAGCAGCGTCTAACTGCACACACAATTGTCATCGCTAATGAGTCCTAACTCATGTAGTCCTTTGTAGTGCAATAACTGTAAACCTGTTGAAACCTTTAATCAGTCATTAGCAGCTCTTCAATTTAGTTGACCTAATTTTATGCACATTTTCGGTAAAAGCTGAGGAGGTGGAATGAGGGCTTATGTTGACTGAATACCCTTCTCCTTTCTGTTTTCTCTTTTCAGGCTACCGCTGTGAAATTAACTAAGCCAGTGGCCCTGTGGACTCAACAAGAAGTGTGCAAGTGGTTGAAGAAACATTGTCCTAATCAGTATCAAATCTACAGCGATTCATTTAAACAGCATGACATAACTGGTAAAGGACGCGGCCTGCAAAATGTTTCTTTCTTAGGAAGATTTGGTCAGAATGTTTGCATTGTTCCTTAGACTTTACTTTTAGGATGTTTCATTGTGTAAAGCAGTGTTTCCCAACCTTGTCCTGGAAGACCACCAGCCAGTCAGGTTTAAGCGGCCTGCAAAATGTTTCTTTCTTAGGAAGATTTGGTCAGAATGTTTGCATTGTTCCTTAGACTTTACTTTTAGGATGTTTCATTGTGTAAAGCAGTGTTTCCCAACCTTGTCCTGGAAGACCACCAGCCAGTCAGGTTTTTGGGATAACTCTAATGAATATGCATGAGGGATATTTGCATATAATGGAGGCGACATGCATGCAACTTTGTTCCATGCATTTTCATTAGGGCTATTCTGAAAACCTGACTAGCTGGTGATCCTCCAAGATAGAGTTGGGAACCATTGGTGTAAAGGACATCCTGTGTTAAAGCTCATAGTAATGAGTAGGGTTACCAGACATCCGGGAAACCTCAGACATGGCCTCTTTTTAGAGGACTATCTGGGTGCCTGGAGGGCTTCAAAGAAGGTTTGGATAGGTTCCCAGAGGACAAAGGGATTGAGGGGTATAGATAGGTGTAGAGGTAGGTTATAGGGATAGGAGTAGAGGTAGGCTATAGAGCTAGTCAGGGACCATTGCTCAGGCAATGGGCCTGATGGGCCGCCGCAGGAGCGGACCGCTGGGCGAGATGGACCTCTGGTCTGCCTCAGCAGAGGAAACTTCTTATGTTCTTATTTCCAAAAAACGGCTATTTGTGTGGGTTTTGAAAGTCCCCGAACATGGGGCCACGTCTGGAGGCCCTCTGCACATGCGCAGATGTCGACGTGAAAACATCATATGCACGCACGCATGCCTTTGATGTCATTGCGTCAACATCCACACTTCGGGGAGGGAGACATGAAGTCTGGCTGGGGGCAGGGCTGGGAGCGGAATGGGGCAGTGCCAGGTGTCTTCTTTTTTTTAAAGAGGAAATCTGGCAACCCTAGTAATGGGGCATACTTTGGGTCATATGCCTCTATAATTTGCTGCAAGTCTAAATTTAATCAAATTACTCCACTTTTGTTACATAGAGTTTAATCTTTCAATCTGTTATACCGACACTATCCTTTATATATATCTTCTTTTTTATACAGCCTAGATCAGTGGTTCCCAACTCTGTCCTGGAAGACCACCAGCCAGTCAGGATTTTGGGATAGCCCTAATGAATATGCATGAGAGAGATTTGCATACCATGCATATTCATAAGGGCTATCCTGAAAACCTGAGTGGCTGGTGATCCTCCAGGACAGGGTTGAGAACCACTGACCTACATCATACTTGTATACAATGATCAATTTAAATAAGTTTGAGTTTCCTGTATTCCGTTCACAAAATTGGTATCTTTCCATAAACAAAATTTACCTCCTCTTCTACGAAACTGCACTAGCGGTTTTTAGTGCAGAGAGCCACGCACAATGGCCCACACTGCTCCCGACATTCATAGGAACTCAATGAGCGTCGGGAGCAGTGCAGGCCATTCAGAACGGCTCTCTGCGCTAAAAAACACTTGTGTGGTTTCGTAGAAGAGGGGGTTAGTGTAGCTATCCCAAGTGAACATTAGAGTGGAACAGGATTTGGTGAGATTTTGTAAATTGACAAAATCTTGGCTAATTAACAGGTATTTCTGCTGAATACTCTAGGTCAGGGCTGCCCAAGTCCAGTCCTCGAGATCTACTGGCAGGCCAGGTTTTCAGGATATCCACAATAAATATGCATGAGAGAGAGATTTGCATACCAAGAAGGCGGTGCAGGTAAATCTCTCTCATGCATAGTCATTATGGATATTCTAAAAACCTGGCTTGCCAGTAGATCTCAAGGACCGGACTTGGGCAGCCCTGTTCTAGGTCTAGGCAATTTGCTTAATACTAAATAATTTGTAAAACATGTTCATCACTTCTGTGGACCCTTGGTTGAGATGATTGATATTTAAAAAGCTCCTTATGTTATACTGAGATCATTTACCCCTCTCATTCTGTAACTGGGTGCCTAAAGTTACGTGCTAATCCCCGGATTCTGTAAAGGTCACTGGATTGTCTGCATCCAAATTTGGGCACGATCCTGAGATGCTTGCACATCTTAATTGAATAATTGAACAACTACCGTATTTTCACGCATAAAACGCGCATATGTGTATAACACGCATACGCGTATAACGCACGGGAACAAAGCATTGCTGTAAAAAAAACTCTATATAGCACGCACACGCGTATACCGCGCATGCTGCTATAACCTCCTCCCACCACCCCCGCTTACTCCCTCTTCTGGCCTGCGAACCGGCATCCTCCCCCCCCCCCGCTCGCGTCACCCCCCCTTCCCCGCAATCCTACAACCCCCCCAGCACCGCAAAGACAACGCTTACCCGATTGGGCACCGGCACCAGCACCAATGCACAGGACGTGCCAGTGCCAGTGCCCGAAGATCCTCCCTCGCCTGGGCTGGGCTGGGCTTTGAGCATTTGCGCATGCTCAAAGCCTTCTAGTCTCGCTCTCTCCGAGATTCTGAATCTGAGGGAGGATCGCGGGGGAGGGGGGTGACGCGAGCGGGGGGGAGGATGCTGGTTCGCAGGGAGGATGCCGGATCACAATGAGAAAAAAAAAAAAATTGTATAACGCGCTCACACATATAACGCGCATGGTTATACTCGGTTTGTAAAATCGTGTATAACGCGCACGTTATATGCGTGAAAATACGGTAATGCCAGTAATTGAATGCTAACGATCAATTGTTGGTGTCAGTTGACATCAGTTGGGAGTTGCGTGCGTCTCCTCCCACACCGTATTCTTCAACACTGCGCTCAAATTCTCTAAAGTGTGCCTAAAAGTAGTCGCCTACATTGGTGAGCCTAGCTGAAAATTAAGTTAAAGGCTAAACTGGTACTTCGCTGCACCAAATTCCTGTTCCTGCATAGGTGGGACCTGCTGAGGCGCTGCTTCCAGGGCAGGCTGGCAGCAGCAGTCTCAACTCGTTGCTGCTACCGGCTGCCTGAAGATTCCAATTGCAGCGCCGGAGGAGATAGATAGGGGAAGTCAGGAGAGCCATACCCGATTCCGAGGTGGGGGGGTTGGGGGCTGGAGAGAGAGCTTGTTGGCCACCTGCTGAGAGGGGGTGGGGGGGTTGTAGTGTGTAGCTCTGTAAGCATAATCATGGTCGTTTTCTTTCTTCTGCTCATCCCCCCCCCAATAAAGAAGGCAGCAACACTCTTTAAGCATGAGAATTATGATATGCCTCCCAGAATTTTGGATATGAATCACTTGAAAAAGATTCAGGCAGAAACAGCTGATGGCGGGGGTGGGGCTGCAAAGTTAATATTAACCCTTTAACTGGCAATTGTTGAAATGGCTGCTTTACTTAACTTGATATTGAACGAGAGCAACAGTGCCAAGTAAACGGGCATTTGGAGATGCAGATCTCCCACAAGAGCCATAGAAGATACATTTTGCTTCTGAGCAACAATGCCAAATAAAGGGTTCATAGTCAGTGGCGCGCAAGACACCAGCGCGCCGACAATCCAGCACTGACAATTCAGCGCAAGACAGAAGCGCACCACCGAAAGCCGCCGAAAAATGTATTTTTTAAGAGCTCCGACGGGGAGTGTGTGTGGGGGAAACCCCCCCCTACACACACACACACTTTAATGCATAGTGTTTGTGCTGCCGTTGGGAGGGGTGCAACTCACCACATTATAGAGAAAACAGAACAGTTTCTGATTTTTTTCAGGAAAAGTTCCATTTTGTCTATAATGTGGGGGGTTGTTCCCCAATGGCCCCCCCCCCCAACGGCAGCGCAAACACTATGCATTAAAGTGGGGGGGGTTCCCCCCACAACCCCCGTCGGAACTCATAAAAAAATAACTTTTTCAGCAGCTTTCGGCAGCGCGCTTCTGTCTTGTGCTGAATTGTCGGCGCGCTGGTGTCTCGCGCGCAATTATCCCGTCACCAAATAAAGGGCTACCGTGAAAGAAAAGTTAATAGGAAACCATACTCCATTAAAGTTCCTTAACTACAGTAGTGTATGCGAAATAGGGGTCCTAAAAGTACGACTGTAGGCAGGTGTATTAAATAGCACACTTACAACGTTTGTAATTTGCAAGCCTAGTATAAAAGGCATCAATTCAATAATAACTGTAGATGCAAAAATTTCCCATTTTTGTTCTTGCAGGTCAAAGAAGAAAACAATCAAAATACCCTCAGTTAAAACAGGTTTTTATAAGAATAGCCTTACTGGGTCAGACCAATGGTCCATCAAGCCCAGTAGCCCGTTCTCAAGGTGGCCAATCCAGGTCACTAGTACCTGGCCAAAACCCAAGGTGAAGCAATATTCCATGCTACCGATCCAGGGCAAGCAGTAGCTTCCCCATGTCTTTCTCAATAACAGACTATGGCCTTTTCTTCCAGGAACTTGTCCAAACCCTTCTTAAAACCAGCTATGCTATCCACTCTTACCACATCCTCTGGCAATGCTTAACTATTCTTTGAGTGAAAAAAAATTTCCTCCTATTGGTTTTAAAAGTATTTCCCTATAACTTCATTGAGTGTCCCCTAGTCTTAGTAATTTTTGGCAGAGTAAAAAATTGATCCACTTGTACCCATTCTACTCCACTCAGGATTTTGTAGACTTCAATCATATCTCCCCTCAGCCATCTCTTTTCCAAGTTGAAGAGCCCTAACTGTTTTAGGCTTTCCTCATATGAGAGGAGTTCCATCCCCTTTACCATCTTGGTCGCTCTTCTTTTAACCTTTTCTAGTGCCACTATATCTTTTTTGATATAAGGAGACCAGAATTGAACACAATGCTCCAGATGAGGTCACATCAAGGAGCGATACAGGGGCATTATAACATTCTTAGTCTTGTTAACCTTGCCTTTTAAAATAATTCCTAGCATCCTGTTCGCTTTTTTAACCGCCGCCACACATTGGACGTAAGATTTCATCTTATTATCTACAATGATACTCAGATCCTTTTCGTGGGCGCTAATCCTCAAGGTGGACCCTAGCATCTGGTAACTGTGATTCATATTATTCCAATGTGCATCACTTTGCATGTGTTCACATTAAATTTCATCTGCCATTTGGATGCCCAGTCTTCCAATTTCCTAAGGTCCACCTGCAATTTTTCACAAGCCGCATGCATTTTAACAACTTTGAATAGTTTAATATCATCTGCAAATTTAATCACCTCACTCGTCGTCCAATTTCCAGGTCATTTATAAATAAGTTAAATAGCACCAGTCCCAGTACAGACCCTGTGGCACTCCACTGTTTACTCTCCTCCATTGAGAAAAATTATCATTTAACCCTATCCTCTGTTTTCTATCCGATAACCAATTCCTAATTCACAACTGAACTTTGCCACTTATCCCATGAAACTTTAATTTTCTCAGGAGCCTCTCATGAAGAACTTTATCAAAAGCTTTCTGAAAATCTAGATACACTATATCGACCAGCTCCCCTTTATCAACATCTTTATTCACACCTTCAAAGTAGTCAAGCAAATTGGTGATCTCCCTCGGCTGAACCCATGCTGACTCCGTCTCATTAAATCATGTTTTCTACATGTTCCACAATTTTATTTTTTTATAATTGTTTCTACCATTTTGCCTGGCACTGAAGTGAGGCTTATCGGTCTGTAATTTCCCAGATCTCCCCTGGAGCCCCTTTTTAAAAATCAGCATAACATTAGCCACTCTCCAGTCTTCAGGTACTTCAGATGATTTTAGCTACAGGTTACAGATCACTAACAGCAGGTCAGCAATTTCATGTTTGAATTCTGTTAGTACCCTGGGATGTATTCCATCCGGTTCTGGTGAGTTAATACTTTTTAACTTGTCAATTTGGCTTAGTACAGCTTCCAGATTCACCAAGATTTCTTTCAGTTCCTCCGCATCATCACCCTTGAAAACCATTTCCGGTTCAGATAGATCTCTTACATCTTCTTCCGTAAAGACTGAAGCAAATAATTCATTCAGTCTTTCCGCTATGGCCTTAACCTCCCTGAGCGCCCCTTATGCTCCTTGATCATCCAACGGTCCCACACAGGTCTCACAGGTTTTCTGTTTCTGATGTATGTAAAAAAATTGTTGTGAGTTTTTGCCTCTTTTGCAAGTTTCTCTTCATATTCTTTCTTAGCTGTCTTTATCATTGCTTTGCATCTAACTTGCCAGTGTTTGAGTTTCTTCTTATTTTCTTCATTCAGATCCTTTTTCCATTCTTTAAAGGATATTTTTATGGCTCTAGTAGCTTCTTTCACGTCGGCTCTCATTTCCTCTTCTTTCCACCTTTGCTGATACGTGAAATGCATCTGGTCTGGGCCTCCACAATGGCATTTTTAAACAACATCCACGCCCGGTTTACAGTCCTAACCTTTGCAACTGATCCTTTTGGCTTTGTTTTAACCATTTTCTTCATTTTATCATAGTCGCCCTTTTGAAAATTAAACACCCCTACAGTAGATTTCTTTTGCGGATGTACAGTAGTATCATTATCTTTTCACCCCCCCTCCTCCCCCTCGTTTCAGCACTGAGCTGTCATAAGTGCAGCTAACCACAAGTCTATACTGATCATTGTAACAATAAGTGAAAAAAAAGGAAACCTTCGCATCAAAGAATGAAAACATAGACCAACAGGTCTGCATAAAACAAATTCTCAAAGACAGTGAGAATTCAGATGAAGGACTTGACATGGTGCCATGCTTTGGTTTGACGCCAAGGTTTCCTTTTATTTTTTTTCCTTTTTTCATTGGCTATCTCCTACTTTTATTATATTTTCTCTTTTAAATATTGCATTAATCCACATTAATGGATAATGCCAATGCACATTAGTACATAGCTCTCTCTCCTACTCCCCCTCCAAGTAAGATAATATCCTCTATAATACTGACAACCTATGAGACAGATCTAGACAGGGAATTGGTGAATAGGTTCAAGATGACATTTATCTGTATGGAAATGCACTTGGCAAAGATCTGTACTTTGGAAACGTATAAGGGCAACAACTATTCACAAGTGAAATGATATTTATGAGCACTATGCAAGAAGTTGATCTAGGAGATAAAATATAATTGACGTTTACATACCTCAGTGTGATACAGTACTAAACTGGAAAATTGAATATTGAAAAGTATACAGACTTATATCAAATATATGGCAGTGAGATTGTATAGATAGTATTAGCAGCATTGTAAATTTAAACCAAAAGAGAGAAAGAGTACTTAGAGCACAGTTTCCTGAACTTGATTGTTGGGACGCCTGACAACCAAGTCTGGTTTTCATGACAACTGAAAAATGCAAATTTGTATGAGACTGAAACCTAGGGCTCCTTTTACTAAGCTGCGATACCGTTTTTAGTGCGTGCAGAATTTTAGCGCATGCTAAACGCGCGCTACGTGGCTAGAACTAATGCCAGCTCAACGCTGGCGTAAGCATCTAGTACGCGGGGTAATTCTGTGCACGCTATGCGCACGCTAAAACCGCTATCACAGCTTAGTAAACAGAGCCCCTAATATTGCAAATCTATATATATAAAATCGGATGTATGTATGTATGTGCCGCGATCACGCAAAAAACGGCTTGACCGATTTGAACGAAACTTGGTATGCAGATCCCTCACTACCGGGATTGATATGTTCTGGGGGTCTCGCGGGCCCACCTGCACACGTGGGCGGAGCTACAAAACAGATAATCGGATTTCACCATTCATGCAATGAAAAATGTAAAGAGCTGCCAACGCAAAAAACCGGGCTTGCCCGATTTGAACGAAACTTGGTATGCCGATCCCTCACTACCTGGGGTTGATATGTTCTGGGGGGTCTCACTGCCCACCTGACACATGGTGGGCGGAGGCTACAAACATAAAAATCAGATTTCACCCATTCATGTCAATGGAAAAAATGTAAAACAGCTGCCAGCGCAAAAACGGCTTGCCCGATTTGAACGAAACTTGGTATGCAGATCCCTCACTACCTGGGTGATTTGTTCTGGGGGTATCGCGGCCAACCTGCACACCTGGGCGGAGCTACAAACAGAAAATCAGATTTCACCCATTCATGTCAATGGAAAAAATGTAAAAACTGCCTCCGCAAAACCGGCTTGCCCGATTGAACGAAACTTGGTATGCGGATCCCTCACTACCTGGGGTGATATGTTCTGGGAGGTCTCACGGCCCACCCTGCACATGTGGGCGGAGCTACAAACATAAATATCAGATTTCACCCATTCATGTCAATGGAAAAAATGTAAAAAACTGCCTCCGCCAAAACCGACTTGCCCGATTTGAACGAAACTTGGTATGCGGATCCCTCACTACCTGGGGTGATATGTTCTGGGGTCTCACGGCCCCACCTGCACATGTGGGCGGAGCTACAAACATAAAATCAGATTTCACCCATTCATGTCAATGGAAAAAATGTAAAAAACTGCCCTCCGCAAAACCGGCTTGCCCGATTTGAACGAAACTTGGTATGCGGATCCCTCACTACCTGGGATGATATGTTCTGAGGGTCTCGCGGCCCAACTGCACACGTGGGCGGAGCTACAAACATAACTTCAGATTTCACCCATTCAAGTCAATGGGGAAAAATGTAAAAAGCTGTGGGACCGATTTGAACTAAACTTGGTATGCTGATCCCTCACTACCTGGGGTGATATGTTCTGGGGGTCTCGCGGCCCACCTGCACACATGGGCGGAGCTACAAACAGAAAATCAGATTTCACCCATTCATGTCAATGGAAAAAATGTAAAAAACTGCCATTCTCACAGTAATTCCAACTACCTAGGGTGATATGTTCTGGGGGTCTCGTGGCCCACCTGCACATGTGGGCGGAGCTACAAACAGAACATCAGATTTCACCCATTCATGTCAATGGAAAAAATGTAAAAAGCTGCCATTCTCACTGTGACCAATTTGGACGAAACTTGGTATGCAGATCCCTCACTACCTGGGGTGATATGTTCTGGGGGTCTCGCGGCCCACCTGCACATGTGGGCGGAGCTACAAACAGAAAATCAGATTTCACCCATTCATGTCAATGGAAAAAATGTAAAAAGCTGCCATTCTCACAGTAATTCACAAACGGCCTTGACCGATTTGAACGAAACTTGGTATACAGATCCCTCACTACCTGGGGTGATATGTTCTGGGGGTCTCGCGGCCCTCCTGCACACGTGGGCGGAGCTACAAACAGAAAATCACATTTCACCATTCATGTCAATGGAAAAAATGTAAAAAGCTGCATTCTCACAGTAATTCAAAACGTCTTGACCAATTTGAACGAAACTTGGTATGCAGATCCCTCACTACCTGGGGTGATATGTTCTGGGGTCTTGCGGCCCTGCTGCCACACGTGGGCGGAGCTACAAACAGAAAATCAGATTTCACCCATTCATGTCAATGAAAAATGTAAAACGCTGTGGGACCGATTTGAACGAAAATTGGTATGCAGATCCCTCACTACCGGGGGTGATATGTTCTGGGGGTCTTGCGGCCCACATGCACAACATGGGCGGAGCTACAAACAGAAAATCAGATTTCACCCATTCAAGTCAATGGAAAAAATGTAAAAAGCTGTGGGACCGATTTGAACGAAAATTGGTATGCAGATCCCTCACTACCGGGAGTGATATGTTCTGGGGGTCTCACGACCCACCTGCACACGTGGGCGGAGCTACAAAACAGAAAATCAGATTTCACCCATTCAAGTCAATGGAAAAAATGTAAGAAGCTGTGGGACCGATTTGAACGAAATTTGGTATGCAGATCCCTCACTACCTGGGGTGATATGTTCTGGGGGTCTCGCGGCCCACCTGCACACGTGGGCGGAGCTACAAACAGAAAATCAGATTTCACCCATTCAAGTCATTGGAAAAAATGTACAAAGCTGTGTGACCGATTTGAACGAAACTTGGTATGCAGATCCCTCACTACCTGGGGTGATATGTTCTGGGGGTCTCGCAGCCCACCTGCACACGTGGGCGGAGCTACAAACAGAAAATCAGATTTCACCCATTCAAGTCAATGGAAAAAATGTAAGAAGCTGTGGGACCGATTTGAACGAAACTTGGTATGCAGATCCCTCACTACCTGGGGTGATATGTTCTGGGGGTCTCGCGGCCCCACCTGCACACGTGGGAAGGGGGGGTTCACCCAAGAATGTATATGTTCTTGCTCCTGGAGGTGAAAGTAAAAATGTTGTTTATAATCAATTTTTGTGTTAGTTGAATTGTATTCATTTTGTCAAATATTTCACATTATACTTTGAATATTTTACTTTTTATAAAGCTGTAACAAAATTATTTCATTCACCACTATAAAGTATCTTTATTTAAATCCGTTTACATTGTTATTTCTATAATTAAATACCCGTGCAACGCCGGGGCATCAGCTAGTATAGTATAAAGCAAGAAAAAAATAAATAAAAAATCCAAATAATTGGTACTTAAAAAGATAATAAGTAATAAATAACCGGAAGGCTAACCCATCAAACTCAAGAGAACAACCAGTAGTTAAAAATTATTGTGAATTCTAAGTGTGAGTTTATGAGCTCTAAAGAGACAATCCCTCTGGAAAGCAACTCCTAGCCCCGGATAACCCAGCATAGAAACCATTTTCCGGAGCAGTGCCAGAAAAATAGAGTTCCTCCATGGATGAATCGTCACTGCATCAGCTCTTTGTCTTTCATGCCAAAACATGGAACATATTAGGTCTGCAATAAAAACTGGACTCAATACCTGATGAAAGACGGTTTTATCAACTTTGTAATCAATAAATACTTGTTCACTCATTTTATCTCTGGTTGATGTGTACAGTTCCATCCCCACTCTTTTATAACTTGCAAATACAGTATAACTAATGATTATTTATTTTGGATATCCTAAACATTAGTTTAGGAATTAGTTACTTGAACATTCTGTTCACCACCGTTGCCTGGACTTGCTCTCCTCCCAAGCTATTCTGGATCCACATCAGTCAGGCTTTCGCCCACTGCTTTCCATGGACTGCCCTTACTAAAGTTTCCAGTGACCTGTTCTTGGCCGGAAACAAAGGCCTCTACTCCTCATCCTTCTCGATCTGTCTGCTGCCTTTGATACTGCTGCTCACAGCCTACTCCTTCATACACTGTCCTCATTGGGATTCCAGGGTTCTGATCTCTCCTGGTTTTCTTCCTATCTCTCCCATCCTGGTGGTTCCTCCTCCACAGAGAGAGGGTTGCTTGATCAGGGGAGGGGGTTATAGGGGAGAGAGATGCTTGCTCTGGGGATGGGGGATAGGGAGACAGTTCCTTGCTCTGGGTGATATAGTGGAGAGAGATATATAAACTTATGAGCACAACTATAAAAGAAAAAAAAAACTTTTGGCATTTTGATTTGTTGATGGTGTGCTTTGCAGTTTGTTAATGGGAGCTGAAATGTTTGCAAATATTGATTATTTTGTGGTTCTTTTTTTTCCATCTGTATCACATGTTGTTATATGAAGATTTTTATTCCAGTACCATGTTAAATACTTGTTAAATGTTGTTTTAATCTTCAAATAAAATATGCATTAATACATACTCTTGGTTTTATTACAAGTTGGGGATTGAGAATAAATGAGTTGAGCATGGAATTTGAGGCAGAGAGACTGCAGGTACAGGGTGGAGAAGGTTTGGTAGAGAGTTGTGATGCAAGGTGAGCGAGATGTAGGCTAGTGAGAATGAATGTCACTGATACAAGCTGGTCAGCAGTGTTGCAATCCTGTGTAGGCAAATACTTGGCAGCTCTCCTTCAGCTCATTTGAATACAATGTGGCATCCGCTCAAAAATTAGCGAAGACCATTGCACTATATCAACCGGCTCACCTTTAGCCACATGTTTATTCACTCTTTCAGAGAAGTCAAGCAAATTGGTGAGGCAAGACCTCCCTTGGCTGAACCCATGCTGATTCTGACCCATTAAATCATGTTTGTGTACGTGCTCCACAATTTTATGAAATGAGATTGAACTGGGGGAGATGGAGGGGAAGAGGGATGCTGGTCAGGAATAGAGAGGGGAATGGGAGATGCTAGCCAACTGGAGGGGGAAGTAAAGAAGGAAAGGAAAGATGAGAGCTGGCCATAAGGAAGAGACGAGGAGGAGGAGGAGATGCAAGTTACAGGAAGAGAGGTAAGAGGAGAAAGAGAGATGCTGGCAAACTAGGGAGGCAAAGAAAGAGTAAGGGGACATCCTGTAACTGTAGTGGGGATCGGTAGGGCTTTGAGACATTCCTGGTGGGGCATGGGGTTGAAGCTTCACCTAGAGTGTCTAATACCCTTGAACTGGCCCTGGCAACAGCTGAACTCCTGTACTCATGAACCTTATATCTACTGAGTGTCACCATTATATGATGACTGACTCCCTCCCATGGCCTCCTTGGGTGGAAGTTTCATTTTTCATCCACCTTTTCTATGAAGTAGTTTATTTTATGTTATTCCTGTATCTACAACAAAGTTCCAAAAAAGTGAGGCATGGAGGAAATTAATCCATTAACAAAAAAAAAATCTAATAACTCTCCACTTAATCAATACAATCAAGCACCCTTTACAGACGAAAGAAAAAGCCTCGGGTCTTGGGTGAGCCCATCACTTACAACTCTACCCCAACACTGACATCATTGGCATAAAAAAACTTTTGTTAATAAGGTATTGTCACAAACAGTCCTCAGAGCGGAGTTGAAAAGTGACAAAAACTATGATCTGGCATGTCCCCCTACAATCAGGGGTATCTTCAAGTCTTCCACTTGGCCCTAGGTAACTGCCTAGGCCCGGGAGTAAAGGTAATTACTGGCTTCAACCATTCAAATACCAAACTCAGGCAGAATTTCTCAAAATCAAGAATGGTCTTTATTCTGACCTCATTGGTCAAAAGGGTATAGCATAGAGTAAAACACATTCAGCTTTTCACAACAAAAAAAACAAAAGAAAGTCAAAAGAAAAACATATGTCGCTGGCAAACAATACAGAGAGTACAGTTCAAATCCAGCTCTAGTCCAGCAGTACAATGGTGATTCATTAGCATTGAACTTTTTGCATGAAGACATAGACCTCAGTCCTGATTGCAGAGAGTTACAACCAAGCGTATTTTTGAAAAGGAAAAAAACCCCAACCCCACATAACCCTTGTCTTGCCTGAGACCATCCACTGTGGCTCAGTCTTCAAATTACACTTGCTTGCCAGAAACAAAACTTCTTTTCTGTGACAGTTCATTTATAGACAGGAGCAAGGTATTCACAGGACAGTGCATATATGAGTGATATAATCCCCAGCAGCAGACAGTTTTGAACATTTTTTTTCTCTGAGGTACCAAACAGTAGGGAAACTCTGCCTAAGGCTCTCTTTCCACTGTAGCACATATTGGTAGGCAGCACAGCTGAACAGGATTCTGTGATTACTTCTTTACCATGGCAAACACAGTGAGTTTTCAGCATACAAATACATTCACTCTGTCTTAATGCCTTTTGGCTTAAACTAAACATACAGTTAGCAGATTGTAAAAATCCAGATAAGTACCTAATTCTTAGCCAGCAATAAAATCCACCAAAACACAAAGCATACATTGAAAGGAAAAAAAAACACCAGCTGTCTCACAGCTACTCACTGCCTCAGTTAATTTCCATGAGCTCTGCTTGGACCTCTGAGGTAGGGCAGGCTACCTGGATTTCCACTTCCATCAAATCCTCTGGAACATGAAAGTTGCAAGTAGAGCAACTTTCTTCTACTTCCTGCATGGGCCAATCTAATACCTCAGAGTCTTCCTGCTCTCTCCAAGGCTCGTGCCTTGCTTCATCCTACTGGAGTGTTTCTGCCACGTCACTCTCCACTCCCCTTACTGCTTCATTCAGCCTGCCTTTAACCAGCCCAAAGCTACTCCCCTTCAGCCTGTAGAGGGGGATGGGCTTTGGTTTCATTGCAGGCTGCCTCAGCTCAAGCTTCCCCTGTCTGCTTTGCCTTAATCTTACAGGCATAGCCACCTTGGCTTTAGCTGCCCTATCTGGTGTACTAACAGGGTCCAAATGCTGTGTTTCATAACCAACCTGATCCAGATTACCACTGTACTTACAACATGGACAAGGGAAGTCAAGTTGCTCACTAGAGCTGATCTGGTCAGCTCATCTGCACAGGATCTTCTTGGCAGCTCTAGGTGCAAAGCCAGCACGGGGGCTTGGTTTGTCACAATATGTTTAATTCAAAAGGAGAAAAAGAATTTTAATATCAGGAAAACAAGAAAATAACACCGGTCCTTCTTTATACAGTCGACGTTTCGTGGGAGAAACCACTTCTTCAGTTCTGCTAGACTTTAGTGATGCTTAATCTAAAAGACAATATACAGACTAGATATGCAAAAGTCTTAAATTTTTCACTCAGAGAATAGTTAAGCTGGCAGGTTGTGTGGGGCGGGGTGGAAGCGTTCCTGCTCGTTTCGCTGTGGTGAGGGAGCGCCAATGTCCGCCAGGGAGCCTCACTGTGTTGACATGTCCAATGAAGCTGTGCGAGGCACCTGCGACGACACCTCCATCTATTTGCAGTAAATATTGGTTACTGGGCATTTTGTCAGACAGGCCAATGAAAGGAAGGCACCGGCAATCAGCAGAGGATACTTTGCTCGTGTATCAGCAGTGAATCAGCTTTTTTGGAGAGGACAGGGTGCAACTGTCAAGTAATAAGCCTGGGTGCTGGTCTTGATACCACATTCTGGAGATTAAAGGATGAAAGCCGTCTCCCAAGAAAATATTTTGAAGTTGTTTTTCCCATGATAGTTTCCAGGAAGATACACCGTATTAAATCCAAGCCCCCTTTACCAAAGCCAATTATGGACACTCATTCTGGTCAATCACTTTTACTAGATTCTCACTCTTTAGACTCCTGCCGATTCTGCATTATTGGAGCAGACTTGAGGAACTTGCCAGACCTTGAGGAAAAACTAAGGAAGTTTAATCTAGAGACACAATTGCCAACTGTGCTGGTTGCAGTGTGTGCTGGTGTACATGAGCCCAGAGCAGTCGGCAAACCTGATAAAATGGGCAGCATACAAATTCCACACAGCCATGCTCATCAATTATGAGCAGGTGAATATGGATGATAGTTTTGGGCAAATCATGGTGGAGAACTTGCAAAGGCGGCAGTGTCAACTAGCTGGTGTTGAATTTGCCAATCCTTGGAGTCTCGGAGAGAGAGGTTGCGGTCCAATCGATGGGAAAATGCCACTGCCCTGGACATGATGAACGGTTACTGCAGTCTGCCACAAAATGATACCAGAATAGAGAAGTTGGAGTTTGGGGATGAAAAGGAGCTCCTGGAACAGATACTGCTCCACTACTGCATCAGCTGGGCCACAAAGGATGGCCAGAATTTTGGTCTGGCAGAGATCTCATTTTAATCTTTTGTCAATTTGAGGAACTATTGATGCTGAATATTGCACAAAAGGCTTTCATTTCTACATCTTTTGAATGGACTACTTACAGTATTTCCAATCTGTCCTCATCATTGGTAATATACATTACATTTGTGATTTCTATTCCGCCTGTGCCTTGCGGTTCTAAGCGGAAATATATATATTTTTTTTAAAAATCAACTGCTAATTACAGAAACATCTGCCAGCTGTTGCTAATGTCTGAATGTGTCACATTGTGTTAAATATATCT
Source organism: Geotrypetes seraphini (assembly GCF_902459505.1). Lineage (NCBI taxonomy): Eukaryota > Metazoa > Chordata > Amphibia > Gymnophiona > Dermophiidae > Geotrypetes > Geotrypetes seraphini. The sequence goes on from NC_047085.1 coordinate 47,744,926, forward strand.
TTGCTGGGGGGGAGGGAAGAGAATAGTTAAGCTCTGGAACACGTTGCCAGAGGTTGTGGTAAGAGCGGATAGTGTAGCTGGTTTTAAGAAGGGTTTGGACAAGTTCCTAGAGGAAAAGCCCATAGTCTGTGATTGAGAAAGACATGGGGGATGCCACTGCTTGCCCTGGATGGAATATTGCTACTCCTTGGGTTTTGGCCAGGAACTAGGGACCTGGATTGACAACCATGAGAATGGGCTACTGGGCTAGATGGACCATTGGTCTGACCCAGTAAGGCTATTCTTACGTCCTTATAAATGTCCAGAGACAAATAGCTCAAGGTCTACTCACTGTTATGCGCTCTTTACTCTTCTCCCGTCACTGAAAACAAGCATGGCATCTCTGCGTTATAAACTTCTGTCAGCCAATCAGAGTGCACGCTGTACAGACTAAAAAAACTATTCCCGTATCTACTCCATTTGAGCTTCATATCACAACCTCTTCTAGTGTTTCTGTTTAATTGAAAAAATGTATACCAGTATATCACAAACTGTGTGCCGTGGCACACTAGTGTGCTTCCTGAGATTTCAGGTGTGCTGCGACACACTGGGAAGGAGAAGAGGCACAGGCGCCAGCTGACTGTCTACAGGACATTCCTCTTGCGGCGAGAGACATGTCCTGTAGGCAATCAGCTGGCACCGGCACCTCTCTTCTCCGGCCCTGTTCCCTGCTGGCACCTCCCCCAAACACACACACACTGGCCCATCTGAAGGGCCTTCGTGAATGTGTGGACGTTGATGTGTTGATTTCACGCATACGCTTCCGGTTGCCTCGAGCTTCAGCCACTACCTTTTAGTGTGCCGCAGCTCGAGAAAGTTTGCAGGACACTGACGTATACTGTACATTTTTACGTCTTTGCAATTGTTTTCAATTGTTGCCTCCCTCTCTCCTCCCCTACCTTCCTTCTCTCTTGTGGACTATACATACATCTCTTAAGGCAGAATTATGAAATTTCAATAATAAGATAAGAGCTAAACAAGAAAAGAGCTATACTTATTGAGCAGACGTAGCTAAAAAGTTGGCACATTCAGTGGGTGTTGAACAGATGGAACTCGATAATTTAGGAGCAGGTGCGATGTGCAGTTTAAATGAGAGATCTCAATTAAAAGTAATATCCAAATTGTGAACAACTGGTAAGGGGGATGAAATAGATTATTGATCTAGATAGTGAATGAACAGGAGGAATGAAGAGAAGGTGAAATAGAAAGAAAATAAGCCCAGTTACTGCTAGATATTTTTTTTTTCCAGAAAATGCTGAGCTATCTAGCCTAAAGGAAGCAACTTTAGGGAGGCTTTCAATGCAGTCTTTGAGACACCTCCAGCTAGTCAGGTTTTCAGAATACCCACAGTGAATATGCATGAGGTTAATTTGCTTGTGCTGCCTCCATTGTGTGTAAATTAGAGAATAGGCTAAAAGAAAACCTATAATATGCCAAAAATACTAAACTAAACTAAAGCTTAACTTTGTATACCGAGTCATCATTCTGAGAAGGCTCGACTCGATTTACAGCAATTAAATAAACAGGGAATGATTAAATAGAAGATAATAGCAAAATTTCAAAAGAATTAATTTTCAAAATGTTTGGCAAAGAGAGTAATTTTTAAAGATTTATGGAAAAATTGAAATGAACTGGAACTCCTTAAAAAAAGGGGAGATCATTCCAGAGTTGAGAGAGTTTAAAGACCAAAGATTGACTAAAGATCTTGACTCCTTTAGTCTCTTTTTATGAAGGAAGGGAGAGTTTAAATTGTTGGATACCTCTTGCAAAGGAGAATCAGTAAACGTTCCAAAATAAAGGAATAAGAGGATTAAAGATATCATGTAGAATTTTAAAAGAAATACAAACGCATTTAAATTGAATTCTAAAATAAACCGGGAGCCAATGAAGACTCTGAAGCATTCGCAAACTAATAACTTTAACCAAAAACAATTGCCAATAAACTTTAAATCCCGCTGAGAACAAACACCAGCGTCTAAATTTGTAGCAGATGTTACTAATAAGACATCAGTACGGGCAAAACCAACCCATATTTCTTGGTTTGTTTAACCCCGGGCAGGAAACTCATAGGTGTCAAGCACGACTAAGGGCTCCTTTTACTATGGTAAGCTAGAGCTTTAACGCCCGGAATAGCGCGTGCTACATTGCCACGCATGTTAGACTTTAATGCCAGCGTTGAGCTGGCGTTAGTTCTAGAAGCATAGTGCGCGGTGTAACGTGCAGTAATTTCCTGCGTGTGCTAAAAATGCTAGCGCCCTAAAAGCCCTAAAAGTCTAAATAAGCCCTGCCCCGTACATCATTGTGTCTTAATTATTTTATTTTCAAATATATGATCAAAATGACAAGAATGTTTGCTGAAAAGACACTCAGTGTGAGTTCAAAGAGGGAAAAAGGACGAGCGCTTTAAATCCTCAAACTGCCTAGTTAATAACTTAGATGATTGGTTTGGAAATGCAAAACTCGTTGAAAAATTGAGACCCTGAACACGGTCCAACTTATCTGAGTCCCATAGGATTCCTGTCACCACTCAAATTAGGGAATGACATGGGGACACATTTACATAGAAACATAGAAATAGACGGCAGATAAGGGCCACGGCCCATCCAGTCTGCCCACCGCAATGACCCTTCCCCACCTAACTCAGTGAATAGATCCCACGTATATATCCCATTTGGCCTTAAAATCAGGCACGCTGCTGGCCTCAGTGACCTGAAGTGGAAGATTATTCCAGCGGTCAACCACTCTCTCAGTGAAAAAGAATTTCCTGGTGTCACTGTGCAGTTTCCCTCCCCTGATTTTCCACGGGTGCCCCCTGGTTGCCGTGGGATCCTTGAGAAGGAAGATATCTTCTTCCACTTCGATGCGACCCGTGAGATACTTGAACGTCTCGATCATCATGTCTCCCCTCTCTCTGCGTTCCTCGAGTGAGTAGAGCTGTAACTTATCCAGCCTTTCCTCGTAAGGGAGATCCTTGAGACCCGCGATCATCCAGGTTGCCAGTCTCTGCACCGACTCTAGTCTCAGCACATCTTTTCGGTAATGCGGCCTCCAAAATTGCACACAGTACTCCAGGTGTGGTCTCACCATGGATCTATACAATGGCATAATGACTTCAGGCTTACAGCTGACGAAACTCCTGCGTATGCAACCTATGATTTGCCTTGCTTTGGAGGAAGCTTGCTCCACTTGATTGGCAGCCTTCATGTCCTCACTGACGATCACCCCTAGGTCACGCTCTGTTTCAGTTCTTGTTAGGATCTCGCCATTTAGGGTGTAAGTCTTGCATGGATTATGGCTGCCCAGGTGCATGACTTTGCATTTTTTGGCATTGAAGCTGAGTTGCCAGGACCTAGACCAGCGCTCCAGTAGTAGTAGGTCGTGCATCATGTTGTCGGGCATTGAGTTTTTGTCTGTTGTACTCTTGGCCACTACATTGCTTAGTTTGGCGTCATCAGCGAATAATGTTATTTTACCTCGGAGACCTTCTGCCAAGTCTCTTATGTAGATGTTGAACAGGATCGGGCCCAGGACGGAGTCGTTTCGGAGGGGGTGCCATTCACCATTACCCTCTGAAACCTACCCTCAAGCCAGTTCCCAATCCATTTCGTCAGCGTGTCGCCCAATCCTATAGAACTCATTTTGCTCAGCAACCTGCGGTGTGGTACGCTATCGAATGCTTTGCTGAAGTCCAGGTATACGATGTCCAGGGACTCCCCAACATCCAGCTTTCTCGTCACCCAGTCAAAGAAGCCGATCAGGTTGGATTGGCAGGATCTCCCCTTAGTAAATCCATGTTGACGGGGATCACGTAGATTCTCCTCGTTCATGATCGTATCCAATTGGCGTTTGATTAGAGTTTCCATTAGTTTGCTCACTATTGATGTGAGACTCACCGGTCTGTAGTTTGCTGTTTCCATCTTGGAGCCTTTCTTATGAAGTGGAATGACATTAGCCATTTTCCAGTCCAATGGGACGTCACCTGTACTAAGGGAGAGATTGAAGAGTGCGGATAGCGGTTCCGCCAAGACATCACACAACTCCCTGAGCACCCTGGGGTGTAGGTTGTCAGGCCCCATTGCCTTGTTAACCTTGAGCTTTGACAGCTCGCAGTAGACACTGCTGGGCGTAAACTCGAAATTACTAAATGGATCAGCTGAGTCAACCCTTGTCTGCAGCTGAGGACCAAGTCCCGGCGCCTCGCGGGTGAAGACTGAGCAGAAGTATTCATTTAACAGTTGGGCTTTCTCCGAGTCCGTTTCTGCATAGTCTCCCCCTGGTTTCCTGAGGCGTACTATCCCACCTGAGTTCTTGTTCCTGTCACTGATATACCTGAAAAAGGATTTATCTCCTCTCTTTATGTTCCTTGCTAAAGACTCCTCCATTCGGAATTTGGCCTCCCTAACTGCTGTTTTGACTGTTTTTGACTTGGTCAGATAGATTTCCATGGAGTCCTGTTTCCCTGATTGTTTGTAAGAGATGAATGCTTTTTTCTTCTCCTTGATGAGGTCCGAGATCCCCGTAGAGAACCATTGTGGCTTATTGTTCGTACTCCGTTTACTTACCGATTTAACATAGCGGTTTGTTGCTTCCTGTATGGTGGCTTTCATAGTTGACCACATTTCTTCCACGTTATCGGTTTCTGTTTGGCTTTGTAGCACCTGGTGAACGAAGTCTCCCATTTCTTTGAAGTTTGTGTCCTTGAATTTAAGGACCTTGGTCAGTGTGGTAGATTTAGTGAAACTTTTTCTGAGATTGAACCATACCATGTTGTGGTCGCTGGAGGCCAATGTGTCGCCCACCGAGACCTCTGTGACACTTTCTCCATTGGTATCAGGTCTAGGATTGCCTGATCCCTTGTTGGTTCCAACACTAGTTGCCTTAGTCTTGCTCCCTTCAAGGAATTCAATAGCCTCCTGCTGCTGCATGAAGCAGAGGAAAGCGTGACCCAATCCACATCAGGCATGTTGAAGTCACCTAACAATACTGTGTCCCCCACGCAAGGTGATATTCTCTATATCTCCGATTAATTCCATATCTTGGTCATCCTGTTGTCTTGGGGGTCTGTATACTACGCCAAGATACAGGCATTTGTCCTTCCCTCTGGCCAAATTTACCCAAAGAGATTCCCCAGTGTACCATACATCTGTGATTCTGGTGACTTTAATGTCATCTTTAGTATATAATGCTACACCTCCTCCCATTCTGCCCTCCCTGTCCCGGCGAAGCAAGTTGTAACCCGGTATGACCATGTCCCACCCGTGGGAGTCTATGAGCCAGGTCTCAGATATCGCCACCACATCCAAGTCGGCATTTATCATTTCTGTTTCCAGTTCCAGGATCTTGTTTCCCAGACTGTGGGCGTTGACGTACATAGCCCTCCATGTTGTATGTTTGTTATGTCTCAGTGGGGACATTCCTGCTATAGCAACTAGGCCACCTTTAGCATTATTTGCATGTCTCGTACTCTTCCTAGACCCAGAGCTGCAATGTGCACCTTTCCCGGACTCCCCATACCCAGAACTACAGTTTATGCCTAACCCAGACTCAGAATTGTGTGTACCCTGTGGGGGTATTCCCTCTTGAGCAACTTGACTTCCTATAATACAGTTTGCAGTGTGTATTCTGTCGCTGGACCCAGAATTACAATGTGTACTTCTCCTAGTCCCAGAATCACAGTGTGCACCCCTCCTAGATCCAGAATTACAATTTGAACTCCCCTTAGACCTAGATTTACAATGTATACTCCCCTTAGCCCCAGCATAACAATGTGACCCAGAATTATAATGTGACCCTGAATTATAGTGTTTACTTTCTTTAGTCTCCCTTACTTCAGTCTCAAGAAAAAATTGGTAGCTTAGCTCGTCAAGTAGGTTGTTTGTGCCAGTACCCTCCCCCAACTTACCTAGTTTAAAGCCTTGTGAAGTAGGCGGGCTAAGTGGTGTCCCAGGACGTTCTTCCCTCTTCTGGTCAGGTGTAACCCGTCTGGTCCCTGTAATCCTTGCAGTGCCTCTCCATGGTGCAGGAACCCAAAGTTCATCTCCTTGCACCATCCTCGCAGCCAGTCGTTCGCCCTCCGGATGTGATCCTCCCTGGCCCTGCCCTTGCCCCTCATTGGGAGGATCGAGGAGAAGACCACCTGTGCATCCATCCTCCTCAGCTTCTCACCCAGGGCTCTGAAGTCATCGGGTATGCTCTCCGCGGTGCTCCTGGCGGTGTCATTGGTTCCGACGTGGATGAGAATCATGGGGAAGTGGTCTCTGGGCTTGATGAGTCTGTCCAGGCAAACAGTTACATCCCAGATCCTGGCCCCTGGCAAACAGCAGACCTCTCTTGATTGCAGGTGTGGTCTACAAATTGGTCCCTCGGTGCCCCTTAGTAGCGAATCCCCGATGACTACCACCCTGCGCTTCTTAGGGGTGGTTCGATCTGTTGACTCCGGAACTGGAACCGTCTGCTGAACAACCTCCTGTACCTCGTTGTCAGGATCTTCCTGAAGCAGCTGGTATCTGTTCTTAAGGGTGATTTGAGGTGTCGATGTGGAGTTGCCCTGCATGTGAGAGAAAGAAACAGAATTAGGTTTACTGCGTTTTCCTGTGGAGGAAGTCACAAGCTGCCAGGAATCAGCGTCCTCAGTAACTTCCTGAATACCGATGGTTGGTTTCAAGTTTGTAGGTTTTGAAGCTTTGGGTGTCTCTAGGATAGCCCTGTCAGGTTCTTGTTCAACGATCTGGGACAGCTCCTGTATGACTCCATCGATGAAGGTTTCGTCGTCACGGATGCTTCTTAAGCGTTGAACCTCTTCTCTCAGGCTCCTCAGCTCTCGCAGAAGGCTTTCATCAGGCTGAACTATTGCTTCCGTCTGTGTGGAGACTGTAGACATCTTTGAGGGGATGGCCTCGGTCTGTACAGAGACCTCCGCTCTCTGTCCTGGCTTTCCTTCTGACTGTACAAAGACCGTAGCCATCCCCTGGGTACTACCGGCTAATGAAGTGCCTGTCTTGATTGAAGTCTTGCTGCTTCTAGTTCTGCCTGCCATTAAAAAATAAAGAAAAATTTTTTATTTAATTTATTTTATTTTATGTTTTTTTTTTTTTTTTTAAGGGGTAGGGGCTGTTAGGTGTAGGTCAGAAGGTGTTGAGGTTGGAGGGATAGAAGTAGTTAGTTCTTAGTCAGAGGGATAGAGTAGTTAATTAATTGTTGGTTAGATTTGCCTGCTTGTTACTGTGCTAGTGAGGTCAGTCTGATTAGAGGATGTTAGAGGATAGTGTGGTCTGCCTGTTTAAGATGGTTTAGGGATAGAGTGATTGGTGTGGACCGCCTGTTAAGTGCAAGGGTTTGGTTGCTTGTTGGTTAGGTAGAAAGAAGAGAGTTGAAAGATTTGGAAGAGGTGAGATTGAAGAAAGACTGAAATCAATTGGCTAATTAGCTAGAGAGACGGCTAAAGTTGATAGCCCTTCCTTGATGCCCTTCTTGAGGCCCTTCGCAAAGGCGCTCTCGCTAAGGTGAGCGCCTTTGCCGCTCGCCTTCGCCGCGCGCCGATCGTCCGGGCGCCGTTGGCTCGACCCCTTTTATGGGGGAGCTCGGCTGTGATGTCGGGGGTGGGCGAGGCTACCACCCGCTCCCTTTGCTGCTTCTCCTGCCTTCTCTGCTCCTCTCCGCCCCCTTTTTCTGCCTTCTCCGACTCTCCTTTTGCTTCTCCTAACCTCTCCGCTGCTCTCTTTCCTCCTGTTCCCATCCCCGTGAGTTGGTTTTATTTTTTGGGGGGGAGGGAGTTTATGTACTTTATTCACAGTGAATGAATACAAACAATGAAATAGCCACAGTCAGATTTCAACAAAAACAAAATATAGTCCAATCAGTAATATACGGAAGGCAAGCATATAGAGGCTAAGTCAATCACAAAAGCTAAAGAACAGTACAAGTATCTGAGTTTTGTCGCTGTCCCTGCCCCATTCCTGTAAGCTCTGCCTTAATCGCACAAACATTGAACACTTATGATTTTAAAGTGTTTGAGGTTTGTGCAGATGAGGACAGAGCTTGGAGGCATGGGGCAGGGACAGGAAAAAAAAACCTTGCCGGGACGGGAAAACGAGTTCCCGCAGGGATAGGGAAAAATTTGTCCCCGTGTCATTCTCTAGTGCAAATCTATCTCAAGCATATTTATTGTGAATATCTTGAAAACCAGATTGACTTGGTATGTCCTGTGACTAGGTAGAAAACTCCTGGCCTAAAATAATGGCAAGAATAATGATGGGAAATATGTGGGTATTTTCTGTATCAGTGCTTCTCAAACTTGTTTTTAGCTCCGATATACTAAACGGAGCAAATGTTGTTCATGGCACACTAAATGGAGCAAATATTATTCGCAGCGCATCATAATTGAAATTATAAAATTGCAAAACCAACATAAAATTAAAATTGGGATTTATTTAAAGTTATTTAAGCTATTTAAACTATGTATAGGTAATTGTAACAGTGATAAAACTAAATTAGGTAGAATTGCTAATCAATGCGATGAATGTGCTTGTTTTTGAATGCAAATTAACTCAAAACGCGGCTCGATAGTTGACAAGTAAACATGCATTTCATTATCCACCATCTGCAATTGTTCTTTTTTTTTCAATTTAATTTCTGTCAGAGCTGAAAATCCAAGTTCACAAAGATAAGAAGATCCAAATGATAACAAAGCCTTGATTGTTTTGTTGCTCATTAGGATAACTACTGCATAAAAAACTAAAAATGAAACTAAAATTACTTGCTGTTAGTTTACAAGGACCAATCACATCAAAGAATGATGCTTGTCTGAGCAGTTGTATCCTTGCACACAGAGACGCTCGTAACATTGACAGACTCTTAAGTATGTTAGATTTCAGCAAAGCCTTTGACATGGTTCCTCATAGGAGGCTCTTAAACAAACTCCATGGGCTGAAGTTAGGGCCCAAAGTGGTGAACTGGATTAGAAACTGGTTGACAGACAAACATCAGAGGGTAGTGGTAAATGGAATTTGCTCAGTGGAGGGTCAAGTGAGTAGTGGAGTGCCTCAAGGCTCGGTGCTGGGACCGATTCTGTTCAATATGTTTGCGAGTGACATTGCTGAAGGATTAGAAGGTAAGGTAAATTTTTTGCAGATGATACCAAGATTTGTAACAGAATGGATACCCCGGAGGGAGTAGAAAACATGAAAATGGATCTCCAAAAGTTAGAAGTATGGTCTAGCATCTGGAAACTAAAATTCAATGTGAAGAAGTGCAGTGATGCATTTTGGGGGGGGGGGTAGAAATCCGAGGGAACCCTACGTGCTGAGAGGTGAGAGACTGATAAGCACAGATGGAGAGAGGGACCTTGGGGTGATTGCTTCTGAGGATCTAAAGACATCTAAACAGTGTGATAAGGCGGTGGCTGTAGCCAGAAGAATGCTAAGCTGTATAGAAAGAGGAATAACCAGCAGAAGAAAGGAGGTGTTGATGCCCCTGTAGAGGTCGTTAGTGAGGCTACACTTGGAGTATTGTGCTCAGTTTCAGAGGCCATGTCTGGCAAAGGATATAAAAAGACTTGAAGAGGTCCAGAGGAAGGCGACAAAAAATGATAAGAGGTTTGAACCAAAAGAAGTATAAGAGACTGGAAGACCTAAATATGTATACTCTGGAGGAGAGGAGGGACAGGGGAGATATGATACAGATGTTTAAATATTTGAAAGGCATTAATATAGAACCAAATCTTTTCCAGAGAAGAAAAGATGGTAAAACTAGAGGGCATAATGTGAAGTTACATCTTAGGAGCAATGTTAGGAAATTCTTCACAGAGAGGGTGGTAGATGCCTGGAATGCCCTCCCGAGGGAAGTGATGGAGAGGAAAATGGTGATGGAATTCAAAAAAGTGTGGGATAAAAATAGAGGATCTCTAATTAGAAAATGAAGGATAAAAAGTAAAGAACTAAGGCCAGTACTGGACAGACCTGCACGGTTTGAGTTCATATATGGTGATTCGGTGTAGGTTGGACTAGAGTGGGCATCAATGTAAACTTCACTAATATGGAACAGGAGGATGTTACTGGCCAGACTTTACGGTAGATGTCCTGCAAACAACGGGGTGGTTGGATAGGCTGGAGTGAGCTTGGACAGCAACTTCAGCATTTGGAAACAGGACAATACCAGACTTTACAGTCTACGGCTCAGAAATATCAAAGAAGAGAAAGTTAATCTAATCATGAGTATAACTTATGGGCAGACTGGATGGACCGTTCAGGTCTTTATCTGCCGTCATTTACTATGTTGCTATATTTATATTCTAGTGTAGACTTATGAAAGAAATTTTTTTAAAATAGAGTAAAATTCTGGAATCTCTTGTGGCACACCCAGAATCTCTTCAGGGCACAACACTGTGCCATAGCACACAGTCTGAGAGACATTGAATAGAATAGAATACAGTGACACAAGGTAACACTATTTAAATTAGACTGTGCTAGGAAGAACTCCAGGAAATATATGCTAATTGGAAAATATTTGATGTGTAACATATTAAAAAGCAGCTAGAACAAACATTGGTCCATTCAGCCTGCCCATTTCTGCCCCCAGCAATAAGGATACCTCCCAAATGCCAGTTACAGTGGGGGGGGGGGGGTAGATTCAAGACCACCACTACTAAACAACAGATGGAACTGGTGTCTTTAGAATTTTCAATTACACTACATACAAGACCCAGACAAAAGCACAGCAAGTTATCACTTTGGAGAGAGGAAAAGGGTCTCAGAAACTTGCTCTGAACCATCAGTACTCATAGGAACTGAGGCTTATAGGTTCCAGATTTCAATCACTGACCCTAAAAAAAACCTCTTACACTTTTGAGTTACTTAAACACAATTCATATGCCTTCATAGCGAGAACTGTGCTTATGGGAATGAAAGCCATTTTGACCAATGGATATTCTGGGATCCACCAACTTATACTCAATGGAGAATCTTTGATGATAGTACATGCTTCTTGGAGCGGAGGACAGGCTGGTGACCTGGACCTGAGTCCTGGTCGCCGCTGCTGTCAGATTTGGGGACACTTTTGGATGGACCTTACACCCCAGGCTCGTGGACGATTACTGAATTTGGTGAAGGGGGGTCCCACGCACATGTCAGATTGTTAGATATTGATATCTTTGTGGTTGGTGGAGGTGGGGAGGAAGTGGGAGGAGGGGTGGTGGGGGTTTGATTTGTGCACATGTGAGAGTTTCTAGGTTGCACTGTTATGTGATTTTACTTGCACTTATCTTGAAAACTTTAATAAATATATTTCAACAAAAAAACCACAGTTCATATAACAATCTTGTTATAAATTTAAATATCAGTCATACTGGGGGGGGGGGGTAGATTCAAGAGCTATGGTAAATGTTATGCAATAAATAAAATTGAGCACTAAACACAGTGGCAAACCTACTATATTTGACCCCCCAGGGCTGATTCATTTTTTAATACCTCCCTCTATTTAAAAAAATATTTTTAGTAATAATCCACATATCACATAACAAGGGTTCACCTAGGAAAAGGCAGCATCTTAAACACTGCGGTGAGCACTAGAACATCAATACACCCATTGTAAAACTAAACAAACCAGATTAATAAAGATTGATCCTGCAGAGTTAATGTTAACAGAAACATGTCCTGTTCATACATACAGAACACAGATATACCTTCGCCCAGTATGGAATTAGTAATCATATAACTAAAAAATAGAATTATGTAGACAAAAAAAACTGAACCGCCAAGAAGCCAGACCTCTGCATACAATGCAACATCACAGAAACAGTGATACATGTCCCCTAATATCATAGAACATAGAAAAAGACGGCAGATAAGGGCCGCAGCCCATCTAGTCTGCCCACCCTAATGACCCTCCCCCTATTTATACTCTGTGTAGAGATCCCACGCAACAATCCCATTTCTTCTTAAAATCAGGCATGCTGTTTGCTTCGATCACCTGAAGTGGAAGTTTATTCCAGCGATCAACCACTCTTTCGGTGTGAAAAAGTATTTCCTCGGTGTCGCCGTGCAATTTACCGCCCCTGATTTTCCATGGATGTCCTCTTGTCACCGTCGGACCTTTGAAAAAGAAGATATCCTCTTCTACCTCGATACGGCCCGTGAGGTATTTGAAACATCTCGATCATGTCTCCCTCCTCTCTTGCGTTTCCTCGAGTAAGTATAGGCGTAATTTATCCAGCCATTCCTCGTACGGGAGATCCTTGAGTCCCCGAGACATCCGGGTGGCCCATTCGCTGGACTGACTCAAGCCCTCAGTACATCCTTGCGGTAAATGAGGCCTCCAGAATTGTACGCAGTACTCCAGATGGGGCCTCACCATGGATCTATACAACGGCATAATGACTTCAGGGCTTACGGCCTGACGAAACTCCTACGTATACATTCCTATGATCTGCCTAGCCTTAGATGAAGCCCTTAGATGAAGCAGTTGTAAATTTTAAAAAAACTGACAAATAACAATAACCACTTTACAAAGTAACAAATATAAATAAAACAAAATATGGAAAATATGAAATACTGTACCATTTTATTGAAGTAATACATTTTTTCAATTAACTTTCAGAAGCCAAAACCTCCTTTTTCATGTCAGTACAGAATACTGCTGTTACAGTGTTTTGTCCTGACCTGAGGAAGGGGGTTTTGGTCTCTGAAAGTTAGTTTAAAAAAAATGTATTAAAATTAGTCCAATAAAAAGATTGCCTTATTTCCATTTTCTATTTAAAAACTTTTATCAATACAGCTACAATAGTACTTTATTCTAAAGCAACAACAACAACAAAATCTCTTTTCTACTTTTTGGCATTTTTGGTTTCTGCTTTCCTCATCTTCTCTTCACTTTGATCTTTCCATCCAGTTACTGTCCTTTCTCCTTTCCATGTAGCATCTGCTCTCTTTCTCTGCCCTTTCCATCCAATGTCTGCCCTCTCTCTCTTCTTTCCACTGTCCGCTCTCTCTCCCTTCCACCTGGTATCTGCCCCTTCCACTCTCTTCTTTACATCCATCATCCACTATCCACTCTCTCTCCCTCCCTTCCATCCAGTATCTGCCCTCTCCCCCTTCCATTCTCTTCTTTCCATCCATCGTCTGTCCTCTCAATCTTTTCCATGCAGCATCTATCCCTTTCATCCACTGTCTGCCATCTCTCTCTGCCCCTTCCATCCATTGTCTGCTCTCTCTCCCTTCTATCCACTGCCTGCCCTCTCTTCCTTCTATCCACTGCCTGCCCTCTCTTCCTTCTATCTACTGTCTGCCCTCTTTCTCCCTTACATCCAGGTCTGCCCTCTCCCCTTTCCATATGACATCTTCCCTCTTTCTATGCCCCTTCTATAAACTGCCTATCCTGTGCCTCTTCTCTCCTTTATACATGATTCATTTCAGCTTCACCCCCTCTCTGTTTTTCTATCTCTTCTTCCAACCCCTTCCCTATGCTGTAGCATCTCTCTCTTCTCATTTTCTTTCTTACTTCCCTCCTCACTCCACTGTGTGGCATCTCTGTTCCTTCCCTTCCCTCATGCTGGCATCTCTCTCCTCGCCCTCTCTTCCATTTCTCCCTCCCCCTCCATGCTCTGGCATCTCATCCCCCAATTGGATGCAGCATTTCTCTCCGCCTCCCCTCCCCAATGGGTACTTATCTACTTCATTCTTTTTCTTTTTGTCACACCCTTCCCCCATTGGCAGGGCAGCCTTCACAACTGGCTGCTCTTGTCAGCAGGCCTTCCTCTCTGCTGAGTCCTGCCTACATCCTGCTTCCGTAAAGGCGGGACCAGCAGAGAGGAAGGCCCAATGCCAGCACAGCAGCCATTTGTGAAGGCTGCTGCTGCAGGCCCTCCGAGCACCCTCTTATGGACTGACTAAGCAAGTAATCTATAATGGCAAAGTTGGGCTCAGAAGCTGTTATAGAATATTACATAAGCTGATATTTGAGTGCCTAACTTTAGGCGCAAGCATTTATACCATGTCAAAGACTGGTATAAAACTCGTGGCTAAATACTGTCAGTTTAGCACATAAATGACAGTATTCTAAAATAGTGCATAAGTGCCAATTAACACCACTTAAGGGTTATTATTAGTTAAAGACAATAGGCATCCAATTAAATAATTGTTAGGCACTATTCTAGAACTTACTCATGCAACTTTGCATGCTAGCTGCAAAATTGTACACCCACGTTTATAGAATTAGGGAGGGTGTGACCACCTGCAAGATTTCTCTCCATCAAGAAGGGGATTATTTTACTTTTAGAACAACTGAAAACTTGACTTTATAAACAATACTGGAAGAATTTTATTGTGTAGGAATGATATAAAGGATGCTTGGGATAATTGCTGAACTTGGATAGGTTGATTATGATGTAGTTATGAGTCGTGATGTGAAATTTGGCAGGTGAATAGACAGGTTGGGGTATGGGTGGGTTGAGAGTATTTTATTGGTGAATTGGGGTTGGATAGTTGGTATTTTAATTGGAGTAGGGGGATATTATAATCTGCTCTATAGTACTGAAAAACTGAAAGCTGAAGAGAATAGGGGCTCCTTTTACGAAGGTGCGTTAGAGCCTTAATGCGCGGAATAGCGTGCGCTAAAATGCCGGGTGCGCTAGCCGCTACCACCTCCTCTTGAGCAGGTGGTAGTTTTTTGGCTAACGCGCGCTAATCCGGTGCGTGCGCTAAAAACGCTAGTCCACCTTTGTGAAAGGAGCCCTAAATTTATAAATTAAATTAAATCTTTTTCTTTACCGGTCTAAAGAGCCAGCAACATCCAGCTCTATGAATACCAGTGTTTCCCTAGAAAAGTGTTTCTGATCATAACAGGACATGTAACCTGCCAGTCAGACACAGGTGCTTAGTTTGGGAGCACTATTCATGTTTTGGATATCCATAAACCAGCACTTAAGACATCAACAGTGCCATGCACAGACATCTAAATTCTTATTTTACAAAATTGGGATGCCTAGAACTGAAGAACATCTAAATGGCAAAGGGTGTGGTCTGGATGTGATTGGGCAGAACAAGAACAGCCCCCCCGCCAAAAAAAAATAAAAAATAGACATTTATACCCCATTTCAGAAGGGGAATGAACATCTATCTCCACGAAATGAACATTGAGAGTTAGATCTGCTACCCAGGAAATCCAGGTTTTCAGCTCTTCACTGGAGGAATTAGAGGTGACCTCCTTTATCTTCTAGTAATTGGTGAACCCATGAAAGTGCAACTGGCAAGGGAGATTAGGCTCTGTGACAGCTTGAAAGATGTAGATATCTTTGATTTTAAAATGGCTGACAGAAATGTATGTGCTTGGACATAAATGGTTATGCTGCCATTGCACAACATAGACACTCATGTGCTACCATGGAGCTGCTTATGTTCCTGTGTTACCCATACCCCACTGATATTTTAGATGTCCGCTTTCTAAAATGGATGTCCGTGGGTATGGGGAGGAGAAAGGAGGTGGAGCTTACGCAAGATGGTGGTCTGATGTATCTGCGGGGACGCCGTCGTGCTTGTGGTGGAGTGTTTCCTCATACAGTATGGTGAAAAGAAAGTCGAAAATACGGGTGTTCACCATTGAAGCAGCGGAACCATTTGGCCCGATGGATGCCTTCGTGGATCGCGGCTCACGAACCCCACAACTGGAGGTTTCCACGGCTGGAGAGTACGCGCAAGCAGAGGCGTGGGACTTCACCTTTGAGGTTGCCACCTTATCTCCGGATGAGCGGAGTCCACCTAGTTGCGACGGAGGAACCGATTCTCGACATGCCTGCTCGGGATGCCCTCTTGCTGGCCTCTCTGTGTAGGAGGACTGACCCTGGAAGGGGGAAGGAGGAGCTCTCCAGAACGCAGCAGTCGATGGTGAGATCATAGCAAGCTCAAGCAGCTTCTTCAAGCACTAAGGAGGCTACAAGTATTTTGGGAGCCCAAGAAGTTTCCTTGATAACTGAGGTGGTTACAGGTACTTTGGGAGCTACAGGGAATTTTGGAACTGAGATTGTTCCCTTACAAAGACCTAAAGTAATTACCATGGAATCCATATTGGAGGCCATATCAAACATGCAAACTTCACTGGGGAATCAAATTCAACAATTATCCTCGCGCTGTACTAACATGCTTTCAGAAAATTTGGAACTTAAAAATAAAGTATCAAGTCTGGAGAATAAAACGTGTGACTTTGAGACTAAAATAAAAACGTTGGAAGTACAAGCTCTGACTTGGGTCAAGGACAGTGCTAATTTGTGCTTTAAAAAGGAAATGATGGAAAATTCTGTTAGGAGATGTAATCTCCGTATTATTAATTTTCTGAAAGTCCAACCTATAACTGCCTTAGCTATGTTTAAAAGATATTTGAATGAAATTTTGAAAGTACCGGAAACCTCGCATCCACCTCTCTCAAAAATATATTACCTTCCAATGAGAGTTAAATCTCAAAATCCTAATCAGCAGAATTTATCTGATGATAGTTTGAATTGGACACAGTTTCTAGAGAGGTCCGATTCTGAGGTTCAGATCCCTGCTACATTAATAGTATAGTTTGCAATTAAGTTGGATAGGGATTGGATGCTTAAGATGTTTTTTATTAGACACCAAAAGACCAATGTCAACTAACTCATCAACTTTCTGATTGTTTAGGGCTTCAGACATGCCATTTTTGTTCGCCCATATTTTCGGCGATACAAAAAATCTTCTTAGTGGCTATGGCTGTGGCTTCTTCATTCGCCCACTCACTCGGAGTTTTTTTAATCTTTTTTCTTTCTTTGTAACGCTTTTAAATATGTTTTTCTTGTGTTTTACCTTATTAACATATAAAGTGCTTCTCATAAATAATTATGATAAAAAAGTTAACTTATCTTAACCAATTGTCGTTTCCTTAATAGGATCGGGTCGGGGCTTGTCACATCGACATGTTTCGCCGTGAGGCTTTTTCAAGATTAAGTCCCCTGTAGGAATGAAAGAAGACATTATAATTCTCATCCCCATGTGTTCTATAACCATGTCTATTCTTATCTTTTAAGGGAACCATATAGTAGATATCTACAAGACCATATGCTCACCCTTTTTCAGTTCAAACAGACCATCCCGATATCCAAACTTTCTGATCTATCAAAGATGGCCACGGCGTCTTTTTTCTCAAGTATAAGTACCTCCCCTACTTTGTGACGTCACTACTCCACATAGCGAATCAGGAAAACACATAGTATGAGAAAATATTGGCACATTTTACAAACTGTCCCTAATGTTTTTGAGGAGTTTCCTATAATCACTTACCATCGTGGGAAAAACATAGGTGAACATTTGGCACGCCACCGATACTATACTGAAGGGAGTGAAGTAAAAACCATTCCAGGTCATCAGAAATGTCAGAAATGCCAATGGTGTAAATACACAATAAAAAAATATATATATATATATATATATAAAAAAATATATATATATATACATACACCCTTTCTCTATACTCTATACTCATCTTTGTTTCTCTCTTTACTTCTCCACCTAGAGACACATCGGGCACACTCCTGCGCACCAACTTCAAGTCACAGGGAAGGAAAAATGGAGGCAGCAGAAGGCCAGCGAAGCTTTCCAGTATACTGTATTGATTGTCACATGTATGACTACCTCCCTTCCGGGAGGCAGGCATACATATGCAGTCGATGTCAGGAACTGGCTAGCCTGAAAAAGGAGGTCGGAAGACTGCAGATCAAAGTACAGGAGCTAGAGGGACTCCGCTCCATAGAGGAACCAAGGGATTTTGATCCAGCTGAGGACACCACCAGAGAGAACCACATCCACGAACAGGTCAGAGAGCTCGAAAGATTCATCGAGGAGGCCTGCAAGATGGTAGAAACACAGGATCACCCACTCTTCAGAAGGGAACAAACGGAAGGAGGACAGGACCCGCCAGGAGCCATCAGGACCCACCAGGACCCACCAGGAGCCGAGGGAGAGGAACCTTGCGGAGGAACCAACCAGGAGATGGAAGGATTGGAGGATCCAATCATCGACACAGACCTGAGGCCCAGGAGGAAGCTGAGGAGAGGAAAATCTGCTATCGTGGTGGGAGATTCAATCCTGAGAGAGGTGGACAGTCACATAGCAGGAGGCAGAGCGGATCGCCTAGTGACATGTCTCCCAGGGGCGAGGACAAAGGACATCTCCGACAGAATCGAGAGTATCATGGAGGGAGCTGAGACAGAGGATACAGCAGTGATAATCCACGTCGGAACAAATGACGTCAGCAGAAGGAATTTCAACATGACTACACTGACCGAGCAGTTTAAGATCCTGGGGAGGAAGCTGAAGCTGAGAACAGGGAAGATAGCCTTTTCAGAGATCCTGCCAGTACCAAGAGCAGATGCGAAGAGACAGACCGAGCTGCAAGCAACAAATGGATGGCTGAGGCGATGGTGTGACGAGGAAGGTTTCCTCTATGTACGGAACTGGTCAACCTTCCTGGGGAAAAACAAGCTCTACAGGAGAGACGGACTGCATTTGAGCACGGCTGGGACGAGGATGCTGGCACGTAACATCCAGACCTGCATAGACATGACTTTAAACTGATAACAAGGGGAAAGCCGATAGTCGATCTGACCTCGACACATCGGACCACAGTATCAAGCAAGGATACTGAAACAGGAAATGGCGATAGTGGACTAGAGACAAAATGGACACTTTATGGACATAAACCCAAAGATGCAGCACAGGGACCCGAGAGGCAACTAGAAATAAAGAGCAAGACAAGGAGGAAACAGCAGGACCCAGAGGGCTATCAAAGAACAAAAAAGCGGGCAGAGGACGGGATAGACACACCACAGGAGGCAACACGTGAGGAGACCAGCAGGAACAACAAATCAAGAGTAGATCCAAAAGAAAAGGTAACAAACTGGGACTTAAATTGCCTATATACAAATGCTAGGAGCCTAAGGACTAAAATGGGGGAGCTAGAAGTTATAGCCGGAAATAAGGACATAGACATAATAGGAATCACAGAGACATGGTGGACAGAGGACAACAAATGGGATGTGGCCCTTCCAGGGTATAAACTCTACAGGAAGGACAGAGCACACAAAAAGGGGGGAGGAATAGCACTGTATATAAAGGACTCCATTCCTTCATCAAGAACAGAAACAACAACAAGGGCAGACAGTCTGGAGTCACTATGGGTGAAGTTAACAGGAGGGGTAGGAGCTGACATCAAATTGGGATTGTACTATCGCCCACCAGGACAGTCAGAAGCAAACGACCTGGAAATGGAGGCTGAACTGAGGCAGGTGTGCAAAAGTGGAAGGGTGGTAGTTATGGGGGATTTCAACTATCCGGGAATAGACTGGGACATTGGGCACTCAAACTGCACGAGAGAAACTAAATTCCTAGAGGCGATAAGGGACTGTTTCATGGAGCAGCTGGTCGCAGAACCAACGCGAGGGGATGCCACTCTAGACCTAATCCTCAACGGGCTAGAAGGACCCGCAAAGGAAGTGGTGGTAATAGCACCATTAGGGAACAGTGATCACAACATGATCCAGTACAAATTAAACATGGGAACATCAAAGGTGAAAAGAACCAAAACGACAGCACTCAACTTCAGAAAGGGAAACTACAAGGACATGAGGAAAATGGTGGGAAAAAAGCTCAGCAGCAACTCAGGGAAGGTGAAGACCGTAAAGGAAGCCTGGACACTGCTTAAAGGCATAGTGCTCGAGGCACAAGACCTGTGCGTCCCAAGGTTTAGGAAAGGGTGCAAAAAGAAAAATCAAACTAGAAACCCAGCATGGTTAACATCTGCGGTTAAAAAGGCGATAAGCGACAAGAAATCATCCTTCAAGAAATGGAAAAAGGATCCAACAAAGGAAAACCAGGAAGAGCACAAAGGACACCAGAAAGAATGTCATAGAGAGGTCAGGAAGGCAAAGAGAGAATATGAGGAAAGACTAGCAGGAGAAGCAAGAAACTTCAAACCCTTCTTCAGGTATGTGAAAGGGAAACAACCAGCCAGAGAGGAAGTGGGACCACTGGACGACGGAGACAGGAAAGGAGCGATAAAGGAGGAAAAAGAGATAGCTGAAAGGTTAAACAAATTCTTCTCGTCGGTCTTCACCAGAGAGGACACATCCAATATCCCAGAACCCGAGGTGATTATAAACGGAGAACACAACGAAAGGCTGGTACAACTAGAGGTAAGCATAGAGGATGTCCACAGACAGATAGACAGACTAAAGAGCGACAAATCACCAGGCCCGGATGGCATCCACCCAAGGGTACTAAAAGAACTGAAAAACGAAATAGCAGAGACACTTCGCCAAATATGTAACCTCTCCCTAAAAACTGGGGAGATCCCAGAGGACTGGAAAATAGCAAATGTCACACCCATCTTTAAGAAGGGATCAAGGGGTGACCCGGGAAACTACAGGCCTGTGAGCTTGACCTCGGTTCCGGGAAAGATGATGGAAGCAATGGTAAAGGACACAATCTGCGAACACATAGAAAACAATGGACAACTGAAGGCGAGCCAGCATGGCTTCTGCAAGGGAAGGTCGTGCCTCACGAACTTGCTGTACTTCTTTGAGGGAATAAACAGTCAGATGGATAAGGGTGAATCCATAGACATCATTTACCTTGACTTCCAAAAAGCCTTCGACAAGGTACCTCACGAACGGCTACTTAAAAAACTGTGGAACCACGGGGTGCAAGGGGATATCTACCGATGGATCAAACACTGGCTAGCGGGCAGGAAACAGAGGGTTGGAGTCAAGGGCCAATACTCAGATTGGCAATGGGTCACGAGCGGAGTTCCGCAGGGGTCGGTGCTGGGACCTCTACTATTCAATATATTTATTAACGATCTGGAGACGGGGACAAAATGTGAGGTTATCAAATTTGCTGATGACACCAAACTCTGCAGCAGGGTTAGAAACACGGAAGACTGCGAAGACCTACAAAGGGACCTAACGAGACTGGAAGACTGGGCAAAAAGTGGCAAATGAGTTTTAACGTAGAGAAATGCAAGGTCATGCATGTAGGGAAAAAGAACCCGATGTTCAACTACAAAATGGGGGGAACACTGCTAGGGGTGAGTAACCTGGAAAGGGACCTGGGGGTGATGGTCGACTCATCACTGAAACCATCGGTGCAATGTGCGACAGCCTCAAAGAAAGCAAACAGAATGCTGGGCATCATCAAGAAGGGTATCACGACCCGGACGAAGGAAGTCATCATGCCGCTGTATCGCGCAATGGTGCGCCCGCACCTGGAGTACTGTGTTCAATACTGGTCGCCGTACCTCAAGAAGGACATGGCGGTACTCGAGGGAGTGCAGAGGAGGGCGACTAAGCTGATAAAAGGTATGGAAAATTTTCCATACGCTGACAGGTTAAAAATGCTGGGGATGTTCTCCCTGGAGAAGAGGAGACTTAGAGGGGACATGATAGAAACCTTCAAAATCCTTAGGGGCATAGAGAGAGTAAATAAGGACAGATTCTTCAAACTGAGAGGAGCCACAAGCACTAGGGGTCACTCGGAGAAATTGAAAGGGGACAGGTTTAGAACAAATGCTAGAAAATTCTTTTTTACACAGAGGGTGGTAGACACATGGAACGCGCTTCCGAAGGAAGTGATAGGCCAGAACTCTGTACAAGGATTCAAGAAGGGTTTGGATAGGTTCCTGGAGGATAAGGGGATAGAGGGGTACAGATAGAACTTGAGGTAGGTTATAGAAGTGGTCAGAAACCACTTCACAAGTTGCAGACCTGATGGGCCGCCGCGGGAGCGGACCGCTGGGCGAGATGGACCTCGGTCTGACCCAGTGGAGGCAACTTCTTATGTTCTTATGTTCTTAAGGGCTGGAGTGGCAGCCCCCACATAGGGAAATTAGCATTGTGGCCAATACGACAACTACATGTAAGACCCATAATGTTGTATACGTTATATTATGCCCTTGTGATTTAATATACGTGGGCAGAACAAGTCGTCAGATGAACATCAGACTAAATGAACACAAATCCAGGATAACTAATAAAATAATGGAGGCCCCCTTAGTTGAACATTGGGAAACCTATGGGCATAACAGCACGGATATAAGATGGCGCATCATATCACATATAAAGGAAGGGTGGGAGGGTGGAAACTATAAACATAGGTTGAACTGGTTGGAACAGAAATGGATCTTCAGGTTGAATACGGTGGTGCCAGGGGGTTTAAACCAGGAAGTGGAGTGGAGTACTTTACTGTAATGTGTTTTCCTGATTCGCTATGTGGAGTAGTGACGTCACAAAGTAGGGGAGGTACTTATACTTGAGAAAAAAGACGCCGCGGCCATCTTTGATAGATCAGAAAGTTTGGATATCGGGATGGTCTGTTTGAACTGAAAAAGGGTGAGCATATGGTCTTGTAGATATCTACTACATGGTTCCCTTAAAAGATAAGAATAGACATGGTTATAGAACACATGGGGATGGGAATTATAATGTCTTCTTTCATTCCTACAGTGGACTTAATCTTGAAAAAAACCTCACGGCGAAACATGTCGATGTGACAAGCCCCGACCCGATCCTATTAAGGAAACGACAATTGGTTAAGATAAGTTAACTTTTTTATCATAATTATTTATGAGAAGCACTTTATATATTAATAAGGTAAAACACAAGAAAAACATATTTAAAAGCGTTACAAAGAAAGAAAAAAGATTTAAAAAACTCCGAGTGAGTGGACGAATGAAGAAGCCACAGCCATAGCCACTAAGAAGATTTTTTGTATCACCGAAAATATGGGCGAATAAAAATGGCATGTCTGAAGCCCTAAACAATCAGAAAGTTGATGAGTTAGTTGACATTGGTCTTTTGGTGTCTAATATAAAATATGGACCAATGCTAAAGGAATGACTGGGACATTTACTTACTAAGATGTTTTTTAAGCATAAAGATGTTCCCTTTTTGACTAATATAATAAGAATGTATCCTGATGTATCTCGTTCAATCCAGAGAAGAAAGCAGTTTCTTATATTGAGACCTCAGGCTATATAGTTAGGAGCAACCTTTGTTCCAAGATATCTTTGTAAGTGTGTTATGACATTTAGAGGTAATAGATATGTGTTCTATGAACCACAGCAGTTATCTAAGTTTATTTCAGATAGAGAGTCTACATGAGCTTCTCTGTTCTCAAGTTAGCTTTGAAAAGTAATCTAATCTAGTCTAATCTTTGGTTTATATACCGAGTCATCTCCCAGAGGAGCTCGACTCGGTTCACATATAATTAAGACTAGAGTACACAGCAGAAAACGTAAGAGAAGGAAGAACTAATTAAAAACTAAAGTACATAAGCAGTCAGATTGCCTCTTTAGTTTGCCTGATATTTATTTTCTTTGATGCCTTATTTCAGTTTTTTCTTCAGCTACGTCTCCGAATATTGTGGACTAAGTATACGTTGCATAAGGTGATATCCTTTAAGTAATGTGGACTGTTGATTTTATTTTCAGTTTACATTGTATTTTTTCCTTTATTGACTGGTAATCATTGTCAATTGTTAAAACTTATAAATAAAGAATTAAAAAAATAAATGGATGCCCATGACCATCCATTTCATCGTGTATTTTAAAACAGTCTCTATGTCAGCATATCCAGTTCTAAGATGCAAGTGAAACTTCAGACATCCTGACTTAGATGTCTAAAATCCAGTCCTTTCCAAAATGCCACTCAGAGTTGCTAGTTTGACTCTTAATATCCCACTATGATCTAAATAGTTACCATTACTAGGGTGCCCTGAGGCCCAAATAGTGAAGAAAACAATACTGACTCTCAGAAATCTACTATGCATTTTCTTCTTCTCGAGGAACAAGATTGTTTGGGCACTAATTTTGTTTATACTGCCGTAGGTTATAATGAGGAAGCTCTCTACTGGTAAAAAGCAAACTAAGAGTTAAAGGCAACTTCATCCTACTTTTACAATGGCTCTTCCAGTTCTAGGTGTTGGGGTGTGGGATGTGGGGGGAGGCATGAAACAGCGCCTGAAGCAATAACAGGTGCTCATCAAGTCAAGTTTAAGTAGGGAGGGAGAGGAGGGTTCTGGGTTCTCATGGCTGTGCAAGATGGAGAAAGAAAATGTGACTTCTGGGAACAGGGGTGAGAGACATAGAATATGACGGCTGAGGATGGGAGAGAAAGGAAGATTCAGATAACTTTTTAACTGGTATATAAAGAGAAAGAAGAAGATAATTTACAAGGTAACATAACAAATGAAATTATACTGTATAGAGAGGTTAATAACATGACAATTCCCAAGTTCTGGTCCTGGTCTTTTGTCCCTGGTCAAGTCATATTTTGCTACTGTGGCTGTTGTTTCTGTTCTTTCAGGATTATAATGAGGTTTTTTTTGTTCATTTTTTTGTGTGGGAAGTCTTTGATTTTCTTTTAGCTTTGGGGAATGTGATCTTCTAATATCTTTTTATTTTGCATTTCTGTTTCTATTTCTCCAGTATTCACACTGCGTGCAGAGTCTCTCTTTTTCATGGGATTTCCAATTCGACTCAGAAAGATACAGTGAGATTGCTTGGGGACAGCAAAGGCAAGAGAGAAAGAAAGAGAGGATAGAGGGGAGGGAAAGACAGAATGTGACTGCTGGGAACAAAGGGAGAGGGTACAAGAGAGAGAATATAACTGCTGAGGATGGAGGATGAAAGAGAGAGAGAGAGAAAGAAAGAATGGAACTACAGTGACTACTGGGGATGGGGGAGGAAAGGAGGAGAGAAGAATGTGACTGCTGGGTGTGAAGGCAGAGAAGGAAGCAATTTATATTATTGACCCAATTCATGACAGGACTGCGGCTCTTGAATTATTGTACGCAGTATTTAAAAACTAGCATGGCACTTCTGTTTTGAAAGGTTGCAGACTAGAGAATGACATGGGGAAAAAATCTGTCCCCGTCACTGCCCTGTCTCCGGGCCACCGACCCCCTTCACCGCCCCGTCCCCGCCGTCCCCTTCCCCGTCCCTGCCGTCCCCACCATCCCTTTCACCGCCCCGTTCTCGTCCCCTTCACCGCCTCGTCCCCACTGTCCCCTTCACTGCCCCATCCCCGTCGCATCCACCCTTCCCTCTCGCCACCTCACCGCCCTTCAGCAGCCCGAGAATCTCCCTCCCACTTACCTTCGCGGCGCTTTAGTAAAGAAACTTACTGAAGCCAGCGAAGCCTGCCTGCCCGCCTGCAGTCGCGTGTGTGTGGGCGGAAGTTTTGCTGACGCAACCGGAAGTAAAACAGGACCTTAGGGGTAGTACAAGAGAAGGTGGGTACGGGACGCAAGAGGCAGGTGTTTCCCTTTTAGAAAATTGTCAACCCTAATATCGACTAATGCTATCAAAATATCTAGTAGCGGAAAATAGTAGAAAAAAAGACAGCACAGAGAAAGTGATTTTTAGAGGGAAACGTGTGTAAAATTTTGTACTCTAGTTAACTATTTTTATCATTTTTCTATATTGATAATGGATGAGTGTGGAGGCTCATAATGTAATTAACAAGAGACCCCCTTCCTGCATGTCTACAAGATTAGGAAATGAAGATAAGAAATTCAGAGAACAAAGTTAATCAAAAATCAATATAAAATTTCTATGAACAAATACAATTAGTGGAAGGATAATAGGATTTTTAAATGTCAATCAAACGGTAGGAAAGCGACAGAAGGATTTGGTGAAAAGTTAATTACTAGAACCCGAATCGGAGCCACAATATTTGTAAAAGGTAGGACTGTACTGGCAGCATTTTAGATAAAAACCTTTATATAAAGGTTTCCCAACATCCTAACATAACGCTCCATTTGTATACCTCAAACACCTCGCAGTTCTATGTGGTTAATATAAAGAGAACTGTGCATTCGCAACGAATTACAAAATAACAATGGAAACATACACTGCATCCATATTATTCCCCTCCCCCCCAAAATTGCTTAAATAAGTTTTTAACATTTTCTTATAATGACTGTAAGATACAGATGCTCGTATAATAGGGCCCAGTTTTTTTCTCCCAACTAATAGCCTGAAAAGCTAACATATTTTCCACATATTTCAATTTGGAGCAAGCCCTTATAGTAGGAAACATTAAAAAATTTTTTTAAAAAAAAGCAGAAACACATGAAAGGCGCCTCAAAATATTGAAAGCATAATGCACTGTGAATGAAAATATTAACACTTAATGTAATTTGTGAAAATGAATAAAGAATTATTTAAAAAAAAGCATAATGCACAAAAGGTAGTTTAAAATAAAATTTATCAGTAGACTTTGTTGGACTCAAAAAAATTAGCATTTATAGACAAGGGGCACTCAGGAAACTGTTGGGTTGTAAAAAACTGAGAGGTCATTGTTGACAAGAAGATGAATCAGTAGAGAAGGATATACTCCTAACTCAGTGATTCTTAGCCCCTGCCATATGGAGCTGCCCTGCCTTCTCCTACCAATATTTTGCCACTAGTTCTTTCAGTGTAGTGGTTAGAGCTACAGCTTCAGCACCCTGAAGTTGTGGGTTTAAACACTGTGCTGCTCCTTGTGACCCTGGGCAAATCACTTAACCTCCACTACACCAGGTACATTAGATAGACTGTGAGTCCACCGGGACAGATAGAGAAAATGCTTGAAGTACCTGTATGTAAGCTGCTTTGAGTGTGGTGGTATACAAGTGTGTTTCCCTGATGTCATAATGCCTCATTCCACCAATAAAAGCCAACCTCATCAGTGATGTCACAATGGCTTTATTGTTCTATACTTGGCCACTTCCACTATTGTATCAGATGAGTGTGTGGCACAGTGGTTAGAGCCATAGCCTCATAAGAACATAAGCAGTGCCTCTGCTGGGTCAGATCAGAGGTCCATCATGCCCAGCAGTCCGCTCACGCGGCGGCCCATCAGGTCCAGGACCTATCTATACCCTTCTATCCCCTTTTCCTTAAGGAAATTATCCAATTCCTTCTTGAACCCCTGTGCTGCTCCCTGTGACCCTGGGCAAGTCACTTAATCTTCTACTTCCCCAGATACATTAGGTAGGTTTTGAGGCCACCGGGACAGATAGGGAAAATGCTTGAAGTACCTGTATGTAAGCTGCTTTGAATGTGGTGGTATACAAGTCCCAATCTCTTTCCCTGATGTCATAATGCATCATTCCACCAATAAAAGCCAACCTCATCAGTGATGTCACAATGGCTTCATTGTTCTATACTTGGCTCACCTCCATTATTGTATCGGAGGAGAGGGTGGCACAGTAGTTAGAGCCATAGCCTCAGCACCCTGAGGTTGTGGGTTCAAACCCTGTGCTGCTCCCTGTGACCCTGGGCAAGTCACTTAATCCTCCACTTCCTCAGGTACATTAGATAGATTGTGAGCCCACCGAGACAGATAGGGAAAATGCTTGAAGTACCTGTATGTAAACTGCTTTGAATGTGGTGGTATAACTACAAAAAGGCGGTATACAAGTCCCAATCCCTTTCCCTTCTTACAACCCACCTTCCTAATTCCTGTAGCCCTCCTTTAATTGGTGCTGCTTCATGCTTTTTACCTGACTCTTGGGCTCTGTTTCTAGTGCACACTTTCTTAAGAAATGAGACAACGGTGTCAGTTGGGTTCTATTTATAAGTTGAATTATATCATTAGTTGAAATGGTATATCTCTGGCTTATGAAATGATAGAAAAATCTGGTTTGTTGCATTTGAATCAGCATCTTCTCGATTGCTTGGCCAGCTGAAGAACTCAATTTCTAAGTCTTAGGGCTCTTTTTACTAAGCTGCGATAGCGGTTTTAGCGCGTGCTAAATTGCCACGCGCACTAGACGCTAATGCCAGCATTGAGCTGGTGTTAGTTCTAGCTGCGTAGCGCGGGTTTAGCGGGCGCTAAAATTCTGCGCATGCTAAAAACGCTATCGCAGCTTAGTAAAAGGCGCCCATAAGTCCCTTTTCTTGGATTATGACACATTTGGTAAATCTTTGGTCATTAACTTTCTACTATGTCCTTCTGTTGTTTTCCTACCATTGGACATTTAAAAATCCTATTGTCCTTCCACTAATCTCTTGCCAACTCCTCTTTCTTCTATCTCCCCATGCCACTACCTTCACAAATTCTGAAAAGTAAAATAAATCTGACGTTGGAGCGATGGCAGTGCTGCTCAGCTCAGCGACACCATGATTTGTCAATGCATGAATCATGATCCTGCTTGCATGCAGAAACATCATGGCTGCCCAACGCAGGAGTCCTCGGAGTGGTACATGCTCACTTCCTGCAATCAAACACCCACATCTCTCTCTTGGCTCCTCAAACTGTTCACAAGCCTCCTCTGCCCCCCCCCCCCCCCCCACGCCTCTTCCCAATGTAAAAAACTCCAAAGGGATCTGGACAAACTGAGTGAGTGGGCAGATAAATGGCAGATGAGTTTTAATGTGGAGAAATGTAAAGTTATGCACATAGGGAAAGGGAACCTGATGTACAACTACATGATGGGGGGGATGACATTGGGAAAAGGCAACCTAGAAAAGGACTTGGGGGTTTTGGTGGATAAAACAATGAAACCGGCAGCACAATGCGCAGCGGCCTCAAAAAAGGCGAACAGAATGTTGGGCATTATCAAAAAAGGTATCACTACCAGAACCAAGGAAGTTATCCTCCCGCTGTACAGGGCAATGGTGCGACCGCATCTGGAGTACTGCGTCCAGTACTGGTCGCCGTACCTAAAGAAAGATATGGCGATACTCGAGAGGGTCCAGAGAAGAGCGACAAAAATGATAAAGGGCATGGAAAACCTCTCGTATGCTGAGAGGCTGGAGAAGTTGGGGCTCTTTTCCCTAGAAAAGAGGAGACTTAGAGGGGATATGATAGAAACTTATAAGATCATGAAGGGTATAGTGAAGGTAGAGAGAGACAGATTTTTCAGACTGGCGGGGGGCAACAAGAACTAGAGGACACTCAAAAAAATTGAAGGGAGATAGTTTTAGAACAAATGCTAGGAAGTTCTTCTTTACCCAGAGGGTGGTGGACACCTGGAATGCGCTTCCAGAGGGGGTGGTTGAGCAGAGTACGGTTTTGGGTTTCAAAAAGGGATTGGACGAATTCCTGAGGGGTAAGGGAATCCAGGGGTACAATTAGAGGGTTCCTATACAAGACAAAATGCTCTTGAGTAATAGATCACTACAGGTCATTGACCTGGGGGGCCGCCGCGGGAGCGGACTGCTGGGCATGATGGACCTATGGTCTGACTCGGCAGAGGCCATGCTTATGTGCTTATGTGCTTATCTCCCCTCACCACGCGCACCCTACTTCCCTTCACCGCCACAAGCAACAACTTCGAAATGCTCCTCATGACCACGAAAGCTCTCCCGCTGATGTCACGTCTGAGTGCCGTACATAGGAAGTGACATCATAGGGAGAGTCGCCAGGGTTGCGAAGAGCACTTTGAAGTTGTTACTTGTGGTTGTGAACAACTAGAGATAAGGGGAAGGGCAGGAGAGGCGCATGCATGGCATGATCGAGGAAAGAGCGGGTGGCAGAGGTGAGAATGGGGGAGGGGAGCCTCTGCCCCAGGCGCCTCACACCCTCGCTACACCACTGTCCCCCCCCATTCTGAGTCCTCACTCACGTTAAACTCTCTTTCCTCACAAATCCAGTCTTTACCGCTTCCTTTCATCTTTCCACTGTTTTCCTCCCTCTCTTCCACTCCCCCTGACGTTCCCAGTCTCTCCTTCTCTGTATACATTGGCTGCCTGTAGAAGCAAGGGCCATCTTTAAGTTTGCTTCCCTTTGCTTCAAAACCATAACAGGTTCATCCCCAATCTACCTGACTCACCATTTCAAATTTAAAGGCACAACCTATACACGTAGTGCTTACTTGCTCGCCTTTCCATCCTTGAAGGGCGACATCTACAAGAGATTCCTCGACCAAACACTATCACTCCAAGCAGGCAAATGGAACAAATGTTTAACCAACCTTATTTCAAATGCGCTTTCTTATCCAAACGTTCAGGAAGTCATTCAAAACCTATCTCTTTGACAAATTTCTCTGACTCCACTTCTATTCCTAAAACACTCCCAGATAAACTCGATTAATCTCGACATGCTAATATAAGTTCAAAAGTTTTTTGTATAATCGCTGTCTGTATACAGTCTCTTCCTCTGTAAAACGCTCTGAACTATTTGTGATATTGCGGTATATAAAAATAAAGTTATTATTATTATTATATCTTTTACTATTTCTCTGCTCCTTTCTTCCATATGCATTCCTCTTCCCTTTTAGTGTAAGGAGATCCAGTGGCGTACCTAGGGGGGGCGGGGGAGGGTTGTCCGCCCCAGGTGCAAGCTCCAAGGGGGTGCACAGGAGAGAGCTGGATGAGGGACCCGCGGAGTTAAATACATCTCGAGCCGCGAGGCTCGTCTTCTTTTCCTACCTGCCCTGCCGTTCACATATAGCCGATCGGAAGCTTCCCCGATGTCAGCGCTGACGTCGGAGGGAGGGCTTAAGCAAAGCCTGCCCTCCGACGTCAGCGCTGACGTCAGAGAATACTTCCGGTCGGCTATTTGTGCGCGGCAGGGCAGGCAGGAAACAGAAGACAAGCCTCGCGACTCGAGCTCTGTTTTGCTGAGAAAGATGCAAAGTGGGGAAGGAGTGCGTTTTGGACACAAGGCATGAACTTGGGGGAGAGAGGAAGGGATGGAAAGAGATACTGAGGTGGGGGATGGAATGGGTTTTTGGACACAGAAGGCATGGACTTGGGAGAGAAGAAGGGAGGAAAAGAGATGCTGAGGTGGGGGAGGGAATGGGTTTTTGGACACAGAAAGCATGGACTTGGGAGAGAGGAAGGGAGGGAAAGAGATGGTTGTGTACACGGGGAATAGAAGAAAGGAGAATTTTTAGTCATAGGGAGGGAGTGAGGTACAGATAGTGGCATACCAAGGTGGGGGGGTTGGGGGGGGGCGGTATGCCCCGGGTTTACGTCCCAAGGGGGTGCACAGCTGGCCACCCTCCAGTGTTCTCCCTAGGCCGGCAAACTGTGGCTCTCTAGCCACTTGAGTGCCACCGCCGCCATCGGGAACAGGCCGGCGCTGAGTTCTCCCTGCTTTTCCCTGTGGAGCCGACCAACTCTCGCCACCCGCGTCAATTCTGACGTCGGAAAGGACGTTCTGGGCCATCCAATCGCTGCCTGGCTGGCCTAGAACGTCCTCTCCGACGTTAGAATTGAAGTCGGGTGGCGAGAGTTGGTCGGCCCCGCAGGGAAGAGAAGTAGGGCAAACTCGGTGCCGGCCTGTTCCCGATGGCGGCAGTGGCAGCCTAATCCCCAGTGGCGGTGGCAGCATTTTCCCAATGGTGGTAGCATAGGGGAAGGCAGGAAGAAAGAAAAAAATGGGGGGACAGGGAGCCAGAAAGAAAGAAAGGGGGCAGGGTGAAACAAAGAAAAATGGAGCACGGAGAGAGAGAGAAAGACAGACATACAGAACGAAAGAGGGTATGGAGAGAAAGAAAGAAATGGGGCACGGGGAGAGAGAGAAAAACAGACATACAGAAAGAAAGGGGGTATGGAGAGAGAGAAAAAGAAAGAAGGGGCAGGGTGAAACAAAGAAAAAGTTTGGGGAGGGAATAAGGTCTGGAGGAGAGGAAGTATACAGGAGGCTGAAAGAAGGGAAGAAATATTGGATGCACAGTCAGAAGAATAAAGTGCAACCAGAGACTGATGAAATTACCAAAGGTAGGAAAAATGATTTTATTTTCAATTTAGTGATCAAAATGTGTCTGCTTTGAAAATTTATATATGCTGTCTATATTTTGCACTATGGCCCCCTTTTACTAAACCGCAATAGCGTTTTTTAGCGCAGGGAGCCTATGAGCGTTGAGAGCAGCGTGGGGCATTCAGCGCAGCTCCCTGCGCTAAAAACTGCTATCACGTTTTAGTAAAAAGGGAGGGGGAATATTTGTCTATTTTTGTATATTTGTTACTGAGGTAACATTGCATAAAGTCATCTGCCTTGACCTCTTTGAAAACCCACGGAATATAAATAATTAACATTTTCTCTGCGTTCAGCGTGCTTTGTGTTTTTAAAATTTTATTGTTGGTAGATCATTTTTACAAAGGTAAGGGGGAGGGAGGGAGGGGATCTGCTGAAAGACATCTAGTAATCCTTGCAGGCTTGACTGCAGGGAATTTATTTTTGTAAAATCATGTTTTGTTATGTGACTGGCATTATTTAGACTTTAATTTCTATGAATGAATAGAATGAAAATGATATAAATTACTTGCTTGTTTTTATGTGCGTGCGCTGAAACAAAGTGGAGAGAGAGTTGGCTGAGGACGCTGAAGGGAAATGGGGAAGAGAGAGTGGGGAGAAGATGCTGATTTATAAATTGACAATTGTACAGAATATTGTTTCTTTTTATACTTTAATATAAACAATTCAAGGCTTGTGTGGATGGAATCAGGTGGTTTGCGGGGATGGGGACCGAGCTGACGGGGATTAGTTCAATAAAATTGTATTTTTTTATTTCTCATTATTTGTTTTATTTTTTATTTGTTATGTATCAGTTTTTTCAAATTTACATCTACTGTCTTTATATTTTGCACTGTATTAGAGGACATGTGTTACTGTTTTTGTGGTGTTGCATTGTATCCAGGGTCTGGTTTCTTGGCGGTTCAGTTTAACTTTTGTCTACATATTTCTATTTTTAGTTTGTGATTATTCCATATTGGGCGAGGGTGTATCTCTGTTCTGTGTTTATGAAAAGAACATAGTTTTCAGTTGGCATTGACTACAGGATCAATTGACTGTGCGGGATCTGGCTTGTTTAGTTTTACAATGTATGTGTTGGTGTTCTAGTGCTCACTGCAGTGTTTAAGATGCTGCCTTTTCCTAGGTACACTCTTGTTGTGCGATATGTGGATTGTTACTAAAAATCATATTCTTCATATAGATGGGGGGGGGGGGGTATCAAAAAATGATGGGCCCCGGGTGCCACATACCCTAGGTACGCCACTGAAGAGAGCAGATCTTTTTCAGACATGTAGTGGGCAATGGCTCCTAATGGGTTAATTTTGCTCGTACTATGGCAGTAATGAACTTCGCTCCTCAGCCAGAGTATATGGAGTGTGATCTCGGGCTGATATTTACTGCTGAACCTCACCATAGTACAGTACTTGCATTTTGCCAAAGAGAGCTTTCGTTTGGAGTTATGTGTATAGGTGACTTATAACGATGTGCCTGGAAATTGTTTCTAATAACGCCTGTGGCACCCAACACAATTGGAAATCTTTCTATATTATTCTGCCCCATTTTTATGGTCTCTAACTGCATTTCTTGGTCCTTGAGGATCTTCTCTCTGTCTTTGTGATATACAGAACAATCACTTGCCACTGACACTTCTATTTTCATTGCCGCGACTCTAGTGATTCAGTTTGAGCTACATAACACAGAACAGATGCATCCAGTACATACTCTTTGTAGAACAGCTTTGAAAACATATCCTATATACTGTGTATTAAAAGTGTAATCTCTTTAAAGTAGAAGAAATAGATTTTTGTAAACCTTTGGGGTACTCCAGCTTTTTATTCTATTCCACTGCTGTACCTTTCCTTAGGATAGTATCTCCAAATGAGTTAAGCTTTGGTGCATCATGCAAGGATTGAGCTTCACTTGTAGGCGATAACATGGTACCATACCATACTGGTTCTTATATACTGCAAAATTTTCAACTAGGATTCTGTGCGGTTTACAACAAAGTTAGAACATAACTTTAAAACTGCACAGTTATATGAAAGAGTCAATAATCATTAAAGGGGGAGAGATGATATAAGTCATTTACCCCCACACCTGCTAAGGCGCACTTGCCGATTTAGCGTGCGCTAATCAATTTAGCACATGCTAACGCGCCCATTATATTCTATGGACGCGTTAGCATATAGCGCACGCTAATCGTTAGAGTGCGCTAAATTGGTTAGCACGCCTTAGTAAAAGGACCCCTAAGGTTTACTGCTCACTGTTATGTAGACTTGCATTGTGTCCTTTCAGAGTTCATAATCAGCCTAATTCTATATAAAGTGCTAAAAATTGGGCGCGCAAATTTGGCACACTCCCAATGTTTCCTGCGCAATGTAATTGAATAATAGAAACATAGAAAGATGACGGCAGAAAAAGGGCCAAGGCCCATCAAGTCTGCCCACTCTATAGACCCTCCCCTTAAGATTAGCCAATGTTTTACCCTGACCCACGTAGGGATCCCACATGGGCGTCCCATTTATTCTTAAAATCTGGCATGCTACTGGCCTCGATTACCTGTACTGGAAGCTTGTTTCATTGATCAATCACTCGCTCCGTGAAGAAATACTTCCTGGTGTTGCCGTGAAATTTTCCGCCCTTGAGTTTGAGCGGGTGCCCCCTTGTGGTTGAGGGGCCTCTGAGAAGGAAAATGTTATCTTCCACTTCTACACGTCCGGTGACGTATTTAAACGTCTCAATCATGTCTCCCCTCTCCCTGCGTTCCTCGAGGGTGTAGAGCTGCAAATTGTTTAGTCTTGCTTCGTACGAGAGACCTTTAAGCCCTGAGACCATTCTGGTGGCCATCCTTTGGACCGACTCGACCCTCTGCACGTCTTTGCGATAATGTGGCTTCCAGAATTGCACGCAGTATTCCAGATGAGGTCTCACCATGGTCCTGTACAATGACATTATGACAGCAGGCTTTCTGCTGACGAAACTTCTACGGATGCAGCATCTGCCTTGCCCTTGAGGAAGCCTTCTCCACCTGATTGGCAGATTTCATGTCTGCACTAATGATTACTCCTAAATCTCGTTCCGCTGAAGTCCTGGTCAAGGTCTCCCTGTTCAAGGTATAAGTTCTGCACGGGTTTCTGCTACCTAGGTGCATGACCTTACACTTTCCAGCATTGAAGCCCAGCTGCCAGGTTGAGGACCAGCATTCCAATGTACGCAGGTCCTGCGCCATACTATCTTGTAGATTGTCCTCGCTTACCATATTACATAGTTTGGCGTCGTCGGCGAATAATGTTACTTTCCCTTGAAGCCCTTGAGTCAGATCTCCTATGAATTGTTGTAGAGGAGCGGACCCAAGACCGAGCCCTGCGGCACCCCCGCTGGTCACCTCCGATGTCTCAGAGAAAGTACCGTTAACCATCACCCTCTGAAGTCTGCCACTCAGCCAATCATTGATCCATGCCGTCAGAGTCTCTCCTAACCCCATCGATTTCATCTTGTTTAACAGTCTGCGGTGTGGGACGCTGTCAAAAGCTTTACTGAAGTCTAGGTACACTATGTCCAGTGAATCTCCTTCGTCCAGTCTTTTTGTTACCCAGTCAAAGAAGCTGATGAGGTTTGATTGGCAGGACCTACCCTTGGTGAATCCATGTTGATTGGGGTCCCGTAGATTCCCTTCGTCCAAGACCGTGTCCAATTGGCGTTTGATCAGTGTTTCCATGAGTTTGCATACTATCGATGTCAGACTCACTGGTCTGTAATTTGCAGCCTCTGTCCTGCAACCCTTTTTGTGTAGAGGAACGACGTTAGCTGTTTTCCAGTCCAAGGGGACTGTCCCTGTACTCAGTGAGAGATTGAAGAGCACGGCTAACGGTTCTGCCAGGACATCACCTAACTCCCTGAGCACTCTGGGGTGCAGATTGTCCGGTCCCATGGCTTTGTCCACCTTGAGTTTTGTTAGCTCAAAGTAAACCTCGCTGGGTGTGAATTTAAAATTCCGAAACGGGTCTTTTGTGTTTGACTGTGGCTTCAATTGAGGGCCGGACCCTGGCGCCTCGCAGGTGAAGACCAAGCAGAAGTATTCATTTAGTAGTTCGGCCTTTTCGGGATCCGATTCTGCGTAATTCCCGTCCGTTTTTTTCAGGCGTACTATCCCGTCTGTGTTTTTTTTCCTGTCACTGATATACCGGAAGAAGGATTTGTCCCCTTTCTTAATGTTGTTTGCTAGAGTTTCTTCCACTCGAAGTTTGGCCTCCCTGACTGCCGTTTTGACCTCTGTGGACTTGATCCTGTGTAGCAGTTGACCTTCGCTTTTCCCCGTGCGTTTGAAGGAAGCAAATGCGTTTTTCTTCTCCTTAACGAGACGTGAGATCTCTGCGGTGAACCACTGGGGTTTGTTTTTTCTTCGCTGTTTATGTGATGATTTTATGTAACGGCCGGTTGCCTCGTGTATGACAGATTTCAGGGATGACCACATATCCTCCACATTCCCTGTCTCAGTTTGGTCCTGGAGCGCCTGATGGACGAAAACTCCCATGCGTGCAAAGTCTGTTCCTCGGAAGTTGAGTACCTTTGTTTTAGTGTTTGATCTATGGAAACCTTTCCTCAGGTGGAACCATGTTATGATCGCTGGAGGCTAGCTTATCTCCCACGAAGACTTCTGAGACGCTTTCCCCATTGGTGAGTACTAGGTCAAGGACGTTTGGGCCCTAGTGGGCTCCGTTACCATTTGATTGAGGCGTGCTCCTCTTATGGAGGCTAATAGCCTCTTGCTGCCGCTGGTTGTTGCTGAAGGTGTGCTCCAGTCTACATCCGGCATATTGAAGTCTCCCATTAGTACAACGTCCCCCCGTAGAGCAATATTTTCTATGTCTTCGATTAGTTCCGTGTCCTTGTCTTCCGGTTGTCTTGGAGGTCTATATACCACACCAAGATACAGGCATTTTTCTCTCCCTCTGGCCAGGTTCACCCAGAGGGATTCCCCGGTGTACTTAACGTCCGTGATTCTGGTGGTTTTGATGCCTTCTTTAATGTATAGCGCTACCCCTCCGCCTAACCTGCCCTCTCTGTCTCGATGAAGTAAACTGTAACCCGGTATAGCCATATCCCACCCATGAGAGTCCGTGAACCAGGTCTCGGATATCGCCACCACATCTAGGTCGGCATTCACTATCTCGGTCTCCAATTGCAGAATTTTATTGCCTAAACTGTGTGCATTGACATACATGGCCCTCCATCCCTTGTGTTTGCTAGGGCTGTCATGCGTATTATGGGTGCTTACCTTGGGCTCAGAAGGGCGGTTGTGTCTCGCCTCCACAGGATGATTCCTTATTGCTCTGGAATGTGAGTGGATACCCTCCCCCAACTTACCTAGTTTAAAGCCCTGCGAAGTAGGCGGGCTAGACGGTGTCCAAGTACGTTTTTACCTCTTCTGGTCAGGTGAAGTCCGTCATGTCCCTGCAGTCCCTGGAGTGCCTTTCCATGGTCCAGGAATCCAAAGTTCATCTCTATACACCAGTTGCGAAGCCACTCGTTGGTACGTTGGATGCGTTCTTCCCTGGCTCTTCCTCTGTTTCTAACTGGGAGGATGGATGAGAAGACCACCTGTGCACCTGTGCACCTGTTTGCTTCGGCTTCCTACCCAGGGCTCTGAAGTCATCGGGTATGTTCTCTGAGGTGTTCCTTGCAGTGTCGTTTGTACCTACATGGATAAGAAGCATAGGGAAATGGTCATTAGGTTTTAGTAGTTTATCGAGACAGGTGGTGACGTCACGAATCCTGGCTCCAGGGAGACAGCAGACCTCCCTTGACTGCAAATCTGGTCTGCAAATTGGACCCTCGGTTCCTCGCAGCATGGAGTCCCCAATGACTACCACTCTGCGCTCCTTTCGGGGGGGCTGATCAGTGTGCTTTGGAGTCCAAGTTGTGCGCTGGGTGTCTTCTCGAGCCTCTTCCGCTACCTCCTCGGTAGTAATGTCCTGCAAGACGTGGTATCTGTTTTTCAGGCTGAGTTGTGGTGAGCTACCCTGTTTGGGACAAAAAGAAGAAAAGGGAAGTGAGAAAAGGGGGGGGGGGTTTCTCCGTTTTCCCGTGGAGGAGGTTACCAGCTGCCAGGGACCGGCATCCCCTATCATTTCTTGCACCCGATCGTGGAATTTGTAACTGGAGACTTGGGTGTCTCGAGGATGGATCTGTCATGGGTCAGCTCTGCCAAATGGGAAACCTCCTTGATGGCTCCGTCGATGAAGGCCTCGTCCTCCCTGATGCTCCTTAAGCACTGCACCTCCTCCCTAAGGCTCCATAGTTCCTGTAGGATGTCCTTGTTCAGCTGCTCCATCTCCTCTGTCTGAGTAGAAACTGTAGCATGGTTTGGGGGGGTGGTCTCGGTCTGCACAGAAACCTCTGCCCTCCGTCCAGTGCCACCCTCCTCCTTCTGCACCATCCTCTGGATCCCGCCGGACGTTGGCGTGATGAACTGGATGGTAGTCTTGGTACTCCGCGTCCTCCCTGCCATATCCAAAGGTAGAGAGATTAGGTGTAAAATAGAAAAGTAATGAGAATAGGGAGTTGGAGAGAGAATAGAAAGTGTCAGGAGAAGACTATCTGCCTGGATGAGAGTGTGTAAGAAAAGCGTATGTGGAGAGAGTGAGTGTGTATAAGAGTTTAGAGTGTGGAGGAAATGTGTTTATAAATTTTTTTTTTTTTTTTTTTTTATAAAGAGTTTAGAGTATGGATTCAGCCTATTAGAGGCCCTTCTCAAGGCCCTTCGCAAAGGCGCTCTCGCTAAGGCGAGCGCCTTTGCCGCTCACCTTCGCCGTGCGCCGAACGGCTGTGCGCCGTTGGCACGCCTCCTTTTAAGGAGGGGGGCCCGGGCGCCTACTGCTGACGCGGTGAGGGTGGGCGGAGATACTCTCGCCTTCCCCGACTCGATGTAAGGTTTGCCGCTCGCCTTCGCTGGTTCCCCGAGTCTCAGCACGCTGCTGCTGAGACTCCCAGCGCCTCCTTTCTGTCTCCTGCTCTGCCCTCGCTGCCTGTAAGCAGTGGCTGGACCGTCGGCTCGCCTCCTTTTAAGGAGGGGGGCCCGGGCGCCTACTGCTGACGCGGTGGGGGTGGGCGGAGCTACTCTTGCCTACCCCGACTCGATGTAAGGTTTGCCGCTCGCCTTCGCTGGTTCCCCGAGTCTCAGTACGCTGCTGCTGAGACTCCCAGCGCCTCCTTTCTGTCTCCTGCTCTGCCCTCGCTGCCTGTAATGAGCCAATTAGTGCCGATAGTTGGAATCTTAACAAGCAATTATTGGTTCTAATTGGAATTAATTAAAATTTGCGTGCACGGGATCCACAAGTTTCCAAAAAGGGGGCCTGGCCGTGCGAAGGTCATGGGTAGATCAGGTTCATTCCTGCGATTTACATGTTTGGCTACTGAATATGGGGAGCGGGGGGATCCACGCCTAATAGTTCCGAGGGTTTATTCCATGTTTCATTTGGTGTAAATGGCTATGCCTAAAGTTAGGTGCAATTCCCAGCGCCAAGCGCTATTCTATAGACAGTACCTAATTTTGGATACCATTTATGAAATAGCACTGAGTGCTATTTTTTTCGGTGCTGATTTTGTAGGCGCTATTTATAGAATCTATAGAATCTACCCCATTGTAATATGTATGGGCAACTTAAATAGTGCTTGGAAGCATCTAATATAATCAGGACAATTTCTATACTCTATGCCACATTTTCTTTCTCTGATATTTGATATTTGAGCATCTTCCCTTTTGCTACATGTAATACTCGGGGTTGGTGTAAAGCAGGGGTGTGAAACTCAGTCACATTAAGGGGCTGAAATCCAAAACACAGGCTAAGTCTTGGGCCAGATCCCGCCCCCATAATAGTACCAATTGTAACACCATTTTTCCATTCATTTTTCATATATACACACACACAATATAATCTTATTAACAACACGTGGAGGGGCATAATCGAAAGAGACGTCTAAGTCCGTTTGCATCCAACTTGCAAGTCGTCCAAACTAAAAAGACAGCTTAGGACACATTTTCGAAAAATATGTCCAAAATTTTTTTTTGTTTCGAAAATCGTCTAATTATACATCCTGCCGATCTGATCGTCCAAGCCACTAAATCGTCAATCTTTATACCACATTTCCGTCCAACTTTTCGTCCAAGTCAAAAACGCCTAGAACAAGCCCTGTTGGATGTGGGAGGCGTCTGCAAAGTAATGGACTGCACACCCAGACATGCCACCTAAATAGTGGGGTACCTTACAGGGCACTGCTGTGAACTTCACAAAAAGGGTGCCATGTCTCCTCCTCACTACAGCTCCCTTATAAGTCATGGTGAGCCCCCAAACCACCTCCAGAATCCCCTAGACCCACTTATCTATCACTCCAATAGCCCTTATGGCTACAGGAACCACTTATATGCCAGTACAAAAGGGTTTTGGGGGTGTATAGGGGAGTGCACGTTTCATTATCAATGCAGTGGTTACAGGGGCTTATGGGCATGGGTCCTCCTCTCTATGGATCCCTAACCAAGCCCCAAGACAACTTAAGCCGCCTCTGTCCTGGACGACGAGGCTTTCCTATGCCAGGCGGCCAGGTGATGATGGTCTTGAGGCTGAATTTTAAAGGTGTGATTAATATTTTTATGGGGGTGGGGGGGGAGGGTGATCACTGGGGTGGTGTGTGGGGGTCTGTTTTATGTGTTTTCAGTGCTTATCTGGTGACTTTAGGTGGGTTTTTGTGACTTAGACCAGTGTTCTTCAACCACCGGTCCGTGGACCAGTGCCAGTCCACAGAAATTTCCTGCCGGTCCACAGGCCCAGCACGTGCATCAGGCCCAAAACCGTGTTCTTCAACCGCCGGTCCATGGTGCGATCGATGCGGTCTTATCTTCGAGCCAGCTCCCTCTTCCTAACTGATTCAGTGCACAAAGCCACGGGCAGTGGCTCCTATGGGCATCCTGCACCTGAACCGGAAGCCTTCTCTCTGACATTGCAACGTCAGAGAGAAGGCTTCCAGATGAAGCACAGGACGTGCAAGGTGCAATTAGTACTATTATGGGGCAGGGTCTGGGGTGGAGATTGGGTAGAGATGGGCGGGGTCTGGCCCATGACTTAGCCCAGTGTTTTTCAACCGCCGATCCACAGACTGATGCCGGTCCACAGAATAATTATTTTATTTCTGCCAGTCCATAGGTGTAAAATGGTTGAAAAACACTGACTTAGACCATGTTTTCCATGGTCTAAGTCACAACGTCCAAGTTCCGTCGATCGTGGGCTGTATAACTTTTGGTTATACATGCTGTACGACTTAAGTCTAAGCCAGCCCACATCCCGCCCAACTCCCGCCCTCGACACTCCTCCTGAAATGCCCCGTTTAGCTTTGGTTGTTCAGCGGCACTATGTAGGCCTAGGTCGTCTAGAAATATGTCCAAAATGTTTTTATTATCGGCACTTGGACGTATTTGGGAAATGTTCATCCAAGTGCCGACTTAGGCCAGTTTTTGAACTATCTAACTTCTGCAAACGAACAGGGGTCCAAAAAACTCTATGTAACAGAAAAAAACAATTTTGTCTCATAGATGCTGACGCTGTACATCTCATCCTCCAAGTCCAAATCCGTGGACATTGAGTAGCAGAAATCTGCTGCTTTATCTCAATGCTCCAAATGTCTTTTAGACTAGTTTTAGGCTTCTTGTTCAAATATTCAGATATTAATTTATACCACTTGGCGGCCTCAAAGGCTCAGATTCTCTAAAAGGTGCCATTATCAGCAGCCACCTTAAAAGTGTCTGCTGATTGCATGTCAATCGTGCGACAGCGCCATTTAGAGAATCGCACCTCTGGCAAAGGTAGGCATTGGAAATGTACACCAGAGTTTTCAAGGTCTATATTTCTGGCTCCTACCTTTGATGTAAACAGCCAATCAAGTGGAGAAAGCTTCATCCAAGGCCAGACAAATGTTGGGTTGTATCCGTAGAAGCTTCGTTAGCCGGAAGCCCGAGGTCATTATGCCGTTGTACAGAGACAAGGTGAGACCTCATCTGAAGTACTGTGTACAATTCTGGAGGCCACACTACCGTAAGGATTTGCTGAGAGTTGAGTCGGTTCAGAGAATGGCCACCAGGATGGTCTTGGTGCTCAAGGATCTCACGTACGAGGAAAGGCTGGACAGATTGCGGCTATACTCTCTCGAAGAACGCAGGGAGAGGGGAGACATGATCGAGACATTTAAGTATATCACTGGTTGTGTAGAGGTGGAAGATGATATTTTCTTTCTTAAAAGAACCTCAGCCACAAGAGGGCATCCGCTGAAACTCAGGGGCGGGAAATTTCATGGCGACACCAGGAAGTATTTCTTCACAGAGAGAGTGGTTGACCATTGGAACAAGCTCCCAGTGCAGGTGATCATGGCCAACAGCGTGCCTGATTTCAAGAATAAGTGGGATGCCCACGTCGGATCTCTACAAGGGGAGTGTAAAGGTATCGCCACCTGAGTGTGATCTCTAGGAGGATAGTTAGAGAGGGTTAATAGAGTGGGCAGACTTGATGGGCTATAGCCCTTTTCTGCCGTCATTTTCTATGTTTCTATGTAAATCATGACTACATAGGCACTTTACAACACCTAATGCCACTTGCGGTGTTAGCCACATCTACAGTGGTGAGGCTCACTGGTAGATCTGCTGCCTCTGCACCCAGATGTTGCAAGATCAAATCCCACTGCTGCTTCTTGTGACCCAGGCAAGACACTTAATCCTCCAGTGCCTACCGCTTTGATGTCATCTTTGAAATGCCAAAGCCACAAAAAGGCGGTATTGAAGTCCCTATTCCCTTCCCTATAGTGGTGTTAGATGCCGTAAAGCACCTCTGGAGGCGCAATTCCAGCGCTGGTTGTTTTTTTGTTTTTTTTAGAGACCAGAAGGCGCCTGAATTTTCTTTTAAGCCCACTTTTAAATGGTGTTTTGGACTTAAGTTAGGCGCCTAAGTTATGGCGCTGCTTCTAGAATATGGGCCAGTACTTCCTCCCTTTTGAAAATAAAATACACAGACTCTGCCTTCAACAATTTCACCACAGTCATGGAATTGAGGGAAAATAAAAGTTTTGAAGCACAAACTAGATTTCATTATACAGAATAAGCCTGATGGAATTATGACTAATTTACTGTAGGAGTTCTTAAGATTTAATCATGATACCATACTGCTGCCCACCTAAGGAATTAATTGCAGGCAGGAGACTGAAAACAAATCTGGTGGTGGCCAGAAAGACGGAACTAGTACTAGGGTACTGTATAAAAACTGAAAACAACATTTCTTTTGTGGGTGTAGTCTGGCCTTTCTGGTTGCCTTGTAGGGCACCTTCCTACTGTTTTCTTAGAAAGATAATTGGGGACCTACTGAAGGGCAAAGAAGTTAACATTTCTGTGTTAGCAATTTCTTATTATGGAATACTGATTCTTTTTGTAAATGTCTCATGTTTTTAAATGTAGTTTCTCAATGCATTTTGCCTAGCGCCTGCTTGCCTATCTGAAAATTGTTCATTTTACATTTCCAAAGTTATAAAAACAGAGTAA
This sequence comes from Geotrypetes seraphini, assembly GCF_902459505.1. Classification (NCBI taxonomy): domain Eukaryota; kingdom Metazoa; phylum Chordata; class Amphibia; order Gymnophiona; family Dermophiidae; genus Geotrypetes; species Geotrypetes seraphini. Next base: position 47,788,266 of record NC_047085.1, read on the forward strand.
GGTGTCCTTCTACTAAAGAGCGCTAAGTTTTTGCACTTAACAGCAAAAACCAGTTAGATTGATATTCCAAGCGATTTACCCCCTTTTACAAAACCGCGCAAGAGGTTTTTAGCAATGGCCGGTGCGCTGAATCCTCTGCGCTGCTTTGATGCTCATAGGAACTCTACGACCTCTTGCAATTAGCAGGATATCAAGAAATTTTAATAAACATAAACATTAAAAACGAATGTGTCCCAATACTGAACCCTGAGGGACTTCACATATATATTGTTTAGATAAAGAGATCATGACCTATCCTGCAGATCAAGTGAAACCAAATTAACACAGTTCCTGAGATTCCCAAATCTTCAAGGCGATGTGAGAGAGTGAAATTGTGAACAAGGTCAAAGGCTGCTGTGAGGTCTAAGGATAAGAGAAGAACGTCATCACATCACGGTGCCGAAGAGAGGAGAAGCGGAGAAAGGCAGCGTTTCACTGCTCAGTGGGGAGGAAGACAGCGTCGGTGCCGAGCACCGAAGAAAGGAGGCAGGAACCAGGCTAGGGGAAGCGGCGAGAGTTCGCTCCGCCCCCCCCCCCCCCGCGTCAGAGGCAGCGCCGGACTAACCCTTAAAGGGGGAGGAGCCAGCGCGGCACACGCGGTGCCGAAGAGAGGAGAAGCGGAGAAAGGCAGCGTTTTCACTGCTCAGTGGGGAGGAAGACAGCGTCGGTGCCGAGCACCGAAGAAAGGATGGCTAGGAACCAGGCTAGGGGAAGCGGCGAGAGTTCGCTCCGCCCCCCCCCGCGTCAGAGGCAGCGCCGGACTAACCCTTAAAGGGGGAGGAGCCAGCGGCGCCCAGCCGTTCGGCGCCCGGCAAAGGCGCGCGGCAAAGGCGCTCGCCTTAGCGAGAGCGCCTTTGCGAAGGGCCTCAAGAAAGGCCAAGTTACTACACCCAGGAACACCAGGGAAAGACTGAAAGGTACGGAAGAAGCAGGCGCAGAAGGAACGACACACTCAAAACAACGTAAAGGTAAGGTAGAGCAAGGGCAGTACACACAAGAAGAAGGCAAGAAGCAGCACACAAAGAACAAACACAAACAAAGTATGAGTAAGGTAGAGCGAGGGCAGCACACACAAGAAGAAAGCGCTGAAGAAAGCAGGCACACAAGGAGCACGTAATCTTAAGTGTTATCTTAAAGTAGGAACGACTATGGAAGCAGAGGGAAACCAGAAGATGAGCTTTCCAGTGTTCTGCACCGGCTGTCATATGTATGACTACCTCCCCTCGGGGAGACAGTCATATGTATGCGGTTGGTGTCAGGAGCTGGAAAGCTTGAAGAAGGAAGTCAAGCGACTAGAGGACAAGATACAGGAACTAGAAGGACTTTACACCACGGAAGACCCAGTCAGGACAGCTGAAGATTTCACGAGCGAGAGACACATCGAGGAGGAAGTCAGGGAACTTGAGAAATTCATTGAAGAAGCATACAAGAGGAGGGTGGAAGAGAACGAGCTTCAGATGATAGAAGAAGCTACACCTACATCGAAGGGAGAACAAGAAGCAGAAGACCTCAAAGAAGACACCCACAAAGAGAAATTGACCAGTCGATGCCCAGAAGAAGAGAGAGCGAAGCACACCGAGGACATTGACCTGAGACCGAAGCGAACATTGAAGAAGGGAAAATCAGCGATCCTAGTGGGGGACTCGATCCTGAGGCATGTGGACAGCCACATAGCAGGAGGGAGGGAGGACCGACTGGTGACCTGCCTCCCAGGAGCGAGAACCAAGGACATCGTGGACAAAATTGGAAAGATCCTGGAAGGTGCGGAGACGGAAGAGACCGCAGTAATGATCCACATTGGGACGAATGATGTCAGCAGGAGAGACTACAAAAGAAGTTCGCTGATAGAACAGTATCCAAGATTCTGGGAAGGAAGCTGAAGATGAGGACCCAGAAGATAGCATTCTCAGAGATCCTACCAGTACCGAGGGCAGATGTGAAAAGGGCAGGAATGAAACTACAATCAATAAATGCGTGGATGAGGAGATGGTGTGAGGAAGAAGGATTCCACTTCGTGAGGAACTGGACGACGTTCTGGGGCAAGAGCAAGCTCTACAGGAGAGATGGATTGCACCTGAGCACAGCGGGAACTAGACTTCTAGCAAACAATGTCAAGAGAGGGAATAGAAACAGGCTTTAAACTAAGAAGAAGGGGAAAGCCGACAGTCGACCAAGCGTCGATGTTCAGAAAAAGGTATCCCGTGAAGATACTGAGGGGAAAAAAGGCTGGGAAGAAACAATGGACAAATTACAGGAGTCAACTAATCAAGAAGAGAAGGTTAGAAAGATTGTAGCCCAAGAGAAGTATCTAAAGACCGAAGCACAGGGAAAGGAATTAAAGGCAGCAAAATTCCAGGAGCTAAATGCATATATACTAATGCAAGGAGCCTAAGAAACAAAATGGGGGAATTAGAAGCCATGATCATTGCAGAAGACATAGACATCATTGGAATCTCTGAAACATGGTGGAATGAGGAAAGCAAATGGGATACAGCACTGCCGGGGTACAAGCTCTATCGCCAGGACAGGTCAGGACAGAAAGGAGGTGGAATAGCACTATACATAAAAGAAAGCATACAATCAACAAGAATGGACACAGCGGAGACGACCAACAAGCTAGAATCACTATGGGTTAAAATACCAGGAAGGAAAGGGCCTGAAATAAAGATAGGCCTATACTATCGTCCACCCGGACAAACCGGAGACATCGATGAAGAAATGGATAGCCGAGATGAAGCGAGAATGCAAAGGCGGTAACACGGTTATTATGGGAGACTTCAACTACCCTGGGATAGACTGGAGTCTCGGAAGTTCAAGATGCGCTAGGGAGACAGAATTTCTGGAGGCTGTACAAGATTGCTTCATGGAACAGCTTGTTAGAGAACCGACAAGAGAAAATGCCACTCTGGATCTAATCCTAAATGGGCTAAGGGGACCTGCAAAGGAAGTGGAAGTAGTGGGACCGTTGGGAAACAGCGATCATAATATGATCAAGTTCAAGATGGAAGTAGGAATACTGAAAGGAAAGAGAACCATAGCGACAACTTTTAACTTCAGGAAGGGTAACTACGAAGCAATGAGGGGAATGGTAAAGAAGAAACTTAGGAACACTTCCCAAAAATGGCAGACGGTAGAACATGCCTGGTCCTTTTTCAAGGACACGGTGAGCGAGGCGCAAAATCTATATATCCCCAAATTCAGAAAAGGGTGCAACAAGAGTCGAATAAAAGACCCGGCGTGGATAACTAAAATAGTGAAGGAAGTGATAAGCAATAAGAAAAATTCAATTCAGAAAATGGAAAAGGGACAAAACTGAGGTAAACTGGAGAGAGCACAGGAAGTATCAAAAAGAATGTCACCGTGTGGTACGAAAAGCCAAAAGAGAGTATGAAGAGACACTAGCCAGGGAAGCACGAAATTTCAAACCGTTCTTTAGATATGTTAAAGGGAAACAGCCGGCTAGGGAGGAGGTGGGACCACTGGATGACGGAGACAGGAAGGGAGCGGTGAAGGAAGAGAAAGAGGTCGCAGAAAGACTTAACATGTTCTTTTCATCTGTATTCACAAACGAAGACACAACCAACATACCGGAACCTGAGCAATTCTTCAATGGAAATCAAGCACAAAAGTTAACATCCATAGAAGTGAGCCTTGATGATGTGCGCAGACAGATAGAAAAACTAAAAACTGACAAATCCCCGGGTCCGGATGGAATCCATCCAAGGGTGCTGAAGGAACTAAAAGAGGAAATAGCGGAACTACTACAGCAAATTTGCAACCTGTCTCTGAAAACAGGTGTGATTCCGGAGGATTGGAAGATAGCCAACGTTACGCCCATCTTTAAAAAGGGATCAAGAGGAGACCCGGGAAACTACAGACCGGTGAGTCTGACCTCTGTTCCGGGGACAAATGGCGGAAACACTAATAAAAGAAAAAATTGATGAACATTTTGAAAAACACGAACTTCTGATAACCAGCCACACATGGTTCTGCAGGGGGAGATCGTGTCCTGACCAACTTATTGCACTTCTTCGAGGGAATTAACAAACAGATGGACAAAGGAGACCCCATAGACATCATATACCTAGATTTCCAGAAAGCCTTGACAAGGTGGCCTCATGAACGTCTACTCCGGAAACTGAAAGAACCATGGGGTGGACGGAGGCCTGTGCATAGATGGATCAGAAACTGGTTAGCGGGTAGGAAACAGAGGGTAGGGGTGAAGGGACACTACTCAGACTGGAGGAAAGTCACGAGTGGTGTCTCCGCAGGGCTCAGTGCTCGGGCCACTGCTATTTAATATATTCATAAATGATCTAGAAACAGGAACAAAGAGTGAGATAATAAAATTTGCGGATGACACCAAACTATTTAGTGGAGCTCGGACAAAGGAAGACTGTGAAAAATTGCAAAGGGACTTGGACAAATTGGGGAGAATGGGCAGAGAGATGGCAGATGAAGTTCAATGTAGAGAAATGTAAAGTATTGCATGTGGGAATCAGAAACCCGAGGCACAGCTATACAATGGGAAGGATGTTATTGAATGAGAGTACCCAAGAAAGGGACTTGGGGGTAATGGTGGACATGACAATGAAGCCGACGGCACAGTGCGCAGCGGCCGCCAAGAGAGCGAATAAAATGCTGGGATAATCAAGAAGGGTATTTACAACAAGAACGAAAGAAGTTATCCTGCCGCTGTACCGGGCAATGGTGCGTCCGCATCTTGAGTACCTCTGCGTCCAGTATTGGTCACCATACCTTAAGAAGGATATGGCATTACTCGAGAGAGTCAGAGGAGAGCGACACGACTGATTAAGGGGGATGGAAAGCCTTTCATACGCTGAGAGATTGGAGAAACTGGGTCTCTTTTCCCTGGAGAAGAGAAGACTTAGAGGGGATATGATAGAGACTTACAAGATCATGAAGGGCATAGAGAGAGTAGAGAGGGACAGATTCTTCAAACATTCAGAACATAAAAAAACAAGAGGGGCATTCGGAAAAAGTTGAAAGGGGACAGATTCAAAACAAATGCTAGGAAGTTCTTCTTTACCCAACGTGTGGTGGACACCTGGAATGCGCTTCCAGAGGACGTTATAGGGGCAGCGAACGGTACTGGGGTTTAAGAAAGGATTGGACAATTTCCTGCTGGAAAAGGGGATAGAGGGGGTATAGATAAAAGATTACTGCACAGGTCCTGGACCTGATGGGCCGCCGCGTGAGCGGACTGCTGGGCGCGATGGACCTTAGGTCTGACCCAGCGGAGGCATTTCTTATGTTCTTATGTTCTTATATAACTATAATTATCTAATGCTAAGAGAGAAAGTTCTGTAGAGTAACCATGTCTAAATCCAGTCTGATGGGGATGAAGAATATTTACCAGGTCAAGATATGACTGAGCTGCCGAGTGTCAGTTTTTCTCCCCTGATTTAGTAGTGCAGTGGCCAGGGAACAGGAGCCAAAAATCTCATCCCTTTGGAGTTGCTGGTACAATGGCCAGAGAATGGGCATCAAAGGCAAGGACTATTCCCATGGGCTTAGGGTTTTTAATAGTTCCACATCTTCCCTCCACAAAAGTGTCTTCTCCTACTGCTATGCTAACTGGTTTATTACATTCTCTGTCAGTGAATTTCAAAATTTAATTACTCACTGAGTGAAGAAATATTAGATCTGATTTGTTGTAAATGTACTACTTAGTAGTTTCATTGCATGCCCTCTAGTCCTTGTGTTTTTGGAAGAAGTAAACAAGTGATTCACATCTACCCTTCCACTCCTCTCAGTATTTATATAGACCTCTATCGTCTCTCTCTTGAAAAGCTCTAGTCTCTTTAGCCTTTCCTCATAGGGAAATTGTCCCATCTCTTTTACCATTTAAATAGTAACATAGTAAAAGATGGCAAGAGACAGACCCGACCCGATCCATCCAGTCTGCCCAACAGGCACACTCATTATCAATTCATGATTAAATTGTTTTTCTTTGTCATTTTCTGGAACATTACCTAATAGAAGGCCACTGTACTTAGGTTCATAACTACTTCGTTTTGCCGTTGAAGTCCACACCAACCTATCTGAACCATCTTGTTATTTTTGGGATAAAGACCATAAAAGTCTACCAGGCCCTGTCCTCGTGTTCCATATTACTGGAGTTTCTGTCAAAGCCCTCTTTAGCCTATCCTAAATCAAATTGCCATATATAGGACATAGATTGTACAAGTCTGCCCAATACCAGCCTTAGTTCTTCAGAGCCAGAGTCACCAACTAAGCACCACTCGACATACCAAATACACATGCAACCATTTATGTTTTGTTTTTTTATACCATTTTCGAATTAGCGATCCTCTGTGTTCATCCGTGTTTTTCCTCACTGGTTTTGTCTCCACCACCTCCCAAGCATCAACCATTGTCTCCGTGAAAAAACAATTTCCTGATATTACTTAAGTCTGCAACCTTACAACCTCAATTCATTTCTTCTAGTTTTACCATTTTACTATAATGACCTGAGGAAGGAGGTTTTGGCCTCTGAAAGCTAATTGAAAAATGGATTAGTACAGTAAAATGGTATTTCATATTTCGATGTGTTAATTTGTAGTGTTGATTGTTATTTGTCAGTTTTTTCACATTTATTTCTGCTATCTTTTAAAAAAAAAACTTTATTTAGTTTTTAATGCTAGCAAAAAGTACAATACAATTTACATACAAATAATAATAATCAAATAAGTACTTATAAACAATCAGAATCTAAACAAAAAATAAAATTCCCTCCCCCATTGACCTTATCCTATGCCTTAAGTAGACCTGAGGAGGGCCAGCTTGGTTTACATGGACAGGTAGGTGTGATGAAATGAGCAAACATGAAATAATAAAAAATTCAGCCATTACACTTTCTCATATTGCACCAGGATTTACTAGTTAGAAAAACGTTGATAGATAGGGCCTAATCCAAGAGCAGGTGAGAATGTGGATTAGTAGCTATAAAGAAATAAATGTAAATCAGATAAGCTAGAATATAATAATCAGAAACACAAAAGTAAGACAGGAATCTAATTTAACATATTGATTTGGCACATGTTTCATGTGCTTGAGGGTACAGGAAGGCAGGCTAAGACATTCTATGATTGATAACCACCATAGCAAATTTACCCCAGATGGCCAAGCTTAAGTTTTATAGGGCTTTTTTGTTCTGAAGAGTGACCAGCCTGAACTGGGCCGGTCCTCAGGGAGTTATAGGCAGACAGGAGTTGACTTTTGACCTGGTATCCACATTCCAAGAGGCCCTGAGTTTGCTCTGGCCTGAGTTTACAGTGGGAAAGACAAATCGAATCCATAAGTGTATCATTGTATGTATAGATCCAGAATTAAGGTTTAGTAAGTCAGTAAGTCAGTAAAACTACACAGTGGGAATTTACTTATGTAGCTATAGGGTAACAAGTTAACAAAGTGTAGATTAGAATAATATTTTATTTTGATTTTCATAAATCTGAAATTCTGATCCTGAGCAGGCTGCATCTGGTGTTTGGCCTCTGACCTTGAGCAACTTTTTTCTACTCTGTGGAATTCTGATGGGAAGGGGAGTTAACTGTTCCTTTCATCTTTTCTCTGTTCAGTCTTAGTGAGACAGAGATGATTTTCTCAGTACAGAGAGGGCACGCTGATTTTTACAGGAAAGGAATTAAAAGCTGAATCTGAGTAGTCTTTGTGAGTATATTACAATATTTGTCTATGTATTTCATCTTTTTATAAAATATGTAAGCTTAATGTGAGAATGTAACTTTTTAAGTATAAGAATGTAATTTTAGGAATGCTTTTGTGACACGCTCATATGAAGCTAGCCTTATATGGGAACAAATAATTTGGGCCAGCTAAGTTGTAGCAAAGGAATGTTGTCATTTAGGATATATATGGATGTGTAACTGGTAAAACGTTAGAATTTGTTACGAGCAAGGCCAGCTTTTTGCTTCTGTAATAATTCTCATGATACAATTAATAACCTTATGATCAATGAGATTTGATAACAAATAAATAATAATTGTTTGATTTTATTAAAAATATTTGCATCATTTTTTCATTATTTCATTTTTACAACCCTAGAGTAGCTATAAGTACGCTTGTGCGCAATTATCCTGATCACCATCCAACATTACCCTCAGGAATAATACCAAAACAAAAGATATACCCCCTCCTACATCTCCCCCCACCCCCGGATATGTGGGTGCAAAACAACAGAAAATAAAGATAAAGGGCAACTATAATAAATCTACAAAAGACGTCAATGGATCCCAAACCAATTTGAATATCTTATTATGCCCCAGCAAGTCAGCATTCATTTTCTCATACAGAGAGACTATTAAGGTAGGAAGTCTCTTATCATTTTGAAGACCCAGATATTAGGGCACAAACTGAAGGCAAGTCTTTTCAGGACTGTGTATGGTTGGGGAACTATAATTCTGTGTTTGGGTTGTGGCCAGGGGCCTTCCTGTTGGAACTGCTTTCTGTTGGTTTATAAGGAATGCTGATGCTACTGTTTTAGTACAAGTTATGTTAATAATAAAGAAAGTGTTGTGGTTACTCCTACCCCTTGTCTGCCTGGATTCCTGAGAAAACCAAGCTCACATTACCACAGTTGGGTTTCCCAAATCCTAGGGTCACCAAATATCTGGATTTTCTCTTTTTGAGAACTCTGTCGGAAGTCTCTGGGCGGCTTTTCAATTTAACAACTATTGTTCATGGAAACTCAACATCTAGTAACCCTCAACCTTAATGGAGTCCTGTTGCTTCTCCAGCACACACCCCAACCGTGCACCTATCCAGAGTCCTCCTCTCCCACTCACCCCCCCCCCCCCCACAGACACATACACATCAGGATTCTGTGCTTGCTCACCCAATGCATCTGTAATATTTTAACCGTCATCATCATCGGTGTTTAGTTCACTCACTCTGACAACAGCTGAATGGTTATAGCAACCCCGGGTGAGCAAGCATTTATCCCTTCAAATAATCCCCAAAGTGCCCATCTACCAGGAGTATAAATGTTCCCCTGACCAGGGGATGCCCAACCTGGTCAGTGGGACAGAAGGGAAATTTCCAAGGTGAGCCTCCTCTCCTAAGCAAAAAAGATTCTCAGCCTGCAGTTACAAATTAATTAGTCAAAAAGGCCCGGTTTCTCTAAACAGCGCCGGATTTTAAGGCACCAGTAGGGTGCCTAAACTCAATGAAAAATGCCATTTAAACACCGGTTTCACTGATTTTCAAGGCACCTACTGGTGCCTAAAATATTTGTGCCAGAATCTAACCTCCATAGGCACTTTATGGTGCCTAATGACACCGTGGGCATGGCTAATGCCAGAAGTGGCGTTAGGAGGCATAAAGCACCTAAAGTGGCGCAATTCGAAACAAAGGTAGGCGCCGAAAATGTAGGCCTGGAAAACTCTGGCCTACATTTCCAGTGCCTACCTTTGCCAGAGACGTGATTCTTTAACCAGCACTGTCACATGATTGACATGCGATTGGCGGCTGTTTTCAAGGTGGCTGCCAAAAAAAATCCGGGCCAAAGACCATAGACCATAATTTAATAACTCAATATTCAATTTATTAATAAAAGATGATAAACCAAAAACCAGTGTTTGTACCTGGGAGTATAGTTGCCGTTTTCTCCTGTCCCTATACTCGAGATTGTACTTCCAGACTATTACATTTATAGTTTCTTTTACATCATATCTGCTATTTAACAATGTTAGATAACATAATAGCAAGACAGATCACATGATCTTAGGTAAGAATTGACTGCTGGAAAACAGCTTAAACAACACTTACGGTACTTCCCCTTCAAATTCCATGCATTTAGTTGCTAACATAAGCTTTTAATTATCTTATCACTTATTTCATCTTACCCTATTACTATATCTTAATACTTTCATAGCATTACAAAACTTGTACATTACCAAATCTGTTAAATTGTTCCATGTACACACATAGAGGCTCATTTTCAAAGCACTTAGACACACAAAGTAGCATAGAAACCCATGGTACTTTGTGAGTCTAAGTGCTTTGAAAATTAGCCCCATAATTGTATAATTCCTATACTTAATTCATTAAGCAATGTTTCTTTAATCAGTACTTTGAGGCTGATTCTATAAACGGGCGTCCCGATTTATGGCAGTGGTAGGCATCCTACCATTGTATAGCAGCCAATCATGACGCACATTTAAAAAAATCACCTGAGGCAGGATGCCTACACTGTAGGCATTTTTCGCAATTGAGGGAAGCGTAGGAACACATAAGCTCATCCAAGGCTAGGCATGGCCATGATTTCACCCGGAAGTGGCCTTGGGTGAGGTTAAGTGGCCCTAGGCATCTCCCTAGGGCTGTGACAGACATCTGAAATATAGGCCAGCAAAATTCTGGCCTACATTTCAAATAGACATGGCTGCTGAGCTGATAACAGCAAGGGAATCCCCCTGCTGTGATCAGCTGAGGCAGTAGACCCACCAAAATCGGCAAAATAGATACCAACTTCCTTCTGTCCCTGAACACCCTCCCCCCGATCGAAGCAGGAGGGATGCCCATTCCCTCCTGCCCCCACTCCTGTATCTTACACTCTCTGGATGGCATTCTGTGATGCACCAGGGAGGGGCCTAAAGCCCTGATAGTCTCGGATGCCTAAGGCCCCTCCCATAGGAGGGGGCCTTAGGCACCTGGGCCAATCGGAGTCTTAGGCCTCCTTCCCAGTGCATCCTGGGATGCAGTGGGAGTGACTTAAGACTCTGGCCAGATACCTATGACTCCTCCCATGGGATGCACTGAGCCAATGGAAAGCCATTTTAGAGTGACGGGCCTGCCGGCTGGAGGGTGTAAGCATCCTTCCAGCCGGACATTCTCATACCAGGTATGGGGGAGTACAGAGTGAGGGCCTACAGCTTTGGGATAGTGTCAGGGAGGGGGTAAGGTTTTCAGGGTATTGGGGATTCTGAGGTTTTTGGGGTGGTGGTAGCAGGAAGGAGTGGGCATCCCTCCTGCCGGTCTTTGATGGGGGGAGGGGGAGGTTTGGAGGCAGGAGGGAGTGGGCATCCCTCCTGCCCAGCTGCTTGGGGAGGACAGGGGTTCAGCGGCATGAGGGTCATCCCTTCTGCTGATTTTGATGGGACTTGTGAGGGGTTTCCTACCACATCTGATCAGCTGAGGCAAGGGATCAGGCGCTATTCTCTAACCGGAACCTGTGACATGAGCACCAGTTAGAGAATTGGGGTGATTAGGCGAGGTTAGGCATCTGTCTATTATGGCAGATTTAATTCTGTATAGGACACTGGTGTGTGATTCTCAGCCACTTCTTAGGCGGCTGCTGAGACCGGCATCCTATACAGAATCTGCCCCTTTGTAACTATCTCTCTGAAGTGCTACCTAGTTATATTTAGAGTTCAGGTAGGAAGTAAACTATCGCTTATTAGTAATATCTCTTTACTAAATATACATTTTATTTCCAACTTTAATTTGATTCTCCTCATATAGCTGTACAATGTACTTAAAACATTTAACTCTTGATGGCAGTAGTGGACTTTACAATGTTTTATTCTCCCTGCTCTTGTGAATTTATGTGAAGTAATTCATTGTTTAATAAACAAAACAAGTGGGAAGGTTGAGATGTTCCAGTAGGGGGTCTTTATTATCAGTCACATAAAAACAAGGATCAAATTCTGTAAAGCCCTCTGCAACAGTGAGCCAGAAAATTTCATTGCATTGTTCTGTTGAGAGCCAGTCTAAATCTTCTTTATAATAGAGGAAACATTTTTTTCAAAACATACCTTTAAAACACAGCCGTTTTGTTCTTAAACAACAAATTTCAAGGCTCCTGAGGAAGGTACCCTGAGTACAGAAATGCATGCAGCGTTGTTGCTGAATGTTTATGTGACTGAAACTTCTCGACCTTTCCCCTTTGTTGTGTTTATTTGATTGCTTCTGTTGGGAGTTCCTGCCACTTCTAGTGGTGCAGTAATTCATTGTTTACCACAGTTGGTTATTTTTTAAGGAAATATCTAAGGGAAACCTCTGGACTTTACTTTTCTTTTTGTTGCACTACCCTTACCATCGATTGTGGAATTATTCCTGTCAGCAATTCAGTTTAGTTCTTTAAAATTTGTTTTTCTCAGAACTGCAATTCAGCCCTTTCTCAATTTCACCCTTTCTTCACATGACAACTGCATAATAGCCTATAATTATAATTCTGGAACTTTTGTCAGTATCATTATTTTATTTAATTCAATTACCTTTTACTTTGACACTACAACATGGACCCAAGTGTAGACTAAGAGTAGAATTAAATTCATCCCTCTTTTCCATTGCTCCATACTCTACCTACAATCTTATTTATCCCATATAATTTGAAAAGTATAACCTTGTCTTTGCCTTTCATGTTTCCACCTTATACTTACCATTTTAGTTCAATTACACAGTACTGATCTCCATCTGCTGCATATTTATCCGTGCTATTGCCCATAACCACATCTGTAAACTCGCAAGACTTCATCACCCCATAGTGCTTGCATGTTCCACTTGATCCTATCCATACAATTCAAAAACTATTCAACAAATAAAATGTGTGAGGGCTAAATGAAAGATAATGCCTTTATCTCCATAACTTTTGTTCTAATGAAGATATTGTAACGAATGAAAAAGCAAAAATAATGCTTGAAACTTGCTCTTATTATATGTATTTACTGTTCTATATAATTGTCACGATTCACCACACGTTTCTATCAATGATGGACAAGTTTTTGAAAGCCACCGCAAAAACCCTCAAAAACAAACAACTCTGCATATCTTGTGTCATCAACCAGTCCTTTCTACCAGTCAAAGTTCTTCTTTTAATTTTGGAAAAAGGCAGAAATCTTATAGCAGTGGTTAAAGCTCCGACCTCAGCACCCTGAGGTTGTGGGTTCAAACCCATGCTGCTCCTTGTGACCCTGGGCAAGTCACATAATCCCCCCATTGCCCCAGGTACGTTAGATAGATCGTGACAGAGAGGGAAAACTGCTTGAGTACCTGAATAAATGCATGTAAACCGTTCTGAGCTCCCCTGGGAGAACGGTATAGAAAATTGAATAAATAAATAAACATTAATTAAATAATTAATGTTGGAAGCCGCAGTCCATTAGGCAGGAGCCTGTTTAGTCACTGCAAATCGACAGGCTATTGAGACCCCCCCCTGAAGAAGCCGGATACACTCGGCGGAATGGGGGATATGATAGAGACTTATAAGATCAGGAGGGGCATAGAGAGAGTAGAGAGGGACAGATTCTTCAAACTTTCAAAAAATAAAAGAACAAGAGGGCATTCGGAAAAGTTGAAAGGGGACAGATTCAAAACGAATGCTAGGAAGTTCTTCTCTACCCGACGTGTGTTGGACACCTGGAATGCGCTTCCAGAGGGCGTAATAGGGCAGAGTACGGTACTGGGGTTCAAGAAAGGATTGGACAATTTCCTTCTGGAAAAGGGGATAGAGGGGTATAGATAGAGGATTACTGCACAGGTCCTGGACCTGTTGGGCCGCCGCGTGAGCAGACTGCTGGGCATGATGGACCTCAAGTCTGACCCAGCAGAGGCATTGCTTATGTTCTTATGTTCTTATATGAATGGGGTCCTATGGGCTTGGGTTATCCGCTGTGTGCTAAGATAAGTGTGGGCTGTTCATTTTCGTTTGAAGTTTTCCTAAATGTTTTTCCAATTATAGTGTTTTGGCTTCACATGAAATATTTATCAACAGACACTTATTGTGAAAAAAATCTGAGAGATTTTTCTGGATCAATGATTGAAATCTGGAACCACGAAGTCTTGTTTTATAGTTTCTCATTGAAGATCAAGGTGGTTTCTGTGATCCTTTTCCTCTCTGTATTATGCAGTGGGGTTTTTGGGTTGTGCTTGTAAAACTGTGAGGCCCACCTTCACCACTGAGAGAGATTGGCATATAATGGAAGTGAGAGGCATGCAAATCTGCTCCATGCATATTCATTAGGGCTATCCTGAAAACCCGATTGGCCTGGTGATCCTCCAGGACAAGGTTAGGAACCACTGATCTAATGTACCTGGGGCAATGGGGGGATTAAGTGACTTGCCCAGGGTCACAAGGAGCAGCAGGGGTTTGAACCCACAACCTCAGGGTGCTGAGGTTGTAGCTCTAAACACTGCACCGTATTCTTCCCCTCTTAACCACTGTGCCACACTCTCTCTTCTGATGAGTGCTCACTGCATACTTCCATTTCACAGGTAATAGTAAAACAGCCTCTTCACACAGGCATTTCTTGCCAACTGAGGTAAAAGAAGACATTTTAAAGAACAAGTAAACACATGTAATGCATCATTGCTGTCATTTATTAATGAATTATGGTTCTGGAGGCATTACTTCTTATGTACTTATCTCAATTCAAAGCACCACATCCACAGACCCAATGCCAATGTTTCAGCAACCCTGTCTGATTCAGGGGTCGAAATCAGTGTCAAAAAAATAGTTCACCCAAACAAAGCTTTATCAATAAAAATGTCAAGAACCATGTTATTTTAAGCAGTTCAAGGAACTGAAGTAATAAAAGCATCCTCTCTTTGGCCAAATCATTTATAATGTTCCTTGCACATCATTTGTTATCTGAGTAGAATAAGTTGCCAGTGTACCTTCAACAACAAAGATTTATATCAGTTTAAGAAAATGTTGAAAAAGCATCTTTTTTGTCAGATGAAGTATGCTATTTAGTAATAGCTTTGATTGAAGTATTGATTTTTATTTCTACAGCACTTTGAAGAGAAGTCTTTGATTGTCTATTTATGTTGTGACTTGTTAAATGTTTAAATATGTATGTAATTTTGTAATCCGCTTCGGACAAAAGCAGAATAGAAATAATAATAAACTATAAACTATAGCCATATCTTATATATATATAAAATCGGAGGTATGTATGTGTGTATGTATGTGTGTGTGTGTGTATGTGCCGCGATCACGCAAAAACGGCTTGACCGATTTGAACGAAACTTGGTATGCAGATCCATCACTACCTGGGATGATATGTTCTGGGGGTCTCGCAGCCCACCTGCACACGTGGGCGGAGCTACAAACATAAAATCAGATTTCACCCATTCATGTCAATGGAAAAAATGTAAAAAGCTGCCATTCTCACAGTAATTCAAAAAACGGCTTGACCGATTTGAACGAACCTTGGTATGCAGATCCCTCACTACCTGGGGTGATATGTTCTGGGGGTCTCGTGGCCCACCTGCACACATGGGCGGAGCTACAAACAGAACATCAGATTTCACCCATTCATGTCAATGGAAAAAATGTAAAAAGCTGCCATTCTCACAGTAATTCCAACTACCTGGGGTGATATGTTCTGGGGGTCTCGCGGCCCACCTGCACACGTGGGCGGAGCTACAAACAGAACATCAGATTTCACCCATTCATGTCAATGGAAAAAATGTAAAAAGCTGCCATTCTCACAGTAATTCAAAAACGGCTTGACCGATTTGAACGAAACTTGGTATGCAGATCCCTCACTACCTGGGGTGATATGTTCTGGGGGTCTCTCGGCCCACAACTCTATGTTGCTTGCTCAAGGGTGGGTTCACCCAACAATTTATATGTTCTTGCTCCTGGAGGTGAAACTAAAAATGTTGTTTATAATCACGTTTTGCGTTAGTTGTATTCATTTTGTCAAATATTTCACATTATAATTTGAATATTGTACTTTTTATTAAGCTGTAAAAAAATAATTTCATTCACCACTATAAAGTATCTTTATTTGAATCCATTTACAGTGTTATTGCTATAATTAAATACCCGTGCAACGCCGGGGCATCAGCTAGTTTACAATAATAAATTACCACCAAAACTTATCTGTGTATGTTTTCGGTTCTACAGAGCACTCCATTTTGAAGAATCCTTCTTCTGGAACTACAGTCTTAAATTGACAGAAAAATATATTTCGTTCTGAAATTACCCTTGTCAGTGTGTTCAGTTGTTGCAAATTATAGTGGACTTCTGGAGTATGATAATGCTTCTCTATAAACAAAATGGCAACATGATGATGTAATGTCAACAACTTAGAAACATAGAAACAAGATGGCAGATAAAGGCCAAATAGGTCTACCCATCCACAGTAACCATTGTCTCTTCCTCTCCCTAGGAGATCCCACATGCCTATCCCACGCCTTCTTGAATCCAGACACAGTCTCTTCTCCATCACTTCTTCTGGGAGACTGTTCCACGCATCTACCACCCTTTCTGTAAAATAGTATTTCCTTAGATTACTCCTGAGCCTATCACCTCTTAACTTATTTATTTATTTAAAAATTTATATACATTATATTACCTATACAGTTTACATAATAACATATATGACAACCTACTGGCCACCAGAGCAGCAAAACTGGACTGACAACTCACCAATCTGTTGACTTCAACCACAGACTACAAAACTTTCTATAAAGAAACAAAAACCCTACTCTTCAAAAAATACATAAAACCAATATAACACAACCAATAATGTTCCAAACTCCTCCCGCATTACCAATCTACTTTACCAAAACTTTAAACCATTCTTCCGGTATGTGAAGGGAAACAACCAGCCAGGGAGGAAGTGGGACCATTGGATGATGGAGACAGGAAAGGAGTGGTAAAGAGGAAAGAGAGATAGCTGACAGGTTAAACAACTTCTTCTCGTCAGTCTTCACGAGAGAGGACACATCCAATATCCCAGAACCTGAGGAGATCATAAACAGAGATCAAGATGAAAAGCTGGTCCAACTAGAAGTAAGCCGAGAGGATGTCCTCCGACAGGTGGATAGACTGAAGAGCGACAAATCACCTGGTCCAGACGGCATCCACCCAAGGGTACTAAAAGAACTGAGAAACGAAATAGCGGAAACACTTCACCAAATATGTAACCTATCCTTAAAAACTGGGGCGATCCCAGAGGAATGGAAAATAGCAAACGTCACGCCCATCTTTAAGAAGGGATCAAGGGGTGACCCGGGAAACTACAGGCCGGTGAGTTTGACCTCGGTCCCAGGAAAGATGATGGAAGCGCTGGTTAAGGACACAATCTGCAAACACATAGAAAACAATGGACAACTGAAGGCGAGCCAGCACGGCTTCTGCAAGGGGAGGTCATGCCTCACGAACCTCCTGTACTTCTTTGAGGGAATAAACAGCCAGATGGATAAAGGGGAACCCATAGACATCATTTACCTTGACTTCCAAAAAGCCTTTGACAAGGTACCTCACGAACGACTACTCAAGAAGCTGTGGAACCACAGGGTGCAAGGAGATGTCCACCGATGGATCAAACACTGGCTGGCAGACAGGAAACAGAGGGTTGGAGTAAAGGGCCATTACTCAGACTGGCAATGGGTCACAAGCGGAGTCCCGCAGGGATCGGTGCTGGGACCGCTCCTGTTCAATATATTTATTAACGACCTGGAGACGGGGACGAAATGTGAGGTTGTTAAATTTGCTGATGACACCAAACTCTGCGGCAGGATTAGAACCACGGAAGACTGCGAAGACCTACAAAGGGACCTAACAAAACTGGAAGAGTGGGCAAAAAAGTGGCAGATGAGTTTTAATATAGAGAAATGCAAGGTCATGCATGTAGGGAAAAAGAACCCAATGTTCAGCTACAAAATAGGGGGATCACTGCTAGGGGTGAGCAATCTTGAAAGAGACCTGGGGGTGATGGTGGACACAACATTGAAACCATCGGCACAGTGTGCGACAGCCTCAAAGAAAGCAAACAGGATATAAGGTATCATTAAAAAGGGCATCACAACCAGGACGAAGGAAGTCATCATGCCGCTGTATCGTGCAATGGTGCGACCGCACCTGGAGTACTGTGTCCAGTACTGGTTGCCGTACCTCAAGAAGGACATGGCGGTTCTTGAGGGGGTCCAGAAGAGAGCGACTAAACTGATAAAAGGTATGGAAAACTTTTCATACGCTGACAGGTTGAAAATGCTGGGGCTGTTCTCTCTGGAGAAGAGGAGACTTAGAGGAGACATGATAGAAACCTTCAAAATCCTGAAGGGCATAGAGAAGGTAGACAGGGACAGATTCTTCAGATTGTGGGGAACCACAAATATTAGGGGTCACTCGGCGAAATTGAAAGGGGACAGGTTTAGAACAAATGCTAGGAAGTTCTTTTTTACCCAGAGGGTGGTGGACACATGGAACGCGCTTCCGGAGGTTGTGATAAGCCAGAGCACAGTACAGGGGTTCAAGGAAGGTTTAGATAGATTCCTAAAAGATAAGGGGATTGAGGGGTACAGATAAAAGCAGAGGTAGGTTATAGAGATGTTAAAGAAACCACTTCAGAGGTCATAGACCTGATGGGCCGCCGCGAGAGCGGACCGCTGGGCGCGATGGACCTCTGGTCTGACCCAGTGGAGGCAACTCTTATGTTCTTATGTTCTTACTCCTTAGCAAATTAGAAAATGCTCAAACTATTCCTTAAATACTTCTTAATATGTGCTTCTTAAGATCATAATAATTCTTATGTAATCCGCCTTGAACCGCAAGGTAAACATAAGAACATAAGAAAAACATAAGAAGTTGCCCCCGCTGAGTCAGACCAGAGGTCCATCTTGCTCAGCGGTCCGCTCCCACGGCGGCCCATCAGGCCTAGTGCCTGAACAGTGGTCCCTGATTAATTTTGTAACTTACCTCTAATCCCATCCCTATAATCTACCTTTACTCTTATCTGTACCCCTCAATCCCTTTGTCTTCCGAGTACCTATCCAAAACTTCTTTGAACCCCTGTAGCGTGCTCCTGTTTATCACATACTCTGGTAGCGCGTTCCATGTATCCACCACCCTCTGTGTGAAAAAGAACTTCCTGGCGTTTGTTCTAAACCTCTCCCCTTTCAATTTCTCTAAGTGTCCCCTTGTACTTATTGATCCCCTTAATTTGAAAAATATGTCCCTGTCTATTTTTTCTATGCCCTTCATGATCTTGAAGGTTTCTATCATGTCTCCTCTAAGTCTCCGCTTTTCCAGGGAGAAAAGCCCTAGCTTTTTCAGTCTGTCAGTATATGAGAGGTCCTTCATGCCCTTTATTAGCTTAGTTGCTCTTCTCTGGACCCTCTCAATTACCTCCATGTCCTTCTTGAGGTACGGCGACCAGAACTGAACATAGTGCTCCAGGTGCGGACGCACCATAGCACGATACAGTGGCAGGATGACTTCCTTTGTCCTGGTCGTGATACCCTTCTTAATGATACCCAACATTCTGTTTGCTTTCCTTGAGGCCATGGCACACTGCGCCGACGCCTTCAATGTTGTGTCTACCATCACTCCCAGGTCTCTTTCAAGGTCACTCACCCTAGCGCTGATCCCCCCATTTTGTAAGTGAACATCGGGGTTTTTCCCTATATGCATGACCTTGCATTTCCCTATGTTGAAACTCATTTGCCACTTTTTGGCCCATTTTTCCAGTGTTATCAGATCTTTTTTGAGATCTTTGCAGTCCTCCATGTTATTGACCTTGCGATATAGTTTGATGTCATCCGCAAATTTAATAACCTCACATTTTGTTCCTGCTTCCAGGTCGTTAATGAATATATTGAATAGGAGCGGTCCCAGCACCGACCCCTGTGGTACTCCGCTCGTGACCCATTGCCAGTCTGAGTAATGTCCCTTTACTCCAACCCTCTGTTTCCTGTCCGCCAGAATAGAAATCACTAATGTAATGTAACAGGCATAAAATATTCAACAAATATACATAGTTCAGTTGTTGAAAAACAACATTCCTAAAAATGGTCAAATCCAGTTTGAATATAAAATTTAAACTCAAAAAACATTCACAAACAGTTGGGTTGTTTACATTTTCTTAAAGTTCAATCTAGCAGTACACAAACGCAAAATTCCTGGCAAGGTATTCCACAGCTTTACACCCGCTACAGATAATATAGTCGCACCAATCTTAATGTGGGAGATTAACATCTTACCTTCCGAACATAATTACATACTGTTTTCTGATCTCAAATTTCTTTTAGGCTGATAAATTAAAAAAAAAAAAAAAACTCTTGGAAAACAGCAGGAGAGACTTGGTACAAAGTTTGAACTATGGAAAGGTACATGCCAAAATGATACAAAGGTACATACCAAAAAGACATCCGGCATCTTCAGCTTATCCAAAATACCACCATAAAAATCATCACAAACATGAAGAAATTTGGCCATGTTACTCCCCTGTTAAAAAACACTCATTGGCTGCCTATTCCGTACAGAATTACTTACAAAATCGGCATTCTCTCTTTCAAAGCCCAAAAAACTAAAGAACCTGCTTTTATTCACAAGCATCTCATCCCACACGATCCGCTTAGAACACTAAGGACCTCTTTTACTAAGGCACACTAACTGCGCGCACTAAACGCTAACGCATGCATGTTAGTCTGTGGACGCAGCAGCGCTTAGCTCACCTTAGTAAAAGAGGGGGTAAGATGCACTAATCAACATCTTCTTCATGTACCCTCTTTAAAAACCATCAGTACCTGTTGGGCTATCTCATTCGCCGTTACTGCTTCTAAAATCTGGAACTCCCTCTCAACCCATATAAGGGCAAAAAGGAAATTTATAATGCTTTCTCTTCAAAGACGCTTACTGGCCACATAGCTCTCTGTTCTATTTAAACTCTGATCTCTCCCCTTCCCCTTCAGTTCTTACCTTTAATGTGTTCTTTTCTTTTAAACATTGTAGTTAGAAACATAGAAACATAGAAATAGACGGCAGATAAGGGCCACGGCCCATCTAGTCTGCCCACCCTAATGTCCCTCCCCTACCTTTGCCCTGTGAATAGATCCCATGTGCTGATCCCATTTGGCCTTAAAATCAGGCACATTGCCGGCCTCAATCACCTGTAGTGGAAGACTATTCCAGCGATCAACCACCCTTTCAGTGAAAAATAATTTCCTGGTGTCACCTCGTAGTTTCCCGCCCCTGATTTTCCACGGATGCCCCCTTGTTGCCGTGGGACCCTTGAAAAAGAAGATATCTTCCTCCACCTCAATGCGGCCCGTGAGATACTTGAACGTCTCGATCATGTCTCCCCTCTCTCTGCGCTCCTCGAGTGAGTATAGCTGTAATTTATCTAGCCGTTCTTCGTACGGGAGATCCTTGAGTCCCGAGACCATCCGGGTGGCCATTCTCTGGACCAACTCCAATCTCAGCACATCCTTGCGATAATGCGGCCTCCAGAATTGCACACAGTTCTCCCCTCTTTCCTTAGGTTTCATTGTACGTCATGTCTGTTTGGTTTGTTATATAAGCAAAAGGAATTGACCCCAAAATATGCACAAAGAAGAAAATCCAGAGGAAAAAAACAACAACAAAAAAACTCTGAGGGGTGACAATGTTCCTAAATGGACTTTATTTGAAATAAAGTCCATTTAGGAACATCGTCACCCCACAGAGTTTTTCTGATTTGTTATATAGACTGCTCTATTTTTTATTGTTTTAATTAGTCCCTTGATTGTATCCCTCATTTTTAATGTAAAATGCTTAGAAGTTATGATTAGTGTTTTGTCAAAATGTAATAAACTTTTAAGGCTCCTTTTACAAAGGTACGCTAGCATTTTTAGCGCACGCACCGGATTAGCGCGCACTACCTGAAAAACTATCGCCTGCTCAAGAGGAGGTGGTAGCGGCTAGCACGCGCGCTATTCTGCGCGTTAAAGCCCTAATGCACCTTTGCAAAAGGAGCCCTTAATAAACTTGGAATTTTGAAGTGGACTTTTTGTTGTATTGGTAGCCAGTGCAACTGCTTCAATACTGGTGTTGTATGAGTCATTCTAGAAGTACCTGTAATCAATCTAGCTGCAGAGTTAATCAACATCTGCAGTGCCCTCATTTTTACTTTTGCAGCCCCCCAAATATAGTGAATTACAATGATCCACTCTGCTCAAGATCAATGCCTGCACCACACTTCAAAAATCATAATTTGGCAGCCTAGGCTTCAATCTATACATCTTTAACTGCATATATCCCACCTGTATTATTTTCAATACTTGTTTCTCCATGGTCAAACATCTATCCAAACACACTCCTAGAACTGTCATCTCTTTTTTTTACTTCCAGTCGCTCTCCCATCACATAATAACATAGTAAATGATGGCAGCTAAAGACCCGAATGGTCCATCCAGTTTGCCCAACCTGATTCAATTTTTTTTAAAAAAAAATTTTCTTCTTCTTAGCTATTTCTGGGCAAGAATCCAAAGCTCTGCCTGGTATTATGCTTAAGTTCCGACTACTGAAGTCTCTATCAAAGCTCACTCCAGCCCAACTACACCATCCCAGCCATTGAAGCCCTCCCCAGCCCATCCTCAACCAAACAGCCATATACAGACACAGACTGTGCAAGTCTGCCCAGTACTGGCCTTAGTTCTTCAATATTTACTATTATTTTCTGATTCTAGATCCTCTGTGTTCATCCCATACTTTTTTGAACTCCGTCACTGTTTTCATCTCCACCAACATCTCTTTCAGGAGCGCATTCCAGATATCCACCACCCTCTCCATAAAAAATAATTTTCTTACATTGCTCTTGAGTCTCCCACTTCTCAGCCTCAAATTATGCCCTCTGGTTTTACCATTTTCCTTTCTCTGGAAAAGATTTTGTTAATACCTTTCAAGTACTTGAACGTCTAAATCATATCTCTCCTGTCCCCTTTCTATCTCAAAGCTGTCCCATCGATTTTTCACCATCATCACCTCTGTCTTATTCACATTCAATTTCAGTTCATGATCATCCATCCATTTCTCAATCTTCTCCATATATGCCCTATCATTCTGGAGCTTCCTTTCAAATGAAAGAGACTCAACTCATGTGCATTTACGCCATGTAGGTATTTAAACATCTCTATCATATCTCCTCTCTCCCACCTTCCTCTAAAGTATACATATTGAGATCTTTGTCTGTCCCCATACAGGACAGAGAGGTCAGCATGCCACACGAACTTCAAGTTCAGCATTTTATTAATCTAAGTATGAAGGAGACTCAGTTAAATTAATTGTAACCGCCTAACTGCTAATATTCAGCATATTTAGCAACCTGTATCAGCAGTGTGGTGGTACTCAAGGGGTAGGTTGTTGGCAGAGGATTTGGTCAGGGCCTTTAGGCAATCAAGGGTGTGAGGGAGGAGAGAATTGGAGATTGGTGACACCTCCATCCCTTCTGCAGGTCCTGGCTGATATTTAGCCAGGGTCTGCATAAGTATCTTATGTGAGTCTGTTTGAATATCAACTGGGACTTACATAATCTCCAACAGTCCAGCACATGCCAAATTAGCCCTGAATATTCCATGTCAATGCCCCAATATGGCCTGATATTGACTATCTCAGGCTAATTCTTCCTTCAGTTATCAGCATTTAAAGAAATGTTAAACAGAAATGGAGAAAGTACTTGAACTCACTACCACTGTCTGAACTTCCTCTCATCCCATGCTATTCTGGATTCGCTTCAGTTAGGCTTTTACCTGCTGCATTCCACAGAAAATGCCCTTACTAAAGTTTCCAATGACCTGTTCTTGACCAGATTCAAAGGCCTCGTCTCTATCCTCATCTTTCTCGATCTGTCTGCCATCTTTGATACTGTTGATCATCGCCTACTCTTTGATACACTGTCCTTGTTGGGATTCCAGGGTTCTGCTCTCTCCTGGTTTTCTTCCTATCTCTCCCATCGCACCTTCAGTATATGCAAGGGTGGTTCCTGCACCACAGCCTTCCCACTATCGATTGGTGCACCTCAAGGCTCTGAACTGGGACTACTCCTTTTTTCAAACTACACTTGCTCACTTGGAACGCTGATCTCCTCCCATGGCTTCTAGTATCACCTCTATGCTGATGACTCCCAGATCTACCTCTCTGCACCAAATATCTTTACTGAA
The DNA here is from genome assembly GCF_902459505.1 of Geotrypetes seraphini. Classification (NCBI taxonomy): domain Eukaryota; kingdom Metazoa; phylum Chordata; class Amphibia; order Gymnophiona; family Dermophiidae; genus Geotrypetes; species Geotrypetes seraphini. The sequence continues at coordinate 47,812,215 of NC_047085.1, forward strand.
ACTCAGCCTACCTGTCCGACACTGCTGCCTGGATGTCTCACCTCCATCTAAAATTGAATACAGCTAAAACAGAGTTGCTCATCTTCCTGCCTAAAACCAGTCTCTCTGCTTCCCTCGTCCTCTGTCTCTGTGGACAACATTCTCATCCTTCTTGTTTTGTCTGCTCGTAATTTGGGGGTCATCTTTGACTCCTCTCTCTCCTTCATCGCACAGATACAACATATCGCTAAAACCTGCTGCTTTTTCCTCCATAATATTACCAAAATCTGACCCTTCCTCTCTGAGCATACTACCAAAGCACTTAGCCACGCCCTCATCACCTCGTGTTTAGACTACTGCAACTTGTTACTCTCAGGCCTTCCACTTAGCCATCTCACTCCCCTCCAATTCATCCAGAATTCGGCTGCACAACTTATATTCCGGGAGAGCTGCTATACTCAGGTTACTCCTCTCCTAAAGTCACTTCACTGGTTTCCCATCCATTTCAGACTACAATTCAAACTCCTCTTACTGACCTAGAAATGCACTCACTCAGCTGCCCTTCGCTATCTCTCTTCACTTATCTCCCCCTATGATTCCCTCACCCCCCTCCGTGAGCTCTGCTCAGCTGGTAAGTCCCTTCTGTCTGTGCCCTTCTCTTCAACTGCCAATTCCAGACTCCATCCCTTCTGCTTTGCTGCACAATATGCTTGGAACAAGCGGCCCGAATCCCTAAGGCAGGCTCCATCTCAGGCAGTGTTCAAGGCCGTTAAAAGCTCACCCCTTTCAGAATGCTTTTGACTCCTAACTCCTCTCACCTTGGGTTCTACATCCCCAGCCTTAAATGTCTGTCTGTCTGTCCAAGTTAGATTGTAAACTCTTCTAAGCAGGGACCTTCTATAAATATCAAAATGTACAGCGCTGCGCAAGCCTTTCAGTGCTACAATTCTGGAGGCTGCACCTTCAAAAAGATAGAATTAACAGCTTTTTTGGAAGATACACAAGATGTTATATCATTCAGATCAACCCTTTGATTTCTTGTCTTTCCTTTAATGATGAGAATGTATTTCAAGAAAAAAAATGAGAAGTTCTGTGCAGCCAAAGTGATGGTGTTCCCTGACGTAGCCAGGGTGACTCAACTTAGACGAAAGGCCTTTTTGGCCTTTAAGCCCTAGAGTGATTGCCCTGAAAGTTGTTTTGAAAATCTAATTAAAAAAAAAAAAAAAGATATAAAAAAGATGGAGAAGGTCCAGAAGAAGGCTACTAAAATGGTGTGTGATCTTCATCTTAAGGCATATGAGGGCAGACTTAAAGATTTTAATCTGTATACTTAGGAGGAAAGGCGGGAGAGGGTACATATGATAGACTTTTAAATCAATCTTATATACTGTTGCTTGCCAGCAGTGGTGTTAACCTCAGGAGAAAAACATTACAGTAAAACGTGGAGAAAAAGCCTCAATGTCTTATTTTAGAGATTTGGCAATCAATACTGATTTCAAGCCACTCCACTCTTATCATGGGCAGTAAAAAAAAGTCCACGCAGAAATGAAACTTTCAAACAGGGGCTCAAACCCACCACTGTGCACAGGGTTTAACAGATCAAACTTGTCAAAAACATACAAAAATTACTCAGCTTAGAGGTGTTAACTGTACAAAGGTGGTACATCTGAAATCCATATTAATATGAATGGTCTGTCTCTGTTATATAAAGTTTGTCAAATGATACAGTTCTGAATGGTAAAGTGGAGTGGAGTGGAGTGCATGTGACAGTATGTATGGAGGGAGGGGAAGTTCACTTCCTATAACCATTAGTTGCATCTAGCAACAATAAAAAGGACCTACCTTTAAGTATGGATTGCTAAGCTCTTTTGAGCAAGGACTATCTCTTCTGTAAGAACATAAGAATAGCCTTATTGGGTCAGACCAATGGTCCATCAAGCCCAGAAGCCCAGGTCACTAGTACCTGGCCAAAAACCAAGGAGTAGCATATACTTATCACATGATTAAGATGGAGCGGTGACATTAAATCAGACTCTAGATCAAGTTTCAAGTTACATCTGTTCATATAATTCCAGTAATATCCAATTCATCCCTTGTCTTAGAATGTAAGCGCGGTGGTTTAATTTGAAATTTGGAAAGTTGACTCCTCCCAGCTTTTTGGCGTTTTGTAACTTTGCCAGAGCAATCCTAGGTGTTTTCCCCAGCCATATAAATTTAGTGAGTAATCTATTTATATGCTTATAACATCCTTCAGAAAAAAATATTGGTAACATACTCATATTGTATGACTGGAGCTATCATCATTTTTATTGTTTGTACCCTTCCCCACCAAGAGAAATACAAGGGGCTCCATTTCTCACACAATTCTTGAATTTTTAAAAGAAGATTTTTCTCATTAGATGGCATGGGATCACCTACATTTTGCAGATACATTACCCCCAAATATTTAATACCCTTAGGTTTCCAGATGAAAGGATACGGGTCTAACAAAGATTTTACACAGTGTACATTTAAGGGCATAAGAATAGCCTTACTGGGTCAGACCAATGGTCCATCAAGCCCAGTAGCCCGTTCTCACGGTGGCCAATCCAGGTCACCAGCAGCTGGCCATAACCCAAGGAGTAGCAATATTCCATGCTACTGATACAGGGCAAGCAGTGGCTTCCCCCATGTGTTTCTCAATAACATACTATGGACTTTACTTCCAGGAACTTGTCCAAACCTATCTTAAAACCAGGTACGCCATCTGTTCTTACCACATCCTCTGGCAATGCGTTCCAGAGCTTAACTATTCTCTGAGTGAAAAAAAATTTCCTCCTATTGGTTTTAAAAGTATTTCCCTGTAACTTCATTGAATGTCCCCTAGTCTTTGTAATTTTTGACAGTGAAGAATCGATCCACTTGTACCCGTTCTACTCTGCTCAGGATTTGGTAGACTTTAATCATATTTCCCCTCAGCCGTCTCTTTTCCAAGCTGAAGAGCCCTAACCATTGTAGTCTTTCCTCATATGAGAGGAGTTTGATCCCCTTTACCATCTTGGTCATTCTTCTTTGAATCTTTTCCAGTGCCACTATATCTTTCTTGAGATAAGGAGACCAGAATTGAAAGATATCTCAGATTTACTCCAACTGATCTTGCATCCCAAGAAGGATCCAAAAGTGTCAATAAATAAATAAGTTAAACAGCACTGGTCCCAGCACAGACCCCTGCGGCACTCCACTGTTTACTCTCCTCCATTGAGAAAAATGACCATATAAACCTAGCCTCTGTTTTCTGTCCAATAACCAATTCCTAATCCACAACTGAACTTTGTCACCAATCCCATGACTTTTTAATTTTCTCAGGAGCCTCTCATGATATACAGCACTGCAAATGTCTACTGCTGCTACAGAAATGATTAGTAGTAGTAGTATCTAAGAATAAAATAGATGAGACTTTTGTGATAGATGTCTACAAATACTATGCATGTAAGATTTGTGAAAAAAACAACAAAGTTTTTTTCTACTTATATATCTCATTTGCAAATATCAAAGGCTATAAAGATCAGTACCATTGGCCTGAAAGTATTTCAAAGCTGCCCTCAAGGGAGGTGTCTGAATTCACAGCCAGGTTTTAAGACCATTCTAGAAGAGCAGAAGTCAGATTGTTAGTTAGAAAAAAAAAATGCTCTCCTCTTGACTTATGGCTAGCCATAATTTGCTTAGTTTTATTTCCAGGCATTGCATTGCATACAACGAAGCAAGAAATTGCAATATGCAGGTCTGAGTATACTGTATATTGGCGAAGATGTTACATGAAATCGATTGAATAAATATGAGGATATTCGATTTTTTATTTATGAAGTTTTAACACTTTTGAAAAGAAAGTCTTGAAATAAATGATTACAGTTTGAGAGCAAAGTATTATATGAAAAATAAAAATCAGGAAACCTGCATTCTAATTAATTCTCTACCGAGCCCACACAAGAGAGGAGATTAAGCCAAGAAATCAAAGAATTAAAAAAATCAGCAGGTTTAAAAGTGTACGCTGTAAGCATCACATAAAGTTCCATTTTGCTGAGTGGGCGGGTGAGAAGTATGTGGGATTGCATAGGTAGTAACTTGGTGGATTGTGTATTTGTGGCTGCAGGGTATGGAGGTTTGTGTGGGATGGCATAGGAGATATGTTGTGGTATTCACAGGGTGGTTGTAGATATGGGGTTAAGGTTTTTATGAACAGGCAGCTGAGAGGCAGGCAGGCAGCTGAGAGGAGCAGGAGGTGAGCGGAGGGGGTCAGGAGAAACCTGAAGGGAGAGAAAGAGAAGCAGGGGCAGTGGCGAGAGTTAGCTCCGCCCACCCCCAATGTCATCTACTGAAGCTCCCCCTTAAAAGGGGAGGAGCCAATAGCGCTCAGCCGTTCGGCTCTTCAGGCAGCTGAGAGGCAGGCAGGTAGCTGAGAGGAACTGAGAGGAGCAGAGAGAAGCAGGAGGCGAGCGGAGGGGGTCAGGAGAAATCCAAAGGGAGAGAAAGAGAAGCAGGGGCAGTGGCGAGAGTTAGCTCCGCCCACCCCCAACATCATCTATTGAGGCTCTCCCTTAAAAGGGGAGGGGCCAACAGCGCTCAGCCATTTGGCGTGCGTCGAAGGCGAGCGTCAAAGGCACTCGCCTTAGCGAGAGCGCCTTTGCGAAGGGCCTCGCGAAGGGACGAGCCACCACTAAAGAAGAGCGGAGGGAGACCACAGCAGACGCAGAGGCCTCTCAACCAAGCAGACCCAGCAGGTACAAAGACACACAACTAGGCAGACACAGCAGGTACAGAGGCACACAACCAAGCAGACACAGAGGACACAACAGGCACAGAGGACAACCACAGCAGGCACAGAGAACACAGCAGGTGCTGAGGACACACAACCAGACAGACACAGAGGACAAAGCAGCCACAAAGGACACACAACCAGGGAGATAGAGGACATAACCAGGCGAACACAGAAGATATAGGCACAGAAGACATCCACAGGAGACTGGCAAATGGACAGCAATGGAAGCATCAGACAGAAGCAGGATGCTGAGCTACCCAGTTTTCTGTACCGTCTGTCATATGTATGACTACCTCCCTTCTGGGAGGTGGTATTACATATGCGCTCGATGCGGAGAACTGGAAAGCCTGAAGAAGCAAGTCAGACTCCTGGAGGGCAGCATACTGGAACTGGAGGCACTTCAAGCAGTAGAGGAAGAGATGCAGAGATCATCAAGACGGAGGACACCATCGAGGAAAAAGTCTGGGAGCTTTAGAACTTCATATAAGAGGCATATAGGGAGGCAGTGGAAAAACACCAGCAGCAGTGGAACAGCCGGGATACTCCTACAGAGAGTGTGGACCACCAGACGGACAGCCACCAGGAGGGAATGGGGGACACAGCAGCAAGATCAAGAAACAGCAGAGGGAACCCACAAGAAGACGAACACCAGGATGAGAGGAAATGGACAGGAACGAAGTACATGGACCTATGGCTGGAGAGATGGACATACACCAAGGACACGGACTTGCGGCTGGAGAATTAAGAGAAGATAGAGAGGACAACAATCATCGTGGGGGACTCTATCATCAGACAATTCGACAGCCACATAGCAGGAGGAAGACTGGATCAACTGGTGACCTGTCTACCGGGAGCCAAGGTAGAAGACATAGTGAGCCGCATCGACAGAAACATCACCAGTGTGATACAATGAAGAAGATACAATGGTGCTGATCCATGTGGGGACGAACAACGTGAGCAACAGGAACTACAACAGAGAAGTACTGAAGGACCAGTTCCAGATGCTAGGAAGGAAGCTGAAGACCAGAACCCAGAGATAGCATTCTCGGAGATCCTGCCAGTACCCAGGGCAGATGAGAAGAGACAGATGGAGCTGCAAGCAGTCAACTCGTGGATGCGGCGCTGGTGTGAGGAAGAGGGATTCCACTTCATGCGCTACTGGACGACATTCTTGGGGAAGAGCAAGCTATTCAGGAAAGACGGACTCCACCTCAGCAGAGACGGAACGAGGCTACTTGCAAGCAACATCAAGAGAGAAGTTGAGAGGTTTTTAAACTAGGAAGAAGGGGAAGAGAGACCAAGAAGGGGAAGGAGACCGAGAAAGAGAGTTGATGGTTTGGGAACCGGTATACCCGGAGGATACCGTGCAGGAAAATGGAGGGGAAGACATGCCAGATCACAGACAAGACAGACCAAAAGGGACACAAGAGGGAAGGACACTCAAGGAGGGAACAGGCTGCAAACTCAACCGAGAAAGAGAGTCAATGGTTCAGGAACCGGTATACCTGGAGGATACCGGGCAGGAAAATGGAGGAGAAGACTCACCAGATCACAGACAAGACAGACCAAAAGGGACACAAGAGGGAAGGACACTCAAGGAGGGAACAGGCTGCAAACTCAACCAAGAAAGAGAGTCAATGGTTCAGGAACCGGTATACCTGGAGGATACCGGGCAGGAAAATGGAGGAGAAGACTCACCAGATCACAGACAAGACAGACCAAAAGGAACACAAGAGGGAAGGACACTCAAGAAGGGAACAGGCTGCAAACTCAAGTGTTTGTACACGAACATAAGGAGCCTTAGAAGTAAGATGTGTGAATTAGAAGCTGTGGCACAAAAGGAAAACATTGACATCATTGGCATCACGGAAACATGGTGGACTGATGAAAATGTCTGGGACACGGTGCTACCAGGATACAAACTATACCGCAGAGACAGAGTGGCTCATAAAGGAGGAGGCATTGCCATATACGTTAAAGAGGGAATTGAATCTACTGGAGAGAACATGCCACAACAAACGGGTAAGTTAGAGTCTTTATGGGTCAAAATTCTGGAAGTTAATGGACAGGAAATGAGGATAGGCATCTACTACTGAACCCCAGGACAGTCCGAAGAAATTGATGAAGAAATGACAGATGAGATGAAATGCAACTGCAAGGGAGGCAGCACAGTTATCATGGGCGACTTCAATTATCCGGGGATAGACTGGAACCTAGGCACCTCCGGCTGTGCCAGAGAGACCAAGTTCCTGGAAACGGTAGATGATTGCTTCCTGGAACAACTTGTCAAGGAAAACATGAGAGGAAACGCAATTCTGGACCTAATTCTAAATGGATTTCGAGGATCGGCACAAGATGTAGAAGTAGAAGGGATCCTGGGAAATAGTGATCACAATATGATCCGCTTCAACCTGGAAACAGGTGTGAAACATCGGTCCAGAATGACGGCCATGGTGCTAAACATCTGAAAAGGGAATTATGAAGGGATAAGACGCACGGTGGGGAAGAAGATTAAGAAGAGGATAAACACTGTAAACACGCTAGAGCAAGCTTGGTCTCTTTTTTAAGGATACAGTCACCGAGGCGCAAAATCTATATATACCACGTATCAACAAGGGATCAAAGAGGAAAAAGAATAAAGAACCAGCGTGGCTCACTAGAGGTAAAGGAAGCATCAGAGACAAAAAAAACTCATTTAAGGAATGGAAAAGATCAAAAACTAATGAAAACCGGAATAAGCACAAGCTGCATCAACGCAGGTGCCATAAGACGGTAAAAGGGGCCAAAAGAGACTACAAGGAGAAAATAGCCAAGGAGGCGAAAAACTTCAAGCCGTTCGGTCGATATATTAAAGGGAAACGACCCGCAAAGGAAGCAGTGGGACCGTTGGATAACCAAGGAATAAAGAGAGCGCTAAAGGAGGACAAAGCAATCGCTGACAGACTGAACACATTTTTTGCGTCTGTATTTACCGAAGAGGATATACACAGCATATCGGAACCCATTAGGCTATATGCTAGGAGTGAAAACGGGAAACTGAAAGGGTTAACGGTCAGTCTAGAAGAGGTATGCAGGCAGATTGACAGGCTTAAGAGCGATAAGTCCCCGGGACCAGATGGCATCCATCCGAGGGTCATCAAGGAACTGAAAGGGACCATAGCTGAACTGCTTCAACTAATAGCCAATCTGTCAATCGTATCGGGAAAGATTCCGGAGGACTGGAAGGTGGCGAATGTTACGCCGATCTTCAAAAAAGGTTCGAGGGGAGACCCGGGAAACTACAGACCAGTGAGTCTGACCTCGGTACTGGGAAAGATGGTAGAGGCGCTGATAAAGGACCGCATCATTGATCACCTTGACAGACAAGGACAGGTTGTTCACCCTCTTCAAAGTAGGGAGAACGAGAGGGCACTCTCTCTAAAGTTGAAAGGGGATAGATTCCGTACAAACATAAGGAAGTTCTTCTTCACCCAGAGAGTGGTGGAGAGCTGGAACATTCTTCCGGAGTCTGTCATAGGGGATAAGTTCCTGCTGAACACTGACGTAAGCAGGTATGGCTAGTCTCAGTTGGGCACTGGTCTTTGACCGGAGGGCCACTGCATGAGTGGACTGTTGGACATGATGGACCACTGGTCTGACCCAGCAGCGGCAAAAAAGAAAAAAAAAAAAAAGAATGAACCCTTCTCTCCACTTTCCTCTTCTTCCACATTTCTTCCCTCTTTTTCTCCTGCCCTCCTTTCCATTTGTATTTTCTTCCTTCCTTTTCCTTTTTCTCCATCCCTTCCCCTCTCATTGCTTTCTTCTTCTCCCCTTTCACTGGCTAAACTTATCACTTCAAAGTGCAAGCATTTATGAAACTAAAATATCATGATCATGGAGGGTAATGTAAAAACGCCAGCCACACCTAAAACTATGCGTGCTGCAAACTGGCCTGTTCTTCTAGAGTAAGAGTGCCCAAAAGAAGTAGGGGAGGACCAATAAAAATTAGAAAAAGTAAACCTTGGAGTCAAAGAATGACAAACAGAGTTTATTATTATTTTAAAAATAGACCAAGTCTATGTAAAAACAAATCCCCAAAGTAGACGTTTAGAAGAAAGACTCAATATTATAGTACCATGTTTCGGTGTAACCACCTGCATCACGAGTCATAAACAATCTGGCTCAAAACACAAGTGTCTGTTGTTGAGCGTTAAATAATCCTCAATAGGAATTTATTGGTATACGCTCACACCAACAATTTCCTGATAGGTCTTGCCATATACGGGACACAAGCTGTAGAGGTCCACCCAGAATTTCTGTAATGTTCCAAATAGTAGAGTTCCATCAAAGCCCTCTACAGTACATTCTAATCTGTATTGCTATACACAAGACACAGACCTTAGAAGTCTGCCCAGCAGTGGCCTTAGTTCCTCATAGATGGAGTCACTGTCTAAGCACCATTCAATTCATTAACACTCATGCAGCCATTTAAGTCTTGTTTTTATAGCATCCTCTCTCTAATTAGGGCCCTCTTGTGTTTATAACCAATGTGAAATCAGATATGAGAGAAACAGAGAGAAACAACATTCTCCAAAAGCATATCCACTCGTATTTATGAACGTATTTAGTGGGAGGAAAAAGTCTGAGCCCAGCCTATAAGCAATCGCATAAATAAATTCTTTTAGCAAACATCTCATTGGCAAAAAAAACCCCTCTAATTTAAAGACTGCATAGATATCAAAAACTTATTTGTATTCTTTATGTGGCTAAATATGCAATCATTCTGATGGTTTCAATGAAACACTGTCTGACAGTGGCCAGTGTTTCGCTAAATTGCTGCTTCAGGGTAATAATGAGCCATATCATCAGATGGCATCTCCCAACTTCAGTGCTCAATGGTTTCACATACACATATACTTCTCTGTGTTTATCCCAAGCCTTTTTCAAATTCATCACTATTTTTGTCTCCATCACCTTCCTTGGGAGGGCAATGCAGACATCGACCACCCTCTCTGTGAATAAGTATTTCCTAATGTTACACCTAAGTCTACCACCCCACAACCTCAGTTCCTTTCCTCTAGTTTTATCATTTTACCATCTCTGGAAAACATGTTTGAATATTAATACCTTTCAAGTGTTTAAAAATGGTAGCCACAACGCCTAGCAGTAATTTAGCAATATTACAGCAAGGGGTCAAACTGCCATATTAGAGGTTGTTTAAGGAAGGCCTGGGGAGGCCTAAAAAGAATTGCCATCTGAAAATGTTCTTCAAAAGTTAATGCTGATGGAGAAGTTTGCAAGATTTCCTCTTGGAGGAAAAATTCTGGATGGTTTCATAGACAGTTTCCGCTGGAGCAAATAGTAGAGCCTTGTAGGACTTTGAAGTGAAGGTTACTTTGCATGCAGACATAGCATTTCCTTTTTCTTCTTAAAGGAACTTCTGGAATGCAAACACATGTTGACCTTTAAAAAGTTTGTGATTAGAGGGAGTTGAGAAGAAGGTGGGAGAGAAACTTAAGAGACTTTCATCACGATCCTTCCTCTAGGCCGGGGACCCTGACCTCTGTGTAGAGGACCAAAGATACTAAAACCACACCGACAGTGGTGGCAGGAAAAATTGTGAGATCCCCTGAATTTGGGAGCTGCAGCTGATAAGGATCAAGAATCAGGAGAAGAGAACCGGGATATCCCTGAACCATTGGACAATCTGCCCAAATGGAGTGAGGGTGATTCGCCAGGGGATTTCAAGAGAGCCTAGACCAAATATGAGTCATTTTGGACAGCCTGTGCCCAAGTGGTAACTGTGGATGGGAACCCTGACAATCAAGACCTCTCTAAGACAGTACCCCTGTACTTCATAATTAAAAGGGATCTGATGTAAAGGGTGACCAAGGGAACCCTGGAGGGGGAGGAGATAGAGCAGCTGTTAGATCCATAGGCAAGTCATGCAGTTAGCCCATATTTACCTACTAGGATGTCACTTGGGGGAAGGAGAAAACTTGAGAACAGATTTTGGCCTGGTTTTTCTGGCCAGGCCTATACAGTATATGCAAAAATTTTTGTCAATCATGTCTGATCTGCCAGTTGAGTAGTCCTGCAAAAGTTCCACCAGCCCCTCTTGTGTCTATGCCCCTGGCCGACACCCCTTTTATAGCAAGTGAAGGTCACTATGGTGGCCACGGCTGAAGTGCATATGAATTCTATGAGTGGCGGAACTTTGACTGCAGCGGTTGATAATTTAGAAAACCCTAACACAGTTTGATAAAAGGGGGCCTACGCTCTCTAAGTCTGTCCCCATATGATTTATGACAAAAGCCACTTTGTAGTAGCCCTCTGGTCAGATTCCATCATATTTATATCTTTTTGAAGGTGCAGTCTCCAAAATTATACACAGGATTCCAAATGGAGCCTCAGCAAAGACTTATACAATAACATTATCACCTCCCTTTTCCTACTGGCCATTCCTCTCCTTATGCACCCAAGCATCTTCCTGGCTTTGACCTTTGCCTTTTCTATTTTGCCACACTGAGTTCTGTTTTGCCACACTGAATTCATCGGACACAATCACACTTTAATACATATACTTTGAAAGAAAGATGGAGGAGAGGGGATATGATAGAGACGTTTAAATATCTCTGTGGTGTTAATGTACAGGAGGTAGAGCTTTTTCAAATGAAGGAAAACTACGGAAGGAGAGGGCATAGGATGAAGTTAAGAGGTGATAGGCTCAAGAGTAATGTAAGAAAATACTTCTTTACAGAAAGGGTGGTGGATGCATGGAATAGTCTCCCAGTGGAGGTGGTGAAGATGAAGACTGTATCTGAATTCAAGATAGCGTGGGACAGGCATGTGGGATCTCTTGGGGAGAAGAGGAGATAGTGGATGGTGTAGAAGGGCAGGCTGGATGGGCCATTTGGTCTTTATCTTCCGTCATTTTTCTGTTTCTATTTTTTCCTTTCTGAAGCACTTTGCACTTAGAGGTTCATTTTCAAAATAGAAAAATGTCCAAAAATTGATCAGTAGTCCATCTAAATCTCAACGGGGGTGTGTTAGAGGTGTTGTGTCAGCGAGTCTGGGGCAGGCTATGACTTGACTTATGACTTGGATGTTTTTCTTCCAAAAATATTTAAGAATATATCCAGGGCACAGGTTGGACATTTGGGGCTAGACCGATTTTAATAACAAATAAGTGCCAAAAAGACACTGACCAGATGACCACTGGAGGGATGAAAGTATGGCCCTCCCACACTCTCTCAGTGGTCACTGACCCCCCTCCCATCCCCCCAAAGATGTGAATGAAACTACATACCTTCCTGTATGATAGATTCAGATTAGAGAATGACACGGGGACAAATTTTTCCCCGTCTTCGTGGGACTCATTTTCCTGTCCCATCCCTGCAAGCTCTGTCCTCATCTGCACAAGCCTCAAACACTTTAATATCATAAGTGTTCGAGGCTTGTGCGGTTAAGGGAGAGCTTACAGGAATTGGACAGGGACAGCAACAAAACTTGCAGGGACGGAGAAATTGAGTTCCTGTGGGGACGGGGACAAATTTGTCCCCATGTCGTTCTCTAATTCAGATGTTATGGCTAGTCCTAGTAAAGCAGAAAGCAGGTTCCTGTAGTAGTGGGCAGTGTAGTCAACCACAGAGATCCAGACTCGGGTCCATATCTCTCTAACTACTACATTTATAGTGGAATACTTGAGCCTTCCAAATCCCACCCAAATCCCATTGTACCTACATATAGGTGACACCTGCAGGCATAAGGGCTATTGATATGGTGTACAATTGGGTCCAGTAGATTTTGAAGGGCTCACCATACACTATAAAAAGGCCTGCCTCGCCATTTTGAATTTCCAGGCACAACCTGTACACGTAGTGCTTACTTGTCGCCTTTCCATCCTTGAAGGGCGGCATCTACAAGAAATTCCTTGATCGAACAGTATCATTCCAAGCAGGCAAATGGAACAAACGTTTAACCAACTTTATTTCAAACGCACTTTCTTGTCAAACTTTCAGGAAGTCAATCAAAACTTATCTCTTTGACAAATTTTTCTGACTCCACTTCTGTCTTGATGCATTCCTAAAACACTCCCAGATAAACTCAATTAATCTTAACATGCTAATGTAATGTCAAAAGTTTTTATATTATCGCTATCTGTATACAGTCTCTTCCTCTGTAAACCGCTCTGAACTATTTGTGGTATTGTGGTATATATAAATAAAGTTATTATTATTATATGTACCTGGGTCTTTTTATGTCACCGTACTTGAAGAAGGAGACGGTACTACTCGAAAGGGTCCAGAGAAGAGCGACTAAAATGGTTAAGGGGCTGGAGGAGTTGTCGCACTGCGAGAGATTAGAGGAACTGGGCCTCTTCTCCCTTGAAAAAAGGAGACTGAGAGGGGACATGATTGAAACGTTCAAGATAATGAAGGGAATAGACTTAATAGATAAAGACAGGTTGTTCACCCTCTCCAAGGTAGGGAGAACGAGAGGGCACTTTCTAAAGTTAAAAGGGGATAGATTCCGTACAAATGTAAGGAATTTCTTCTTCACCCAGAGAGTGGTAGAGAACCGGAACACTCTTCCAGAGTCTGTTATAAGGGAAAACACCCTCCAGGGATTCAAGACAAGGTTGGACATGTTCCTGCTGAACCGGAACGAATGCAGGTAGGACTGGCTTCTGTTAGGGCACTGGTCTGTGATCTAGGGGCCACCACGGGAGCGGACTGCTGCGCACGATGGACCACTGGTAGGACCCAGCAGCGGCAATTCTTATGTTCTTATGTGATGTTTGCTACAGTTCCCCCTAAGGTATCCCACTGCTCTGCTGGGATGTCTGTGTGGCCAGTGTACTAAAAATGCTGGCCCCTCCTACATCCCAATGGCTTACATAGCAAAATAGTAAATGACGGCAGAACCTGTGTGTTCCATCCTGTCTGCCCAGCAGTTTTTTGTGTGCTTTCTTTTGGATGTGTTTTTTTGTTGGTTTTTTTTTTATGGTTCAGAAATAACTGCAAATCTTCACAATACGCTCATGATTTAACAAATTTGAATAATTTTATGTCATCTGAAAATTTCACTACCTCAGTCATGGCTCCATTTTCCAGATCATTCATAAACATTAAAAAGCTTTGGTCTCAGTACAGATCCTGAGGGCACCTCACTGTTAACCTTTTGTTATGATGGGTTTTGTACTTCTACTCCAGAATTGTTCACAAAATCCACTCATTTGAGAAAATAAACGTGAGGGCCCTAAATCTTTATTTTACAATCTAGCACTCTTTCCAAACCATCTGATTACACAAAACTGAATTAGCAGAGCAAAACAGTCTCAAAATAAACTGGAATTACAATTACCCATAATTTCCATATAGGCATTTAGCTACAAATTTTATTCTTTTTCAGTCTTAACAGTGTCATCTTTTTGTTAGCTAACAGATGTCTTCTGTCTCTTGTCTCTACAATATATTCTGTGAGATAAGCAAATCCACTGATAAATCACTATGCTCTTTTGTAAGGAATTCCCACAAATAACATTTCCTACTTTTACGCAGACGACCTATTACAGTCGAAGCTATAATTTAGTTTTAGTTCAATTTTATTTCTGTATTCTCGTTCTGGGGCCCATGCAGAAAGCATTGCCTTAATCTTAACCTGGTTTCACCATGGGTATTACTGGCTGAGCAATGCAGTAATAGTTTCAGCATAAGTGTTAACTTGCATGGAAATCATTAACGCAAACTGTATTAAAATGTATGCTAACAGGGTCATTAAGAATTTCAGGGCTAAGCAGGAAAAAAAGGTTTTTTGCATGCATTTAACCCATCAATCTTTTCACTAGGTCTGGGGCAGTTTAAAAGGGGCAAGATGATGGGACTTGATATAATGCTTTGTTTTGTGTGGTTGCAATCAATCAAAGTAGTATTTTTTTTTTGTACCTGGGGCAATGAAATGTTAAGTGACGCCCACAGTCACAAGGAGCTGCAGTGGGAATTGAACTCACAACCTCAGGGGTGGTGAGGCAGCTGTTCTAACCACTAGGCCACTAGCAGTGGGTATCTATTGGCACCCCTCTCTCCTTCCAATCTGTCTATCCTGCTCCAGACTGCTTTCTGTAAGGGTGCTTCTTCCATCCCCCTTCCCCCAATCTAGACCCCTCCCCCTTTTCTCAGTCTTAAAAAAAAAATAAAAAATTGCTCTCATAATCTAGTGATGCCCGCCCAATTTCCAAAAATATCCCTGCTGATCTAGTGGTCCCCCCCTTCCTCCTGTTCCCAATTATAAAATAAAAATCTCTGGTGTTTAATGGCAATCCCAACCCTTCCCTAGGTTAGATAGATTGTGAGCCCACCGGGACAGAGAGGGAAAAAGCTTGAGTACCTGATTGTAAAAACCACTTAGATAACCTTGAGAGGCGGTATATAAAAATCCTAATAAACTTGAAACTTGAAACTTCCTCAAATTTCAGTGCAGAAACCTTACTGGTGTCATTAATATCAAAGGTTCAGCAATTATACTTAAGCAAATAAGCAATTCTATTACAATTTGATCTATCCGTGGTTTTTTATTTAGTCCACCATAACATCTTGATCCATCGGCTTTCTGAGATAGGTCTCGATCTTACAGTCCTAGATTGGTTCTCTAAATTTTTTTGCAATCACGATCTTATGTTGTTAACATGAATGGCAGTATGTCTCTTCCTTGGAAGCCGTCATGTGGAGTACCTCAGGGATCACCACTCTCTCCCGTTCTTTTCAATATTTATCTGACTACCCTGAAATTCTTCAAATTATCTCCCCTCGAATCTCTGTATACATATACTGACGACATCTTTGTTCTCCTTGAGGTAGACTCGAATATTTCAAACCTGTCCACAAACATAATCGAATGCATATTGAAACTTCAATCTTGGACCCTTTCTGTTCAATTGAAGTTACCGTATTTTTCACTCCATAAGACACACTTTTTTCCCACCCAAAAGTGGGTGGAAATCTCGGTATGTCTTATGAAGCGAAGATACAAAATTTGTCCCCCCCCCCTTATAGTTGCACACCCCCCCCCCCCCCCGGCACAGCCGCACCACCTTTCTGAACACTGCCTGCCCGCTGCCACTGGACCACCTTTTTAAAACACCCTACATGGCAAGCAAGGCAGATGAGACTACCCCGTACTTTTTAACATTCTTCCTTCCGTCCCTCGACGGCTCCGTACTATTTCCGGGCAGCAGTCGCAAAGTCAGGGGCATGGAGGTCAGGCACGAGCTTTCCGCATTCCCTCCTGGCCCCGTGCTGTTTTCTGAGTGGCTGCCGGTAGTTCTCACGAGTCCTGCCACTGGACCACCTTTTTAAAACACCCAACCCATCCGCTGACGCCACCGCTGTCCTTTTTTCAAGCAGCATGGTAGTCCTGTACCTTTTTAATCATACCCCTCCTGTACCTTTTTTTTTTTTAAATATATATATAAACCCCGTACCTTTAAAAATTCTTCCTTCCCTCCCTCAACTACTCCATACTATTTCAGGTCAGCAGGCGCACGAGTCAGGAGCGCAGAGGTCAGGACTAAGCTTTCCGTACTTCCACTTGGACCACTTGCGCCTGCTGCCCTGAAATAGTACGGAGTAGTCGAGGGAGGGAAGGAAGAATTTTTAAAGGTACGGGGTTTATATATATATTTTTTTTTAAAAGGTACAGGAGGGGTATAATTAAAAAGGTACAGGACTATCAGGCTGCTTGAAAGAAGGACAACGGTGGCGTCAGCGGGTGGGTTGGGTGTTTTAAAAAGGTGGTCCAGTGGCAGGACTCGTGAGAACTACCGGCAGCCATTCAGAAAATAGCACGGGGCCAGGAGGGAACGCGGAAAGCTCGTGCCTGACCTCCACGCCCCTGACTTTGCGATTGCTGCCCGGAAATAGTACGGAGCCGTCGAGGGATGGAAGGAAGAATGTTAAAAAGTACGAGGTAGTCTCATCTGCCTTGCTTGCCATGTTTTGTTTTTTTTTTCTTTCTTCTCTTTCTTTGTTTCTCTCGTTTCTCTTTCTTTCTCTATCTTTCTCTACTTCCTTTGTTTCCTACTATGCAATTGGTTTGGTGGTGGGGAGGAACTTTGGGAGGTGGGGGGAGGGGTTAGGCTATTCTTGACATTTCAAGTTTATTGGATGATATCTTGTATTGTTTCTCTGAAATTGGGGGGATTGGTTTGAGGTCTTTTTTGTTTTCTGTGTTTTTGGCATTGGGTCTTTTACATTGGGCCTAATTGCATTTGTTTCTGGGGGTTGGGGGATTGGGTTGTGTGCTCTGATGTGAAAACAAAAAATGAGTGCCAAGATCTATCCTGTACAGTTTTCTTTATATTTGGTTTTCTGTTGTACTCAGTAAAACCTTTTTTTAAAATAAAAGGTGCAGGGTTAAAAAAAAAAAAAGGTACATGGGGGTATGATTTAAAAGGTATGAGGGTGTTTAAAAGGGTGCTGAATCCCAATATAAACGACTGGGTAAGGTCAAAAAAGCCTAGTTCCAAAAAACGGAATCACAAATAAACAGATAGAGGAACCAGTTCAAAAAATACTTTCCACTTTCAACGGTGCTCAGAATCCAAGATGGAATGTAAGAACTCAGAGTGGGGGATTAACCCCTACCAGAACTCTTGTGGTATCTATCATTGCACCATGACTGCTGTGAAAAGTTGTTTTGAAACATTGAATACTATAAGTGATACTTTGTATAGTATTCAATGTTTCAAAACAACTTTTCACAGCAGTCATGGTGCAATGATAGATACCACAAGAGTTCTGGTAGGGGTTAATCCCCCACTCTGAGTTCTTACATTCCATCTTGGATTCTGAGCACCGTTGAAAGAGGAAAGTATTTTTTGAACTGGTTCCTCTATCTGTTTATTTGTGTTGGTGTTTAAAAGGGTACAGGGTATGGGGGATGATTTAAGGTACTGGGGAGGTTCGTGGGGGTATGGGGATGATTTAAGGTATTTGAGGTACATGGGGGGTATGGGACCTGCCTGCCTGCCACTAGGCCTGCCTGCACTGTCCCGGCCTACCACTAGACCACCAGAGAGGGGGGCAGGGTGCAGAGCCTGGCAAGGAGTGTAAGGTTGGGTGCAGAACCTGGCAGGGAGAATTTGGTTCAGAATGTTTTTTTTCTTGTTTTCCTCCTTTAAATCTAGGGTGCGTCTTATGGAGCGAAAAATACGATAAATGAGACAAAGACAAAACTGTTATGGCTTGGCCCACAGTTAGACCATCTTCCTTCTTCTGTCTTACTACCATCAGGGATATCCTTGCAGATTGACTTTTCAAGCAAAGTTTTGGGCTTCGTTATTGAGTCATCACTTTCATTTAATGAACACATAAAGGGCTCCTTTTACTAAAGTGCGCTAGCGGTTTTAGCGCACGCTAGATGTTAACGCCTCCATAGAGCTTGCATTAGTATTTTCCATTTAGCGCAGGGTTTGCACGCGCTAAAAATGCTAGCACACCTTAGTAAAAGGAGCCCTAATTCTCTGGTAAAAAAAAATCTTCAGCCTCCACATGCTGAGAAAAGTTAGGTCTTCCATCAACAACATTTTGCTGTTCTCGTACAATCAATTATTATTTCACGGTTAGAGTACTGTAATTCTATTTCTAAGTATGACCAAATAAAGTCTACAAAGATTTCAGTTGATCCAAAATACTGCGGCTAGGTTGATTTTCAGTAAAAGCAACATATCTCTGCTCTTGACTAAACTTCACTGGCTTTCAATAATCTCTACGGTTTACTTTGAATGTGCCTGCTTAACATTTAAGATCCTGTTTGGTATCTGTCCTTTACTAATCCCTTTGTCTTGGAATTCAAACAGACTTGGTATAACCAGAACATACAAAAACTTAAAACTTTTCTTCCCTTCAATGAAAGGCATCACCTCTACTTAGCAAACTGGGAAAATGTTTACTTTTCAAAATAACTGATGTATGGAATAATATTCCTTTAGAGTTGTGAGACCTGGGCTCTCTTCAAATATTTCGCACCCATCTGAAAACTTGACTATTTTCAAAACTGTAAATCCCGATCTTTCCTCTTTTATCTTTACCATTATTAATTTTATTATAAACCGAGTCGAGTTCTATCTATATCGAGAAGACACGGTCTATAAAGTTTAGTTTTAAACTGTGTGCCGCAGCAAGATTCCAGGTGTCGCAAAAGAAATGAGTCAGTCACTGCTGGCACTGGCGCCTCTCTTCCTCTTTGCCCTCCACCCCCCCTTCAGCGATAGAGGGATTTCCAAAACCCGGCAGTTTGTCCATGCTTTGGAAGGCCCCCCCATCCTCAGGTCCATGTCTACAGGACCTCTGAGCATGTGCGGATGTCGACATGATGTCATCACGCATGTGTGTGTGACATCACCGGTCGAGGTCCACACATGCTCAGAGGCCCTGTAGAGGCAGCCCCGAGTTTAGTGTGCCACGACAGGAATAGTTTGAGAGACACTGTTCTACCCCGTTCTCCCAGGGGAGCTCAGAACAGTTTACATGAATGTATTCAGGTGCTCAAGCATTTTTCCCCTGTCTGTCCCTGCAGGTTCACAATCTATCTAATGTACTTGAGACAATGGGGAAGATTAAGTGTCTTTCTCAGGCTCACAAGGAGTAGCGTGGGTTTGAACCCATAACCTTAGGGTGCTGCGGCTGTAGCTTTAACCACTGCGCCGCATGAATGTCTGTCTGGCAACTATCTTAGAAAATTACCAGACAAATCTCCTTGCAAAGCGGATGAGTAGCCTAGTAGTACTGCAGTGGACTGTGTAAACCAAGGGACACAGGTTCAAATAACATTGTAATTCTGTTTTTTTGTAAATGTGATCCCTCCAGGACCTGAAAAATATTTATTTATTCAATTTTCTATACCGTTCTCCTAGGGGAGCTTAGAATGGTTTACATGAATTTATTCAAGTACTCAAGCATTTTTCCCCGTCTATCCCAGCAGGCTCACAATCTATCTAATGTACCTGGGGCAACGGGGGGGGGGGGGTTAAGTGACTTGCCCAGGGTCACAAGGAACAGCTTAGGTTTGAACCCAAAACCTCAGGGGGCTGAGGCTGTAGCTTTAACCAATGCATCACACACTCCCCACTGTACCTGAATGTATACCATTTCAATAGCTTCAGGCTTGCAGGTGTCATATCTTTGGGTACAGTATTTTTCAGTTCCTAGAGGGAGCCCCAGAAAAAAAAAAAAAAAAGAATAACTGCTAGGCTACTCCACTGACCTGTTTGCTGCTTTGTTTAGAATGGCCATCGTACCTGCAGCTGACATAGAGCCTGGTTTTCCTATCCTTTTTCACTTGCAGGGGAAGAGGGATGGGGGACAGCAACCATTGGTGGATTAAGGCGGGGATCATGCCTTAATCTCTCCAGTGGTCAACTGCTATATCAGAGTACCTATTTGTACCCTGCATGCGACTGAAACAGCTCTAGCTTAGGATACCCTTCTTTTTTTGGCTTGGATATTTCTTCCAGTTTGGTAATTGCTGTTGGGATCTTGGTTCTGGGCACTTCTTAGTCCCACCTAGAGAATGACACGGTGACAAAATTCATCTCCGTTCCCGTCCCCGCGGACAACCGCGGGAAACCATCTCCATGTCATTCTTTAAGGAGCGAGGGAAGAATCAGAGTATGAATGGCCACAACCACTGACCCTCAAGCTTTGCTTTGAAGAATGCTGGTGTAGAAGGATTGAAGTTGAGATAGACACTACAGCATGACAGTCTCTGGTATCCAGAGCAGATATTGTGATGTCATAATGCCTCATTCCAAAAGTGCCTAAGAGCAAATCACATCAGTGATGTCACAATGGCTTCATTATCCTTGGCTCACATAAGAATCAGAGTATGAATGGCCACAACCACTGACCCGCAAGCTTTGCTTTGAAGAATGCTGGTGTAGAAGGACTGAGGTTGAGATAGACACTACAGAATGACAGTCTCTGGTATCCAGAGCAGATATTGTGATGTCATAATGCCTCATTCCAAAAGTGCCTAAGAGCCAATCACATCAGTGATGTCACAATGGCTTCATTATCCTTGGCTCACATAAGAATCAGAGTATGAATGGCCACAACCACTGACCCTCAAGCTTTGCTTTGAAGAATGCTGGTGTAGAAGGACTGAGGTTGAAATAGACACTAAAAAATGACAAGGGATTATTTCCCGCGGTTATCCGCGGGGACGGTATCGGTGATGAATTTTGTCACCGTGTCATTCTCTATTACATGCCCACAGCACGCTCTCTTGCCATTTGGACTAACTGCAGTGTGAAAAATCTAAATTCTGACTTTCCAAAATCAGGATTTGAATGTTTTTAGCAGATGGACATGTTTAAGCATTCTGAGATGTCCATCTGCTTTGAAAATGAGCACTTTAATCTGCTTTAATATATAGAACACACCGTGAGTCACTTTCTTAATATGATCTTTCAAGGTTAAATGAGAGTTTAACCTTTTCCTATCGTGTGTCCCAGATGACGGGACATTCCAAAAATGTCGTTGCCATCGTATGTCCCATACTAATAAAGAGTCAGGAACACAAAATATTTGAATTTTTCAGACTTATGACTTATTTACATTATGTTTACAATAGCCGTAAATGATAACGGTGAATAATACAAAACTTTGCTAAAATAATTACGATTGGAACCAGCGTAACATAAAATGTATTACGATAGGAAAAAGTTAAAAAGACCTCTAAAAAACTTATCATGAAAATTTACATTACATTACATTACTGATTTCTATTCTGCCTCAACCTTGCAGTTCTGGGCGGATTACAAAAGAGACAACTGGACATTTCCAGGATAATTACAGAGAGAATTCTGGTCATTTCCAGAAGTTACAAGAATAATGGAGCTGTATATTTCAAGAGCTACAAGATGCTGTACAAATAGGAAATAGTGCAGATCCAGTATATATACCGTAAGGGAAGCAGCTGATATGCTTGAGGCTAAAGAGAAGGGAACTGGTGAAGGGGGGAGGAGGGGGGAGTTGCGTTGAGGGGGGTCCGGTTGGGGTTAAGCCATCTGTATAAATTTTTTGAATAGGTGGGTTTTGATTTAGTTTCCAAATTTCTTGTCTCTAATATCAATATAATTATAAGGATGAGATGAGGTATGAGAACAAAACCAAATAAATTTAGTCTTACCCATTTTTAACATCTAATCTTCAACAATATCAAAGCAATCTTGGATGCAAGTTTAAAATATCTGGTAAGGAAAAGCCAAATGGAATTACTAAGAAAATATCAGCATTAGTACAAAAATTCCCCAGGATTTAAGTCTTTAGCTAAAAGTTTCCATCACAATATTAAAATGAAGGTGGGAAGGTGGGGAAGCCCTGTGGGACATCACCTGCCACCTTCTATGGCTCTGAAAACATGTTTTCCCACTTTGGCCCAGGTTCACTAAAGATAGCGATTTAACCGCTGTTGGCCGATTCTCTGGCTGATTTTGAAACAGCGATTGATTCACTCTCTTTTTTTGCATGCCGGGGAATGTCTTTGGGTGGTGGCGGCAGGAGGAATTGGGCACTCCTCCTGCCGCTAACATTCGTGGTTGTGGGGGATGTCTTTGGGGGTCCTGGCAGGAGGGACTGGGCATTCCTCCTGCTCGCCATCTTCGCGGGGGGGAGGGGGTATAATACGGGTTCCCTGCCATAGCTGCTAAACTGATCGTGGCAGGGAGATTCTCTTGCCGCAATCAGTTCAGTGGCCGTGTCTACTTGAAATGTAGGTGGCTACCGCAGACCTAGGGAGGAGCCTGTGGCCCCCTAAACTCACCAAGGCCACTTCCAGGTGAAACCACACTTAGCCTTAGTGAGTTTAAGCGGCCCTAAGCACCTTCCTAGGCTCGTGGAGGTACCTATAATGTAGGCGGCCTGTCTTGGGATGTTTTTAAAAAAAAAACAAAAAACAATGTGTGTCCTGATTGGTGGTTAGACAGCAGTAGGCCACCTAAAATCGCGACACCATTTATTAAATTTGCCCCTCAGAGCCCCAGGCCGTGGTAGAAACTTCTACCGCAGCTTAGTAGAAGAGGACCTAGGTGACTCGCATCTGAAAGAACTGAATCCAGTCACCTAGAACAGGGGTAAGCAATTCCAGTCCTCCAGAGCCAGAGCCAGGTCAGGTTTTCAGGATATCCACAATGAATATGGATGAGATGGATTTGCATGCACTGCCTCCTTGAGATGCAAATCTATCTCATGCATATTTATTGTGGATATCCTGAAAACTTGACTTGGCTCCGGCTCTCGAGGACCGGATTTGCCTACCCCTGACCTAGAATATTAAGAAACAAATCTCCCTGATATTCAACCTGTGGCAGTCAGTGTTTTTTCTAAGGTACCATAGCTAGATTATGAGCCCCCTGGGACAGATAAGGAAAATACAGTACTTTAAGAGTACCTGATTAGATTGTGAATTCATTGTGAACCACTTAGATGGCTTCACCAATGGGTAGTTTCAGGTTTCAAATACGAATGAAACTTGAAAAGTGTTTTGAGTAGTGTGTACTTCAGATAAAGTAAAACTGGAAAAATCTTCCCAAATATATCCCCCCTTTTACAAAAGGGGAAAGTGTTTTTTTAGCACAGACCAACGTTCTTATGAGCATTAGGAGCAGTGCAGAGCAATCAGTGCATCGGCCTGCACTAAAAACTGCTTCCACAATTTTGTAAAAGGGGAGGATATATTTGGGAAGATTATAATCACAGGAGTACAAAAATCATCAACCTCAAAAGGTAATAAATTAAAACTGTTTGTTTAATCTGATAATAACTTTATTTTTATATACTGCAATACCACAAATAGTTCAGAGCGGTTTACAGAGGAAGAGACTGTATGCAGCCAGCGATTATACAAAAAAAACTTTCAAAATTACATTAGCATGTTAAGATTAATCGAGATTATCTGGGAGTGTTTTAGGAATGCATCAAGGTAGAAGTGGAGTCAGAGAAATTTGTCAAAGAGATAAGTTTTGATTGATTTCCTGAAAGTTTAATAAGAAAGTGTGTTTTGTTTTTTAATCTTTATTGATTTTCAAACTTTGACAGTGCAATACAATTAATTGAACATAAAATACTGCATAAAACGCACCATTAACTACACAAGTAATTCATAAAACAATAAAGTTGGTTAAACATTTGTTCCATTTGCCTGTTTGGAATAATAGTGTTTGATCAAGGAATTGGGTAGTCTGACCCATTTAATCTCAGAGAGGTGTTCATGATCTTGTTTATGGGACTTGCCAAAAAAACTTTTTTTCCGAATTCAGTTTTAGTTTAAATTGTGTAGTCCATTGTTCTACCCTTGTAAGGACAGATGAGATGATTTGTTTTATCTCTTGGGTCAGTGAGGTTATGTGAATAATTATTGTGATGTCATCTGCGTATATACTGTATATGATTTAAATTTTAAATCGGATAGCATATTTCCCAATGATGCCATGTAGATATTGAAGGGGAGAGTGGGGAGCCCTGAGAAACATCCGCAGGGGTTACTCCAAGCCTGAGAGAAAGTTCCTTCGCTGTAAACCTGGTAAGAACGTTTTTTAAGGAAACCCATGAACCAATTTAGTACCTGACCAGAAATGCCGATGGAGTCAAGGCATATAGTTTGTTCTCTCAAAGATTTTTAACTAAAAAAAAAAAATCTGCCAGATTTGGTGCCAAGAGAGTATGTATTGTAATTTAATTGGAAATTAAAAGTGACTTTGACAGAGATCAGAAAAGATATTAAAAAGTGTCTTGGGATCAAATGTGAATAATAAGATTTCTTAGCACTAACAAGTTGACTTTATGGGCTCCTTTTACTAAGGTGCGCTAGCGTTTTTAGCGCACGCAGGAAATTACTGCGCGCTACACCGCACGCTACATGACTAGAACTAACGCCAGCTTAATGCTGGCATTAAGGTCTAGCGCGCGCGGCAGTGTAGCGCGTGCTATTCCGCGAGTTAAAGCCCTAACGCAGCTTAGTGAAAGGAGCCCTATAAGTGTCAGTTAGTTTCTTCCAAATGACTCTTAGGGCTCCTTTTACAAAGGTGCACTAGCGGGGTTTACACGCGCGACTTTTCATCACGCGCTAACTCCCGCGCTGGCCAAAAACTACCGCCTGCTCATGAGGAGGCGGTAGCGCCTAGCGCATCCGTCAGTTTAGCACGCGCTAATACACGCGTTAAACCACTAGCGAGCCTTTGTAAAAGGAGCCCTTAGATCAGCAACCTGGTATTTCCTCTAAATTTATTCTACGCATCTACATTCATTTTTTTTTAAAGGCAGGACAAGTTATTTCCTTTCATATCAAACATCAAGTCAGTGGGACTATATTTATTTAAATGTTTTTGGATTGTTTTCATTCTGTCATTAAAAACATCAAAACTATTTATGGAGAATTCAGAAAGAATGAAGATTATTCCAGACCAAAATAGTTTAGAATTAATATTTCCACTAGAAATATGATCATTTCTTGATCTTCTAGTTTTAACATCTTTCAATTGCTAATTGAGGGTGAACTATCAAATAAAGATTTGTCCAAGCAAGTGAATTCCTAAGAAATAAAAATTAGATAACAGTTGCCCAGTAAAAGCAAAAATATCCACTTAATCCTTAACAGGACTTCAACAAGTGGTAAGAAAGGAAAAACCTAGGTCTTGCAGGGAATCATTAAGCGCTCTCACAACAGAGCCATTCAAGTCATCTAAATGTAGATTTACATCTCCCTATAAAATACAATTTTTAAACCATAGATTGGACTGGGTAATAAAATCAAATAATAATACTTGATAGGCTGACAAACTACCAGGAGATCTATAAAATAAAATTAATCCTAAATTGTCCTCTAAGGCACAATCTGTAATCTCAAAGTTATAGCCTCTGTGGTAGGATTATTTAAAGAATAAGACAATGTGACCTTTAAAAAAATCCCTATAAATAATGGCTATTCCATATTGGCCCCCCTCGATGGGCTAAACGTGACTGATGCGCATTCTTATAACAAAAACTAAGAGAAACTCAATGAAGTTACATAGTGTCACCCACCTGGCTTCCGCTGGGTAGCTGTAATGCCAGGATGGGTGACTAGGCCGACCTCTGCGCACCACTCTAGAGGAAGAATGGCCCTTCAGGGTGAAAGCGTCAAAACTGCACCAACACAAAGGGCCTGTTTTACAAAGCAGCACTAGCGGCTGCAGCGCGGTAACGGCCCCGAAGCTCATAGAGATTTAAAGGGCTTCGGGGCTGTTGCCGCGGGGCTTTGTAAAACAGGTCCAAAGTTCAAACAGTAAAAAAAAAAAAAAAACAACTCTCAAACAGTTCAGGATTTTCAAGGAACAGTTCAGTTTTATTCTATCCCCTTTACACAGGGGATAAAGCTCAAGCTTTAAGGTAAGTTTGCTAAGCATAATATGACCAATTTTTTTTCATCAAAACTGGACATCTATTAATATTCTGTCCCGGCCCCCCAGCCCCGCCCTAGCCCCACCCCCAGCCCCTAGCTCCGCCCCAATTTCTTCCATTCATTTTCATGGACGCACAATATCTTATTAATTCATAATGGTAAACATAAAATTTTAAAAAAAAAACACAAAGCACACTGTACAACAGAGAAAATGTTAATTATCATTTATGAGTTTCAGGGGGTTTTCAAAGATGTCAAGGCAGATTACTTTAAAATATGCTTGGGTCTTAGCAATACATTTAATAAAGTATGGAGCCCATTGACTGCATTTGTTAACATACAATAATAGAGATATATCTTTTATTTCTTAGATTTCCTTATACATCCAGGGGAAGGGGAGGGGAAAGTATTTGGACGAGTTTAAAAATATTTAAATATAATATTGTAATAAAAAATATGATTTAATATATTAATAATTGGGAGGAGGGGGAAAATGGATGTTTTCTTTAATAATGTGTGTAATATGGTGTATTTTATGCAATCTGTTAAAGTTATATTAATTGTAATACACTGTCAAAGCTTGAAAATTAATAAAGAATTTAAAAAATAAATAAATAAAATATGCAATATCACCTCAGTAACTACAGAAAAATAGACAAATATAGTGCAAAATATAGACAGCAGATATAAATTCTCAAAACAGACATATTTTGATCACTAAATTGATAATAAAATCATTTTTCCTACCTTTGTTGTCTGGTGATTTCATGAGTCTCTAGTTGCACTTCCTTCTGACTATGCATCCAATCTTTCTTTCTTTCTTTTGCATTCAGCCCTATTCCCCTTTGGGTCCAGGTCTCTCTCTCTTTTCCCTCTGTTACCCTCCCCAGATCCAGTGTTAGTTCTCCTTTCTACCTTTGTTCCAGGTCTTCCTCTCTCTCCCCCTCTATCTGAACCTCACATAGTCCTGTATCTACCTCCTATCTGTCCCCTTTCATCCAAGCCTTTTTCTCTGTAGTCTTTCTAATGTGCTTACAACCCCCCCTCCTTTCCCTGCCTCTTTCTCTCCTTCTTTCCTTCCTCCCTCCTTCCCTCCCAGTAGATTTTAGCATATCTCTCTCCTCCTTTTTTCCCCTCAGATCTAGTATCTGGCTCCTTCCTCTTTTCCTCCTCCCAGGTCTGGTATTTGTCTCCACTCCTTCCCCCCCCCCCTGCTCTGGCATCTCTCTCTCCGCTCCCTTCCTCCTGTTCTTCCCTGGTCTTCCTTCTCAATTTATTTTCTGCCTCTGTCTAAATTCTTTTTTACTATTCAGTCCTCAATTTCCCTCCTTCACTGTGTCTACCTATAGCTTGCCACCTCTTTCCCTAACCCCTTCCAGTAACTAACTGTATCCTTTTCCCTCAATCCTGCATGTGCCCTATTTTCTTTCTCCTCCCTACTTCCTTCCAGCGTCTGCTCCCCCGTCCCTCACACTTCCATTCAGCGGCTGTCCCTCCTCTCCCACACACTTCCATTCAGTGTCTGTTTCCCTATCTCTACCCCTTCCATCAACTGTTCACCCTCTGTCTCGCCCCTGCCATTCACTGCTTCTCTGCTCTTCCATCCAGTGTCCGCCCTCTCTCTCTCTCTCTCTTCCATATGGCATCTTCCCTCTTTCTATGCTCCTTCCATAAACTATCTATCCTGTGCCCCTTCTCTCCTTTGTACATGATTGATTTCAGCTGTCACCTCTCCATTTTTCTCTCTTTATCACCACCCCTATGCTCTGGCATCTCTCTCCTCCTTTCTTTCCTTCCCATCCCACGGTCTGGCATCATCCCTTCCCTGATTCCCTGGCATCTCTCTCCTTTCCTTTTCTTCCATCTCTCCCTCCCCTTCTATGCTCTGACATCTCCTCCTTCCTTTCCCCCTTCCTTTTCCCTTGGTCTGGCATACCTTCCTCCTTCCCTCCAAGCTCTGGCATCTCTTCTTCCCTCCAAGCTCTGGCATCTCCTTTCATTCCCTCCCTCATCTTCCTTCTCCCTCCAGTTGGGTACAGCAACGGTCTCCCCAATTCTCTCCCTCTCTGCTCCCTTTCCTCCTCCTGTCACCCAAGACCTGGTGTCCTGAACTTCATCAGGCAGCAGCAGCATTCACAATTCACTGCTGTTGCCGGATTCAGGCTTTCCTCTCTGTTGGGTCCTGTTTTCATGAAAACAGAAGTAGGCAGGACCCAGCAGAGAGGAAGGCCTGAAGCTGGCAGCAGCAGCAAATTGTAAACGCTGCTGCTGCCCAAAGAAGATAATGGCGCCAGGCCTTGGAGCACCCGAGGCAGACCGCTTCTCCCCCCTCCCAGCCAAACTCCCGCTGACCCTCCTGACTCTCCCTCCCATGCAAACCTTGCCGACCCTCCCAGTGAGATGTCCGAGCAACAAACCTCCCTCCAGCAGCATTGGCAGCTGCAGCACGCTAAACAGGCTGCTTCGCGGCTTTCTCCTGCCAGTGAGTCCCTCTGCCACGTCACTGATGAGAGCTAATAGGAAGTTGTTATGAAGCTGTTAAAATGAGTGAAGGTGAGCGTAGGATTTGAACTGGTGAGCTTGAGAAGATGGACAAGATCAAAAAGGTGCCTTAACTTGGTGAGCCACAAATGGATTCTTTCTGTCAGGGGAGAAGTTTCCTACCATGACAGCATAGGATGTCCTAGCCATGTGAAGAGGAAAATAAGTTTGCCTGCAAAGGGAAATGTGCTGATGAAAAATGACAAGAGTCCACCATCTAGACTCTCTTATGA
Organism: Geotrypetes seraphini; assembly: GCF_902459505.1. NCBI lineage: Eukaryota > Metazoa > Chordata > Amphibia > Gymnophiona > Dermophiidae > Geotrypetes > Geotrypetes seraphini. The sequence goes on from NC_047085.1 coordinate 47,841,180, forward strand.
GAGCTAATTGGAAACTGTTGGGAAGTTGTTAAAATTAGTGAAAGTGACGGTGTGATTTGAAACAGTGAGCTGGAGAGGATAGAGGAGGCGCATTAACTTGGTGAGCTAGAAATGCTTTCTTTGTGGTGATTGCGATATCATTCCTAAGCGGATGATACATAGGCAGGTCAGTAAGCTATAATATGACAGGGCAGTGAGATCCACCTGATTAGAAGCTGATGTAGCTCAATGTGTTAAAATCCTATGCTGATCTTGCAGAGGTTGTGAGTTCAACACCCAGCACATCTTTTAATTGACACACAACACTACACTCAATATGTATGCCAAAAATCCTAAAATAGTAACAACAAAAAGGCACAACCAGTCACAACAGGGTTTGGATGGGGGACGCCCAGAATGAACTGCAATCCTGACCTATAACAGTTCCACTTGAGAAATAAAGGGAGCTCTCAGTGTGAATCAACAGCAATGGGAGCAGAAGCTCCGACACTTCACTTCTAGGTTGAGGCAGGAAGCCTCCACCACCACACCATCATTGAGCCCCCTATGTGTGTATAATGAGAAACACCTGCAATGAAACCCTAAATGAATTATACAATCTAAACAACCCCGTGAGCAAATCAAAAACTCCAACGGTGGAATTAACAAACTGAGCGACCCCCACACAAACCCTGCCAGCCGAAACCCGCCACGCTGGATATAACAATATCAAAACATACCAAAAAATACTCAAAAATGTACTTATCTGAACAAAACTACCGCAATTGAAAACGCCAGGAGCCGAAGTTCAACCACGCTGGTTTCGGGGAGGAGCCCTTCTTCAGGAACCTAGCCCCCGACCACAAACCAAAACAAAAATAAAAAAACCAAAACGCAAAGCGGGACGGCTGGAGGGAGGGGTCTCCGAGCAGGAGCGCACTCCCGCTTAAAAAGCGGACCAGGATACACGTCACGCACCGACCATCCAATCGTGCAAGACGCGAAACGCGTCATACATCACTCACACCGGGGCGGAAAACAAAGCCCCGATGCTACAGGGGGGAAGACGATAAAACCCGATCAGTGCTAAAGGATAATGCAGTGCTGGAACCAACCCAGCGCAGAAAACCTACATGAAAACACGGTACCCAAAAGAAATGGGATGGAAGACTATATGATGGTGTTCCATTCCACACTTTCATTGAGACCGTGGGGAGAAACAACTTGAAGTTGGAAAATCCAATATTGTTCCCTAAGATTTAACTGAAATTGTTTGTCCCCCCTGAAATCCCAGGGAATTTGCTCAAGCACAAACCACACCAGATCAGTAAACTGATGACCAGCTTCTAAGCAATGGGGCACCAGGGGGGCAGATAGTGATGCCGTTCTGATACGACTCCTGTGTTCTTGTAGTCTTGTTCTAATCTTTCTGCTCGTGCGCCCCACGTAATGCAACGCGCAAGGACAGGTGATGATGTATACCACCCAAGCCGAATCACAAGACGTTTGGGATCTGAGATGGTAAGTGCGCTGGGTCCGGGGGTGTTGCCATTGCGAGATAGATAAAGTAGACGCACACATATCACAATGGAATGGAACACCATCATATAGTCTTCCATCCCATTTCTTTTGGGTACCGTGTTTTCATGTAGGTTTTCTGCGCTGGGTTGGTTCCAGCACTGCATTATCCTTTAGCACTGATCGGGTTTTATCGTCTTCCCCCCTGTAGCATCGGGGCTTTGTTTTCCGCCCCGGTGTGAGTGATGTATGACGCGTTTCGCGTCTTGCACGATTGGATGGTCGGTGCGTGACGTGTATCCTGGTCCGCTTTTTAAGCGGGAGTGCGCTCCTGCTCGGAGACCCCCCCCTCCAGCCGTCCCGCTTTGCGTTTTGGTTTTTTTCTTTTTGTTTTGGTTTGTGGTCGGGGGCTAGGTTCCTGAAGAAGGGCTCCTCCCCGAAACCAGCGTGGTTGAACTTCGGCTCCTGGCGTTTTCAATTGCGGTAGTTTTGTTCAGATAAGTACATTTTTGAGTATTTTTTGGTATGTTTTGATATTGTTATATCCAGCGTGGCGGGTTTCGGCTGGCAGGGTTTGTGTGGGGGTCGCTCAGTTTGTTAATTCCACCGTTGGAGTTTTTGATTTGCTCACGGGGTTGTTTAGATTGTATAATTCATTTAGGGTTTCATTGCAGGTGTTTCTCATTATACACACATAGGGGGCTCAATGATGGTGTGGTGGTGGAGGCTTCCTGCCTCAACCTAGAAGTGAAGTGTCGGAGCTTCTGCTCCCATTGCTGTTGATTCACACTGAGAGCTCCCTTTATTTCTCAAGTGGAACTGTTATAGGTCAGGATTGCAGTTCATTCTGGGCGTCCCCCATCCAAACCCTGTTGTGACTGGTTGTGCCTTTTTGTTGTTACTACATCTTTTAATTGAGGCATTCTACCTTGCATGTGCACCTTGATGATCTCACAATGAGGTCAGCATTGTGCAGCTGCACACCTCCATTTGCAATGAAGGAACATGCATGTTAATGTCTGTATCTGGCTTTTCTAGTTTTAAGCTTTGAGAAATGAGGTAATGTTCTTTCTTTGCTTTCAAGAAAGAGCTGATTGCAGCACTGGTTGGTGAGAAAAAAGGGGTTCTTTATAAGCAGGAAATCCAAAGGTGTGTGTTTTTCATGTGCTTAATTAGTAAATCATATTGCTGTTTGGGCAGAGAAGTACTATGTTTTGCATGCAATGTTTTGTATTGATGTGCCCTATTGATATGGTGGCTTATTAAATCTATTAGGAGGGGAAAAAACATATTCCTGAACTCTATGTCGAAAATATCATTTCAGAAACTCAAAGCATGCCTAAGTTTCGCCCATAGAAAGTTGCATTCAGCTCAAGCAGAAACCACACTTAGACCAGCTTTTCATTCGCCTACAATTTCCGTGATGTTTAGGTGCAGGCTGCCGCCCAACTAGCGTCTATCATGAGCCTATCTCTAACCATGCCTAGGTTACGCCCATGTCTAAATACTTAGACGTGAATTTTATTGAGAACGCCTACAAATATGGAGACGCGTTCGAAAACTCACATCTATCTCGCGTCTAAATTCTAAGCATGCCTAGCTAGCGCCTAGCTCTGTCTAAGTCCCAATTAACGCTTGTTAAGACCCTAAATCGCTCATTAACCATTTAAATCAGACGCCTAGATGGCAGGTGCCACTTAGGTGCCGTTAGGCGCACTTTGCAGAATCGGGGCCTTGGTGCAGGAGATAACGGTGCTGGGGCCACTTGATAATAGTGATCTGATTTGATATAATCTCATGAGTAAGTGCACATAGGAAATTCAATACATTAGCATAGGAGCCTATGATAAAATGAGGAGAATGGTAAAAAAAAAAACAACAACAACCAAACTTAAGAGGAGCAGCTGCAAAGGTCAAAAATTTACATCAGGTATAGATGTTATTCAAAAATAGAATCTCAGAAGCCCAGTCTATATTCCATGTATTACAAAAGGAGGAAGGAAGGTCAAACAACTGACATGGTTAACAAGTGAGGTGATGGAAGGTATTAGAGCTAAAAGAAAATCCTTTGGGAAATGGAAGAAGGATATTACTAAAAAATAATAAGGAAGCAGCAAGTCAAATGCACAGCATTGGTAAGGATGTAAAAAAGAGATTTTTGAACAGAGCATTATGTTGGAGGCAAAACCACATCATAAATATTGTTTTATGTATATTAAAAGCAAGAAGCTAATACAAGAAACAGTTGGATCGCTAGATGACTGAGGGACAAGGAGTATAAGAGGCATTCAGGGAAGATAAGGCCATAGCAGCCTTCTGCTTCTGACATACCTGAAAACATTATGGGGCTCATAATCGAAAGAGAAAAACATCCAAAAACCAGCCTAAGTCGGCACTTGGACGAACGTTGTCAAAATACGTCCAAGTGCCAATAATGAAAATGAGTTTTGGACGTATTTCTAAACGACCTAGACCTTCATAGTGCCGCTAAACAACCAAAGCTAAACAGGGTGTTTCAGGAGGATTGTCGAGGGCAGGAGTTGGGCGGGACGTGGGCCGGCTTAGACTTAGTCGTGCAGCATGTATAACCGAAAGTTATACAGCCCAGGATCAACGGAACTTGGACTTTGTGACTTAGACCATGTAAAACATGGTCTAAGTCACAAAAACTCACCTAAAGTCACCAGATAAGCACTGAAAACACATAACACAGACCCCCACACACTACCCCAGTGATCACAGACCCCCCTCCCCAAACCCATAAAAATCATAATCACATCTTCAAAATTCAGCCTCCAGACCATCATCACCTGGCAGCCTGGCATAGGAAAGCCTAGTTGTCCAGCACAGAGGCAGCTTAAGCCGGCTTGGGGGTAGGTTAGGGACTCATGGAGAGGAGGACCCATGCCCATAAGCCCCTGTAATCATTGCATTGATACTTAAACATGTGCATTCCCCTATACACCCCTAAAACCCTTTTGTACTGCCATATAAGTGGCTCCAGCAGCCATAAGGGCTATCGGGGTGGTAGATAAGTGGGTCTAGGGGATTCTGGAGGTGGTTTGGGGAGCTCACCATGACCTATAAGGGAGCTGTAGTGAGGAGAAGACATGACACCCTTTTTGTAAAGTTTACAGCAGTGCTCTGTAAGGTACCCCACTATTTAGGTGCTATGTCTGGGTGTTCAGTCCATCACTATGCAGACTCCTCCCACGACCAACAGGGCTTGTTCTAGGCATTTTTGACTTAGATGAAAAGTGGATGAAAATGTGGTATAAAGATGGACGATTTAGCGACTTGGACGATCAGATCGACAGGACGTATACTTAGACGATTTTCGAAACAAAAAAAACTTTGGACGTATTTTTCGAAAATGTGTCCTAGGCTGTTTTTTACTTTGGACAACCCTGCGACTTAGACGAAAACGGACTTTGACGTTCCTTTCGATTATGCCCCTCTATTGCTATAAGTTTTCATCTTTGTGGAAAATTTCTCTTCTTATTTTCTTGTAGTCTTTTTTATTAATTCTTTCCATCTAACTTGTTTATGCTTTACAGAGCAATGGTCAGACCACACTTGAAATACTGTATCCAACATTGGTCTCCCTACCTGAAGAAGGATATAACCCTGTTGGAAAGGATGCAGAGGCGAGCCACGAAGCTAGTAAGAGGCATCGAGAATTTGAGCTACAATGAACGCCTCGAAAAACTGGGATTGTTCACCCGTGAGAAGAGAAGGCTGCGAGGGGACATGATAGAGACTTTCAAAATACTAAAAGGATTTGACAAAATAGAGCAAAAAACATCGTTATTCACATTGTCAAATATGACTTGGACAAGGGGTCATGGACTGAAACTGAGGGGCACCAGGCCCAGGACAAATAATAGAAAGTTCTGTTTCTCACAGCAAGAGGTGGACGCTTGGAATGCTCTCCTGGAGGGGGTTGTGTCGGAGACCACCATTTCAGGATTCAAGGGCAAGTTGGATGCACACCTTCTTGCAAACCACATTGAGGGATACGGGTAAACAAGGTCTTAGCAGGGAACCCCGGGATTGGCCTTCGCGTGTGCGGGTCGCCGGACAGGATGGACCTAGGGTCTGATCCGGCGAAGGCATTTCTTATGTTCTTATGTTCTTATATTGCTTTTTGTTTTCTTCATTCATATACTTTTTTAAGGATATAGATTAAGTGGGAAAGACACAGGAGTGTATTTTACAGGGAGCCAGACTTTCAACTCTAGCCAAAGAGGATATGGGGAAGGCGGGGACGATGCTCGTGTCAGGTTAGGAGAGAGGGCCAGTAATTGGAGGGGAAGGGACAGTGGGTTGGAAGGAGAGAATGGGTGCCAGTAGACATCTCTCCTCTCTGCCAGTCCTTCCAACACTGCCCTGGACCTGGTGGAAAGGTTCCCTTGTTAAATGCACTTGGGAAACTGTTTTGTTTTAATTTTTTTTAGCATTGGTTTGGAGTGTATAATGGCCACATATAAATGCATTCTGTGCTAATGGTTTTGCTCATGCTGAAACAATTAGAGTATTTGGCACACAACATGTGTGCCAATGTTGGCTTTGAGCATTGGCCTCTGAGTTAATTAGACATGGTAAAAGAGCTGGGAATTTATTCCTATCAGATAGTGGGACTCATAATAGAAAATTACTTCTATCCCTTTGTTTCTTTACCCAGAACACCCATCATATCTTTTCTGACCAGTAACTACTGAGATCTGCTTCCCCAAAACAGACATTAAACCCATTAACAATCCCCAGAGCCACAAATGAAATGCAAATCTCCCACCCACATTAATAATACTCACATAACCCAGATGTACAGAAAGGCAAATATTCAGCTCTCCTAAGGAGCTCTCAATGGAGCATTCACCTTTTGCACCTAGGTGAGAACTCTTGAGTGATACCAAAAGATAGAGTTAGATACTCTACATCACAACAAATGATAAAGTTAAGCACCTGAGTCAAACAGTCCTCCATTGGCATCGGGTTCTTTTTCCCTGCAGCAAATGGCAATCGAGCAGTCCAGACTGTCCCCATACTCTGCTCAGCTTTTACCTCCACAGCAGGTAAAACAAATCTGGAGATGTCTAAGACAAAAGTTAAATCCCGTTGTTTTCGTTTCATGACTAGTTTCCATCAGAGATAATACGATGATCTACTATGTACGATCTACGATGATGTTGTACTATGTATGGTTGTATCTTAGTGCGATACTCTTGATTATGTGCTTGTTTTCTTTGTACTATTCATAACTCACAATAAAAAGTTTTGAACTAAGAGTGGCATTAGTGGACGGAGTTAGATCCTCAAAGCAGGGAGCAGGGTTAGGCACGCCAGTTGATCAGCTCCTTCACAGCCTGCCAACGGAAGATGGCAGTCGAGCAATCTGAATGCCCCCATACTCTACTCTGCTGTCACCTCCAGGGTAGATTGGCTAGGACACGCGTTACAAAAGCATGTAGTCTGGGGAAGACTGTTTCTGCAAAAATTAGATACAGAAAAATTATGCTACATAATATGCCATGAGTTAATGACTAAAAGAATATGTTAAGTGTATTAATTTATGCAGCCAGGAGTGATCCTAGCAAAAATGTAGGCAAAACATGTACTGTAAGTAAAGCAGATAAATGGCTGCCTAGCAAAGGTTAAATTTAACCTTAATTTTCTAGAGGCCCTGTTGTGTCCTTCCAGAGAGCCCTAGTAATGGTCAAATATCGCATTTATAGTGCATTGAAATTCACTGTAATGTGATTTGTGTCTGAATTTATAGCTCACATGGGAATTCAAGTTATTACTATTTCCTTCTATTAAAATCGTCAACTCTTGAATATGTTCAGATGAAAAACAGAACTAATAGTCTTTTGCCCATGATTTGTAAGGAATCAATATAGAGTTCCCATCAGTGAAGCAAATTACTTACTGATTTACTTCCAGTAATGACCATGCCCAGTTGCCCATTAACCCTTTCCATTCAGAAAAATAAATGTTTGTATACTTGTCTTTAGGGCTTCCATTTACTCTTGCTTTAGATCTTTACCAGAAAGAGAAGCAACATCTGAAAATGTCCCTATAGCTTAGAATATAATTATATATATATATATATATATCCTTTTTTTCCTGACCTTTGCATGCCTGTATAGTCTGATCACAGGAACAAGGTATTGGAAGTTTTTGTAAACAATACATTGGCAGCATGCTATAAGAGTTTTTTTTTATTTTTTTTTTTTAGAAACGTTTGCAGTCAAGAAACCCTTCTAAGCAGTCTAAAAACTTCCTTAAAAATCATATGGGATAATTTTGAAAATGGGCACTTCTGTGACATGCTCAAAACAATATTTATTTTATGCTTATTTCATAAAAGCAACTTAGCACCTTTGTTCCTCTATAAACTAGACAAATACAGAGACCACACAGTAGTGCACAAATTCAGTGGCATTCCTGGCTTGGTTACCACCTAGGGTAGAACACTTCCTTCTCCAGGCATATCGCACTCCCCACTCCTCCAAGAATTGGGGATGTGGGATCGTGATCTGCATGTGTACAGCTGTTGACTGCCGGTCCCTTGCCCCAGAACAGGAAATTGACAGCAGAGGAGGCTGCCAGAGCTGACAGCCACGTGCATTTGGACTGGGGCCCCACAGCTGCTCCATATTTCCCCTTATGGCCTGCATGAGGGGCGGACCACACCCACTACCCTGTCCTTGGTATACTATTAAACAAATTCATTTGCACAGGTCTGCTTCAAAAAAGGTAACACTGTAACAGAAAATGATGGCAGATAAAGCCCCCATGGTCAATTGAATCTGCCCAACAAGGGTGGCCAGAGCTGCACCCGCTACTCAGCGCATCCCCAGTCACCCATGCTTAGGGTTACCATATGGCTCCAGAAAAAGGAGGACAGATTAAGACATCCGGGTTTTACTTCCATTGGTTTCAATAGAAGTAAAACCTGGATGTCTCAATCCATCCTCCTTTTTCTGGAGCCATATGGGAACCCTACCCATGCTTAAATGCTGGTTGTCAGGTCTCCTGCCAATCATATAGGCAGCCAAATATGATGGTTATACGAACCATATATCATCCCCAAGAATTGCTGGCACTATTCCACCTACCAGTCAAGGTGTCTTCCCTCCCACTAAGCTACGCAGTACCCTCATTCACAGCATATGACAATAAAGTGATCTACAACAGTGGTTCCCAACCCTGTCCTGGAGGACCACCAGGCCAATCAGGTTTTCAGACTAGCCCTAATGAATATGCATGCAGGGCAGGATTAACCAATAGGCCAAGTAGGCAAGTGCCTAGGTCCCGAAATGGTCAGGGGGGCTTGATGAAGGAAGGCATCAACATTGTTTTTTTCCAAACGGTGATGGGCCCCTCCAGCATCGATCGGCAACGTGGGCCCCTCGATCAGCAATGCCCCCCCCCCCCCCATCAACGGAAAGTAAGATAAGCAAGCAACACAGGTAAGAAAGGCAACGGGAACTGTAATTGTGCAAGCGGTGCTGCTTGCCCAAAGCTTCCTGTTTCCGCCTGGGCGCATGGTGGGGCGGGGCAGGGGGGCCCAGTGTACTTGTGTACCTATGGGCCCTCGGCGAATTAATCCTGCCCTGTATGCATGGAGCAGATTTGCATGCCTGTCACTTCCATTATATGCAAATCTTTCTCATGCAAATCTTTCTCATTAGAGCTAGCCTGAACACCCGATTGGCCTGGTGGTCCTCCAGGACAGGGTTGGGAACCACTGATCTACAACGCTGAAGTTACTGAAGCTTCACTCTTTTTTTCTGGAACTTGGACTGTAGAAGTCTGTCTGGTATTGGCCTCAGTTCCCCTGTGCTGGATTTTCTTTCAGTCTTTTGCCATTTGTGGGATAGAAGTCTGTCAGGCACTACTCTTACCCAAGATTACACCTCAACAGCCATGTTGCATTTCCATTCCCTTTCTGTGTCTAACCCATGCAGGTATAAATGCATGCACGTGTTCTTTGTATGTACACAAGTGTTTTACAAAATAGGCTTATAACTTGGCAACTTCATCTCAGCGCTGCTGAAATTATGCCGAGACATGCCTACTGTCAAATGTATCTTTATTGTAAACCGCTTCGAACTTCACAGTATAGCGGTATATAAGAAATAAATTATTATTATTATTATGTGCAGAATATTGTGGTATGCAGACTATGCCTGTAGTTTTCCTTTCTTTTGCTGTTCATACATTTTGGACTGTGAATTAATGTGGACTACTCTGTTGGGGAAATTTCCTGTTGAATGTTTTGGAACTATTTTCATTTTGATACACCCACAGAGACTAGTGACTTATTCAGCTTTGCTATATGAACATTTAGCCTATGTCAATAAGCAGAATCATCCTGACAAGCTTTCTGGTTATTTTTACTTTGAGAAATAAAATTCAAGTTTATTTTGGAAAAGAACTTACCTGGCGCGGTGGTGTTCTTAAACTAAACGCTTTATTATTTTTCCTTGTGCTGCCCGCAGCGGCTCACAAGAGGTTTTTCTTGTACCGGTGGCCCAAGACCCATTGCCCTGAGGCTGCCGGTTACAATATTTATTTAATTATTTAAAAATTCTTTTAGCCCGCTTATACCTAACCGGTTCACACAAATGCAAACATAATTATCAAACAACAAAAGGGACATAAAACATAGTTCAGATTCATAAAAGTTCTTCAAACAATCTTTTGGAAAAAACCTCTACAGATAAAGTTGTCTTCAAGACCTTCTTAAATTTCTGTAAATCATGTCACAACCGAAGAGGTCCTGTCAAATTGTTCCATTACAAATACTCCTGCCACTGAGATAATGAAAGTCCTAATTTTCTCTTAACGCACAGTTGTTAGCTAGCTCCTCACTAACTAACCGAAACATGATAGAGGTGTTTAATACCTACATAATATAAATGTGCACGAGTCGAGTCTCTTTCATTTGAAAGTAAACTCTGCAATGAGAGGGCATAGGATGAAGTTAAGAGGCGATAGGCTCCGGAGTAATCTGAGGAAATACAGTCTCCTGGAAGAGGTGGTGGAAACAGAGACTGTTTGAATTCAAGAGGGTCTGGGATAGGTGCATGGGATCTCTTGGAGAGAGAAAGAGATAATGGTTACTGTGGATGGGCAGACTAGATGGGCCATTTGGCCTTTATCTGCCATCATGTTGCTATGCTACTAAAGTTCTATGACATCACAATGCAGGTGTAAAGAGCCTTAGCCAATAGGGAGAGGAGATGATAGTGGATGTTGCAGATGGGCAGACTAGATGGGCCATTTGGCCTTTATCTGCCATAATGTTTCTATCTCTTCTGATCTCAAGGATCTTGATGGCTGGTACACTTTTAACACGTGTCAAGTACCATGGGATCTCAAAATGCACTACCTTAAATATCAACACCAGAGACTTCTTACAATGCACCTTTTACACCTGAATACCTACACAGGATTTTATAACAGCTGTTCTCTGTATAAAAACCATTAAAAACATGCATTATACTTGGAACATGCTTTATAAAATTACTCTTTTTTTTTTTTTTGCATAAAAGTGAAATTGTCTTTACTTGGCTATATTCAAATCTAGGCTAAAAGACTAACTCTTATTGATGTCTGTTTTATCATTCCCTCTGTGAGAAATTCCCTCACCCCATATTTGTCCCGTTTGTCTGTTTTGATTAGATTGTAAGCTCTGTCAAGCATGGATTGTGTCTCTTGTGTTTAATATACAGAGCTGTGTATGTCTAGCAGTACTATATAAATGATAAGTACAACAGTAGCATAGGCGTCGGAACAGGGGAGGCCACAGGGACAGGATGGCTCTTCCGAAATCCCCACCTACCACCTCCCTGCCGCTGTAATTTAAAATCTTTGGGCTGCTGATGGCATGACGAAGTGAGCCTCCTCCTGTCAGCCGGCCCCGGAAGTGTTCTTTCTGCAGTACTTACTCTCCCCGCATAGGCAGGATGCTGCAGAAAGAACACTTCTGTGATGGGAAGTTCGCTGCCCAAAGATTTTAAATTACAGCTGTGGGGAGGTGGTAGATGGGGAAGTCAGGAACTGGGGAGAGATCATACAACAGGATTCAGCTGAGAGGGGGGCTGGGGTTGGGATGAGAATGAAAATGAGGGAAAGACAGATGCTGCATGGGCTTGTGGGGGGGGGGGTGGACCGGTAGAGTAAGGACAGATATTCCATGGAATGGAAGGGGTTTGGGAAGGCAGGGAAGGACAAATGCTGCAAAGGCTGGGGGTTAGGAAAAAAGGGAAAGAGAGAATGCATGGATGGGGTGGGGGAAGGGAGGGAAAGAGATGCTGGTGGGTGAGGGAAGAGAAAAAGAGAATTGTTGGACATAGGTGTGTGGAGTGGGGGAGAAAGAGAGATGGTATACAAGGGGAAAGGAAGAAAGAGGGAAAATTGTTGGACATGGTGCTGGTGGGAGGAGGGAGGAAGAAATGTTAAACTGGGAGGGAGGAGATATGACTCAAAGAAGGGAGAGATGTCAGATTCCGGAGAAGGGTGATAGAAAGAGGGAAGAGAGAGATGTCAGACCACTGGAATGGGAAGAAGAATGGGAAGGAGAGAGAGATGCCAGACTAGAGAATGGAAGGGAAGGAGAGGAGGGAGATGCCAGACTGTGGAAAGAAGATGAGATAAGTTAGACCACAGGAAGAGGGAGGGAGGAGAGAGAGAGATTCCAGACCATGGGAGAGGAGAGAGATTCCAGGCTATGGGAAGGAGAAGAGAAAGATGCCAGACCATAGAAGGGGGGAAGGGGAAAGACAGAGATGTCTGATCACGAGAGAGAGAGGGATGAGCTAGTGCACAGGGATGGAGGGGAAGGGGAGACAGAGGGAGGAGATGGCGCACAGAATGGGTGTGGCAGGGAAGAGATAAGAAAAATGTTTCTTATGGATAGATGGGAATAGGGGAGAAGAAAAAGGGAGGAGATGTATATATGCATAGATGGGAAGGGAGGACATGGAAAAGTAGATAGATTTTGAGAAGAAAGCAGAAAAATGGAAGAAAGTTTAATGTTAAAAGTTAATGTTAAAGATGGATGTAGGGCAGAAAATGAAGAGGAAAGAAAAACAGCAAATGGATAAGAAAGCCCTGGATACACACTTAAGAGCATAGACAGAAGGAAGTGTAGCCAGAGACTGGGAAAAGATGGTTATAAAAATAAAATCACCAGCCAACAAAGGTAGGGGAAATGATTTTATTTTCAATTTAGCGATTGAAATGTGTGAGTTTTGAGAATTTACATCTGCTGTCTATATTTTGCACTGTTCAGGAAGAAATGCTTTTGTTTCAAGTTTATTCAAAAATTTATAAATCGCCCAATCGGCCTTCTAGGCGGTGAACATTATATTATAAACATATATGGGGTAACTATACATCCTTTAAAACAATAGTCATAATTCAAAACATTTAGAAACATTACAAAAACAAACAGGAACAAAATGGGAAAAAGGATAGAACTACAATTTATCAAGAAAGAAAAAGAACATGTAGGGAAAGGACAAAAGGGGAGGGTATCCAAAGGTAGATTAAAACTACGTAGCCCTAAAAAGGGCATTTAGGTCTCGAAAGCATCAAGAAATAGAAATAGAAATGTTTTTAGTTTATATTTCTCTGGGGTTATACTGCATGCAGAGTCTTGGATCTTAGAGTTTCATTTGTATATATTAGTACTTTTAGTTTGTGGTCCTGTATTTGTGTAGGGGCTATCTGTGCTCTGCATCTGTGACCAAGGCCAGGTGTTCTGGTAGGAATGAATGTTGAGAAGCATACAGTGTGCTTTGTGTAGTTTTAATTTTATGGTTAACTATTATGTGTTGTTAATAAGATTATATTGTGTGTGTATATAAGAAAAATGAATGGCAAAAATTGTATTACAATTAGTAGTATTATGGGGGAGGAGTCTGGAGAGGGAAGATATGATAGAGACATTTAAATACCTACATGATGTAAATGCGCATGAGTCGAGTTTCTTTCATTTGAAAGGAAGCTCAGGAATGAGGGCATAAGATGAAGTTAAGAGGTGATAGGCTCAGGAGTAATCTAAGGAAATACTTTTTTACTGAAAGGGTGGTAGATGCATGGAACAGTGTCCCGGAAGCGGTGGTGGAGACAGAGACTATGTCTAAATTCCAGAAAGCCTGGGATAGGCACGTGGGATCTCTCAGAGAGAGAAAGAGATAATGGTTACTGCGGATGAGCAGAATAGATGGGCCATTTGACCTTTATCTGCCATCATGTTTCTAAATCCCTGAAATTATGCACCTACCTGAACGATCGACTTATCTGGAACACCTCAACCAAACCAAGGAGACTCCAGACTCCATTTATTCACTCCCCCCAATCATAAAAAATATAAAAAATATCCTCTTCATACAAATAGATACAGTACTAACAACAGTGGAGATCTAAGATTAATAATCATCAATATCTACAAAATTCTCATAAGCCTGCATGTCTGCGCAGAAAAACATGCTGAAATAATAAGTATTTGTAAACAGAAAAGTCCTGTTGATGTTGTAGACCTGCTGGTAACTGGTTCCCTTCCTTTGGAACAACAATGGAAAAAGCCCGTTGCCATGTTCATTCCAAGCGGGTCTCTTTAAATGAGTGTTCCTCCAACATCCATGGAGAGGAGCATGAGAGGATCATGTATGGGACCAACATTTATGCATGTAATTTACATACTAAAGAGTTATATTTAGGTGCACACATCAACACCAACTATTGACAAGGGCATAAGGGGGTTTGCCTACTGTAGGTGCATTGATGACAACTTACAATATCCTTATAATGGAATCCTGGTGCCCAGATGCCATTGTAGAATTAATGCTCAGCACACTGCTTCTGGATGCCTAAACCATGGTGCTCAATTATAGAATTGCCATCAATGTGTCCTTGTCACAAGTCTGTGATGAAGTGTGTGCGCTGCATGGTTGAGGGTGTCCATTATTTGTGCGTAATCTCTCTCCCTCTTTGGCTTTCTCTCTGGATTCTAAGGACACATGGATAGATGGGAAGGGAAGGGTGGACATAGCTCTATATTCTTGATATGGGTAAACACTCCTGGACATTCTCAGTCTTCTGTGTTGTGAATAATTTACTAAAGTATGTTAAGCAGTTAATATAATAATAATAACAGTTTATATACAACAGGACCATGAAGTTCTATGCGGTTTACAAAGATTAAAAGATGGTACAAATTGATTGAACTTAACAGAGGTGAAAGCTAGTGATTAACAGCTTTAGGGATCAGTTATTATGGAGAAAGAATTGTACGGGTCAGCTGCCTAGATACTTCAGGAACAGATATGTTTTTAGGCGTTTCCTAAATTCCCCATAAGTAGTAGGCGTAAGCAATTTTCTAGATCTTTACCTCAAAATGCTGCCTGATGTGAGAAAAGGTGTTGATGATGTCTTTTGAGTTTATATCCTCTAACTGGAGGGGAAACAAAGTTCAAATGTGAGCTTCTCTTATGTCTGTTGGCTGAGAAGGAGAAAAGGTCAAATTATATATGTAGGGGCTAGACCGAATAGTACCTTAAAGCAAAAATAGCCAAACTTAAACCTCACATGTGCCTCCATCGGTAGCCAATGCAGCTGTCGGTAGTAAGGTGTCACATGATCAAATTTCTTCAGCCCGAAAATCAGTTTGACTGCTGCATTTTGCACTAGTTGTAATCATCGCATATTCTTTTGGGATTGAAGCTTCCAGAGAGTGAAAAAAAACCTTTCTGATTAAGGAGTCTACCTGGTCTTTCATGGTTAAGCTCTGATCTAGTGTTACACCCAATACCTTCATAGTAGACTGAATAGGATAACTAAGTTTATTGATGCATAGTGATGTTTTGGTGTCAAGCGGGTGTGGTGAAGCTACGAAAATTTTGTTTTTTCTGAATTAAGTTTTGGTCTGAATTCAGTCATCCATTGCTCCATCAAATTTAGTACTTCTGTTGCCTTGGGAGTAACTTCCGAGAGAGAGTCAGCAAATGGAATGATGATCATAAAGTCATCTGCGTAACTGAATAATTTTATCCCCAGCTGGGTCAATTGCGCACCTAGTGAGGATATATAGACATTGAAAAGCAATGGGGATAGTGGTGACCCTTGCGGTACGCCAGATGGATTGCTCCAGGTATCAGAGAGATCGTAATTGAAACGTACTTGATAGGTACGGGACATAAGGAAACCTCAAAACCAGTCTAACACCTCTTCCCTGATACCAATTGCATCTAGGCATTGTAGCAGTTTCCCATGGTCTACTAGGTCAAAGGCAGAGCTCATATCAAATTGCATGATCAGGGCATTAAGGCCCTTATTGAACAAGAGACGCAGATTATCTAAGATAGTCGCAATTACTGTCTCAGTTCTGAACAAAGGTCTAAAACCAGATTGAGTTTCATGTAAGAGAGAGAACTGATCAAGATGTTCCATCAATTGGGTATGTACCAATCCTTCCTTGATTTTTACAATAAATGGAATGGATGCTACTGGTCTATAGTTGGTTACTAGTGTTGACGATTCATTACTATTTTTTGGAATTATTATTATGTGACCTTTATTAGTGAGGAACTTTCCATTTTTTAGGTTATGGGCTAAGTAATTCAGCAAAGATAGTTTAAAGTCTAATGGAGCCGCTTTCATAATTTCTGGGGTACATGAGTCCAGAACGCAGTATGATTTAGAGTATTTGTTATATAGTTTGATATAATTATTCCATTCTAAATCTTGAAAGGAACTTCAGATCATGTCTGCTGGTATTTCATTTCCTGGTATGTTAGCTAATATGTGACTTAGCGTATAACTGCTACCACACAAGTTGCGATATATTGTTTACATAAACCAACCAGTTAGATTTTTTTCTTCTGCTACTACTAGTTCAACTTTGTATACCATAGAAAGAGTATTCCACTAAAAATGTTGACAAGCATTCTTCTAACAGTAAAATCTCGTTTATCAGATCTTCTGGATTATCCAGTATACCTCGGTGATGTCACAGCATTGTCACTGAGATGCATGCAGGTTTCTCTTTCTCCTTCCTGTTAAAAAGCATCAGTGCTAGGTAAGACTTTTTGGGCACATTACGTTTTAAACTCTTTTTACTGTTTCCTCTTTTGAAACCTGCATTCAATATACTTCTGTTTTATCCCTCATCAATTTTTTCTGTATTTTCCAACTTTTCGATTAGGCAATAACCTGTTAGTCCTCTTTACTTTGGATAATAGAGACTTTCCTATATAAAGAATCATTTGAAAGGCTAAAAACAATATTGATGAGATGAAGTCAAAACAACATACGGTGGTAAGGATTTGAAAATAATGATGGCATGTGAGATCTTTTCCCCAACACACAACAGTTGGGTAATGTGGGCCCACACCTATTTCCAAAACTCAAAAATAGCTGGACAGTGAAAAGGCATATGAACTAAAGTTCATAAGAACATAAGAATTGTCGCTGCTGGGTCAGACCAGCAGTCCATCATGCCTGACTCCTCCCCCTCCAGTTCTTTCACCTACTGTGCCTCTGCCGCCGCGAAGCGGCAGCCCGCCGGACTCCTCCCCCTCCAGGTCAGCGCATGCACTATTTAGAGGGACTCTCTGCGGCGCACGCCAGCCTTTCCAGCACCTTTGCACCTACCTGCACTTTACTTATATGTAGCTGCCATTTTGTATAAGTTTTAGTATTTTGTTTTAATGTTTAGAATTTTTTAACCAGGCTTACTGTTATTTTAATTTCAGTTCTTTCACCTACTGTGCCTCAACTCTTATTTTGTTTTTATGATGTCTACTATAGACAATAATATCCCCGTTTATTGGGGCAATAGACCTTCCAGACCCATTCCTCTTAAGACAACTACATCTTCCCCGCATTCACTCATAACAATACCACTTCCAGCTCTATGCTCCAAAAATTCTTTACCAACATTTTCTCATATTCCTAAAATACACTCCTTTCCCATTAATCATTCTTTAAAAATTGGTCTTATTAACAGCAGATCAATACGTAATAAACATCATTTATTGAAAGACGTTATGCTCTCACAGGAATTACATATTCTATGCATCACGGAAACCTGGCTTACATCTGGTGACGAAGCTTTCCTTTCCTATTGTTGTCCTCCAAATTTTGACTACTATTGGAACCATAGGCAGAACCGTAAGGGAGGTGGAGTTGCCATTATCTTTCAAAAAAACTTAGTGAAGATTTGCGAACAACCTACGAACAATACTACTATTGAATTCTTACATGTACAAATTAAACAAACTCCAAAAACTGACCTTCTATTAATCTACAATCCCCCCCCCATAGATAATACCAAACTTACTTCTTTACAAAACCTTATATTTGACTTCTGTTCAGATACGATTTGTCCAATTATTTTAGGAGACTTTAACATTCACTTTGACAACCCGAATAATTCGTACTCTGCCGAAATGATCAATTTCGCTAAGACGTTAGACCTGGAACCTCTCATAAAGGAATCTACACATTCTTCAAAGCATACTCTTGATATGATTCTCACAACCAAACTTCATTCTATAACTCATTCACTATCCCAAATTACACCAGTACCATGGTCTGACCACTATTTAATTGTATTTAATTCTTGCTACTCTCATCCCGTAGAAACAATCTCTCCCTCTGCATCCTTAAAAAAATGTACGTATAGAGATTATTCCAAATTGGAAATCTCTAAAATTTCTACTTTTTTTAGCCCTTCCATACCTATTCCTAACTTTGATTCTCCGGACGATCAATTATCTTTCTGGAACTCCTCTCTAGAATCTTGTTTAAATGCAACAGCACCTTTAATCTCCAAAACTATTTCTTTTCGTAAATTACGTAATCCATGGTACTCACAGGAATTATCATTAATCAAAACACAACTACGATCTTTAGAAAGAAAATGGCGCGCATTGAAATCACCTGTTAATTTACAACGGTTTAAAGAACATGCTCATTTCTACAAAAATAAAATTAATCAAACTAAAAAAACTTACTATTCTAACAAAATCTATAAAGCCAAAAACAGTTCTGAATTATTTTCAATTCTTAAATCTATTACGCCAGAGTCTAAAACCAATAACATCACATCTGACTCTATTCCCAAAGCACAAGATTTGGCCGATTACTTCTGCGCTAAAATTGTGAAATTACGAAAAACCTTTTCTCTTCAAATAACTGAAGAATCTTCTCACTTTTTAGATTCATCTGTTATACCAACATCTAAATGTTAGAATTTTAAACTTCCATCCCTTAAGGAAATAGAAGGCATTTTTCAAAGAATTAAATTAAAAAACTCTCGTTCTGAACTGATTCCGCCTTTTTATTTGAAAAAATTTTTTTCCTGCTTTGGTTCTTTTATCCACTCACTTATCAATAATAGTCTTCTAACAGCAACTGTCCCTATTAACTGGAAGAAAGCAATAGTCACTCCAATTCTGAAAAAATTCAATGCCAATCGTAAAGATGTATCTAATTATCGACCAATATCCAATTTACCATTCTTAGCTAAAGTGACTGAAAAATTGGTCTTTGAACAACTATCAGACTTTATTGAAACTTCCAATGCTTTACATCCCAACCAAACGGGTTTCCGGAAATACCACAATACTGAATATTCATTGCTAGGTCTTATCAACAATATTCATTATTTTCTTGATCACCATAAATCGGTTGCCTTATTCTCCTTGGATCTTTCCGCAGCCTTTGACACTATAGATCACACTCTGTTACTTTACCGTCTGGAATCTTTTGGTATTAGTGGACAAATCTTAAACTGGTTCAAATCTTTTCTCTCTGACCGTTCATCTACTGTTGTTACTAATGACGTTCACTCTGCTCCTTATACTACATCTTTTGGAATTCCCCAAGGTTCTATTCTATCACCTCTCCTATTTAATATCTTTCTCTCCCCATTACTCACCATCTGCCAATCATTAGGTTTCACCCCATTTTCATATGCAGATGACATCCAACTTCTTCACCCGCTTGACCCAGAAAAGGACGATGAAATTACAGAAATTAACATTAAACTAGAAAAAATTAAAACCTGGCTTAGCTCCAATAAGCTATCTTTGAACATACAGAAAACACAAACAATGATTTTTACCTGGAGAAAAGACATCGTTCCAATATCCTCATTTTTACTCGATAATTCTCCAATTGTATCAGTATCATCATTAAAAATCTTAGGTGTAATTATTGACTCCGACTTAAATTTCCACGATCACATCAACCAAATTGTCAAATCTTGTTTCTACAAACTCCGGCTTATACGCTCTATTTCCTCCTTTTTAGAGCCCAAATCCATTAGTATACTTACTCACTCTATGATAATATCAAAACTAGATTATTGCAACTCTCTACTTTTTAATATACCACAAAAGGACAAAAAGAGGCTTCAAATTATCCAAAACACCGCAATAAAACTAATCCATAAAGCAAAAAAATATGACCATGTAACCCCTTTACTGATCAAATCCCATTGGTTACCCATTAACCACCGAATCACTTTTAAAATAGCACTACTAATTTTTAAGACTATGGCATCCAATGAACCACAATTTATTTCCAAAATGATTATTCCTTATCATTCTTCTCGTTCTCTTCGATCTATATCTCAAGATCTATTATCAGTCCCTTCTTTAAAAACAGTAGGCACACGAAGAAACGAAATGTTCTCCGTTTTAGGACCTCAATCTAATAATTTAAATTCTGTTTAAAAATTTTTGATTTTCAAGCTCAAATTTTTAATCTTTTAAATTTATTTTGCCCCTTCCTTATGTGTTTACCTTTAATGTTTCTTCCATCTTAGATTGAGAAAATTGTAACTTTTCCCCTTTTTTCCTAATGTACCTAGTTAGTGATGTAACTCCTTAAGTTCTAACATTGTATGTCATAAATTTTTGTTTTTCAAAAATTTGTTAAGAAGTTTTGTTTTTAATACTGTTTGTTATCATATATGATATTTTAATTGTACATCGCTTAGAAAGTGTTATAGGCGATTCATCAAATAAAAGTGAACTTGAACTTGAAAGTAATCTTAATTTATACATGTAGTTAAGAACATAAGAATTGCCATACTGGGAAGGTCCATCAAGCCCAGTATCCTCTTTCCAACAGTGGCCAAGCCAGGTCCCAAGTACCTAGCTAGATCCCAAGTATTAAAAAACAGATTTTATGCTACTTATTCTAGGAATAAGCAGTGGATTTCCCCAAGCCATCTCAATAATGGACTATGGACTTCCCGTTTAGGAAATTATCCAAGCCTTTTTTAAACCCTGCTAAGCTAACCAATTTCACCACAGTCTCCAGAAACAAATTCCAGAGTTTAATTACACGTTGTGTGAAGAAATATTTTCTCCAGTTTGTTTTAAATCTACTACTTAGCTTCATTGCATGCCCCCCTAGTCCTAGTATTTTTGGAAAGAGGGGAACAAGTGATTCACATCTGCCCTTTCTACTCCACTCAGTATTTTATAGACCTCTATCATATCACCCTGAGTTGTCTCTTCTCCAAGCTGAAGAGCCCTAGCCACTTTAGCCTTTCCTCGTGGGGAAGTCGTCCCATTCCTTTTATCATTTTCGTTGCCCTTTCCTGTACCTTTTCTAGTTCTGCTATATCTTTTTCGAGATATGGCAACCAGAATTGCACATGGTATTCAAGGAGCGATACAAGGGCATTATAACATTTTCATCTTTGTTTTCCAATCCTTTCTTGATAATTCCTAGCATTCTATTTGCTTTCTTAGCCGCCACCGCACATTGAGCTAAGGGTTTCAACAGATCTTCAATAATGACACCCAGATCCTTTTCCTGGGCAGTGACTCCTAACATAGAACCCAGCATCACGTAGCCATAGCTCAGGTTCCCCTTTCTCATATACATCACTTTGCGCTTGCCCACATTAAACGTTATCTGCCATTTTGATGCCAAGTCTCCCAGTCTCATAAGGTCCTCTTGCAATTTTTCACAATCCTCTTGCGATTTAACAACTTTGAACAGTTTTGTGTCATCAGTAAATGTATTTATCTCACTAGATCATTGATAAATATGTTACAAAGCAGTGGTCCCAGCAAAGAGCCCCAGGGAACCCCACTATTACGATACAGATGAAATTGTTCCGAGTTAGAAATGTTTAAACAGCAAGCAAGAGGTTTGAAGAAACGCCTGATCGAAAGGTGATGCCTTGGGATAGTTGTCAATGATCCTATAAAAGGGTAAAATTCTGTAATAAGAACCTGTTGGCCAACAGAAAGGGCCCGTTGGAGGCAGATTCAACCCTCACCTGTGTTTTGAGACATGCTAATGGGATGGGCAAAGTTCTTTCTGTCATGAAGAAGCATTGGTCCATTCTCCAGCTCCATCCATTTTTTTCAAGGGACGGATTTGAGGTTCGCATTCAGCAGAAACCACAGTCTAAAAGAGATCCTATGTCCAGCGGACACTGTGTCTAAAGAGTCATCATTTATAGTCGGCAGTCACAAGAGATGTGGATCATGTAAGACTTGTGAATCTACTCTTGAACTAGCTCGGAATTTTGTGCATCCTATCACCAAGGAGCTTTTTTCCTTTAAAACATCATACCACTTGCAACTCTATGTTTGTTGTGTATGTGGTCATCTCTCTGTGCCCAAAGATTTATATTGGTCAGACAACTAGAGAGTTGCGCAGGGACAGAAATCCCACCCATCCCCACCCGTCCCCGCCAGGATCCTCTCTATCCCCACCCGTCCCCGTCAGGATCCTCTCAGTCCCCACCCATCCCCGCAAGGAATTACCTCCATCCCCGCCCGTCCCCATAAAAAGCAGCAATTACTTCTGACAGGATCATCAATTCCACAGTTTCTTTTGTGTTTGTGCTGCTGTTTTCCTTGTAGAATCTCTTTGGTGGAACCCTTTTTTTGTTTTCTATTCAGGTAATTAACTTATAAACCCCCCTCTTTTACTAAGGCTGACGTGTCCATTATATTATATGGATGAACCCTGCTTCCAAAGCCTTCCATCCCCGTGGGAGTCCTGTGGACCAGAGGGGAGTCCCTGTGGGAGTCCCGTGGGTTAGGGGGGGATTCCCGTGGGACCCCTGCAGGACCCGCGGGATTCCCGCAATCCCCGTTCCCGTGCAGACCTCTACAGACAACCCGACATTTCAAAACTATGGGGTCCTTCTACTAAAGCGTGCTAACCGATTTAGCGTGCGATAAAAGCTAAGGTGTCCATAGAATATAATGGGCGCCTTAGCATTTAGCATGTGTTAAATTGGTTAGCACGCCTTAGTAAAAGGGCCTGTAGATTTGAAGAACACATAAGTAGTTTGAACTGTGAATGGGTTGAGGAGCCCCCATTCAGCATTGTCTGGAAGAGAAACATACTCTGTCTGCATTAAAATGTTGCATTTTTGACCACATCCCTGAGAAGAAGATGGATAGTGATAAAAAGTCCATCCTATTGAAGTGTGAATAAGAATGGATTTTCCATCTACGGTCTGAGGAGCACGCGGGTTTGGCATTTATTTTTTTTGAGCCAATCGACATTCACATCATTATATGACGTCAAACGTTCAGACGTCAACAAAATCCAACCTACTAACAGCCAGCTGCACTTTAGGCAGTGAGCACAGAGCTAATGTGCCGACTTGAGTGAGTAGAGTAGTTGAAATCACCCATTATTATTATTACTACCGGATTTCATTTATTTATTTCAAGTATTTATATGCCACTTATAGCCTAGGTGGTTTACATTCAGGTACTCAAGCATTTTCCTCACACTCTATTTAATGTACCTGAGGCAATGGGGGATTAAGTGACTTGCCTAGGGTCGCAAGGGGCAGGGCGGGATTTGAACCCACAACCCCAGGCTGCTGAGTCTGTAGGTCTAACCACTCCACCACACACTCCCCAGATTGTTGGTCTCCCTAATTTCTGATAACATTTCAGCAGTGGCGTACCTAGGCTAGGGTATGTGGCACCCGGGGCCCATCATTTTTTGACACCCCCCCATGTAAAAAAATATTTTTTGTAATAACCATGAAACGGAATAAATGGTCAGAATGGAAACAGGCAATGAAAATTTTCTTTTATTGAACCTCATATATGTAACCATTATTACAAACATAACATAACATAACATAAATTATGTCTGAATTGTCATGTCATCAGAAGTACATATGGAGTAGTTGCAGGTGATGCTTGGGACAGTTCTGATTGTGTTAGTTCAGTTTTATGTGGGTTTTTTTTTAATAGAAGGGTTTTTATTTCTTTTTTGAAGGTTTTGTAGTCTGTGGTCGAGGTCAATAGGTTGTAGAGTTAGGGCTCGAGTGTTGCAGCTCGAATGGCTAGGAGGTTGTCGAACAGTTTTTTCTTTTGACGTTTTTGGTTGGAGGGTGTGTGAATGGTGCGTGAGTTCTCCTATGTCTGGTTAAGGTGGATTGAATTATTCAGCTGAAGAAATTAGTTCCCCCCCCCCATTCCACACACATTAATTCTCTTCCATTTTTGTTCCCATTATAAAAAAAACACTGATAAGTTTCCATAAAAAAATACATTAAAACAAGAAGTGAAAACAAAGGCTCCTACAGATGAAAACATAACATAAGAATAGCCTAACTGGGTCAGACCAATGGTCCATCATGCCCAGTAGCACATTCTCATGGTAGCTAATCCAGGTCACTAGTACCTGGTCAAAACCCAAAGAGTAGCAACATTCCATGCTACCGATCCAGGGAAAGCAGACACTTCCCCCATTTCTTAATAACAGACTATGGACTTTTCCTCCAGGAATTTGTCCAAATCTTTCTTAAATCCAGCTACGCTATCTGCTTTTACCATAATTTCTGGCCACTTCATTTTTAAGCTTAGATCTTTCCTTCCAAACAGAGACCTTGCTAGATGTCAAATATAGCACAAGGTAACTTCACACGGACTTAGCTGTACAGGAAATGTGAATCTCCTCATACATCCACCATGTAGTGCAAAAATGTGCAAAGGTCAGGTTTTTTCTTTCGATCACTACATAGCCTAATGCCACACAAGCAGTGCTGTTACAAACATATTCTGAAGGTCAATGCTAAGGTTAACAAAGTTTCCTTCCTTGGACCACAAGGAGATACTGACAAACCACTGGAAGAGATCCTAAAACAACTACCCAGGCACAACACCCAAAGACCCACTCAGTGTGTGAACCAGTTGAGTGGAGTGGACTAACTGGGGGGTGGAAATGGGCCCACAATTTGCTCAGCAGAATTTCCCTGACCACCTCTTCCTCTCAACACATTGACACGCTGCCGCCACCACCACCACCATTAGGAACACCTCACCTCATGCAAAATTGTTATTTCTTTAATAAGACATTAACTATTTTTTCTGAGGCCCTCCAAGTACCTACAAATCCCAAAATGTGGCCCTGCAAAGGGTTGGAGTTTGAGACCACTGTTCTAGAGTGATCCCAGTTTTCAAGCACAGTCTCTTTAAGCTTTATGCACTGTTGTGGAATCAGCCATCGCATACTAAGAGGTCCGTTTGCTAAACTGCAGTAAACACGAACATGTGCTTACTGCAGCAAAAAAATGTTTTACTGCAGGGTGTACCCGGGCATCTTGCAGTTATTTTTGCATGTGTACGCACTGCCTATATGCTAAAAAAAATAAAATAAAATAAAACTTATGTTTTAGCGCTCGGGGCAGGTCTGGAGGCAGAGAGTGGGCGTGTTCTGGGCTAATCCACACAGCTACATTGCCATGCATTGACAGATTAGCATGTGTCTCACACAAGAGCTTTTACTGCCTACATAACATATAAAAACTACTTCTGTACCGCAATACTGTTAACTTCTCTGCGGTTTATAAAAATAAAATGAATTACAATTAGATGAAATACTTCAGTTGCCTAAGAATCTAGCAAACAGATATGTTTTTAAATGTCTCCTAAATTAAGTACTGGAAGTCGCAATTAAGAAATTACATAACGGATGGCAGTAGGGGCTCATGCGCTAATGAACATAAGAGTTGTCATACTAGGGCAGACCAAAGGTCCATCAAGCCCAGTATCCTGTATCCAACAGTGGCTAACCCAGGTCACAAGTGCCTCTGTAAAGAGAAAATCAGATTTTATGCTGCTTATCCTAGGAGTAAACAGTAGATTTTCCCAAGTCCCTCTAATAACGGCTTATGGACTTTTGTTGTAGGAAATTATCCAAAACTTTTTTTAAACCCTGCGAGGCTAACTACTTTCACCACGTTCTCTGGCAGTGAATTCCAGAGTTTAATTACAAGTTCAAAGAAGGAATATTTTCTCCTTTTGTTTTGGTTTTTAACTATTCCCCCTAAGGTGCGCTAACTGATTAGCGCGCGTTAAACGATAATGCACGCGTTAGCGTTTAGCGAGCGGTAAATCAATTAGCGCGCACTAATCATTTAGTGCACCTTAGTAAAAGAGGGCCCACGTGTTTATTAATGACAAAACAACAAAAGACAGTACAGCCAAACAGTATTTAAAACAACTAGAAGATATTGCAGAGCAAAACAGAATGGGGCTCATAATCGAAAGAGGAAAACGTCCAAAAATCGGCCTAAGTCGGCACTTGGACGAACATTTCTCAAAAACGTCCAAGTGCCGATACAAAAAACGGGTTTTGGACGTATTTCTAAACGACCAAGGCCTTCATAGTACCGCTCAACGTCCAAAGCTAAACAGGGCGTTTCAGGAGGAGTGTCGAGGGCGGGACATGAGCCGGCTTAGACTTAGTCGTACAACATGTATAACTGATTATACAGCCCACGATCGACGGAACTTGGACGTTGTGACTTAGACCATGTAAAACATGGTCTAAGTCACAAAAACCCACCTAAACTCACCAGATAAGCACTTCAAACACATAAAACAGACCCCCCACACAATACCCCAGTGATCACCGACCCCCCCCCTCATAAAATTATTAATCACATTTTTAAAATTCCGCCTCCAGACCATCATCACCTGGCCGCCTGGCATAGGAAAGCCTAGTCATCCAGCACAGAGGCAGCTTAAGTCATCTTGGGGGTGGGTTAGGGACCCATAGAAAGGAGGGCCCATGCCCATAAGCCCCTGTAATCACTGCATTGATACTTAAACATGTGCACTCCCCTATACACCCCCAAAACCCTTTTGTACTGGCATATAAGTGGCTCCTGCAGCCATAAGGGCTATTGGGGTGGTAGAAAAGTGGGTCTAGGGGATTCTGGAGGTGGTTTAGGGGGCTCACCATAACCTATAAGAGAACTGTAGTGAGGAGAAGACATGGCACCCTTTTTGTGAAGTTCACAGCAGTGCCCTGTAAGGTACCCCACTATATAGGTGGCATGTCTGGGTGTTCAGTCCATCACTTTGCAGACCCCTCCCACGTCCAACAGGGCTTGTTTTAGGTGTTTTGGACTTGGACGAAAAGTTAGACGAAAATGTGGTATAAAGATGGACGATTTAGCGACTTGGACGATCAGATCTGCAGGATATATAATTAGACGATTTTTGAAAGTAAAAAAATTTTTCGAAAATGTGTCCTAGGCTGACTTTTACTTTGGACGATTTGCGAGTTGGACAGAAACGGACTTAGACATCCCTTTCGATTATGCCCCTCCACTCCATACCCCATCCCCAAGCTCCAAAGTATAGCTCCTGAGCAACCTGAAGATCTCTATAGCCAACAGAAATTAGACAAAATTATTATTATTTATTTATTTTTAAAATTTCTTTTCTGCCTACAACCTAGGCAGATTACAATAAAAAAAAAAACACAGAATATTTCACATAATCTTCACAACAAAACAAACTGCATACAAGTAACCCTACTACGTTATTCCCTCTTCTAAAATTTCAAATATAAAATCTCGCAAAGACATTTCAATCAAAAAGGAGTATTTCACAACATTTCGCTCTAGGAAAAAGCTCATGCAAATAAGTACGTTTTCAATTCCTTTTTAAAAGATTTTAACTCCCTACATAACCTCAACTGACCTGTCAACTGGTTCTACAATCTTGGACCTGTAACTGAAATTGCTATCTTCCCAACTGCCTCAATTGCCAGTCGCATCGCTGTTTCAGACCTTAAAGACCGTGTTGGCAGGTGCTTCCTCAGTGCGTGTGTTAAATACCAAGGTGCTGGGCCGTAGATTGTTTGATGCACAATTGTCAAAACTTTATATTCAATCCTAAACTCTAACGGTAACCAGTCTAGTTGTTTTAACACTGGCGAAATATGCTCATATCTAGGTACCCCAGAAATCAATCATACTGCAGTATTTTGCACAACCTACAGAGCTTTCACTCTGTATTTTACGATACCTAAAAGCAATGCATTACAGAAATCAAGTTTTGTAATCACCAGACTCTGCACCACTGTCTGAAAATCAGACACATAGCCCAATAAACACAGTATGCTGTAAACCAGTATTGTGAAAATCAGATGCAGCCATCATAGATTTTAATCTCGACAGTACATTGTAAACCGCTTAGGTCAGTAAAATGCAGGAGCGGTATATCAAATCTTAAATAAACATAAACATACTCACAGCTGAAAAAAAGCCCCCTTAATCACCTGCAATATATGGACCTGCATAGTAAGTCTTTCATCCAAAAATACCCCCAAGATTCTCATATGTGGCAAAATTGGAAATGTTACTTGCACTTCCTTTACATTCAGGAATACAGGGCTCCCCCGGTCATTCGCGGTCGGCGATTCACGGTACCAGTCATTCGTGGTATTTTCCGACCGTGAATGACCGGGCAGGAGAGGGCAGCCGGAGAGGCAGGAGAGGGCAGCCGGAGTGCCGGCGAGTGAAGGAAATCACTCGCGGTATGCTCCACCCGCCTCTTCTTGCATTAAATCAGTTGGCAATGCGGCGCTCCCCCCCACCCCCCTCCCCGGCATCAACGGCAACGCAGCTGGCTCAGCTCCATGAAGATCCCGAGATGACGGCGTCTGCAGGAAGAAGTAAGTGACTTAGGAGGGGGATGGACTGGCAGACGCAGTCATCGCGGAACCTTCTTGGAGCTGCGTTGGCCGCGTTGCTGTTGATGCCGGTGGAAGGCCACGTTGCTGTCTGTCGATGCCGGGGGAGGGGCCGGCCGTTGTTGTCATCGTTGCCAGGTGGGGGCCCATTGCCGTCTGAAAAAAGAAAAATTGGCGTATTGGTAAATCGTCCTTCAGCGGGCCCCCCCTGACTATTTCGGGCCCTAGGCACATGCCTATTGGGCCTATCCATTAATCCAGCCCTGTACAGAATTGAGGGAGAAAGAGAGAGAGGCTCGTTGAGACACAGGAGGGAGAGAGAAGAGTGCATTGGGACTCAGGAGAGAAGGAGATTAGGCATGTTGGAACACCCAAAGGTAGTATGAGGACCCCCCCCCCCCCAATTTGTAAGTACAAGGCTTGTCTGTCAGCTTCTATGCTGTCTGAGCTGTTTAGCTTGCTCTGCTTCAATTAATCTCCTCCTGAGGAAGCCCTTTTCGGTGAAGCTCAGGTCTGAGTGGAGGAGCAGTCATTTTATGTACAATTTCATGAGCACACACCGGTCACTTTAAAGCACAATAGCAAAGAAAAATTCCTGCCAGGCCGCCATTTGCTCATGATGAAGGAACGAGATCAGCTACCCCTAATATAAGATAAGTGCTACCTTTTTCCATTTCCATAAGTAGCCGTTGTAATAACTTGTTTGTACTGGGACGGAAGAGTGTTATGATGGTCCCAAACTTGTTCTCTTAGTGGCACCGTCTGTGCAGGAGACAAAGGGCACTGAGCACTTTTTACATTATATTTTTAAAAATTTTAATTTTATATTTATGGACACTATTGAATATTTTGACAACCCTAAGCATTAAACATCTCAAAATCTTGTGCAACAGATGAAGTTTTTATAATGGAGAAGCTTCGTTGATACAGGCAGCCTTAACTATAGATGGCACTGCTTCACAGGAAACATTTAAACTGTATCAAATGATTTCGAATAGATGCAAACCAGACATAGTAATAAAGAGTAGAAAATTAACTATGTTAATGTTCTGCCTGCATGTCTGTAGAGTTTCTATTCAGTAATTAAACTATCCTTGACCACCGAAGCCTTAAATGAATCAAATTCTCCAACTTTCTGGATGAACTCAGTATTGGTAACCATAAGAGACTGAACAGTGAGCACAGGGGGTGCTTTCAGATGGCTCTTTCTGCATATAAAGCATGTTTTACCCAAGCAAAAGGCTCTAATAATGTTGTGCAGCCAGCTATGTATGCGTAAGTATTCATAGTGACAAGATGGATTGTACTGGTTGCAGAGGCAGCGTTTAGGTGCAGTGGAATCAGAATTGCAATGTATGATATGTTATGTAAATTATATGAGTTCATGTGCATGTTTATTAGTGCTGCCCGATTCACGATTCGAATCGGTTCACCGATTCACTTCGGGAGAATCGATTCGAATCGGTTCAAAACAAAAAAAAACGGCTTCCCGATTCGCCTGACCTTCTCCCCTCGCCCCCTAAAGCAGGAGGGTCAGTCGGGAAGTATTGCTGTCGGCTTCCCCCCCCCCCCCCCCCGACGTCTGGCTTCTGGCTCCCACCCCCTCGGCCTTCCGCTCCCCACCCCACCCCCGCTCTCCCCGCACTGTTTACTTTCCAGCCGGAACAGCCTGCAAACAAGATCGCGGTGACATCAGAGGAGGGGCGGGACCGCGACGGAGGAACCAGCTCCGAAGCAGTACTAAGATCGCTAACACCGCGATCTTGTTTGCAGGCTGTTCCGGCTGGAAGGTAAACAGTGCGGGGAGGCTGGGGTGGGGGAAGTGGAAGGCCAGGGGGGTGGAAGCCGGACGCCGGGGGGGGGAAGTAAGCAGTCCTTCAGGGTGGGACAGGCAGGCAGGCCTTCAAAGGGGGGTGGACAGGCCTTCAGGGGTGGGATAGGCTTTCAAGGGGGGACAAGCCTTCAAGGGGGGAGGCAGGCCTTCAAATGGGGGACAGGTCTTCAAGGGGGGGACAGGCAGGCCTTCAGGGGTGGGATAGGTCTTCAAGGGGGGACAGGCAGGCCTTCAGGGGTGGGATAAATCTTCAAGGGGGGGGCAAGTCTTCAAGGGGGGAGGCAGGCCTTCAAAGGGGGGGACAAGTCTTCAAGGGGGGGACAGGCAGACCTTCAAGGGGGGAAAGGCCTTCAAGAGGGAAACAGGCCTTCAGGGATGGTGGCACAGGCCTTTAGGGGTGGGTTGCAGGCCTTCAAGGGGGGACAGACCTTCAAGGGGGGGACAGACCTTCAGGGGAGGGGGGCCCTGGTATAGAAGTACACGGAAGGAGGGAAGGGGGGTTCAAAGAGATGTGCATATGCCGGACTTTGGGGAGGAAAAAATAAGTTTGAAAATAGAGGAGAGGGAGAGAGATGATGGACAATGGGATTTAGGGAGGGAAGGAACAGAAAGGGAGAAAAGTTGGACGCAAGGGATGGTGTGGAGGGGGGATAGAGATACTGGATAGGAGGGTAGTTGGGAAAAGAAAGGGAGAGATGGTGGACCCTGGGGTGATGGGGAATGAAGGAGAGATGCTGGATGAAAGGGTAGTTAAGAAAAGGTGGATCTGTGGAGGGAGAC
Organism: Geotrypetes seraphini; assembly: GCF_902459505.1. Lineage (NCBI taxonomy): Eukaryota > Metazoa > Chordata > Amphibia > Gymnophiona > Dermophiidae > Geotrypetes > Geotrypetes seraphini. The sequence continues at coordinate 47,872,306 of NC_047085.1, forward strand.
GAAAAAAAGAAAAGATGTCAGACCTCCTGGGGAGGGAAGAGAAATGGAAGGGGAGGACAGAGATGGAAAATGGATGGTTAGCAGGGAGAAAGAAGGAGACCCTGGCAAGCAAGTTATCAGAAGACAACCAGAGCCTGAGACCAACAAAATTTGAATAATTACCAGACAACAAAAGGTAGAAAAGGTAGACAACAAAAGGTAGAAACAAAAGGTAGACAACAAAAGGTAGAAAAACTAATTTTATTTTCTGTTTTGTGACAATATGTCAGATTTGAAATGTGTATCCTGCCAGAGCTGGTGTTAGACCGCAAACATGAGCTAGGATTTAACAGAGAGAGGAAAAGTCTTTTTTGTTTGTTTATTTTGTTTACACCACAGCGCCAGTGTGGTTAGGAGAAGGCAAAGGGGGTGAAGAGGCTGTAAAATAAACCAACCAGGATGTTTGAAAAAAAACACCTAATTAGGCAGGAAAATCGAATCGAATCAAATTGAATTGAAATTTTTTTTCCTGAATTGGGCAGCACTAATGTTATACCATCAGAGCTGATATTTATTTATTTAATTATTTATTTTTTAAAAATTTCTACACTGCCTAAGACTTAAGCGGTTTACAAAAAAACATACATAATCATGTAAACACATATAATCAAGACAACATAATACCATGACTCATCAGAATTATCTAACTTACTAAAACTAGTAGAAAACTATTAAAATTTCAGTAAAATAGGCTATCAAAATCTAACCTAGTTAAAAGCTCTCACAAACAGATGTGTTTTTAAGTGCTTCTTAAAAGACATTTTGTTCTTACATAGCCTTTGTGGATATGCTGGGGATCCATTATCTAGAGCAGGGGTAGGCAATTCCAGTCCTCAAGAGCCAGAGCCAGGTCAGGTTTTCAGGATATCCACAATGAATATGTATGAGATGGATTTGCATGCACTGCCTCCTTGAGATGCAAATCTATCTCATGCATATTTATTGTGGATATCCTGAAAACCTGACCTGGCTCCGGCTCTCGAGGACCGGAATTGCCTACCCCTGATCTAGATGCAGCTAGGTACCTATGATACCTTTATAAAGCAGTCATCAAGTAAGCACCTTTTTGGAACTATGATATAGGTATCTGTCATAAAATTATCCTTTTTTTTTGTGTTTTCAGTTATGATGCTGCCAACATTTTCCCCGCAAGAATTAAAACGGAGTCATTTTATACAGTATTGCAAGCCTAGTCATTTTTTTTGAGGGGGGATATACATTATATTAGCGCCATCTACTGGATCACAAGCCTACCCCTGAGGAAGGCTTTCTAGTGGAAGCTGAAACACGGACCATGTTGGGTCCAAAGATCTAAGCAAAAAAGAACTCTAAATAAGGCATATGCGGTATGTTTTTATGAGAAGAGCGACTTGAGATTGGAGGAGCTGCCGTAAAGTGAAAGATTAGAGAAACTGGGTCTCTTCTCCCTTGAACAGAGGAGATTGAGAGGGGACATGATCGAAACATTCAAGGTACTGAAGGGGATAGACTCAGTAGATAAAGACAGGTTGTTCACCCTCTTCAAGGTAGGGAGAACGAGAGGGCACTTTCTAAAATTGAAAGGGGATAGATTCCATATAAACGTAAGAAAGTTCTTCTTCACCCAGAGAGTGGTAGAAAGCTAGAACGCTCTTCCGGAGGCTGTTATAGGGGAACACACCCTCCAGGGATTCAAGACAAAGCTAGACAAGTTCCTGCTGAACAAGAACGTGCGCAGGTAGGGCTAGTCTCAGTTAGGACGCTGGTCTTTGACCAGAGATCCACCGTGTGAGCGGACTGTTTTGCACGATGGACCACTTGTCTGACCCAGCAGCGGCAATTCTTATTTTCTTATGTTGGTCTATAGGTTGATGTGTACAGTCTCTTCCCCACTTGTTTTTTGTTTTGCTTTGCTCTTTGTGGTGTTGAGTTTTCCTGTCTCTTGTGGAATAAAATTATCCCTTACATCAGTGTTCTTCAGTGCAAGGCCCGGGAGCCAGTGGAGGCCCTTGGAGATTTCTGGGGCAGCCCTCATCATCATTCTGGCTTTTTTCTGCTACTCTCTGCCTCTCTAACCAAGTTCATGATAGAAAGGGGAAGGGCTATATACTTGAAGGACATGGCATTTTTCAATAGGTGAGGGGAATGCATTTGGAAATGTCTTCAGGATATGTCCGATAAACAATTTGAAGTTGGGCTGGTGGGCTAGATGTCATTGATTCACATAGACAGCAGTGTCATAATCTCACATGGGAAGTATATGTGATGGCCCTCCTTTAGTTCACTGGATCCAAAGTGGCCCTGACTTAAAAATTAGTGAAGACCACTGCCTTACATTGTTTCAAGCTTCTCCTGGGTACCCTGAACTTGACTTCTTACGGTCAAAATGTCCAGGGTTGTTTTTGAAGGGATACTTAGCGTACCGAGTACAAACACCTTATCCATTGCTTGGTAAAAATAACCTATGGTCCCTAAGTATTAATAAAAAAAAGCTCAGGTTATGCACACTGAGGCCCTGATTCTATAAAAGACACCTAAAGTTAGGTGCCTAGATCGGTGCTTTTCAAAATCCAGACAAAGTGCCAGGTTTTGAAAAGCCGTCCAGATCCCCAGACATGTCTGGGGAAACCCTGATTGTTGGTGAGACCCCACTTGGAGTATTGTGTTCAGTTTTGGAGACTGTATCTGGCGAAAGACACAAAAAGGTTTGAAGCGGTCCAGAGGAAGGCGATGAAAATGATAGGAGGTTTGCACCAAAAGACGTATGAGGAGAGACTGGAAGCCCTGAATATGTATACCTTAGAGCAGGGATCTCAAAGTCCCTCCTTGAGGGCCACAATCCAGTCAGGTTTTCAGGATTTCCCCAGTGAATATGCATTGAAATCAGTGCATGCACATAGATCTCATGCATATTCATTGGGGAAAACCCGACTGGATTGCGGCCCTCAAGGAGGGGACTTTGAGACCCCTGCCTTAGAGGAAAGGAAGGACAGGGGAGATATGATTCAGACGTTCAAATACTTGAAAGGTGTTAACGTAGAACAAAATCTTTTCCAGAGAAAGGAAAATGGTAAAACCAGAGGACATAATTTGAGGTTGAGGGGTGGGAGACTCAAGAACAATATAAGGAAATTCTTCTTTACGGAAAGGGTGGTGGATACCTGGAATGCACTCGAGAGAGAGGTGGTGGAGATGAAAATGGTGATGGAGTTCAAAAAAGTGTGGGATGAGCACAGAGCATCTAGAATCAGAAAATAATAGTAAATATTGAAGAACTAAGGCCAGTGCTGGGCAGACTTGCATGGTCTGTGTCTGTATATGGCCGTTTGGTGGAGGATGGGCTGAAAGGGTATAGATGGATTGGAGTGAGCTTTGACGGAGACTTCAGTAGTTGGAACCTAAGAACAGTACTGGGCAGAGCTTTGGATTTTTTGCCCAAAAATAGCTAAGAAGAAGAAGGAAAAAATAAACCAACAAATTTTTAGATTGAATCAGGTTGGGCAGACTAGATGGACTATGTGGGTCTTTATCTGCCATCATGTACTATGTTATGTTAGGTAACTGTGTTGGGTCCATTGGGAAACAGTGATCATAACCTGATCAAATTTGAGATGATAGATGGAATGACGTCACTAAAGAAATCTGCTGTTGCAGCATTTAATTTTCAAAAAGGCATCTATGATAAAATAAGGAAAATGAAGTTTACAGGATCAGCAAAAAAGTTTAGTTATTTTAAATCAGGTTAGGACGTAATTAAAAAATAACATTGTGAAAGCCCAACCAGATGTATTTCATATAGTATGAAAGGAGGAAAGATGCTGGTGTCCACCGTAGGAATCTGAACCCAAGAAAAAGATCTGGCTATCATTTTGACACTATGCTGAAAAAGTGGCGTACCAAAGGGGGGGGGGGTGGTCCGCCCCAGGTGAACGCTCCAAGGGGGTGCACAGCCGGCTGGATACGGAACCTCCCGCGCTGCTAAAAACGGCACCTCAGCACGGCTGCTGTACTTAGAGCAGAGTCGGCAGCCAAGCTGAAGTGAACGTAGGTCCCGCAATGACTGCGCCATCTTCCACCTCTGTTCCGGAAGAGGTAATTGACGTCGAGGGGGGGGGGTGGACCGGTAGCCGCAGTCATCGCGGGATCTTGCCGCACTAACTGCGTCTGCCGTCCCAGCCCCCTCCGACATCACTTACCCCTTCCATCCGGAGCAGAAGCAGTCATTGTGGGACCTTTGGGATGGAGAAAGAAAGGAGCATAGTAGGTGGTGAAAGGAGGTCAGAGTGGCATGGAAGGGTGTGGAGGGTGAGAAAGGGAATCAGAGTGGTATGGAATCATGGTGAAGGGTGACAAAGGGGAGTCAGGGTGGTATGGAATCATGGTGAATGGTGACAAATGGGGGTCAAGGTGGTATGGAATCATAGTGAAGTATGAAAAAGGGGGTCAAGGTGGTATGGAAGGGTGTGGAGGGTGACAAAGCGGGGTCAGGGTGGTATGGAAACATGGTGAAGGGTGACAAAGGGGTCAGGGTGGTATGGAATCATGGTGAAGGGTGACAAAGGGTGTCAGAGTGGTATGGAATCATGGTGAAGGGTGACAAAGAGGGGTCAGAGTGGTATGGAATCATGGTGAAGGGTGACAAAGGGGGATCAGGGTGGTATGGAATCATGGTGAAGGGTGACAAAGGGGGTCAGAGTGGTATGGAATCATGGTGAAGGGTGACAAAGGGGGATCAGAGTGGTATGGAATCATGGTGAAGGGTGACAAAGGGGGTCAGAGTGGTATGGAATCATGGTGAAGGGTGACAAAGGGGGGGTCAGAGTGGTATGGAATCATGGTGAAGGGTGACAAAGGGGGGTCAGGGTGGTATGGAATCATGGTGAAGGGTGACAAAGGGGGCAAGGTGGTATGAAAGGGTGTGGAGAGTGACAAAGGGGGTTCAGGGTGGTATGGAATCATGGTGAAGGGTGCCAAAAGGGGGTCAGGGTGGTATGGAATCATGGTGAAGGGTGACAAAGGGGGTCAGGGTGGTATGGAAGGGTGTGGAAGGTGACAAAGGGGGGTCAGGCTGGTATGGAATCATGGTGAAGGGTGGCAAAGGTGGTCATGGAGGTATGGAAGGGTGTGGAGGGTGACAAAGGTGGGTCAGCGTGGTATAGAATCATGGTGAAGGGTGACAAAGGGGGTCAGGGTGGTATGGGAATCATAGTGAAGGGTGACAAAGGGGGTAAGGGTGGTATGGAATTATGTTGAAGGGTGACAAAGGGGGTCAGAGTGGTATGAAATAATGGTGAAGGGTAACAAAGGGGGTCAAGGTGGTATGAAAGGGTGTGGAGAGTGACAAAGGGGGTTCAGGGTGGTATGGAATCATGGTGAAGGGTGCCAAAGGGGGGTCAGGGTGGTATGGAATCATGGTGAAGGGTGGCAAAGGGGGTCAGGGTGGTATAGAAGGGTGAGGAGGGTGAGAAAGGGAGTCAGGGTGATATGGAATCATGGTGAAGGGTGACAAAGGGGGTCATGGAGGTATGGAAGGGTGTGGAGGGTGACAAAGGTGGGTCAGCGTGGTATAGAATCATGGTGAAGTGTGACAAAGGGGGTCAGGGTGTTATGGAAGGGTGTGGAGGGTGACAAAGGGGGGGTCACTGTTGGTATTGAATCATGGTGAAAGGTGACAAAGGGGGGTCAGGGTGGTGTGGTATCATGGTGAAGGGTGACAAAGGGGGGTCAGGGTGGTATGGAATCATGGTGAGGAGTGACAAAGGGGTCAGGGTGGTATGGAAGGGTATGGAGGGTGAGAAAGGGAGTAGGATGGTATGGAATCATGGTGAAGGGTGATAAAGGGGGGTCAGGGTGGTATGGAATCATGGTGAAGGGTGACAAATGGGGTCAGGGTTGTATGGAAGGGTGTGGAAGGTGACAAAGGGGGGTCAGGGTGATATGGAATCATGGTGAAGGGTGACAAAGGGGGGTCAGGGTGGTATGGAAGGGTGTGGAGGGTGAGAAAGGGAGTCATGATGGTATGGAATCATGGTGAAGGGTGACAAAGGGGGGCCAGGGTGGTATGGAATCATGGTGAAGGGTGACAAAGGGGGGTCAGGGTGGTATGGAATCATGGTGAAGGGTGAGAGAGGGGGTCAGGATGGTATGGAAATATGGTGAAGGGTGAGAAAGGGGGTCAGGGTGGTATGGAAGTGAGATGGAGGGAGATAAAGGGGCAGATGCTGATGGAATTGCAGGGAAAGAGACATAAGGGGGAAGGATACTGCATGGAATTGGGTTGGAGGGAGAGAAAGGGGGCAGATGCTGATGGAAGTGGGGGAAAGGGAGAGGAGAGAGTGAAATATCAGACCATGTGGGTGTGGGAGAGGGAAGGGAAGAAGAGAGGAGAGATGCCAGACCATTGGAGGAGGGAATGGGAGGAAGATGGATGCCTGACTAATGGGGTGAAGGGAGTAATGGAAGGGGGATGCATAAAGTTTCCAGAACGGGAATAGAAAGAGAGAAGATGCCATAGAAGGGGCAGAGAGAGGGGAGACAGTAGATGAAAGGAAGAGAGTGACAAAAAGATGAGGAAAGCAGAAACCAGAGAAGACAAGGTAGAAAATTTTTTTATTTGTTTATTTATTTATTTATTTTTTTGCTTTAGGTGAGATACATTGCTGTTTCTGTGATGTTGCATTGTATGCAGAGTCCAGCTTCAGTTTAACCTTTGTCTACATATTTTTATTCTATCTCCCCATTTACAAAACTGTAGAGCGTTTTTTAGCGTTAGCATCTGAGCTGTTACCACCATGGCTAAAAACCATACTACAATTTTGTAAAAGAGGAAGGGGTTAGGCAAAGGTGTTTTCTGTGTGTTCGAAAAGACATGGTTTTCTGTTAGGATTGACTGTGTAGGATTGATCTGTACTAGTCTGGCTTGTTTAGTTTTACAATGGGTTTATTGATGTACTGCTCACTGCAGTATGTAAGATGCTGCCTTTTCCTAGATATTCATGTGTGACATGTGGATTGTTACTAAAAATCATGTTTTTCATACAGATGGGGGGGGAGGTATCAAAAAATGATGGGCCCCGGGTGTCACATATGCTGAAATCTTCTGCCCAGTGAGTGGCTGCTGCTGCTAAAAAAAAAAAGCAAACAGGATGCTAGGAATTATTAAGAAAGGGATGGTAAATAAGACTGAGAATATTGTAATGCCTCTGTATTGCATTGCTTATGTATTTTTTTGTGGCTCATAGCAAGACCAGACCCCAGAAGAAGATCGTTGTCACGACCGAAACGCGGCCCCTGTTGGGTCTTTGCCACAATTATACTGTGAATTACGTGTCATTGTACATTTCATTGTGTATACTTCTGCATCATTTTCAAATAAACTGTATATCAAGATACCAGTTCCACTTTTTTCCCTGTTTACATGTTCATCTTGAGAATTGTGCACAGTTCTGGCTGCTGTATTTCAAAAGACATGGAGAGGGTTCAGAGAGGAGCAACCAGAATAATGGAGCTACTCTCATATTGGGGGGGAGGCTGAGGAGGTTGGGCTTTTCAGCTTGGAAAGGAGACAGTTGAGGGGAGGGATATGATTGAGATCTGTGAGATCCTGAATGGTGTGGAATGAGTAGAGGTGAATTGATTTTTTGCCCTTTCAAAAAGTACAGGAACCACAGGACGCTGGATGAAATTGCATGGGAATACTTTAAAACAAATAGGAGGAAATATTTTTTTTACTTGGGGAATAGTTAAGCACTGGAATTCGTGGTTACAGCAGTTAGCATAACTGGATTTAAGAAACGTTTGGACAACTTCCTGGAGGAAAATTCCATAACGTGCTATTGAGACAGACATGGGCGAAGCCACTGTTTGCCCTGGATTGTAACATGGAATGTTGCTACTATTTGTTTTTTTTTGCCAGGTTTGGGTTTGGCCACTGTTGGAAATAGCAAACTGGGCTAGATGGACCATTGATCTGGCTAAGTATGGCTGTTCTTATGTTCTTAATATTCCTAAAATTCCTAAAATTCCACAACGCTCTATGCAACAGAAAAAACCAAGTTTGTCTCATAGATGCTGACACCGTACATCTCATCCTCCAAGACCAAATTCATGGCCATTGAGATGCAGTAATTTCATGCTTAATCTCAATACTCCAAATATCTCTTAGACCAAATTACAGACTAAATTACAGTTTTTGGTGGAACTCTTTGTGCCATATCTATAAAATGGAAATATTTATTGCAGTACAAAGAGGATATTTCAAGAAATTTCAGGATGTGTGGAAACCATTAGCAAAATTTTGTAAGGATTAGCTGAAAATGTTTCCCTTTAATGTATCAATTAATTTGGGTAGGGTGAGGGATATTTTATTAATATGTTTTTTATATGATTATGGAATATATGGTAGGGAGGGGTGGGAAGGGGGAGGGATAAAAATTTATGTACTGTACAAATGATAGAATGTTAAATGATATATTTAATGTTAATGTGATTGAATATATATACATTTAATGTAATTTTGAAAATGAATAAAGAATTTAAAAAAAAATAAATAATATTCCTAAAATTCTGTTTACTTTTTTGGGCCACCACTGCACACTAAATGCATTACATAAACACGATTTTCAAAAGCACTTTGTGATTGGAATAGAAGTCAATCAACAACTCAACTATAACAGGGGGAGTGAAGTGACGATGTGGCAAAGGAGACTTAATCCGGCCGGTTGATGTCGAGACTGACACCCTTATGAAAGACGTTGTCTTTTTGAACTCACTATTTGGCTTCCTGATGAAATGTTGAAATGTGGCACGTCGAGGCCAAAGAACATTGCTCAACAGATAAGTTTCAGTTTAGATATTTTGATGCTTTGCACAATAGTATTTCAGTAAATTTTGAGGGTACAGCAATGATTGGGGGGTGAGGGTTTTTGGGGGGACAAGTTCCCCTTTTTCCTCCATGTCTCTGTGCATAACCCTCTAATTAGACAATTGTTATAGTTGAATTGTTGATTGACTTCTATTCCAATAACAAAGTGCTTTTGAAAAATGTGCTTATGTAATGCATTCAGTGTGATCTTTTCACATTTTTTCTTTTTTGAATTCTTTCCTCCATATTTTGTTTTTTGACCACTGCACACTAAGCAGAAGGTTTCAACATATTGTTCAAGAAGACACTTAAATCCTTTTCCTAATTGGTGACTCCTAATGTGGAACCTAGCATCATGTAACTATAATTTAGGCTATTCCTCTCAATGTGCATCATTTTGCACTTGTCTGCTTTAAATTTTATCTAACATTTTAATGTCCAGTCTTCTTGCCACACAAGGTCCTCCTGCAATTTCTCGCAGTCTGCATGTGATTTTAACAACTTTTGAATAGTGTAGTGTCATCTGCAAACTTGACCACTTCACTATTGCTCCCATTTCAAGATCTTTTATAACAGAGATTGGTCAAGTTTCTGGAATCCTGTGGATTACAGGACTGGAAGCAACATGGATTCACTAGAGGTAGGTCTTGTCAGAGAAATATGATCAATTTCTTTGGATAGAGGATGTGCGCTAGATGTGGTGTATTTAGAGTTCAGCAAAGCCTTTGACAGTATTCCACACAGACGTCTAATAAATAAGTGCCCTTGGGATGGGTCCCAAAGTGACAGGCTGGGTCAAGAACTGGTTGAGTGGAAGGCGACAGAGGATAGTGATCAATGGAGATCGTTCAGAGGAAAGGGATGTTACCAGTGGTGTGCCTCAAGGTTCTGTTATTGGATCTGTTCTTTTTAACATTTTTATAAACGATATTGCTGAAGGGTTGTCGGGTAAGATTTTCCTCTTTGCAGATGATATCAAAATCTGCAATAGAGTAGACATGCTGGATGGTGCAAATAACATGAAGAAAGACCTGGCAAAGCTTGAAGAATGGTCTGAAATTTGGCAGCTAAAATTTAATGCTAAGAAATGCAAGGTCATGCATTTGGGCTTCAAAAACCCGAGGGAACAGTACAGATTAGGGAGTGAAGAGCTTATGTGCATGACAGAAGAGTGGGACTTGGGTGTGATTGTATGTGATGATCTTAAAGTGGCAAAACAGGTCGAAAAGGTGATGGCGAAAGCTAGAAGAATGCTAGATTGCATAGGGAGAGGTATGGCTAGTAGAAAAAAGGAGGTATTGATGCCCCTGTATAAGACTTTGATGAGACCTCATTTAGAATATTGTGTACAATTCTGGAGGTTGCACTTCAAAAAGATATAAAAAGGATGGAGTCAGTCTAGAGGAAGGCTACTAAAATGGTATGTGGTTGTCATCATAAAGCGTAAAGATTTCAATCTGTATACTTCGGAGGAAAGGGGAGAGGGGAGATATGATAGAGACGTTTAAATACCTACGTAATGTAAATGTGCATAAGTCAAGTCTCTAATTTGAAAGGAAACTCTGAAATGAGAGGGCATAGGATAAAGTTAAGAGGTGATAGGCTCCGGAGTAATCTAAGGAAATACTTTTTTACAGAAAGGGTGGTAGATGCATAGATCAGTCTCCCAGAATAGGTGGTTGAGACAGAGACTGTGTCTGAATTCAAAAGGGCCTGGGATAAGCACGTGGGATCTCTCGGAGAGAGAAAGAGATAATGGTTACGGCAGATGGGCAGACTAGTTGGGCCATTTGGCCTTTATCTGCCATCATGTTTCTATGTTTAAAAGCACCAGTCCCCACATAGATCCTTGTGGCATTCCACTATTCAACTTTCTCCGTTAAGTGAACTGACCATATAACCCTATTCTGTTTTCTACCTTTTAAACAGTTCCCAATCCACAACAGAACAATACCTCCTATTCCTGTGACTTTTTGATTTTCTCAAGAATGTCACATGAGGGACTTTGTCAAAAGCTTTCTGAAAATTTAGATAGACTACATCAACTGGTTCACCTTTATCCATATGTTTACTCACATTTTCAAAACTTTACAGCAAATTGGTGAGGCAAGACTTCCCTTGGGTGAATCCATGTTGATTTTATCAAATTAAACCATATTTGTCTATATCTTCAATAATTTTGCTATTTATAATAGGGAAAGATAGGGCAGATATGAAACAGAGGGGACAACTGAACGGTAAAAGATCAAGCTAGATCAGTGGTTCCCAACCCTGTCCTGGAGGACCTCCAGGACAGTCAGGTATTTGGGATAGCCCTAATGAATATGTATGGAGCAGATTTGCATGCCTGGCACCTCCGTTATATGCAGGTCTCTCTCATGCATATTTATTAGGGCTATCCTGAAAATCCGACAGGCCTGGGGGGTCCTCCAGGACAGGGTTGGGAACCACTAGGCTAGATCATTCTTCATGCAACTTGCTTCAGAGTGACCCAAACCCAACACAGTCCAATCACGGTGCCATGGCAGCCAAGCTGGTTTCAGGAAAGTGAGATTTAAAAATGTTTTTTTTTTTAATGTCTGTTTAAACTTCTTTGGAAAGATTCCAACAGTAAACACAGCAGCAAATCATTCTACTCTGGTAGATGCAACATGGCTTTTAAAAGCAGATTTCCTAGTCCAATCTGGATTTTGGTGACTGGACTGAGGAATACAGGATGATCTGCCTGACTTGTGATCATTATACTGCCTTTTGTAAAATGATAAATGTATTTAAAAGAGACCCTTGGAACAAAAATGAATGTCTAGAATTTATCAGCTCTGTTTCAACTAGAAAGTGTGACCTTGCCCTAGCTGATACCAACTTAATAACTTTATTATTTGGCTTATGCTTCTTTTTTTTAACTTTATCCTTGAAGATAGCACATTCTCAAAGTCATTGCTGATTTCCAGTTAGCGTAACCTTCATATGCTGAAATTTAAATTGAATTTCTCTATTAGAAAAGCTGCAAAGAAGAGATAGGGGATGGGTAGGTAACCTAGGAGAGAGACAATTTCTTGTTCACTTTTGCCTTTTCTTCTTCCTTATGCCCTGTTTCTCTTGTGTTGTCCTACTTTTAAAACCAATAGGAGGAAATTTTTTTTTTTTCACTCAGAGAATAGTTAAGCTCTGGAACGCATTTCAGAAGTTGTGGTAAGAGTGGATAGCATAGCTGGTTTTAAGAAAGGTTTGGACAATTTCCTGGCAGAAAAGTCCATAGTCTGTGATTGAGAAAGACATGGGGGAAGCCACTGCTTGCCCTGGATCGGTAGCATGGAATATTGCTACTCCTTGGGTTCTTGCCAGATACTAGTGACCAGGATTGGCCACCATGAGAACGGGCTACTGGGCTTGATGGACCATTGGTATGACCCAGTATGGCTTTTCTTATGCTCTTACATGTGCCAAGTATAGGACAATCAAGCCATTGTAACATCACTGATTAGGTTGGCTCTGAGGCATTATGGAATGAGGCATTATGATATCATAATCTCAGCTCTGGAATGTTGCTCTCATTGGGGTTCCAGAATCTTGCTATTCTTTGAGATGCTGAAATGTTGCTACTCCTTGGGTTTGGGCCAGGTACTAGTGACCTGGATTGGCCACCATGAGAACGGGCTACTGGGCTTGATGGACCATTGGTCTAACCCAGTAAGGCTAATCTTATGTTCTTATTTACTGATTAATATAATGTTAATTTGGGCAGGCTGTCCAGGATAGGAGAAATTCTTGGTGAGCCCTAAGCAAACATGCTGTCCCTCCCTGGTCCCTATCTATTTCCACTTGATTTGAAACCTCATCAGTACCGCTGAGGTGAATTAAACACCCCAAATCATACAATGATAAAACAATACCTCATGAATTAAGACATTATAGAAGTTATTCTAAAAGTGCTATTTGTGTTTTAAACATGGATATCCCAGCACATTCACATTCAAACCTCCAAAATGTCTAAAGCACGGTGGAAAATGTGGATGCAGTAAAACCATAGAAAATGGCTGAAGGAATATTGGGGCATGTTATGGGTAGGGTGCAATACCCAAAACATAATTGATTAACACCCTTTTTCCCTTTGGTGAGAATATTTAGACTTTACTATATATTTAAAAAAAAAAATCAAACATTCTCACCAAAAGGAAAAAGGGTGTTAGCTAATTACGTTTTGGGTATTGGATTTGATATTATTGGCAACAAGGTTGTCTTTAAGGTTTTAATTTTATAGCTTTTTATTGTTAGGGTGCAGAATTCCCAACATCTATTAGCAATTCTGGGTAGCACATCGACAGGCAAAGAATGTGAGAAACTTGTCGGAACTTGCTTGTTATATAGGGATATAGGGTGACTAATTGCTGCTCCAGCTTGTCTTTGTGGCTGTTTGCTTTGGTGCTGAGTAAAGGAGAGCTTATAATGAGGCTGTGATACTGACTGCTGTTTCCATCCACTCAGATCTGCCTGTCTTTCATCCCTATTGGTCTCACCCATGTCTCAACTCTCTACCCCCACAAACCTCTCCGCTGCTACCTTTTCCTAAACCCACCTGTGTGCCCCCTCCACATCCATTCCTGCCCATGCCTGAGCTGAGTCTCTCTGTCTGCTTCTACACAGCCACCTCTCAGTCCCTAACCCCATTCCTCTCTGCGCCTGTGCAAGTGAGGTGGTGACTGAGTAATGACCTGTTGCCTGTCAATAGTGCTGCCCGATTCACAATTCGAATCGATTTACCGATTCGAATCAGGTGAATCGATTCGAATTGATTCAATTTTCAAAAAAATTGACCTTCCGATTCAATGACCGACCCTTCCCCTGTGCCTTCCTAAAGCAGGAGCTGCAGTGCTGCCTCTTGCTGGCCATCCGCTGACGCTTCTGCTTGAGGCGGAAGAGTCAGTCAGAAAGGCCTCCCCCAGCTTCCCCGCTCTTACCTCCTTAAGGTGTTATAGCGATCCCTGCAGCTGCCCGGTGTCCTCAGCGGCATATTCTCTCTGCTACGTCCTGCCCCTGCTCTGACATCAGGGACAGGATTGCGGTAGAGAGAACGTGCCGCTGAGCAGACGTTCGCGGCAGGGAGCAAGCCGAAGAGTGCCTTCATGGCAGGGGGCAGGCCGTTGCTGGGGTAACAGGTCTTCGCGGTGGGGATCAGGCCACAGAGTGCCTTCACGCCAGGGGGGCAGGCTTGTGCAGAGAGAAGTGGACGAAAAGTTCCTTTGGGGTGGGAAGGCAGGCCTGTGCAGAGGGAGGAGAAGGAAGGAGTAAGAGAGGGGAGGGGAGATGCCAGACCTGGGGTGAAGGGAAGAGACAGACCAAACAAAAAAGAGGGGGAGGAAAGCAAAGGAGAGGTGCTGGACTAAAGGAAAGAGGGAGAAGAAATGCAAGACCACAAGGGGAAGAGTACAAGAGGGACAGATACTGCTCCAAAGTAGGTGGGCAGGGTGCAGAATGGCAGGAGAGATAGTAGGAGAAAGCTTGTACCTGGGGAAGGGGATACAAGAGATAAGGAAGAGAGAAAGAAGAAGCTGGATATGGGGAGAGATAACGGTATAGCGGTATATAAGAAATTAAATAAGAAATTAAATTAAATAAGATGCTGGGCATGGAGGAAGCATAGGAATGGGGACAGTACTGGAGAGGAGAATAGGGACAGGAACACAGAAGAGAGATGCTGGATGAAAGGGTAGTTGAGAAAAGGAGAGATGGTGGGGATGGTGGGGTCTATCGCTGTAGCTGCGGAGGGATGGAGATGAAAAAAAAAGAAAGATGCTAGACCTCCGGGGGAGGGGAAAGGAAAACAGAAGGCAAGGACAAAGATGGATGGTTAGCACAGAGAAAGAAGACAACCAGACCAACATGGGACCAACATGATTTGAAAAATAACCAGACAAGAAAACGTAGGAAAAATAATTTTATTTTCTGTTTTGTGATTACAATATGTCAGATTTGAAATGTGTATTCTTCAAGAGCTGGTGTTGGACCGTGAATGTGAGCTAGGATTTAACAGAGAGAGGAAAAGTATTTTTTGTTTATTTATTTTGTTTACACCACAGGACCAGTGTGGGTAGGAGAGGGCAAAGGGGGTGAAGAGGCTATAAAATAAACCCACCAGGATGTTTGGGGGAAAAAACACCCAATTGGACAGGAAAATTTAATCGAATCAAAAAATCGATTCAATAGGCTGAATCGAATTGAATCGAAATTTTTTTTCCTGAATTGGGCAGCACTACCTGTCAATATCTATGCTACTGCACTGTCTGTGTGGGTGCTTGGGGTGGTGGTGGTTGACCATGAGCCGCCAGAATGTGTAGACTGTGGAGGCCATGTTGCATGAGAGAGGAGAGGAGGGTAAACACAACCTTACCATATAATATATTTATTTATTTTAAAAAATTATTCACTGCCTAAATACCTAGGCAGTTCACAAGGCACCATACGTGTGCAGTGGCCCTCCAGACGTGGCCCCAAGGAACGTAGAGAGAGGGGAGATATGATCGAGACATTCAAGTACCTCACAGTTCGCATCGAGGTGGAAGAGGATATCTTCTTTTTCAAGGGTCCCGTGGCAACAAGGGGGCATCAGTGGAAAATCAGGGGCGGGAAACTGCACGGTGACACTAGGAAATTCTTCTTCACCGAAAGGGTGGTTGATAGCAGGAATAGTCTTCCACTTCAGGTTATTGAGGCCAGCAGCGTGCCAGATTTTAAGGCCAGATGGGACAGACATGTGGGATCTATCCGCAAAGATAGATAGGGAGGGTCATTGGAGTGGGCAGACTTGATGGGCCGTGGCCCTTATCTGCCGTCTATTTCTATGTTTGTAGGGGGCAGGGCTAGGGTGGAACAGGGCAGAGCTGGAGGCATGATGGGGCAGAATAGGGCATGGTCAGGTGTCCTCTTGTTTTAAAGAGGAAATATGGCAACCCTACTCTCATCCCATCTTCCCCTCCCTACCCCACACAAACACCCCTACCTTCCCTCCCCTTCCTGCTTCCCAACTACTTTCATCCCTCCCCTCTTCCCTTCTAGCCATAGGCGCCAGCTCTGTGGGTGCTAGAGCACTACCAATATTCTTTACAGCACTGCCCAGACATCAGAGCTGAAATCTTCAAGATGTAAAGCTCCAGGGGAAAGCAGGAAGTAAGGCTGTGTGTTTGCAGCTACTGTTCCTGCCACCCCATGCAGCCTATTGATCAGACATTCCTTTGCCAGCCAATAAGCTGCAAAGAGGCAGGGCCAGTAGCTTTAGAGACACCATTGGTCAGACTTCCTTAGCCAGCCAATAGATTGCAGGGGAAAGCAGGACAGAAAGTTGGTGTCTCCTAAGCTACTTTTCCCACCTCCCCCTACTACCTTTTGGCTGGCAAAGGAATGTCTGAGCATTGGGCTATTAGCAGGGAGCAATGGAAAGCAGCAGTTTAAGTCAGACAGGTCTACCATAGAGAGGGGCAGAAGTGCTGAGGGCGGCAATGGGGAAGGAATGAGACATTAATAGAGAAGTAGGGAAAGGAAAAAGTAGACAGAGGCGCTGATAGGTTGTGAGAGGAATAGAGGTTGAGAGATGAGATTATGGAATGTTAAAGGGAGAACTGAGCTGAAGTAAATACAGGCTGGGGATGGCATGGGCTGTGATACAAAAAGAAGAGGACAATGGATGGACCAAAGAAAGAGGAAGAGATGAGGACAGGGGGAGGAATGTGTGGGATTCAAAGAGTAAGGAGCTGATAGAGTGAGATAAACTGAGGAAAGGGTTCTGAGAAAATATCAGACTGGAGGGAAGAAGCACTGATGGGCAAAAGAGGTGAGACTAGAAAGAAAAAAAAATCAAGAACAAAGAAAAAAAATGTTTTAGATTTGTGTGTGCTGCTCCCCACAGCTGATGGAGCCCAAGAATCACTGGGTGGGAATATGTAGCTGCTGGTATCTGCTCTTTTGTTCCAGCCTTGCAGTTAATTGGGTAAATAAGGTATTTCATTTGAAGGATGGGGAAAAGGAATGAGGTTGTGGAAATGTGGAATACCGTGAACTTGAAATCTCCCTTTTAAAACTTACCATATTTTTTGCTCTATAAGACACGCCTGACCATAAGATGCACCTACATGTAGAGGAGGAAAAACCAAGAAAAAAAATTCTGAACCAAATGGTGCCAACACCCTGCTCTGTACCCTTTCCCCCTCTGGTGACCTAGTAGTTGGCCAGGACAGGGTACAGGGCAGGTCTAGTGGTGGGTTGATAGGCAGGCAGGCAGCCCCGGTACCTTTTTTTAATTCTGGCGGTCCAGCGCTGTATCGGAAGGAGCTTTCCACACTCCTGCCCCTCCCTCACTGGACAGATGCCTCCTCATCTCTTGTGACAGAACGGTACACAAGGCAGGCATGATATTTTGTACATGACTCTGGTTGCTACATTATGGCTGCTCTGGACACTGCCAGAAGAAGCTGTCTAGGTGCTGTACAGATCTTGATGTTTATTGTTTACTGCTGCTACTGGAGTCTGGATGGAGGACACGGTACAGATAGCACTGCACATGTATTACCTCCCCTGGATCCCAGGTACTTCACTGTAAGCCTCCATGACCAGGGAACCTTGTGGATGTTGATTTCTATATTTTTATGGGCCAAGCATGCATATGTTTTCCTATATGGACCCAGTTTCTGCATGTTGGCACCCTTTTGGATCCTTCAGGATTTCTACATATACCATGGCAGTATTTTGTGAGATTCATGTTTATCTTCTGTTATTCCCACTTTACAGACATCTTTGGTAAAGGCACAGTGATACCATTTATGTACAACCCTGATCTTGTGAAATATGTCACAAGTTCTGCATGTTTTCACTGAACCATCAACATTCTCACATCCTGAACTATCTAAAATGGCATTGGACCAATCCTAAGCTTGCCACCCCAACGTACAAACGTAAGGAAGTTCTTCTTCACCCAGAGAGTGGTAGAAAACTGGAACGCTCTTCTGGAGTCTGTCATAGGGGAAAATACCCTCCAGGGATTCAAGACTAAGTTAGACAAGTTTCTGGTGAGCAAGACTAGTAGGGCTAGTCTCCGTTGGAGCGTTGGTCTTTGACCAGAGGGCTGCCGCATGAGCGGATTGCTGGGCATGATGGACCACTGGTCTGACCCAACAGCGGCAATTCTTATCTTCTTATTGCTAGCAAATATGATTTTGCAATGCTATTGAGGAAATAAACCTGATATACTTATTAAACTATATGCAATTGCAAACCTGTTAATTGTACAAAACTTTAAAACCAATTTGTTTCTTTTCTCCTGATGAACTCTTCAGTTGGCATCATCAAAATCCAAGGAGGTTTGAAAACTACTCTCAATTGCCAGTAATCCAAATAACATTTAGTTTTTCTTGATCAGAAGTAATTTTTCACGTTTCAGCAAAGAAAATGACCTTTCTCCTGAACAGTCAGAGAGTGGTATAGCTTAAGTACCTACAAATGCTTAGGTCCACATTAGGAAATGTGTCCCTCAGGCCTAGCTTTTCTAAATTTCTTGTAGATGGTCATTTGCCGATGTGCATGCATTTCAAAACATCGAACTGAAATAGCAAAAATCATCCATAAAAGTATTCCTAGTCGAGTTTGCAGAGCTCTTTTCAATGATCTGCAGCTGAACAAACCTCATGACAATTAGAAGAATTAAACTTTGTCAGAAATCCAAGTTTTTGTCTTTAGTTCTTTATAAACTTCACTGTTACAGTTCCTGCACTAGGCAGTTACAGATGATGTAATCTATTTCAGTAATGAACAATTCTATTACAGAATGTTTCACTTCTGGATTTGCAGAGTCATGGAAAATTATTTTCATCGTTCTACTCCTTTGGCTGTCTGCCCTGTAATTTTCAGTTGTTAGAATAATAAAAAAAAAAAAATCATAATCATAGATCTGAAAGTCAATTCTCACCTGCTCAATGAATTCAATTAGTGGGTTGTACAGAATAGGAATCATGCACAGATTTAACTCTACCTGTTGCAAATCTTTGCTTGTGACATAGATTCTTTTAAGAGTTGCAACCCACATGATGGCCATAATTGCAGTTCCCAGATGGTCCATTGTAGTTAGGCGATTCACGTTATATTGAGCCGATTTGGGATTTCCACTATTAATAGATATTTTGGTCAGTGCATCCTAAATGGCCTTGTAATCATGTCTCAATGCCCTGGTTGTTTCAGCTCAGACTGACCACTTAATGGAAGAGACGCTTTTCAGTGTCAAACTTTGACTGCAGGGCTTATTTTCGAGGATGTCTTTTTTTTTTTTTTTTACAAGTACAACAATCATCTCTCCCTTCCTGTCTTCCACCCCAATTTTTCCTCTTTCCTTTCTCCCCCACCTTTGTGCAGCATCTTTTTTTATCCCTCCCTCCCATCCCTCTGAGCAGCAGAACCCCACCGACCCTCCCACCGTGAGAATGACATACCTCCGCTTCGAGGCCTCCAAAAACAGCAGCGGCGGCAGCACTGAACAGGCTGCTTTGTGGTCTTTCCTTCCGAGGCCTTCCCTCTGCCGCATCACTTCCCCGCCGAGGCCTTCCCGTGAACCAGCACGTTCATAGCTCTGCCGCTGCTGCTGCTTTAGGAGGCCTCGAAGTGGAGGTATGTCAAGTCTCACTGGGGGTTTGGGGTGCTGAATCGATGAGTACGATTTTTTCAGAAAATCGGGCAGCACTAGTGTCAGGGACGGAGTCAGGGAGTGTTGGGGACCAGTGTTCCCTCTAAGCGGGCGGGTGTTGTGAGCAAACTTTTTTCACCGTGAGCCAAAAATATCGGGCGCCAGCAAGTTATGAGCCAACTCGCCCGATTCTCCTCTCGCCGCCCTGCCATCTGCCGTACGCCTCTTCCGATCGTGCGCTGTGACGAGAAACGTGTGCGCTGCGATGTAATATTTTGTGCGCCAGCGCACGCCAGCGCAGCTTAGCGGGAACACTGGTTCAAATGGTTTTATTTATTTCCCCAAATTTATTTTTGTTATACGCATTGAAAATATTTGATATTGCGTTTAAATCAAAATCTCAATAAACTTGAAACGAGTGCCCGTGAGATTGTGGGAGGGTTAAATACTCAAAACTTAGAAGTTTTTGCTACGCCAGCTTTCTGGTATCTTTACATACAGTGGCGTACCTAGCATATGTAACATCCGGGGCCCATCATTTTTTGGCACCCCCCCATCTGTAAGAAAAACATGATTTTTAGTAACAAACCACACGTCACACATGAGTACCTAGGAAAAGGCAGCATCTTACATATTGCAGTGAGCAGTACATCAATACACCCATTGTAAAACTAAACAAGCCAGACCAGCACAGATCAATCCTACACCGTCAATCCTAACAGAAAACACACAGAACACAGAAAACACCTTCGCCTAGTAAGGAATATGTAATCACAAACTAACCCCTCCCTCTTTTACAAAACTGTAGTGTGGATTTTAGCTACGGAGGTAACAGCTCTGATGCTCATAAAATTCTGAGCATCAGAGCTGCTACCACCAAGGCTGGTGCTAAAAACGCTTCACAGTTTTGTAAAAGGGGGGATAAAATAAAAATACATAGACAAAGGTTAAATTGAACCAGCAAGAAGCTGGACTCTGCAAACAATGCTTCACAGAAACAGTGACACATGTCTCCTAAAGCAATAAATAAATAGAAATTTTTTTCTACCTTTGTCTTCTGTGGTTTCTCCTTTCCTCATCTTCTTGTAACTCTCTTCCTTCCATCCACTGTCTGCCGTCTCTCTTCCCCTATATGGCATCTTCTCTCCTTCTATGCCCCTTCCAGAAACTGTATGCCTCCCCCTTCCATCTCTCCTTTCACCCCATTGGTCTGGCATCTCTCTCCTCGCCTTCCCTCTCCCACACCTCTCCTCATAGTCTGGTATCTCCCCTTCCCTGATTCTCTGGCATCTCTCTCCTTTCCTTTTCTTCCATCTTTCGCTCCCCCTCCATGCTCTCACATCTCCCCCTTCCTTTTCCCTTAGACTGGCATACCTTCCTCCTACGCTCCAAGCCCTGGCATCTCCTTTAATTCCCTCCCTCATCTTCCTTCTCCCTCCAGCTGGGTACCGCAACACTCTTCCCTGCAGCTCTGCACTTCCCCCCAATTGCCCTGCTTCGGTTCCTCTTCTTCCTTCCTTCCCCCCCCCCCCCCCCGCGGGACCCTGCGGCACCATCAACTCTTACTCCCTCTAATGTCGGCCCTGCAGCTCCAGACTTCCTCGCACCTTCTCCCCTCCCCCTTTGGATCGCTATTATTTTAAATGTTATAGCCGCGGAGCTGTATCCATCAGTGGAGATGTCTAACCTCGGCCTGCCCCGGAACTCTTACTGCAACAGTGACTTCCTGTTCCTGCCTAGACGGGCGGCTGCTGCAGTAAGAGTTCCGGGGCAGGCCGAGGTTAGACATCTCCACTGATGGATACAGCTCCGCGGCTATAACATTTAAAATAATAGCGATCCAAAGGGGGAGGGGAGAAGGTGCGAGGAAGTCTGGAGCTGCAGGGCCGACATTAGAGGGAGTAAGAGTTGATGGTGCCGCAGGGTCCCGCGGGGGGGGGGGAGGAAGGAAGGAAGAAGAGGAACCGAAGCATGGCAATTGTGGGGAAGTGCAATCCCCCCAATGCGTCCCCTTACCTTACCGACGCGTGTGTGCGCTGTGAAGAGAAACTTTGCGCTGCGATGTAATATTTTGTGCGCGAGTGCAGGCCAGCGCAGCTTAGCGGGAACACTGTTGGGGACATTGGGAGGGCTTCAGGGATCGATCTTAACTAGGGATTATATTTGGGGTAGGGCTTATATTAGGAGCATCATATCATGCTAGGGCTTATTTTCAGGATAGGTCTTATTTTCAGGGAAACATGATATTACTTATTTCTATAGCAGTACTAGACATACACGACACTGTACATTAGGGGTGTCAAACTAATCACATAAGGTGCCGAAATCTAAAACATAGGCTAAGTCATGCACAAAATTTTTTATTAAGATACTCGGGGGTCCTTTTATTAAGGTATGCTAACCGATTTAGCGCACACTAATAAAAGGACCCCTTAGTCTTAGTAGAAGTATAGTGTTTCAACTTCTCCAACCCCACGCCGGCTCTGTGATGTGAACAAAATTTTCAAAAAGACTTTTCCTCTCTCTTGTAGGTCTAGTTCACGCTTCCTGTCTAACACCAGCTCTGGCAGGATACACATTTCAAATCTGATATATTGTAATCACAAAAGAGAAAATAAAATTATTTTTTTCTACCTTTTGTTGTCTGGTCATTATTCAAATCATGTTGGTCCCAGGCTCTGGTTGTCTTCTGATAACTCGCTTTGCCAGGGTCTCCTGCCCATTTGTCATTTTCTTCCTTCTCCATGCTAACCATCCATCTTCCATATCTGTACTTTCCTTCCATTTCCTTTCCCTCCCCTGGAGGTCTGGCATCTTTCCTTTTTTTGTCTCCATCCTCGCAGCTGCAGCGATGGACCCCACCATCCCCAGATCCACCATCTCTCCTTTTCTCAACTACCCTTTCATTCAGCATCTCTCCCTCCTTCCCCACCACCCCAGGGTCCACCATCTCTCCCTTTCTCTTCCCAACTATTCTCCTATCCAGTATCTCTATCCCTCCTACACACACACACCATCCCTTGTGTCAACTTCTCTTTTTTTTCAGTTCCTTCCCTCCCTCCATCCCACTGTCCACCATCTTTCTCCCTCTCCTCTGTTTTTAGACCTATTATTTCTTCCCCTCTCTCCCCACCTCAGTCAGGCATATGCACGGTTGTGTGGAATCTATGTGTACTTCTACACCAGGGCCCACCTCCCACCCCAAAGGCCTACATGTTTTCCCCCTTCTTCTTCCCGGTCTCACCTTTGAGATTTGGCCTGCCATTCCTTCCCTCCCTCCATCCCGACTTCCCGGTCTCATCTTCAAAGCAGCCTGCAGAGGATCACCGGTCGGCTGTAGCGAACCTAGCAGGCTGCCTCGGCCTCCGCAGCACGTTTCCTCTGTCGTGGTCCCACCCCTCTTCTGACGTATGGGATCGCGGAGGTCTAAAGGCAGCTTGCTAGGTATGCTACAGCTGACCTGCAATCCTCTGCAGGCTGCTTTGAAGATGAGATTGGGCAGCTGGGATGGAGGGAGGGAAGGAACGGTGGGCCAAATAGTGGGCCAAATTTGGCCCTCGGGCCTGAGTTTGACACCCCTGCTGTACATTAACATGTAAGAGACATTCCCTGTTCGAGAGAGCTTACATTCTACATGGCAGATTTTGAGTAGTATGACCATGAAGGAATACAAACTTTAAAAGAAACAAATTTGACATACAGGTGAAAACCCTAGAGACAAGCCAATTTATTGAGGCATGAGCTTTCAAGAACCAGAGTCCACTTTGTCAAATGCATAAAAGGATAAGTCTCGCCAATCAGTGCAGTGGTTTCCATGAGTGATACTGGAGAGTGGAATCCCCTACAATGAGAAAATGTTTGTCACTTTATTTCATTAACAATGGCATTCAGAGCTTTATCAGACCACGTGTCCATCTCATATCCTCATTCATTCTAACCCCTCCCACTGATCAATGTAAGTATTGACAGTGGCTCAAGCTATCCCCTTCATCTCCACAATCTCGTCAGGCTCTGGCTGAATCATGTGTTCCATGTGAACTAGGGAATTACATGGGGACAAATTTTTTCCCGTCCCCGCAGAAAATCTTTTTCCCATCCCCACAAGTTCTTTGTTTGTCCCTGCCCCATTCCTGCAAGCTCCGTCCTTATCTGCACAAGCCTCTAACACAGTGTTCTTCAATCTTTTTACACCTATGGACCGGCGGGAAAAAAAAATTATTTTGTGGACAGGCAAACTACTAGGACTGAAATTTAACGTGAGCTCGGTCCTCGCAAACCATCTGATCCCATCTGCACAAGCCTCAGTTATGATTTTATACTGAATGTATTTTATCAAAGTATAAAAAGAAACAATATTCTGTACAATTGTCATTTTATAAATACATATAATAAAGAGCAAGGATCAACAAAATCCCTGTCTCCCCTCCCCTTCACATATATCCCCTCTACTATCAAGAAAACTGAATAAGCCAAATTATTACAGAATGCTACACAGAAATATCATGCTAACAGAATACCGCAGTCACACATAGCAGGAATAGGGTTAGGGGAGTGCAACTAAGGCAACTGCCCCCCTGGTCAGAGAGAAACCTAAGTCACTGCTAGACTTTGCAGTCCCCAGTTATGTCTAACACCAAGATATATACCGTATTTGCCGGCGTATAAGACGACTTTTTAGTACCTTAAAATCCTCCCCAAAGTCGGGGGTCGTCTTATACGCCGGGTACAGTTTACATGCCCTTACTTGCGCGGCTCTTCTTCTCCTTACCTGCCATGCCTGCAGCACAGAGCCGAACGGAAGTCTTCCCGACGTCAGCGCTGACGTCGGAGGGGAGGGAGGGCTTAAACAAAGCTTAAACAAAGCCCTCCCTCCCTCCGACGTCAGCGCTGACGTCGGGAAGACTTCCGTTCGGCTCTGTGCTGCAGGCAGGGCAGATAAGGAGAAGGAGAGTAGCCTCGCGGTTCGAGTGGCTACCAAGGGAGAGGAGCGGCCCGCCCCGCCCCGAGTGCAGCACAGCCGGCCAGGTCCCCTTACTTTTGTGGCACTTCCCCGACCGACCGATAACAGCCCGGGTCCGACAATCCTCCCTGCCCTGTAGCCGCGAATCTAAATACCTTCTTACAGCAGCTGTAAGAAGGTAATTTAGATTCGCGGTTAAGGGCAGGGAGGTTTGTCGGATCGGGGCTGTTGTCTGTCGGTCGGTCGGGGAAGTGCCACAAAAGTAAGGGGACCTGGCCGGCTGTGCTGCACCCGGGGCGGTAGAGAAGGTGTGTGGAAGAAGGGGTCGTCTTATACGGCGAGTATAACACAAAACTCTATTTTTTAGCTAAAAGTTGGGGGGTCGTCTTATACGCCCAGTCGTCCTATACGCCGGCAAATACGGTATTTCAAATCTGATATATTCTAATCACAAAATAGAAATAAAATTATTTGTTTCTACCTTTTTGTTGTCTCTGGTTTCTGCTTTCATCTTCTTTTCACTCCCTTCCAGCATCTGCCCTCTCTGTCTCTTCAATCCAGCATCTACCCCTTCCATCTGCTGTCTGACCTCTTCCCCTTCCATATGGTATTTGTCTTCTTTCTATGCCCCTCTCCCCTTTCCATCCAGCCTATGCCACCTCTCTCCTTTTTACATGATACATTCCAGCTTCACTGCTCTCTTCATTTTTCTCTCTCCTACACCAGATCTAGCATCTTTGTCCCTCTCAATTTCTCTGCTGATCCCCCCTTCCCATCTCATTCCTGTGTCTCCCCTTCCCCTCGTCTAATCTCCCTGCCAGCTGTTTCCTTTCTTTTTTCTTCTCCCTTCCCTCCTCCCCCTGTCCAGCAGTAACTCTCTTCCCTTTCCTTTCACTCCTTCCCTCCCAGCAGCATCTCTCCTTATCCCAATCCAGGTCCAGTAGCAGCTGTCCCTTTTTCCCCTTGCCCAGAAGCTTCCCAGACTCCTTTCCCTCCTCCCCTCCAAGCAGCATCTCTCCTTCTCCCTCTCCAGGTCCAGTAGCAGCTGTCCCTTTTTTTTTTTTTACCATGCCCAGCAGCTTCCCAACCTCTAACAGTGGCTTTCTCCCCTCCCAGCAACTCTCCTTACTTGCCAGCGCTGCGATTCAGTAAGGCAGCCTCGGGTCCTTTGTTGGGTCGCACCGCCTCTGAGGAAAGCGGAAGTTGCATCATCAGAGGCGGCTGACTCAGCAAAAGCTCCAAGGCTTCCTTCCTGAATCGCTGCGCTTGTAAGTAAGGGCTGGGAGGGGAGAAAGCATGGCTGTCGTAGGCTCCCGTTATCTCTCTGGGCCAACGTTATCTCTCTGGCTCCTCGATCTTGCCGGTCCTGCGCGGACCGGCAGGAAATTAAAGATGTTGATATCGCCGGTCCTGCGCGGACCGGCAGGAATTTTCTGTGGACCGGCACCAGTCTGCGGACCGGCGGTTGAAGAACTGTGCTCTAACACTTTAAAATCGTGTTTGAGGCTTGTGTGGTTAAGGCAGAACTTACAGGAATGGGACAGTGACAGCGACAAAATTCACGGGGACGGGACAGGGAAATTGAGCTCCTGCAGGGACAGAGAAAAATTTGTCCCCGTGTCATTCTCTAATGTGAACCTCCATATGGCATTCAATCAAACACTAGAAAGAAAGAGGTGCTACTGCAGCCTTTTTTTCTGCTACCCAGTGGTGGGAGAAGGTATGTGCAATGCAACACTACCACCACTGCTAACGAAGCTTATAACCTGTCTGATTTTTGCAGGCCTGTTTTGCGCAGATCTGCCCCTCCCCCATTCCTTATGCACCTGATATTTACATTTCCAGTCATCGCTGTCTTGTGCTAGGCAATATTGATGAGATCACATGGCTGAGTCAAGACACGGGTGTTAGTTTGTGATAACATCACAGGTGTTCAGTATGTCCTACATCAGTGTCTCGCAAACATTGCGAAGCTGCAGCACACTGAACATGAATTGACAAGAGCAGGCGGGGGGCGGTGCTACGGCGGGCTTGGTGGTGGGATTAGGGCGGGGATGGGCATAACTAGGTGGGCCTGAGGGTGGGGCAAGGGGATCTATAAAAACATAAGAATAGCCTCACTGGGTCAGACCAATGGTCCATCAAGCCCACTAGCCCATTCACAAGGAACTGCATTGGGAACGGAACCCAGTTTGCCAGAATCAAAGCCCCACCGTACGAACCATTAGGCTACTCATCCACTCAAAATTGTGTGCAGCTTTTGTTAGAAGCCATGCGCGTTATTATCGTACCACTCTAGCACAAGCTTTCCGCATTAACCTCTCTTGAACGTAGGCAAAAGTGGGTATATGCAGAGATTAGAACAAAAAATTTGTGGAGAAGGAAATGTTCAAGATGCAAGCTTGATTAAAATCACAGTTTAATAATCCACATAAAAATACCTAGGACCCAAGGTGTTGGGGGATGTGGACCCAACACGGTCCGTGTTTCGACGATACTGCCGGGCCTATGTTTCCAGACTGATTTACAAGGGCATCAGGCCGCCAAGTGGTACAAATTAATATCTGACTTTTTAAATAAAAAAACAAAAACAAGCTTAAAAGATATTTTGAGCATTGAGATAAAGCAGCAGATTTCTGCTACTCAATGGCCACGGATTTGGTCTTGGAGAATGAGATGTACAGATTCAGCATCTATGAGACAAACTTGTTTTTTCAGTTACAGAGAATTTTTTGGACCCCTGTTCGTTTGCAAATGTCTGGCAGTTCAAAATCTAATAGATGCTGACATTTGTCATCTTGATGTAGGGATACTGGATCATCTGTTGTATTATTGTCCCTTGATACTCAATTTTTGGAAGTCTATATGGGGTACAATCAATAGGATATTGGAAACTTCTATCCCAATGACATTGTTTTGTTTGGAACTATATTACAACACAGAAGTCTAGTTAACGCAAGCAAGAACGGATTATTTCTTGTTATGACGTGGATTGCTATACAGTTGATTACATAAAATTGGAAAAACTGGGATAGACTGAATTATATTTTTTGGTGGGAAACCCTGTGCCTATTTTATGAGCTTATGAATTCGGAACAAATGGGATATTATAAAAAAAATTGCTGAGACTTGGGGCCCATTAACGAATTTTGTAAAAACCAATCAATAGTGTAAGCCTTTAATTTTTAAAGGAGTTTCACAGACATCTGGGGAGAGTGGGAAGGGGGGGAGAAAAATACTTATGTTGTTATTTTATAGATATAAGTGCTGTCTCATTGTACCAAATGTTTATATATTCTATTGCACTTTGTGTTTGTTTTTAAATGAATAAATAATTTTTTTTTTTTTTTTAAAAAGGGGTCCCTAAGGTCCTGATACAGAAGCTCGTGGATTAAGAACCAAAAACGAACTAAGATATAACTCTGCGCAAGTTACAGCTTAGTTCGTTTTAAACTGTGATTTTAATAAAGTCTGCATCTTGAACATCTCCTCCACAAGTTTTTTGTTCTTGTCAGTTTTCCATTTTTGTGGAGTTTTAAGGGTCAATCTCTTGATTTGTTCTTATATGCAGAGATTACACATGCAGTTTTCCCGGGGGGGGGATAGTTACCTGTAAGACATGTTATTTTACTGTCAATCCATCCCATTTATTAATAACTAAGCTTCATTGCATTAAAATGAGACTTGTGCTAAAACAGAATGAGTTAATGGCAAAACAGCTTCGTTTTTTATAAATTTTTTATTCATTTTAAATCGAATACATAGTGCATACATATGAACAATCAAGTAATATAACATACTGCACTCTATTCCAACAAATAATATACAGCTATTAAAAAAAACCTTCCCCCCCACCCTAACCCTCCCCCATCCCCTCCTGGATGTGTATAACAATCTTACATGAATCAAAGGGAAATAATATTAATAATTCATAACTTACAATATTTTGTTAACGGGCCCCAAATTTCCTTGAATTTGCTATGGTGTCCCCTCTGTATAGAATTAATGTTTTCAAACTTATAAATCTGACATAAGGATTCCCACCAGAAACTATATTTTAAGTTATCCCAACTTTTCCAATTTTTCATCATCAGCTGCATGGCTACTCCTGTCATGATGAGGAGCAATTTATTCTGATTTGCATTAATTGGTTTCTTGTGTAATAATATCATTTTAAATAATATTATATCATATGATAGGATAGTGGAACTTCCAAACAGCTTCTTGCTAGTTATCCACATTGATAACCCTGAAGAATCCTGTTATAAAACTGTGCTCCTGGGCAAATGCGCACTTTTAAAACTGCCTTCTCAGCTGCGGTACTGTTCATCTAGGACAGGGGTAGGGAACTCCGGTCCTCGAGAGCCGTATTCCAGTCGGGTTTTCAGGATTTCCCCAATGAATATGCATGAGATCTATTTGCACGCACTGCTTTCAATGCATATTCATTGGGGGAAACCTGAAAACCCGACTGGAATACGGCTCTCGAGGACCGGAGTTCCTTACCCCTGATCTAGGATAAGCTAAAACTTAGTATCAGATCTTATGCGTGTAAAGGTCTGTAGATTGATGCATGCTGCTGTCAAATTACTCTACCAAGAACGAAATGGAGATGGTACAGGGCGAAAGTGCATAAATGGAAATCTCCAGAACATCAGAGCTATTTTTGTTGTTGTTGTTGTTGATGCGGTAATTTGGAGGGGGGTCTAATATTTTACGATATTATCCAAACATTTCAGCCGCTGATTTTAGTATCTCAGCATTTGCTTAGTAGAGTGATTTGAATTTTTATTACTTCCTTCATCTAAATTGGTTTGCAGGAGGCTGGAATGCAATTCTATTTTAGAAACATGCCAGCAGTTCCCTCTGGGGCATTATCTGTAACACCGAATTCCGTATAGGTCACCCAAAGCTGGGAGTCACAGATGCGCAAATAAATTAATTAGCTGATTAACCATGGCAATCAATTATTGGTGTTAAGCACATAATTGTCAGTAATTAGGATTTATACATGGCTCTGTAACGTGTGTAGGGTTGCCAGGCATCTGAATTAACCCGGACATGTCCTCTTTCTAGAGGGCATGTCCAGATGGCATTTCAAAACCAAGCACTTTGTCCGGGTTTTGAAAAGCAAATCATGTCGGGAGGGGCATCCACACATGCGCGGATGCCCTCCCGACTGAGGCGGGTGGGCTGGGGGTGGGGCTGGGGCGTGGCATGAGCGTAATGGGGCGGGGATGGGTAGGACTGGGCGGGCCTGGGGGCGGGTTTAGGGGGGGGTCTGGATTTTACATATGTAAAATCTGGTAACCCTAAACATGTGCACCTAAATTTCATATTTGCACAACTCCAAAGGAATGCATGGGTGGGTCAAGGGTATTCCCAGAAATTAGGCACCATATGTTAGAATACCTGCATTTGCATGCCCAACTGCCATCAGTTGGACCCGAGCATTTACAATAGCTTTTGGCAGGTATAAAATGCACTCTGTAAAGGTCATTCCATACAGAGCGTCCTTTACAGAATCATCTCAGCACATAACTTTTTGCTCCATCTAGGGGACAATTCTATTTCTGTTACATCTCCTTGAGAGTCCGTACATATGGTGCTCAATCTGTTCCAGTGAACTGGACTTGCAGAAGTGAGAATACTTACAGCTTCGAGCACCTCCCACATAGGGGTGTAGCACAGTGTCCCTCCCAGTTTTTCTTCTGCAAACAAACTGTGAAGAGGTGTTCTGATCTGCTCTCCTTAAGACTTTTTTTTCTTCTTCTCATTCAAAGTTGGTTTTACTGAGGCTTGGGTGCCCTGAGACCCCATTCTTGGGGATTCTCTGCCTGGGAAAGGATGCAGGTTCCGCTCAGATGGACTGCTACTCTGCAGGGAAAGCTTTCAGGTGGACCTGGGGAGCCAGTCTGCTGTGTATCTTCAGGGCTTAGAGCCATAAGACTCTTCCCTTCGAGGCAAGGGATGATGGACGGGCTGTGAAGGGGAAATTTTGCAAACTGGCCATTGGTATCTCACGGACCAGTTTGCAGGGTTTCCCCTTTGTGGCCTGTTTGATTTTTGCTTTTGATCTACTCAGTGGGCATTCCTTTGCTTGTAGTTGCCTTCCCTTAGGTTTGGGTTTAGCATTTTTGGTGTTTGGGTGATCATTCTAATTGGTGTTATTGAGAAAGTCTTGGGGGAAGCCATTGCTTGCATAGGATATTTTTGCTCCTTAGGTTCTGGCCAGGTACTAATGACCTGGATTGGCCACCGTGAGAATGGGCTACTGGGCTTGATGGGCCATTGGTCTGACCCAGTATGGCTGTTCTTATGAGGTTGAGTAAATTGAGGCAGGAGGAAGTGCTGTAAGGTGGTTTTAAGCAAAATTGTGCAAAGAGAGAAAAACTTGTAAGCTGGATGTCCTTTTTTTTTTTTTTTTTTTTTTTTGGTAAGGGAAATGCACTTGAGGGTATTGACCCAATTTTAATATGAGATTTAAAAGCCAGCGTTAGGATTTTGATTCTTAATTCTGTGAACATGCCCACCCGCAAGAGAATTATCTAGAACTTTCCTCAGCCCTGCCAGATATCTAAGAACAAATCTACGTAGGTCTTCTCAACAAAAGCAAAGCGGTTGTGAAAAAAAACATAACGGTACACTCCCCTCTAAACAATATTAAATCTTACATCCATAAATATTTTAATATTTTTAACCAGGAGGTCCTCAGTGTGATTGCATAGTCAGGTGTGCGCAGAGACTGGGAGTGCGCAATTTGTTTTTAGCAGAAAGGATGGTGTACTGCAGTGGGCTGTATAGCCTGCGCATGAGTTAAGTATTGAACGCCTCTGCGCTCACCTGACTATGCAATCACACTGAGGACCACCTGGTTAAAAATATTAAAATATTTATGGATATAAGATTTAATATTGTTTAGAGGGGAGTGTGTGTTTTTTCTTCACAACTACTTTGCTTTTGTTAAGAAGAACTATACAGATTTGAACAGGATTTTCATAGCGTTCTTCAGAAGGGTTTTTACGTATTGATAGATATCTAATAACAGCCATTTTCCCTCTGCAGGCAGAGCCTTGTTGAGGCTTACTGACAAGAAGCTTGAACGTGTGGGCATTGCTCAGGAGAGCCAAAGGCAACATGTTCTCCAGCAGGTTCTTCAGTTAAAAGTACGCGAAGAAGTGCGCAACCTTCAATTGCTTACACAAGGTAGGAGAAACTTCTTTAAAAAAATAGGATTTGAGGAGAAAAAAAAATAGCAGTTTACTGGCCAATATTAGCCTGAAACAGATTTGCCCTTTACCAGTACAGGCTGGTGTGCAAAGGTCGCTTCAGGTAGGCTGGAGGAATATTGCAAGGCAGAAACAATATATAAACATTTTGGTCACTTGGGAAGACGAATATTTTTGATCTGCAGACTGTTGGCATTCATCCTGTTTAAATGTCAAGCTGCTAAAAGAAGAAAAAAATAAAAGTGAGGCGATCGGAACCAAAGTTTGGAAAAATATATTAGCAGTGGCTTTTTTTTTTTGTTTTTTTCAGATATTAAGGGGCTCATTTTCAAAACAGAAAAACATTTTTAAAGAATGGCCACAAAGCGGCAGATGGACATTTCTTTTACAAAAATCTCCAAAAGGCCATTTTTGAGACTCATTTTTAAGATGTTTATCTCTGAAGTTTGTCTAAATCTCAAAGGAGCATGTTTTTCGACTGGACTAGGGTAAGCTTATGATTTTGGCCATTTTGGGGGGAAATTGTAAAAATGTCCAAAGCAAATATAGAATGTTGTGGGCTAGACTGTTTCAATAATGACTACCCCTTTTTTTTTTTTTAAATTAAGCTGCTTTAGAGGTTTCTATTATGACCAGAGCGTTAAATGTTCTGACACTGTTCCGATGCTCAGAGCGTTTCACGTTCTAGACCACAGTAGAAATCTCTTCTGTGTCTTAGTAAAAAGCCTAAGGGGCTCATAATCGAAAGAGAAAAACATCCAAAAACTGTCGGCACTTGGATGATCATCAGTCAAAAACGTCCAAGTGCCGATAATAAAACCAGGTTTTGGATGTATTTATAAACGATCTAGGCCTTTATAGTGCCGCTGAATGACCATAGCTAAACGGGATGTGTAAGGAGGAGTGTCGAGGGCGGGATTTGGGCGGGACGTGGGCAGGCTTAGACTTAGTCGTACTGCATGTATAACCGAAAGTTATAAAGCACAGGATCGACGGAACTTGGACGTTGTGACTTAGACCATTTAAAACATGGTCTAAGTCACAAAAACCCACCTAAAGTGACCAGATAAGCGCTGCAAACACATAATATAGACCCCCACACACTACCTCAGTAATCACTGACCCCTCCCCATAAAAATATTAATCACAACTTGAAAATTGTGCCTCCAGAACATCATCGCCTAGCATAGGAAAGCCTAGTCGTGCTGCACAGAGGCGTCTTAAGCCATCTTGGGAGTGGGTTAGGGACCCATAGAGAGGAGGACCCATGCCCATAAGCCCCTGTAATCACTGCATTGATATTGAAACATGTGTACTCCCCTATACACCCCCAAAACCCTTTTTTACTAGCATATAAGTGGCTCCTGCAGCCAAAAGGGCTATTGGGGTGGTAGATAAGTGGGTCTAGGGGATTCTAGAGGTGGTTTGGGGGGCTCACCATGACCTATAAAGGAGCTGTAGTGAGATGAAGACATGGCACCCTTTTTGTGAAGTTCACAGCAGTGCCCTGTAAGGTACCCCACTATTTAGGTGACATGTCTGGGTGTTCAGTCCATCACTTTGCAGACCCCTCCCATTTCCAACAGGGCTTGTTCTAGGCATTTTTGACTTGGACAAAAAGTTGGACGAAAATGTGGTATAAAGATGGACGATTTAGCGACTTGGACGATCAGATCGGCAGGACGTATACTTGGACGATTTTCGAAACGAAAAAATATTTGAACGTATTTTTCAAAAATGTGTCCTAAGCTGTTTTTTACTTTAGATGACTTGCAACTTGGACAAAAATGGACTTAGACGTTCCTTTCGATTATGCCCCTCCATGTGTCAAAAAGATACCCAAACTGACCAGATGGCCAAAAGAGGTATAAAAACATGACTACCCTTAAATGTCCAGTGGTCACTAACCACTTCTCAATACCCCCCCAATAAACCACACCTATAACTGACTTAGTAATCCTTGGCGTATGCGTACATTGGTGTCTGCATCAACTGGACTATTCCGCACCCATGTCAAAGTTGCTCTCACAGCGACCCATTGGACAGGATTACGGCAAACCTCCGTACAAATCATTTGCATGCAAACTTGTTGAACATCAATCACTGTTTCAGAATCGGCCCAAAAATCGGTCCACAGCGACCCACACAGTGACTGTGTTTAGTGCATCTAGCCTCATGTCAACTGTTCCAATTTCAAGGAATGTCCCCAATCGACATCTTCTACAGATACAAAAAAATGGCTCAAATAAATGGGCCCCTAAATCTGGATCCAGTTGATACCTTGCCCTATAACTTTGGATATCCTCATTAGTGGTCCCAACATATCCCCTGAACAAATTTCTGATATGGTCGTGTGAGGAGCTCTGAACCACTTGACATGGCATGACCCAGTTTGCCTAACTGGCCATGGGCGTGCCAGGGGTAGGGTTACCAGATGTCTTGTTAGAGGACTGTCCGGGTGCTCGGACAGATTTTCAAAAACCCAGCAGTTTGGGTTTTGGAAAGCTCTGGACGTGTCTGGAAGGTCTCTGAGCATGTACGGATGATGTCACATACATCTACGCATGCTCGGAGGCCCTTGGACGCGGCCCGGAGGTCAGAAATTAAAAAAATTAGCTTTCTGGAGGTAGGGCTAGAGGCAGAACAGGATGGGGCTGGGGTTGAATGAGGCAGGGCTAGGGGCAGAACAGGGCGTGGCCATGCATCTGGGATTTTACACAGCAAAATATTGTATCCCTAGACAGGGGCATTACGAAAAGTTGCATGTGGAACTATAGAATACTGCCTATCCACGCTTAACATGGGTACTGACATTATACCAAGTTTTACCAGGTATAAGCCTGGTGCCCAAAAGTTAGGCACGGGTCCGCACTAAATGCTATTCTACATAAGGGATGTGCCCATTATAGAATAGAGCTGTTTATTGAGTTCCCTCCTTTACACGCAGTATCTGTTACTATGATGGCATGACAGCACACTGCGTTTGGGAGTGAGAATTTGGTGGGTTATTAGAGGGGAATTGGTATTGGCTGCATACTGCAGTTAGCACAGGGTACTATCACTTGTGCAGTTAGCATGGGCGTACTTGTCACCCATCTACAGAAGGTACGTTTATCTGCACTAGAGAATGACACGGTGAGAAAATTCATCACCGTTCCCGTCCCCACAGATAACCGTGGGAAAGCATTCCGTGCCATTCTTTAGTATCCATCTCAAACTCAGTCCTTCTACATCAGCGTTCTTCAATGCAAGGCTTGAGGGCCAGTGGCTGGGCCTATTCAGACTCTGATTCTTCCCTCTCTCCTTGAAGAATGACATGGAGATGGTTCCCCGCAGTTATCCGCGGGGACGGGAACGGTGATGAATTTTCTCACCGTGTCATTCTCTAATCTGCACTAATAATCAAAACATGTGGCAATGACCATAGAGCACATGCTGGGTGCTCCCCCAAACAACTACTGTACAGCCTTTGCACTTACTATGTGTTAATGTTTGCTGTTAAAGCACGGTTGGAGGAAAAATTTAGCAAAAAGGTCCTGAAGTCATTTAGCGGGGAACTTATCCGCATGCGTTTTTGTTAATCAGATTATTCTACCATAGATCAGATTGTTTTAGCACAGGGTCTTTATTGGATAAAATGAGACCCTGTGCTAAACTGTGGCTGTCTCTGGGAAAAGGTGACTGAAGTAGAGGATGCAAAATATCGAGAGAGACCAGTTTTTTTTTTTTAATGTCATGGGTCCCTCAGCAGACTGAAAAAGTTGTGTGTTTGAACTTCTGTAACTACCCCACCCACACACACACACACACACACACACACACATGAAAGGACGGGGTTTGGACTCTTGTATCACTAATTATAAGTTGTAGCAGAATTCATTGAAGCCTCTTTTTTTTTTTTTTGTTTCTGGTGACTTTAGTCACCTTTTCACAGAGATGGTCACAAATAACTCGACATACTAAAATAACCCGACTTAGGAGAGAAATTATCAACATGGGCTACTATTAAGATGGGTTATTTTGCTACATAGTAAATGACTACACTACTCCAGAGAAATCTGCCAAAGGGACTTACAAAAGATACCGACAGCAAGGCAGCAAAAGTCACAAGGTTCCGAGAGTAGTAATTCAACAGTGAAAAACACTGAGAATGTAAACACAACTTGAAAAGTCTAATAATAATAAATTCATGTGATAGGGTGCCCTCCGTGTGTAGGATCAGTGATGGGAGAAATTCTCCAGCGCTTACTCCACAAGGTAGAGGTAACCATACCCCCATCTGCACACCATCATTGGGCACCGCTTGTGTGCCTTAAATCAAAAACAGTGAATACCTAAAGAGACACCAGTGTAATCGCTGATGGAAACCACACTAGAAACCCCCCAGCCAACTCCCCAAACAATAATAGTAGACTTAGCTTTAAATTGTCTTCATGAGTCAAACAGCAAGGACGGGAGGACGGTGGAAATTATTTAGGTATTCACTGTTTTTCATTCACCTTTTGATTTAAGGCACACAAGCGGTGCCCAATGATGGTGTGCAGATGGGGGTATGGTTACCTCTACCTTGTGGAGTAAGCGCTGGAGAATTTCTCCCATCACTCATCCTACACACTGAGGGCACCCTATCACATGAATTTATTATTATTAGAAGACTTTTCAAGTTGTGTTTGCATTCTCAGTGTTTTTCGCTGTTGAGTTACCACTCTC
Organism: Geotrypetes seraphini; assembly: GCF_902459505.1. Classification (NCBI taxonomy): domain Eukaryota; kingdom Metazoa; phylum Chordata; class Amphibia; order Gymnophiona; family Dermophiidae; genus Geotrypetes; species Geotrypetes seraphini. The sequence goes on from NC_047085.1 coordinate 47,908,746, forward strand.
GGAACCTTGTGACTTTTGCTACATAGTAAATGACAAGCAGATAAAGACCCGAATGATCCAACCAACCGTACAGTCTTACCAACCAACAGTCTTACCAACCGTATGTGCTCTATAAATTAATAATTTTATTTAAATGGTCCTTTATCTTAGATATTTTTGGGCCAGAAACCCAGAGTTCTGCCCAGTACTGTGCTTAGGTTCTGTCTACTGGAGTCTCCATCAAAGCTCACTCCAGCCCATCTTAACCATCCCACCTATCAAAGCCCTCTCCAGCCTGTCCTCAACTGAATGTCCATATACGGGACACAGACAGTGCAAGTCTGCCCAGTACTGGCCTCAGTTCCTTCAATATATACCTATTTTCTGATGAGAGATCCTCTGGGTTCATCCCACGCTTGTTTGAACTCTGTCATACTATTTTAGCATAGGGTCCTGTTTTGTGCACTGTGCTAAAAAAACAGCCCACTTACCAGTAGCCCATGTTGGCAACTTCCTCATTAAGGGGCCAACTCACGGAACATAATGCTAGAGCCGATTAGGGCTGGACTAATCTAATCTAATCTTCGGTTTATATACCGGATCATTTCCCGAAGGAACTCGACTCGGTTTACAAATCATTAAATATAATGATCTTGATAACAGCATTTTGGGTGGTCGCGTGGCGTGAAAGTCTAACTAAGGGATTGTAGCCCTGAGGAAACCCCCCAAGGGTGAAACATGTCGGTGTACCTGTCCCTTACTATTACCACCTAAGTTAAGTATGAAAGCAGTTATGCTATTTTAACTTATTACACTGATGGTTTAAGTTATTCCGTTGGAGTTATTATAAAAAAGAGTATAACATTCATAAGTGACCCGGTGAAGATTGAATGTGTAAATCCAGTTGTTATGAAAGCGATTGAACACCTGGTGGCATTTCTGAGGGTCTGAAGATGAATATTTTTAATAGAAGGTGATTTAAGGGTGGTCAGAAGGAGACCATCTTTTAAGAGTGGTTTGATATATACCTTCTATACACATATACATTTCTAAACCAAGATATTAATTTAATTTAGGGTGCACAATATGTTTAGAGGAGCTCTAGCAAGGGACACAATATGGGTGGGAAATACTACCACAAACAGCATGGAAATGAAGTCGAACCAATGGTACTACCTATTCCTTTACAATTCTGAGAGAACCCCACACAAAACAAAGTCACTCTTACAGCCAAAAATCTAACGCCAGCTCAGAGCTGGCATTAGGATGTCTGAAGAGAGATTTTTCATGCACCAACCTCTTCATGGGGAGAGGGGAAGGATCACAGGTATAACTTGAATATATGCAGGACAGCCAGTCACCACTATATAACCTGCATGTAAGTGTCATAGCCTCCTGTTCTACGTGTATTTCTCCTTGAGTTTATTGTGAGTTTGACATCATTTAGCAGGCATTATAGTTAAAACTGACCACACAGTTGCCTGGAGATACCAGCCCTGCCTCCGCCTCCAGCCTCTGGTTCTGACTGAGCATGTGCACAAGACCAGCGCTTATGGCACAGCTCTTGTGCACATGCATCAGCAGGGTTACCAGACGTCCGGATTTCCCTGGTCATGTCCTCCTTCTGAGGACATGTCCGGGAGTCCGGACAGCTTTTCAAAACCCGCCACTTTGTCCGTGTCCCGTATTTTCCTTTGGGAAATTCTGGTAACCCTATCCATCAGACCATTCTTCCCCTATAACTTCCCACTGCTCAATGCTAGCAGCATGCATATGTGACACTCCCCCCCCCTTAAAAATTCCCTGCTGTAAAAGCAGTGATGGTAGATTTTTTTTCAGGTGGTCACTGAGGGAGGAGCAGGAGGTTGCTTTGCCCAAGGTGAAGGGGAGTCATATAAAAGGAAGGTCTTTGGTGGTCCCTTTTACTCCTGCCAAAGTCCTGAATACTGAAGGAGACGCCTGTCATACCCAGGAGGGGGGATAGACATTATTTGGATTGGACAAGAAAAAACTAAAGAGAAAAAAAAAAGGAGACGAAGCCGCTCTCAGACTTGGTTGATCCTTCTTTCCCCTGCTAAGTCTGAGAAAAAGAAGGGAACTCTCTACTGGTTGAAGAGTTAGGATAGAGAGGAAATACCTGAGAGTGATAAACTGATTCGTACCTAATGACAGGCCTGTGAATGGGAAGGCGAAGAGTGATAATATTATAACCAACCTGGAAACGTTGATTCTGGGTGTCGGCAGACTGCTGGAAACATCTCCTGGAGTAACAGATGTGAATGTCAGAGGAAAGCACCCTGCTGAGCGTCGCACGATTGCATCATGGGAGCTGGTCCTCGGCGTAGAAACATCTTTGTATTAAAAAGCATCATAAAAACATAAGAAAAATAACTGTACGTTGCCAGAGGATTTAAAGAATTGTTACCTTATGACAGATGGCTTCCATATGACCTGGAATGTGAAGTTTGAAGACCCCTGAGGCAGGCCTTACGGCCGAAACACGTGTTGGGTCTTGACTGTGAATAACGATATTGAGCACCCTGGGTCGCCTCTTTTGTTTTCCTTTGTTCTACCGTGGCGAGGTAGAATCTCCTGTTTGGGTGTATGATTTCTATTATCTTCAAGCAAGTTACTAAACTATTCAGTTCATTCGAGTTTACCTCATGGTTCCTACCTTTTTCTTCATCCTAAAGGACAGGTGAGACTGGGTGAATGATTGAAGCACCAGGATTTGCATTTCTTTCAGCCTGCTGGATTTAACCAGCCCTGGCCTATGTACGAGCAGTGAGTGACAGTGACTGAGTAAAAGATAACTTTTTATGGGCCCTGGTGTGGAGCGGGTGAACCCCCCTCCCCCGACCCAGAAGAGCTGGTTGGAGCCCAGCGCATGGAGGCGCGGGCGTGTGAAAGCCATTAGCACTGAGCATTGGGAAGTTTTTTTCTGGGCTGTTCCTGCAGTATTTCCTGGAGCTTTCTCCTCAAACTGAAACAATAAATAAACTGTTCATTCCATGGCAACTGCTCCTTTTATCCATATGTTGTTTGCATGCAGGTATTTCTCAGTGATCAGTTTGAAGCTGGCGGGTAAGATAAAAACACATAGGGATGTCACAGTGATTGATAACGGAAACATACAATAATGCCAAAACTATTACAATAACCAGCCCTATTGTTATGTGCTACCAGTACAAAGAGTTTTTAAAAATTTCCAACAGGGACGATTTAAGAATTTTATGGATGTTTGGGAGCCATTGGCTAAATACTGTAAAGAGAAATAATTAATTTTATTTTGTAGACAAGTAAACATACATATCTTGGGGAGGGGGGTGGGGGGTAAAGGAAGGGAGTGGAATTGAAATTGATCTGGGGATTTTATGAATAGTTTCATGAAGGTTTTGATATATTTGTTTATTAGCTGGGGGGGGGGGAATTTCTTTGTGCAGTAATATTTGTAAGTTTTGTTGTGCTTATTATATAATGTACAAAATTGTGAATCATTTATTGCGCATTTGTAGTTTGAAAATCAGTAAAGAATTTATTTTAAAAAATTGAATAATTTCAACATGCATAAGCTATGTAATTTATCTGGTTTACAGTTTGTTGAATTATATTTACTTTACATATTTCGTTATATGTAATATTCAAATTCTCAATAAAATATCTGGAGAAAAAATTTTTTTTCAATAAAATGACAAATTTTTACCACAGTTTAGTAGAAAGGCCCCTCAAACTAATTTAGAAGTAAAAACAGTTGCTCAATTACAAATTGTCCCTCCCCCCTTTTACAAAACCGTGGCAGCGTTTTTTAGTGCAGGCCAGCATGCTAAATGCTCTATGCTGCTCCCGACACTTGTGGAGTTCCTATGAGTGTCAGGAGCAGCGCAGAGCATTCAGTGCGCTGGCCTGTGCTACAAACCACTTCTCTGTGGTTTTGTAAAAGGGTGTGTCCAGGCTGTTATAGCAGTCCTATTGGTCATTAAGTTTCAAATGGAATCAATAGAGAACTTGATCAGAAGTAAAAACTTAAGACTGTTAAACTTTCTAATTGAGAAGAATTGTCCTAGAGATATGTTTAAGAAATTTTGGGGTCCTTTTATCAAGGCGAGGTAGGGGTTTAATGCGCGGAATACCGTGCGTTAAACTGCCTGCCGCGCTAGTCGCTAACGCCTCCATTGATGAGGCGTTAGTATTTTGGCTTTCCGCGGGGGTTAGCGCGTGATGAAATGTCCGACGCGCTAACCCCCGCTACTTGATAAAAGGAGCCCTGTGTATGGATCTGTTCAAATTCTCACCTGAATCTATCCCTATTGTTAGTAGGATTTACTGTCTACCTGCCTCTATAAGATCTTTGACCAGAGATAAAGCAGGAGAATTAATATTTATTTATTTAATTTCCTATACTGTTCTCCCAAGATAGCTCATAACAGATTATATGAATTTATTCAGGTACTCAAGCATTTTTCTTGTCTGTCCTGGTGGGCTCACAATCTAGCTAATGTACCTGGGGCAATGGGAAGGGGGAATTAAATGACTTGCCCAGGGTCACAAGGAGCAGCGTGGATTTGAGCCCACAACCTCAGAATGCTGAGGCTGTAGCTTTAACCACTGCACCAGCTCCTTGGAAATTTCTGGAATATCCCATCCACCAGAGCTGGAGTTTCCATGAAGAACTTTGATTGTAGCCTTCACTAGTTGTACTGATAACACTAAAAAAAAAAAAAAAATCTCAGGATCAAATCTCTAAGGAGAAAGTCTCTCATGGAGCAAAGATAATGATTTTTCCTCATGTATCATGTGAACCATAAAGGAGAAGGCAGAAGTTTTTGCTACTTTTTCCAGGAGTGTTTCAATTTTTTTAAAAATCTCCATGCAAATAATGGATTATCACTTAAATAAATATATTGGGGGGGGGGGAATCCAGCATAGATCAAAAGAATATTTTTTAAAAAATTAAACATCTGTCTGTTTTACATGCATATGAGTGAAATTTTTGCCTATACTTTTCAGTATTGGATGCTTCTTATTGTGAACTGTTGCAGAACTAATTTGATGTAATTGTTTGAATTCATTTTTCTTTTCCCTGTTTCAAAATATGTTAGAGCAAGGGGTTAAGTGTTGTTTTTTTTCCTTTCTTTATCAGATTATTTTTTCTGCTTTTCTGTATAGCTTTGCTCTTGGTATAATTTGGAAATTTAATAAATATAAATTTTAAAGGAAAGAATGACCTTGAGAGCTCACAAACACTTGTAGCATAAAGCTCATCCCTGATAGGTAGTCTCTGGTATTTTGCAAAAAATTAAATAACTTTTTGGTGGCTTAGAGACCCTGATCACACTGTGTGCAATTTTGACTTCAGTTTGTAAAATTGCGTTTAAATTCTAGACAAAAGGAAGTGGAACTGTGGCAGGGGAGGATGAGCCAGAGGCAGGAGGAACAGGAGAAGGGCTATATAGTGAGTAGAGCAGACATGTCAAACTCTGGCCTGCAGTGTAATAAAATTTGGCCCGCCAGACAATAAAAAATTTCACTGAAGCTGGCCCGCCGGCAGACAGGTACAAGCGCCGCATCAGCTGTAGGTTCAAGCGGCTTCCCAGTCTCACATTAAAGCAACCTGCAGAGGATCGCTGGTCAGCTGTAGCTGCCTTAGCCTCAGCAGCACGTTCCCTCTGCCATGGTCCCACGGGACTGCGGCATAGGGAACGTGCTATGGAGGTTGACAGCAGCCTGCTTGGATCGCTACAGCTGACCGGCAATTCTTGCAGGCTGCTTTAATGTGAGACCAGGGAACCTAGAAATGATACCAACAGCAAAATAATTAGGTATAAGTTTGCAGAAAGGCAGAATAGGAAAACATGCAAATGGCATCACTAAGGAAAGATGCCAGACCTCCGCGGGAGGGAAGGGAAACAGAAGGAAAGAAGAAAGAAAGGAGACCCTGGCAAGCGAGTTATCAGACAACCAGAGCCTGGGACCAACATGATTTGAATAATGACCAGACAACAAAAGGTAGAAAAAATAATTTTATTTTCTGTTTTGTGATTACAATATGTCAGATTTGAAATTTGTATCCTGCCAGAGCTGGTGTTAGACAGCAGGTGTGAACTAGGACCTAAAAGAGAGAAGAAAAGTATTTTTTATTTTTTTATGTTTACATCACAGAGCCAGTGTGGGGTTGGAGAGGTTGTAAACCTATACTTCAACAAAGACTAAGGTCTTTGTTGAAGTATAGGTCTTTTTTATTAAGGTGCACATTTAGGCCCAGATTCTGCAAAGTGCGTACCGATTTTAGGCAGCTCTAGGTGTCCTACAGCTGTCTAATCAGCCAATCGGGACGCACGTTTAAAAAAAAAAAAATACTCCCCGGGCAGGCCGTACATTGTAAGTAGACGTGGCCGCTATACTTATCGTGGAAAGGGATCTCCCTGCCATGATAAGTATAGCGGCCAGGGCTGCCTGTCCTTCCCGCCCCCCCCCCCACCGATCGCCGGCAAGAGGGTGCCCAACCCCTCCTGCTGGTAATCGGGGTGTTGGGTGGGTGGCCTTCCGGCAGGAGGGGTTAGACACCCTCCTGCCAGCGATCGGGGTGTTGGGTGGGCGGCCTTCCGACAGGAGGGGTTGGACACCCTCCTGCCGGCGATCGGGGTGTTGGGTGGGCGACCTTCCAGCAAGAGGGTTGGGCACCCTCCTGACGGCGATCGGGTGGGGAGACAGGCAGCTGCGGCCGCTATACTTATCACGGCAGGGAGATCCCTTGCCGCGATAAGTATAGCGGCTGCGTCTACTTACAATGTAGGCCATCATTTTGCTGGCCTACATTGTAAGCATCTCTCCCTCTACTAGGGAGACGCGTAGAGCCACCTAGGTTCGCCTAAGGCTCTAAGGCGAATAAACGGGAACACATCGCCCCTTTCTACCACAAACTACATTGGCTACCTTTTGAATCTAGAATCCTATTCAAATTTGCATGCTTTTGCTACAAATCTTTATTTGGCTTATCTCCGAGTTACCTCATCCCTCATTTCAACCTGAACTGCAACAAAAAGAACTCTCGCAGAATCAATCTATTTGCCTTCCCCTCCCTAAAACTATGTCACCTCAAAAGGTTCTTCGACAAAACCTTCGCCTTCCAGGCGGCCAAACAGAACCCATGGCTAGCCCAAATTATGCTCGAGGCACCCACCTACCTCGACTTCAGAAAACTACTCAAAACTCATTTATTCCACGGACGGAATCCCTAATCCCTCCTTCTTCCACTTCTCTCCCCCCCCCCCCCACCAACAAAATGATCTCTCCCTTTACTCCTTCTCATTGCTCTCCCCCAACCTGCTAACTACAATGATTTATACAACCCCTTCATGCTTACCTCAACGACTTCGCTTCTTGTAAATCTGATTTACTGTAATTCTTGTAAATCTGTTCAATTCTTGTAAATCTGTTTAATTGTAATTCTTGTAAAACTGTTTAATTGATGTGAACCACCTAGAACTCCCTTGGGTATGGCGGTATACAAAAATAAAGTTATTTTACAAAAATAAAGTTATTATTAGGCGAGCTTAGGCTGTCTTGCAGGCCTACCTAGGCTCCCGGAGGCGCCTTCAATATTGGCGGCCTGCCTGGGGAGCATTTAAAAAAAAACTAAAAAAACGTGTGTTCCGATTGGCTGATTAGACAGCTGTAGGACGCTTACAGCTGCCTAAAATCGGGACACACTTTGCAGAGTCCTGGCCTTAGCGTGCACTAAAGCGGTTAGCGTATCTTAATAAAAAATTTGGCCCGCGACATAGCCTATGTTTTAGATTTTGGCCCCTTATGTGATTGAGTTTGACACCCCTGGAGTAGAGTGACTGTTCTCTATACAGCTCACACCCTCTCTTCTACAGGCTTTCTGGAAGGGAGGGGCTGAAAAAAATGGTGGAGCTTTGTTCCTGGCCATTCCCCCAGACTCAGAAATTAAGCTCTGCTGTGAACATTAAGAATTCCAGCAAGTCCGTTTATCTTCTTAATAATTAATTTGGCCTGCTCTTGTTAATGTGGCAGAGAAGAAAATGTCCTGTCAGAATATTTGCTGCTTTTACTCTTTCGTTCTAACATTTTCCAGCTGGATTTCACATCTTTCTAGCAGCATCTGCTGTCCTTCCAAATAATAACATGCAGATCATGTAGTTTTGCTCACAGAATATAGTCTTATTTTCCTGGAGTCCCAACGTGAACTGGGAGCTTCGGAGACAGGCTGATTTATAAGGGCACACTTTTGTCCTTGATCACATAAAGAGCTAACACCTATGAAAACGGAGATCTAATTCTAGGCTCTTATATGCACTTTAACTCTTTGCTTCATTCTCTTATCACTATCTTCCCAGGAAAGGAATGAATGTCTCCCTTTGTACAGATTTGCAGGTCAGGCAGCTTTACTCTACTTATATTCTGGTCGGTAAATATTCCGCTTTTCTTACTTACATTTTAAAATATTGTCCAAACAGTTATCAAAGTGGGGACATCTACCAGGAACATCTAGGTTTCAGAAAAGGGTCCATATTGAGCAACACTCATAGACTCGCCAAGTCGGCTGCATTTAGCTGAGGCTTCTTGCTTTTGTGGATCATCTCTCTCAATCTCGCTAGGGAGCCGAGAGCCCCCACCCAGCTTTTATCATGAGACTGGTCCTAAAGCAGCAGGAAATGATGTTTTATTGAGGCGTATCCTGCTGCCGGATGGGGAGGCGGCTTGTTGGAATTGCGATGTGCCAGGGCATGGAACCAGGAGGCAGAGTGGGAGGAGCTTGGGCGGGGTTGGGACATGTCCTCTCAAAATATCGGGCCCCCCTTAGGCGCACTGCTCCACTGGAAGGATTAGAGAAGATTGCCTCCTTAATGCCCCCTAGTGGTTGATGCCACCCATGTCCCCCTCCCCCAAAAGCAAAAACTGGCAAGGCTTCATCACAGCTTCAAGAAAAATATATACATCTATATTTCTTAATTAAGCAACATATGCATTTACATTCTGCTACATACATGTTTATGTTGCCGTTTCACATAAACATTTATCTGCTGGTGCACACATGCACACACACTTTTCTGTACCTATCTTCAGCATAGTCTATGCTTCTAAAATGGATGCGTCTGCCACAAGTAAACTGGCGTATAAACATCCATGTCCCATTTGTAAATCTTTTCTGACGTGCCACTCCACATGTCTGCAAGATTGGTGACTTTTATTGCACAGCATCGAGTGCCTCTTTAATGCTGTATTTACTGTATAATTATTTGTTTGGAAGTACGGTGCCTTCAGAAACCCTGCTGCTAATGCATAAACTATGCTCTGCGACTTTGCAAAGCAAGGATTAAAACGCTCCTCCTGAGGCAGTAGGGATGAGATTAATTTGCAGCCCATGGAGTCCTGCATAATTAAGAGCAGAGGCGGACGTAGCGTATTTGGTTGTGGAATGTTGAATTCTGTGCACACAACAGGACCTAAGGTTACAACTGGATCTCCACTAAGGCCTTTTGCTGAAATCATGCTATAACCATCAAAACGCAAGCTATTACCGTTTTACTACATCGCAATCATTGGATGGACAGCCATCTTAGGACAAGCTAATGTTATTCTACTTCCATTAAACAATCGACCAGAAGGCAAAATACAAATATTGCATCAGTAGCAGTATTTAATTATTTATTGAGATTTATTAACCACCTTAATGAAGAGATTCGCCAAAGGCAGTGTATATCAATTACAATTTAGCATAAAATTTACAATTTTGCTAACAGCATAACAATAGTAAAAGGACCAAATATAAGCATAAATAAAATCTATTAGGTAAACATGGAAATAGCAATTTGAGACCTAGTAATAGGTCTAATGTGAAACAGTTATCAGAAATATACACATTTGACAGCAGTATACACAATAGAAACATGAAAAATTGTGGGTCTTTATTCAGTTTTCTAGACTGTTCTCCCAAGGGCGCTCAGAACTGTTTACATGAATTTATTCAGGTACTCAAGCATTTTTCTCTGTCTGTTCCAATGTACCTGGGGCAATGGAAGGACTAAGGGCTCCTTTTACTAAGGTGCGCTCGGGCTTTAACGCACTGAATAGCACGCGCTACATTGCCGCACGTGCTAGACCTTAATGCCAGCATTGAGCTGGCGTTAGTTCTAGCCATGTAGTGTGCGGTGTAGCGCACGGTAATATCCTGCGTGCGCTACAAACGCTAGCACACCTTAGTAAAAGGAGCCCCAAGTGACTTGCCCAGAGTCACAAGGAGCAGCGTGGGTTTGAACCCACAACTAGAGAATGACACGGTAGCAGAATTCATCGCCGTTCCCGTCCCTGCATATAAACGCGGGAGACCATCCCCATGTCATTCTTTAAGGAGAGAGGGAAGAATCAGAGCATGAATGGGCACAGCCACTGACCCTCAAGCCCTGCATTGAAGAATGCTTGTGTAGGACTGAGGTTGAGATAGACACTAAAGAATAACACGAGGTGGTTTCCCGCTGCGGGGACGGTGATGAATTCTGTCACTGTGTCATTCTCTACCCATAACCTCAAGGTGCTGAGGATGTAGGTTTACCCTCCGCAACTCACTGTTCCCCATAATAGACAGCACGGAAGAATCTGCAAATAACATAGAAATAGAACAGCTCAGATTATGAACAAGGAGATTTTCCAGCTGATCCATATAGACTAGGTGGGATTTTGTCTCGGGTCATTGCGCTTCCGTGAACATATTGAAAGCCATCATAGCGTTAAGAGAGGGAGGGAGATGATATTCTTGCTAGTGTAGAGACTGAAAAAGCTTTCAATAAAGGAACCTGGGAATACCTAATTGGGTGGTGCAGTACGAGTAGAATGGGATCATAGATCCCTTTCAACAATGGGTAATGACACTGTACACGGTTCTTACTGCCCAATTGTTGATCATGGAGCAGTGCCGGGGGGGGGGGGGGGGGGGGGGGGGAGGGGGAGGAATGGAACAGGGCAGGGCCCAGTGTCCTCTTTTTTAAAAGAGAAAATCTGGTAATCCTAGCTGTTCCCCTTATACCAGGGGTCTCAAAGTCCCTTCTTGAGGGCCGCAATCCAGTCGGGTTTTCAGGATTTCCCCAATGAATATGCATGAGATCTATGTGCATGCACTGCTTTCAATGCATATTCATTGGGGAAATCCTGAAAACCCGACTGGATTGCGGCCCTCAAGAAGGGACTTTGAGATCCCTGCCTTATACGATTTGACCTCTGAAGACTTTGGAATCTACTCCCCTCTGTAGGACGCCAGTTCAGATTTTCCCTGGATGTGTGAGTGGGGGGGAGCAAGATGGGCACAATGAGTCTTACCTCAACGCTCAGATGCTGTATTGAATCTCTCGGAGAATATCAGCAACTTAAACTTTTAGCGCTGTAGTCTCAGAACAGTACCAAATAGGACTCTCGGTTCTTTAAGCATAGGGTCGCCAGATTTTCCTTTTGGAAAATCCGGACCCTCTAACCCCGCCCCCAGGCCTGCCTAGTTACGCCCATCCCTGCCCTCATCCCCAAGCTCGCCCTAGCCCTGCTCCCCGCTGCCTGCTTTTGTCAAGCAGGGAGAAAGTCCACGCATGCACGGACGCTACATGATGACCGCACATGCGTGGACTTCCTCCCTGCCCGACACAGCTTTTCAAAACCCAGACAAAGTGCTGGACATGTCCTCAAAAGGGATATCTGAGCATCTGGTAACCCTATTTAAGCATTCATCTTTAATTCAGCACTCAAAACAAAGAAATAAATGAACTTACAATTTGTAGCCTTTACGGAAATATGGCTCCTGTCCACCTTCAAATAGTGTACTGTAATTCCCTGCCTCAGGGACTGGGGTATTTCAGTTGCTTGCTGGGGATAATGTATTTTTAGAGATAACAGCATAGGCGTCGGAATGGGGGGGGGGGGCACAGGAGCCATGGCCTCCCCCAAAATTGCCCCTCCTGTAGGTGATCCGGGGGGAACCCCCCCACTTCTTGTGAGGTTGGGAGCTTGCTACCCCGGCCAATGTGCCTCTCTAACGTGCCCCTGATAGCATCTACTCCTCCCCCCTTCCCTCCCGTCTGCTCAACTGCCCACTGCGTGTAACTTCATAGAAAAGCACTGTGCCACGCTGCTGCAGGCTTCAGCGTCTTCTCTCCACTGCAGCCTGCTCTCTCTGGCAACTTCCTGTTTCCGCTAGGGCTGGCCGCAGTGGAGAGACGATGCCAAGATCTGTGGCAGCGCGGCGTAACACTTTTCTATGAAGTTAAACGAGGCAGGCGGGTGAGCAGATGGGAGGAAGGAGTAGATGCCAGCAGGGGCGCGTTAGAGTGCTGACCAGCAGGCACACCGGCCGATAGCTAGGTGTAGAAGGGAGGAGCATATGGGACTGGGGGAAGGGAGAGATATGGACAGAGGAAGTAAGAGAGAGAGAGATGGGCATGAGGGAAGGCAGAGGGGGGGAAGGGAGAAATGGATGTGGCGGGGGCAAGATAGGGAGAGGGAGAGATATGGACAGAGGAAATAAGAGAGGGAGAGATAGACATGAGGGAAGGCAAAGGGGGAGGGAGAAATGGATGTGGAGGGGGCGAGATGGAGAGAGATTCAGGGAGGGGACAGAAGGGGGAGGAAGAGATAGACAACTTGGGGAAAGCAGAGAAGGAAGAGAAGACATGGCTAGGAAAAGGCAGAGGCAATATTGACTGGGGATTGTGAGACATGAGAGATGTCATACCTGAGAGCACACTAGGGCCTTTGGTCATACTCTGCTGCTGCTTCCTGTGGCTTTATGAAAAAAGAAGTGCAGCTGGAAAGAATGAGGATACCTACTTGTATGTTTTAGAGCCAGCCAGAACACAGGTACATACTCTTGGGAGGGGGCATGAACTTCGGACATAAGGGGGAAAGAGATGCTGATGTGGGGGAGGAAATAGAAAGGGAGAATTATTAAGCATGGGTGTGAGTGAGCGGGAAAGAGATGGTGTACATGGGGAAAGGAAGAAAGAGGAGAATTATTGGACATGATGGGAGAGGAGTGAGGTAGAGAGAGCTAAGAGGGAGAAATGTTGGATGTGGTTGTGGAGAGGAAACAGTGGGACAGATAATGGATGCAATACGAAGGAATATTGGTGGTGGAGGGAATGGAGGAAAAGATGTGGCATGGAGCTGGAGAGGGGTGATAGAAGCAGAAATATTGGACATGGGGCTGGTGGGCAGTGGCGAAAGATGCTGCACACAGCCCAGGGGATAAGAGAGAGAAATATTGGATGTTGCAGCAGAGGTGGTGGGAGTAGGCCCAATAGGCACATGCCTAGGGCCTGAAACTGTGAGGGGGGCCTGCTGAAGGAGGACGACTCACTTTGCCATTTTTTTAAACAGCAACGGCCCCCTCCCGGCATACACGGCAATGGCAACAGCCCCCCCCGGCAGCAATGGCAACGCGGCTGGATCTGTTAGAGGAAGGTCCCGTGATGACTGCTTCTGCCGGTCCATCCCCTTCCGATGTCACTTACTTGCTCCGGAAGAAGTGATGTCGGAGGGGGATGAACCGGCAGAAGCAGTCATCATGGGACCTTCCTGTAACAGATTTGGCTGTGTTGCCCTTGCTGTGGGGGGGCGCCATTGTCATTGCTGAGGGGGGGAGGTGCCCATTGCCGTTGCTGCAGGGTGGGCCCCGTTGCTATTGCTGCGGGGGGCGTTGCCGCGGGGGGGATAAACCGTTGCCATCAGCTGTTCTAATGCTGCTTTTGGGCAAAGGAGATCAGTAGGCAGAGCTGGCAGCTGCAATGTTTGGAGCGGGAAAGAGAAAGGAGCATGGAAGGGTGGTGGAGGGAGAGAAAGGGGGCAGGGTAGTATGGAAGGGTTGTGAGAAGGATGGTATGGAAGGGTGGTGGAAGAAGAGAAAGGGGGCAGGGTGTTATGGAAGGGTGGTGGAAGGAGAGAAAGGGGCTGACGGAATTGGTGTGCAGGGGAAGGGGAAAGATATAAGGGGAAGGTTACTGGATGGAATTGGATTGAAGGGAAAGAAAGTGGCAGATGCTGATGAAATTGGGGTACAAAGAAAGGGGAGAGAGACATAAAGTGGAAGGATCCTGGATGGAATTGGGTTGGAGGGAGAGAAAGGGGGCAGATGTTGATGGAAGTGGGAGGAAGGGAGAGGAGAGAGTGAAATGCCCTACCATGGGGGTGTGGGAGAGGGAAGGGGACGAGAGGAGAGGAGAGAGATGCCAGACCATTGGAGAAGGGAAGGGAAGATGATGGATGCCACACCAATGGGGGGGGAGAGAAGAGATGGAAGGGAGAGGCAGACAATTTCTGGAAGAGGCACAGCACAGAAGATGAAAGGAAGAGAATGACAAGAAGATGAGGAGAGCTGAAACCAGAGAAGACAAAGGTAGAAAAAAATTTCTATTTATTTATTTTTTTGCTTTAGGGGACATGCATCGCTCTTTCTGTGATGTTGCATTGTATGCAGAGTCCAGCTTCTTGGTGGTTTTATTTAGCCTTTGTCTACATATTTCTATTTTATCCCCCCTTTTACAAAACTGTAGAGTATTTTTTAGCGTTGTCCGTGGCTAAAAACCATACTACAGTTTTGTAAAAGAGGGAGAGGTTAGTTTGTGATTACATATTCCATACTAGGCGAAGGTGTTTTCTGTGTTCTATTTGTATGAAAGACATGGTTTTTTGTTAGCGTTGACTAGCCTTGTTTGGTGAAATGCATCAGGCATGGTTCTTGGGAGCACCTTGAATTAACCTGATTTGAATCTCCTTATTTTCTGCCAATCTTCTTTTGTTTCATGTTGGATTCCTTGGTGGACTGCTTACCTTGTTGTTTTGTTGCAAGTTAACATACATGGAGTGCAACGTACTAGAGGATTTGGTTGTTTATACATATGGGTTACAGTTGGTTGATGTAGAGTGAGGCAGTTGGTTGATGTAGAGTGAGGCAATTGAGAGGCGTTGTAAACTTGATTATTAATATAGACTTATATTTCGGATAGTATTACTGCTTTACAAATATTTGAACACTTTTATATATGCATGGAAAAGGTTCAGAGTTAAAGTCCTGGGTAAGTAGGTGGGAAGGGGATTTGTTCAGAGATGTTTGGGGGTTGCATAGAAGAAAAACTGTGCACTGGTATGCTAATCTTTGTTTTGAATTTAAAAAAATAAAGAAATACAAGTGGAAATAAAGAAGTAAATAAGAAAACAGATAAATGGGGGCAGGACGTGGGTGGGGTAGGGGCGGGGCATGGTCAGGGGGGCACAGTGTACTTGGGTGCCTAGGGGCCCTCGAAGAATTAATCCTGCCCTGGGTGGGAGAGAGGCATCCTGGATCCCTCTCTCTCTTTCCCCACTCCCTTTGCAGCAAGGGAAGGAATGAGAGAGAGAGAGGGGAAGACGTTGCACATGGGGGTGGAGGAGAGAGGAAGGAATGCTGTGCAGTGGTGGGGAGGGGAAATAGAGTGCACTTTGTGTAGTTTAATTTTGTGGTTACAATTGTGTATTATTACTAAGATTATATTGTGTGTATATGAAAAATGAATGGAAGAAATGGTGTTTACAATTAGTACTATTATTATGGGGGTGAGGTCTAGGGAGGAGCTTGGGCAGGTTTGGGGCGGGGTCTAGGGTGGAGCTTTTGGGCCCCCGTCCGCCCCCCCCAACAAAAAAGTGTTCCACTGCCTATGGATAACAGTATTAGTTAACGCAGGGCCGCCATCAGAAATTTCTGGGCCCCTTACTGATCAATCTTATTGGGCCCCCCACGCACCCCTTCCCCCCCGACCCCCCTTCTTCCATGGGCCGAATACACACATACTTTTCTCTGTCGCCGCATTCTTTGACCAAAAGATTTGTAAGCCTGCAACCACGTCAAGGTAGACTCTTTCAGCAGGGCCCTAACCTAACCTAAACTAAACTAATCTATACCTATCTATTCTAAACTAACATATGTCTAATACTGAATTAATAACAAACTAACAAACATCTGCATAATAAATAACTAATAAATAATAGTGCTAGTAGCTATAATTCACTTTTGAATGTAAAATCTCAGTTAAGGATTTCTTTTGACCTTTGTAGGCCAGAGATCACAATTGCACTGGAGGTCTCTGTTGCAGGATTAGCTGCTCTAATCGGATACCATCGAACAGAAAAAGAATTCCGATCGATATTGATAAAACAGATTAATAAAAATGTACAAAATTATTTACAATCGATTATTTAATTGATCAGAACTGATTCATCTGACAAAATAATTAATGTGTCTGCTAGCCCTTACATATCTGACCGAGCACATATCTGAACATACATATCTGACCGCATATCTAAACATACACATCTGAGCGCATATCTGAACATACACATCTGAGCGCATATCTGAACATTCACATCTGACCGTATATGTGAGCGCATATCTGAACATACACATCTGTATGATCCCATCCTCCTCAGCTTGCCTATAGCTGCATCATGCATGTTAAAAATGTACGATATGTTGATATGTGCACCTTCCTTCCTTCCCATCCATCCTCCTCAGCCTGTCCTTACACATCCACAGCTGCATATTAATGATGATGTATATGTTATGATGATAAATAAGTGCATATGAGCACATCATTAACATGCAGCTATGGATGAATATATAATGATGTTATGAGTGTGCACCTCTTCCTTCCCATCCTCCTTAGCATGTCACATACAGCATGTTACATTACACTTTGTGTAATGTAACATGCTGTATGTGACATGCTAAGGAGGATGGGAAGGAAGAGGTGCACACTCATAACATTATTATATATTCATGAATCAATCTGATAATCATTACCACCAGGCTGTGTGTGTTATGGGATGGAGGAAGAAAGGTGCATGTTTAAATTGCATGGGGACAGAAATCCCTCCGTCCCCGCCAAAGTCCCACCCGTCCCCGTGAGGACTCCCACCCGTCCCCACGAGGAATCCCTCCGTCCCCACCCGTCCCCGTGAGGAATCCCCTCTGTCCCTGCCCGTCCCCACGAGGAATCCCCTCCATCCCCGCCCGTCCCTATAAACTACAGAAATAGTTATTTCATTTAATTATGCTACTGAATTAAAGGCTCTAGTAGAAACCCATTTAAAAATAAACAAAAAGACTATTAATTTGGAAATATTAATTGGGAAGAATACATACTTTGTAAACGGGTTTCTATCAGAGCCTCTAATGTTTATAAATTTTTATCAACACAACTAATATACTACTTTATCCTGAAGCAAAGCAAAAAAAAAAGAATTTTTTTCCTACCTATGTTGCCTGGTTTCTGCTTTCCTCATGTTCTCATTCAATTCCTTCCATCCACTGTCTCTATTCTCTCTACGTCTTCCATTTGCTCTGTTACTGTGCCTCTCCCTTCCTCCCCCCTCCCAAATTAGTCTGGCACCCATCTTCTTCCCTCCGCTCCCCCCATAGTCTGGCATCTCTGTCTTCTTCCCTGCCAGTGTCTTCTCCCCACTCTCTCTTCCCCATTTCCTTTCAGCGTCCTTCTCCCCCCATCTTTCCCATGTCCTGTCAGCATCCTTCTCCCCCCTCTGTCTTCCACATTTGCTTTCAGTGTCCTTCTCCCCACTGTCTTCCCCATGTCCTTTCAGCGTCCTTCTCCCCCTCTGTCTTCCCTATGTCCTTTCAGCATCCTTCTCCCCCCTCTGTCTTCCCCTTGTGTTTTCAGCATCCTTCTCCACCCCTTTGTCTTCCCCATGTCCTTTCAGCGTCCTTCTTCACCCCTTTGTCTTCCCCAGTGCTTTCAGCGGCCTTCTCCCCCCTCAGTTTTACCCATTTCCCTTAAGCATCTTTTCTTCTCCACTCCACCTTTCCTCCCTTTCTCCCTCTCTGCCCCTTACCTTTGTGGTGCTTCCCCACCCGACCGACAACAGAACAGGCCTGGTCGGACAAACTTCCCTGCCCTGTAGCCGCAAATCAAAATTACCTTCTTACAGCAGCTGGAGTATTGAAGCTGCTGTAAGAAGGTAATTTAGATTCGCTGCTACAGGACAGGGAGGTTTGTCGGCCGGGCCTGTTGTCGGTCGTCGGGTGAAGCGCCACATGGCTAAGGGGACCTGACCAGCTGTGCACACTCCCCCCCATGGCTGCACCGGGGCGGACCGCTCCCCCTCCCCCCTTCGGTACACGACTGCCTTTTCCCTACCTGCCCTGCCGCAAGCAGCCGACTGGAAGTCTTCCCGATGTCAGCGCTGACGTCGGAGGAAGGGAGGGCTTTGCTTAAGCCCTCCCTCCGACGTCAGCGCTGACATCGGAAAGACTTCCGTTCGGCTGTGTGCTGCGGCAGGGCAGGTAAGGAGAAGGAGAGGAGACTATGCTTGCGACCCTGGGGGAGCCTGGGCCCTCTGTCAGCTCCGGGCCCCTGAATGCAGGACTGGTAGTACTGCCCTGATGGCGGCCCTGAGTTAACGGCATCCTCCCTCCCTTCATCCCACTCTCCTGGAACTCCTTAAATCTTAATACCACCAGACCCACTCACAAACTAAAATTATCCTTTCCTTCATTAAAAGGCATTTTCCCGTGCAGGAAAACTAGGGACCTCCCTCCCCTTCAGATTCACTGAGCTCTCGAACAACCTTACCTCCCCCCTCCGGATCCTGAGCTCTCTCCAACTCTTCCGCAAACATCTGAAAACCTGGCTTTTTTCAAAAATGTAATACCTACCCCATCTTTGGCATCCTAAGCCCCCCAAATATCCTTCTCACTATACCCTTTAACCTCATTGGAGTTCTTTTCTCTCTCAACTCTTGTAAACCGTGCCAAGCTCTACGATTGTGGAGATGATGCGATATATAAACCTAAGGTTTAGTTTAGTTTAGTTGATAAAAAGCTTTTAATGGAACAATGCTTTCTCAAGCCATGCTGTTGACTAAATATGGAGCTCCTACCCAGTTAAACCCTTGTGAGCTGGTCATCAGCCCATATTACATTACATTACATTAGAGATTTCTATTCTGACATTACCTTGCGGTTCAAGGCGGATATTCACTGGCATATGGCATCTGATCATTGTAGTACTGTTTGATTTGTGCCAGGACAGTACTTGGGCAAAGCCAACATGTAGGTATGTTTAAGCAGGTAGATTGATTATATATTTTAGGCGGAAATAAGAAAGAGGATTAATTATGGTTTAAGAGGGCTGTATTGAGAACCAACTCAGAAAACGCTATCTCTGTATTGTAACACCTTTACAAAAGCCCAAGTATTGATTATACCTTAATAATGCATTGATTATGGTTTAATTATGTCTGTTTTGAAACCATCCCAGGAAACGCAAACTCTGTATTGTAACCCATTCTATTACATTACATTAGTGACTTTTAGGCCGCCTTAACCTTGGAGTTCTAGGCAGATTATAAAGAGGTAAGCTGGACATTTCAAGGAGATTTACCGAATCGGGTCCTAATTATAAGACTGTGACAATCAGAATCAGGGATAATTAAGGTAAGGCATTAAATTGTCATGACAAATTTCCTGAATAGTAGGGCCTTTATTCCCCTTTGGAAGGTTTTGTAATCTGTCGTTTCTGTTAGCAAGGAGGCGAGATGGCGGTCAATTTTTGCTGCCTGAGTTGCTAGTAGACCGTCGTACATCTTTGCGCTGTGTGCCTTTGATTTGGGGGTGAATAAATGGTGGCTGAGTTCTCTTTGGCCTGGTTGAGTTGTTTAGAATAAGGAAGTCAGGTACCGGTAGGTAAGGGTAGCGCCATTCAGGGCTTTGAATAGTAGACAGTAAAATTTTAATAATAATTGTGCTTGCATTGTGTGTCTAGGTATGTGGTGGTGATGTGATCATATTTTCTTATTGAATAGGTCATTCTGAGGGCTGTTTTATACGGTCTGTAATTGTTTTATCATGCCTGCGGGGCATGGCAGGAAAAGGATATTGCTGTAATCTAGAAGTCCTAGGACTAGGGACTGGACCAGGAGTCAGAATTGCTCCCTATCGAAGAATTTTCAAATTTGCTGTAAGTTGCGCACGACTGCAAAGGATTTCTGAATTTCTGTTGATTTGAAGTTGCATGGTGCAGCATCTGTCTATTACCCCAGGAAGTTTTAGGGCGGGTTGTATAGGGTATGTGATAGATTTTATTTTTATATTTTATACCTTTACAGAAGCTCATGTATTGTAACACCATTACAGAAGCTCGTGTATTGTAACATCATTACAAAGCTCATATAAATCACTCAGAAATGACTCCCCCAGTCATTAGCAGCAGTATAGGTACAATAAACAAGGACTTTTCACAAACCAATTAAGTAAGCAGATAAAATTAATACAACAAAAAACAGTCCTATCTGTTGAGACAACCAGGTACCAGTTTGAATACTGGTAGTACCTCGTATCCCAAAACCTCCAGTCTTTGGTATTTCTGGGAGCACTTGGATTAGAGCTGAGAACAGAGCCTTACCTCTGACAAAATGATTAGAGGCAACCTATGTATACAGTTTCTTCAGCAACAGTAGTGTACATTACCAGTAACTTGTACATTCAGGGTGAATTCACCCTCCCCCGCTCCTTCTTATTGGTCAAAATCACTACCCTCCAGCTATGTATAATCCCTATAACCATGCAGGCTTGTAAAGTATGATAGGAATTTTTCACTTCTTATCCACCTATCCAATCCATTTATTTAAACTGAGTTTCCTCCCATACCGTGTTATTTAATCTTAAACTTAAAGATCTTGCATTGTGAAGCTAAGCAAAGCCTCAGCCTCCATGCACAAAATATGGATGAATCCAAAAATTCTTCCTCCTTTGTTCATGCAACCATACATTTATCCATTCACACTCCCTATTCCCACACTTCTTCTCCACCCAGATCAACCAAATAACCACAAACTAATGTACCGGATTTATAGAGTCAGACAGGTAGGTATGTTTCTGTTCATTATCCGAAGTGCATTTAAAAAAGGATAAAGGGTCATGGATTTGATATACACTTCCCCCTCCGTATTCGCAGTTTCCGTATCTACGGTTTTGATTATTCATGATTTTCTGCCCAAAAAAATCATTTTCATTTTTCAGGCTATTTTAAGTCCTGTGAGCCCCCCCCCCCTTAAGCCTTACTTGGTGGTCTAGCGGGGTTTTCGGGCAGGAGCAATCTTCCTACGCTCCTGCCCCGTGCAGATCACTCACAGGAAATGGCTGCCTTGAGCTCCCGTCGAAGTCTCGAGAGACGACGGAAGCTCAAGGCAGCCATTTCCTGTGAGTGATCTGCACGGGGCAGGAGAGTGGGCAGATCGCTCCTGCCCGAAAACCCGCTAGACCACCAGGTAAGGCTAACAGGGCTTAAAATAGCCAGGGGGAAGCGGGGGTTAGGGGCAGAACCGACCCCAATATTATTCACGTTTTTTTAAATATTCGCGGGCCGGCTCTGCCACTAACCACGGCAAATATGGAGGGGGAAGTGTACTGTCTTTCTATGGTACAATCAAAGCAGGTTATATTTACTATATGCAGGTACATTCTGGGGGGGAAATATTTACGAGGTGCCTAAAGATAGGTGCCTAAAGTTAGGCACCTAACTTAATTAATAAATTGGCTTCAATTATGAGCTATAATAAACTCAAAATTGAAATAAAATTTGGGTGACGGCCGGGTGCCTGTCTTCTTAACTGTGATTCTACAAAAGATAGGCACCTATTGAATGGCGATTATCTCCAACGTAGGTGTGTATAGGGGCAGAGAAAGGATTAGATACTACTAGGCACGATTCTCTAAAGGACTTAGGCGCCTATAATGTAGGCATTTAAAACCCTGGCCCACATTACAGGCAGTGGCATAGAAAGGAGGGTGCGGACCAAGTCAGTGGGGGTGCTGACACCTCTCCGCCTTGCCCTTTCACACCATGCCACCCTCACGCCATCCCTCCCCCCCACCCCGTATCTCCGTATTATCTTCTCTAGCGCGAGCAACTTCTGCCTGTTGCTCACGCCAGCCTGGGTCCCCTGTGAATCACTTCCAGGTCATGGGGCCAGGAAGTGACATCAGAAGGAACCCAATGCTGGCGCAAGGAGTATGCTTGCAGAAGCCACTCGCACTGGCAAAGATTAAGAGGTACAGGGGGGGGAGGAGGGATAGTATAAGGGTGGAATAGGGGGCGGGAAGGAACAGGGGATGCGAAGAGGAGGGCACAATTACTAAGCCACTGATTACAGGTGCCTAAGTTTTAAGCTAGGTGTGCTTCTGTAATAGGCACCTAATTGTGATGTAATAGGTGTCTATCTTTTTAGAATCCATTTACCGAATTTCCCCCCTCTCTGTCCCGTGCGAGCTAACAATCTAAGGGGTCCTTTTACTAAGGTGTGCTAACCGTTTAGTGCGCACTAAATGCAAACGCGCCCATTATATTCTATGGGCACATTAGCATTTAGCGTGACGTAGGGCTCCTTTTACAAAGCCGCGCTAGCGGTTTAACGCGCGTAATAGCGTGCTCTAAACCACCAGCCACGCTAGCCGCTACCGTTTCCTCTTGAGCAGGCCAGCGCGGGGGTTAGCGCATGATGGAAAGTCGTGCGCATTAAACCCGCTAGTGCGGCTTTGTAAAAGGAGCCCTTAGTAAAAGGACCCCTAAATTTTGTAGCAGGCTGGCAAATGTCGTATGTTAGTTGTCTAAAATCAAAGTCTGTGTAATGCAGTGGCAATGAAAGAAAGTATTGTTCTAACTCTTTCCGTCCAGCAATCTGGTTCCGTGCTGCTGCTATTTGCTAAAACCGATTTTCCTTCAAAACATTTAAGCACATTTCATTTTACCAATGAGCAGGCCTGAAAACAATTTGCCAGGAAACTTTGTTCCTGGCATTCAAGCCTTAATTCTTTCTTAAACCTAATGGTATATTATTTCATCTCCACTTAATCAAAATTAAGGCAGTGCCTGCAATCAGAGTGAAAGCTTTGCTGGAAATTAATGTTGAGTCAAATATGAAAAATATTCACCATATGATTCGATCTTCCGGCTCCCTCGTCTGCAGAGCAGAAAGAAAGAGCCTTGCCAGACAGCTTGACTCCTATACCAGATACAGTCCAGTCCAGTAAGACTGGCTCTTCTCCTCACTTCTGTCCATTTTGTAAGCTGGGCAGAAAAAATTTGGCATAATTTCATGATTATATTATTGGCATTTCCTCAATATGCCGTGTTCTTGGTTTAGTGGAATATTGTAGCGCAAATCTGACATTCTGTTGGCTCACCAAACATTCTTTTATTCCTCCCCTCCCCCCCCCCCCATATTCACATGGAAAAATCCTGTAATTTCAGGGAATGTTAACTCCTTTGGTGCATTAGCTCTTTTTTTATTTGTACTGGGTGTGCTTGAAGAATTATTGCCTTGTATACATAAATCATCTGTTTCGCTTTGGCCACCAGAGATCTGGTTTAGGCAGTGTTATTTTATTGGCACATTCAAAGACAATTTTACCCAGCATATTTGGCAAGTTCAGTTCACGTATAAGCAAGGTTTCCAAAAATTTAGGGCCCCTTTTATCAAGCTGCGCTGAAGTTTTTAGCGTGGACTGGTGAGGTAAGTGCTCTGACGCACATAGGAATTCTATGAGCGCTGAAGTATTTACCACACAGGAGAGACAGGGGAGATATGATTCAGACGTTCAAATACTTGAAGGGAATTAACGTAGAACAAAATCTTTTCCAGAGAAAGGAAAATGGTAAAACCAGAGGACATAATTTGAGGTTGAGGGGTGGTAGATTCAGGGGCAATGTTAGGAAATTCTACTTTACGGAGAGGGTGGTGGATGCCTGGAATGCGCTCCCGGGAGAGGTGGTGGAGAGTAAAACTGTGACTGAGTTCAAAGAAGCGTGGGATGAACACAGAAGATTTAGAATCAGAAAATAATATTAAATATTGAACTAGGCCAGTTACTGGGCAGACTTGCATGGTCTGTGTCTGTGTATGGCCGTTTGGTGGAGGATGGGCAGGGGAGGGCTTCAATGGCTGGGAGGGTGTAGATGGGCTGGAGTAAGTCTGAACAGAGATTTTGGCAGTTGGAACCCAAGCATAGTACCGGGTAAAGCTTTGGATTCTTGTCCAGAAATAGCTAAGAAGAAAAAATAAAAAATTTAAATTGAATCAGGTTGGGCAGACTGGATGGACCATTCGGGTCTTTATCTGCCGTCATCTACTATGTTACTATGTTACTATGTCACACTGACTCGGGCTAAAAACCCTGTAGCGCAGCTTGATAAAAGCGGTCCTTAATCACATTCTGACACGTTATCAGTTTTTTTTCCATGAATCATAAATTACTGCAATATAATCTTCTTGAGATTATATTCTTGTCTTTCTCTCAAGCCGCATTTTTTTCCAACTCTAGCTTTATTGCTTGATAATTGAAATATACTTTACAGCTGTCACGCTTATCTCTACACTTTCAGTTGGTTTTCTAATACAATATTCCCCCATGAATTTGTGGTTTGCGGACTCAATCATTCACAGTTTGCTCTGACTGCCTCTTCCTGTAGTAAAGTCGGGCTACACCAATCAGGAGCTGGTATAGCCCGACTTTACTACAGGAAGAGGTGGTTGGAGCAGACCGCGAGTGATTTTCTTCACCCACTGGCACTCCAGCTGCCCTCTCCTGCCTCCCCTGCCTTTTGACAGGCGAAAAACTGCATTTGCCGTTTTTTTGAAATTCGCGGGGGTTCCTGGAAAGGAACGCCTGCGAATTTTGGGGGAGAACTGTATCACTGATTGAGCGCTTAATGGCATAGACTGTTTCAAATGTTCTTTCCGTTGCAGCAGCCACTACCTTTGTATGACCCTCTGCTAATAGAAACATAGAAAAATGAAGGCAGATAAAGACCGTATGGCCTGTCTAGTCAGCCTAAGAAAACCAAAAAAACTCTGTGGAGTGACGATGTTCCCAAATGGACTTTATTTGAAAGTATCAAAGTTCCAAAGGTACACTAAAATCATCCACATAAAATAATTCCATCCACATAAAAGTAAATCATCCACATAAGAGCCTTAAAGGACCTAGTCCGCTAGGGATACAGGACCCAACACGGTCCGCGTTTCGACAAAAAGTCTTCTTCAGGGGTCTCTGGGGGTCCTATAAAGGTGTGTACGTGGGAAACAATTGTGTGGTGAACCGGAAATGAGTCAGCCTAACCATTCCATCTACTAAGGCAAACTAACTGATTTAGTGCGCGCTAAACAATTTAATGCATTCCAATCAATTTAGCACGCGCTAAATGCTAACATGTCCATAGAATATGATGAGCGTGTTAGCATTTAGCACGCACTAATTGTTAGCATGCACTAAATCGACTAGTGCGCCTTAGTAAAAGAGGGGGTTAGTGATCCAACATGCTTGGCCCAAGATTCTTGAATTCAGATGCACTTTTTGTCTCCTCCACTTCCACCAGGAGGCCATTCCAAGCGTTCACCATCCTTACCATGAAAAAGTATTTTCTGAGGTTACTTCTGAATTTATCCCCTTTCACCTTCACCCTATGCTTTCTCATTCCAGAGTTTCTTTTCAAATGAGACTCGCCTCGTACACATGTATGCCACATAGGTGTCTAAAAGTCTGTATCAAATCTGCTTTCTTCCAAAGTATACATATTGAGATCTTTAAGTCTGTCCCCATACATCTTATGATGAAGACAACCAGCCTTCCTCTGGACCGACTCCATCCTGTTTATATCTTTTTGAAGGTGCAGTATCCAGAATTGTACACAGTATTCTAAATGAGGTCTCATCAGTCATATACAGGGGCATCAATATCTCCTTTTTCCTACTGGCCATTCCTGTTTCTATGAACCCAAGCATCCTTCTAGCTTTCGCCGTCACCCTGCCAACCTGTTTCGCCACTTTGAGATCCTCACATACTCGTACTATCACACCCAAGTCCCGCTACTCTTTCATGCACAAAAGTTCTTACCCCATAAACTGTACCCATCCCTTGGGTTTTTGCAACCTAAATGCATGACCTTGCATTTTTTAGCTGCAAAATTTTGGACCATTCCCTCAAGCTTTGCTAGGTCATCTTCATCCACACAGTCTGGGGTGTCTGCTCTATTCCATATTCACATTTTGGTATCATCCGCAAAGAGGCAAATCTTACTAGATGGTGCTTCAGCAATATCACTTACAAAAATGTTATAAAGAATAGGCCCAAGAACCAAATCTTGAGTCACACCACTGATACCATCCCTTTCCTTAGAGTGATCTCCATTGAGTACTACCCTATGTTGCGTTCCACTCAATGAGTTCCTGACCCAGTCTATCACTTTGTTGCCCATACCAGGGCACCATATCTAGCGCTTTCTTTCTATCCAGTCTGGTTTCTTTTCTTTGATTTGCTCTATTGGATTTGGTTTGTTTCATTCTCCCCAAGTTTTTACTTGTATTTTCACAGATTTGGCCCTTCCTTTTTGAAAACAAATCTGTCCATATATTGGGGGAATTTTACTAGGGTCTTAGATAGATTTTGATATAAAAGTGAGAGTTCTAGGGCAAATTTTGATAGGTGGCACCCAGAACTCTTAAGCAGTATGTTCTCTTGATCTCATCACATCAAGTGACCTTCTTATCAACTTTTATTACTGTAGGTATGCCTTGATCTTAAAAAGGTTGCAAAACATTAGCCTAAGCTGCTCTGACAAAAGAAGAAATCTGAGGATTTAAACTATACTAAACTAAATTAAACCTTGTTTATAGACCGCGTCATCTTTATAAGACTAAAGCTCGACTCGGTTTACAGCAGCGGTCTCAAACTCTCGGCCCGCCAAGTACTATTTTGAGGCCCTCAGTATGTTTATCATAATCACAAAAGTAAAATAAAACAGTTTCTTCATCATATGTCTCTTTAGCTATAAATTACAATATTATTAGCCAAAAGGGAAGATTTATAAACAATAACAAAACTATACAAATACGGTTGGGAGGTGTTACCTCATGCTCCCTACAGCCCAGACATGAATCCACCAGACTTCGACCAAAGTTGAAACAACTTATGTGTGGACATCATTTTGCATCTCTAGAAGAGCTTTTTTCCGCCAGTACCTGAGCCATTCGGCAACTGAACAAAAACGGTGTCTTGGATGGAACAATGAAGCTTCTCAGACATTGGGACTCGGTCATTGCAAAGCAGGGAGACTATATTGAAGGATTGTAAAGAAATACTTGGGAAAAAAAAAATAAAACATGTAAATTTTTAAAAATAGTGAAGACTCCAGAGGTTAAACTGTCAATAAAGATGATTGAACTAAAAAAAAAAAAAATAGTGTGCATTATTTATTAAATGACCCTTGTATAAATAAATGTACTATTTTATATCTTTTGATAGCTTTGTGTTTTGAGCTCTGGATATGCATAGCCTACTAGTCATTAAAAATCCCAAAAGGGTGAAATACCTTTTATAACTGAGAAGGCTGGAATTAATTCTTTGGATTCTCAAAAAGATAAAGGGGTCCTTTTATCAAGCTGCAGTAGAGGGGTTTAACGCGCATTAAACCGCCTGCTGCGCTAGCTGCTAACGCCTGTTAGTTTTTTAGTGTGTGATGAAATGTCCGACGCGCTAACCCCGCTAGCGCGGCTTGATAAAAGGACCCCCAAATGTTAAGCTTTCCGGTGACAAGATGTATGTTTTATATGAAACAGTGCTCTATTGAAATTCTCACAGCCAAATTCAAATTTTATCTACAATGATTCATGTCCTGTACATAAGGGATTTGCTTACCAGCCAAGTCAAACTGGTCAATAAATTAATTTACTTTGGGGAATTTTGAATCATGCCCTTAAGGGTTTGTGTTGAAATTAAAAATACCTTTGTTCAAATAGCCTTTTTTTCTGACCTTCATTGTTTCTTGGTGTTTGCATTCTCTGGGATAACTGCTTCGTCTTCTCGGTAAAATAGCAAAGGTATACATCTTAAGCAAACACAAGACTTAGAAGGTAGAAATGTTGATTACCTTAACCCCACTTAGGTGAAGATCGCTGTGGAACATTCTAGGCAAGTAGTTTCTAGATGCCATAAATGACTCTACCTTGATCCTCGGTTCCTGAAACTGATCAGTGGAGACGTTATTGTTTTGAGTGGAACACGGGAGCTGGTGCAGGGGGTGGAACTACTTGAGAGTAGTGATAAAAAAAAAGCAAAATCTACCACAGCAGTGTTTAATATGGGGGTAGAATCTCCTATTAAATGAACCTACTACTTGGGATCCATGTTCAGCATGGCTGCCCTGAGTAGGCCTGCTCTTGCTATTGGAAGCTAAGCAGGGTAGAGCCTGGTTAGTACCTGGATAGGATACCACCTGGGAATACCAGGTGCTGTAGCAACATAGCGGAGCCACGCACTGTGTGGGCGAAGACAATGGCACTCCTGTAGTCTGCCATGAAACATCACAGGGTGGATTCCTCATGGTGCTTGTTGCCATGAGTCAGTGGCCAACCTGATGCCATAATCCAATCCATATATATCTATATATATTGATCCATAGAACAGGCAGTGGCATAGTAAGGAGAGTTTGGGGGGTGCGGACTGCCCTGGGCGCCAAGTCGGTGAGGGCACTGGCACCTCTATGCCACACTATGTCCCCTTTCCCAACTTGTCTTCAAAATCTTTTGTGGAAAAACACCAAGCAAAAAGTTATAAGGGACAAACACACCCACCCCAATAATAGCAAATTAGAAAATTGAAAGAAAACTAAAAAGAGCCTCTGTGAGGACCAAAGGTCTGCATGGATAGGGTTACCAGAAAATCCAGATTTCCACAGACATGTCCTCCTTTTGACTACATGTCCGGGGGTCTGGATGGCTTTTCAAAACCCAGCACTTTGTCCAGGTTTTGAAAGGCCTCCTCAAATTGTGTCGGGCAGGGAGGAAGTCCGCGCATGCCCAACAAGAGCAGTCAGCGAGAGGCAGGGCTAGGGTTAGACTGGGGGTGGGATTAGGGCAGGGATGGGCGGGACTAGGGGGGCGGGTCTAAGGGTCCGATTGAAACTTGAAAACTATGCATGGGGCACAGAGATTTTTTAAACCCAGATAAAATATATTCCACAGTGCAATAAAAGGCAAAAAGATATGTGACATTAGAACTCAATAGTGTTATGAAACAGGCTTTTAGAGACAAAAGGATGTGCTTAAAAAACCAGAATGTGGAAAATTAGGGGAAAAAGCATAAGCACTAGAAAATTAGACATAAAATATTAATAAGACAGGCCAAGAGAGTATATGAGGAGAGGCTTTTCAAAGAGGAAAAAATACCCAGAAGTCCAGAAAGGTCAGTTGGCCATTAGCCAACTGAAGGTGGGATAGGGGGATTAAAGGTGCACCAAAGAAGATTAGGCTATCTGTTTTGATATTCATTTCAGAGAATGCTGGAGAGAGAGTCACTCCAGACCTGTTCTTTGTGAATAATGACACAGTAGAACTGTTGCAAGTCAGTGTAAATCTGGAAGAGCAAACAGAAAAAATAGTAGTAAATCACTGAGACCGAGTGAAGTTGCAGACCTCTTAGTGGTAATATGTGACCTATCAAAGTCTGTCAGTCTATCTGACGAGTAGAATATAGCTGGTGTATTGCCAGTTATTAAAAAGGGCTTCTGGAGGTGATCCTGACCAGCAAACTTATTGGTGTTGAGCAGAACAGTAGAAATGGTTTTTAAGAACAGAATAACTGGACATTCGGAGAAGCATGGCTTAATGAGCATCTTTCAAGCTTGGACGCTAAAAACCCAAGCTAAGTATAAACCACATAGGGTTAAGGTTCCCTAAGTAAAATATTGAATGAAAGCAAGAATTAAAGCATGCACTCAATTTAAAAAAAAGAATAAAAATTAATTAATTAATTTAAAAAATTTGAATAATTTAAAGAAAAAAAGAGGAGGTTTTTTTGACTGATGATGGCTCACACAAGGCTGATCTGTTAAGACAAGTTCTAATATCAGACAGCCGCGAGCACTTGAAGTCCTTTCCCCTTGACAAAAAAGTGATTATTAAAAATTCTTACGTGTATCACTCTACAATACGATTCCACACAGTGTATCACTCTACAATACGATTCTTTTGAGGATGTATTGGTTAATGAGGAAGAGCCAGCATAAATTCAACAAACAAGTCATGTCTTTCTAACCAATTGTCATTTAAAGATGTAAGCAACCATGTGAGTAAAAGTGAGCTATCCATATAGAGCAGTGGTCTCAAACTTGCGGTCCAGGGGCCACATGCGGCCCGCCAGGTACTATTTTGAGGCCCTCGGTAAATTTATCATAAATCACAAAAGTAAAATAAAACAGTTTCTTGATCATATGTCTCTTTACATATAAATTACAATAAATCACAGGTCTTTGGAACGACCTCACCACCCCGCTGCGGAACCTGAGCTCCCTTCAGTTATTCCGCAAACAACTGAAAACCTGGCTTTTCAGCAAATTGTAGCTCTATCCTTCCCCCCTTTCTCTTCCCCCTTCTACACATAAGTTCATGTAATCCTTTTTCTTCTTCGCTACCCACTATTTTAAGTTCTTGTAAACCGTGTAGAGCTCCATTCTCATGGAGATGATGCGGTATATAAACTTAAGGTTTAGATTAGATTAGATTAGATTAATATTAAGACTTAACCAAAAGGAAAGATTTATAAACTATAAAGAGAGTTTTATCTCATGCAAAATTGTCATTTCTTTAATAAGACATTAACTATTTTTTTTCTGAGGCCCTCCAAGTACCTACAGATCCAAAAAGTGGCCCTGCAAAGGGTTTGTGTTTGAGACCACTGATCTAGAGTATCTGGAGTTTCAGCAAGCATTTGATAACATGCTCAGTTATAAAATTGCTTATAATAGGAGTAAGTCTTTAACTGGGCACCTGGAAGGAGCCTATTCTATAAAGGAGTATAGACGGCTACTTTCCTTTGCAACAGAGGTTCCCAACCCAATTTTCAGGGCACATCCAGTCAGTCAGGTTTTCAGAGAAATCACAATGAGCATGCCTTATAAGCCTGGCAGCTTTTATTTTGAATCAACTGTAGACGATGCAAGTTGGCCTGACTTGAACCTAAGAACAGCATGTTGCATTAGACTAAATGGCTAGTTATTGAAGCAGGAATCAATTTAATGAGATTCTCCGTAGTTAGAACTGGTTTTTAACTGCAGTAATAGTCTTAGACGAAAGAAACAGGATTTTATGTCATATGACATTTGAGGTTTTGAAGCTCGTTTCAGAGTCGCAGCGAACTCCCAGCATTGTGATTTCAGACTGGAGATGTAGCAGTTTGGCTCCCATCTGAGATGCCTTTGCGATTCCGTGCTGCTACACTGACTCTGTTCTACACAGAAGTCTAATAAATAAGTTAATTGCGCTCAGTATGGGCCCCAAAGTGATGGACTGGGTCAGGAACTGGTTAAGTCCACCAATGCCTAAGAGCCAACCTCATCAGTCCTTGATTGTCCTTTACTTGGCTCATTTTTACTACATTTTGATTCTAGAGTGGCGCAGTGGTTAAAGTTACAGCCTCAGCACCCTGAGGTCGTGGGTTCAAACCCACACTGCTCCCTGTGACCCTGGGCAAGTCACTTAATCCCCCCATTGCCCCAGGTACATTAGATAATTGTGAGCCCTCCAGGACAGACAGGGAAAAATGCTTGAGTACCTGAATAAACTCATGTAAACCGTTCTGAGCTTTCCTGGGAGAACGATCTATAAAATTGAATAAATAAATAAAATAACTGGACGGCAACAGACGGTAGGGGTAAATGGAGATTTTCTCTGGGAAAATAAGGATAGCCTTACTAGTTCAAACCAATAGTCCCATCTAACCCAATATCCCGTCTTCCCGGAGGCCAATCCAAGTCACAAGTTACTGGCAAAAAAACAGGCAGTAGCAGCATTCCATGCCACCGATCCAGGGCACGCAGTGGCTTCCCCCATGTCTGTCTCAACAGCAGACTATGGATTTTTCCTCCAGGAACTTGTCCAAGTATAATATGATTGAATTAGTTTGTATTACAGAGGAAACAAATTACAGAGTTTTGGACTAACTGTGCTGACTTCCCTTACTACGCCACTGATTGAAAAACCTTGCTTTGTAACTGTGGTAAATTGTAACCTGTAACTATGTATATTGGTATTAGATCCTTAGTATGTGTCGAATTAGGATAAAACTTATATAAATGCTACCCATTACATAGTATAACAGCTTAAGAGTTGCCCCCAACAACTTTCCTCTAACGGCCTCCCCCCATACCTTGAAATTGAAGGACAGTTTGAGGAATGCCCACTCACCTCCTGCTGCTGGGGGCCCCCCCACTCTCAACTCCCCCAACAACTCCTGACAACCCACATCTTTAAGATGAAGAATGGCAGGAGGGATGCACACTCCCTCCTGCCACCACCCCTAACAGCACCCTGATAGCCCCCCCGCCCCAATACCTATAAGATGAAGGCTGGCAGGAGGGGTGCATAGTCCCTCTTGCCGACAGGCCTGCCTCTTTAAAATGGCATGCCTTCCCCTTCCTAGTGCATTCTGGGATGCATCGAGGAGGGACCTAAGGCTCTGATTGGCCCAAAAGCCTAAGGTCCCTCCTATGGGAAGGGGGTGCGGGGGACACTGGCAGCAGGAGGGAGCGGGCATCTCTCCTGCCGATCATATACAGGGTGGGAGGCGGCAGTTGATCAGAGCAGGGAGAGCAGCCTTGACAGGAGGAGTTTAGCATTTGTTCTATTGTGTTGTTCCAGTTTGTCAGCAATGTTGGAAGGGTTATCTGAGGTGGAGTTTAACAATTGTTGTTAGGTACCATCGACTTGTGTACATGGAGTTTAACAATACAGATACCTTATTCCAGAATTGATTAGTATTAATCCTGCCTCTTGTTAGAGTTTGTTTGTTTTTAGAGTGTCCTTGTGTGTTGCGCAGAGGTTAAAGCTACAGCTACAGCACCCTGAGGTTGTGGGTTCAAATCCTATGCTGCTTCTTGTGACCCTGGGCAAGTCACTTATTGCCCCAGGTACATTGGATAGAGTATGAGCCCACCGGAACAGATAAGGAAAAACGATTAAGTGCCTGAATATAAACCACTTAGGCTATAAGTGGTATATAAATGCAAAAAAATAAATAAATAAAATAATGTATATAGGGAAGGATTGAAAGATAATTTGTAGTGATCTGATCAGGGAGCAGCGGACCAGAAAGTGTCAGTAACAAGATGAGAGGGATTGGACGTTAGGATATCCAGAGTGTGACCCTTCTCATGAGTAGGGCCTGATGGTTTAGGGCAGTGGTTCCCAAACCTGTCCTGGGGGACCCCCAGCCAATCATGTTTTCAAGATATCCCTAATGAATATGCATGATTGAGATTTGCATACCTGTCACTTCCATTATATGCAAATCTCTCTCATGCATATTCATTAGGGATATCTTGAAAACCTGACTGGCTGGGGGTCCCCCAGGACAGGTATGGGAACCACTGGTTTAGGGTTTAGTTGGGTGTCGAGAAGGAATTAGCGCAAATTGGCTAATTATTGAATTAAGTTATACATGCAACTGAATTTGATCTATAACTGCATGTGCAAATTTACATGCTAGTTGCACATTTGGGTGTCAACTTTCTGCAATTATGGGGCTAGCGTACACACTCCTGAAAAAACTTTTCTTACTTAACAGTGGAGTAGAGGAGTAGCCTAGTGGTCGGTACGGCAGCCTGAGGACTTGGGGGACAAGGTTCGATTCCTGCTGCTGCTCCTTCTGACTCTGGGCAAATCACTTAACCCTCCATTGCTCCAGGTACAAAAATAAGTACCTGCATATAATATGTCAACCACTTTGAACGCAACCACAGAAATTCAGTATATCAAATCCCAAACCCCTCCCTTTTCCTTTAACAGATATATAACGCATAATATTGCCCATAGCAACTATTTCACCTGACTGCCTAATTAGTTAATCCATTTTGCTTTGTGGTCAAGAAAGAGGAGTGGAACTTGGGTGTAATAGCAAGTGATGATCTAAAAGGGTGGTCAAACGGGTTGAAAAGGCAACAGTGAAAGCTAGAAGGATGCTGGAAGCCTTCCCTCTAATGCAAAACGGGTCAGCCACCGGCATCGTGTAGGGAGAGGTGCCAGCGGCCTTTGAAGAGATAGAAAGCAGTGCAGCTGAACAGAGAAAACAAGGTACACTCCCGTGGGAGTCCCGAAAAAATTAAGTCCATGCCCTGGTCAGAGAGCTAGGTATAAGTTCAGGTGGTCATTAAGTGGGTAGGTTGTTAAGTGAAGATGATCTGTATTGTCCTTTAAAGTGGGTTAAGGGGCAAATAGCATATTTAGGATCCTATCACACTTTAATAGCTATTCCCCCATAATGGCTATATAAATTTATGTTTGGTAGATTGCTTCCAGGGTTGTCTTTGTAGACAATAAATCCATGTAAATAAATAAGGATGAGCTAGTTGATCTAATGTATCTGGATTTCCTTAAGACATTTCTAAGTCTCTCTTGAGAGACTCCTGAGGAAATTAAATATTTATATGATAGAAGGCAGTGTCTTATTTGGATGAATAAGTGACTGAAAAACTACGAAACGAGTAGAGCTACGTTGTCAATTTTATCAATGGAGAAAGAGAAATGGTAGAGTGCCCTCAGGGGTCTCTACTGGGACCACCGCTTTATAATATATTTATGAATGATATGGAAAAAGGAAACGAGTGAAGAGATCAGATTTGCAGATGACAGAGAATTGTTGAAAGCTATCAGCTCCTGAACGGATTGTGAGGGGTCCTTACAAGGCAGGGGAAGTAGGCAGATAAAATTTAGGCCCTCTTTTGCAAAGGCGCGCTAAGCGTTTTAGCACGGATTTAGGGCGCGTTGAATCAACGCGTGTGCTAACCGCTAATATGTTCATAAGATAACATGTATGCATTAGCGTTTAGTGCTTGATAATATTTTGTGCGCGCTACAAATCATAGTGCACCTTTGTAAAACAGGGGACTAATGTCGGATGATACAAAGTGATGCAGGCAGAAGGCAGAGGGTTGGAGTGAAGGGTCACTACTCGGACTGGAGGAGGGTCACGAGCAGAGTTCCGCAGGGGTCGGTACTCGGACCGCTGCTGTTCAACGTATTTATTAATGACCTGGAAACGGGGACGAAATGTGAAGTTATAAAATTTGTGGATGACACTAAACTCTGTAGCAGGGCTAGAACTGTGGAAGAATGTGAGGACCTACAGAGGGACCTGAACAAACTGGAGGAGTGGGCAAATAAATGGCAGATGAACTTCAATGTAGGGAAATGCAAGGTCATGCATATAGGGAAAAGGAACCCGATGTTCAGCTACCAAATGGAGGAATTAGTACTAGAAGGAAGTAACATTGAAGGAGACCTGGGTGTACTGGTGGACACAACAATGAAGTCAACAGCTCAATGCGCAGCAGCCTCGATGAAGGCAAACAGAATGTTGGGTATTATTAAGAAGGGTATTACAACCAGAACAAAGAAAGTCATCATGCCGCTGTACCGCGCGATGGTACGACCACATCTGGAATACTGTGTCCAATATTGGTCGCTGTACCTAAAGAAGGACATGGAGATACTTGAGAGGGTTCAGAGAAGAGCGACAAGAATGATAAAAGATATGGAAAACCTTTCATACGCAGAGAGGCTAGAAAGGCTGGGCATCTTCACCTTGGAGAAGCGAAGACTCAGAGGAGACATGATGGAGACTTACAAGATCACGAAGAGCATAGAGAAGGTGGAAAGGGACAGATTCTTTAGCCTATTGGAAACTTCAAGAACAAGGGGGCACTCAGAGAAACTGAAAGGGGACAGGTTTAGAACCAATGCTAGAAAATTTTTCTTCACTCAGAGGGTGGTGGACACCTGGAATGCGCTTCCGGAGGATGTGATAGGACAGAGCACATTAAAGGGTTTCAAGGAGGGATTGGACAAGTTCCTGAAGGATACGGGGATTGAGGGATATAGATAGAAGTAGAGATAGGGCCATGTAAGAGTATAGCTAGAAGGAAAATGGGGATTAAGGGGTTTTTAGACAAAGGATCACTTACAGGTCATGGACCTGATGGGCCGCCGCGGGAGCGGACTGCTGGGCGCGATGGACCCCTGGTCTGACCCAGCGGAGGCAACTTCTTATGTTCTTATAAGGAAACAGAATCCATGCTGTATGTTTGGGTAGAAGAATGACAATTTCTCATTCTAGGATTGGCGAGGCTATGTTGTCGGGGGAGGTGCAAAACTTCAGAATGCCTTGCCAAGAGTTCTGCAATTATGCACTGCTAGATTAGGTTTTAAGAAAATGTTGAAAATGCAACTGTTCATAAATGCCTTCTTATGTTGAAATTTTATGTCAAATATGTACCTGCTGATGTTTGATTACTTAATGAGTTGATTCTTATGGCAAAGTTTTTTTGTAACCATTTAATTTGTATGTACTGTTCATTATTTATGATTCTGGCTATATAAACCGTATAAGTCAGTGGTCAGCAAACCGTGGCTCGTGAGATGCTTGCGGCTCTTTAGCCACTTGAGTACGGCTCTGCCAGTAGCACAGAAGGACCCCGACACAGCAGCTTTCTCACAAGCTGCCGGCGGCTGCCCCGAAGTTTTCCCTCTGCCACAACTTCCCGTTTCTGACAGGGCAGATTGCCACAGAGGGAAAGCTTCAGGGCAGCCACCAGCAGTTTGTGAGAACGGCTCCATCAGAGCCGGATTAAAAGATAAGACCCAAAATTGTCAGGGGGCCCGCCGGTGCGGTGCTTTAGGGCTGTTCTCTCTCACCCTCGCTGGATTTGCAGCAGAGTCATTGCCCGGCCCCCCCTAGCGTCATCATCCCGGGGCCCCCCCAGCGTCATCATCCCACCCACCCCATCCCCCAGCATCATCATCCCAGGCCCCCCCCCTGCAGCATCAACATCCAGGGCAATCCCCCATATTTCTCAGTGCCCCTTGGCCTCAAGATGTGGCATTGGACCCCACCCACATCATAGAACCCACCCCCCACCTTAACACCTTTGTCACTGGCAACAGCAATGCACATCTGCTGTGTCCTGCATTCATTTCTGTCAGTTCCTGTTTCCTCTCTGGCAGGACATAGCAGAGGGAAGCTTATGGGATCAGTGTAGGGTTACCAGACATCTGGATTTATTTGGACATGTTTTCTTTTCAGAGGACTGTCTAGGTGTCCAGACAGCTTTTCAAAACCCGGCACTTTGTCCGGGTTTTGAAAAGCTGGTAAGATCGAGGCCAAGTCTGGATTGCGTAGATGCAATGTGGTGATATCACATGTATGCATGTAATATCTTCACATCACATCTGTGTATGCGCAGATGCATTCCAGACCCAGCCTGAAGAGACAAGGTTTGCGTAGGGCTGAACCCAAAAAATGGCATGAGGGATGCCCACTCCCTCCTGCCACCAAACGCTCCCACCTTTCCCATGCAGATATGGCAGGAGGGATGCCCACTACCCCGGATGAAACTACCGAACACCCCCCCCCCCCCAAACTTTAGATATGACAGGAGGGATGCCCACTTCTTCCTGCTGTCGGCATCCCCTCACAGCCACCGCTGTCGCCATCTTCCCATCCCGGCCCACCCTACCACCGGTACCTTTACATATGGCAGGAAGGATGCCCAGTCCCTCCTGCCATTGGTCCCCTCCTCCTCTATATACCACGGCCAGCTGAACACCCCCACCTGCTGAACAACCCCCACAGCCACCACTGTCTTGCTGTCCTGGCCCATCCCACCACCTGTGAACAAGGCTGCCCTGTGAACTTCAATAAGCTAAGTTGCTCTGCATTTCATATTCTGCTCTTTTCACTGGTTTTCAGCATTATATCTGCTTAATTTCTCTTCTCCTTCCTATTTCTTACTAAAAAAAAAAAAAAAAAGCACAAAAAAATAAACCCTTCTCTTTCCTCTGTTAAATCTTATTTCTTCTTCCTCTTCATAGGAATAAGGGTAAGACTTATAGTCCCACCAACCCCAGGGGTAGAGACCCAAATAATCAAGACTACTCAAATCAAGTCACTTTACAACCAATCAAGATGACCTTTATTCTATGCAATCACTGTGGTGCTTTAATTCCAAGACATACTATTTGGAGGCTTAAGGCTTGCCCCATCTGTCTTCAACTTGCTAGTATTATTAAAAGAATAAAATAGCCCAGGAATAAATGGGTCACAGTAGGCTCAAGAAGACTGCGACATGTAACACAGAAACATCCACCTTCACAAATATTACCTCTACAGAATTCCTTCCCTCCACTAGTGCACTGCGATACTCAAGAAAACAGAAGGGAGGTGGGACTGGAACCAATGAAGGTAACTCAAGAGAACAAGCGCACCCTAAGCACAAATAAAAAGGCCAAAAACATAAAACTATTACTGTTGGGAGATTCCATCATCAGAGGCATTAACCTTGGAACACAAGGTGAGGAGACCAAAATAGTGAAATGTCTTCCAGGATCCTCAGCTACCAGGAATTCCAGGCAAATAAGACTATAATTAAGGAAGAATCTAAGGATTTTAACACCGATGTTGTTATCCATCTGGGAACAAATGACCTGGCCAACAACTCCACACTTGCAGCACAGAAAGCTTTTCGGGAGCTTGGTGAGGGCGTGAAACCGTTTGTAAAGACTTTAGCTTTTTCTGAAATATTGCCTGCATATGGAAAGGGAGAGCAAAGAGTGAAAAACACAGAGGACTTTAATAGATGGCTCAAAGCCTGGTGTCATCAAGAAGGCTTCAGGTACATAGGAGGATGGGTAAATACATGGAAGGACAAGAAGCTATATTGCACTGATGGGCTACATATTACTACAGCAGGAAAAAGAAACCTTGCAGAGAAATTTAGACAATATTTTTCTAGGCATTTAAACTAGAAGGTGGGGGTGGTGTATGTACGAAGGACAATTATAGAGACCACCCCCGGCAAAAGAAAAGATGTGATAGTACTAAAGACTGCAACATAAGCAATATCAGCAACTCATTTCTTAGTATTGCAACGGAAAGTGAAACGAAACAAAAATCCATACGAAAAAGGAGATTATCGCTGAAAAATAGCTGGAAAGCGATGACCACAAATGCTCGCAGTCTAAGCAACAAAGTTCATGATCTGCAAGCCCTGATGTTAGAGGCAGATCTAGATATTGTCGCTATCACAGAGACATGGTTCAGTGAATCACATGGATGGGATGCAAACATACCTGGATATAATCTTTTTAGGAAGGACAGAGATGGTCAAATAGGTGGAGGGGTAGCTCTCTATATAAAGATCAATATCCAAGCGACCGAAATGCAAGGGACCTGGGGAGAGGAAGAAGCGATATGGATTGCTCTGAAAAGAAAAAATGGAACTTCTATCTATGTGGGTGTAGTCTACAGACCTCTGACTCAATCGTAGCAAATTGATAAGGATCTGATTGTGGAAATCCAAAAGTTTGGAAGGAAAGAGGAGGTTCTGCTGTTGGGAGATTTCCGGATGCGGATTGGAATGTTCCGTCTGCGGAATCGGAAAGAAGGAAGGAGAATGTGGATGCCTTTCAAGAGGCTCTGCTCAGACAAATGGTGACGGAACCCACAAAAGAAAAAGCGATATTGGATCTGGTCCTCACAAATGGAGAGAGTATCTCTAATGTTCGAGTGGGTGCTCACCTGGGAAGTAGCGAACATCAAAAGGTTTGGTTTGATATAACGGCTAAAGTGGAGAGCAGCCGCACGATACTTAAAGTCCTAGATTTCAAACGTACAGACTTTAATTCAATGGGAGAGTACCTGAAGAAAGAGCTGTTAGGATGGGAGGACATAAGAGAAGTGGAAAGACAGTGGTCTAAGCTGAAAGGAGCGATAAAAATGGATACGGACCTTTATGTGAAGAAAATCAATAAAAACAAGAGAAAAAGGAAGCCGATATGGTTCTCCAACCTAGTGGCTGAGAAAATAAAGGCGAAAGAGTTGGCGTTCGTGAAATATAAAAAAACCTAAGAAGAGGAGAGCAGAAATGACTATAGGGTGAAACTGAAAGAAGCCAAGAGAGAGATACGTCTGGCGAAAGCACAGGCGGAAGAACAAATGGCTAAAAATGTAAAAAAAAGAGACAAAATTTTTTTCAAATATATTAGTGAAAGGAGGAAGATGAAAAATGGAATTGCTAGGCTAAAAGATGCTGGGAACCAATATGTGGAAAGTGATGAGGAGAAAGCAAATGTGCTAAACAAATACTTCTGTTCTGTGATCACAGAAGAAAATCCTGGAGAAGGACCGAGATTGTCTAGCAAAGTTACACGAGAAAATGGAGTAGATTCTGCGTCGTTCACGGAGGAGGGTGTTTATGAGCAACTTGAAAAACTGAAGGTGGACAAAGCGATGGGACCAGATGGGATCCATCCCAGGATACTAAGGGAGCTCAGAGAGGTTCTGGCGAGTCCTATTAAAGACTTGTTCAACAAATCTCTGGAGACGGGAGTGATTCCTGAGGATTGGAGGAGAGCGGATGTGGTCCCTATTCATAAAAGTGGTAACAGGGATGAAGCAGGAAACTACAGGCCGGTGAGCCTCACTTCAGTTGTTGGTAAAATAATGGAAGTTTTGATGAAAGAAAGGATAGTGTACTTCCTTAATTCTAATTGGTTACAGGATCCGAGGCAACATGGCTTTACAAAAGGTAAATCGTGCCAATCAAACCTGATTTAATTTTTTGATTGGGTGACCAGAGAGCTGGATCGAGGACATATGCTAGATGTAATTTACTTGGATTTCAGCAAAGCCTTTGATACAGTTCCTCATAGGAGGCTGTTGAACAAACTTGAAGGGCTGAAGTTAGGACCCAAAGTGGTGAACTGGGTCAGAAACTGGCTGTCAGACAGACGCCAGAGGGTGGTGGTTAATGGAAGTCGCTCGAAGGAAGGAAAGGTGAGTAGTGGAGTCCCTCAGGGATTGGTGCTGGGGTCAATCCTGCTCAATATGTTTGTGAGTGACATTGCTGAAGGGTTAGAAGGAAAAGTGTGCCTTTTTGCAGATGATTTCAAGATTTGTAACAGAGTAAACACCGAAGAGGGAGTGGAAAATATGAAAAAGGATCTGCAAAAGTTAGAGGTATGGTCTAATGCCTGGCAACTAAAATTCAATGCAAAGAAATGCAGAGTAATGCATTTGGGGATTAATAATTACATTACATTACATTAAGGATTTCTATTCCAATAATAGGAAGGAACCGTATATGCTGGGAGGAGAGAAGCTGATATGCACGGACGGTGAGAGGGACCTTGGGGTGATAGTGTCCGAAGATCTAAAGGCGAAAAAACAGTGTGACAAGGCAGTGGCTGCTGCCAGAAGGATGCTGGGCTGTATAAAGAGAGGCGTAGTCAGTAGAACATAAGAACATAAGAAATGCCTCCGCTGGGTCAGACCTGAGGTCCATCGCGCCCAGCAGCCCGCTCACGCGGCGGCCCAACAGGTCCAGGACCTGTGCAGTATATTTCTATCTATACCCCTCTATCCAGCAAGAATTTGTCCAATCCTTTCTTAAACCCCAGTACCGTACTCTGCCCTATAACGTCCTCTGGAATTGCATTCCAGGTGTCCACCACACGTTGTGTAAAAAGAACTTCCTAGCATTTGTTTTGAATTTGCCCCCTTTCAACTTTTCCGAATGCCCTCTTGTTTTTTTATTTTCTGAAAGTTTGAAGAATCTGTCCCTCTCTACTCTCTCTATGCCCTTCATGATCTTGTAAGTCTCTATCATATCCCCTCTTAATCTTCTCTTTTCCAGGGAAAAGATCCCAGTTTATCCAATCTCTCAGCGTATGAAAGGCTTTCCATCCCCTTAATCAGTCGTGTCGCTCTCCTCTGAACTCTCTCGAGTAATGCCATATCCTTCTTAAGGTACGGTGACCAATACTGGACGCAGTACTCAAGATGTGGACGCACCATTGCCCGATACAGCGGCAGGATAACTTCTTTCGTTCTGGAAGGAAGAAGGGTTGATGCCCCTGTACAGGTCATTGGTAAGGCCCCACTTGAAGTATTGTGTTCAGTTTTGCAGACTGTATCTGGCGAGGGACGTAAGAAGACTTGAGGCAGTCCAGAGGAGGGCGACGAAAATGATAGGAGGCTTGCGCCAGAAGACATATGAGAAGCCCTGAATATGTATACCCTAGAGGAAAGGAGAGACAGGGGAGATATGATTCAGACATTCAAATACTTGAAGGGTATTAACGTAGAACAAAATCTTTTCCAGAGAAAGGAAAATGGTAAAACCAGAGGACATAATTTGAGGTTGAGGGGTGGTAGATTCAGGAAATTCTACTTTACGGAGAGGGTGGTGGATGCCTGGAATGCGCTCCCGAGAAAGGTGGTGGAGAGTAAAACTGTGACTGAGTTCAAAGAAGCATGGGATGAACACAGAGGATTTAGAATCAGAAAATAATATTAAATATTGAACTAAGGCCAGTACTTGGCAAACTTGCACGGGCTATGTCTGCATATGGCCGTTTGGTGGAGGGTGGGCTGGTGAGGGCTTCAATGGCTGGGAGGGTGTAGATGGGCTGGAGTAAGTCTTAACAGAGATTTCGGCAGTTGGAACCCAAGCACAGTACCGGGTAAAGCTTTGGATTCTTGCCCAGAAATAGCTAAGAAGAAAAAATTAAAAAAATTTTAATTGAATCAGGTTGGGCAGACTGGATGGACCATTCGGGTCTTTATCTGCCGTCATCTACTATGTTACTATGTTACATATGGCAGAAGGGATGCTCGA
Source organism: Geotrypetes seraphini (assembly GCF_902459505.1). NCBI lineage: Eukaryota > Metazoa > Chordata > Amphibia > Gymnophiona > Dermophiidae > Geotrypetes > Geotrypetes seraphini. The sequence goes on from NC_047085.1 coordinate 47,951,492, forward strand.
TCCCTCCTGCCATTGGTCCCCTCCTCCCCTACATACCCGCGGCCAGCTGAACACTCCCGCCTGCCTGCCGAACATCCCCTCACAGCCACCACCATCTTCCCGTCCCGGTATCCGTCCTAGATATCCAAGGTAAATCAACTTTGTGCCTGACTCAGTGACCCTGACTAATTGCCATCCTCCTCTTATGGATGGCACCATGAGGTTGTTCAGAAGGTGTGGGCATAGTTCTGTGACCACAACCTTTGAATGTACTCATGGTGCCAGCCTTCAGGAACAGAAGAACATAAGAATAACCTTACTGGGTCAGACCAATGGTCCATCAAGCCCAGTAGCCTGCTTTCACAGTGGCCAATCCAGATCCCTCGAACCTGGCCAAAACCCAAGGAGTAGCAACATTCCATGCTACCGATCCAGGGCAAGCAGTGGCTTCTCCCACGTCTGTCTCAATAACAGACTATAGAGTTTTCCTGCAAGAAATTGTCCAAACCTTTCTTAAAACCAGATACGCTATCCGCTCTTACCACAACATCTGGCAATGTGTTCCAGAGCTTAATTATTCTCTGAGTGAAAAATAATTTCCTCCTATTGGTCTTAAAAGTATTTCCCTGTAACTTCATTGAGTGTACCCTAGTCTTTGTAATTTTTGACGGAGTAAAAAATTGATTCACTTGTACCCATGCTACTCCACTCAGTATTTTGTAGACTTCAATCATATCTCCCCTCAGCCGTCTCTTTTCCAAGCTGAAAAGCCTTAATCGAATTAATATTTCCTCATACGAGGGGAGTTTCATCCCCTTTATCATCTTGGTCGCTCTTCTTTGAACCTTTTCTAGCGCCGCTATATCTTTCTTGAGATAAGGAAACCAGAATTGCACGCAATACTCCAGATGAGGTTGCACCATGGAGAAGTGCATTTTTGTTCTAGTAAGGATGAAACCCTGGCGCAGCTCAGCGAAACAGAGATCTCTCCATCGGATGTTCCAACCTATACGGCCTTGGGAATACCGACTGAAGCAGAAGCGGTGTGTGTGACTCCATTTGAGCTTCAAGTGCAGCTAAGTGGGCAGTTTCTTACTTGCTTGTTGCAGTTGGACTGAGCAGTTTAAAATCTGGAACTGCTGTTTGCAACTTTGCATGCCGATTTGTGGCGTGCTTGTGCAATGAAGAATTTTTGAAATTGGGAGGTTTCCTCTCTGACTGCTAATGTGCCCTGTGATTTCCTTATAAATTTTTTCACAGAATTTTTAAAAAATCACAAGAAGATAGTGGTAGAGACATTGATTTTAAAAAGTGGAGGGTTGTTTTTTGGATTTTTTTTACCAATGAAGCCGAACTGAGGTTTTTTCTCCACTTTTCAAATATTATTCAGTGGTTTTTCTGGGTTTAACTATTCTGGGGGGCCTTGCAGTGTAGAAGGGGTACCCTGTGATTGATTGAATATAGGGCATGCGTGTGTTTTGAGTTTGTAATTGAAATCTCCCATTATTATACTGTTGCCCAATTCTTCAGCTTTCCTAATCTCTGAAAACATTTCTTCATCTGTCTGCTCATTTTGTCCAGGGGAATGGTAGTATAACCCTACCTTTATATTCCTTCCCTTCACACATGGAATTTCTATCCATAAGGATTCCACACTGTTATCTATGTCATGCAGAATGTTTATTTTATTTGATTCAATTCTCTCTTTAACAAATAGTACAACCCCCCCCCCTCCAATTTGATCTACTCTATCCTTGCGATATAATTTGTACCCACAGGTAACACAGTGTCCCATTAATTGTCCTCCTTCCACCAGGTCTCCGAGATGCGTATCATATCTATCACATCATTCAGTGCTATATACTCTAAACCAGTGGTCTCAAACTCAAACCCTTTGCAGGGCCACATTTTGGATTTGTAGATACTTGGAGGGCCTCAGAAAAAAAACAGTTAATGTCAATTTTGCATGACAATTTTGCATGAGGTAAAACTCTTTATAGTTTACAAATCTTTCCTTTTGGCTAAGTTTTAATAATAATATTGTAATTTATAGCTAAAGAGACATATGATCAAGAAATTGTTTTATTTTACTTTTATGATTATGATAAACATACCGAGGGCCTCAAAATAGTACCTGGCGGGCCGCATGTGGCCCGGGCCGCGTGTTTGAGACCACTGCTCTAAACTCTCCTATTTTATTTTTTAGGCTTCTAGCATTTCTATACAAACACTTCAAATTGTGTTTTTGGTGTCAGGTCAAAAGCGCGCTGGGACAAAGGCGTGAGCAGACAATTGAGCGCAGCGCGGAGGCGCGCACCGAAGAAAATTACTGTTTTTAGGGCTCCGACCGGGGGGGGGCGTGGGGGGGAACAGATCGTGCCGCGTTGTGGGGGTTTAGGGGGTTGTAACCCCCCACATTTTACTGAAAACTTCACTTTTTCCCTGTTTTTAGGGAAAAAGTTAAGTTTACAGTAAAATGGGGGGGGTTACAATCCCCCAAACCCCCCACAACGCCGGCGCGATTTGCATTAAGTAAACTGGGGGTGCTCCCCAACAAAAACCCCCATCGGAGCCCCTAAAAACAGTAATTTTCTTTGGCGCGCGCCTCCATCTTGCGCTCAGTTGACGGCGCGCACCTTTGTCTTCCGCGTTGTTGTCTATGAACTGTGTTTTTTTCCTTGCAACTACAGTCTGCTGAGAAAACAGGGAAAATTTGAGTCTTTTATTCTGCCTTCCTCTTAAACCCTCCTGGCTTTCTTCCACCATTATTGGAACCTCTCTACTGGGACTCCCTAAATATCCTGTTTCAATAGTATCCTCCAAGGATGCCTCACACCGAACCATCCTCTCCTGGGCAACTGTCGGCTTTCCCCCACATCCCTTTTCGTACCATATATCTGTTTAAGAAACTACAACTACATCAAATATTCCTTTAGCTACTATTTATCCTGATTAATGACTGTGCTTAAAGTTTGACCCATTGGATTGCTATTAATTGTGGAATTGTTAATTGACATTTTGTGAAGTGAATGCATTTGTACGAGCAGCACCAGCAGAGATGATCAAACAATGGTATGTAGATACTGAGAGAGTGATAAGTGTGAGGGCCTGGAAGATATTTGTTTCCCTCAACACAAGACCCATTATTTTATTGTTTGTATAGCCCCAGAGAGCAATCTCGAACGGGGGGCCCCTAAACGCATTCTGTACAGTATAGAGCCAATGATCTATTAGATTACAAGATTAATGAGAGCCTGGTTCAGGTTTCACTGCAGCTCCTTCTGCTCTTGGGCAAGTCATGGTAGAGAATGACACGGGGACAAATTTTTCCCCGTCCCCACAGGAACTCATTTTCCCGTCCCATTGAGTTCTTTTCCTGTCCCTGCAAGCTCTGTCCCCTTCTGCACATGCCTCAAACACTTCAAAATCCTAAGTATTCGAGACTTGTATGGTTAAGGCAGAGCTTACGGGAATGGGGCAGGGGCAGGGGCAGTGACAAAACTCAGGGGTTTGGGACGGGAAAATGTAATTCCTGCAGGGGTGAGGACAAATTTGTCCCCGCGTCATTCTCTACTTCACGGTATGAGCACTCCAGGGACAGAGAAATACCTACTGTACCCAAGTGTACACTGCTTTGATAGTTTCCCGGCTTGCAGGTGGTACATGAGAAAATAAATACAATATATCAGGACAGAGAGGATATGAAATATGGTACACATGCTCTTAATGTCTCTTGAATGGAAGAGGGGGGGAAAAAAGCCTCAGTATGAGAAATGAGAGGAACGTGCTGGGCATTTCAAAACATGGCGTTTGCTTGAACACTCAAAACCCAGCAGTAATTGTTAACCTCACTTCATTCATATGACTTGAAATGGAGAGAACCCGGTCATGCTGTTTGGAGGTGAAAGGTTTACGAAGATGGGGGGGGTGTGAAGAAGGAATCGCACCATCACTTACATGTTATATCGTTGCCGCGTCCACATTTTTCTCATTTGCGTTCCCCTTAGCCATCCATTTTTGGATCCAACGAGCACATAAGAAAATCCAACACGCACTGCAGTTTTGGTTTAACCCTTTCAGGACCATAAGGATCGTAGGCCAATTTTTGTGGTTTTGACGACATTTTTATGGTAAAAAGGGCTTGCAGATGCCAAAAAATTGATTTTTTTTGCGAAATATCATTATTTTTATTTAAAAAAATCACACTTATGGCTTATGGACAGTGTGGCAAGTGAATCTTCTCGTCAATCTAGCAACGACGCTAATGAATGAATGTCGGAACCAGTTTGTTTACATAAAGGTAGTATCATATGGAATCCGTACATATTAAATTTAGAACTGTAGACTATCCCAATCAAAATTTATAGGATTTTAAAGTTATGGGACAAATATGTCCCTTGGTCCTGAAAGGGTTAAGATTCTGCCTTGGTATGAGCAAGGTGATGACAGCAACATAGTTAATTCATTTTTTTGGCCCATAATTCTTTTTATTTTTTTTTAATCCAGTTTGACACAGCGTAGCAGGGTGCTGCTATTGAAAGACTGAAATACCAGGTGTGATTAAATAAGATCACACATTTCATTCTCTCTCTAATTTCCCATTCCTCTTCAGCGGCTGACTCCCTGGGCTTCCTGATGGCTTGAAAAAAAAATGTTTCATTTACAGCGTTTAAAAGACAGTAATGGTGAAATGAGGTTCTAAGTAGCTTTCCTTGTCAAACTGTTGTAAAATGATTTGGGTTGTGGTTCAGAAATTGTTTTGCATTTTGTGGTATCGAGTTAATGAATCTATTTTAAATAGATTGCATTCCCCAAAGAACTAGATTCACAAATGTGTGTGTGTGTGTCACATCTTAGAAAAAAATGATGGAAAAAAAACTCCACAGACTATAATCAAAAGATAAACATCAAAAGCGGAGTAATGAAAATCTCAATTTAAAATTGTTGCAGCAGCAACATTCAATATATTTTTATACTACACATACTGGCTATAGATTTCTATTCAAAGAGAGGGAAAAATACATCAGACTCCCCTTCAAATCATTTCAACCAACCAATAGTGGTCAATTGACCGATGATGAAATGGATGTCCCATTCAATTGACCACTATTGGTTGGTTGAAATGATTTGAAGGGGAGTCTGAGGTATTTTTCCCTCTCTTTGAATAGAAATCTACAGCCAGTATGTGGAGTATAAAAATATATTGAATGTTGCTGCTGCAACAATTTTAAATTGAGATTTTCATTACTCCGCTTTTGATGTGTGGTTGTCACAAACACACAAATGTGTAATCATAGCCGAGCAGAGGTCAATAGCATTAAGTAAAAGAAATACCCCCAAATGTCTGTAGTTGGTCATCAATAATATTGTTTTGACTACACAGAGATAGGGGCACTGAAAGAATATTGTCTAAATGAATTTCTTTTGACCTCAGCCCACATATACTATGCATTATCTCTGCTTCCTGCTGGCATTCTGTCACCACATGAGAAGTGCCTGTTTTAAATATTTGCAGTGTATGACCCTGCAGAGAGAATTTATACTCGGTCCAATCACTGGAATTCATTATCTGCTCCCGGCTTTTTGTAGCCCCCCCCCCCCCCCCAATACCTGTTCATCTTTTCAGGTTAGCTAATTGCCCTTTTGGTTTGGCTGAGAACATGAACATCCTGGGAGTCATTTTACACACATCTTTCCCTCACTGTAGTCACAGAAAAAAGCTTTTATAAAATGACCCTGTGGTTATGTGTCTACTTTTTAAGGCAAGCTACTGCGTGTAAAAGGGATGGGATTTGATATGCTGCCTTTTCTGTGCTTACGATCAAAGATATCAGAGGAGCAGCCTCAGCACCCTGAGGTTGTGGATTCAAGCCCGGCGCTGCTCCTTGTAACCCTGTGACACTGCTCTTTGTGACCTTGTGACACTTAATCCTCCATTGTCCTAGCTTATGAGACCACCGGGACAGGTAGGGAAAAATGTTTGACTACCTGAATGTAAAAACCGCTTAGACAATCTCCATTGATAGGCAGTCTATAAATAACAAATAAACTTGGAAACTTTCATCTCAACAGACTCTTGTTCCTCTACAATCTGGCTTTTGCCCCCTACGCTCCACAGAGACTGCCCTTACCAAAATCTGCAGTGACTTGTTCCTGGCCAGATCTAAGGGCCTTTACTCTATCCTCATATTTCTTGACCTGTGTGCTGCTTTTGATCCTGCTAATCACTGTTTGCTCCTTGATATGCTGTCCTCACTTGGATTCCACAAATCTGTCCTTTCCTGGTTTGCCTTTTACATTTCCCATCGCGCCTTTAGTGTATGCACTGGTGGGTCCTCCTATGCTGCTATTCCACTAGTGGTTGGTGTAGCCCAAGGCTCTGACATAGGACCTCTTGCCTCGGTGCCCTGATCTCTTCCCATGGCTTCCATTATGTATATGCTGATGATTCCCAGAGCTACCTTTCTGCACCTGAGATTCCACCTAACATCCAAGAAAAAGTCTTAGCTTGTCTGGCTGATATTGCTGCTTGGATGTCCAGCCACCACCTGAAACTAAACATGTCCAAGACAACTGCGCCTCTTTCCTCCTAAACCAGGGGTGTCCAATGTCGGTCCTCGAGGGCCGCAATCCAGTCGGGTTTTCAGGATTTCCCCAATGAATATGCATGAGATCTATGTGCATGCACTGCTTTCAATGCATATTCATTGGGGAAATCCTGAAAACCCGACTGGATTGCGGCCCTCGAGGACCGACATTGGACACCCCTGTCCTAAACCCTCTGCTCCTCTCCCTCCATTCTCCATCTCTGTAAATAATACTGTTATCATTCCTGTCTCTTCTGCTCGTAACCATGGAGTCATCTTTGAGTTCGGCCTTTCATTTTATACCCACATTCAACAGATTGCTAAAGCCTGTCCTAACTCTACAGCATCACCAAAATGTGCCCCTTCCTCTCTGAGCTCACTAGCCAGACACTTGTCCACACTCTTATAATCTCACGCTTAGACTACTGCAATCTACTTCTAACAGGTCTCTTGCTGAACCACCTCTCCCCCCCTGCAATCTTTTCAAAACTCTGCTGCACGACTTATCTTCAACCACCTCTCTTCTCTCCTGAAACCATTTCACTGACTCCCTATACACCTTCACATACAGTTCAAACTCCTATTACTAACCTACAAGGGTCATAAGGAGCAGTGTGAGATTTGAACCCGCAACCTCAGGGTGCTGAGGCTGTGGCTCTAAACACTGCACCACACACTCCCCACTTTCTAATTTAGGCACATCCCTGCCACATTGAGGCGCTGGCGCGTACATCAGCTCTACGGACAGTGTACGTGCAGGCGCCTAGATGTTAAGCATGCTGATATTGGTAAACGTTTTGCATTCTATTACAGGACCGAGGAGCCTAGGTTCCATTATGGCAGTGGTCTCCAACCTTTTTCATGGAAAAGGGCCACTGTGAATGCAAGAAAGCTCCGAGGTCCACCAAAGGATTTCGGGCTTACACATAACAGTACTAATTTTGTAAACCACCTTGACCTGCTTGTTCAGACTGGGTAGTAAACATTAAAAGTTAATGCTAATATTGATTCTATAACACTTCAAAGACATATTTTTTAAACTTATTTTATTTTCGATGGTCAACAGTAGCAACACACTGAGATTGTTTGCAGTAACTCTATTAAGCAGGCAAGGTTGAAATTAACACCTTCACAGGACTAGAAGAGCACTTCAGCCAAATGTTTGAAGGCCGCAATGGATAGGGTTACCAGGCGTCTGGATTTCCCCAGACATGTCCGGGGGTCTGGATGACTTTTCAAAATCTGGCACTTTGTCCATGTTTTGAAAAGAAATCTCATCAGGAGGGGGCACGGATGCCTTCCTGCCCGATGAACAGGCCATGGGGGGGCGGGGCTGGGGGATGGAGCTGAGGCATAACAGAGTGGGGATGGTAACCATAGCAATGGAGGACTTTGGAGGCCCTGTGTTGAAGACCACTACATTATGGGATAGGTTCGTACTGTATGATTTCAGGACACCTAACTGGCCCAAATTATAGAATTATCCCCTTTAAGCGCTCTTTTTTGTATTATTATTATTCATAAGATGTCAGGTTCCATTTATAGAAGGCACCCAGCATGCATTTTAAAACAGTGATATGTTTTGATATTTTTCTTTTCATCTAATTTTGCAGTCACATCTGAAACTGAATTTTGATTTGACCATTTTTATTTCCCAAAGCTAACTGATGCAGACACATGTTTCACACATTCTGAGTGATTTATTTTCACAGTGAGTAGGTGTCGAGGGCCTCGATTAACCAAGGATATTTTAGGAATATTTCTGCCACACATTTTGTGCTTTTGCAAAGCGGTAAAGGTCTGACTCTGTGCACACACGTTTTGTGAAGGCAGTAGAACTGGCAGCTGGATTAGGAAGCTCATCTTTTCAGTGCTCCGCAGACGGCCTTCACAAGGAACGTGGTTCCGGAGTCACTTCTAAGTGAGAAAACTGAAGTAGAATCACCACAGAAATGAATAATGGGATCTTCCAGAGTGTAAGCATGATGTCCAAATGATCAATTACTTCTTTCTTTAGTCTTTATTAAGACAGGAACAAAATCAGTTAATTTATTAAAACACTCTTACAGACTCTATTATATTATTATCAAATACAACGTAAAATCAAAACAAAACAAAAAAAGACTTAGCTTTATTAGAAGAATCCTGATTCCAACGGGTCTCATTTCACCCTAGGCGTCTTCGGGGGATCAGTAAAAACGGTTAAACAAATATAAGCCTTGTCCTATGACGAAACATTACAACAATCTTGTTCTTTTTGATTTGCCTGCAACTTAATTATGTGCGTTGCGGGTTGCGCAAAATTTGGTAATAAGAACACTTTTTCGGTTGGGGAGAACTGAGCAATGCAGAATATTACGTGAAGTTATACTGGTTAAAATTGGAAGACCGTATATGTTACAGATTGCTTGTGTTGGTTTATTTGTGTATGCATGGCCAAGCACCTACAAGCCTGATGAGCACTATTCAGTCTTAAGTTCCGTTACCAAAGCTGCGCTCTGTTGGTAACGGAACATAAGACTGAATAGTGCTCATCAGGCTTGGAGGGGCCAATATTTAAAGCATTTTAACCAAGCAGGAGAGCCTCCTGCCTGATTAAATCGCTTGTGCCGGCCTATCCATTGATATTCACAGTAAGTGCAGGGGCGGTCTGTAGGCAGAGCTTGACCGGAGCTTATAATGAACCAGTCAATGGAAATATGAATATAGATTTAAAAATTGAATTTAAAAGATGTCATTTCTCTCAATGACAAAACTGTAGTGTGGTTTTTAGCGCTGGCCACAGCTGTAACAGCTCCGACACTCATAGGAATCCTATGAATGTCATAAGAACATAAGAATTGCCGCTGCTGGTCCAGTGGTCCATCGTGCCCAGCAGTCCGTTCACGCGGTGGCCCTCTGATCAAAGATCAGTGCCCTAACTGAGACTAGCCCTATCTGACCACGTTCCGGTGCTAAAAACCATGTTACGGTTTTGTAAAAGGATGGGGGGGGGATAGTTAATGTCCTTAAACATACCCAGTGGTTTAGGAAGCATATATCAGTGTTTCTCAACTCGGTCCTGGAGTACACCCTTCCTACTCACGTTTTCAGGATATCCACATTGAATTTGCATAAACTTGATTTGCATACACTGCCTCCATTATATGCAAATCTCTTTCATGCATATTCATTGTGGACCTGTTCAAAACCTGACTGGCAAGGGGGTACTCCAGGACCGAGTTGAGAAACACTGGCATATATCTATATAACATTAGGTGCTTTCAAACAATGATATTTCCGATATGGTCATAAAATATAAATAGCATCACTAAATAATTGAAATGTTATTAGCTGGAGGTGGCATTGCCCCAAGAAAACCACATTTAGCAATTAAGGGAGGAAAAAACCTCAAGTCTTCTGTATAAAGACAATCCAAACTCCAAGGAAAATACTGCAGCAGATACTTAAAAAAGCAGTAAAAAGTCTAATAGACTCTCAGAGCGACCCGCCCTGTCTAAAGCACTAAATACTAAATATAATATATGGAGAGAGGAGTCCTCAGTGTGGAAAGTAAGCGAGGGGAGAGAATTCTGCAGCGCTTTACACCAAGTGGTAAATGTCCAATGACCTCCACCTGCACACCATCACCGGACCCCTCCCGTGTGCTCAAATAAATGAATAATGATAATAATAATAAATGTGATTTTTAATTAAAGTGATATAAATTAATCACATATGCTAAAGTCGCTCTGAAAATCCCCAAGCCAGCTTCTAGGTAAAAATAAACATAAGACTTAGCTTGAAAACATTGTCCATAAGACTGGAATCAATGGCGGGGCAGGAAACCACCACCAAGTAGTCAGGTTCTACCAAGCCCAATTTTGGAGACTCTGGGTCCCTTCCTCAGGAACCTTCCTGAGGAAGGGACCCAGAGTCTCCATAACCGGGCTTGGTAGAACCTGACTACTTGGTGGTGAATTCCTGCCCCGCCGTTGATTGGCTTGATGGACCAGTATGACTGTGCTTATGCTCTTATGTGTTCCAAGTATAGGACAGTCAAGCCATTGTAACATCACTGATGAGGTTGGCTCTGAGGCACTGTGAATGAGGCATTATTAGATCAGCTCTGGAATGTTGCTCTCATTGGGGTTCCGGAATCTTGCTATTCTTTGAGAACAGGCTTGATGGGCCATTGGTCTGATCCATTATTCTTATGTTCCTAGTTCCTGAAGCTATTATGATCCCTGTTGTTGTTAGGTGCCATCGACTCACGTTCGAGTCCTAGCGACTTGATAATGATATCAAGTTTTTGTGGCAGAATACAGAAGTAGATTGCTGGATCTTTCTTTTGCGCAGTATAAATTTGATGTTGTCACTATTGTTGCATCAAACGTGATCCTCTGCCTCCAATACTGCCCGTCTGTTGCTAGGCAGATGGGTGGTACATTGTTAGTCTAACATCTCTGCTGAAATCTGTCACCTTGGGAGGTCCAGCTGGTAATAAAACTACTGATGGAATAGCTTTAAGCTTCACAGATGTGTGCAAGCACAAGTGGCACGACAAGCCCATGTAACCTGTAACCCTTGTCAAATTCACATCAAGGGAGGGGGCAACAACTACTAGGGAATTAAAGGAGATGGCTTGCCTTTATCGCTCCAGTGGGGAGCTGGTTACATGTTTTTGATGTATTAAATAGTGCTTAGATGGCAACTATGGCTATGAAGAACTAAGACCGGTTCTAGGCAGACCTACTTGGGATCTAGCTAGGTACTTGAGACCTGGGTTGGCCACTGTTGGAAATGGGACACTGGGCTTGATGGACCTTCAGTCTGCCCCAATATGGCAATTCTTATGTTCTTATGAGAGTCAAGTATAGGACACTCAAGCCATTGTGACATCACTGATGAGTTTATCTCTTAGGCATTGGTGAAATGAGGCATTATGACATCACAATCTTAGCTCTGGAATGTTGCTACACTTTGGGATTCTAGCTAGGTACTTGGGAACTGGGTTGGCCTCTGTTGGAAACAGGATATTGGGCTTGATGGACCTTTGTTCTGTCCCAGTATGGCAATTATGGTTTAGGATAGGCAGACTTTTACACTCTGTATCCTGCAAATGACAATATGATTTGGATAGGCTGGAGTGGGCTTCGATAGCAACACCAGTAGTTGGGACCTAAAGATAGTACCAGAGATGTCAAAAATGTGACTGTTGGGAAGGTTGGATGTACCGTTCAGGTCAGGCCCACCATCCCCCCCATCTGTTAGAACACTAGATGGACTCTGGAGATTCAGGAAGGCTGTGAAAACCTTCCTCTTCACAAACCCAGCACATGCACTCAGAAATGCCATTCAGAGTCAATGCACCTACGCCACCTACTCTCACCAGAGCTGCTTAGTGGATATGTTCTTTGTCATGTCTATATTGTAAATTATGTAATCTCAATTATATTGTGGATGTACTTTGTAACCCGTTCTGGGCTTCTTTGAGAGGAATGGCTATATAATTGAGCAAATAAATAAATAAACAAATTTATCTGCTGTCATTTACTATGTTACTGTATAATCAGAATGCCTTCCTGTAACTGTTAAGAGATAGAACTTCTCAGTGCTTAGAAATATCTAAGCTTCATTAGATTTGTTTTGTCAATAGGCTGATTTATATAGAGGATGTATGTATTTAAAAAAAATTTATATTCAGCTTTATCAGCATTTCTAGGCAGGGCAGGATTAACCAATAGGCCAACTAGGCACGTGCCTAGGGCCCGAAGTTGTCAGGGAGGCCCGATGAAATAGAGGACTCATTTTGTTTTTCCCTTGGCAATGCGGGCCCCCCTGGGAAAGACCGGCAGCGCTGCCCCCCCCCCACCCCGTAAAGATCGGCAGCGCTGGGCCCCCCCCAGGAGATCGACAACACCGTCCTCCCCCAGCATCGCCATCAACCAACCTGAATAAGTGATATCGGAGGGGGTAGACGGGCAGATGCAAAGAGTTGCAGCAAGGTCCCGTGATGACTGCATCTGCCAGCTCTGCTCAGAGAAGAGGTAAGTGATGTCGGAGGGGTTGAACCGGCAGATGCAGTCATCGCGGGACCTTGCTGTAACTCTTTGCATCTGCCGGTCCACCCCCTCCGACGTCACTTATTCAGGTTGGTGGATGGCGATGCCGGGGGAGGGCAGTGTTGTTGATTTCCCGGGGGGGCCCAGCGCTGCCAATCTTTCCAGGGGGGGCCCAGCACTGCCGATCTTTCCCGGGGGCCCGCGTTGTCAAGGAAAAAAAAAATACCGGGTCCTCTGTTTCTTCAGCGGGCCCCCTCTGACCTAGAAGGGTGGTGGAGGGAGAGAAAGGGGGCAGGGTGGTATGGAAGGGTGGTAGAAAGAGAAAAAGGGGCAGATGCTGATGGAATTGGTGTGCAGGGGAAGGGGATAGATATAAGGGGAAGGACACTGGATGGAATTGGGTTGAAGGGAAAGAAAGAGGGCATATGCTGATGGAATTTGGGTGCAGGGAAAGGGGGAAGGATACTGGATGGAATTGGGTTGGAGGGAAAGAAAGGGGGCTGATGCCGATGGAAGTGGGGGGAAGGGTGAGGAGAGAGTGAAATTCCAGACCATGGAGGTATGGGTGTGGGAGAGGGAAGGGAAGGGAAGAAAAAGAGAAGAGAGAGAGATGCCTGACCATTGGAGGAGGAAATGAAAGAAGATGGATTCCAGACCAATGAGAGTTTAGGGAAAGATGGAAGGGGGAGGCATACAGTTTCTGGAAGTGGCACAGAAGGACAGAAGATGAAAGGAAGAGAGTGACAAGAAGATGAGGAGAGCTGAAACCAGACAAGACAAAGGTAGAAAAACATTTTCTATTTATCTACTTTTTTTTGCTTTAGGGGACATGCATTGCTGTTTCTGTGGTGTTGCATTGTATGCAGAGTCCAGCGTCTTGGTGGTTTTATTTAAACTTTGTCTACGTATTTCTATTTTAGTCCCCCTTTTATAAAACTGTAGAACATTTTTTTAGCGCTGGCTGTGGCTAAAAACCATACTACAGTTTTGTAAAAGGGGGGAGAGGTTAGTTTGTGATTACTTATTCCATACTAGGCGAAGGTGTTTTCTGTGTTCTGTTTGTATGAAAGACTTGGATTTTTGTAAGCGTTGACTAGCCTTGTTTGGCGAAATGCATCAGGCATGGTTCTTGGGAGCACCTTGAATTAACCTGATTTGAATCTCCTTATTTTCTGCCAATCTTCTTTTGTTTCAAGTTGGATTCTTTGGTGGACTGCTTACCTTGTTGCTTCATTGCAAATTAACATACATGGAGTGGAATGTACTAGAGGAGTTACAGATTTGGTTGTTTATACATGCATATGGGTTACAGTTGGTTGATGTAGAGTGAGGCAGTTGAGAGGCATTGTAAACTTGGTTATTAATATAGACATATTTTGAATAGTATTACTGCTTTACAAATATTTGAACACTTTCATATATGCATGGAAAGGGTTCAGAGTTAAATTCCTGGGTAAGTAAGTGGGAAGGGAAGGGAAGGAAGGGGGATTTGTTCAGAGATGTTTGGGGGTTGCATAGAAGAAAAACTGTGCAGTGGTATACTAATCTTTGTTTGTTTTGAATTTAAAAAAAAAGAAATACAAGTGGAAATAAAGAAGAAAACAGATAAATGGGGGCGGGACATGGGCGGGGTAGGGGTAGGGCATGGGTGGGGCAAGGCCAGGGGGCCCAGTGTACGTATGTGCCTAGGGGCCCTCAAAGAATTAATCCTGCCCTACCCCTACCCTGGATTCCAACAGACATACATAATTTTGGTCTTTGTTTAAAAAGACTATCGAAAACGACAGATATTAGTGTCTAACCCATAGTTTTCGGCCTCGCTGAGATGATGTTCCAGCATAACTCTGGAACACATGGAGAGATTTCAACCAAACTTGGTATACATATGACTTACTATATGGTAAAAAATACTGTGGGGGTGGCATGTAAAAATGATCGAAAATGACAGATGATTGGGATAAATAAATATCCAGGTAACGCCGAGTAATCAGCTAGTAATCAGCCGAGCAATCAGCTAGTATAATATACACCTGAAGTTTATCAAAGGCTGTGTTATATATTTTATATATGTATTCAGTCACATTTGCAAAGTCAATTATACTCTTGTTTGGCCCAATTGGATAGGACCAAAATTTCTTCAAAGTCATTGTGATCCAAAATTGCACTTATTCTAAAGGCATTACCAATCATTAAATATATGCAGCACTTATCTTAGCAAACTCAGCATAAACCCAGGATCATTATGCTACTCCTCCACTTTTAATGAGCTTACTACAAAGGAGACCACTTGTGACCATAGATGTAAAGACTTATGTTCCCGGTGGGGCTGGATGGCAGCACATTAACCATGCCCACCTCATTATCCTTTATTGAACTTGTTTTCAGTCTTTGACTAACAAAAAAACCAACAAGGCGAAGTCCTGGGTTCAAGGTTCAGACCATACCTTTGAGCTTAGCTAAATGGTTGAGAAACAATCTTTGAGAAGCAATCACTGTACATCAAAGAAGGAACAAGGTCAGGTTTTAAACTTTTTTCTTGATTATATGTGCACCTTTTTTTGATGGTATTTCAACTGTTATGTGTCAATGACCACACTTCAAATTCTTTTTGGGGTAACGGGGTCCTTGAATATGTTGCCAGCATATTGCATCAGACCATCCTATTATCAGTCGCCGGGCTCCTATTAGACAAATATGAAGCTTTTTGTCTCCTTCAAAGGGGTCATAGAATGTTTCTCCGGAAAGTGAGTCTGTTGGGGAAGAAAGAATTATTATCGGTGTGGGTGGGTGATTCCCTTCCATCTTTTTGGGCTGGGCGAAATCGTCTCCACATGCTTTTATTGCTAGATCATAAATTGGCTCGCACTACCCCAAGGAAGAAAAAGCAGTTTTTATCCATCTGGCTTCCCTATATTCAGTCTTTGAGTCCTAGGGCTCGCAGTGATATCTTAAATGTCCTTTGACTAGTCCTGCTTGGCAAATAGTTGGGTGGGGTCTGGGTTACACAAGGGGGAGATACAGCTTTCTCTACTTTCCTCTTTTTCTTTCTTCTCCTTTGTTTTTTTTTTGGGGGGGTTTGACTAGTTATTGTTTAAATTGAACAGTATTTGTTGTTGCCATCCAACCCTACTGGGAACACAAAGGGGCCGATATTCAGACCAGCGGTAGTCGATCAGCCTGGATATTCAATGTAAGGCCGTTTCTGGTGTTTCTTGGCCGGTTTAAATTTAACCGTCCAAGCTGATATTCATTGCTGACGGCCAAAGATATTCTACCTATTTTGGCAGCCTAATGTGGCCGCTATACCTAGTTGATGCTGTGCTGACTATCAGCAAACAGCCAGTTATACTGAGTGATATACCGTAAATGTAATGTAATGTAATGTAATGTAATTTATTTCTTATATACCGCTACATCCGTTAGGTTCTAAGCGGTTTGAAGAAAATATACATTAAGATTATAAATGAGAAGTAAGAAGGTACTTAAAAAATTCCCTTACTGTCCCGAAGGCTCACAATCTAACTAAAGTACCTGGAAATTAATAAAGAAGAGAAAATAAAGATGGTTGAAAAAAGAAAAATTCTATGTGAATTTATAGGATGGAAATGAAACTGACAGTGAAGAACTGTATGAAAAATACATATGTGGGTAATCGCTAAGTCCTAACCAGTAAAATTCAGCAGGAAAATGCCTGCTGAATATTGCCAGATAATCGGTTAAGTGCGATGTAACTGGCCAAAGCTGTTCCTGGTCGGTTAAATGGTTTTAAAAAATTGGGCGGGAAGGAAGAAAGCATTTACATCTATAGTCAAAAGGAAAAAAAAATAATTAATTCAGTTTCCATAAATATCTTGTTTATCACGGGAGCCAGCAGATATTTCTTATCAGAGAAAAAAAAAATATCTGTCATTTCCATGAATAAACCTTCCATCAAAATATCACAAGTACTGACAATTTGACTGCCATTCAAAAGTTTATTTGAAAAAAAAAAAAAGGCTTGTCAAGTTGTCTTATTTCATGTGTGTAATCTTTTCCATCTAATACTTCAGTAGCTAACACCACCTACAGGTTTTGCATTTAAATCTGCATTTAGATAAGGATTTCTTGTAATGCCTGTGCTCTCCCAAAGTACCTAAAAATCTATGTTTGCTTCTCACCTTTTGGTTCCATATGTTTTTAGTTACTAGGCCCTTTTTTTTTCGGTGTCAGGTCAAAAGTGCGCCGGGACAAAGGCGCACCCAGACAATTGAGCACAGCGCGCGCCGCCGCACCGCTCTAAATTACTGTTTTTAGTGCTCCGACGGGGGGGGGGGGCGTGGGGGGAACCCCCCCACACTTTACTTAATAGATATCGCGCCGCGTTGTGGGGGCGTTGTGGGGAGTGTGGGGGGTTGTAACTTGTAACCCCCCACATTTTACTGAAAACTCCACTTTTTCCCTGTTTTTAGGGAAAAAGTTCAGTTTACAGTAAAATGTGGAGGGTTACAATCCCCCAAACCCCCCATAACGCCGGCGCGATGTCTATTAAGTAAACTAGGGGGGTTCCCCAACAAAACCCCCCGTCAGAGCCCCTAAAAACTGTAATTTAGAGCGGTGCGGTGGCGTGCGCTGCGCTCAATTGTCGGCGCACGCTTTTGTCTTTCGCGCCGTTGTCTATGAACCTTTTTTTCTTAACCCTTTAATTGACAGATGGTAAAACGGCTGCTTTATGTAACTTGACGTTGAACGAGAGCAACAGTGGCAAGTAACAGGCATTTGGAGATGCAGAATTAGAGAATGACACGGTGACAAAATTCATCACCATTCCCGTCCCCGCGGATAACCGCGGGAAACAATCCTGCGTCCTTCTTATGTGACTATCTCAACCTCAGTCCTTCTACACCAACATTCTTCAATGCAAGGCTTAAGGGTCTGTGATTGGGCCCATTCATACTCTTGATTCTTCCCTCTCTCCTTGAATAATGACATGGAGATGGTTTCCTGCGGTTATCCGCGGGGACGGGGACGGTGATGAATTTTGTCATTCTCTAATGCAGATCGCCCATTAGCAGGGTTACCAGATTTTACTGTTGTAAAATCCGGACCCGTGGCCCTGCCCCCAGGCCCACCCTGTTCTGCCCCAGTCTCACCCCAGCACCAGGTTGCGTCCGTACATGCACAGATGCCCCTCCTGACACCATCCCAAGCTGGAAGCTTTTCAAAACCCGGAGAAAGTGCCAAGTTTTGAAAAGCTGTCTGGATGCCCGGACATGTCCGGGTAAATCCAGACGTCTGGTAGCTCTATGAAAAAAAGCCATAGAAAACGCATGCTCCGTCTGAGCAACCACTCCAAATAAAGGGTTAAGCTATTTCTTCCTCTAAGTATTGCATCATGCATTTAGGATTTCATCCTAATTCATTCAACAGCATTGTTCACCTATTTCTTAGATTTGCTCTAGAATAGCTGTGGGTAAACATTTTGGCTCAAAGGTTACAGCTCTTCAGCCATCCAACTCTAAAAGCCTGCTGTTACAAAAGACATCTGAACAGAACTCTAGCCTTCCAAGCAGGTCATCTAAATCAGTGTTCTTCAACCACCGGTCCATGGACCAGTGCCGGTCCACAGAAATTTCCTGCCGGTCCACAGGGCCAGCACGTGCGTCAGGCCCAACACAGTGTTCTTCAACCGCCGGTCCACCGTGCGATCGATGCGGCGTTATCTTCGAGCCAGCTCCCTCTTCCTAACTGATTCAGTGCACAAAGCCACGGGCAGTGGCTCCTACGGGCATTCTGCGCCTGAACTGGAAGCCTTCTCTCTGACGTTGCAACGTCAGAGGGAAGACTTCCAGATGAGGCACGGGACGTGCAAGGTGCAATTAGTACTATTATGGGGGCGGGATCTGGGGTGGACATTGGGTAGAGATGGGCGGGGTCTGGCCCACGACTTAGCCCAGTATTCTTCAACCGGCGGTCCACGGACCGATGCCGGTCCACAGAATAATTCTTTTATTTCTGCCGGTCCATAGGTGTAAAAAGGTTGAAAAACACTGATCTAAATCACTGGCTGTGCAATATCTCTCGCGCTCCTCATCCTACCTAAACTGCAGAAAATTATTAAAACAAATCTATTTAACCGATTTGTAGCCCAAGACCCCTACCCTACCCTTGCCCCCTAGATCTCATTTCTCCTCCCTCCCGCTCACCCACTCCTAACCCCTTATATTGTACCAGCTCCCCTGCTTACATCTATTAATTGTATCTATTTTGCGTATTGTTCCCATTCACCGATTGTATTTGCTGATTGTACCCTTTCTCTGATTGTACCTATTTGCTGATTGTCCAGCCCTTCTTTATTGTAAACCGCCTCGAACTTCTACGGCTTTGGCGGTATATAAGAAATAAATTATTATTATTATTATGACTAGGTTTGGGGATCAGCAGAGGTTTAAGGTCTGAGAATTAGGGATAGATATACTAATGCATTTTATTACACATCGACAGCTGTTAATGTGCATCGATTCCCAATCAGGAATGGGGCAAAAATATGCACTGGTGGGCCAGTGTAGGTCTGGGAGGGGGGGGGGGGGGGCTGTAGTTTTCCTTTGCTCTAAATGAACATCTTCAAAACTCTAACTCTGAATACCATTAGGAAAATTGAATCCATTGTGGGTGTTTTGTTTTCTTTTTAGGTCCACTTGTGTTTTGCCACCTCTGCAATGTACTGCTTTTTCAGCATTGCTTTTGACAAAGGTTTTCTACCTGTGTGGATCAGTGATTATGTTTAAAGCACTCAGTTTCCTGCAGCTACTCAGTGGTTGATTATGTAGATCTTGAGCATAAATATGTTTATAGTTTATATTATTTTATATGTGTATATAACTTCTATTATATAGCTCAGATATGAAAAAAAAAAAAGTTTTTAGTGTTTCCTCACTGTGGTTACATGCATAAAACAGAGGCAGATCCTCAACAAATATAGCAAAGGACCAAAATAAGAAATAGAAATATACATGCATAAATTGAACTTGGGTCCCCAAGAAGGGGATCAAAGAAAAAGGTATTTGGCGTGTGTTTTTACTGTAAACATTGCAGAAGTTAGCAGGCAATGAATGGCAGTGCCAAGAAGCTGAGTGCTGCCAATGATAACGGAATGGGACGATTCACCGCGACCATTTTATCGCTAGACGTTGCAGCATGGCTGCGATGAAACGGCCGCGCTGAATCGTCCTCTCTGGAGTGGAGAAGGAAAACTATGAGGGAGAGGTGCCGGATTGAAAGTTGTGAGGGAAAAGTACCAGAATTTGAGGGGGGTGGGGGGAGATTTTGGAGAGGGTGTGGGGGGAGAAGACATTGCCCCGAGGGTTTAATTTTGCTGGAAGGAGAGTAGGGAGGGGGACATTGCTCCCCCCCACATGCCGAATTGTGCAGGAGAGGTGCCGGGAAGCTGCGGGGGGGGGGGGAGGGGGAAGGGTGCGGTACAGGCAGATGCCGGGTTTTTTTGGGGAGAGGTATGGCGGTAGCACAGAGGGACGGTCATCTCAACAGCTCTGAAGTTATTGAGCCTGAATGCGTGCGAGAACGGTTCATCATGGCCAGTCATTTGCGATGAAACGGCCATGCTGAACTGGCTTCAATCAAACGGCAGTGATGAATCATCCTAGACCCGCTGATGAAGCCTGTATTAAGAACCAGGTGGACAAAGGTATTGTTTGGTAACACTAAGTTGGTAGAGGTGGGAGAAAGCCTTTTGCTTGAGGTAACCCACCTGAGTGAACAGGTTTAGCAGTAGTACATGATCCACACATCATTCTACTAAGCGGCTAAGCTCCCATGAGTGATCTCGATCATCTACTTTGTTCAATGTGTACGTTTTGACGATTAGAAGTCAGTTGTGATAAAGTGTTCCACCTTGTGAATCAGATCCCTGAGGTAGGCCTCACGGCCGAAAAACGTCCGTGTCGGGTCTTAATTGTGAATGAAAACATTGAGTACCACAGGTCGCCTTTTCTATCTTCTTTTGTTCTACTGTGGAAAAGGTAGAATCTTCTGTTTGGAGGGGTTGGAAAGTGTATTACAGATCTTGAAGAAATATATGAGTTGCTGTAGATTGTTGGAGAAGTTATCCAATGCCTGATAGCGTGACAAAAGAAAGATGTCCAAGTGTTGCCCTGAAATTGAAGGCTGCGTATGTTTGAATAAATTTGCTGCTGTGGAAAAGGAATTTGGAAGTTTATACAGTATAGTAGTGAGATGCGCTCTGAATGCTAAATCCAAAAGTATGGACTGGAGCAAAACCACAAGTGGATTGGAGCATAAACCCCAGTGCCATGATCTTCATTACCCCATGACGCTGTCCTCCCCACTCCCCCAATTCAACATGTCTTCCTCTGTCTTCCCTCCCTCCTTCCAATTCTTCAGCATCTGTCCCTCCCTCCTTTCCACCCCCGGGTCCAGCACGGCACACTCACCATCCTTCCCTCCATCACTGGATCCACCACTCTCCTCCCCCCACACCTATTATTCATTATTCCCCTTTTTCTCAACCTCTTCCCCCCCTCCCCCACCGCCAATAATTTTTATTTAGCATTTATTCTTGTTCTGTATTCAGCATTTACTCTATACCGCCTATCAGTGTTTCTACTACAAAGCAGTTTACAGACTAAATCATACCCAGGAAGGAACTCCGTTCATCAAATGGGACAGGAGAAACAGTAGTGGAAACAGAAGTTTCAGGAAAAATTAGAATAGAAATAGAGAAAAGAGTCATAGCCGACATGCTAATGTCCCCAGACCCAGACATAGCAAAGATTAATCTGACATTCCCCCCCTCTCATAAATCCCCCCTCCCAGTTTATCTTAAAATCTATCTTCAGAGATCACCAGCGTTTCAAACATGCTGCCTATGGTCCGACCCACAGCTTTTCTCCTTGAGACACTCCACCCCGTCTCCTCCTGTTTCTGTATGGGAGGGATGAATCAGAGTCCTGGCTGGTGGACCTGTATGATTCACCTTTCTAGCAACCCTCTTTGGTCAGTGCCATAAGGGCCATTACCCCCTCTCCCCCCCATGTCAGCATGCTATGACCACACCTTCTTTTTTTTTTTTTTTTTTTTGCTGTCAGTGAGGGTTGGGGGTTCCCATTGACATGGTGAAGATTTCACAGCTGTAAGACATTGTGCGCCTAGTGTTTAGAAAGTATATAAATTTTAAAATAAATAAGGAACCAGAAGCACTGACATCCCTACCATTGGCAATTGGCATTTGCTCTGTGCTTCTCTTTCCAGAACACAGAGGTTTGTTTGCACATGGATGGATGGATGAGTCGACGGAGCCAAATGGCTTATTCTGAATAGGTACTATTCTAATTTAGGGGTTAGCCCAATGGCTTTTGTTTAATTTTTGTGTGATATACTGCTTGTTGATGCACTATCATAATAACAATAATAATAAATCAGCAAGGTAAAGAGATTGGGATTTAAATTTTATTAGGGTGGGAATAAGACATACTGCCAGATGAAGGAATCTGAGTTCAGCTCCTGACATCATGATTATGCTACCTGTGGAATGCCAGGAAAGGAATTCTGTGAATTGTTCCACAGCCCTTGGGAGGGAATGCCAGTCAGTACACAATGGTGACACCTACAGGCCAGACTTGAGGCCCACAATTCTGGAGAGAGCCTCGTTCTGAAGAACCCAGTTGAGGCTGCAGGGCTGAGCTAGGTGAATTGGTCGTTAGCAAACTCTATGGGTAGCCATGGAGCAAATGAATGGTGAATGTCACTTTTGTCCAAAAGAGCAGGAGAAAACTGCTGGGCCAAATTTAAAAAAAAAACTCTGCCATTCTGTCGATCCAGAACTCACTGCAAAATGTTACTACCATAGAGTCTGCTCATTGATGCTGAGTCTCTCTTTTAAACTTATGCAGCTAAAATGAAAGCAAAAAGAAAACAAACCCCTACTGTTCTTACACTATCCAAGCGGCATTAAGGCAACAAGCTGAGAACTCATTGAGGCAGAATTAGTGAAAGACATCAGGCAGAGCAGGCTGGGCTGCTTTTATGAGACCTGACAGCACCACAAAGTAAAACACCCTTTGTCAGCCGTAAAAGAATAAAAATCTAGTGAAAGTTAGTGTATATACATGCCTGAAAGAAAAGAGTACAGGCAAGACTGGATTAAACATTAAGCATTTGCATTGACAAGTCTGCTCTTACTGGGGATTTGTGTTTTAACGCTATGTTAAACAATCTTCCTCGCTCGCCTCTGCTTTCCATCGGAAAAACACTGATGACATTTTAGAACAATCCAATGAGTTTAGATTAAATTAGTAGTTAAGTAACCTTAATATCACGGTTTCAATATCTAATTAGTAAAAGAAACATCCTCATTTCATAATGCACTAACTTTATTATGTGGTAGCAATATATGTGCATATTTTATACTGCAGATGTGCCTCATAATTATTGCAGAATTTAAAAAGTTGTGGACTTGAACACCACAAGCTCTTCCTCTCAAGCTGTTGTACTGAACAAGGAGCTATGGCTCTTAGCTTTAAAACACTAAATACATTTATTTGGTGTGAGAATGCACAATACCATTAGTCACGTATATATTTACATAAGTTCTTCCCTAGCCTACCCTACTGTTTCCACTACTAGTTAGATTTTCAGGCTATCCACAATAAAATTTACATGACACATATGTGCATACATTGTATGTTTGTGTATTATGCAACATTTATATTCATTTTAGATATTGTGAAACCCCCAACTGGCTACAACTGGTGTGTAGTGGAGTGCCTTGGGGGTTGGTATTGGGGCCGATTCTGTTTAATTTACTTGTTAGAGATATTGCTGAAGGGTTAGAAGGAAAAGTTTGCTTTTTTGCAGATTACACAAATATAGTCAATAGATTAGATACCCCAGGGGGAGTAGAAGAGATTTCTAAAAATTGAAGGTCAGAGGTCTGGCAATTAAAATGTAACTCAAATAAGTGCAGAGTGATGCACTGGTGTGCAGCAATCCAAAGGACATATATGAGATAGGAGAGAGACTAATAAATACAGGAGAGAGGCCTTGGGGTGATGGTATCTGAGGCTCTCAAAGTAATGAAATGATGTGCCAGGGTGATGGCTAGAAGGATGCTAGACTGCAAAGAGAGGGAGTATTAAGGTTACACAGCTTTTGCCAAACCTAATTTTCATATTTTTGACAGGTGGTCATGCCACCTTCTGTTCCCATTAGCCAATCAGAAGTGAAGATCCGCCCAAGCCTTGCCCCTCCACACCTCCTTTGATGATTTCATCAGATATGACCGTGTGGCTTCATTTGCATAACCATGCCCCAAACCCTGCCTCCTTTTGGCATAAACCTACCTCTTTTGGTAGCATGGAAATAACATCATAATAATGCCCAGGCTATGCTTTCTTTTCATGATAGTAATGCTCACTGGTGGTTCTTATGTCACTTCCTGTTTTTCAGTACTCACTGCCATCTTGGATGGGTCATGTGACAGGAAGTGACATTGATTGCCTGACACTGCCCCCTCATGAGCATGTGCACAATTCATTTTACAGCCCTCTGGGGGTTTATTTATAACACGTAAAAATGCTCGGGGTAACGCCCATCCCAATTCATTTTATAGCCCTCTAGGGTTTTTTTTACAACACATAAAAATGCTCAGGGGTAACATCTTCCTTTCAGAAAAAATAAAATTCAACTTTAATTTTAGACACATCTCCTGTTTCTCTGTGTAAAAACAGCACCAGACAAATGCAGCAAAACGATCTCTTCTGCACGCTGACACAAACCTTGCAGGATATGAATTTGGATTTCAGGGAGGCCGACAGAAATATCATCATGAAGTACTCTTTCATGGAGAGGATAGTGAATGCCTGGAATGTCCTTCTGCAGGAGGTAGTTGAGATGAAAAAGGTAATGGAATCCAAAAATGTGTGGATAAACACAAAGGAATCCTATATGGAAGGCATTGAACCAAACAAGCTTAACAGTGCTTAGATGGCAACACCAGTAATTGAAGACAAAGAGAAGCATCCAACAGCGCTGCAGTAGACATCGAGTAATAGAAAACCAAGAAAAAATACTCCAGAAATTATGTACTTGATGCCAAGTCTTTCAATGCCAAGTTGTGTTAATGTGGTCCACCTTTGTGATAAAGGAACATGGACCCGACACTGTCCGTGTTTTGATTGCCAAAACTTCCATAGAGGTCTGAAGATTTCTGAACCACATACGGCCTCTTTTACAAAGCCGAACGGAAACAGCCCCGAAGCCCTTTAATTCTCTACGGGCTTCAGGGCCGTTAACGCAGAGCCGCCACTAGCGCGGCTTTGTAAACGAGGCCGATAGTCAAATGGGGATTCTTTGAAAAGTTGTGCGTCAGCGATTGTCTGCTTGGCAGACTTCTGTGTTCTGTGCCCTGGACAGATTCAGCTTCAGTAGTTGGAGAACAAGGCTAGAGACGGACAGTCTTCTACGATCTGTGCCCTGAAATTGGCAAGGACAAATCAAGATCAAGTATCTATATGTAATATTATATCATACTTTATGCTATGAGTTTATCATGTTGAGCAAATTGGTTGGCCATGCAGGTCATATTACTATGTTACTAGCTAAAATAGAAAAGGCTTTAAAACCCTGCTATCGAGTACAACCTATCATTATCTTACATTAGTTTTTCCCAAACCTGTCCTGAGGGAACCTCAACCAGTCAGGTTTTCAGGATATCCACAATGAATATTCATGAGTTAGATTTGCATTTAGATAGTGAGTGCAAATCTCTCTCCTGCATATTCATTATGAATATCCCAAAAACCAACTATATTATATTATGTACATGAAATGGTAAATACTTACTGCACACACAGAGCAATTGACCCTCTGCTATGTTTGTGAAACTTTGATTGCTTGGAATGTTGTCTAAGAAGCAAAGATCTGATTAAAATAGTTTGGTCAAACCCACCTTTAAATAAGAAATATATATTTGGGGCTATTTTTTTGTACATTCTAGTTCCTTATATAAGAGCCACCAAAATGTGCAGAAAGTGTGCTTTTCTTGATGAACTCGAATTGGTGGTTCATCAACCAGTTAAGTTTTCAGGATATCCCTAATGAATATGCATGAAAGAGATTTGCATACCTACCACAGTTCTTCCATTCTAGTCAAATTTCTCTCATGGATATTCTTAGGGATATCCTGAAAACCCGACTGGCTGATGGTCTCCCAGAACAGCTTGAAAACCACTATTCTAAAATGCTTCCACGTTAGTTTGAAAGCAGAGTGTCAGTACATGTTCTAAGGGGAGGGGGAATCATGGATTACTTAATTTCAGAGAAACTTCTGGTATTTGCACAAAGAGCTGAAGGAAGATGGAACCCAATCAAGTGGTAGTGCCTGAAATATTTATTTATTTATTTTTATAATTTGTAAACCACTTATATCCGAAGTGGTTTACATTCAGGTACTTTATCATATTTCCCTATCTATCCCAGTGGGCTCAAACTCTATCTAGTGTACCTGGGGCAATGAGGGGATTAAATGACTTGCCCAGGATCACAAGGAACAGCAAAGGATTTGAACCCACAGCCTCAGGATGCGGAGGCTGTAGCTCTAACCCCTATACCACACATATTGATTGGTAACCCATCATGACCAATTATATGTTCCCTCTACTCTTGTTAAGGGCATAAGAGCTCATCTGGAAAAGTCAATATGTCATTGAGTTGGGGTTGTATGCCGGTACATTTGGAGGAAATCATTGTTTAATCATTTCCTTGTTTTTAAAAAAGGCCATTTTACATTCAAAAAGTCTACTGAAAGTTTTTATTTATTTAGTTCATGTAATTTATAACCAATCAACTCTCCATGGTTCAAAGCTGAAATACAACATACAGCATAAAATCACTTCATTACCATGCAAATGTGTTCCTAAATATCAGCCAGAGCCCTCAGATCATCAGGTAAAGCATTCTATAGGCATGGTGCTGAAAATATAAAAGCTCTTGCAAGAGTGACCTCTAACCTACCTACTTTTAACAATGGAAGAACAAGGGAATTATTGACAATGTTAATTAAGACTTTCCTTTGGAGCAGAACAGAAGAAGAAACCAGCACAAAATTCCAAGAGACAAGTCGTGATGGGGTGCTTTTTCTAATCAAATGGTTTCTTGTTGGGTCTATGGGAAGACTGGAGCACCAAGTCCTTGGGAAGAACCTGGATTTAAAAATCAAATTGAGGGGGTTGTGTTCACGGTTTGCTTTAGAATTTTCTTCTGATTGATGATAGAAGTGTTGCACCTTAAAAACCGGGACCATACTGTTTAACCACTTACTCAACCATTTCCAAATACTGTAGTCTTAAGGACAACGATTGCTGTCCTTCCTAACTATTCCAGCAGACCTGCATTATGTTCGCTTTTTCATCCAGATAGTACCGGAAATCTTTTTTTTCTTTTTGATCATTCATTTCTTGGTCCATATGAACTTATTCTGTACTTTCTGATATGTAATTTTTATATTGTTGACAGCTCCAGGTTTCCCCGAGAACAGAAAATATCTTTGTTTTCTTGAAAGTTATTTCTGTCACATATTTTAGAGCTATTTTCTTTGTTTATAAACCGACATGTTTTGAAAAAAAAAAAAAAAAAAAAAAGGAAGAACAAGGGAATTCTAAGAGACACTAATTAATCAGCCAAAAATCACTGTAGTATTGATACTAAATAAATTAGACATAAATTAAGTGTATCTTAAATATTATACATAACACTGGCTCAATATTCCACAGGGAGTGAAAGCAACTGAATCAAGCAAGGCAGAAAGGTTAGTTTCATATAAGAACATAAGCAATGCCTCTGCTGGGTCAGACCTGAGGTCCATCGTGTCCAGCAGTCCGCTCACGCGGCGGCCCAACAGGTCCAGGACCTGTGCAGTAATCCTCTATCTATACTCCTGTATCCCCTTTTCCAGCAGGAAATTGTCCAATCCTTTCTTGAACCCCAGTACCGTACTCTGCCCTATTACGCTTTCTGGAAGCGCATTCCAGGTGTCCACCACACGTTGGGTAAAGAGGAACTTCCTAGCATTCGTTTTGAATCTGTCCCCTTTCAACTTTTCTGAATGCCCTCTTGTTCTTTTATTATTAGAAAGTTTGAAGAATCTGTTCCTCTCTACTCTCTCTATGCCCTTCATGATCTTGTAAGTCTCTATCATATCCCCTCTAAGTCTCCCCCCCTCCCTAGGGAAAAGAGGCCCAGTTTCTCCAATCTCTCAGCGTATGAAAGGTTTTCCATCCCCTTTATCAGACGCGTCGCTCTCCTCTGAACCCTCTCGAGTAACGCCATGTCCTTCTTAAGGTACGGCGACCTCCAGATGCAGGCGCACCATCGCCCGATACAATGGCAGGATAACTTCTTTCATTCTGGTTGTAATATCCTTCTTGATTATGCCTAGCATTCTGTTTGCCTTCTTAGCGGCCACTGCGCACTGTGCCATTGGCTTCATTGTCATGTCCACTATTACCCCTAAGTCCCTTTCTTGGGTACTATCATTTAATAACATCCCTCCCATCGTATAGTTGTACCTCAGGTTTCTGTTTCCTACATGTAATACTTTACATTTCTCAACGTTGAACTTCATCTGCCATCTCGTCGCCCATTCCCCTAGTTTGTTCAAGTCCCTTTGCAATTCATCGCAGTCCTCTTAAGTCCGAGCTCCACTAAATAGTTTGGTGTCGTCTGCAAATTTTATTATCTCGCACTTCGTCCCTGTTTCTAGATCATTTATGAATATATTAAATAGCAGTTACAATTCTATGTAAAGGCTTCTGTGCTGTTGATAAATATCATTCTGGCTTCCAATCCAACCTTGTCATCGAGACCACACTTATGATAGCCTTGTTCGATCTTCCATAGAGCTTGCACCAGAGTACAATCACTTATGTAAAGAGGAGTATGGTCTGAAATTTGACAGCTAAGATTTAATGCTAAGAAATGCAAAGTCATGCTAAAACATGAAAATACACAGTATTTATTATTTTTAAAACACCCACTATACCCACCTGTCTACCACCCCAATAGCCCTTATGGCTGCGGGTGCCACCTGTACAGTAGGGTTTGGGGAGTTTTTATGGGTGCACATGTTTCACCATAAATTAAGAGGTTAGAGTGGCTTATGGGCCTGGGTCCTACTCTCTATGGTTCACTAGCCCACCCCCCAGACTACATAAGACACCTCTGTGGAACTCTACTAGGCTTTCTTATGCCAGGTGCTGATGTTCTGGAGGCAGGTATGTAGGTTTTAATTCTGATTTTTATGGCGGTGTGAGGAGGTCAGTGATCACTTGGGGAGTGTGTGGGGGTCTGTACTTTGTGTCCACAGTGGTCAACTGGTCACTTTTGATAACTTCTGGGCACTTAGACCTCTTAACATTAATAAATCGAAACTGATGATTTTCCCTTTCAAAGAAGGAATAACTCTTCAGGCTCCCCTGAAGTTTGATTCGCTCCCAAAGTTGTCCCTACTCTAAAACTTAGGAGTCACTTTCGACAGTAAATTTTCTTATCACAATCACATTAGCACGGTTGTCCAGAAATATTTCTATCGTCTTAGAATGATACGTTTTCTTGCAAAGTTACTAGAACCAGTTTCTTTGAATACATTGCATAGATTACTGTAATGCCCTTTATAAAGGCATTACAAAAAAGGAAATTAGACGTCTTCAAATTGTGCAAAACACAGCTATTAAGATCATTTGTGGCGCTAAGAAATACGATCATGTCTCACCTCTCCTATTCAGTGCACATTGGTTACCCGTTGAACATAGAATTAGTTATAAAATCTTACTTTTAACCTTCACAACAAGACTAAGGGGTTCTTTTATCAATCTTAGGTAGGGGTTTAACACGAGTAATACTGCCTGCCACGCTAGCCGCTAACGTCTGCATTGAGCAGGCATTAGTTTTTTAGTCAGCCGCGGGGGTTATCGCAGGATGAAATGTCCGACGCGCTAACCTTGCTAGCGCGGCTTGATAAAAGGACCCCTAAATAATCAACCGGAGTTTATTAACAGACTTTTAATTTCTTATAATTCTTTAAAATCGCTTTGTTCAGTGTCACAAAATCTTCTCGTCATACCCTCTTTAAAATTAATCAACACGTTGCGTTCCAACAACTTTACTATCACTGCCTCCACACTCTGGAATTCTCTGCCCAATCATTTGCACAGTGAATCCGAAATAAAACAATTCAAATCAAAATTTAAAACATTTTTGTTCCAGGATGATTTTGGACAATCACCTGTCCTCTTAAGGACAAAAACAAACAAATTTTTATCACCTTTTATCCTAACCTATTGTATTTTCCTTTTTTGTTTTGCTTTTTCTTTCACGATTGTAGTTCTTCCCTTTCTTTCCTAATGTTTGAAATAAGTCCATAAGTCTTATCATGTGTTTTATTAAGCCACTTCGGTTTTGTCTAGTATCCCTGATTTTTAAACTTTTTATGTAAATTTTATATTGTACATCACTTAGAAACCTGAATAAGCGGTTTAAAATTTTTTTTAATAAACTTGAAACTTTTAGATCGCCTAAGTCACAACGTATAAGTTCCGTCTAGGAAGTCTCGTTGAACTTTCAATTATTGGCACTTGGACGCCCTGTCTTTTTGATCATCCAAGTGCTGATTTAGGCAGATTTTTTTTACGTATTTCTATTTAAATTATGTACCTATATGCTTCCAAAAAGATATAGACCAGGGGTATCCAATGTGTAGCCCATAGACCAGTGTATCTCAAACTGTGTGCCTCCTGAGATTTCAGGTGTGGCGTGGCATACTGGGGAGGAGGAGAGGCGCCGGTTGACTGACTACAGGACATGCCTCTCGTGGTGAGAGGCACGTAATGTAGGCAATCAGCCGGTGCCAGCGCCTCTCTGACCATCTTCCCTGCTCGCACCCCTCACTGGCATCTCTGAGCCCATCTGGAGGGCCTTCACGCATCTGCAGATGTGGGCGTGATGATGTCATGCATGCGCATGACAACATCACAGTGACGTCCATGCATGCAGCAATTCTGCACGTGCTAAAGCCGCTATCACAACTTAGTAAAAGGAACCCCTAGTGTACACTAACTGCTAAGAAGCCCATATATAAAATGGGCTTCATGACATTTAGCACAAATTAAACGTTTGTAAAAGAGCTCCTAAGTTTTACTACTTGGGAACTAGCTAGGTACTTGGGACCTGGGTTGTCCACTGTTGGCTTAAAGGACCTTCGGTCTGTCCCAGTATGGCAGTTCTTATGTTCTTAAGTTTGTAGCTGAGGCATTGGAGGGTTAAACTTGCCCCAAGATCACCTAGACTGGTAGTTGGATTTGAAGCTGGCTTTCCTGGTTCTCTGCCCACTTTTCTAACCAGTAGGCTACTCTATTACTTCAAAGTGTTTGTGAGAATTCTCTAGTGGGAGATGGTACAAAAGGATATGGGAGAAGCTGGGGGATCGCTCTGTTACAACTGGAACTCATCTGGAACAATTCTTCTGATGACAGATGAATTTGAAAAAAAGAAGAACACAAGTCTCGCAAAGGAAAATGCGGCACCCTGAGATTTAATCTGGTTTTGCTATCAATACCTACCGTCAAGAACAGATTCAAAACCTGACAAGATTCAAAAGTCTATTTAGCATTTGCATTTCCAGTATGTTCTAACTAGGATATAAGTGCAGAATGCTCTAAAGTAACAAGTTTATTCACAAAAATGTTGCTGCATGGTCTGCTGACTTTTGATGTTAATGAAAAATGTGAAAATTCAAAAGTGTTTTAGCAGATTGATTGTAGGCTATCTCGTTTGAAAGGTCTTGAAATGAACTAGTTCTGCATGAGTGAAGCACAGTCTGTCTTGGAGTAACTTAATGCATAATGTAAAAACTGCTGTGTATGTTAATGCTAGTGTGTAGAACCCTCCAGTTTTCCATACCCTCTGTGAATCCAAGTATGACTCTTGAGGAGAATTATTTATTTACAAAACAGTCATCAAATTCCACTTACGCAAAATCAAAGCTTGGTTAATCTATACACATTGGTGAATTTTAGCTAGAGTGCAATACCTTCAGATAAATTAGTTGGAATGTACGTGGTAACACCTTCCTGATAGACAGAATTTAATCTGTAAATGGGCATTTGGATAATCAATGGCTCATTTTTCAGATCTGACCTTGTGCAGATTAACCTGATCCAAATTCTTATATTAAAATCACTCTGATGTTTTAATCTAGTAGAATGTATTTTTTCACTTTGTAAAACATGTAGAACTTTTGCCAATATAAGTATGTAGTTCAATTAGTGTTCGACATAATTATTTCTATATCTATACATCTACCTTGGTTGTAGCTTCATTTTGTATTACGAGGCAAATCAAAAAATTAAAGGCAATCGTTAAATTATGTGATAACCGGATCAGAGTTAATGAAATATAAAATATGTACTCGTACATTGACTGTTGGATAGTTCATCCACACACAGTGCAGCGCTCAGCCTTTAGTCGTGTGGCAGCCAAGAGGTCAGAAACATGGATGATCCATTGCAACATGCAGTAGTGCGCTTTCTTTGGTCAGAGGGAGTGAAAACTGTGGAAATTCACCGTCAGATATTGACTCAGCATGGTCATAGCACCATGAATCAACAAAAGGTTTATGAGTGGATACAATGCCCATCAATATCATGCACACAAGAGCACGTTGACAGGGTGAATGCCTTGATTAGAGAAGAGCAATGGATAACGGTGTCTCAATTGGTTGCAAATTTGGATATCAGCTATGGATCTGCGTTTGCCATAAAGCATGATGACTTGGGATACAGGAAAGTCTGCACACGATGGGTTTGCCAAACAGCTTACTGATCTGCACAAGCAGCAACGCGTAGAGGTTGCGACCCAGTTCCTGAGACAGTATGAAGAAGATCTGAGTATTCTGGAGAGCATTGTCACCGGTGACACGACGTGGGTGCATCACTACAACCTGGAGAGCAAAAGACAAAGCATGGAGTGGAGACATCCATCTTCTCCAGTGAAGATGAAATTCAAACGACAGCCCTCCTCCAAGAAAATCATGTTAGCCTTCTTTTGGGACATGAAGGGGCCTATTTTGGCGCATTTCCAAGTGCACGGGCAAACAGTGAATTGTGCGTTGCTGTTAAATGAACTTGAACCTGCAATTCGCAGCAAAAGAAGAGAAATGTTGTCCAAAACAGTCATGCTGCACCCTGACAATGCACGTCCTCATACAGCAGCAGCAACAGCTTGGGTTCGAACGTCTTCCACATCCTCCTTACAGCCCGGAACTGGCGCCTAGTGATCATCACATCTTCGGTTCACTGAAGGAGACGCTGTGAGGTCACAGCTTCACCTCTGATGATGAAGTAAAGGAAAAGGTGCTCACCTGGCTTTGGGAGCAGCCATAAAACTTCTTCTCTGCAGGAATTCAGAAGGTTAGTTGAATGATACAACAAATGTGTCGTCTTGCATGGGGACTATGTAAAAAAGTGACATGTTCAGTTGCTTACCATTACAGTGGTACCTTGGATAACGAGCATAATCCGTTCCAGGAGCATGCTTGTAATCCAAAATGCTCATTTATCAAAGCGAGTTTCCCCTCCCCCATGAGAACTCAAGGCCCAGCAAGAAGAGCAGGCAGATCTTCAGGCACCGGCACCAACCCACAGAACATGCTGGTGCCAGTGCCCAGGCCCAGAAGATGGTAGGAAGCGGCGGGGAGGGGGGTGCCGGATCGCGGCGGGGGGGGTGCCGGATCGCGGCGGGGAGGTGCCAGATCGCGGGGGGGGGGGGGCGCCCATAAATCGAGCCACGCTCGGTTTCCGAGGCGCCGATTTTACGAATGTTTTGCTCGTCTTGCAAAACACTCGCAAAGCGGTGCACTCGTAAACCTAGGTACCACTGTACTTCTATTAAAGCTGTTAAATGTATTTTGCCTTTAGCTTTTGATTTACCCTCATTTTAACCTTCATTATGAATACTAAGTCACAGTTTTTGAATGTATTGGCAGGCATATTTTGAAATCATACCTTAAAGCCTTTACATTATTTTGAACAGTAATCATGGGCAGAGTCATTGTCACAGAGTGGGGTAGGTTTGAGGGTCTCATGTTGACAGTCCCCTTCTCATTACAATATAACTTCATTTATCTTTAGCCCTCCTCCTTTCAAGTATACAGGCAAACTACACGTTTCTGTGATAACATAGTTAAAACCGCATGAGACAATCTCGCGCTGGACATAAGCGCACCGGATTTAAACTCAATTTGAAAACACTCTGAGGGAGGTTGTGGGGGGGAACCACCACACTTAAGTTAGTACTGTTGGCGCTGCCGTTGGTGGGGGTTGTGGGCTTTTAGGGAAAAGTACAGTTTCCTCTGTAATGTGGGGGGTTCCCTTCCACACACCCCCTTGGAGCGCTTTCAAATTGAGTTTAAATCCGGCATGCTGATGTCCTTGCGTGATTGTCAGCCCGGCTTTTTCGGCTCATAATTGTCTTGTGTGGTTTTGACGCGTCACCGTTTCTGCAGAGTCTTAAAAAGAAATGATTTACCAGTCACAATTGTCTTTAATTTCAGCTTTAAGGCTAAGAGGTGAAATGATAATTATCTCTGAATGCTGAAGTCAGTGGGTGGAGCATGTCAGATTCAGATAACTTACTTATTTGGATTAGCATTTCCCTCTTTGTTTATTTTTTATTTTAGTTTAAGTATGTTTAATTTCTTTTATGATTTGGTTTTTAATTTTCAATTTGGCGTCTTTTAATACAGCAACTAAATGATTTATTTATTATTCTTATCCTTGTATCATGATTATTTGGTGTTCTTTTTCCCTTTTTTAATTGATGCACACCGCACTGATGTTATAATCGAAGAGCGGTATATAAATACAAATAAACATAAACATATTGGAATGACATTTTATCCCCTTTCTTTACAAAGCCACACTAGCGTTTTTAGCGCCGGCTGCCGCGGTAACAGCTCTGATGCTCATCAAATTCCTGAGCATCCGAGCTGTTACCGCCCCGGCCGGCGCTAAAAACGTTATTGCAGCTTTGTAAAGGAGGAGGTATATGTGTTACCATTTAATGGTTAAGGTTAAAAAAGAAAAGACAAAATCACATTTACATAGAAAATCTATAATAAATTGAATGTACGCTATACAGAGAGGTGAATACCAAGAACAATTCATAAGGTCTGGTCGTGGTCTGCATTGTCCCCGATCAGTCACATTTCTTGCCTTGGTGGCAGCACAGAGTATTTTACTGCTTTAGTTGCTGTTTCTCCTCTTTTAGACAGGATTATACTAAGTTTTTCCTGTTCATTTTCTAATGGGAATTGATTTACTCTTAGTTATGGGAAATAATGTAAATATCTCTGATGTCCTTCTGCGTATTTTGCATAGTATAATAGGAAATGCATTTCTCTCTGTTTCTCCAGTATTGCATTGCATGTAGAATCTGGTTACTTAGGATTTCTAGTTCAGTTTTGACTGCTTTTTTTTTGTATTTCTAGTCAATGGCCACTTATTCTTTATCTGAGAGCCTGTCTGGGCTTTTTTTTTTTTTTTGCCTCTTTGACCAGATGTAGTTTCTGTTTAGGAATCTGTAGCAGTCCAGCCTTTTCTGTTTTTGGATATGTGCCTCTTAATAGAAGGTACGTAGGTGCTTTAGGTCACATTATATTGTTTGGATTATGTTTTTTTTAGTCAAGGTTATCACTGTCTGGGTTCTGGTGTGTGGTCGGGGCCCTCAAGGGATTCAGGCCCAGATGCACAAAAATCACCGTTAAAATCCTGTGGGGCTTATAAATTGTCTGATTTGAAAATGGCGATCGGTGTTCAAACGACTTTTAATGCAAATGAGTTTTGTAGAGGTCTGCCATAATCCCATTCAGTCAGTCGCAGGAAAAGTGACTTAGACACTTGCGTATAGCTGGCAGGGGAAGCCTGAACAGCTGAGTGGCAGAGGAAGCCCGAAGCATCCTCCTGCCGCTCAGCTGTTCGGGGTAGGAAGTTTTTACTTTTTTTTTTAATGGGCACTGATGCTGTATATGTGTTACACATGCACAATATCTGTTCCCGTTTTTTTTTTTTTTTTTAAGTTGTGTCAGCCCCCCTGGATGACACCCTCCCCCAAACAATGGCCCCCTCCCAATGATGACCCCCAAACAAACAAAAAAGGTAATATGTAGAAATTTTAAAAAAAACATAAAGGGAAAAATACCTTTTGTACTGGACTAACTTAATGTATTATATGATTAGTTTTCAAAGGTAACCCCTTCTTCAAATGTGGGCAAAATCAGAATACAGTGGTGCCTCGCATAAAGAACGCCTCGCACAGCGAACGCTGCGCACAACGAACTTCATGTCTTGCTTCCTACAACGAACTTCGTTTCACACAACGAAGTCGCCCGAGCTGCATCCTTCCGCGCAGGCACTGCGCTTAACTGCCCTCTCTCCGCCTGGCTCCCTGTGCAGTGGCGGACCGTCGGCTCGCAGGGGCCCGGCGCCTACTGCTGATGCGTTGGGGGGGGGCGGAGCTACTCTCGCCGCTTCCCCGATGCTAGAAAAAAAAAAAAATGAACAGTTAAGTCCCAGTTTTTGCCGCTGAGACTCTGCCCTCTCTCACTGTAAAATTATTGTTTATACAGTATATCATGGCTTTCCGGCAGATGTTGGAGAAAAGAGAAAAACAAACGACTTTGGACAGGTTTTTCATGAAACCATCGGCCAAAAATCAGAAAATGGATGAAGATGTGCAAGATTCGGTAGACTCTACTTAGTCTGTCTTTAAATTTAAAAAATGTGTGTTGTTTTAAAAAACAATTATGTTTTTAGATGTATCTAAATAAAAATAATAACAAAAAATTTATCTTTTTTTATGTCATCTTAGCATATTTTATGCTACAGAACGAATTATTTTTTTTAACATGTATTGTTATGGGAAAACGCGTTTCACATAACGAACTTTTCGCATAACAAACTTGCTCCTGGAACCAATTAAGTTCGTTGTGTGAGGCACCACTGTATATAAGGGAAACATGAAAGCATTTCAGTGGTAGTTGGAGACAAAGAGGTGACAAAGCAGTTTGAATTTCTTTGTAGTGGGAAAGAGAATCAAAGTCTTTGGACCTGATCTGAGGAAGAAGGGGTTACCTTTGAAAGCTAATCATAAACTACATTGCTAGTCCAATAATTAAAAATGTATTATTTTTTTCCTTTATGTTTGTTTTATTTCTACGTATTACTAAAATTAGAAATTGCCTCCCACTTTAACTAATGCAAAGGCCCTCGTTTACTAAGGTGCGCTAACCGATTAGCATGCGCTAAACGCTAATGTGTGCATGTTAGTCTATGGACGCGTTAGCATTTAGCGCGTGCTAATCGGTTAGTGCACCTTAGTAAAAGAGGGGGGATAGTGCAGGTTTTAGTGCTGGTAGCGGCAGTAAGTGCTCCGACGCTCATAGAATTCCTATGAACGTCAGAGTAGTTCACCATTGCCGGCGCTAAAGCCCATGCTGTGTGTTAGTAAAAGAGGGGTGGGGGTGTTAATGAGATAAAACAATGGGCCCTGAGAAATACAGTATGCTTCACCTGACTGTGAACAAAATTAAGGTGTTATGGTTTTAATAATTCTGACCGTGAGATTCCTCTTATGATCACTATAAGTCCTTGGTGTGTTTTTGGGCTCTTCCTTTTCTTTTGAAATCTAAATTAATAGTTTATTTTAAAGGGCATTTTTAAGCTTAAACATTTTAAACTTGCTCAGCCTATTTCTCCGAGGATCATTTTGTGCTTTTACTGAAATATTTAATAATGTCACAATTAGATTATTGCAACTCCATTCAGAATATTTATATCTTGCTTACACCTGAGTGGGTAACAGAAAATCAATAAAAACACTACATGTCAGTATTTTGATCAAATTAATGAGAAAAAGGGAGGCAGATATTTATTTTATCCAAGAGATGCATTTGTCATCGTTGAGTCCGTTAAACTGGAAAGAGGATGGGTAAAACTTTGCTTTATTGCACCAGCAGTTGGGAAAAAGGCTGGTGTGGCTATCCTTATTAATGGAAAATGTTCAGCAGTATTTGGTAATATTCGGGCTGATCCTATGGGAAGATGGCTGCAAGTTGACATAACTTCAGGAAAAGATAGCCTGATGTTATTTAATATTTATGCACCTAATTCGAATAAATAATTCTGTCACTGGCTGCATCCAATTTAATTGTAGCCGGAGATTTCAATGTGGTCATGGATCCATTACTAGATAAACAACCTAGTAAGCAGCTGTAATCACTAGGTTTAGATAATCTGGTACAAGCCTGTGGATTGAAAGATATATGTCCCAGATATTTTCTATATTGTAATCCGCCTAGAACCGCAAGGCACAGGCGGAATAGAAATCCGTAATGTAATGTAATGTAATGTAATATGGCGGATTCTTCATTTTAATGCTCGAGAATTTTCTTTCTGCTCTCATGTTCATAACTCATTTTCGAGAATAGACTACATCTTTGTTTCAGAACAATTAATTCAACAGGTTATAAAGCCAGCATAGAGCTGATCCTTTTATCGGATCATGCTGGAATTTGAAAAGAGTTTCAATTTACTGAAAAAGAATCTAATAGACCTGTTTGGAGATTCAATAATACATTGCTTGCAGATTCAAACTTTCATGAGGACTTTCAAATAAAAACGAATGAGTATTTTCAATTAAGTACCTCGGAGGAAGTCTCTTTGGAAACTATATGGGATGCTTTCAAAGCTACAATAAGAGAGCAAATAATTTCATTTTCAGCATATATTAGGAAAAAACTAAAATTTGAATTTTCTAATTTGGAACAAATTATTATGAATCTTGAATCACAATTGGCCTCAAAATGGGAACAAAATACTTTGCAGGCCCTGTTGAAAGCTAAATATAGATATAATGAGATTTCCTCACAATTGGCTAGGAAAGATTTGTTTTCTCAGCAAGCTCTGTATTATGGAAAGTCGAATAAAGCGGGAAGATTATTGGCTAATTATCTCAAAGAAAAAAAAAAAAAAGAAAAGTAAAGATTGTGGCTATTAGAGATGAGAGTTGTATAACTCATTCTCAAACTGGAAATATTTTAAAACAATTTTTGAAATATTCTAAAGCTTTATATTCTTTTGTGCCTTATTCAAATAAAGAAGTTGAGGGACTATTGGCTCTAAGATTAGCCAAGGCTCTCCCTTATATGATTGGCATGCACCAATCTAGTTTTGTTGCTAAAAGACATTCTTCCAATAACACCAGATTGGCATTTCATAAGCTAAATTTAACAAAAACTCTGGATGATCCGGCTTCTCTGTCTCTTTGGATGCAGAGAAGGCCTTTGATCGTGTGGAATGGACTTTAATGTTTCAAGCAATGGATTGGTTTGGTATAGGATCTGGATTTATTCAAATGATTCAAACCTTATATAGTTCCCCCTCAGCCAGGTTATATATTAATAATACATTTTCTACGTTTTTGTCTGAAGAGGGGAATTAGACAAGGGTGTCCCTTGTCTCCTTTGCTTTTTGACATTGGTCTGGAACACTTGTTGGTGATACAGCAGGCAAAGGAGATACAGGGGATTCCTTATGCAATTCGGGAATATGATCTCTGCTTATGCTGATGATATCTTGCTTCATTTGAGAAATCCTGAATCTACCATTCCGTATTTACTGGAATTGATTGACCGATTTGGCAAATTCTCTGGGTATAAAATTAATTGGAGCAAATCGGAGGTTCTTCCTTTGAATGTACATTGTACAAAAATATTATATGATACATTTCCTTTCCTTTGGAAAGAAGATAAAATATTTAGGCATTATGATTCAGAAAACAGTGGAGGACACAATGGCAGTAAATGAAAAATCTTTATTGCTGAAAGTCAAGGAAATGTGTGAGCATTGGAACCTTTTACATCTTTCTTGGTGGAGGAGAGTCCAAACTGTCAAAAAGATGATTCTGCCTGTAGTCTGTTACCAAATGAGTATGTTACCGGTTTATTTTCAAGGGTCTTTTTATAAAAAATTAAATAGTATTCTCACAAAACTTATTTGGCTGGGTAAAAAGGCTAGAATTGCTCTAGTACCGTATTTTCGCGGATATAACGCGTGCGTTATACGCGATTTTACCTACCGCGCATACCCCTCGCGCGTTATATGCCTGAGCGCGGTATAGAAAAGTTTTTAAACATAGTTCCCACCCCGCCCGACGCCCGATTCACCCCCCCCAGCAGGACCGCTCGCACCCCCACCCCGAACGACCGCTCGCACGCGCTCCCACCCGCACCCGCATCCACGATCGGAGCAAGAGGGAGCCCAAGCTCTCTTGCCCGGCCGACTCCCCGACGTCCGATACATCCCCCCCCCCGAAGGACCGCCGACTTCCCGACAATATCGGGCCAGGAGGGAGCCCAAACCCTCCTGGCCACGGCGACCCCCTACCCCCACCCCGCACTACATTACGGGCAGGAGGGATCCCAGGCCCTCCTGCCCCCGACGCAAACCCCCCTCCCTCCAACGCCCGCCCCCCCCCAAGAACCTCCGGCCGCCCCCCCAGCCGCCCCGCGACCCCCCTGGCCGACCCCCACGACCCCCCCACCCCCCTTCCCCGTACCTTTGGAGGTTGGCCGGACAGACGGGAGCCAAACCCGCCTGTCCGGCAGGCAGCCAACGAAGGAATGAGGCCGGATTGGCCCATCCGTCCTAAAGCTCCGCCTACTGGTGGGGCCTAAGGCGCGTGGGCCAATCAGAATAGGCCCTGGAGCCTTAGGTCCCACCTGGGGGCGCGGCCTGAGACACAGGGTCGGGTTTGCCCCATGTCCCTCAGGCCGCGCCCCCAGGTGGGACCTAAGGCTCCAGGGCCTATTCTGATTGGCCCACGCGCCTTAGGCCCCACCAGTAGGCGGAGCTTTAGGACGGATGGGCCAATCCGGCCATCATTCCTTCGTTGGCTGCCTGCCGGACAGGCGGGTTTGGCTCCCGTCTGTCCGGCCAACTTCCAAAGGTACGGGGAAGGGGGGTGGGGGGGTCGGGGGGGTCGGCCAGGGGGGTCGCGGGTCGGCTGGGGGACGGACGGAGGTTCTTGGGGGGGGCGGTCGTTGGGGGGGAGGGGGGTTTGCGTCGAGGGCAGGAGGGCCTGGGATCCCTCCTGCCCGTAATGTAGTGCGGGGTGGGGTTAGGGGGTCGCCGTGGCCAGGAGGGTTTGGGCTCCCTCCTGGCCCGATATTGTTGGGGAGTCGGCGGTCCTTCGGGGTGAGGGGTGCGAGTGGTCCTGCCGGGGGGGGGATGTATCGGACGTCGGGGGGGGCATCAGGCTTTCAGGGATGGGGACAGACCTTCAAGGGGGGGACAGGACTTCAAGGGGGGACAGTGCACGGAAGTCAGGGGGGGTGAACGGAGAGTCGGGACAGCGCACGGAAAGTCAGGGCGGGCGAAAGGAGCGTCGGGCATCATGCGCGTTATATGCCTGAGCGCGGTATAGAAAAGTTTTGGTACATATCATCGTGATTTCTGCGCGCTATACCCCTGTGCGCGTTTTACACAGGTGCGCGTTATATCCGCGAAAATACGGTATATTTACAAAAACCAATTGCGGCAAGTGGGGTAAATTTTCCAAATTTCTATAGATACCATCAAGTATTTATTATGCCGCAGGATATGTATTGGATCCTTCCTGAAGTCTTGGAGCATCTTCTGGATTGGCTAATATTAGAATGTCAACTCCTATCTCCATTGTATTTGTGTCATGTTTTAAGTATCAAACTACCTCGGATTTATAAGTTCCATTATCATTGTTATATGATATAATCTTGTTTGGAACGTCATTAATGCCCAAAAGTCCGATCAATGGAAACCAGAACAAATTACTTCTTATCATGACAGGAGTTGCTATGTAACTTATTACAAAAAATTGGAAATCTTGGGATAACTTATAGTTTTTGTTAGGAAACCTTATACCAAATATATAAGTTTAAATATATGAATTTGTTACAATTGTGACACCATAGTAAATTCAAAGAGATTTGGGGTCCATTAATAAAATTCTGTAAGAATTATTTATTAAGTATTATTATTATTTCCCTTTGATTCATGAAAAGACTGCTGTGCACATCCAGGAGGGGCGGGTTAAGTACTATATTATTTGATTGTTTGGAGTGCTGTCTATTATATTATTATTGTTAACCTGTTGCACTATATATTGGATTTCAAAAATGAATAAAGAATTTTTAAATAAATAAATAAAAACACTACATGTCAGTATTTTGATCAAATTAATGAGAAAAATTCAACTCATAAAAAAATACTGTGACTAAACTGATTCATGGCTCTAGGGAATTTGAGAGAGCTACTCTATTACTGATGTAACTATACTGACTAGATGGGTCATTTGGCCTTCATAGAAACATAGAATATGACGGCAGAAAAGGGCCATCGGCCCAAGTCTGCCCACTCTAAGAACCCTCCCCCGAAGTGAACCCACATGCTTATCCCATTATTTCTTAAAATCGAGCACGTTGCTGGCCTCAATTACCTGAAGTGGAAGATCATTCCAATGATCAACCACCCTTTCGGTGAAGAAATACTTTCTAGTATCACCATGAAATCTCCCACCCTTGATTTTAAATGGATGCTTTCTTGTTGCCATACGTCCTGTAAGAAAAAAGATGTCTTCTTCTACCTCAATACGGCCAGTAACATATTTGAACATGTCTATCATGTCTCCCCTCTCTCTGCGTTCCTCGAGAGAGTATAGCTGCAACTTACCTAGACGTTCTTTATATGGGAGATCCTTGAGTCCTGAGACCATCCTAGTGGCCATTCACTGAACCGACTCCATTCTCAGCACATCCTTTTGATAATGTGGCCTCCAAAATTAAACACAATATTCCAGATGAGGTCTCACCATGGACCTGTACAACGGCATTACAACTTCGGGCTTTCGGCTGACAAAACTTCTACGGATGCAACCCAGCATTTGTCTAGCCTTGGATGATGCTTTCTCCATGATCTGCCATCATGTTTTTATGTTTCTTATGAAGTGAGAATAATTATTTATTACTCATAAATCCCCCTTTTACAAACCCGCAAAAGCGTCTTTTAGTGCAGGCCAGCATGCTGTTTGCTCTGCGCTGCTCCCGACACTCATAGAGCAGGAGCAGCACTGGCCTGCGCTAAAAACAGCTTCCGCAGTTTTGTAAAAGAGGAGAAAAATAATTTTGGGTCAGGTACCTTTATGTTTAACAGAGTTAATTATACTGCCAGATCCTAGGAAAACATTTTGCATGATTGATCATTTAGTAGGGTTCCCAAGCTTCAAAGGTGTACGTTTTAACATTTTATTTATAATCAATTGTACTTTTAAATTCAAAGAACAAAAGTATGAATGATAGGAATATAAGAGAGAAAAAAATAAAGGAAACGTTATCATCTAAACAAGAGTGAAAAACATCCTCTGAATTTAGACCACACTTTTTAAACCAAGATACTAGGAGATAAAATATACGAAAAATACAAGGCAATCTACCCTGATTACATAGTGAGACAGACTTGATGATTAAGTCGCAGCCAGTCTAACAGCCCTATCGATTTTCATGCAGGAGTATTCAAAGTTCCATTAATTTCTCCTTCTTTCATTACTACAAATTCCAGCATTTCTTGAGATCTAAGAAAACATAATTAACTCCATTTAAAGAAACCATACATCTACAGAAAAATTTTAACATAACAGTAGCTTCCAGAGAAAGAACTCTAGGCCTGAAGGCTAAACATTCCCTCCTCCTTTTTTGAGTATCTCTAACAACATCAGAAAGTATATCTGTATTTTAGAACCCCCCCCAAAAAAAAAAAAAAATTCTAAAGCAAAAGTCACAAGAAGTGTAGTGCATTAAGTTATTATTTCTAAT
Source organism: Geotrypetes seraphini (assembly GCF_902459505.1). Taxonomy (NCBI): domain Eukaryota; kingdom Metazoa; phylum Chordata; class Amphibia; order Gymnophiona; family Dermophiidae; genus Geotrypetes; species Geotrypetes seraphini. The sequence continues at coordinate 47,995,069 of NC_047085.1, forward strand.
GAGCTTTCCAAAAACTCTTGGAGGGGCATAATAATAATTTTAAAAACGTCTAAGTCCCCTTTTGGCCTAAGCCCCAAATGCTGAAAGTGGCAGCAGGGAAAATGTCCATTCTCAAAAAACAAACACCCAGACCACCACAACATCTAAAATTAAAATAATTCCCTACCCAAAAAAATCACCCATCCCAAACGCCCAAAATAAGACCTTTTAGGCGAAGGAGGGGCCAGTCCTTCGCCTAAAAGCTGAATTCTGTAACCGGCGTCTGTCAAAAACAACACCAGTTACAGGATCCCCCCCCCACCCCCCCGGCAACGATCACGAACGACTGCTTACAGGCCCTCCTGCTGACACCCCCTCCCCCAAATGTCCACGATCACTGCAAGAGGGATCCCAAGCCCTCCTGCCGACAACCCCCTGAACCCCTGACAATACCGGCAGGAGGGAGCCCAAGCCCTCCTGCCAGAAGACGAACCCCACACCCCCTCAAATATGGGCAATGGCACCTATTGATATGTTGAAAAATATTTGGTAGAAGTATAAAAATTTATTCTTGAACAAATTCCCCCATTGAATCGAGTATACTATTTGCCCGCAAAGAAGGAAGCCCACTCCAGAGGCACAAGAATTGTATTTAAAAGATTCTTTAAATGTTACTGGCCTGCTTGAAACCACATTATCTAATATTTCAGTGAGAGCTACTTTATGGGCTTCATTTGTTTTTGAACAAGATTAAGTAGTATTACGGCTTTATTTTCTCAACTCTCAAGTGTTTTTTTCTTGGTCAAAAAGTTTGGATTTTTCCTGACGTCACCAAACAGACATAGAAACGGAGGAAGTTATTTTTAACAATGAGAACTGAAACATTAACTTTGGGAGCAACGTTCCTTCTAGCATATCCATATAAATGTATGGTTAAATATTTGGGCTTGAAATATGTTGAATTTTTTAACCCCTGAACAGTTGCAGCTGGAAAAATGTAGTTAGTATGGAACAGTAATTGGGGAATAGGGAATTCTGCTGTTAAGCCTATTAAGAACATAAGAACATAAGCAGTGCCTCTGCTGAGTCAGACCAGGGGTCCATCATGCCCAGCAGTCCGGTCACGCGGCAGCCCATCAGGTCCAGGACCTGTTAGTAACCCTCTATCTATACCCTTCTATCCCCTATTCCTTCAGGAAATTGTCCAATCCCTTCTTGAACTCTAATACCGTACCCTGTCCTATCACGCCATCTGGAAGTGCATTCCAGGTGTCCACCACCCGTTGGGTGAAGAAGAACTTCCTAGCATTGGTTCTGAATTCTTGATATACAATTTTGTTTTCCTTCTTGAGTTTCTCTTCGCTCTATCGGGACCTTCCCTCCTTCAATTATTGTGGTCTAAGGAAGATTTAGTGAATGTTTACTGTATAATTTTCTATACTTCTTTGTGATGGTTTCTTTCTGTTTCTCTTGAGCAAGATTTCTTGTGAAGTATGTTAAATTGCAATAAAATATATATATATATATATTTTTTTTAATTTTTTTTTTAAAGGAGAAGCTATTTGGGAATGATTACAGGGGAAAGAGGACTGGGAAGTGATGAGGGTGGTGTTTTGTTGGAGTCACCGAGTCTCATTATCTCCTGTGGTATGAGAACTGTTATATTGGGAGCAGCAGCATATATATATATATATTTTTTTTTTTTTCACCAAATCCATCTTGTTTTTCATTGGAGTTGGAGATATTAGATCAGACTCTCCAAGCCCTCCTCTTTGTGTTCTTACTGAAGTTAGAAGGGCTGTCAAGTGGGAGGTGTTATGTTTGGGCCATTGAGCTCCTCTTGTGCTTTTGGCGCATTTACTGGCTCCCCTGTTGTGACTCTCATTGCATCACTGGTTTACACTATTGAACAGATGAATATGTGATAACCTACAACACAAATTGACCATCGTGTTGAGTTTTTCAAGACTACTTTGGATATTTCAGAGAGAAAACTATCCCCCTCTTTTACTAAGGCACGCTAGCCGATTTAGCACGCACTAAACACTAACGCGTCCATAGAATATAATGGAAACGTGTAGCGTGCATTAAATCGGCTAGCGCGCCTTAGTAAAAGGACCCCTATGAGTGACTCTCAAGGAAGAATGATTTGATTGTGAGAATAAACAAGTCGCCAAACAATAGCTGAAACTAGTATCACATGCAAATGCAGGTGCTGCTCCAAAATTATACTCGGCAATGCCAGCAAAATTACAACAATGATCCCATATTATTAAAAGTCTCAGTGACTAGGAGTGTTTATTAAAAGGCTTTGTATCTTTCTTTCATTGTGAAAATGACATGGCTCTTAAAGATACAGTAATCTCCTTTTCCCCCATGTGATTCATCTTTATAATATTTAAGTTCGCCTTCTAATTTATTTGTATAATTCTTAAGGCTTCTTGACGCAATTCCAGTCAAAACTGATCAAGGCAGTGATCAATAGCACATCCTTAATAACAACACAATAAGAAACATAAACATATGTGACCCTCCCTCCCCCCTACCCCCCACGACCACACACACACACACACACACTGAAAATCTCCTCTACCATAAGGACAGAGACTTTCAGAGGGTCACTGAAACAGAGTTGAGTCCCCAGGGATAGAGAAGATCTGTGGGAGGAGATGGCGGTCTCCTGTTACCCAGTGGGAAAGTAGGGGCAACGAGTATGAGAGAGGAATGAGTAAGAAATCAAAGGCTTCTGATTGTTCCTTTCTCTCGGCCGAGCCCTGAGGCCAAGGGGGATTCCTGAAGAAATTTTGGAGGGAACTGAGAAGAAAACAGAGGCTTTTGGTTGATCTTTTTTGTTCTCCCGCCAGAGCCCATGAGCTGAGGGAGACTCCTGGAGGGAGGAATTCAAAGGGGATAGAGTGTAAAGCTGCAGTCTGCAAAAGGCAGACAGCCAGTGAGGAGTTAGAGGGAACCTGGGTGGTTCAGCAAAAGAGAAACAGCAGGACTTCATTTTCTGAAGAGTTTCCCAGCAGAGGACAGAGACTATTAAAGTTTATTGAGAGTGATTGCTGATCTAAAACCTTTGAATCTTGCTGACTTCCAGCGCACCTGAAGCTGTATGTAAATAGTTTGAAGTTTCTACTATGAACTCTTCATTAACATTAAGGTTTCAATTGCAATATGGCCGTCTGCTGATTTACTAACGGCCTCTTTACAAAGCCGCATGGTAACAGCCCCGAAGCCCTTTAAATCTCTATGGGCTTCGGGGCTGTTAGCGCAGAGCAGCCACTAGCGCGGCTTTGTAAAAGAGGCCGTGTTGCATTTGAACCTTGTGACCAGCCAGATACAAGCCCTGCCAGAATGTTAGATAAATTAAAAAAAAACAAGAGTAAAAGTAGAAACCCGGCAGGAAAATTCCAGGATCTTCCAGGATGAGTTTGAGGAAGATAATATAAGCCACCACCAGGGGAGCTCTAGAGGGCCCTGGTCTACTGCTGACACTGCTAGATCTAGACACGCCCCTAGGGTAGATAAGCCAGCAGTGGCATTCAAACAGGGAAGCCGGTTAGGGAGGAAGTTTGGGTCTTGCCTCCCTAAGGATCCACCTAAGCCAAACAGGGACAACCGTCCTGTTCCCATGGATTGGACTGAGGCTGAACCAGCTAAGGACTTGCCTGGTTTCAGCGAGGAACCTATGGATTTTGAGGAAGCCTGTTCTGGCTTGGAATCCAATTATCCTGAGAGTATGCAGGTGGACTTGGCTTGTTGCCACAAACAGTGAGTGTGGTTGCTGTTGAACTGTTTGTGTGCTGTTTTCTTTTTCTTTTCTCTAAATTGTTAGTTTTTGGTTATTGTGAGAAAGCTTGGAGAAGTTGGGGAGAGGTTTTGCTTCCACCTTGGGAGGGAATTTTTGAAAAGCTATCTATTGGCTTTAATTTGCAAAACCTAATGCTATCTCCTATTCCTGGCATTACCAGAATTCTGCCAGAGGCTTTATTTAGTTTAAGCACTGTGGGATTACTAGAACCAGTGCACTGAACTGTATTTTGCATATTGCACAAACTGTTGGAGAATAGGCTTGTGCTGGCTGAGGAGAGCTGGATCCTCAGCTGCCATTTTTGGACTTTAATTTGGTTTTTTTTGTTTTGTCTTTTGCATTGTGCTTGGCTGGTATTTGGCCTACTGACTTTAGCATCTTTTCTGATGCACTGCTTACCTATATGTTGAAGAACAGTAAAGCTGAATTATGTTTTCATGAACCTGATTTATGAGTTTTGATTTTCTGGTTAACTCCAGTCCAGTCCTGCAGGGTGACTCCAGGCCGGGTCACACGTTAATGTACTGTGTTTTGTAGCCACCAGTATCTGAACTGAGCCCTTCTCTGGGCTACCGGGTGGCCACAACCTGGGATCACAAGTCCTTTGGCCTACCGGATTTATCCAGCCCCGGCCTATCCACAAGCTTGTGTAAGAATTGTGAGTGACTATGAGTAACAACCGACTTTTTTTTTTATAGCATTGGTATGGGGCAGATGAGCCCCAAACCCTGAAGAGCTGGCTGGAGCCCCGGCACGGGGCAGGATGCCAGGGCTACATAGAAACAGAGAAAATTAAGGTAGTTATAGACCATATGGCCTAGCCAGTCTGCCCATTCATACCATCTACTTTTCCTTCATCTCCCTTTGTGATCCTATGTCCATCTCCCCATTGGCTGATATGATTTAGCAGCTAAACAACATCTCTGACTATACCCAGGTATTCTGGAAGAAAGAAGGAAAAATAAACTGTGCATATGTATGCAGTTGACCTATTTTTGTTTTGTTTTTCTCAATCATCATAGAAACCAAAAAAATAAAGTTATTAAAAAAACACCCTCCCTCAGACCCTCTCTATCCACTATCCCAGTTCATACAAAAACTTATAAAAGCAAAAAAAACACCCAAAGGGCCCGATATGCAGCGCTGTTTAGATAGCCAAGAATGGCTCCTGGCTATGTCATGCTGAATATCCAGGTGTCTGGGTTGGCTGGTGACCAGCTATGTCATAAGAACCTAAGAATTGCCATACTGGGAAAGACCAAAGGTCCATCAAGCCCAGTATTCTGTTTTCAATAGTGGCCAACCCAGGTCTCAAGTACCTAGCTAGAGGGGGACTGCAGAAGACAAACATGAATAGGGATGGAGGAGTGGTAGACCCTGATCGCTTTTCAGAGGGTTGTGTTCTTGAGGAGCTAGATAAAATAAAAGTAGACAAAGTGATGGGGCCAGATGATATACATCCGAGGGAGCTGAAGGAACAAAGAGGTTCTGGTGGCTCCTCTGCTGATTGACCTTTTCAGTGAGTCTCTAGAGTCAGGAGTGGTACCGGAGAACTGGAGAAAGGCAGATGTGGTCCCTCTCCACAAAAGTGGAAGTAAGGAATTACAGGCCGGTAAGTCTGATTACAGGTAAGCAAATTAATGGAAACGCTTTTAAAACAGAGAATGGTAAAGTTTCTGGAATCCTGTAGTTTGCAGGACCAGAGGCAACATGGATTTACTAGAGGTATGTCTTGTCAGACAAATCTGATCAATTTCTTTGACTGGGTGACCAGAGAATTGGATAGAGGGAGTGCGCTAGATTTAGATTTTAGTAAAGCCTTTGACAGGTTCCACACAGACGTCTAATAAATAAACTGAGTGCCCTCAGGATGGGCCCCAAAGTGACAGGCTGGGTCAAGAACTGGTTGAGTGGAAAGCGACAGAGGGTAGTGATCAATGGAGATCCCTCTGAGGAAATGGATGTTACAAGTGGTGTGCCTCAAGGTTCTGTTCTTGGGCCTGTTCTTTTTAACATTTTTATAAACGATATTGCATAAGGGTTGTCGGGTAAGATTTGCCTCTTTGTGGATGATACGAAAATCTGCAATAGAGTAGACATGCCGGATGGTGTGAATAACATGAAGAAAGACCTGGCAAAGCTTGAAGAATGGTCTGAAATTTGGCAGCTAAAATTTAATGCTAAGAAATGCAAGGTCATGCATTTGGGTTGTAAAATCCTGCGGGAATGGTACAGATTAGGGAGTGAAGAGCTTATGTGCATGACAGAAGAGCGGAACTTGGGTGTGATTATATGTGATGATCTTAAGATGGCCAAACAGATTGAAAAGGTGACAGCCAAAGTTGGAAGGATGCTAGGTTGCGTGGGGAGAGGTATGGCTTGTAGGAAAAAGGAGGTATTGATGACCCTGTATAAGACTTTGGTAAAACCTCATTTAGAATATTGTGTATAATTCTGGAGGCCGCACCTTCAAAAAGATAAAAAGCATGGAGTAGGTCCAGAGGAAGGCTACTAAAATGGTGCATGGTCTTCGTCATAAGGCGTATAGGAACAGAATTTTAAATATCAATCTGTATACTTTGGAGGAAAGGTGGAAGAGGGGAGATATGATAGAGACGTTTAAATAACAAAAAACAAAAGGAATTGACCCCAAAGAGACGTTTAAATACCTACGTGATGTAAATGTATATGAGTCAAGTCTCTTTCATTTGAAAGGAAGCTCTAGAATGAGAGAGCATAGGATGATGTTAAGAGGTAATCTAAGGAAATACTTTTTTATAGAAAGGGTGGTAGATGCATGGAATAGTCTCTTGGTAGAGGTGGTGGAGACAGACTGTGAAATCAAGAAATTCTGGGATAGGCATGTGAGATCTCTTAGAGAGAGGAAGAGATAATGGTTACTGCGGATGGGCAGACTAGATGGGCCATTTGGCCTTTATCTGCCATCATGTTTCTATATTTCAAAGAAATGCAGTAGATTGGTGAAGCAAGATTTCCTTTGACTAAAACCATGTTGGCTTTCTCTCATTAATCCATGCTTATGTATATGTTCTGCCAGTTTGTTCTTTATAATAGTTTCTACCATTTTGCCCGGCACTAACGTCAGACTCATTGGTCTATGATTTCCCGGATCACCTCTGGAACCCTTTTTAAATATCGGCTTCACATTGGCCACCCTCCAGTCTTCCGGTACTATGCTGGGTTTTAAAAGAAAAATTACACATTACTAATAATATCTCTGCAAGTTCATTTTTCAATTCTATCAGCACTCTGGGATGTATACCATCCCGTCCAGGTGATTTGCTACTGTTCACAGTTTGTCAAATTGACCCATTACATTATATCATCCAGTGTTACAGAAATTTGTATGAGTTTCTCTTATTCATCAGAACTGAATACCATTTCTGGCACCAGCAACTCCCCCATGTCTTCCTCATACGACATATCTAGTCACTGCCAATATTCAGTGAATCACCAGCTAAGTTCGGCAGCCAAAGATAACCATTTAACAGGGTGGTATATTTTTGATGGTTGAGACCTAGTTGACTAGCTGCTGAATATTGGCTTAGCCAGCTATGTCTTGGCCAGCCAAAAATAGGCTGGAAATTTAGTGCCAATGGCAAGATACGGCACTGGCATTGAATTTCTGATATTTCCACCGACTGCGGGAGACTGCTGGCCATCTCCCGTGGTCTGAATATGTAAATTGCTTATGAAATCTCACATAATCTTCCTTCTCCCTCTCCACCTGTATAGTACAATTAGAAAGGCATTCCACACTGTAGGGGGGGCAGATTGTAAGTTATGCTCAACTGGCCTCATGAACTGATGGAATTCTCAATATACTTCACTACAGAAGAGAGGAGGCAAAGTTCTGCCACAAGCCTGCAGGGGTTCAGATTCTGGGAGAGTTTCCATGTTTTATTAAACTTTTCTATCTCGCACCAAGAGTCATAGCCTTCTGGGCGGCTTACAGTCTAAAAACCAACTAAGTAAAATTTACATAGTCAAAAAAAAAATAGAAAATACAATAATCAAAATAAAATTAGCTAAAAAGTTTCAAGAGACTATCTAATTTTTATTTATTTGGTCTGTTGTCCCCAGGGTTCTCTCCATATCAACCACCCCTAATTGTACATATATGCATCAGAAAAGAGGAATATTTTTAAATCTGTTTTAAATTTATCCAAATTCCCTAGCAATCTAGTTAACGGTAGATCATTCCAGAGTTGGGGGCCCTTCACAGAAAAGATTGCAGCTCAAATCATTTTTCCCTGTTTGTCTTGGTAGGTTCACAAGCTATCTAATGTATTTGGGGCAATGGGGGGATTAAGTGACATGCCCAGGGTCATAAGGAGCAGCTTGGGTTTGAACCCACAACCAACGTGAAAAACTTTAGGAGTGAAGGAACCAATAAGATTTTGCAGCAGATGTATTTCACTAAAGAAGAGGTATAGAATCTTGATAGAGGCACAATATGATTTAGTATTAATGAATGGCTAAAAACAGCGGGAGGCGGATGTAATGTATCTCTCAGCTGTGGAATACAGATATAATAAAGTTGATCAAGTCTATGTTTTATAACTTCTAATTTATACCTTCTGAATTTTATGCACAACCGGTTGAGATCCGTTGATAAGGGGAGGGGGAAACAAAGCAAGGAAGATGAAACTAAGGACAGTCTGCTGAGCTTTGGAGGCGACGGTGATTTAATGGCAGTATCAGGCAAACCTTGAATAGACAGCATAGTCCAGTCTAGATATATTGTGTGGTGGTGAATATACAAGCACTGAATAGCAAAGCATCATATATCATACATATATTTGACAGATTTGTTTCTTGCAAGTTCTAGTTAGTAAATCTGTGCCCAAAAGGGGGGATTTTTTTTCCACCGAAGGAGCGGAAGCAAGGTACTACGTACTCAGATACCCAAGGATTATATCGTACTTTTAAATAAGAATATAAGAAAATAAGAATAGCCGTACTGGGTCAGACCAAGGGTCCATCAAGCCCAGTAGCCCGTTCTCAAGGTGGCCAATCCAGGTCACTAGTACCTGGCCAAAACCCAAGGTGTAGCAATATTGAGAAAGACATGGGGGAAGCCACTGCTTGCCCTGTATCGGTAGCATGGAATATTGCTACTCCTTAGGTTTTGGCCAGGTACTAGTGGCCTGGATTGGCCAACGTGAGAATGGGCTACTGGGCATGATGGACCATTGGTCAGACTCAATAAGGCTATTCCTATGTTCTTATGTTATAAACCTCATAATAAATAACTAACTTGTAAAATCATTTGAAAGCACTCCTAAAATGCGTTTTTGCAAATGTAAATGTCACAATGTTAGTATACCATAATATAATGTGCCACACTTTCACAAAAATTATATATTGAGGTCACAAATAAGTGTAGGCAGTGCTGCTTTAGTTTAAGGGTAGTGTATATTTCAAAAAACGGAGGAAAAAGCCTCAGACAAATGCCCTCCCACCACCACAATGGTGGATAAAGGTGGTTGGGTGGTAACCTCATTGGCAGAAAACCTCCATTGAACTCCCTAATAGGGTTTTCTGCCAATGAGGTTACCACCCAACCACCTTTAACCACCATTGTGGTGGTGGGAGGGCATTTGCCTGAGGCTTTTTCCTCCGTTTTTTTGAAATATACACCCCCTTAAACTAAAGCAGCACTGCCTACACTTATTTGTGACATCAATATATAATTTTTGTGAAAGTGTGGCACATTATATTATCGATATTTCACATATCCGAGTTTCTTTTGTTACAATGTTAGTATACCTCCAGAAAACTTAGTAACCCCCAAAGTATTGACATTATTCCCAGAATTACTCGTAAGTCCAAAATTTGAATAGGCTAGGATTTCAAAATGCAAGAAGCACTCCCAAGTTCCCATTGATTGCTATAGACGTCACCTTATTGTAGCAACGCCCATTGATAAAACTAATCTTTTTTTTACTGCTGTTTGAAAAACGAACCAGTCTTCTTTTCAGATGAAGAGTGCTAGAAAGGTTTTGCTAGCGTGTCTATTGTTTATATGAGCAATAAAGAAAATATTTGCAGAAGTTGAGGCTCCTGTTTTACTTTTGATTTAAGCAAATGGATTTTAGAGTGGACTGAAATCTGATTTTCTCAACGGAGCAGCATCTGAGGTTCTCCTCCATTCTTCTACATGCTGAGGTACAAATCTTATCCATCAAGTTGTGATCAGCATTTGCTCATGAGTTCAGCTCGAAGCTTGTTCAAATGGCCATGCAGTAGAGCGGGGCACAACATAATACAGCAAAGTGAGTCAGAAAGTTATGTACTTTCATTCTGAGCCAGACTTTTAAATGGAAAATCATTCGTATCAATCTGGTAGAACTACATCTTGTCAAAATGATATCCGTTTATTTTAACTTATTACTAAGTACTTCTCAAAACTTCCAAGTGTCAAGAAGTCGAAATAAAAAAATCAATAGCTTTTTCACAGAAACTCCTTCAGGATTAATACTGAAGCCATAAAAGAGTTTTGAGGAAGCTAACTATATCCATGCCAGGTTCACAGTGCAAGTGGTCAAGAAACATCAGTCGTTGTACAAAAGTGAGAGTTGGTGATGGACAAGGGGGTATGCAATGAAGTTACTAAGTAGTACATTTAAAACAAATCAAATCAAATATTTCTTCACTCAATATGTCATTAAGCTCTGGAATTCTTTGTCAAAAAAATGTGGTAAAAGCAATTAGCATAGCAGAGTTTAAAAAAGGTTTGGCCAAGTTCCTGGATGTAAAGTCCATAAACCATTGTTAGAGTGGACTTGAGAATCATCCACCGCATATTCCTGGACTAAGCAGCACAAATTTTGAAATCCCACCAGGAGCTAGTAATATGGACTGGTCACTGTTAGAAATAGCATATTGGGCATGATGAACCTATGATCTATCCCCCCTTCCCCCCCACTCCCCTTACACACATAAAAGCATATTTTCAGTACCAACCAAGTAAACTAAGCACACAATGAAAGCCAAGAATTAGCTCAAATTTGCTGGACAAAATTTGACTAGCTAGTTCTAGGAGACTTTCAGGTACAATAATTACCTGGGAAAGGGTTAGCTAAAAGTCCAGCTCAAGATAACTGGTTAAAATTACCCGGTTATGTTATCTGGATTTTTGAAGACTGATTTCCTTGTGATAGAACAAGACATGGAAAAATATCTAAGCCTATCTATCCAAAGAGTTCTCCTTCAACTGCTCTGATTTAATAGCTTCAGACTTTTTAATTGACAGATGTTTCGAGTGTTCTTAACAATTGAGACTTTGCCACCAAAGTTGTACAAATCATATGCAGCCCCATTTTAGACAGAACATAGAACTTGAAATTGTGACATCCAGGTCAGGATTGTACAATTCCAGTAGCATTTTAGAAAAGAATCTGTCAATCAGGGCCGGATTTAGATGAAAAGAGGCCCTAGGCTATTCCACTTATGAGGCCCTTTCACCTCCCATTTTTAAGTTTGTAAATTACATGAGAGATAATAAAATACATCATTACTGTGATATATATCAATATGTTAAATGAAACATGTTGTTATTGGTACTAACCTTTATATAAAATGTGACACGGATAATAAATAAAAAAAAGTCGAGAACACTTATTTGGACATTTATTCTCAGCACCATATATAGTACTTGTAGCAATAACTAATCAAACATAACACACAATATTTCCCCTTCCTATGTCCATAGTGCCCCGAGTGCATCCTTCCTCACCTCCCCCCCCCCCCACTCTGATGCCCGCCTGCCTCCCATCCCCTTCCATTGAACACCCCCCCATGCCATCCTGCCTGCCTGCCTTCCATTAAACCCCCACCCCCCTCCGATGCCAGCCTGCCTGCCTCCCATCCCCCTTCCACTGAAACCCCCCACCCCACCCCCGATGCCAGTCTGGGCCACCCTGTCCTGACGGATCCACGTTTTGCCTCTCTCCCCGCGGAGCTGGGCTTTGCCCAGCTGTTTCCGGACTCACGTCTTTCCCTCCCTGATCCTCCTCCCAGGGCGAGAAAAAGAAAGGGAGAAGCCGAGTCGGCGCCCCGTTGCGGCCGGAGCCGGTTCCGATCCCGAAGCGTAGAATTTCTCCTTATTTTCAGTTCAGTGTTTTAGTGTTCACTGTTTTTAGATTAGTGTAATTTTAATTTTGCTAACAATTTGAATATAGGCCCCTCTTGATCTTGAGGACCTAGGCTGAAGCCTAGTTAGCCTATAGGAAAATCCGGCCCTGCTGCCAATATAGAGCCCGTTCTTAAAATGCATGCTTTTTAGATCAGTGATATCAAGCGCTTCCAACTAATCCAAAACATAGCAGTTAAACTTTGACAGGGCCCTTCATGAGAAACGCTGCTGTGCTTCAAATGGAATTGCCTTTCAAAATCAAGTACATAAGATTCCTTATCTGTTCCTGTTTCTTTCATGCTTGTTAGTACCTTAAAAACATGTTCATGAGACCTTATAATCTTTTCAGCAGAATCATCTTGTTCCCTCTTTCAGATTTATCAGGTTGAACACAATAAGGAGGCCAATATTTACTGTTACACATACACATCACTTTCCCCGTATGGAATAGTTTACTTTCCCATCTCCACGTAAAGCATTCATTCTAGAACGGGGGTGTCAAAGTCCCTCCTCGAGGGCGGCAATCCAGTCGGGTTTTCAGGATTTCCCCAATGAATACGAATGAGATCTATTTGCATGCACTGCTTTCATTGTATGCTAATAGATCTCATGCATATTCATTGGGGAAATCCTGAAAACCCGACCGGATTGCGGCCCTCGAAGAGGGACTTTGACACCCCTGTTCTAGAAGATCAAAACTGGGTTGAAAGCATTCCTGTTCCAGGGTGCATTTGATCCATAGATTTCTCTATGCTAGCTTTACTTCAGCTACATAAGACAGGAAGCAACCATTCTAATAACTGTCAGTGTCTTAAACATCAATAGAGGTATCTAAGTATCAGTACTTACATGTGTAAGTTGGTGTTTCAGAACTTAGATGTGTAAATGCAGACGTCTGTGTTGGCCATTTTGGAATCCTATAGATCTGAAGTAGAGAGTTGCGCGGGGACAGAAATCCCACCCATCCCCGCCCGTCCCCGTCAGGATCCTCTCCGTCCCCACCCGTCCCCGCCAGGATCCTCTCCGTCCCCGCCAAGATCCTCTCCATCCCCCATCCATCCCCGCCAGGATCCTCTCCGTCCCCACCCGTCCCCGCCAGGATCCTCTCCATCCTCACCCATCCCCGCCAGGATCCTCTCCGTCCCCGCCAGGATCCTCTCCATCCCCACCCGTCCCAGTCAGGATCCTCTCCGTCACCACCCATTCCCGCAAGGAATTACTTCCACCCCCGCCCGTCCCCATAAAAAGCAGCAATTACTTATGACAGGATCATCAATTCTACAGTTTCTTTTGTGTTTGCACTGCTGTTTTCCTTGTGGAATCTCTTTGGTGGAACCCTTTTTTTTGTTTTCTGTTTAGGTAATTAACTTATAAACCCCCTCTTTTAGTAAGGCTGACGTGTCCATTATATTATATGGATGAATCCTGCTTCCAAAGCCTTCCATCCACATGGGAGTCCCGTTGGCTAGAGGGGTGTCCCTGTGGGAGTCCCGTGGGTTAGGGGGGATTCCCGCAATCCCCGTTCCCGTGCAGACCTCTAATCTGAAGTTTCCCAATTAAATCCAAAGCCCACAATCATCCAACATCATCAATTTTGAAAGGAAAAAAAAATTGTGGGTGATCTCCCCTAATCCCTCCTATGCCAAAACGGCAGCTTTACAAAATATATATTACGACTACTACTACTGTTAATCATTTCTATAGCGCTACCAGACGCAAGCAGTGCTGCACAGTCACAAAGAAGAAGAAAACAGTCCCTGCTCGAAAGAACTTACAGTCTAAACAGATGTATCCGAGAATAGCTGTAAATCATGACATTGATCACAATTATCATAGACATAACACTCCTGGGAATATATGTGTAATTTTGGTCCTGCCCTAATCCCCCCCCCACCCTCCTAAATCATAGAAAAGCCATTTTTATCAGTGATGCTTCAGCTGCCCTCCCTAGAAAAACGCCATAAAAAAACAAAAGGAGAGGAGGGGAGAAACAATGTTTACTTTTTTCAATTGCGCATTTAAAAAAATGCCTTTCTCTCCAAAAAGCTACTATAATTCAGATAAATCTTGTAATTTGTTTTTAATGTAAAATTTAATCAAGACTCGCAGCCAGAAACACACAAGACAAGGGTATCATACATGCGCTCAAGAAGAAACATTGGCTTGTAGAACAAGCGCACATGAAACATGCCTGCCTCTCCCAAAAACTCAAAAGAAGCGTGATTTTATTACCCTCCACTAAAAAATATATATATATTTATATACACATTTTTTTTTTTCATTAGCCACAGCCAGAAACACAAAAGATAAGAGTATCATACACGTGCTCAAGAAGAAATGTTGACTGGTTAAATGTTAGACTGGGAAGTGCTAGGGAGGTAAAATTCCTAGATGTCATAAATGACTGCTTCTTAGAGTAACTGGTCCGGGAACCGACAACAGGGGGTGCTATTTTAGATTTGGTCCTTAGTGAATGCAAGACATAGTGCAGGAGTTTACTGTGTTGGGTCTGCTGGTTAACAGTGATCATAATGTGATCAAATTTGAGCTGATACTGGGAGTAACGTCGCAAAAGAAATCTACAGTAGGGGCGCTTAATTTTTGAAAGGGCAACTATGATAAAATGAGGAAAATGGTTAAAAAGAAGCTAAAAGGATCAGTTGCAAAGGTTAGAACTGTAAACCCGGCGTGGATGTTATTTAAAAATGACTTCGTGGAAGCCCAGACCAGATGTATACAGGAAAATGGTTAAAAAGAAGCTAAAAGGATCAGTTGCAAAGGTTAGAACTGTAAACCAGGCGTGGATGTTATTTAAAAATGACTTCGTGGAAGCCCAGACCAGATGTATTCCATGTATCAGCAAAGGTGGAAAGAAGAGGAAACGAGAGCCAGCGTGGTTAAAAGGTGAAGTGAAAGAGGCTATGGGAGCCAATAAAACATCCTTTAAAGAATGGAAAAAAGATCCGAATGAAGAAAATAAGAAGAAACACAAGCATTGGCAAGTCAGATGCAAAGCATTGATAAAGACAGCTAAGAAAGAATATGAAGAGAAACTTGCAACAGAGGCAAAAACTCAGCAATTTTTTTAGGTATATCAGAAGCAAGAAACCTGTGAGGGAATCTGTGGGACCGTTGGATGATCAAGGCGCGAAAGGGGCACTCAGGGAGGTTAAGGCTATAGCGGAAAGACAATGAATTCTTTGCTTCGGTCTTTACGGAAGAAGATGTAAGAGATCCACCTGAACTGGAAATGGTTTTCAAGGGTGATGATGCAGAGGAACTGAAAGAAATCATGGTGAATTTAGAAGATGTATTAAGCCAAAATTGACAAGTTAAAAAGTGATAAATCACTAGGAACAGATGATATACATCTCAGGGTATTAAAAGAACTCAAAAATGAAATTGATGACCTGTTGTTAGTGATCTGTAACCTGTCGCTAAAATCACCTGTAGTGTCTGAAGATTGGAGGGTGGCCGTTGTTACGTCGATTTTTAAAAAGGGCTTCAGGGGAAACCTGGGAAATTACAGACCAGTAAGCCTCACTTCGGTGCCAGGCAAAATGGTAGAAACGGTTATAAAAAATAAAATTGTGGAACACATAGACAGACATGGAGTATTGCGTTCATTTCTGGTCTCCTTATCTCAGAAAGATATAGTGGTGCTAGAAAAGGTTCAAAGAGGAGCGAACAAGATGGTAAAGGGGATGGAACTCCTCTCGTATGAGGAAAGACTAAAACAGTTAAGGCTCTTCAGCTTGGAAAAGAGCCGGCTGAGGGGAGATATGATTGAAGTCTACAAAATCCTGAGTGGAGTAGAACGGGTACAAGTGGATCGATTTTTCACTCTGTCAAAAATTACAAAGACTAGGGGACACTCGAAGTTACAGGGAAATACTTTTAAAACCAATAGGAGGAAATATTTTTTCACTCAGAGAACGTATTGCCAGAGGATGTGGTAAGAGTGGATAGCATAGCTGGTTTTAAGAAAGTTTTGGACAAGTTCCTGGAGGAAAAGTCCATAATCTGTTATTGAGAAAGACATGGGGGAAGCCACTGGTTGCCCTGAATCGGTAGCATGGAATATTGCTACTCCTTGGGTTTTGGCCAGGTACTAGCGACTGGATTGCTCACCGTGAAAATGGGCTACTGGGTTTAATGGACCATTGGTCTGACCCAGTAAGGCTATTCTTATGCGCATAAAACATGCCTGTCTCTCCCAAAAACTCAAAAGAAGCATGATTTTACTACTCTCACTAAAAAAATATATAGATACACATTATTTTTCATTAGCCATAGTCAAAACACAAGTGCTGATACTATAACGGCATCCCCAGACCAGTTGCTGCTTTTTGTCGCCAAAAGCTGATGCTGCTCTTCGAAAATGCCTTGGCGATTTTTAAGAATCCACCGGAGGGACCATGTTAAAGAGCACATTTGCATGCCATTGTCGGAGACTGCTAGAAACCTTGCTAAAGACAGAGTTAATCCGTTTGGATCATCTGCCGCTAAAATTTGTGCAGGCTAAACCGCCAGAAAACAGTTTAGCGACGGCGTTAAAGTTTTGAGAATCTTGCCCTCAGAGATGTTGGCTGGCAGGCAGCAGTGATCCTTTCTGCCGCATCCCGCCTCCTGTGAAGTAAGTTCCTGTTTCCACTTAGGTGGGACACAGGAGGAAGAAGGACCTGTGGCTGGCAGAGCAGTCTCTCTCGATCACTGCCAGCTTAAGCACCACCAGGGCATGAAATTATTATAATTATTTAGGGCTGCAGAATTAACAAGATAACATGAAGCAGGGAGACAAGCACAAGAGCAGGAGACGGAGCCAGCCTTTTGCTCTGCATGGGGCTGCCGCCAAAGTGGGTTCGCACAGGGTGAAACTGCTTATCTACAGGTCAGATTGGCCCTTCTCTATATGACAATTTTGACTGATAATTTGTGGGGAGGGGACGCATTATGATTGTTTGCCCCAGGCCTGATTTTGTTTCTCGAAGACTTCTGTCCACTTACACCATACTTAGCATGCTGTCTCTGGATATTCAACAGAATACAAATCACTCCTCATGAGTATTCTGAATATTTCTTCACGGGCTTCAGCGGTGTCACTTAGGAGGATAAGCACGAAGTGCCATTTAAATATAGTCTGGATATTCAACAGCATAGCAGTGCTGACTATCTCCTCTGACCACTACAGCACTGTGCAGTTAGTGGTCCATGGGCAGAGTCTCAAAAGAGCCAGAAGTTAGGTGAGCACCTTTGTTCCATATGATTAACTGAGCAGAGAGGACTGTACTAAAACAATCTGCCCACTTAGTTACTGTATGTGAGTGCTGACACTGAGTATTAGCTGGCGTGTACATAACGTCCGGATCACAGGCTGATTACGATATTCAATGTCGTTTATGCAGTATCATTTATGCAGTGGTTAAAGCTACAGCCTCAGCAACCTGAGGTTGTGGGTTCAAATCCACGCTGCTCCTTGTGACTCTGGGCAAGTCTCTTAATCCCCCCCCCCCCATTGCCCCAGGTACGTTAGATAGGTTGTGAGCCCACTGGGACAGAAAGGGAAAACTGATTGAGTGTCTGAATAAATGCATGTAAAACCGTTCTGAGCTCCCCTGGGAGAACGGTATAAAAAAGTTGAATAAAGAATACCAGGCATGACCTGGCATTGAATATCCAGGTTTCATGTATGCAGCGATCAGTGCTTTAAAAACACTCCGACTGCTTCCAGCTGAATATTGACCCGAGGGCTTCTAAAACCCAGGGCCAGAATCTCTTGACTATCACAACCAGTAGAAGAGACATTCAGGACCCTCCAGTGTTTCTCACTAAGGCAGGGGTGTCCAATGTCGGTCCTCGAGGGCCGCAGTCCAGTCGGGTTTTCAAGATTTCCCCAATGAATATTCATGAGATCTATTTGCATGCACTGCTTTCATTGTATGCTAAAAGATCTCATGCATATTCATTGGGGAAATCCTGAAAACCCGACTGGATTGCGGCCCTCGAGGACCGACATTGGACACCCCTGCACTAAGGTCATGGTGTGACATTGTCAAGAATTATAGTCTATAACAAATAACCAGCCAGATTGTGACTGGGCTAAATGCTTTTTTGTTTTCTTTAGTGTGGTTTCTGAAGGTCACTGTAGATAAACTACTGTTCGTAAAATTATCTTTCCTCCTCTTCCCTCTCCCATCCCTACTGTACGCTGGGTACATATTATTTTTACCACCAAAGACCCCAATATGCCGTATTCAGCATTTCGGTCTGTTTTACAAATACAGTTTGTGTGTGCTCTTCTAAATAAATGATGAGCCCCACATTGGAAAACTCTACTTTCTGAAATCTTCCTTTGTGGCTGTGTGATTAATGCTTTCATTGAAGCCGGAGGCCACATACAGCAGTCTCGGCATACTTTTTCACCTTTCTGTTGGCACAATTAATTTTGGCTTTTCATTCAGTGAGGCTGCTGTGCTCTTAATTTTTTATTTATTTATTTAAAAAAAAAAATAAGATTGTGCATTGATCTTAATTTCAGGTTGCTAAAATAAGGACGTTACAGCAGGTAATTTGCACTATTTTGAGGTGTTTTTTTTTATAAAGCTTGAAAGAATTTCAGATGAGGAACGAGGGAGCGCCATGTTCCTTGGTTCAGTCAGCCCTGAGGTAATAATTTTTTTTCTCTCTAACAATTCTTCCTTCTAATCTTTTTTGATGATACCTCAAAATGTCACCTTGTGCCTCACAGCTGAGGTTGCAGTGTACTAAAAATAACTCCTACTGTACATATGTTAATAAAAGTAGAACTCATCAGTGCATCTTTCCTAAGCTGAGAAACACATTTGTGTAAGGAAGGATCATCAACTTGGTAAGGCAGCAGAGACTGTGTTCCATTGTGCTTTTATTAATCTCTCTGCTTTTCCCTACCAATTTCCTCTTTTAGCTCTTGTACTGATTTGTCTTCAGCACCTTTTGAAAATGTCTCAGAATAGTTAAAGCTGTCCCTGTTGAAAAAGATTAGTATATACTGAGGATAATTTTGTAAATGGGTGTTAAGGCAGGGAAGGCACGTGCAGCAGCATCTCTTCTGCAATGGCAGGGTTACCATATGGCTCCAGAAATAGGAGGACGGATTGAGACATCTGGGTTTTACTTCCATTGCATTCAATGGAGGTAAAACGCAGATGTCTCAATCCGTCCTCCTTTTTCTGGAGCCATATAGTAACCCTATGTAATGGCATCTGGGCATCCATATTCTGTTACAGAATACTAGCATAAAATCTTATCGGCACGCCTAAAGGTGGGCACCCTCATTTACACTAGAAATAAATACTCAAGGATTAGGGCCCGAATATATCCCTTATTCACTCAAAAACAAGCCCCACACGGACCAACGATACACACACCCAGCAACACTACAACCCACAACATTCACACTCCCCAAAGAGAAAGGGAAAAAGGAAAAAGAAGAAGTGGAGAAAAAGGCCTCAGTTCAGCTTCATCTGGCCAAAAAAACTCCACTCCTACAAAAGCTGTTTATGTGTAAATGCTGAAAAATAGTCCAAGGAAACAAGGCAACTAAGTAGCCTGTCAGGTGGTATCAAACAGGAAGCCTAATACAGATGAAAGTCAGTGGGTGAATGTAACAAAAGGCAGTATAGTCCAGCTCATAACATCCACAGCAAAAGCAAGAAAAAATAACTTAGCTGGTAATGGCTTCCAAATCCAGGCCGGGCAGTCCTTACACCCAACAGGGAACCCTCCGTTTCGCATCAAATCGCTGAATCAGGGGTGTTCATATCATTGCTTCACATCCAGATATTCCAGACCCACCATACTCCTCAAACATCCTCACCACTTCATCGATCAAAACTGGCGCTCATTTACCCCAGGTTGATGCAAGGTGTACGTGGATGCACCTAAGTGCAGCAAGCAAAGAAAGCAACTTAAAGTATCCAATTAGTCATGCACATGACATTCTCTGCCCATATGTACACTTCCCTTGCACATGCATACCATAGCCCTTACACACACACCAATGCATGCCCCCCAAAATAGTCACTAAGCACTATTCTAGAAAGGGTGCATACCCTTTATAGAATAGCACTTAGGGCCTGGTTCTATAAAAGGCACCTATAGGTGCTGGATGTTGTCAATCAACCACTAGGCACTGCTTATAGAATTACACTTAGCAGTGCTTAGGGGGTCACTAGGCATGCTTAGGGGGTCACTAGGCATTCTTGTGGTAGGTGCCGATATGTTAGGCCAGGGTCTTCCTGGCCTAATTTACCAGCACTTAACACAGATGCCTAGCAACGCCTAAGTCAACCACACCTATTCTCTGCCCATAACCACGCCTATTTTACAGATAGGTATCATTAGGCGCCAGTAGGTGCCGTGCGGTATTCCACGCGCAAACCTAATTAATTTTTTAATTTTTTAAATCATTTTTTAGTGCCATGATCAAGTACCACACTATGATTAGGGTGTCTAGTGGCACCTAACCTAGGTGCTGTATATAGAATTTATTGTTTATTGAAAGCTTCTATACCGCTACTAATGACTGGGGAGTCAATTCAGAGCGGTTTACATGAGCTTCTGTAAAGGTGATACAATACAGAGTTAGCGTTTTCTGAGATGGTTTTCAATACAGATGCATTTATACCATAATCAATCATCCTGTGTATATACATACATAATACTAGAATTGTGTACTATGTTCATGCTAAATCCTACTTATTTGCACACATAATACCTGAATCGTGTCCTTTGCTCATCTTAGATTTACTTATATGCCTAACTTTAAGTGCCAGACTTACATCTGCTGAAACCTGATGTAAATGCTGACGCCCAAGATAGGCACACTGACACATGACTACCCATGCAACTTTTTTGGCATACTCCAATACACCCATGGCCATCTCCCCTTTTGAGTTATGTGCTATTTGAGTTAGGATGACAAAGAGATCAGAAGACAACAATAGAGCATCTATCTTTAAACAAGCTGGGAAGATGACATTGTGTCTTATTGCGTTGTTTCACAGAGCTGTCTGGATGATTTTGAAAGTCCATTTTGCCCTGAAGAAGCGGTCATAAAGCCATGAAACACTGGCTTATTGAAAAGGACTGCATGAGACTAAATGACTACGGATAGCTTTGACATAGCAAACTTTATTGTATAGAGAACCTGAGTTCCATTTAATAATTTTTTGTGTGGTTATTAGTCACTTTTGATGAAAGGTTTTTGTGCCAATGATGTGGGCAATGGTGGTAGCGTGAATGTAGGCTCGCCAAAGACCTGAGGCTTTTTCTTTCATCTTATAGTGACTTCTGGCAAATCAGTGGAGTTTGGGTTTTAATTAGGACATTTTCGTATGTCCTCCTCTTCACTCTGGTGAGATTCTATTTGAGTTAGGCACACTGCCTTATAGAACAACGTGCAGCCAGATACACGCAGAGCCTGGCAATGAGTGTGGGGTTGGGTGCTGAGCTTGGTAGGGAGAATTTGGTTCAGAATATTTTTTTTCTTTTCTGTTTCTCCTCTAAATTTAGGGTGCGTCTTATGGTCAGGTGCGTCTTATGGGGTGAAAAATACGGTAAACACATACAGAGAAATACCTAGATAGTGATCTGGCCTAGTTCACATAGCTTCATATTCTGTCACCTTAGCAATCCCATAAAATGTCACCTTTCTAACACTATACCACCAAGCAAGGACTAGATATTCAAAACCTCTTAAAAAAATTCTTCAATTACTGTATGTGGAAGCCTCAGTCCCACTACTCCACCGCTTTACCGTTTGCACCTGTGGGGAGAATTACGTGGTAACCTTCATCATTGGCTATTCCGCATTCATAAATATTTGAAGCTTAAATAAATTTAAATATATTTCATTGTGCATTTAAAATGGTATTTACTTATTTATAATACTGTGTACTTATCTCTGCATCCGCCAACCTGGGAGCCAGACCAGGTTTATGCTTCAAATATTTATGAATGCCATTTACGTAATTCTCCCCGCAGGTGCAAACGGTAAAGCGGCGGAGTGGTGGGACTGAGGCTTCCACATACAGTTATTGAAGAATTTTTTAAGAGGTTTTGAATATCTAGTCCTTGCTTGGTGGTATACTACTTCATTATTTGGACTGATATATAAGTTAAGACACCATTAGCCATTTATTGGTGTACCTTTCTAACACTAGCACCCTCTTTTATGAACACATAGCGCGGGTTTTAGCCCCGGCAGCTGCGGTAACTGCTCCGGCACTCAAAGAATTCCTATGAGTTGGAGCAGTTACCGTCATTGCCGGCGCTAAAACCCGTGCTATGCGTTCGTAAAAGAGGGGGTAGCTCTGCAAAGGATTGTATAAATGATGTGTATAAAAGCATTTTGGTATCTCTCATAAACAGCATTTCTTTCCAGGCATCATCGTCTAAATCCTCACAGTGTACCGCTATCAAATGGATAAAAGGATTGATGCAAAAGTGCCACCGCACGGTTGTCTTCCAAACATCACTGATGCACATCTGATGTAAACATCGCCGTTCTGTTCCTACAGAAAATTGCTATCGCAGTCCAACTGCTTAATTGCACTATCACAAACTACTAACTTAACGGCCGCTTTTACAAAGCTGCGCAAGCAAGTGCTGAGCGGCAAATGCCCATTCAATCCCTATGGATGTCGGAGCATGTACTGCATCGGCCCGCGCTACCAGGCTTCATAAAAGAGGGGGTTAATAATTCTAGCAAACACATACGGAGGATCACCAGTTTCTTACATTTAATATATATCGTATTTTTCGGACCATGACGTACTTTATCCACCCCCAAAAAGGGGGTGGAAAAGGGGGTGCATCTTAAGGACCGAATACACTGTACCCCCCCCCCGGTACCTTTTGTAGTGGTGGTCCAGTGCGGTCTCTGGGACAGCTGCCTGTGTCTTTAGCTAGCAGAGCGATGCAGGAACACGACCTTTGCGCTTCCTGCCTGGTCCTGTGCCACTCCCGCAGCCATCTTGGAGACCGCACTGGACCACCACTACAAAAGGTACCGGGGGGCTGCGGGTGGCTTCTGGCGGCTTCGGGATTCGGGCGGCTTCTAGCGGCTTTGGGATTTGGGCGGCTTCTGGTGGCTTCAGGATTCGGGCAGCTGCGGGCTTCTGGCGGCTGCGGCTGGCTTCGGGCTTTGGGCGGCTGCGGGCTTCCCAGCACCAGACACACCAGACCATCAGAGACACTTACATGTAGAGGAGGAAAAACCAAGAAGAAAAAATTTCTGAACCAAATTTTTTTTTTCTTGGTTTTTCCTCCTCTACAGGTGGGTGCGTCTTATGGTCTGGTGTGTCTTATGGTCCGAAAAATACGGTAACCTCAATATTTTGAAACAAGAACACCTACTTTCGTCAACTGAGTGTTTTGGGAAGCTGATTGCTAGATTGCATTGAATACTTTCAGATTTTAAAATGCTATTTAAGTATTCTGTGAATTCAAACATGTAATTTTTGTTTCTTCAGCTGACAACATGGATGAATTTAGCTTGACATCTAGCAGGATATTATCAATTAAAAACTGTACCTCATTGCCCAAATTATTTGCTGCTGTTCAGATTTTGAAGCTTTATGACAGTGTCCAAGTGGGTTTAATGGCTGATAATCCAATTTCCATTCACTACAGGCCTGATATTTCACCAGTGGCCATCAGCGTTTTGCTGATTGACACTGATATTATACCCATAAATTCAATGACAGGCCACGTCCAAACTCTGAAATTGAATTTCCAGTATATGGAACAGGCAAAAAACATAGCCGATTAAGTACGATATTTGCACTTAATTGGCTACAAAAACCCACATAAAGACTATTTATTTTAAAAATGTGTATACCGCCTAAATTGTAAGGGCTAGATTCACTAAACCTTCCGATCCTGTACCGACAATCGCAAAACTGACTTAGAGGGGATATGATAGAGACTTAGAGGGGATATGATAGAGACTTACAAGATCATGAAGGGCATAGAGAGAGTAGAGAGGGACAGATTCTTCAAACTTTCGAATAATAAAAGAACAAGAGGGCATTCAGAAAAGTTGAAAGGGGACAGATTCAAAACGAATGCTAGGAAGTTCTTCTTTACCCAACGTGTGGTGGACACCTGGAATGCGCTTCCAGAGACCGTAATAGGGCAGAGTACGGTACTGGGGTTCAAGAAAGGATTGGACAATTTCCTGCTGGAAAAGGGGATAGAGGGGTATAGATAGAAGATTACTGCATAGGTCCTGGACCTGTTGGGCCGCCGCATGAGCGGACCGCTGGGCACGATGGACCTCAGGTCTGACCCAGCAGAGGCCCAGCAGAGACCCAGCAGAGGCATTGCTTATGTTCTTACTGGTTTTACAATCGTTCCCCAACCCTGATTCATTAAACTGCTGACTGATCAATCTCCTATCTGATCCAATCCTACCCATGCAAATTAGTAAAACCCCATGCAAAATAGCCAAGCGATTGATTCACTAACAATTGCTTGGCTATTTTGAATCAGGTTTTACTATTGTCAAACCCAACTGCTGCAGACCTGTCGGTAACTGTGTTACCGAACAGGTCCGTCGTTTTTTTTGACAGGTATGCCCCTTTCTTTTATTCATTTTTTTAATGGGGCAGATATTGTGTGTTATACACATAAAATATCTGCCCCATTAAAAAAAAAAGAATAAAAGACAGGGGCAGACCTGTCAAAAAAATGCACTCCCCCGACAAACGCGCCCCCCGACCCATAAATGGCAAGAGGGATGCCGACTCCCCTTCCCCCACCAGAAGCTCCCCCCACCACACCTCTTAAAAATATGGCAGGAGGGATGCCAACTCCCTCTTGCCATTGGGCCCACTCCTGACTTCCCCCCCCCCAAAAAAAAAAAAATAATAGAATGCCCTCTAATAATAGAATGCTCCCCTGTTGGGAGCAGGAGGGGTGCTCAGTCCCTCCTGCTCTGTATGGCTCCAGCGATGGGAGAAAGAAGAACTGAAGAGTCCTGCTGCTCCTTCTCCTCCTGTTGACGAGTCTGGGCCTTAGACCCCACCCAAGTGCATCATGTGATGCATGGGGAAAGGCCTAAGGCCATGATAGGCTCAGGCACATCAGGCTCCTCCCAAGCTCCTCCCAAGGAAGTCCCTGAATGGCCATTTGTTTGGAAGGCCCGATGCCAAGAGCAGTGAATTGGGAAAACTGCTGCTGCTGCCTAGAAGAGGTTCACCCCAGAGCCCAAAGTAACCCCCCCCCATTATGCCACTGATCACTATCCTGCCTTTTGGGGGGCACCACTATCTACAACACACACACTGGAGCCACTATCCACAATATATGCC
Source organism: Geotrypetes seraphini (assembly GCF_902459505.1). Classification (NCBI taxonomy): domain Eukaryota; kingdom Metazoa; phylum Chordata; class Amphibia; order Gymnophiona; family Dermophiidae; genus Geotrypetes; species Geotrypetes seraphini. Next base: position 48,020,378 of record NC_047085.1, read on the forward strand.
CCCCACCCCCGAGTCATTGACCTCCAAATACTTGTTGGTGCTGCTGCCACTGCATATTCACTGACCGCCATACACCCCCCCAGAGCCGCTGACCACCTTACACCTGTAGGTTTTGCTATGACTTATCCGCTGTGTGTTGAACTGGGCAGAGCCTTGAGCATCTGCGCATGCTTAAAGTCTGTCAGCTCCCGCCCCTCTGAGATTCTCAGAGAAGGCAGGAGCCAACAGGCCTTGAGCATGCAGAGATGTTCAAGGCCACGCCCAGTTCAACATACAGCGGATTGCTGGCAGCACAATCCATGAGTGTTTGGAGGTCAGCAGCTCTGAGGGGTGCATGGAGATCCATGAATCTATGGCAGTGGCACCAACGAGAATATGGGGATCAGTGACTTGGGGGTGGGGGCATGTATGTGGAAAGCAGCTTCGGGGACAGTGTGTGTATTGTGGATAATGGCTCGGAGGGGAGGACAGCTGTACCAAGTGGTCAGGTGGTGACTTGAATATAAACCAAGATTCCCATTCTTGGATTATTTCTCTGATCCCAAATCTCAGTTTATATTGAAGTATATATGGTATATCTGCCACACTTAATGTGAAATTCACAGCAGTACCCTCTAAGGTGCCCCACTGCTTTGTTGACCTGTTTATGTGTCCAATCCATTAGGTTGATGGCCCCTCCCATGTCTAAATAGTGCTGTTTTGGACGTTTCTAACTTGGATGATTTTGTAGTTCAAAATGGCAAATAACTTTAGACGTCTTGGAGGGCTACATGTTTTGGTGACCAAGACATCCAAGTAGGCAATTTTTGAAAAAAATTTATTTATATATCCATTCAAAATTGGATGTTTCTGTGCTTCCAAATTTGGACGTTTAGCGGGAAACATCCAAGTTAGACACCCTTTTCGAAAATGGACAACATTGTGTCTCAGCTGAATGATCAGTCAACCATTCCTTCTTGAAGGTTAACCAGTTTTTGTTTTTGTATAGACACCAAATTGCTCATCATTATATTTGCATCTGAACATTTTCATCAATGGTAACAATTCGAAGCTGAATGATGCTCCTTTCACAAATAACCAGAGAGAGAGATAATAATTACTGCGGATGGGCAGACTAGATGGGCCATTTGGCCTTTATCTGCCGTCATGTTTCTATGTTTCTAACCCCCATGAATTTTTTTAATTTACATAAAAAATAATACTTTGGGTTTTTGTGTATTTGGGTGGACTGTTGGTGGGGACTTTCCTATCTAGTATATGGAGTTCTTTACCAATATGTGATTTTATTTGAAATTGTAAAATGCTTAGATTGCATTGTAGGTTTGTGGTATATCAAATCAAATAAATCTGTACTCTAAATTGTCATATATTATATGTAATAAAGTCTATGTAACCTTTATGCTATTTTGTAACTCACCCAGAACTCCACTCTGCGAGGATTTTGGTGGGTTAAAAGACTGATTCGAAGATGAATGGATATTCTTTAAGATCTAGATGTCAAATAAGAATTTAACAGGCCAAGAAGTATGGTTTGACCTTCTTTTCCTCTCTCTTACCATCTTGACCCTATTCTATTCATGTTTGTGTTTTCTGTAGTCCTACTCCTGGCCTTTCATTTGTGAACTTTTCTGTTTTATCCTCATCAGCTTCAGTGTTCCGTCCCTTTACCCTTGTGGGTATAGCCAGACATCCAATTCTGGGTGGACCCCTCTATCCCCCCTACTCTCTATCCCCTTCTATAGGTACCTCCCAGCTCATAATATAAATACTTTACCTGATGAGTGTCCCCAAGCCCCTGTTACCTGAAAACATTTTCCAAAGATGGGCAGAACTCTCTTTTACCAAGACTGACAGGCAGCAGTTACATATGTAAGCCTCCAGCGTCAGCTGCTCAGAGATGCCACCACTGGCTGCTGAGCTTGGTAGAAGGGAATTCTTCTGCCTTTTGGACCTTTTGGAGGAAGTCTTCATCTGATGGGACTTGATGTTCCCCATCAGCTAAAGCAATGGTCCCCAACCCTGTCCTGGAGGACCATCAGGCCAGTTGGGTTTTTAGGTTAGCCCTAAAGAATATGCATGGATCAGATTTGCTTGCTTGGCACCCCGCTCCTCCCTGTCTCTCTCCAATCTCCTAACTTGACTTTACTATTACATTGACAACACTAACCAAATATAGAACGAAAGATCCCAAATTAGAAAGAAAAATATGTAGACAAAAAATTGAACTAGGTACCCTAAAATTTTAAACTTCCATGTACTGCAACACTGGAGAAATAAAAACAGAAAGGCATTTCCTTTTCTACTGAATGCAGTTGAAAGACATCTTTATTTATTTAGATTTCTATCCACACCTTTTTCTGTAGTAGCTCAAGGTGAGTTACATTCAGATATACTATGTATTTTTCTTGTTCCCGAAGGGCTCACAATTTAATTTGCATCTGAGGCAATAGAGAATGGACTTGGCCAAGATCACAAGGATCAGTAGTGGGATTTGAACTAGGTACCCCTGGATGTCAAGCCACTAGTTTTCTCCTCCACTTCATCTGCTATGCACATTTCCCAAAGCTATTTCAGTTAATAAACTTAAAACAAAATGCTTTTTTTCTATCTTTGTTGTCAGAACATTTTATTTATTTCTTATCATGTTGGTCCCAATTTTTCTTTCCTGCCTGTCTCCTGCTCATTCTTCTTCCAGTGGTTGCTGTCCATTAGTCTTTTCTCCCTCTCATCTCTTCCCATCTTGTTCCATTCCCTCACTATGCCTGTCTCTGACATATTGCTCTTTTCTTTCTAGATTTTCCTTCTCTTTATTATTTTCTGCCTCTGTCCACTCAAATTTCATGCTCTTTCTCATTCTTCTCCATCTTTTTACTTTTCACCTACCTATCAATTTTCCATCTCCTTCTCTTACACACTAGCTCTCCCATTTCCCATTCCACTCCTTCCCCAACTGTCTATTCTCTTCCAATTTTCATCCATTTCCCATTACCATGTTTCTACCCTCCATACTCTACTCCATACTCTACTCCATACTCCATACTACTTCCTGTCATTCATCTCCTTGCCTCCCCCACTCATTCCCAGTTTTTGATTTCTGAGAGGCAGTTTAGGAGTTTTGTGATCTGGGCATCACGGTTTTCTCCTAGTGGTAGGTGTGATTGGATGTCATCCACAAAGGAGTGAATCTATATTTAATATTTGTGGGCTATGTCTAGGACAGGTCTAATATAGAGACTGAATAAAAGAGGGGATAATAGAGCCCCCTGTAGAACACTATAATTGATTGGTTTGGGTTTCAATAGTGCTTTGTTGAGCAGGAAGTAGGTGAACCATTGTCATGCAGTGTCTCGGATTCCAATTTCAGAGAGCTGTGCTAAGAGGAGAGAGTGGTCAATAGAGTTGAATGCCACACTGAGATCCAGCAGCACCAGAAGGATATTATTACCCTTATCCATGAGTTTCCAACAGTCGTCAAAAGAGATGTTACCAGTGGTATGCTTCAAGGTTCAGTTCTTGGGCCTGTTCTTTTTAACATTTTTGAAAGAGATATTGCTGAAGGACTGTCGGGTAAGATTGCCTCATTGCAGATGATACCAAAATCTGCAATAGAGTAGTCACCCCTGATGGCGTGAATAACATGAGGATGGATCTAGTGAAGTTTGAAGATTGGCCTGAAACCTAAGGACTTTTGTGCATGAAAGAGGAACAGGACTTGAATGTGACAGTATGTGATGATCTATAGATAGCAAAATGGGTTGAAAAGGTGACGGCAAAAACTCAAAGGATGCTTGACTGCATAGCATAGATATGGCCAGTAAGAAAAAGGAAGTGTTGTTGACCCTGTTTAAGACTCTGGTGAGACCTCATTTAGAATATTGTGTACAATTCTGGAGCCTGCACCTTCAAAAAGATATAAACAGGATGGAGTCTCTCCAGGGGAAGGTTATTAAAATGGTCAGTGGTATTCGTCATAAGGCATAGGGGACAGACTTAAAGATCTCAATATGTATACTTTGGAGGAAAGACAGGAGAAGGGAGATTTGATAGAGACATTTATAAACCTACATGGCATAAATGCACATGAGGCTAATCTCATTCATTTGAAAGTAAGCTCCGGAATGAGAGGGCATGGGATAAAGTTAAGATGCATGGAATAATCGCCTGGTAGAGTTGGTGGAGACAAATACTGTGTCTGAGTTCAAGAAAACATGGGACAAGCACATGAGATCTCTTAGGGAGAGGAGAAAGTAGTGGCTGCTGTGTTGGGCCATTTGGCCTTTATCTGCCTTCATGTTTCTATAGATCATGAATTCAACTGGAAGCCAATGTTAACATCAATAAGGGAGTGCAATTTTATTTTTCCTTTTGCTGATGTTCTTAGGTGCTCAAGAAGTATTTCATTAATGTAGTTCTCATTGTCCTTTATTTTTCTGAATCTCACCATCTTCTTTCTCAGCTTCTCTACCTGTTCCCTGAGGAATTTAATCTAAATACATTTTGCCCACTGATCCAATCCCTCACCTGGATCAGGCTGTCTATCTAGACATAGGCAAAAGTTGTAATAAGGGCAAAAGTTTTGGCAACACCATGTTTTCAGCTATATTACTGCTTTAACAGCTTTTGTACCTTAGCCTGAAATGAGCCCCTCCAAGAATGGCAAGAGATGAGAAAAGGGTTCAAATTGATCCCATTCATAGAAACATGATGGCAGATAAGGGCCAAATGGCCCATCTAGTCTGTCCATCCACAGTAACCATTATCTCTTTCTCTCTCCAAGAGATCCACACATGCCTATCCCAGGCCCTCTTGAATTCAGACACAGTCTGTCTCTACCACCTCTTCTGGGAGAGTGTTCATAAGAAAAGGGAGCCTCTCCCTGATTTCTGATCACTTTCTCTCTCTTGTTTCTTGCATGGCCATCTGGAAACCCCATTTAAAACAGGTTAGTGGCATCATTTAGTTCCCAAATGGAACTTCAGTTGTAGCTTGAGTCCAAGCAGAAGGACCAGAGTTCTGCTTGAAGTAGTGGCTACTTCAAGCAGAAATGAGCTGAACAATGTGGTGGGCTCACTCCATTCAGTGGATAAGCAGAGCTCTCTTGGCATTTAGCAGAGGTTAATGATTTCATGCTGGAGGATATATTGTGCTGGAAGCTTAGATTTAAAAAAAAAAAATTCTTTCTGAAAATGTGTATTATAAATCTTGCATGCTCCAGTGAGAAGGCTATTTTGTTTTTCATGAAGTTGAAAATCTCCATAAAAGCAGAAGTACTTCAGCACAACTATTCTTTATCCATCATTCTCTTCTCTAGGGCCTGAGTAAGGAGGGGGTAGGAAATTTTTTTTTACTGCCAGTTATTTGTAAATATATTGAGGGGCATAATCAAAACTTTAAAACATCCAAAAACTTGCCTATGTTGGCACTTGGACGTCCTACTAGCAGAGATGTCCACGTGCCAATAATCAAAAGAAACTTTCTGGATGTTCAGCAGCACTTCTAAGCTGCTGTGCGTCCAGAGCACAAAGGGGCGTATTGGGAGGTGTGTTATGGGCAGGAATGGAGCGGGCTTCCACCTGGATGTCCTGAAGCAATAATCAGAGCTTTTCCAGGACATCCTAGGCGGAACTTACATGCCGGGACTTAAGACGAAAGTAAAACAGGTCTAAGTGCCATTAAGGTGACCAAACTGACAAGATGACCACTGGAGGGTTAAAGAAATGACTCCCCCCCCCCTTTTTACTCCTCCAGTGGTCATGACCCCCTCCCACCACCCAGGGATGCAGAGAAAAAAAGCAGCACATTGAGGGCTTGCCATCAGCTGATCGTGGCAGAGGAATCCCCATCAGCTGATCTGGGTTTGGGGATTCCTGCCAGCTCAGCTGATGGGGATTTCCCTTGCCAGGATCAGCTGAGCCAAAGAGACCTACACCTCTCCCCCCCCCCCCCCCCCCGACATCCCCATGACATCCCCGGACTCCCTCCCCCCCTGCACCTCCCCACATTCCCGGATCTTTGTACCTTCCAAAGACAAATCAGCAGGAGTGAAGCCCACTCCCTCCTGCCTACAGGGCCATGTGCTGAGAATGACGGGCCTTCTCCCTCCCAATGCATCTTGAGATGCAGTGGGAGGGTCCTATGGCCCTGATTGGCTAAAAATGGCATGAGATGAAAATTGCAAGTAAAGGAGACAAAAAAGGGAAGGGAAAGGGATTGGGACTTGTATATTGCTTTTTTGTAGTTTTACAAACACATTCAAAGTAGTTTATATGCTGGTACTTCAAGCATTTTTCCCTATCTGCCCCTGTGGGCTCACAGTCTATCTAGTGTACCTGGGGCAGTGGAAGATTAAGTGACTTACCCGAAGTAACAGGGGGTTTGAGCCCACAACCCCACAAAGTCATGAGGGTTTGAGCCCACAACCTCAGGTTGCTGAGGCTGTAGCTCTAACCACTATGCCACACTCTCCTCGCACCCTTCTTTATGGTCAGACTAGATAGACCATATCTGCAGTGGCATAGTAAGGGGGAGGTGAGGGGGGTAGTCTGCCCCAGGCGCTATGTTGGTGGGGGTGCTGACACCCCTCCTCCTCTCTGCCCCCCCTCCCCCCCCCCCCCCGCTTATTCCCATTCCTCCCATCTGCTCACTACCAGTCCAGGGCAAGCAGAGGCTTCCCCCATGTCTTAATAACAGACTATGGACTTATCCTCCAGGAATTTGTCCAAACCTTTCTTAAAACCAGCTACGCTATCCGCTTTTACCACAACCTCTGGCAACGCATTCCAGAGCTTAACTGTTCTCTGAGTGAAAAAATATTTCCTCTTATTGGTTTTAAAAGTATTTCCCTGCTGAGGGAGCACAAATTGTTCCCTGTGCCTGGCAGAGGAGGAGGAGCTATGTCTGCTTGAGGAGGGCTTGGGAGAGACTGAGAAGCCTCATTCCACAGACAGATAAGTTGCAAAAGAAGGGTGGAACTAGTAAGAACGCACTAAATTAGATATGTATGGGAAACAGATATGCCTGAATCTGAAGCCACGCAAAAACGTATCTCTAGCACATACTCGGAGCAGGATAGGATTGGTTGTTGGGAAACGGAAAGAGAGAGAACATCTCTTGTGGATGGGGCATAAATCTCCCACCAGCACTCACAAAGGCATTTCCCCCCACCTCATCTACCCAAGCCCTCACAGTCATTGCATATAAGTGAAGCAGTCTGGCAGCGCACATAACCTTATGCAGGGAGAGCGAGGACCTAGAACGCACTGCCCTGACATCTGATTTCTGCCTGATCAAGTTTCAAGTTTAAGTTTCAAGTTTATTAGGTGTCTTGATTAATCGCTTAATCAAACTTCTAAGCGATGTACACATTAAAATTTACATTTGTTAGGGGACAATACAATACATACAAATACTTAAACAAGACTAAATTGCACTCAGTTTAACATATTCTTAACATTAGGTAAGGAGGGATGAAATACAATTCATTAAAGTAAAGAAGAAACATTAAGGGAAAATACAAGAGGGTAATAAATAAAAAAGGTATAATAAAGTAAAGTGGAGTAATAAAATTAGATTGCAAAGGCATCTTTAAAAAGGAAAGTTTTTAAGTTACTTTTAAATTTCCCAAATTCCTTCTCTCTTAAAGAAATAGGGAGGGCATTCCAAGTCTGCGGTGCAGTACATGAAAAAATAAATTGTCGTCTCGTGTTAATAATTTTCAGCGAGGGAATAGACAGTAAGTTTTGTTCGTTAGATCTTAAAATTCTCCTTGCAGAATATGGAATTAATAACTTAAATAAAAATGCGGGGGTCATATTATATAGAGTTTTAAAGATGATTATACACAGTTTATAAGTTACTAGCTGATGGCCCGGCATTGCACGGGTATTTAATTATAGCAATAACACTGTAAATGGATTCAAATAAAGATACTTTATAGTGGTGAATGAAAATATTTTTTTACTTTATAAAAAGTACAATATTCAAATTATAATGTGAAATATTTGACAAAATGAATACAATACAACTAACACAAAACTTGATTATAAACAACATTTTTAGTTTCACCTCCAGGAGCAAGAACATATACATTATTGGGTGAACCCACCCTTCCCATGTGTGCAGGTTGGCCGCGAGACCCCCAGAACATATCACCCCAGGTAGTGAGGGATCTGCATACCAAGTTTCGTTCAAATCGGTCCCACAGCTTTTTACATTTTTTCCATTGACTTGAATGGGTGAAATCTGATTTTCTGTTTGTAGCTCCGCCCACGTGTGCAGGTGGGCCGCGAGAGCCCAAGAACATATCACCCCCGGTAGTGAGGGATCTGAATACCAATTTTCGTTCAAATCGGTCCCACAGCTTATTACATTTTTTCCATTGACATGAATGGGTGAAATCCGATTTTCTGCTTGTAGCTCGGCCAACGTGTGCAGGTGGGCCGGAAGACCCCCAGAACATATCACCCCAGGTAGTGAGGGATCTGCATACCAAGTTTCGTTCAAATCGGTCAAGCCGTTTTTGAATTAATGTGAGAATGGCATCTTTTTACATTTTTTCCATTGACATGAATGGGTGAAATGTGATTTTATGTTTGTAGCTCCGCCCACGTGTGCAGGTGGGCCGCGAGACCCCCAGAACATATCATCCCGGGTAGTGAGGGATCTGCATACCAAGTTTCGTTCAAATTGGTCAAGCCGTTTTTGCGTGATCGTGGCACATACATACATACATCCGATTTTATATATATAGATTCTGTGAATAACTGGAAGCCAGTGAGCATTTTTGAGAAGTGGTGTTACATGGTCAAATGTTCTAGCTTGCACTATACCCACCTATCCCTCCACACTGGCAAGTTATGGGAACCACCGCATTCATTTACTGCCAAACACGAGTAACAGGGGCAGGTGACAATTGGGAAAGTAAAAAAGGTCAACTACTTGCTGGGCAAACTAGTAAAAGCCTATCGTTGAGGTAGGGGAGACGCTGTCATTGTCCTGGAGATGAAGGGGAGGGGAGGTGAAGGGCGACTAGGGTAGCGCAGCACGCCATCTATGTAAGCCATGTCTGCAACCTCCCATCACGCTACATAACATCCTCTGCCCCATCATCATGTAAATGGTGTACATAAAGCTCACAGAAGAGCACAATTCAGATAAACTTGGCAATGCATATGGAAAGAATGTAGCACAGAGATGTCCAACCTGCGGCCCAAGGACCGCATGTGGCCCAGTGAAGTATTTTGTGTGGCCCCGGTCGAGGGCGATGCAGTGTTTTCCTTTGCTGCTCCTAGGTGTTTACCTTCTTGCCGGCTCCCTCCTGTGTCTTACTGCAGGCCCCAGAAACATTTTTTTCGGCCAGTGCGGCCCAGTGAAACCAAAAGGTTGGACACCCCTGATGTAGCAGGACATGTTGCCATGTCTGTGTACCATGACCACACTAGTGCAACCATCTCTGTGCCACACATTCACCAAGAAACCCTGAGAAGACATCACTAGAAGGCTAGTCCTTTACACATGTAACCATGGTCTCACAATTTCTTGGGCGCCAGCTAGCTCCTTTGGTCAGGTACCCGAACCAGGATCTACAAAGCACAGTCTCTGGTTTTTTGAGCTCATTTAGACCTCATTTAGAATATTGTGTACAATTCTGTAGCTGCACCTTCAAAAAGATATAAAAAGGATGGAGTCGGACCAGAGGAAGGCTTCTAAAATGGTATGTGGTCTTCATCATAAGGCGTATGGGGACAGACTTAAAGATCTCAATCTGTATACTTTGGAGGAAAGGTGGGAGAGGGGGAGATATGATAGAGACGTTTAAATACCTATGTAATGTAAATGTGTATGTCGAGCCTCTTTAATATGAAAGGAAACTCTGCAATAAGAGGGCATAGGATGAAGTTAAGAGGTGATTGGCTCTGGAGTAATCTACGGTAACGTTTTTACAGAAAGGGTAGTAGGTGCATGGAACAGTCTCCTGGAAGAGGCGGTGGAGACAGAGATTGTGTCTGATTTCAAGAAAGCATGGGATAGGGACTTGGGATCTCTTAGAGAGAGCAAAAGATAATGATTATTGCGGATGAGCCAACTGGATGGGCCATTTGGCCTATATCTGCCATCATGTTTCTGTTTCTAAATCCCAGTAAGCCGAAGGGTAATCTTTTGGGGGGCACCAGTTATTTCTGTTTCAGCCAATAAACAGTCAGTAATCTCTTTACTAACAGGAACTCAATAAACACAGTTCATAACAGGTAACTTCATATTTGCAGTTCAAAAGTGTTCAGAACAGTTTATACCCCAAACTGTTCCCTTCAAGAATACAGTTCAAACTGAAGAAAATTATGCTCCAGTCCAGTTCCAATGCAATCTGCTAGTGTGTCAGGAAACAGCATGTGGCAATTGCCATCCCATTCCCTTACTTTCCAGAGTCTGATTCTCACAGTGGATTCCCATCGACACAATGGAAGTCTTGGCAGAAGTGAGGCACTCCCGCTCCCACTTCTACCTCTGGTGTCTCTTTTCTCAAGTACTCCTTCTTGTTCCCAAGCACGGAACAACTCCACAGGTACCATCTGCCATGAGGCAGGGGCTTCAGACACCATGCCCAGGAAATTTCCCCTGTTTTAGCTTCCAGGACTTCCCCCCTCAGTGCTAGGGTCACTTCGGGGATGGGCAACCAAACATAAGAACGTAAGAATTGCTATACTGTGACAGACCAAAGGTCCATCATGCCCAGTATCCTTTTTCCAACAGTGGCCAACCCACATCCCAAGTACCTGTCAGAAACCTAAAGAGATGCAACATTCCAGAGCTGAGATTGTGACGTCATAAAGCCTCATTCCACCAATGCCTACGAGCCAAACTCATAAGTGATATCACAATGGTTTGATTGTTCTATACTTGGCTCACATAAAAACATATGAATTGTCATATTGGGACAGATCAAAAGTCCATCAAGCCCAGTATCCTGTTTCCAACAGTGGCCAACTCACGTCCCAAGTACCTAGCTAGATCCCAAGTAATAAAACAGATGTTATGTTTCCCCCAAGTCATCTCAATAATGGCCTATGGACTTAGAACATAAGAACATAAGAACATAAGCGTTGCCTCTGCCGGGTCAGACCAGGGGTCCATCGTGTCCGGCAGTCCGCTCCCGCGGCGGCCCCCCAGGTCCATGACCTGAAAGTGTTCCCTACCTAACCTAAAATATCCATACCCTATTCGCTCAATGTCCTGTAAGGTAAACCTCTATCTGTACCCTGTTATCCCCTTTGCTTCCAGGAAATCATCCAGTCCCTTTTTGAACCCCAGAATTGTACTCTGTCCTATCACCTCTCCGGGAAGCGCGTTCCAGGTGTCCACCACCCTCTGAGTGAAGAAGAACCTCCTTGCATTTGTTATGAATCTGTCTCCTCTCAGTTTTTCTGAATGACCTCTTGTTTTAGTTGTCCCTGCTAGTCTAAAGAATCTGTCCCTCTCCACCTTCTCTATGCCTTTCATGATTTTATAAGTTTCTATCATGTCCCCTCTCAGTCTCCGCTTCTCCAGGGTAAAGAGCCCCAGCCTGTCCAACTGTTCGGCATATGAAAGGTTCTCCATACCCTTTATCATCCTCGTTGCCCTCCTCTGGACCCTCTCGAGTATTGCCATGTCCTTCTTGAGGTATGGCGACCAGTATTGGACGCAGTATTCCAGATGTGGGCGCACCATTGCTCGATACAGTGGCAGGATAACTTCTTTTGTTCTGGTAGTGATACCTTTTTTGATAATGCCCAACATTCTGTTCGCTTTTTTTGAGGCCGCTGCACATTGTGCCGCCTGCTTCATTGTGTTATCCACCAATACCCCCAGATCTTTTTCTTGGCTGCTTTCCCCGAGTACCCTCCCTCCCATCGTATAGCTGTACATGGAGTTCCCCTTCCCTATGTGCAAGACCTTACATTTCTCCACATTGAAGCTCATCTGCCATTTTTTTGCCCACTCACTCTCTTTTAAGAAATTATCCAGGTCTTTTTTAAACCCCGCTAAACTAATTGATTTCACTACATTATCCGGCAACGAATTCCAGAGTTTAATTACACGTGAAGAAATATTTTTCCCGGTTTGTTTTAAATCTACTACTTAGTAGGTTCATCGCATGCCCCCTAGTCCTAGTATTTGTGGAAAGAGTGAACAAGCAATTCACATCTATCCTTTCCACTCCGCTCAGTGTTTTATAGACCCCTATCATATCACTCCTGAGCCGTCTCTTCTCCAAGCTGAAGAGCCCTAGCCACTTTAGCCTTTCCTCCTAGGGAAATCGTCCCAAACCTTTTATCATTTTTGTTGCCCTTCTCTGTACCTTTTCTAATTCCACTACATCTTTTTTCAGATATGGCAATCAGAACTGCACACAGAATTCAAGTTGCGGCCGTACCATAGAACGATACAAGGCATTATAACAATTTCATCTTTATTTTCCATTCCCTAATATTCTGTTTGCTTTCTTACCCACCACTGCACATTGAGTTGAGAGTTTCAACGGGTTCATAGACAACCCCACAAAAGACAAAGGCGCACGCCGACAACTGAGCGCAAGACGGAGGCATGCGCTGAAGAAAATTACAGTTTTTAGGGGCTCCGACGGGGGTTTTGTTGGGGAGCCCCCACAGTTTACTTAATAGAGATCGCACCGGTGTTGTGGGGGGTTTGAGGGGTTGTAACCCTCCACATTTTACTGTAAACTTAACTTTTTCCCTAAAAACAGGGAAAAAGTGAAGTTTTCAGTAAAATGTGGGGGGTTACAACCTCCCAAACCCCCCACAACGCCCCCACAACGCGGCGTGATCTCTATTAAGTAAAGAGAGGGGTTCCCCCCCATGCCCCCCCCGTCGGAGCCCTAAAAACAGTAATTTTCTGTGGCGCGCACCTCCGCGCTGCGCTCAATTGTCTGCGCGCGCCTTTGTCCCGGCGCGCTTTTGACCTGACATCGTTTCAACGTATCCTCAACAATGACACCTATATCCTTTTCCTGGGCATGTGCTTGCAAACACAGTCCCTTTTATTACTTTCTAGCCCTGCTCATATGAGCTGGCTCTTTCCAAAACTATCCACCAGGCTAGGAATATCATCCTCCTTTCTTAGTGACCACCCTGAAAATCCTTCCTTCCACAACCAAAGCAGGGACATTTTCACGGGGGTCACAATCTCCCTCAGTTAAGAAAAAAAAATCTTTATTTTCCTCTATTTCTCTTCTTTTAAAAAATCATTTTTCCTCTGATCTCAGAGGGGGGGGATCTAACAACATTTTCTCATGTTAACCAAATTAGAAACATGACAACAGATAAAAGCCAAATGACCTATCCAGTCTGCCCATCCGCAGCATCCACTAGATCCTCCTCTCTGTAAGAGATCCCACGTGCCTGCCCCACGCTTTCTTCAATTCAGACGCAGTCTTTGTCTCCACCACCTCTACTGGGAGACTATTCCAGGCATCTACCACAATTTCTGGGGGGAAAAGTGTTTCCTTAGATTACTCCTGAACCTATCATCTCTTAACTTCATCCCATACACTCTCACTCTGGCGTTTCCTTTCAATTGAAAGAGACTGGCCTCCTGAGTATTGATACCACATAGGTATTTAAATGGTTCTATCATATCTTTCCTCTCCCACCACAAAGTGTACATATTGAGATCTTTGAGTTTGTCCCCATATGCCTTATGACGTAGACTACCGACCATTTTAGTAGCCTTCCTCTGGACCAACTCAATCCTGTTTATATTTTATTTTCTACACAATACATTTTTTTCCAGGACTTAGTGAACACAATTTATATTCTCCTAACAGTTTAAAAAGGCCCCTTTTTTCACATCCAAGTCAGCAACTCTTCTTTTTTTTCCTCCCATGCCCCTGTGGAGAGAACACAGAAATTGCAACATTTTCATTTTATTAAACCTTAACAGCATTCTGGCTAACAGCATGCATAAGTTACTAACGTCCTTTCACTTCAACCTGTGATTTGTTTTGTCCAGCACAGGTCTCCCTCCTGCTGTCCTTCGACTGTAATCCCATTCACTCTTCTCTTTCCCCAACGAGCGTCACCATGCTCCAGCCACTGTCTTCACCCACCATTCTCTTTCCCTTTCCGGAAAACATCTCTAGCGTGATGTCTCTATTACAGCTCTTCCACTGATGACAGAGCCAAGGTAGAAAACTGCTTCTCTTCCAGTGGATTTTTCCACCAGCGGGAACAGTTGCCATCTTTCTGCACCCCTCTCCCACCCAGCTATGCCCCTAATTTTACAGTTCTGGGTACTGAGCCATATCATGCTGTCTCCACATAGCTCATTTTGTCTAGGCAAGTAGGACTCAGCTTAACTTAGTTTCTCTAAATTGTTTCATTGCCCCAATGATTCAGAAGGAGAAGGCAAGCTTAGCCCTGGCACTGAACTTATGGAGGTAGAGAAAGGGGAGTTTGGATGTGATGTAGGCAGGAGTGATCAGGTGGAATCTCTTGTAGGCCATAACAAGGGCTTTGAACACACAGCATTTGTTAACTGGAAGCCAGTGTTCTGCACAGAGGGCTGGGGAGATGGGGTCGTCAAGGTTGTGTAGGAGGTGGATTGCAGTGTTCTGGACTCACTGGAGGCGCTTGAATTCTTTGACAGTGATTCCATTGAATATGGAGTTACAATAGTCCATTCTGGAGAGTACATAGGCATAGAGGAGTTGGGCTAGGTCAGGTTTAGTGATACATGGTTTTATCCTTTTTAGCTGACGCAGATAGTAGAAGGAGATAGAGACCACTTGTGAGATATGGGCTGAGAAGGACAGGTGGCCATCCAGTACCACCCAAGACTGCACACTTGGTCTTTTGCTGATAAGAGTGTGGAATCCCAAGCTAGTATTGGGCAGGTGAAATTAGTGTACTTCTTTCTGATCCATAGAAGTTCAGTTTTGGCAGCATTCAGCTGGAGTTTGTTGTCTATAATCCAATTCTTCATGTCGGTGAGGCAGTGTTGAAGGTTGGTGAGTTGGATAGATCGGTCTTTACCTAGCGGGAGGAGAAGCTGAATGTCGTCTGCATAGGAGTGGGTTTTAATGTTTTATTTTTGGGCTATATCGATAACTGGTCTGATGTACAGGTTGAAGAAGAATGGAGACATCAGGGCACCCTGGGGGACTCCATATTTGATGGGTTTGGGTTCTGATTTGTTTGAGCCTAGTAGTACTGATTAAGTTCTCTGTTGAAGGAAGGAAGTGAACTATTGAAGTTGAAGAGTCCTTTATTCCTAGGTCAGTGAACCTGTGCAGTAGGAGTTGGTGGTCAATGGTCCATCCAGCCCAGTATCCCATCTTCACGGTAGCCAATCCAGGTCACAAATACCTGGCAAAAACCCAAATAGTAGCAACATTCCATGCTACCGATCCAGGGCAAAGTGGTACCTTCATTAAAATTATTGGGAGTCACGTTTGACTGTAAATTTACTTATCACTTACATATCAGCGTAGTGGTCCAACGCTGCTTTTATCAACTGCGCATAATAAAAGCTTTAGCAAAATTGTTAGAGCCCGCGTCCCTAAACATTTTAATCCACTCCCTTATTATTTCATGTATGAATTACTGCAACGCCCTCTCTTATTTCTCCATACCCCCTTCCCTACTACTTTTCCCCTTCTTCCATGATCTATCGCCTTGAGCCTTTATAGGTCCTGGTCATTCGCGGTCCCGGTCATTCGCGGTATTTTCCAACCGCGAAACGCCGACAAGGAGAGGGCAGCGGGA
This sequence comes from Geotrypetes seraphini, assembly GCF_902459505.1. Taxonomy (NCBI): domain Eukaryota; kingdom Metazoa; phylum Chordata; class Amphibia; order Gymnophiona; family Dermophiidae; genus Geotrypetes; species Geotrypetes seraphini. The sequence goes on from NC_047085.1 coordinate 48,036,139, forward strand.
GAGGCAGAAGAGAGCAGCCAGAGCGCCGGCGAGTGCAGGAAATCTCTCGCTGTATGCTCCGACCGCCTCTTCCTGCACTAAGTCAGGCCTTATCCAATCAGGAGCTGTTTTGACACGCAGCTCCTGATTGGTATCGGGCACATAAATGTTAGTGTCCACTTTATAGAATTATCCCTTTAGGGGTCTCCATCACATTTATAATGCTCTGAATTATTGAGAATTTATCCCTTTGTAACATCACGTCTCATGAACTCGGATACCAATTTCTTGTGCCTGGGCCTGGCAGTTTGTAAAGGGGACATGGAGGGGTGGGGAAAAGGAATAGTATTCCTTAATAATTACTGCTATTAATTCATTACAGCCTGAGCTCAAAACAGACATTTAGAGACACAGCAGCGTTTGAACTGGCTTCCAGCTTTAAAAGCTTTTGTTTCTTTTATCTTGGCTCACAGTCCTAAAAATATGGTTACCTCAGAAACAGTATAATGGTGATGTTTTAGAGAGTTCTAGAGCATATAGAAGAGGCTAAATACACCACTAATTTGGTTCATGAAAAAATAAAAACAAATTAATAGTGACATAAAAATTACTTCTTCATTAAAACTGGTGAAAGATGAAACCCCAACCCATAATTAAACATATATTAATAAAAAAAACAAATTACCTCTACAAATCCGCCATTAGTCAAACATGGATAATATATATCTCAAAAAGATTCAAAAACATGTTTTGATTTGTTTTGCCATAGTTGGTGAGGGCTTGTAATGTCGATAGTTTGTTGTGTATAGGGAAAATGTTTGAGTACCTGATGGTAAACTTCTTAGATAACCTTGATAGACGGTATATAAATACCTAATGAAGCCGCGTTAGGCTTTTTTAATCTTCAGCTGTGACAGCATTAGCTCCGACGCTCATAGGAATTCCATGAGTGTTGGAGCTAACACCACCGCGGCTGGCGATAAAAAAAAAATAAAAAAAAAAGCCTAATGCAGCTTCGTAAAAGTGGGGGAAATAAAATTATGAGTTAGATTTTAGGTTTCTCTAGTATAAGTAGTCATTTTAGCTTTAAAGAACTTTAACATGATCTACTGGCATTGCTTTTCATCTAAGCGATAGCTTTACCCGATGGACTGTACTTTATTCCCTTCACAAATATAAAAGATCTAACTAGAAATAGCAAGCACAGCAGAAAACAACCAGAGTTCTAATAGTCTGAAGACTTAAATCTTCCTGGGTAATGAAACCTTTTGAAAACAGACCAAACGAGAAAGATTGCTATCATTTATCGTTTATTGTCCTTTGATACACCACCAAATTTTCATTATGGATATTCTAGATACTGAGTGAGAGGCCTGTAAAGCCTCAGACTTATCTGCCACGGTAGTTTTCATCCTGACTCTGTAAAAAGTATCACATCTTAAAGTCTACCCTGGGCAGAAGCATACATTTTCAAAGGAATTTCCATAGGGAGCAAGGTGTTTATCCTACAAGGGGGGAACACCTCAATCTCTCCCCCAGGTGGGCAAAGCAAGGGTAGAGTTACTACTGAATAGAGAATATGCAGTATGATATTTTCAAATGGAAACCACAGGTTTACAAGCACAACAGACGGTTTCATAAATGCCTTCTAAATTTAAAACTTAAACCCAGATTCATTTGTAGATGGTCTGCGCATTTTTTGTTTGTTTTTACTTAAACTTTTAACTTTTTATGAGCCTGTGGTTTTAACCCACTTTAAACCCACGGGTTAAAACCACGGGCTCGCACTGTGGGGCAAAGCTGGGAAAAGAGAGCAGGAGAGTCAGGGCAGAGAGTGCAGGAGAGTCGGGGCAGAAGCAGGGCGGCGCTCGGGGCACAGAGAGCAGGAGAAGGGAGCTGGAAAGTCAGGGCAGAGAGCAGGAGATGCAGTCGGAAAGCAGTGAATGGTTGGTCCCCAGCAGTCATTTGTTTGCCGATCGGCCAGCCCAGTCGGTGTTGCAGTTTTTGGTTAGTGAATCGCTGCCTGCCTAGTGAATGCCGTTCGCCCTCATTTGCATGCGCGGATCGGAGGATGATCGGGACAGAGGTTAGTTAGTGAATCAGGTCGGAGGGAAATCGGGTCGCAAACCGATCAGTACACGATCGATTTGCTTAGTGAATTTAGCCCTTAGATGGGGTAGGCGAATCAGTTGGTGGCAGGGGGAGGTTGTTACCTATAAATAAATATATGAACATTCTCTTTCTTCTCTTTTTTCATTCCTGAATATGCAATTCACCTTGAGCTTCTGTTTGAAAAAAGCAAATAATATATATTTTTTTTAAGTTCATTAAGTTTTTATTAAGGTTATACAAAAGAACAGAAAATAGTACAAATGAGCAACAGTCATATATTTTTTAAAAAATTCAAATCCAATTATAGCACCTGAAAACCTCTGTTTTTTTAAACTACAAGTCTTGAAATACTGTCACCTCACAGGCGGTGTAATTGTGCTGCTTCAGGGAACTTTAGAACGATCTACCAGCATTTCTCTTCACCTAATTGATAAGTTGCTTGAGAAGGGGGGGTGGGCGGGTATGATTGATTGGATGGGCATTGCCAATTTCATCTAGGCTACAACAGTTGAGCTTGCTAAGGCGTTGAAGTTTACAACATGATGGCTGACTACATTTGACTGGCTTATTCAGCTAAATGAAAGCGCCGGACTGACTGTCAGGGAGTGATTAATAAAGAGTGCACTTTTGAAATATGAAGGCCAACAAAAGATGGATTGCAGCTGCTGGCTTTCTGAAATAAAACATGAGCTTTGTGTCTTAATGATATGGCCTCATGGCCCCTGTTTGTGGCCTTCCCCATTATATCATATTATGAATAGATAAAATCACGTTCTAAATTCTGCATTATGTTTCGCTATAAATCTGTGCCCCGTTCTGGGAAGAAAAAGCTATCTGTAATATTTACCTGGTATTCACAAAGGATTGAGTTCACGAAATGTATAGAAGGAATTTATTGTAGACTTTCAGCACCAGTAAACATGAACAGTTTTCTCTCAGCAGGTTTCAGCCTGGCAATGGGAAAATGGCAGGGTTGTGCCATTTTCTCCACTTACTTGTTGACCTAGGAATTTAGTGGGTAATTTTTGTGACAGGGTCACTAAAATGTCCTAACAAGTTAATGTACTTGCCACTGTTATTAACTCAATCTCTGATGGCAGTGTGTAATGTGCTGCATTGAGTGACACTGGCCATCTTCGCTGTATATAATGTGAGAATATACAGGGTGAAACAAAGAATTTAAAAAAAAGTACCAATAAATCTTTCCATTTTATAGATATGGCATAAAGAATTCCTTGGTACTTTTTTTTTAATTCTTTGTTTCACCCTGTATATTCCCACATTATATACAGCGAAGATGGCCAGGGGATACTTTAAGAAATTTCAGGATGTGTGGAAACCATTAACAAAATATTGTAAGGATTAAGTAAAATTATTTTCCCTTTTAATTATCAGTTCAAGATATAGGGAGGGGGGTACTTTATTATTACATATATTATATAATAATGGAATATATGGATGGGAGGGATGGGAAAGGGGAAGGGATAAAAATTTATATAATGTACCAATGATTGTTTATAAGTGATATATTTATTGTTACTGTGAATGAATATATTTTACACTTAATGTAATTTTGAAAATGAATAAAGAATATTTAAAAAAAAAAAGTACCCCCTAGAGTTTTTTTTGTCATTTCCTCAGCAATTGCTTTGAATTTCAATGGGATATGTTAGTCATCATGCTTACGTATTACTATTAAACAACATTTAATTATCTTAACTCCAGTCATGGTACATGGGCTTGTGTCACTGGGGCTTGCGCGCATCTGAAAGCTATGCCGATGGTAGTGTCACTCCCAGCAGGGCCTCCCAAGGCGGACAGGTTTCAGTGGAGATGTCAGACTAACAATGTACCGCCCATCTGGGCAGCGGAAGATGTGGAGTGTTGGAGGTGGAGGATCGCGTTTGATTGCAACAACGGTGACAACATCGAATTTGTACTGCACAGAAGAAAGGCCCGGCAAAACTTCTGTATTCTGCCACAAAAACTTGATGATGTTCATTATTAAGTCGCTGGGACTCAAACACAAGTCGATGGCATCTATCAATTGTATCTTAAGCTGTGTTGAATTTCATTGAGATATTTTACTTACTTGTTTAGTCGTCAAACTTGCATACACTTCTCCCTCGTTATTCTGCGGGGGATACGGGCAGAGCCGGACTGCGAATGGTGAAAAACCGCGATTATCCAGCTCTGACCCACCCCACCCCCCCACCTCTCTGCCGCCTTCCCGGCCTTACCTGGTGGTCTAGAGGGCTTTCGGGGCAGGAGCGATCTTCCTACACTCCTGCCCCGTGGAGATCGCCATGAGGAAATGGCTGCTGTGAGTTCCCGTAGTCTCTCGAGACCACGACGGGAACTCCCTGCAGCCATTTCCTCATGGCGATCTGCATGGGGCAGGAGCATAGGAAGATCGATCCTGCCCCAAAAGCCCTCTAGAACACCAGGTAAGGCCAGGAAGGCAGTAGGGAGGTAAAAAATATGGGTTTTTTTTATTTTCCCCCTCCCCAGAAAAAAATTGTGATTATGTGAAATCGCGAGTGCAGAAACCGCGAATGGGGAGGGGGAAGTGTATTACTATTAACCAACATTTAATTATCTTAGGTTTAGTATTACTACCTGGTGATTTTTCATCGTTAAAAATATTCAGGCTACAACACAGTAAAATTACATCATTCAAGCAATACAATTAACAAAGTGTCATAAGAACATAAGAGTTGCCATACTGGGACAGACAGAAGGTCCATCCTTCTATCTGTCCCAGACAGACAGACAGTGGATTTCCCGAAGCCATTTTAATAATGCTTTGAGAAGTTCTGAACAAACTTGTTGATCCATCCTTGTGGCAGGCTGGCCCAGATTATCTGCTGCACTTTTTTGAGTTTGACGACTGTTTGCAGCTTTGGATGGAGCTTAGGGTTGCCAGATTTTCCTTTAGGAAAATACGGACCCTTAGCCCCACCCACATGCCCACCTAGTTATGCCCACCCCACCCTAATCCTGACCCGCAACCTGCCCTAGCCCTGCCCCCCTGCTTCCCGCACTTGTCGGGCAGGGAGGAAGTCCATGCGTGCGCAGCTGTCATGGGATGATGTCCCACGCACGCCTGCGTGCGGCAGATTTCCTGCCCGACACAGCTTTTCAAAACCCAGACAAACTGCCAGGTTTTGAAAAGCCGTCCGGACACCCCAGACATGTCCTCAAAAGGAGGACATGTCTGAAGAAATCCGGACGTCTGTCAATTCTAGCTTAAGATAAGCCTCCAACATGACACCCCAGATAAAAGTCTATGTCACCGTGATGTCATTAAGCTGATAGCCTGTTTTGTTTATTTATTTATTTATCCAATTTTCTATACCGTTCTCCCAAGGGAGCTCAGAACGGTTTACATGAATTTATTCAGGTACTTAAGCATTTTCCCTGTCTGTCCTGGTGGGCTCACAATCTATCTAACGTACCTGGGGCAATGGGGGATTAAGTGACTTGCCCAGGGTCACAAGGAGCAGCGTGGGTTTGAACCCACAACCTCAGGGTGCTGAGGCTGTAGCTTTAACCACTGCGCCACTCTAGAAATCAAAATGTAATAAAGGTGAGCCAAGTATAAGAGGACAATCCAGCCATTGTGACATCACTGATGAGGTTGGCTCTTAGGCATTATGACATCACAATACCAGCTCTGGTTATCAGAGGCTGAAGCTTTTCACACTGTTTACTTATTCAATTTTCTATACCGTTCTCCCAGGGGAGCTCAGAACGGTTTACATGACTTTATTCAGGTACTCAAGCATTTTTCCCTCTCTGTCCTGGCGGGCTCACAATCTATCTGATGTACCTGGGGCAATGGGGGGATTAAGTGACTTGCCCAGGGTCACAAGGAGCAGCGTGGGTTTGAACCCACAACCTCAGGGTGCCGAGGCTGTAGCTTTAACCACTGCGCCACACACTCCCACACGCCACACGCTTGGGGGGGGGGGGGGGTTCAAGTAATGTTAGTTTTACAGCGAAACATTTTTGAATGCACAAAAATAACTTGGCGGTCATGCCAAAAAGTCTTCGCTGATTTTAAAGATATTCTCATTTCACTCGGCACGTACATAATAACAACAAATAAAGCTGTCAAATTTCATCTTGAAATTCTAAATGGTTGCTGGAAAAAAGCAGCAAAACTCTCTAGGGGTTACTTTTTTTGCCTCACCATGTGCTGTATATTGTATGTAGAGGCTTCCCTATTAGGAATGACCACGGGAGGCAAGTATGGAAATGAGATGATGTGAGGTAAAAAAAAAAAAAAAAGTACAGTAAAGCCTTGGATTGCAAGTAACTTGGTTTGCAAGTGTTTTGCAAGACAAGAAAAACATTTTATTAAATTTTAACTTAATATACAAGCAATGTCTTGCAATACAAGTACATATAGGGCTCCTTTTATGAAGGTGCCCTAGCTTACGAGATTAGCATGTGCTATAGCGCGTGCTAGCCGAAAAACTACCGCCTGCTTAAAAGGAGGCAGTAGCGGCTAGCGTGCGCGGCATTTTAGCGCACGCTAAGCCCGCGCTAAAACTGCTAGTGCACCTTTGTAAAAGGAGCCCATAGTATACACACATCAGAACTGAGCCGATGGTTCTCTCTGACACTGCAAGAGTGTAGTGACTGTTCTAAACAAGCAAAGTCTTGGCAATACATGTACATACAATATACAGTACACAATATACATCATCACAACTGAGCCGATGGTTCTTCTCTCTATGACGCTGCAGGAGTCTAAATGAGCGCGGCCATGCAATATAAGTATGTATAGTATTTTGTATTAAAGTTTCGGGTTGTGGAACGAATCGTCTGAATTTCCATTATTTCCTCCCAATTCGTCCTCAACTGCCCTGATAAGAGCTCTCGCAGAATAAATCTCTTTAATTACCCATCTCTGAAATCATGTCACTACAAGAAGTTCCTGGACAGAATGCTATCATTCCAGGCAGCTAAACTGAACACATGGCTCGTAAAACCCATATTCGAGGCCGCGTCATACGCTGACTTCAGAAAATCACTGAAGACTCGTCTCTTTAACACAATTTGAGTTCTCTTCCATTGGTAATTCCATTGGTAATTTTGTATCCCTGAAAGTCCTTTCTCTTCCCATTACTCCTCTTACCCCCATTGCATGTATATTGTTGTAAACCTCTCTTATTCTCATTGCATGTATCTTCTTGTAAACTGCTCTGTACTTCTGTATCCTGTTGTAAACATTTGTTTCTTGTTGCAAACATCTCGTATTCTCATTGCATGTACAGTGGTACCTCGGTTTACGAGTGCACCGGTTTGCGAGTGTTTTGCAAGACGAGCAAAACATTTGCAAACTTGGTGCCTCGTAAACCGAGCGCGCCTCGATTTGCGAGTGCTCCCCCTGCGAACCGGCACCCTCCCCCCCCCCCCGCAATCCGGCACCTCCCCCCCCGCCGCGACCTGAGGTCCCCCCAAACCATCCGAACCCTCTTCTTACTTTGATGTAGCCTCCGCACCTGCACCAGCATGTCCTGTGCTGTGCTGTGCTGTGCCGGTGCCTGAAAATCTGTCTCCGGTGCTGGGCCTTGAGCATGTGCGCATGCTCAAGGCCTGAGAGTTCACATCCAACGTGAACTCTCACATCCAATGTGAACTCTCAGACCTTGAGCATGCGCACATGCTCAAGGCCCAGCACCGGAGGCAAATTTTCGAGCACCGGCACAGCACAGCACAGGACATGCTGATGCAGGTGCGGAGGCTACATCAAAGTAAGAAGAGGGTTCGGGTGGGTTGGGGGGACCTCAGGTCGCGGCGGGGGGGGGTGCCTGATGGTGATAGGGGGGTGCCTGATGGCGGCGGGGGGTGCCCAATGGCGGCGGGGGGGGTGCCAGATCACGGGGGGGGAGGGTGCTGGTTCGCGGGGGGGGCCTTCGGGGGGAGCAAAGCTGATTCTCGTGGGGGGGGGAGCAGCGCTGCTGGCCTCGGGGGGGGTGGAGGGTGGGAACCTATCAAAGCGAGTTTCCATTATTTCCTATGGGGAAACTCGCTTTGATAAACGAGCATTTTGGATTACGAGCATGCTCCTGGAACGGATTATGCTCGTAATCCAAGGTACCACTGTATCTTCTTGCAAACCACTCTGAACTTATGTATCTTGTTGTAAATATATGTTTCTTGTTGTAAACATCGCATACTCTCATTGCATGAATCTTGTAAACCGCTTTGAACTTATGGTATAGCGGTATATAAGAAATAAAATTATTATTATTATAAGCGTGCTTCTGGAACGAATTATGCTCGCAAACCAAGGTTTAACTGTATATGTTCTAGTTTCAGAGAAAAATGCATTTTATCCATTTTTTCTTGCTACACAGAAGAAGGCTGAGAACTTATTATTAACTTTATTAGATATCTGTGTGGAACACTGTCAAAGGCTTTACTAAAATCTAAATCTAAATATACCACATTTAGCACATGCAGTATAATACCAGAGAAATAGAAACAAATGAATTTCTTCCTGAACAGTGCAAAATATAGACAGCAAATGTAAATTTTCAAAACTAACATATTTCAATCACTGAATTGAAAATAAAATCATTTTCCTACCTATGTTGTCTGGTGATATTATTTTGTAAAGCTATTAAATGATCACAGCTCTTAACCAAACTAAAGTGCTTAGCACTATTTTATACGTTCTACTATATATGATATTTTGTGAAATGCTCAGACCCTACACCCCGTGATTTAGTGATAACACCAAACTGAGGTTCATAAGGGGACCATCATAGCTTTCACCGTCCCCATTACAAACCATACCAGGCTACTCAAGTAAATACTGTTGGTCTAACTTTTTACAGGAATCTTAGTAATAATGATTCAACAATGATGACTTATCTGGATATGGTGGTGTTGTTAATTATGATGAACCTCGGACAACTTTAAAACTGCCAATTCAAGTTCTTCTCTTTTGTTCTTATTGGCTTATTTCATTTATTGTAACTGTGCTGTTGTCACCGTCCCCCCGACTCGAGTTTCGCGTCTTCTTCAGGGAAGGACACTGTCAAATAAAACGACAAATGTCTACTGTGTACACCGTGACTCATATGAAACTATCATTAAAAAACCTTCTATCGAAGGTGAAGGGTTCACTGTTGTGGCTATTAACAAGCCTACTAAACCATCTATAAAACAAACCTATATGAGGCCACATATTCAGTACTACTTATATACCCACTCACATACCTGGATTGGCTCTCCAAAACGAATGAACAACACAAACAGGGCTGACTGAATACTTCCCAACTAAACTACTATTTAAAGGTCCTAACCCGGAACCACAAAAGTAGCCCCGGAAGAGTACCCAAAATTGAAGGACAAACCTTATTTTTTCTACACAAGTAACCATTCTATTTCGTGATTTAATCCTTGCGGACTTAATATGTTCCAGTTGTAAATGAACCTTTGTTCTTTCTGAATTAAAATTTTGGAAAGATCGCCCTCTTAGTCCTTAATGTGAATTAATACTGTGTATCTCAATTCGTCGACAGCATGTGATTGCTCTATCCAATGAGCTGTCAGGGGGGCAGATATTCTGCTGTTCCTTATGCCGCTAAGATGCTCTGATATTCTAACCTTAATCTTGCAGGAGGTCTGACCGATATACAGTTTCCGGCAGGGGCAGGTAATACAATACACCACTCCTGCCGAATTACAGTCCATTGTTGAATCATTATTACTAAGATTCCTGTAAAAAGTTAGACCAACAGTATTTACTTGAGTAGCCTGGTATGGTTGGTAATGGGGATGGTGAAAGCTATGATGGTCCCCTTATGAACCTCAGTTTGGTGTTATCACTAAATCACGGGGTGTAGGGTCTGAGCATTTCACAAAATCTATGTATATAAAATCGGATATATGTATGTATGTGCCGCGATCACGCAAAAACGGCTTGCCCGATTTGAACGAAACTTGGTATGCCGATCCCTCACTACCTGGGGTGATATGTTCTGGGGGTCTCGCGGCCCTCCTGCACACGTGGGCGGAGCTACAAACAGAAAATCAGATTTCACCCATTCATGTCAATGGAAAAAATGTAAAAAGCTGCCATTCTCACAGTAATTCACAAACGTCTTGACCAATTTGAACGAAACTTGGTATGCAGATCCCTCACTACCTGGGATGATATGTTCTGGGGGTCTCACGGCCCACCTGCACATGTGGGCGGAGCTACAAACAGAAAATCAGATTTCACCCATTCATGTCAATGGAAAATATGTAAAAAGCTGCCATTCTCACAGTAATTCAAAAACGGCTTGACCGATTTGAACGAAACTTGGTATGCAGATCCCTCACTACCTGGGGTGATATGTTCTGGGGGTCTCTCGGCCCACAACTCTATGTTGCTTGCTCAAGGGTGGGTTCACCCAACAATTTATATGTTCTTGCTCCTGGAGGTGAAACTAAAAATGTTGTTTATAATCACGTTTTGCATTAGTTGTATTGTATTCATTTTGTCAAATATTTCACAATATAATTTGAATATTGTACTTTTTATTAAGCTGTAAAACAATAATTTCATTCACCACTATAAAGTATCTTTATTTGAATCCATTTACAGTGTTATTGCTATAATTAAATACCCGTGCAACGCCGGGTCATCAGCTAGTATCATATATAGTAGAACGTATAAAATAGTGCTAAGCACTTTAGTTTGGTTAAGAGCTGTGATCATTTAATAGCTTTATAATTAATATCACAGAGGAATAAACAATATCTCCCCCATCATTATCTTGAGAGATATTATTTTGTAATCATCTTTTCCCAGTCTCTGGCTGCAATTCCTTTTGTCTGTGCTCTTAACTCTGTTTCCAAGACCCTGTTATCCATTTGCTTATTTTCTCTCCTATACTTTCTGCCCTACATCCATCTTTACCAACAGAAATTTAGGGCTTTTACGAAGGTGCCAAGCGGATTTAGCACACGCACCAGATTAGCGCACACTATAGCACGCGCTAGTCAAAGATCTGCCGCCTGCTCAAAAGGAGGCGGTAGTGGCTAACGCGCACAGCAATTTAGCGTGCGCTATTCCGCGCATTAAGGCCCTAACGCACCTTCATAAATGGAGCCCTTAGTCAAGGTAATGTGTATAAACCACTGGAGATAAGAAAAAGTATACCTAGGTATACCAATGTATATAAAATATATAAAGTTTCTCCTATAATTGCAACCCAAAACTTAAGACAGTCAAGGATGGATATGCTTCCGTATGCTCAGAGGTGTTTAACTCTCATAGAGGGCTTGTCCACCCTCCTCGTGGAGTTTTATTTTCCAGTCATTGCATATAGTTTGCATGTTCAATCAAAAGCTGTTTTTTTGTTTTTTAAACTGGTTGAATTATCTAAGATAAGTGAATTTAACCTTATCTATAGGTCAATGTGAATTCAATAAGTACAAAGAATTTTTTGATAATTCAACGAGTCTACAAAATGAAAAAACAGCTTTTGATTGAATACGCAAACTATATGCAATGACTGGAAAATAAAACTCCACGAGGAGAGTGGACAAGCCCTCTATGAGAGTTATACATCTCTGAGCATATGGAAGCATATCAATCCTTGACTGTCTTTTAAGTTTTGGGCTACATCCATCTTTGGCATTAACCTTTAACATTCAACTTTCTTCCATTTTTCTGCTTCCTTCTCAAAACTATTTTTCTTTGTCTTCCCCTCCTCTCCATACATGTGCACCATCTCCTTCCTCCTTTCCCCCATTCCCATCAATCCTAAACAGCATTTCTTCCATCTCTTTTCCCTTCCCTACTCTTCCCCTCCCTGTGCATTATCTCCTCCCTCTCCTCCCCCTGACATCTCTGTTTTCTTCCTTCCTATGGTCTGACATATTTTTCACTCCTTTCCACAGTTTTATATCTCTATCCCTTCCTTCCTTTCCCCTACTGTAGTCTGGCATCTCTCTCTCCTCCTTCCCTCCCCCTTCTTGTGGTCTGGCATCTCTCTCCTTCTGTCCCCCCCCCCTTCCCCTGATCTGGTATCACTCACTTCTCCTTCCCGCAGTCTGGCATATCTCTCTCACCTTCTTCCCTTCCCTCCCCCTTCCCATGGTCCATTTCTTCCTTCCCCCCTTCCCATGGTCTGCTATCTCTCTCCTTTCCTTACAGTCTATCTTATCTCTCTCTCTCTCTCTTCCTCCCCTTCCATCCCTACTCTGCAATGTTGCCCACTATCTTTCTCTCTCTCCTTTCTGTTTCTGGCATCATAAGTTCCCCTCTCTCCCACGCCAGCCTCCCCAATTCTATTTAAGAAGCTGTCCAGGGGGATTCCAGGTCTGGCATTTCCTCCCCTTTTTATCTGCACCGGTCGACATCGTCCTCACCTTCAGTCTTTCAGACACATCCATTTTTGTTGCAGGGGACCGCCAGCTTCAGCAGCAATTCTTAACCGCCACATGTGCCCCCTTTCTGTGCTTTCCTTCTGCCGCGGTCAGTTCCCAATGGTGCAACTTCCTGTTTCCACGTGGATGAACTGTGGCAAAAGGAAAGCACAGAGAGGGGCCGCAAGTAGCGGTTGAGAATCGATGCCAGGGACAGCAGTCCCCTGTAACAAAAATGGATGTGTCTGCAAGACCAGGAGAGGTAGATAACATCCCAGCACGGATAGAAGGGAATGGACATGCCAATCCACTAGGGGCCTCCAGAGCCTCAGGGCCCAGGACAGCAGCCATGTTTGCTCACCCCCTAACGCCGGCCCTGTGCTGTGGCACAGTCACCAGGGGCCACATAAAACGGCCAGGCGGGTCAGATTCGGCCCAAGGGCCTTGTGTTTGACACACGTGATTTATGCACACAATTGGCACTTAAAGTTAGATACCAGATTTTAGAATGAGAGAGGCTAGGGGACACTCGAAATTACAGAGAAAAACTTTTAAAACCAATAGGAGGAAATATTTTTTCACTCAGAGAATAAATAGTTAAGCTCTGGAATGCGTTGCCAGAGATTGTGGTAAGAGCGGATAGTGTAGCTGGTTTTAAGAGAGGTTTGGACAGTTTTCTGGAGGAAAAGTCCATAGTCTGTTATTGAGAGAGACATAGGGGAAGCCACTGCTTGCCCTGGATTGGTACAAGGATAAAACAGGGGAAACAAAATCACAATCTCAAAAGCACAACACAAAGGTGGAATTGTCCCAATCAGAATGGTGCACAAAAAAGTGTCTTTCAACTCATCTGATGAATCCAAATGCCTTTATTCTTCCAAAATTCATAAAATGACTCTATGACTCGACATGTGCATGTTTCGGCCCAAGCGGCCTGCCTCAGGAGTCTATAAGTACACACATAAGCATAAATACATAAAAAATGATACATAATATACATATAAACATATTAATTAGAAATTAGAAATTTTAAATTTTAAAAGACAGCAAAGAATAGAAACTATATATAAAAGAACATTAAAATGGACAAATGACGTCAAATGTATGAATATCGTTATGGCATTTTATCATACAAAGCAAATATAAGACTATTCCAAAGAAAGTATCACATATCAAATGGTCAAAACAATTCATCATGCAAAAACGGATATAGAACAACTATGACAAAATGCATAAAAGATAATCATAACAATTCATGAAGCAAATATAAAAATACATAGTAAATAATTTATATAAATGCCCAATATATATCATGTATTGATGATGATGTCAGAATATTTAATCAATAGATAGTCATGAACAATTCATAAAGCAATCCATCACACAAAACAAATATTGTTTTGTCACAACTATTATAGGTGCACAAAAAGAGTTCATTGTTTCACTATCAATTAACATATTTCCTAGCAGTTGTATATGATATGTTCTTTGGGGTAATTATTTTGATTATTTATTAATTTTTAATGCTTTAATATTTGTTTTGTATGATGGATTGCTTTATGAATTGTTCATGACTATTGATTAAATATTCTGACGTCATCATCAATACATGATATATATTGGGCATTTATATAAATTATTTATTATGTATTTTTATATTTGCTTCATGTTATGGTTTATATTTGTTTTACATGATGAATTGTTATGATTATCTTTTATGCATTTTTATGCATTTTATGCACTACTAGGGTTCTGGATTGGCTACCATGAGAATGAGCTACTGGGCTTGATGGACCTTTGGTCTGACCCAGCATGGCTGTTCTTATAACATAACATAAATTTTTATTCATATACTACAAAAGCCTTTCAGTTCTATGCGGTTTACAAAAGAGATGGGCTGACCATTGTCAGTGAGCTACAATAGATAGAATATTGGTATCAATGAGTTAACAGTAGTTTCACATCAGTATGCTGCTTTGAAATGATTACAAGAATTTTGAGAACAGATGGGTTTTTAATAGCTTCTAAAATGCATATATGATGTTGATATTCTAACCATTTGGCCCAGTTCAGGATTCTCGGAAGCGGCTTGGTATGATAAGAGTTGGTTAATGAATCTTTTTTGAGTACAGCCTTTGACTGAAGGGTAGGTAAAAAATGATCGGGAATGCGTGGAGCGGCTTGGCGACGAGAACAAGAATTGAGCAGTTAGGTAGTTAGGCATTAGGCCATGTAGGGCTTTGTAGACAAGGCATCCAAATTTGAAGAGAACTCTTCCTTCAACAGGAAACCAATGTAGTTTTTGGTAAAATGGAGTTATGTGGTCAAATATGCTCTACATGTGCCAAGTATAGGACAATCAAGCCATTGTAACATCACTCTGAGGCACTGTGGAATGAGGCAGAACCAGAACGTATGCAGGTAAAGCTACTCTCAGTTAGGACACTGGTCTTTGACCAAAGGACCGCCGCATGAGCGGACTGCTGGGCACGATGGACCACTGGTCTGACCCAGCAGCGGCAATTCTTATGTTCTTATTACAATTTCAGCTCTGGAATGTTGCTCTCATTGGGGTTCTGGAATCTTGCTATTCTTTGAGATGCTGGAATGTTGTTACACTTTGGGTTTTGGCCCGGTACTAGTGACCTGGATTGGCCACTGTGGGAACTGGCTACTGGGCTTGATGGACCATTGGTCTGACCCAGTAAGGCTATTCTTATGTTCTCTGTATATACTTGGCTGGACTTCCACAGAGCTAATATATGCATGCTAGAGAGTTGCACAGGGACAGAAATCCCACCCATCCCCACCAGGATCCTCTCTGTCCTCACCCGTTGAGCATGGGGCATTGACGCCATTTGTGAAAGCTTCAGGTTTGAAAATAATTCTACATGCAAAATGACACCAGCGCAAGGTTTTAAAATTATAACCAGGATTTATTGAATTATTGGTTCTATTTTCCCATTATTAGATCAAAAGAATAGCATAATTGCTTACGTTGCGCTCATGGGAGATCATCATCGTGGCCAAAGACTGGCCTTCTCACAATGGTCTCGTCTTTCTATCTCATTACAGTCTATTATATAACTTTTGGTTTAGTGACATCATCAAGTTTGACGACCAATAACATTTCTATGGGTGGTCTTAAAGTTTAGACAAAGAAACATTCCTCCATGGTTAAAAGTTAGTCAAAGTTTCAGATGATTTCTGAATTAACATTAACATTCAAAAGAATTCACAATTATTAACATGGTAAATTCTCAGTCCTTCCATGCTGACAAGTTCTGAGCCTTAAAGGAAAAAAAACTCCTAAGCTGACAGATTCAAATTGCACAGCCTTACACAGAAATCTTACTCAGGAGAAAAAAAGGGGGGTTAAATCCCCCTCTCCTCTTCCTGAAGCATGTTTATGCTTATAAAACCATTTATATAAACCATTTATATTTTACACAATCATATCATCACATATTACATCCATGGGCCCCAAACATTCATAATTTCATTCATATCTTGGCCATTCATACTTCATACATTTTATATCTCAGTTTGGAATAAGGAATCTAATATGCTTTTTTCTAACTAGTCTAAGCACATCTGTTTTCAATTAGAACCACGAGGCTAAAGGCGGGAAGCTGAACAAAGAACAGAAACTATTCACTGGCACAAGATGCTGGCCTAAGACAGGACAGTTATAGCACATACAAAGAACCTCCATGTAATCATGTAATCATGATTTCCACCATGATTTCCACCATGATTTAGTTCAACAGCAAAGTACACAAAAAAAACACCATTCTTTTCCTTATATTAATCTTTAGTGTGTTTTTTCTTCTTCTGGCCTTAGCTACATTATATTTAAATGTTTTATTCACCTGTTTTTCCATACGCTTCTATTTGGGCGCGGTCCTTAACTAACACAGATGTTTGTCTAACTAGAATTACCCAGAACCATATGAAAAACTGGCGCTACAAAAATACTGCACTTATCATGTCCTAACATCCATTCTCATTTCCGTCCCATAACCAGCACCCCCTGCTGGCCACGAGCCACTACTCAATCCCCTCTTGGATATTACTGAATTTATGAAGTAATATTCATAATTGAGCTCGTGGTCTTATCTGTGGCGCTGGGGTTTACTCTGGGTACGGTTCTTCTTATGGATCAGTTGTGTGTCTGTGCAAGTATATTCTTTTAAATGCCAATTAGATAGCAAAAGCCAGAAAAATGTACTACCTAGGCCTGCAACGGCAGGTGCCTAGAAGATCTTACCCAAAGCTTACTTGAATTCTCTAGTGAGAATGCAAGCAAATCCCATCCACTATTCTAGATAAAACCCATCTAAGTGTACATTTATGTAAGTTGCTGTCTAAACCATATCATATAGGAAACTTACCATTCCAGTGGTAGTTAGACAGTGTCTGTTCTAGGTGCAAGTACAGTCCTAGAGCAGAGACGTCTGTTGTTTTATTCATAGAGGTATTCATGAAACTCCAGTACTTTTGAAGTTTAAAAGTCAGAAAATTTAGAGAAAGTATAGTTAAAGAAAAATAGAACCCTAGATTTCCCTAAGATAAAGAGAACCTCAGTATTACCTAATTTAATTAGTCCCTATGCTCAAAAGTGTTATGTTATAAAATTTTGGAATTAAATCAATAAAGTGTAAAATAATGCACAGTGTTAAGAAAACCCAAATATATGCTTAATATGGAAATGTACTCATGTGCAGATAATGCATGCACATCAGATATAAGTTTTCTTTTTCTGTGTGTGTTGCAGGAACTCATTTCTCAAATTAAAATCATTAAAAGGACTGATGATATCAGCTGTTAAACCCAATTAAACAATATTGTGGCACTGTGTTACAGCTTAGAAGCTGCCACTGTGTATAGAAATACAGTCATATGAAATAAAATTTAAAATACAGGATACACAAAATATTTTCTGAGAACAATGCATGAAGACAATGATAAAGAAAATACAGTTATTAATACAATATCAGAATAAGTCTATGAAATTATGCAAAAGCATAATTAAAGTTCAGAAGCCTAATTCAAATGAAATGATTTAAAGTAACGTGGTTTAAGATAAAGTCTGTTTTTTTTCGTTCAAAATTTTTTTTATGAGTCCAGAAATGTCTTTTGCAAATAGTTTTAGCAACTTGTAAGGTCGGAGTCTCTAAATTAATTTCAGTGAAATTTAAATCATGGCTTTAAAAAGTTCATGCTGCAATGTTTTCATAATTCAAGCTTGGCTTTTCTGTAACTGAAAGCTTGGCTTTTCTGTACAACTGAAAGGTAAGCACAGCTCATTAGTTGAAGACAAAGGAACACTGAAATTCCCGCCGAAAATTCAGCATCGGAATTTTTTCTCTGTGTTCTCCACAGCTCTAGTGGTGGAATGTGGTACTGCTGGTCAGTGTAAATCCTGGAAGGAAAGCACATGTTCATTAACAAAAGAACAAAGAAAAAAACACATAGCACTTTATCCCCTCTGCAAACTGTACCAATTCTTGTATTGCAGAGTTACAGTTTCTGTGTTGAATTGTTGAAAGGATTCAAAGAAGGTTCTTAACTGAAACACAAAACATACAGATTAAATAGACTTTTTTCAGGGTCCTGTAGTACCAAAATTGGCCACAGGAAAATTTAAACATGCAGACACATTCTCTACATGGTAAAATTAGACTTTCTTTTTTTCTAACATCAGGGAATTATTCTCAATTCCATATTCTTTATTAGGTTCCTATCCTGAAGAGCTTACTTGTAAAAAGTAAACAAAATTTCAATTCCGAATTCATCCACTTAAATAAAAGTTTATTATAATTGTTCTTTTCCGTTAACCAAGTTAGCAAGCCCTTTGTTTCACATTTATTTCGATTTTCAAAAAATATAGGTACTTAACCTCTACTTTTCTTAATCTTTTTATTTTAAACTTCCCAATTTAATTTTAAAATGCATTTAAATTTAATTACTCCCTAATCATACATTTTGGACAATGCACAAGTTTAAAAATACTTTATAAACCATGCAGGGGTACAAAAATTCATATTCAAAATTAATTTGAACCCTGAGATAAAAATATAAAGGCAGGGATTTTATTTTTCCCTTATGCACACTTGCCTGCTTTTAAGCATGGTATCTGTTTTTTGGAATAAATCTTTTTCTTTTCCACAAAATTATCCTTTCACTGTTGAATACCAAGTCCAGCAGAATTCTTTTCTCTTCTCTCATCTTCCCTATCGAACTTCTCCATATCAGATCCCTTACAATCAGGTCATAATTCATAGCACATCCTTCCTTAACACGTCTCACAAAACTTTCTTCCACATTCCTGTACATTCGTTCTACAAACTATCTCCCTGCTTTGAAACAGCCAAACATTTAATTTTCTTTTCCTTTTCACTTATGGCAAAATCCACCTTGTTTAAATATCACATTCTGACCCAACATTTCTTTTCTTGCAACACTCTTATAACCCTTTTAAAAAATAAAGGAACAAGGGAAAAATTCAAGCTACATAACGTCTTTTTTTTTTTCTTGTACAGAGCCCTTAGGCTACAAACAGCTTCTGAAACTCTCCCAAAGTACCTCCATTGTTCCTAACACCGCAGGGATCACTTAGCTATGTAAACTCTGCTTTCCCAATACACTTTCTTGTTTTCCTGAACATCAAAACACAACTTTGAATTAACTTCAAGTGCCTTACTAAACAATTACCCGGCTGATCGGAACTCCAACCTGCATGCATTTCCCTGTTAAAGTTTTATCGGAGAGAGACCACATTGAATCCTGACATAAACTTTTCTTTTTTTCTCTACTACATCGGAAACAAATTTAAGCCACGGATACATAGGATTCTCATGTCTTGCTAAACTACTAGTTCTCAATAAACCCTTTTAATATGCAAACAGACTTGCTCCGAGATAAGCAAATACCTGTTGGAAATCTGTAGCCCCGAGACAAAGGACTCCATTGCTGCTCTTCCCTCCCCCTCTTTCCTCACGTGATAGCTCTGTGGAAAGCATCGAGGGAGGAAAAAGGTGGGGGTGAAAATCCCCCATTTGCAGCCCGCTCTTTCAAACAAAGGAACAGCATAGCAAGGGAACGGGAAGCCATTAACTTTATTTTTCTTTTTCCAGAGACAAGAGAAAAAGTTAGGGCAAAGCAAAAAAGACAGAGAGAGACAGAACTGGAGTCTAGAAAGACAAAGCTGAGAAACACAATTTCTTTTTTCTTTTCAAAGCAGTTACTTCAGATAGGCACTGAAAATGCACTGAGGGAGAAAAAGAAGGAGGGGGTGCCCTCAGCCCGTTTTTTCAAACAAAGAGACGGGTGAGGGAAACTTTTCAAAGTCAGATTAAAACAGACAGTTTTCTTTTTTCACAGAGAGAAACAAGTTAGTTCAGAGACAAAGCTTAGACACACAGCAGGAAAGAACAAATTTGTTTTTTTCTTCAAACTTAATGACGCATTTTCAAACAAGCAAAAACTTACGTTCACAGAGGAGACCTGCTCAGATGGAAAAATGCCAGCACTGCAAGGAATTTTTTTCTTTCTTTTCACAACATTCTTTCTGTGTTACTTTTATTTCTAATTTTTTCTTTTTTCTTTTTCCATTAATATTTAATTTCCACTAACTTCATATAATTATGTACAGATATATACAAGCATGCATGCTCCTTACTGTTAAATAATTTTTTTTTTTTTATTATTATTATTAATTAATTTTTTTTTCTTTTTATTATTTTTAAATTTTTTTTTTTTTTATTATTATTTTTTTTCTTTAAACAGGCGTAATACTCACAATTTTCCAGTTTTCCGGTCCCGTTTTATCTCTAATTTCCGCCATATTCCTGCGCAGCCAGTCAACCTGTGACTACCTTTTGTTACACAACCATGCGAAATCTCCAGAGCTCCTAGAGGTTCTATGAATAACCTATAAGCTTTTTCAAGACGTCAAATTAGTTAGTTCCCGGGTTTCGGCACCAATTGAGCATGGGGCATTGACGCCATTTGTGAAAGCTTCAGGTTTGAAAATAATTCTACATGCAAAATGACACCAGCGCAAGGTTTTAAAATTATAACCAGGATTTATTGAATTATTGGTTCTATTTTCCCATTATTAGATCAAAAGAATAGCATAATTGCTTACGTTGCGCTCATGGGAGATCATCATCGTGGCCAAAGACTGGCCTTCTCACAATGGTCTCGTCTTTCTATCTCATTACAGTCTATTATATAACTTTTGGTTTAGTGACATCATCAAGTTTGACGACCAATAACATTTCTATGGGTGGTCTTAAAGTTTAGACAAAGAAACATTCCTCCATGTTTAAAAGTTAGTCAAAGTTTCAGATGATTTCTGAATTAACATTAACATTCAAAAGAATTCACAATTATTAACATGGTAAATTCTCAGTCCTTCCATGCTGACAAGTTCTGAGCCTTAAAGGAAAAAAAACTCCTAAGCTGACAGATTCAAATTGCACAGCCTTACACAGAAATCTTACTCAGGAGAAAAAAAGGGGGGTTAAATCCCCCTCTCCTCTTCCTGAAGCATGTTTATGCTTATAAAACCATTTATATAAACCATTTATATTTTACACAATCATATCATCACATATTACATCCATGGGCCCCAAACATTCATAATTTCATTCATATCTTGGCCATTCATACTTCATACATTTTATATCTCAGTTTGGAATAAGGAATCTAATATGCTTTTTTCTAACTAGTCTAAGCACATCTGTTTTCAATTAGAACCACGAGGCTAAAGGCGGGAAGCTGAACAAAGAACAGAAACTATTCACTGGCACAAGATGCTGGCCTAAGACAGGACAGTTATAGCACATACAAAGAACCTCCATGTAATCATGTAATCATGATTTCCACCATGATTTCCACCATGATTTAGTTCAACAGCAAAGTACACAAAAAAACACCATTCTTTTCCTTATATTAATCTTTAGTGTGTTTTTTCTTCTTCTGGCCTTAGCTACATTATATTTAAATGTTTTATTCACCTGTTTTTCCATACGCTTCTATTTGGGCGCGGTCCTTAACTAACACAGATGTTTGTCTAACTAGAATTACCCAGAACCATATGAAAAACTGGCGCTACAAAAATACTGCACTTATCATGTCCTAACATCCATTCTCATTTCCGTCCCATAACCAGCACCCCCTGCTGGCCACGAGCCACTACTCACCGTCCCCGCCAGGATCCTCTCCGTCCCCGCCAAGATCCTCTCCATCCCCCATCCATCCCCGCCAGGATCCTCTCCGTCCCCACCCGTCCCCGCCAGGATCCTCTCCATCCCCACCTGTCCTCGCCAGGATCCTCTCCGTCCCCACCTGTCCCCGCCAGGATCCTCTCCATCCCCACCCGTCCCCGCCAGGATCCTCTCCGTCCTCACCCGTCCCCGCCAGGATCCTCTCCGTCCCCGCCAAGATCCTCTCCATCCCCCATCCATCCCCGCCAGGATCCTCTCCGTCCCCACCCATCCCCGCCAAGATCCTCTCCATCCCCACCCGTCCCCGCCAGGATCCTCTCCGTCCCCACCTGTCCCCGCCAGGATCCTCTCCATCCCCACCCGTCCCCGTCAGGATCCTCTCCGTCCCCACCCATCCCCGCAAGGAATTACCTCCATCCCCGCCCGTCCCCATAAAAAGCAGCAATTACTTCTGACAGGATCATCAATTCCACAGTTTCTTTTGTGTTTGCGCTGCTGTTTTCCTTGTGGAATCTCTTTGGTGGAACCCTTTTTTGTTTTCTGTTCAGGTAATTAACTTATAAACCCCCTCTTTTACCAAGGCTGACGTGTCCATTATATTATATGGATGAACCCTGCTTCCAAAGCCTTCCATCCCCGTGGGAGTCCTGTGGGCCAGAGGGGGGTCCCCGTGGGAGTCCCGTGGGTTAGGGGGGATTCCCGTGGACCCCCGCGGGATCCGCGGTATTCCCGCGATCCCCGTTCCCGTGCAGACCTCTAATGCATGTGTCTTCTTTGAATGTTACCCTAGTTAGAAGCATCTATGCATATTTATACCCAGCCTAGCAAAAAAGTTTCAGGAATAATCTACCTTACATTGTTTTGAATTTTCACAAGTATGTGCAGAAGTACAAGTTCCTTCCCACCCCCAAATTTGGGAACAATTCCGTTCATATATGTTATACGCTCATTTGTTTATCTACAGCAGGGGAACAGTTTCCTAAAAGTCATTTCCATGGATAAAGTACCATTTTACCTGCAGAAATGATTTTTTTTTAAATTATCCTTCCTACCTTTTGACATTTCACATAAGAAATCATTATTTTATCAAAGGAGATGTGCTCTCCTCTACATTTGCTCCCCATCCATTTCCGAATACGGTTTAAACTCCTCATGCTGACTTAAAAGTGCTGAAGCCCCCCCAATATCTCTCTTCACTTATCTCCCCCTATGCTCCTCCCCGTGAACTCCGTTCATCGGGCAAGTGCCTCTTATCTGTACCCTTCTCTTCCACTGTCAACTCCAGACTCTGTCCCTTCTTTCTTGCAGCACCGTATGCCTGGAACAGGCTGCCTGAATCAATACGTCATGCTCCATCCCTAGCAGTATTCAAATCCAAGTTAAAGGCCCACTTTTTTTAACTGTTTTCAACTCGTAACTCCCACTCACTGCTGTCAGATACCTAGACCCACTGTATCATTTCCTCTATCATTATCTCCCCAACTCTGTAATATCCTGTCTAAATTAGATTGTAAGCTCTTCTGAGCAGGAACTGTCTATTGCAGTGGTCTCAAACTTGCGGCCCGGGGGCCACATGTGGCCCGCCAAGTCCTATTTTGAGGCCCTCTGTATGTTTATCATAATCACAAAAGTAAAATAAAACAGTTTCTTGATCATATGTCTCTTTAGCTATAAATGATAATATTATTATTAAGACAGCTCAAAGGAAAGATTTATGAACTATAAAGAGTTTTACCTCATACAAAATTGTCATTTCTTTAATAAGACATTAACTATTTTTTCTGCGGCCCTCCAAGTATCTACAAATCCAAAATGTGGCCCTGCAAAGGGGTTGAGTTTGAGACCACTGGTCTATTGTATGTTGAAATGTACAGTGCTGTGTACACCTTTCAGCGCTATAGAAATAATAAATAGTAGTATCAGCAGTACATGTTTGGTTTTAGTTGGTGTGTGCAAGGGCAAGCATAGGGGCAATGTACAACCAAATCTGTTTGCATATTGCAGACTCCCTAGACTGGTAAAATTAGGAAGATGTCTAGCTATCTGTTGAATCTGAGTTTAAGACAAAATGATTAGATTTCTGCATCACATTAGAAACATAAAATGTATTAACTGAGATACTGACTGCGGGACTCTATTTCCTTCAAACCCTTGGGAGTGAGAAATGCTGAAAATTAACAGAATTATTTAAAATGAGCTATCTCCTGTCTGTAATTACAAGAACTTAATAAAAGAGAAATCACGATGTCTTGAGTACGCACTGCCAAATGAATGGGCTGCTCAGTCTCAGTTTTTTCTGTGTAACATGATTGCGGCTGATATTTCTGCCAATTCTCATAAGGATTTCAATTAAGCTATCTTCTTTCTTAATGACTGGAGAAATATCCTATAGTGACAATAGAGCTGGTTCTCCGATAAGGGGGACTGATGGTGACCCTGAGGAGGACGCAAAAACAATAATTTTGGTGTCTGGGATCACATGTCAAAATTTCCTCTACCACTCTCTCTCTGTGCACACATTACATGGCAATTGGTTTAAATTTCTCTGGGCAGATGGAAGCAACCCAAACACAGAAAAACAAAAGTGGAGGCAGGCATTGATTTATATACAAATACCATTTACTGGGCATTTCCCGGGTGAACAAAAATATATATAAACAAGGCAAAAAATAGTAAGATATACAGGACACAAGAATAAACCACTGCAAGTAAGGATGCTGTGCAGCTCAGGGTGGGGAGGGGAACACTTCTTGACTGATAAGTTGAATACTGTTAGCAATACTTGGAGATAATATATAGCAGGATTCTCCAACCTTTTTCATGTAAAGGGCCGCAGAGTGACTATATTGGTCGCCGTACCTTAAGAATGACATGGCGTTACTCGAGAGGGTTCAGAGGAGAGCGACGCATCTGATAAAGGGGATGGAAAACCTTTTATACGCTGAGAAATTGGAGAAACTGGGTCTCTTTTCCCTGGAGAAGAGGAGACTTAGAGGGGATATGATAGAGACTTACAAGATCATGAAGGGCATAGTAGAGAAGGACAGATTCTTCAAACTTTCGAATAATAAAAGAACAAGAGGGCATTCGGAAAAGTTGAAAGGGGACAGATTCAAAACGAATGCTAGGAAGTTCTTCTTTACACCTGGAATGCGCTTCCAGAGAGCGTAATAGGGCAGAGTACGGTACTGGGGTTCAAGAAAGGATTGGACAATTTCCTGCTGGAAAAGGGGATAGAGGGGTATAGATAGAGGATTACTGCACAGATCCTGGACCTGTTGGGCCGCTGCGTGAGCGGACTGCTGGGCACGATGGACCTCAGGTCTGATCCAGCAGAGGCATTACTTATGTTAAAACTCTTGAGTACCGCCAAAAGATTTCAAGCTTAGTACTAATTTTGTAAGCAGCCTTAACCTGCTCGCTCAGACTGGGTATTAAACATTAAAAATTAATACCACTATTGAATCCATAACACTTCAAGGATACATTTTAAAAACTGATTTTGTTTTCGATTCTCAACAGAAGCAAATTCAATAAACGAGACACCTGAGTAACACACTTAAGAGATTGTTTGCAGTTACTATGTCAGTGCATTTTTTATAGGATTTGAAGAGCATTTTGGCCAACTGTATGAGGGCCGCAATGGAGAGCTGCATGCGGCTCTGGGGCCATGATTTGGAGACCACTGATATATGATTATAACCAAGACACCATCATGTTTGGCTGCCCATATGGTTGGCATGGTGGAAACTTGACAGTCATCATTTAAGCATGGGTGACTCAAGCCCTCACAGAGTGGTGGCCATGGCTCTAGCTACCTTGTTGGGCAGACTGGATGGACCATGTGGGTCTTTGTCTGCTTTCATGTACTGTATTACTGTGTAAACATTTGCAAACTTGCTGTCTGTTGTGGTATTACTTGGTCTCCTTTATTGTAGATGTCACTCCTGTTGCTCTAGAAACATAATGGCAGATAAAGGCCAAATGGCCCATCCGCAGCATCCACTATCTCCTCCTCACCCTAAGAGATCCCATGTGCCTGTCCCATGTTTTCTTAAATTCAGTCACAGTTAGGGTTACCAGAGTTTCCAAACAGAAAATCCAGACCCATGGCCCCGACCTCAGGCACGCCTCATTCCAGCCGGCCCTGCTCTGTCCGCCCCCAGGCCCGCCCCAACCCCCTCAACCTGCACGAGCAATGAGTGACATCAGACATCACCGCATTGCATCCGCGCATGTGCGAATGCCTTCCCGACGTCGCTCGTTGACCTGGAAAAAGTGCTGGACATCTGGTAACCCTAGTCATAGTCTTTGTCTCCACCGCCTCTACCACAGAAACAAGATAGCATCCCCTCTTTCTCTTGGTGATCTGTCAAAAGCAAGCTGGATATTGTAACACTGACAATCACACTCTGACATTTGTACGCAGGACAAATGCATGCCGCCACCTGAAACCACTCTGACCGTTCCCGTTTGCACTTTGAGGGGTGTGTGAGGGTGTAATCCCCCACTACACTTAAAAATCCTCACGCTCACATTAAGGAAGGGGTGGGGGTGAACCCCTAATACACCTAAAAGTCGCACTCTCCTCCCAAAGCCCGGCTCTTCTGCTCTGAGGTGGGTTGTGGGGGGTACTACAATTGCCCTCTCCTTTGGGGGATGCCGACGCAGTTTGAATTTTAACTTTGCTGAAAAAAACACAATACACTTTCAATTGCGCCCCGAAAATCCCGAATTCTCCTGCGCGCACTTGTACCTGTGCGCAATTGTCGGTGCGGCTTTGCCGGAGGGCTTTTGTCCTTCGTTCAAACATCGGTGTACCCTTTCTCTCTCTACTTGGACAGGTCCTGCACCCTACTTGGTCACTCTACTTCTTAGCCCCAGTCAATACTCCCTCTTAATGTTTTGTGCAATTTTACATCCTAGGGCCTTAGACCCTGCTTACCTCTAAAGTTCTCTTTTTTGTTCTTGTAAAGTAGGCTGTACACAACAAAGTCCCTCTTCCCTGTTAGGAGTTTTTTTTTATTCTTACTATCCAAATCACTTACAACCCTCTCAGCTGAAGAGTTGCAGGTCTTCCCTTCTGTCACACCTAGTCATCCAACATGGACTCTCACGCTCCTTGGCTCCACTAGTCTTCTGTTTCTGAGAGATGGAACACTGAGGCAGCTTCTTTTTTCTTCTGTCTTAGGGATCCTCTTGGTGATTTTTGCACTGCTGGAGTTTGTCCTTCTACTTGGCGTTTTTCATGAAGTATGTGGCAAACATTTTCCATTATTGCAGAAAAAAAAATCTACTTTTGGACTTTAGTGTGTTAGTTTATTCAAATGTAATTCTCAGAATTGTAAAATAATGGGGGAGGGTCATCTTTGACAAATCAAAACTTTGTTAACAGAAGGAAATAATGGGGGTCTTTTACTAAGGCGTGCCAGCCGATTTAGCATGTGCTAAATGCTAATGCGCCCGTTATATTCTTTTTTCTTTTTTTTTTTAATTTATCATTTTCATATTAATACAATCAAGCATAAACTTGTACAGAAAGCTTTAAGCAGAAAGTAATTCTTTAAACAAAATAATATATAAAGAAACAATAATTACTTAATCTAGCACTAGTCCTCAATTAGTAGGTTCCAAGATTAAACTTAACGGAATCAAAGAAACATTTAATGAAGAAACATTTAATGACTGAGCACCCATTATATTCTATGGACGCATTAGCATTTAGCGTGTGCTAAAGTGGCTAGCGCATCTTAGTAAAAGACCTCCAATATGTAGATAGTGCAAAAGCTAAAAGATCCAAATAAAAGTTCTCTGTTCTTTTAGCCCTGATTTCTTTTCCTTATCACAGTTCTCTTCATTTCCAGTTCCCTGGTCATATCATTTCCTTATTACCTTTGTTCTTTACTTTCAATAATCTTTCCACAGCCCCTCGCTGCTTGTCATTCAAGCAGAGATTTTTCCCATGTTTACTTCACTTCTACGCAGCTCTTTTCTCTTCTTACCCCTGATTTCTCTTCCTGTACTCTGAACAATCTGATTTCCATCTGGAATTCTGTTCTCATGTTGCAAAATGACCTGGTACTGCTAGCCCCCTTCCCTCCCCCAATCATAAATCTTGGTTTTATCATAATCTGTCACTGCTATGCAAACAAACTTGTCAACAGAAAGGTTTTGGCTGAAAACCAAAATTAATTCTAACCTTCACCATTTCAAAGCCTGTTCCTCTTTTTATCACCTGAAATTTAAACAAGTGAAAAGACAGTATTTCACTAACATCATTCTTAATTCAACAAATAGACCTAAGAAACTATTTTCTATCCTGTCTACATTAACTTTTTTTTTGTAAGAAAACATCCACTGTTATCGTCCCCACCACTGGTACATTTCATTATTTATCTCTTCCAAGATTGTCTCTCTTCAAAAATCCTTCCTGTCACTATCCCCCACCGTAACATCTCCCTCTACTGATTGCTCTTCTTCTTTTATTTCCATACTCTCAGCTTCTTGGAATAATTTCTCTTTGCCTACAATCACAACTTTTGAAAAACTTGTGCTCTCTCAAGGGTTACTACTTGTTCCCTAAATCCTGAGAGAAGAGGCGATAAAAAGAGGACATATTTCTCTCAGAGAGGAAAGGAGAGGACATATCTTTCAGAGAGGAGAGGAGGCAGGATATTTCTTTGGGTAAGTATACATTATTTTGCTCTGAGCTTTGTTAATTTGGGGGATAAAAGCTAAACTGTAGGTTCCTTTATAAAAATAGTTTTAAATCTTAAAAGAGCAACTTTACTTAGCTAATTTCTATAGAGTAAAAGCCTGCTATAATTTTAAACTTGAACTTTCTGCTAGAGATAGTCTCTGGCAGGCAGGGTCTGGCTTAGGCTGTATTCCAGAAGAAGATGTAAAAAAATCTTTCTGGACTGGAAATGGTTTTCAAGGGTGATGAGGCAGAGGAATTGAATGAAATCTTGGTGAACCTAGAAGATGTATTAAGCCAAATTGACAAGTTAAAGAGTGATAAATCACCTGGACTGGATGGTATACATCCCAGGGTACTGAAAAAACTCAAACATGAAATTGCTGATCCTTTAGTGGTCTATAACTTGTCACTGAAATTGTCTGTAGTACCTAAAGATTGGAGGCTGGCCAATGTTATGCTGATTTTTAAAAAGGGCTCCAGGGAATTACACACAGGTAAGCTTGACCTCAGAGCTGTGCAAAATAGTGGAAACAATTATACAAAATAAAATTATGGAATATGTAGACAAACATGATTTAATGAAACAGAGTCAGTGTGGGTTCAACCGAGGGAGATCTTGCCTCATCAATTTGCTTGACTTCTTTGAAGGTTTGAATAAACATGTAGATAAAGGCAAGCCAGTTGATGTAGTATATCTAGATTTCCAGAAAGTTCCTCATGAGAGGCTTCTGAGAAATTTAAAGGGTCATGGGATAGGAGGCAATATTCAATTGTGGATTAAGAATTGGTTATCGGACAGAAAACAAAGGGCAGGATTAAATGGCCATTTTTCTCAATGGAGAAGGGTACATAGTGGTGTGCCATAGGGATGCGCTGTGATCACTGCTATTTAACTTATTTATAAATGATCTGGAAATTGGAACTACAAGTGAGATGATTAAATTTGCAGATGACATTAACTGTTCAAAGTTATTAAAATGCATGCAAACTGTAAAAAACTGCAGGACGACCTTAGGAAATTGGAAGACTGGGCTTCCAAATGTCAGTTAAAATTTAATATGTACAAATGTGAAGTGATGCACATTGGACAGAATTCTCCAAATCATAGTTACCAGATGCTAGGATCCAACTTGGGGGTAAGCATTCAAGAGCAAAATCTGGGTGTCATCGTGGACAATATGCTGAAATCTTCCACCCAATGTGTGGCTGCAGCCATGAAAGTAAACATGATGCTAGGAATTATTAGAAAAGGGATGGTAAACAAGACTAAGAATGTTATAATGTCTTTGTATCGCTCAATGGTGTGACCTCACCTTGAGTATTGCATTCAGTTCTAGTCTCCATAGCACAAAAAAGATATAGCGGCAAGGTTCAAAGAAGAACAACCAAGATGATAAAGGGGATGGAACTTTTCTCATATGAGGAAAGACTAAAGAGATTACGGCTCTTCAGCTTGGAAAGGAAACTGCTGAGGGGAGATATGATCGAAGTGTACAAAATCATGAGTGGTGAAGAATGGATGCAAGTGGATTGATTTTTTTATTGCATCAGGATTTACAAAGACTAGGGGACACTCAATGAAGTTACTGAGTAATACTTTTAAAACCAATAGGAGAAAACATTTTTTCACTCAGAAAATAGTTTAGTTCTGGAATGCGTTGCCAGAGGATGTGGTGAGAGCGGTTAATGTAGCTGGTTTTAAAAAAGGTTTGGACAAGTTCCTGGAGGAAAAGTCCATAGTCTGCTGTTGAGACAGACATGGGGGAAGCCACTGCTTACCCTGGATTGGTGGTTTGGAATGCTACTACTATTTTGAGGTTTGGGATTAGCCTCCATGAAGACGGGATACTGGGTTAGATGGGCCATTGGTTTGATCCATTAAGGCTATTCTTATGTTCTTATCCCCTCTTCCTGGCTCAGTCAAATCTGACACAACCCACTTTATCTTGCATTCTTGATGGTCTTGAATAGTCTCACCTCTGGGAATTTTCAACCTGTCTGGAAGCACGTACTAATCTGCCCTGCTCTTAAGAAGCTCTCCTTGGACTATCTCTGGCATCAAATTATCAACCTCTCTCTGATATTTGTTATCTCAAAGCTGACTGAGCATGTATTTTTTTCAACACTTACTTCAATTTATCTCTGAACTAAATGTCCTTCACATGCACCAATGGATTTTGCTTTGTGCTTAGTACAGAAACATTAATAATCTCTTTACTGGAACAAATAAGACAACTCATAAGTACAGGAAAACTGCTGTCATTATGCAACTGGATATTTCAAGTGCATTTGATCTGGTAGATCATAAAATCTTACTTCCTTGAATAGTATAGGAATATCTGGAAATGTGTTGAATTGGTTTCAAGGGTTACTGTCATATAGATCTTCTCAGAAAAATGGTCACCACCATTAGGAGTGCTGCAAGGTTCTCCATGTTATTCAATGTAGTACTTTCATCATTAGGAAGAAATTTGGAGACAGCAAGCTACCATGTTTTTATTTATGCTGAAGAGATTACTTCTTGTTTTAAGTTGATTCTAAGATACAAGACATACATCAGAAGAAGGTTTCCCATTGCTTTCATTTAATTGTGAATTGGATGAAGTCAAATTATCTGACATGAAATAGATAAAACGAAATGTTTATTAATACTGGAATAATGCATCCAGCACTGGTCGCCGTACACGAAGAAGGACACAGTACAACTCGAAAGGGTCCAGAGAAGAGCGACTAAAATGATTAAGAGGCTAGAGGAGTTGCGTACAGTGATAGATTACAGAAACTGGGCCTCTTCTCCCTTGAAAAGAGGAGATTGAGAGGGGATATTATCAAAACATTCAAGATAATGAAGGGAAGAGACTTAGTAAATAAAGAAAGGTTGTTCACCCTCTCCAAGGTAGAGAGAACAAGAGGGCACTTTCTAAAGTTAAAAGGGGATAGATTCCGTACAAACATAAGGAAGTTCTTCTTCACCCAGAGAGTGGTAGAAAACTGGAATGCTCTTCCGGAGGCTGTTATAGGGGAAAACACCCTCCAGAGATTCAAGACAAAGTTAGACAAGTTCATGCTGAACCAGAACGTAGGCAGGTAAGGCTAGTCTCAATTAGGGCACTGGTCTTTGACCTAAGGGCTGCCACATGAGCAGACTGCTGGGCACAATGGACCACTGGTCTGACCCAGCAGCGGCAATTCTTATGCTAATAGGATTCTAAACATTCAAAAGAAGAAGGTTCTACTCTTAGGGCTAGATTCACTAAACTCACCGATCGTGTCCCGACCAGTTTGCGATCATTTCCCGACCCCGACCCAATTCACTAACCTTCTGGCTGATCAATCTCCCACCCAATCCAATCCGCCCATGCAAATGAGGGAAAATGGCATGCATAAGTGGGAAGCCATCGATTCACTAAGCAGAAGTAGAAACACCGATTAGGTTTGCCAATCTGAAATGAAGCAACTGCTGAGGACCAGTTGCATACTGTCCTTGCTGACTCTCCTACTCTCTGCCACCCTGAAATCCCAATATCGAGGTTACAAAGCAACAATAAAAATTCAATAAAAAATAAAACTGTACATATGCATATGAACTCCCTTTTTATTCTGCAAAAAGCGCAGTGCAAGCCCATGGTTTTAACCCGTGGGTTTAAAGTGTGTTCTGTTCCATAATCAAAGCATGTTTTTGTTCCATAATCTGGCTGCACAAATTGAAATGATTCCTTTTAAAATGCCCACTTGTAGAGCCAGCAAGTAAACCGCAGCCACCCCTCCCCGTTTGTTTTGAGCTCGCCTGTGCAAAGAGCAAGCGCAGGTGCAAATGGCATCTACAACCAACAAGGATAATCTGATCAGATCAGATCATATGCATGCTGAATCGTTAGTGAATCGGTCACTCGGCAAAACTCGGCCACAAATCGCCCAAACAATGATCCAGATCGGTGAGTTTAGTGAATCGAGGCCTTAGAGCAGATGGAATAGATTATAATCTAGAATGATCATTAAACCTATTAGGAATAATATTGAACAACAAATTAACAATGAAGGATCCGATGAGTCATCTTGTAAAAAGTGCATTCTGGGTCTTGAGAAAACTTAGAAGCATCAGAAAATATTTATGGCAAGATTAATTTTTTTTTTTCATTTTCTATTTATGATCATTTCAAATATTTTATAAGGCAAACTTTGTACAGGTACAAGATCCTCCATCTGAAATCCTTGGGACCAGGCATATTTCGGTTTTTGGAACTTTTTGGATTTTGGAATGGTAATTTAAGTCAGAAAAAGACAGACCAGAAGACCCAAAAATTGCTACCAAACTCTTTTTATTTCTAAATAAGGTAAACCTTAAACAGTTCAAGCACAAACATGTTCCAAACTATGGGACTGGAGCAATACCTTCAAACATAAATGAAGCATACAGTTTAGGGGGTGAAGAACTTATGCGCATGACAGAAGAGCAGGTCTTGGGTGTGATTGTATGTGGTGATCTTAAGGTGGCCAAACAGGTTGAAAAGGGAGAGAGATGGCCAATAGGAAAAAGGAAGTATTGATACCCCGTATAAGACTCTGGTATAGGGTTATTAGATGTCCGGATTTCCCTGGGCATGTCCTCTACACATAGTCCACAATCCTCAGTATAATAAGCTTGGTTTGCCATGTTCAGCCATGTACCAAAAGTCTCACACTGTCAGCTCTTCTGACAGTCCTTGCCAGATTTTTTGATCTTCCAGGACTTTTCCTCAGCCCACGGCTAGGGAAGGGTTTTCAATCTCATAAGAATCTCTCTGATCGAAACATTCAAAATACTGACGGGAATAGACTTAGTAGAGAAAGACAGACTGTTCACCCTCTCCAAGGTAGGGAGAACGAGAGGACACTCTCTAAAGTTGAAAGGGGATAGATTCCGTACAAACGTAAGGAAATTCTTCTTCACCCAGAGAGTGGTAGAAAACTGGAATGCTCTTCCAGAGTCTGTTATAGGGGAAAACACCCTCCAGGGTTTCAAGACAAAGTTGGACAAGTTCATGCTAAACTGGTGAGACTGGACTCATTTGGAGCACTGGTCTTGACCTTGGAGCCACCGCATGAGCAGACTGCTGGGCAGGATGGCCCATTGGTCTAACCCAGCAGCGGCAATTCTTATGTTCTTATGTTCTCTGCATCCTAAGGTTCTCCTCAACCCACAGCTAGGGAAGGGTTCTCTAGTGGAAGTCTCTTCCTCAGGACCTCCCCTCTCAGTCTTGGGCAGAAGTACTCCTCCCTGCCTGAGTCCCACCCCCTTGACTCAGCAGGGCTTTATCCTTTGCCTAATGGATCTCAGCACTGAGCGCAAAGCTCAGGGCATTCTGGGACATGAAGTTTTCCCTGATTTGTCTGATGCCCCATGCTGCCCAATGGTATAATGCAGTCTTAGTGAGGGGAAAACCCTTTATTCCCTAACAGCCCCATCTCTAGATGCAAACTTCTTAATGTTAAGAAAAGACCTAATTGTTGAGGGATGTAATGTAATGTAATGTAATTTATTTCTTATATACCGCTAAATTCCGTTAGGATTCTAAGCGGTTTACAGAAAATAGACAATAAAAATAAGATAAATAATGTAATGTAATGTAATGTAATTTATTTCTTATATACCGCTAAATTCCGTTAGGATTCTAAGCGGTTTACAGAAAATAGACAATAAAAATAAGATAAATAATGTAATGTAATGTAATGTAATTTATTTCTTATATACCGCTACATCCGTTAGGTTCTAAGCGGTTTGAAGAAAATATACATTAAGATTATAAATGAGAAGTATAAATAATAAAGAATAGGTACTTTGAAATTCCCTTACTGTCCCGAAGGCTCACAATCTAACTAAAGTACCAAAGAACAAACAAATTAGCAAAATAATAGAGAGGAAAATAAAGATAGAGGAAAAATGGATAAAGAAAACATTGCTCATTTGCATATTTCACAATACATTTACAGGGAAATCAGATTAAATATTGTGCCTAATGAGAGAACCTCTTGGCACAACAATAAAAACAACTTTCGTCTTTCTTGGGTAGACCTAGAGAGGTCAGGAAATATCCATTTCTGTTATGTCCTTCTGAATTCCATACTCTTCCATATCCCTTCCCACAATCCGGGTGTTGCAGAAATCCAAACATTTTTCTGAGCATGTGCTCCTCCTACCTCAGAGAGAATGAGTTAGAGCCCTCTGCAGTTTCAATTTCTGCAAGCAATCTTATTTTGGTCGCTTAAAGTTCATTTTTTTCGGTGACTCTGCTGTGGTGGTCCTCTGCTGGAGGAAAGGACGCAGTCCCATGGATCCAGGCTGCTGCTTCACAGAGAAACCAGTGGACCTGTAGAGCCAGCCTGCTGGAGCCACCTTTCTTGGACTCTGGGTCCATTGCCCTGGGAGCTCACTTGCTCTCTGACCTTGTCAGGGGTTTAAGCACAGGCTGTATGCATCCTGTGTAAAAGTCCCTCTGAGTTTCAGGGCAAAGGCTGCGTTTCCCACCCCCGGTCATAGAGAGAAGTTCTGTTGGGGTGGAGAGTAAAGTCGGAGTCCATCCAACTGGTAGTCCAAAGATCTTCAAGTCTGCTCATTTTGGAGCATTTCTGAGGCATTAAATTCTTTTCCTCCATTCAGCTACAGTGTACAGAGCTGACAGGCAGACACTTCAGAGACTGTGAGTATGCCTCCATTATTTCCACAAGAGCTTCAGAGGTGGTCTGCAAAACTCATTTTTCTGAGTTTCTGAGGGTGGGGTTCAGGTCCCCCACCTCCCCAAACCCCAAATCACTATTTTTTAAAAAAATTTTGTAAAGTGCTTATTTTTGCTGATTGTGGCGTGAATTCACTGGCAGTGACCATTTTCAACCTTTGATTTCTGCCTCAAGACCACTTGATTTTGTTGAAAATCGGTAGGGATGATCTCTCAGCCCCTACTCTGTTGAATGCATGTCTAGATTATGCTGGATTGGTGCCAGAATAATGTCCAAGTACCGCATGCTGCAGCACACTGGGGAAGGTAGCAGAAGCTTTGGGCTTTATCTCCTTGGTGTCCTCCAGGGCTGGGAAACCGACCTGGGTCTGTGATGTGGGCAAAAGATCAAATCTAGGGGCCATTCTGGATACTTGTACCAAATGCCTGCATACCGAGACTGGAGACTCCTTTGGTGCAGCACGAGAAGCTCAGTGGGACCCAGTAATGGCCACAGAGTGTGAATTTTCTCTGGATTTCATTTGACTCCTCTAGCGAGCGTATATTTCAGACCTAGCTCATTTGATGCAGCCAGTGAGCACATTGCCTCTTTCCAAGTTGGTTGCTCCAGCACCAGAGATCCCTATGCAGAAGCCCTCTCATCCGGCTATGCCAGATCTTGATTATTTTAGTTGTCACACAGATATTATGCCTATCCTGTCTCTTGACGATGTGTCTATTTTGGAGGCTGCAGGTACCCTTGCCGGATATAAGAACATAAGAATAGCCTTACTGGGTCAGGCCAATGGTCCCTCTAGCCCAGTATCCCGTCTTTGTGGAGGTCAATCCAAGTCACAAGTACCTGGCTAAAGCCCAAAATAGTAGCAGCATTCCATGCTATCGTCCCATGTCTGTCTCAATAGCAGACTATGGACTTTTCCTCCAGGAATTTCTCCCAACCTTTTTTAAAACCAGCTACATTAACTGCTTTTACCACAACCTCTGGCAATGCGTTCTAGAGCTTAACTATTCTCTGAGTGCTGCTATACTGCCCCTGTATCGCTCCATGGTGCAACCTCACCTGGAGTATTGCGTTCAATTCTGATCTCCTGCATGCACTGGATCAGTAGCATGGAATGTTGCTACTCCTTGGGTTTTGGCCAGGTACTAGGGACCTAGATTGGCCACCATGAGAATGGGCTACTGGGCTTGATGGACCATTGGTCTGATCCAGTAAGGCTATTCTTATGTTCTTAAGAAAGATATAGCGGCACTAGAAAAGGTTCAAAGAAGAGCGACCAAAATGATAAAGGGGATGGAACTCCTCTAATATGAGGAAAGACTAAAGAGGTTTGGGCTCTTCAGCTTGGAAAAGAGACGGCTGAGGGGAGATATGATTGAAGTCTATAAAATCCTGAGTGGAGTAGAACGGGTACTAGTGGACCGATTTTTCACTCCGTCAAAAATGATAAAGACTAGGGGAGGGGCACTCGATGAAGTTACAGGGAAATACTTTTAAAACCAATAGGAGGAAATATTTTTTTCACTCAGAGAATAGTTAAGCTCTGGAACACATTGCCAGAGGTTGTGGTAAGAGTGGATAGCGTAGCTGGTTTTAAGAAAGGTTTAGACAATTTCCTGGAGAAAAAGTCCATAGTCTGTTAGTGAGAAAGACATGAGGGAAGCCACTGCTTGCCCTGGATCGGTAGGATGAAATATTGCTACTCCTTGGGTTTTGGCCAGGTACTGGTGACCTGGATTGGCCACTGTGAGAATGGGCTATGGGCTTGATGGACCATTGGTCTGACCCAGTAAGGCTATTAGCATACAAGTGGCTGATCCTGTTCGGTACTAAGCTCTAATGAATCGAATAATATTTAATATGCATGTTGTTAGCAGCCTGTAGTGAAATGGCACCTGCATAGGAAGGGATACTCAGATTTTGAATATATCTGAATTCCTTTTCAGATTCCATTTAAGTTTGGGCATGATCAGATAATTACTGCTTCTGTTAGAGCTTGTCATATATTATGGAAAACCTTTTATCTTGCTTTATCTGTGCCTTAAATATTGTCATCCTATGCATGATTAATGCTATGATGTACAGACTCTTTGTAAAATATTTATTATGGTTTTTATTGGGGACAGTTGTATTCATTTCTAAATTGTCTTAGCAGAGATGCAGATCTTGATTAGAATTGTAATTGCTTTTTCCATGTTTATATAATAGCAATTTATTCAAGACATTTGAAAAAATCAAACAGGAAATACCTACTCTTGGAGATCACTATTCTTAATTATGAGCCTGCCACTGGAAAATGTTTTAGAGGAACTAAGAAAAATGTTTTAGTAGCTCATTTGGCAATCAAAAGGAGCATAGTTATTATGGTCCCTTTTTTGTTCTGAAATGTATTTCATTCCTAAATAAATTAAACACTTGTGGGCGCTAATGCAAGCAGAGAAATCCAGAACAGTTCCTTCCACACACAACCACACTTGCACCCTCCCTTCCATCCCATACATCTTTAAATCTTCACCGGCACGAGCAACTTCTCCAGCCTGATGCTCGTGCCGGTGTTGGCTTTCCCTCTGATGTCACTTCCTGGCCCTGTGACCCGGAAGTGATTTCAGAGAGGATCCAGGCCAGCACGAGCAGCAGGCCAGAGAAGTTGCTCGCGCTTGCAAAGATTTAAAGAGATATGTGGGTAAACAAGGATGCTAGTGTGGCATGGTGGGGGGGGGAGACAGAGAGCTGCTGGCGCCCCCACCAAGATGGTACCTGGGGTGGTCAACCCCCTGCTCCCCCTTACTACTCCACTGTGAGAACTGCTGGGAAGCAAGAATTGACTCAGAAATGAAGACATCTGGAAAAAAAAGAACATATGGAAGGCTAAAACAAATAAATAGGAGGAACAATAGGGCTTTGTTTCTAAATGCAAGAGTCTGTCAATACAATCACCCAGACAAGCATCATTCTTTGACCTGATTGTTCCTTGAAAACTAACGGCTAGTAATTTTATTTTTATTTTTTATGCAGTAGTGACCCTTATCTTGGCAAACTTGGATTTTCAGCTCTGACAGAAATTAAATTGAAAAGAAAGAATGGCCTCAGACGGCAGATGATGAAATGTGTGTTTGCTTGTCGACTACAGAGTTAATTTGCACTCAAAAAACAACACATC
The DNA here is from genome assembly GCF_902459505.1 of Geotrypetes seraphini. Taxonomy (NCBI): domain Eukaryota; kingdom Metazoa; phylum Chordata; class Amphibia; order Gymnophiona; family Dermophiidae; genus Geotrypetes; species Geotrypetes seraphini. Next base: position 48,074,423 of record NC_047085.1, read on the forward strand.
CATCACACGGATTAGCAATTCTGTTCTATCTGCTTAAGTTTCACCATTGTTACAATTACCCATACATAGCTTAAAGAACTTTAAATAAATAACTCTCAAATTTAATTTTTTGTTGGTTTTGCAATTTCATAATTTCAGTTATAATGTGCAACAAAAAACATATGCTCCATTTAGTGTGCCACAAGAAAACATTTGCTCTGTTTAGTGTGCTGGAGCTTTAAAACATAGGGCTCCTTTTACAAAGGTGCATTAGGGCCTTAACGCACAGAATAGCGCACATGCTAGCCGCTACCGCCTCCTCTTGAGCAGGCGGTAGTTTTTTGGGGTAGTGCGCGCTATAGCATGCACTAATCCAATGCGTGCGCTATAGCATGCACTAATCCGGTGCGTGCGCTAAAAACGCTAGCGCACCTTTGTAAAAGGAGCCCATAGTTTCAAAGCAGCCATCAAGAAATAACCATAAGAGCATAATAAAGGAAAACGTGAAAAGCCTCCAATTTAAAAAAAAAAAAAAAAATGACTCCGAAGCTCAAATCAAGAGAACGACAATAGTAATAATGAAATAGACAACCATAGAAGGAAACCTAAAGAACCTTCCAGCGATACAGCTAATATTTAAGTTCCTGAAAAACCTTCAACCATACCCCAGGCTTTTTTTTTTTTTTTTAGACCTTCTTTTCTTCAGATGTGAAGAATCAAAGGAACCTTACAAAGAAATCGCAATTTAAAAAAAAGGTTACCCTATATCAAGAGCATGAAACTTCAAGGCAAGAAGATACCTTCTATGCAAGTGTGCAGATCATGCTATATTGAGAATAACTTGAATATTATGCCTACAGAACGCAAGACCTTTCTTTTTCAAATAAGCTTTTATAACAATCTTATCACTAGAGAAGGTGACCAAAGAGGTTGCCCTTGTTGAAATCACATCTGATGAGCTCTCCAGGACCCCCCATCAAACCAAGAGATCAAAGTCACTCCTAGATCTTATTCTCTAGACAAGTCTTTTTAGAAATATGAAAGTGTGGCGCAGTGGTTAGAGCTACAACCTCAGCAACCTGCTGCTGCTTGTGACCCTAGGCAAGTTACTCAATCCTCCACTTCCCCAGGTATGTTAGATAGAATGTGAGCCCTACAGGACAGATAGGGACAAATGACTGACCACCTGAATGTAAACTGCTTAGATAACCTTGATAGGTAGTATATAAATACCTAATAAATAAATTAGAAATCAATGTTTCATCATGCTTAGATATATTTCAAGCCTCCTTGCAATACCTCAAAAGAATCTCTGCCAGAAACAGAATTGTAAAAGGAAAGCTGAGGACCAGAAGGTTCCTCAGCTTTAATATTATTCTCTATAGCCTCCAATTTATGATGGATATTGAAGCTATCTTTAATTGCTAAAACTATAACTATGTGATGCAAGTTAGGAGTCACTGCCCAGGAAAAGGATCCAGGTGTCATCTTTGATATATGTTGAAATCTTCTGCTCGGTGTGCATCAAAAAAGAAAGCAAATAGGAATTATCGGGTTAGGAATGGAAAACAAAAATGATTTTGTATCGCTCCACATCTCAAAACTGGAATTAGAAAAAGTACAGAGAATGGCGACAAAAATGATAAAGGAGATAGGACGACTTCCCTATAAGGAAAGGCTAAAGTTGCTAGAGCTCTTCGGCTTGAATTAGAAATGGTTCAGGGGAGATATTATAGGGGTCTATAAAATACCGAGTGGAGTGGAATGGGTAAAAGTGAATCACTTGTTTACTGCTTCCAAAAATACTGGGATTAGGGGGCATGCAGTGGAGCTACGAAGTAGTAAATTTAAAACTGGAAAAAAAAATTTCTTCATCCAACATGTAATTATTAAACTCTGGAATTCATTGCTAGAGAATGTGGTGAAAACAGCTTAGCAGGTTAAAAAAAGGTTTGGATAATATCCTAAAAAAAAAATAAAAAAAAGTCCATAAGCCATTATTAAGATGGACTTGGGAAAATCTACTGCTTAAATCAAAGGCGGGAAACTGCGCGGTGACACCAGGAAATTCTTTTTCACTGAAAGGGTGGTTGATCGCTGGAATGGTCTTCCACTTCAGGTGATTGAGGCCAGCAGCGTGCCTGATTTTCAGGCCAAATGGGATCGACACGTGGGATCTATTCACAGGGTAAAGGTAAGGGAGCGTCATTAAGGTGGGCAGACTGGATGGGCCTTGGCCCTTATCTGCCGTCTATTTCTATGTTTCTATGTTTCTATTTCTAGGATAAGCAGCATAAAATCAGTTTTTCTCTTTTGGGATCTTGCCAGATACTTGTAACCTGGATTGGCACTGTTGAAAACAGGATGCTAGGCTTAATGGACCTTCGGCCTGTCCCAGTGTGGCAACTCTTATGTTCTTATGTAGGCTCCAAAGTCAGAATTCATTTTTGAATAGATGAAAACAGTTTAGAAACAGTCTCCTTTGTAAAATGAGCCACGTTGAATCATACCCTTAGTTCCCATCACTACCTTCCAAATATCTATAGGGGCACATCATGAAACCCAGGAATAGCTTTGAAAACTTTTGGCAGTGACTGGAGGAGAAACAGCCTTAGGTATGACTAAAACAGGTAAAATTCCAGACTTTGTTCCTTTCATCTAGCTGCCCCCTATGCCTGGAATAAATTACCCGAATTTGTCCGCCAATCCCCTTCCCTTCCCATGCTTAAAAGCAGACTGAAAACCCACCTTTTTGATATAGCCTTCAATCCTAACTCTACTCCTCTGCCCTCATAGAAACATAGAAGATGACGGCAGATAAGGGCCATAGCCCATCAGGTCTGCCCACTCTACTGACCCACCCCCAAGTCTACTATCCTAGGGATCCCACTCCTGGTGACAAGTTCCCTTGGCTTAACCCTCTAAGGGATCTCACATGGGCATCCCATTTGCTCTTAAATTCCTCCATCCCAGCCAGCTGATTAACCGTTCCCCTTAACTGTATCCATGACATCCAGTTTGTCTGTCGTGTCTGCTTACATTGTAAGCCCTTTCGAGCAGGGACTGTCTTCTTCATGACTCAATATAGTGCTGTGTAGGTCTGTTAGTGCTATAGAAATAGTTACATAGTAACATAGTATCATAGTAGATGACGGCAGATAAAGACCCGAATGGTCCATCCAGTCTGCCCAACCTGATTCAATTTAAATTTTTATTTTTTTTTTTTTTTTTTTTCTTCTTAGCTATTTCTGGGCGAGAATCCAAAGCTTTACCCGGTACTGTGCTTGGGTTCCAACTGCCGAAATCTCTGTAAAGACTTACTCCAGCCCATCTACACCCTCCCAGCCATTGAAGCCCTCCCCTGCCCATCCTCCTCCAAATGGCCATGCACAGACACAGACCGTACAAGTCTGCCCAGTAACTGGCCTAGTTCAATCTTTAATATTATTTTCTGATTCTAAATCTTCTGTGTTCATCCCATGCTTCTTTGAACTCAGTCACAGTTTTATTCTCCACCACCTCTCTCGGGAGCGCATTCCAGGCATCCACCACCCTCTCCGTAAAGTAGAATTTCCTAACATTGCCCCTGAATCTACCACCCCTCAACCTCAAATTATGTCCTCTGGTTTTACCATTTTCCTTTCTCTGGAAAAGATTTTGTTCTACGTTAATACCCTTTAAGTATTTGAACGTCTGAATCATATCTCCCCTGTCTCTCCTTTCCTCTAGGGTATACATATTCAGGGCTTCCAGTCTATCCTCATACGTCTTCTGGCGCAAGCCTCCTATCATTTTCGTCGCCCTCCTCTGGACCGCCTCAAGTCTTCTTACGTCTTTCGCCAGATACGGTCTCCAAAACTGAACACAATACTCCAAGTGGGGCCTCACCAATGACCTGTACAGGGGCATCAACACCTTTTTCCTTCTACTGTCTACGCCTCTCTTTATACAGCCCAGAATCCTTCTGGCAGCAGCCACTGCCTTGTCACACTGTTTTTTCGCCTTTAGATCTTCGGACACTATCACCCCAAGGTCCCTCTCCCCGTCCGTGCATATCAGCTTCTCTCCTCCCAGCATATACGGTTCCTTCCTATTATTAATCCCCAAATGCATTACTCTGCATTTCTTTGAATTGAATTTTAGTTGCCAGGCATTAGACCATTCCTCTAACTTTTGCAGATCCTTTTTCATATTCTCCACTCCCTCTTCGGTGTCTACTCTGTTCCAAATCTTGGTATCATCTGCAAAAAGGCACACTTTTCCTTCTAACCCTTCAGCAATGTCACTTACATACATATTGAACAGGATTGGCCCCAGCACCGAAACCTGAGGGACTCCACTAGTCACCTTTCCTTCCTTCGAGCGACTTCCATTAACCACCACCCTCTGGCGTCTGTCCGACAGCCAGTTTCTGACCCAGTTCACCACTTTGGGTCCTAACTTCAGCCCTTCAAGTTTGTTCAACAGCCTCCTATGAGGAACTGTATCAAAGGCTTTGCTGAAATCCAAGTAAATTACATCTAGCATATGTCCACGATCCAGCTCTCTGGTTACCCAATCAAAAAATTCAATCAGGTTCGTTTGGCACGATTTACCTTTTGTAAAGCCATGTTGCCTCGGATCCTGTAACCCATTAGATTCAAGGAAATACACTATCCTTTCTTTCAGCAACACATCCATTATTTTTCCAACAACTGAAGTGAGGCTCACCGGCCTGTAGTTTCCTGCTTCATCCCTGTGACCACTTTTATGAATAGGGACCACATCCGCTCTCCTCCAATCCCCAGGAATCACTCCCGTCTCCAGAGATTTGTTGAACAAGTCTTTAATAGGACTCACCAGAACCTCTCTGAGCTCCCTTAGTATCCTGGGATGGATCCCGTCTGGTCCCATCGCTTTGTCCACCTTCAGTTTTTCAAGTTGCTCATAAACACCCTCCTCCGTGAACGGCGCAGAATCTACTCCATTTTCTCGTGTAACTTTGCCAGACAATCTCGGTCCTTCTCCAGGATTTTCTTCTGTGAACACAGAACAGAAGTATTTGTTTAGCACATTTGCTTTCTCCTCATCACTCTCCACATATTTGTTCCCAGCATCTTTTAGCCTAGCAATTCCATTTTTTATCTTCCTCCTTTCACTAATATATCTGAAAAAATTTTTATCTCCCTTTTTTACATTTTTAGCCATTTGTTCTTCCGTCTGTGCGTTCGCCAAACGTATTTCTCTCTTGGCTTCTTTCAGTTTCACCCTGTAGTCCTTTCTGCTCTCCTCTTCTTGGGTTTTTTTATATTTCATGAACGCCAACTCTTTCGCCTTTATTTTCTCAGCCACTAGTTCATAGTAATAGTAGTGTGAAGAGTTTCAGTCTTTGGGAAGCAGAGCTGAGAATGTGATGTCACAATGCCTCAGTCCACCAATAAGAGCCAACCTCATCAGTGATGTCACAATGGCTTGATTTTCCTGTATTCCCCTCTGCCCTCCAACCAAGCCAGCTGAATAACATCCTGTTTGTCTGTCTTACCTGTTTAGATTATAAGCTCTTTCGAGCAGGGACTGTTTTCTTATTCTTTGTGACTCTGTGCAGCGCTGCGTGCATCTGGTAGCACCATAGAAATAATTAATAGTAGTAGTAGTAAAATAACAGAGGTGTGCAGCATCGGGAGAGGAGGAGAGTAGCGAGGAGAAGGAGGAAGGAAGAATAAGAAAGTAAAAGGGCACAAACCAAACCAACAGGGATCTGTAAAAGAAGACAGAGAGGAGCAGGAAGCTAGGGGCAGCGGCAAGAGTAAGCTCTGCCCACCCCCACCATGTCGGCAGAAGCATTGGCCAAACTCCCCCTTAAAAGGAGAGGAGCCAAGCGGAACACGTGGTGAGCAGCATTGGGAGAGTAGCGAGGAGAAGGAGGAAGGAAGAATAAGAAAGTAAAAGGGCACAAACCAAACCAACAGGGATCCGTAAAAGAAGACAGAGAGGAGCAGGAAGCTAGGGGCAGCGGCAAGAGTAAGCTCTGCCCACCCCCACCATGTCGGCAGAAGCATTGGCCAAACTCCCCCTTAAAAGGAGAGGAGCCAAGCGGAACACGTGGTGAGCAGCATCGGGAGAGAAGGAGAGTAGCGAGGAGAAGGAGGAAGGGAGAATAAGAAAGTAAAAGGGCACAAACCAAACCAACAGGGATCCGTAAAAGAAGACAGAAAGGAGCAGGAAGCTAGGGGCAGCGGCGAGAGTACGCTTCGCCCATGACAACCGGGTCGGCAGAAGCATCGGCCAAACTCCCCCTTAAAAGGGGAGGAGCCAACGGCACACAGCCGTTCGGTGCGCGACAAAGGCAAGCGGCAAAGGCGCTCACCTTAGCGAGAGCGCTTTTGCGAAGGGCCTCAAGAAGGGCCAAGTCACTACACCCAAGGACAGCAGGGAAGGATACCAAGATAAGGACGCGGCAGGCACAGAGAAGAGCACACACACACACAAGCAAAGGTGAGGTAAGGTAAAGACAGCACACACAAGCAAAAGGCAGCAAGGTAAGGAAGCGGCAAGGTAAGGTAAAGACGCGGCAGGCACAGAAAAGAGCACACATACACACAAGCAAAAGATAGCGAAGTAAGGAAACGGCAGACACAGAAGATAAGGAAGAAGCAGGCACAGAAAAGAACACACACACACACAAGCAAAAAGGTACCGGTACATTAATAGAATACTCCAAATAGGCAGATAGCAATGGAAGCAGAGGTAATCCAGAGGATGAGCTTCCCAGTGTAATGCACAGACTGCCAAATGTATGATTACCTCCCCTTGACGAGGCAGTCTTATGTATGCGGTCGGTGTCAGGAGTTGAAAAGCTTAAAGAAGGAAGTTAGTCGACTGAAGTACAGGATTCAGGAACTGGAGGGACTTTACATCGCAGAAGACCCATTCAGGACAGAAGATCCACTCAGGACAGCTGAAGACCCAGAGAGAGAGAGAGGCACATCGAGGAACAAGTCAGGGAGCTTGAGGAGTTCATCGAAGAGGCCTACAGGAGGGTGCAAGAACAAGAACATGAACATCGTAGGAGGGACAAAGATATACCTGCATGGAACAGAGGACAAAAGCGATCTAACTCTAAGGAAGAAGAAGCCCATAGAAGAATTTTGCAGGAAGGGGAGGCAAGGTCTTGCCGGTGCCAAGAAGAGGAAGCAGTAAAACGCACCGAGGTCACAGACCTGAAATTGGAGCGAAAACTGAAAAAGGGAAAGTCTGCAATCCTAGTGGGAGACTCAATCCTAAGGCAAGTAGATAGCCACATAGCAGGAGGAAGAGAGGATCAGCTAGTGACCTGCCTTTTAGGAACAAAAACAAAAGTTTAATAAAACTTATCTATAAGAAAAGCAAATTTGATCATGTCACTCCTCTCTTAAAGGAAGCCCATTGGCTTCCCATCTCCCACCGTATCACTTATAAAATTATTCTACTCACGTTCAAAATCAAACTCTTACATCAACCTACATTTCTTGACAAACTCCTTATTCCTCAAAGTTCCACTCGTACATTAAGATCATCAGACCACAAACTTCTCTATATTCCATCCCTAAAAGACTTCTACTATACTTGCAAAACAAATTTCGCTATAACCGCCCCTACATTATGGAACTCACTTCCACAATACGTCCGTGACGAACAACAATTAGCTAAATTCAAGATAAATCTAAAGACTTTCTTATTTCGGGACGCTTTTAATCTAACCTAAATTTTATTTTATTTTTTTTCTTTTTATTTTTCTCTCTCTTTCTCTTTTTTCTTTCTTTCATCAGGCAAGCATCCATCATCTTCACGCCTCCCCTTCCCTTCGTTCAATCCCACCCCCCCACTTTTCCCATTTCTTCTATACAATGTAACTTTTTCCCTTTCCTCCCCTATTGCCCTCACACTCCAGAACTTCAAGTCTTTGTCATTTATGTTTAATTTTAGACATCTTCATGCACATTCTACTACATTTAAACTCTTTATTAATTTTATTGTTAACCGGCCAGACAATTGTTTGATGGTCGGGATATTAAAAACTAATAAACTTGGAAACTTGGAAAGACATCGTCGACAAAATTGAAAGGATCCTAGAAGGAGCAGAGACGGAAGAGACTGCAGTGATGATCCACATTGGGACAAATGATGTTAGCAGGAGAGACTACAGCAGAAACGCCCTGATCGAACAGTTCAAGATTCTGGGAAGGAAGTTGAAAATGAGGACTCAGAAGATAGTGTTTTCTGAAATCCTGCCAGTACCGAGAGCAGACGTGAAGAGGCAAATGGAACTACAATCAATAAATGCCTGGATGAGGAAATGGTGTGAGGAAGAGGGATTCCACTTCGTGAGAAACTGGACAATGTTTTGGGGCAAGAACAAGCTCTTCAGGAGAGACGGACTACATCTGAGCACGGCGGGAACTAGACTTCTAGCAAATAACGTCAGGAGAGGAATAGAGCAGGCTTTAAACTAAGAAGAAGGGAAAGCCGACAGTCGACCAGGAGTCGATGATTCGGAAGAAGGTATCCCGAGAAGATACTGAGTAGGAAAATTGCTGAGAGGACACAACGGGCAAACAACAAGAGTTGACGGAACAAGAGGACGATATGAAGAACGCAGCACAGGGGGAAGACAAAATGGGCAAAAAACAAGAGTTGACACGACAAGAAAAGGATGATAAGAAGAACATAGCACAGGAAAAGGAAAAGAAGACAAGAAAATACCAGGACTTAAAATGCATGTATACTAATGCAAGGAGCCTAAGGAACAAAATGGGAGAATTAGAAGTCATGGCCATAAAAGAGAACCTAGACATCATTGGGGTCTCTGAAACATGGTGGAATGAAGAAAATAAATGGGACATAGTACTGCAGGGGTACAAACTCTATCGCAAAGATAGGTCAGACCAGAAATGAGGTGGAATAGCCCTATACATAAAAGATAACATACACTCGACCAGAGTGGACACAGCAGCGACGACCGACAAACTGGAATCGCTATGGGTTAAAATACCAAGAAGGAATGGGGCCGAGATAAAGATGGGCCTGTACTATCATCCACCTGGGCAAACAGAAGAAATCGATGAAGAAATGGAAGCGGAACTGAGGCGGGAATGCAAAAACGGAAACACCACTGTTATGGGAGACTTCACCTATCCCAGGATAGACTGGAGTCTTGGAAACTCAAAATGCGCTAGGGAAACTGGATTCCTGGAGGCAATACAGGACTGCTTAATGGAGCAGCTCATCAGAGAACCGACGAGAGGGAATGCCACTCTGGACTTAATCCTCAATGGGCTAAGAGGACCTGCAAAAGAAGTGGAAGTAGTAGGGCCGTTAGGAAACAGTGATCACAATATGATCCAGTTCAAAGTCGAAGTAGGAATATCGAAGGAGAAGAGAACCACAGCAACAGCTTTTAACTTCAAGAAGGGAAACTACGAAGTGATGAGAGTAATGGTAAGAAAGAAACTAAGGAATAACTCAAAGAAATCACAGACTGTGGAGCAAGCCTGGTCTTTATTTAAGGACACAGTGAGCGCAGCGCAAAATCTGTATATCCCCAGATTTAGAAAAGGATGCAAAAAGGACCGAACAAAAGACCTGGCATGGATAATTAAAGAAGTGAAGAAAGCGATAGGAGATAAGAAAAAATCATTCCAGATGTGGAAAAAGGACAAAACTGGGGAAAACTGGAAAGACCACAGGAAACATCAAAAAGAATGTCAACGTGTGGTTAGAAGAGCAAAAAAAGAATATGAAGAGAGGCTAGCCAGGGAAGCGCGAAATTTCAAACCGTTCTTCAGATATGTTAAAGGGAAGCAGCTGGCAAGGGAGGAGGTGGGGCCGCTGGATGAAGGAGATAGGAAGGGAGTGATGAAGGAGGAAAAGGAAGTGGCAGATAGACTAAACATGTTCTTTTCATCAGTATTTACAAGAGAGGACATATCCAACATGCCGGAACCTGAAAAAATCTTTAAAGGAGATCAAGCAGAAATATTAACATCCATGGAGGTGAGCCTCGAAGATGTGCTCAAGCAGATAGATAGATTAAAAACTGACAAATCTCTGGGCCCGGACGAAATCCACCCTAGGGTATTGAAAGAGCTAAAAGAGGAAATAGCGGAATTACTACAGCAGGTTTTTAATCTGTCCCTGAAAACAGGGGTGATCCCGGAAGACTGGAAGATGGCAAATGTTACACCCATCTTTAAAAAAGGATCGAGAGGAGACCCGGGGAACTACAGACCGGTAAGTCTGACGTTGGTTCTGGGGAAGATGGCGGAAGCGCTGATAAAAGACAGCATCGATGAGCATCTAGAAAGGAATAAACTCATGAAAACAAGCCAGCATGGATTCTGCAAGGGAAGATCGAAGGAATAAACAAGCAAATGAACGAAGGGACCCCCATAGACATCGTATACTTGGATTTCCAAAAAGCCTACGACAAGGTACCCCATGAACGCCTACTTAGGAAACTAAAGAACCATGGGGTGGAAGGGAATGTACATAGAAGGATCATAAATTGTTTGGCGGGTAGGAAGCAAAGGGTAGGAGTGAAGGGCCACTATTCGGACTGAAGAAGAGTCATGAGTGGTGTTCCGCAGGAATCGGTACTCGGACCACTGCTGTTCAATGTATTCATAAATGACATAGAAACAGGGCTGAAGTGCGAAGTTATAAAATTCACTGACGACACAAAACTTTTTAGTGGGGTTAGGGATAAAGAGGACTGTGAAGATCTACAAAGGGACCTGAACAAACTAGGAGAGTGGGCAAATAAATGGCAGATGAGAAATGTAAAGTCTTGCATGTCGGAAACAGAAACCTGATGTACAGCTATATGATGGGAGGGCTGGTAATGGGTGAAAGTAGCCTAGAGAAGGAATTAGGGGTACTGGTGGACAAAACAATGAAGCCGACGGCACAGTGCGCAGTGGCCTCTAAGAAGGCGAACAGAATGCTAGGTATTATCAAGAAAGGTATCACAACCAGAATGAAGGATGTTATCCTGCCGTTGTCTCGGGCGATGGTGCGCCCGCATCTGGAGTACTGCGTCCAATATTGGTTGCCGTACCTTAAAAACAATATGGTAATACTCAAGAGGGTTCAAAGGAGAGCGACGCGACTGATAAAGGGTATGGAAAACCTTTCATATGCTAAAAGATTGGAGAAACTGGGCCTCTTCTCCCTGGAGAAGTGAAGGCTTAGAGGGGACATGATAGAGACTTACAAGATCATGAAGGGCATGGAGAAAGTAGAGAGGGACAGATTTTTCAAATTTTCAAAAACTACAAGAACGAGAGGGCATTCGGAAAAATTAAGAGGGGACAGATTCAGAACCAATGCTAGGAAGTTCTTCTTCACTCAAAGGGTGGTGGACATCTGGAATGCGCTTCCAGAGGGCGTGATATGACAAAGTACATTACTGGGTTTCAGGAAGGGATTGGATGATTTCCTGAAGGAAAAGGGGATTGAAGGGTACAGATAAAGGATTACTATGCAGGTCCTGGACCTGATGGGCTGCTGCGTGGGCGGACTGCTGGGCGTGATGGACCTCTGGTCTGACCCAGCAGAGGCACTGCCTATGTTCTTATGCATCAGTTCAACCACAGAAACTGCAGATGTTACCAAAGTAGTCAGTTAATAAATTCAAGGAGGCCACTGAGGAGGGAGCCTTTTGGCAGAGCTGAGAGAAAAGAGAGATCTATATATTGCTCCCTTGAGACAAATCAGATATTATCCACAAAGTGTTTAATGCTAGGACTGGACACAGTCAGATGCTTGGATTTGATTTTCCTCTTATCCATATCTGAGGCCAAATCACATATCCTCAAGTCCTCAGTCACAGCTCCAATTTTAGGAGCAACAGAAAACATTTTTGGATAGAAGGGCCAATTGAACGTATTTTTGGATGGAGTGTCCAGTCTTGCCCTTACAATATTGGTAGGGCCATGGCCCCAGTGCCCACCCCATTCCACTGCCTATGGATGTGAATATGGATATGAATTTCTCCTCCATTGCTGCATGCCACAGCACTCCCATTATTTAAGGGCCTCCTCAGTGCTCAATAATAATGTCACTAAGGCATCTCTTTCTGCCTGAACACTCTTCTTTACAGAATTAGTTGTAATCAGTAGCATCTTGGGTTTCCAGTTCAACAGCGTGGTCTTTCCTCATACAGCGGCGCTGTTCCACCTCTTGTTTCTCTTTTCTATCCTTACATCCTTGTGTTGTCACCTCAAGCAGATTTGAAATGCACCTGCAGACACTTAAGGATAGCCATCCTGGACCAGAACAATGGTCCATCCAGCCCCGTATCTTGCTTCCAGCAGTGGCCAAACCAGGTCACAAGTACCTGGTAGAATCCCAAAGAGTATCAAGATTCTATGCTAACAGTCCCCATGTGTCTTAATAGCAGACTATAGACTTTTCCTCCAGGAACTTGTCCCAACCTTTTACAGCCCAGATATGCTAAATACTGTTACCACATTTCTCCAGCAATGCGTTTCAGAGCTTAACAATTTGATGAGTGAACAAAAAAATATTTTCTCCTATTTGTTTTAAATGTGCCATTTTGTAAATTCTATGTACTTTTTGAAAGAGTAAACAATTGATTTACATTTACTCATTCTACTCCACATAAGAGTTTTATAGACCTCTGTCATATTCCCTCGCAGCCATCTGTTCTCCAAGCTGAAGAGCCCTAATCTCTTAAGGCTTTTATTGTATGAGAATATTTCCTTTCCTTTGACCATTTTGGTTGTCCTTCTTTGCAGCCTTTCTAATTCCGCTATATATATATTTTTGAGATAGAATTGCACACAATTCTCAAGGTGAGGTCACAGCATGGAACGATACAGAGGTATATTAATATTCTTTGTCCTATTTTCTATCCCTTTACTAATCATACCTAGAATTCTGTTTGCTTTTTTGGCTGCCAGTGCAAAAAGAACTTCCTGTTGCTGATGATGCATATCAGACCGCCTGTGGCTGGTCCTAGCATTATGACATAAGAGGAAGAATGATATGGAGCAAAGACTAATAGTATCTGCATATGCGTGAGATATATGCATGTCTGTGAATCTGGGTGAATTATGTGGTGTCTGCGTGTAACCATAAAGTAGTGGAACAAAAATGAACTATGAATCAATCCTCATTGGTGCATATAATGTTGGTTGACACATGCATGACGTACATCTTTAATGCACCAAAGGTTTGCTGTATGGCAGCCTACCTCAAAGGCTGCAGGATCATTTTCTTTCGCTTATAAAACTTTTTTTGCCCCAGTAGAGGTGCATTCTTTACAAAAAGTGTGTGTCTCCTGAACGGGGAGGGAAGGGGCATGCGCGGAACATTGACGCTTACTGCAAGACCATCCTGTGTGTATTTCCTAGGCACTGCCTCTACCAAGCTGCCTGCGTGAGGTTTCCTTTGAGCATTGACCGCTGTTTGGTTCGATGGTGGCTTTTTCCGTACGTAGAAAATAACTGAGGCTTTTGAGCATGTCCCCCTGAGTTAGCACATTTTTTGGACTAGTGTTCAAAGGCAAGAACCTTTTTCCTTAAGTCAGGACAAAATTAGTAAAAATGGCAATATCAGAGTATATAAATGAAACTTAAATGTATTCTAGTGACAGTCTCACAGAGAAAGATAGGAGGGGGGGAGGGTGAGAAACAGTGAGAGATGGGTGATTCAGACATGCTCTGGCATTGAATATCCAAAGTTAATTCAGCCTGCGGCAGCGAGTGGTTTACAAGCCGCATAACACCAAAGGCTGAATATTGGACGGTTAATTTCAAACAAAATGCCACAGGAAATGTCTTTTGTGTTAACTAGTTTGTTTCAAAGAAAAGCCTAGTTCTACTGGGCACATTTACAATGTGGGAGTTCAACATCTGGAAGCAGGCCTGAAGCTAAAGACAGAATAAATCAACATAGGCATAAAATTATTAATCCAGAAAAAAAATGAATGGAAACCAAGATAAAAAAAAAAATAAAAAAAAAGAGGAAGAGTAGGGTAATAGTGGCACTTCCAAAGAGAAAGGATATCAGAAAGATGTTTTGGCAAAGTATAGGATCTCATATCAACTATTCTAAATCTAAGCTTGTTGAGAATTCTATCAATCATCCGTCTTATTCTGCCCTCATTCTGGCTTCCATCAATCTTTAAAACACTTTGCTAATTGCACACTCAAAAACCTCATAATATAAAAGGGAATACAACGATCACTTATCTGCTCATTGCAGAGACAGCGCTGGAGCAACAGTCCAACAATCGACGCCCACACCTTGATTAAATGGCATTTTGGTTGACAAAACCTGCATCTGGGGTTGTCAAAACTGGATCGCTCAAACTTCATGTGGAAGGCAAACACCGTAACGCAGCCCAAGCAACCAGCTAATGGCAGACAAGAGTAAGTTGACAGCTCAATGGGGAAGCGGCCATTTTTCAGACCAGTCCAACATATCAGTAACTTTGTGCCAATGATACTTCAGAGACATTCTGTGCCCCGTATATGACAATTCAATATAGGTTGGGCTAGGGAGGACATTGCTGGGCAGACTTTACGGTATGGATCCACAAGCGACGAGACGTTTGGATGGGCTGGAGTTAGTTTTGTCGGCAACTGCAGAAGTTGGGACCTAAGGCCAGTACCGGGCGCATGTTACGGTCTATGGTCCAGAAATATCAAAGAAAAATGGACAATTTAATTAATTATGAATTTATACTGCATGTAACTAATGGGCAGACTGGATGGACCATTCAGGTCTTTAGCTGCTGTCACTTACTATGTTTGTAACTATCCAGGAACATGAGACATTTGAAGTTAAACCCCCCTAATATTCAGCCAATATCATTCCATTTTTTTTTTTTTAAATACTTACCATTGCTAGGTAGATTAGTCCCCAATATTCAGTGCTGGGCCGTGTTCTGTCACTGGCACTGAATACTGGGGGCTAATTGCTGTAGGGCTGGCTGCCAGAGCCTATGTTGGTCCCAGTCAATATTCAACCATGGTTCACATAGGACAGTTATGCAGCCCTGGCTGAATATTGGCCAAAACTCCCCCTGATCCCCTTTCTGACCTCCAAAATAGCCTTCTTCCCATCTACCCCATCCTCCCAGCTTTCAAGAATCAAAGGCCCCCCTCCACCCCAGAACAAGCCACCCACAAGATCTAGGTAGGCCCCTCAAGCCTACATAATGTCCCTGGAAGTCCATGGGGGGTCATTGGGTCAGGAGCAAAGCCCCTTGCAGCTGACCTCTGCATATAGCTTCTGCAACCTCTCAAGGCAGCTTGTAGTATTTTGTGTCATGCGAAGTCACAACAGCCATTTTCTAAGGGAAGCCATGGGGTCTTACCAAGAGATCAGGGGTTTAGGAGTAGGTTCATTGCAGGTGGAAAGAAGAGCTCCAGTCAACACCACTTCCCTCCTGCCCTCCTGTCACCAAATGCTCCCCCAAACCCACACACACACACACACACTCCCCCAAACTCCCCCCCCCCCCCATACCTTTGTTAAATGTTGGGAGCTGGAGGGAACCATGGTCCCTTCAGCTCCTAGTCCTGCCCGTCAAAAATGACAGGTCTTTCCATCTCCGGTGCACCATGTGATGCACAGGGAGAAGCCTAAGGCCCTGACTGGGGAGGGGCCTTAGATGTCTGAGCCATTTAGGTCCAATCAGGGCCTTAGGCTCCTCCCTCTGTATCCCATGTGATACACAGGCCTGAGGTCTAAAGTCTGATTTGCTCAGACGTCAGATCTTAGGCCCTGCCCTGTGCATAACATGGGATACAGAGAAAGGAGCATAATGCCCTGATTGGCTCAGGTGCCTAAAGCCCCTCCCCGTGCCCGGCAGAGAAAAGAAAACTTTTTAGTTCTTTTTTACTTTTGCATGAGCCCGTGGTTTTAACCCGCTTTAAACCCATGGGTTAAAACCACAGGCTTGCACTGCGGGGGAGGCAAGGAGAGTCAGGGCAGAAGTAGGGCGGCGATCGGGGCAGACAGAGAGCTGGAAAGTCGGGGGAGAGAGAGCAGGAGAGTCGGAGCAGAGTGCAGGAGATGCAGTTGGAAAGATGTGAGCGACTGGTCCCTAGCAGTCGCTTGTTGTGGGATTGGCCAGCCCAGTCGGTGTGCCTCATTTATTTTTAGTGAATCGCTGCCTGCCTATATTTGCATGCTGTTCCCCCCTCATTTGTATGTGTGGATCGGATGGGAAGATGATCGGGACAGAGGTTAGTGAATCGGGTCGGAGGAAAATCGGGTCACAAAGGGGTCGCTAAGTGGTCGGGACTTGATCGGTGGGCTTAGTGAATCTAGCCCTTTACAGTAACTGATTACTATTCAATGTATTGTAAACCGCTTTGGGTGTATCTTTTCATGAAAAAACAGTTAATAAATCCAAATAAATAAATAAATAAATAAAATCACACTAATACAATAAAACCTTGAATTGAGAATAACGTGGTGTGCGAGTGTTGTGCAAGACGAACAAAACGTTTTATTACATTTTAACTTGATAAACGAGTGAGATTTTGCAATGCCAAGTACGTACAGTATACACACATCACGTCATCAGAATTGAGCCGAAAGTTTTTCTCTTTGACACTGGCGGAAGTTTATTGACTTGTTCTAAATGAACGAGGTCTTGCAATACAAGTGCGTACAGCATTTTGTATTAAAGTTTTGGGGTTGTAGTACGAATCGTCTGAGTTTCCATTATTTCTTATGGGGAAATTCGCTTTCATATACGAGTGTTTTGGATTACAAGCATGTTTCCGGATCGAATTATGCTTGCAAACCAAGGTTTTACTGTACATTATTTTTTAAAAAACACCTTTGCCCTATCATTCTGCTATAATCTCTGATTTATTTGTTTTTTTTCGACAGTGTCACATTTCGTTCGGATCTGCTTGTTCTGCTTAGACCTGAAAAAAGGAATGTTAACTGTTACAATCAAGTCAAGAAATATATTTAGTGCACTTTTTGTTAGGCCTTTACTTCCATACCCTTCCCTGTAAAACAGTCCGAGTCTCCTTCCCTCCCTCTGCAAGCTATAGTTGCCTGAGGCTGCTTTTATTTTTATTATTTTTACTGCAGTAATCAAACCAGCCAGGGCTGATTTCCTAATGATTTACTCAGAGAAAGAGAGATGCTGAGTGTAGTTTTGAAACACAGCACCCTGCAGGGCATAAATGTAGTTTGGGATGGGCATGGAACGCGGTACCACCCCAAATATTGCAGATGCCAGTGTTGAATTGATTCCTCTCCTCCTCCTAGCCAGTCTTACTTCTTTATCAACGCAACCCCCACCCATACACATGCTCAAAAGTAGGCAGACAAACTACTCCGTGCTGCTGGAACTTCTGCAGAAGTATCGGTACCTCCATGAAGATGCAGTAATTCTCTGACTCCATGGGGCACCGCATTCTGAATCCAAGGTTGCTTTAACTTGTCTGTGATTACCTGGAAGGGATGCTGCCACCGCTTCCTTCCTACCTCCTGTTCCAAAGACTGAGAAATGTGGCTTCTTCAGAATATCAGTTTGTACTGAAAAAAAAAAAAAAATCAGGTTACTGCATATAAGATGTTTTATGAAGCTATGGGGAAGGGCTGGGGCGGCTGGGGCTCTTCAGCTTGGAGGAGAGATGGCTCAGAGGTGATATGATGGAGGTCTATAAAATAATGATTAGAGTGAAAAGGGTAGATGTGAATCGCTTCTTCACTCTTTCCATGCAATGAAGCGGCTAAGTAGTAGAACCGGAAAAAATATTTCTTCACACGACGTGTAATTAAACTCAGGAATTCATTGCCAGAGAGTGTGGTGAAATCAGTTAACTTAGCGGGGTTTTAAAAAGGTTTGGGTAATTTCCTAAAAGAGAAGTCCATAGGCCATTATTGAGATGGTTTAGGGAAATCCACTACTTATTCCTACCGCGTTTCCCCGTAAATAAGACAGTGCCATTTTAATTTTAGGCCCAAAAAACGTATTAGGTCTTGTCTGCCCATGAATTCACTCTGTCGCATTACTGATGACATCATCAGTAATGCGACAGAGTGAATTCATGGGCGGGCAAAGCCGAAGCAGCCTGTATAGAGTGCTGCTGGCCAGATACGCTGCTTAGGGAAGTATGTAGGGCTTGCTCACGGTCGGCGGGATTCGGATGGGAGGGAGGGAAGGATGGGGGTTCGGCTGTGCGGCAGGGGCAGGTGCTTGGGGGGGTGATGCTCGCTGAAGGGTTCTGCTGCACAAGGGATGGGAGGGAGGAAAGGGAAACTGCCGGCAAATCCCACGACTAGGGCTTATTTTCGGAGTAGGGCTTATATTAAGACCTACCCCGAAAATCCTGCTAGGTCTTATCTTCTAGGTAGGTTTTATTTTCGGGGAAACATGGTAAGATAAGCAGTATAAAATCTGTTTTACTACTTGGGATCTAGCTAGGTACTTGGGACCTGGATTGACCACTGTTGAAAATAGGATACTGGCCTTGATGGATCTGCGATCTGTCCCAGTATGGCAATTCTTAACATGTGGATAAAGGTGAGCCGGTTGATATTGTGTATTTGGATTTTCAAAAGGCATTTGACAAAGTATCTCATAAAAGACTTCTAAGGAAATTAGAAGATCATGGGTTTGGAGGTTAAAGTCCTATTATGGATTAAGAACTGGTTGAAAGAGAGAAAACAGAGAGTAGGTTTAAATCAGAGGTGTCCAATGTCGGTCCTCGAGGGCCACAATCCAGTCGGGTTTTCAGGATTTCCCCAATGAATATGCATGAGATCTATTTGCATGCACTGCTTTCAATGCATATTCATTGGGGAAATCCTGAAAACCCGACTGGATTGCGGCCCTCGAGGACCGACATTGGACACCCCTGAAATAAATACTGTTCAGCTAGTATTTTCTGATTAGTGTAGGCCAGGGGTGTCCAATGTCGGTCCTCGAGGGCCGCAGTCCAGTCGGGTTTTCAGGATTTCCCCAATGAATATGCATGAGGTCTATTAGCATACAATGAAAGCAGTGCATGCAAATAGACCTCATGTATATTCATTGGGGAAATCCTGAAAACCCGACTGGACTGCGGCTCTCGAGGACCGACATTGGACATCCCTGGTTTAAATGGTCAATATTCTCAATGGAGAAGGGTAAATAGTGGGTTTCCCTAGGAGTGTGCTGGGAGCACTACTTTTTAACATATTTATCAATGATCTAGAGCAGTGTTTCTCAACTAAGTCCTGGAGTACTTCCTTGCCAGTCAGGTTTTCAGGATATCCATAATGAATTTGCATAAATTTGATTTGGATACACTGCCTCAATTATATGCAAATTTATTTCATGCATATTCATTGTGGATATCCTGAAAACTTGACTGGCAAGGAGGTACTCCAGGACCAAGTTGAGAAACACCGCTCTAGATCATTGATATAAATATAAGAGCCGTCTTTTTATGATCATGTCAGGCATAGCCATTCAATTGATCACGAGTAACTGGAAAAACTATAACAGAATAAGTTACACTTTTTGGTGGGTGAATGTGTGCACTACGTACAGATATGAAAGAATTAATGCGGAGTGTAGGGGATTTAGTGGTATATTTAATAAAGTTTGGAGCTCATTGACTAAATTTGTGGAATTATAATAATGTCTATTTATTTTATCTTTCCTTCTGTTCATTTACTTTTACACATCCATAGTGGGAAGGGGGTTGGAGGGAGGGAACTAAATATTGATGGTGACATTTAGGTAACTTTGTTCTTCATTTATATTATATACTAGCTGATGCCCCGGCGTTGCACGGGTATTTAATTATAGCAATAATACTGTAAATGTATTCAAATAAAGATACTTTATAGTGGTGAAAGAAATTATTTTTTTACAGCTTTATAAAAAGTACAATATTCAAAAAATAATGTGAAATATTTGACAAAATGAATACAATACAACTAACACAAAACTTGATTATAAACAACATTTTTAGTTTCACCTCCAGGAGCAAGAACATATACATTCTTGGGTGAACCCACCCTTAAGCAAGCAACATAGAGTTGACCATGGGAAAAACAGGGGGATCTTAAATCCACTCCACAGTATGTAATAGTCTGTCCTTGTGATTTGTTGATTGTGATAGAGAATGCAAGTCTCACTGGAATTTGCAATCTCTTAAACTGAAAAGGAAGATCTGTTGGAATAAGTGGTATCCGCGGGATAAATACGGTTTCACCTTGTCCTTTTCCGGTTAAGATAGTCGCTTCAATTACATTGGACAGTAACCTCTTTACACAAAGCCTTGTGCCATTGCAAAGTTTTGATGGGTCAAGGTTGCTAAGTAAAATAACTGGAGATCCCACAGCTTTTCACATTTTTTCCATTGACATGAATGGGTGAAATATGATTTTATGTTTGTAGCTCCGCCCACGTGTGCAGGTGGGCCGCGAGACCCCCAGAACATATCACCCCAGGTAGTGAGGGATCTGCATACCAAGTTTCGTTCAAATCGGTCCCACAGCTTTTTACATTTTTTCCATTGACTTGAATGGGTGAAATCTGATTTTCTGTTTGTAGCTCCGCCCACGTGTGCAGGTGGGCCGCGAGACCCCCAGAACATATCATCCCAGGTAGTGAGGGATCTGCATACCAAGTTTCGTTCAAATCGGTCAAGCCGTTTTTGTGTGATCGCGGCACATACACACATACACACATACACACACACATACACACATACATACCTCCGATTTTATTTATATAGATTATGTTATATTATGTTACTATTAATTGTAGGAAATCTGAAAATCTTGAATGATATATATGTTACCTGTACAGATAATAGTGCATTGTATGTAATATCTACTGTTCTTTTATTTGTTTGGCCCTGTTTTTGATTAAAAATCAATAAAGATTAAAAAAAAGAAACACTGATCTAGAGATGAGAATAACTAGTGAGATAATTAAATTTGTTGATGACACAAAGTCCGTACGTTTGAAATCTAGGACTTTAAGTATCGTGCGGCCGCTCTCCACTTTAGCCGTTATATCAAACCAAACCGTTTGATGATCGCTACTACCCAGGTGAGCACCCACTCGAACATTAGAGATACTCTCTCCATTTGTGAGGACCAGATCCAATATCGCTTTTTCCCTTGTAGGTTCCATCACCATTTGTCTGAGCAGAGCCTCTTGAAAGGCATCCACAATCTCCCTACTTCTTTCCGATTCCGCAGACGGAACATTCCAGTCCGCATCCGGCAGGTTGAAATCTCCCAACAGCAGAACCTCCTCTTTCCTTCCAAACTTTTGGATATCCACAATCAGATCCTTATCAATTTGCTGCGACTGAGTCGGAGGTCTGTAGACTACACCCACGTAGATAGAAGTTCCATCTTCTCTTTTCAGAGCAATCCATATCGCTTCTTCCTCTCCCCAGGTCCCTTGCATTTCGGTCGCTTGGATATTGATCTTTACATAGAGAGCTACTCCTCCACCTTTATGACCATCTCTGTCCTTCCTAAAAAGATTATATCCCGGTATGTTTGCATCCCATCCATGTGATTCACTGAACCATGTCTCTGTGATAGCAACAATATCTAGATCTGCCTCTAATATCAGGGCTTGCAGATCATGAACTTTGTTGCTTAGACTGCGAGCATTTGTGGTCATCGCTTTCCAGCTATTTTTCAGCGATAATCTCCTTTTTTGTATGGATTTTTGTCATTTCACTTTCTGTTGCAATACTAAGAAATGAGTTGCTGATATTGCTTATGTTGCAGCCTTTACTACTATCACATCTTTTCTTTTACCGGGGGTGGTCTCTATAATTGTCCTTCGTACATACACCACCCCCACCTTCTAGTTTAAATGCCTAGAAAAATATTGTCTAAATTTCTCTGCAAGGTTTCTTTTTCCTGCTGTAGTAATATGTAGCCCATCAGTGCAATATAGCTTCTTGTCCTTCCATGTATTTCCCCATCCTCCTATGTACCTGAAGCCTTCTTGATGACACCAGGCTCTGAGCCATCTATTAAAGTCCTCTGTGTTTTTCACTCTTTGCTCTCCTTTTCCATATGCAGGCAGTATTTCAGAAAAAGCTAAAGTCTTTACAAAAGGTTTCACGCCCTCACCAAGCTCCCGAAAAGCTTTCTGTGCTGCAAGTGTGGAGTTGTTGGCCAGGTCATTTGTTCCCATATGGATAACAACATCAGTGTTAAAATCCTTAGTTTCTTCCTTAATTATAGTCAGTATTTGCCTGGAACTCCTGGTAGCTGAGGATCCTGGAAGACATTTCACTATTTTGGTCTCCTCGCCTTGTGTTCCAAGGTTAATGCCTCTGATGATGGAATCCCCCCAACAGTAATAGTTTTCTGTTTTTGGCTTTTTTATTTGTACTTAGGGTGCGCTTGTTCTCTTGAGTTACCTTCATTGGTTCCAGTCCCACCTCCCTTCTGTTTTCCTGAGTATCGCAGTGCACTAGTGGAGCGAAGGAATTCTGTAGAGGTAATATTAGTGAAGGTGGATGTTTCTGTGTTACATGTCGCAGTCTTCCTGAGCCTACTGTGACCCATTTATTCCTGGGCTGTTTTATTCTTTGAGGTAGAGGTGGTAAGTTGGTATGATTTTGTGGAGTGATGGAAGCTGCTTTAATTGTATTCAATTCCTGTTTAAGTTTGCAGAGCTCCTCCTTAATACTGGCAAGTTGAAGACAGATGGGGCAAGCCTTTAGCCTCCAAATAGTATGTCTTGGAATTAAAGCACCACAGTGATTGCATAGAATAAAGGTCATCTTGATTGGTTGTGAAGTGACTTGATTTGAGTAGTCCTGATTATATGGGTCTCTATATATGAATAATGGTCCCTGGGGTTGGTGGGACTATAAGTAAGACTACTAGTAAGGCAGAAATATAGGCTCTATACCACCTAAACAAAACTGCAGGTTCTATCAGTGCTACCCTAAAACACAGGATTTATAACAGGATTTTCCCTACTTTAGTCACCCTGAGCCACAGGCACCAGAAATATAGGCTCTATACCACCTAAAACACAAATCGTGCCCATATCCCTAACAGCAGTGACAGGGAAAAACAGCCTCCTGCCACTGCTGTTAGGATGTGCACTCCCCCCCCCCCCCCCCGGTACAGTGCCATGCCCCCCTGTGCCAGCACCCCTAAGCCACTGCCCCCCCCCCCCCCCGAACCAAAAAAAAAATTATGGCAGGAGAGATGCCCACTCCCTCCTGCCACCGAACTTAAATATGGCAGGAGGGATGCGTTGGGTGGTATCTTAGGCGTCTGAACCAATCAGGGACTCCCTTAGGCTCCCTCTGTATCCTGGATAGAGTGTGTGGCGTGGTGGTTGAAGCTACAGCCTCCGCACCCTGGGGTTGTAGGTTCAAATCCCATGCTGCCCCTTGTGACCCTGGGCAAGTCACTTAATCCTCCATAGCCCCAGGTACGTTAGATAGATTGTGAGCCCACCGGGACAGATAGAGAAAATGCTTGAGTACCTGATTGTAAAACCGCTTAGATAACCTTGATAAGCGGTATATAAAAAAATTCTAATAAACTTGAAACTTGAAGATAGCAGGCTGGTAATAGGGAATTGCAGTAACAGCGCATCATGCACATTATAGTGTTAACTAGCTGGTGATCTACATACTAAATTGTTCATGTACTGGGGCTCAATCCCTACAATATTTTCAACAGTAGACAACATAGTTTAAACATCTACTACTTAGTAGCTTCATTGCATGGCCCCCTAGTCCTAGTATTTTTGGAAACTAAACGAGCGATTCACATCAACCCATTCACTCCACTCAGTATTTTATAGGCCTCTGTCATATCTCCTCTGAGCCATCTCTTCAGGCTGAAGAGCCCTAACCGCTTTAGCCTTTCCGCATAGGGAAGTCGACCTATCTTTTATCATTTCCATCGCCTTTCTTTGCACCTTTTCTAATTGCACTATATCATTTTTTAAGATGGGCAACCAGAATTACACACAGGGCTCCCTTTACAAAGGGCCTTAACGCGCGGAATAACGTGCGCTAAATTGCTGCGCACGCTAGCCGCTACTGCCTCCTTTTGAGCAGGCGGTAGTTATTCGGCCAGCGCACACTATACCGCGCGCTAATCCGGTGTGTGCGCTAAAACGCATAGCGCATCTTTGTAAAAGGAGCCCACAGTATTCGAGGTGCAGCCATACCATGGATACAAGGGCATTATCATGTTCTCGTCTTTATTCTCTTTCTTTTTTTTTAATTCTTTATTCATTTTATAACTTACATCAAGTGTAACAAAAAGTATCAACCAGTTTGACTTAAATACATCACTTGAATTCTACAATTATTCATATTAAATAGAATGATCTCTTTCCCTCCCAACCTTTCAACATCTCATGACGCTTATACCATATAATAAAGTCCCCCCTCCCCCACCCCAATCTTTCATTTGTACAAATCAGGGAAAATGATACTTATTGCAATAATTTGTTAATGGCCCCCACACATCTTGAAATTTATTAAAATTTCCTACTTGCGACATCTTTGCAAGTGTATAATTTGCTACCGTTCATTTAAATATGTTTTCTTTGAACCACAACAGTTAACAGCTTTTCTGGCTATGTCCAGACTGGATAAAGAGAAACCATCAGCTCCATAATTAATATATTTGCCTTATCTCAGTTTGTCTGTAATTTATCTTCTAATAATATTTCTTTAGCTCGCTTTAAGAAATCTTGGATCCACATTTTGAGGACTTGAGTTGAGTTGGTTGGAAGACTTTTCCTGTTTTAATTTTATTGATTTATATTGTTATAGGTCATATCTCTACTAACTTACTTTCTGTACAAATGATTACTTGTTATGTCATTTGAAAATTTAATAAATAATTATAAAATAAAAATAAAATTTCCTTTCTGAATAGCTAATGTTCTTTCCAGTTTATAAATATGACACACTGAATTACACCAAAAACTATAGTTTAATCTATTCCAATTTTTCCAATTACAAGTTATTTGTTGTATGGCGACTCCTGTTAAGATAAGTAAGAGTTTATTATTTTTGGAAGATATTTGGCTCTTAACTCTCATACTCATGCCAAATAATACTGTATCATACAATAATGCCACATGTTTATCTAATAAACTATTAATTTGGCCCCAAATTGATTTCCAAAAGTCCATAATAAATGGACAATAGAACAATAAATGATCTTTATTCGTTTTTATTCTCCATTTCTTTCCTGATAATCCCTAGCATTCTATTTGCTTTCTTAGCCACTGCTACTGCGCACTGAGCTGCGGGTTTCAACGTATCCTCGATGAAGACACGTAGGGCTCCTTTTACTAAGCCGCGTTAGGGCTTTAACGCGTGGAATAGCGCACGCTAGACCTTAATGCCAGCATTGAGCTGGCGTTAGTTCTAGAAGCGTAGCGTGCGGTAATTTCCTGCGTGTGCTAAAAACGCTAGCGCACCTTAGTAAAAGGAGCCCCTAGATTCTTTTCTTGGGCAATAATTCTTAGCATGGAATCCTGCAACGTGTAGCTTTATTTCAGGTTCCTCTTTCCCACATGCATCACTTTGCATTGACTTACATTAAACGCCATCTGCCATTTTGATGCCCATTCTCGCAAGGTCCTCTTGCAATTTCTCCACAATCCTCTTGTGATTTAACAACTTGGTGGCATCTGCAAATTTAATTCTCACTAGTTATGCCCATCTCCAGATCATTGATAAATATGTTAAATATTGACCATTGAGAATATTGACCATTTAACTCATTGGCCCAGCTTATATACAGTCCATATTTTTCATCTGATATACAGTAATATTGCATTATTTAACTCTACTCTCTGGGGCTAATTCTATAAATGGCACCTTAAAAAAAAGGCCCTGGCCACATGTCAATTACGTTTAGGCGTCATTTATAGAATCGCGACTAGTGGTGCCTATGTAAAAACTTACTGCCTCTTTTACAAAGCCGCGCAGCAACAGCTCCGAAGCCCTTTAAATCTCTATGGGCTTCGGAGCCGATAGTGTGGCTTTGTAAAAGAGGCCGTTAGGCACCTGGAATGTAGGCAAGGGTTTTAAAAGCCTACATTTCAGGCACCTATGTTTGTGGAGAATCATGCTTAGCAGTGCCTAACTCTCGCTTCTCCCAAAGTAACATCTACTTAGACGTTAGGCGCCGCTGAGCGCATTGAGATAGGCCCCTATCTTTTAGAGAATCGGATAGGCACTTTTCACCCAATTAATTTTTTTAACCAATTATTGAGGCTATTAAGGATATTTTGTCAATTACCCCCCCCCCCCCCCATTTTTACAAAACTGCGAAAGCGTTTTTTTAGCGCTGCTCCTGATGCTCATAGAGTTGCTATGAGCAGCGCAGAGCACTCAGCACACCGGCCTGTGCTATAAACTGCTTCCATGGTTTTGTAAATGGGGGGAGGAGGGCTAAGTTAGGCGCCTAAGAGGCACCTAACTTTAGGGGTGCCCTTTATAGAATCAGCTCCTCTGTTTTCTATCTTTTAACTTCTTAATCCATAACAGGCCATTATCTCCTAGCCCATAACTTTCTAATTTCCACAGAAGTCTTTCATGAAGTATTTTGTCAAATGTCTTCTGAAAATCCAGATTCACGATATCAACCAACTCGCCTTTATCCACATGTTTATTCACTCTTTCAAAGATATGTAGTAGATTTGTGAAGCAAGATTTCCCTTTACTAAATCTATACTGACTTTGTCTCATTAATCCATGCCTATGTACTGTATATGCTCTGTAAATTTGTTCTTTATAATAGTCTCTACCATTTTGCCTGGCGCTGACTTCAGACTCACCGATCTTTAATTTCTTGGATCACCTCCCATACCATCTTTTAACAATTTTCTAGCCAGCTGTTGAATTGATTTAGCACTGTAAACCGTAACAGCTTCTGCCAACAATATTTCATCACTGATTATAACAGATGTTTTAAAGGAGAGATTTTTTTTTTTTATTTCTTTATTTATCAGTTTTTAAATTTTAACAAAATCAAACATTTTGTACAGAAAGATTGTCTGATTATACATATATTTAAAAGAAAAAAAGGGAAATAATTTTCCACAATAAATCTCTACTCAAACAATCTCAAGTCCTCATATTGGATCCAAGATCTTATGAGTGAACTTTAAGGAAATTCAAATAATAAATCCTATACAAAGAAAAAGGTATCTGATGTCTGGATTAAGGAGCTTTATATTCTATTAGTCAAGTCCATTGTTGTTGTTGTTCCTTCCTTTTCCAAACGTTTCAGCGTCAAGAAAGCTGTAAGTTGGGCCGGTTCAAAAAACACATATTTATTGTCACGATACCTTACTATACATTTACATGGAAAGCGCAAAAAGAAAATCCACCCAACTGCGCAACTCCTGATTTCAACAAAAGAAATTGACGTCTACGATTCTGAGTTTCTTTACTAACATCTGGGAATACTTGAATTTTCAAACCCAGGAACTTCTTATTTTTATTTTTTTAAAACATTTTTAATATCCAATCTTTGTCTGGCAATAACGCCACAGATAATAGAAGAGTTGCTGGTTTAGCCAAATCTTTATCAGATACTTCCAGAATTGCTGTTAAATCTAATTGAGGTTCTTGTTCAACCTGTTTCTGATCCTCCACTTGCTGATCCATTACTTTAGTAGGCAGATAGTACACCCGAGTGAGAGGAGGTATTGATTCCTCGGGGATATTTAATATCTCTTTAAAGTACCTTTTTATCATCTCCCTTGGGTTTATAGATGGAACCTTCTGTCAACAATATTTCATCACTGATTATAACAGATGTTTTAAAGAGAGATTTAAAAAAAAAAAAAAACCCCAAAAACAACCCTGTTAATGCCCTGCATTAAATGCAAAATTCAGAATTTCATAAAGTGGGCAGGGAATGTACCCATCCAGTTAATGTACTGGATCGATTCTTGTTTACTGGTCCTACCCTTAAATTTTTCTTCTTTAGGAAGGGCACTGTATTGTTTGTCAGATAAATTTCTCTATTGGTATCACATAAGTGTATTTGCATAGAGAATAGTTTACCAAATCGTATCAAAGTTATATAATAAGTATGTCTTTATTATAGCATTTGAGCTAGCCAGCTATTATTCCCTATTTTGAACAGGAAACATGAAACACTGAGGGCTCCTTTTACTAAGCTGCGCTAGCGTTTTTAGCACGTGCTGCGTATTAGCATGCGCTACCCACCCCCGTGCTAAGAACTAATGCCAGCGCAATGGTGGCATTAGTGTCTAGCATGTATGGCAATTTAGCGTGTGCAAAGCCCGCGCTAAAACCGCTAGAAACATAGCGTATGACGGCAGAAAAGGGCCGGCGGCCCATCAAGTCTGCCCACTCAGGAACCCTCCCTCCCTCGAGAATCCGTGTTTTAAGCATTCCTCTGGAGCGACCCCACCTGTCTGTCCCATCGTCCCTTGAAGTTGCGCGTGGTACTGGCGCAGCTTAGTAAAAGGAGTCCTGAGTTAATTGTTTCAAGCGCAGAACATGGGGACTCTTTGGACAGGATATGCATTTGTCTCTTTGCATGGATAGTTTGATGATGATGTACAATCTCTAATCATAAGCATCTTAGATTACCGCAATATTATATACTTGGGATTCTTTAAGAAAACCATCAATTGATTGAGAGTTATTCAGAATGCTGCCATCCATCTCATTTATGGTCTCAAAAAGTTGGACCATGTAAGCCCGTATTACAGAAAATTACACTGGCTACCGATAGAGTCAAGGATCATCTTCAAGTTTGCCTGCCTCTGCTTCAAAACCTTAACAGGTTCATCCCCAATCTACCTGTCGCACCATTTTGAATTTCTAGGCACCACCTGCACAAATGGAGGGGCATAATCGAAAGGGACGTCTAAGTCCGTTTACGTCCATCTCGCAAGTCGTCCAAAGTAAACAAACAGCTTAAGACACATTTTTGAAAAATTCTTCCAACTTTTTTTCATTTTGAAAATCGTCTAATTATACGTCCTGCTGATCTGATCGTCCAAGCCACTAAATCGTCTATCTTTATACCACATTTTCGTCCAACTTTCCATCCAAGTCCAACACGCCTAGAACAAGCCCTTTTGGACGTGGTAGGGGTCTGCAAAGTGATGGACTGCACACCCAGACATGCCACCTAAATAGTGGGGTACCTTACAGGGCACTGCTTTGAACTTCACAAAAAAGGTGCCATGTCTTCTCCTCCCCACCCACCCACCTATTAATCAAGAAAATTAATACCCACAAGAAACTATCTAAAAATTCCCCAAAACAATTCCAGTACAAACCCCTCCCTCTTCCCTCCCACCCTGGATGTGACGCTTTTGAGGAATCTTTATCCGCACAGAGTTACGGCTCGGTATTGTTTCAGTTTTTAATCCACATGCTCTCATATCAGGACTTTTAGGGACCCCTGAGGAAGACAGCATTGTCGAAACACGGACCGTGTTGGGTCCACAGCTCTCAATGGTTTAGGTCCTACATATATTTTATGTGGATTATCAAATTGTATATTTTTTTAATAAAGCCTGCATCTTGAACATCACCATCTCCACAGAGGTTTTCGTTTTTGCTGGATTTGCATTGTCCGTGGGATTAAGGATCAATCTTTTGCTTGTTTTCCTGATGTTATAGAGTAAGCCCTTTGTTAAATCGTTGTGCAGCCTTTACTTAGGTTCCATAATGATCAGACACACAGAAGTCAGTCGGCCGGGGGAGGGGGGGATGAAGGACAAATTTCCTTTCTGTGCTGAGTGTCACGCCTGGTAAAGAGCACCAAAAGACAATAGACTGCACTGCATGAGTAGCTCCAAACTGGCTTGCATCTACTGTCCACAAACTGCTTAACTCACGTGCCGTGAGTTTCAAGTTCTCAGATTTTGTGCGGAGTAACTGAATAATATTACAACACTGTCCACTTTTTTTTTTTTTTATATTACTATTTGTCCAATATAGGCACACATTTTCTTGTTAAAAATCAATGGAAAAATCCACCAGCAGTCCCATGTGTTTCAGAAACTTACCCCCTCTTCTACAAAACCGCGCTAGCGTTTTTTAGCGGAGAGCCACGCTGAATGGCCCGCTCTGCTCCCGACGCTCATTGAGTTCCTATGATTGTCAGGAGCAGCGCGGGTCATTCAGCACGGTTCTCTGTGCTAAAAAATGCTAGCGCGGTTTCGTAGAAGAGGGGGTTAGACTTCAAGTCATAGCATTCTCTTCTCCAGTAGTAGGCACTAATTTATAATGATTCCTCTTCATGGAAGGCACTTAGCACATCAGGGGTCTACCTAGGTGCCTTGCATTCCTCCCCAGGAGCACTGGGTTGCTCAGTCTTGCGAGCCTGTCCCTGGAAGTCTAGGCAGCTATTTTCATCGCTGGCAGAACATGGGCAGGAGCAAGTAGGATCGCTCCTGCCCCAGCGCTGTTGCTAGACCACCAGGGAAACAAGGTAGGCCTGGGGTCTTTCCTGTGGGTGTGTAAAGGAGTTGGTGGTGCCTGTTTAGGGAGGGAGGGGGAATGCTGACTTTTCTTGTTGGGGGAGGGAGGGTGCACTAAAGGTATTTTTTAAAATTAAAAACAAAAGACAAAAAATTATATGTATGTATTATATATACTGTATATATGGTATATATAAACCAGTTTGCAGCTACTCCTGCAGTTCAGTTGTCTTCTGGCACTCTTTACCAGGCTTGACACTCATAGCCACAGAGAGGACATTTCTCCTTCATAGTGAGTCACCACCCGCAGTCGACTGACTTCTGTGTGTATATATATAGCTGATCCCCCCAGAACTATCTGAATGTATCCTGATCACTTATTCATTATTAGGTGATTAGCTGTTTCTGCACATGGCTTAATCTGACAAGAGAATTCAACTGGATGAATATGAGGTGTGTCAGCCTTCCTGTCTCACACTCATCCCTTCTCAACCATTTCTTTTCACACACACGGCTTCTCACGATCTCCTATCCCCTCCAGAAAAGCTGTTCTTTATTACCCACTCACCCCCTCCCATTGGAAACTAGAATAATGATGTCGTGCAGAAAAATTTAACACATTTATGATTACTGGCATCGAAAAAACCCAAATGGTTGAAGAACATTGTTTTCTCTTTTCTACTTCTCTGTAGTATTCCATTTTCTCACAAATGATATTGCTATCTCGACCTGCATAGAGTTTTCAATAAAAATATATCTCGGGGAAACATTTTAAGGCATGGTTATCAATTGTAAACAGAGCCTGGGAGTACTAGAGAGAGTACCTTGATAGGAACCTAACAGTTCCTCATTGTGTGTATGAGGAATGTGAGCCAACTAGAGAATTGT
This sequence comes from Geotrypetes seraphini, assembly GCF_902459505.1. Lineage (NCBI taxonomy): Eukaryota > Metazoa > Chordata > Amphibia > Gymnophiona > Dermophiidae > Geotrypetes > Geotrypetes seraphini. Next base: position 48,105,756 of record NC_047085.1, read on the forward strand.
GTTGCCTCAGGGCAAGCAGAGGTAGAGACTTCTGACACTGGAAGCAGCACACAGGAGTCTTTTTTTTTTTTAAATCCACACAAAATGTAGGCAACCAATGTCATCTATAAGATTTTGACCAAGGACATTGCCAAGCCTGGCTTCCAAATGTAGTTCAGGGTTAGTATACAGCAGCGGTCTCAAACTCAAACCCTTTGCAGGGCCACATTTTGGATTTGTAGGTACTTGGAGGGCCTCAGAAAAATATACTTAATGTCTTATTAAAGAAATGACAATTGTGCATGAGGTAAAACTCGTTATAGTTTATAAATCTTTCCATAATTGCTTCTGATAATTTCAGCTATACACAGCTGAAAGCAGTGCAACATGCAGAAAGTGAAATTTAGATAGTTTTTCACTTTCTGCATGTTGCACTGCTTTCTGCTGTGTACAGGGCCGGATTAATGAATAGGCCCAGGAGGCACATGCCTAGGGCCCGAAATTTCAGGATGGGCCCGCTGAAGGAGGACAAACAGAGAGCAGCTGTCCTACCGTCTCACCTTTTTTTTTTTTTATAAGGCTACGGCAAGTAAGATCGGCTATGGGCCCAGGCCAGTGGTGTACCAAGGGGTGGGCAGGAGGGGAGGCCCGCCCCGGGTGCCAGCCCTGAGGGGGTGCTCCCGGCCTTGCCGTTCAGTCCCCCCCACCCCCGAAGGACCGCTCACCCCACTGATCTTCCTGCACCATCTGTGAAGCAGCCCGCAGCAGGATCGCGACGTCAGCGATCCCTGAGCTGCTTGGGCGCTGCTTCCTGCGCCGCGGACCCGCCCCTCCTCTGACGTCAGAGGAGGGGTGGGACCGCGGCGCAGGAAGCAGCGCCTAAGCAGCGCAGGGATCTGACGTCGCGATCCTGCTGCGGCTACTTCATAGATGGTGCAGGAAGGTCAGTGGGGCGAGCGATCCTTCGGGGGTGGTGGGGGGGGACTGAACGGCAAGGCCGGGAGTATAGGTAGTGCTGCTTCATAGGTGGTGCGGGGAGGCCAGGAAGGCGAGCGGTCCTTTGGGGTGGGGCGGGCGGGCAGGCAGGCTTTCAAGGGGGAGGGGGGTGACAAGCAGGCCTTCAAGGGGGGGACAGGCAGGCCTTCAAGCGGGGAGGCAGGCCTTCAAAGGGGGGGACAGGCCTTCGGGGGGGTGTGCAGACATTCAAGGGGGGGGCAGGCAGGCCTTCAAGGGGGGACAGGTCTACAAGGGGGTGGGACAGGCCTACAAGGGGGTGGGACAGGCCTTCAAGGGGGGGTGCAGGCCTTCAAGGGGGGTGCAGGCCTTCAGGGGGGGTGCAGGCCTTTGGGGGGGTGCAGGACTTCGGGGGGGGGTGCAGACCTTCAAGGGGGTGCAGGCCTTCAAGGGGGTGCAGGCCTTCAAGGGGAAGACAGGCCTTTAAGGGGGGGGACAGGCCTTCAAGGGGGGGACAGGCCTACAAGGGGGGGACAGGCCTACAAGGAGGTGGGACAGGTCTTCAAGGGGGTGCAGGCCTTCAGGGGGTGCAGACCTTCAAAGGGGTGCAGGCCTTCAAAGGGGGGGACAGGCCTTCAAGGGGGGGGACAGGAAGGCAGGCCTACAAGGGGGTACAGGCCTACAAGGGGGAGACAGGCCTACAAGGGGGTGGGACAGGCCTTCAAGGAGGGGGGACATGCCTTTGGGGGGGTGCAGGCCTTCGGGGGGGGTGCAGACCTTCAAGGGGGGGACAGGCCTTCAAGGGGGGGACAGGCAGGCAGGCCTTCAAGGGGGGGGACAGGCCTACAAGGGGGGGACAGGCCTTCAAGGGGGGGACAGGCCTACAAGGGGGTGGGACAGGCCTTCAAGGGGGTGCAGGCCTTCAAGGGGGGGACTGGCAGGCCTTTAAGGGGGGACAAGACTTTGGGGGGGTCCCTGGTTTAGAAGTACACGGAGGGAAGGGGGTGTTCAAAGAGACGTGCATATGCCAAACTTTGGGGGGGGGGAGGAAGAAATAATGGGTCTGAAAATAGAGGAGAGGGAGAGAGATGATGGACCATGGGATTTAGGGAGGGAAGGAACAGAAAGGGAGAGAAATTGGACACAAGGGATGGTGTGGAGGAGGGATAGAGATACTGGATAGGAGGGAAATTGGGAAAAGAAAGGGAGAGATGGTGAACTCTGGGGTGGTGGGGAAGGAGGGAGAGATGCCGGATGAAAGGGTAGTTAAGAAAAGGTGGATCTGTGGAGGGAGATGAAAAAAAGGAAAGATACCAGACTTCCTGGGGAGGGAAGGGAAATGGAAAGGGAGGACAGAGTTGGCAGATGGATGGTTAGCAAGAAGAAAGAAGGAGACCCTGGCAAGCAAGTTATCAGAAGAAAACCAGAGCCTTGAACCAACAAGATTTGAAATATAACCAGACAACAAAAGGTAGAAAAATTAATTTTATTTTCTGTTTTGTGATTATAATATGTCAGATTTGAAATGTGTATCCTGCCAGAGCTGGTGTTGGACTGCAAACGTGAGCTAGGATTTAACAGAGAGAGGAAAAGTCCTTTTTGTTTCTTTATTTTATTTACACCACAGCGCCAGTGTGGTTAGGAGAAGCCAAAGGGGGTGAAAAATCTATAAAACCCACCAGGAGTTTTGAAAAAAATCACCCAACTGGGCAGGAAAATCGAATTGAAAAACCAATTCAATAGGCTGAATCGAATCGAAATTTTTTTTCCTGAATCTGGCAGCATTAGTTTGCGCTACTGACTTAGACTTTAGGACCTGGGATTGGGGAGAGATGGCATCCTCAGTATTTTATAATGCAAGTGAAACGAGGATTTGGTCAGACTTTTGAAGGGTCTGCAGAAAAAAAATATTGTATAGGCCGGGGACATGAGACAGCAGGAAATGGGAACTTTTCTTCCTTCTATTTTTGTGAATGGAAAGCCTGAGGATGTCAGAGAGTTCAGTTAAAATATGTGCTTTATAAGAAAATATAATAATGTGTTTTATAAAGTTTATAGCATAGCTGGCCTACCCAGTGAGGTGTTCCTAGTGGTGGTGGTGGCAGCGTGTCAATGTGTTGAGAGGAAGAGATGGTCTGGGAAATTCTGCTGAGCAAACTCCGGGCCCATTTCCACCCCCCAGTTAGTCCACTCCACTCAACTGGTTCACACACTGAGTGGGTCTTTGGTGTTGTTTTGGGATCTCTTCCAGTGGTTTATCTCCTTCTGGTCCAAGGAAGGAAACTTTGTTATCCTTAGCATTGACCCACAGAATATGTTTGTAACAGTGCTGCTTGTGTGGCATTAGGCTATGTAGTGATCGAAAGAAAAAACCTGACCTTTGCACATTTTTGCACTATATGGTGGACGTATGAGGAGATTCACATTTCCTGTACAGCTAAGTCCGTGTGAAGTTACCTTGTGCTATATTTGACATCTAGCAAGGTCTCTGTTTGAAAGGAAAGATCTAAACTTAAAAATGAAGTGGCAGAAGTTATGGTAAAAGCAGATAGTGTAGATGGTTTTAAGAAAGATTTGGACAAATTCCTGGAGGAAAAGTCCATAATCTGTTATTAAGACATGGGGGAAGTGTCTGCTTGCCCTGGATCGGTAGCATGGAATGTTGCTACTCTTTGGGTTTTGACCAGGTATTAGTGTCCTGGATTGGCTACCATGAGAATGGGCTACTGGGCATGATGGACCATTGGTCTGACCCAGTTAGGCTATTCTTATGTTATGTTCTCATCTGTAGGGGCCTTTGTTTTCACTTCTTATTTTAATGTATTTTTTTTCTGGGAACTTATCAGTGTTTTCTGGGAACAAAAAATGGAAGAGAATTAATGTGTGTGGGATGAGGGGGTAACTAATTTCTTCAGCTAAATAATTCAATCCACTTCAAACAGACATAGGAGAACTTGTGCACCATTCACACACCCTCCAACCAAAAACATCAAAAGAAAAAAACTGTTCGACAACCTCCTAGCCATTCGAGCTGCAACACTCGACCCCCAACTCTACAACCAATTGATATCAACCACAGACTGCAAAACCTTCAAAAAGAAATAAAAACCCTTCTATTCAAAAAACACATAAAACCGAACTAACACAATCAGAACTGTCCCAAGCATCACCTGCAACTACTCCATATGTACTTCTGATGTCATGACAATTCTGACATAATTTATGTTATGTTATGTTTGGAATATAAGAAAATTTTCACTGCCTGTTTCTATTCTGACCATTTATTCCGTTTCATGGTCATTACAAAAAATATTTTTTTACATGGGGGGTGTCAAAAAATTATGGGCCCCGGGTGCCACATACCCTAGGTACGCCACTGGCCCAGGCAGTTAAGATCGGCTATGCCCCCCCCCCCCCCCTCCAGCATCAACGGCACTTAAAAGATCGACAACAGGCCCACCGGCATCAACATATAAGATCGGCAACGTGGTGCTCAGCCCAAAGCTTCCCCTCTGACACGAACTGCCTGGGCAGAAACATCAGAGGGAAGCTTTGGGCTGAGCACCGCATTGCCGATCTTACTTTTTGTTGATGCCGGGGGGGCCCGTTGCCGATATTCTTACTTGCTGTCAATGCCGGGGCCAGTAACAGTTTGAAAAAAAAAAAAAAAAAATCGGAAAGAAAGGTGAGTGCCTTTGAACTCTCCTGGTACTGTTCTCTGCTACATACTTTTCTGCTGAGCTGGACATCATCTCACTCCCTTCAGTTTGGTTACTGGCTCCAACAGATGCAGCGTTATGCTAAATTAGAACTTTGCACATACTCTGGACGAACATTATCAGAATGTGATTTGTGGGACTCCTTTTGCCTTGAAAATATATAGACAGTTCTCTTTTTGTGTTATGCTGTTTTTTAGGGGATGCTGGGGGAGGAGTATGGAGAGTCGCCAGGAAAGCAGAGAGTAGGGGCTTTGATAGTCTGTGCACCTGATAATTGGGTAACACTGACATCATACTATTGTAGGGATTTATGCTGGCCAGAGTGTGCGTGTGGATGTCTGTAAGGGTGTCGGTTTGAATGACTGTGTGGGTTGTGATTTTTCCTGCTCTATTTCTTTGCTATTCGGGGGCAGGGGGTTTGGTTGGGATGATTGAAGTGGGAAGAAGGGGGCAGATGATGGAAATGGGGAGAATTTGTGCCATCAGCATCAGGCACATATGGGAAAGCAGCAGCAGTGAGGAGGTGAGGGGCCCTCACCTCCTCACCACTGCTGCTGCTTTCCCACATGCTGGATGGGGGGCATATGCTGGATGGGGAGGAAGAAGATAGAGTTAATGAGATAGTGGAAGGGTGAAGGAAAGGGCTGGCAAGCTGTGAGTAGACACAGTGAAAAGAGGGAAACTGAGTACTGAATAGTAAGAAAGAAATTTATTTAGACGGAGGCAGAAAATAGAGAAGGAAGACAAGAGAAGGGAAGAGAGAGGAGAGAGAGATGCCAAAGAACGGGGAAGGAGACCGAGATATCAGATCTGAGTGGAGGAAATGAGAAGAGAGAGATGCTAAAAACCACAGGGGGAAGGAAAGTAGAGATGGAAGGAGAGAGATGCCAGACCATGAGGTGAACAGAGGGAAGATGAGAGATGCCAGACCAATTAAGGAAAGATTTATAAACTATAAAGAGTTTTACCTCATGCAAAATGGGATTTAGATTCTAAAGTATCAACTGCAAGAGACAAGATTTTGGTGTAGTCCTCTAGGCATTATTGTAGAGGGGAGAATCAATATCCTACTTATGCCTGGAAAACTTGTGCCTTAAGTGTCCGGTGGTCGCGTCTGCAACCGCCTTCAGCTCTCACCTCCTCCAGCATGCAAAGTAGGCAGGGACGCAATTCACTAAACAAAAATCTTGAACACCGACTGGACTGGCTGATCAACAAGAAAGAACTGCTGGGGACCAGTTGCTCACGTCCTTTCCTACTGTCCTGCCAGACGTGCAGCCCTGAAATAAACCTGATCTCTGCCTCCCCAACTCTCTCTCTGGCTCCCCGGCTCTCCTGCTCAATGCCGCAACCTGCTTTCTGGCTCCCCGACTCTCCTGCTTAATGCTGCAAGCTGCTCTCTGCCTCCCCTGACTCTCCTGCTCTCTGCCGCCCTTCCCTGCAGTGCAAGCCCGTGGTTTTAACCTGCTTTAAATCCGTGGGTTAAAACCACGGGCTCACACTGCAGGGAAGGGCAGCAGAGAGCAGGAGAGTCAGGGCCAGTACAAAAAAGTAAAAAAAAACAACAAACCAACCAACCAGACAGCAAACATATGTGCAGACCATCTACAGGCAAAGTAGATGGTCTGCGCATGCATCGGGTTCACTACCCAGCGATCCGTGTCGTCAGATGGAGGCGTGCCTCCGATCACCTCCATTTGCATGAAGATGGTTGGTGAATCGGTTGGCCTGCCTCCAATCGCCCACGGATCGGACACGGATCGGAAGGTTAGTGAATCTAGCCCTATAAGACTTAAAGAATCAGAAAGCTGCATGAAAATGATCTCAGCTAGGGCTAGGAATCTTTAAGCAAGCTCTGCTGCGATACTACATTTTCAGCCTATGTTATTCCTTGTATGTGAGAGTCTTTTTTTTTTTTTTTAATAATCTTTATTGATTTTCCATATATCAACAGTGCAATACAGAAGTATATAAACATATAATAAATCAAGAAAAGCACATACATCTTAAAGGCATACATGAGCCTTTAAACCCACCTACCCATCCAATGACTAGTCAACTAAAACATAAATGCATAGATTCTTTCAATAACCTTTTCCTATTTAAAGTAGTAATGTAATCTCACCCCCCTCCCACCCACCCTGGATGTATGTATTTCAGCTAAAATTAAGATAAAAGTATCCCTCCCCCCCCCCACCCTCACCCTTCCCTGGATGTGTATGGAAATAAACAAAAATTAAAGATAAAAGACAACTATAATGAAGAAATAAAAGATGTCAATGGTCCCCAAACCAATTTAAATAAATTGCTATGCCCCAACATGTCAGCATTCATTTTCTCATATCTATAGCTTAAACATAAATTCGTCCACCTAAAAGGAATACTGAGGCGTTCATAATTTTTCCAATTACGAGTTACCATCTGCATGGCTATCCCGGTCATAATTAGAAAAAGCCAGCATTTATAGCGGTCCATGGGGGGGGCTTAATATGCAATAATGTTCCACATATGACTACCTCATATGTATGTGAGAGTCTTATCGTGTTAATTCCTTATGCCAGTGTGTTGCAAACATTTTCTGTCATGGCACACCTAAACTCAGGGCTGAGTCTCCAGGGCCTCTGAGCATGCATGGGCGTCAACCAGTGAGATCACACACATGTGCGTGATGTCATCATGTCAACAGCCCTCCAGGCACAGCCCTGAGCTTGGGGGCTTTCCCAAACCAGGAAAAAACTGCTGGGGTTTGTAAATCCCTTCATGTTGGGGGGGAGGGGGGCAGAGGTGCCTGTCCCAGCAGTGACAGGCTCCTGTCCCACTGCAACACACTCAGAATCTCACCCTACCATGGCACACAGTTTGCATTTCACTGCCTTATGCCATAAAAGGCTTTGGAGAAGAGCCACGCGTTCACCTGCTCCCTGAAGCAGAGCGAGTGGAGGAGTGGCTTAATGGCAACCTGACAACCAGAGGAACAGGGATTGATTTCCACTGCAGCTCCTTGTGACTCTGGGCAATTCAGTTAACTCTCCATTGCTCCAGGTACAAAATATGTAAACCACTATGATTGTAATCACAGGTATACCAAATCTCATCCCCTTTCCTTTCTTGTGTTGAGCAAAGCCTTTCGGAGAACATGCCAGAGTGTAGATTTAGAAAAACGAGAAAATATTTCTTCACACGTGTAATTAAACTCTGCAATTCATTGCCAGAGAATGTGGTGAAATTAGTTAGCGTAGCAGGGTTTTAAAAAGGTTTGGATAATTTCCTAAAAGAGAAGTCCGTAGGCCATTATTGAGTTGGCTTGGAGAAATCCACTGCTTAGTCCTAGGATAAGCAGCATAAAATCTGTTTTACTACTTAGGATCTAGCTAGGTACTTGGAACCTGGGTTGGCCACTGTTGGAAATAGGATACTGGACTTAATGGACCTTCGGTCTGTCCCACTATGGCAATTCTTAGGTTCTTGTCACTGTAGAGTTGGTAAGTTGCTTTCTTCCAAACATTAGGCACATCCCAAAGAATTACTATGGAGGTTTTACTGCAAAATCTTAATATGAGTTAGGAAAGAAGGGCCTTAAATTGTTGCATATTTTAATATACTAGTATGTACATTATTTTTTTTTTAGATTTTAAATTTATGAGTAATAATTGCTATACCACAGATCTCCTTATTAGCTCTATTTTTTATTGAATGGGAAGATGCCACATGCTGTAATTTCTGCACCTTTCCTCAATGCCATTCACTCAGGAGTCCAGACTTAGGCTGTCTAAAATACAGGGTAAGGCATGGGTACGGAGCACGTGTAGTCTTGCCAGTTTATTTATTTAGATTTAGCTCATACCTATGTACAGCGTTACCCTGGTCATTCGCAGTCGGCGGTTCGCGGTCCCAGTCATTCGCAGTATTTTCCGGCCGCGACCGCCGACCAGAAGAGGACAGCTGGAGAGGCAGGAGATAGCAGCTGTGTGCTACGACCACCTCTTCCTGCACTAAAGTCAGGACTTACCAATCAGGAGCTGTGTGTCAAAGGAAAGAGATGGCGTCTTTAGTGCAGAAAGAAGCGGTCGAAGCATACAGCGAGTGATTTCCTTCACTCGCCGGCGCTCCGGCTGCTCTCTCTCCTGCCTCTCCGGCTGCCCTCTCCAGTCTCCCCCACAAAAAACCGTATTCGCGGTGTTTCAAGATTCGCAGGGGTTCCTGGAACGGAACCCCCGTGAATTTCAGGGGCGTACCGTAGTAGTAGCAGCTTAAGGTGAGTTCCATGCAGGTATTCAAATCCAAGCTGAAAGGCCATTTTTTTGAGGCTGCTTTCAACTAACTTCTACTTACTGAATGATTTATTTATTATTATTTATTTAAAAAAAATGTATAAACCACTTAAAATCAAAGGGCTCCTTTTACTAAAGTGCGCTAGCGGTTTTAGCATGCACTAAGCGCTAACGCCTCCATAGAACTTGCGTTAGTATTTTTCATTTAGCATGTGATTTGCACACGCTAATCTTTAGCGCCCGCTAAAAACGCTAGCGCACCGTAGTAAAAGGAGCCTAAAGTGATGTACAAAATAGCATACATATTATAAAGACAAACCAAATGTACATCGAACAAAATTAACATTAAGATGTCCATCTTTATCAAGCTGGAGTTCTTACTTCATCTTGTGACATCACTAAATTAACCCATAGGGACAATGTAACGCCTGATTTATTCAGCATTCAGTCTACACATATTACATAAATGCATCTACGAACAGTTGAGTTTGCAACTGTTTCCTGAAACGATCTTTACACAGTCTCATAACTCCAGAGAAGTGAGTTCCAGAGCTGTACTCCCACTACTGAAAACATCATATCTCTTATTTTCTTGTATTTACAAGCCTCATACAACCTTCAGATCGTAACCTACGATTAGGATGGTAAACTTTCCAAAGATTTTGGAAACATGCCAGAGCAGACGAATATGCCACCTGTGGCATGATGCCTATGTCCATCCTATCATTCTCTCTGTCCTGTCTGTCCAAATTATATTGTAAGCTCTTCTGAGCAGGAACCATCTATTTAACCATATTAAATGTACAGTGCTGTGTATTCCTATTAGCGCTATAGAAATGATAAATAGTAAAAGTAGTATTTCTCTATCCCTATAAGCCTTACAATCTGTTGAAACAATGGAAAGCTGAATGCCTTGTACAAGATCACAAGGAGGCCACAGTGGGATATCAACCAGGCTTTTTTGGTTGTCAGCCAAGTGCTCTAACTATTAAATTACTCCTCCACTCTATTGGCCACAAACTTAAAGCCATAAAAGAACAAAATTAGCCTCGGGTCTCTCATGCCTGGGATGTCACTCAGGCTGGCCCCCAACCATTTTCTCTTGGCCTTTAGCATGGGCATGCCAATCTAATTCTCAATCATAAACAAAGATGACTCAGAGTTTCTGGTCACATGCAAATTATTGGGGTGCTGCTTTCTGAACATCTTCTGTGGCTTTTTCAGAAGGAGAGAGTTTTTCATATACACTCAGTAGCAAGCTGAGATCAGACTGTTCTCGGCTCCTTATTGCTCACGTCCAGATTATTTTCTGGGAGGACCGCTGCCAGTCTTTCTGCTTGGCACTTCGGGACACAGGAGAAAGTAATTAAAATCCTGCTCCTCGATTTCACTGTGCAACAGAGGTTTTGAGGCATGAATTGTAGTGGGTGTTCCATAGTGATTTGGGGTTGCTGAACTCAAAACTGACCTTAATTTTTCGGTATAACCCTCTGATTTTTTTGCAACAGAGCATTATAATGCAAAAATTAACATTTTTGCTATATTTTATAATGTTATAACAATCTCTGAAATATTAAAACAGGCACTTTGATGACATCTTGCAAGGACGTGAGAAAAGTGCATGGATAGCGTTGAAAAACATAATTGAGAATTTTCTGGGGACTAGCAAGGCACCAGACTATGTCCAAATGGTAGAGACGATGCACTAAAAATTCATTTTCTCTACTCGCATCTGGATTGTTTCCCTGATAATCTTGGTAGTGTTAGTGATGAGCACGGCGAAAGGTTTCACCAGGACATTGCTACAATGGAGAAACGATATCAGGGCAGCCGGAATTCATCAATGCTGGCTGACTATTGTTGGACATTAATTAGAGATGCTCCTAATCTCGTTTATAAACGCACTTCAACAGCAAAACGATTCTAGAAAATAATATTTATAGGAACTCTTAAATCAGCGCAATTCATTACATTATGACTTCTCATGCTATAAATATTTGCAATTTGCTCAAAAACTATACGTGATGGGAAAAAACTGAGGCTATTTTCATACACATATGGGTCCACTCCTTTTTAACATATTCATAAGGAATTGACACGAGGGCTGCAGGGTAAAGTAACATTATTCGCCGATGACGCCAAACTGTGCAACATAGTAAGTGAAAGCTTTTTACAGGATAGTATGACACAGGACCTTCGTACGTTGGAAAACTGGTCCTCGACATGGCAGCTAGGCTTCAATGCTACGAAATGTAAGGTCATGCACCTCGGTAGCAGAAATCCGTGCAGAACTTACACCTTAAATGGAGTAACCTTAGCTAGGACCTCAGTAGAACGAGATTTGGGAGTAATCATCAGTGCAGACATGAAGGCTGCCAAACAGGTAGAGAAGGCCTCATCCAAGGCAAGGCAAATGATGGGATGTATCAATAGAAGTTTTGTCATTCGGAAACCAGAAGTCATAATGCCGCTGTACAGAACCATGGTGAGACCTCATCTGGAATACTGTGTGCAATTCTGGAGGCCACATTACCGTAAAGACGTGCTTAGTGTCGAGTCGGTTCAGCGGATGGCCACTAGGATGATCTTGGGGTTCAAGGGTCTCTCGTACGAAGAGAGACTGAGCAGACTGAGGCTCTACACTCTAGAGGAACGCAGGGAGAGGGGGGACATGATTGAGACATTTAAATACATCACAGGACGTATCGAGGTGGAAGATGACATCCTCTTCCCCAGGGGACCCTCGACCACAAGAGGGCATCCGCTTAAACTCAGAGGGGGGAAATTTAGTAGTGACATCAGGAAGTATTTTTTCACGGAAAGGATGGTGGATCACTGGAATAAGCTTCCGGTGCAGGTGGTCGAGGCCACCAGCGTGCTTGACTTTAAGAGTAAATGGGATATTTACGTGGGATCCCTACGTAGGACGAGTCACTAGCATCTAGACTTATTGGGGTGGGTCAGTAGAGTGGGCAGACTTGATGGGCTATAGCCCTTTTCTGCCGTCATCTTTCTATGTTTCTATATATTAGAGGCTACTTCTTATTCTGATTTTAGAAAATCACTAAAGACACGTTTGTTTGACATGTTTACATCTTAGGTGTGGTTTTTGTTTAACTTTCCCTTGCTTTTATCTGATGTATTCCTTTTTATTAATTGTTTTGTTATGTATTTTATATTTATCGTCTGAATGTATTTTTTCCTTTGTTGTGAACCGCTTTGAATTTTTTGGTATAGCGGTATACAAAAAATAAATTATTATTATTATTATTATTATACAGGAGGTCAAATGCTATAAAGTAAACCTCATTTTCTTCTTGCCCCAGGGAAAAAAGTTAAAATTTGTTGCGCAGTGTTTCTAGTGCAGCAGAGTGGACAGTTCAACTACGTCAGCAGTCTCCAACCGTATTCATGTAAAGGGCACAATGTGACTAAGAGACAGCAACAGTTTATTGTTTCTATAGCACTACCATGCACACGCGGCACTGTACATTGGGCATGCAAGAGGCGGACCCTTCTCAGAAGAGCTTACAATCTAATTATGACGGATACATAGGACAAAGGGGAGTCAGAACATAGTGCTCGTGTATTGAATTAGAGGGGGCTGATGAGGCGGAATAACATAGGGCAAAAAGCTCTGAGGGCCCCCGAAAGATTTCAAGCATACACGTACTACTAATTTTGTAAGCTGCCTTGACCTGCTTGTTCAGACTGGGTATTAATCATTAACAATGAATACTAATATTGAATCTACGACACTTCAAGGATATACTTTAAAGACTCACTTTACTTTAGAGTGTCAGCAGTAGTAAATTCCATAAATGAGACACACTTAAGAGATTATTTGCATTTATGAAATGAATGTATTTATAGGATTTGAAGAACATTTCAGGCAGCAATTTGAGGGCCACAATGGGAGACTGCATGAAGCCCTAGGGGCAATGCATTGGCGACCACTGATCTAAGTGATCAGGGAAGAGGGCAACTCAACTATAGGGCACCTCCAGTTAGGCTCCCATTGATATGTTTAGCGAGGGTAGGAGGCACCCAGGGTGGTGGTGTTTCCCCCTCACACCCTCCTCCCTACCCTCCATTCTAAAAAAAACCATCCAAAATGAGGGTCTTTTTAAGAATGGTCTACGTCTACATTCAGCAATTTAATCACCCAGACCACCACTACATCTATACCTTAAAACATATTATCAACCAAAAAATTGCCCAAGTCCCAAATGCCCAAAACAAGACCTTTTAGGCGAAGGAGGAGCCAGTCCTACGCCTAAAAGCAGGATTTCTGTGACCGGCGTCTGTCAATAACAACACCCAGTTACAGAATCCTGGGACACCCCCCTCCCCTCTGCAACGATCGTGGCAGGACAGATGTCCAATCTCTCCTTCTGGCACCCCCCCCGGAACTGCCGCAAACCGGCAGGAGGGATCCCAAGCCCACCTGCCGACAGCCCACCCCCTGCGAATACCGGCAGATGAGAGGCCAAGCCCTCCTAACGACACCCCCACCCCTTGTGAATACCGGCAGAAGGAAGCTCAAGCCCTCCTGCCAGAAGACCAACTACCCCTGAATCCCTAAACGCACCACACAGTACCCCGGACACCCCCCCCCCCCCCACCCTCCCAGTAACCTCAAAGTTGGACGGATGGACGAGTCCTCTGTCCAGCCAGCAGGCCTTCCATCCTCGGAATGGCGGGCCTGCCCCTTCCCGGTGCATTGTGGAATTGGGCCAGTTGCCTAAAGCCCCGCTCATAGGGGTGCACGCGGCAAGGAGAGGAGCGGGCAGGCGAGCAACCTGGGGGTGGGCAAAGAGGAGGAGGGGTGCCGCCATGCTCTTAGAAAGATTGTGCCCAGGGCAGATGCACCCCCCATTATTACGCCACTACTTACTTAAAATTTTTTTTTTTTAATCAGTAATGTGTGGGTTAGCATGTGCAAACGAAAACAAGAGAATTGACCCAATGATCTCCACAGACAAATCCAAGAAGAAACAAAAAACAATGTGGAGAAATGATGTTCCTGAGATGGACTTTATTAATATTAAAACTTGGCAAACTATATAAAAACCTCTAGGATGCAGTCCGCTGAAAAGCTTTGGACCCTGGAACTCAACACGGTCTGTGTTTTGACAAAATGTCTTCTTCAGAGGTCTTATCACTAATAATAAAACCCTAAGCGCGCATGCGCACTTAGGGTTTCGTGTTTCCTGCCGCCGTGTTTTTTGATCCGTGGCCGGATTCTATTTTAGAACCCGGCGGCAGGAAACACACCGGCGACTCCCCGCCCTCACTCACCACCAGAGAAACCGCTGCCGCCGCTGATTCAGAACGCGGGGCACAGGCACCCCTGCCGGCATCTATTTCTCCCCTTCCTCCCTCTCGCCTGTTCACCCGCTCATAGCGTTTAACTGAAAAGCACTGCACTATGCTGCCACTGGCCTCGCCGTCTTCTCTTCTCTCCACTGCGGCCCGCCCTCTGACAACTTCCTGTTTCCGCTAGGGCGGGCCGCAGTGGAGAGAAGATACCGAGGCCAGCAACAGCGCGGCGTAGCACTTTTCTTTGAGGCAAGTAGATTTCTGCGGGGAGTATGCACAGGGAGAGCAGGAAAGGGGTGCTGCTGGACGGGAAGAGGGAAACGGAAGGGAACAGGGGGAGCAGGCAAGGGGTGGGTGCACAGGGAAGTGGAGGGAATGCTGCCGCTGTACATGGAAAGGGGGAAATGCTGTTGCTGCTACACAGGGAAGGAGGGGAATGCTGCTGCTGCACAGGGAAGGGGGAAATGCTGTTGCTGCTACACAGGGAAGGGGGAATGCTGTGGGAAGTGGGAGAGGGGGATAGGGAAAGGGGGGCCAGGGAGCAATCTTGGTTTGCTTTGGGGGGAGACAGAAGGGGGCCATAGGGAGAGACAGAAAGATAGGCAGGCAGCGCATGAGAATGAAAGACAGATACACAGAAAGACAGCAGGCAGGGAGACAGAAAGAAAGAAAGACAGACAGACATATTCTAGCACCCATTAATGTAACGGGCTTAAACACTAGTGAATAATATTATAATGAGTTTCATGTCGTAGGCGTAAAGGCATCACTAGATAGTATGTGATAATTGAAATGAATGCAATGCCATGCTTAATGTGGTATGGTGCAGAAATGAAAGATGTGATGACTGGTGGTAAGACACATCAATATGTAATTGGAGCCAGCGAAAATATGGTGAGGAACTGGTGATAAGATAGTAGCATGTGAGAAAAAGGTAAACTGGGTGGAAAGAAATGTGACAAAAGTGCCTAAGAGTGTAGTGACGCTTGAAAAGAAAGTCATGACACTCAAAAAAGAAAGCAGCAAAACTAGATAACCAAATCTCCAACCTATTGATAAAAACCCAAGACTATAAGATGGTCAGAAAGGAAATAAAAACTATACTCTTCAAAAAATCCCTAAATAAGGCTTAAAACCACAAATACCTTCCTTCTTACCATCCTCTCCCTACCCCCTGATCCTACCTGACCCACTCTTGGAAACGGTCTTCAATCTAACTTTGTAACCCTCCTTCTATAACTCTTTTTGTAATCCGCATTGAACCGCAAGGTAATGGAGGAATAGAAATCTGTAATGTAATTAGTATGTAATAAGCGATTTATCAAATTTAAATAAACTTGGAAATTTAAAATTTAAATAAATAATGTAATATAATAACTGTTAAAAAGAACTAAACCATGCGTACGGACCACTTTGAAAGGGCAATCTAATTGTGGCTAAGAAAGCTATAAAAGAAAGCGCAGGATGCAGAATATGGAAGGTAAATGCATACCCTATGAAGTCCCGTGGTAAAGATACGTGGATAAAAATGCCAGTCGGAAATAAACTAAGGGCTCCTTTTACTAGAGTTTGTAACGCATGCACAAGATTAGCGTGCACTAGCTGAAAAATTACCACCTGCTTAAAAGGAGGCGGTAGCGGCTAGCACACCTTTGTAAAAGGAACCCTAAGTTAAAATAAAAATTAGAAAAATAAAAAACATAGGCCGTGGGTAAGAGCAAATATAAAACATGGCATACCGTTCTAAAAAAAATCTCAAATAACATCTACTCCTTAGAATCGTGATCCATTTAGCGCTAAAGCTCAAATTTATATAATAGTGGGAAAAACGTAGTACAAGCTATAAAAAAATTAAACCAAGTGAAACAACCATTGAAACTGTATATCAATGGTCAGCAGAGTCTGCACGGGAACGGGGATCACGGGAATCCCCCCTAACCCACGGGACTCCCACGGGAATCCCCCCTAACCCACGGGACTCCCACGGGGACCCCCCTCTGGCCCACGGGACTCCCACGGGGACCCCCCCTCTAGCCAACAGGACTCCCACAGGGATGGAAGGCTATGGAAGCAGGGTTCGTCCATATAATATAATGGACACGTCAGCCTTAGTAAAGAGGGGGTTTATAAGTTAATTACCTGAACAGAAAACAAAAAAAGTGTTCCACCAAAGAGATGCCACAAGGAAAACAGCACTGCAAACACAAAAGAAACTGTGGAATTGATGATCCTGTCAGAAGTAATTGCTGCTTTTTATGGGGACGGGCGGGGACGGAGGTAATTCCTTGTGGGGACAGAGAGGATCCTGACAGGAATGGGTGGGGACGGAGAGGATCCTGGCGGGGATGGAGAGGATACGGGCGGGGATGGGTGGGATTTCTGTCCCCGCACAACTCTCTACAGCAGAGCTCTCTATGAAAGCAAATGTAAGAGCTGCTAAAAAGGGAACGATGCAAACGCTGCTGAAAGCAATCAGTCCGGGAAAAATTCAAAAAACAAAAAAAGGTAAACTAAACCAATGGAAACAGCTGTTAAGGCTGTACACCCTAGGTCTTTTAGACTACTGCAACATTCTCTTCCTCCCCTGCCCAGCAACAATGATAAAACAACTACAAACAATCCAAAACACAGCACTGAGACTTATCTATTCATTGAGGAAACACAACCACATCACAGAGGCATACCTCAACTCACACTGGCTTCCAATTCCGACAAGAAATTCTACTGCCTACTATTTAAAATCATAAACGGCGACAGCCCAACCTACCTGAACAACCACCTCATCCAAACTACATCAACTAGACATAGGAAAACCCACACTCCATTCACGCACCCTCCAGTCAAAGAAGTCAAACAGAAAAAAAACTATATGATGGCCTCCTAGCCACACAAGCAGCAAAACTCAACAACCAAATTTCCAATCTACTGATTATGACCCCAGACTACAAAACATTCAGAAAAGAAATAAAGACGCTACTTTTCATGAAATTCCTGCAAACGACTTAATACCACTAGCTCCTTCCCACTTCCCAATACCTTCCCGATTCCCCAAAGCAACCTCATCTACTCTTTATCTCCTCTAAAAATTACCAGATATCTTCTTGTAATTCTTCTTGTAATTCTTTTGTAATCCGCCTTGAACCATAAAGCAATGGCGGAATAGAAATCTCTAATGCAATGTAATGCAATGTAATAAGGACATACAGATCTCTCTGTAAAAGCAAACGTTGGGGCTGCTAAGAAGGGGGGTTGCTATAAAGGGAGCGGTGCAAACAGGGAAAATCATCACAAAATTCTTTTTACCATATTTCTGCAGAAGCCTGTTTGTATGCACTAACTACATGTTAAAGACTTAATGCTCTTTAATAAAAGAGCCCCTTAGGTTGTAAGCTCTTTGGGGCAGGGAAACACAGTATCTGAATGAGTCTCACCACTGTATGTTGGCCCACTAGAGCTGTTAAAAAAAAAAAAATAAAGTATTATTAAACAGTTTCTGCTTTCCATGTCACTGGGAAGGATGAACTTTTGGTGTGACCCGGATTGGAAGAATTTATGTTTTTTGTTCTCTTTCTCAAAAAGGGATCAAAATTTCAGGTGTGTGATATAGTTTGCAATAACTTTCCAAATTAAATAATGACTTCATAGGAAGATTAACAGTTCTAGTCCCTGCTTGCTTCAGTATGTGTGCTTCTAATAGAATAGATTTTCTAACATAACCTGGCAACCTGCTCGCCAAAAAGTAAAAGCACAATAAAACTAGTATCATTATATCACAAATTCCTTTTTGATTTATTTTCATAGTAAACATATTTTAAGGCCTGATAAAATAAGAAGTGACCTTGAATTTAGTTTACCCATCTGATAATAGAAAGCCTTTATTTTTTAGATATAAGAGAAGGAAAAAAAATATCCATAATAGATGATTTTGCCTTCCAAAAAACATAGAATCCTGAAGAGTTTTATTTTTCTGCAGAGAGGGATTTGATGAGAGGAACCAATGGGAAGCAAAATGAACTTTCCAAAATCAAGTCACAGTAGGTATTTTATGTTTATTTTAATGAAAGATCAGGCAAGTTATGTAGCTCAGCAAGGGAAAAATTAACAGTTTCTTTGCTGTCTTTAATTGAAGAGGCTATATTTACAGTTAGGCAAGAAGGTAAGATACTGTAATTACCTTTTCTACTTAGGATTTCCACATAAATGTTGATGTATCACCATATTTAGTGCAGTCAAGACCCAGTACTTAGATGGGTAAATGGCTGCCATCCGTTGCAGGTTCAAGTTTAAATAGGGGGTCCCAGATTACTGCAGTTTCTGGTATATGATCATTCCCAAACATACTGCATTCCTCATTTTAAAAATGAAGACAGCAGGCAGTGTGCCTCAGTGGGATTGTCAGTACAGAGAGAACTGTAGATCTCGGTAGACTGAAGTGTAAGATAAGTGTGATAGATAGATAGGATGAGGTCTTTGTATCCCCATAGCCTTCTCACACAGGATTATCCCCAGAGCAGTCATAGAATAGGCTTGGAATGCCAGAGCCAAAGGAAAAACCAGGACCAGCCTCAGAAAGGAAGGGGATTGTAATGCCCAATAGACTTGACACACAGCAAGTAGGGGGAGGGCAGTGTCTTATTGTGGGAACAAGGACCAGATAATAGAAGAGAAAAACAAAAATCTTCTTTTCTAATAAATGCTGCCAGAAATCCCATGCAGCAGATAGGCTTGGAGAGGCAGTACAGTGATCCTGAGGGGAGGGGCACTTATAGTGTGACCACAAAAAGCAGAGAGTTGGAACCTGGGAGGTTGCCCAAGAATCCTGGGAGTTGGAGTGCACAACCTGCTCTCCATTTCCAGAGCAGATAGGCAAAGCCAATCATAGGCTAGAGTAGAGTTCTGGAATAGAGAATGACAAATTTGTCCCCATGGGATCTATTTCCATTTCCATCCCATTTCCACACATTCTGTCCCTGTCCCTGACCCATCCCTGCAAGCTCTGTCCTCATCTGTACAGGCCTCAAATACTTTAAAATCATAAGTGTTCAAGGCTTGTGCAGATGAGGACAGAACTTGCAGGGATGGGGCAGGGACTGATTCCAAAACGCAGATTTGATGGGGGAACATCTCTAGTGAAGCTTCAGGACTGAATTCTTAAGCATTAGAAGCTAAGAACATTGCACTAAAGGTGAGCCATCTTGAAATGTTGCTCATTATGGAGGGCTGGAAGCTAGCAGTACTCTTCTTGGCAATGCGATCCAAGTCAATCACAGATAAAGCAGAAGAGTGGCATCTTTGCAGTGGGTTAAGCAGGAAATCCTGTTGAGGAGAAAAGAAAAGGAAGACTCTTAACTGAAAGAATGGTATTTAATTTTGCTGCTACGAAGCATGCTTTGACACTGAGACTATTGTTAACTTTGCCTTAAATCATTTCTATAGCACTGCAAGGCGAACGCAGCGCTGTATATTTAACATACAATAGACAGTCCTTGCTCAGAAGAGCTAACAATCTGATTTGACAGATAGGACATCTCAAGGTTGGGGAGATTATGGTAGAGAAAATGATACAGTGGGTATAGGTATCTGACAGCAGTAAGTGAGAGTTGAAAGTTGAAAGCAGTTTCAAAAAAGTGGGCTTTTATCTTGAATTTGAATACTGCTAAGAATGGAGCATGACATATTGATTCAGGCAGCCTGTTCCAGGCATACAGTGCAACATGAAAGAAAGGATGGAGTCTGGAGTTGGCAGTGGAGGAGAAGGGTACAGATAAGAGAGATGTACCCAACGAACAGAGTTAATGGGGAGGAGCATGGGGGGGGGAGATAAGTGAAGAGAGATATTGAGCACTTGTAAAACTAAACTAAACTAAAACTTAGTTTTATAGACCGAGTCATCAACCAAGAGGAGCTCGACTCGATTTACAATAATGTAAAACATAATACATAAATTTGACAAGAAAAAGTAGACTGAAATAGTTAATTTCCAAAATGTTTAGCAAACAAAAAAGTTTTCAGAACTTTCCAGAATAAAGCAAAAGAACCTAAACTTCTTAATGTAAGCGGTAGTGCTGCCCGATTCAGGAAAAAAATTTTTGATGCGATTCAGCCTATTGAATCGATTTTTTGATTCAATTTTCCTGCCCAATTGGGTGTTTTATTCAAACATCCTGGTGGGTTTATTTTATAGCCTCTACCCCCTTTGCCTTCAACTAACCACACTGGCGCTGTAGTATAAACAAAATAAACAAACAAAAAAGACTTTTCCTCTCTCTGTTAAATCCTAGCTCAGGTTTGCGTTGTAACACCAGCTCTGGCAGGATACACATTTCAAATCTGACAAAACAGAAGATAAAATTAGTTTTTCTACCTTTTGTTGTCTGGTCATTATTCAAATCTTGTTGGTCCCTGGCTCTGGTTGTCTTCTGATAACTTGCTTGTCAGGGTCTCCTTCTTTCTTCTTTCTCCGTGCTAACCATCCATCTGCCATCTCTGTCCTCCCCTTCCATTTCCCTTCCCTCTCCCGGAGGTCTGGCATCTTTCTTTTTTTTTCGTCTCCCTCCACAGAGCCACCTTTTCTTAACTACACTTTCATCCAGCATCTCTCCCTCCTTCCCCTCAACCCCAGGGTCCACCATCTCTCCCTTTCTTTTCCCAACTAACCTCCTATCCAGTATCTCTATCCCCCTTCCACATCATCCCTTGTGTCCAACTTTTCTCCCTTTCTGTTCCTTCCCTCCCTAAATCCCATTGTCTATCATATCCCTCCCTCTCCTCTATTTTTAGACCCATTATTTCTCCCCCCCCCAACGTCTGGCATATGCACGTCTCTTTGAACCCCCCTTCCCTCCCTCCCTCCCTGTACTTCTACACCAGGGCCCCCCTCCCCTGAAGGTCTGTCTCCCCCTGAAGGCCTGCACTTCCCCCTGAAGGCCTGCACCCCACCCCTGAAGGCCTGCCTTTCCCCCTTGAAGGCTTGTCCCCCCCTTTAAAGGCTTGTCCCCCCCTTAAAGGCCTGCATCCCACCCCTGAAGGCCTGCCTGTCCCCTCTGAAGACCTGTGCCACCATCCCTGAAGGCATGTTCCCCCCCTTGAAGGCCTGCATCCCCCCCAAAGGCCTGCCTGCCTGTCCCCCCTGAAGGCCTGTCCTACCCCCCAATCCCCCCAAAAGACCGCTCACCCCTCGGAAGGCCTCCATGCTTCCCCTGGCCTCCCAGTGGTGTCCGGTTTCCCCTGGCCTCCCCGCACCATTTACCTTATAGGAGCTGCCTGCAGAGAAGATCGCGGTGCTAGCGATGTTTGCAAACTGCTTCAGAGCTGTTTCCTCTGCCACAGTCCCGCCCCTCCTCTGACATCAGAGGCAGGATCGTGGCAGAGGAAACAGCTCTGAAGCAGTTTGCAAAGATCACTATCAACACAATCTTCTCTGCAGGCAGCTCCTATAAGGTAAACGGTGCGGGAAGGCCAGTGGGGAAGCAGAAGGTCAGGGAGGAAACCAGACACCAGCACTTCCAAACTGACCCTCCCCCCTCGCCCTCTAAAGCAGGTGCGGCAGCAGCCAGCCAGCAAGAGCAGAGCTGCCACTCCTGCTGTAGGGGGCGAGAGGGGAGGGTCAGCCGAATCAGGAAGCCAATTTTTTTTTTTGTTTTAAATCGATTCGAATCGATTCACCCGAAGTGAATCGGTGAACCGATTCGAATCGTGAATCGGGCAGCACTAGTAAGCAGTAAAGCATTCCAGAATTTGGTTAATTTAAAAGCACAACAGTAACAATGGAAATTTGCTCAGAAATCTGTTAATGGGTTGCCACCGCCAAGCTGAGAGCAATGGTGGCAACCCATTAACAGATTTCTGAGCAACTTTCCATTATTACTGGCAAGAAAACAAGCTTTAACACTTCCCCTGAAGAAGCCCGTTGGTATGAAATGGATTTGGCCTCCGTCGGATTTAAAAGATAAGTGCTTGTATTCAGTTTAATCAAAGTGCCAGATTTTTGATGGTTGCCTGCTCCTTTTTCAAATTTGAGAGAAATTGATATTTCATATAAAAATTATTGATGAATATAAAGTATTTAAAAACAAATATATTGAAAACAGATTAAATTAATTCATAAACTATAACAGAGGTTTTGACCTATGATGACACCCTAACCCTAACGCTAAATTGGTATCCTTCTATTGATTGGATCCCAAGGGTTTTTTGAGGTCTTTTAGAAACATAGAAACATAGAAAAATGACGGCAGAAAAGGGCCAAAGCCCATCAAGTCTGCCCACTCCAGTGACCCTTCCCCCATGAGTTTGTTCACCAACCTCCTGCCCTTACCTCATTAGAGATCCCACATGAATATCCCATTTATTTTTGAAATCTGCCACGCTGTTGGCCTCAATCACCTGCCGTGGGAGTTCATTCCAATGATCGACCACCCTCTCAGTGAAGAAATACTTTCTGGAGTCCCCATGAAATTTCCCTCCCCTGATTTTCAGCGGATGCCCTCTGGTGGACGAAGGTCCCATAAGACGAAAGATATCCTCTTCCACCTCGATACAACCCGTGATATATTTAAATGTCTCAATCATGTCTCCTCTCTCTCTTCGTTCTTCAAGTGAGTACAGCTGCAATTTATTCAGCCTTACTTCATACGGAAGATCCTTGAGCCCCGAGACCATCCTGGTGGCCATCCGCTGAACTGACTCAACTCTCAGCACATCTTTCTGGTAATGTGGTCTCCAGAATTGAACACAATATTCCAAATGAGGTCTCACCATGGACCTGTACAGTGGCATTATGACCTCTGGCATCCTGCTGATAAAACCTCTACGGATACAACCCATCATTTGCCTTGCCTTGGAGGAAGCCTTTTCCACTTGATTGGCAGTTTTCATGTCATCACTAATGATTACTCCTAAATCCTCTTCTTCCGTGGTCCTAACTAAGGTCTCACCATTTAACGTGTAAGTCCTGCACAGATTTCTTTTACCCAGGTGCATCACTTTGCATTTTTTAGCATTGAAGTTGAGCTGCCAAGTCGATGACCATTGTTCTAATAGTAGTAGGTCCTGCGTCATACTGTCAGGCATAGTGCTTTTACCTACTATGTTGCACAGTTTGGCGTCATCGGCGAACAATGATATTTTTCCTCTGAGCCCTTGGGTCATATCACTTATGAATATGTTGAATAGGATTGGACCTAAGACCGAGCCTTGTGGCACTCCACTGGTCACATCTGAATTCTACCGCTCATCCAATCCTTAACCCATGCAGCTAGTGTTTCCCCTAATCCCAGCGATTTCAACTTGTTCAATAACCTGCGGTGTGGGACACTATCAAAAGCTTTGCTGAAGTCCAAATACACTACGTCCAGGGACTCCCCGGCATCCAGTTGTCTTGTTACCCAGTCGAAGAAGCTAATCAGATTTGATTGGCAGCACCTGCCCTTGGTAAATCCATGTTGATGGGGATCACGTAGATTTTCTTCATCCAGTATTGTATCAAGTTTCTGTTTGATCAGTGTTTCCATGAGCTTGCATACTATGGATGTGAGACTTACCGGTCTGTAATTTGCCGTCTCTGTCCTGCAGCCCTTTTTGTGGAGTGGAATAACGTTAGCTGTTTTCCAGTCCAAGGGGACTCTTCCCGTGCTTAGGGAGAGATTGAAGAGCACAGACAATGGTTCCGCCAGGACTTCACTCAACTCTCTGAGCACCCTGGGGTGTAGGTTGTCTGGTCCCATGGCTTTGTTCACTTTGAGTCTTGAAAGTTCGCAGTAGACGCTACTGGGCGTAAACTTGAAGTCTTGAAACGGGTCTTTCTGGCTTTCCCTTGTCTGTAAAAGTGGACCGGATCCCGGTGCCTCACAGGTGAAAACCGAGCAGAAGTATTCATTTAGTAGCTCGGCCTTAGTGGAATCCGATTCTGCATAATTCCCGTCCGATTTCCCGAGTCGTTCTATCCCATCTTTGTTTCTTTTCCTGTCACTAATATACCTAAAGAAGGATTTATCCCCTTTCTTAATGTTCCGCGCTAGATTCTCCTCTATTCGGAGCTTGGCCTCTCTGAGCTCCGAATAGAGGAGAATCTAACGCGGAACATTAAGAAAGGGGATAAATTAGGTATATTAGTGACAGGAAAAGAAACAAAGATGGGATAGATTGGAAAAAATTATGCATTATTCATAATTGACAGTGTTCTACATTATTTATGTCAATCTAAGGATTTTGGATTTTAAACACTCATTAAGGGTCTCCACTGATTTTGCTCAATTTGCACTGTATATTAAAACATAGAAGCATAGAAACATGATGGCAGCTAAAGGCCAAATGGCCCATCCAGTCTGCCCATCCGCAGTAACCATTATCTCTTCCTTTTTCTAAGAGATCCCACGTGCCTATCCCAGGCTTTCTTGAAATCAGACACAGTCTCTGTCTCCACCACCTGTACCGGGAGACTGTTCCATGCATCTACCACTTAGAAGCCAACAGCAATGTGCAAATCACCTAAACAGCTTTATGTACTGCCCTATTTTTGCTTTGAAATCATTATCTAAATAATAAGATGTCTTGCCACCTATATTTCTTGCAATTAAAAATGTGACAACAAAAAAAAAACTGTTGAGGGATTTCCACTGAATAATGCTTGGTTCTTGTGCATTATTTTGTACTTTTGCCTGCTTCTCTATCACATTGCCGTAGTTTTCCATCAGTATACAAGTTGTGCTGTATCAACGAGAACCAACGGTGCTGCTGTGGCACCTGACAAGCAAGTAAAGATATGAATTCCTCTTGCTATGTGCCTGCGAGGGTTCCATTCTACTAACTGGCTCAAGGAGAATCTTTATTGTTTGTAGATTCTTCATTTTTGCCCTGCAAAAATATTCAAAGCATTATCGCCGAGTCAAATAACAAAATTTCATTCTGAACTCTACCGCAGCGGCCTGAATTGATCACCAGGTCAGGCCAGCATGTCAAAACTGGAATGCTGGCAGGTCACCTGGGTCTAGATCTTTGAAAACTTCACATTAACCAGGGCCATCTGCTTCCTAGTACATCGGCCCAAGCATGCCCTGCAGCTGTGGCCAGGGGAAAAGAATTTCTTTTATTCACTTGCCCTTCTGTTTTAGATTCCTGAAGAATTCTTTCTTTTAGATGTCAAAACAAAATACCAGTTTCTAAAACCAGAGCAACAGCCTGGCATGAGTGCCCTTTACTTCAGGCCCAGTGAAAAGGCTTTTTGCACACTTGCTTTTCTTGTTATGACTGACTTTTTCCTCATCATGCAGTACATGAGGTTCCACCAAACGAAAAAGATTAGGTAACAAAGGCACGATGATACTAATCCATTTTCTAAGAAAGTGTGGAGGAGAGGATGTGTAACATGTTTGGGCTGACAGATTTCCAGGCTGTAATGTTGCTCTGACCTGCAGGAGAATTTTCTACAAGAGAGACAGTGATTGTTCATGGTGAGGTCGGTCCTCCCTGCCAACTAAGTGTGGAGGAGTGTACCACACGCAAGGCATGTTTCAGAACCTGAAAGTGAGTCAGCCTGCGTGTGGAATTTCCCGGCTATGCAACCTTGTAGGCTAATTCATTTAAATTAGTGCAGAGCAAGTATTAGACTGTCTGCTGTGCATGAACGGAGGCTTGCTTATCGGAGCTCTTTGCTCAAGAGTCAAGTATTTACTTGAAACCCAGCTTTACATAAATTTTCCAAGGATTCAGTTAAATTCTTTCCACTATTTTAAATCTTTTCCCTGCTACAAAAGGACCTCTCATGGCCCAATGGACTCCAAAAGCGCTGATGCTAATTTCTTGTCTCAAGTCCCACAGAAATGTATCTATCTTTCATTTATCTATGTTTATGCATTACCTAGGCAAGATACAGTAAAAACATACCCAAATTTGAAAAACATAAAACTTTTACAAAAAACAACCAATCAAAAATACTACTTTACCTAAATAGGTATCAAAACAAACTCATCATTGATAAAAAGCCTTAGGGTTTTTTGAGTTCTTTAAATTAAGAAAAAATGATGCAACAGGTCTGGCAGCTGGTTCCCTAGTCCATCATTTATCACTCCCTCCCCTCCTCCAAATTCTAAGATCTCTAACTCTCTCCCTCTTCCTATTCCCAAGATTAGAGAATGACACGGTGACAAAATTCATCACCGTTCCCGTCCCCGCAGATAACCGCAGGAGATAATCCCATGTCATTTTCTAGTGTCTATTTCAACCTCAGTCCTTCTACACCAGCATTCTTCAATGCATCAGTGGTTGTGGCCATTCATACTCTGATTCTTATGTGAGCCAAAGATAATGAAGCCATTGTGACATCACTGATGTGATTGGCTCTTAGGCACTGGTGGAATGAGGCATTATGACATCACAATATCTGCTCTGGATACCAGAGACTATCATTCTTTAGTGTCTATCTCAACCTCAGTCCTTCTACACCAGCATTCTTCAAAGCAAAGCTTGAGGGTCAGTGGTTGTGGCCATTCATACTCTGATTCTTATGTGAGCCAAGGATAATGAAGCTATTGTGACATCACTGATGTGATTGGCTCTTAGGCACTGGTGGAATGAGGCATTATGGCATCACAATATCTGCTCTGGATACCAGAGACTGTCATTCTGTAGTGTCTGTTTAAACCTCAGTCCTTCTACACCAGCATTCTTCAAAGCAAAGCTTGAGGGTCAGTGGTTGTGGCCATTCATACTCTGATTCTTCCCTCTCTCCTTAAAGAATGACATGAAGATGGTTTCCCGCAGTTATCCACAGGGACGGGAACGGTGATGAATTTTGTCACCGTGTCATTCTCTACCCAAGATCTCTCTACTCTCTCACCCTCTTCTCTTTCCATCTCATTTACAGCATCTCTCCCTTCCTCCCTCCAATTCAAATATCTCTCCCTTTCTGCCTCCTGTTGTCCACCATCACACCCTCCCTCTCCTCTGCCCTTGAGGGTGACCTGTCAAATGCGTGCACGACAAGCATGCGCCAACAGTTGCGCCCCAACATTTGCACACACAACAAGTGCGCGCACTGAATGGGAGGTCTGTCCCGACAGAATACTATTTTCGGATTTGTCGGTGTATTACTGGAGAGGCATATATGGGGTAAAGTCATAGGTTGGAACAGGGTAGAAACCAGCACACTTAAAAGATTCACTTCCTATCAACAGATTCTCTAGGGCAGGGGTAGGGAACTCCGGTCCTCGAGAGCCGTATTCCAGTAGGGTTTTCAGGATTTCCCCAATGAATATGCATTGAAAGCAGTGCATGCAAATAGATCTCATGCATATTCATTGGGGAAGTCCTGAAAACCCAACTGGAATATGGCTCTCGAGGACCGGAGTTCCCTACCCCTGCTCTAGGGTTAGGTTTACAGGGAATTGGCTCAAAGTGCTATTCTATAAAGGGCACTGATCCCGAAATGCCCATTACAGAATAACATTCAACACCGATTTTTATATGCTACTAAAATTTAAGTCAAATTGGAATTGGCTAACACTCCTGTTCTCTTGGGGGGAATGTTTGGAATAAAAAATGCTTTAAATAATGGACATCAGTATGAGCCCTTCAAATTGAACCCGAAAGATTGTGGCCTTTCTAAATCATCGTTCTTTAGCAATCTCAGCTCCTGATGAAGGTGGCGAAACGGAGCTCTGTGAGTGGTGATACTAATTTCTATAGGTAGCACATATTGTTTACAAAGATTCAGCTAAGTACTTTTGTACAATATAGTTCCGGATGAAATTCTCTATATATCGAGTGATGTTATGAATTGTTACAAGGGAATATGATCTTTAAATAGGACAAGCATCGTCCTTGACTCAATGTATGAACTGCATATCGATTTATTGAGTCACAAAGCTTTTTATCAACTTTTGCATGACTTTTTAGTATTAGTTCTTGCACTCAGTTTATCCAGTAGTATCATGAAATTTTATTGAAACACAGGGAATCTTAATGAAATACATGGAAGTGTGACACGGTTTATTGCACTATTTCAGTATAAATTTTTTTGTCAGTATTTGCACTAGCACTTTAAGAACTCTATGGACTTCAAGCATTTTAACACTGTGATGTTTTGGGAGCTCATCTATTTATTCGTATTACTTTCATTATTTTTTATTATTTTTTATTGCTCCTTTTTCCCTGGTGTGAATGTTTGCAAATAATTTAAAGTATATTTATACTACTTTGATTATATAAAACAGGACTTATTGATGTATGAGGTAGTTCTTATTTAGACTTATGACTGTGTCCTTCTTTGAGTACTGCGTCCAGCACTGGTCACTGCACATGAAGAAGGACACGGTACTACTCGAAAGGGTCCAGAGAAGAGTGACTAAAATGGTTAAGGGGCTGGAGGAGTTGCCGTACAGTAAGAGATTAGAGTAACTGGGCCTCTTCTCCCTTGAAAAGAGGAGACTGAGAGGAGACATGGTTGAAACGATCTGACATAAGGGGGGCGTTGGGAGTCATCAATTATCAACGTTGATGGTGGCAGGCTCCACCAAAATTTAAGATAAGTGGTTCCTTTCCATTAGAATTTGAAGGTCTTTTGCTCACATGCTTCATAATATTTTTTAATAGATATTTATAATTACTGTTTTGAAAAATGAATTAAAGGGTTGAAAATAAAGATTTAGTAAGACAAGGTAGGAGGTGGTAGGCATAAATGATTACAAAAGATATACAAGACAGCAACTTGAAATGATATATACATCATTAGAGGTTCTGAAGATTGATGTCTGTATACTTATGATAAGCCCACCGCAATTTAAACTGCTCAAAGAGAGAATAAGAAAAATAAACATATCAATAAGGATGCAAAGTAAATGTATATTGGACATTAATGATACTTTACTTGTCATCATAACATTTAAATTTGTTTAAATTGGTATTCAAATCGTTTATTTACATCATCTGGATAACCCCCTTTTTTGCTTTAAATAAGCTTACAAAAATAGGCAGCCCCTAGAAAGACTTAGGGCCCGTTTTACAAAGCCGCGCGGTAACAGTCCCGAAGCCCATAGAGATTTAAAGGGCTTTGGGGCTGTTGCCGCGCGGCTCTGTAAAACAGGCACTTAACATTCAGACATTGGAATAAATGAGGCAGCAGAGAAGGACAGATACACCAAATGTGGAGGCAGAGGACTACAATGTAGTGCCTGATCCGAGAAATAAGGCAATGAAATAAGACTGCCTTTTTAGGATTCCCTCTGTCTTTCAGTCCTGCCTGCATTTATAATCAGTATGCAAACTGCAAGCAAAGATCACTATTTGTATTCCAGAAAGAACAATTAAATACCAATGAATAATGTAAGGATTTGATCTGCACTGTTGAATTAGATCATGAGGGGTGTTTTTTTTAGGGGAAACATTTTGACATTAGGTTTAAAAAATGGTCCTGTATGACTATTTGTTGTGTTTTCCTAACAAGAATAATTTTAAGAGTTTACCAATTTTATATGTTATGATCAGGAAGATACATTCCTATATAATCAGTCAAGTAACTTATCAACCTGCTGTTAAAATCTCTTTTAAACAAAGGAGAAAACGCTAAAGTATCAGAGTTGTGTGTAAGGAATTCCTTATTGCTTTCACAGTTGTAAATGTGAAGTACATAAGTATCCTATTATTTTCAATCGTTTTAGACAGTTTGGGAGTTATGTATTAATAACAATGCTGGAGGCCGCACCTTCAAAAAGATATAAAAAGGATGGAGTCGGTCCAGAGGAAGGCTACTAAAATGATGTGTGATCTTCATCATAAGGCGTATGGGGACAGACTTAAAGATCTCAATATGATACTTTGGAAGAAAGGCGGGAGAGGGGAGATATGATAGAGACGTTTAAATACCTTCATGATGTAAATGTGCACGAGTCAAGTCTCCATTTGAAAGGAAGCTCTGAAATGAGAGCGCCTAGGATGACGTTAAGAGGTGATAGGCTCAGGAGTAATCTAAGGAAATACTTTTTTACAGAAGGGGTGGTAGATGCGTGGAACAGTCTTCCGGAAGAGGTGGTGGAGACAAGAAACAGGGACTGTGTCTAAATTCAAGAAAGCCTGGGATAGGCACATGGGATCTCTTGGAGAGAAGAGGAGATAATGGTTACTGCGGATGAACAGACTGGATGGTCCGTTTGGCCTTTATCTGCCATCATGTTTCTATGTTTCAATGGAGGAATTAATCTACAAGGCCTATTGAAGTGGACTGGCTGGTTGTGGAAGGGCTTTCAGTGAATGCGATGCATTAATATTAGCTTGGAATTAGTTCACCAGAAAGGACATGGTGAATAGATGCTGAGGATGGTGAGGCAAATATTTAACGTGTATTGTGAAAATAATGAAAAACAGCCTCACAAGACTGTGTAAGTCCATAAGAGCTGCCCTACTGGGTCAGACCAAGGATTTATCTAGCCCAGTATCCTGTCTCCAGCACCGGACAGACAAGTCACAAGTAACTGGTAGAAGGCAATTAAGCTGATTAGGAGCATAAAAAGAGGCATCTGATACCAACCTGGTTGCAAGACATGATCAGAGAAGGTTATCATGCCGCTGCACCCTCACCTGGAATACTGCATCCAGCACTGGTCGCCGTACATGAAGAAGGACACGGTACTACTCGAAAGGGTCCAGAGAAGGGCGACTAAGATGGTTACGGGGCTAGAGGAGTTGCCGTACAGCGAAAGATTAGAGAAACTGGGCCTTTTCTCCCTCAAACAGAGGAGATTGAGAGGGGACATGATAGAAACATTCAAGGTACTGAAGGGAATAGACTTAGTAGATAAGGACAACAGGTTGTTCACCCTCTCCAAAGTAGGGAGAACGAGAGGGCACTCTCTAAAATTGAAAGGGGATAGATTCCGTACAAACGTAAGGAAGTTCTTCTTCACCCAGAGAGTGGTAGAAAACTGGAACGCTCTTCCGGAGTCTGTCATAGGGGAAAACACCCTCCAGGGATTCAAGACCAAGCTCGGCAAGTTCCTGCTGAACCGGAATGTACGCAGGTAGGGCTAGTCTCAGAGCATTGATCTTTGACCAGAGGGCCGCTGCATGAGTGGACTGCTGGGCACGATAGACCACTGGTCTGACCCAGCAGCGGCAATTCTTATGTTTTTAAGACACAGAGGGGTTAGCATGCGATAACCAGGCTACTGCACAAACATGTCAAGGGGTTGTGCAATAGTTTGCTTGCCACCATGCATTAAACTGTAAGTTAATAAATTTTTCTGAATTTTTGTCTTAGGGGGGTATGGCGGTATCATACTTTGCACACACTAACTGACTAGCAGAGTTAAAGCAGACGCACTTACCACTTCATAAATTGGAGACAGTAAGTTTTAAAGTGTGAGCAATAAAAAAATAGGGAAACGCCCCTCAAAAGCTGCCATGTTAAATCTGGGCTTGTTAGGTGCCATCGACTCGTGTTTGAGTGCTAGTGACTTGATGACATCAGCAAATTTTTGTGGCTGAATACAGAAATAGATTGCCGGGCCTTTTTTTTCTGCGTAGTATAAATTTGATGTTGTCGCATCAGACACGATCGTCCGCCACCAACACTGCCCATCTGCTGCTGCCCAGATGAGTGGCAGTCGAACATCACTGAAACCTGTCCGCCTTGGGAGGCCCCTGCTGGTAGTGAAACTACTGACAGCATAGCTCTCGGTTTTACAGATACACCCAAGCCCTAGTGGCACGACAAGCCCATGTACCATGACTGGAGAATCTGGGCTTAGTGCACAGTTAAACCTGCATTAAGCCAGCGCTCATTAAAGTATGGCTGGTGCATATGACCTCATTTTGGACATGCAAAACTACTTCAGTAGAGAAAGGTGAAGGATATGGAGGCAGGTGGATCGAGCTCACCAAAATCGACGCATGGCAAAGGCAAGAAATCAAAAGCATTTGCCTACACGTCAAGTGTAACTCTCTTGTATTTGTATATTCTCTCCAACACTTATTCAGACAGGGATACCGATTGCACATCGATTGACATTTAAAATTCTGCTTCTAATGTTTAAAGTTAAGCAAGATCGCACACCAGCATTTATAGAGATTACTTAGCCCTTACATCTCTGCACAGAGACTCCATTGTAGTCAACAAAATCTCCTAACTAATATTATCTATCTGGGATCTCACAAAAAAATCTCTAATATCTTTGATAGGCTGGTATCTTAATGCATTCTGCTTCATTTTTTCAATCAAGTTCCTTATGTTCAATTTGATGTATTTTGTCTGTTCTATGTATTACTTCTTTCCCTGCCATGCATTATATTGTAAATGCTTTCTGTCTTTATCTGTGTTCAAGTCCATTATTCCAATTTGTGTTTTATCTGTATCCCATGTAATAGCTCACCTTGTTGTGAACCGCCTAGAACTTTTCCGGTATGGCGGTATATAAGAATAAAATTATTATTATTAATAGATTAAGAATAATACAAAATACAGCAGTCCACTTGATTTTTGGCTTAAAAAAATATGACCATGTTAGTCCTTATTATTTACAGTTTCATTGGTTGCCTTTCGAGGCAAGAGTCCTGTTTAAATTTGGCTGTATTTGCTTTAAAGCAGTATTTGGTTTGACCCCCCAGCTTATCTCGCTTCTCACTTTGAATTTTATAAGTCTAACAAGAATACACAAAAAACTTATCGGTTCACGTTTCCAACATTAAATTCGTGTCACTATAAGAGATTCTTAGGAAAAACTTTTGCATTTCAGGCTAGTGTAATGAATACTTGGTGGAGTACTCTTATTCCCCAAGCTCAGTCTTACTATTCTTTAAAAAAAAATTGTTGAAAACTTACCTGTTTGATAAATTTGTGACCTGACTGCCATGATTGTATTTTCCAAGATGTGTATGGCATGTTTATGTATATGATTCGCTGATTTTTCTTGCTGTGAACCGCCTAGAACTAAATGGTGTGGCGGTATATGAGAATAAAGTTATTATTATTATTACCCTCAGCTCAGCTCAGCACATAACTTATGACACCTCTTCAAAATGGCGGGCCTTCCTCGTCCTAGTGCACCCTATGATGCACTGGGAGGGGCCTGAGGCCCTGATTGGCCCAGGCACCCAAGGCCCCTCCTACTGAAGAAAAACATCCAAATTATAAGCCTGCCCTAATCCTGCCAAAACACACCTCCAACCAGTGGTATACCTAGCATATGTGACACACGGGGCCTATCATTTCTTGACCCCCCCCCCCACCCTCATCTATATGAAAAACATGATTTTTAGTAACAATCCATACATTACACAAGAGTGTACCTAGGAAAAAGCAGCATCTTACATACAGATTGATCCTGCACAGTCAATGCTAACAGAGAACCATGTCTTTTGTACACACAGAAAATATAACTAGAACCAAGACATCTCAATATATGAATCAAATAGTGAAACTTAAATATGAATGTTGGGAATATAAAATAATGCAATTTTTCATATACACTCAGATTTGTGTAATCCAACCAAGAGTCACATCACTGTGTATGACTTTGATATACGAAATAGTGAGTGAGGCTGCGTGCTCTATTGATTATTAACTTTGTTCTCGATGGCAATAAGAGGAAAAACCACTCCACTTAGAAAACACCTTCGCCCAGTATGGAATATGTAATCACAAACTATCCCCTCTCCCCCTTTTACAAAATGATAGCATGGTTTTTAGCATTGGCCACAGCAGTAACAACTTTGATGCTCATTGAATTCCTCCCCCACCCCCACCCCCCTTTTATGAAGCTGCATTAGCTTTTTTTATCGCTGTCCATCGCAGTAAAAGCCCGGCACTCTAGAATTCCTATGAGCGTCAGAGTTAATATTGCTGCAGCTGGCGATAAAAAAAGCCTAATGCGGCTTCATAAAAAGGGGGTCAAAAGGAGGGGAAAAATAAAGCAAAAATGGAAAATAAGATAATACCATTTTTTTGGACTGATACATGTTTCAATTAGCTTTCAGAGGCCAAAACCTCTTTTCTCATATCAGTAAAGTATACTGCTGTTTTCTACCTTTGTCTTCTCTGGTTTCTGCTTTCCTCATCTTCTTTTCACTCTCTTCCTTCCATCCACTGTCTGCCCCTTTTATATGGCATCTTCTCTCCTTCTATACCCCTCTCAAAAACTGTCTGCCTCCCTCTTCTATCTCCCTTTCCACCCCCATTGGTCTGGCATCCATCTTCTTCCCTTCTCTCTCCTCCCCCAATGGTCTAGCATCTCTTTCCTCTCCTTCCCTTCCCTCTCCCACACCTCCATGATCTGGCATTTTATTCTCTCCTCTCCCTTCCTTTTCCTTTTCTTCCCTCGTCTTTCTTCTCAATTTATTTTCTGCATCTGTCTAGATTAAATTCTTAATATCCAGTCCTTAATTTCCCTTGCCACCTCTTTCCCTAACACCCTCCAGTATTTCACTAACTCTATCCTATTCCTCCCATCCAGCATGTGCCCCTTTTTATTTATCCCCTCCTTCCATCATGTGCCCTCTTTCTCTACCCCTTCCATCCTGCACCTTCTCCTCTCTCTGGCCACTTCTATCCAGTGTCTTCCTCCTCTCTCCACTTCCATTCAATGTCTGCTCCCCTCTTTCTATCCTCCCCACTTCCTTCCTGAATCTGCTCCCCTCTCTCTCTCTCCTCCCCACTTCCATCCAGCATCTGCTCCCTTCTCTCTCCCATCCCCACTTCCATCTAGCATAGGCTCCCCCTCTCCCCTCATCCAATGTCTGCCCTTTCTCTCTCTCCATCCACCCCTCTTCTATCATCCGCCCCTTCTCTCTCTCCCTTCACCTTACTTCCATCAGCATCTGCCCCCCTGTCTCTCCCTCCAACCCAATTCCATCCAGTATCCTTCCCCTTCTGTCTCTTTCTTCCTCTTCCTGCACACCAATTACATCAGCATCTGCCCCACTTCCCTCTCCATCAACCACCCTTCCATACCAGTATCCTGCTCCCTTCTTTCTCTCTCCCTCCACCCTAATGCCATCCAGTATCTTGCCCCTTCACCTCCTCACCACTACTGTATGTCTCTTAAACCAGCAGCAGCAGCTGTAAATTTAAATGCAATCATCGTGGGACCTTGATGCACCTCCCCACGGCTGCGGGCTCTGCTCTGGAACAAGGAAGTGATGATGGAGAGGGTGGACCGGAGAGGTGCAGGAAGGTCCAGCAATGACTGAATTTAAAGTTTACTGCCGCTGCTGCTGGTTGAGGAAAGCAGCAGCGGCAGGGTAGGACGGGAGGTTCCTGACCCGGTGTGCGGTTGTGCACCCAGGGCAGATTGTCCCGTCCCCCCCTTGCCAGTATGCCACTGCCTTCAACACAACCCTTTGAAATTTCAACAAACTGCAGATGAACATAATGAAAACAGCAATTTGGAAGGTTTGGCAAGAAAAATGTCCATCTGCCCCTTAATGCCACTTTTTAGATGTTTTTCTTTTTTTTTAAATGAACCCTATAGTCTGTCTAAGGAAGCAGCTCTGATATAAATACACAAAGTAGATCATTTTCAAAGGGGAGCTTCTCTTTGTATCCTGTACTTTGCACTGAGTATGCATGAGAGACAGGAGGGATAGTTGATGGAAAAAGTTCCAGCAAATTAAATCCTTAAACAAAAGCTTTGCAATTTCAAGATTATGCAAGCACAAACTGAACAGCAGGGTTATTGTACATTTTTATTCCTGCTTTTGGCCAAAACTTGAAATCTGGCCTGAAATATCATGACTATAAAAAATAATTGTTAGCTCAAGTACACAAGAGCAATCCAAATCTCTCCTGTTGAAACTGATTTTTATCATGGGATAGTCCAAACGAAAGGTTGACAAGAACAAAAACACTGGGGAGAAGATGATGTTCAAGATGCAGGCTTTATTGAAAGTCCAGTCCAGTAATCCACGTGGAGAGATACTGCCTTCTAGGAACAACTAAGATGGACCTACTGACCTTCAGCACAAAAGAAACCCTCATTCCGCCATTGCACAGATTTGAATACTGTCTGTAGTTTGTCCTTATCGGCTCAATAAAGACATTACAAATGTAGGATGCATGCAGAGAAGGGCAGCAAAGATGATTAGAGGTATAAAATTAGTTTCCACCAAGACAAGACTGACTTAGATAAAAGAAAATTGAGGGGAGATATGACAGGTATATAATACAAAAAAAGCTATGGGAAAAGTAGAATCAAAAGAAAGAAAGGTTTTACATAATTGAAATTTTTTTATAACATATAAGTATACATGATATGCTCAGACTAAAGTGACTGTGCTCATTAAAATACAATGCCCAATGTGTATATCAGTATAAATGGGCTGGTACTTTTATCTGTCATTAAACACCAAAGATGACTATTACGACTACTTATCATTTTTATAGCCCTGCTAGGCATATGCAGCACTGTACCCATCTTTTGATATTGCTTTCAATTCTTAACCCTAGGCCTCTTTCCAACAACCTAGCCAGCAGAATAACCGTTCCCCTTAACAGTATCCATGACTTCCTGTTTGTCTTGTCTGCTTAGATGGTAAGCCCTTTCGAGCCCCTTCGTTACACAGTATAGCGCTGCGTACGTCTGTTAGTGCTATAGAAATAATTCATAGAAGTAATGTGAAGAGTTTCAGTCTTTGGGAAGTAGAGCTGAGAATGTGATGTCACAATGCCTCAGTCCACCAATAAGAGTCAACCTCATCAGTGATGTCACATTGGCTTGATTGTCCTGTACTCCCCTCTGCCCTCTAACCCAGCCAGCAGATTAACTGTTCCCCTTAACTGTATCAATGACATCCTCTGTCTGTCTTGCCTGTTTAGATTGTAAGCTCTTTTGAGCAGGCACTGTTTTTTTACCCTTTGTGACTGTGCAGCACTGCGTGTGTCTGGTAACGCTATAGAAATAATTAATAGTAGTAGTACATTAAAATATTCAAGAGACAGTCCCTGCATAATAGAGCTCCAATCTAATCAAACAGACAAACAGGATGTAGGGAATTTCTCAGGCATGGGTACTTTACAAGTAAGTGGGAGTTAAGAGTTAAAAGCAACCTCAAAATAGAACCACAAGGTTTCTTATCAATGCTAATGTTCAAGCCAAAAAACAACTGGTCAAAATATAACGTATATACTCAAATATAAACCAAGATTTTGGGGCCCAAAAATGGGGGTCTTGGTATATATTTGAATCTACTAGCGTAGTTTTAAAAAATATCCAAAATTAAGCCTACCGGGCTGTGGGAAATGGAGTCCCAGGTCAGGGAGCAGGCCTGACATGCGAGGCAGGCAGCTGATTCCTCCCGGTGATGGCTGTGGCAGTCCTCCATGTTGTTTGCTGGACGCCGAGAGGAGGGGGAGTGAGAAGTCAGCGGCACATACAGATTGTGATCCTGTCCCGGTCCCGCTAAACTGGCTGGCAATAATGAAGCCAGATGCCATGGGGTCTTCCCTCTTGTTAAATCACTATGGTCTCTGCCAGTCTTGATCCTGCTCCCCTCTGAAGTTACTTCCTGATTTTGATAGGCCAGCAATCGGCATGGAAGACCACTGCAGCCGATGCCTGGAGGAATCGGCCACCTGCCTTGCATGTTGGGCCTGCCCCTGACCTGCAACTTTGTTGGAAGAAGCAAAGGGTAAAAGGTAATGGGGAGAGATCTTGGATATAGGTGGAGGGAGAGAGAGAGAAAAAAAAAAAAAAGAGATGAGGTGTTGGAGGAAAGAGGGGAGAGGATATGCTGGATGGAGGGGGCAAGACAGTAGATACTGGTTAGAAGAGTTAAAATAAAGGGGGAAAGAGAAAGAAAGAGAAGATGCTGGAAGGGGGGAGAGAGAGAAGAATTAGCACAAAAAAAACAAACCTGGAGAAATAGAAGCAGATGGAGATGCAGAAAAATAAAGGGAAGAAAACTGAAAGGAAAAGGTTAAAGTCAGAGATGGATGTTGGAGAGGAAGTGAAGACAGGGATGAGAGACAAGGCACATAGACTGCAGACCCTGGAAAGAAAATTTAGAAAAGACAGAAGAAAGCAGAAACTGGGACAAACATGAATAAAATGGCCAGACAACAAAGGTAGAAAAAAATAATTTTATTTTTAATTTATAAACAGAAAATGAACTGCTCTCTTTTTATATTCCAAAGTATAGAGTGCAGTTTCTCTTTCTCTGGTGTTGAACTGCATATGGGCTTCTTGAGGTTTAAGTTTGATTTTTGTCTACATTTATTTAAGTTTGTGGTTGTGTTTTCCTATGTAGGGGCCTTGTTGTGAATATGTTAGCTTTGGGATATATGCATCACAGATATTTGTATTATGTTTAGTGACTTATGAGATAGCTGATGGGGAGAGAAGGTGAACAGTCTTTATAGACTGGCTCACTATGATAACCCAAATTTCTAACCTCGGTTTTTATTCAAGTCAAACTTTTTAGTGGGAAAAAATGATACTTTGGTTTATATTCAGATTGGTTTACAAGTATATACATTATCCAAAATGTGTACTTATCTTGAGAATGTACAAAAACATATAACTTTGTAAATCCTCAAGAGGCTGGGTTCAAGGTGTGAAAATGTCTCTTATTCCAGAATGGGATGTTGAGTACCAAAACTGATAAATAATAATAATTTATTTATATGCCGCCATACCAGGGAGGTTCTAAGTGGCTCACAGCATGAAGAATAATACATACATTTCAATAAAAAACATCTTGATAAAATACAGCAAAAAAGGTAGTACATATATTTCAATAGACTTGATCAAAATGAAAGTGCAGACCATGCAAGTAAAAACGTGAGGATGAAATGCAAACATGGTTAAAATTAAGAGAAAAAACATTAAGATACCAGCCTATTAAATAATTGAGTCTTTAGTATTTTCCTAAAATCTAAGTATGTAAGAAGCTTCTAACATCATTTTTCCGAGCCATATATTCAATTTGGCGGCCTGAAAAGAAAAAGTTTTCTCAAGGAACTTCTTATAACGGCCGGATTTTATGGAAGGATATGTAAATAACTGCGTTCTCCGTGTGTTTTTATTAGAATGACTCCAAGATAAATGAGGAAGTAGATAACCTGGTGACAGACCAAAAGCTGCTTTGTAACAGATGCAAGAAAACTTAAACAGTACTCTAGACTCTACCGGCAACCAATGTAGTTTGTGATAGAAACGGTGCTATGCTCCCATTTTATTTAAACCAAAAATGAGACGAACAGCAATATTCTGGACTACCCTTAATCTCTTCAGAATTTTCATATAAGCCCCTACAGCCCGTAGGTCTAGCCTTACCTGCATACTTTCTGGTCCAGCAGGAACTTGTCTAACTTTGTCTTGAATCCCTGGAGGGTGTTTTCCCGTATAACAGCCTCCGGAAAAGTGTTCCAGTTTCTCTCTGGGTGAAGAATAACTTCCTTACGTTTGTACGGAATCTATCTCCTTTCAACTTTAGAGAGTGCCCTCTCGTTCTCCCTATCTTGGAGAGGGTGAACAACCTGTCCTTATCTACTAAGTCTATTTCCTTCATTATCTTGAATGTTTCAATCATGTCCCCTCTCAGTCTTCTCTTTTCAAGGGAGAAGAGGCCCAGTTTCTCTAATCTCTCACTGTATGGCAACTCCTCCAGCCCCTTAACCATTTTAGTTGCTCTTCTCTGGACCCTTTTCGAGTAGTACCTTGACCTTCTTTAAGTAAGGCGACCAGTGCTGGACGCAGTATTCCGATCTGTTCGTGATCCCCTTCTTAATCATTCCTAGAATTCTGTTCACCCTTTGTGCTGCCAACTGACATCAGGATGGAAACATTCTACAACAGATTCCCAAAAAATTAAATGGTAAGGCAGGGGTGGGCAATGAGAGCCGGAATCCAATTGGGGTTTTAGGATTTCCTAAAATAATATGCATGAGATTCATTTGCATACAATGGGAAGCAATACATGCAAATAGATCTCATGCATATTCATTTGGGGAAATCCTGAAAACCCGACTGGATTCCGGCCCTCGTTGCCCACCTCTGCCTTACCATTTAGCGCGCCTTAATAAAAGCGCCTTAATAAAAGCCATTAAGTGCTAATATGATCTTCACACAAAATAAAGGGCTTACCGCAAAACATGTTAAATCATTTTGTAGTAGTTTGCCTGACAGCATACACTAACTTGCACATTAGTTATTTTTTATATATTATTGTGGCTGAAATCATCAACTATAGCTTGGTTTATTAATCAGTTGAAGGATTCATCACATAAAAGTGAGGAGTTGAATCTCTAAACATTGTTGTTTTGAGGAGGATATATAGGTTCATAGACAAAACCGCGGAAGACAAAGGCGCGCGCCGACAACTGAGCGCAAGATGGAGGCGCGCGCCAAAGAAAATGACAGTTTTTAGGGGCTCCAACGGGGGGATTTGTTGGGGAGCCCCCCCCCCC
Organism: Geotrypetes seraphini; assembly: GCF_902459505.1. NCBI lineage: Eukaryota > Metazoa > Chordata > Amphibia > Gymnophiona > Dermophiidae > Geotrypetes > Geotrypetes seraphini. The sequence goes on from NC_047085.1 coordinate 48,146,390, forward strand.
ACTTTACTTGATTCAGATCGCGGCAGCGTTGTGGATGGTTTGGGGGGTTGTAACCCCCCTCATTATACTGTAAACTTAACTTTTTCCCTGTTTTTAGGGAAAAAGTGAAGTTTTCAGTAAAATGTGGGGAGTTAAACCCCCCAAATCCCCCACAACGCCCCCACAACACGGCGCGATCTGTATAAAGTAAAGTGGGGGGTTCCCCCCACACACACTCCCGTCGAAGCCCCTAAAAACAGTTATTTTCTTCGGCGCACACCTCCGCGTTGCGCTCAGTTGTCGGCGCGCACCTTTGTCTTCCACGGTTTTGACCTGACACTGGATATATATTTGCGAGAGTTAGAGAGATTGAGAAATGATCTGAAATGGTTTTACTATGAATCTGAGAGTTAGTAATGGAGGGAATAAGAGATTTTGATATAAGGAAAAAAAATCTATTCTAGAACAGCTAGAGTGAGGGAGAGAGATGTGAAATCTTATTCAGTGGGGTTAAGGAGTCTCCAGGGTCTATTAATCCCAAATTCAGTTTAATATTTTGTATGTTAAAATTGGATTTAGTTGGATGGTATCTGCAGGAAGAGCATCTATCTAGAATATAATCTCGTATTTGGTTGAAATCACCTCCTACAATGATATTAGTCAGCAGTAAATGAGTTCAGGTGATATTTTGTGGAAGAATTCTGGAGAATCACTATTAGGAGTATAAATATTACATAAAATTAAGGAGGAGTTGTTTCCCTGATTAAACTTATCATATACGTCAAAAAATTTGACCATGTGACACCGCTGCTAGAAAAAGCACACTGGCTACCGATTACTTGTAGAATCTCATTCAAAATAATACTGTCATTTTTTTAAACACTATCATCAATTTATAAGCAAACTATTTGTCCCTTATACATCTTTCCGTTCACGTCGGTCTATCGACCAACACTAGCTGTCTGTCCTGTCGTTGACGATAATAAGTATACGTTGAGCATTGGTTGCCTGTGGAAGCTCGGATATTGTTCAAGTTGGGCTATCTTTGTTACAAGATTTTATATGGTGCAGCTCCTACTTATCTGGCTAATAGTTTTTTCATAGCTACGCACAAATGCAGTAGAAAAACCCATGCTCTGTTCAATTTCCCTTCTGTAAAAGGTAGTAAAAGCAAGAAATTCCTAAATCACTCTGTAGCATCTCAGGCAGCTTCTCATGAAAAAGAATTTCGATCATTGTTGCTCACAGCTGTTTCTTACAGACATTTTAGAAAACAGCTAAAAATCTATCTTTTCTCCAAATACCTGACTAGCTGACTCATTCAAATATACGATTATGTTTAATGTTTATAATCTTTTGTAAACCGCGTAGAACTTTTTGGTAACACAGTCTATAAGTATAATGTTATGTTATGTTGTTGCGCCCCCAACTAAGGAATGGCTTGCCAATGCACTAAAGAGAAGAAAAAAGCTTTGACCATTTCAAAAGCAACTTGAAGTGTTTTTTATTTAAGGATGCCTATAATCTATAATTTGCAACTGACAGAGCTGGATCGAGGACATATGCTAGATGTAATTTACTTAGATTTCAGCACAGCCTTTGATACGGTTCCTGGAACACTGCCTGGAAATGACCAGCCATATTCTAATGTAATCCGCTTAGAACCGCAAGGCACAAGCGGAATAGAAATCACTAATGTAATGTAATGTAATGTAAGGTTCCTCATAGTAGACTGTTGAACAAACTTGAAGGGCTGAATTTAGGACCCAAGTGGTGAACTGGGTTAGAAACTGGCTGTCGGACAGACACCAGAGGGTAGTGGTTAATGGAAGTCGCTTGGAGGAAGGAAAGGTGAGTAGTGGAGTCCCTCAGGGTTCGGTGCTGCGGCCGATCCTGTTCAATATGTTTGTGAGTGACATTGCTGAAGGGTTAGAAGGAACAGTGTGCCTTTTTACAGATGATACCAAGATTTGTAACAGAGTAGACACCGAAGAGGGAGTGGAGAATATGAAAAAGGATCTGCAAAAGTTAGAGGAATGGTCTAATGCCTGGCAACTAAAATTTAATGCAAAGAAATGCAGAGTAATGCATTTGGGGATTAATAATCGGAAGGAACAGTATATGCTAGGAGGTGAGAAGCTGATATGCAAGGACGTGGAGAGGGACCTTAGAGTGATAGTGTCCGAAGATCTAAAGATGAAAAAACAGTGTGACAAGGCGGTGGCTGCTGCCAGAAGAATGTTAGGCTGTATAAAGAGAGGCGTAGGAAGAAGGTGTTGATGCCCCTGTACAAGTCATTGGTAAGGCCCCACTTGGAGTATTGTGTTCAGTTTTGGAGACCATATCTGGCGAAGGACGTAAGAAGACTTGAAGCGGTCACTTTGGATACCTTTTGGCCACTTATACATGTCTTTACATCATCTAACTCACAACATATAAGTTCCGTTTAGGCAGTCTTGTCAAACCTTCAATTATCCCTGCAGGATGACTAAGTCTGGGTCGGCCCACATCTCGCTCACATCCTACCTTTAACCACACCTCCAAAAACACCCCTTTCAGCTCTGGGTGCACAGCGAGATTCAGAGGCCTAAAAAGTCCCTGGTTACGTCTAAAAAGCCATTATGATTATCAGCACTTGGATGACCTTTCTTTTAGATCGTCCAAGTGCCATCTTGGGTGGGTTTTTAGACATATTTAACTTTCAATTATGAGCCCCATAGTCTTTGGCAGGCAGGGTCAGGCTTAGTCTCCATTCCCACCATCCACCTCTAGCTCATTTTATTTACTTATAGTCTTAATTTAAATAGTCAATTATCCTACTTAGGACAACAGGTGAATAGGTTATTACATATTATTACATTTCATTACTTGTTAAGACTCACTAAATAAAGAAATACAAATCATCTTAAGGCTCTCTATACCAGTCTAGCATACCCAGTATCTTAATAGGATTTAATTAGGCAGCTCAATAATAAAATGCATACAGTAGTCCAGCAGCAAGAGAGGAGCTATTCAGTCTTTTGCACCAAGTGTCGCATGTATGATTATCTCCCAGTTGGCGAGAAATTATATGTTTGTGCTCGCTGCAAAGAGCTCCTGGCTCTCAGAGAATGAGTCCATTCCCTTGAGATTAGTTGCAGACTTGGAGGAGCTGAGGGAGACAGAGAGGTACACAGAGGAGACCTACAGGGACATTGTAGAGAAGTCCAACCTTCAGTCAGGCAGCCCTTGTGTTGCCTTGGAGGAAGGAGGTCTCCTAAAAGGAGAACATCAAGCTGGTGATGCAGGAAATGTTCCTGTAGCCAGGACCTGCACACCAGGAGATGCCGATGCAATATTCTCTTGCACTGAGAATTTATCTCCAGAGGCTTCAGCCCAGAAGGGAGGACTTAGGATAGCCATTATAGGTGGAGATTCAATCATTATGTATGTAGATAGCTGGGTGGTTGGTGGGCGTGAGGATTGCCTGGTCATGTGCCTGCCTGGTGCGAAGGTGGCAAACCTCACGTGTCACTTAGATAAGATATTAGATAGTGCTGGGGAGGAGATAGCTGTCCTGGTAAATGTAGGTACAAATGACATAGGAAAATATAGGAGGGAGCTTCCAGAAGCCAAATTTAGGCTTAGACTGAAATTCAGATCCTCCAGGGTAGCATTTTCAGAAATACTCCCCATTCCACATGTAGGACCCAAGAAGCAGGCAGAACTCTGAAGTATCAGTGTATGGTTGAAATGATGGTGCATGGCTGAGGGAATTAGATTTGTTAAGAACTGGGCTAACTTATGGGAAAAGGGGAGCAGATTCCAAAAAGATGAACTCCACCTTAACCAGGATGGAACCAGGCTGCTGGTGCTAATGTTTAAAAAGGAGATAGAGCAGCTTTTAAACTAAGATGGGGGGGGGGGGACCAACAGTTGCTCAGAAGCAGATGGTTCAGTGTGGAGTAGTATCCTTGAAGGATACTGTTGAATCAGAACATTTAGGGAGTTCCAATAGATAACTTTCAGAAATGGTGAAAGAAAGCCAAAAGTGCTTAAGAGGGAAGCGGAGTAAAAATGTCAAGTTATCTCTGTCATTTTCTCAGCAGCCTGTAGATACAAGGAAAAAACACAATTTGAAGTGTCTGTATACAAATGCTAGAAGTCTAAAAAATAAAGTAAGGGAGTTAGAATATATAGCACTGAATGATGAGATAGATATAATAGGCTTCTCAAAGACCTAGTGGAAGGAGGACAATCAATGGGACACTGTGTTACCTGGATACAAATTACATCAGAATGATAAAGTAGATCAAATTGGAGCGAGGTTGTGCTATATGTTAAAGCAGGAAGATAATCAAATAAACTGTCCGCGGTAGGAGGGATGCCCAGTCCCTCCTACCACCACCCCTGAACACCCCTCGAAGTTCCCTGGCAGGAGGGATGCCTACTCCCTCCTGCTGGAACCCCCAAAACAACCCCCTTATGGAAGGGGCATTAGGTATCTGGCCAGTCAGAGTCTTAGGCCTACTGACAGTGCATCCTAGAATGCACTGGGAAAGAGGTCTAAGAGTCAGGTTGGCCCAGGTGCCTAAGGCACCTCCCCGATGCATCCCAGGATGCACTGGGAAGGGGAAGGCCTGTCATTGTAAAAAGGCAGGCCTGCCGGCCAGAGGGAATAGACATCCCTCTGGCTGGCCTTACTACATAAAGGTACTTGGGGGTTCAGGGTGGGGGGTTCAGGGGTATCTATGTTTGGAAAGGTCATGGGTTCAGGAGGGGTCCTGCTCACAGAAGGGAATGGGCACCCCTCCTGCCTATCGCTATTGGGGTGGTTGTTTCGGGGGTTCCAGTAGGAGGGAATGGGCATCACTCCTGCCAGGGAACTTCATGGGGGAGTTCAGGGGTGGCAGCAGGAGTCTGTTATTGAGAAAGACATGGGGGAAGTCACTGCTTGCCCAGGATCGGTAGCATGGAATATTGCTACACTTTGGGTTTTAGCCAGGTACTAGTGACCTGGATTGGCCACCATGAGAATGGGCTACTGGGCTTGATGGACCATTGGTCTGACCCAGTAAGGCTATTCTTATGTTCTTATATTCTTATCCCTCCTGCCACAGAGAGTTTTGGGGGGGGCAGCAGGAGGCAGTGGGCATCCCTCCTGCCGCGGATATTTTGGGGGGATGTTCCCAACCATTGCCACTCAGTTGATCATAATAGAGAAGATTCCCTTGCTGCGATCAGCTGATGGTATCCTGATTCTCTAACTGGCACCTATGAAATGGGTGCCAGTTAAAGAATTGGGGTGGTTAGGTGAGGTTAGGCGTCTGTCTGTTAGGAGAGACACGATCCTGTATAGGATACTGGTGTGCGATTCTTAGCCACCACTTAGGTAGCAGCCGAGACAGGTGTCCTATACAGAATCTTCCCATTAGGCCTGGTTTTCCTTGGCCTATATGAGTGTGCCTAAATGTAATGTCACATGTGGCTGCTAAGCACAATTCTATATACACTTCTCCTTCCGTATTTGCAGTTTCTACACTCGCGATTTTGATTATTCGTGGCTTTTGTTTTGATGGCTTTCCCCTGCCCCAGTCCCGCACCCACAGCAATGAACTTACTTTTCCCTGGCCTGTCAGACGGCATGCTGTTCCTCTTGCCTCTGGCTTGCAGAAAGCTCCGATTGTCAAGCCTTTCATCCCTCCCTCTTCCTTCCTGTCGCGGAGTTAGTCCCGGAGTGCTGACAACTTATTGGCTAGGGTGGCTGCCAATCGGTGTCATCACACCCCTTCTGGCCCTGGTTTCCGTCTCTGATTGGCTATGTCCAAAGAGCCTGCTTTGCTGGCTCCCAGAGTGCATCGGGCACACGGTGAGGCAGGTTTCTTCTGGAACAGGGCTGAGGCGTGCGGGATAAACAGCAAAGCTTCCTCCCTCCCCCTCCCCCTGCTTCCTTTCTCCCCTTCCACAGCACAAGGGGGAATTATAAACAGTCCTTGGATTTTTAAACAGCTGCTGGCAGGCGCCGGATCACTGAGGTGGGTGGCAAAGAGTGCACAGCTGAGCAGAGTCTGGGCAAATACATAGAAATAGTTATTCGTGCCCCTAACCCCCGTGAATACGGAGGGAGAAGTTTATAATGGGAGTCTTTTATAGAATCACACTAAGAACTGTGCTGCTTGGCGCTGACTTTTTGGGCACCATATATAGAATTTGAGCCTAAGCCCATATGCTAACAAATCTTAGTAAAAGGGCCCCAGAGCTGGCAATAAAACCTCCAAAGGTGCCTTCTCACAGACTCACGAGTTGCATATGCTCTGCGGTGTTAAAATAATATTTGTCTTTTGTGTTGTTCCTCATGTTCACTCTGTTTTAGACTTATACTCATTCCTGTACTAAATGGCCCAATCGTTTAACAATATCTTCTAATTTACTTTTAAATATCTCTCTAACAAATGCATCAATTAGACACGACCATACTCTACTCCCTAGATTTCAACATGCTCCTTTTAATGTTAAAATAAATGGGTTTAGATTAGTTTTGACCTGTGCCCAGTGGTTCTGCTTGTTCTATCCAAACATACTTACACATTTGATTAGACTGAAAAAAAAAAAAAAAACAGAGGTCCATTGAGTTCAATCTTCTTCTGATTTCTTTAATGGTTTTCTTTTAATGGTAAACCAGAGAAAAGAGTTAAACAAAGACCATGCACTTGTAGCCAATTATTCAGCAACTGGGGGGGAAAAAAGTCCTTCCAAACTCCAAAAAAATGCTACCACTGTTCAGAATTACTGGTTAAGATGGTTTATTTATTTTATTTAGGGCATAGCTGTATCGTCTCGCTCACCAACATATTTGTTCCACTACAATCAGGGCCAGATTTAGATGAAAAGAGGCCCTAGGCTATTTCACTTATGAGGCCCTTTCACCTCCCATTTTTAAGTTTGTAAATTACATGAGAGATAATAAAATACATCATTACTGTGATATATATCAATATGTTAAATGAAACATGTTGTTATTGGTACTAACCTTTATAAAAAAATGTGACACGGATAATAAATTTAAAAAAAAGTCGAGAACACTTATTTGGACATTTATTCTCAGCACCATATATAGTACTTGTAACAATAACTAATCAAACATAACACACAACATTGCCCCTTCCTATGTCCATAGTGCCCCCAGTGCGTCCTTCCTAACCTCACCCCCCCCTCTGATGCCCACCTGCCTCCCATCCCCCTTCCATTGAACACCCCCCCATGCCATCCTGCCTTCCATTAACCCCCCCCACCCCTCATCCGATGCCAGCCTGCCTGCCTCCCATCCCTTCCACTGAAACCCCCCCCACATCCCCCCCACGATGCCAGTCTGGGCCGCCCTGTCCTGACGGATCCACGTTTTGCCTCTCTCCCCGCGGGGCGGGGCTTTGCCCAGCTGTTTCCGGACTCACGTCTTTCCCTCCCTGATCCTCCTCCCAGGGCGAGAAAAAGAAAGGGAGAAGCCGAGTCGGCGCCCCGTTGCGGCCGAAGCCGGTTCTGATCCCGATCCCGAAGCGTAGAATTTCTCCTTATTTTCGGTTCAGTGTTTTAGTGTTCACTGTTTTTAGAATAGTGTAATTTTAATTTTGCTAACAATTTGAATGTAGGCCCCTCTTGATCTTGAGGCCCTAGGCTGAAGCCTAGTTAGCCTATAGGAAAATCCGGCCCTGACTACAATCCTGTTCGAATGTACGTCTAATCATAGTCACTCCATATGCAGCCTTTTTATAGACTGTGATCATAATACTCCATAATCTTGCCTTTTTCACAGAGAACATCTCAGCTCCTTTCTAGAATCTTAGGATATGTTCTATTTCCTCTTCATTTCGGGGTCCTTTTAATAAGGCGCGCTAACTGATTTATTTATTCATTTATTTAGCCCGTCCTCCCAAAGGAGCCCAGAACGGGTTACAGCGTGCGCTAAATGCTAAGGCGCCCATTATATTCTCTGGGCGCCTTAGCATTTAGCACGGGTTAAACTTTAGAGCGCACTAAATCGATTAGAAACGTAGAAAATGACGGCAGAAAAGGGCCACGGCCCATCAAGTCTGCCCACTCTAATGACCCACCCCCCTAATTTCTTCCATGAAGAGATCCCACATGCTGATCCCATTTTTTTTTTTTTTTAGTCTGGCACGCTGCTGGCCTCAATTACCTGCAGTGGAAGATCATTTCAATGATCAACCACCCTTTCAGTTAGTGCGCCCTAAATCGGTTTGCGCACCTTAGTAAAAGGACCCCTTTATTTGTTCTTCTCTCGGTTCCCTGGATTGTACCGAGATCTTTCCAGAATTGTACCCCAGACTTTACAGGAGGCCCTACTAAAGTCTTCTATAATGGACGGAAAGAGCTGCCAGCTATCTAGTCTCTCTGGCACGCTTTGACATATTCTCGATTCTTTCTAAGCCTCCTGTTTCTCTATTTCTAGAATATATTCTGTCTCTTTGCTAGTACAGATCCTTGGAGTAGGAAGATGGCATGTTCAAGGTGCCCCTCCTGGCTTGGGGCTAGATTGCAGTTATGCAGTGTCGCCTGCCTTTTCCTGGTACTAATTGCCCGCTTTAAGAGCCCTGAGGTTGTCTGATACCATGCCAGCTGCTATTCGCAATCTCACATTAGGTGTGTTTATCTTCCTGCCCAGGTCTGTTTCTGACTCAGATGTTACGAAAGTTTTCCCTCCCAGTTTGTAAGTTGCTTACATTTGGGGGGGGAGGGAGGGGTTTCCCTTTTAGTTGCCAAAGTACAGTATATGACGATGTTATTTATCAGCTGCTTTAATTGTGTATTTATTAATCAACGTACTTCCTAGTTAAACTTCTTATACAGAATCAAGGGTGAATCAGATAAGAAAAGAGAGAACTCAATTATTTGCCAATGCCTTCTTATACTAAGATGGAATTCAGTTGACAATCGCCTTCTAGAATTTTTCTGACATCATTTAAAGCTTGTTTGTACTTCTGAATGATTGAATTTGTGCCTTATCCCTATTATAACAGGGATGATTAACGATGTTGTCTTGACATGTCTATGTTATATGTGATAATCGGAGGGAAACAAGATTTTATGTATGTGATATGGAAACCGCATAGTTGTATGCAGTATATAAAATTTTTAATAAATAAAGGAACTGTAAAATTTTTTCTTAATATGAACAAAAAGGAGAAACAATACAAGTGGAATCTCAAGTTCCTGCTATGGTTTCTAATTCCAGGATTTCTAGAAGAAAAACCATTCTCCGTATTTCAGGAATCACCATGATGACTTTTCCAGGATATTTGTTAAGTCAAACATATCTCATGAAATGTGCGAAGACTCTCTTGCTCCCTTTTTTGTCCCTTTTCCTTGAAGTAGGTAATAAACCTTGAATACTGTGGGAAGTGACTCTGGTAGTACTTATATTTTCAATAGATATTTTTTTAAAGTATCTGCCACATTAACTGAGTCTTTGAGATATTAATAAGAAACAAATTCTGGCACCTGACTGAATTCCCCAAAATTTCAATTTTCTATTTCAATTTTGAAATCCTGTTGGTAAACAGTAACTTTTGTCTTGAATTTTGTACACTTCATCATTGAGGTTCTCCGTTTATTTTTTAAATTTGACAATCATAGGCTTTGGGATTATTAGGATCTTTTGTATCTGCCCTGAAATCTGTTGGGTTTGATAAAAAAAAAAAAAAAGAGACTCCACAGTGCTCATAATGGCTTTCCAGATTATTTTGAAATTAAATATTGTATAAGATTCAGCAAAGTAGCCTAAGAATCAATCTGGATAACAGGTTTCCTTGGCACATTCAAACTCGAGGCATGAGGTCCAATCCTGTCTCTAGCTGGTCTCCACAAAACTCGGTCTCCTCCATTATTGGAGCCAACTTTTCAAAACAATTAGGGGTGTTATCCCAATGGAAATTAGCCCTCTGTGGACACAGTTAAGGAGTTTGCTCAAAATTGAGGGCGCTGAAGCACCCACAGAGTTGGCTCCTATGTCCTCCACCATCTCTGTTGCAGTTCTGGCACCCTTTTTGTGAAGTTCACAGCAGTTCCCTGTAAAGTGCCCCACTACTCTGTTGCCATGTCTGGGTGGCCAGTCCATCACAATGCTGGCCCCTCCCACATCTAAATGGTCTTGTTCTGGGCGTTTGGGACTTAGACAAAGTTCTGGCTGAAAATGTGGTATAAAGATATAATTACTGGTGGTCTGGATGATCAATAGCCTGGATATCCAGATAGATGATTTTCGAAAAAGAAATATTCTAGACATATTTTTCGAGAATGGACATTTCATCACTGCCAATTTTGGGCATCTAGCACCTAATCGGACTTAGACGTTTCTTTTGATTATGCCCCCTATGTTATTTGAGAGGGAATATTTATTTCAATTTATATCCCTTCCTCCCCAGGGAGCTCAGAATGGGTTACATAGCAACATACAAATCAGTTAGCAGTAAGACACATAAGAATTAACAACAAGGAACAGAAGACCAAGGCAATAGGGTACCATGAGATGCATCTAGTTCAATTGCTCTGGATTAGCAGACACATGGAACCTGAAGCATGAACAGGGAGACGTATGAAGTCGGAAGCATCCACAGGGAGAGAGTCAGTGTGTGCACAACATAACATAAGCAATGCCTCTGCTGGGTCAGACCTGAGGTCCATCGTGCCCAGCAGTCCGCTCACGCGGCGGCCCAACAGGTCCAGGACCTGTGCAGTAATCCTCTATCTATACCCTTCTATCCTCTTTTCCAGCAGGAAATTGTCCAATCCTTTCTTGAACCCCAGTACTGTACTCTGCCCTATTACGCCCTCTGGAAGCGCATTCCAGGGGTCCACCACACAAGGAGAGAGTCAGTTGAACGTCTATTAAGAGTACAGTAGTATGGAAGTAACAGTCTAAATGCTAGCTTGTCCTGAGGAGTCAGGTGAAGAGGTGGGTTTTTATTGCTTTTCTAAAGCTCCAAAGTTCATTAAGGGATATGATGATCGGAGGTAGTTAATTCCAGTACTTTGATAAGACGTGAGAGTGTGACCTTCATCTGGCACTTTCTAGTTAGAGGCTCTGACCAGGGAGTATTTGAAGACGCGTTTCCTCCTGGGAGCGGAGAGGTCTGTTTGGGACATAAGGTGGGAGTTTGGCTGATATGTAGCCAGGCGCCATGTTGTGTAAGAACTTGAACGCAAAGTACTAAGCCTTAGAAGATGCAGCGTTTGGCTATGGGTGGGCTGACACTAGTGCTTGGGATACTGAATCACGGATGCAAAAGTTTTTCAGTAGTCTGATGGCTGCATTTTGTAAGCATTGAAGACGTCTAGGGCTCCTTTTACGAAGCTGCGATAGCGTTTTTAGCGCATGCAGAATTTTAGCGCACGCTAAACCCGCACTACGCGGCTAGAACTAACGCCAGCTCAGTGCTGGCATTAGCATCTAGCGCGTGTGGCAATTTAGCATGCGCTAAGCGCACGCTAAAACCGCTACCGCAGCTTAGTAAAAGGAACCCTTAGTGAAGCTGTGTAAAATCTGGTTCAGAGAAAGCGAAGTTACTTACCTGTAACGGGAGTTCTCCGTGGACAGCAGGATAAGTCAGCCACACTTTTGGTGACGTCATCTACGTCCCCAATTTGGATTTGCTCTCCCAGAGCTCAGGTGAGGCTTTGGGAGCCTCATCTGAGCATGTGCAGGTAGCCCTATATATACCTGTGCTGTCCCTCATTTAATCCAGTGATTTCCATAGCTTGAGTCTTATTGCAGTGTCACCCCTTAGGGGAGGAGGGAGGGTCAGTGTGGCTGACTTATCCTGCTGTCCACGGAGAACTCCCGTTACAGATAAGTAACTTCGCTTTCTCCATGGACAAGCAGTATAAGTCAGCCCCACTTTTGGTGACTCTCCAGCTGCGGGGGGCAGAGGGTGTAAGAGGACGGGGTCCCCATCAGGGGATGGTCCCCTCTGCGTCTCCGCTACCTTGCTGCGGTAGGGTGAGGCTGCATGAAGGTCAGGTGAGGGACAGAGATAAAACCCCAATTACTGAGACCAGTCAGAGCTTATGTGTTGTAAACAATAGGAACTTTATTTTGGTCCTCAGAACTGGACCAACACTTTCTTTCTTACCAACATGGTAGAGTATGTATCTCAATAACAGATGCGATTATAACAAGTAACTGTGCAAATTTGTGCTAACATGTGCAAACAGTGCAAATTGTGCCAACATGGCAGAATATAATCTGCTGACAGTCTATTCTATCTGATTTTGGCTAATAGTCCTGATCAGCTAGTTCAGGTGTTGGTGTCCTTTGCTGTGTCTGTTTTGGTCACCAATCGTAATATGTTGAGGCCAAAGTCATTGGAGGTCTGCATTGGGCGATCCAGGCAATAGTGTCTGGTGAAGGTGTGTGGGGTAGACCATGTGGCTGCTCTGCAAATGTCCTGGAGTGGCGTGTTGCTGAGGTTCGCCAATGTAGCGGCCATGGCTCTTAGTTGGTGTGCTGTGGCCTTTTCTTCAAGGGACGCTCCCTCCTGCTCGTAGCAGAAGGCGATGCAGTTTGAGATCCAGTTGGAAATAGTGCGTTTTCCCACTGGTGATCCTGGTTTGTTGGGATCAAAGGAGACGAACAGTTGTACTGCCTTTTGCCAGGATTGTGTTTGTTGAATGTATAGGCGGAGTGCACGGGTGCAGTCCAAAGTGTGTAGGAGTTGTTCCGTGCTGTTGTTATGTGGTCCCGGATGGAAGGAGGGAAGTACTATTGCTTGGTTTATGTGGAAAGGTGAGACTACCTTTGGTAGGAACTTCGGGTGAGTTCTCAGCACTGCATGATCATGAAGGATCTGTGTGTATGGTGGGTATGTCACCAGGGCCTGTAGCTCGCTAATGCATCTTGCTGATGTGATGGCGATGAGAAAAACTACTTTCCAGGTGAGGAATTTGATTGGCGCCTCCTCCAATGGCTCGAAGGGGTGCGCTGTTAGCCTGTGGAGGATGATGCCCAGGTCCCACGCGGGTGGCGGGCGGCGGACCGGGGGGTGCAGGTTTGTAAGCCCTTTCATGAACTTGGACACTAGCGGGTGTGTGGCTAGGGTCCTGTCCTCAATGTGGCTGTGGAACGCTGATATAGCGCTCAGGTGGACCCATATGGAGGATGTTCTGAGGCCTGTCTTGGATAGGTTAAGTAGGTATTGGAGTACAGTTGGGACCTGGCAGTTCAGTGGGTCTTCTCCTTTCGAAACACACCATATGTGGAATCTTTTCCACTTGAGCCTGTATGATTTTCTAGTTGACGGGTGTCTGGCTGCTAGTAGTACCTCAGTCACCCCTGTTGACATGTGGAAAGGATCCAGGATTAGCCTTTCAACATCCATGCTGTAAGTGCTAGAGTTTTCAGACTGGGATGCAGAGTTTGTCCCTGGTCCTGGGTGATCAGGTCCGGTCGCAGTGGTAGGCTGATCGGCGGCTGTGTCGACAGCCGATGTAGGAAGGGGAACTACACTTGTCTCCGCCAGTAGGGCGCGATGAAGATCACTGAGGCTTCCTCTTGCCTGATCTTCTGGAGCGCTCTGTGGATAAGTGGTATAGAAAGGCGTAGATAAGTGGTATGAAAGGCATAGAGTAGGTGTTTTCCCCAATGTATGGCAAAAGCGTCCCTGGTTTGGCTGTATTGTGCTGGTCTTTTGGAGCAGAATTGTGGGCACTTTTTGTTGTCCTCCGTTGCAAAGAGGTCTCTTGTTGGGAGGCCCCACTTGTGGAAGAGTTCCTGGGTTACTTCCAGGTGGAGGGACCATTCGTGGGGGTCCAGCTTTCTGCTGAGGCTGTCTGCCAGGGCGTTGTTCTGGTCCGGGAGGTAGGTGGCCTGGATGAGAGTGTTGATTGCTAAAGCGAATGTCCAGATTTTGTGGGCCTCTCTGCAGAGGGTGAGTGAGCCCGTGCCTCCCTGCTTGTTGATATAGAACATTGCCACCTGGTTGTCTGTCTGAATCAGTAAGGTCCAGGGGGCAAAGGCTTGTAGGGCATTCCCAATTGCCCTGAGTTCTAGCAGGTTGATGTGTTGTTTGGCCTCGGATGGGGACCAGGGGCCCTTGGTTCTCAGGTGGAGGAGATGGGCTCCCCACCCCTGCTTTGAGGCATCTGTGGTGAGTGTCATTTGGTGTTGTGGCTGCTGGAAGAGCCTGCCCTTGAACAAATTCTGCTGCTGTGTCCACCACTCGAGGCTGTTGCAGATTTTCTGGTCCATTATGACTCTGTGTGACAGAGGTTGTGTGTGTTGGTTCCAATTTTTTCTGAGGAACCATTGCAGGGGTCGCATGTGGAGCTTGGCAAGCGGGACGACGTGTATGGTGGCAGCTTGATGGCCCAGGAGACGTAGTATCGTTCTGGCTGTGACTGTACGTGTCTCTGATATACTCTGAGTTAGTTTTCGTATTGCTGTTCCCCTTGAGTGGGGCAGGAAGGCTGCGTTCTGGGTGTGCAAATTCTTGCCCCTATAAACTCTATTGATTGTGTTGGTTGTATTATGGATTTTTTGATGTTTACGAGGAAACCCAGGGATTGCAGGAGTGACATCGTTGTCTTTACTGCTGTTGCTGTTGCCTGGGCCGATGGACCCACCAGTAGCCAGTCGTCCAGGTAGGGGAACACGCATATGGCGCTCTTGCGGAGGTGGGCCGCTGCTACGGCGACACATTTTGTAAAGACTCTCGGTGCGGATGAGAGTCCGAAGGGCAGGACCCGGTATTGGAAGTGCTGGTTTAGGGTCCTGAATCGTAGAAATTTTCTTTGGGAGTGATGCATAGGGATGTGGGAATATGCATCTTGAAGGTCCAGGGAGGCCAGTCAGTCGTCTTTTTGAATTAATGGTAGGATTGTCCCTAGGGAGTGCATCCAAAATTTTTCTCTGACTACGTGCTCGTTCAGGCCTCGTAGGTCTAGGATGGGGATGAGAAAATAACGGGAATAGAATCCCTGGTTGTGCTGTGACCTGGGTACTGGCTCTATTGCTCTCGCTTGGAGGAGAGCTTTTATTTCTCTGGAGATGAGTTCTGGCTGCGGTTCCCTGTAGTTTCTTTTTGGTGGGTTGGGTGGTGGGTGGGTGCGAAATCTGATGCGGTATCCCTTTTTTATGATTCGCAGCACTCATTTGTCTGTGGTTATCCTCTCCCAGGCCTTGTGGAAAAGGGAGAGGCGGCCCCCTACTGGGGTGGAGGGCGTTGTTGATGAGTCAAAAACTGGGCCCCGCTTTCGTGCCGGTGGAAGTGGCTGGCTTGTGTTGTTTTCGTTCCCTCTGGCGCTGCCTTTGCTGGTAAGGGGCGCTGGGCTGTTGTGCTTTTTGTCTGTGTGGCGGCCATCTGGTCTGGCTGTCATACCGCCTTCCATTGGTGTTCTGTCGGCGATACTGGTTGATGTGCCGTCTTATTGTTGCGGCTTTTACCAGGCCATCTGAGGAGAGGGTTTGGAGAGTAGTGCAATGCTCCTTCATTTTGTCCACTGCTTCCGTCACTTTGTCTCCGAATAAGTTCTCCCATGAGCATGGCGCGTCTGCAATACGCTCATGGGTGTCCTCTCGGAGTCCCGAGGCTCGTAGCCATGCCAGGCATCTGGCTGCTATGGCTACTCCAGCTGTGCGGGTCGAGGTTTCGAATGCGTCGAAGGTCGCTCTTATCATATGTTTTCCGCATTCTTCCATGTCCTGCAGTATGGGAGCTATGCAGGCTTTTTCCTCCGGGTGTAGAGTGTCCAGGGTTTCCTCTACTCTCCTCCGGAGGGCATCGTTATACAGGGTCAGGTGGAATAAGTGGGTATCAATTTTTGCATTGAGCATGGAGCCATGGTAGACCTTTTTAGCAGTGGAATCCAGGGTCCTGTGTTCCTTGCCCGGGGGATCGTTGGCATGAGGGCGGTTGCTCTTCGCTTTTTTGAGTGCAGATTCCACTATGATAGAATGGTGAGGGAGCTGTGGTTTGTCAAAGCCTGGTGTCTCACTGATCTGGTATTTTTGGTCCAGTTTCTTGGACACAGCGATGCCTGACATTGGGGTCTTCCAGATCTCGTCCCGGCAATCTAGTAGCAACTTGTGGGCTGGTAGTATCGCTGTGGCCTTTTGCACTTGCAGGTATTTTAGCAGTCCCGGCACTTCGTTTGTCGCCTCTCGCTCCGGTGTTGGAGCAAGTGCTAGGCGGGAGGCCACCTTCTGGAGGAACTTGGGATAGGTGAGGTCTTCTGCGGGAGTGTCAGATTGTGCTGTCCCATTTGCAGGCTCAGTGTCTGGAGTCTCCCCAATTGCTGACGCATGTGGGCTGCTTTTTGTTGAGGCATAGCTTGGCTGGTAGCACTCAGTCTGGTCGGAGGCGTAGCCGCCTGTGGTCGGTGAGTGAGATGCCGCTGTCTGTGCTCCATGCCTCCCTGCCGGTGATGGTTGCCGCACTTGTTCTGCATTTTGTGCTGGACTTCCCGTCAGCTGTTGTGAGATGAATCTGCTGAATAGATTAAGTAGTTGTTGGTGGTCCATGGTGGTGGCTGGTTGGTCGGGGGCACTGGCGCTGTGTTGGCGGGACCTGCCCCTGCTCCTGGCTCTGTGGTGGTGTCTGTGCCGTCTCGGCGAGACTGAAGAGGCAGAGGAGGAGGAGGTGGAGGAAGAAGATGAAGTTGTCCTGTATCGCTTCCTTCTTTTTCCCTGTTTGCAGCTTTGGTGATTGTTGTTTTTTGCATCTTGGCTGGTTTGCTGGGCAGAGTCAGTGCTCATGCTTGAAAAAGCACTGTCTTTAGGCTGTGCAGCTTTTAGGTGTAGCTGTGCCTTTAAGGGGGCGGATCCCGACGTGCTGACGTCATCGGGAGCTGGAATCGGAGCAGAGAGTGATCCTGGGCTGCAGGCAACATGGCACCGTGCTGTATCGAAGCATGGCACTGTCGGAGCACTGGGGCAAGCAGGCGGAGGGGATAGGAGACCCTCGGCCGTTTTTGCCACTGTCTGTGCCTCTGCATTCGACCCGGGCCCTGGAGCAGCCGACGGGGAATGTCTCATTAGGCCAGAGAGTTTTAAAAGCAGCCTGCTCTGCTGTTCCTGGGTTTCTTTAGTTAGCAGGTAAGCAGGGTTTGCTGTAGCTGCCGATTGGGCTCCCCGAGGGGCTTTTCCAGCGTCGGGTGTGCTGATGGTGTCTTCTCTGCTGCTGGTGGGGATTTTTTTCCCCTTCTGCTTGTCTTCCCCCGGGTTCTGAAGCGTGTGCAGGCGATTTTTGCGGGCTCTCGGGGACATCTTGAGGCACTGAGTTCAGGCGGCCATGAGGTGAGCCTCTCCTAGGCATAGGACACACACCTCGTGGGGGTCTGTGGAGCTCATTTTCCTCTTGCAGGTCGGGCACTTCTTGAATCCCGGTTTTGCAGTGGTTTTTTCTGCTTCCATTGCCCTTTTCTTCTGGTTTCTTTGTCTTCTTCTTTCTTTCTGTTTTCGTTTTGGGGTTTTTTTTTGTGGTGATCCGGCCGTTGGTAGGGCGGATGAACTAAACTGGATTAAATGAGGGACAGCACAGGTATATATAGGGCTACCTGCACATGCTCAGATGAGGCTCCCAAAGCCTCACCTGAGCTCTGGGAGAGCAAATCCGAATTGGGGATGTAGATGACGTCACCAAAAGTGGGGCTGACTTATACTGCTTGTCCATGGAGAAATAGTTTCTTGTTTTCAGCAGTATTTGTTTGATATTTTTCTTGACTTTTTAGCCTGGTTTTTTTGTTTTTTTACGTTTCTGTATATTTGGAGGGGCATAATCGAAAGGAACGCCTAAGTCCGTTTCGTCTAAGTCGCAAGTCGTTCAAAGTAAAAAACAGCTTAGGACACATTTTCAAAAAATACATCCACATTTTTTTTTGTTTCGAAAATCGTCTAAGTATACGTCCTGTCAATCTGATCATCCAAGTCGCTAAATTGTCCATCTGTATACCACATTTTCGTCCAACTTTTCGTCCAAGTCCAAAACGCCTAGAACATGCCCTGTTGGACATGGGAGGGGTCTGCAAAGTGATGGACCGAACACCCAGACATGGCACCTAAATAGTGGAGTACCTTACAGGGCACTGCTGTGAACTTCACAAAAAGGGTGCCATGTCTTCTCCTCACTACAGCTCCCTTATAGGTCATGGTGAGCCCTCCAAACCACCTCCAGAATCCCATAGAACCACTTATCTACCACCCCAATAGCCCTTATGGCTGCAGAAGACATTTATATGCCACTAAAAAAGGGTTTTGGGAGTGTATAGGTGAGTGCACATGTTTAAGTATCAATGCAGTGATTACAGGGGCTTATGGGCATGGGTCCTCCTCTCCATGGGTCCCTAATCCACCCCCAAGATGTCTTAAGACGCCTCTGTACATCACAACTAGGCTTTCCTATGCCAGGCTGGAGGCACAATTTTCAAGTTGTGATTAATATTTTTATGGGGGGTGGGGGGGTTGGTGATCACTGGGGTAGTGTGTGGGGGTCTGTATTATGTGTTTGCAGTGCTTATCTGGTGACTTTAGGTGGGTTTTTGTGACTTAGACTATGTTTTAAATGGTCTAAGTCACAACGTCCAAGTTCCGTCGATCCTGTGCTGTATAACTTTCGGTTATACATGGAGTACCACTAAGGGCTCCTTTTACGAAGCCGCGTTAGCAGTTTAATGTGTGTAATAGTGTACGCTAAACTGCCGGCCATGCTAGACGCTAATGCCAGCATTGAGCTGGCGTTAGTTCTAGCCGCGTAGCGTGGGTTTAGCGCACGCTAAAAAGCTGCGTGCGCTAAAACTGCTAACGCGGCTTCGTAAAAGGAGCCCTCAGTCTAAGCCTGCCCACGTCCTGCCCAAATCCTGCCCTCGACACTCCTCCTGAAACGCCCCATTTAACTAGGTCGTTTAGAAATACGTCCAAAACCAATTTTTATTATCAGCACTTGGACGTATTTTGAGACTGTTTGTCCAAGTGCCGTCTTAGGCCAGTTTTTGGACGTTTTTCTCTTTCTGTTATGAGCCCCATAGTAAATACAAGAAAAAGTATACATTTTAGCAAGTTTTAATTGTATGTTGAATATTTGGTTGACATTAGTTATTATAAATGTTATGTAACCTGCTCAGAACGGTGGATGTAGCAGGCTATAAAGTTTTTAAATAAATATTATTTAAATTACTTTGTTCTCTGCCCTGAACTGTGGATGGCTAGATTAATAAATATCTTTTAGAAATATAAAAAGATATACGGTAAATGTAAAACTGTTTCATGGTAGTCCTATTAATAAGTTTCAATTTACTGATTTTGACTTTACCTCATTCATTAAGTTTATATTTGGTCTTTTTACTACTGTTCTGCTGTTAATAAAATTGTACATTTTCTTTTGAATTATACCTGCTGTACACCACCTTTAGTGAATCTCTTCATAAAGGTGGTTAATAAAGTCTAATACATGAATACAAGGATAAGAGGGTAGCACAAGTAGATCCTTTTGGAAAGACTTTAGCAAGAAATCTGTTGAGACAGGAGGCAATCAATAGATGTAGCAGTTTCAGGAGGGCCTGGTGTTGAGTGAACACCTTGGGTGTCCTCTGATTTTTTTATTTTTTTTAACAGGATTTCTCTCTTCCGTGGGCAGGTCTACTATGCACTCAAGAGGGTGTGGTTTTCTGATCAGAAGCAACTTACAATAACTCCTGTAATGTACAGGTCAAACAACTTGGACAAAGCATCCTGAGGGACATAGACAGTGTGGTAGGCAGGGAAGGGCTACCAAAATGGTTTGGAGCCTGCTCCAGAAGCTTTTTGAAACTTTGAAGCTCTTAGAGATTTAGAAACCTTAAACGCCTCTAACTCAGAGGAGAAATGATACAGGTGTAGAAATCCCAAGGGCTCTGTAAGAGCATTTTTTTTTTTTCTAGTGTCTATACTTAGAGTGAGGAACTCTCATTATAACCTAACCCACAGAGATGTAATGCTTCCCTTTCTCTTTGTGTAATCTTTCTACTGGAAATCATGCGTATAGTGTTATGCGCATGTTGCTCTGATCGCAGCCCCCCTCTACACCCCCAGAACCCCATATCGTTGAACAATGCTTTGGATAGTAATCAAAGCTCTAATTTCAGCAAGTAAAATAGCATTTTACTCACTGGAAAGGTTCTCATTATTGCCTTCAGGAAAAAAAAAAAAGTAGGGGCTGTGTATCCGGCATAATAATTCTTGCTGATCTCCTGGGAACATCGAAGCTTGGTGTAATCTTCATAGAACTTCATCTTACCATCTAAGAATAGTGCAGAGTTTGTTACTGCATTGTAGCTCGTGATCCTAACTCAGGATCTTTTAATTTCTCTTCAGCAAACACCTATCGGGAGTCTAAATCCTCAGAGTCTCACACGTCGTGCGAATGCATAAAGCCTAACCACAACAGCTACAGAACAAAAGCAAGCCAAAGCAAGTCTTGCACTTGAAATTGTTAAAGTAACTATTCCTGTCTTGACAGAAATGGAGTGAAAAAAACCGAACTTATTAAAGCATTTTAAAACCAAGGGAGGCAGTTTATGCAGCACTCAAGCATCACTAAAGTCTCGGTGCCCAAAATGGGTTTCCCTCTTTGTGTTTGTCACCCCAGAGATTTGCATTGTGGGTTTGTTAGTAATTACTTTTTAATTAATTAATTTTTATTATTTTAGTTGTTTCTTTTTATTATGCTATTTTTGGTATAGTCCGTCTCCTTTGGATTTAAAGCAAATTTGTACATTTTCACTCTAATTTTAAATATAGCGCTCAAAATTTATACAGGCAATGTATTATTTGATTTAAAAATTTATATACCGCATACAACTATGCGGTTTCCATATCACATACATAAAATCTTGTTTCCTACGATTATCACATATAACATAGACATATCTAAACAACATCATTAATCATCCCTGTTATAAACAGGGATAGAGCACAAATTCAATCAATTCAAAAGTACAAACAAGCTTTAAATCATACATTGCTGTAAAAAAAAAAAAAAAATTCTAAAAGGCGATTGTCAACTGAAATATACCTTAGCATAAGAAGACATTGGCAAATAATTAAGTTGTCAGCATTTTCTTAAAATTCATCCTCCCCATACAAAACCACCAGCAGGGCAGGATTAATTCGTCAAGGGCCCCTAGGCACCCAAGTACACTGAGCCCCCTGCCCTGCCCCACCCCACCATGCGCCCAGGCAGAAACAGGAAGCTGTGTCAGAGGGAAGCTTTGGGCAAGCAGAACCACTTGCACAATTACAGTTCCCGTTGCCTTTCTTACCCGCGTTGCTTGCTTGTCTTACTTTCTGTCGAAGGGGGGGAGGCCGCTTTACCGATCGATGCTGTAGGGGCCCATCGCCGTATGGAAAAAACAATTTTGATGTCCTCCTTCTTCAGGCCCCCCTGACCATTTCGAGCCTTAGGCATGTGCCTGCTTGGCCTATTGGTCAATCCTGCCCTGGATACCAGGCAAGGCATTCCATAGTTCTACGCCAGCCACAGATATCACTGATGCTCCGATCCTAACATGCATAGTCGACATTCTACCCGTCAAACTTAATTTCATCCCATTTACATCTCAAAGCTCTCTTCCCATTTTATAGATCTGGAAGAATTCTTGTAAGATCTTTGGGGAAGCATACTACGATGTCTGATGTATAATCGCAACAATCTTAAACTGCACTTGATAGACTGTAATTGATAAACAAGCCAATTAGGTCCAGATTTTCTAACCAGCACTGATTTTTTAGCGCCAGTAGGTGCCCCAACTCAGACAAAAAAAAATACACTGTTGAAATGACTTTTTTTTTTAAAAAAAAATATCTATATTGATTTTCAAACTTTTGACAGTGCATTACAATTAATTGAGCATAAAATACTGCATAAAATGCATTATTATTTACAAGTAATACATAAAACAAATCATTTTCTCCCACCCTCCTCCCAATTATTAATACAACAAGACATATTATGTGACTACAATATTATAATTAAGTAATTTTAATCCTCAAAATACATTTCCCCCCCCACCTACCCTGGATATGAAAGTAAATCGAAGAAAAGGAGAGATGTATGGTCACTATTGCGAGGTAACAAATGAAGTCAATGGGCTCCACACTTTATTAAATGAATTACTAACCCGCAAACATTCTGCATTCATCCTCTCATATTTATATGTGGTACACTCATTTCCCCACCAAAATGTGCAATTTAATCTGTCGTGGCTCTTCCAATTTTATGTGACCATTTGGATAGCTATTCCCGTCATTACCAAGAAAAGACGGCTTTTATATTTATCTAAAGTAGGCTTAACTTGTAGTAACGTACCACAAATTACGGCTTCATAAGTTAAGGGAATAGATGACTCAAGAATAATATTTATATGTCCCCAAATTGACCTCCAAAAAGTAAGTATCAATGGACAATAAAATGACATTTTTAACTGAGTTTCAAGGCACCTAAAAAATCGGTGCCCGAATTGCACCTCAGTAGGCACTTTAGGCCACCTAACACCACTGTGGGTGTGGTTAATGCCAGACGTGGCATTAGGCAGCCTAAAGCACCTATGTAGGAAAGATAGGCACCAAAAATGGAAGCCTGAGAAATCCTGGCCTACATTTCCAGTGTGGGTGTTGCTAATGCCAGACGTGGCATTAGGCAGCCTAAAGCACCTATGTAGGAAAAATAGGCACCAAAAATGTAAGTCTGAGAAATCCTGGCCTATATTTCCAATGTGGGTGTGGCTAATGCCAGACGTGGCATTAGGCAGCCTAAAGCACCTATGTAGGAAAAATAGGCACCAAAAATGTAAGCCTGAGAAATCCTGGCCTACATTTCCAGTGTGGGTGTGGCTAATGCCAGACGTGGCATTAGGCAGCCTAAAGCACCTATGTAGGAAAAATAGGCACCAAAAATGTAAGCCTGAGAAATCCTGGCCTACATTTCCAGTGTGGGTGTGGCTAATGCCAGACGTGGCATTAGGCAGCCTAAAGCACCTATGTAGGAAAGATAGGCACCAAAAATGGAAGCCTGAGAAATCCTGGCCTACATTTCCAGTGTGGGTGTGGCTATTGCCAGACGTGGCATTAGGCAGCCTAAAGCACCTATGTAGGAAATATAGGCACCAAAAATGTAAGCCTGAGAAATCCTGGCCTACATTTCCAATGTGGGTGTGGCTAATGCCAGACGTGGCATTAGGCAGCCTAAAGCACCTATGTAGGAAAAATAGGCACCAAAAATGTAAGCCTGAGAAATCCTGGCCTACATTTCCAGTGTGGGTGTGGCTAATGCCAGACGTGGCATTAGACAGCCTAAAGCACCTATGTAGGAAATATAGGCACCAAAAATGTAAGCCTGAGAAATCCTGGCCTACATTTCCAATGTGGGTATGGCTAATGCCAGACGTGGCATTAGGCAGCCTAAAGCACCTATGTAGGAAAAATAGGCACCAAAAATGTAAGCCTGAGAAATCCTGGCCTACATTTCCAGTGTGGGTGTGGCTAATGCCAGACGTGGCATTAGGCAGCCTAAAGCCCCTATGTAGGAAAGATAGGCACCAAAAATGTAAGCCTGAGAAATCCTGGCCTACATTTCCAATGTGGGTGTGGCTAATGCCAGACGTGGCATTAGGCAGCCTAAAGCACCTATATAGGAAAGATAGGCACCAAAAATGTAAGCCTGAGAAATCCTGGCCTACATTTCCAGTGTGGGTGTGGCTAATGCCAGACGTGGCATTAGGCAGCCTAAAGCACCTATGTAGGAAAGATAGGCACAAAAAATGTAAGCCTGAGAAATCCTGGCCTACATTTCCAGTGTGGGTGTGGCTAATGCCAGACGTGGCATTAGGCAGCCTAAAGCACCTATGTAGGAAAAATAGGCACCAAAAATGTAAGCCTGAGAAATCCTGGCCTACATTTCCAGTGTGGGTGTGGCTAATGCCAGACGTGGCATTAGACAGCCTAAAGCACCTATGTAGTAAAGATAGGCACCAAAAATGTAAGCCTGAGAAATCCTGGCCTACATTTCCAGTGTGGGTGTGGCTAATGCCAGACGTGGCATTAGGCAGCCTAAAGCCCCTATGTAGGAAAGATAGGCACCAAAAATGTAAGCCTGAGAAATCCTGGCCTACATTTCCAATGTGGGTGTGGCTAATGCCAGACGTGGCATTAGGCAGCCTAAAGCACCTATGTAGGAAAGATAGGCACCAAAAATGTAAGCCTGAGAAATCCTGGCCTACATTTCCAATGTGGGTGTGGCTAATGCCAGACGTGGCATTAGGCAGCCTAAAGCACCTATGTAGGAAAAATAGGCACCAAAAATGTAAGCCTGAGAAATCCTGGCCTACATTTCCAGTGTGGGTGTGGCTAATGCCAGACGTGGCATTAGGCAGCCTAAAGCACCTATGTAGGAAAGATAGGCACAAAAAATGGAAGCCTGAGAAATCCTGGCCTACATTTCCAATGTGGGTGTGGCTAATGCCAGACGTGGCATTAGGCAGCCTAAAGCACCTATGTAGGAAAGATAGGCACCAAAAATGTAAGCCTGAGAAATCCTGGCCTACATTTCCAATGTGGGTGTGGCTAATGCCAGACGTGGCATTAGGCAGCCTAAAGCACCTATGTAGGAAAAATAGGCACCAAAAATGTAAGCCTGAGAAATCCTGGCCTACATTTCCAATGTTGGTGTGGCTAATGCCAGACGTGGCATTAGGCAGCCTAAAGCACCTATGTAGGAAAAATAGGCACCAAAAATGTAAGCCTGAGAAATCCTGGCCTACATTTCCAGTGTGGGTGTGGCTAATGCCAGACGTGGCATTAGGCAGCCTAAAGCACCTATGTAGGAAAGATAGGCACCAAAAATGTAAGCCTGAGAAATCCTGGCCTACATTTCCAATGTGGGTGTGGCTAATGCCAGACGTGGCATTAGGCAGCCTAAAGCACCTATGTAGGAAAAATAGGCTCCAAAAATGTAAGCCTGAGAAATCCTGGCCTACATTTCCAGTGTGGGTGTGGCTAATGCCAGACGTGGCATTAGGCAGCCTAAAGCACCTATGTAGGAAAAATAGGCACCAAAAATGGAAGCCTGAGAAATCCTGGCCTACATTTCCAGTGTGGGTGTGGCTAATGCCAGACGTGGCATTAGGCAGCCTAAAGCACCTATGTAGGAAAAATAGGCACCAAAAATGTAAGCCTGAGAAATCCTGGCCTACATTTCCAGTGTGGGTGTGGCTAATGCCAGACGTGGCATTAGGCAGCCTAAAGCCCCTATGTAGGAAAGATAGGCACCAAAAATGTAAGCCTGAGAAATCCTGGCCTACATTTCCAATGTGGGTGTGGCTAATGCCAGACGTGGCATTAGGCAGCCTAAAGCACCTATGTAGGAAAGATAGGCACCAAAAATGTAAGCCTGAGAAATCCTGGCCTACATTTCCAATGTGGGTGTGGGTTTGGCTAATGCCAGACATGGCATTAGGCAGCCTAAAGCACCTATGTAGGAAAAATAGGCACCAAAAATGTAAGCCTGAGAAATCCTGGCCTACATTTCCAATGTGGGTGTGGCTAATGCCAGACGTGGCATTAGGCAGCCTAAAGCACCTATGTAGGAAAGATAGGCACCAAAAATGTAAGCCTGAGAAATCCTGGCCTACATTTCCAATGTGGGTGTGGCTAATGCCAGACGTGGCATTAGGCAGCCTAAAGCACCTATGTAGGAAAGATAGGCACCAAAAATGTAAGCCTGAGAAATCCTGGCCTACATTTCCAATGTGGGTGTGGCTAATGCCAGACGTGGCATTAGGCAGCCTAAAGCACCTATGTAGGAAAAATAGGCACCAAAAATGGAAGCCTGAGAAATCCTGGCCTACATTTCCAGTGTGGGTGTGGCTAATGCCAGACGTGGCATTAGGCAGCCTAAAGCACCTATGTAGGAAAGATAGGCACCAAAAATGTAAGCCTGAGAAATCCTGGCCTACATTTCCAATGTGGGTGTGGCTAATGCCAGACGTGGCATTAGGCAGCCTAGAGCACCTATGTAGGAAAAATAGGCACCAAAAATGGAAGCCTGAGAAATCCTGGCCTACATTTCCAGTGTGGGTGTGGCTATTGCCAGACGTGGCATTAGGCAGCCTAAAGCACCTATGTAGGAAAGATAGGCACCAAAAATGTAAGCCTGAGAAATCCTGGCCTACATTTCCAGTGTGGGTGTGGCTAATGCCAGACGTGGCATTAGGCAGCCTAAAGCACCTATGTAGGAAAGATAGGCACCAAAAATGGAAGCCTGAGAAATCCTGGCCTACATTTCCAGTGTGGGTGTGGCTAATGCCAGACGTGGCATTAGGCAGCCTAAAGCACCTATGTAGGAAAGATAGGCACCAAAAATGGTAGCCTGAGAAATCCTGGCCTACATTTCCAATGTGGGTGTGGCTAATGCCAGACGTGGCATTTGGCAGCCTAAAGCACCTATGTAGGAAAGATAGGCACCAAAAATGGAAGCCTGAGAAATCCTGGCCTACATTTCCAATGTGGGTGTGGCTAATGCCAGATGTGGCATTAGGCAGCCTAAAGCACCTATGTAGGAAAGATAGGCACCAAAAATGGAAGCCTGAGAAATCCTGGCCTACATTTCCAGTGCTTATCTTTCGTGGAGGCGCAATTCTTTATACGGTGCCATCGCACGATTGACATGCGATCAGTGGCCGTTTTTTAGGCAGTCGCTGATTTTCACACCATATAGAGAAATCTGGGCCTTAGTGCTGATAATTGGACACCAAGGTGCTGGGATCTGCACATACATTTTATGCACAGGGAAGGGGGGGGGAGACATGGACAGATCAGGAGCAGTCATGGAATTTATGTATAGTTTAATAGAATAAGGGCCCAAGAATAAGGGTGAACTGGATTAGAAGCTGGTTGACGGACAGATGCCAGGGGGTGGTGGTTAATGGAATTTGCTCGGAGGAGGGAAAAGCGAGTCGTGCAGTGCCTCAGGTGATCGGTGCTGGAGCCGATTCTATTCAATATGTTTGTGAGCGACATCGCTGAAGGGGTTAGAAGGTAAGGTTAGCCTTTTTGCGGATGATACCAAGATTTGTCAGAGAGTGGACGCCCCGAAGGGAGTGAAAAACATGAAAAAGGACCTGTAAAAGTTAGAAGAATGGTCTAACGTCTGGCAACCAAAATTCAATGCGAAGACGTGCAGAGTGATGCATTTAGGGGGTAGAAATCCGAGGGAACCGTATGTGCTGGGAGGTGAGGCGATGCACTTGGTGACGTTTTAATATTAAGTAGCTAATTTGCATGGCTGGATCGGAAAATGGGTGCTCGAGGGGGGAAAAGCATGTGGCGAGCCGTTTTATGCATCGGTTTGGCAAACGCGATTGTCGCTAAAGCAGTCAAAACTGGTTTAGCGACGATCGCTGACTTTTTAGTGCATCTAGCTCTAAGTCCTTTATTTGTAGTAAGGCACAGCGAAGCTCGTCAGAGAGTTGCCATCTGAAACAGAGACTCAAGGCCACTGTCTGAAGGACACAGACAAAATATACAAAATAAGAACACTTAACTGGTTAAAAACAAACAAACAAATAGAAAAGACATGTACTGGTAGCACCAAACAGAGTAAAATACGGGATACTCTTCTTCTCTGGGAGGTAGA
Source organism: Geotrypetes seraphini (assembly GCF_902459505.1). Lineage (NCBI taxonomy): Eukaryota > Metazoa > Chordata > Amphibia > Gymnophiona > Dermophiidae > Geotrypetes > Geotrypetes seraphini. The sequence continues at coordinate 48,174,019 of NC_047085.1, forward strand.
TTCCTCAGATATCTGTTCATAATGTCTGATAACTTTGAGGCTAAAATGGCTGTTTCTAATATCTGATCATTTGGAGGGTTTTTTTAGAGAATGACATGGGGACAAATTTTTCTCCGCCCCCACGTGAGCTCATTTTCCCATCTCATCCCGGTGAGTTCTTTTCTTGTCCCTGTCCAGGTCCCATTCCTGCAAGCTCCATCCTCATCTGCACAAGCCTCAAACACTTTAAAATCCTAAGTAACAACATTCTAGAGCTCAGATTGTGATGTCATAATGCCTCATTCCACCAATACCTAAGCTCCATCCTCACCTGCACAAGCCTCAAACACTTTAAAATCCTAAGTAGCAACATTCTAGAGCTCAGATTGTGATGTCATAATGCCTCATTCCACCAATGCCTAAGCTCCGTCCTCATCTGCACAAGCCTCAAACACTTTAAAATCATGTGTTTGAGGCTTGTGTGGTTAAGAACTTAGAGGAATGGGGCAGGGACAGCGATAAAATTTGCAGGGACGGGGGAAATTGAATTACTGCGGGGACGGGGACATTCTCTAGGTTTTGTGACTTTCCTTTCTGCTACAGAAGAATGGAAGGCATTTTAATGGCTGTTATAAATGCTCTCACCTTCCTAATTAGCATGTGGCCATTAGTGCGGGAACCTTTACCGACATCTATTTTCTAGACGACAAGGGGTCACACTCTATCCTCATTCTAATCAGTTAGCACCTGGCAATGTAGCTGTGTAACCAATTAGTGCTGGGCACGCCTACTCTTTGCCCACATACACACCCCCAGTGCTAAAAATAAAAAAAGCATTATTTTAGCACGGGTGGATCCAAAAACTATCACGGAACGCCTGAGTAGTGGATTATAACCTGCAGTTATCAGGCACTAGTGATTATTACAGAAGGGTCCCTTAGTTTTATTCAACAAAGGCTGCATCTCTCTGTTAATCCCACCTGGTACAGTTAGACAATTAATTTAAAATCCGTGGGGTAATGCTCCTGATTTCTTTTGACTATTTCCTGTAAATTGTCACCCTATGGATTGTTTGTTGCCCCCTAGGCTAATTTCTATTCAAATGTTGTTATTATTGTCTTTATAGAGTTTTGCATAATTTATGTTTTATTTCTTCAGTCTCTTTCTTTATTAAAGAGTATCTTCGTCATATTTGTTTGAAAATAAATTAAAATAAAAATCCATTTAAACCCAAAATCATTCTGGGTGGCATTTATTTGTTGCAAAAATAATTTTATTTGTTTTAAGAATAAATAAATACACTCTTCCAAATGTAGCGTTCAGTAATCACTTCTGCCTAATTATAGATCAGCACTAACACCTCCAACATATGTCAAAACACATGTAGACAGAAATAAGAAAAGGAAAAGGAAGTAGGTTATACATAACCATCCAATTACAGCGTCCCTCTTCCAGTCCTAGGTACATAAGCATCGCCATATTCAGACAGACCAGAGGTCTATCAGACCAAGTATCCTGTTTCCAATAATGGCTAATCCAGGTAACAAGTACTTGGCAAGATCCTCAAAACTTAAAACAGATTTTATGCTGCTTAGCAACAGGAATAAGCAGTGGATTTCCCTGAGTCCATTTTAATAATGGTTTAAGCAGGGGTGTCCAACCTCGGCCCTCATAAGGTCGGGTTTTCAGGATTTCCCAAATGAATATACATACAATGGAAGCAGTGCATGTAAATAGATCTCATGCAAATTCATTGGCAGAATACAGTTTAGGGGGTGAAGAACTTTTCTGCACGAAAGAGGACATGGGTGTATGTAATGATCTTAAGGTGGCCAAACTGGTTGAAAAGGCGATGGTGAGAGCTAGAAGGATGCTGGGGTGCAAAGGGAGAGGTATGGCCAGTAGGAAAAAGAAAATATTGATGCCCCTATTTAAAACTCTGGTGAGATCCCATCTAGAATATTGTGTACAATTCTGGAGAATATAAACAGGATGTACCGTATTTTCACGCATATAATGCGCGCGTTATACACGATTTTACAAACCGTGCATAACCATGCGTGTTGTACACGTGAGCGCGTTGTACAAAATTTTTTTTACATAGTTTCCCCTCCGACGTCCGATTCATCACCCCGAAGGACCGCTCGCACCCCCACCCCGAAGGACTGCACGCACCCCCACCCGAAGGACCGCTCGCACCCCCACAGCATCCCCCCCTCCCCCTCCCACATGGAGAAGCTGCCTACCGTTGTTTCCGGATGCCAGTGAGCCCAGCTGCTTCCTCTTCCGGCGGTCCCGCCTTTCTCTGACGCAGGGCGCGTTTTATACGGGTGCACGGTATATGGGTGAAAATACGATAGTTGGTCCAGAGGAAGGCTACTAAAATGATTAGTGGTCATGCCGTCATGTTTCAATGTCATTTGCTTTGTTACTACACTGGTGCTGTTTTTAACACACTTGCTGAGCACTCTTTTTAGCGTGGCGCTAAGATGGCCAACAGTGTCATTTCTTATTAATGGTGTATGCCATTAATGTGTGAGTCCTCAATGCCGCCTATTTAGCAGACATTAAGGGCTTCCATGCTAATCCTGTGCTAATCGATCAGTGCATGCCAATGCCAACCAATTAGCCTACGCTCCACCCCCAAACACACTCTCCACCCCTAAACACGCCCCCACGTTAAAAAATAAAATGTATTTTTTAGTGTGTGGGTGGCGCACGTCGAGCCCACGGTTAGCAAGTGGCTCCTGAGTGTGTGCCATTTTTAAGCAGCTGAAAGCAAGCGCTAGTACTTTTCACTATTTAGTTAAAAAGGCCCCATTATAAATTCTTTTCTTACATTCACCTAACAGAGCTGCAAAATCAAAATCTTATTGGATCTATTAGCTCCTGCATAAAAATTACACATATTTAAAGTTGTGTAATAGGCAATTTGGATTGTTTCCAAGGAGGCTAATTTTCCTTTAACTTTGATAATCTGCTAGATGCTAGATTAGAGATTTAATACCCATATACTGAGATAAAAGATGTTGCCGGTCTGAGATTTTTTTTCTATATTCTATATTATATGGATAGATCTTTCATGTTTCAAGCAAGCAAACAGCAGTCCTGGCTGGGTAACTACATCAATGGAGCCAGGCTGACCTACGGGGCATTTCGGAGAGTAATCAAAACCGTACTGTTTGACAGATTCATCTCCTAAATAGAAGCCACACTAAATTCATAAATTTATATTTTCTGTCTGTCTATTGCTTGTGTAATATGTTGTACCCTCACTTTTTGCATTCTGTAATCGCTGACTGTTCAGCAGTGGCGTACCAAGGGGGGGAGGCCCGCCCCAGGTGCACGCTCCAAGGGGTGCACAGCCGGCCAGATCCAGAACCTCCCGTGCTGCTCCAAACGGCACCTCAGCACGGCTGCCGTACTTGTAACAGAGCAGAGTCGGCAGCCATGCTGAAGTAAACGAAGGTCCCGCGATGACTGCGCCGTCTAACGCCTCTGTTCCGGAAGAGGTAAGTGACATTGGGGGGGTGGACCAGCAGTTGCAGTCATCACGGGATCTTTCTGCAACTCCCTGCGTCTGCTGGCCCAGCCCCCTCCGACGTCACTTACCTCTTCCATCCGGAGCAGAAGCAGTCATCGCAGGACCTTGCTGATTTGGGATGGAGAAAGAAAGGAGCATAGTAGGGTGGTGAAGGGACAGAAAGGAGGTCAGGGTGTTATGGAAGGATGTGGAGGGTGAGAAAAGGGGGTCAGGGTGATATGGAATCATGGTGAAGGGTGAGAAAGGGGGGTCAGGGTGGTATGGAAACATGGTGAAGGGTGAGAATGGGGGTCAGGGTGTTATGGAAGGGTGTGGAGGGTGAGAAAGGGGAGTCAGGGTGGTATGGAATCATGGTGAAGGGTAAGAAAGGGGGTCAGGGTGGTATAGAATTATGGTGAAGGGTGAGAAAGGGGGTCAGGGTGGTATGGAAACTTGGTGAAGGGTGAGAAAGGAGGTCAGGGTGTTATGGAATCATGGTGAAGGGTGAGAAAGAGGGGGTCAGGGTGGTATGAAATCATGGTAAAGGGTGAGAAATGGGGTCAGGGTGTTATGGAAGGGTATGGAGGGTGAGAAAGGGGGGTCAGGGTGGTATGGAAACATGGTAAAGGGTGAGAAAGGGGGTCAGGGTGGTATGGAAACATGGTGAAGGGAGAGAAAGGGGCAGACGATGATGGAATTACGGGGAAAGAGACATAAGAAGAAGGATACTGCATGTAATTGGATTGGAGGGAGAGAAAGGGGGCAGATGCTAATGGAAGTGGGGGGAAGGGAGAGGAGAGAGTGAAATGCCAGACCATGTGGGTGTGGGTGAGGGAAGGGAAGAAGAGGAGAGGAGAGATGCCAGACCATTGGAGGAGGGGGTGAAGGGAGAAATGGAAGAGGGATGCATAAAGTTTCTAGAACGGGACTAGAAAGAGAGAAGATGCCATATAGAAAGGGCAGAGAGAGGGTAGACAATGGATGAAAGGAAGAGAGTGACAAAAAGATGAGGAAAGCAGAAACCAGAGAAGACAAGGTAGAAAAAAATTATATTTATTTATTTATTTTTTGCTTTAGGGGAGATGCATTGCTGTTTCTGTGGTGTTGCATTGTATGCAGAGTCCAACTTCTTGGTGTTTCAGTTTAATCTTTGTCTATGTATTTTTATTCTATCTCCCCATTTACAAAACTGTAGAGCGTTTTGTAGCGTTGGCATCTGAGCTGTTACCACCATGGCTAAAAACCACACTACAGTTTTGTAAAAGGGAGAGGGGTTAGTTTGTGATTACATCCTAGTCAAAGGTGTTTTCTGTGTTCTGTGTGTTCGAAAAAACATGGTTTTCTGTTAGGATTGACTGTGTAGGATTGATCTGTACTAGTCTGGCTTGTTTAGTTTTACAATGGGTTTATTGATGTACTGCTCACTGCAGTATGTAAGATGCTTCCTTTTACTAGGTATTCATGTGTAACGTGTGGATTGTTACTAAAAATCATGTTTTCATACAGATGGGGGGGGTGTCAAAAAATGATGGGCCCCGGGTGTCACATGCTAGGTATATCGATCAGCTGAAGATAAGTTGAAAATAATTTTTTCTTCTGTCTTTTGTTTTTCATTAAGCGAAGAACAGCATAAGGCTATAATTGTATTGAAGGTTTTATGCCAATGAGGTTACCGCTCAACCACCTTTAACAAACCACTTCGGTGGAAGTGGGAGGGCCTTTTTCTGAGGCTTTTTCCTTCATTTTGAGTTATTTAATAACCTATGCTATCCTTGTATTATACCATAGGACATTACATCATCAACCATTACTAGTGTTTATTATTTTACATATGTTAGGTATGCCACTGCTGTCCACCTTTCTACTTTGGGTTGCATACTTGAGATTCATATTGCATACTTGAGATCCATATTTTCCTTATGTCTATTTCTTTTGTAATATGTTGTACCCTCACTTTTTGCATCCTGTAATTCGCTGATTGTCCAGCCCTCTTCGATGTGAACCGCCTAAAAATCATCTGACTATGGCGGTATAGAAGAATAAAGTTGTTATTATTATTATTACAGTGGTGCCTTGGATTACGAGCATAATCTGTTCCAGGAGCATGCTCGTAATCCAAAATGCTCGTTTATCAAAGCGAGTTTCCCCATAGGAAATAATGGAAACTCGCTTTGATAGGTTCCCACCCCCCCCACCCTCTCCTGAGGCCAGCAGCACTGCTCCCCCCCCCTCCGCACGAACCTCCCCCCACCCCCCCGCGCAAACCAGCCCCCCCATCTGAACAAATTAAACGTACCCCCCTCCGTCTTGCACCGCACGCAGGCACAGATCGTGCGGGTGCCTAGAAGATCTTCCGGCTTCTGTCTGCCTTGCGCATGCTCAAGGACTTCTAATTCTCCCTCTCGCTGAGAATCTCGGCGAGAGGGAGAATTAGAAGTCCTTAAGCATGCTCAGATGCATGCTCAAGGCAGGCAGAAGCCGGAAGATCTTCTAGGCACCCGCACGATCTGTGCCTGCGTGCCGGTGCCAGACGGGGGGGAGGGGTAAGTTTAAGTTGTTTGGGCGGGGGGGCCGGTTCGCGGGGGGGGGATGCCGGTTTGAGCGAGGGGGCCTTTGCGAGCGGGAAGGAGCAATGCCGGTTATCAGGGGGGTGCTCGCAAATCGAGTCAGCACTCGGTTTGCGAGTCAAAAGTTTGCTGAGTGTTTTGCTCGTCTTGCAAAACACTCGCAAACCGAGGTTTGACTGTATTATTCTTCTTTACTTCTTAAATGCTTATTGATATTGCCAAAATTCAGCCTCTATGGTCACAGCTGCATCCCACACTACACAGAGATATCATTATTGCAACCCTCTCCAATCTGCTGACCACGACGCCCAACTACAAAACCTTCAGGAAAGAATTGAAAACCATGCTATTCAAGAAATATGTCAAATGATCTAACTAAACCTTCTTGACTCTTCCCCAGATCCCAATGCATATTCTATCTATCAACCTTGTAGTCTCTCTGGGAAGGGCCAGGCCAATTCTTTTGTAAACCGCCTAGAACTGAAAGGTGGGATAGAAGACACCAATGTAATGTAACTAATATGAAGATACTCTGAACAAGTAGTCAACATTTTTCCCATAAAAAGCAGTTTAGATAACATAACCCTCTTTTACTAAGCCGCAGCCTGGAGCAGGGTCGGAGCATTTAGCACCCCCAAGCCGCGGGGAGAAATATGTATGAAAACATTCAGTGACAGGGAGCATTCATCTCACTTAGCATCTGATAATTGCATGGTCAGATATCTGAATATGGCTACTATAGTGAGCTTAGAAACAAAACAAAAAAAAATCCATTCTTGTATAAATGTATGTGCTGCAGAAAAAAAAAAAAGAAAAGTCATATCCAGATGAATGCATCCCCCCCCAGACATCAAATAAATCTAGATCTGTCACACGAGTCAAAATTGTGTCAGCTGCAGCTGTCAGCCTGAAGTTGTCATTCAGTCTATCCAATGTTCCAAGCAGAGTGCTAAAATCCTGCAGCCTCCCACACAGAAGGCTCAATTGCTGGGTGAAAAAACCTGGGTAGCCATTGTTAGGGCCGTATAAGTTTGTCAGGGTAAACCTCTGCTCCATCTAAAACAATTAAAAGCCTTCCAGCTGGATCAGAAATAACACAGTAGGAGGAAAAGCAGCTTTCAGCTTCAGTCTGTAAGCCACAGGTGTCAAAGTCGGTCCTCGAGGGCCAGAATCCAGTCGGGTTTTCAGGATTTCCCCAATGAATCTGCATGAGATCTATTTGCATGCACTGCTTTCAATGCATATTCATTGGGGAAATCCAGAAAACCCGACTGGATTCCGGCCCTCGAGGAGGGACTTTGACACCCCTGCTGTAAGCGAAGAAGGCCTGCTCAATCCATCATCCCTTTAAGTGTTCTTCACAGGTCACATTAGTCTCTTGAAGAAAAGATATCACCCCCACTGTAGCTGGCAAATTTCAGTAAGTACTCGCTTCCTTTTTTTTTTTTTTTGAGTGGTTTAGCTCATTCACATTGTAAAAGATTTACTTCATGGCCATAGATAAAATATGAATATACCACTGACTATTCCCAGATAGTGAAATTCAATTATAGATAGATATAAAAACTTTGCTCCCCCTCAAAATGATCCAGTAGTGCTCTCCCCTAGTCCCAAATACTCTATCCTGCCCAACATTTAACCAAAAAAATATTAAAAAAAAAAAAATAATTAATCAAACTGGGTATAAACAAAATGGCCCTCCCTAAGGTGTCTGATTTTAAAAAAGTAGAAATTTCCTGCCTCCCCCAAGAAGGACAATTGATAAACAATATTCAGGTACTTACCATAGTTATAACCTTTTACATACACTCACATCTTCCCACAAACAAGTGACCTTACAACAACAGTGTTCACACACACACGCATTCAGATGAATTTCATAAATGGTAATGTGCAAACATCCATTTTGCTTCACCATATTGGTACATTACATTACATTAGTGATTTCTATTCCGCCATTACCTTGCGGTTCAAGGCGGATTACATTCAAACTAAAAAACAGGAATTACATACAAATTAAAAGGAATAGAATAAGCGATGACATAGAATTTTTTAAGGTAATAAACATTGGATAAAGAGTTACCAAAGGGAAGTGGAGGTCTTTAGGAGGTAAGAATATGGTGAAATTATGTGTTTTAGATAGCATTTGATAGATAAAAGTGTTGTTAAGAGTAAGAGATTTTAAGAGTGGGTGTGGTTAGGACTATTTCAGGGCTTTCTTGAAGAGTATAGTTTTTATTTGTTTTCTGAAAATCTTGTAGTCTGGGGTGGTTAACAGTAGGTTGGAGATTTGGTTATCCATTCCTGCAGCTCGAGTGGATATTGTTAGCGGACTCCTCAATTATTCTCACACGAATAGTGAAAAACAGAAGCAGCAAGAAAAGTCAAAATAGCCAACAATTGTCCACAATGTGGAATCATGATGGTACTGTCACATCCACATGATTTCCCTACCCTGAAAGAGCAGAATTAATAAGTCTTCTCTCAAAGAACATAAGTATTGCCACACTGGGTCAGACTGAAGGTCCATCAAGTCCCATAATCCAATCTGCTGAATTTGACTTTGTCAGGTGAAGTTAACCTGGCAGGGAACCTCCAAAAGTACTTGATACCCTGATTTCTTAGCAGATGCTTTAATGCAGGGGTGCCCAAAAAGGTCAATCACGATCAACCAGTAGATCACGAAGGCAACGTGAGTTGATCATGGAGCCCATCCCGGGCTCCGTGATAGGCTTACATTGCCTTCACGTTCTCCCTGCTTCCCAATGCTGTAAATAGGACAGCAGAAGTGCCGGGCCCACCAGCCTTCCCCCACCTGACGTCAATTCTGACGTAGGAGAGGAAGTTCTATTCCAGCTAATTGCTGCCTGGCTGGCCCAGAACTTCCTCTCTGATGTTAGAATTGGCGTCGGGGGAAAGGCTGGTGGGCCCGACGCTTCTGCTGTCCTCTTTACAGTGTCAGGAAGCAGGGAGAACTCAAAACTCGGCAGTGGTGGTTTGGGAGCCTGTTCCCCGATGGCGGCGGTGGCTTGGGGGGATTGCAGGGAGAAAGAAAGACAAAGAAAGGGGGCAGGCAGGGAGACAGAAAGAAATGGGGAACAGGGAGACAGAAAGAAAGAAGGTAAACAGAAAGGAAGGGGGGGACAGGGAGAGAGGAAGAAAAAGTTGGGGGAGGGAATGAGGTCTGGAGGAGAGGAAGAGGCTGAAAGAAGAAAAGAAATATTGGATGCACAGTCAGAAGAAGAAAGTGCAACCAGAGACTCATAAAATCACCAGACAACAAAGGTAGAAAAATTATTTTATTTTCAATGTAGTGAACAAAATGTGCCCATTTTGAGAATTTATATCTGCTGTCCATATTTTGCAGTATGGCCCCCTTTTACTAAACCACAATAGCAGTTTTTAGCACAGGGAGCCTATGAGCGTCGAGAGCAGTGCGTGCATTCAGACTGTCACTACAATGGCTGGCTGAAGGAGCTAGGAGGGGATATAAAATAGGAGGAGAATCCCCTCAGGTAATTGTGACGGTTTCAGTCCTGGCTCTTGACTGTGCTGGAAGCGCAATAGCAGCAGGCTGAAATGACCAGGTCAAATTATACAAGACAGTTTGGATCTGTTATAACTCTGCTATTGTCTGCTGGTGAAAACGTCCGGAACTATAGTACTACTATTTATTATTTCTATAGCGCTGAAAGGCAATAGACAGTCCCTGCTCAGAAGAGCTTACAATCTAATTTAGACAGGACATTTCAGGGTTGGGGAGATTATAGTGGGTCTAGTTATCTGACAGCAGTGAGCGGGAGTTAAGAGTTGAAAGCAGTTTCAAAAAGTGGGCCTTTAGCTTGGATTTGAACACCGCCAGGGACGGAGCACGACGTATTGATTCAGGCAACCTAAATATAGCAACATATGTATAAACCAGCATAGTGGTGGATCACGCTAACCAGGTACGGACAGCCAGTTCTAAAGAACTGCGAAAAAATTAAGAATTTGGTCTAGATTCACTAAACTCACCGATCTGGGCGATCCGTGGCCGATCCGTGGCCGAGGTGTGCGAGGCAACCGATTCACTAAAGAGTCTCCCATGCAAATGAAGTGATCGGACGCTCAACCCCACAGCAACTCCATGGATCGCTGCAGAGCGATCCAAATGCATGCGCAGACCATCCTCTTTGCCTGTAGATGTGATCCGCGTATGCACTTGCTCTCCGCACAAGCTTGAGGTCAAAACTAAAGGGGAGAGAGGTGGCTGCACTCGCTGGCCCCACGAGTGGACTTCAGGAATCATTTCAATGGAACAGAACAGGCTTTGCAGCCAGACTACGGAACAACACAGAACACAACACGCCGTAATGCAGCCCCGCTTTAAACCCGTGGGTTAAAACCCACGGGCCTGCACTGCGCTTTATGCACAAGGGAGATGTTTGATTTCGATGGTTTTATTTTTGATACTAGGATTTCAGGGAGGCAGGGCTGGTATTTCAGGGTGGCAGAGAGCAGGACAGTCGGCAAGGACGTGAGCAACTGGTCCTTATCAGTTTCTTCTTTTTGGATCGGCCAGCCCAATTGGTGTTCCTTCTTCTTTTTAGTGAATCGCTGCCTTCCTACTTATGCAGGCAATTTCCCCTCATTTGCATGTGCGGATCGGATCGGAGGTTGATTGCAGAGCTGTTTAGTGAGTCGGGTCGGGGAACAATTGGGTTGGGAAATGATTGCAAAATCATCAGTACACGAACGGTAAGTTTGGTGAATCTAGGCCTTAGACATAAAGCTATGTTTTTCTAGTACTGGAACCAGAGAGACAAAAGCAGCTGCTGCGCTCTCATAGTTCAGGAACAAAAGGAACGGTACGCGTTGCTGACAGTCACCTCGGCATTCTATTCATTGAAACATGCTGAACCGACTCCCAACATTTCTGAATTCCTAGGCACTGTCAACTATGTTAGATCACAGCCACTTCATGTCTGCAGTATAAAATTAATTAAAATGTGCAAAAATGCATTGTCTTCATTGTCAGCCTTAATTAGACCCTCATCCAGTGAGCTAATTTAATGATAATTAGGTGGATGACAGGGAGAAAAAAAACTTGTCAGCATACAAAGGTAGCTAAAGAAGACCCGAGTTTCTTTCTCAGAGCGTCTTTCTCTCGCTGTAAGCATATCATTGCTCTTCGTGTAGCGTGATAACTGGTTTACACTATAGATCGAAATGCTGCGATCGCTCTAAAGCAGGGGTGTCAAACTCAATCACATTAAGGGGCTGAAATCCAAAACACAGGCTAAGTCGCGGGCCAGACCCCGCCCCCATAATAGTACTAATTATAACACTATTTTTTTCCATTCATTTTTCATATATACACACACAATATAATCTTATTAACATATAATGGTTAACCACAAAATTAAACTGCACAAAGCACACTTTATGCTTCTCAACATTCATTCCTACCAAAACACAGATAACCCCTATGAAAATATGGGACCAAAAACTAAAAGTACTGATATATTTTTTTTAAACCCTAAGATTCAAGACTCTGCATGCAGTACAACCCCCCAGACAAAAAGAAACAAAGGTATTTCTTTCTGAGCAGTGCAAAAGATAGACAGCAGATCAAAATTCTCAAAATTGACACAATTCAAACACTAAATTGAAAATAAAATCATTCCCCCTACCTTTGTTGTCTCCCTCCCTCCATGCTGTGCCTCCCTCCAGCGAGTTTCTTAACTTCTGGCTGGCTCCAACCTGGCCATTTTATGCGGCCCATTTTATGCCCCCCTCCCCCCCTCCTCCCCGGTGTTATCTTGTGACCGGCTCCCTCCTCCTCACAGCCGCAGTGTATACAAAGCCACGTGCAGCAGCTCCTCGTGCGTCCTGCACCTGAACCGGTAGCCTTCTCTCTGATGTCACAAAGTCAGAGGGAATGCTTCTGGATGAGGCACGGGATGCGCAAGTTGCAGCTGCACGCGGCTTTGTGCACACTGCGGCTGTGAGGAAGAGGGTGCTGGCCACAAGATTAAACTGGGGGCATCGGACTGCGGGCTGCATAAAACGACCAGGCGGGCTGGATTTGGCCCGCGGGCCTCGTGTTTGACACCTGTGCTCTAAGGCAGTGTTTTTCAACCTTTTTACACCCGTGGACCGGCAGAAATAAAAGAATTATTTTGTGAACCGGCAAACTACTAGGACTAAAATTTAAAAACCCCGTTTCCGCCCCATCTCCGCGAGTTCGGTCACCTCAGTAACTATAGAAAAATAGACAAATATAGTGCAAAATATAGACAGCAGATATAAATTCTCAAAACTGACACGTTTTGATCACTAAATTGAAAATAAAATCATTTTCCCTACCTTTGCTGTCTGGTGATTTCATGAGTCTCTGGTTGTGTTTCCTTCTGTCTGTGTATCCTTTCTTTCATTTCTTTCTTTCTGCACTCAGGCCCAAGAATTGTCCCTTTCTATTCCCTCCCTCTTTCCTTCCTATGTCCTTAGTGCCCCCTGTGCCTCCTTCCCATGTCTTTAGTGCCCCCAGTGCCTCCTTCCCATGTCCTTAGTGCCCCCAGTGCCTCATTCCCATTCCTTAGTGCCCCCAGTGTCTCATTCCCATGTCTTTAGTGCCCCCAGTGCCTCATCCCCATGTCCTTAGTACCCCCAGTGCTTCCTTCCCATGTCTTTAGTGCCCCCAGTGCCTCCTTCCCTTGTCCTTAGTGCCCCTTCCTATGTCTTTAGTGCCCCCAGTGCCTCCTTCCCATGTCTTTAGTGCCCCCAGTGCCTCCTTCCCATGTCTTTAGTGCCCCCAGTGCCTCCTTCCCATGTCTTTAGTGCCCCCAGTGCATCCTTCCTATGTCCCTCTCACTGCCTTCCACACTTTGTCCCACCCCCACCCCAAAGCCAGCCTGCCTGCCTGTCTACCTCACTCCCTCCCTCCCTGGCCAAAGCCAGCCTTCTTGCCTGCCTACCTCCTTCCCTCCCTGCCGCTCAAAAAAAAAAAAGCCTCCCTCCTTCCTTTCCCCAGGTCAGCTGGCCCAGAACATCCTCTCTGATGTCAGAATTGACATCAGAAAGAAGACTTCCTGTCAGCTTTAGCAGCAGCAGCAGAGCAGTAAAATAGCAGCCGACCCGGGGAAAGGAAGGAAGGAGGCTTTTTTTTTTTTTGCGCCTGTCCCTGGACCTTAATATTGCCGGCCCTGCGCAGACTGGCAGAAATTTCCTGCGGACCGGCACCAGTCCGCGGACCGGCGGTTGAAGAACTATGCTCTAAGGGAAGAGATGTATTGTATGATTGGATAGTTGCTGCACATAGCAACTTATGATGTAAAAAGTACCCTCTCTTGTTGGCAAAGATATAAGAACATAAGAATTGCCATAGTGGAACAGATCGAAAGTCCATCAAGCCCAGTATCCTGTTTCCAACAGTGGCCAAACCAGGTCCCAAGTACCTAGCTAGATCCAAGTAGTCAAACAGATTTTATGCTGCTTATCCTAGGAATAAGCAGTGGATCTCTCCAGGCCATCTCAATAATGACCTATGAACTTCTCTTTTAGGAAATTATCCAAACCCTTTATAAACCCTGCTAAGCTAACTGCTTTTACCACATGCTTTGGCAATGAATTCCAGAGTTTAATTACACGTGTGAAGAAATATTTTCTCTGGTTTGTTTTAAATCAACTACTTAGTAGCTTCATTGCATGTCCCCCAGTCCTAGTATTTTTGGAAAGAGTGAACAAGCGATTCACATCTAGCCTTTCCACTCATTTTATAGACCTCTGTCATATCACCCCTGAGCCGTCTCTTCTCCAAGGAACTTAGCCACTTTAGCCTTTACTCATAGGGAAGTTGTCCCACCCCTTTTTCCATTTTTGTTGCCCTTCTCTGTTCCTTTTCCAATATAAACGTGAAGCTGAGTAGCTCTGGCCATTGTAACTGTGCAGGAGTAATATAGTAAATGACTGCAGATAAAGACCTGAACGGTCCATCCAGTCTGATCAGTAGGTACACGCATTACAAATCTATGATTAAATTAAAATGCCTTTTTTCTTTGTTATTTCTGGGCCATGGGCCATAGACTTTAGAAGTCCGCCCAATACTGTCCTGTGGTTCCAACTACTGGAGCTCGCTCCAGCCTATCCAAACCATTTCATTGTTTGTGGGATTCAGACTAGAGAATGACACGGGGACAGATTTTTTCCCCATCACCGCGGGAACTCATTTTCCCATCCCGTCCCCGCAAGTTCTTTTCCTGTCCTTGCCCCATTCCTGCAAGCTCAGTCCTTATCTGCACAAGCGTCAAATACTTTCAAATAATAAGTGTCCGAGGCTTGTGCGGTTAAGGCAGAGCTTACAGGAATGGGACAGGGACAGCAATAAAAATCACGGGGACGGAACAGGAAAATTGATTTCCTGCGGGGACGGGGAAAAATTTGTCCCCGTGTCATTCTCTAATTCAGATCATGAAAGTCTGCCTAGCACTGTCCTAGATAAATATTTGAAGAATTTTCATGGTGAAAGTTAAGTCAAAAAATATTTTTTTGTATAATTGAAAGTTTAAGCTGCATGAACACCCTGACAGACTGCAGGTTGTAAAACATGGAGAGGATTTTTTGAGCCAATGATTGAATGAATAAGAGCAATAACTGCTTCTTTAAGCTACCCTGATTTTCCGAGGCCTTTTCCTACCCCTACACCAGGGGTGTCAAAGTCCCTCCTCGAGGGCCGCACTCCAGTCGGGTTTTCAGGATTTCCTCAATAAATATGCATGAGATCTATTTGCATGCGCTGCTTTCATTGTATGCTAATAGATCTCATGCATATTCATGAGGGAAATCCTGAAAATCCAACTGGATTGCGGCCCTCGAGGAGGGACTTTGACACCCCTGCCCTAGAAGAATAAAAGAAATGATTAAAAAAATCAATGATAGAAGACTGAGGTGAAAAATGATGAACTAGAGACTAACCTCCTCTTTTACTAAGGCGCGCTAGCGTCCATAGAATATAATGGATGCACTAGCATTTAGCGCACGCTCAATCAGCTAGCACGCCTTAGTAAAAGAGGGGGTAAGAATATGTGATAGCATTCATGGTCTGTTTAGGATTCTCCATAATACTGTATGATTCAACAGTGGGTTTTTAAGTATTGTAAGTAATTGTGTATACCACTGTCCTCTTATAAAAAGTGTGTCACCAAATATGTACAAATAATTACATGTAACTAAAAAATATAGGGTTGTTGAGATGACTCCGCTGAGGGATCCATAAAATTAAAAAAAAAATTTCCAAAACTTGTATTCAAAATAGTCTTTAATCACAAGCTATAATCCAATGCAACCCAACATGGATCCAAGTTTCGGCAATACAAATGTCTTCATCAAGGCGCGATTCTAAGAGTAGATGCGACAGAGGCGGTTAGTCCTGATACTCCTACACCTTATACCACAGGCGTCGAACTCAAGGCCTGCGGGCCGAATCCGACCCACCTGGTCGTTTTATGCGGCCCACGGTCCAATGCCCCCCCCACCCCCGTTTTATCTTGTGGCTGGCTCCCTCCTCCTCACAGCCACAGTGTGCACAAAGCCGCGTGCAGCGGCTCCTTGCGCATCCCGCGCCTCATCCGGAAGCATTTTCTCTGACGTTGCGACATCAGAGAGAAGGCTTCCGGTTCAGGCACAGGACGCACGAGTAGCCGCTGCACGCGGCTTCGTGCACACTGCGGCTGTGAGGAGGAGGGAGCCGGCCACAAGATAACACTGGGGGGCATCGGCATAAAACGGGGAGAAGATCAGTAAAGACTGGGGGAGTAAAGGGGCCATGCCTTCATGCCTCCATTGGTCATCTGGTCAATCTGACCACCTTTCTGACACTTATTCATTATTGAAACAGGTTTTGCTTCAGACGTTCCAAGTTTTGCCCTGGACATTTTCTGCAATATTTCATTATTGTAGAAAAACATCCAAATCATAAGTCTGTCCTAATTCTGTCCAAAACACGCCCCATTTCTGACAAACAGCATAGAAAACTATCTAAAAAAATGTTTCAAAAATGGCAATTTGGACGTTTTAGGAAATAAAACCTCCAAATTACACTGTATGCCATTTTGTAAAATGTTTTTCTCTTTTGAAAATGAACCCCATGGTCATCTTACTATTGTTTTGCTGTTAATAAAATTGTTAAATTTTATGTTAAAATGTACCTGCTGTATACTGCCTTGGGTGAATTAAAAAAAATAAAATAAAAAGATATTTGGGCCAATGAATTAAAGATAGAACTGTCAAATTAGATAGTTTCAAGTCTAATAGATGCTGGCACTGTCATCTCGATGTAGGGACATTGGATCATCTACTGTTCTACTGTCCCTTGATACTTAGATTTTGGAGATCCATTTGGGAGCCATTAACAAAATTTTATGAAGAATGATTATTATTTTTCCCCTTTTAATATACACGTCCAGGGTGGGTGGGGTGGGGATACTTTAAACTATTTATGGTGGAGGGAAATCATTGGATGTATTAGGGGGGTTCATATATATAATTGAAATGAAAAATAATGTGATTGAATATTAAGTGCTGTTAAAGTGTAAAATCTATATAATAAAATGCTAAGCGCACATGCGCACTCTTACCCCGTGCTTCCCTGATCCCTGATCTGTCGCGATGTGGCCGCCAGACAAGCCTCCCTGCTCTCCACCTCGTGCCACTGCAGTAACGGCCCCACACTTGCGACTCGCCTTCATTCCGGAGCTGGCAAAAGCGGAAAAGCTACAGCACAGATCGGGAGGGAGGCTGCAACGGCCTTCCTATTTCAGTGGCCGCATGTGGCGTACGCCATTACCCGGCCGCCCTGTATTGCCATCTCAGTGGCGGTGGCACGGATGGAGGAGCGAGCGAGGCTGGGGAGGGAGGGGGAGCTGCGAACGGAAGGTTCAAATCCGCCCCTTCACCTCTGAAGTTGATTTCCAGCTGGGGAGGGGGAGGGGAAGTGGATTGTCGGGGCCCTGGCTGTTCGGTCCATGCGGCCGCCGTCAGGCGTGGGAAAGGAGCTGCCGACGGTAAGCCCGAATGGAGGCTTCAAATCCACCCCTCTGAAGGTGATTTCCACAGGGGGAGGGGAGACGGATGGTCGGGACCAGTGCTGCTCGGTCTGTGTGGCCACCCAGGCATTTCTCTCAGTCAGATGGTATCCTGCAGTTCCTGCACTAGCAGAGTGACGGTTGGAGAGAGGTTGTTCATTGCAAAATGATTTGGAATTTTCAAGAAAGAGAGAGACATAGAAGGCCATTTTCGATGTGACATCTAAATCCGAGCTTAGATGTTTTTGGAGGTGTGTCCAAAAATCAGGTAGAGAAATGGCCTTTTTCAAAACAGCAAAATGTCTTTTTTTTTTCCTTCAAAAAAGATAATTTCTAGATATGTTCAAAAAAGACCATTTCTAATATGTGCATCTATTTTTAAAACATTTTTGGAGGAAAAAAAAAACCCGGCCAAAAGAAAAACACACAAAACAAGTCATTTTTAGTAGACTGGACACAGAGCACTGCACTACAGTGAATTTCATATAAAAAAGAACCAGGTTCATATTTTACCATAACCCTCTGATAGAAACATGATGGTAGGTAAAGGCCAAATGGCCCATCCAGTCTGCCCATCCGCAGTATCCACTATCTCCTCCTCTCCCTAAGAGATACCATGGGCCTGTCCTATACTTTCCTGAATTCAGTCACAGTATTTGCTTCCACCAGCTCTAAGGGCAGACTATTCCATGCATCTACCACCCTTTCTGTAATAAAGTATTTCCTTAGATTACTCCTGAGCCTATCACCTCTTAACTTCATCCTGTGCCTTCTCATTCCAGAGCTTCCTTTCAAATGAAAGAGACTCGCCTCATGCGCATTTACACCACTTAGGTATTTATAATAGAGAATGACACGGTGAAAAAATTGGTCCCCGTCACCGCCCCGTCCCCGTCTCACCATCCCCGTCACCGCCCCGTCCCCGTCTCACCATCCCCGTCACCGCCCCGTCCCCGTCTCACCATCCTCTTCACCGCCCCGTCACCGCCACTGCCACCCCATTCACCGCCCCGTCACCGCCACTGCAATCCCATTCACTTTTCTTTATTTACGTATAAAGGAAACATTCTTTAAAACTTTAAAACTTTAAAACTTAGTTAAATATTAGTTAATAACTATACAAAAACAAAACACGCAGAGAAAAAATTAATTAATAAAAATTCTCAAAACTGACACATTTTGATCACTAAATTTAAAATAGTTATTTTTCATACAGTTTTTCAATCACTAATCTTCCACCACCCCTGGGGCTAGCAATGCAAAAACAAACACGACATGTACTTTAAATGCTGCCGTGATTAGCATAGTGACCGCGGCTACGGCTGCAAGTCTCCCCTCCCCCCAGCGATCACGGCAGGAGGGCACCCAACCCCTCCTGTAGACCCCCCCAACGGCCCTCCCGACAATCGCAGCAGAAGGGTACCCAACCCCTCCTGCCGGTCCTCCCAATGGCCTCCCCTAAGATCGCCGGCAGGAGGGTACCCAACCCCTCCTGCTGGACCCCCCCCCCAACGAACCCTCCCACCCCGGAACCCCCTTAGTCTTACTTTTCAAGTTGGACCGGACAGCTCCTCGCTCGTCTGGCCAGCAGGCCTGCCTCCGTCCAAATGAGGCGGGCCCGCCCCTACCCTGCCCAACCCACAGGATCCTAGGGCCTGATTGGTCTAGGCACCTAAAGCCACTCCCGCTATAGGAGGGGCCTTAGGTGCTTGGGCCAATCAGGCCCTAGGATCCTGTGGGTTAGGCAGGGGAGGGGAGGGGCGGGCCCGCCTCATTTGGACGGAGGCAGGCCTGCTGGCCAGACGAGCGAGGAGCTGTCCGGTCCAACTTGAAAAGTAAGACTAAGGGGGTTCCGGGGTGGGAGGGTTCCTTGGGGGGGGGTCCAGCAGGAGGGGTTGGGTACCCTCCTGCCGGCGATCTTAGGGGAGGCCATTGGGAGGCAGGGGAGGGGAGGGGAGGGGAGGGGCGGGCCCGCCTCATTTGGACGGAGGCAGGCCTGCTGGCCAGACGAGCGAGGAGCTGTCCGGTCCAACTTGAAAAGTAAGACTAAGGGGGTTCCGGGGTGGGAGGGTTCGTTGGGGGGGGGTCCAGCAGGAGGGGTTGGGTACCCTCCTGCCGGCGATCTTAGGGGAGGCCATTGGGAGGACCGGCAGGAGGGGTTGGGTACCCTTCTGCTGCGATTGGCAGGAAGGGTTGAAATGACAAATGAGGAGCACGGTGAAATAGCGGTTCCTAGAAGGGGGTACATTGGCCCGCGGGGACAAACCTGTTCACCGTTTCCGCGGTCGGTGAATGGCCTTGTCCCCGTCACCGCAGCGACTGCTAGTTTTCTTCCCCGTTTTCGGCGGTGACCCGCGGCTTAAATGCGGTGGCCGCGGGTAAACCGTCACCGTGTCATTCTCTAATTTATAACTCTTTATTTATAACATTTTTTTTTATTACATCAAGTATGTAAACAGACAGACAGACAGAAAGCGGCCAAGGAGAGAGAGAGAGAAAGAAAGAAATACACACACATCTATTCTAGCACCCGTTAATGTAACAGGCTTAAAGACTAGTGTTTCTATATTATGTTGCACTTATTGTTAGTTTTAAACTGAATAAAGAATTTTTTTTTTTAAAAAGAGCTGTCAAATGAACAATGGGATCTTATGGTGCTTGAACGTATCAGATGTTGTCACTCTGCTGCTATGAAGCAATCTCTTTATTTTATGTTAAGGGTAATTTGGACTCCTGTTAAGATCAGTAAAATCGACACTGAGCATTCTCCATTGTGTTGGTCGAGTAAAGGTGAAAAGGGAACTTTGGATCATTTGCTCTTTCATTGCCCAATAGTGCAAGCATTTTGGCAGAAAATTTGGAGTCGTGTTCAAATACTGATATCTCTTAATATTCCTTTGTCATATGCCGGAGCTATCTTTAATATTTTTGATGACTCAATTGTTATTAAAAAAAAAAAAAAAAGTCATAGGAAGTCGGTAGCTATTTTAATAGCAGTGCTATCCAATCAATTTTAAGAGTCTGGAAGGATTCATCTTCATTTATGTTTTGGTGGAATTATGTCTGTCTAATAGGGAAATATGAGTCAGTTGTCATGGAAAAAAGAGGTAACAAATCAAAATTTGACAAAATATGGCTACCTGTTAAAGAATTTGTGGAGAATAATATGATTAGGAATGAACAGGTTGCTTACTTTTCTTTTTTAAATATGTCACACTCTTTGTATGGTGTATCCTTGTCATTGGGATATGTTAATTGTTTGGAAATCTGAAATATGTATTTTACTGCCTAGAGATGAATAGTATGCATGTGTATGAATGAGTATGATGGTGTACTCTCTGTATGTGGGGGAGAAGCGGGGGGGGATATTTATTTTGGACTGCTATATGTGTATCCCTTGCTTATGATGGGAATTGTTATGTAAAATATTTTGGAGAATGTAATAATAATAATAACTTTATTTTTCTATACCGCCATAGTCAGGCGACTTTTAGGCGGTTTACATTGTAAGAAGGCTGGATATTCAGCGAATAACAAAAGGTCTTAATACAATACAATAAGTCTACTATCTAATTGTTTATGTGAAAAACTTTCAATAAAAAAATATTTTAGCTTAAAAAAATAAAATTAAAATAAATGAGGGGCAGGAGAAGAAAGTACAAGCTTTGTTGCATTACAGTTCTCAAGGGGCAGCCAATTGAGAACCACCAAATTAGGGTTGCCAGATTTTACATTTGTAAATTCCAGACCCCCTAGACCCGCCCCCCCAGGCTTGGCCATCCCCGCCCCAGTCTTGGCCATCCCCACCCCAGTCTTGCCCCTAATCCCGCCCTAGCCACACCCCCGCTGCTTACTCTGGTCAGGCAGGAGGGCATCCATGCATGCGCAGATGCGATGCGATGATGTCACGCACAATCACGCGTGTGCATGACATCATCGTGTGGCATCTGCACATGCGCAGATGTCCTCTTGCCCAACACAATTTCAGAGGAAGCTTTTCAAAACCCTGACAAAGTGCTGGGTTTTGAAAAGCCGTACGGATCCCTGGATATGTCCTGAAATTGAAGACATGTCCGGGGAAATCCAGACATCTGGTAACTCTACACCAGATCAACTCTCCAAACCAAGTATATCTTGGTGGTATATTGGTGTTAAGCCAAGGCCACAGGAACATAGGGGCAAATGTTTGGTCAACAGCCTCACTCATTTTGGTAGCTGCTATATCTTAGCTTGATGATAAGGCACGTGAGTGAAGGAGGAGCTGAGGGAGGAACTGCCGTTACAGGGAATTTTCCGGAGCTTGTTTCCAGAGACTTGGCTATCTCTGGAGCAACGGGTAGACAAGGACCTGTTGATTCTTCATAGGAAGAATTGAAGAAACATCAAGGAAGTGGTGAGCCCTCTTGTTATCCAATGATAAAACCAGCCCACGTTACTTTAGATTCCATCTGGGACGCAGTTGCCCATTTAGAGAAATTGTTTTTGGGAAATAAAATGCTGGTAGATGTTTCCCTACAAGAATGTAAGTCACGCCTAGTAACTCAGGAGGCAAAGAATTGTGAACTGGAAAGGACTATGGGAGAGGTGCAGCAAGATCTGAAAGTCTTGAAAACCAATTCCTTAGTGTCTGGAAGGGATTATGAGGGGTTAAAGAACAAGGTCGAGAAGTTGGAGAACTACGCACGGAGATTAAATCTCCATTTTGTTAACTTTCCACAACCCAAGAGGATTGCCCTTATTGAGATGCTTAGGAAATATCTGTTGGAAACTCTAGGGGTACTTAAGGAAGCCTTTCCACAGCTTACTTCTTACCAACGAAGAAGCAACAACTATCGAGACAAGAGGAGCTGTCTATGGATACCCTGAATTTGACACAGTTCCTGGAGACATCAATGGAAGATGAGTGTGAGAGATCCACCCTTTTAGTGATTTTTGTCTTTGAGTCCAATAAGGACTGGGTGTTAAGACAATATTGTCGAAATCAGAATAAGCTGCTTATGGGAGGGAAGGTATGGACTTTTCCTGATGTGTGCATTGATGCACAAGAAAAAAGAAAACAATTCTAATTACTTCGCCCCTAGGTTTTACCTTTGGGAGCCCAGTTTTTCTTACATTTCCCATGTAAATGTTTAATTTCTTTTGAAAGAAATAGATATCTTTTCTACGACCCAAAACAGCTCAAGGCCTTTTCAGAAAATAAACAAATAACGGTCCCAAGTGCGGAAGTGAGGGAATTGAATGTAGACACTTAAATGTCTGTAAGTTTTTTAAAAAGGGAAGATGTAATGGTATCCTCTAGGTCAGGGGTGAGCAACTCCGGTCCTCGAGGGCCGGAATCCTGTTGGGTTTTCAGGATTTCTCCAATGAATATGCGTTGAAAGCAGTGCATGCAAATAGATTTCATGCATATTCATTGAGGAAATCCTGAAAACCCTACTGGATTCCGGCCCTCAAGGACCAGAGTTGCCCACCCCTGCTCTAGGTTTTGTTATTGTTGACTTATGCTCAATTGATGCATCTTCTCCTTAAATTTCCTCCCATTGTGTAGTGGGCTTACAGGGAATTCTTCTGTTAACAATTTGATTCAGATTTACATCTGAAAATTTTTGAATTCTATTTCCTGATGCATGTATGTGCTGTTTAATTTAAAAATATGATAAATTGAAATTTTTTTACAAAAATTATCCTCTAGAGCAGTGGTTCTCAAACCTGTCCTGGAGGACCCCCAGGCCGGTCGGGTTTTCAGGTTAACCCTAATGAATATGCATGGAGCAGATTTGCATGCCTGGCACCTCCATTATATGCACATCTCTCTCATGCATATTCATTAGGACTATCCTGAAAACCCGACTGGCCTGGGGGTCCTCCAGGACAGGTTTGGGAACCACTGCTCTAGAGCAGTGATTCCCAACCCTGTCCTGGAGGAACACCAGGCCAATCGGGTTTTCAGGCTAGCCCTAATGAATATGCATGAGAGAGATTTGCATATGATGGAAGTGATAGGCATGCAAATTTGCTTCATGCATATTCATTAGGGCTAGCCTGAAAACCCAATTGGCCTGGTGTTCCTCCAGGACAGGGTTGGGAACCACTGCTCTAGAGCAAGAAGTATGATTCTTAATACTTTACATTGAAGCTTTGGAATTGTTCTTTGCATTTTTAATACTTAGTAATTGATGTCACATTTTATTCTATGATCGGGGTGGGAATAGGAGGATGATAGTAATATATGTGGAGTTATTTGAATTGTATTTTGTTTAATTCATATATTACAATATTATAATTAAAAATAATGGGAAGGGGGAAGGGGGGAGAGGTGAATAGGGGGAAAGGGAAGGGTTAAAGAAATAGAGGGAGGGTATTAAGAGATGTAATGGGTAATTTGGAAATATATTTTGAAGAAATGAAAGACATTTGATGGAAATTAATGTGGTGTATTTAAATGTAATCACTATTTTATTGTATTATATTATTGGATATTTATTGGATTTCTTCAATAAAATGTTATAAATTGGGGGGAAAAAAGACACGTGAGTTTGAAATTAAATACAGATGATCACCCACCTAGACTGACATAGAACAAACGAGAAAGACAAGAAAAACCAATTTGGTTGAAGGGTATTACCCTGCAAATGGTCAAAGTTCTACAACTGGAAGCTAAGATATAACTTTAACAGTATGGCTCAGAATAAAGAGGCAGACTGGATATATTAATTGGTCTTCAGGTGCCATCATCACTGCAGTGATATTTAATAAATTGAAAAATGTGCTTTATTAAACCCTCTCTTCATTATTCATAGTTTTAACTTGCCTCCTGTGTTTTTCACTCGTTACTTTAACCTATTAGATGAAAATTGTGCAGGTTTGATTGTTTTGTGGTCTGTTCTGTCATGTTCTCTCTTGCTTTTTATTGTACATATTGGCTGCTTTATTTCCAAATTAATAAGATGTAATTGTGCAGAGCTAATATTATTTGCTAGGAATATAAACACATAAGAAAAGCTTAGCTGAGTCGGAGCCGAGCATCCTGTCTCTGATAATGGCCAGTCCAGGTCGCAAATACTAGGCAGATCTCAAAAAGTAGATCTATTCCCCACAGTTCCTCTTCAGGGATGAGCAATTCATCTTCCAAGTCTGCATGGGGAGGACTGCATATGTCTGAGTGTGTGATCCAGGTGAGGACCTGGTGCTACAGAATTGGGAGCAGCCTGCAGAGAAGGAACAGCAATTTTTCCCGACGTTCAGCTTTTTAAAACTGCTGCTCCTGTTGGATATGGGGAGCTGAAATCACAGAATGCAGCACATGTTTTACAAGAAGCTATATGTTTGGCGGAGCTTCTTATAAAATACCATGGAAATTCTCCATGCCCTAGCCTGGATGTTTGAATTACCCTGTCTAAGTCCTCTCTAAAATAAGACTTCACATGTCAACCACAAATTTGATCATCTCCCATCATTCCAATCTTCAGATCATTTATGAATATGCTAAACAGCAGAGGTCCCAATACAGACCCTTGAGACACTCCACTAGTAGATAATTTGTCATTCAGTCATAGAAACATAGAAATATGATGGCAGATAAAGGCCAAATGGCCCATCCACAGCATCCACTATCTCCTCCTCTCCCTAAGAGATCTCACGTGCCTGTCCCTAGTCTTAGTCTCCTGAAATTATTTTTTCTTGTCCTCTTAACCACCCAAAACAAGCAACCATTTTAGTTACCCATCCTCCAGCAAATGTAACTGTTAGCAGGAGCAGTGAAATACTTTTTGGTTGGAGGGACCGAACAAACCAATATCCAACTCTGTCCCCAAGCTTTTTAGTTGCTGATGCTATGCTGGACAAAATATTGGTCGGGCCAGGGCCCCTGTGGCCCACACTATGCAATTGCCTATGACTGTCAGCATGTTTCTGCAGGGCTCTAGAGCACTGCTTCTCAACCCAAACCTTGGGGGGCACACCCAGCCAGTTAAATTTTCAGGATATCCACCATAAATATGCATGAGAGAGATTTGCACACATAGGAGGCATGTGGGAAACATGTGGGAAACAGAAACCCGAGGTACAACTATACGATGGGAGGGATATTATTAAATGAGAGTACCCAAGAAAGGGACTTGGGGGTAATGGTGGACATGACAATGAAGCCGACGGCACAGTGCGCAGCGGCCGCTAAGAAGGCAAACAGAATGCTAGGCATAATCAAGAAGGGTATTACTACCAGAACGAAAGAAGTTATCCTGCCATTGTATCAGGCGATGGTGCATCCACATCTGGAATACTGCGTCTAATATTGGTCGCCGTACCTTAAGAAGCATATGGCGTTACTCGAGAGGGTTCAGAGGAGAGCGACGCATCTGATAAAAGGGATGGAAAACCTTTCATACGCTGAGAAATTGGAGAAACTGGGTCTCTTTTCCCTGGAGAAGAGGAGACTTAGAGGGGATATGATAGATATTTACAAGATCATGAAGGGCATAGAGAGAGTAGAGAGAGACAGATTCTTCAAACTTTCGAAGATTAAAAGAACAAGAGGGCATTCAGAAAAGTTAAAAGGGGACAGGTTCAAAATGAATGCTAGGAAGTTCTTCTTTACCCAATGTATGGTGGACACCTGGAATGCGCTTCCAGAGAGCGTAATAGGGCAGAGTACGGTACTGGGGTTCAAGAAAGGATTGGACAATTTCCTGCTGGAAAAGGGGATAGAGGGGTATAGATAGAGGATACTGCATAGGTCCTGGACCTGTTGGGCTGCCGCGTGAGCGGACTGCTGGGCACGATGGACTTCAGGTCTGACCCAGCGGAGGCATTGCTTATGTTCATGCAAATGAGGCTTATGCAAATTCATGGTGGATATCCTGAAAACCCAACAGACTGTATGTCCCAAGCTCTAGCGTACCAAGGATGTCCAGTGGGGGCAATGCACTCTGGGGCAGGTATTAAGTGGGTACATGGAGTGGTCACGGGGGCTGCGGTCAGCATACACATGGCCGTCAGCTCTACCAGCCCCCACCCCCTCTGACAACAAGAGTGTTGTGCAGTGGTTAAAGTTACAGCCTCAACATTCTGAGGTTGTGGGCTCAAACCCATGCTGCTCCTTGTGACCATGGACAAGTCACTTAATCCCCCCCCCCCCCCATTGCCTCAGGTACATAAGAACATAAGCAATGCCTCCACTGGGTCAGACCGTACTCTGTCCTATTACGCTCTCTGGAAGCGCATTCCAGGTATCCACCACACGCTGGGTAAAGAAAAACTTCCTAGCATTCGTTTTGAATCTGTCCCCATCTAACTTTTCCGAATGCCCTCTTGTTCTTTTATATTTTGAAAGTTTGAAGAATCTGTCCCTCTCTACTCTCTCTATGCCCTTCATGATCTTGTAGGTCTCTATCATGTCTCCTCTGAGTCTCCGCTTTTCCAGGGAGAAGAGCCTCAGTCTCTCCAATCTTTCAGTGTATGAAAGGTTTTCCATGCCCTTAATCATTCATGTCGCTCTCCTCTGGACCCTCTCAAGTTTTGCCATATCCTTCTTAAGGTACGGTGACCAATACTGAACACAGTACTCCAGGTGTGGGCACACCATTGCCCGATACAACGGCAGGATGACTTCCTTCGTTCTGGTCGTAATACCCTTTTTAATAATACCCAACATTCTGTTTGCCTTCTTCGCGGCTGCTGCATATTGTGCCGTTGACTTCATTGTTGTGTCCACCAGTACACCCAAATCTCTTTCAAGGTTACTTCCCTCTAATACTAATCCCCCCGTTTGGTAGCTGAACATCGGGTTCTTTCTCCCTATATGCATGACCTTGCATTTCCCTACTTTGAAGTTCATCTGCCATTTATTCGCCCACTCCTCCAGTTTGTTCAGGTCCCTTTGTAGGTCCTCACACTCTTCCACAGTTCTAACCCTTCTACATTAGATAGATAGATTTTGAGCCCACCAGGACACACACAGAAAAATGCTTGAATGCCTGAATAAAGTCATGTAAACTGTTCTGATCTTCCCTGGGAGAACGGTATAGAAAACTGAATGAATAAATAAATGTCCTGTTCCGGGGCAGGGGACCGGCAGAGCCAATGGCTGTGCACACGCAGACCATGGCCCTGTGACTACTTCACGTGCCCCCACTGCCTAGGGTTACCTGACGTCCAGATTTCTCCTTTTGAGGACATGTCCGGGGATCTGGACGGCTTTTCAAAATCCAGTATTGGTCATCTGGTTTTTGAAAAGCTTCCCAACAAAATCAAATCGGGAAGGGGCAATCTGCACATATGCGGACGCAACACGATGATGTCACGGGCACACGTGCGTGCGCATGACATCATTGCATCATGTCCGCACATGCGCGAATGCCATCTGGGGGCAGGGCTGGGGGGTGGAACATGGCGTGACAGAGGCAGAACTGGGCTGTACTGGGGGGGGCGTGGCCATGGGTCCGGATTTTCCCAACGGAAAATCTGGTAACCCTATCACTGCCTAGAGGAGGAGGAGTAGGTGCTTTAGCCAGAAGACAGGGTGCTCCACCCTGGGTGGCTCCCAGGACTGGATTGAGAGCACAGTGGGACTGTGTTTGGGTGAACAATATTGCATTACACTTCCCCCTCCCTATTTGTGGTTTCGACGTTCGCGGTTTTGATTATTCACAGGGAGTTTCCCCAGGCCGCCCCACTGAGAATTGCTTGTTGGCATCCAAAATGGCCCCGGGTCTTGGATCGGGGCAAGGAGGGAGGCGATCGGAGGCGAAGGGGGGCGATCGGAGACGGAGGAGGCGAGCAGCCGCCTCAGGAGCATGGACCTTACCTGGTGGTCTAGCGATTTTCCTACACTCCTGCCCCGTGCAGAGTCATGCTGTGAGTTTCTATGGTCTCACGAGACTACAACAGGGAGTTCCTGTTGTAGTCTCGTGAGACCACGGGAACTCACAGCATGGCTCTGCACAGGGCAGGAGTGTAGGAAGATTGATCCTGCCCCGTGTCACCGCTAGACCACCAGGTGAGGGCCAGGGGTGGGTCAAAGCGTATTCGCAAATTTTTCCTATTCGGGGGCCGGCTCTGTCCCTAACCCCCGCAAATAGGAAGGGAGAAGTGTACTTCACTACAACTATTGTGAGAGCCATAAAGGTGACTAATGATGATTTTATTTTTCCTTGCAGCCTCCATGGAGAGCTCTCCGTAAACATGGCTGTTCTGAAGAGGCTATCGGCCTGGCATGCCTGAAGAATGTTACAATGAAAGTGACTCTGGTGCATCACAAGCAAGATGTCCATGGAGAACTGAGATTAACAGGAGTCAATTCATTGAGTCAGATGTATGGGTGCTGGAAAGTTCTGGTCTGCTGTGGAATAAAAAAAAAAACTTGAGATGTATCATTTACAGTGCTTGTGTAAAGCCTTGAAAAAAGCACTTCTGGCTAGGAAAAGAGAGCCTCTTTGTGTTTCGATCACTGTGCATAACTTAGGTTACTGTGGCAGGAATATACCAGTGCTTTCTAACAGACACCCTGCAATAACAATAGTGAATCATTTTTTTATTTTTTAACATTGCACTACAGTATTCTGTCAGGTGTGTGGATGGAATGATTCTTCTAAAAACTTTCTGTTTCCTGTAATCTGTGTAAACAAAAAAAATAATCCTGCTGTGCCCTGACTGGATTTGTACGGGCGTGTCAAATTCTGCCATCTGTTAGACTATTCAGCATCTTATCCTTGGTCTCATCACATTTGTGTGGAAAGGTACATTTTGTGTATAGATTTTTTTTTTTTTTAAATGATGGTAATTACTCCAGGATATAATCCACTGCTGGTGTATAGACTGTTAATAGGTATTTGATCAAGACTTACTGCGCTGTGATGATCCTTTTCACGGTACAATAATATGCATAACTAAACCAGACAGTACAGAACTGTTTTCAGAGTATACCATAGGTCATTTGTGCATGATTCCCCTCATTCTATAACTTGGGTGCAAAAGGCACACATCATTTATCAAATACTAGCATTGCTCCTGGGCCTGTTACAGTCTCACATGTAAGTTGGGTGCTAAGGTCTATTCAGTTTGCTTAGCATGTAAATGCAAAGACAGTGTCCAAATAGGAGGAAATATTCTTCTCACTCACAGAATAGTTAAGCTCTGGAACAAGTTGCCGGAGGATGGGGGTGACAACAGTTAAAGAAGCTGGGTTAAAAAAAGGTTTGGACAAGTTCCTGGAGGAAAAGTCTATAGTCTGCTATTGAGACGGACATGGGGGAAGCCACTGCTTGCCCTGGGATCAGTAGCATTGAACGTTGCTACTATTTGAGATTCTGCCAAGTGCTTGTAGAAACATGACGGCAGATAAAGGCCAAATGGCCCATCTAGTCTGCCCATCCACAGTAACCATTATCTCTTTCTCTCTCTGAGAGATCCCACGTGCCTATCCCAGGCCTTTTGAATTCAGACACAGTCTCTGTCTCCACCACCTCTTCCGGGAGACTGTTCCATGCATCCACCACCCTTTCTGTAAAAAAGTATTTCCTCAGATTACTCCGGAGCCTATCGCCTCTTAACTTCATCCTATGCCCTCTCATTGCAGAGTTTTCTTTCAAATGAGAGACTCGACTCATGCACATTTGGTTAAAGCTACAGCCTCAGCACCCTGAGGTTGTGGGTTCAAACCCAAGCTGCTCCTTGTGACCCTGGGCAAGTCACTTAATCCCCCCATTGCCCCAGGTACATAGATAGCTTGTGAGCCCACCAGGACAGACAGGGAAAAATGCTTGAGTACCTGAATAAATTCATGTAAACCATTCTGAGCTCCCCTGGGAGAACAGTATAGAAAACTGAATAAGTAAACAGTGTGAAAAGCTTCAGCCTCTGATAACCAGAGCTGGTATTGTGATGTCATAATGCCTAAGAGCCAACCTCATCAGTGATGTCACAATGGCTGGATTGTCCTCTTATACTTGGCTCACCTTTATTACATTTTGATTTCTAGAGTGGCGCAGTGGTTAAAGCTACAGCCTCAGCACCCTGAGGTTGTGGGTTCAAACCCACGCTGTTCCTTGTGACCCTGGGCAAGTCACTTAATCCTCCCATTACCCCAGGTACATAGAGAGCTTGTGAGCCCACCAGGACAGACAGGGAAAAATGCTTGAGTACCTGAATAAACTCATGTAAACCATTCTGAGCTCCCCTGGGAGAATGGTATAGAAATTTATTTAATTAAAAAGGTTTGCCACATCAGAGACACAAGTTTAAAAAGAAATGATCAGAATTGAGCAGCATTACCCATTTATGGGGTTTTAAAAAATCTTTTTGTGTAGACTGGATGGTTTTAATTTGTCCTATCTTTTCCATATATGTTTCAAGTGTATTTAAAATTTATTATACCGCCTAATCAGGCTTCTAGGCGGTGTACAGTAATCAATAAAAACAATCAAGTTAACAAACATATTTGGGGGAATAATTAACCAAACAGACAAACAAACTTGTACAACAGGAAAAGAGGGGTCAAACTACAATATTATAAGAAAGAGACACTGAAGGAAGGAACAAGAGGTAGGGGAAAGACCAAAAAAAGGGAGGTCGAATTGTCCTTAGAAGGGCAGTTGCTATTAAACAGCATCTTTAAAAGAGGAGTTACTACTCGAAGGCGTCTTTAAACAAGAAGGTTTTTAATTTAGATTTAAACCGGTTTAAATTTGTTTTCTATTTTATGTAATGGGGTATAGAGTTTCAGAGGGAGGGTGCAGTAACCGAAAATATATTTAAGCGCATAGTATTAATATTTTTCAAAGAGGGGATATTGAGAAGATGTTGTGTAGCAGAGCGGAGTGATCTGAGGGGGGGGGAATAGGGTATAAGAAGTCTGTTTATGAATTCCGGTTGATTACAAGTTCTAGTTTTGAATGGAAGTAGAAGAATTTTATAAGTGATTCTATGTTCGACGGGGGAGCCAATGTGCTTTAATTAGTAGAGGTGAAACATGGTCGAATGTTTGGATGTAATAGTTGGTAAATCCCTTTGACTTGCAATTTGTCACTTAAAGGTGATATAGAAAGTTCATCAAAACAAATAGATATTCAGTGACACTACCCAGTTAAATGCCACTGAACATAAGCACATAAGAAATGCCTTCACCGGATCAGACCATAGGTCCATCTAGTCCGGCGACCCGAACACGCGGAGGCTACGTAGGTGTTCCCTGATGAAGACCTTGTTTACTTGTATCCCTCAATGTGACTTGCAAGAAGGTGTGCATCCAACTTGCCCTGGTTAAACTTGCTCACTCAAGTTTAACCAGGCCTAACCAGTTAAACCCATTTGAATATCTACCACTAGGGCTCCTTTTACCAAGGTGCGTTAGGGCCTTAGCATGCGGAATAGCGTGCGCTATAATGCCGCCCACGCTAGCCGCTACCGCTTCCTCCTGAGCAGGCGGTAGTTTTTCGGCTGGCGCACGCTATAGCGCAAGCTACTCCGGTGCGCGCGCTAAAAACGCTAGCGCACCTTTGTAAAAGGAGCCCCTAAAGTGCTGCGTTTACGAGCATGCCTTCGCTAGGTGCAGAGACGGCGACTTACCCTATTATTCTATAAAACAGAATCTGTGCACCCAAATGCCATCGTAGAATTAGCACGCTGAATCTAGGTGTCAGATTTGTGGCACCCAGCTACAGAATTGCCCCCCCCCCCCCGACAGTATATCCTAAACACAGGAGGGAAGATTATCAGCACATGAAGACGATGCTAACAAGGTCTGGTGAGGGTGGCCCGGTACCACGTATTGCACAGGTATCCTGGACGCGCAGCAAACTGATCTGAGTTTATGGATGTCAAAACTGAATATGCATGAGAGAGATTTGCATACAGTAGACAATGTAGGCAAATCAGGCTGCTGCATATTCATTGTGGCTCTTCAAATGCGGAGGCTGGTATACTAAAGTGCAGTAAGGTTTTTTTTTTTTTCTGTATTTGTTTCCTGTTCATTTTCATTAAAGGTCAGCATTTATGTTGTGCCGCGTCTTAAGACACAAAAATGAAAGCATTTCAAGTTAATTCAATAAATAATGCACAGTAAGGGGAAATTTCGGCTGTGTATGAACTGATGGGGGCTTTCCCACCACGTCCCAGTACAGTTACCGTGCAGTGCCGCTCGTTAGCGTGCAACCCTGTTCACCATTAGCGGACCCGCACTTCCCACTTCCCACGCAGAGGCGGTAAATACAGCCACACTAACTGCACAAGTGATAATCAATGCCATTTTCTACCCATAACATGTCCGTTTCCTTCCCTATAGCATGGTGCCCAATTAGCCTAAGAATTAGCTCACGGTTTGTACGTAGTTATTCATGTGCAAACTGCTCAGCGCACTTTAGTACATATAACCCCTGGGCTCGGTGTGAGTTGGAAAGCGCTGTCATATGGTATTTCCCATTACAACCTGGTTTCTGCTTAGAACCGCAAGGCACAAGCGGAATAGAAATCACTAATGTTATGTAATGTAATGTAAGACCTCGTTGACATATGCAGTCACAGTGAAGACGGTATCATGTCACCTCCATGTTGCCAATTCAGATCCATTTCTTTCACAGCCAATAGTTAAAAACAAGCTTAAAGATAATGGGTCATGGATTTGATAGCCAAAGCGGTTTACCGTTATTATATGCAAGTACATTAAAAGCTATACCATGGGGTCAATTCATTATTTTCAGTGCTTAAAAAAAAAAAAGGGAAATTTGAGCTGGCATTCTATTTAGCAGTCTCCTTTGAGACTCGGAAGAGACGCCGAGACATTCTACCATCTGGGGGTATCGCGTTTACAAAAGACTGACAACTCGACCATGATTTTCATGGGGAAATACCGCAGTGGTTTACCATTGCCTCTTCCTGCCCACCAGCGCCTGGTCTTCCAAGGTGGTCACCAGCTATTAGTGCGGCCTGGCCCTGCTTAGCTGCCACATTTGGCAGGTGTGGGCTCCTCAGGACAGTGTTGCTGGGGCCAGTTGTAAAGCAGAGGCAGAGGAGCCTTAATAGGTCAGTTTGGCAGTTTGCCTTCCTGCTTTGCTACTGCTGTATTTGCTGTTTGGCTCAATTATGTGGTTAATAATGCTTTCAGTCTGGTGCTCTTAATAAATGAATTTACATCTACTACTTGTATTTTTCTTTTAAGGTTTGCTTTGTAAACTGCAAAAAAGAAGACAAAGAATATAATCAATACAGGGATATACAGTAGCTGTGCAATTAATAGCTACTTATATTCATGTTTATTCATGTAACAGAATTCATGCTATCCTTCCCCCCCCCCCCCTTCCCCCTTTACAAAACAGCAAAATCGTTTTATAGCAGGCCGGCTGCGCTGCTCCCGACACTCGTAGAGTTCCTATGAACGGGAGCAGCGCAGAGAATTCAGCTTGCTGGCCTGCGCTAAAATCAGCTTCTGTGGTTTGTAAAAAAAAAAAAAAAGGGGGGGAGAGGAATGAATTCACTTACATGCAGTTTTTAGTTATAAAGGATGAGAGGAAAAATATAAGATAGGAAATTTAGCAAGTGTAACAATTACATACTATTTTAAATGTATTTTTGGCCTAGCAGTTTCCTCCTGAGTTTTCAATTAAAATTAAACCAGCACCATGGACCTCCATTTCCCACTATATTGAGGGATTTCTCATTTTACAACCATAACTTAGACTTATCATTGAAGTGACAACCTTTGACTTGGGAATGCCACACTGCACTTCCCTTTAGAATCCTTGGTATGCATGCATCTTTTTTCCAGCCAGTAGGTGTCACTATTGAATAATGGATGGAAAACACCTACTTCCAGGCAGACCATGAATGCTGGTGCCAAAGCAGCCCCATCCCTAGCTAGCCTAAGGAGAAAAGGCTAGGCCCAAGAATCAAACCCAAGTCTTCCACCCAACTGTGCACATTGCTGCCACTGAACCACCTGAAAAACTTGCTATCATGTTCTTAAAGGACTACTCTGACAAAAGGGTTTCTTCCTTCATTTCATACTTTGATGGCATCTAATATTAATCTTGGATTTTTCACATTTTGATAACTTCCTAAATTATGGTTGTCTCCATTTTAAGTGAAACTCGCATTGCCTTCTAGCACATTGATGGTGATTACCACCTCCTTCTCTCATTCCACTCCCTTCTAACTGGAGCCTTCTGCAGATTCACTGCCCAACACCACTGTGGTCACTTCTGGAGGTTATGATACTTTTGGCTTGTATATCTTGGACACCTATGCCTAGCAATTCTCCCCAAGATGCAACCAAAATGATTAAGGCAGTGGTTCCCAAACCTGATTGTGTCAGCTTTTTGGGATATCCACAATAAATATTCATGAAAGATATTTGCTTGGAAAAGGGACGGCTGAGGAGGAATATCGTAAAGATCTACAACATCCTGAGTGGAGTAGAACAGGTAAACATGAAAATAAGAATAGCCTTACTAGGTCAGACCAATGGTTCATCAAACCCAGTAGCTCATTCTCAAAGTGGTCAATCCAGGTCCCTAATACCTGGCCAAAACCCAAGGAGTAGCAACATTCCAGGCTACCAATACAGAGCAAGCAGTGGCTTCCCCCTTGTCTTTCTCAATAATAGACTATGGACTTTTCTTCCAGGAACTTGTCCAAACCTTTCTTAAAACCAGCTACGCTATCCGCTCTTACCTCAACCTCTGCCAATGTGCTCCAGAGCTTAACTATTCCCTGAGTGAAAAAAAATATGTCCTCCTATTGGTTTTAAAAGTATTTCTCTGTAACTTCATTGAGTGTCCCCCTAGTCTTTGTAATTTTTGCCGGAGTGAAAAATCAATCCACTTGTACCTGTTCTACTCCATTCAGGATTTTGTAGACTTCAATCATGTCTCCCCTCAGCCGTCTCTTTTCCAAGCTGATTGTTTACTCTTTCCAGTACAAAGACTAGGGGCTCCTTTTATGAAGGCGGGTTAGGGCCTTAATACGTGGAATAGCACACGCTGAAATGCCGCCCACGCTAGCCGCTACTGCCTCCTCTTGAGCAGGTGATAGTTTTTTAGCCAACGCGCGCTATAGCGTGCACTAAAATGCTAGCACATCTTCGAAAAAGGAGCCCTAAGGGACACACCATGAATTTATGTGGTAACGCTGGTTTGATTTCTGAGCACACAAAAATTTAACAATTTAACGAATAATGTAAAGTAAAAATGTGATAGTCTAAAAAATTGTATGTAAATTGATCTTATTTATACAAAATAGTCCTAATACATGGATTTCGGAATGGAATTGTAGATCAGATTAATAATCCAGGATTTGTTAAAAGTAGGAAGGATTATTTCTCCAGTTAGCTTTTTATGGTAATATATTTTAAAACAAATAGGAGAAAATATTTTATCATTCAGTAAACAGGTAAGTTCTGGAACTCATTGCTGGAGGATGCGGTAAAAGCAGTTAGTATAGCTGGGTTTTAAAAAGGTTTGGATAAATTCCTGGAGGAAAAGTCCATAATCTACTCTTGAGATAGACACTGGGAAAGCCACTACTTATCTCTGAGATTGGTAGGATGGAATTGGTAGGATACTAGGACATGGGGACATGCAATGAAGATACTATGTAGTAAATTTAAACAAACTGGATAAAATATTTCTTCACCCAAAATGTAATTAAACTCTGGAATTCATTGCCAGAGAATGTGGCAAAAAACCAGCTTCCCTTATATTTATCAATTTAGGTGCAGGGAGGGGGGAAGTGATTATTACATGTTTTAAATGATAATGGAATATATGGGAGGGGGGATGGGAAAGGGGTGGGATGGGGATAAGAATTTATGAAATGTATCAATGATTGTTTTTAAGTGATGTATTTATTGTTATTGTGAATAAATATATTTTAACACTTAATGTAATGTTGAAAATGAATAAAGAAGATTAAAAAAAAAAAAACAGCTTAGCATTTTAAAAAAGGGTTTGGATAATATCCTAAAAAAAAAAGTCTATAAGCCATTATTAAGATGGACTTGGGAAAATCCACTGCTTATTTCTAGGATAAGGAGCATAAAATCAGTTTTACTCTTTTGGGATCTTGCCAGATAACTTGTGATTTGGATTGGCCACTTTTGGAAACAGGATACGGGGCTTAATGGACCTTTAGTCTGTCCCAGTAAGGCAATGCTTATGTTGTTATATTATGTAAGATTGCATGGGCTGGAGTCAAGGCCTTATGAACATAAGCATTGCCATACGGGATTAGAACAAAGGTCCATCACTCCTAGGAATCCTGCTTCCAGTAGCAAATTCAGGTCAGAAATACTTGAAAAAGATCCCAAAAAGTAGCTAGTTTTCCGTGTAATTTATTCTGAGGGATAAACAGTGGCTTTCTCCAGGTCTGTCTTAAAAAGAGTCTACTGGCTATTTCTCCAGGAGCTCATCCGAATGTTTTTTTTAAACTCCGTTATTCTAACAGCTTTTAGTATTCTGTAATGAGTTCCAGAGCTTAATTATGTATTGAGTGAAAAAAAATATTTTCTCGTATTTGTTTTAAATGTGGTAATTTGTAGTATCATGGCATGTCCGCTAGTCGTATTTTTTGAAAGCATCGATTTCTATGCCACATAACCTGACTAGTTCTATGTGGTGTACAAAAGATTAAGGAGTTATAACACAAAGGAATAAAAAATTGAAAGCAAAATTAAAGAGTATTAATTACCTAAGAATTTTGAAAATAAATAAGTTTTCAGTTGTTTCAAGTTTCAAGTTTATTATATTATTTGATTAAACGCTTTTCAGAATACAAAGCGTTTTACAAAGAAATAAAATTAAATTTCTAAAATCACAAATACATTGTAATTAAAATTAACTACTTTAAATTAAAAATAAAAACAAACTGGGGTAAACAATCCACATGAAACAATAGGAAAGGGGGAAGAAAGAAAAAAAATACAATTTATAAAAAAAAATAAATAAATAAGCAGGTCGGGTTAGTACATAGGGAAGGTATGAAGAGAAGGAAAAAAAAAAAAAAAAATGTGCATCTGAGATTGAAGTCAATAGGAGGCCCTTGAAGTCCTTATCCCAACTTGCTGCCTGGTAGGAAATTTGTATTTACCCATTCCAATCCACTCCACTAATGATTTTACAGACCCCCTAACACATATGTCCCTTTAGCACTCTTGTCTACTACGCTGAAGAATCCTAACCTCTTTAGCTTTTCCTCATCCCCTTTATCATTTTGGTCACCCTTCCCTATACCTTTTCTCATTTATTTCTCTATATCTTTTCTGAGATGTAGCAACTAGAATGGCATACAATACTCAAAATATTCAGTACTCACATCATGGAGCGATACAGAAGCATTTTGATATTCTCTTTTACTTCCTAGTTATTCTTCTATACGTGCATCACTTTGCATGCCCAGTCTTCCAGTTTCCCAAGGTCCTCCTGCAATTTCTCAGAATCCTCATGCATGCTGGCAAGCTGTAGGCCGTTTCAAGCAATTTTGTCACCAAAGACGTACTTCTTCACGCTGCGCCGAGAAGAGGAGAATGGAATCAAAACAAAACTTAGTGGTGCTTAGATGGCTACTCCAGTAATTCGGCAGACTTCTACAGTCTGTGCCTCAATTATGGTTAGACAGATCTGGGTGGGTTGGAATGGGCTTTGACAGCAACTCGAGCAGTTGAACAGTAAGACCAGTGCTGAGCAGACTTCCACAGTCTGTGTCCGAAAAATAGCAAGGAGAGAAAAATTGAAAAATCCTTAAAAGTACTAGGAGTCATTCTGGATAGCTCACTAACATTCAAAGACTTTGTAGACAAGCGTTTTCTACACTTCACAAGCTAAGAAGAGTCAGACCCTACTTCTTCCTACAGCAATACAGAATACTAGTTTAAACATCCATTCTATCTACAATAGACTATTGCAATGCACTACTATTGGGAATCTAAAAAAAACCCAAAACAACCCACACCTAATGAAAAGAATCCAACTACTACAGAACACTGCAGCATAATTGATAGTCTAGATTCCCAACCGTGTCCTGGAGGACCACCAGGCCAATCGGGTTTTCAGGCTAGCACTAATGAATATGCATGGAGAAGATTTGCATGCCTGTCACTTCCCATTATATGTAAATCTCTCTCATGCATATTCATTAGGGCTAGCCTGAAAACCCGATTGGCCTGGTGGTCCATCAGGACAGGGTTGGGAACCACTGGTCTAGAAATCAAAATTCAACCATGTCACACCACTGCTCAGAGAGTTACACTGGCTTCCGATAGAAAAGCGGATTGACTATAAGCTATGCTGCTTAGCCTTTAAGAACAATATGGAAATATCCCAAATGACTTACTAGGTAGATCTGCTAAGGGCTCCTTTTACTAAGCTGTGCTAGCAGTTTTAGTGCACGCTACAATGCTGCGTGCACTAGACGCTAACGCCTTCTTCGGATGCAACCCGGCTAGACAAATGCTGGGTTGCATCCAAAGAAGTTTTGTCAGCCGAAAGCCTGAAGGTGTAATGCCACTGTACAGGTCCATGGTGAGACCTCATCTGGAATATTGTGTTCAATTTTGAAGGCCACATTATCAAAAGGATGTGCTGAGAATGGAGTCGGTTCAGCGAATGGCCACCAGGATGGTCTCAGGACTCAAGGATCTCCCATATGAAGAACGTCTAGGTAAATTGCAGCTATACTCTCTCAAGGAACGCAGAGAGAGGGGAGACATGATAGAGATGTTCAAATATGTTACTGGCCGTATTGAGGTGGAAGAAGATATCTTTTTCCTTACAGGACCTAAGGCAACAAGAGGGCATCCGTTAAAAATCAAGGATGGGAGATTTCACGGTGACATTAGGAAGTATTTCTTCACCAAAAGGGTGGTTGATCGTTGGAATGATCTTCCACTTCAGGTAGTTGAGGCCAGCAACGTGCTCGATTTTAAGAAAAAATAGGATAAACATGTGAGTTCACTTTGAGGAAGTGCTTAGGGGGGAGGGTTCTTCGAGTGGGCAGACATGTTGGGCCGATAGCCCTTTTCTGCCATCATATTCTATGTTTCTATTCAGCTGGCGTTAGTTTTTCCGCGTAGCGTGGGGGTTAGCGCAGCTTAGTAGAGCCCTAAATGTCGCAACTCTGACCGCATAGCTCCAATTTTATAAAGACAGAATATAGACAGCTAGAACAGTTGTACATCCATATGGCAAGGGGGCATAGTCTGGCATACCTAAGAAAGGACTAAAGTATGGACATCCAATCCTGATTGAAGAAGGGGAAGGGATGTCCATGTCCATAAAAAGGGGTGTTTGAAAAGTGAAGAGAAGCAATAGATCATGAGACCAGCACAAATAAAATCAGTGTCGGGTTTTTCTGAGGCAGCTGGATGCGAAACGCATCAAGACCCACCTAAGCAGCCTTTGCTCTGCTCCAGTGCAGATTAGTTAAAAACTAAAAGTTTATGCAAGATTGAACTGGCAAGATGTTGAAAACTTATCACATGCAAAGCCATGTTATGTGCTGTGATTGAAAAGGGAAAGTTTTCCTGCCGCTGGAGCTCTGCTCTAAGTCTGGTCTCTTACGAGCTTTTTTTCCCCGAGCACTCAAAAATACATGCTACATTGTATTTGAATTAAGAAACACTTTCTTTGGTTTGTTACATTGTATTACATTGTCCTTGGTGGCACGTTTGGTTATTAAGTATCCCTGGAGTGTTGGGCATCCAGAAAAAGGGGGTGTCCATATTTAGACGTGGAGGGGCATAATCGAAAGGAACGTCTAAGTCCGTTTTCGTCTAAGTCACAAGTCGTCTAAAGTAAAAAAAAACAACCTAGGACACATGTTTGAAAAATACGTCCAAAATTTTTTTTCTTTCGAAAATCGTCTAATTATACGTCCTGCTGATCTGATCGTCCAAGCCGCTAAATCGTCTATCTGTATACCACATTTTCGTCCAACTTTTCATCCAAGTCAAAAACACCTTGAACAAGCCCTGTGGGACATGGGAGGGATCTGCAAAGTGATGGACTGAACACCCAGACATGGCACCTAAATAGTGGCACTGCTGTGAACTTCACAAAAAGAGTGCCACATCTTCAATTCACTACAGCTCCCTTATAGTTCATGGTGAGCCCCCCCAACCACCTCCAGAATCCCCTAGACCCACTTTTCTACCACTCTAATAGCCCTTATGGCTGCAGGAGCCACTTATATGCCAGTAAAAAAGGGTTTTGGGGTGTATAGGGGAGTGCACATGTTTAAGTATCAATGCAGTGATTACAGGGGCTTATGGGCATGGGTCCTCCTCTCCATGAGTCACTAACCCACCCCCAAGACGGCTTAAGCCGCCTCTGTGCTGGACGACTAGGCTTTCCTATGCCAAACTGCCAGGTGATGATGGTCTGGAGGCTGAATTTTAAAAGTGTGATTACGATTTTTATGGGGTTGGAGGGGGGAGTTGGTGATCACTGGGGTAGTGTGTTTTATGTGTTTGAAGTATTTATCTGGTGACTCTAGGTGGGTTTTTGTGACTTAGACCATGTTTTACATGGTCTAAGTCACAATGTCCAAGTTCCGTCGATCTTGGGCTGTATAACTTTCGGTTATACATGCTGAACGACTAAGTCTAAGCCGGCCCACGTCCCTCCCAACTCCCTCCCTCGACACGCCTCCCGAAATGCCCCGGGAGTTCATGGTGTAGGTCCACAAATGAATTTATGTCTAGGATCCCAATATAGCGTTCATCCAGTTTTGGAGATGAGGCATGCTATGAAAAATTGTGTCTTCCCCCTCCACCTTCCCCACCCCCCCCACCCCCCACTAAGTGGTTGACATGCATTCCAAGTTTCAACTAGGATTTCAGAAGTGTTGTCTCTTTCATCCAAGCACTGCAGAAGGACTTGGCAGGCACAAATTACATCGTTAATATCTAGTGAGGATAAGAAATCAAGGCAAAAAATAGTTTTCACACTTTGTCACGGCAGCGTCTGCACTGTTTCATGATATGAGCCCTTACCTGGGAAAGGAGAAAAGGATGGATGGTGTATAGGAGATGGAAGGATTATTTTGTCACCTTGCCCAAATTCAGCCTTGGCTAGGTTTTTTTGTGTGTGTGTGTCAATGATGTAGGATATTTTCCAAATTAATGCTTTTAGAATATGGAATCGCTTCACTGGTCGTTCCCCTCCTTGCAATCATCTCCAAGATGTTTACATATTGATCTAATATAGTTCCACCTCTTCTATTATGTGAGAGCCAGTACCAGAAGGAAGACAGTTTAGAGTAATTAAGGACTGCTTATGGAAGCCTGACCCTCATCCGTAATGGCTGCAGATGATAGCAGTGGCAACACCTGAGAACCGAGGAATGGCAGCCCCAGACCAGAAAGTAGTACACTAAAGAGGAAATTAATATTGGGCAAATTTTTTTTTTTTTTTTCCCCCTTTGGCTTCTTAATACTGCTGTCTCTATCTGTAAATGTCACATAAAATATTTCTCGAAAAGACAACCTTTCAAGTTAGCTTTTCAGCTGCGGCAGCCTCCTCTGCGTGTCAGTAGGTTCAGTTCTCGTCCTGCTTTTCTCTGGCCGCCACCGCACATTTTTTTGTTCCGTGACAGCAAGACACAAAAAAATACCTTTTGAAAACACGAAGCCCTTGAAAATGGCAATTTTTCTTTATCCTTTAAGAACTGGTTGTGTTTTATTTATTTTTTTTCTCCCTAACAGCTTTTCTCACCACAGGGCTGGTAGTCATCAGTGGGTGGCCATTATTCCATGTAACAGCTAGAAGCCGAAGAACATGCTTGACTACCTCAAGCTTTTTGTCTTGTTACCAGTGTGGAATTCTGCATGCAGCCTTCCCCTCATTGAAAGTCTCTCTGTCATAAGGCGAGATTCAGACACTAGATCTATCAGGCTCATTTACCCACCCTCTCCATCTCCTAACTGATTTCTTTTGTATGCAGAAACTCAAGCACCCATGAAAGCCTGGAGGAGAACAAGATGCTCTCCTTCTAACTGAGATCAGCATAAGTGATCTCTAAGGACAGAACCGATGGTGGTCATTATTGATGTCACAGATATTAGGAAAGTTGGAGCATTTTTTTGTATGTTTAATAGATTTGAAGAGGGGGAAGGGCAGGATTAAGGCAAATCTGGCATGCGCCTAGGGCCCAAATATTTAGAAGGGGTCCTATTAGATGTGTAATTCGATAGGGCTGAAATCATATTTTTGTCCTGGTGAGTCAGTTGTGGGCAGAAAGTGTAGGGGGAGGGGGGCAAGGTCACCCCTGCCCTCTGTCTATCTCCCAATGCCCTGTGCAGTCATCCTGTCAGCTGGAGGTGTGGTTTGTGGGAATTTTCAAATGAATTATAAGAGGCCCAGAGCAATTGTTTGCTTGTGATCCAACCTAGAAATCCTTCCCTGGGGGAGGGGAATAGGGGAAATAGGACAGATGTGCAGATATGGTACTTACCTAGATATGAAAGATGATAAGATTGAAATATGAGCCTGACACTTTTACAACTGGATTTTTGTACATTTAAGATTCTTGTTCTGATCCATAATGCAAAAGTATTGGCACCATAGGCAAAATTTTGGCCTTATATCCCCTCCCCCAATAAATTTTCAGGATCCTAGCTCATTGGCTTCCCCCTCCAAGACGCTGATAATTAAATTCTACAGTCATGATAATCCTACAGAAATTCTGAAAGAAAGCATAATTGGATATCATACTTTTAAATATAAGATGGATTTGGAGGTAAACATGATGTATTTTTTAATATAGTTATCAGGACTTAGGGGTCCTTTTACTAAGCTGGGGTAAGCACTAATGTGTGCTTACTGCAGCTTATAAAGCACTACCGAGGGGCATGCTCAGGCGTCTCGTGGTAGTTTAGGGATTGGTGCATGCTTCCCACATACTAAAATATACAAAATTTATTTTTTGGCACTGTGGGCATGTATGGCCATGGGGAGTAAGGGTGTTCTGCACTAATTGGTTAATGCAGCTATGTCACCATGTGCTAACCAATTAGCATGTGGTTGACGCAAGAGCCCCTACCAACTACAAAATAGGTGGGAAAGACTCACTCTGGGAATAGCACTGACCACTTTTTAGCGCTGCTTGTAAAAGGGTCCCTTAATATTGTGCTTTAACTGCAGCTGTTTTTTGGTACCTCACTAGAAGCTGCTTCTCTAGGCAGCCACCTAGTGTTGGAGGGGAAGAGAGAGTTTTATAATTATAGCAAAATACTAATATTTCTGATCTCCATGTTTTTGACCTGCAACCGCCTCCTCATTTAGGCCTGCAGTCCAATCAGAACCCATTTCTGTTGAGACTATGATGCCTTGAGTGGGTTCAGTGTCTGTCCCTCCTTGGGCCACCATCTCTCCCCCCCCCTCCCACCCAATTCAGTCTCTTCCCTCCTCCCTCCTCCCCATGGGTCA
The DNA here is from genome assembly GCF_902459505.1 of Geotrypetes seraphini. Classification (NCBI taxonomy): domain Eukaryota; kingdom Metazoa; phylum Chordata; class Amphibia; order Gymnophiona; family Dermophiidae; genus Geotrypetes; species Geotrypetes seraphini. The sequence continues at coordinate 48,217,556 of NC_047085.1, forward strand.
GGCACAGCTCCCTCACGTCTCTCACTCCTCCATCATCCTGTTAAGTTTATGTCAGTCTCAGGCCAGTCCCTGGGTCTTCCTTCTGCCATGTCCCACCCGTAGGAAATTGCATCAGGAGGAGGCAAGTCATGGCAGAGGCAGGTCAGGATTAACCAATAGGCCCAGTAGGCATGTGCCTAGGGCCCGAAATGGTCACGGGGGCCCAATGAAGGAGGGCATCAACATTGTTTTTTCCAAATGGCGATCAGCCCCTCCAGCATCGATCAGCAACGCGGGCCCCCCACGATCGGCAACGCGGCTCCCCCCCACCCCACCCCCACCCCCATCGATGGAAACTAAGACAAGCAAGCAACGCGGGTAAGAAAGGCAATGGGAACAGTAATTTTGCAAGTGGTGCTGCCTGCCCAAAGCTTCCCTCTGATGCAGCTTCCTGTTTCCACCTGGGTGCATGGAGGGTGGGGCGGGGCAGGGGGGCCCAGTGTACTTGTGTGCCTAGGGGCCCTCGACAAATTAATCCTGCCCTGGGCAGAGGGTATACCCAGGCTGGCCATAGGCAATTTGTCATGCTGCTGCTGCTGTTGCTAGCAACCTTTATAGGACCACATGGAAAAGAGAGAGGTGAAGGAGCAGTAATAGGCATGTTTGGGGAAATCTGGACGTCTTGCACTTAAAAATGGATATCAATATCATAGATCAAATGTTTACATATTTTAAACTCAATTGCTTCCAGCACTTACCAACACTAAATCACATACCTATCTGTTGTAACATTCCAACTGTATTTAAAGATCCCTCAAGTGTCTCATACCTTTAAACCTGATCAGATACAACTCTGTTCTCAAGAAAGCCACCTCAATGCACATCAGATCCTGCAAAATGTTCAAAAACCCTGTCTGATGTTATGACAAATTAAAATTATATTCAAGTTTTGATGTCACCTCGTTAAGGCCAATACCACAAAGAAAAATTTCCTCCCTAGGCTTTGTGTACCAATGTAAATCACAAAAGACTGCGTGTTAACACAACATAACTCAGTGCTTGTACAACCACAAATACCTCAGAGGTTGCTCATTGTGGTTTACATAGAGATGAAAGAGGGAACAATCTTTCCATGAATATACCGGATGCGCAATATCAGAAAGCAGCAATTACATGACTTGAACAACAGATGATGAGGATTTTCCGCAACAAATCACAGGTTGGACTGGCCTCAGCTGAAAATTCCAGATAAGTTTTTGTTTTGCTCTCTCTTTCTATTTTGAGAACTTTGTTGTGCAGCTAGTTCCATTTCCTGCTGTGGGAACATTTGTTTGTTTGATTTTCTATATGACCAGGTTTTTTTGGAGCAGTTTGAGGTATTTTTTTTTTTTTTTTTTGTAATATCAGCCAATGATATGTTTCTGAGCTCTAGTCCAGTCTAGTTTTTCTAGAGACGCCTAGAGCTGTCTTCTATTCTTGTTGAGCCTTTGAGGCTGGTTTGAGTAATGTTTTCCTATCTATATGGTGTTTCTGTGGCAGGAAAGGTACTGCTATAATATCTTTACTATTTTCACACTAACCCCCACCCCCCCCTTTTACAAAACTGCAAAAGTGGTTTTTAGCGCCTGCCAGCACACTGAATGCTCCACACTGCTCCAATGCTCATAGAGTTCCTATGAGCATCTGGAGCAACACTCCATTCTATCTTTCCTCTACTCCTCATTGATACATGCATACCCTCTGTACTTACTATCCTCCTTTGACTCTGACTCATCTCCTGGACAACTCTCTATGGCTTCTCCCATGTAGTTCCCCATTCACCGTTTCTCCTCTCCCTCCCTCCACCTTGTAGACCAGCATCTCTTTCCTCTCTCCCCCCAACCCTTGTAGACTTACATCTGCCTATTTTTTTCCTTCCCCCCCAGCATCTTCCTATATACCATCTCTCTCCCTCTTTCTTCCCTCCCTCCCTGCCCCTGTGGTACAACCTCTCTCTCTCTCTCTCTCTCTCTCTTTTCCCTCCCAACATCCCTCCAATTGTGCAGCATTTCTCCCTCTCCTTCTTTTTTCACATTGTCCAGTATCTCTTCCACCTTCCCCCATACTAGGTCCCTCATTTTTCTCTTCTCCCACTCTCCCTATCCTTGTGGTCCATAATCCCTTCCCTCCTCACCATTAATTCCCTCTATTTCTTTCCTTTTTCCCCTCTACCTTGGGTACATAATTTATCTCTCTCTTTCTCCCCCTCCACTTCACCCTCTGGTCCATATTTTTTTTTCCTCCCTTCACTCCATTTCCCTGGTCTATCATTTCTCTCATTTTTATTCCTCCCTCCCTCCCCCTGTGGTCCAGCATTTCTTTCTCCTTATTCCCTCCCTATCTCCTTCCCCATTACCTTGTGGTCCATCATTTCTTTCATTCTTCCTTCCTTCCATTAATCTCCCACCCAGTCCATTATCTATCTCTCTTCTTTCTTACTTCCCTACCTGCCCTTGTGGTCCAACGTCTCTTGCTCTCTCTTTCCTACCCCCTCAGGTCCATCAGTTCCATTTCTTCCCTTCCTCTACCCTTGGGTCCATGAACTCTATTTCATCTCTCCCTCATTCTTTTCCCCCTTCCATTCCCCATTTCTCTCTTTCTTCCCTCTGTTCCCTTTCCTTGTGATTAAATATCTCTTCCTTTGTCTTCCCTTCCTATCTTCCTCTCCTCTACCCAGGGTCCATCATTTCTTTCTTTCTCTTTCTTCACTCCCTTCCATCATATCTCTCTTCTTCTTCCTCCCTCCCCTTAATCTGCTCCCCCTACTCATCATTTCTCTCTCTTTCTTCCCACCTGCCCTTGGGTTCACCATGGCTTCCTTTCTCATCCCTCCCTCCCCTTGACCCTCAGCTCCATCAATTCTATTTCATCCATCCATCCTTCCCCTCCACACTCAGATCCATAAATTCTCTCTTATTTCTTCCCTCCAGGGGCCATCATCTTTCTCTCCACTCCCCCCCCCCTTCTGCACTCCCCATTCTACATTCTACCATGTCCAGGGAGGTCTCTGCTAGTGACAGCACTTGACAGATGCTGCTTGTGGCATGCTCAGAGCCTTTCTCTGTCATGACCTGCCCCTCTGACATGTTCCTGTGTATGCGGGGGTGAGTCAAAGTAGAAGAGAGGTTCTGAGCAGGCCACAAGCAGCATCTGTCAAGTGCTGCCACTAATGGGGACCTCCTGGGAGACATTGTGTAATGAAGTCTGAGGGAGGGTGCCAAAGCGCAGAAGAGGGAGGGAGGAAGAAGTAGAAGAGAAAGGGAAAAATGCTGGGTGAAGAGAAGACAGATGATAGCAAGCTGGATCAGATAGGGGGAGATACTGGGCCTCCAGCTGTCCTGGGACCTTAGGCACTGCCCAGTTGCCCAAGTAGTTAGTCCTTCCATGTCAAAGAAAATAGATTAAAAGGAAAGTGGTTGTTAACAGCCCAAAGAGAAGGTGCAAAAGACCCATCCATCCATAAGGAGAATAAGATATGAAGGAGAATAGAGTACCCTTCAGAGAGACCAAGAACTGCAAATACTTTCAGTATTTTTTTATACAGTTTCCAACTATCTTACTTTATTTTTATGGACTGTCTGCATCATTATTTTCTTTTCCTTATTACTGCATATATTTTGGTATTTGGGAAGGATCAAATAAATTAGTTTTATTTATACTGCATACCAGCCTCCCTCCTTTCTTTTCCAAGGAGAGTTTTGTGTGCCTGCCAGAGAACTCGTTCTAATGAAATAACCAGGCATCAGGGGACTCATTTTAATCTGCCTGGGGAAAGGATTTTTAAGAGATCTGTACATTTTTGCCACAGACACCACTAGAATGGTTCTGTATCCAACTCTGGGGTCACCCTCAGGCCCAGCCTATCTGAGAGATCTGCTACATTAGGGCAGGTGTAAACTACGCATGTTGGTATGAACACGTATACTGTATCTTTACTATAGGTGTTGCTGAGAGTGTGGTATCAACATTATGGAGTGGAGGAGGTGGCCTAGTGGTTAGCGCTGTTGCCTCTCTACCCTGAGGTTGCAAGTTTGATCCCAGCCTGCTCCTTGCGACTTTGTTTTTAGCCTTTTAACTATTTGGATTTTTTATGACTTTTTATTTTTTTGTTCCAAAATTTTTTAATTGAAGTTTTATATAATAACATACAATAAGGCAGGAGAAGCATATTAAACAAATTGCTCATAACATTGTTAACACAAAGTTTAGGATATTAAGAGATAAAAATCCTTGAAATAAACTCCCTCCCCCCAACTCCTCTCCTTATCCCATTCACAGAGAGTGAAAACCCAACATCCATCCATATCTACATACAAACATCTCCATTCTCATACTCTAATTCAGGGGTGTCAAAATTCCTCCTCGAGGGCCGCAATCCAGTCAATTTTTCAGGATTTCCCCCAATGAATATGCATGAGATCTATTTGCATGCACTGCTTTCATTGTATGCTAATAGATCTCATGCATATTCATTGGGGAAATCCTGAAAACCTGACTGGATTGCGGCCCTCGAGGAGGGACTTTGACACCTGTGCTCTAATTCAACCATTATCTGCCATTTTTTGCATAGGCACCCATAACGATCTAAATTTAGCCCCTTTACCTCTCTTCTTCATTATTACCGCCTCATAGTTCCCAATTAAACAAACTGAATTCCACCACTTTTATATTTTTATATTTAAGACAGCCAAGGACTGGAATACTGCGTTCAGTATTGGTCGCCGCACCTCAAGAAGGACATGGCGGTACTTGAGAGAGTCCAAAGGAGAGCAACGAAAATGGTAAAAGGGCTGGAACACTGCCCATACGCCGAGAGGTTGGATAGGCTGGGGCTCTTCTCTCTGGAAAAAAGGAGGCTCAGGGGAGATATGATAGAGACCTTCAAGATCATGAGGGGCATAGAGAGGGTGGATAGGGACAGATTCTTCAGACTGAAGGGGACAGCAAATACGAGGGGGCATTCGGAGAAACTGAGGGGAGATAGGTTCAAAACAAACGCAAGGAAGTTTTTTTTCACCCAAAGGGTCGTGGACACTTGGAATGCGCTGCCGGAGGAAGTGATCAGGCAGAGTACGGTACAGGGATTCAAACAGGGATTGGACGGATTCCTGAGGGATAAAGGGATCGTGGGATACTGAGGGAGGAGCTGGGATGTAACACAAGTATAGAAAGCTAACCAGGTAATGAGTATAGAAACCAAACCAGGTCGTGCAGGTGCAAGACCGGAAGGTTAGGACTTCGATAGGAAGACAGGACTTAAATGAGAAACCAAGGTGGCAAGGGAGCCTCTTCTGGTGATACAGACAGGTCGTGACCAGTCTGGGCCACCGCGGGAGCGGACTGCCGGGAGGATGGACCTATGGTCTGACCCGGCGGAGGCACTGCTTATGTTCTTATGTTCTTATAAGACCCCTGAGGAAGGCATTTTTATTTTGCCGAAACACGGCCCTTGTTGGGTCATTTGTATTTTATACATTATTTGGTTTTTATTTTGTGGATCACTTGTGACTGTATACATCCTTTGTGGATTGTTTTTTTAAGTTTTGGGGATGCTTATTAAACTACAAACTGGTATATTCGATCTTATGTTCCACAATCTTTTTTGTTGTTTTGCTGCTTCATTTCCTTTGTGGAACCTTTTGGTTCTATTTGGATTTTGTCGTCGAGTCGCTTAACACCCCGTTGCCCCAGGTACCACATTTAGGGCTCCTTTTACGAAGCCGCGTTAGCAATTTAACGCGCCTAATAGCACACGTTAATTTACCGGTCGGACTAGCCGCTACTGCCTCCTCTTGAGCAGGCGGTAGTTTTTCGGCTAGCGTGGGGGGGTTAGCGCGCACTAAAAAGGTGCGTGCGATAAAGCCGCTAACGCAGCTTCGTAAAAGAAGCCCTTAGATTGTGATCCTGCTGGGACAGATAGTTTACTATTCAATGAATTGTAAACCACGATGGGTGAATCTCTTCATGAAAAGGTTGTTAATAAATCTAAAATAATGAATAAATAATAAATGCTAATCCACATAAAGTCCACTTCTTCAATGTAGGTGCTATTGTTGTCAGATTTAAGAATGTAAGGCAGCTATGTGTCTTAAAATAAAGCCAAAAAAAGGCACTGTCTTGTCTAATTGAACTGGTCAATATTCAACCTGCAGTGGTCCGGACAAAATTAGCAAAATAGAAAAATTAACCCAGATTCTCGACAGAGTCCTCAAAAGACTTATTTTGACAGTCATCTGGTAACCCTATTAAAGACCCAAAGTAGTCCCCTCAGCAGTTCTTTATCTTTGCAGGCTTTATCAAATCTAATCTAATCTTCCGTTTATATACCGGGTCATCTCCAAACGGAGATCGACTCAGTTAACAAAAATCAGAAGACCAGAATACACATAGAGATGGGAGAAAGGGTGGGTAATAAGCCTGGCCTACTGCAAAAAAATGGGCCCTGCAATGCTTAACAGTTCCAGGGTCTTATGGGTAAATGATTTAAATATTGTGAGAATTACAAAGTTTTCAAAGTTTTCCGAAACAATTGAAAATGGCCCATCATTCTAATAGAATAAGGAATTCCATTCCAGATCTCCGTTAACTTAAGATTGACAGAGGGCTCCTTTTATGAAGGTGCGTTAGGGCTTTAACGCGTGGAATAGCGCGCACTAAAATGCTGCGCACGCTAGCCACTACCGCCTCCTCTTGAGCAGGCGGTAGTTTTTGGGCTATCGCACCTTTGTAAAAGGAGCCCAGAATTTCCCAATCGGTTTGATTCCCTTAAAAGAAGGACGCGAGAGTTTGTACTTCTGAGTATTCTTCGAATAACAGGACCTTTGAACATTCCAGTTTAACGGAATCAAAGAATCAAAAGCCAGGTTTGCAAATTCCCAGCACGATTTCTTTAACAGTTCTGTCACTTTATTGTTGTATTGGTAGATCATTGGCCTCCCAGCTCAACTTCAGTTAGGATCTTTCTGCACTGAAAGTAGCTTATCCTAGCCTAATTGGTATTTATCAAGCTCCTGGATTCTCCACCCTTCTCCCAAACTCCCTCAGGCTGAATCCAATCTCCTAGGCCAGGGGTAGGCAATTCCGGTCCTCGAGAGAAGGAGCCAGGTCAGGTTTTCAGGATATCCACAATAAATATGCATGAGATAGATTTGCATCTCAAGGAGGCAGTGCATGCAAATCCATCTCATACATATTCATTGTGGATATCCTGAAAATCTGACCTGGCTCCGGCTCTCGAGGACCAGAATTGCCTACCCATGTCCAAGGCCATCTGAGAATTGTAGTTCACTCACATTTGCAAAATTATTTTCTCTCTCTTTCCCCTTTCTGCTGTTGAAAGTTTTTTTTTCCTGATTTTACAAGTACCTTACCCTTTCTTTTCCCCTTGATGGTATAGTATACTGTAGTGCAGGGGTCTCAAAGTCCCTCCTTGAGGGCCGCAATCCAGTCGGGTTTTCAGGATTTCCCCAATGAATATGCATGAGGTCTATGTGCATGCACTGCTTTCAATGCATATTCATTGGGGAAATCCAGAAAACCCGACTGGACTGCGGCCCTCAAGGAGGGACTTTGAGACCCCTGCGTGTAGTGTATGCCATCATACAACCCAAAGAGCAGGAGCCAGGACCAAGAGACAAACCTGGGTCACTTGCTTGACAGCACTGTACACTACTGGGTCATTTTGCCTTCTAATAAGAGTTTCTCAACCCTCTGCTGGATCCAGAGAGCAGACTAAGTCAAAAAATATATACAGGGGTGACCAATTCAAACCGTTGATATGGAGTGACTAAAGTGGTCAGTGAAACAAAATAAAGTCACTGCTAGATCATCAAGAGATGTGATTTATATATTCAAAAGACTTATTTTGTACTTAGAACTCTGCTCAGAGACATGAAGGCTGATTACTCCGCCTCACCACCCAATCATTGCAGTGTTCAAAAAAGGCCTTTTTTGAACACTGCAATGATTGGGTGGTGAGGCAGAGTAATAAGCCTTCATGTCTCTGAGCAGAGTTCTAAGTACAAAATAAGTCTTTTGAATATATAAATCACATCTCTTGATGATCTAGCAGTGACTTTATTTTGGATCCAGAGAGCAGGCTTGGTTATTGACCTTCCTACAAGCTTGGCTGCTGTGAAATGGAAACTCTATGTTTATCAAACACGCTACATCAAATCTTTGCACATTTGTTCCCCTTTTTTATCTTTTAAAAGTGGTTTTACTTAGAATATGAAACAGAAGATTCCAAAGCAGATAAGAACCGTCACGCCACGTGGTTTAATTTCATTCCTGGCACAATACCATAGACCCCAGTTGGTATCTCGTTTCTCCTTTACGTTTCCACGATGTCAGTCAGTTTTGCAGATGAGGCAAACTCAAATTGGCATGAAGTAATGAAGAAGTAAATTGTAAAATATGCAAAGTTTATCTCCCCTGCCCTTCCTACCCAAACATGCAAATGCTCTCTCTCTCTCTCTTGTAAATAGCAGGATAGGTGGCAATAATAGCCATGCTTACCACATCTCTCCCGCTTGCCAGTGTTGGCAGTGGCTCTCTCCTACTTGCCAGCTGACCTGTTGCTGTCTCAGCTATAGTGTGGGAGCGAAGTGATCACTCCATACAGAAACAGCAACTGCGTGTAACCTTTCTCTCATATTGGCATCTGTGGCAGTGCCATCTGCTTCAGCCAAACTGTGCAGGAAGAGATAACCGCCAAGGCCAGAGGATCTCCAGCTGGCACAGCTGTGCAGCAGGGAAAGACACCATAAGAGATATATTCTTCCCAACAACTACCAGTGATTAAGTCACAATTCATTATTCTGGCCCACATTGGCCATTTACCTTTTTTTCTAGGAGGGGGGGGAGTGGATATAAGCATTGCTCTCCAAATGCCACCTCTGATTAAAGTCCTGAAGAAAATTATTTGAACTTTGTTCCTTGAGAGGTGGATAAGTATTGCTGATTTGAACAAAATTGAAAATGTTTCTCTTGTTTAAATTGTTTTTCACATGAATTAGATTCTTTTTATTTCATTAATGGCAGTTTCTTCTTGAAATAAATTTGTATAATGGATACTTTACATCCAATGTAAAATATTTTAAGTCTACTAAAACTTTTTAAATTTAATTTAAAAAAAGGGTATGATGTTTTATGCATTTAATTAAATTCCAGCTCCATCCTGTCAGCTAGGTACAAATTAAAATTATCTACTAAATAAATAATATATCATTCATAACTGTATAATCTAATGTATAATTAATACATCAGAAACTATTAAGCTATATCATTATTTAAATAAATGAATATATGTAATTGGAAGTCATCTCTAGGAAAAAATATTCAGCAAATCTAAAGGCTCTTTAACAGTAAATAGCATGGTTTTATGGTTCTAACACTCAGTGAGAAGCATCTTTATTTTTTGAAATCTAGGCATCCTCTCACAATGAGATGAGGCTGGCACCAGAGATCCAATATAAAAGAAATTTGCAAGAGGTGAGTGGAGCTTCAATATAAGCAAAATTGGAAATGGTTATCAGTGCACCAAAACAATGCAAAGCATCCTGGTTGAAAGGGAGAGGCAGAACTCAAGGACTGAGGTGAGGGGGAAACGAAAGGACAAAAAAGTCAAACAGGTATGTGGGCACCAGAAAGAATGTTTCATATTTATTTATTGCAGACTTTACTATACCGCTTTTAGCTGTCAAAGCAGGACAAAGTGATGCACATTCTAAAACAAATCCATAAGGAATCTTTGAAAATTGAGTTTTCCTCGTTAATGCTGGGTATTGTTATTGATTCTTCATTTACATTTAAGGACCAACTAAACTCGCTTATTAAAAAGTGTTTTTTCAGCCTCCGTGCTCTGAGAAGAGTGAGAGCACTTTTTCACCAACAACACTTTTCTGTATTGGTTCAATCAGTCATTTTGTCAAGGTTGGATTATTGCAATTCAGTGTATTTGGGTCTTTCAGAGACTTCAATTAATACAGAACACTGCAGCTAAACTTATTTTCGGTAAGAGTAAATTCAATCGCGTAACCCCTCTGCTCAAGGAATTACATTGGCTTCCAGTGTATCTCGGAATTCAATTTAAGATCCTATTTGGCATTTTTGCTGCTTTGATTCCTTTGGACTGGAATGTTCATAGATCTCATCTTACCAGAAGTTCTCAAAAGTTAAAACTTACATTTCCCTCCCTCAGTGGTAAAAACAGAACCTTTAAGAGATTTAGTTCTTTTGCTTTTAAATTAACCAAATTCTAGAATGCTTTACCGCTTACATTAAGACGTTTAGGTTCTTTTGCTTTATTCCGGAAAGTTCTGAAAACTTTTGTTTGCTAAACATTTGGAAATTAACTATTTAAGTCTACTTTTTCTTGTCAAATTTATATATTATGTTTTATATTGTAAACTGAGTCGAGCTCCTCTTGGTTGATGACTCAGTCTATAAAACTAAGTGTTAGTTTAGTTTAGTCTAGAAAGGAACCATTCATACCGATGATCTAAGGTAGAAAACTTAGACAACAGACATAAATAAAAACAGCAAATAGGCCAGTAGAGAGACAAGTGGCAAGAGGAACCTGATTCCAATTAGCCAGGGGTATGCCTGTTGAAAAAGCCATGTCTTAATTGCAGCTTTGAAACATGGGAGGGATTCCCCCACGGATTCATAAAGGCATTGAATTCCAGAGTTCAGGAGCCATATAAAAGAAGGTACGTTGCCTGGGATGGGGGGGGTTCTAGTTTTCCAAGGGGAGGTGGTAGGCTTGGGGAGGGCATGTTTCTTTGAGGAGGGAAGTTTTGGGGGGTTAGGTGGGGGGCTGGGGTTAAGGGTTTCATTTGCTCTGTGACTAACAAGGAAGGTTGGGGGACATGTTTGATTTTGTAAAATTTGATGATACATGCTGCACTCATTGTTTGCTGACAACTTGCGTGGTCTGTATTGTTGCTTGTTATCATCCATAAAAATTATTTATACATTAAAGAAGGCAAGTTGGCACATACATAAGAACATTAAGAATTGCCGCTGCTGGGTCAGACCAGTAGTCCATCTTGCCCAGCAGTCCGCTCACGCGGCAGCCCTCAGGTCAAAGACCAGTGCTCTAAATGAGTCCAGCCTCACCTGCGTACATTCCAGTTCAGCAGGAACTTGTCCAGCTTAGTCTTGAAACTCTGAAGGGTGCTTTCCCCTACAACAGACTCCGGAAGAGCGTTCCAGCTCTCCACCACTCTCTGGGTAATGAAGAACTTCCTTACGTTTGTACGGAATCTATCCCCTTTTAACTTTAGAGAGTGCCCTCTCGTTCTCTTTACCTTGGAGAGGGTGAACAACCTGTCTTTATCTGCTAAGTCTATTCCCTTTATTATCTTGAATGTTTCGATCATATCCCCTCTCAGTCTCCTCTTTTCAAGGGAGAAGAGGCTCAGCTTCTCACTGTATGGCAACTCCTCCAGCCCCTTAACCATTTTAGTCGCTCTTCTCCTGACCCTTTCGAGTACCGTGTCCTTCTTCATGTATGGCCATCATAATGAGCCACTCGCAGACTGGGAAGGATCACAGAGCAGTCATTAATTGATTGACGTGTCTGGAGGGAGGAGGGGTTCACAGGACGGTTAAGGAATGTAAGTAGGGAGGCTATAAAGACTAGGAGCAAAATCTTGAAACTTAACCCTAAATTCAACTGGTTACCGTTCGGATACCTTAAGCAGAGGTATGACATGCACATACCAACCCAAATGACGGCGCAAACATGGAATCACCTCCCATCATTCATAAGAGAAGATGTACGACTAGATAAATTCAAAAGCACCCTTAAAAGTTTTTTTTAATAATGACGCTTATCAGAGTTAAATTCAGGAATTAACCTTAGATGCATTACAGCTATAAATTAGCCTTTATTATAGCTATGAACTAGCCTTTATTAGGCTGTCAACCAACCCTACTTAACGTTTTTATCTTTATTGTATTACTTTCCTATTACAACTGTAGTTCCACCCTTCTTTCCTATATCTCTAGTAAGTGAGTTTATGTCTTAGTACTATCTAAAAGGTTCAAAGAAGAGCGACCAAGATGGTAAAGGAGATGGAACTCCTCTCAAATGAGGAAAGACTAAAATGGTTAGGGCTCTTCAGCTTGGAAAAGAGACGGCTGAGGGGGAGATATGAACGAAGTCTACAAAATCCTGAGTGGAGTAGAATGGGTACAAGTGGATCGATTTTTCACTCCGTCAAAAATTACCAAGACTAGTGGACACTCAATGAAGTTATAGGGAAATACTTTTAAAACTAATTGGAGGAAATTTTTCTTCACTCAGATAATAGTTAAGCTGTGGAATGCGTTGCCAGAGGATGTGGTGAGAGCGGATAGCGTAGCTGGTTTTAAGAAAGGTATGGACAAGTTCCTAGAGGAAAAGTCCATAGTCTGTTATTGAGAAAGACATGGAGAAGCCACTGCTTGCCCTGGATCGGTGGCATGGAATATTGCTACTGCTTGGGTTTTGGCCAGGTACTAGTGGCCTGGATTGGCCACCGTGAGAAGAGGCTACTGGGCTTCAAGGACCATTGGTCTGACCCAGTAAGGCTATTCTTATGTTCTTATATGTCTTTACCCTAACTTTTAATGTAAATCGCTTAGAAATATTTTATAAGCATTTTATCAAATTTTTAATAAAATATGGAAACTTGGAATCCCACAAGTAAGGTAGATATGGTTCATCAAATGCAACACAAAAGGCAAAATAAAAGGAAAATCAGAGTCCTTGGACATAAAATACTCTTTTAATCACTTCTCCTTGGTTCTTTTATGTGGGCTCAGTGAGGGAGGGGGGAGTCTGAAGTGGAACAGGTAGACCCAAATCATTTGTTTACTCTTTTGAAAAATACAAGGACTAGGGGGCACACATTGAAACTGCTAAGTACAGTGGCATAGTAAGGGGGGCCGGGGGGGTCCACCCCCGGCGCAATGTTGGTGGGGGCACCGGCAACCCTCCTCCTCTCTGACCCCTCTGCCTCTACCTGCTCCTCCCCTCACCATGCCCCTTCCCTTCTCCATACCTCTAGTCCTTCACCGCCACGAGCAACAACTTCAACGTGTTCCTCGCGACTACATCGGCTCTCCCGTTGATGTCACTTCCGGGTGCAGCGCATAGGAAGTGACGTCAGAGGGAGAGCTGCTGGGGCCGTGAGGAGCACATTGGAGTTGTTACTTGTGGGGGAAGGGAAGGGGGCAGGGATGAGGGTGGGGGCGCATCTCACCCTCGCTACGCCACTGACTAAGTAGTAAATTTAGAGCTGCATTTCTGATGTAGGCTGTGAAAACTGTAAGGTTGTTTATAGCTATTCTGCATGCAAATTTAGACTGTTTACCTTGTAATTTGTCAATTTGTATTTCTTATATTTTCATTACTTTTTATTCTTTAATTTATTTAAGGCTGCAATTTGATTAAAATTTGTAATAATAAATTGATGACTTACCTCAAATTGGCTCGTGCCCTGTGCTCATATGGTGAGTCAGGGGCTGTGCAAAAGGTTAAGAGAATGTTAACTTATCAGTTTTGGCCACCTATGTTTTTTAACATGTTCCTCCCCGGTTTGCTAGGTTATTAAAGATTGTTTTTTGAGAAAGAAAGAGAAAAAAAATTACAGAAAACATTTGGATCACTGTTGTTTTTATATATAAAGACAAAGAGTGTTGGAAAGAAGGGATAAGAGACAAATACCGGAAGTCAATAGAAAGTGTTACGTTAGATTGGCAATGAAGGGAATATATAAGCAGATTATTGAAGTTCATAGAAAGATAGTGTATATAGATAAGAAGGATTTGTGTACGTAGATAGGAAGGATTCGTGATAAGTGTTTGCATAGTAATATATACGCCATGATTATGTCTAACCAAATAACTAACAGGCATTAAGTATGATAACTGGCAATGTAAAAATAAACACACCCTTTATCTTTCTAGGTCTGGGATTTTTAATATGGGCGTTTCCCATCACCTCACTTTTTCCCATTACTAATGATTATTTGTTTTCTAGAGTTAGGAAAAACTGCAGACTTTCTACAGTGCACTTTAAGAGAATACCTATTGATTTTTATGAGTACTCTAAAAAAAAAAAATTTTTTTTAAATTATACAAGTGGGGCTGCTACCTTAATACTTGCTAGCAATTAATGTCTGTCCGTTTTCCAGCACATGAGTTATTATTTGTTGTATTATGTCATATGTCAATTTCAGTGTTTTTTGGAAATACGAGTGGATTTCCATTAATCATGCAATTACACTTCTCCCTCCGTATTCGCTGTGATAAGGGATTAACAGACCCTTAGAAACATAGAAACATAGAAATAGACGGCAGATAAGGGCCCACGGCCCATCTAGTCTGCCCACCTTAATGTCCCTCCCCTACCTTTGCCCTGTGAATAGATCCCATGTGCCGATCCCATTTGGCCTTAAAATCAGGCACGCTGCTGGCCTCAATCACCTGTAGTGGAAGACTATTCCAGCGATCAACCACTCTTTCAGTGAAAAAGAATTTCCTGGTGTCACCTTGTAGTTTCCCGCCCCTGATTTTCAACGGATGCCCTCTTGTTGTCGTGGGACCCTTGAAAAAGAAGATATCTTCCTCCGCCTCGATGCGGCCCGTAAGATACTTGAACGTCTCGATCATGTCCCCCCTCTCTCTGCGCTCCTCGAGCGAGTATAGCTGTAATTTGTCAAGCCGTTTTTCGTATGGTAGATCCTTGAGTCCCGAGACCATCCGGGTGGCCATTCTTTGCACCGACTCCAGTCTCAGCACATCCTTGCGATAATGCGGCCTCCAGAATTGCACACAGTATTCCAGGTGGGGCCTCACCATGGATCTATACAATGGCATAATGACTTCCGCCTTACGACTGACGAAACCCCTTCGTATGCAGCCCATGATTTGTCTTGCCTTGGACGAAGCCTGCTCCACTTGATTGGCAGACTTCATGTCCTCACTGACGATTACCCCCAAGTCTCGTTCTGCTACCGTTTTTGCTAGGATCTCGCCATTAAGGGTATAAGACTTGCATGGATTCTGGCTGCCCAGGTGCATAACTTTGCATTTTTTGGCATTGAAGTTGAGTTGCCATGTCCTAGACCATCGCTCCAGTAGGAGTAGCTCGTGCATCATGTTGTCGGGCACTGAATCTTCGTCTGTTGTGCATTTGCCCACTACATTACTCAGTTTGGCGTCATCGGCGAATAATGTTATTTTACCTCGAAGCCCTTCTGCCAAGTCTCTTATAAAGATGTTGAATAGGATTGGGCCCAAGACTGAGCCCTGTGGTACTCCACTAATCACCTCCGTCATTTCGGAGGGGGTGCCGTTCACCACCACCCTTTGGAGCCTACCTCCAAGCCAGCTCCCAACCCATTTTGTCAATGTGTTACCTAATCCTATAGAACTCATCTTGCTCAGTAACCTGCGGTGTGGTACGCTATCGAATGCTTTGCTAAAGTCCAGGTACACGATGTCCAGGGACTCCCCTATATCCAGCTTCCCCGTTACCCAGTCAAAGAAGCTGATCAGGTTGGATTGGCAGGATCTCCCCTTAGTAAATCCATGTTGTCGGGGATCCCGTAGATTCTCCTCATCCAGGATCTTATCTAATTGGTCTTTGATTAGAGTTTCCATTAGTTTGCTCACTATCGATGTTAGACTCACTGGTCTGTAGTTTGCTGTCTCCATCTTTGAGCCTTTCTTGTGGAGTGGAATGACGTTAGCCGTCCTCCAGTCCAACGGGACGCTGCCTGTACTAAGGGAGAGGTTGAAGAGCGCGGACAGTGGCTCCGCCAAGACATCACTCAGCTCCCTAAGCACCCTGGGGTGCAGGTTGTCCGGCCCCATTGCTTTGTTAACCTTGAGCTTTGACAGCTCACCGTAGACACTGCTGGGCGTAAACTCAAAGTTACTAAACGGGTCAACTGAGCCAACCCTTGTCTGTAGCTGAGGGCCGAGCCCTGGCGCTTCTCGGGTGAAGACTGAGCAGAAGTATTCATTTAATAGTTGGGCTTTTTCCGAATCCTTTTCCACATAGTCTCCGTCTGGTTTCCTAAGACGTACAATCCCGCCTGAGTTTTTTCTTCTATCACTGATATACCTGAAGAAGGATTTATCTCCCTTCTGGATGTTCTTTGCTAGAGACTCCTCCATGAGGAATTTAGCCTCCCTGACTGCTGTTTTGACGGCTTTTGATTTGGCCAGGTAGTCTGCTCTAGAGTCCTGCTTCCCTGATTGTTTGTAAGAGATGAATGCTTTTTTCTTCTCCTTGATCAGGTCTGAGATCTCCGCAGTAAACCACTGTGGCTTATTGTTCCTTCGCCGTTTACTTACTGATTTTACATAGCGGTTTGTTGCTTCTTGTATGGTTGCTTTCAAAGTCGACCACATGTCTTCCACGTTATCGGTTTCTTCTTGGCTTTGTAGCGCCTGGTGAACGAAGTCTCCCATTTCTTTGAAATTTGTGTCCTTGAATTTGAGGACTTTGGTTAGTGTAGTAGATTTAGTGAAACCTTTCCTGATATTGAACCATACCATGTTGTGGTCACTGGAGGCCAATGTGTCGCCCACCGAGACCTCTGTGACACTTTCTCCATTGGTAAGTATCAGGTCCAGTATTGCCTGATCCCTTGTCGGTTCCAACACCAGTTGCCTGAGGCTTGCTCCTTTCATAGAGTTTAATAGCCTCCTGCTGCTGCCGGAAGCAGAGGTAAGTGTAACCCAATCCACATCAGGCATGTTGAAGTCACCTAGCAATACTGTGTCCCCACGCAAGGTGATATTTTCTATATCTTCGATTATTTCCATATCCAGGTCATCCTGTTGTCTTGGGGGTCTGTAAATTACGCCAAGATACAAGCATTTGTCCTTCCCTCTGGCCAAATTAACCCAAAGGGATTCCCCAGTATACTGGACATCTGAGATTCTCGTGACCTTAATGTCATCTTTAGTATATAATGCTACACCCCCTCCCTTCCTACCCTCTCTGTCCCGGCGAAGCAAGTTGTAACCCGGTATGACCATGTCCCACCCGTGGGAGTCTGTGAGCCAGGTTTCGGATATCGCCACCACATCCAGGTCGTCATTCCTTATTTCTGTTTCCAATTCCAGGATCTTGTTTCCTAAACTGTGTGCGTTGACGTACATAGCCCTCCATGTTATATTTTTGTTATGTCTCAGTGGGGATATTCCTGTTTGAGCTATTTGAACACCTTTAGCATTGTTTGTGTTATTTGTGCTTTCCTGAGGCTCAGAACCACAATGTGTACTCCCCATATACCCAGAACTACAGTGTGTACTCCCCCTAGACCCGGAATTACAATGTGACCCTACTCCCGACTCAAAAGTGTGTGCACTCACCCCTGACCCAGAATTTCGGTGTCTACTTTCCTCAGCCTCATAAATGTATTGGCATTTTAGTTCGCCTGGTATATTGTTTGTGCCTGTACCCTCCCCCGACTTACCTAGTTTAAAGCCCTGTGGAGTAGGCGGGCTAGGCGGTGTCCAAGGACATTCTTCCCTCTTCTGGTTAGGTGTAGCCCGTCGTGTCCCTGTAGTCCTTGCAATGCTTCTCCATGGTGCAGAAACCCGAAGTTCATCTCCTTGCACCATCCTCGCAGCCAGTCGTTCGCCCTTTGTATTCGATCCTCTCTGGCTCTGCCCTTGCCCCTCACTGGGAGAATCGAGGAGAAGACTACCTGCGCATCCATCCTCCTCAGCTTCTCCCCCAGGGCCCTGAAGTCTTCAGGTATGCTGTCCGGGCTGCTCCTTGCGGTGTTGTTGGTTCCGACGTGGATTAGAACCATGGGGAAGTGGTCTCGGGGCTTGATGAGTCTGTCAATGCAAGCAGTGACATCCCGGATCCTGGCCCCTGGCAAACAGCAGACCTCTCTTGATTGTAGGTCTGGTCTGCAGATTGGTCCCTCGGTGCCCCTCAGCAGCGAATCTCCGATGACCACCACTCTGCGCTTCTTAGGGGCTTCTTGAATATAGAAAAACCGCGAATAACTTTTTCATATGTTATTTGCTGTTTTCTATTAAAAACCATCGTGAATATGGTGAAACCGCAAATAACATGGCATGAGACCTGGCCTGTTCTTGAAGGGGAGGCAAAACAAGGTGAAGAAAGTGCTGGGACTCAGCAATTTTCTCTGTAAACGCTTGGAATCAGCGATTTCTCTGTGCAAGCTGACGTATTTGGGGGGGAGGAGCCAGCAACTAAAAAACGCGAATAATCGAAACCACGATTGCTGAAACTGTGAATATGGAGGGAGAAGTGTAAAGGTATATGAATTATTTATTTTTTCTCCTACTGCAGCTCCTTGTGATACGAGGCAGCGGAGGGCTAGTGTTTTAAATTAAAACATATCGGACAGGCTCTCTGGTACTGAATATAGCAGGCTGGACCGCCTTGGACCTTGCTCTCCCCCTTTGCTTAGTCTTTCATTCCATTAGTCTTAGCTGACTTGTGGGTACAGAGATGGGCGACAAAAATGATAAAAGGTTTGGGACAACTGCCCTATGAGGAGAGGCTAAAGAGGCTAGGGCGCTTTAGCCTGGAGAAGAAATGCTCAGGGGAACTATAATAGTGGTTTATAAAATACTGAGTGGAATGGAATGAGCAGATGTGAATCACTTGTTTACTCTTTCTAAAAATACTAGGATTGGGATAGGGATGGGGATAAGAATTTGTGAGATGTGTCAATGATTATTTCTAAGTGATGTATTTATTGTTTATGTGATTGAATATATTTTAACACTTAATGTAATCTGGAAAATGAATAAAGAATATAAAAAAAAAATAATAATAATACTAGGACTAGGGAGCATACGATGAAGCTACTGAGCAGTAAATTTAAAACAAACCAGAGAATGTGGTAAAAGCAGTTAGCTTAGCAGAGTTTAAAAAGAAGTTGGCTAATTTCCTAAAAGAGAAGGCCATAAGCCATTATTAAGATGAAGTTCAGGAAATCCACTGCTTATCCCAAGGATAAGCAGCATAAAATCTGTTTTACTCCTTGGGATCTTGTAAGGTACTTGTGACCTGGGTTGGCCACTGTTAGAAACAGTATACTGGGATTGATAGACTTTCGGTCTCATGTTATTATGCAAATGTTTTGCCAGGTGATGTAGCTGACCATTTGAGTAGAGCCAAAGGCAAATTTACGGCTTACTTCCCTTCATCCAAGCTGCTACCTGAAAGGAAGAAAAGCAGCATAAAAGTTCAGAGACCCCATCAGTCCATGCCACTGATGGCTCTTCTGGTCCCACCCTTTCTGACATGGCTTCCTGTTTCTGAGGAGTGGGACATCAGAGAAAGCAAGTGCCAAATCTGACGCAGGCGGCAGTGGGGTGGGTGGGTAGGGGACCTCTAGCCACCGGCAGCCTGCAGCCGCCGCGGCCTACAGCCGCCCACAGCCGCCGTGGCTGGCCACCGCAGCCTACAGCCGCCCAAAGTCGCCGCGGCCGACATTCGCCTCGGGGGAGAGAGGGGGAAAAAAAGATTTGCGCGCATGCGCTCTCCTACCTGCGGTGCCCTACAGCTCACGGAAAACGGACGCACGCGCGGCTTAGGGTTTTATTATATTAGATACCTTTGAGGGCTCCGTGCGCTAGTAAATTTTTCATTCCACATTGGAGTGAATATTAAATGCCAATTCAAAGAATATGTTTTCAGCAAAATTTAGACATTTTTTAACGCTATCTCAGAATGAATAATTTGGGGTAGATTGTTCCAAAAAGTAAGGACAAACCATACAAATGCAATAGCACATGTGGAATCCCAGTGAACATTTGAGGCAGCCAGCATGGCTATTCGATGATCTTGAAAAGATCCTAAAACTCTTAGGTAGCCTGGAGTCTTATCATAAAAAGCCCTTTGTGCCACTGTGAGGATTTTAAATCAAATCTTACATATAATAGATAGATGTGCTTACTGGTTAGCACAGGACAGAGTCTGCCAGCAGCTTCACACCTTTATGCCACATTTTCCCCCAGAAAGCAGCTGACAGGGAGAGGGAAAAGATGGGAAGGTAAAATGGAGGGTGGTCACTAGTTTCGTGAAGAGGGCTAGCGACACTAGGCCTGGGGCCTTGCAGATGAAGCCCTAACCAGTACTGAACCCCACATGGAATCCAACAGCTTCTCCTACTTCTCTGAACTCCTTTGTAGAAAAAGACTAAACTAAACTAAACCTTAAGTTTGTATACCGCATCATCTCCATAAAGATAGAGCTCGACACGGTTTACAGGTAATTCAATAAATGAGGCAAGGACATAATAAGAAATTAGAGGTTAAGAAGAGGATAGCTAGCTTTACATTTTGGAGAAAAGCCAGGTTTTCAGATGCTTTCGGAATAATTGGAATGAGCCTAGGTTCCGCAGCAGGGCAGGGAGGTTATTCCAAAGCTCAGTGAATTTGAAGAAAAGGGATTTCCCTAATTTACCTGCATACATGATGCCTTTCAACGACCCTTAAAAAGACCCTGTGCTGTTGATTCCAGAGCTCTTTATATGTCCCTCCAACTTTAAGAGAAAACTCTTCCTGTCTAGTGACTAATAGGCAAGTCTGGCCACCATTACAACACAGAGTTAGAAAGGGCATGTTAGGAGCAGGGATTCCGGAATGGTCCTCCTTATCCATATAGTGCTAGATTCAGTAAACGGTGCTCAAGAATTGGCGCCAAAAAAAAAAAAATGCACACAATGCTGTTCTATAATGGATACTCACAGATGAGTGCCCGTTATCAAGGTTGCCAGATTTTCCAATCGGAAAAATCTGAAACTCTAGACTCGCCCCCCCCCCCAGGCCCGCCCAGTTCTACCCATCCCCGCCCTGTAATGCCCTAATCCCACCCCCAGACCTGCCCTAGCCCCAGCCCAGTGCCAGGACCTAAGCCTGCTGAAACCAGATGCGATTCCTGGTGCCCAATTTGGATGCACATTCCTGGTATTCTATAACACTCTGTACATATTTTAGGAATGCCTGTGACCTGCCTATGCACCTCCCATGGCCATGCCTCCTTCTGAGTTGCATGCTGTGGGATTTGAGCACACATTGTTATGCAATAGCACATAGCAAAATGTGTGCACAAATTCAAACTGGTGCCCATTAGCACCCAGTGGCATAGTAAGGAGGGGAGGCAGTCTAGCCTGGGCGCCATCTTTTGGTGAGGGCACAAGCACGCTTCCTCCTCTCCACATACACACACCCTACTACCTCCCCCGCTCCCCCACTTCCATGTGTGCGCGCCACTTCCCTTCCCCCATATCGCTGTAACATTCCTGGTGTGAGCAGCAACCCCCAACCCGCTGTTGTGCCAGCCTCGGCTCTTCCTCTGATGTCACTTCCTGGACAAGCACCTAGGAAGTGACATCACAGGAAGAGCCAACGCTGGTGCAATAGCAGGTTGAGGGATTGCTGTTTGCGCCAGGAACATTACAGAGGTACAGAGGAAGGGAAGCGGTGCCCACAAGGCAGAAGAGGCGGGGAAGGAGCATGTGGAGGTTGGGGGGGGGGGTGGAGAAGAGGGCAGGGAAGGGGTGCCTCTCATCCTCACTATGCCACTGTTAGCACCCATTTATTGACACTAATTGGCTCATTAGCCACAGCTTGGATTGGTACCAAATTTTGGCTGGGAGAGAGACAGAGCACATTTTGGTGATCTTGCAAACTTTCAAATCTTCACCGTCCACGAGCAACATCTCTTATCCACGGCTTATGCTGGCCTCATCCCTCTGTCTGATATCACTTCCTGTTCGCAGGGACCAGGAAGTAAGTACGTCAGAGGGAAGGATAAGACCTCTGCAGCAGCAAATAAGAAGTGCTGCTCATGGCCAGCAAAGATTTGAAGGGGGTGGGTGGGGGTGCACACGACATGGTGATATCAGGAAGGTGGGGGGCACATGACACTGAGTCCACAGAGAACTCATTATTCTCATTATTTTAAGCAACATTGTAGATCTAGCAGAAACAGAACAGAACCAAGCCTTGATCCGCTCCTGAAGCTTACTCTTGAAACCCACAGCCACTCTAGGCAATGAAAGCCTGGGAATAAAGGTCTGTGGCTACCCAGCTGAGACAGGTAGAAATAAAAGCCTATAAAATCAAGCTGTGGTTAATGCCTTTTTTTGTCTTATATTAACTAAACATATTTGTGACAAAATTTGTCCCAGTCCCTGCGGGAACTATCTCCATTCTGAGGGATAAAGGGATCGTGGGATACTGAGGGAAAAGGAGATAGAGGGGTATAGATAGAGGATTACTGCGCAGGTCCTGGACCTGTTGGGCCGCCGCGTGAGCGGACTGCTGGGCACGATGGACCTCAGGTCTGACCCAGTGGAGGCATTGCTTATGTTCTTATGTTCATTCCCGTCCTCTTCTTGCAAATTCTGTCCCTGTCCCTGCCCCATTCCTGCAAGCTCTGTCCTCATCTGCACAAGCTTCAAACACTTTAAAATCCTAAGTAGCAACATTCTAGAGCTCAGATTGTGATGTCATAATGCCTCATTCCACCAATGCCTAAGCTCTGTCCTCATCTGCACAAGCCTCAAACACTTTAAAATCCTAAGTAGCAACATTCTAGAGCTGTGTTCTTCAACCGCCTGTCTGTGGACCGGTTCCAGTCCATAGAAATTTCCTGCCGGTCCACAGGGCCGGCATGTGCATAGGGCCCAAGACGTTATGATTCATAGAACAAACGGACTGTATTGTCACTTAATTGACAGGGCATGTTGGCCATTTAGCTCCCAGGGACGTTCGAAAACCGAATGCCGACCTATGGGATAGCTGAATCTTCTGTGTTGCGGACCAATAGGTGTTGAGCTGACTGGTAACTGGCTGATGCAGGGGGATTACAATGCGGATGGGAATTGGAGTGAAGAGGAGAGGATTGTAAACACGGAAGTGGTGTGGCGGGCACGGCCTTTGAGACTTGAGCAGCACGTTGTAGGAGGATTGCCGCTATAGTACCTGTGGGTTTCCTAAGCAAGTTAGTTTATACTTAACTGTCAAAGTTTTATAGGACTTTTTTTGTAGGAAGGCGGTTAATAGATCCCAAAATAGATGTGTTCCAAGAAATTGAAATGGTGAGAAGAAATAGAATGATGGTAGGAAAGTAAACGTTATTTGCTACAGAAATGGCAATAGAAGGAGACAGAATGATATGATTTGGTTTTCTTGACTAACTTGAAGCTGATGTTCCTGCGCTGGCCCTGGGTCATTTTGTCTCTCGTTAACTTACATTTTTCGCCTGGTGGTAAGATACAATATAATTTGCTGCATGGAGGGAGAGAGGCAACAAAGGTAGGGGGAAAGACTTTGTTTTTGAATTTAGTGATTGAATACTGTCAATTTTGAGAATTTACATCTGCTGTCTGTATTTTGCACTGTTCAGGAAGAAATGCATTTGTTTCTTTTTCTCTGAAGTTGTACAACATACAGCGTCTTGAAGTTTAGGGTTTGTTTCTATATATTAGTACTTTTAGTTTTTGGTCCCGTATTTGCATAGGGGTTATCTGTGTTCTGGTAGGAATGAATGTTGAGAAGCATACAGTGTGCTTTGTGTAGTTTAATTTTGTGGTTAACCATTATGTGTTGTTAATGAGATTATATTGTGTATATATGAAAAATGAATGGAAAAAATAGTGTTACAATTAGTACTATTATGGGGTGGGGTCTGGGGCAGAGATGAGCGAGGTCTGGCCCATGACTTAGCCCAGTGTTCTTCAACCACCAGTCCACCGACCAGTGCCGGTCCACAAAATAATTATTTCATTTCCGCCGGTCCATAGGTGTAAAAAGGTTGAAGAATACTGTTCTAGAGCTCAGTTTGTGATGTCATCATGCCTCATTCCACCAGTGCCTAAGCTCTGTCCTCATCTGCACAAGCCTCACTTTAAAATCCTAAGTAGCAACATTCTAGAGCTCAGACTGTGATGTCATAATGCCTCATTCCACCAACGCCTAAGCTCTGTCCTCATCTGCCCAAGCCTCAAACACTTAGGATTTTAAAGGGCTCAAGGCTTTAACAGCTGACAGCAGAACTTGCAGGGAAGGGGTAGGGACAAGGACTGAACTCGTGGGGATGGGACAGGGATGGAGATAGATCTCAAGGTGACGGAGACAAATTTGTCCCCATGTCATTTTCTATGACTGACTTCCAACAGTTAACCTCCCATTGTGATGGGGGGATTTTAACTTCTCAGAATATAGTCACCTTTTATCACTGGACCAACTTAAATAAGTACACCCGGGAAAGATGATGGAGGCACTGATTAAAGACGGCATCTGTGAGCACATCGAAAAAAATGGGCAGCTAAAACCAAGTCAACACGGCTTCTGCAAGGGCAGGTCATGCCTCACAAACTTATTGCACTTCTTTGAGGGAGTGAACAGCCAGGTGGATAAAGGGGAATCTATAGACATCATTTACCTTGACTTCCAAAAAGCCTTCGACAAGGTGCCACACGAGAGGCTGCTTAAAAAGATATGGAACCACGGGGTACAAGGGGAGGTCCACCGATGGATCAAAAACTGGCTGTCAAACAGGAAGCAGAGGGTTGGCGTAAAGGGCCACTACTCAGACTGGAAAGGGGTCACGAGCGGAGTTCCGCAGGGGTCGGTGCTGGGACCGCTCCTGTTCAATATCTACATAAACGACCTAGAGGCGGGAACCAAGTGTGAGGTCATTAAATTTGCAGATGACACCAAACTATACAGCAGGGCTCAAACCAAGGAAGACTGCGAGGATCTCCAAAAGGATCTAACGCAGCTGGAAAAGTGGGCCGAAAAGTGGCAGATGAGCTTCAACGTGGGGAAATGCAAGGTCATGCACGTGGGGAAAAAGAACCCGATGTTCACATACAAAATGGGGGGGAACACCGCTAGGGGTCAGTAACCTGGAGAGAGACCTGGGAGTGATGGTAGACGCAACACTGAAGGCATCGGCGCAATGCGCCACAGCCTCTAGGAAAGCAAACAGAATGCTGGGTATCATTAAGAGGGGTATTACGACCAGGACGAAGGAAGTCATCATGCCGCTGTATCGTGCAATGGTACGGCCGCATCTGGAGTACTGTGTCCAGTACTGGTCGCCGTACCTCAAGAAAGACATGGCGGTACTTGAGGGAGTACAAAGAAGAGCAACCAAACTGATAAGGGGAATGGAAAATCTCCCATATACCGACAGGTTGAAGCAGTTGGGACTTTTCTCCCTGGAGAAGCGAAGACTTAGAGGAGACATGATAGAAACCTTCAAGATCCTGAAGGGCATAGAAAAAGTAGACAGGGACAGATTTTTCAAATTAAGGGGCACCACAAGCACAAGGGGGCATTGGGGGAAATTGAAAGGGGACAGGTTTAGAACAAACGCTAGGAAGTACTTTTTCACTCAGAGGGTGGTGGATACATGGAACGCGCTCCCAGAGGCTGTTGTAGACAAGAAAACACTAAATGGTTTCAAAGAAGGTTTGGATAGATTCCTAGAAGAAAAAGGGATTGGGGGGTATAGATAGGTATAGACCATTGCTCAGTCAATGGGCCTGATGGACCGCCGCGGGAGCGGACCGCTGAGCAGGATGGACCTATGGTCTGCCTCAGCGGAGGCAACTTCTTATGTTCTTATGTTCTTATGTACACCTGTATTACCTGCCACTAACTTGCTGACTTTTATCATTCCATATCCAAAAGAGAAATTAATCAGGGAGCTGGTATTACAGTGACTGTTCTCAGGAAGTCTGCTTGAAGTGGGACTTGTTGAAACATGTGAAAGCAAAAGGCAACCTGATATATGCAGTAATAAGATCAACTTCAGAGTTTTGTGGCTGTTCCTGTTCTGGGAGTCTTTTGAGTAGTGATTGACAATTCTACCAGAGTGTGTATCACTTTAAAAGGGGGGGGGGAAGGTGAGCAACCACCAAAGATTAGAGGGGAGACATTTTTAACATGGGCTACCATTATTTATTGGGATTTATTAACCGCCATTTCCATGAAGAGATTCACCCAAAGCAGTTTAAAATGGTTCATAGTCAGTGGCGTGCAAGACACCAGCGCTGACAATCCAGCGCTGACAATTCAGTGCAAGAAAGAAGCGCGCCACCGAAAGCCGCCAAAAAACTTATTTTTAAAGAGCTCCGACGGGGTGTGTGGGGGGAACCCCCCACTTTAATGCATAGTGTTCGCGCTGCTGTTGGGAGGGTGGAGGGTGCTACCCCCCACATTGTAGAGAAAACGGAACTTTTTCCAATTTTTTTCAGGAAAAGTTCCGTTTTCTCTATAATGTGGGAGGTAGCACACCCCACACACCCCCAATGGCAGCGTGAACACTATGCATTAAAGTGGGGGGGTTCCCCCCACACCCCCCCTGTCGGAGCTCTTTAAAAATAAATTTTTCAGCAGCTTTCGGTGGCGCGCTTCTTTCTTGCACTGAATTGTCAGCGCTGGATTGTCGGTGCGCTGGTGTCTGGCGCGCGATTATCCCGTCACCGTTTATAATACACTGAATAGTAATCAGGTACTCTTTAAGTTGTTCTTTAGTAAACTGCCTAGACTTTAGGCGGTATATACATTTTTAAAATAAATATTTTCCCTATATGTCTCAGCAGGCTCACAATCTAACCCTCTCTTTTACAAAGCCCGATAGTGCGGGCTGCTGCGACAACTGCCCCAAAGACCATAGGGATTTAAAAGACTGTGGGGCTTTTGCCTCAAGGCAGACGCTAACACAGCTTTATAAAAGGGGGGGAGGGTAACTGTGGTACCTGGAGTAGTGGAGGGATTAAGGGCTAGATTCTGTAATTGGTGTCTAAAATGATAGGCATCTATCGCATGCCAGTCACTCATAGGCATCCATTACAGAATCACACTTAGTGGCACCTAACTTGAAAAGTTAGGCACCCGTAACGTAGGTCAGGGTTTTAAAGGCCTTCTAGACACCAAAGTCCTTTACAGAATCATGCCTGTTACACCTACTTTACTGTTAGGCGCCACGAGACGCCATGTGATGAGTGCCTATCTTTTATTTATTTATTTTTAACATTTCTATACCGTCTAAGTCCTAGGTGGTTTATAATATATCCACGTATATAATACTTGAAAACGGTACAAAAGAGAGAAAAGCACCTATCACCCAATTAATTTCTATTTTTTAAATTATGAGCTTTTTAAAATTCAAAATTGAAACCAATTTACTAATTAAGATAGGTGCCTAATTTTAGGCACATTTTTATTTAGGCGCCTCTTATAAAATTTGCCCCTAAGTGACTTGCCCAGAGTCACAAGGAGCAGGCTGGGATCAAAATCATAACCTCAGGGTGCTGAGGCAGCAGTTCTAACCACTAGGCCACACCTCCAATTAAGATGGGTTATTTTACTGTAAACTAGAGAATGACACAGGGACAAATTTGTCCAAGTCCCCACAGGAACTCAATTTTCCTGTCCCATCCCCACATATTTTGCCACTGTCACTGTCCCATTTCTGAAAGCTCAGCCTTAACTGCACAAACCTCAAACACTTATGATTTTAAAGTGTTTGAGGCTTGTGCAGATGAGGACAGAGCTTAGGCACTGGTGGAATGAGGCATTATGACATCACAATCTGAGCTCTAGAATGTTGCTATATAGGATTTTAAAGTGTTTGAGGCTTGTGCAGATGAGGACAGAGCTTAGGCGTTGGTGGAATGAGGCATTATGACATCACAATCTGAGCTCTAGAATGTTGCTACTTATGATTTTAAAGTGTTCGAGGCTTGTGCAGATGAGGGCAGAGCTTAGGCATTGGTGGAATGAGGCATTATGACATCACAATCTGAGCTCTAGAATGTTGCTACTTAGGATTTTAAAGTGTTTGAGGCTTGTGCAGACGAGGACGGAGCTTAGGCATTGGTGGAATGAGGCATTATGACATCACAATCTGAGCTCTAGAATGTTGCTACTTAGGATTTTAAAGTGTTTGAGGCTTGTGCAGATGAGGATGGAGCTTGCAGGAATGGGACAGGGACAAGAACTCACCGGGATGAGATGGGAAAATGAGCTCCCGCAGGGACAGGGAAAAATTTGTCCCTGTGTCATTCTCTACTGTAAACCCAGTTATTAGCAACTAGATCTCATTGCATAAACTAGGACCTGTGCTAAAATAGCATGAGTTCATGCTAAAACAACCTGTCATAATTGAAGCTCATGTTGATAACTACACCCTGAGATCCTGAAATTCCCCCCTCCCGCACCACCACCTTTTATAAAACCGCGATATCATTTCTTAGCTCAGGGCAACGCACTGAATGCTCTGCGCTGCTCCCGACCTGAGTGTCGGGAGCAGCGCAGAGCATTCAGCGTGCCAACCTGCGCTAAAAAAACGCTATCGCAGTTTTGTCAAAGGGGAGGTTTATTTGAGACTTAAATCTGACGTGAATCCAAATCTCTGGAGGGGACAGGCTTATGCTTTGACCCACTGCACCGGAGAGCTAAGACTTGGGGCTCCTTTTACTAAGGTGCGCTAGGGCTTTGACGCGCGGAATAGCGCGTGCTACATTGCCGCGCACGCTAGACCTTAACGCCAGCATTGAGCTGGCGTTAGTTCTAGAAGCGTAGCGCATGGTAATTTCCTGCATGCGCTAAAAACGCTAGCGCACCTTAGGAAAAGGAACCCTTGGATTTAACCTATCCAAAGCTGAAAAGTCTCTTCTGCTTCATTACTATATATTTTTTGTTGGTTGTGTAGCTCACTGTCATATGTATGCATAAATTTGCTTTAAAAAAAAGGTTCCATTGCAGGTTTTACAGAGCACTTCCAGTTAACTTCACTATTTAATATGGTTTCCCACTGAATTAAGATATTTTAGAAAAGATCGATATTGCAGTAGAGTTGCACATAAGTATTAAAAAGCTGACCTCTTTGCAGAGCAAATTATTGATCTGTGTGATAAAATGCTTAAGCTTTAATATGAATGGAACTCAATCCATCAGACATTTCGGTCTGGTCTGTTGGTTTTTCTGGGGGTGGGGTCAGGGTATGTGGAAGAAGAAGGGGGGGGGATCTCTGCTGTGTTTTTATTTCAGACATACAAAAAAATACTGCATTAATGTAAAATCAAAACCAGAGAAAATTCATAAGAATTCCCCTAAAGTATGTCATGAGTAACGTCTTTTGTTTATATGTCTCATAGAATATTTTTAGGTTCAAACAATTTTTATTGATGCAAACACAGCAAATACAACATTAGCGCACCCCAAAGGTATACAGTACAAATAATAATGCATCACATACAATAATAGAACAAGCATATACAATAAAAGAGTAACATCAACCAAACTCCCTCCCCTTCCTTCTCTACATAGGGCAAGTGAGATTAATGAGGGTGGAAAGGTACTCCAAAGCCCTGTACTCTTATGAACCCCAAAAATGTCACACCACCCCTTCCTCCCAC
The DNA here is from genome assembly GCF_902459505.1 of Geotrypetes seraphini. Classification (NCBI taxonomy): domain Eukaryota; kingdom Metazoa; phylum Chordata; class Amphibia; order Gymnophiona; family Dermophiidae; genus Geotrypetes; species Geotrypetes seraphini. Next base: position 48,247,018 of record NC_047085.1, read on the forward strand.
CTGAACCACTTATCCTATCGTTGACTAATTGCCAGAACCTTCAATACACCCCATTTCCACTCCTCAAACCCCCCCCCCCCAATGATACTCTCCACCCCGCCCCACCAGTACTCACCATTACTCTCTCAACCCAACTAACTAACAAATTAGGACACCCATCTTAAAACCGCACTGCGACCCTTAGGATGTAAGACTTGCAGATAAGGCTCCCATATATTCAAAAACAATAAGCGTTCCTATCAAATTTTAATAAAAACCTAAAACCTGAAAACCTGATAAGTTTAGTCACAATCTGCAATATCCACTCATCCTCCAACTGCTTTTCTCCCCCTCTGAGGCTCCGAGGGTGGGGATGGGGGAATAATCTTTTCCCCTCTCCAAGTTTCAGCAAGTGCCATAGTTCAGGAACCATACCACACCATATCAACTCTTGTATCCCGCAAATGTCAGCTAGGAATCGTTGCGGCTTACATAATATTAGAGTTGCTACAGAGACATAGGCCCTGTTTTACTAAGGTGCGCTAATCGATTAGCACGCGCTAATTGATTTAGCACGCGCTAAACGCTAATGCGGGCATGTTATGGACGCGTTAGCGTTTAGAGCACACTAATTCAATTAGTGCGTGCTAATCGCTTAGCTCACCTTAGTAAAAACAGGGGGATAGATATTGCATGGAAGATATCATGCAGGGAGAGTGCTTTCCTGAATTGGAAGTATGTGGGTGTTTGTCGAACGGCTGCCCGGGAGGTTGTTCCAGATTCTGGGCCCCTGAAACTCGAATGTAGTCTCAAAGAAAGCCTTCCTTCGAACATGGCATGCAGGGGGGGGGGGGGAGTAGTTTCCATCGTTGGATTGTCCTTGAGTTGTGGAAGGAATGTGCGATTTGGATGGCGGATGTGAGTCTATCTGAGTTTTCACCGTATTTGGTCTTATATATTATGCATGCGACCTTGAAATGGACCCTGCTTCTGACTGGCAACCAGTGTAGTTCCTTCAGAACAGGTGTAACCCTCTCATATTTGGTCTTGCGTAAGAATAGCCTCGACACTGTATTTTGAAGCAAGCGCCAGCAGGGAGCGGAGAAAGGTTCCTGATCTTCATCGCTCCTCTCCCTACCGGTATCCATTTAAATCAATTTGTCTCTTGCCCTAAGGCAGGAGTTGGCAACCCGCAACGTGCAAACCCCATGCGGCTCTTTGACCACGTGGCTGCAGCTCTTCTCGGAGCAATAGACACATTCAACTCATTCATGGAGCCGTCATTGCTGTTGCCCTTCCAATTATTTTATCTCCCGTGTTGAGCTCCCATGGTCGCTGTATCTCCCGCATTTCCCTTGCTTCAAAGGATTAGCGGCAGCAAAGCCTAAAACTGCCTGCCGCTAACCCAGAAACCTCTCCACTGCCGCACCCTGCCCTGTCAGAACTTCCTGTTTCTGCCCGGGCGGAACGTGACAGAGGAGAAGCTTCCGGGTTAGTGGCAGGCAGCTGTAGGAATCACCGCTGAAGCAAGAAAGAGCATAATATTTGTGAGTGGGGTTGGGGGGAAAGAAATATGTTGCAGAAAGAATGAGAGTGGTGAGAGAGGGAAAAATGGACATAAGGGTTTTGTTTTTGTGTTAAGTGTGTGTGTATATATATATATATATATATATATATATATATATAGTATATATATCCATATCACATTAAAAATCGTATCTTAAACCCCCTTCTCTATCCATTGAGGCTATTTGTAAATCTTGGGTCAAATATTTAGGATAAAATAGCTCTTTGCTTTAAAAAGGTTGCTGACCCCTGTCCAATGGTGTAGTAGGGATAGGAGGCACCCAGGAAGGTGGCGCCCCCTGGTGCCCCCCACACCCCCATGCCCCCACTCCTATCCCTGCCCCCTGCACCTTCCCGCCCCTATTCCACACTTGTGCTCTCCCTCCCTCACCCCCTGTACCTCTTAATCTTCACAAGCGCGAGTGGCTTCTGCAAGCCTGCTCCTCGTGCCAGCGTTGGATTTCCCTCTGATGTCACTTCCTGGCCCCGTAACCCAGAAGGGCTCCTTTTACTATGGTGCACTAGCGTTTTTAGCTCACGCTAAAGATTAGCACGTGCAAACCACGCGCTAAACGAAAAATACTAACGCAAGCTCTATGGCGGCGTTAGCGTTTAGCACACGCTAAAACCGCTAGCGCACCTTAGTAAAAGGAGCCCTTAAACTTGGATATTTATTTATTTATTTTAAAAAAATGTACATTCCGCATATCCTACAATTCTATACAGATTACAATAAAACATCCAGAAAGAATAACATATAAGTAACAAATGACAATCATACATTGCAAAGCATATTACAGTAAATAAAGAAAAAAAATTAAATAAATAAAATAATAATAACCCTAAGACACCACATTTCTTCAGCTCATCATCAGTCCCTTCTTCAGTCTGAATTTTCAAGCCAAGAGCTTTTGGCAGAGAATTCCTAACACAGGAAGCTAAACAATAAAGAGCAATTTTCTTTGTAGAGGCAGAAAATATGTGTAAATAATAATTATTAAAATAGAATCCTTGAAGGAACATAGGGTACAATGGATGAAGATACAGGGAAATACTTTTACAACCAATAGGAGGAAAAAAAATTTTCAATCAGAGGCAGCGGATAGCGTAGCTGGTTTTAAGAAGGGTTTGGACAATTTCCTGGAGGAAAAGTCCATAGTTTGTTATTGAGAAAGACATGAGGGAAGCCACTGCTTGCCCTGGATCGGTAGCATGAAATGTTGCTACCATTTGGGTTTTGGCCAGGTACTAGTGAGCAGGGATGAATTAATGGGTAGGCCACTGTGAGCAGGGCCAAATTAATGGGTAGGCCCAGTAGGCAAGTGCCTAGGGCCTGAAGTTGTCAGGGGGGGGCCCGCTGAAGAAACAGAGGACACCGCGGGCCCCCCAGGAAAGATTGGCAGCGCTGGGCCTGGGGGCCTGCCCCCCGGCATCGACGGCAACGCATCCGGAATAAGTGACATCAGAGGGGGGTGGACCGGCAGACGCGGGGAGTTGCTGTAAGTTTCCTCAATGACTGCATCTGCTGGCTCTGCTCAGGGAAGAAGTAAGTGACGTCGGAGGAGGTGGACCGGCAGTCACAGTCATCGCGGGAACTTACAGCAACTCCCCGCATCTGCCAGTTCACCCCCTCCAATGTCATTTACTTCCTGAGCAGAGCCAGCAGCTGAAGTCATCGCAGGACCTTGCTTCACGGCATTGGTTAGTTTGGAGGGAGAGAGAAAGGAACATAGAAGAGTGATGGAGGGAGAGAAAGGGGCAGGGTGGTATGGAAGGGTGGTGGGGCAAGGTGGTGGAGGGAAAAAAAGGGGGGCAGGTGCTGATGCAATTAATGTGCAAGGAAAGGGGAGAGAGACATAAGAGGGAAGGATACTGGAGGGAATTGTGTTGGAGGGGAAGAAAGGGGGAAAGATGCTGATGGAGGTGGGGGAAAGGGAAAGGGGAAAGAGACATAAAGGGGCAGATGCTGATGCAATTGGTATGCAGGGAAAGGAGAGAGAGACATAAGGGGGAAGGATACTGGATGGAATTGGGTTGGAGGGAAAGAAAGGGGGCAGATGCTGATGGAAGTGGGGGGAAGGGGGAGGAGAGAGTGAAATGCCAGACCATGGGGGGTGAGAGGGAAGGGAAAGAGAGGAGAGTGATGCCAGAGTAGACCATTGGAGGAGGGAAGAAGATGGATGCCAGACCAATGGGGGGAGGGAGGAAGAGATGGAAGGGAGAGGCATAGAAAGAGAGCAGATGCCATATGGAAGAGGCAGAGAGAGGCCAGATAGTGGATGGAAGGAACAGAATGATGAGAAGATGAGGAAAGCAGAAACCAGACAACAAAGATAGAAAAAAATTTCTATTTATTTTATTTATTTCTTTTTGCTTAAGGATAAAGTATTATTGAAGCTGTGTTGATAATCATTTATTAATAGAAAATGGAAATAAGGTGACCTGTTTATTGGACTAATTTTAATATTTATTTTTTTTACTAATTCAGAGACCATAACTCCTTTCCTCAGGTCAGCACAGGGATACTGTAACACCAGTATAGTTTACTGATCTGAAGAAAGAGGCTCTAAGTCTAAACTCTGAAAGCTAAGTGAGAAATGTATTTGTCCAATAAAATGACTGGCACTAAATTTTCTTTCCTCATGCCTCCTACCTATATGCAAAATATGAATTGGTGGACTTCCCAAATCCCTGCCAGCTGAAGATCTCTTCCTCTAGGAAGTAAGGGGAGATTTGTTCAGAGATGTTTGGAGGTTGCATAGAAGAAAAACTGTACACTGGCACTGGTATGGTAATCTTTGTTGTTTGTTTTGAATTTTAAAAGAAATGATAAAAAAAAGAAATAAAGTGGAACTAAAGAAGTGGGGTGGGACAGACATAGTGGGGTGGGGGGGGGCAGGGGAGCAGGGGGCCCAGTGTATTAGTGTTCCTAGGGGCCCTTGACAAATTAATCCTGCCCTGATCGTGAGAACGGGCTACTGGGCTTGATGGACCTTTGGTCTGACCCAGTAAGGCTATTCTTATGTTCTTATGTTCTTAAGAAAGATACAGAGGGTACCGGCCTGAAGAACCTTGTGCATAAAAGGAAGAACCTGAAACTGGATTCAGAAATAGATACAGAGCCAATGATGTTCAATAAGCAGAGGAGTAATATGATTTAATTTTAATTTAATTTAAGCATTTACTTTTCGCTTAGCTAAAATAGCTCAAAGCAGAGCACTATAAGAGGAAATACATACAAACTACAGTGTTTGATAACACAATCTATCATATACACAAAAGTAAAATGCAGTATCTACTCCTGAAAACACAAGATTAAAGTAATAGAAAAATAAAATGTTAAAGTTCTGAAGATATTTACAAAACAACCACGCCTTCACTAGGAGCCAAATTTTCCATAATCCAAGACAATTCTAACATCACTAGGTAAGGAATTCCAGAGCTCTGAGCTCTTTCCCAAGATAAAGTATTAGTTCTTCTTAGTCTACATAAAGCTCTTATAGGAATTTCCAATTTAACATCACAAATAGATCTTAAGGCTGATACATTTTCACAAAATCTTGTAAATAGCCCACAACATCCTGAAAACTAACATCAGCAAAGTAAACTCAACTCAAGTCCTACAAAGAGAAGACATTTAGCAAATGAATTTTGAATAGCTTGTAATATTTTTAATTGTTTATCCAGAAGACCTAGATAAACAGTATTACAATAATCAAGAATGGATAAAACTATATTCCACATAACAACTGGAATCCAAGACCAGTTTGGGCCAACACAACACCTCATGTTTAAAAACTATTTATGAACCACATTATTGATTCGTGAGGTCGCTGTTAGACCTGAGTTAATCCACCCACCAGCAATTTTATTTCATCCCAAATGGAAATTGTCAACCCAGACAACTGTAAGAGCATCATTTTGTACCGATTGCAGAGGTTTAAGAAGAGATTGGGACAGACCAACATAGATAGTGGTACAATAGTCTATTCAAGAAACAAACAAAGCGTAGAGGACAGCCATTTGAGAAGCACAGTCCAGGCATGAACTATACGAAACTGGAAGAAAGTGAAAAAGCTACAATAGTCCTAACCAACAATGCAACCTGATCAAGTTGCTGATCAAGAATTATACAAATCGAATCTAATCTGGTATTTGTGCATCACACTATGCATACAAAGGTTCAAGGTAACTTACAGTAAGAAATGGGGAACACTTTAGAACATGGATGCACTAAAAGTCAATTAACACTATGAGATGACTCAAGTTAGAGATTGCCATTCCGAGTGGAGAAAGAGGTAGATTGGTACTGTACAGTAGGGCTGCAGGAGATACATTAAAAGAGCAATTGGAGGAGAAGTAGAGAACTTCAAAAAATTTAAAAGGATAAGACAATGAAGTCATGAGGCTGAAGGAATCTGTTACATAGAAGCATGATAGCAGATAAAAGCCAAATGGCCCATCCAGTCTGCCCATTAGCTGATGGATAGCTACCAATTACAGTCATTAATTGATGTGTAGCTGAGTACTAGGTTATAACGTGGTAATAGGATGAAGAGTTTGGGGTTGATGGAAGTTGGACTTAGTTGCTGGTAGAGCATATTGAGTCAAAAAGAAGAGTCTTTAGTTTCTTATGCAGTTAGGTTCTGTTCTGCCAATTCTGGTAAGGTCGTTCCAAGTTTTCATACCTGAGAATGTGAACATTGAGTGAAATATTTGTTTGTCTTTGAGATTCTTTGTTGTGGGAAAGTTCAGTTGTATCCTGTTGACATTTCTGTGTGAAGTGGACCATGCTGAGGAGAATAGGTGAATTAGTGGTGCAGTAGAGTTTCTGTAGAGTATAATGCAGGATGGTTTTAATTTTATTCGAGATGAGATGGGTAGCCAGTGAAGTTGTTTGAGATCAAGTTGTATTTTTCAATTTGAATTTGAGTCTTATAGCTGTGTTTTATATTTCAGTTGTTGAACTAATTGTTTTTAATTTATATTCTGCATATCCTACAAGTCTATGTAGGATTACAAATTATTCAGGTACTCAAGCATTTTTTCCATCTGTCCCGGCAGGCTCACACTCGATCTAATGTACCTGGGGCACTGGGTGATTAAGTAACTTGCCCAGGGTCACAAGAAGCAAAGCGGGATTTCAACACACAACCCCAGGGTACTGAGGCTGTAGTTCTAACCACACACTCCCCACACTCCCTGATGAGATAGAAGAGCCCTATAAAATAGGGTGAAAGGCAGGGGTGTAGTGATTACCTGTGATCCACATGACAGCTGTTTTAGAATGATTAAGAATCGGTTTATTAATCCCAAGCCAGAAAGAGATAATGTCCATTCTAGACTGGGATTACGAGATGTTCGCAGAGAGTGAATCAATGTAATGGATCAGTAAAATTCCATCTGTATAAAAGAAAACAGTAATACTTAATTCTTGGATGAATAATGTAAGGTGACTGATGAAAATATTAAAAAGATGCAGTGCCAAGACAGAGCCCTCAGGCACCCTGGAATTAATACTGTAAACTGAGAATAAAGAAGATACAAAGGAGATGGAAAAGCTATGTACCCTTGAAAAAGAAGAAAATCAACATGTCTTGTTATCCTATGTCAGACAGGTGTGAAAGAAGAAGGAAATGGTCCACTAAGTCAAAGGCTACCCTAAGATCGAGAGATACTACTAAGGTAATCTGGTCAAGAACTGAAGGAAGGTTGCTGATGGCAGTACTATTACTAGGGTGAAAGCTGGATTGATGTGGAAGGAACATAAAAATTGCTATACTGGGACAGATCGAAGGTCCATCAAGCTCAGTATCCTGTTTCCAACAACAGCCAACCCAGGTCCCAAGTACCTAGCTAGTTCCCAATAAAACAGATTTTATGCTGATTATCCTAGGAATAAGAAGTGGATTTCCCCAAGCCATCTCAATACCAGCCTATGGACTTCCCTTTTAGGAAATTATCCAAACCTTTTTGAACCCTGCTAAGCTAACTGATTTCACCACATTCTCCGGCAATGAATTCCAGAGTTTAATTACACATTGTGTGAAGAAATATTTTTTCCAGTTTGTTTTAAATCTACTACTTAGTAGCTTCATCGCATGCCCACAAGTCCTAGTCTTTTTGGAAAGAGTAAACAAGCGATTCACATCTACCCTTTCCACTCCACTCAGTATTGTATAGAACTCTATCATATCACCCTTGAGTTGTCTCTTCTTCAAGCTGAAAAGCCCTAGCTGCTTTAGCCTTTCCTCATAGGGAAGTCATCCCATCCCTTTTATCATTTTCGTCGCCCTTCTCTGTACCTTTTCTAATTCTGCTATATCTTTTTTGAGATACGACGACCAAAATTGCATACAGTATTTGAGGTGTGGCCATACTATAGAGCGATACAAAGGCATTATAACATTTCTCATCTTTGTTTTCCATTCCTTTCCTGATAATTCCTAACATTTTATTTGATTTCTTAGCCACTGCCACACATTGAGCTGAAGGTTTTAACAATGATGACACCTAGATCCTTTTCCTGGGCAGTGACAAATTGGAATAGTTGCTGAAAAACAATGTGTTCTGCTAGCTTAGAGATATAACAGAGATTGGAAATAGGCAAATGAGATAACATCAAACACAGTCTTCAATTTGGCCCTGTAGGGTCAGTGCAGTTTTTGCAGGAGAAGTATGATATGTTCACATGCTTGCAACCCTCTGAATTAGTTGGAATTGATGCAAACTTCTTTAGTTTGACCCATGTACAGTTCATTGAGGTAGTCTAGTTGTATATGCAACTACACAGCTCTCAAGCGATATATTACTTTATTATCAGAGTTCTCATCAGTTTTTTATACTCCAACATATAGCACTTTTTTTTAGATGTTTAAGTGTTCCAGCGCCATCTATCGGACTGTCATCTGTACCCCTGAAGCAGGCTTCCTTTTTGAAGCCGAAACACAGACCATGTCGGGTCTGGATGGTCAACTTATATGTTTTGTATTTTAATAGCTGATTGTACTCAATAAACTCTGCTTTATCTCAGGTTGATGAGTATGGCTCCTTCCCCACTTTCTCTCTGTTGCGTATTTGCCGTGGGGGTTGCTTGACTTGTTTTTTTTTAATCTAGCTGCGACATTATCATGGCATGGACCACTGTGATGAGGTTCGTTTTTCTGATATATGGCAAGAGATTTTGAAGTTGCCTCAAGTGATAGAAGCAGTTCTTAAAGGGTGTTCAAATTTGAGGGATCAAAGTGATGAATTTCTATGAATAACGCCCGCAGCACTCAACAAAATGCTGATTGCCACCAGCTGAATATCGGGTCCTCCATATTTTCAAGAAAAAATTAGAGATTCAAACAAAACAGGGAGATCCTTATGTGTTACATACAGTGCTTGTTTGTTTAAATTTTCCCCTTCGTAACCTTTGCAATCCTGAGTTACATTCAGGTATAGTAGTGCTTACAAGCTAAGTTGGTACAGTGGTGCCTCACACAACGAACTTAATTCGTTCCAGGAGCAAGTTTGTTATGCAAAAAGTTCGTTATGTGAAACGCGTTTTCCCATAACAATACATGTTAAAAAAAATTATTCGTTCTGCAGCATAAAATATGCTAAGATGACATAAAAAAAGATAAATTTGTCAAAATGGTGAAAATGGTGGTCTTGCTGAGGCCAAACTCTTTGACGAGGTCACACTGTTTTACCCCATATTCACTCCTTCTAATTATTTCCCGTTTCATTTCAACAGAAATCACCTTCCTGCTTTTTTTAGAAGCCATGATATATAAAAAATATTGAGTTTATCTTAAAAGGACGACTGTATACAGTGAGAGAGGGCAGAGTCTCAGCGGCAAAAACTGGGACTTAACTTTTCTTTTTTTTTTTTTCTAGCATCGGGGAAGCGGCGAGAGTAGCTCCGCCCCCCCCCCCAACGCATCAGCAGTAGGCGCTGGGCCCCTCCATAAAAGGAGGCGAGCCGACGGTCCGCCACTGCACAGGGAGCCAGGCGAAGGGCTGTGAGAGAGGGCAGTTAAGCGCAGTGACTAACGACTGCCTGCAGTGCCTGCGCGGAAGGATGCAATACATCGGCAGCTCGGGCGACTTCGTTGTGTGAAACGAAGTTCGTTGTATGAATCAAGACATGAAGTTCGTTGTGTGCAGCGTTCGCTGTGCGAGGCGTTCGTTATGCGAGGCACCACTGTACCTGAGAAAATAGAAAGGAAAGAGACTGTCCCAAGGTCACAAGGAACATGTATGGGAGAAGCAGGATTTGAACCCAGCCTTGCCTAATTCTCAGCCTGCTGAGCTAACCACAAGGATTAGGCTACACCTCCACTTCTGAATGTGACAATTTGCTGCTACTTCTGCTTTGATACCTGGAATGCTGAGCTCTTTCCTTCTCCAACATAGCCACAGACACACAGTTTAGGACTGAGCTGTACAACAAGTGACACACTGTATAACATCTGGCAAGCACTACCAGATGTACACCCAGAGGTGTTAACAGTTATTTAAAAATATATATATTTATAAAGTGAACAATATTGAGACTGTATCATGGTAATGTATAGTTTGTTTATTTATTCATTCATTCATTCAATTTTCTATACTATTCTCCAGGAGAGCTCGGAATGGTTTACATGAATTTATTCAGGTACTCTGCTTTAACCTGTTTATATTTGCTTTTCATTTGATTACTACTGAATTCAGATGTTTTCAGAATCTAATCAATGATCTGAACATTGATTTATTTAAAACACTGTTATTCTGCCTGTCCACTACGGGGATTACAAAATAGCATACATAAAAATTATAACATTACAGCAGCACACAGAGTAAAACTGACAAACATCACATCTCCACAGCTCTACCTCAGAAAAAAATCTTAACAAAAAGATGTTGAAATATTTTTCTCCTTATGTCTATCAGCTCTGTTCCTCTCCGTGCATGTATTGCATTGTATTGTATCCTTTCCTATCTGTTCTGAATATACAAATATTATATGTTATGTGAAGTTTTTGCTCACAATTTGTGTTCATTCTGATTAATTTGAGTGAAAACAAGTTTCTCCACTTTGCATTGGTTGCCTGATGAACCACCTTCCAGATGGTATTCCTTATAATCTAAAGAATGTACTGTTTTATTGTAGTTGCTTTATTCTTCTAATAAAAAGATTTATTAATAAAAATGCTTTTCTCTCTCTCTTGTGCATCAGGGTTTGATGCGTTTGTGTTTAACTATTGATCAGAATCCTGTGCTGACATTTGAGGGGGCAAAAGCTTTACAGTTAGGATAAAACATTGTATTCAAAGGCAGACTCCAAATCTGAATAATTGTTCGCAAATTAAAATTTTTATTTTCATTATAAACGTTCTCTTCTCCAAAGTTTTGGCTTCCTGATTTCAGCTGTGCAAAGAACAGCAAGTGGAAGCTGAAGTTATTAACGCTCTGTATTAACCAATTAAAATGGCAGGGAGAAGATAAGAACGCCATTTCTTGATCAGGCAAGACATTTTCCTTCTCTTTGATCCCCTGACCCTGCAAAAAAAAAAAAAAAAAAATCATTTAACAGCTGTAGGCTAGATGTAAAGGTGTTTCAATAAAGGTGAATATTAATTAAAGGAAATGCAACCTTGCGAACTCAAGTCATTCGGGATCAAAAGTCCCCTGTAGGAGAGTAATGTACAGGCCTTTTTTCAGAGACTTGACAATGCCAATCCTCAAGAGCCATCAAGTGGCCAGGTTTTCAGACTATCCCTAATGAATATGCAAACAATAGATTTGCACACTACTGAGATTGTATGCATGTATATGTATTAGGAATATGCTCAAAATCTGGCCATTGGCCGCCATTGAGAACCAGAGATACCCAACACCCCAATATTTATTTATTTAAAAATACAGTATAACTCTCCCATTCCTTGTTCTGAACAGGAAACAGAATTACACCCATATTATATAAAAATTATCCTAAATTAAAACAAAGTTTGTAAGCATAAAACCATCAATTTCACCGATTGAGCATGTGTACAAGAAACACTACTCCCTCAGGAAGCGTTATTGTGAAACGATTTAGCCACCATCGTGCAAATAAACTAACCCCCTCTTTTACGGAAGCATAGCGCGGGTTTTAATGCCGGCCGCGGCGGTAACTTCTCCGACGCATGAGTGTTGGAGCAGTTACCGTCGCTGCTGGTGCTGAACCCCATGCTATGCATTCATAAAAGAGGGGGGTAAGTGTTTCTTTTTTGGTTAAGTTTCAAATGAAATGCGCAATATTTTTTAAGGGTAGAATGAAGTTTACTTTGTTCAAAAAAGTGGTCAGATAGGTTTTTGTGGGACCGGTGATTTAATACATAACCCCAGTAAAGACACAAACATCTATTAGTGCCTGGGTGTATGAGGTCCTTTCCTATATACAAATATTATATGTTATGTGAAGTTTTTGCTCTCAATTTGTGTTCATGTTGATTAATTTGAGTGAAAACAAGTTTCTCCACATTGGTCCATCTAAAATAACCTTCACAGAATTCTTCACATTTTCTTTTCTAACAGGTAGGTAGAAAGTAAGAACTCCTGTCCAGTCCAAATTTTCCAGTCATGTAGGCTAGGTCAAGCATTAACCCTGTAATTTTTTTAATCATAAGAACATAAGAATAGCCTTACTGGGTCAGACCAATGGTCCATCAAGACCAGTAGCCCATTCTCATGGTGGCCAATCCAGGTCACTAGTACCTGGCCAAAACCCAAAGTGTAGCAATATTCCATGCTACCGAAACAGAGTAAGCAGTGGCTTCCCCCGTGTCTTTCTCAATAACAGACTATGAACTTTCTTCCAGGAACTTTTCCAAACCTTTCTTAAAACTAGCTATGCTATCCGCTCTTACCACATCCTCTGGCAACGCGTTCCAGAGCTTAACTATTCTCTGAGTGAAAAAAATATTTCCTCCAATTGGATTTAAAAGTATTTCCCTGTAACTTCATCGAGTGTCCCTAGTAACTTTTGACGGAGTGAAAAATCGATCCCCTTGTACCCATTCTACTCCACTCAGGATTTTGTATGCTCAAGGGAATTCAAGTGTTGTCTTTGATTTGAGCATGGGCAGCTCTTTCATTAAGCAAAGTGAGGCATTTAACTTCAGGTACTAGATTTTAGGGCCCTGCAGTGGCCACCTCCCTTAACCTGCCAAGAGGCACATAATGAGAAGTGATCACTTAAACCAGGGGTGTCAAACGCAATCACATAAGGGGCCGAAATCTAAAACACAGGCTAAGTCATGAGCCAAATTTTGTATTAAGAGCCTTAGTCTTAGTAGAAGTATAGGGTTACAATCTCTCCAACCCCACACTGGCTCTGTGCTGTAAACAAAATAAATAAAAAAGACTTTTCCTCTCTTTTAGGTCCTAGTTCACACTTGCTGTCTAACACCAGCTCTGACATAGTGTAATCACAAAATAAAAAATAAAATTATTTTTTCTACATTTTGTTGTCTGGTCATTATTCAAATCATGTTGGTCCCAGGCTCTGGTTGTCTTCTGATAACTCGCTTGCCAGGGTCTCCTGCCCATTTGTCATTTTCTTCTTTCTCAGTGCTACTCATCCATCTTCCATTTCTGTCCTCCCCTTCCGTTTCCCTTCCCTCTCCCGGAGGTCTGGCATCTTTCCTTTTTCATCTCCATCCCCGCAGCTGCAGTGATGGACCCCACCATCCCCAGATCTACCATGTCTCCTTTCTCAACTACCCTTTCATCCAGTATCTCTCCCTCCTTCCCCACCACCCCAGGGTCCACCATCTCTCCCTTTCTCTTCCCAACTACCCTTCTGTCCAGTATCTGCAGGCTACTTTGAAGGTGAGAACAGGAAACCGGGAGTGAGATGGTGTACAATGGGATGGAGGGAGGTGAGGAACAGAAAGGGTATTTTCTCGCAGGCCAAATTTAATTACCCTGTGGGCCAAATTTGACCCGCGGGCCTGAGTTTGACACCCCTGACTTAAACCAAACAGAGCAGCAGGACCCACAACCTGAACAGTAATGGTATAAACTTTTAAGCCCTCTTTTACTAAGGTGCGCTATCTGATTAGCGCGTGCTAAAAGCTAACACATGCATGTAGGCCCTCTTTTACAAAGGCGCGCTAAGCATTTTAGCACAGATTTAGCGCATGCTAAATCAATGCGTACACTAACCGCTAATGTGTCCATAGGATAACATGCACATGTTAGCATTTAGCGTGTGTTTAGCACGCGCTAATATTTAGCGCACGCTAAAAAGCTTAGCGTACCTTTGTATAAGAGACGGTTAGTTTAGGCAACCATGTCCCTTTGGATCTGGGTCTAATTTTTATTAAGTAGAAGGTCCACCTTGAAAAGGCAGACATTTTGATTTATGCCTATTTGTTATGGGGTGGGTATTTTTTTGTTGTTTATTTGTTTTTTGATTTATGCATATATTTTTGTCTTGTTTTTGCTCTTGTAGTTTATTCTTCAGCAAAGATGAAATGTTACCTTGTTGGTTATCATCAAATCACTCATTTTTTACATAAGCATGTTGGGTATACTTATCGTTATCTTTATTGGAAGCTTCTATACCGCTACTAATAACAGAGGAGTAGAGAATGACACAGGGACAAATTTTTCCCCGTCCCATTGGGAACTCATTTTCCTGTCCCAGTGAGTTCTTTTCCTACCCCATTCCTGCAAGCTCTGCCCTTACCTGCACAAGCCTCAAACACTTTAAAATCAAAAGTGTTCGAGGCTTGTGCGGCTAAGACAGAGCTTACAGGAATGGGGTAGAGGCAGCGACAAAACTCATGAGGACAGGAGGGGGAAATTGAGTTCTTGCGAGGACGGGGTCAAATTTGTCATTCTCAACTGAGGATTCAACTTAGACATCTGTAAAGGATTTTTAAATACAGATTCAGATGAATTCCACTGTGATTGTTGTCGGCCTTCTAGCTGCTTGGCTAGGGTATCATGTTTGCACTTGCATTATTGCACTATGCTATGTTCACACAAGATTACAGTTAACCATTCTAACTGCTATATTTACACCCTTTTAAACAGGTTAACCGTTACAACTAAGTAATCTATATTTACATGCATCCTAAGTAGCTTTAGCAATGTGTACTATATTTATCCCATTTCCTCTCATCCTAGATAAGGACTTGGGGGTAATAGTGGACAAGACAATGAAGCCGTCGGCACAGTACGCAGCGGCCGCTAAGAAGGCGAATAGAATGCTAGGTACTATCAAGAAAGGGATTACAACCAGAACGAAAGAAGTTATCCTGCCATTGTATCGGGCGATGGTGCGCCCGCATCTGGAGTACTGCGTCCAATATTGGTCGCCGTACCTTAAGAAGGATATGGCGATACTCGAGAGGGTTCAGAAAAGAGCGAAACGATTGATAAAGGGTACGGAAAACCTTTCATATGCTGAAAGATTAGAGAAGCTGGGGCTCTTTTCCCTGGAAAAGCGGAGGCTTAGAGGGGACATGATAGAGACTTACAAGATCATGAAGGGCATGGAGAAAGTGGAGAGGGACAGATTCTTCAAACGCTTGAAAACTACAAAAACAAGACGGCATTCAGAAAAGTTAAGAGGGGACAGATTCAGAACCAATGCTAGGAAGTTCTTCTTTACCCTGAGGGTTGTAGACACCTGGAATGCGCTTCCAGAGGGTGTGATAGGACAGAGTACGGTATTGGGGTTCAAGAAAGGATTAGACAATTTCCTGAAGGAAAAGGGGATAGAAGGGGATAGATAGAGGGTTACTATACAGGCCCTGGACCTGATGGGCCGCCGCATGAAGGACCTCTGGTCTGACTCAGAAGAGGTACTGCTCATGTTCTTATTTGGATAATACTATGTCCCCTGCAGTGGGAGTGCTTCTTTCTGGGGCTGATGTAGTTACCCTTTATTTTACCACAACAATTCTACTCCCCAGTACAAGAACATAAGAACATAAGAATTGCCGCTGCTGGGTCAGACCAGCGGTCCATTGTGCCCAGCAGTCTGCTCACGCAGCGGCCCCTAGGTCAAAGACCAGTGCCCTAACTGAGACTAGCCCTACCTGCGTACATTCCGTTTTAGCTTGAGAAAATAGGCAGTAAACTACCGCACTAAAGGGTAGTGTAGTGGGCATGCAAAAGACATGGAAATTAATAATAGCTCTCCAATGTTAAAAAAAAAAAAAAATGGACTAAAATCTAGCACAGCTTAAATGTTGTTTTTTTTTTACTAGTGCTGATTCTTTACTCCAACTCATGGCTGGCATCAAAACGCAGCACGGGAACAAGGAGTGAGCTTAGGTGAAGTGTGGCATTTCACCTAAGATTACCGAAATCTTAAGCTTAAGCGACACTCCCCACACCCCCTCAACCCCACTGATGATGGCAGCACCCTCGACACCCCCATCCTCATCCCCTTAACCTCACAATGGTGGTGCACCCCATCAAATGCAATTCCACACATCTCCAACCCCACAATGGTAGCAGCATTACGTGACTTCCCCCCACATACCCCCCACCCCAGAATGATGGCAGCATTTCCCAACCCCCACAAATGACCCTACCTTATTTGGCAGACTGACCCTGCATGATGTGTCTTGGGATGTGCTGCGCTTGGTCAGAAGTTGCCATTGTTGAAGATGGTGGTGTGTGGAGACAAGAGCAGTGGTCATCGCTTCTGCCCACTAATGTGAAGGTGCATGGGAAGTGGGGGGAAGGTATGAGGGGTCCACTATCATTAGGGATTTTCATTTATTAATTTATAACTTTGAGAAAATATAATCACAAATGTACACTTTGTTAAAGAAACATGAATTGTAACAAACTTAGGGAGGAAAGTGAACTTAATCACTTGCAAGAGATAACTACCATTCTCTGTAGACCACAAAAAATATGGAAAAGGAGAGCTAAAAAGAAATCTACTACACTATAAAGACTTCACATAGGACTCAATGCCAATAGTCCCAGTGGAGATGTTCTTCAGATCTATGAAGGCCTTCAACTGTTCTGGCATTAAAAATTCATATTTATCTCTGGCAAAACGATCATCTCTAGCTTGAGCCCCTTGCTAAGAACGCTACCTGTAAGCACTTCGGTAAAAGGAGAGACCTGCCCTCTCGCCAATGATGCTGCCGGACAAGGTGGTGTAACAGGCTCTGGAGAAGATAGTGATGTTTCAACGCCCAAAGCTGCAGCCAATCCTTCAGTCACATATTCGACAGAGCTCCAAACTCCAGTCTCTTGAGAGATCCTGGTGGTTCTTTGCAGAACCAGAGAAACCAAGATGATAAAAGGGATGGAACTCCTCTCGTATGAGGAGTTACTAAAAAGGTTAGGGTTCTTCAGCTTGGAAAAGAGAAGGCTAAGGGAAGATATGATTGAAGTCTACAAAATCCTGAGTGGAGTAGAATGGGTACAAGTGGATCGATTTTTCACTCCATCAAAAATTACAAAGACTAGGGGACACTCGATGAAGTTACAGGGAAATACTTTTAAAATCAATAGGAGAAAATATTTTTTCACTCAGAGAATAGTTAAACTCTGGAATGCATTGCCAGAGGTTGTGGTAAGAGTGGATAACATATCTGGTTTAAGAAAGGTTTGGATAATTTCCTGAAGGAAAAGTCCAGTCTGTTATTGAGAAAGACATGGGGAAGCCAGTACTTGCCGTGGATCGGTAGCACAGAATATTGCTACTCCTTGTGTTTTGGCCAGGTACTAGGGACCTGGATTGGTCACCGTGAGAACGGGCTACTGGGCTTGATGGACCATTGGTCTATCCCAGTAAGGCTATTCTTATGTTCTTATGAGAAGTGGTTCTAGCCAGCCAGCTACCCTTTTACACTTGGTATGAGGCATAATAGTTCAAGGTAAGAAAAAAAACAGGCCAGCAGAGCAAAAAGATGGGCTTACACCACCACTCATGTTGCCATCTTGGCTCCGCCCCCTCCAGGGATTTGGTTTTGAGTGTTAAAAGGAGGTCATGTATGAGGAAAATCCGCAAGACCACTAGTATTGTGAGCCCACTAGGGACAAAAAAAAGTACTTGCATATAATGAAATATAAACTACTTTGGCTGTAACAAGAGAAAGGCAGTATATCAAATTCATGACCTTTGGCCCTTTATTTAGGGCTGTCAGAGGAGAAGAGAGAATCCACTAGATCACCAGGGATTATTTTTATGGTTTGGGGGGAGGAGAAGAGGTGCAGAGACTGACAGGCTGTTTGGTTTTTATAACTTATTCTTTCCTGTCAGTATATGAGCCAATCCCCATTCACATACTGACAGGAAAGAAAAATGCATATTTTATTTTGACAGTGTGACAAAATAGCTACATATTACCTTGGTGGTGTGCCTGTGCATTCTGAAAGTGCACAATTTTTAACACAGTGGTAATTTGCATGCTATTTGCTTATAGCATTAGGGAACTAACATTTTGAGTTAAGCATGTGTTAGGAAGCTGTCCATTAAGTATCACCACACAGCTTTAATGCAAGCTTACTGAATCAACTCCTTTGTTTCTATGCTATGGATAAGGTGAGGCACCAGTATAACCAGCAACAACAGATGGCAAGGAGAAAAAAAAGCAGCCCACCACTCGAGGGAGCCACAGCTCCTGGAAAGTGTCAAGGGTACTGGCAATCCAATTGCACACAGTCAGTGGCAATCAGGTTGCAGACTTCCAGCCTGGGCTGTGGGGACTCAGGGCTAGATTCTCAAAACTTTGCAGTAAAAACCAATGGGCCGCTGTTGCAGCTAAAAAAAAAAATGCACATGCAAATGAGGTTGGTGGAGAGTAGCGAAGGTTCGTTAAATTTGTATGTGCCAATCACTGGTGATAGCGATCGGCACATGTGCAGAATAAACGCGCAAAAAAGAAATCGAAACTCAGCAGGAGGGATGCCCACTTCCTCCTGCTGCTGAAGTCAAGCAACCTCCCCCCCTCCCCATGGCAGCAGGAGAGATGCCCACTCCCTCCTGCTGCCACACAATTTATTTATTTATTTACCCCCCCCTCCCATGCCTCCGATGACCCCCTGTACCCTCCCCCTTCTTACCTTGTTTACAATGGCTGGCCAGAGGGATGCCTACTCCATCTGGGCAGCAGGCCTGCCTCTTCAAAATGGCAGCCTTATTTATTCAATTTTCTATACTGTTCTCCCAGGGGAGCTCAGAATGGTTTACATGAATTTTATTCAGATACTCAAGCATTTTTTCTTGTCTGTCCTAGTGGGATCACAATCTATCTAACATACCTGGGATAAGGGGGGGATTAGGTGACTTGCACAGGGTCACAAGGAGCAACATGGGTTTGAACCCATACCCTCAAGGTACTGAGGCTGCAGCTTTAACCACTGCGCCACACTCTCCCCTTCAGTTTCTCACAAGGCTCCTTTGTTTTGGTGCCTAGTCATCTACAGATAGTGCTTTTGGGAAAAGGGTGTTGCAATAAATGCTGAATATTGGATTAGACAGGAACTTGGCGTCTTCTTGGCTCTTAATGGTTGTCTGTTAAGTTTCTGTTCTAGCTTGCCTCAGTGCTCTTGGTCTTACATTGCTGCCAGGCTGAAGTCCTAGCGACTAGACTTCTTTGTGTGAATACTGTGTTACCTGTCTATCCAACTGTGTCTCAGTCTCACGTGTGAGAGTGGAAATAAGTGGACTACACAAAGGAAAAAGAAGGTTCTTTCCGATTATTTCCATGCTGGCATTCTGTACATAGGGATATATGTCAGGAGAAAAAGGGAAGGTCCTGCTACGCATGTCTGCTTTGGCCGTGTATTCTGTTGGATATGTGTCAGGAAAGGAACTATCTCGCCAGAAATCTCTGCTTTGGCCTTCCTAATTCCTTCATGCTCGGTGCATTTTTCATGTCCTATTAGAAGGGAATTAATAGATAACTGTTTCTGTTTGTTTGGTACCTCATGAAGGCTGCTATTTCTACTTCTATGAAATTCTCTTGTTCAATGATTTCTGGGGGTTCATTTTCTACAAGCTTTAGTAGCCAGGTAGAACATAAGAACATAAGAAGTGCCATCTCTGGAACAGACCCTAGGTCCATCAAGACCGGCGATCCGCACACGCGGAGGCCATGCCAGGTGTACCCTGGCATAGTATTAGCACCATATCATAAGCTTCTCATATGAGATGCTCATCTAGCTTACCCATACCTATGTCACCTTAAGCCACTCATAAGGAGGTGTACATCTAACTTACCCTTAAACCCTAGAACGGTGGATTCCGCAATTACCTCTTCTGGGAGAGCATTCCAGGTTTCCACCACTCGTTGCGTGGAGCAGAACGTCCTATTTGTCCTGAACCTGTCCCCCCTTAGCTTTAGTCCATGTCCTCTCGTCCTTGTCACATTGGACATTATAAATAGTTTTTTATCCTGCTCAATTTGGTCGATTCCTTTCAGTATTTTGAAAGACTCGATCACATCTCCTCGCAGTCTCCTCTTCTCAAGGGAGAACAATCCCAGTCTCTTAAGTCGTTCCTCATATTCCAAGTTCTCCATGCCCTTTATTAGCTTCGTTGCTCGTCTCTGAACCCTCTCGAGTACTTTTAAATCCTTCTTTAGGTATGGAGACCAATGTTGGACGCAGTATTCCAAATGTGGTCTGACCATCGCTCTATAAAGCGGTAGTATTACTTTCTCCAATCTACTCGTGATTCCCTTCTTTATCATGCCTAGACATACTTTAAGTTACCGTAAGAACAGTATAACATACTAGATGTTGGCAGACAGGAACAATTTGGTCCATTTGATCAGCCTGATCCCTCTGCATGAATATACCAGAGCCTCGCTGCAGTTTCATGTTGGTTAATTTTGCAGCCTCTTCTCAAGGCATCTGTGCACATTTGGTCTTTCTTCTGCTATTGGCCCGCTAATATTCTGCCGGATTTAACATAAAGGATTTTAAACCTAGAGGAAAAGTCCATAGCCTGTTATTGAGAAAGACATGGGGGAAGCCAATGCTTGCCCTGGATCAGTAGAATGGAATGTTGCTATTCTTTGGGTTTTGGCCAGGTACTAGTGACCTGGATTGGCCACCGTGAGAACGGACTACTGGGCTTGATGGACCATTGGTCTGACCCAGTATGACTGTTCTTATGCTCTTATGTGTGCCAAGTATAGGACAATCAAGCCATTGTAACATCACTGATGAGGTTGGCTCTGAGGCACTGTGGAATGAGGCATTATGACATCACAGTCTCAGCTCTGGAATGTTGCTCTCATTGGGGTTCCAGAATCTTGCTATTCTTTGAGATGCTGAAATGTTGTTACTCCTTGGGTTTTGGTCAGGTACTAGGGACCTGGATTGACCACCGTGAGAACGGGCTACCGGGCTTGATGGCCCATTGGTTTGACCTAGGAGGGCTATTCTTATGTTCTTATGTTGGGCCCTTTCCCCATTTCATCCAATCACACTCTCTCACCTGATCTTACCATTGGGGCTGTATGAGCCAAGTCATAGCACCAAAGCTCCAGGGTGCCATACGCCTGCTTCACCAGCTCATTTTTCACAGGTGGCTACAGCACTGAATAAACTGGTGCAACAGACATCTCTATAGACTCTACTCCCTAACTTTAAATCTGTTTTCAGACAGTGCAGCTAGTAGTTATTTACAATCTGACAATTATTGTACAGTAAAGCGGTTCCAACTCCGGAGACAACAGTTCGGCCCCCCCCTAAGAAGCGCAGAGTGGTGGTTGTTGGGGATTCGCTGCTGAGGGGCACCGAGGGACCAGTCTGTAGACCAGATTTGCTATCGAGAGAGGTATGCTGTTTGCCAGGGGCCAGGATCCGGGATATGACCGCTTGTCTAGACAGACTCATCAAGCTCCAGGACCACTTCCCCATGCTTCTCACTCACGTCGGAACTAATGACACTGCCAGGAGCATACCTGAGGACTTTAGAGCCCTGGGTGAGAAGCTGAGGAGAATGGATGCGCAGGTGGTCTTCTCCTCGATCCTCCCAGTGAGGGGCAAGGGTAGAGCCAGGGATGATCGTATCCAGTGGGCTAACGACTGGCTGCACAGATGGTGCAAGGACATGAACTTCGGGTTCCTGCACCATGGAGAGGCACTACAAGGACTACAGGGACCAGACGGGCTACACCTGACCAGAAGAGGAAAGAACGTCTTTGGACACCGACTAGCCGGCCTACTTCACAGGGCTTTAAACTAGGTAAGTTGGGGGAGAGTACAGGCACAATTGATCTACAAGGTGAGCAAAGCTGCAAATACTTTGTTGAGATTGAGGTAAGTAAACTTTGCATTTCTGGGTTAGGGGCTGGGATGAGGGGAATCCCTTTGGGTGAATCTGGCTAGGTGGAAGGACAAATGCCTGTATCTTGGTGTAGTATACAGACCCCCAAGACAGCAGGATGACCTGGATATGGAATTAATCGAGGATATAGAGAATATCACCTTGCGTGGGGACACTGTATTGTTAGGTGACTTCAATATGCCTGATGTGGACTGGACCACACTTTCCTCTGCGTCCAACAGCAGCAGAAGACTATTAAACTCTATTCAGGGAGCACGACTCAGGCAACTGGTATTGAAGCCAACAAGGGATCGGGCAATACTGGACCTGATACTTACCAATGGAGAAAGTGTCACAGAGGTCTCGGTGGGCGACAGGTTGGCCTCCAGTGACCACAACATGGTATGGTTCAATCTCAGGAAAGTAGAAAGAAGGCAAGATTTGAGTGGACAGAGGCAAAAAAGGGAAAAAGTTAAAAAGGCTGAAAGGGAAAAATCAATACATTGGAGACAGGCATAAGGAAAGAATGGAACAGTATTGAGAGGAGAAAAACTGGACAGCAAACATTGGAAAGAGAATTGGTAGAAGATCGACAAAAAGCAGAAAGAGAAACTGGGGCCAAGATGATGGAAAAACAAAACATCCAGACAATAAGGTAGAAAAAATTGTTTTATTATGAATTTATTAACTGGAATATGTTAGCTTTGGGATATGTGCATCACAATTATTTTTGTATTCAGTGGCGTAGTTATATACAGCTGATTTGGAAGAGGGACTGGAGCCCAAAATTAGTGGAGGGGCACCAAAGTTTCTCCCTGCCTGAGTGCAATTTATAAATACTTGAGCTAGTGGAGATTCCCAAGCCCTGCCAACTGAAGACATCTTCCTCCAGTCTGGCAACTCAAAATCTCCAAGCTTTTCAGCCAAAGGCAATATCCTCAAGCTGCCCCTGCTTTCATGCGTACATGAAAACCAAGGGGGGGGGCAGGGAGGAGGCCCAAAAAAGCAGTAATATTTACCCTGATTAAACGATCCTCCACGTGCGCTGCTGACAGCTGATTCAGCATCCCCGCTCTGATGAGGCTCACCTCTGAAGAGGCTCACCATAGCTGTAATAGAAGTGAATGGGAGAACCAGGAACGCGCATCCCAGCTCATCAGAATGGGGATGCGGAAGCCTGTGGCTGCTCCCACTGTCAGCGGTGTACGTGGAGGATCACTGAGTCAGGGTAAGAATTACTGTTTTTTGGGGTTCTTCTCCACAGTGTCCCTTTAATGAAGGTTTATTATTAGATACGTATATCTTCTATATTAGTGATTGCAAATTTGGGACCTGCTCAGCATTTTTTTTTTGCTCATCAGCTAGTGTTAGTGTTGGTGTTTGTGAGGTCCCAGAAAATTTTTTTGTCCAATGTGGCCCAGGGAAGCCAAAAGATTGGACACCCCTACCCTACTCCTTCACCGTGAGCAGGGAGGGGTAACTTTCATAGCATTCCAGGTCGTGGGCCAACCCTCTTCCCCACTCCTACTCCTTCACTGTAAGCAGGGAGGGTTAATTTGCATAGCATCAAATTTGCACCAACATATTTCCCCGTCCCGCCCCACCCGGCTATTTTTTCGTGCCACCCGGCTAGAAAAAATTTCTGGGGAGAACACTGTGAAAATGTTAATTTTTCTTTAGTAATTTACTAATTTATCATATACATTTCATATATATGTCATAATTTTACTTAGCTTAGTTTTAATTCATCCCCTTGCCCCTGCTTTGCGGTGGCAGTCTGAATAGTCTGACAAACATTAAGGCCTTCTTTTACAAAGGCGTGCTAAGCGTTTTAGCGCGGATTTAGTGCATGCTAAATCAACGCGTGCACTAACTGTTAACGCTTCCATAGGATAACATGCACGCGTTAGCGTTTAGCATGTGTTTAGCGCATGCTAAAAAGCTTAGCGCACCTTTGTAAAAGAGGGGGTAAGTTATGTATCTCCCCAAACTTGAAAAAGAAGCACAAGCACGTTGGTAAGGGGATGAGTTAAAACTAAGTTAAGTAAAATTATGACATATATAAGAAATGCATAAGATAAATTACTACAGAAAAATTAACATTTTCATGTTTATAGTGTTGGGATAAGAACATAAGAATTGCCGCTGCTGGATCAGACCAATGGTCCATCGTGCCCAGCAGTCCGCTCCCATGGCGGCCCCTAGGTCAAAGACCAGTACCCTAACTGAGACCAGCCCTACCTGCATACGTTCTGGCTAAGCAGGAACTTGTCTAACTTTGTCTTGAATCCCTGGAGGGATTCCCCTATAACAGCCTCTGACTGAAGAACTTCCTTACGTTTGTATGGAATCTATCCCCTTTCAACTTTAGAGAGTGCCCTCTCGTTCTCCCTACCTTGGAGAGGGTGACCAACCTGTCTTTATCTACTAAGTCTATTCCCTTCAGTATCTTGAATGTTTCGATCATGTCCCCTCTCAGTCTTCTCTTTTCAAGGGAGAAGAGGCCCAGTTTCTCTAATCTCTCGCTGTATGGCAACTTCTCCAACCCTTTAACCATTTTAGTTGCTCTTCTCTGGACCCTTTCGAGTAGTACCGTCTCCTTCTTCATGTACGGCGACCAGTGCTGGATGCAGTATTCCAGGTGAGGGTGTACTATGGCCTGGTACAGCGGCATGATAACTTTCTCTGATCTGTTCGTGATCCCCTTTTTTATCATTCCTAGCATCCTATTCACCCTTTTCGCCGCCGCATTACATTGCACGGATGGCTTCATCGACCTGTCGACCAGCACTCCCAAGTCTCTTTCCTGGGGGGTCTCTCCAAGTAATGCCCCAGACATCCTGTATTCATGTATAAGATTTTTGTTACCGACATGCATCACCTTACACTTATCCATGTTGAACCTCATTTGCCATGTCACGGCCCATTTCTTAAGTGTGTTTATGTCACGTTGCAGATCTTCGCAATCCTCCTGCGTCTTCATTACTCTGAATAACTTAGTATCATCTGCAAATTTAATTACCTCACTCGTCGTACCAATGTCCAGACCGTTTATAAATATGTTGAAGAGCACGGGTTCAAGCACTGAAGCCTGCGGCTCTCCACTGGTGACGCTTTTCCAGTCCAAGTATTTTCCAATTACCCCCACTCTCTGTTTCCTATCCGCCAGCCAGTTTTTAATCCACGTGAGTATTTCACCCTTGATTCCATGGCTCACAATTTTTCGAAGTAGTCGTTCATGCAGAACCTTGTCGAAGCCTTCTGAAAATCCAGATATACAATGTCGACCGGGTCACCCTTGTCTATCTGCCTGTTTACTCCCTCAAAAAAGTGCAGCAAATTCATCAAGCAAGATCTTCCTTTGCTGAAGCCATGCTACTTGGTCCTCATCAGATCGTGTCCGTCAAAGTGCTCAATGATGCGGTCCTTTATCAGCGCCTCTACCATCTTTCCTGGTACCGAGGTCAGACTCACTGGTCTGTAGTTTCCTGGATCACCCCTCGAACCATTCTTGACAATTGGCAGTCTTCCGGAATCTTTCCCGATTTGATCGACAGATTAGTTATTAGTTGAAGTAGTTCAGCTATAGCCCCTTTCAATTCCTTGATTACTCTTGGATGGATGCCATCCGGTCCCGGGGATTTATCATTTTTAAGCCTATCAATCTGCTTGAATACCTCTTCTAGACTGACCGTCAACCCTGTCAGTTTCCCGTCTTCATTTCCCGCATATAGCCTATCAGCTTCCGGTATGTTGTGTATATCCTCTTTGGTAAACACGGATGCAAAAAATGTGTTCAATTTGTCGGCGATGGCTTTGTCCTCCTTTAGCGCTCCCTGTATTCCATGGTCATCCAACGGCCCCACCGCTTCCTTCGCGGGTCATTTCCCTTTAATATATTGAAAGAACGGCTTGAAGTTTTTCGTCTCCTTGGCTATTTTTTCCTCGTAGTCTTTTTTGGCCCCTCTTACCACCTTATGGCACCTGCTTTGATGCTGTTTGTGCTTTTTCCAATTTTCATCCGTTTTTGACCTTTTCCATTCCTTAAATGAAGTCTTCTTGTCCCTGATCGCTTCTTTCACCATTACAGTGAGCCACGCCAGTTCCTTGTTCTTTTTCCTCTTGGATCCCTTGCCAATTTGCAGTATACATAGATTTTGCGCCTTGGTGATTATGTCCTTAAAAAAGGACCATGCTTGTTCTAGTGGCTTTACAGTGCTTATCCTCTTTTTAATCTTCTTCCCCACCATGAGTCTCATCCCTTTGTAATTCCCTTTTCGGAAGTTCAGCGCTGTGCCCGTCATTCTGGATCGATGTTTCTCCCCTGTATCCAGGTCGAAGCAGATCATATTATGATCACTAGTTCCCAGCGTCCCTTCTACTTCTATATCTTGTGCCGGTTCTCATAGTCCATTTAGAATTAAGTCCAGAATTGCGTTTCCTCTTGTAATCTCCTTGACAAGTTGTTCCAGGAAGCTGCCGGAGGTACCTAGGTTCCAGTCTATCCCCAGATAATTGAAGTCAACCATGATAACTGCATTGCCTCCCTTGCAGTTGCATTTAATCTTGTCCGTTATTTCTCCATCAATTTCTTTGGACTGCCCTGGGGGTCGGTGGTAGATGCAAATCTTCGTCTCCGTTCCATTTGTTCCCGAAATTTTGACCCATAGAGACTCTAACTTATTCTTCATGTTCTCTCCGGTAGACTCAATTCCCTCTTTGACGTATAGGGCAATGCCCCCACCTTTTTGGGCCACTCTGTCTCTGCGGTATAGCTTTTATCCTGGTAGCACAGTGTCCCAGACGTTTTCCTCGTTTCACCATGTTTCCGTGATGCCGATGATGTCAAGGTTATCTTTTTGTGCATAGCTTCTAATTCACCCATCTTATTCTTTAGGCTCCTTGCGTTCATGTACATACACTTGAGTTTGTGGCCTGTTACTCTCTTGCATTTCCTTCCCTCTTGTGTCCCTTTCAATCTGTCAGGATTTCTGTCTAGCTTATAATCCAGTGAGTCTTCCCCGCTATCTTTCTGCACCATCTTTCCTGAACCATCGACTCTCTGTTGACTGTCGGCTTTCCCCTTCTTCTTAGTTTAAAAACTTCTCAATTTCTCTCTTGATGTTGCTTGCAAGTAGCCTCGTTCCGTCTCCACTGAGGTGGAGTCCATCCTTCCTGAATAGCTTGCTCTTCCCCCAGAACGTCGTCCAGTTGCGCACGAAGTGGAATCCTTCTTCCTCACACCAGTGCCGCATCCACGTGTTGACTGCTTGCAACTCCGTCTGCCTCTTCTCGTCGGCCCTGGGTACTGGCAGAATCTCCGAGAATACTACCCTCTGTGTTCTGGTCTTCAGCTTCCTTCCTAGCATCCGGAATTGGTCCTTCAGTACTTCCCTGTTGTAGTTCCTGTTGCTCATGTTGTTTGTCCCCACATGGATCACCACCACCTCTTCCACGTTGTAGGTGATCCTGTCAATGCAGCTCACTATGTGTTCTACCTTGGCTCCCGGTAGACAGGTCACCAGCCAATCCTGTCTTCCTCCCGCTATGTGGCTGTCGAATTGTCTGATGATGGAGTCCCCTATGACAATTGCTGTCCTCTCCATCTTCTCTTGCTTCTCTAGC
The DNA here is from genome assembly GCF_902459505.1 of Geotrypetes seraphini. Taxonomy (NCBI): domain Eukaryota; kingdom Metazoa; phylum Chordata; class Amphibia; order Gymnophiona; family Dermophiidae; genus Geotrypetes; species Geotrypetes seraphini. Next base: position 48,274,466 of record NC_047085.1, read on the forward strand.
CACAGGTCCGTGTCCCTGGTGTATGTCCATCTCTCCAGCCGTAGGTCCCTGTCCTCTGTGCACTTCCTGGCATTGGCTTGCACCAGACTCATCTTCTTGTGAGTTCCCTCCGCTTTTTTCAGATCTCGCTGCTGGGTCTCCCATTTCTTCTTTGTGGTCATCCTCCAGATGGTCTTCACTCTCTGTAGGTGTATCTTGGCAGTTCCACTGTTGCTGGTGATTTTCCACGGTCTCCCTGTATGCCTCCTCGATGAACTTCTCTAACTCCCGGACTTCTTCCTCGATGGTTTCCTCTGTCTTGATGTTCTCTGCATCCCTGTCCTCTTCCTCCATTGCTCAAAGTGCTTCTAGTTCCAGTATTCTGCCCTCCAGGAGTCTGACTTGTTTATTCAGGCTCTTCAGTTCCCCACATCGAGTGCATACAAAAGACCGCCTCCCAGAGGGGAGGTAGTCGTACATATGGCAGATGGTGCAGAAAACTGGGTAGCTCAACTTCCTGCTTCTGTCTGCTGCTTCCATTGCTGCCCGCTTGCCAGTCTGCTATGGCTTTCTTCTGCATCTGCTGCATTTGCCCTCTGCTCTCCTTGCTTGTTTGTGTGACCTCTGTGTCTGCTGTGGTTGCCCTTTGTTCTCCTTTGCAGTGACTCGTCCCTTCTCAAGGCCCTTCGCAAAGGCATGCGCCTTTAACGCGTTCCGAACGGCTGAGTGTTGTTGGCCCCTCCCCTTTGGGGGGGAGCTCCAATGGATGATGGGGTGGGTGGAGCTAACTCTCACCGCTTGCCCCTTGCTCTCTCCTGCCTTCTCTCCCCTGCTGTTTCTCTCCTGCTGTTTCTCTCCTCTGTCTCTCCCCTACTGTTTCTCTCCTCTGTCTCCTCTCGTGGCTTCGTTCACAAGCCTCTGATCAATGAAGATTGATACCACTTCGAGTTATATTACTCGAGGGGTGGTCTGATGATCCCTGCAAGCACTAGTAACTTTGTCAGTTCCATTTCACATTGAAATATTGTGAATGTATACAGTTCTGGCATGTTGATCGATAAAGAGTTCTATGAATTAAAAAAATAAATAAATAAAGATCATGGGACTCAACATTGCAGAGGGTTTCTCCTGTTTCATGCTGGTGTGGGAAAATCTTGCTGAACGAGCTCAGTTTATTAACAAATTGGAGAGAGCACAGGCAGTATCAAAAACAATGTCACCGAGTAGTCAGGAAAGCCAAGAAAGAGTATGAGGAGAGACTGGCCAACGAAGCAAGAAATTTCAAACCATTTTTCCGATATGTGAAAGGGAAACAGCCAGCGAGGGAGGAGGTGGGACCCCTGGATGAGGGTGACCGGAAGGGAGTGGTGAAAGAGGAAAAAGAGGTGGCCGGTAGGCTAAACGAGTTCTTCTCGTCGGTCTTTACAATAGAAGACACATCTAGTGTGCCAGAACCAGAAAAAATCTTCAGGGGAGATCAAGAGGGGAAATTATCATGCATGGAGGTAAGCCTCGAAGACGTTCTCAGGCAGATAGATAGATTAAAAACTGACAAAGCTCCGGGCCCAGACGGGATCCACCCGAGAATACTGAAAGAGCTCAGAGATGAAACAGCAGAGTTACTGCGGCATATTTGCAACCTGTCCTTGAGAACAGGGGTAATCCCGGAGGACTGGAAGATAGCGAATGTTACACCGATCTTCAAGAAAGGATCGAGAGGTGACCCGGGAAACTACAGACCGGTGAGCTTAACCTCTGTTCCGGGGAAGATGGCCGAATCACTGATCAGGGAAGGTATCAATGAGCATATAGAAAAAAATAATCTGATGAGATCAAGCCAGCATGGTTTCTGTAAAGGCCGATCATGCCAGACGAATCTACTGCATTTCTTAGAGGGGATAAGTAAACAATTGGACCAAGGTGACCCCGTAGACATCGTATATCTAGATTTCCAAAAAGCCTTCGACAAGGTGCCCCACGAACGCCTACTGAAGAAACTGTGGAGTCACGGGGTGGAAGGGGACGTGCACAGATGGATCAAAAATTGGCTGGCGGACAGGAAGCAGAGGGTAGGAGTAAAGGGGCACTACTCTGATTGGATAGGGGTCACAAGTGGTGTTCCGCAGGGGTCAGTGCTGGGACCACTGTTGTTCAATATATTTATTAATGATCTAGAAATGGGGACAAAGTGCGAAGTTATCAAGTTCGCGGATGACACAAAACTCTCCAGAACGGTCAAAACTGTTGAGGAATGCAAAGACCTGCAGAGCGACCTGAACAAACTGAGTGAGTGGGCAAAAAAATGGCAGATGAGCTTCAATGTGGAGAAATGTAAGGTCTTGCACATAGGGAAGGGGAACTCCAGGTACAGCTATACGATGGGAGGGAGGGTACTCGGGGAAGGCAGCCAAGAAAAAGATCTGGGGGTATTGGTGGATAACACAATGAAGCCGGAGGCGCAATGTGCAGCGGCCTCAAAAAAAGCGAGCAGAATGCTGGGCATTATCAAAAAGGGTATCACTACCAGAACGAAGGAAGTTATCCTGCCACTGTATCGAGCAATGGTGCGCCCACATCTGGAATACTGCGTCCAATACTGGTCGCCATACCTCAAGAAGGACATGGCAATACTCGAGAGGGTCCAGAGGAGAGCAACGAGGATGATAAAGGGTATGGAGAACCTCTCATATGCCGAACGGTTAGACAGGCTGGGGCTCTTTACCCTGGAAAAGCGGAGACTGAGAGGGGACATGATACAGACTTATAAAATCATGAAAGGCATAGAGAAGATGGAGAGGGACAGATTCTTTAAACTAGCAGGGGCAACTAAAACAAGAGGTCACTCAGAGAAACTGAGAGGAGACAGATTCAAAACAAATGCAAGAAAGTTCTTCTTCACTCAACGGGTGGTAGACACCTGGAACGCGCTTCCCGGAGAGGTGATAAGCCAGAGTACAATTCTGAGGTTCAAAAAGGGACTGGATGACTTCCTGGAAGCGAAGGGAATAACGGGGTACAGATAGAGGTTTACCTCACAGGACACTGAGCAAATAGGATATGGACTTTTTAGGTTAGGTAGGGAACATTTTCAGGTCATGGACCTGGAGGGCCGCCGCGGGAGCGGACTGCCGGGCGCGATGGACCCCTGGTCTGACCCGGCGGAGGCAATGCTTATGTTCTTATGTTCTTATAACCCTGCTGTGGAGTGAAGTGGTATAAGCTATGGACTCTCTTTCTGCTCTGGGCTCCTTGTCTCCCCTGACTCTGAGTGACCCTGTACAAAACACAGCAAAAAAAAACACCATTATTTTGAGGAATACTGGAAAAGAGTAACCAAATCCTTCTAGAGAAGAAAGAGTCAGTGAGGCAGGGAGGATAATTTTAGAAGCAGCCACATAAGTGGATACAGCTGGTATATACAGGAAAAGCAGCAGTTTATAATAGAAACGCACATGGATGCTTCCCCTTATCAAACTGCTGCTTATAAGTGCATCCAGAAACAAAAATAGAACCCATATGTGTGCTCCCACTCTGCAGCAGGTGTTAATATACACATTTGTGTCTGCTGGCTATCCGTGTATACCTTTGCATGTTGGAAAGTACAGTGATACCTTGGAATCCCAACACCCCAGTACTCGAACAACTTGGAATCCAAGCTAAAAATCTGAACTCTGCTTTGGAATCCGAACGCCCTGCACATTGTATGGGTGTGTTTGTGCCCCAGAATCTAAATGCTGCTCTGGAATCTGAACGCCCTGCACGTTGTTCGTGTGTGTTTGTGCATATGTTTCTCCAGCGCTCGGACCACTCATACGTCATTCAGTTCATTGTCTGAAGCTGTAGTGAAAGCATCGCGTGTGATTTTCGCCTTTGTGTAGTGTACTGAGGGAAATACTGTACTGTATTATTATCTGTTAATATTTTACCTTAAAATCCAGTGTATTTACTGTTATAATTTGAGTTTGTGGGACCTAGGAACGGATTCATCCAGTTTCCATTATTTTCAATGGGAAAAATTGTCTTGGAACTCGAACAATTTGAAACTCGAACGGGGTTCTGGAACGGATTAAGTTCGGATTCCAAGGTATCACTGTATTCCTCTAATTCTAAAAACTTGCATGCCTAATTTACATTTCCCACGTAAAGTAGGGCATGCAAGTTACATGATAGCATCAGGAGCCAGCTCAGTGGGTGCCTGAGCACCCCCCAATATTGAACAAATAGTAGTAACATTATATTCTAGTACCAAATGCGATGTATTATGGACCAGCTCATGGATCTGAATCCCGCACCACTCCTTGTAACCCTGGGCAAATCACTTAATCCCCATTGCTCAAGGTACATTAGATAGAGTGGGAGACCACCGGGACAATTAGGGAATAATGCTTGAGTACCTGAATAATTTGTAATCCACATAGAATTGTAAGATATGCGGAATATAAATTATTAAATAGAAAAATAGAATCTAGTTTAATCCGTTGGTCCAAATTTACCCTCCCTCCCCTTTTATAAAAGCGCAGAAGAGGTTTTTAGCACTGGCCGGTGAGCTGAATGTTCTTCCCTGCTCCGACGGTCATAGAGTTCCTATGAGCGTCGGAGCAGCGCAATACATTCAGCGCACCGGCACTAAAATCCTCTTCCGTGCTTTTGTAAAAGGCAATGTGTGTGTGTGGGGGGGGAGGGTTATTAATATCTGAATTGTGCTAAAAAAAATAAATAAAATAAATTAGTGCCCTGTGTGAATCCTCACAATATGTTTCATTTGTCCATTTCTCTAAAATGCATATCCTCCATTCATGCAACATGAATTCATATTTCGATGAGTCATCTGCTTCACAGATGAACAGGATCAACCATCATCATAACACTTCCCATGTGTGATGATCCTTATACACTCACATTAAGAAGTGTAGTGAAAATTTGAGCCTATTGTTAGGCTTTCAGCCCTAGTAAATTTATTTTAATTTTTTTTAAAATTTATTAAGATGTATTTACCGCCTTTTGGAAGGAGTTCATTCAAGGCAGTATACATAGTAATATAGTAAACAACAGCCGATAAAAAGACCTGAATGGCCAATCCAGTCTGCCCAATAGTTGCACGCATTATAAATTCATGATTAAATTAATTTTTTTCTGAATGGTCCATCCACTTTCTTTGATATTTCTGGGCCATGAAACATAAAGTCTGCTTGGTACTATACAGCAAGAATAAGTCAAATATAAGTAATAGATAGATAGATAGATAGATACGGTTGAGTCACATTAATATGACCACCTGCTAATATCAAAAATAACCTCCTTTGGCAGCACAGGTAGCAACCAGATGCCGTGGGAGTGACTCAATAAGATGCTGAATGGTTGCTAGAGGTATCTGGAGTCATGCAGACTGCAATGTGTCTGACAGTTGCTGATGGGTGTGTGGTGGTAGATCCAGTCATTGAACATGTCAAACGAGGTGGTCCCAAATGTGCTTGATTGGGTTAAGGTCTGGGGAATTTGGAGAGCAGGGAAGTCTTGGTCGTGTTACATGTGAGCAATTCTGGCAGTATGACATGTTGCATTGTCTTGTTGAAAGATCCCTTGGGCCATAGGGAAGACTGTCAACATATACACCAGACCATAACACTGCCACCACCAGCTTATGTACATCCAACAATGGTTGCTGGGTGTTTGTTCTTGGCGGTTTCATGCCTGACATGCCAATGTCCAACTGTTCAATGAAATTCAGAACGTGACTAATTGGAGAAGTTGGTGCAAGTATAATGTTAGTACTCCTGTGCAAATTGCAGCCATTTTTTGAAAAGGACCCTCTTGAGCATGGGTGCAGTTACTAGCCAATTGCAACAGGGTTCACTGCACAGTCATTTTGGACCCACATCTGAAATCCTCCTGGTTTATTTGGATGGTGAGTTGCTCCACGGTCGCCGATCAGCTGGCCCCAACCTGCATAGCCGATATTCACCTCTCACATCAGTGACTCATGCTGCCCCATAGTTACCAAGTTGGGTTGTCAAAAAGATTCCATTCATCCACTCACGGTACACTTTAACCTCATTAGCCCATGAACAGTTCACAAATGCCATCGTTTCCGAAATGCTGCCACCCTTGGCCTGGTAGACAATAATCATGCCTTTTTCAATCTATATATATAAAATTGGAGGTATGTATGTGTGTATGTGTGTGTGTGTGTATGTGCCGCGATCACACAAAAACGGCTTGACCGATTTGAACGAAACTTGGTATGCAGATCCCTCACTACCTGGGATGATATGTTCTGGGGGTCTCGCGGCCCACCTGCACACGTGGGCGGAGCTACAAACATAAAATCAGATTTCACCCATTCATGTCAATGGAAAAAATGTAAAAAGCTGCCATTCTCACAGTTATTCAAAAACGGCTTGACCGATTTGAACGAAACTTGGTATGCAGATCCCTCACTACCTGGGGTGATATGTTCTGGGGGTCTCGCGGCCCACCTGCACACATGGGCGGAGCTACAAACAGAAAATCAGATTTCACCCATTCATGTCAATGGAAAAAATGTAAAAAGCTGCCATTCTCACAGTAATTCAAAACCGGCTTGACCGATTTGAACGAAACTTGGTATGCAGATCCCTCACTACCTGGGGTGATATGTTCTGGGGGTCTCGCGGCCCACCTGCACACGTGGGCGGAGCTACAAACAGAAAATCAGATTTCACCCATTCATGTCAATGGAAAAAATGTAAAAAGCTGCCTTTCTCCCTGTAATTCAAAACCGGCTTGACCGATTTGAACGAAACTTGGTATGCAGATCCCTCACTACCTGGGGTGATATGTTCTGGGGGTCTCGCGGCCCACAACTCTATGTTGCTTGCTCAAGGGTGGGTTCACCCAAGAATTTATATGTTCTTGCTCCAGGAGGTGAAACTAAAAACGTTGTTTATAATTACGTTTTGCGTTAGTTGTATTGTATTCATTTTGTCAAATATTTCACATTATAATTTGAATATTGTACTTTTTATTAAGCTGTAAAAAAATAATTTCATTCACCACTATAAAGTATCTTTATTTGAATCCATTTACAGTGTTATTGCTATAATTAAATACCCGTGCAACGCCGGGGCATCAGCTAGTGTCTGATAAATCACGCGTTTTCCCCATGACAGCCAAGGTTGCTATATTGGCAACTTGCTGACATCCCATCTTATATACCCACAAACTCTGCATGTGACACGTGCATGTGTTCATTGGCTATGCATCCCTGACGTTAGAGATAGGCGATGGTCATAATAATGTGACTTGACTGTGTATATATTCAGAGTACAATACAAAGTATGGTATAGTATGCTACATTACAATGTTAATACAAATATTCAAAGAGGCCAATTTAAGAGCCTAAATCTTAATATTAGATAATTAAAACATTTACCCCGTCTTTTACTAAGGTATGCTAACTGATTAGCACGTGCTAATCAAATTAGCATGCGCTAAACGTTAACTTGTCCATAGATTAACATGCATGCGTTAGCGTTTAGCGTGCACTAATTTGATTAGTGCACGCTAATTGGTTAGAGCACCTTAGTAAAAGAAGGCCTTACAATAATTGTAATAGTTTTGTAGTACATATTTTGATGTTTGTTGTTTATTTCACTCTAATAAAAATAAGTTAAACATAAAATAATTGTAATAAGATTCTCAACCTCTTCTGCTTCGATCACTGGGACCTTCTTGAAAGCAGTTTACATATTATATCAGTGTCTCTCAAACCTTTTTAGCTCTGGCACACTAAACGGAGCAAATATTTTTGTGGTACACTACACGGAGCAAATGTTTTTCATGGCACATTATAATTGAAATTATAAAATTGCAAAATCAACAAAAAAAATTACATTTGAGAGCTATTTATTTAAAATTCTTGAAACTATGTATGGGTAATTGTAACAACGGTAAAACTAAAGTAGATAGAATAGAATTGTTAATCAATGTGATGGATGTGCTTGATTTTGAGTGCAAATTAACTCACAACGCGGCTCAATAGTCAACAAACACGCATTTCATCATCCACCATCTGCAGCCGTTCTCTTTTTTTCAAATTAATTTCTGTCAGAGCTGAAAATCCAAGTTGGCAAAGATTGCTTTGTTGCTCCAGTTAGGATAACTACTGCATAAAAAAATAAAAATAAAATGACTTGCTGTTAGTTTTCAAGGACCAATCACTTCAAAGAATGATGCTCGTCCGGGCTGTTGTATCCTTATGCTCTTAACAATGACAGACTTTTGCATACGTGAAGCATATGTCATCTAGTGTATACTCATGAAGGGAATTTTTAAAAATAAAGTAAAATTCTGGAATCTCTTGTGGCACACCTGGAATCTCTTCGGGGCACACCACTGTGCTGTGGCACACAGCTTGAGAGACACTGGGGTCCTTCTATCAAGTTGCGATAGGGGTTTAACGCGTGTTAAACCGCCTGCCGCGCTAGCCGCTAACGCCTGCATTGAGCGTGATGAAATGTCCGACGCGCTAACCCCGCTAGCGCGGCTTGATAAAAGGACTCCACTGTATTATATACAGTAGATATACTTATTTTGTACCTGGGACAGTGAAGAGTTAAGCGGGTTCAAACCCACGCTGCTCCTTGTGACCCTGGGCAAGTCACTTAATCCCCCCCATTGCCCCAGGTGCGTTAGATAGATTGTGAGCCCGCCAGGACAGAGAGGGAAAACTGCTTGAGTACCTGAATAAATGCATGTAAACCGTTCTGAGCTCCCCTGGAGAACGGTATAGAAAACTGAATAAATAAATAAAAAATGGGAATTTAACCCAGTTAGGTTGGTTCTTAGGTCACTGCACTATCCACTATGTTATTCCTCCTTTAGTTCTGGTGAAAGGTTGGGGGAGGGCCATACAAATCCAAACCTTCCTTAAATTAATCCAATCTGAAATTTTTCACTAGAACTTAACCTTACTAGGGGCAGCATGTATTTCAGTATGGACAAAACAAAGCAAATAAATCCTTCTGAACTCCTTAGAATTCAGCTTTAAGCAAGGGAGGCAGGAGCAGACAGGTGGGCAGGACAGTTCATTGATCTAGCTCTTGCTTCTCCAGTTCAGCAACATTCTTCTAAGGATCTCTTATCAGCATTTTCCAGAACTTTCATCAATGGGACACGTTTTTTTTCCAGCTAGACATAATAGTACCTTTTTAAAATTGACGTGTAATTATGGAAACTATCTTTATGACTGATCCTAAGGCAAAATGGCTCCGAGAACTCAGTCACTGCTTACTTATGCAGACTGAAGCCAGAGGAAAAAGCTTTTCCAGGATTCACTCCCAGAACAACCAAAAATTAACTTGATGCATTCTCCGCAAAGATGCCTCTTGAGCAATGGCGTAGAAAGAGTAGAAGGTGCCTCCCCCCCACGCTCTCTCCTGCTTCCCCCCCCCCCCGGTACCTCTAAATCTTCACCAGCGTGAGTAGCTTTTCTCCAGCATGCTCTTCGTGCCAGCGTAGGATTTCTCTCTGATGTCACTTCCTGGCCCCATGACCCGGAAGTGATTCAGAAGGGAACCAGGCTGTTACGAGCAACAGGCAGGACAAGTTGTTTGCGCTAGGGAAGATCTACAGAGGTACAGAGTGGATGGAGCGGTGCCGGCACCCCCACCTACACAGCACCCAGAATAGTCCACCACCACCCCCCCCTTACTATGCCACTGCTTTTGAGCACCAGGTTCTGTTAGGAAAATTCCAAGTGACCTAGTTAATGGAGGGAGGCTTCAGGTCAGCCTTTCTCCCTCCTCAACCACCTTGATACATCATAGGAATAGCTATATTGGGTCAAACCAATGGTCCATCTAGCCTATCATCCTGCTTCCAACAGTGGCCAATCCAGGTCCTAAGTACCTGACAGAAACCCAAATAATAGCAAGATTCCATGCTACAGATATCAGGACAAGCAGTGGCTTCCCCCATTTCTATCTCAATAGCAGACTATAGACTTTTCCTCCAGGAACTTGTTCAAACCTCTTTAAAACCCAGATAAGCTAACTACTGTAATCACATTCTCTGGCAACAAGTTCCAGAGCTTTGCTGTTCATTGAGTAACAAAAAAGATTTCCCCCTAATAGAAATGGAAGGAGCAAAGTTACTGATACCTTAGCCCCCCCCACCCCCCCACCCCCGCCACAAGCTATTTCTGTTTTCCAGAGAACTTTTAAGACAATTTAAGAACATAAAACCTTTGAAATCAAAATGATAAGGTATTCTGACACCTACCAGCATGGACTTAACAGAGATCTGGGCTTTCTTCCCCACTATAAAAACATTTAAAACTGCTCTGCCACCTTTCTGTCTCCTGAACACCCACGCACCCCTCCCTCTTCCTATCCCTGAACTGCTTTCATGTTTTCCGCATATCTACTGATATCTATCAACATTTGCTTATTGCTGATCTGAAGAAGGGTTAGCTTCAAAAGCTCATCATAAAATGCATTGAGAGAGTCCAATAAAAAAGGTATCACCTTATTTCCTTTGCTTTTTTTATTTCTTTATACTACCTACTTTCCTGGAGAAAGCTTTTCCAAATATTCAGCCCAATCATTTAACTCACTGAATTCCTACGAGTGTTGGAGCATTTACCTCGCCAGCCCGTGATAAAATGCTCTTACGCTGCTTAGTAAAACCCAGCGTTAGGTAGCCAAAGCTGACCTGCTTGTGGCCCTTGCTGAGAACCTCTGATTTGTACTTTTATTTATTAGTTCATATCTTTCCAGTGGTGGTTTTAAGGAAAGTTATATTTCAGATACAGTGAGTTTATTTATTTATTTAAAACATTTTTAATCCGCCTTTATCCAAGGCGGCTTACAAATTTCCATGCATAATAAAATAGGCAAGAAAGACGTACATCAATTAGAGGAAGATACAAAATTACCATATTCTATCTGCATAGTCTCATCATAACTACATCCAAATTCTTAAGTACCATCATTCTTCAATTTAATAAACCATTTAGAGCCGGCTCGCGAATATTAAAAAAATGCAAATAATATTTGGGCCGGTTCTGCCCCTAACCCCCGCTTCCCCTGGCTATTTTAAGCCCTTAAAAGCCACCCCCCCCCTTAAGCCTTACCTGGTGGTCTAGCGAGTTTTCGGGGCAGGAACAATCTTCCTACGCTCCTGCCTCGTTCAGATCGCTTCCAGGAAATGGCTGCCTTGAACTCCTGTCTCTCGAGCCATTTCCTGTGAGCGATCTGCACGGGGCAGGAGCGTGGGAAGATTGCTCCTACCCCAAAAACCTACTAGACCACCAGGTAAGGCTTAAGGGGGGGGGGGCTTTCAGGGCTTAAAATAGTCCGAAAGATGAAATGTATTTTTTGATGTAAAACCATGAATAAGCGAATTTGTGAACACAGAGAGAGAAGTGTATATTCACTTTAGAAAGGCTTGAACAAACAGATGGAGCACTGGAGGAGGGTCACGAGTGGTGTTTCGCAGGGGTCGGTGCTCGGACCGCTGCTGTTCAATGTATTTATAAATGACCTGGAAACGGGACGAAGTGTGAAGTTATAAAATTTGCGGTTTTGAAAATGAGCATGTTTGCTACTGGATTTGTGTAGCAAATCTGCAAAACGTCCAAATTCAGATGTGGACATCTCCGCATCTTCCTTGTATGGCACCCTCACCATAATATGACATAAAATGATGTGAGAAATGTGTAGCAGTCTTAAGATGCAGTAACTGCAAAATAAAGGCCTCTGTCAGGCAGAATTAAATGGGTTTTTTTGTGATTTTTTAATCTAAAAGTTAAGGCCCTCTTTAGCTATGCTACAGCAGAGGTTTCTACTACAGCTCGGGGCACTAAGGCCCTGATTCTGCAAAGGGCGCCTAAAGTTGGACGTCCAAGTTAGGCGGCCTTTGTAGAAACGCACTGAGCAGGGCTCAGCGGTAGATAGGCTTCCAAATTTTTAGGCGCCCTTTACAGAATCGTTCTATAGGCGCCAATTAGATGTCCAGAAAATGTCCTTAATGTTATAATTAGGATGTTATTAGAATGGCAATTTTATGCTTTTTCATTATAATTGTAAAATGTTACCACCATTTTTTAAAAAACTGTAATCTTTTTATTTATTTATCTTCCGTCACAGGGAGTGAGTTAGATTTGAACTAGGAATGTGGGTGTAGAAGGTTGTAGGTTTAATCAGTGCGCTACAGACTGAGCTAACAAGCTGCATAGGAATTATAAAACTAGGTCTTATAGGCATTGTAAGGAAGTCTACTTTTCAGCGTGGTTTGGGCTTCATATAGGTGAATTCTGTGGATGAGACATAGGCGTCCTTTGGATGTCTCCAATGCGTTTCACTAATAGACTTCTGGGTTTTTATTTTTGCTTTATTAAGCTCAAAGTACATTTAATAACGTACCAAATAACAGAGCACATGAATACAAATATAGTGCATGCAAAACCTACTAGTTTTCTGGGCAAACAACATTATTTGCTAATTATAGCACATGAAAAACACAGCTTTATGTTTCTTGCTAAAAAGCTACTCTTTTTTCTCACTAAAGACTGCTCCAATGAGCTCATTATTGAAAGAGATGCATTTAATATACAAAGCACATGACAAATATATATATATTGCATAGATAACTTCATTTGCAAAAGGTTAAAAACTGAAGAAACAGATACAGACCGTAGCATGGCTTCTACTTCACTGCAAATGGAGGTGTGAAGCTGCACAATGGTGACCTCATTGTGAGATCATCAAGGTGCACCTGGAAGGTAGAATGCCACAATTAAAATAGGAAGAATTGGAAGGGAAGATAATGCTTATTGCACAAATACATTCTGAGTATACTTATGGTCATATCAAAGCCATCATAGCATCTAATAGATCATTAATTTCTAAAGATTGTATATGTGAAAACTATTTATCAGTACTGGGTCAAGATTCCTTATTGAATATTTGAAGCCAAAAAATGGTGGACATATTATAAATTATACAGACTTCAATCTTTGGAACCTCTTATGAGGAATCTTGACCCAGTACTGATAAATAGTTTTCACATATACAATCTTTAGAAATTAATGATCTATTACATGCTATGATGGTTTTGATACGACCATAAGTATACTCAGAATTGATTTGTGCAATAAGCATTATCTTCCCTTCCAATTATTCCTGTTATCAATCATTTGAGATTTAGGGATGATATATTTTAAGGCCTTTCTATTTATCTTTAAGATACAATTAAAATAGGAACATGTACTGAGGGAGCTGGTTGGGATTCAAACCTATGACCTTTGGATGATGGGAACAGGGCTTTTACCCTGACTGGAAGCTGCTGTGGCTCAATGGGACCAAATGCAAAACATCCAAAAACAAGCCCATTTAGATGTGGAAGGGGCCAGCATTTTAATAGACTGGCCACACAGACATGCCATCAGAGCAATGGGGCACATTAGGGTGCATGGCTGTGAACTTTACTTAAAGGATGCTAGATACACATTACACCATGGCCCCCCTTATAGTGTATGGTAAGTGCTCCAAAACTCCCCCTAAACCTACAATACCTACCTGTCTATCACCCTAACAGTCCTTATAAGAACATAAGAACATAAGAGTTGCCTCCGCTGAGGCAGACCAGAGGTCCATCTTGCTCAGCGGTCTGCTCCCGCGGCGGCCCATCAGGCCTATTGCCTGAACAGTGGTCCCTGTCTAATTTTATAACTTACCTCTAATCCTGTCCCTATAATCTACCTCTACTCTTATCTGTACCCCTCAATCCCTTTGTCCCCCAAGTACCTATCCAAAGCTTCTTTGAAGCCCTGTAGCGTGCTCCTGCTTATCACATCCTCCGGTAGCGCGTTCCATGTATCCACCACCCTCTGTGTGAAAAAGAACTTCCTGGCGTTTGTTCTAAACCTCTCCCCTTTCAATTTCTCTGAGTGCCCCCTTGTACTTGTGGTTCCCCATAATTTGAAAAATCTGTCCCTGTCTACTTTTTCTACGCCCTTCATGATCTTGAAGGTTTCTATCATGTCTCCTCTAAGTCTCCGCTTTCCAGGGAGAAAAGCCCCAGCTTTTTCAGTCTGTCAGTATATGAGAGGTTCCCCATACCCTTTATTAGCTTAGTTGCTCTTCTCTGGACTTTCTCAAGTATGACTGCAGGTGTCACATATATGGAAGAACAGTAGGTTTTAGGTGGGTTTTGGTGGGCTCACACTTTCCTTCATAAATGTAGTGGGTAGAGTGGGATATGGGCATGAATCCTTTTCTCTACAGCTCAGTACACCGGCCACCAGACTACTCCAAACACCTGTTTGCTGCCCTTCTAGGATTTCCCATAAAATCTGCAGCTGTCATAAAGACTGGTATGTACAGTTTCTTTCACATCTTTGGGTGGGAGGGGTCAGTGACCACTGGGGCATATTTGGGGGAACATGCCTTCATGCATCCAGTGGTCATCTGGTCAATTTGGGTACCATTTTGGCCCTTATTCACTTTTAAAACAGGTCTAGCTCCGAAAGTCTAAATGACACCCTGAACGTATTCAAAAAGGTTTGATTATCGCTGCAAAGTGCCCAAGTCCTAAGGCCACCCTACCCCCACCCAAAACATGCCCCCCTCAAGATTTAGGGCTCCTTTTACGAAGGTGCGTTAGGGCCTTAACACGCGGAATAGCGCGTGCTAAAATGTCGCATGTGCTAGCCGCTACCGCCTCCTCTTGAGCAGGCAATAGTTTTTCAGCTAGCACGCGCTATAGCGAGCGCTAATTACATTACATTAGGGATTTCTATTCCGCCGTTACCTTGCAGTTCAAGGCGGATTACAAAAGAATTATCCAGGATGTATTACAACAAGAACTTACAAAAAAAAAAAGAAGAAGAAAATTGGTCATTTTCAAAGAGAGTAAGAAATGGGTAAGGCTATTTGTTTGGGGTAGTTCGCTTTAGTGAGAGGAGCCCTTAGACGTACTAGAGGGACAATGACCTGTAAGCCGTCTAAAAAGTCTGCTTCAATTAAAACTCACAAGTGCTGGCTTGGACGTCTTTCTTTTTTGAAAATGAGCCTCTTAGGCGTCAGCATTTCAAAACGATTGGGGGTGCCAAACACAATACAAATTACCCCTCCCTGGACACAATGAAGAAGCTTGCTCAGCATTGGGGTGCTCAGGACCCACAGAGCTGGCTCCTATGTTTGAGAATAAAGACATCATTCACAAAGGAAAAAAAGATGTTGACATATATCAGTCTGGAAAGGGTCTCAAAGCCATTTTTACAGGCCACCAGGACAGACAGGGAAAAATGCTTGAGTACCTGAATGTAAACCACTTAGATTATAAGGAGGAAGGTGTGGCCTAGTGGTTAGTGCTACAGCCTCAGCACCCTGAGGTTGTGGGTTCAAATCCCACACTGCTCCTTGTGACCCTGGGCAAGTCTCTCAATCCTCCATTGCCCCAGGTACATTAGATAGATTGTGAACCTACCAGGACAGATAGGGAAAATATTGAGTGCCTGATTGTACACCGCTTAGATAACTCTGATAGGCAGTATATAAAATAAATACATACGTGGTATATAAATACTAAAAATAAATAAAGTTTAAAAGAGGACTCAAACCCTTTTTTTTTAATGAAGGTATTCATGCTTTAACTTTGCTTTTCGGTCCTAAGAAATGTGGCAAACTTGGGACTTGAGCATACAATGCAATGACCCTAACTAATTTTCTCTAAAGGAAAATGTAACTCTGCTTATTGCTTTCTCTTTTTTCCTGACTACAATGTACCTTTTTATTTTTACTGTTATTATTATTGCAACCACTTAGATGTATTGCGATGGGCAGTATACATAAAACCCTAAATAAGCTTGACGCATTTTTGCCGTGACTGAAATTAAACACAAATGACAGTGTGGTTGTGTGTGCTGAAGAATTCCACCCGTCTTATTTTCCAGAAGGGCTATTTTCATGACGAAAAACATCATTGTCCATTCGCACTTCCAGAGGGGAGGGTGAGGAAAGAATGACATGCTCTCAGGGCTGATCTAGCAATATGCCTTAAAGCACAGGTGGTAATAAAAAAGCTCCGCCTCTTCTTTATTACATTACATTACATTACATTACATTAGTGATTTCTATTCCGCTTGTGCCTTGCGGTTCTAAGCGGATTACAAGTTAGAAGACTGGACATTTCCAGTAGCATTGCAGTACATATAAACAAGAATGCGTTAAGTTACAATTGTTGTTCTGGACTTTTCCAGGATAAATTGGTAGTAGATAGTAGATAGTGATAGGTTGTTTAGACGAATAGAGATAATATTGTCCGGATTCTGTTGTTTAGACGAGTAGAGATAATACTGTCCGGGTGTTTCTGGTGGTGGTGTTTGGGTAGTCATGAGAGCATTTTCTAATACTTTTGTGAGGTTATGATGATGGGAAGTGTTTTTTGAAGAGATGAGTTTTGATTTCTTTTCGGAATGCTTTAATGTCTATTGATTTGGTCAGTAGATTGGTGATGGTAGTATCGATCTTTGCTGCCTGTGTCGCTAAAAGGCTGTCATATAGTTTCTTTCGTCGTGTTCCTTTGAGAGGGGGGTGAGTGAATAGGCTCTGGGTTCTCCTTAATCTGTGTGAGAGGTTACGGTGTAGTCTGTTGTTTAGGTAGCTGGGTGCTGTTCCATGTATTACCTTGTATAGTAGACAGTAGAATTTGAACTGAGATCTTGCTTTTATTGGTAGCCAGTGTGAGTCTAAGTATGCTTTGGTGATGTGGTCGTATTTGCCTAGTGAGTAGATGATTCTGAGGGCTGTGTTCTGAACTGTCTGTAATTGTTTTATCATGTAATTTGGGCATGATAGGTATAGGCTGTTACAGTAATCTACAATACTCAGTACTAGGGATTGTACTAATATCTTGTATTGATCTTTGTTGAAGAATTTTCTTATTTTTCTTAGGTTACGTATTGTGAAGAATGCTCTTTGGATGATTTTGTGGATTTGAGACTGCATTGTGCAATTTCTGTCTAGTAGGATTCCCAGGATTTTGAGTGTGCTTTGCATTGGGTACTTGATTGTGTTTACTTCTAGTTCTGTGAGAGATGGTTTTTTTTCCCTTTCCAGTAGAAGGAATTTAGTTTTTTCCGAGTTCAGTTTTAGTTTATGACTTGACATCCATTTTTCTACCGTTTCCATTATCATTTTCAGGTGGTTTGTGGATAAGGGGTCTTGAATATTAAAGGGGAGGAGGATAGTTATATCATCTGCGTAGCTGAATGATACTGTGTTTAGGGCGTCTAGGGTTATGCCTAGGGATGCTATGAAGAGGTTAAATAATATGGGTGATAATGGTGATCCTTGTGGTACTCCACATGGGTTTGACCATGGGTCGGATATGTGCTCTTTTGATTTGACTTTGTAAGTTCGTGTTTTGAGGAAGCTTTGGAACCATTTGTGAACTTTACCTGAAATTCCTATTGCGTCTAATATCTGGAGTAGTGTGTGATGGTCAACTAGGTCGAATGCCGCAGAAAGATCGAGTTGAATGAGAAGCAGCTTGTTTCCTTTGCTGAGGTGTTGTCGGGCAATGTCTAATAGTGATACCAGTAGAGTTTCTGTGCTATGGTTGGATCTGAATCCAGATTGTGATGGATGTAGTATGTGATGGTCTTCAAGGTAGTTGGAGAGGTGTTGTGCGACAAGGCCTTCTGTTATTTTAATGTATAGAGGGATTGAAGCGATTGGTCTATAGTTTGCAGGATTATCTATAGGACCTTTGGGATCTTTTAGGATAGGTGTAATTATGATTTCTCCTAATTCCGGTGGGAAATGACCTTCACTTAGTGTTGTTTGAAGCCATAGTGTGAGGCTAGCTTTAAATTTGGTGGAAGCTGTTGCTAGTAAGTATGAGGGACAATTGTTCAAGTCACATGAGGATTTGCTGTATTTTTTGTAAAGCCTGTTCAAGTCTGACCATTGTATCTTTGGGAAGTTTGTCCATATCCTGTCTGCTGGGATTGCTTCATCTGTTTTGGGATTGATTCGTATTTCTTCTATGTTGATTCTTGGATTGTTGAATGTGGATCTGGTTGTGATGATTTTGTGTTTGAAGTGATCCGTTAATTGGGTGGCTGTGGGAGTTTGGTTTCCTTGGGTGGCGAGAAATGGTTTATCTGAGTGTGTGCCTTCTACATATTGTGACAGAATAATAAGCACCTGAGGGTAAAGAATTTCAGCTATGCAGGACAGCGTGACTGCCGATGTACTCCAATAAATTGTTCCATACACCCTCTGAGGGAGGAGGAGATGCGAGGAAGCAGAGTAGCTTACCAAAAATGCAATGAGATGATTCCTGAGTTTCTGCAGGTCTTGGACCCTGGCTGCCCTCTGACCCTCACTGAGTTCAATTAGGGAGCAGCTCGTTAAGCCCAGCTTAACTGATAGGAGGCAGTGGAGCTCAGTGTACTATCAGAAACTGGAAAGTATGCAGATCCAACAGGCACTAGCTAAAACATTCCTCCCTGAAATAGCCACCTTCACCTCTAACTCCTTCAAGACGCTAGGAACTGTTAGGAAAGGGATGGTAACCAAGACTAAGGGCTCCTTTTTCTAAGATGCGCTAGTGGTTTTAGAGCCGACGATATCCTGGTCCTCATCGAGACCGACGCGAACCTCACCAATCTCGCAGCTAACATTTCTTCTTGCATAACCAAACTCCAATCCTGGGCTCACACTGTACAAATGAAACTGAACGAGTCCAAAACTAAACTACTTTGGCTTGGCCCTAAACTTGATCAATTACCCACTTCCATCCCACTGCCCACAGGCTCCTCTCTACAGCTGGAATTCTCTAGCAAAGTTCTGGGCATCACCATAGATTCATCATTATCCTTCAACGACCACCTCAACTCCCTGATAAAAAAATGCTTCTGCAGCCTTCACATGCTGAGGAAAGTGAGATCCTGCTTCCACCAAAAACACTTTGCCGTCCTCGTACAATCCATTATCCTCTCCAGATTGGATTATTGCAATTCCATTTACCTAAGCTTAACAAAGAAAAGCCTCCACAGACTCCAACTAATCCAGAACACCGCGGCCAAACTTATCTTCTCAAAAAGTAAATTTGACCATGTCACACCGCTCCTATCCAAACTCCACTGGCTTCCCGTTATTTCCAGGGTCTACTTTAAATGTGCCTGCCTAACCTTCAAGATCCTCCACGGTATCCTTCCTCCTTTTATCCCTCTATCCTGGAATTCCTCAAATCCAACCTCCACTAGATCCACTCAAAAATTAAAACTATCCTACCCCTCCTTAAAAGGCATCTCCCTTGTTGGTAAACTTGGCTCTTCCCTCCCTTTCAGAATCACTCAGCTTTGGAACAGTCTCCCCTCCCCTCTCCGCAATTTGAGCCCCCTTCTACCATTCCGTAAGCATCTGAAGACCTGGCTCTTCTCCAGAACGTAACCCCGTCCCGCTCCTGGCACTCTCACACCAACCTCTCTTCTCTCATACTTATATAATTCCACTGGAGTTCCGTTCCTTCCCTAACCATGTAAACCGTGTCGAGCTCCATCTGCGGAGATGATGCGGTATATAAACCCAAGATTTAGATTAGATTAGATTAGATTAGAGCGCGCTACAATACCGCTCGCGCTAAATGCTAACGCCTCCATAGAGCTTGCGTTAGTATTTTTCATTTAGCGCGTGGTTAGCGCAAGCTAAAAACGCTAGCGCACCTTAGTGAAAGGAGCCCTAAGAATGTTATAATGCCTCTGTATCGCTGCATGGTGCGACCTCACCTTGCATTCAATTAGGGTCGCCGTATCTCACAAAAGATATGGTGGAATTAGAAAAAGTTCAAAGAATGACCAAGATGATAAAGGGGATGGAACGCCTCTCATGCGAGGAAAGACTAAAGAGGTTAGGGCTCTTCAGCTTGGAAAAAAGACGTCTGAGGGGAGATGTGATTTAAGTCTAGAAAGTCCTGAGTATTGTAGAACAGACTGATTTCTTACTCCATCAAACATTACAAAGACTAGGGGGAAACTTGATGAAGTTACAGGGAAATACTTTTAAAGCTAGTAGGAGGAAATATTTTTTCACTCTGAAAATAATTAAGATCTGGAATGCATTGCCAGAGGATGTTGTATGAGCAGTTAACATAGCCGATTTTCAAAAAGGTTTGTACAAGTTCCTGGAGGAAAAGTCTATATTCTTCTATTGAAACAGACATAGGGGAAGCCACTGCTTGCCCTAGATTAGTAGCATGGAATGTTGCTACTATTTGGGCTTTTTCCAGGTACTTGTGACCTGGATTGGCCACTGTGAAGACAGGATACTGGGCTAGATGGAATACAATTTAAGCTTCTAACCTTGGTATTCAAATCTGTCCGGGATCGATTGCCCAAGGTGATTGCTTCTCTGCTGCAGACTTATGTGCCTTCTCGTTCTTTGAGATCACAAGACAGAGCTTTTTTTGGTTGTTCCCACTCTTTGTTCGGTCACCAAAGTTGCAAATGAATCCCGTGTGTTCCAAGCAGCCGGAACTTTACTATGGAACTTGGTTCCAGATTCTATCCATCCGACCTCTGATTTTTTGGCATTCCGAAAAAGTTTGAAAGCCTATTTTTTTTCGACTTGCCTTTTCAAATGTGGTTGGTTTGTAATTTTGTAATTGCTTGGCTTTTTATTTTAAGGCATACGTGTAAGTTGTTTATTGTATGCTGTTATTTTAATAATCTGCTGTTTCTGTTTTATTATGTAATGTGTTGTTCCAATTATGTATGTATTGTTATCTACAAATAAATATAAACTCCAGTGGATTGAGTATAATGCCTAACCCCCCTCTTTTACAAAGGTGCGCTAAGCTTTTTAACGCGCGTTAAACATGCACTAAACGCTAATGTGTGCATGTTATCCTATGGACGCATTAGCAGTTGGCGCACACATTGATTTAGCGCATGCTAAATCTGCGCTATAACGCTTGGCTCCTTTTATCAAGGTGCACTACGGGGATTAGCGCGTCGGACATTTCATCACGCGCTAACCCCCGCGGCAAGCCTAAAAACTAACACCTCATCAATGGAGGCGTTAGCGACTAGTGCAGCAGACGGTTGAACACGCGGTATTCCGCGCATTAATCGCCTACCGCACCTTGATAAAAGGAGCCCTAAATGTTTCCTTTAAGAAGAAAAAATGGCCTCTGAAGCCGAGGGAAACAACTCTGTCCCTGGACTGTGTAGGAGAGAGTTGTCAATAGTACAAGCTCCCTATACACTTCTATCATGGGCCAAGGGGGGGGGGGGAAACCCTTACAGATTTAAAATGTGTATTGTACTAACTATTAATTAAGTAGAAAAGTGCTTATCTGAATAGCGTATCGTTGTTATCTGCATAGATGATTGATATGTGGGCTCCAAATGTGTTTTAAATACATAAATAAATTGGTCTGACCCAGTAAGGTTCTTCTTCTTATGTTCTTACTTTCCACTGGTGGTGTGTGTGAAATACTTGTCCTATCATCGCCAGGCAGGGTACAAGCAGTGGGGTGCCAACTAGCTGTAGATTCGCTTGGCAGGGTTGATCAGTCCTAGATTTAACCCATTGCACATAGGAGCATCCAGAGCTGCAAAGTTACCCATTCCAGGAAGGAGACTTTTTGGCTGCTCTTGGACTTCTGCCAACCTCATAATGGTGCATTATGGAACTTGAAGCTGATCTCAGTGGACAGAATCAGGGATGAGAAATACTATAATGCTTTCGGATATGAGTTGAAAACCAGGACCGACCAAAAGCCTCCCTCCTGGAATGGGGAGCTTGGCAGCTCTGAGCAGCCCAATTACATTCTCTTCGACAGGGGTTCTTGAACCAGCCCTCGGGACACACCTAGTCAATCTGTTTTTAGGCCATGCACAATGTCTAGACATACTGTACGAGAGATTGACACGCACTGGCTCCATTGCATGTAAAGCTGCCTCACGCTTACTCAGTTGTGGATATCCTGAAGACAAGACTGGCTAGCTGTGTGCTGAGGACTGAGAATCAATGACCTATGAAAAGCAAGACCTACAAGTCCTTGCATGCAATGGGGTAAACCCAGAACTGGATCAACCCTGTTATGCAAAGCTGGAGCCAGTTAATGAGCCTACAGTAGGTTGGAATGTGGAGGTTGGGAGGGAGATTGTTCTCTTCCCACAGACTCTTTGTGCTTCTGAAAGGACTTTTAAAATTATTATTTACACATTTAGAGCTATAATTAGAAAAGCAAAACATACTTAAAGAAAATTACAAGAACTGAGCTAAACCTTCAGGCAATCAACCAAAAGAAGGGGGTGGGAATATACAACTCAATAGAGAAATATAGGTGAACTTTGCAAGACTCACAAAATTTACACTCATAGCAACTCAGGCTTCGATGCATT
Source organism: Geotrypetes seraphini (assembly GCF_902459505.1). Classification (NCBI taxonomy): domain Eukaryota; kingdom Metazoa; phylum Chordata; class Amphibia; order Gymnophiona; family Dermophiidae; genus Geotrypetes; species Geotrypetes seraphini. The sequence goes on from NC_047085.1 coordinate 48,296,847, forward strand.
AATTGGTACATTAGAACGTTGCACTAAGGCCCTCTTTCACAAAGGCGCACTAAGCGTTTTAGCTCAGATTTAGCATGCGCTAAATCAACGCATGTGCTTACCGCTAACGCATCCATAGGATAACATGCAGGCGTTAGCGTTTAGCACGTGTTTAGCACCCTCTTCTTCACCCATGCGCCTTCCCTGCCGCACGTGCAGCCCCTTCCCTTCCCCCATACCTCTAACTTCCCCAGTGCAAGCAGTATTCCCAACTTGCTGCCCGTGCCTGCCTCGACTCTCCCTCTGACATCACTTCCTGGTCTCGCAGCCAGGAAGTGACATCAGAAGGAGAGTTGAGGCCGGCGCAAGCAGCAAGTTGGAGCTAGAGGTACGTGCGAAGGGAAGGCACGAATGTGGCAGGGGAGGGATGGACAGGAAGAGAGGTGCCAGTGCCTTTAAGATGATAGCTGGGGCAGTCCACCCCACCTCTCCCTTACTACGCCACTGTACATGGGATCTCTTAGGGAAAGGAGGAGATAGTGGATGCTATGGATGGGCAGACTCGATGGGCCATTTAATAATAATAATAATAACTTTATTTTGTATACCGCCTTACCCAGAGAGTTCTAGGCGGTTCACAGCAGTTAATATTACACACGAAAATAACATTGGAATTAACAATTTTTGGAATGTACATGTCGTTGAAGTTCACAGGAATTTAACAATTTTTTGGAGAGTACAGGTCAATGAAGTTGACATAAAATACCATCAAAAATATACAAGGAGTATACAAGGAATATACAAGGAATATGCAAGGAATATACAGGGAATATAGTACATGGAATATACAAGAGTGTACAATAGTTTGTTTGTTTGTTTTTTACAGGGAAAAAACATACCGGTCAGTGAAGTTAATTGGTTTGGAGGGTACCTTGGGGGGGGGAAGGTGGAGGTTCAAGTGTATTGAAGGGAGTAGAAGCCGCGAATGGGAGTGTTAGGGATTCTGCCTTTAACTGCCATCATGTTTTTATGTTATAATTTTAAAAATAACAATTAACAGAAAATAATTCCATTTAGAATGGCAAAGTGTACAATCATACAATCTAATTAAGGAAAAGTTAAAACACCAACCACAACCCCAAGAATGCATTAATCTGCAGCCTAGCCACACCCCACTGTTCAAGAACTCCAAAAGCAGACTGAAAGTAGAGGGATTTTAAAAGAACTTTAAACTTAGGAAATGAAAGTTCTGAATGAAGATGAGTTGGCAAATTATTTTAGAGGAATAAGGCTTAGAAGAAAAGAGCTGAGTCACAAGTTGACTCAAACCGGGCCATGTTAGGAGATGGGAGAATCAATGTTGCGGGAACATAATGCCCAAGTGGGCATGTAAGGGATTATTAGGTTGTAGAAAATGTCAGTTTTATTAAGTTGTAACCGTTATCAGTCTAATCAGTTGCTTCTTTGGGCATCTGTTTTCGAAGATAGTTTAACAATGTCCGGTTGTAACTTATCTGGATTCGAAGATATGTTTCAGAGTTTCCGATTGTCAGTCAATTATAAACAGACTTCAATGTCCGTTTCATTGCTGAAAAAACTCGCTTGCAGTAATAACTAGTACCAAAAGTTGAACGGAGCAAATGCAACTTTCTTCATTGCAGAGAATTTTGCTGGCATTTGAGACCAGTAATCCAAGCAAATATCAACAAAATGGGCTTCATTTTCCATTAACACCCACTCCTCTCATTCAACTTGTGGAGCCATCATTCTAAACTTTGAAGAATTACCACCTCCAGTTTCGATGAATCAATTCCAATAAACTCGAATTACTATAGTTCCAAATTTAAACATGAGCCCATGACACTAACTCCCTCCTTCACTAATGCACAGCGTGGGTTTTAGCACCGATACTAAAACCCACGCTATCTGTTAGTAAAGGAGGAGGTAAGTCTTGATCTTGCCCCAAATTCCTCCTATAGCTGTGCAACGTACAAGAGAGACCAAAAAAACACTGTGGAGAGACAATGTTCCTGAGGAAGACTCTACTGTCAAAACAGCAGACTAGGCCCTTAAGGTTTGTTTATGTGGATCGCTATGTTGATTTTTTTAATATACTTTTTAATAAAGTCCATTTCAGGAACATCATCTCTCCACAGTGGTTTTTGGTTTCTCTTGGACTTGTTTTCTCTGTGGATTCTCCAGGGTCAATTTTTTGGCAGTGCAATGTATCACAGCAGATCTTGTTGCGTATTTAAATATATTAAATGTCAGCTTGTAAGGTAAAAAAAAACAAAAAAAAACAAATTGTCCTGAATTTTTGTTAAGAATGTTTTTCTCTCTGCAAGAAGATCTTTCCATGAAGATCTTTCCAACTGGAATTTGAGGCATTTTCTGACAGTCAAAATGCTCATTAATGTTGACCCAAATTACAAGAGCTTGGGGCAACAAGATCTGCTGTGATACATTGCACTGCTAAGGGAGGAATCTGGGAGAAGATCACGACTGAGTGGAGTAGAATGGGTACAAGTGGATTGATTTTTCACTCCATCAAAAATTACAAAGACTAGGGGTCATTCGATAAAATTGAAAGGAAATACTTTTAAAACCAATAGGAGGACATTTTTTTTTTTCTCAGAGAATAGTTAAGCTCTGGAACGCATTGCCAGAAGTTGTGGTAAAAGCGGATAATGTAGCTGGTTTTAAGAAAGGTTTGGACAAATTCCTGGAGGAAAAGTCCATAGCCTGTTATTAAAGACATGGGAGAAGCCTCTTCTTGCCCTGGATAGGTAGCATGGAATATTGCTACTATTTGGGGTTCCGGAATCTTGCTTACTCTGAGATAATGGAATGTTGCTACTCCTTGGGTTTTGGCCAGGTACTAGTGACCTGGATTGGCCACCGTGAGAACGGACTACTGGGCTTGATGGACCGTTGGGCTGACCCAGTAAGGCTATTCTTATGTTCTTAATTAATATATTTAAATGTGCCATGATGTCAGTTAAGAACGTTTATAAGCCATTGTTTGCCCTCCAACTGCAGATAATCCTGACCAAGTTCCTGGACAAAGATTTTGACAACATCAAGGCACTTAACAATTCTTGTACGAACCCTTCCCCTGCTCAGCCGCCGCACACTGCAGAGACTTCCATTTCATCTAGCAAAGTTTTAAAGTGCTAATGGGTCAATGATGAGCAGGCTATGATTGCATTTACAATTCTTGTAACATCCAACATATTGTTGACAGGGCAGGATTAATTCTTCGAGGGCCTCTAAGTACACTGGGCCCCCCTGGCCCTGCCCCGACCCATTTATCTGTTTTCTTATTTACTTCTTTTTTTCCACCTGTATTTCTTTTTATTTTTAAATTCAAAACAAAGATTAGCATACCAGTGCACAGTTTTTTATCTATGCAACCCCAAACATCTCTGAACAAATCCCCCTCCCTTCCACCCCTTCCCACCTACTTACCCAGGACATTAACTCTGAACCCTTTCAATACGTATATAAAAGTGTTCAAATATATTGTAAAGCAGTAATACTATCCAAAATATAAGTCTATATTAATAACCAAGTTTACAACGCCTCTCAACTGCCTCACTCTATGTCGACCAACTGTAACCCATATGTATGTATAAACAACCAAATCTGTAACTCCTCTAGTACATTCCACTTCATGTATGTTAACTTGTAACAACAAGGCAAGCAGTCCACCAAAGAATCCAACATGAAACAAAAGAAGATTGGCAGAAAATAAGGAAATTCAAATCAGGTTTATTCAAGGTGCTCCCAAGAACCATGCTCGATGCATTTCGCCAACAGAAAACTATGTCTTTCATACACAAAGAACACAGATACACCCTAACCCAGTATGGAGGGAGCCCTACCTTCATGTGAAGCAGTGTCAGGCCAGCAGCACTCTAAACAGGCTGCTTGGCCTTGTCTGTTGGGGATTTCACTCTGCCTTGTTGCTGCGCAGCGGGGGGTCGGAGGGTGTTCAAGGGTTCTGCTGCACAAGGGATGGGAAGGAGGGAAGGATAGAAGCTGGGAAAGGCTGCTCGAGGGAGGGGAGGAAAGATACTGCACATGTGGGGGGAGAGAAAGGAAAGAAGAAGAATTGGGGTGAAGGAGAGGAAGGGAGAGATACAAGCTCCCAGAATGCATCACTGGAAGGGAGGATTCAAACCCTTGCTTCACTGGTTCTCAGCCTTTTGCTTTAACCACTATATCAGTCTAGATGTACCGTAAGTAATGCCTTGCTTGGCAGCTTTTCTCATCTTTCACCCAGGGATCTCCAAAGAAGTAAAAAGAGTATACACATAAAGTGGTCAGAGAACTGTTTACAAAATGTTGGCCTTTTCTATGGAAAAGGATGCAGCACAACTTCTGAGTTACTTAGTTCCAAGAGGGAGATTTTAAGCCAGTTCTGGATTTCTGCCAACCTCATCCTGGTGCATTATGAGACATGCAACACTGATTTCAATGGTAAAACAAGGGACTACAAATACCTCACTATTTTGTGAAGTAAGTTTAAAACCAAGACTGGCCTAAACTGTGCAACTTGGCAGCTCTGATGCAACACAATAGAGCTGGAGCACCAGATAGTACTGTCAGCTCCCCCTAGTTCACAGGCTGACCGATTGTCCCATTGATTTCCCTTAGATAATGAAAACTACAAATCCATGCATGCAATGGTACAAAACCAGGACTGGATCAACCTATTTGGTCAACCTGGGGTGCATGATCAATTCTAAGCAATGAATGTTGCATTAATTGATTGACCCAGTTAAAGGCTTTATACTGTATAACCAAAACCAAAATAGGCTGTCTGGTGACAGAAAACTAGTAGTGGGCAGATCAGGACCACCAGTGGGACTGGGAAAAGGGGCTCTGTGAATGAGTGCTACCGGGTTAAAGTCTGTGTGGGGTACATCTTAGTGCTCCATCATATTTGTAACCAAACATTAAGTGCTTAGTGAAAACCCTACCATATCCTGACTTCCTTTTGGAAATTATGCAGGCTGACAGCTTTGCTCTATATCTGTTGAACCTTTCTGATTCCTTCCTTGTGCCCCAGGAGATATTAAAACTGATAGGGCCTGTGATGAAACAGACACCAGAAAGAAAAATAAAAGCATTTTTGCTGGATAAGCTTTTCTGCTGTCATTTTCAACCCACCAGCCTGTGCTTCTGGTCAGGTCACATGGGGCAACTTGCCCTAGGGATGTAATGATCACCCGTCCTCTCCCTCTCTGATTGAATACTCTTGGCTTCTCCCTGGAAAGTTTGGATGAAAAAGAAATTTCTCACTTTTTGAGTCTGTTTTCCAAACTATACTGGAGTCATCCTATTATTCTACTTGCATGTATTAGGTCAGTGGTGCTTAAACATGTCCTTGGGGGGACCCCCCCCCCCCAGTCATTGGGGTTTTCAAGATATCCCTAATTAGGGTTACCATATGGCTCCAGAAAAAGGAGGACAAATTCAGACATCCAGGTTTTACTTCCATTGAAAGCACTGGAAGTAAAACCCGGATGTGACGTCAGAGAGAGCGCTGAAGATTTCCTCTTTAATAAAAGAGGACACCTACTCCCAACCTGTTCTGCCTCAGCCCCGCCTCATCTCGCCTCCAGCTCTGCCCTGTTCTACCCCCCCTAGCCCCACCCCCAGCCACTTTGATTGTCTACAATCAGGGCCTTAAGCCTCCTTCCTGGTGCATCCTGGGATGCACCGGACATGGCCTAAGACTCGGATTGGCCCAGATACCTAAGGCCTTTGGTTTGGGGGAGTCCTGCCAGCTCAGCTGATAAGGGTTTCTCATGCTACAATCAGTTGATGGCAAAGGATCCCTCGGCAAAGATAGACAGCTGAGCCGCCTATCTTTGTGATCAGGCGAAGTTCTTCGCTGTTCGCCAAAGTTAAAAAGGTACGGGGAAGGGGTGCGGGTGCACACGCACAGCAGGGGGAAAAATGGCAAAGGGGGGGGGGGAAGAGAGGAGGAGGAGGAGGGGTGCCAGTGCCCCAAGGAAGATTGCCCCCCCCTCGCTACGCCACTGCATGAAAGGGTGGCTTTATACATTTCGATGCAGTATAGTCACAATTATTGTCATTACTTGATTAAACCAGGGACTTTACAGTGCTGCAATCTGACATTTTCCTCTCCAAGATACACTTATATCATGTGAACGTGACATAACACACACACCTGTTCTTGATCTGTCTCTGCTAGTTCTAAGCTGGTTATCAAGATTCCTCCACCTGCTGTTACCAGAAAGGTCTTTTAGCCTCAATCTTATGGCTAATGCCCAATGGCTGCTGTCAAGATCTATGGTTTTGCTTTGACTGTAGCCAATCTTTGTTGCCCTGTCTCGTAGTTAAGCTGGCCCTGGTGCTATAATATTACTTTTGTGAAGGAGCAACGGTGAATGAAAATACTGTAAAGAGCAAGTTAGAGAGATGAAACCTTATTAGATGAATGACAAGGGGCAACAGAAGTAACCAGGTTCTGGAAGCTGTGTGATACCAATTGAAGGTAGGCTGTTCCCAGACACACAGATGGCTTTCCTGGATCGCGGAGCTCACTTTCCGGATGCTCAGTATCCTATTCCACATGCCCATATGCCAGGCTACCCAGATGGATGACAAAATGACAGTATCAGCTGTTTCAACTGTATTCTGTGTATTCAGTCACAATGTTTTCCCTTCCCCATTACAACAGATTCCTCATGACCCGAAACAAATATTTGAGCTAAAATCTACTATGACTAAATCCATTAGATTCTCACATTGCAGGTTACAGCAAATAAAAGTGAAAAAAAAAAGTAGCTAAATATTTCCAGATCTTTCGTTTGGCATTAATCCTGCTCTTCTTTTTAATTTTTTATAGATGCCGATAATTAAGCCTTTCAAGCTAGGCCAGTCTGGTGGTTCAGATGGTAAATGCTAAGCAGGGGCAAGCAGAAGGTTGAGATTTGTGGTTCCCCTGGTAGGCTAGACATGCTGAAATATGGCACTCCTCTCTCTTTCCCCCTACAACACTGGCAACTGTTCATACTTACAGTATATAGCTTTCAACCATTTCCATAAAAAAATGCAACTTCCTTATTCTCACATTTTTCCTGTTTGTCTGTCTTGACTAGGTTATAAACTAAACTAAAGCTTAACTTGATATACCAAGTCTTCATTCCAAGAAAGCTCGACTCGGTTTACAGCACTTAAATAAAAACGGAGAGGAATTTACAATGATAAATAGAAACTGGAAAAGGTAATAGCAAAATTTCAGGAGAATTAATTTTCAAAATGTTTGGTAAATAGAGTGGTTTTTAAAGATTTTCGGAAGGATTGAAATGAACTGGAGCTCCTCAAAATAAAGGGAAGATCATTACAAAGTTGAGAGAATTTGAAGACCAAAGACTGACTGAAGATCTTGACTCCTTTGATTCCTTTTCTAGAAGGAAGGGAGAGTTTGAATTGTTGTATGCCTCTTGCAAAGGAAAATCTGTAAACATTCCAAAATAAAGGAATAAGGGGACTAAAGATACCATGTAGAATTTTGAAAGTTCTATGGAGTAGGAATCACCTGTTGCCTATAGGACTACATATGTCTACTAGTGCTATAGAAATTATAAACAGCAGCAGTAGTATAAGGTGTCCAGAGGGACAGATTACATAAGAATATAAGAACAGCCTCACTAGGCAAGACCAATTTTCCATCAAGCCCAGTAGCCCGTTCTCATGGTGGCCAATCCAGGTTATTAGTACCTGGCCAAAACCCAAGGTGTAGCAATATTCCATGCTGCCGATCCAGGGCAAGCAGTGGCTTCCCCCGTGTCTGTCTCAATAACAGACTATGGACTTTACCTCCAGGAACTTGTCCAAACCTTTCTTAAAACCGACTACACTATCCGCTCTTACCACATCCTCTGGCAACGCATTCCAGAGCTTAACTATTCTCTCAGTAAACCGCTCCCAAAGTTAGGTACCATTATGATCTGCGCTAATCAGGGTGGCTTAACTTATGGACCAGAAGAAGTTCTAGCACAGGGTGCTGGCACTAAAGGGCACCAAAGGCCCGATTCTCAAAAACATGTGTCCCCATGGTAGGTGGCAGTAAGCATCCTATTACTGTCTGGCCCCCTTTCTTTCTGTATGTCTGTCTTTCTCTCTCTCTCTGTCTCATTTCTTTCTTTCTTTCACCCTACGTCAATTCTAACGTCGGAGAGGACGTCCTCTCCAAAGTCAGAATTGATGTCGGGTGGCGAGAGTTGGTCGGCCCCGCGGGGAAGAGAAGCAGGGAGGGAGAACTCGGCGCCGGCCTGTTCCCAATGGCGGCAGTGGCAGCCTTTCCCCGGCGGCAGCCTATTCCCCGGTGGGTGGCCAGCTGTGCACCCCCTTGGGGCGTGCACCTGGGGCGGACCGCCCTCCCACCCACCCCCCCTTGGTACGCCTTTCAAATATTTGAATGTCTGAATCATATCTCCCCTGTCCCTCCTTTCTTCTAGGGTATATATTCAGGGCTTCCAGTCTCTCTTCATACGTCTTTTGGTGCAAACCTGCTACCATTTTTGTTGCTTTCTCTGGATCGCTTCAAGTCTTCTTATGTTGCCAGAGACAGACTCCAAAATTGAACACAATGCTCCAAGTGGGGCCTCACTAATGACCTGTACAGGGGCATCATCACCTTCTTTCTTCTACTGGTTATGCCTCTCTATACAGCCTAGCATCCTTCTGGCAATAGCAACCGCCATGTCACACTGTTTCGTTGCCTTTAGATCTTCGGACACTATCACCCCCATTTCCCTCTCCCAATCCATGTATATCAGCCCCTCACCTCCCAGAACACATGGCTCCTTCTGATTTTTAATCCCCAAAAGCATTACTCTGCACTTCTTTGCATTGAATTTTAGTTGCCAGATATTAGACCATTCCTTGAACTTTTGCAGATCCTTTTTCATGTTTTCCACTCCATCCTTGGTGTCTACTCTGTTACAAATCTTGGTATCATCTGCAAAAAAGGCAAACCTTTCCTTCTAAATGTCGCTCGCATAAATATTGAACAGAATCAGCCCTGGCACCGATCCTTGAGGGTCTGCACTACTCACTTTTCCTTTCCTTGAGCGAATTCCATTAACCACCACCCTCTGGCATCTGTCCATCAACCAGTTTCTAATCCAGTTCACCACTTTGGGCCCATCAAAGTTTGTTCATGGGCTTCCTTTGAAGAACCCTGTAAAAGCATATGTCCTTGTTCCAATTCTCTGGTCACCCAATCAAAAAAATTAAATCAGAATCTCCCAACAATGGTGAAGTACTGTCAAATCTTGATATAGGTGGGAGGTTGGGAGGACATTATTAATTTGAATAGGGTAAGGATAGTGGAAAAATTTATGTTTTTGTGCCGAGGAGAGGAGAGGAGCAGCGTGCAGAGGGAGGAAGGGAGAATTGAGCACCGGCAGAAACCTAAAAGAGAAGGAGGCAGTAAGCAAAGGAGGAGGCAGTAAGCAGAAAGCTCGGGGCAGCGGCGAGAGTACTCTCCACCCACCCCATAGCGTCAGAGGCAGAGCCGAACTCCCCCTTAAAGGGGAAGAGCCAACGCGGCACATGCGGTGCCGAGGAGAGGAGAGGAGCAGCGTGCAGAGGGAGGAAGGGAGAATCAAGCACCGGCAGAAACCTAAAAGAGAAGGAGGCAGTAAGCAGAAAGAACAGGGCAGCGGCGAGAGTACGCTCCACACACCCCCACAGCGTCAGAGACAGAGCCAAACTCCCCCTTAAAGGGGAGGAGCCAATGGCACGCAGCTGTTCGCTGCGCGGTGAAGGCGAGCGGCAAAGGTGCTTGCCTTAGCGAGAGCGCCTTTGTGAAGGGCTTTCAGAAGGGGCAAATTACTACACGAGCAGCAGGCAGAGAGAGAGAGAGAGAGGACACCAGCAGCAGGCACAGAGAGTGAGAGAGAGAGGACACCAGCAGCAGGTACAGAGAGAGAAAGGACACCAGCAGCAGGCAGAGAGAGTGAGTGAGAGAGAGAGGACACCAGCAGCAGGCACAGAGAGAGAGAGAGAGAGAGAGAGAGAGAGAGAGAGAGAGAGAGAGAGAGAGAGAGGACACTAGCAGCAGGCAGAGAGAGAGAGAGAGAGAGGACACCAGCAGCAGGCACAGAGAGTGAGAGAGAGAGGACACCGGCAGCAGGTACAGAGAGAGAGAGGGCACCAGCAGCAGGCACAAAGAGAGAGAGGACACCAGCAGCAGGCACAAAGAGAGAGAGGACACCAGCAGCAGACACAGAGGGAGAGAGGACACCAGCGGCAGGCATTGAGGGAGACAGAGGACACCAGCAGCAGGTACAGAGAGAGAAAGAGAGGATTCCAGCAGCAGGCACAGAGGGAGAGAGAGGACACCAGCAGCAGGCACAGAGAGTGAGAGTGAGAGGACACCAGCAGCAGGTACAGAGAGAGAGAGGACACCAGCAGCAGGCACAGAGAGAGAGAGGACACCAGCAGCAGACACAGAGGGAGAGAGAGGACACCAGCAGCAGGCACAGAGAGAGAGAAAGAGAGGATTCCAGCAGCAGGCACAGAGGGAGAGAGAGGACACCAGCAGCAGGCACAGAGAGTGAGAGTGAGAGGACACCAGCAGCAGGCAGAGAGACTGAGAAAGAGAGGACACCAGCAGCAGGCACAGAGAGTGAGTGAGAGAGGACACCAGCAGCAGGTACAGAGAGAGAGAGGACACCAGCAGCAGGCACAGAGAGAGAGAGGACACCAGCGGCAGGCATTGAGGGAGACAGAGGACACCAGCAGCAGGTACAGAGAGAGAAAGAGAGGATTCCAGCAGCAGGCACAGAGGGAGAGAGAGGACACCAGCAGCAGGCACAGAGAGTGAGAGTGAGAGGACACCAGCAGCAGGTACAGAGAGAGAGAGGACACCAGCAGCAGGCACAGAGAGAGAGAGGACACCAGCAGCAGACACAGAGGGAGAGAGAGGACACCAGCAGCAGGCACAGAGAGAGAGAAAGAGAGGATTCCAGCAGCAGGCACAGAGGGAGAGAGAGGACACCAGCAGCAGGCACAGAGAGTGAGAGTGAGAGGACACCAGCAGCAGGCACAGAGAGAGAGAAAGAGAGGATTCCAGCAGCAGGCACAGAGGGAGAGAGAGAACACCAGCAGCAGGCACAGAGAGTGAGAGTGAGAGGACACCAGCAGCAGGTACAGAGAGAGAGAGGACACCAGCAGCAGCCACAGAGAGAGAGAGGACACCAGCAGCAGACACAGAGGGAGAGAGAGGACACCAGCGGCAGGCACAGAGAGAGAGAGAGAGAGAGAGAGAGGACACCAGCAGCAGTTACAGAGGGATAGAGAGGACACCAGCAGCAGGCACAGAGGGAGAGAGAGGACACCAGCAGCAGGCACAGAGGGAGAGAGAGGACACCAGCAGCAGGCACAGAGGGAGAGGACACCAGCAACAGAGATGAGCTTTCCAATGTTCTGCACAGTCTGTCATATGTATGTCTACCTCCCCTCGGGGAGACAGTCATATGAATGCGGTCGGTATCAGGAGCTAGAAAGCTTGAAGAAGAAAGTAAAGCTACTAGAGGACAAGATACAGGAGCTAGAAGGACTTTACACCACAGAGGACCCAATCAGGACAGCTGAAGACTTCAAGACACATTGAAGAGGAGGGTGGAAGAGAACGAACTTCAGATGAAAGCTGAAGTTACATCAACACCAACATGGAAGGGAGAACAAGAAGCAGATGACCTCAAAGAAGACACCCACAGAGGAACACCACATGAGGGGGAGAAAATGGCTAGTTGAGGCCCAGAAGAAGAAACAGTGAAGCACACCGAGAACATAGAAGAAGAAGCAGCAAAGCACTCCAAGGACATTGACCTGAGACCGGAGCGAAAATTAAAGAAGGGAAAGTCAGCTATCCTAGTGGGAGACTCGATCCTGAGGCATGTGGACAGCCACATAGCAGGAGGGAGAGAGGATCGACTGGTGACCTGCCTCCCAGGAGCAAGAACCAAGGACATCTTGGACAAAATTGGAAAGATCCTGGAAGGAGCGGAGACAGAAGAGACCACAGTAATGATCCACATCGGGACGAATGATGTCAGCAGGAGAGACTACAGAAGAAGCACGCTGATAGAAGAGTTCAAGATTCTGGGAAGGAAGCTGAAGATGAGGACTCAGAAGATGGTGTTCTCAGAGATCCTACCGGTACCGAGGGCAGATGGGAAAAGGCAGGAGGAACTACAATCAATAAATGCGTGGATGAGGAGATGGTGTGAAGAAGAAGGGTTCCACTTCGTGAGGAACTGGACAAAATCAAGCTCTACAGGAGAGATGGACTGCACCTGAGCGTGGTGGGAACTAGACTTCTAGTAAACAATGTCAAGAGAGGAATAGAACAGGCTTTAAACTAAGAAGGGGAAAGCCGACAGTCGACCAAGCGTTGACGATTCGGAAGAAGGTATCCCGTGAAGACACAAAGGGAAAAAAAGGCTAGGAAGAAACAATAGACAAATTACAGGAGTTGACTAACCCAGAAGAGGAGGTTAGAAGGATTGTAGCACAAGAGAAGAAACTAAAGACCAAAGCACAGGGAAAGGAAATGAAGACAAGAAAATACCAGGATCTAAATTGCATATATACTAATGCAAGGAGCCTAAGAAACAAAATGGGGAAATTAGAAGCCATGGCCAATGCAGAGAACATAGATATCATTGGAGTCTCTGAAACATGGTGGAATGAAGAAAACAAATGGGATACAGCACTGCCGGGGTACAAGCTCTATCACCAGGACAGGTCAGGACAGAAAGGAGGTGGAATAGCCCTATACATAAAAGAAAGCATACAATCGACAAGAATGAACATAGCAGAGACGACCAACAAGCTGGAATTTCTAAGGGTTAAAATACCGGGAAGGAAAGGGCCTGAAATAAAGATGGGCCTATACTATCGTCCACCCAGGCAAACTGGGGATATCGAGGAAGAAATGGAAGACGAGATGAAGCAAGAATGCAAAAGCGGTAACACGGTTATTATGGGAAACTTCAACTATCCCGGAATAGACTGGAGTCTTGGAAGCTCAAAATGCACTAGGGAGACAGAATTCCTAGAGGCTACACATGATTGCTTCCTGGAACAGCTTGTTAGAGAACCAACGAGAGGAAATGCCACTCTGGATCTAATCCTAAATGGGTTAAGGGGACCTGCAAAGGAAGTAGAAGTAGTGGGACCGTTGGGAAACAGCAATCATAATATGATCAAGTTCAGGTGAAGTAGGAATACCGAAAGGAAAGAGAACCATAGCGACAAATTTCAACTTCAGGAAAGGAAACTATGAAGCAATGAGGGAAATGGTAAGGAAGAAACTTAGGAACACTTCCAAAAAAATGGCAAACGGTAGAACATGCCTTGTCTTTTCTCAAGGACACGGTGAGCGAGGCGCAAAATCTGTATATCCCCAGATTCAGAAATGGGTGCAAAAAGAGTCGAACAAAAGACCCGGCGTGGATAGCTAAAATAGTGAAGGAAGCGATAGGCAATAAGAAAAATTCATTCAGGAAATGGAAAAAGGACAAAACTGAGGGGAACTGGAAAGAGCACAGGAAGTATCAAAAAGAATGTCACTGTGTGGTTCGAAAAGCCAAAAGAGAGTATGAAGAGAGGCTAGCCAGGGAAGCACGAAATATCAAACCGTTCTTTAGATATGTTAAAGGGAAGCAGCCGGCTAAGGAGGAGGTGGGACCGCTGGACGACGGAGACAGGAAGGGAGTGGTGAAGGAGGAGAAAGAAGTAGCAGAAAGACTTAACATGTTTTTTTCGTTTGTATTTACAAATGAAGACACATCCAACATACCGGAACCTGAGCAAATCTTCAATGGAGATCAAGCTGAAAAATGAACATCCATGGAAGTGAGCCTTGAAGATGTAAGCAGACAGACAGCTAGAAAAACTAAAAACTGACAAATCCCTGGGTCCGGACGAAATCCATTCAAGGGTTCTGAAGGAACTAAAGGAAGAGATAGCGGAATTACTGCAGCAAATTTGCAATCTATCCCTGAAAACAGGCGTGATCCCAGAGGATTGGAAGATAGCCAACGTTACACCCATCTTTAAAAAGGGATCAAGAGGTGACCCGGGAAACTACAGACCGGTGAGTCTGACCTCGGTTCCGGGGAAAATGGCGGAAGCACTGATAAAAGACAACATCGATGAACATTTTGAAAGAAACAAACTTCTGATAACCAGCCAACATGGTTTCTGCAAGGGGAGATCGTGCCTAACGAACTTATTGCACTTCTTCAAAGGCATTAGCAAATGGATGGACAAAGGAGACCCCATAGACATCATATATTTAGATTTCCAAAAAGCCTTTGAAAAGGAACGCTTACTTCAGAAACTCAAGAACCGTGGGGTGGAAGGAGACCATGGGGTGATCATTAGTGAGGACATGAAGGTTGCCAATCAAGTGGAGAAGGCTTCCTCCAGGGCAAGACAAATGATGGGGTGTATCAGCAGAGGTTTCGTCAGCAGGAGACCTGAAGTTATGATGCCATTGTACAGAGCCATGGTGAGGCCTCACTTGGAGTACTGTGTTCAGTTTTGGAGACCACACTACCGAAAGGACGTGCTGAGGATCGAGTCGGTTCAGCGAATGGCCACCAGGATGGTCTTGGGGCTCAAGGATCTCACGTATGAAGAAAGATTTAAAAAATTGCGGCTGTACTCACTTGAGGAAAGAAGAGAACGGGGAGATATGATTGAAACATATAAGTACATCACGGGACGCATCGAGTCAGAAGATGATATCTTCTGGCTCATGGGACCCTCGACCACCAGAGGGCATCCGCTGAAAATCAGGGGAGGGAAGTTTCATGGCGACTCCAGGAAGTACTTCTTCACCGAAAGAGTAGTAGATCATTGGAACAGACTCCCACTCCAGGTGATAAAGGCCAGCAGCGTGACGGATTTTAAGAGAAAATGGGATACTCACGTGGGATCTTTAAGGGAGTAAATTCAGGGGAGGGGATACTTGGAATGGGCAGACTTGGTGGGCTATAGCCCTTTTCTGCTGCTTTTTTCTATGTTTCTATGTTTCTATGTTTCTATGATGGATCAGAAACTGGTTAGCGGGTAGGAAACAGAGGGTAGGAGTGAAGGGCCACTACTCGAACTGGAGGAGGGTCACGAGTGGAGTCCTGCAGGGCTCAGTGCTTGGGCTGCTGATATTTAATATATTTATAAATGATCTAGAAACAGGGACAAATAATAAAATTTGCAGACGACACCAAACTGGACACCAAAGTGGAGCTCGGACTAAGGAGGACTGCGAAGAATTATAAAGGGACTTGAACAAACTAGGGGAATGGGCGATGAGTTGGCAGATGAAATTCAACGTTGAGAAATGTAAAGTACTACATGTGGGAAGCAGAAACCCGAGTTACAGCTATACGATGAGAGGGATGTTATTAAAGGAGAGTACCCAAGAAAGGGACTTGGGGGTAATGGTGGACATGACAATGAAGCTGACGGCACAGTGCGCAGCGGCCGCTATGTGAGCGAACAGAATGATTCTACAAACTATCGTCCAATTGCCAATATTCCCTTTTTGGCCAAATTAACAGAAAAACTGATATTTAATCAGGTTTCTGATTTTATCGAAACAACCAATGCTTTGCACACCAACCAAACAGGTTTTTGTAAATTTCACAACATCGAATATTCACTGACAGGCCTAATAACTAAAATTCATTATTTCTTAGATCACCACAAATCTGTTGTTCTGTTCTCATTGGACATATCCGCAGCGTTCGACACAATAGACCACGATTTACTTCTTAATCGGCTAGAATCGATAGGCATTAGTGACCAAGTACTTAATTGGTTCACTTCATATCTCTCCAACCGTACTTCTCTCGTCAAGTTCAATAACGAATACTCTAAAGCAGTGATTCCCAACCCTGTCCTGGAGGAACACCAGGCCAATCGGGTTTTCAGGCTAGCCCTAATGAATATGCATGAGAGAGATTTGCATATGATGGAAGTGATAGGCATGCAAATTTGCTTCATGCATATTCATTAGGGCTAGCCTGAAAACCCAATTGGCCTTGTGTTCCTCCAGGACAGGGTTGGGATCCACTGCTCTAAAGCTTATTCTTCATCCTTTGGATTTCCCCAAAGCTCTATTCTGTCGCCTCTTCTGTTCAATATTTTTCTTTCTCCATTACTGAGCATCTGCCAGTCAATTGGTTTTACTTCTTTCTCTTACACGGACGATATTCAACTTATCTATCCTCTTGACCCAGAAAATAATAATGATATTTTGTCTATAAATAAAAAACTAGAAACAATACAAAACTGGCTCAATTCAAACAAATTAGCATTAAACATAAAAAAAACAAAATCCATGATTTTTACCTGGAAAACGGACATAGGCTTGAAGACCCCATTTGTCCTTAATAATATCTCCCTAGAGTCGTTCTCCACTTTAAAAATTATTGGGGTCATAATTGATGACAAACTACTGTTTCATGAACACATCACTTTTATAGTCAAATCATGCTTTTATAAATTGCGTTTAATACGATCAATCGCCAAATTTCTTGAGCCCAAATCGATTAATATTCTGGTTCATTCTTTGATTATAGCTAAAATGGACTACTATAACTCACTATTACTTAACATCTCCCAAAAAGAAAAAAGAAGACTACAAATTATCCAAAATACAGCTATTAAACTAATCCACAATGCCAAGAAATATGACCACGTTATGCCATTATTGATCGACTCCCACTAGCTCCCTATCAGTCATCGCATTTTCTTCAAGGTCATGCTGTTAATATTTAAAACCTTAACCTTTAATGAACCTCAGTTTATAGCTAGAATGTTAATACCCCATAACACTATACGACCACTCAGATCATCCTTCCAAAATCTCCTATCTATACCCTCTCTGAAAATATGATCTGATATGTTCTCCGTAATGGGCCCCCAATGGTGGAACTCATTACCACAATATATTAAAAATGAAAAAGATCTCACCTCCTTTAAAAAATCCTTAAAATCTCATCTTTTTAAAGATGCTTTTAACATTTAAATTTTAGATTTGTTAAATATTCTCAGCTTTTTAACTTTCCCGTTCCCCATTGTCCTATTCCTTTTTTTGTCTATTTCTTCTAAAAAGAGTTGTAACTTTCCCCTCTTTTCCTCCCAATTTAAGTTTGTCCTGTCTTCAAGAATTTTGTCATTTGGTTTGTCTTTTCTGTAATTTTAACCTTTTTTTAAATATAATTTTGTACATCGCTTAGCAAACCGAATAAGCGATTCATCAAATACTAATAAACTTGAACTTGAACTATTACTACCAGAATGAAAGAAGTTATTCTGTTGTTGTATCGGGCGATGGTGCATCCGCATCTGGAGTACTGCGTCCAATATTGGTCGCCGTACCTAAAGAAATATATGGCGCTACTCGAGAAGGTTTAGAGGAGAGCGACATGTCTGATAAAAGGTATGGAAAACCTTTCATACGCTGAGAGATTGGAGAAACTGGGACTCTTTTCCACGGAGAAGAGGAGACTTAGAGGGGATATGATAGAGACTTACAAGATCATGAAGGGCATAGAGAGAGTAGAGAGGGACAGATTCTTCAAACTTTTGAAAAATAAAAGAACAAGAGGGCACTCGGAAAAGTTGAAAGGGGACAGATTCAAAACGAATGCTAGGAGGTTCTTCTTTACCCAACGTGTGGTGGACACCTGGAATGCGCTTCCAGAGGGTGTAATAGGGCAGAGTATGGTACTGGGGTTCAAGAAAGGATTGGACAATTTCCTGCTGGAAAAAGGGATAGAGGGGTATAGATAGAGGATTACTATACAGGTCCTGGACCTGATGGGCCGCTGT
Source organism: Geotrypetes seraphini (assembly GCF_902459505.1). NCBI lineage: Eukaryota > Metazoa > Chordata > Amphibia > Gymnophiona > Dermophiidae > Geotrypetes > Geotrypetes seraphini. The sequence continues at coordinate 48,314,727 of NC_047085.1, forward strand.
GTGAGCGGACGGACTGCTGGGCACGATGGACCTCAGGTTTGATTCAGTGGAGGCATTGCTTATGTTCTTATGTTGTGTTGTACTGAATACTTATTGGGTGGGTGGGTGGGTGGGGAAAATGGTTTGGTTAGGTATATCTGTAAGTTGTATGTGCTTTTGTTGACTAATGGTATGTTATATATCTGTATATTGCACTATTGCAGTTTGGAAAATCAATAAAAAATTTAAAAAAACAACACAAAATCTTTTTGTTTTCATTGCAAGTTTGGCAGAAATGGACAGAGGATGAACTGTTCATGTAGAATAGATTGCAATAGTTCAAATTTGGCAAAACTAACGGAATTGTTAACCTAAAATATTCTGCCATATCAGAAGATACTGAGTTGTTTTTTTGCCATAGTTGATATACCTGGGACTCCCACTTCAGTTTAGGTAGATTCCCAACACATAGGAAAAACCAGCCCTGTAGGTGCTTGAGCATCCCTAATATTGACCACTCATTTACTGTGTCAAAGGAAAAAGAGTTTCCATTGGCTTTAGCATCCGCAATAATTTTGGAAAGTTGGCTCCTATGTCTCAAACACCCTTAATAATGTGCGGTGGTACATGAATGGAGTCAGGGCATTGCTGGAAGTTATCTATTTGGCAGCAGTATTTATCCATTTTACAGACAGATAAACTTAGGACAGAAAAAAAGGCTTTATATGCACGCATTAGAAGATACAAATGAAGTTTTTCAAGCAAAGAAACAAAGCTTAAAGGCAGATGGGACAGCAGGTATCAGATACAATTCACTTTCTATGAAGCTTGAATTAGCTGTACTGTAGTTGGTTTCTTAAGCGCATTTTTCTCTAATTCTAGCTAAAGCTTCGCTGCTAGACCATTGGATGAGTTGGTGGGTACCAGGAGGGGGCGCCACAGAGCAAGGGATACGCTCAAGCGGTAGAGACTGCGCAGGCCCAGCACCCTCTGTAGTTGAAAGCAGGTTTGGGTTCTGCACATCAGGCTCAAGCGCTCTTCTATCAGTCCTTATATATAGACTGGTAGCATCTCAGGCACTTGTTGCCGTCCTTTTTTGTTCACCGTATGAGACGGGTCCAAGTATTTAGCTCTGCCGCAAGGCAGCTGAGGTTTGCTCGGTCCAGCTTGCAATTCGGCTCCCGGCTATAGCGGCGAACTGATGTGCTAGGGGGGAAGGGGGGACCCAGTCAGGAAGCTCGCCGCTTGCTCGACGTATTCCCACTGCCTCCAGGAACCTGAAGTAGTGGGATACCGGGGGGGAAGGGGGGGGGGCGGGAGTTATTTTTATAGATAATAAGGATTTGGAAAATACCTTTACGTACGTACAGATAATACATATTGGAGATCCAATTCAAACTAATAGAAAAGTTGCGAAGTTCTTTCTCCTGTAGATACTCTATCCAAGAACCAGTCGCTTATGGCTATTAACTCCCTAACTTGCAACTATTTATAAAATTATTTATAACCCGCTTATCCAGAAATCTAAGCGGGAAAGAAAGATCACATACAAAAATCACATTAAATGATACAGACAAATACAAAACAGCAAAGGAGAAACAGGATTAAAAAAAAAGAACTGTCCAAAAGATCGAGTTCATTGCTGCGGAATTGACAACCATCACTGTAATCAGATCCTATCTCCTCCACCCACCCCCGCCCCCGAGCTAAAAATTATCTATACTGTATCTATAAAGATCCCCCCACCCCAGTCCCTAACCATCATCAGTCCCTAAGCCTATCGTCCTCTAGCAAAAACCCAACCCCCCATCAGCTTTTCGCAACAGCCGGCCGGGTTATGAATGGGTAACAGCGGAAGCACCGCCCCCTCCCGGACATGACGCACAGCCAATGGGAGAGCGGGCTGCGTGGATCGCTGAGGTCAGGAGCCGCTGCCGTGTAGGGAATGGAATGTGCGAGCGCAGGAATCGGAACCGGGTAACGTTCTCGCGATCGAACCGCGCCGAGCCGCCGGTTCGAGCGCTCGCGCGGGCCACCCGAGCAGAGAGGAGGGGGCTGCCGCCCGGGGGCCGACGGAGAAGAGCTAGGCGGCTGGAGGAGCAGCAGCAGCAGCAGCCGCCGCCGCCGATCGCAGCCTCCTCGTAAGCTGGTTGCAAGCTCGGGCGCTAGAGAGACATGCAGGGATTTGTGAGGTTGCAGCCGGAGAGCAGCGCGATGTAATGCTTCCCCGCGCCGACCCGCCTTCGCCTACCTGGATTTGCTTTTTTTTTTCTTTTAGTTTTCTTCGCCGATCCTTTTGTTTCGTGCATTGTGGATGGCATGGTTTGGAGACGGTGTCTTGTCGCGCTGAGCCGGAGATCTCTGGCCAGCAACTGCTGCAGCTGATCGGACTGGGGGAGCCTGCCCCCCTTGGGCTGTGAAATTGCTGGGGGGAGCTGCTGCCGCCGCCCTTTGACCCCCCCCTCCCTCCTTTACAGGCTCCGTATGTGTTTGTGGAGCGCACGATGAAAGACAGGAGGGGAGAAAGTTAAAGAAATCGCCCACATGCGCTGGATCAGCCCGAGGCTCTGGGATAGGAGTGAAAAGAAGGTGGGAGAAGCGAGTTTGAAATCTTTGCGAGCAGGAAGATGGCGGACTGGCGCTGAAAGTGGGGGGTGGGAAACTTGGTTTCTTTGCAAGCCTTTTGACTCCGACAGGACACATGCAGGCCAAAAAACGCTACTTCATCCTGCTCTCGGCTGCCGCTTGTCTCGCGCTTCTGTTTTACTGGGGGGGCTTGCGGTTTAGGGCGTCCAGGCGCCACAGCAGGCGCGAGGAGCGCGGCAGGAATGGCTTGCGCGCGGGCGCGGAGCGCCCGTGGCCCCGCTTCCCGGACGCCCTGCGCCCCTTCGCTCCCCGGGACCAGGCGGAGAGCGAGGACTCCAGCGGGCGGGCTTCCCCGCGGCAGAAGCGGGACGCCAACTCCAGCGTGCACAAGGGCAAGCGGTGCCGCATGGAGTCCTGCTTCGACTTCGCCCTGTGCGAGCGGAACGGCTTCAAGGTCTACGTCTACCCGCAGCAGAAGGGGGAGAAGATCTCGGAAAGTTACCAGAACATTCTGTCGGCCGTCGAGGGCTCCAGGTTTTACACCTCGGACCCCGGCCAGGCCTGCCTGTTTGTCCTGAGTTTGGACACTTTAGACAGAGACCAGCTATCACCTCAGTATGTGCACAACTTGAAATCGAAAGTTCAGAACCTCCATTTGTGGAACAACGGTAGAAATCATTTAATTTTTAATTTATATTCCGGCACCTGGCCCGATTACACCGAAGATGTAGGCTTTGATATAGGCCAGGCCATGCTGGCGAAAGCCAGCATCAGCACTGAGAATTTCAGACCCCATTTCGATGTTTCTATTCCACTGTTTTCTAAGGATCATCCCAGGACAGGAGGGGAAAAGGGATATTTGAGATTTAATACCATCCCCCCTCTTAGGAAGTACATGTTGGTATTCAAGGGGAAAAGGTACCTGACAGGGATAGGGTCAGACACCAGGAATGCCTTATATCACGTCCATAATGGAGAGGATGTTGTCCTCTTAACCACCTGCAAGCATGGCAAAGACTGGCAAAAGCACAAGGATTCTCGTTGTGACAAAGACAACACCGAATATGAAAAGTAAGTGACTTGGAGACCCTTCTGGTCTTGGGGGTACAGTGTACTATTTTTTTTTTTTAAGTGTTATGCTCTCTGATAAACTCTCTTCCTCTTAGGTGCAAACTAGACTAGGGTATTTTCTTTGCTTGTGAATTGTATTGGGGATTTATAGGCCTTCACTGAAGTAGAGGGATTAACTGGTTTACATGCTTTTGAGAGTTGTTGAATTTTGGGGTGTGTTGTGCCTATCTCTTACTTTGTAAAGCACATAAGCTGATGAAATAAAGTCACCTGAAGCTTAGTGTTTGAGGTTTTCTTAATAAACCTCTTTAGAAGCAGGCAGCAGATTCCAAACATTACAGTTTACCTTTGGGGAAAGAAACCCAAGCACTCTATACAAGAAATGTACAGTTGTGCTTAGTCCTTTAACTTTCCATGGCAGGTGGTTTAAAATCCTGACTTGACTTGAATGAATATCTGCTTGTGTAGAAGGGTTTGCTTTCCTTTCTGCTGCAGAGCTTATTATGATCTCTCCTAGTATGTGAGCTTTTTCTCCCCTGTCAGTTGTGTGGAAATCCGTCAGTAACTTTCTGCGTTGGTGGCATCTTCCTAAGGTGTAGGGTTGTAATTCTTATATTAGAAAGACCCCCAGCACCTGCCTTTGTGATAGTGACTTGTTAGACTCTACATTTTCTTTTCTTTTTTTTCTTTTTTTAATTCTGATAAAGTAATGGAATGAAAGCGTTGACTTTTGTACTTTGCCCTGTCAGGTGCTTTCTGCACAGCAGGACTAAACCAGCAAACGTTTTTCACTTGTGCACCTAGGATTTTCCCCCTTAAAAACAACATGGGAAAAATTCCTTAGTAGACGTGCTTTGCCACTGTTGCTGAGGTGCTAGGAGTGTGCTTATGAGTCCTGCCCTCACCGCAAATAATTTTTTGCTGTTTTCAGCAATTTTGGAAGAGTTTTGATGTGGCAGATCGCAGCTCTTCAGAGAATATTATTACAGACCCAGACCCGCTGTGATTATTTTATTTCTGTTTATATACCACGTATAGCCTAAGCGGTTTACATTCAGGTACTCAAGCAGTCTTCCCTATCTGTCCCGGTGGGCTCACACTCTACCTAATGTACCTGGGGAAGTGGGGGATTACATGACTTGCCCATGGTCATCAAGGGATTTGAACACACAACCTCATGGTGCTGAGGCTGTAGCTCTAACCACTGTGCCACACACTCCCACTGCTGCCTTCACTTTCATACATGCCTCTGCTTCCAAAACAGTCAAAACTCTGCCAGGCTGAGGTCGCCATTAGAGTGACAGCAGTAGTAGCTTTCAACTTTTTTCCTGTTTAGATATTGGAAGTAGGTAAAAAAAAAAATAAATTCTGGATTTCCTGGTGTGCACCTTAAGTAAGCTCACGGGATTATCAGTCAAACAAACATTATCTGATCTGGTGGTTTTACCTAAGATGAAAATTGTGAGATCCAGAGGATCCAACAGATTCTCCGGATCTTACTTCCATGATGCAGAAGAAACCTGCTGCTTGCACACTTGTAAGATGTTTTCTCCCACGGAAGATCCTACGACTTTCCTCTAGACCTGCTGCGTCTGTCTCATTTGCTCTCTCTAGAGAAGGTAAAACCAGGTCCAGAGGATGTGATTTAAAAATGGAATCATCTAGTTCTTTTTTTTTTTAAATAAATTTTTATTAACAATGAGAGAGTACAGACATGAGTCGGAATCATCTAGTCCTGGTGGCTCCCGTTTCTTCCTTGCGCCTAAGATATAGCTGTCGGTATTCTGTATTTAGTCTCTTAGCATTATGAGTCTTGGGGGGGGGGGACTTCTCATTGTTCATTAGCAGAGCCCTCGTGTGCACCAACTGATTTGTTTGAAGGTGAATCTGGGTGAGAAACTGCTTTAAATCATTGCACTGAAGACAGAGGATGGATGTGATGCAGAGGTTTTTCAACCCAGTCCTTGGAAAACACCTAGTCAGTCAGGTTTTCAAGATGCCTGCACCGAATATACATGAGAGAGCTTTGCATATAATGGAGATAGTGCATGCAGATCTCTCTCTCTCTCTATTCTAGTGTATTGGTTGTGGATATCCTGAAAAGGTGACTGACTAGGTGTGTCCTCAAGGTCTGGGTAGGTTGAGAACTCCCATGTTTCAAGTTTAAGTTTCAAGTTTATTAATTTGATGAATCGCTTATCCATAAATTACTAAACAAATTACAACGAGTTTTAATAAACATATTAAAAAAACAAACAAATAATATTAAGTAAAAAACAGACTTGTAAACAAACGTAACAGAAATACGAGAGGATAAAGGGGAAAAGTTACATCATTAATGTTTAGAAAAAAGAGGAGAGAACCATTCAGGGAAAAGCATAGGGAAGAATGACTTGGCTACTTGTGCTGCTTTTATTTCAGAAGCTGTAGAAACACAAGGCAGCAAGTGTTTTGGGGGCACAGAAAGGAATTACAGGCAGACCCCTGCGTTACAGACACCTGACTTAAGTACGACTCGTACTTAAGAACGCTGTTGTGACATCATTTGATTTCACTGAGCAGTATTTCCAGTGGCCTAGACTCCTATACTTCTCCTGTAGCAGATTCAGAAATGACGCATGGCCACATTAAGAACAGTGTGTGGTTGTGCATGCTGTACCTTAGAGGGAACACTGGGGCAGTTGGCCCTTTTGTCAGCTGGGAGCAGAGGTAAGCAGCAAGAATCTTAAAATCTGCACATTCTGAGTTACATACAAATCTGACTTTAGAACAGCTTTGAAAATGTAACTCGTTCTTAAACCTGGGACTGCCTGTATAGGAATAATCAAGCCATGATTATTCCTATACAGATGAAGTTGGCTCTTAGGCATTGATGGAATCAGCCATTATGACACCACAATATGAGCTCTGAGCAGAGGTAAGCAGCAAGAATCTTAACATCTACAGGTTCTGAGTTACATACAAATCCGACTTAAGAACAGCTTTAAAAAACGTTACTCGTTCTTAACCCGGGGCCTGTCTGTAGTTAGGAATAAGCCACAAACAGATGGAACCAAGAATTTAATTTAAGCATCTCTAAACCACCTTTCTGGGCTATGTCTCACCCTTCTAAAGCGATATACTGTACACAGGTGGTAAACAAATAGCAGTTACAGAATCCAGATGGTGCTGGTGCTTAAAATATCCATGTGCGTATCTTACTAAAACAGAATCATCCTGTACAGCTACACATGTTTTATGGTCGATTTTTGATCTTTCATAAAAAAAAAAAACAAAACCCCACCACAACAAGTCAGCCTGCTTCCAGATTTTTATGAGTTGGAAGGCAGTTGGGGGTGCCCAAATGGGGGAAGGTGGTTTTGGTGGCTACTGGAAGGTGTCTGTGGCCCATCAGGCTGAACCAAACGAGGGTTTCTAGCTATCAGCCAGCGGTGGATGTTCCCTTCTGGCTCTCAGTTCCACCACAAGCATCGTCGGATGGGGAGTTTTGGCAAATTGGATTCGTTGTTGGGTACAAGTATGTTGTGCATGTGTGGTTTTGGGGTTTTTTTTTTTCCTTTCTAGCTAGATTTCCCTCATAAGTCAGTTCAAAATTCTAATAAAGTATGGATGATCGTGCACTGTCAGCTGCAGTGCAGTTTGGTGGACGTGTTCTTGTGGTTAAAAAAAAAAAATGTTAGCAGCCTCTCGGGAATGGCAGTAATCTGAGATGGGATCTCTCCCTCTTGCCTAAAGCTTATGAAGTGGGGGGAGGGGGCGGAAAACCCTGGAGAGACCTGTAGGAAACAGCATGGAGACAATTTAATTGGACGTTCATATATGTCGTACTTTCCCACCAACCCTCCCTTATTGTTTTTTTATTTAGGGCTCCTTTTACAAAGGCGCGCTAGCGGTTTTAGCGTGCACGCTAGCCACTACCGCCTCCTTTTAAGCAGGCGGTAATCTTTTGCGTGCGCTAAAAACGCTAGCGCACCTTAGTAAGAGGAGCTGTGTTCAAGGCATTATTCTTTCCTATTGTGCAAACAGAGGGAAGAGAAAGGGGTTGGTATTTGATATACACTTCTCCCTCCGAATCTGCAGGTTTAGTACTCACAAATTTGGTTATTCGCAATTTTTTTTTTTGGCCTCCTATATTTTAAAGGCTGGGCCTGATCCATCACTGCGATTTGGACCTTCCCAGACCTTACCTGGTGGTCTAGCGGCAACGCAGGAACAATCTTCCTACACTCCTGTCCCGTGCAGAGCCATCATCAAAAATGGCTGCCGTGAGTTCCCGTAGGAAGATCGCTTTTGCCCCGCGTCACCGCTAGACCACCAGGTAAGGTCTGGGACACAGGAGGGAGGCAGGGGTGGGTGAGAGTCGGCCCTAAAAGTTATCCGCAATTTTCCATATTTGTGGGCCGGCTCTGTCTCTAACCCTCGCAGATTCGGAGGGAGAAGTCCGCCTTTCTGTGGTTACAATAAAGTGTCTCAAGGAGCTTCAGTGCTGGTGAGAGGGGATCTATGAATTACAGAGACGAGACGGTTCTGTGTTTACTTTTTTTTATCGATGAATAGAGAAAAATAACCAACAACTTGAAGCTGAACAAACATTCTGTCATTCTCAAACTTTTATCTCCCCCACCCAGCAAAGGCAGTTTAAAAAAAAAAAAAATAAATTAAGGGGGATAAACTATGGGTTATATATCCGTGACACTGGAGTGACCAGAAGAACAGAGGGCTCGGATTTCCTGGAGCAGCTATCTCCTTGTGGAATTAATGTTGCATCATATTCGAATTCCGGTGTCATTTCCCCTGAATGTGAACGTGGCACCCTCTCTCGTGCAGCTGATGAGCCATAAAATGTTTACAGAGAGATTGAGGGGGGGTGGGGGAAATACTGTACCAAAAGATCTTTAAGCGATGTGTACCGGTGGGCAAGGTATGAGCAGAACTGCCCCTACCTTAAACTTACCAGTAATGCATAAGACAGAAACCTTTTTTCAGTTTGCAAACTGAGCATGCCTGAAGCACACCACCAACCTTAAGAACTCGTATTGTAAGCCTTTCTTGCCCTTTTGTCCCTCGTTTGGTTAATTTGTTCATGTACTTTCCCCTTGTTATGTTCTTGTTTTAAATATTGCCCATTGTTTTTATTAATTGTACACTGCTTTGATTTGACTTTTTGTTAAAAATGGCGGCATGTCAAATAAAGTAACTGTAACCTTTATATTCAAGAATCGATTCCAGGAGGAGGGGAACAGTTCGGGAGACTAGTTGGAGCTTCAGCATCCCTACCGGCCGTTTTGAAAGGGTGCTGCAGATGTGAAGGGGACCCAGGTCTCTTAAGTCCCCTCTCGTGGCTGTGAAAGCTAAAATCTTACTTTGCCTGCTTCCTGGGCAGTAGGTTAAAGCAGTGGTTCTCAACGTGGTCCTGGAGTACCCCCTTGCCAATCGGGTTTCCTGGATGTCCACAATGAATATGCATGAAAGAAATTTGCATATAATAGAGGCAGTGTATGCAAATCAAGTTTATGCATATTCATTATGGTACTCCAGCGTTTTTTTGTGCTGAGGACCGTATATCGGGACCTGGTAGCAACAGCTTTTATTGCTTGTGGAGAAAATTATCTTCTTGCTCTTTAACAAGGCATAAATAAGGGGACACACTGTGACCTTCAGCTCGGCACAGTGTGTCCCCTTATTTATTTTCAGTCTGGAAAGTTGTAGAGTTATGCAGTTTGGGTGGAGAAATCTGAGGGACTGATGCACGATGGGGTTGGAAAAATGCTAAAAGCAGAGGACACCTGGAGAAAATCCTTATCCGACGATCTGAGAAATGTGACACACTGCAACAAGGCATTAGCCAGAGGCAGAGAACTGTAAGGATGCATAGAGAGAGGGGCCTGGGTTGAAAAAAAAAAAAGATTCTGTGCAAGTTGCGGATGGGAGCTACCTGGAATGCTGTTTAAGAACATAAGAATAGCCTTACTGGGTCAAACCAATGGTCCATTAAACCCAGTAACCCGTTCTCACGGTGGTCAATCCAAGTTACTAGTACCTGGCCAAAGCCAAAGGAGTAGCAATATTCCATGCTACCGATCCAGGTTAAACAGTGGCTTCCCCCATGTCTTTCTCAATAACAGACTATGGACTTTTCCTCCAGGAACTTGTCCAAACCTTTCTTAAAACCAACTGCAGTATCCGCTCTTACCACAACCTCTGGCAGTGCGTTCCAGAGCTTCACTATTCTCTGAGAGAAAATTTTTTTTCCTCCTATTGGTTTTAAAAAGTATTTCCCTGTAACTTCATCGAGCGTCCCCCCAGTCTTTGTAATTTTTGTTGGAGCGAAAAATCGATCCCCTTGCACCCGATCTACACCACTCAGGATTTTGTAGACTTCAATCGTATCTCCCCCCCCTCAGCCGTCTCTTTTCCAAGCTGAAGAGCCTTAACCATTTTAGTCTTTCCTTTAGTGTGGACCAGGTGTGTGTCAAAAGCCCTAGTTCATAAAACTTTGGGGTCTTTTTCTTAAAATGCGGTAAAACTTTTGTTCTTACTGCTTGGTAGCTGTTGAGCATTTTCAGTTGCTCCCAGCATTTTCCTATATAGTTACTCAAAAGAAAAAACTTTTAACTTGTGGCGTTTATGACTTCCTGTTTAACAGGTGGTAAAGGCATCTGCATTGGTAGCGGTGTCGAGTATAGTTACCCATTTCTAACCTCATAACAGGGTATATAATTACCATGTGCTGTTATGCTGGCAAGGCAATGGTATTAACGTAGAACAAAATCTTTTCCAGAGAAAGGAAAATGGTAAAACCAGAGGACATAATTTGAGGTTGAGGGGTGGTAGATTCAAAGGCAATGTTAGGAAATTCTACTTTACGGAGAGGGTGGTGGATGCCTGGAATGCGCTCCCGAGAGAGGTGGTGGAGAGGAAAACCGTGATTGAGTTCAAAGAAGCGTGGGATGAACACAGAGGATCTAGAATCAGAAAATAATATTAAATATTGAACTAAGGCCAGTACTGGGCAGATTTGTCTGTGTATGGCTGTTTGGTGGGGGATGGGCTGGGGAGGGCTTCAGTGGCTTGGAGGGTGTAGATGGGCTGGAGTAGGTTTTAACGGAGATTTCGGCAGTTGGAACCCAAGCACAGTACCAGGTAGAGCTTGGATTCTTGCTCAGAAATAGCTAAGAAGAAAAAATTTAAATTGAATCAGGTTGGGCAGACTGGATGGACCATTTGGGTCTTTATCTGCTGTCATCTACTATGTATGTTATTATGTATGTTACTGCGGCACTTTGCTAACAGTTTCTGCATTCTCATTCACTGCTTAGTAACTGCTTAGTACATATTTATAAAGGGAGGCATTCGAAAGCTTCAAAGATAAATGTGACAGTCTGGGGAAAATATGAGTAAAGTCATCATAATCAAAAAATGAGGTTTTCTTTAATTCTGTTAGAGCGAAGATAACAGGAATTGCTCATCACTTGAAGTCTGCTTCTGGTCACCTAGGTGACTTTCTTGGAAGTGGTGACTAAAGCAGCAGATCTAAAATGTTGAACGGCTGCTTTTTCATTTCCTGGGCACAAGGAGCAGTCTGTAAAATGTTTGAAATTTTGTAACTTTTTTCAGACTGCTTCTGTACCCGGGAAATGAAAAAGCAGCTACTCTTCTCCCTCCGTATCGGCGGTTTCAGTATCTGCGGATTCGCTTATCCGCCATTTTTTTCAGCTGCTGACTCCGCCCCCTAATTTTCATCGCTGAACCTGGTGTTTCACATTGGAAATCGTCGCTCACGGCGTAAGGAGCAAATCGCAGGTCGGGTTATTCACGGTTTATCTTTTTCAGGTCTATTTTACTGAAAAACTGTGAATAACACGCAAAAAGTTATTCGCGGTTTTTCGGTATTCTCGGTTATGTTCTGTCCACATCCCCCGTGAATATGGAGGGAAAAGTATATTCTCACCATTTTGAATCTGTTGCTCTAGCCACCACTTCCCAGAGACAGTCACATATGTGTGCCAGAAGCATACTTTTAAGTGACAAGGAATTCCTGTATCGAGGGGTCATCGTACCAAGCTGAGAAGGTACTTTCTAAAGAAGAAAGGTGAATGCATGGACGAGCTTCCTGGTAGAGGTGCTGGAAGAGAAATCAGTAGCAGCATTGAAGAAGGCCTGGGATAAGCACAGAGGATCCTTAACTAAGGGGGAAAAATGGATAGTTGGCTAGTGATCAGCTGGGGTCTGTGACACTGCAGCAAGAAGGAAACTGGGCAGACTAGATCAGACTGATGGTCTCTATATTCCTGTGTTTATTCTGATGTACCAAAATATCCATTTAAGTGATAACTGATTCTAATTTTATTTCAGAAGATCAACCTGCATGATGGTGATTACTGTTCATTGTTAGGAAATTAAAACTAACAACATTTATTATTTCTAAATTTTTTGATATAAAGCTTTATCCAGGTTGTTTGCTGTATTCTTTTTAAAGTGCGGATGTGTCTGAGTCTCTTCTCTTTGTTTCATGTAATCATTAATAAAAAAAAAGTTTTTGTTTTAGGAAGGTAACTTGTGGTGGATTTTTTGTTTGTTTGTTTTGTTTTGTTTTTAAATGGGAAGACTGAACAAAATTTCCTTTCTCTACACACCCCAGTTTGTCTTCAGTCCAGTGCATGGAATGGAAAAACTGAGGACCAGGGATTGGTTAGCGCAGTGCCTCGCAAGCTTTGTCAAGTCATGGCGCACTAAACTTAGTGGCTGCAGCTCGAGGCGTCCAGAAGTGCGTGGATGTCGACACGATGACATCACAAGCATGCATGCCATCATCACATCAACGTCTGCGAAGGTCCCTCCAGTTGGGCCCTGAGGCGCCAGTGGGGGGGGGGGGTGCCAGAAGGGAAAACACGTGGCAAGGAGGAGAGGCGCTGGTGCCAGCTGATTACCTACAGGAAGCGTCTCTCGCCACAAGAGGCATTTCCTGTAGACAGTCAGCCGGCGCTGGCACATAACATAACATAAAACTCATTTGTATACCGCAAATACCATTACGTTCTATGCGGTTCACAAAGACTAGTAATACGATGAATAAACATCCAATATCTAACTTCTGAAATATACGTCTTTAAGGCGCATCTCCTCTTCCCCAGTGGCTCACGGCACACCTGAAATCTCAGGAGGCACACTAGTGCGCCGTGGCACACAGTTTGCGATGCACTGGGTTAGCGTGTAAGGTGCTGGGAACATGTGTCTGTATTTACCATGTAAAGATAAAGAATCTTTTTTTTTTTTTTCCCCCCTTCCATTCTGGTTGAAAACATTTTAAAAGTGCAGACCGGCACAGCAAGCAGAAGAGGGGACTTCCTGAGTAAGGCCATACCTTAGTTGCTTAAGATCACGGTGGTAGATGTCCAAAATACTCTTCTGGGAGGATGGGGATAAAAACAATGGCCTAATTGAAAAACGCGTGAATTCAAAGCAAAATTAAATGTCCTTCACACTTTAAACAGAGCACTGAGGGGTGTACACTTCCCCCTCTGTATTCACAGGGGTTAGGGGCAGAGCCGGCCCGCGAATATAAAAAAATCTGCGAATAATATTTGGGCCGGTTCTGCCCCTACCCCCCGCTTCCCCCAGCTATTTTAAGACCTGAAAGCCCCCCCTTAAGCCTTACCGGGTGGTCTAGCGGGTTTTCGGGGCAGGAGCGATCTTCCTACGCTCCTGCTCAGTGCAGATCGCTCACAGGAAATGGCTCCCGTGAGCTCCCGTAGTCTCTCGAGCCATTTCCTGTGAGCGATCTGCACGGGGCAGGAGCGTGGGAAGATTGCTCCTGCCCCGAAAACCCGTTAGACCACCAGGTAAGGGGGGGTGCCTTACTGGGCTTAAAATAGCCTGAAAAATGAAAATGTATTCTTTGATTTAAAACCACGAATAAGCGAATCTGTAGATAGAATACAGAGGGGGAAGTTTACTGAGTGGCAGGTAAAACTCTGGCTATCTTGTAGGGCAGACCATGCAGGTCCTTATCTGCCATCATTTACTATGTTGCTATGCCAACAAAAAGTTTGTCTTGTTTTGTTTGGTGTATTTTAGGAGCAGAAAGGCATAAAGGGCCAGAGAAGAGAGGGACTCATGTTTGACTGGTGCTTCTGTATATGTACACTTCCCCCTCTGCATTCCCGGTGATAGGGGAACGGCAAGGCAGCGAATAACTTTTTGTGTGTTATTTGCCGGTTTTCTGTAAAAACAAACAAACAAACCAAAAAAAGACACAAAACCGTGAATAACCTGACCTGTTCCAGTGAAGAAAGTGCAGCTGGGAGCAGCGATTTTCTCTGTGCAACGCCGGGAGCAGTGATTTTCTGTGATGTAAATTTGGGGACGGGGCCTCGATCGAAAAACCGCAAGGAGGGGTAAGTGTACTTCAGGTGCTGCATACAGGCCCTTCTAAAGCCTGTGTCTTAAATGTATGTTGCAGTGTCTGTGGAGAATACTGAACATGCAAATACACTTCCCCCTCAGTATTCACGGTCTCGATTATTCGCGGTTTTTCGTTCCCAGGCTCCGCCCCCAAATTTACATCACAGGACATCGCTGCTCCTGGCGTTGCACAGAGGAAATTGCTGCTCCCAGCGTTGTACGGAGCAAATCGTTACACTTGCAGGTCAGGTTATTTGCGGATTTGTATCTTTTTTTTAGGGTTTTTTTTTTTACAGAAAAACCACAAATAATATACGAAAAGTTATTTGTGGTTTTTCTGTATTCGCAGCCATACTGTTCCCCTATCACCGCGAATGCGGAGGGGGAAGTGTACCCCATTCCTTTACTGTGCCACTGTTAAGGGCTGCAGCTGAATCAGGTACTGGTACATCTGAGGGATTTTGAGACCCACTGACACAGTGGAGTAAGTTTTAGGAAGCAGACCTTTTGGAGTGCCCAAGGGCCTGCTTCCCCCCAACTCAGACAAAGAATGGGAGAAACAGCTGTAATAACTGAATGTTGCTGCTTCTTTCCATTTCTCATTTATAAAGGGTTTTTTTTTTTGTTTTTTTTTAAAAATAATCTCTTGATTTGGTGTGTCAATAGTGGCTTAGATTCTTGACCACTTTGAAACCCCTAAGATGTTCTTGAACAAGAAACGCTCAGATTGCTGGAATTTTTCTATCTGACATTTGCAGAAATAATACCCTGTATTTGTGTTGGTAATTGTTGGGCTGCAGTGGGGTGCTACGTGCTGGGCCAGTTCTGTTTTTACCTTTTTTTTTTTTTTTTTTTTTACTTTAGAGTTCTAATCTAATGCAGAATTTATCTACTGCACAAATCCCTTCTAGAGTTTCGTGGAGGTTTATAATCTATCGAATCTATGCAGACGACATTTACTTTTCTATTTTCAGCTGAAACAGGAATTGATTATGTGCAGACAAAATGGATAGATTGTATGAACGAGATTAGGAAACGGATGGATGAAAACGTTGATGTTAAATTTATTAAAAAAAACAGAAGTAATGTTTTGCTGGTAATGATGATCGGTTACTGCAACTGAAAGAGATAAAACTGTAGGAAGTAAAACTGACAATTTCTTTGTATATGAGATTGCTGAGTGCCTATTTAGATAGCCACTTATTAATGGAAAAATATTTTGCATGTTGTTAAGAGTGCATTTGTGCAGCTGAGAATACTCTAGAGCAGTGTATCGCAAACTGTGCTATGACACATTAGTGTGCCTCCTGAGATTTCAGGTGTGCCGCGACACACTGGGGAGGAGGAGAGGCGTCGGCTGCCTGCCTACAGGGTGTGCCTCTCGCATTGGAAGGGGGAAGCCCCATCATTTGCAGCACTTGGCCTTGTAGGCAGGAGGGAGTGAGCTTCCCTCCCGCCGTGTTCTCATCCGAAGGTATGTGGATCCGGGGATGTGGGAGGGGGGAATGTTGGGGGATATGGGGAGGTTGTGGATTTCAGGGGGGAGGGGTGTAGGGCACCTCAGCTGAGCCTGGTAGGGGGAACCTCCATCAGCTGAGCCGCCAGAAATCTCCGAAACTGACTCAGCTGATGGGGAATCTTTCTGCCGCGATCAGACAAGGTAATTGGTGAGTATGTCTAGAAAACTGGCTTTTGTATGGTTTTCATGTTTTTGAAAATGGGCAAAGGACTAAAACTTATACCTGGCTCATTTTCCAAAAATAAAAGTTAAACGGTTGGCAGCTTTGAAAATCGACATTTTTCCTGCTGGGTTTGTGGACGTCTTGCACAGTGTCGAACCTCAGACTTAGGCACACTTTTGATTATGCCCCTCCACACAACTTAAAAAAAAAAAAAAATCCCACAGTACAACAGGAAAATTGCACCTGATTAAGATTAAAAAAAAAAAAAATAACATAAACCTCAGAACTTATCAAGTTTTCAACTTCCTTTGGAATAATAAATAATTTGACTCGGAAATAGCATGATGAGTCAAATTCACATTTATATTGAAGCCCTTTAACAACAGGAAATTGTAATAGTAATGTGTCCTGAATCCAAGAGGAAAATAATAGCGAATGTGACAAAAATCTAATTAATAAATGTAGAGAATCTACATGTAGTATGTTAAAAACTGCAGGCAATTTTGAAAATAATATAAGCTTTTATGGGAAGCCAACGAAGAATGCTAAGATACCGAGAGACAGCAATGTAGTGAGGGAAGGAGGCACCCATGGTGGTGGCACCTGGTATCATCACGCTGTGCACCCCCCTGCATACCTTTTCACATCTTTGCTGGCAGCAAGCAGCATCTCTCCTACCTGCTGCTTGCACTGGCTGTAGCTCTCCCTCTGATGTCACTTCCTGGTCCCATGACCAGGAAATGATGTCAGAAGGAGAGCTGCCTGCATGAGCAGCAGGTAGGAGATGCTGCTGGTGAAGATTGAAGAGGTGGGTGGAGAGGAGGAGAGATGGCGGCACCCCCACCAAGATTGCACCCGGGGAAGCCTGTCCCCTTCGCTGTAGAAACATGACGACAGAAAAAGGTTGAGTGTTTCAGCCAATCTGCCCATCCACAGCATCCACTATCTCCTCTCCACTGCCCAGAGACTTGCATATTTCTTTAATCTGAAAAATTAGGCGAGCTGCTCTATTTTGTATCAATTGGGCCTTTTCTTTAACAGTATTACATTGAAAACCATATACAGTGAATTACAGTAATTAGGTGGAACAAGACCAGTAACTGAACCAGAAGTACAAAGTGAAAATAAGATCTTAAATGTAATTTGACTTCTCTAAATCTGGATGCAAAAACAAATTACAGTGGTTAACAAGGCCCTAACTACAGTGTGTGTGAGGGGGGGGGAGACAGGCTTAAGCAATATATCATCAGAGAAATATATACATATGATGGTCAAAAAGTAAATCAAAAGAAATTGGAAACTAACAAAACCCTATAGCACATATACAATTCTAAACCAAAAAAAATCCACTACAACCTTGAACTCCACAGCTAGTATGGCTGCCTGTTTATGCTGAGTTCATGTCTACGCTCTGTTGATAAGTAACCAAAATTCAGCAGGGTCTTATTCACTTTTTTTTTTCCTCCTAAATTTTGGTTGAGCAGTTGTGCGTATCAGAAAGAAACATTATCCATAGAGTGATAAGCCCACGTAGGAAGCTGTAGGGATCAAGGCTCAAATGGAATGTGAGAAAATACCTTTTTCGGAGAGGGTGGAGACACCTGAAAACAACTTGCAGCGGACGCGAAGGGAGCCAAAACAGTGGTAGAATTTTATAGGCATAAAATGGACACAAAGGGCTCCTTTTACTAAGCTGCTTTAGGGCTTTAACGCGCGGAATAGCGCGCGTTAGACCTTAACGCCAGCATTGAGCTGGCATTAGTTCTAGCTGCGTAGCACGTGGTAATTTCCTGCGTGCAATAAAAACGCTGGCGCACCTTAGTAAAGGAGCCCAAAGTGACCTTAGTGATGGCTAGAAGAGGCCCATTACAGATCAGGTAAAACTAGTGTGACCATATGGCTCCAGATAAAAGGGGACGGATTGAGACATCCGGGTTTTACTTCCATTGAAAGTAATGGAAGTAAGGAGAACAGATTGAGACATCTTGGTTGCTTTCAATGGAAGTAAAACCTGGATGTCTCAATCCGTCCCCTTTTTTCTGGAGCCATATAGTCATACTAGGTAAAACCCAGGAGAGTGCGGTAGAGAGGCACTAAGCGGGCAGAGAACATAAGAAGTTGCCTCCGCTGGGGCAGACCAGAGGTCCATCCTGCCCAGCGGTCCGCTCCCGCGGCGGCCCATCAGGCCCACTGCCTGAACAGTGGTCTCTGACTAATTTTATAAATTACCTCTAATCCTGTCCCTATAACCTTACCTCTACTCCTATCTGTACCCCTCAATCCCTTTGTCCTCTAGGTACCTGTCCAGACCTTCTTTGAAGCCCTGTAGCGTACTTCTGCCTATCACATCCTCCGGCAGCGCGTTCCATGTATCCACCACCCTCTGGGTGAAAAAGAACTTCCTGGCGTTTGTTCTAAACCTTTCCTCTTTCAATTTCTCCGAGTACCCCCTTGTACTTGTGGTTCCCCTTAGTTTGAAAAATCTGTCCCTATCCACTTTTTCTATGCCCTTCATGATCTTGAAGGTTTCTATCATGTCTCCCCTGAGTCGTTGCTTTTCCTTATGTTTAGGCCCTTTTTGCAGGCTAATACTTCCAGCTCTCCCATTTTAGCCCCTAGGCTCCTAGCGTTAGTGTACAAGCAATGCAAGTCCCGGTTGTTCGCCTTTCTTGCTGGTTTTCCTCGTGGTTTGGTACTCCTGGTGTCCCCCTCGTAAGTTGCTAGTCCCCAAGCCTCGTCTCGGTCATCCTCCTACTGTGATGTATCTGTTTCCTCCTCAGCCTGTTTCCCCATTTTTGATTGTCCCTCTGGGATCTGTTGTTCCCTTCTAGTCCTGCTTACCAAAGACATTTGTGCCCTAGACTCCTGCGATCTATCCTTAGATCCTTTTTCAAAAATTTCCAACTCAGTCCTGAGCCCACTTTTACAGGATATATTCTTTTTTTGGCCAACGTCTTCTACACGTATGTCCTAAAGACTCCTGTGTAAATGTGAAGCAGGTGTGTGTGTGCATGTGTTTGAAGGCCTGCACAGATTCCCCAGGGTGATGAATATTTTCGTGTAGCCTGTTGCGTTTCAGAATTTTCCTGCTGAGTCCTGTGCCCGGATGAAACAGCTGGGCTTAGTGAAACCCGTGCGCAGAACATTTTGAAAAGGTTTTTCTCTGTGTATTTTGATGATCTTTTTAATTCCCAGGTGAGTTTGGCCCTGTGTCCCCCTCCTCCAAAAAAAGAAAGGTAAATTAAATTTTGTAAGATGAATTTATATAGATCTAACGCTATGGGCTCCTTTTACGGTGTGCTAGGGCCTTAACGCACGGAATAGCTTGCGCTAAATTGCCACGCACTAGCCATTACCGCCTCCTTTTGAGCAGGTGGTAGATTTTCAGCTAGCGTGCGTGCTAATCCAGGGCGTGCGCTAAAAACGCTAGTGCACCTTCGTAAAAGGAGCCCTATTTTTTCCCTTTTTTTAACAAATGCGTCAGGAAGTACAGTAACCCCCCCCTCCGCTAATTTGCGGTTCGCATATCGCGGACTCAGTAATTTATGGTATTTTCCGACCGCCTCTTCTTTGTACTAAAGTCATGGTTACACCAATCAGGAGCTGCTTTGACACGCTATCTGGCGTATCAAAGCAGCTCCTGATTGGTGTAACCATGACTTTAGTACCAGGAAGTGGCGGTCGGAAAATGTGCCCGGCTTCGTAAGTACAATTTAAGCCCCCGCCAGTGCCCCAGCTGCCCTCTTTTGCCTTTGATCAGCTGAAAAACAGTATTTGTGGTATTTCAAAATTTGCGGGTGTTCCTGGAATGGAACCCCTGTGAATTTTGGGGGGAGTACTATAGATCTGTGTGAGTGATGGAGGGCTGTAAAGAACCTCGTGCTCTTTCAGGAGTGGGTCTGAGATTGTTTGTTTCTGAGACATGGGGTGATAAAAACACTGATTTTCTTCTTCATGAGAGAGTCTGACATGCTTCACCTCTTGAATTCAGGGGTCATATCTGCATGAGCCTTCCTGGCAGTTGAGCCACACCCCCTCTTTTTTATAGACATTTTAGTTAATTAAGACAAAGAGTAGTTTTGAAAGCACTTAAGCAGAGCATAAGCACTTAAGCAGGAATAACATAACTGAATTTCTGACGGCTGGCAGGCTCACTTGATATTTCGTGTTTGGTTTTTCCATCTAATGAATTCTCGTTATCTGCGTGTTCCATATTCACGCAAAATAGAGTAACTATTTTTGCTATTTGTGGGCATTTTCACTTATTCACGTCAATGCAGAGTGTGTTCCCGTGAGAATGAAGATATTCGTAGTGCTGTATGTGAGAGAGTGTGTATAAAATACATTTATATAATGCAGAATATAAGAAACAAGTTCTTTACAAGAAGGATGCACAAAATGATATCTTTATGGTGTTAGGTAGCAAAAATGTACAATAAGCAGGGTCACATAGTAACCTAATCCCCCTCTTTCCCATAGGCTCAGTGGTTCTATATTCACATTTTTGGCATTCATGGGGTTTTCTAGGAACCTAACCCCGGTGAATAGTGATAATGTACTTTATATTGTATTTTCATACATGTGGGTTATATGCAGTTTTACAAACAGCATATCCCCTGTGCACTATGGGCCTGATTCTATAAACAGCGCCCATGCCGCATGGTTGTCAATCAACTACTAGGCATCCTTTATAGAATCATGCCTAGTGGTGCCTAAGCAAATTTTGGCATCCTAGACGTAGGCACTGGTTTTACCTAGCCCAGCTACAACGCCTAAGTCCACTACACCGATTCTCCGCCTCTATCCATGTCTACATTTCAAGCAGGCGTTGGAGGGGACCTGGACTTATGCACTGCACGGATATCTACAAGCAACTACTTACCCCCCCCCTTTATCAAGCTGCGCTAGAGGTTTTTAGCGTGGGCCGTTGAGGCAAATACTCCGACGTTCGAAGGAATTCTGTGAATGTCGGAATATTTACCGCAGTGGTTCGCGCTAAAAACCTCAAGCTCAGTTTGATAAAAGTGCCCCAAAATTAGCAATTTAAAAAATTGATTTTTAATGGTGTGGTCAATAACACAAAATTTACCCACCCCCCTTTTTTTTTTTTTTTTTTTTTTACAAAAACGCAAAAGCAGTTTTTAGCGCTGGTTGGAGTGCTGATTGCTCTGCGCTGCTCCCAACAATCATAAAGAGTTCCTATGAGAGTCGGGAGCAGTGCAGAGTAGAGGTCTGCATGGGAACGGGGATCGCGGGAATCCCCCCTAACACACGGGACTCCCACGGGGACCTCCCTCTGGCCCACGGGACTCCCACGGGGATGGAAGGCTTTGGAAGCAGGGTTCGTCCATATAATATAATGGACACGTCAGCCTTAGTAAAAGAGGGGGTTTATAAGTTAATTACCTGAACAGAAAACAAAAAAAGGGTTCCACCAAAGAGATTCCACGAGGAAAACAGCAGCGCAAACACAAAAGAAACTGTGGAATTGATGATCCTGTCAGAAGTAATTGCTGCTTTTTATGGGGACGGGCGGAGATGGAGGTAATTCCTTGTGGGGATGGGTGGGGACGGAGATGATCCTGGTGGGGACGGGTGGAGATGGAGAGGATCCTAGCGGGGATGGGTGGGATTTCTGTCCCCGTGCAACTCTCTAGTGCAGAGCATTCAGCGCGCCGGCTAAAATCCACTTTTGTGGTTTTGTAAAAGGGGCGGGTTAGTTAGGCGTTACTAGATGTACTTAATTAGGATTCCTAGTGGCACTAATTTATAGAATGGGGCCCTATATGTGTGAGCATGCCATACCGTGTGTATGTGGGTGTGCTTTTTTTCTAAGAGCCTGCACTAACCTGAAAAGAAAAACCTATAAAACCAAACATGCTAGTTTTACAATTAGCGTGTCTTAGAATAATAAACTGGTATAGTGCACATTATATGCCTGGGCGCATTATAACATAACATAAACATGCAAATTGCAAGCGTTATATGCACATGTGAGCACATTGTTTGCATAGTAATACAGCAAGTTCATAGGCCATTCCACAGCATGCTGACTCTGCGATATGGCAGGACACGTGATCTTTATTTGCATTCAGTTTTTAGGCTACTGATGTGCTTAAAAGATTACTAATATTGAAAACCTCTTAAATAGTTGTGACAGTCCATAATGTTCCTGAAATCACACCTTGGGGAACTTTGTGCCAAAATAATGAAATTTATGCATCGAAAATTGAAAATTATGCAAAATGGTGCAAAACTAATTATATGCTTTTTATGCAGTATATTAAGTGGAACATTATATACTTTCTTTAGGGGTGAGGGGAACAGTGTGTGTTTGCTGCTGTGAAGAGGAGCAGTGTGTGTATGCTGTACAGCAGTGGTCCCCAACCCTGTCCTGGAGGACCACCAGGCCAATCGGGTTTTCAGGCTAGCCCTAATGAATATGCATGAGAGAGATTTGCATATAATGGAAGTGACAGGCATGCAAATCTGTTCCATGCATATTCATTAGGGCTAGCCTGAAAACCCGATTGGC
Source organism: Geotrypetes seraphini (assembly GCF_902459505.1). Classification (NCBI taxonomy): domain Eukaryota; kingdom Metazoa; phylum Chordata; class Amphibia; order Gymnophiona; family Dermophiidae; genus Geotrypetes; species Geotrypetes seraphini. Next base: position 48,336,984 of record NC_047085.1, read on the forward strand.
CTGGTGGTCAGTGTTGGGGGCCAGGCCAGTGTTGGGGACCACTGCTGTACAGGATTGAAGGGGCATGTAGTGTGTGTGTATATGTATATGTGTACGTTGCTGCAGTGGTGATGGGTTTAGGGGTTGCTTCACAGGTGAAAGATGCACATAGGATTGCCAGCTGGCTCCAGATTTGCCTAGCGGTATTTTCATTTGCTGAATGTTCTTTCTCTTTAGCATTTTCTTAAAGCATGTGGACGTTTTTATCATGTTCCAAGAGCACTGTGGTTCCCCCCTCCCTTATTTATACTGGAGAGTTTCTTGCCCTTTGTAAACTGTCTAGCCTTAATGTGTGTAGCCGCTGGAATGAACCTTGACTGCTCCAGGCGGCTCGTTCAACCAGCAGCATCTGAAGCCTTATCTACTCTCCCTGTACTGAAGGCAGCCCTTCTGTGAACTGCAAGGAGGGTCTTTGTGTTGTGGGAAATTACAAACTTCTTTTTGGTTGGAAATTTCGAAGCCCTTGAACTGCAAATTTGGGGGTGTCAGGTCAAAACCGCGGAAGACAAAGGCGCGTGCCGACAACTGAGCGCAGCGCGGAGGCGCACGCTGAAGAAAATAACTGTTTTTAGGGGCTCCGACGGGGGTGTGTGTGGGGGAACCCCCCCACTTTACTTTATACAGATCGCGCCGCGTTGTGGGGGGTTGTAACCCCCCACATTTTACTGAAAACTTCACTTTTTCTCTAAAAACAGGGAAAAAGTTAAGTTTACAGTATAATGAGGGAGGTTACAACCCCCAAACCACCCACAACGCCGCCGCGATCTGTATTAAGTAAAGTGGGGGGGGCTCCCCAACAAAACCCCCCGTCGGAGCCCCTAAAAACTGTCATTTTCTTTGGCGCGCGCCTCCATCTTGCGCTCAGTTGTCGGCGCGCGCCTTTGTCTTCCACGGTTTTGTCTATGAACCAATTTGGGGTACTGACTAATAGAATGTGACTGAATTATGTTGGTATGTTCAGGATATTTCTGCATTTGAAGTCTCTGTAAGTATATGAGTATATATGTGTGTGTGTGTATGTGTGTGTGTTTGTATATACATATCTGACAGGGTGCTGAAAAGTTCTCAGCCCAACCAAGAAGAGAATGACATGGATATGGTTCAATCAATGATCTGAAGCAATATCAAAACACAGAATTTTATTTCTGCAAATTGTCACTTAACAAATAACACACAGAATTTAGGAAGTTGGTAGGTTGGGCTCTCCCATGTGAGCGGCAATCAGCAACAGGTGCGCTGAGGGATCGAAGAAGCTTAGGGGGAACATTGGAACAAAGGTAGGCTGACATTTCCGTGGGAACCCCGGAGAAACAGGGGGATCCCTGTTCCCATGCAGACCTCTAGCTCAGACTGACTATGTGTAGCCATTTACCTAGGACTTAACATCTGATGGGTTTCCTCCTCTAAGAACATAGTATGCACTAAGGCAGCTAGCCCTGGGGGATATTCTGCATGCAAAATGAAAGGAATACTGCAAGCTCAGCAGCAATGCTTGAAGGCAAGAGATTACCATATTTTTACACATATATTATATGCATTAAAATGCATTTTTTACAAATCTCACCTACTTCCTGCACACTTTCCATAAGGTGTTGAAAACTATTCTTTATGATTTGTAATATTTGTTATAAAGGGCTCCTTGAACTAAGCCGCTCGTAATAGTGCACGCTAAACCGCCAGCCGGGCTAGCTGCTACCGCCTCCTCTTGAGCAGGCGGTAGTTTTTGACCAGTGCAGGGGTTAGCGCGTGGTGAAGTTACGCGCATTAACCCCGCTGGCGTAGCTTAGTAAAAGGAGCCCTAAGTGTTTTTTGATTGTACTTTCCCAGAATGAGGAATAACTGTTTTATGATCCGCATTGAACCTTTATTGAAATTTTGAAAATAGAGAAAATTAATGTGACTGGTGGAACTCCAGTCTTTTCTGTATCCCCACTTGCTGGTAGGAAGGGATAATTTCATTTGTGCAGAACGGTGAGCTGACAAAAAAAAAAAAAGAGGAAATTAGGTAAGGCACAATTTTTGCTTCTTTGGCAGCAGCGAATGTTTTTGTGGGGCGGGGGAGGGATTGGAGGTGAACAGAGAGAAATCATCTTAACATACATTTTTATTTATAAAGCTGTTGAAAGTGAGTCTGGAAGAAGCCAATCAATTTGGTTTATTTTATTTTTTGTCTTTGTTTCAGACATCGTAGCTTGATTTGCATAATATAATAGAGACCATTAATTTTATGCACCCTACCTGGCATATTTCTCTTTTGAGTTGAAATCAATCTTTTGCGTTCTCGGTTGTTGCTTGTTTCTGTTTTGTGTTTATTCAGGGAGCTGTAGTGATGTAAAAGGAATTCAAAAAGTCATGGATTTTGTGTAGATCAGAAATCAGCAGGTGGGGAAAGAGAGGAGGACTGAGAACAGGAAGGTGTAAGGTAGGCCTTGAGAAGGTGCGGGGTGGGGGGGTAAATGCTGTGAGGAAGAACAAGGATACCAAACCAGGAAACTGAAGAGCTAATGGTTTCTTTTGCCCTCAGGGCCCCCTCTAGCAGACCAGAAGAAGTGGTGGAGATAGAGACACTGTCTGAATTCAAAAGGCACGTGGGATAGGCACGTGGGATCTCTCGGAGAGAGAAAGAGATAATAGTTATTGTGGATGGGCAGACTAGATGGCCCATTTGGCCTTTATCTGCCATCATGTTTCTATAACCACATAGTTCTATGACATCACAATGCAGGTGTAAAGAGCCTTAGCCTATAGGAAGAGGAGATGCAAATGTTAAGAGCCTTAGCCAATAGGAAGAGGAGGAGATAATGGTTACTACAGATGGGCTGACTAAATGGGCCATTTGGCTTTTATCTGCCATCATGTTTCTATAACCATAAAGTTCTATGACATCACAATGCTGGCGTAAAGAGCCTTAGCCAATAGGGAGAGGAGGAGCTAGTGGATGCTGCAGATGGGCAGACTAGATGGGCCATTTGGCCATCATGTTTCTATGTTTCTGTTTTTAATTGTACCCAAAATATGAAAGTTAGCTCATTTTAAAGTAATTCATACTTATTTATTTATTTAAAATTATTTGTAGCCTGCCTATCTACAAGTCTAGGCAGGGACCAATGTGAACGTACACAAACAGCAATGAACAAACAACAAAGTACAATGGCAATACACATAAAAATCATAAAACATCTGAACATCTTTACATAATCTTAAAATTACATCTTCAAAAAAACGGTCCAAAGCTGGTGCCAACCACAGCCTGACACTAAAAGGTAGAATCTCATACGCCTCTACTGCTTGTGCAAAAAGCAAATAATACAGTGCAAATGATACAGTTTTTACCTCTTTTCTAAATTGACAATTGATGCATAGAAACTGACAAGGTATTCCATAGAACCGGGCCCCAAACTGACAACATGGAATTCCTATTACCAGTAAGTTTAATGGTTACTAAGGACAGAATTTCCAATCTCAATCTGTGAGCAGACCGCAACTCACGGGTAGGGGAGTACCACCGAAAAAGTGAGCGAACAGCTATAGGACAATTGCATTGAAGCATCTTGAACATCAAACACAAGATCTTAAATTCTACCCGCATTTCAATAGGCAGCCAATGAAGCGCGCGTAATATTGGGGTGATATGATCAAATTTGGACACGTGCGCAGTAAGGCGAGCAGCGGCATTCTGTGCCATCTACAAGGTAGGCAAAACACATTTAGGCAACCCTACATAAATAGAGTTGCAGTAATCTAACAACAGTGTTATCAATAACGTAACAGCTGTCTGAAAGTTGTCATCTGATAAATAATCACGTAGCCTCCTCAGTAGCCGCAACTTGAAAAACACACTGGAAATTACACCCTTGATGTGAGCCTTGAAAGACAAGGACGAATCTAGCATAACTCCCAGATATCTACATTGCTGATGTACAATAACGGCCTCCTCTGCTAAACAGATTTCAGCAGGACATGAAGCCAAGTTCTTCCCACGGGCTAAAAATAATACTTCAGATTTTGCAACATTCACTTTTAGATGGTTTGCGCCATCCACTCCTGAATGACATCAAAACAATCATTCAGATATGAAACCGCTTCATCCTGTTATTTTTTTTTTTCAACGGGGATCAAAAATTGAATATCGTCCGCATACAGATAAAACCTAACCCCTAAAGCATGCAATGCCTCACATAACGGAAGCAGGTAAATGTTAAACAACACTGCTGATAAAGCAGATCCCTGCGGAACCCCGCACAACAAGGTCGACCAATTTGACCTCTTCTGATTGGCCTCCACACAAAAGGAACGATCTTCCAGGAAAGATTTAAACCACAGCAAAACTTTCCCGGAGATTCCTAAAGATTGCAATCTTGCCCAAAATATTTGATGATTAATTGTGTGAAATACAATTGTGCAGAAATACCTTGTTAGATGGTTTGCGCCATCCACTCCTGAATGACATCAAAACAATCATTCAGATATGAAACCGCTTCATCCTGTTATTTTTTTTTTTCAACGGGGATCAAAAATTGAATATCGTCCGCATACAGATAAAACCTAACCCCTAAAGCATGCAATGCCTCACATAACGGAAGCAGGTAAATGTTAAACAACACTGCTGATAAAGCAGATCCCTGCGGAACCCCGCACAACAAGGTCGACCAATTTGACCTCTTCTGATTGGCCTCCACACAAAAGGAACGATCTTCCAGGAAAGATTTAAACCACAGCAAAACTTTCCCGGAGATTCCTAAAGATTGCAATCTTGCCCAAAATATTTGATGATTAATTGTGTGAAACGCCACAGCGACATCTAAGAACACCATAAAATATGATTTTCCATGATCGAACCCACTCCGTACAGTATTCAATACCGAGAGAAGTTCCGTGGCTGTTGATTGTCTAGAATATCACACCTATCCAGAAAAACTTGCAATGTCTCAAAAAACTTGTAAATGTCTCAAATGTTAACACTTTAGCGTGTATATGAACACATACCCGTGAAAGCGCCAGGAGGATGCCTAAACACTTTTGCAAATATGCTTTATTTACATAGCATGTATATTTTGGAGGAAAGGCAGGAGAGGGGAGATATGATAGATATGTTTAAAAATGAGGGTCAATTGAAAGATTTCTGGTCTAATCAAGAAAACAAAATTTTTATGGGGGAAAATGAAATTTATTTTTCAACATAGTCTCCTTTTAACTCAATATATTTGCTCCAATGTCCTTCCAGACCTTTAATGCCTTCAGTAAAATATGAAACATCTAAACTGGAATAACAGCTATTTAAAGCATCTGTGATCGCAGAATCTGAAGAAAAATTCTTCCCAGACAGCCATTCTTTCAGGTTTGGATACAGAAAGAAGTCACATGGGATCTGGAGAGTACGGTGGATGGGGAATTAATTTGAACTGCAATTCGTGTAATTTTGCCATTGTGATTGTTGGTGTGTGAGCTGGTGCGTTATCCTGCTGGAAGATAACTTTCTTCTTGGCCAAATGAGGACATTTTGTTTTTATTTCAGCGCTTAAATGTTGTAATAAGCTAGCATAGTATTTGCCATTAATAGTTTTCCCCTTTTCCAGATAGCCAATAAAAATTATTCTGTGGAAATCCCATAAGACAGTTACCATCACCTTCTCAGCTGACAGAGCTGTTTTTGTTTTCTTCAGAGTCGGTTCATCTCTTGTAGTCCATTGTTTGGATTGTTGTTTTGTCTCAGAAGTATAGTGTTGAACCCAAGTCTAATCAACAGTCACAAAACACCACAAAAAGTACTTCAAATTGCGCTTAAACGCTGAAACCATGTTTTTTGAGATGTCCATTCAAACGTTTTGGTCATCGGTTAGCAAATGCGGCACCCATCATGCACTCAACTTCCTCTTGCATTCAGTTGAAAGAGACGTGCCTCCTGTGCATTTATGCCATGTAGATATTTAAATATCTCTATTGTACACTTCTCCCTCCTAATTTGTGGGTTTAGGACTTGCGACTTCGGTTATTCGCGAGTTTCTAAATACTGACCGACTCCCGCCTCATGGACCTCTTCACACCTTACCTGGTGATCTAGTGATGAAGCGGGACAGAAGTGATCTTCCTACTGTCTTGCCCCGTGCAGACCCGTGAACAAAAATGGTTGCTGTGAGTTCCCGTGGTCTCACGAGACTACAGCGGGATCTCATGGCAGCTATTTTTGTTTACAGCTCTGCACAGGGTCGCAAGATCACTCTTGCCCCTATTCACTGCTAGACCACCAGGTAAGGTGTGGAGAGGTCCAGGAGGGAGGTGGCTGCCCTGCAGGGGTGGTCTACAGAGATTTTTAGCAGCATTATCCTGAATCTAAGTATAGTCCTGGTCATCACTACTTTTCTGGGCCCAAGGTCTTTTGGGAAGGCAAGGATTCTTGGGAGCTAAGTGCCTGGCCGACCTGGTTTAAGGCCCCATTTTTCCCATCTGCTGGGGCTTTCCCATCTGCATATCCTTCATGTTCCTCCTTTGCCAGACAGGCCCCGAGGGTGCAGAGCATGTGGTAGCTATGGTTCGCCAACTATCTGCTGGTCTGTATGAGTGCCTCACACACGGAGTTTGAATGTGGAGCTGCTTGAAGCTTTGTCTGCAGAGCTTCAGTAAGCTGAATAACAGAGCAGCATCTGGCATTTGTTTTGCATAACCCAAATTCTCATAAAACAAAGAGTAATAAAACATAATTATCTACAAGAACTTGTCTCAAATGATTGAGAAAAAGAGAGTGGCATCATTTTTTGCTTCTGGTTTCAGGCAATAAGTTCCTGTACAATAAGTTCCTGCATGTTTAAAAAAAAACAAAACCAAAAACCAACAACCAAAAAACAGAGTAATACTTTTAATTATAGGATTCATGGTATAATGATTTGCTTTGCGAGCTCTACAAAATGCACTATATGGGAGACTGTGTTGGGTTCCTCCAAACTGTGCTTCAGCTTGCCTGTGGAGCCTTCTTGCTGAACCGTAGAGTAATGTTAGAGAGAAGGGATTTCCACATCTATGGTTCCCAGCCCTGTCCTAAAGGCACACCTGAGTGGTCTGCAGTATATGCAGCTTTCTCTCATGCATATTCATTACAGATATTTTGAAAAGCATAGAAACATGATGGCACATAAAGCCCAAATGCCCCATCCAGTCTGCCCATCCACAGCTTCCACTATCTCCACTTCCTAAGAGATGCCACGCGCCTATCCCACGCTTTCTTGAATTCAGATCCAGTCTTTGTCTCCACCGCCTATACTGGGAGACTATCCATGCATCTACCCTCCTTTCTGTAAAAAAGTATTTCCTTAAATAACTCCTGAGCCCATCGCCTCTTAACCTCATTCTATGCCCTCTCACTCTGGAGTCTCCTTTCAATTGAAAGAGACGTGCCTCATGTGTATTTATGAATAAGTAATGTGTACAGCAGTCCTTTGTACTGTTATGCTATCACTCGTGTTCTCCACAAACAGTACTTCATAACATATTCATTTATAATTTTTACTTATTCATTGGTCTTCAGAAGTGCCATTATTAGCCAATTGGTTTGAGTGGCCACATACTATGTAGCACTAGCCTCCTCATCAGACCGTTATGTTTTATATAAAGTGCTTTAGTGCAAAAGTGCTTCTATACTTCAGTGCTTGAGTAAATAAATAAATAATCTTTCAACTTATCTTTTTTTCTGAGTTTTCCCTTTGTCAATAGTTATCGGGAAAAAGTCCCCTGCAATAAAATGCATTCATTAATATCAATTTAATTAAAAGACCTTTCTGCTATTGCAAACATCTCTAAAAGCATCTTTAAAGAAAGGGGTTCTTCCCAACCAGCAAATCCTTTAGTAGTTGAATAGTTACCCCTTTTGCTTTAGCTCCACACCATCCCGATCATTGGAAATTTTGTGACAAAGATGGCCGCGGCATTTTTTGCTCCTCTTTTTAACCTTCCTCTTCTCTGACATCAGGGGCAGCAGTAGCGAATCAGGAATCAGATAAGAGACATCCATTCTATTTCCTGGTTTAGACCTCCCGGGTATACCGTATTCAACCTAAAAATCCAGTTCTGTTCACAGTAATTTAGTTTGCGTTCATAGTTACCTCCCTCCCATCCTTCTTTGACATGATCTATCACTCGCCATTGGATGTCTTGTAAAGTATGCTGTTTATCCTGCCAGTGTTGTACAAGCGGTGCTTCCAGCACATTGTTCATAATGTGAGATTTATGCTCATTTAGTCTAATATGGACTGGTCTTTTAGTTCTTTCAGTGTATATCAGGCCGCATGGACATATAATGCTATATACTATATTACAAGATTTACATGTTGTCCTACTTCTTGAATGGATTATAATCTCCCTTCCCGGAGAGTTCCATTCCCCACCTTCAATTGTATTAGTGCACCACTGGCAATTTCCACATTTCACGTGCACCACATCCTGATCTTGCTCTTGTATCATATCACCTCAGTCATACCTGTGTTTAGCTAGTTGCTCTCCCAGATTGCTAGCTCTACTATATGCAATTGTGGGGAAATCCACAAAAAGCTGATTGTCCGAAATAGCTTCGTGTCGTCTGCAAACTTGATGATTTCACTGGACGTTCCTTCTTCTAGATCGTTGATGAAAATATTAAATAAGATGGGCCCAAGAACTGAGCCCTGGGGCACACCGCTAGTCACTTTCTCCCTGTCTGAGAGCTTCCCATTTATGCCTACCCTCTGCATTCTATTTTCCAGCCATTTGCCTATTCACCTTAGTATGTCTCCCTCTATTCCGTGGCTTTGTAATTTCCTGAGAAGTCTTTCGTGTGGAACTTTGTCAAACGCTTTCTGGAAGTCCAAGTATATTATGTCCACTGGTTCCCCGTTATCGATTTGTTTGTTTACTGTTTCAAAGAATTGTAGTAAATTCGTCAAGCATGACTTCCCTTTCCTGAAACCATGTTGACTGGCTCTCATCAGGTCGTGTGTAACCAAGTGCCGGACTATGCTATCTTTAATCAGTGCCTCAACCATCTTTCCAGGGACAGACGTAAGACTCACCGGTCTGTAGGGCACTAGCAGTAGAAACCCGACAACCTAAAAGAACTGATGATAATGTAATAAATATGATTGAAGTGAAGGAGGGTCCTCGGTCTTCACAACTCACAATGGGGGGAGAAGACCAGCCGCTCCAGCAGAGTTGCCACTTCAGTAATCCCACAAGGGTAATTACTTGTGAAACAACCCAGAACTTCTCCTATAGTGCATTTTTAATGCAGCAGTAATTTGGCATGCTCTTTGTTTGTAGCCTACCCTGATATTTTTTTGGTTGCTAATTGGTAGAAACTGTGCACTGAGTCAATTCTACCACCAGGCTTTCTAGTGGTGAGCATTTTAGCTCCTGCCGTGTGCAGATAGCTGCTTGAAAGACTCTTATGTACGTCCCACCAGAACATGGTATACATGTTACTGTTGTACCTAGGTAACCAAATCTAGTTGGCAGGAAGACTGGGAATCTGGTGCAGCAGTTAGCTGGTTTACATAGGGCGCTCAGAAAACAACAAGGCAATCGATCAATGATAACCAAGATGGAAGAAAACAAAGAAGCAAATCCTAAGAGAAATAGTCCTTTAACTGAATCTTTAAAAAGCTCCTTGGTTTGAAAAACTGAAGCCCAACAAGGCCGTGTTTTGTCAGTTGGCTGCATCAGGGATTCCTCAGCCTGGGTTTGTTAGCAGTGCAAATCTGTTTTGACCAGTTTGGTTGGAGTTTGGAATTCAGCACCTACTGGTTTGGACAAGTTCCTGGAGGAAAAGTACTGAGACTAGCCTTACCTGCTTACGTTCTGGTTCAGCAGGAACTTGTCTAACTTCGTCTTGAATCCCTGGAGGGTGTTTTCCCCTATGACAGCCTCCGGAAGAGCGTTCCAGTTTTCCACCACTCTCTTGAGTGAAGAAGAACTTCCTTACGTTTGTACGGAATCTGTCCCCTTTTAAATTTAGAGAGTGCCCTCTCGTTCTCTCTACCTTGGATAGGGTGAACAACCTGTTTTTACTGCAGTGGGGCGTGTGCACACCAGGTGTTAAAAAAATTATTTTTCTTACTGAGGGGGGCGTGTCTGTGATAATCCTGTAGGCAGTCAGCTGTACCTAGCGCCTCTCCTCTCCACACATCTTCCCTGCCGGCACCCCTCCCCCCCACTGGTGGCTCAGAGCCTGTCTGTATGGCCTTTGCGTATGTGCAGATGTCGACGTGATGACTTCACATGCACTTGATGTCATCATGTCCATGTCCGCATACTTCTGGATGCTTTGAGACGCGGCGCAACAAAGTTTGCGAGACACTGCTCGAGATAATATCCTCCTCTGCATGAAAGCTCCCTTAACACCATGCAGAATATGCTGTTGCATTGTTAGATGGCTATCCAAATAGACACCCAGCACTCTCATACATGAGAGAACAGATAATTTCACATCCTGCATTTCTATCTCTCGCAACTGCGATAATTGTTTATCGACACCAACAAACATCAGTTCGATTTTTTTCAGATTCAACATTAGCCTATTTTCATCCATCCAGTTCTCAATCTTTTTCCATACAATCTGCCAACTTATTCATATTCAATTCCTGTTTCAGTTGAAAAGAAAAAACATATTCAATTTATTTAAAAAATTTATATACCGTTTAAAACTAAATGGTTTACATCCACAATGGGCTCCTTTTAAGCAGGCGGTAATTTTTTCAGCTAGTGCGCGCTAATCTTGTGCGTGCACTAAAAACACTAGTGCACCTTAGTAAAAGGAGCCCAATGTTAAAATGACGACAGAATAAAAGCAAATGCATAATAAAATAGTCATATAATAAAATGAAGATACAATCCTCGGAAATACCACAATGTTGATAGAAGAGCTCATAGATAATTCATCAATTTTAACTGAAGTAAATAAAAAAAGGCATCTACGAAGAGCTGCGTCTTTAATAATTTTCTGAACCTACCCTTTTCACATCAATTTTGTATCTGACCCACTAAGGAGTTCCATAACTTGACTCCTGCGCATCAGAAAGTCTTTTTTCCTGTCTCAACAAGTCTAGGGTTCACAGACGTCTTCAGTAAAGCTAAACATTTAATTCATCCAATATTTTCAATAATGATGCAATATATCTCACCATAAGAATATCTCACCATTACAATATAAACAGCTCTCCCTCCTTGACTTAACACATTTTTTTGATCCTCTCTCTTTTTTTTTTTTTGTCTTTCTTTCCTCTAGTGCTAACCTAAAAATGCACGTTCTGGTGACTTTTTGCATTATGAAGGCGTGACTGATTTACTCCTGCTGTTGGAGCGCCTAAGATGGATTACAGTCTTCAAATGTACTAATTTATAATGCCAGGCTGCACATCCCATGCAGGAGCGAAGGCTGTGATTAACAAGGTTGTAAGTCTGTCTTGGAGGAGGCGAGAGCTGGGGGGGAGGAGTGTTCTAGTGACGTAGGGCAGGAGTGCGAAGGGTGAGAGTTTTGTCACTGTCAAAAGCACCCTGGAATTCCTTAAAATACAACCTTGTTCAGTTACCATCCTGTCATCCCCTCCCCCCTTTTCTCGCCTAAATGCATCAGACTTGGAAGATACCAGTACTCCATCACAAAGTTCTTGAGTCTGCTTCCTGTATGTCTTACATTTCTTACCTAGCTGTTAAATCTTATATGTTTTCAGTTTTGTAGGAAATCTGCTTAGTGTGTGGTGGTGGTGGTCAAACAAGCAAATAGAATACTGTAGACTCTCAATTAACTGGTACCCATGGGGGATTGATAGATGTTGGATAAATGTAGTTTCTGGTTGCTTGAGAGTTACTGTTAAAAATAGGCCTAACTAATACTATACCCCATACTATGCCATACCATAAACTGTTCCAGACAAACTACTGGACATGTGGTAGGCAAAGCGTGGGTGTACTCAGGTGTGGCATGCCAAGTTTACACTTAAATTTCCTCCAGAAATTGATTTTTATTTTCATTTTTATTTAAAACATTATAGTATTTCTTAGATTTTTTTTTCTGGTTGCTTGAGAGTTCTGGTTGACAGAGAGTCTGCTTTATTAGGAATTGTTGTAAAAGAAACAGAATAAAGCAGAACATCATAATGCCTCTGTATCACTCCATGGTGGGGCCGCGTTTTGAGTATTGTGTACAATTCTGGTTGCCGCATTTAAAAAAAAAAGTGAAATTAGATAAAGTACAGAGAAGGGCTACCAAAACGATAAAGGGATTGGTTCTCATAGAAGGAAAGGCCAAAGAACATAGGACTCTTTAGCTTGGAGAAGTGAGGGAAGATGAAGAAGTCTGTAAAATCCTGCGTAAAGTAGAATGGGAAAGCATAAATCAATCATTTACTCTTTCAAAGGTACAGAAACTGAAAGAAGCAGATCAAGGACATATAGGGCTCCTTTTACAAAGTCGCGCTAGGGCCTTAACGCACGGTATAGCATGCGCTAGTCGCTACTGAGCAGGTGGTAGATTTTCGGCCAGCACGCGCTAATCCTGCTAGCGCGGCTTTGTAAAAGGAGCCCATAATGAAGTTACTAAGTAGCACATTGAAAACAAATCTGAGAAAATATTTTTTCACCCAAGGCAGAAGAACTTTGCTGTAAACACGGGAGAGATCTTCAGACAATCTAAGGTCTTGGTAGTTGTCCTTGATTCAAAACTGACCATGGATGATCAAACAAATAAATCCATTTATAAAGAAAAAGTTATTTTTCAAATTGCAGTAGTTAAGAGCTATACAATCCTTTCTGAATTCTTCAAGTTTTAGGATTATTTCTCAGGCACAGTAAAAATGGCCTTGCTGTGCAGGAAAGACCCACAACAAAAAAAGAGCAGTTATGCCAATATTTACTGCAGTTTAATAAAAGGACCCTTAGTTTAATACATTTTTTGACTAGCCTTCAAAGTCCAGAACTTTTTTTTTTTTTTTTTTTTTTAATACTTAAATTGTTCTGATGTGAGAAAAAAGGTTCTGGCTTTCGAAGGCTAGTCAAAATGTGCTAAGCTGGTGCAGTAAAAAAAAGGTATAATCTTTTCTGGTTTTTGTTTAGTTTTATTTCTCTTTATTGCCTTATGAAGGCCAGCCTTATCGAATGCCTCTGCCCTTCCTGCTTCCCTGGTTAATCTAGCGTTGGATTTTATAGAACCAGCAGTAATTACTGCACCTAGCACTTTTAGAAAGAACGGGGAGTGGCTTGGAGTTGAGCCTGAGAAAATCGTTCTCCCTGGCGTTCTGAGCCATGTGGAGGGTGCATATAATGAGGACATTTTGTATTTATACTTTTTGGCATGCGATACTCTTCCCCTTTTACAACAGCCTGAGATCAAAGTCAGACAGCGTGACCTTCCAGGTGTTGAGCTGCTGCTTCTTGTACAGCAGTGAGAGTGTGCTCTGTCTCGGTGGCTTGTTTGATGTATGAAACTGGACTTTTTTGTTGTTGTTATAGTAGGAGGGTTAGTATTTATTGTTTTGGGGTTTTTTTCCCCCCCATTGTGGTGGTGGAACTGTGGCCTTACATGCGATTGCCGATATACTGCTGTGGTGAGGGGAGAACAGGACTGTATCGGGTGGGGGGAGGGGGGTTATGAATTTGCTTCTACTACTAATCATCAGTTGTTTAAAGCTTAGCTAATCCAAATGGAGTGAAGTAATTCTATAACTGGGCTTCTCTAGTTGGCATGCAGCATGGATGCACCTCAGTGCCAAGTCTAACACAGCTGTGAACCAATATGGTGTTATATGATACTGGCATACATTGGCATGGAAGGGGAGAGAGTGTGGCGCAGTGGTTAAAGCTACAGCCTCAGCACCCTGCGATTGTGGGTTCAAACCCACGCTGCTCCTTGTGACCCTGGGCAAGTCACTTAACCCTCTCCCCCCCCACCCCCATTGTCCCAGGTACACTAGATAGATTGTGAGCTCACCAGAATAGACGGAAAAATGCTTGAGTACCTGAATAAATCCATGTAAACCATTCTGAGCTCCCTGGGGAGAACAGTATAGAAAACTGAATAAATAAATAGTGTGAAAAGTTTCTGTCTCTGGTAACCAGAGCTGGCATTGTGATGTCATAATGCCTCATTCCACCAATGCCCGAGATGTGATGTCACAATGGCTTGATAGTCCTATACTTGGCTCACTTTTACTACATTATGATTTCTCGAGCAGTGCAATGGTTAAAGCTACAGCCTCAGCACCCTGGGGTTGTGGGTTCAAATCCACGTTGCTCCTTGTGACCCTGGGCAAGTCACTTAATCCCTCCATTGCCCCAGGTACTTTAGATAGATTGTGAGCCCACCGGGACAGACAGGGGAAAATGCTTGAGTACCTGAATAAATTCATGTTAAAACCATTCTGAGTTCCTTTGGGAGAATAGTATAGAAAATTGAATGCATAAATGGCTGCCATAAATGTTAGTGTCTAAATGTGGTAGTGATACACATAACTTCTGTAAGTTAAGCATGAAAATATTGGCCATGCCCCTGCCCCTGCCCCTCCCCCTTAAATGCCCCTTACGATTACAGAATAGCAGGTGAATGCCCTACTGCCATTTATGCTTGTAGGTGTATAGTTAGGGCTAGATTCTATAAATAGCACCTACATTAGACGCCACTAGGATCCCTAATTGCAGCCACCTAGCAATGCCAAAGTTTGTGATCCGTGCACTAAGTTTTTTTTTATTGGTAATTGACTGCGCAATTTTTCAGCCAATCAAAAAAAAAAAAAATTAAACAATTTAAGAATTTAGCACCAAACTCTTTCCAAAAGTACCAGGACTAAGGGACATGTGATGAAGCTAATAAGCAGTAGATTTAAAACAAACCAGAGCTTCACACAACGTGTAATTAAAGTTTGGAATTTGTTGCCAGAAAATGTGGTGAAATCAGTTAGCTTAGCAGGGTTTAAAAAAAGTTTGGATAATTTTCTAAAAGAGAAGTCCATAGGCCATTATTGGGATGGCTTGGGGGAAATCCACTGCTTATTCCTAAAATAGCAGCATAAAATCTGTTTTACTACTTGGGATCTAGCTAGGTACTTGGGACCTGGGTTGGCCACTGTTGGATACAGGATACTGGGCTTGATGGACCTTCGGTCTGTCCCGGTATGGCGATTCATATGTTATGATGCCTAGCAGTGCCTAAGTGGAGGTGCCCTCCCATACCTAAGGACGCCTAGCGGCGCTTACGTTAATAAGTTTGCTTAAGGGTGGAGAAAAGGTGTGTTTGACTTAGACGT
Source organism: Geotrypetes seraphini (assembly GCF_902459505.1). Taxonomy (NCBI): domain Eukaryota; kingdom Metazoa; phylum Chordata; class Amphibia; order Gymnophiona; family Dermophiidae; genus Geotrypetes; species Geotrypetes seraphini. The sequence continues at coordinate 48,352,280 of NC_047085.1, forward strand.
CGTTAGGTGTCTGAGATAAGTGACTAAATTAGGCGAGTGAAAAGCTGGCCTAATGGAGCGGCACCTACCTTTAGAACAGGGGTCTCAAAGTCCCTCCTTGAGGGCCGCAATCCAGTCGGGTTTTCAGGATTTCCCCAATGAATATGCATGAGATCTAGGTGCATGCACTGCTTTCAATACATATTCATTGGGGAAATCCTGAAAACCCGACTGGATTGCGGCCCTCGAGGAGGGACTTTGAGACCCCTGCTTTAGAACTCTTAGCAACACCCAAGTCCAGTTAGGCACCACTAGGCGTGTTTCTGTAAACGGCGCCTAGTGGTTGATTGACAACTGCGCCGAGAGGCACCTACAATGTTGGTGCCATTAGGCGCTGTTTATAGAATCTGGCCCTAAGGGTCCAATTCAGTAAGGGACACTAGAACTTCATTGTAAAAAATTTGGGTTCTAAATGCCAGTTCTATAACAGCAATATTACATGTAGTTGCCATTATAGAATAGTCCGCGTTTTGGTGCCTAACTCTAGGCGGGAGCAACTATGTCAGTGGCTGGTGTAAATGTTTGTGCCCAAATAACTGATGACATTCCATAACTCGGTGCCTGTTCGCTTGGCATTCGCCTGGCCCACTCGTGCCCCTCTCGCGTCCGTGCCCCCTTGGAGTTGCGTGTCATAAAAATTAGGTGCAATGTTTATAGAATAGAGGTGTGTCATTTACCGATATAACGACTAATTAGTACCAGCCAGCGCTTGTTGACGCCATTTATTGGTACTTAACGCCAATTTAGCGCCGGTTAGCTAATTTAGGAACATAAATGACCCCCTCATGCCCAGTTGTGTGCCTGATTTTTAGCGCCCTTGTAGAATTTGGAGGTTGGTTCTTCCTGCTCAATCTCAGTCATGCTGTACACTGTTTTTTTTTTTTTAACATTAAAACTGTTGCACTGACGTTCACCTGCTGCTCTCTCAGAATTTAAAGCTGCTCCAGCTTCCAGTGTGACTTCAGCTGGCAGGGAGCAGGGCTATATGTAAACCTCTTTGAATGTGGTTATACAAAAAGGCGGCATATATAAGGTTACCAGATGATCGGGAAAATCCGGACATGTTCTCTTTTTAGGGTGCCTGGATGGATATCCAACTCTGGCAGTTTGTCCGGATTTTGGAAAGCTTGAGCTCAGGGCTGCATCTGGGAGGGCCTCCGAGCACACGCAGATGCAACACAAATGTGCGCGAAGTCATCACGTCACATCTGTGCATGCTCAGAGGCCCTCCGGAGGTGGCCCTGAGCTCAGGGAAGACGGCAAAAGTTTGTGTGGGAATGAGATGGGGGGGGAGGGGGCGGAATGAGGCAATGGGGGGGGAGCGGAACCACATGTCCCCCCTTTTTTTTTACTTTAAAAATCTGGTAATCATATGTATACAAGTCCCAATCCTTTTCCCTTTCCCTTACTCAGCTCCACTTCCCAAGACCAAGCTCTCTACTCCTGTGCCTATTCAGACAGTGGGACGCTGCTGACATCACATCAGGAGCTGGCTTTCAAATCCTGTGTCCAATCAGACATAAAGGACATAAGAATTGACATACTGAGATAGACAGAAGGTTCATCAAGCCCAGTATCCTGTTTCCAACAATGGCAAACAGCGGGATTGCTGCCAACATCATTGTGAGGGCTGGCACTGTTTTTCACAAATTTATGGTATTTGTGAGGGGGCTACGTACCTAACCCCTGAAAATATGGAGGGAGACCTGAATTTGAGTGACTGCCAGGTACTTGTGACCTGGATTGGCCACTGTGGGAACTAGGGTAGAGGGCGCAGTATTTATTATTCTTATGTTCTTGTATGTCTGTTTCATGTCTATGATGTGTTTGGGAGTAGATTGGTGTGAAAGATGTTTTTATGTAAATCGCTTTGGATGTATCACAGAAGGGCGATATCTTAAATCTATGACCCTTTACCCTATATGAACTTAGACCAGGGGTGTCAAAGTCCCTCCTCGAGGGCCGCAATCCAGTCGGATTTTCAGGATTTCCCCAATGAATATGCATGAGATCTATTTGCATGCACTGCTTCGGGACAGTAGGGAATATCTAAGTACCTATTTTACTTATATTTTACTTATAATTTTAATGCACCCTATGGTCTGTTTTTTTCTGTAAACCGCTTAGAATCCTAACGGAGTTTAGCAGTATATAAGAAATAAATTACAAATTCAGTGACCATAGGCGTCTGCATTTCAGTTAAGATTGTGGGCACCAAACACAAAACAAATGACCCTTCCCTGGACACAGTGAAGCAGCTTGCCCAGTATGGGAGGTAGTGAGCATCCACTGTAGTAGCCACATAGCTGGCTTGTACGTCAGGGACCGGTGATTTATCCAGATGCTTTGTAGAATGCGCTCTGATCCTTTTTGAACTAACTATATGGCTGGGTGAGGGGCCAGAATTAAGATGCTGTCACATTTTTCATGCTATCAGCTGGTTAGGAATGTGGTGAGAGGCTGTGCATAGGCTAGAGCAGTGTTTCTCAACTCGGTCCTGGAGTTACCCCTCTTGCCAGTCAGGCTTTCAAGATATCCACAATGAATATGCATGAAAGACATTTGCATATAACGGAGGCAGTGTATGCAAATCAAGTTTATGCAGATTCAATGTGGATATTCTGAAAACCTGACTGGCAAGGGGGTACTCCAGGACCTAGTTGAGAAACACTGGGCTAGAGTACATCTTGGGGAAAACAACACAGTTCCTGGGGCACAGCTAGCCGATCCGGGTTTTCAGGATCTCCACAATGAACGTGCTGAAATAAATTAGCATCCATTCTGTGCAAATTTATCTCATGCATACTCATTGAGGGTAACTTGAAACCCTGATTGCCTGGGTTGAGAGCCCTGCTCTGCAGCTTGCTGGGTTTTTTTTTCCTTACTATGTTTTTCTGGCAGTTTCATCCCGGTTGTATTTACACTTCTGCTCTTGGATAGTGCTGAAATTCTCTTCTGCTGTCGTACGGCTCTTGTAACCCTGGAATGAGTTGTAATACTGTTACTGAGGTGTCTTACAGGGCTATGCTGAGAATAGAACAGAAGGTAATTGGTTTTTAAAGGAAATTGCACCGCTGTGCACTGCAGTGATTGTAGAGTTTCAGAAGTCTTTTTGGCAGACATTAATACCCAGTTTCTATCAAATGAGGAATACTTTAGAGGTACTCACACAACGTTTTGGGTGGTGCCATCTTCATAGATTGTCAGTTGTCCCAAAGCGGAAACCCCTTGCCCAGGGGTGGGCAACTCTGGTCCTCGAGGGCCAGAATTCAGTTGGGTTTTCAGGATTTCCCCAATGAATATGCATTGAAAGCAGTGCAAGCAAATAGATCTCATGCACATTCATTGGGGAAATCCTGAAAACCCAACTGGATTCCGGCCCTCGAGGACCGGAGTTGCCCACCTCTGCCCTAGCATTTTGGGGTGTTCAGACCTTTTATCAACCTCTAAAATGTATAGGGATCCCTATATAATTAGGCCTTCTTAACATTGTAATTATTTTACCATTTTTAATCTTGCTTTTTTAAAATCTTATAAGTATGTACTTCGCTGATCAGTTTCTTACGCTGTAAACCGCCTAGAACTCTTGGGTAATGGCGGTATAAAAGAATAAATTTATTATTATTATTATTCCATGCCGACCATACTTTCTTTCCTCCCAAACTCATCTCCACCAGCCCTCCTTTCTCTCACCTTTCTTCAGCCTGTCTACCAGTTCTTGTCCTCCACCATTCATTTCACTCTTTCTCTTTCCCTCCCCTACTACTACTACTACTACTACTATTTATAACTTATATAGCACTGAAAGGTGTATGCAGCGCTGTACATTTTGACATTTAATAAATAGTCCCTACTCAGACGAGCTTACAATCGAACTTGGACAGACAGGCATGACATAAAGGATTGGGGTTGGAGAACCCAAGGTGAGAGGAGTTAGGAGTTGAAAGCACCTTCGAAGAGGTGGACTTTTAACTAGGCCTTGAACACTGCCAAAGACAGAGCCCGCCATAGGGATTTGGGCAGCCTGTTCCACGCTTATGGCGTCTGGAGTTGGCAGAGGAAGAGAAGGGCACAGATAGGAGAGACTTACCAACTGAGCGGAGCTCGCAGGGGGGAACATAGGGGGAGATAAGTGAAGAGAGATAGCGAGGGGCAGCTGGTCCCACCAAATAATGTCTCTTCTTCAGCCTGTTGTCACCACTCTCAGTCCCTCCCCCACCCCTGTTTGTTGCTACTGCATTTCTTGTTCCTGGTCCCTGTGGCCTGCTGTTGGTGCTATCACCAATGCCACCCTTCTTCTCACACTGATTGCTTCTATGCAGCTGCTCCCAGTCTCCACAGTTAATGCTGTATCTGATCAGCTCACTCCTCCTCCACAACTACAGCTGTTTTGGTCCTGTGCTGCCACTGTTGATTCCTTCTGGCAATAAGTAACCGTTTGAAGAAACTCATCCCCCTCCCCCCCAGTCCCGCCCTGTGGACCTCCAGGGTTTCACAAATTATAGGTTGAGAGCCACTGTTATCAAAGGTGTGGCATCAGTCGGGGGACTGCTTTGTGTACTAGGCCTGTGGGTGTGGGTGTCAGATACTTTTTATGACATCACAACAAATATGAATCTGTATATATGAGCATCAAAGATATTTTTATGACATCACAGAAGAAATGAGCCAGTATGTGTGAAATAGTGTGACACGGTGTCTGATTGTAGTTTTAAAATATGTGCACTTACCTCGTACAAACAATAGAAAATTTCCTTCCATTATCGCCCCCCAGCCCCCTCCCCCCAATAGTAAATCCTAATCATTTACTTTGGTGCTTTAGCTGTAATTTATTCTTTTCTCAGAACTTAATATAGAATTTCCCCAGCTCATTTATTTATTTTATTTATATTTAGCTCACACCATCTGATGCAATGGAAGTTTGTGATTTGACCAAGATCACAAGGAACAGCAGCAGCAGCAGCATTTGAACCGGGCTTTTTGTTCTCTGTCAATTTTGGGAAGAGTAGATCCGATATCTGTTGTGTTTTGAACAGTACAGGAGGAAATACATTTTTCTGTTCCACTTTTCTCTGTTTGTACCTCATACGGATGTTGGTTTCTTGCGGTTTACAATTTATTTGTCTATTTTTGGTTCTAGTGTGTGTGGTCACTTTGAATTTGGTAAAGGGTTTGTCTGTGGTCTGCATTTAGTTTTCGGTGGAGGAATCTATCTAAGCAGTTTCAGTTTTGTTTTCCAATCTGTACCTTCCTGTACAAGGTGCTCGAGGGCTTGGTGTAATAATTTCTGTTTCTCTTTTTTTGTGTTAGGGATGTTGAGTTAACAAGGCATTTTTCACAAGATCTTAATTTAATCTCTTTGCAGCAAATCATTTAAAAGAGTAGGTATTTTCAGCAGGAAACTATTGGAAAGAGCCTATGACTGACTGTCTCATTAGGGCCATGCATGTCACTCCACCCTTCTGGCATCTTTGAACTAGGGCCTGTGAGTTTCTGTGTTCCTGACCTGCCTTATCTTGAGGGGATGCCTAATTGCAAGGTGGAGGAAAGGCCAGTAGGTCCTGTTTCAAGTGATTGGGATTGTGAGTGAGTGGAAAACAGAGCAACGGCTGCTCCTTAGGGATGGCCTAGAGACGGTGGTTATATTACTGTGAGAGAGGAGCAACACAGCACAGTCAACTGTACAATTAAATGAGGCTGTTAACAGCATGGCTGAATCAATTCATTAAGGACAATGGAGTGCTTTTCCTGTTTCTCAGTTCATGGGAGGGGTTTGGTGCTGAAAGGAGAACAAATTGAGGTGGGTGGGGGCAGAGTACTAAGGTCTGTGGAGGCTAGGAGGCAAGAACTGGGGCACAAAAGAAGTTCAGAGGTCAGAGAAGTTGTAGTGAAAGGCTTTGTTGTGTATTTAAAGGAAACAAACAGAGACAACTGTAGTGCAGATGGTAAAAATCCAGAGCCAGTAACAGGCTATGGGCATCTCATGATGAGGAAATCATTTTTCCACATCTGGGTATTCTTTCTCAGCCCAAGTTAAGGGCCAGACCTGTCTTTTAAGTGCATATTTACGTACAGCATAAGATTTTTAAAAACCTCTTAGAGCAAGTGGCGCTGAAAGGAGAAGGGAGGAAGAAGAGATGGCTAATGTGTGTGGAAGTTCAGGTTCAAATAACTTTATTGGCATAACGATTTTACAAAGTAATACACATAGAGCAGTGGTTCTTAACCTAGGTTCGACCGAACCCCAGGGGTTCGGTGAGTCAGTCTCGCGGGTTCGGCGGAGGTCAAAACACACCTCCGACTCATATAGCGCTTCGGTCATATTCAATCATCTATCAGTTATTCAGTGATTTTGATCAAGACTGATCGTGTACTCGGTTTCTTGATCTATCAATCTGTAACTAACGCCTTATATACATCAATCAATTCCTGATCAAAATTTGTGATTTAACTGATAGATGATTGAATGTGACCGAAGCGCTTATGATTCGTGATGATGTCCATAATTGGCGGCAGGTGATCACACAGCATCGCTTGGCCTATCTGTGCTGCAGGGGATTTGATGCGCACAGTAGTCGAATTGTAACTGTTGTGATGGTACGTCGTGTGATACCTATCTTAATATTTTAATCCCTTACTAACTATGTCGAGCAAAATATGAAAGTGGTCGGACGAATATGTACAATATGGATTCACATGTATAACGGAATGTGATGGGAGTCAGCATCCTAATTGCATGATTTGCAATGCCAAGTTGAGTAATTCTAGTCTAGCTCCGGCAAAACTAAGGGTGAATACGCATATGAAACTGGTGGGGTTCAGTACCTCCAACAAGGTTAAGAATCACTGACATAGAGAGTAATTTTTGCACATTGTGGGGGCAGTTCTATCACTGGCTTCCACATCTTAAGCGCCCCCAATGGTACACATGGAGCATCAATTCTATAGTGGCATCAGTGCACACAAATTCCATTATAGAATAGAGATATAAACCCGCAATTGTGTGCACAAAGAGAGGTATGATCACTTAGACCAATTCAATGGCAGGCATGAATGGCACGGTTAGGGCTCTTCAGCTTGGAAAAGAGACAGCTGAGGGGATATATGATTGAAGTCTACAAAATCCTGAGTGGAGTAGAACGGGTACAAGTGGATCGATTTTTTTCACTCTGTCAAAAATTACAAAGACTACGGGACACTCGATGAAGTTACAGGGAAATACTCTTAAAACCAATAGGAGGAAATTTTTTTATCACTCAGAGAATAGTTAAGCTCTGGAATGGTTTGCCAGAGGATGTGGTAAGAGCGGATAGCGTAGCTGGCTTTAAGAAAGGTTTGGACAAGTTCCTGGAGGAAAAGTCCACAGTCTGTTATTGAGAAAGACATGGGGAAGCCACTGCTTGCCCTGGATTGGTAGCATGTAATATTGTGACCTGGATTGGCCACTGTGAGAATGGGCTACTGGGCTTGATGGACCATTGGTCTGACCCAGTAAGGCTATTCTTATGTTCTAATGTTACATGTCATGTACTAATTTATTAGAGAACCAGAACAATCACAGAGTCCCTGGAGAGTAAACCCACCGCAATGAGTTTCTTTCAGAGGTCCGAGATGGGTATCAGATAGCCCAACCAACCACAACAGTTAGAGGGAAGTATGTTCTTCATATACCCCACGGAACCTCCTCCTCCGTATTTACTCTTTTATATATTTTTTTATTTCTCAATGTATCTTTTTTATCTTTAGATTAATAAGCATTCATGCTGCCAGTGCTACATAAATTAGTACTTAGCTTTCAGCTGTACATATTCCCCTAAACGCCGACGCATTTCGGTTCCTTTATCAAGGCGGCATAGGGAAAGCTGAAACCCAAATGAAAAATTATTAGCACTCTCCGCACAAGGACTACGCTAAAAATTCAATACATAGCACAGCCCTCCAATTAAATGAATCAATACCTTACCTAGTCAAGTACATAACACACAACCGTAAAGCTGGCCAAAAGACAAGCTCCGGCGTGAGAACTCTGAGCTTAAGAACCCCCCTAAAGGCTGACGTCATTTCCGGGGAGGAACATATGTTCTCTCAATTAACTTATCTCTCAGGAAAGACACGGATTTAAAGGGACAAATATCACAATGAAGTTAAAGGTCTGATTGAGCTAACCAATCAGACGTTTCATTCAACCCTTTAGGGGACATAGTGTCTAACATGAACATCCAGCGGAGTTCACAGCGGTTTAATCTCCGAATGATGTTCCCACCCTCCCACCCTACAATAATGCGATCTAAAACACGCCACTTAAGATCTTTTAAAGTGTGGCCACAGTTCAACCAATGTCGAACTAACGGAGAGGATTCATTATGAGTGTGCACCCTAGATTTATGTTCAGTGAGACGTACCCGTATAGGACGGGTCGTTCTGCCTACATACAATTTTGGGCAGGGACACTGAATCACATAGATAACGTTATCAGAGCTACAGGACGTATTATGATTAATCTTGAATGTCTCCCCGGTGCCAGGATGGGTCCAATATTCCCCAGGTATAGTATAATTACACCACTGGCATTGACCACATTGGAGGTGATTCCCAGCTTGGATTCCCCCATCTTCCTGAAGTTTATTATGATTTAGGTAGTCACCCAAATTTCTTCGTTTCCTATAGGAACAGATGGGGCTATCCTCCAAGGTGGGGATCGCCAGCCTGGGAATATGCCAATGCGTCTTTACAATTTGAGAAATTTGGTGGGCGAGAGTAGAGAACTCATGGACAAAAACTACCGTGTCTTTGGAATCCCCCTCCTTATTTGTCTCATGCAACAGCCATTCTCTATGCACATGTTTGGCTCGTTTATAGGCACTTCGAACAGTAGCATAGGGATACCCCCGTTGATAAAATCTCCCTTTCATGATCTTTGCTTGCACCCGGAAATCATCTGTAGACTGGCAAATTCTACGCAGCCTCAAAAACTGGCTAATAGGTAAACTTTTCTTTAAATTTTCAGGGTGGAAGCTATGGAAACGTAGGAGGCTGTTGCGGTCAGTGTCTTTTCTATATAGAGAGGTATGTAAATGGGTGCCTCCAATCTTCTGAACTAAAATGTCCAAAAACGGAATCTCTTGATATTTAATAGTTGCTGTAAATTTGATGTTACTGTCCAAAGTATTTAGAACTTCAATAAACTGAAGAAGCTCTGTTTCCGTAGAAGTCCAAATAAGAAAAATATCGTCCAGAAACCTTCTCCAAATTTTCACATTTTTATAGCCAGGGAGATGGTAAATCAGATTCTCTTCTAAATCCGCCATAAACAAGGCAGCTAAAGAAGGAGCTAGAGAAGCTCCCATGGCTATTCCATGTTTCTGTAGATAAAATTCATTTTGGAACCAGAAATAACTCTGGGTGAGAACCAGGGTTGCCATTTCCATAAGAATCTCTGATGATAAATGAGGTCTGATACTTTGTTCTCTACAGATGCCTTCAATCAAAGCCAAAGCTCGATCCACTGGTATCATAGTGTATAATGCAGTCACATCTAATGTGACTAAAATCCAGTGGGGTTCACACTCTTCCATATCCGCTATAATTCTGAGCATGTGAGTGGTATCTTTAATATATGATCTAATCAACAAGACTTTAGGCTTCAAAAAAATATCCAAAAACTTGGACAAAGGTTCAAGAAGAGAGTTCCGCATGGACACTATGGGCAGTCCAGGAGGGTTCAATAAGTCTTTATGTATTTTCGGAAGAAAATAGATAATTGGAGTCACATGAAAACCTGGATTAAGGAAAGCAGCTTCTCTAGAGGTGATCATCTTCTGTTTATATGCTTTAGATATCAAAATAGAGATGGTACACTTTAATTCCATAGCAGGGTCTCCAGGCAATAACTGATAAAAGTTCGAATCATCCAACTGCCGATGAGCCTCCCGAAGATATTGTTCCTTGGACCACACCACTATGGCTCCTCCTTTATCGGCACGGGAGAACATCAAAGACATCTCCTTTCTTAAATCCTGCAACGCACCCCATTCCTTGTAAGACATATTAAATTGAGGTTGAGTATGGGCCACTTGTTGTTCCATTTGCTCAACCTCTGTCAAAACTAAGTCTCGGAACGTAATTAAATTGGGGTGAAGGGGAGACGCAGGGCACCAACCAGATTTATTAGATATCAAAGTTCCATCATTGATAGTTTGGCGATCTTGGAAGAACATCTTCAAATGAAGTTTGCGTAACAAGCTGAATATAGAAAGACGTGTCTTGAATGCTTCATATTTAGCCGTAGGGACAAATCCCAACCCCAAATTTAAAACTTGTTCCTGTATCGGGCTAAGTTCCATCGCAGAAATATTCACTACGGCTGATTGGTCCGATATTGGGACCTTGTTTGGGGACCTTGAGCAAATCCTTGCTGGCCCTGAAATCCAACTCGTCTTGATCCGCGATTCTTTTGTCTTCCCCGGGGTCCTCGTTGCGGAAAACCCCCTTGACCACGTTGGCCCTTCACCCCCGAAGGGCCTCCACCTGAACTACTTGAACTGGAGTCCGTGGACAACTGGTCATCTTCAAAAGGTTGTTTCTGGGCCATGTTCCCCCTAAAAAGCCACAAATAAACTTGATTGGAAGCATAATCTCTCTCGTCTCTCCTATATTTTTTTATTTTGGATTGTTTTATTGACTCCTTGTAAGTGTCCATCTTAACATTATGATCACTCTCCAAAGTGATAAACTCCGATTCAGTGGCGCATGCCTGGCGAATTAATGCCTTAGATTCTTCAATAGTTTTTTTCAATTCTACTTCCAACAAAGTGATGTGCTCTATAATTAGTAGCATCAGGTCAAAGCTACATTTATTCAATATAGCACACCATTTCTCTTGAAAACAGGCTTCATTGGCAAACAAAGTAGGGCTCTTTTGTATTCGTAGCCCTCTGGGAATCATCAAATTTGACACATATTGTGCCAAAGTGTTGGCATGCAGTTCCGCTCTTACTAACTTCTTCTGCTGAATCTCAAGTTCTAACCAAGATGGTGAGCTTGTGGTCGATCTCCCTCCCTCAATTAAAGTAGGTCTATTTAGCAATTCGTTTCTTTTTTCTTCCGAAAAGGAAAATACTGCAGGATTAGTTTGCATTTGAGCCATCGAACTAACAAGTCCTTGAAATAGTAACGAATATATTAGAGAACCAGAACAATCACAGAGTCCCTGGAGAGTAAACCCACCGCAATGAGTTTCTTTCAGAGGTCCGAGATGGGTATCAGATAGCCCAACCAACCACAGCGGTTAGAGGGAAGTATGTTCTTCATATACCCCACGGAACCTCCTCCTCCGTATTTACTCTTTTATATATTTTTTTATTTCTCAATGTATCTTTTTTATCTTTAGATTAATAAGCATTCATGCTGCCAGTGCTACATAAATTAGTACTTAGCTTTCAGCTGTACATATTCCCCTAAACGCCGACGCGTTTCGGTTCCTTTATCAAGGCGGCATAGGGAAAGCTGAAACCCAAATGAAAAATTATTAGCACTCTCCGCACAAGGACTACGCTAAAAATTCAATACATAGCACAGCCCTCCAATTAAATGAATCAATACCTTACCTAGTCAAGGAGAGAGCTTGATAAGCACAGGTCAGGAGGGGGACCTTGGGGCGATGGTGTCTGAGGACCTCAAGGTGACGAAACAGTGTGACAAGGCAGTTGCCACGGTTCACAGAGCAGGGCATGACCAGCAGAGGGAAAGACGCGTTGTTGCCTCTGCACAAGTCATTGATGAAGCCCCACTTGGATTATTGTGATCAGTTTTGGAGGCTGTATCTTACTAAGAATGCAAAAAGACTTGAAATGATCCAGAGAAAAGTGATAAAATGGTAAGGAGTTTGTGTCACATGATGTATGAGGAGAGACTTGATCTAAAGATGTATACGCTGGAGGAAAGGAGAGATGGGGTGATATGATATATAGACATTCACCTATATGAAAAGTATTAATATATAAACAAACCCTTTTCAGAGATGGAAAGGTGGTAGAATTAGAGGACATGAATTTAGGTTGCAAGAGGGGCTGACTCAGGAATAACCTCAAAAAGTACTTTTTCACAGAGAGGGTGGAAGACTTTTGGAATTCTCTCCTGCAGGAGGTGGTGGAGATGAAAACGGAAATGGAATTAAAAAATGCATGGGATAAACACAAAGGAAGCCTGTACGAAAAGAAGGTAATCAAACAAACTTAGAGGTGCTTAAATACCAACTCTAGTAACTGGAAAGCAAAGCCAGCGCTGGGCAGACTTTATGGTCAATGCCAGGGGTGTCCAACCTTTTGGCTTCCCTGGGCCGCATTGGCCGAAAAAAAAATTTCTGGGGCTGCACAAACGCGCAAACACTGCAGCAAGACAGAGGAGGGAGCCGGCAAGACGGTAAACACCTAGGGGCAGCAGAGGAAAACACTGCATCGCCCTCGACCGGGGCCGCACAAAATACTTCACGGGGCCGCATGCGGCCCTTGGGCCACAGGTTGGACACCCCTGGTCTATGCCCTTAAAGTGGCAAGGACGTATTAAGATCAAGTATGCTATGAGTTTATCTTGTCGGGCAGACTGGATGGACTGTGCAGGTCTTTTATCTGTCATCATCCATCTACCATGTTACCCAGGAGTAGTTCTACAGAAAAGGCTGCGGACCTGGTTCCAGGATAGTAGACGCCACATAACCCTTGAATTAATAACCGCATAGCTAACTCAGACTGTAGTTGTTGGCCTAGATCAGTGTCTTTCAAACCTTCTCGAGCTTGAGGCACCCAGAAGTGTGCGGACGTCCATGCATGTGCAGAGGTCCTCCAGATGGGCCCTGAGACGCCAGTAAGGGGTGCCAGCAGTGAAGAGAGTCGGAGAAAAGGAGAGGCACTGGCGTCAGCTGATTCCCTACAGCAGTGTTTCTCAACTACTTCAAACTAAGTACCCATTAAGCCTAACAAATGTCAGCCGAGTACCTCAACCACAGACCTCCCTAGGCCCACCCAAGCTCTGCCCCAGATCCTGCCCCCTTTACTACTTGCAATGCAATTGTTTTCCATTCAATTTTCATATACACACAATATACACAGCAGATATAAATTCTCAAGACTGTCACGTTTCAATCATTATATTGAAAATAAAATCATTTTACCTACCGGCGATCCTCTGCAGGCTGCTGTAATTAGCTTTAAAGGTGAGGCCAGGGGGGAGCCGTAGGACGCTAGAGAGAGGGGGGGAAACATGCAGGCCTTCGGCAAATCGGGTAGCGCTGGCACTGTACCACGTAGGCGCCTCTCTTCCTCCTTAGTGTGCCGTAGCACACTTGGAATCTCAGGAGGCACCTCGGCACACAGTTTGAGATACACTGGCCTAGATGGTAAAGGGACAAAACCTGTTTCATATACCATGGCAAAAAATTTTTCTGCTCCTGCTAAGAGAGAGCAATGGCCGGAAAAAACCCAAAAGGTTGTATATGTAAACGAGACATCAGTATGGGCAATCTAAGTAATAAAGCCTCGGGCAGGGACTCATAAAATGACTAGCACCAGACAAAAAGTCTATATAAGCCCTGCCCTGTGCATCATTAATTGTCCCACAAAAACTTTCTCTGTAATTTCTTCATTCAATCTATTTCAGATTTTATTAGAAGATGTAAAAAGTGCCACCGCACACTGTTGATTCTGAGTGGCCATTGCTCTTTCTTAGCGGGAGCGAAAAAGTTTTTTGCCAATTCTTTTCCATGTTTATGGTTTATTGGCATTTGTTAGGTTCATTTGTAGCCTTTTCATATACCATGGAACAGCCCGAGTATAAGGTCTGTATGAGTAAGACATCGTATTTTAAACTGTAGTTGAAACTGAATGGGCAACCAGTGGCAGCTGCTTTAACACAGGAGAGTAATAGGTTCATGTTTTGAAGCTCCTGCAATCATCCTAGCGGCTGCAGGGTGGATAATTTGCAGTGCCCTATACTGATGCTGTAACCCCCAGGTAAAAGGCTTTGTAATTGTCCAGCCTTAATATCCAAGTTCTGAACCACCGTTCTAAAATTACATCCCAGTGACATAGGTTTCAGTTACTTAATAAACACAATTGGAAAAAAAAAAGGAGCTTCCCTGTCAGCAGCAGCTGACGAATCCAGACACATGCGTTTAAGTCCATCCATCAGCAGGAGGAGATAAAGAACACCAAAGCTGTGATCCATTACCTCGGATGACATGCTTCTTGATTCCCCAGTATTCTCTATCTTCAGCAGGCAGGGGGGAGGGGGGTTAAGATGATTGGGTGCATAGGGGGATATACCTGGGGAAGCCAGGTCAATACCTCCCTACCTGCTAGCTCTCCATCTCTTCCTTCTGCCCTTTCTGCGCTCCTTCTTCACCAATACTGCTCCTTCCTCACCAGTACTGTGCTTCTTCCTCACCAGTATTGAAGCAGTTGCACTGGTTACCAATACAACAAAGAGTCCAATTCAAAATTCTTTCCATAATTCATCAAACTTTGTACCAAGTCTCTCCTGCTGTTTTTCAAGAGGTTTAAAAAAAAAAAAAATAATCTATCAGCCTAAAAGAAGTCTTGAGATCAGAAAACAGTATGAAATATGTTAATCTCCCACATTAAGATTGGTGAGACTATGTTATCTGTAGCGGGTATAAAGGGGCATCATTACCTCCTTTTCCCTTCTGACCATTCCTCTTGCTATGCACCCAAGTATCCTTTTAGCTTTCACCATCACCTTTTCAACCTGTTTGGCCACCTTAAGATCATCACATACTATCACACCCAAGTTTCGCTCTTCTTTCGTTCATAAAAGTTCTTCGCCCCCCTTAAACCGTACCGTTTCCTCAGGTTTTTGAAGCCCAAAATGCAGGCCCTTCCTCAAACTTTGCTAGGTTCTTCCACACCATAAGGGGTGTCTACTCTTTTGTAATCATCTGCAAAGAAAGATGTTTATTGTACTACATGCAGTGAATCTCTTTCTGGGTTTGCCTATGCAAGATTAGTAGGATTTTAGGAATTCCACACAAACACGTTAAAAAGGTGGTTTAATTTTTAGGAAATTTTGCCTTAGAAATGTTCTTTTCAGAATGATGACAGGATAACTGAAGCAAACATGGGAACAGGCTGTGGGTTTTTGTTGTTTTTTTACTCCTTGAGACTGACTGGTGCTTGAATGGCAAATGATTTCTCCGTCATCTTGGTACTCTGTGGGTTTAGAAAGGTTAATCATATCCCTTTTTAATACTATTTTTTTAAATGAAAAATGTTTTAATACTTTGCAGGAAGAGAAGGAAGAGTGTTTTCTTTCTTTTTGCACACACATGAAATTCCTGAGCTCGGTGAATTGCCATCTTTCTAAAAAAACAAACAAACCAACAACAAAAAAAAAACTATGCTGAGGTCCTGCAGTGAATGTGATGAATACCCCCAATGTTTTTCCCTTTATGGCTGGTGATTAGCATATTGTTGAAGTCCCCTGTTTATCTCGGACTCGGAGTACGTGAAAGGACTCGGCTGCTTGTCACTGGTACCTGCTTGGTGTTGAGATGAAAAGGACCAGGGCCCAGAGACTTTATAGCTCAGAAAAGAAAAAGAAAAAAAACCCAAAACCCCAACCCAAAACATCAGTGGGAAAGGATTTTGTTCAAATGCAGATCTTCTCCAGAGGGGATGAGTTGTTGGCTGCCCTTCTGACCTCTCAGACGCAGAGCGGTCATTAATGTGCTGATCTCGTGTGATGCTACGTTTGCTAGCCAGGCCGGCAGTCTGTATGCTTTCGTGGTGTGCATTTCTACAGCAGTAATTTTTTTTTCTCCTTTTCCTGCTGTGTCTGGGATGGGATTGGGTGTAACAGTTCACGAGGAGAGCTCTGAGGAAACAAATAACTGTACTCAGTTCTTAAAATAGCAGAATAAGGAGCGACGCAGAGCTAAGCTTGGGTGGACTGTATTAGTCATTCAGAGATCTGTTCACATCTTGTCTGATCGGTAGGGATTTAAAAATTCCTCAAGAGCTTAATCGCTAAGGAAAAAAATGCACTCACTATGTGCCTCCCTACACATATACCTCCCATTCTTTACCATTTAACTCTCCTCCCCTCCCCCTGCCCCACAGTGCTCTCACTTTCTGCCTTCTCTTCTTCTCCTCTCCCACAATCTTCTCCCACTTCCTTCCCTCTTTCCCTCCTACACTGTAGATTGCATCCTCAATTTGAGCCTAAGGCACTTGCTTCTGCAAGCCCAGTTCAACTTTGTCTACCAGCAGTGAGATGTTCTACACCAGTGGTTCCCAACCCTGTCCTGGAGGACCACCAGCCAGTCAAGTTTTCAGCCTAGCCCTAATGAATATGCATGAAAGAGATTTACATGTAATGAAGATGATAGGAGTGCAGATCTGCCCCATGTATATCCCGAAAACCCGACTAGCTAGGGATCCTCCAGGATAGGGTTGGGGTCCACTCTTCTAAACCCATTCAGTTCAGCTAGACACCTGCAGTTAGGCCGCTGCAAACTTTGACTGCCCCAATCTGATGGACCAGTTTTGGTGTGCAACCAAAACCTTCTCTAGCTTGAGCCTAGGTTTAGCTTTTTATTTTTGAGTGTATGATTCTTTGAAAGGGCTTAACTCTTAACTATATTTAACCATTTCACTTGTCTGTATCTGGGGTTGGTCACATCCTGTTGTAATTCCATATCATTGCTTTTTTAAATCTTATTTACTGTTCCAGTGAGGTACATGATTCATCACTCACGCAGGTAGAAAATAAATGTTAAAAACTGCTGACTTGCTACCCATTTTGCAATGATGTGAGTTCTCACCATGTGTGTGTGTGTGGGTATACTGAGCATACTGGTCACGTGTACAGAGTTCAGAGCATCGAGCCCCAATGCCAGCTGTGTACAGAGTGTGATGAGCATGTTGGCTATATTCTACTACTTCTACTAATTATCATTTCTGTAGCGCTGCCAGATGTATGCAGCGCTGTACATTAAACATGTAAGAGACAATCCATGTACAATAGAGCTTACAATCTAATCAAAACAGACATACAGGACAAATACGGGGTGAGGGAATTTCTCACAGAGGGAGTGATTAAACAGACTTCGGTAAGAGTTAGGAGTTAAAAGCAGCCTCGAAAAAGTGGGCATTTAGCCTAGATTTGAATGCTAGGTGTTGAAGAGCCCATTTGCATGGCAAAGTCGGACACTAGCTAGAAAGCTCGCTAAATGCCGAGATAAGCCGTTTTGATAATCCGCCACTAAAATACGTGCAGGACTAAACTGTCGGAAACCAGTTTAGAGACCGCGCTAAAGGGGTTTTTTTTTGTGTTTTTTTTTGAGAATCTGGACCCCAGTCCTTTGGACACACCCAACCTGCAAGTTTCTAGAATATCCACAATTGACATGCATCAGATAGATTTGCATACAATGGAGGCAGTACATGCAAATTTAAGCACTAATTAGCACTAATTTGCCATTACGAATGGAGCAGATGTACACTCCGAGTCTGTAAAGTGTGCCTAATGTCTGTGACATGCAAATGGAAAGGGGGCATTAACATGGGACAGGATGGGATGATGGCCATTTCATTGCGGGTCATTTCAGCGAGGCTGCGATGAAACGGCCATGCTGAATTGTCCCTTCCGAGAGGGGCTGGAGAAGGAAAGCTGCAGTATTGGTTGGCAAGAAGAATTTATTTTTTGGGGGGGCAGGGAAGAATTGGGGGGGGGGGGGTCATTGCCCCTCTCCCAACGCTGAATCACGGGCAATAAATAGGGTGGAGGAGGAAAGGTTTCTCGGCTGGGCAAAGAGTGATCGTTGTCTGGGTTGGACATGCAGGATTGAATTACACATGATCATTGGAACACGGTCTACCTGGCCACCTACTGTGGTAAGAGCGGATAGTGTAGCTGGTTTTAAGAAACGTTTGGACAATTTCCTGGAGGAAAAGTCCATAGTCTGTTATTGAGAAAGACAAGGGGGAAGCCACTGCTTGCCCTGTATTGGTAGCATGGAATATTGCTTCACCTTGGGTTTTGGCCAAGTACTAGTGACCTGGATTGGCCAATGTGAGAACGGGCTACTGGGCTTGATGGCCCATTGGTCTGACCCAGTAAGGCTATTCTTATGTTCTTATGTCCCCTTTAGAAATCTGATCCCCAGGGGAGACAGTGAGTTCTTCTCCTGGTTTAATCAAAGGTGCCCATAGAAAAGTCATCTGCCGGCTTGCAGAGGGTCATTCTAACTCAGTTCCTACATTCTCCAAAATTTCTGCTGCATGAAGCCCCCAAGCTGATCCATTCCCAGTGAAACTGCAGGAAAGGAGGGATTGTACCACTCTGCAAACACTCTTTTTTTTTTTTTCCTCCCCGACAAAGATATTCCACCGGGCTCAGTCACAACACACTCCAGATAAAATACCCTCAAACACCAGTACGACGGCAGAGATGCCGAGCTCTTTGGTTGCTCTGAGGTGGCTGCAAATTCCTCGGGGCTTAACAAAGGCTCAAGATCTCTTTCAAGGCTTCAGCTGACAGAATGGGACGATTCATCGCGGCTCTTTCACCGCTGGTTGTTTTCATGGGACGATTCAGCGATTAAATGGCTGTGATGAACTGACCACGATGAATCGTCCTAGACCCAAAATGGGAGGGGTGTGGGTGTCTCATGGTTGTTCCAACTATTCTTGGGATCACTTTCTAAAATGGTTGCATGTAGGCTCTTCAATCTCTTAAACAATCACAGCTCTTGTAAGGATATATATTTATAAATTAGTAAAAGTGCTCAGACCACCTAACCCTATGTTTAGTGATGACACCAAACTGCGGGTAGAATCGGGACCATCATAGCATTTTTACTGTCCCTGACCCAACCTTTAACTTTAATTATATTCACTTTATTCTAAAAAAATAGTTACTTATCTGTATATCAGCAGGTTGGGTACTCTAATCACCGCAGTATTATCGTGCAAACGTGCAAATGTGTAAACTGTGCATTAAAGTGCTTTTCTACTACTGTGTCAGCTCTGGCAAAACTCCATGACCCCACGACTCGAGTTTCGGCTCTTCATCAGGAGGGTGCACTGTTAAAACATAATTTAAACTGATGAAGAGCCGAAACTCGAGTCATGGGGTCATGGAGTTTTGCCAGAGCTGACACAGTAGTAAAAAAGCACTTTAATGCACAGTTTACACATTTGCACGTTTGCACGATAATACTGCGGTGATTAGAGTACCCAACCTGCTGATATACAGATAAGTAACTATTTTTTTAGAATAAAGTGAATATAATTAAAGTTAAAGGTTGGGTCAGGGACAGTAAAAATGCTATGATGGTCCCGATTCTACCCGCAGTTTGGTGTCATCACTAAACATAGGGTTAGGAGGTCTGAGCACTTTTACTAATTTATAAATATATATCCTTACAAGAGCTGTGATTGTTTAAGAGATTGAAGAGTTTTCATCACAGAGTTAAGTAAGCTTTCCCCATTTGGTTGTTGCATTTAGGCTCTCATTTACACCAACCCTATGGCTATGACATAAAGTGGTCATGCCTAAAGTTTGGTGAGTAACTGTGGATTTACACTTAAGCATTTTATAACAGATTTGGTGCACAACTCTGTCATTATAGAATACTAGTTTAGTGCTGAGTTTTATGTTACTTAACTTTTACCCCCTCTTCTACGAAACCGTGCTAGCGTTTTTTAGCACAGAACCGCGCTGAATGGCCCACGCTGCTCCTGACGCTCAAAGGAACTCAATGAGCGGGCCATTCAGCGCGACTCTCAGCACTAAAAACTGCTAGTGCAGTTTCGTAGAAGAGAGAGTTAGTGATCTCTGTAGAATTTTACTCCTAAACGACTGATTATTATCTGGCTGAAAAAGGGCTACGTTAGGGGAGAAGTGGAAGTGGGGTGTATTACAAATTATTCAGGTACTCAAGCATTTTTTCCCTAACTGTCCTGGTGAGCTCCCATTCTATCTAACGTAACTGGGGCAATGGGGATTAAGTGACTTGCCCAGGGTCACAAGGAGCAGTGTGGGATTGAAACCCACAACCTCAGGGTGCCGAGGCTATAGTTCTAACCACTGCACCACACACTCCCGCACTGGGTAACAAAGATGTTTGGCAGCTATCTGGGTTCTCAGTAGTACAGTGGTACCTTGGTTTACGAGCATAATTTGTTCCAGAAGCATGCTCGTAAACAGGAGGGGGCACTAAGGACATGGGAAGGAAGCACTGGGAGCACTAAAAACATGGGAAGGATGCACTGGGGGCACTAAAGACATGGGAAGGATGCACTGGGGGCACTAAAGACATAGGAAGGAAAGAGGGAGGGAATAGAAAGGGACAATTCTTGGGCCTGAGTGCAGAAAGAAAGAAATGAAAGAAAGGATACACAGACAGAAGGAAACGCAACCAGAGACTCATGAAATCACCAGACAGCAAAGGTAGGAAAAATGATTTTATTTTCAATTTAGTGATCAAAATGTGTCAGTTTTGAGAATTTATATCTGCTGTTTATATTTTGCACTATATTTGTCTATTTTTCTATAGTTACTGAGGTGACCGAGCTCGTGGAGATGGGGCGGAAACGGGTTTTTAAAATTTTAGTCCTAGTAGTTTGCCGGTCCACAAAATAATTCTTTTATTTCTGCCGGTCCACGGGTGTAAAAAGGTTGAAAAACACTGTTCTAGATTACCCTTTTTAGGTAAGGATACTGGAGCATTACGAATTAGACAACAACACTTGTCTTTCACCATGATGAAGAAATAGTCCATTTCCTATTCATCATGAAAGTGGTAGGTTTTGCTCTTCTTTAGATCACTCATCTTCATTATACTGGGGTGGCTAGATGTAAGAAGGCCAAATCTGCTAAGTTAGTATAAACACTGACTGAATCTGGTCCAAAATTGTCACTGTCCCAAAGTATTAAAGATCAACAGAAACTGAAGACCTCAGGATGATGTGCCAATACAAGGACTGGAGATGCCAAAACCACACATGCAGTTCTAAAATTCTGGCACCAATAATCAAATACCACCAAAAATCATCAAAAAAACTCAAACACCTGTCCAGCAAACCAGATAAAATCAAATACTGCCAAACATGTTCAAATACCACCACATGCGATTTAATAAATTCTGCACACAGTGTAGAATTAATGCAAAGACTAATCAAAGTAAAATTGCAGAGGCAAGCAAAAGTCACAGTGGTTTGAACCAATTCGAAGGCAAGGCATAGGCAAGTTGGAACAAACTTGGAAAAGCCCGCCAAAATCACCAAATTCTTGACACTTTGTTGTGCCTACCCGAAAACGTTTAATGAAAGCAAACTATAAAGAGACCAACGACCAGCACACGACACAGCTAATATGGTAAGTGTATTCATGTAAAGCCCGGGTGAATGGATATCGCCCAGTATATAACATACTTCTAAGAGGTGTTGGGGCGGGGACAGGAATGGGTGATTCTGAGAGGCAGGAGACCAGGTATGACGCCAGGCCTGTGGCGTATCATCGCAGGGCATGGGCAGCGGCCCCCTGGGGTATCCACAAACTATTGGCACGAAAACAACAAGCGCCCCCAGTACACCCTCAGGCAAAGAAAAAAGACAGGATCAGCTGCGGCAGCAAGCCCTCGGCAGACGACCTGCTGGCACGAGCTCTCTCCTAGCGACGAGGTGAGCTGCTGGAGAGATGGAGCCAAATGGGGCTGGCGATCTACCTCTGACCCTCCGCGATCTATAGGTAGATCGCGATCTACCTGTTGGACATGCCTAGTATATAGCATCATTTAAAGACACCACCGTTCTCTGGAATTCTTAGGAGCTTTAGATCTTCTTATTTCAAACTTCAAATACAGCTTTAACTTAGGTAGACCTCTTCCCCCTGCAGTACGCCAGCTAGAGTCCTCCAACTTCTTCTAGTGTAGTCATTTCCTTTTTAATATCACATTCAACATTACTTCCAGCAGCATGACATAACTGCTCACCCAGGGAGGCTCACAGCCTTCAGGCTTCTATGGAAATGGCTTTTTACTTTAAAGCCCAGCTCGCGGTTCCAGATACTTTTTTGCAACCCAACACTGCTTCCACACCTTTCATTGGCCTCTGTCTTTCAGGGCTGGAGAAGACAAGAAAGGAAATGGTCCCGCCTTTATTTTGGTTGGCAAAAGACCCTCCCACATGACTAGTTCCCAGAGCCGAGGAAAACAATTACTTTTATTCACAGCTCCCTCAAAAGAAACCCTCAGCTCTCCCCGACTTCTTCTTGTCAATCCAAAATCCATATTCTCCCGAGATATCAAAGTTCAGGAGCAAAACAAAATGTGTCCATAGCTTAAAAAGGTACTCTCTGTACTTTAGGTGGGGTTGGGTATGTTGCACAGGCAACTCTTATGTTACCCCTAGGGGCTTGGTTGCCTCCCTACAGCCCTTAGAATCTTGGCCCATTACCATCCTTTTTCCCCCTATACCTATACAGTCTCCTGTGTCACAATATTCAGCATAGCCTAATGATTCAGATGTCAGTTCTCTACTTATTTTGCCAACAGGGCTGGGTGAAAATCTAGCCCTTTATGTTCAAATAAGCAATTTTAAAAATGGTCAGATTTTAAAAGGTTTCTGAATTTGTTCAAAGCTTGTGCTAGGTCTTACCCTGCCTTTCACGTTTATTGAGGCTTTCGTGCACAGTTTCCATTTCTCAGCTTCAACTATGGACATAAACTTTTATGGAGGGTGCTTTTTTCCCCCTCTTTTTGTATATGTGTCTTGATAGATGGAGGCTGATTACATGCTCATCTCTATCTATATATGCCACTCTGAAAAGGACAAAAAAGCAAACACGAGGCCTACATTTTTCCCACCAAGTCCTGACCTTTAAGGCTGTTTGCTTTTCTCTTTTTCTTTCCAGTTTCCTCTGTGAGAAAGTTCCGCCCCTACTTTGCCAGTGCCTGTTTGAGCTTGCTGTTTTCTTTTTATCTATAGCTCTGCTCCGGCCAGAGCCTTCTTGCCCACTCCCCCCTCTACTGCTGAGCAGTGCTACCTCTCTGGGGTTTGCTTTTGAACTGTTTTTTTTTCCTTCATTCAGTGGCTCTCCTGTGACTTCACTCGGGCCCAGCTAGATTGAATTCTTGACATTTTCTGGGTGGCTGGCCCCTTTTGTAAAGGGTTGGGGGTAGTGCTGATAGAAGTGAAATGTCTGGAAGAGAGAGACTGGTGAGAGCATGCGTAAAGCTCCCTTTTTTTTATTTTTTATTTTTAATTGCTGGAAGGTTCTTTCTTAGGTCTGTCCCCTTAAGAGAGCGGCTTGTTTTGGCTCATTCTGTTTTTGTTTCTCTTTCTTCTCCTCCTCTCTACCAGGTTCGAAAGTTGTGCCAAGAGGAACGTTTGGAGAGACTGACTGGTCCCCCTATTCAATTGAATGTCCTCTGTTTTGGCTCTGCCTCCTACCTTTGGAACAGTTTGCCCTCATTGGGGTAATTCTCAAATTGTCGCCTAAAGTTAAATGCTGGGATGACGCATGCTAAGCATGAATTCTGTATCAGCAATTATGCGCATAATTACTGTTATAGAATACTGGACTTAAGTCCTATGCTATGCACTTAACTTTAAGCGCGAGCACTCAAGATAGCTCAAAGGCTGGTGTAAATGCTCGTGCCTAACTGCTGTCAGTTAGGAACATAACTAATTGTATTCTTTGACTCGCATGCATAAGTGCCAGGTGCACAACTGCCCCGCCCATACTCCTCCCGTGACCACGCCCCCTTGCAGTTGCATGCTGTGGACTTTGCATGCACAATTTATAGAATCCCGACTGTGGGCAGTTATGTAAGTAACTGCAAATTGGTGCCAATTAACACCAGTTATAGCAGATAATTTGCTCTTAACATCAATTAGCAGCTAATTATTAAATTATACGTGCAACCAACATGATTTTATAACTTGGGTGTGTGCAGGTGTATAGAATTAGGAGGCTTATGTCTAGGGTTACCAGACGTGCGGGAAAACCCGGACACGTCCTCTTTTTACAGGACTGTCAGGGTTCCTGGACGGATTTTCCCAAAACCTGTAGTTTTGTCCGGGTTTTGAAAAGCCCCGAGCTCTAGCCGCGTCTAGAGGGTCTTCAGCAAGCATGCGCAGATGATGCCGCATGCATCCTTGCAGACTAGAGGCCATCCAGACGCGGCCTGGAAGTCGAGGAAGAAAGAGATGAGGCATTTGGGGGGCGGTGCTGGAGTTAGAAGAGGGTGGGCTTTGGAGGCAGAATGGGGGTGGGGCCATGTGTCCGGGTTTGTTTGTCATTAAATATGGTAACCCTACTTATGTCTGTCTTCCTTTGCCTGGCCTGCCTCATGTTTTTGTACAGAATTCACTAGAAATTTGGATGGTTACTTTTGAAGAGAAACACAAGCAAAAAAATCCAACAAGACAGCAGTAAAACATTGAGCAACAAACAAAAAAAAGAAGGAAACTGCAGCAGTAATGTACAAAATGCCAAGTTCTTGATGAATATTCATGGTATCAAAAATCTTTTTCATTTTATTCAGAAGTAGTCTCAATATCCCACCATCACCCTGGGTCTACGTTCCACAATCTCACATCAACGCTGTCACCATCCACCTTAATGCTGTCCTGATTCACCTCTGTCACCATTTTTTGCACAATGTATACATATCTGTTCACACCCTAATATTTTCATACTAGGACCCCTGAGGAAGGAGTGTGTTTTTTCGGAACACGGTCCGTATCGAGTCCCGGTTCTCCACACAACTGAAACATAGTTCGGATGCAAACTGTTCAATGTTTTTAGGATTGTGAATAAAAGTCTTCTTTTTGTTTGTTACTTTTGAGGAGAAACGTGGGCCTATTTATTTATTTGAAAATCTTTTTATTAAGATCATGAACAGTGTACAAAATTCAACCAAGACAAAAAAATTCAAGAACAAATCCCAGTCATGGCCTATACTGCATCTGTGGCAGCTTCCTGTACTGGTTTAGCAACAGTTTTATTAACTACTTGATCACATCACTGGCTGTGATTGATTAGTTGCTACCATTTTTCACTTCTGGAGTGGCTCTTAATGATCGATTGTATTTTTCTGTAGGCTTTGGATAGAGAAAACAAATATGCTTTTTGGTGGGTGGTTTCAAAGACTGTGATAGAATGGGGGGCAGGAGATAACCCGCCCTCCTTTTTTGACCTTTTTCTGTTCTTCTTACACTTATTTGGAGGTGTTTCTGTGGATAAATTGATTATGTTACTGTCAACCGTTGGGGCCTGGGGTCTGTTTGCACTGTTTGTGTTTTTGTGATGGCATTTACTCTTCTTGCTAACTCTTCTTGAGGTTAGAGATTATCGTGGCAATTTGATAAATTGGTGCATAATTTTAGCTACCACAAAGGGGTGCACTTAACCCCAGATCTATAATGTCTTAAAGATGCATCTAAGCCATTATAGAATAGTAGTGCAAAGCCACATTGGTGCACCAAAAGTTAGGCATATCTACTTAACAGTAGGTCAGTGGTTGGTGTAAATAGATGTAACTGATACTTTGGTCAATGGCAGTATATAAAGTTAAATAAATCCGTACGGCAGCAGCTCTTTCACTCTTCAGGCTTATGGCAACACAAGTGAAGTAAACACACTGCCTTCACCAGCCTAGAAGCATTCCCTCTGTACTGCTTCGTGCCTATGTAGGGGTAGGAAGCAGTAGCAGAGGGAAAACTTCCAGGTTGCTGAAGGCAGTGAGTTTACTTCCCTCAAGCTGCCAGCAGCCCTAAGAGAGAAAAAGTGGCTGCAGCGATGGAACCAATGGGGGGTGGGGGGAATGGAACCCTGGACTGAACCAATGGGGGTGGGGGGGAATGGAACCCTGGACTGAAGCACGAGCCACCAAAAAGGTCTCCGCAAGCCACCATTGGCTCGCGGGCCTGCCAATGAAGACCACTGGCTTAGAGAGAAAAGTGCTCTTAACCATCAATAATTGAGTGCCAGCAACCAATTACTGATGTTAATTGGTATTTATTAAAATTTGTAAGCACATCTAGCTGCACGCTATTGTATTTGATAGCAGGACCCCTAAATGTCACGGCACGTTTGCCAGAAAGGAGGCATGGGTATTTCAGAGCGTTCTGAAAAATTACACGTGTATTTATAGAATACTGGGTAAGTGTACCTAACCTAGGCACCAGCATTTATACCAGGTTTCAGCAGGCGTAAGTCTGGCATCCATAGTTGGGCACAGGAATCGGTGCTACGTGCTATTCTATACAGAGCACATGCACTTTACAGAATAGCACTTAGTGCTGATTTTTGCAGGGCTGTGGAGTCGGTAGATAAATGTTCTGACTCCGACTCCTCAGTTTTTTGTACTTCAGACTCCGACTCCGACTCCAGGTACCCGAAATTTCCTCCGACTCCGATTCCGACTCCGACTCCACAGCACTGGTTAATTTTCAGATCGTTAAAATGGAATGTCAAGTTGAGAGAAATGAGCATTTTCGACACCACCTTCTTTTTGCTTTTAATCAAGGTTCTAAGGCCGCAGAAGCTGCTCGCAACATTTGTGCTGTGTATATAGTAGGTGCTATAGCTGAAAGAATCGCTCGTGATTGGTATGCCAAGTTCAAAAATGGAGTCGGTAGATAAATGTTCCGACTCCTCAGTTTTTTGTACTTCTGACTCCGACTCCAGGTACCCGAAATTTCCTCCGACTCCTCAACTCCGACTCCACAGCCCTGGATTTTTGTCAGCATTATTTTTTTTAGCACTATCTTTAGAAGTCCCTCCTTAGCGTAGAACTATCAGGAGGTGTACATATGGACAAATCAGGGGTGTGTCACCGCCATGTCCCCAAGCACAGTATTTTTTTTTTGTTTACTATCAACACAACCTCCCCATCTTTGCAATTGTAAACATTTCAAGTGAACGTATAATTCACTTTCTTTTCTGCTTCTCTGTCCACTCAGATTTCACTCTCTCTTTGTCACCCCCTTGGTCCATTTACTCCTTTTTACCAACTTCCCTCTTTTTCTCTTATGCCTTAGCACTTCTGTGTCCTATTTCACTCCTTCCTCGGCCTCTTATTTCCTTCTATCTTTCATCTACTCCTTATTACCACATTTCTACCCTCTGGACTTGCTATCCTCTCCTTGATAACCCCTCATGGCCTCTTCCACGTCTTTTTTGCAGCTTGCACGCTGAGGATATTTTTAGCTTCCTGTATGATTATCCTTTGAATATGTAATTTACAATACCATTTCATTAATCAGGAAGTCCATGCGCTTGTGGATAATTTTATTCACTGTTAAGACTCTGAAGACTCCTGAGGCAGGCCATCTTTGGCCGAAACATGTACATGTCGAGCCATTGAGTTTGTGTTATCCAGTTTTCTGATGAAGAAAAGGACTTTTATGTAATAAATTGAGTCCACCAGTCTCTGTAGGACATTTCCACTCCTTGCCTTGCCTCTATCATGTGGTTCCACCATTCCCATCATCTACCCGCCTTCCCTTCACCCTTGTAGCCCAGTACCTCCTCCCTCTCTTTCTCCTGCCCTAACTCCTTGTAACCTAACATTTACCTGTCCCTTCTCTTCTACCCCTCTGCATCTCCCGGTTCCATCTTCCCAAGATAAAGAGGCAAAGGGTCCACAAATATAAAATAGCAGACCCAATACAAGTACAAGGGAACATACCAATCTATCCAACAACTTTCGAGCCATCCTCGTGTTGTGCTTGCTGAGGTTGGAGCAATAAGTTGGCAGTTTAGTACCTGGTTACTGTGGTTGGACACAGGGCTGTGGAGTCGGTAGATAAATGTTCCGACTCAGACTCCGACTTCTCAGTTTTTTGTACTTCAGACTCCGACTCCAGGTACCCGAAATTTCCTCCGACTCCGACTCCACAGCACTGGTTAATTTTCAGATCGTTAAAATGGAATGTCAAGTTGAGAGAAATGAGCATTTTCGACACCACCTTCTTTTTGCTTTTAATCAAGGTTCTAAGGCCGCAGAAGCTGCTCGCAACATTTGTGCTGTGTATTTAGTGGGTGCTATAGCTGAAAGAATCGCTCGTGATTGGTATGCCAAGTTCAAAAATGGAGTCGGTAGATAAATGTTCCGACTCCGACTCCTCAGTTTTTTGTACTTCTGACTCCGACTCCAGGTACCCATAATTTCCTCTGACTCCGACTCCTCGACTCCGACTCCACAGCCCTGGTTGGACACTGCCTTAAATAGGACGCTGCGCTCAATGAATACATGGTCTTAACCCAGTATGACACTTCTTAGGTTCTTCTGTGCTATTCAGAACATAGTACCTCGGGAATACACTGCTACAATTTAAGTGTGCAACTGAAATTTTCAAAATCCTATATGGTATCTTTTCTCCTTTGGTCTCTGTTTCGTATAATTCACAAGAAATTTCTAACTCTAGGAGTTCTCAGAAATTTAGAGCTCCTTTTACCAAGCTACGATAACGTTTTTAGCGCATGCAGCATTTTAGCGCGCGCTAAACCCGTGCTACGCGGCTAGAACTAACGCCAACTCAGTGCTGGCGTTAGCGTCTAGTGCATGCTAAAACCGCTATCGCAGCTTTGTAAAAGGAGCCCTTAAACTTGGCTTTCCCACTGTTAAGAGAATAAAAACTATGGCCAATTTCTGTCGCTTGTTTTCTTTTTTGTTTGTAAAAATTTGGAATTACCTTCCCTCTAAAGCAGGGATGTCAAAGCCCGTCTTCGAGGGCCACAATCCAGTCGGGTTTTCAGGATTTCCCCAGTGAATATGCATGAGATCTATTTACATGCACTGCTTTCATTGTATGCTAATAGATCTCATGCATATTCATTGGGGAAGTCCTGAAAACCCGACTGGATTTTGCGGCCCTTGCTCTATTAGAGTTCTATCTCATTTTTTGTAAAGCATTGAAGACATACCTATTTCAGAAATTTACTAATGACTTTTCCTTTTCAAATAAACAACTATAAAAGATAAAAATGTTGTATAAAAGATATAGTTTTTGCTCTAATCTCTAGTATATTTCATTAACATTTTGTTAACTGAGTCGAGCCCTCTTGTAGGGACGAATCGGTATATAAAATCAAAGATTAGATTAGATTTCAATCAGACCCAGGGTGCATTTCCTTCCCTGTGTAAAGTTCCTAACAGAAATGTGCCTCTGCCTTTCACCACAGTGCTGGGTGAAACTCGCTTCTTTTCCTTCTGTCATTGATTGTCTGGCAGCTTGTTGAAAACAGTACTGTTGTTTCCCAGCGAGAAGACTGCAGCTAGCCAGATCTTGGGCTTTCCTGTCTCGGTACTGTTTTCACCTCCGAACACTTCTAAAACCAGCATCTCCCTGCTCAGAGAGAATATCAGAGAGCACCCACAGGGCTGGAACAAAGGGAGACCTCTGCAGTTCCAGTATGTATTAATGCAAAGGGTCACAGATGTGACATGGCCTTTGATTGCAATCTGTACAAACGGCCCCTGGGATGGAGTTCTGCCATGATTATTTATTCTGTAGGTATTTATACGATTCTTGCAGGCAGGCAGTCAGACAGCGCTGAGCACACTGTTTTACCGATGATTAAAATACCTCGTTACTACCAAGCATCCATTAATTTTGGTGGCACTGTGCTTCCCGGCTGGAAGAGCCGAGGGTTCAATTTGTTAATGCTGCGGTGCCTTCCCTGCAAGGATCCACAGTCGAGTTTCTGTTGCTTATCCGGGGGTGGGGGAAATTTACAGCTGTTATTTCTCACTCTTCCAAATTGGAGACATAATCAGTGAGAAAATCTTTGTGTGATAGAACTTAGGGTGGCCAAGATGAAGTCTTAATGGAGCTGTTTTCTTTTTTTTGTTTAAATCTTTATTGATTTTCAAACTTTGATAATGCAATACAATTGGTAAATCATAAATACTGTATGGAACGCACTAATAACTGTACAATTATTACATTAAACAATCATTTACTCCCATCCTCATCTTAATTATTAATACAATTGGAAATGGAGCTGTTTTCTAGGGATTGTATCCCACGTAGGGAGCTTCACAATAATGGAGTTAGGAATCCCAAGGAGATCCCCTCCAGGTTTTGCGGTAATCCCACGGGGATGGACCCAGGTCCTGTGGGATTCCTGTGGAAGTGTAGTGCCAGACCAGCCTACCTGTCCTTTCCTTGTGCCGTGGCCGTCATCTTCTCATTGATTAGGGGATGGGACTGGGAGGTTGCGATCACCAATTGCCAGGTGCATGCATATGGTGACTGGTGATTGGTAAGTATGACTTTCATCCCCACCCCCATCGCAGTTTCTTTTCTTTTAAAGATTTTTTTATGGGTACTGGTGGAGGAGGTTACTAGGGATCAGCGGGCATGATTGGGGATGGGTTAGGTTTCAGCAGGGATAGGTGGAGATGAGGGGACGTGTGAAATGTTTGTCCTCTTGCAGCTCTCTAGTCCAGTAGCTATTGGGCAATTGTGTGTAATGTATTTATTTATTTATATACCACTTATATCCTGAGTGGTTTACATTCAGGCAATTTATCATATTTCCCTATCTGTCCCGGTGGCTCAAACTCTATCTATTTTACCTGGGGCAGTGAGGGGATTAAGTGACTTTTCCAGGGTCACAAGGAGCAGCGAGGGATTTGAATCCACAGCCTCAAGGTGTTGAGGCTGTAGCTCTCTAACCCCTGCGCCATACACGAACTCTGGCCTGTCTGCAGGTTCATCTCTTACAGACTTTTTAGGTAAGCTTAACTCCTAAGGTCTAATTTTCTTGGGGCTTTTTATTATTTATTTATTTTTTTGCTTTCCTCCATCTTCATGTTATGCATCTATGGAAAGCTTAATAAATCAGGCCTGTAGGCTGCAATTCCAAAATGCAGGGAAAACAATGTGGAGCAAAAGTGGGCAGGTTTTTTGGCAGGCATCTGTACCAACACTTACCCCCTCTTCTACGAAACTGCACTAGCAGTTTCTAGCGCGGGGAGCTGCGCTGAATGGCCCGCGTTGCTCCCGACGCTCATAGGAACTCTATGAGCGTTGAAAGCTGCGCGGGCCATTCAGCACAGCTCCCCACGCTAGAAACTGCTAGCGCAGTTTCATAGAAGAGGCCCTTAATGACACTGGGAAGAGGACTTAAAACAAACAAAAAAAAAGTGCATCTTCTCTTATTCTAGCCATCCTCTACTGAAGTGATCTTCACTATTTCTCAAGTGTAGGCTTCTTTATCATAAAATACGCACTTCAGTGTGAAAGCTAAGATTGTCATCAGATGAAGTAGCTGTTACCTTGGCAAGAGGTCGGTCCCTCTTCTGAATGTGTCTGAGCATCGTCAGTGCAACTTGTGCCAGTAAAACAGTCTACTCACCCTATGTGATCTCTTTCCTTAATCTGCTCCCCTTCCCACGTATACACACTGTCGGTCTCACAGCTCCTCTTCCCCTCCCACACCTATAATCCCGTCCCAGCAAGTCTCAATCAAGCAGTCAGCTTTCAGTCCCATAAAGTCGGACGTCCTGTACCACATGGCTCGCAGTGAATTTTTGACCCCCCCCCCCCAAAAAAAAGGAGAAAACTAAGGTAGACCCACACGTCACAAAATGCAGAGAAAATAGTGGGAATGACCAAACAGGTGGACCAGCGATTAATCAATATTATATTGAGCAGGGATGATTAATTAGCATAGATTCTTTGTAGACAGGCAACAGGACTCAGCTTAGTGAGTTTTGAACCATATAGGGTAAGTCTATAAATTTGGGCCTCCATTTTTGGTTCTCCAGCCCAACATGGTTCTCTAGCCCAAGATCGCAATACACACATGTCCTCTACTTAATATGTCTAGGATCTTCATTTCCTGTCCCCTTTCCTCTCCATCCTCCCCCTTACCCTTGCTTCCCTTTCCTTCCTCAAGTCGCCTAGAGCAGTGGTCCCCAACCCTGTCCTGGAGGACCACCAGGCCAATCGGGTTTTCAGGCTAGCCATAATGAGTATGCATGAGAGAGATTTGCATATAATGGAAGTGACAGGCATGCAAATCTGCTCCATGCATACTCATTAGGGCTAGCCTGAAAACCTGATTAGCCTGGTGGTCCTCCAGGACAGGATTGGGGACCACTGGCCTAGAGCCTGTTTAGGTGTGTGCCACACACAAAGATTAGATTAGATTAAGTACAGGGCGGCTGTGGGAATAGGGCAGGATTAACCAATAGGCCAAGTAGGCACGTGCCTAGGGCCCAAAATGGTCAGGGGGGCCCAATGAAGGAGGGCATCAACATTGTTTTTTCCAAATGGCGATGGGCAACACGCCCCCCCCCCCCCCATCGACGGAAAGTAAGACAAGCAAGCAACGCAGGTAAGAAAGGCAACGGGAACTATAATTGTGCAAGTGTTGCTGCTTGCCCAAAGCTTCCCTCTGAAGCAGCTTCCTGTTTTGCCTGGGCGCATGGTGGGGTGGGGTGGGGCAGGGGGCCCGGTGTACTTGTGTGCCTAGGGGCCCTCGACAAATTAATCCTGCCCTGTGTGGGAAGCTTGTTTGTATCCGTAGTGGCCCCCAACTTAAAAAATGAATGAAAACCACTGTGCTAGATACTTTTAAAGCTGCAGCAAAGCCTTTGAGTGTCTTCACTATTTTCCCCTTTGTATGTTTTGTTTCTGTTTCCTGAAAACAGGTTTTTAATTAATTAATTATTTTTTTTTAAAGGTGATTTTTATGCCTCGGTGTATTTGTTGAGAAATTGCCATGTCATATAACCAGGGGCAAAGTCTGTGAATGATTTCTTTCTGAAGTGAGCACCAACAATGCACTTTGACTGGAATTCATGCCACCTGATAACATTAAAATACCAAGCCAGATCATTTTTAAAAACATTTTTATTTTCCCACGCTGAGCTCCTGCTAGCAGAATCTTTCACAATATTCAGCTTGCTTGTTAACTGATTCTTTTTTTTTATTTTTTTTTTGGCTCTTTTAAACATGTTCTCAGGCAATCTCCTCACACAGAAGTAGCTGCTTGTACATTGGGCGCCTTAAATATCAGTGTCTTAACAGTCCTAAAAGACAGATCAATAAATTTTTCTAAATGTGGATCGATAACTGGCAAAGATTAAAAGCACTAACCCAATATATCACCTGCCAGCACCACTAACCGTTTTGGATGTGCCGATAAATATTTAAAGCGTGTGGCCTGTGACTGACAAGATAAGGTCCCTAATTAGATCAGTGCACAGTTTCTCAAGTTCCTAGCCTTATGAGCTAGCTGCTTCCGGAGGAGATAAGATCTCTGAAAACTGCAGAGATTACATCCACACAGGCAGAACAGGCCGGCCCTGCAGCGATGAACTTGTTGCTACACTCTGGATGAAGGGGCAGCCGTCATTTTGGCTTTGGCTTTGGGGGTGGGTGGGGTGGTGGTGGTGGTGTTGCGTTGGTTTTTGTTTTGAGGTATCGCCTGTATTATGTGGTTCAGATGAAGCAGAGGTGTGGAACTTAATGGCATGGATTCAGGAAGGCCTAGGACGAGGGTTACCAAATATCCCGATGTACCTGGACATGTCCTGACACCTTGTCTGGGTTTTGAAAAGCTTTGAGCTCGGGGCCGCGTTGGGAGGGCATCTGTGCGTGCACGGATGCAATGCAGTGCGTGTGTGTGATGTTGTCATGTCACACCTGTGCATGCTCCGAAGCCCTCCAAACGCGGCTTTGAGTTTGAGGAGAAGAGATTCGGGGGGTGGGGCATGGCTTGGGTAGAACAGGGCGGGGTTGGGTGGAACTGTGCAGGCCTGGAGGCGGAGCCATATGTCCGGATTTTACAGGCCTAAAATCTGGTAGCCCTACATAGGACAAGCATGTTCCTTTGGTGGTGGGAAAATGAAGGTGAGGCCTTTAACTGAAATAATAAAAAAATTAGGGGGGGTTTCCCTCCTAACGGTGATGCTCAAACAAAAGGTATGCCTAGGGTTAAAGAACATGTCACCATGAATTACAATGTAGAAAATATGAAGCTTATTTTCAAAGCATACGGACATCTCAGAATGCCCAAATGGATGTCCGTGTGCTTGAAATGTCCAAATCTCGATTTTGCAAAGGCAGAAAAATGACATTTAACACTTCAGTATGTCCAAATAATAAGGGAGCATGTTGTGGGTGTATTTTGGGCAGGGCAAGGAAGAGCCCCAAATCAGGACATCCAACAGACATTACAGAATGGAAAAAAATGTCCAAGTCTAAAAAGAAAGCCATCATAAATTAGACTTGTTTCAGTCATGTCCAGGATACAAAATGATGCTCTGATTGAGTAGCTGACCACAGGAGGGATTAAGGTAGTTGTCTCCGCCCCAGAAATCCTCAATTGCAGTCCTATTCCTCTGTTCAGTAGCTTTCCATCGCTCCCTCCTATCCCCCTGTGCAGCAGCTTTCCATCCCTCCTGCCTATCCCCCAGTGCAGCACTTCCCGATCGACCTCCGCACTGTGAGACCTGACATAGTTTTGGGCCTCCTAAAGCAGCACTAGCGGTGGCGGAGGCCAGCAGGCAGAAGCAGTGCTCTGAACAGGCAGTCGTAGCCTGTCCTGCCAGGGCTTCCCTCAGCTGCATCATCAGTGATGTCATTGGTGACACGGCTGAATGAAGGCCCCGGCGGGACAGACCAGAAGCAGCCTGTTCACCGCGCTGCTTCTACTCGCTGGCCACCGCCCATCGCTGCTGCTGCTGCTTTAGGAGACCTGGACGCATGTCAGGAGACTCAGAACTCACTGAATTGGTGAGTTTGATTTTATTTTTTTAGAAGTGAATCAAGCAGCACTATTATACATGGAGGAGAGTATGGCATAGTGGTTAGAGCTACAGCTTCCGCACCCTGAGGTAGTGCTGCCCGATTCACGATTCAAATCGATTCACTTCGGCTGAATCGGTTCGAATCGATTTACCCCACCAAAAAATCGGCCTCCTGATTCATTGGACTGACCCTCCCCCCTCGCCCCTAAAGCAGGAGCGGCAGCGCTGCCTCTTGCTGGCCTGCCACTCCTGCTTTAGAGGGCGAGTGGGGAGGGTCAGTCGGGAAGTGGCTTCCCCACAGCAATTTACCTAAATTCAGCAGCCTGCCCTGCAGAAGAAGATCGCTGGCTCTAGCGATCTTTGTAAGCTGCCATACGTCGTCAGAGTTGTCTTCTCTCTGCCGTGGTCCTGCCCCTTCTCTGACGTCAGAGAAGGGCGAGACCGCGGCAGAGAGAAGACAACTCGGACAACGTATGGCAGCTTGCAAAGATCGGTAGAGCCAGCAATCTTATGCAGGCTGCTGAATTTAGGTGAATTGAACACGCAGGCCTTCTGGGGGGGAGGGGGGTGTAGTCCTTCGTGGGGGGTGCAGGCCTTTTGGGGGCGGGGGTGCAGCCTTCCAGGGGAGGAACAGGCAGGCCTTCCAGGGGATGCTACATTCCTTCGGGGGGTGCAGCCTTCCGGGTGGGGGGGGGTACAGGCCTTAAGAAGGGACAGGCATGCCTTCAGGGGGGGTGCAGGACTTCCAGGGGGGTGGTACATGCCTTCGGGGGGGGGGGGGTGCAGCCTTCCAGGGGAGGGACAGGCAGGCCTTCCGGGGGGATGATAGTACATATCTTCGGGGGGGTGCAGCCTTCTGGAGGGGGG
Source organism: Geotrypetes seraphini (assembly GCF_902459505.1). NCBI lineage: Eukaryota > Metazoa > Chordata > Amphibia > Gymnophiona > Dermophiidae > Geotrypetes > Geotrypetes seraphini. Next base: position 48,387,981 of record NC_047085.1, read on the forward strand.
GTACAGGCCTTCAGAAGGGACAGGCTGGCCTTCAAGGGTGGGGTGTAGGCCTTCAGGGGTGGGATGTAGGCATTCAGGGGGTGCAGACGTTCATGGGAGGGGGCCTGGTGTAGAAGTACACGGAGGGAGGGAGGGAAGGGGGGGTTCAAAGAGATGTGCATATGCCGGACTTTGGGGGGAAGAAATAATGGGTCCGAAAACAGGATAGGGAGACAGATGGTGGACAATGGGATTTAAGGATGAAAGGAACAGAAAGGGAGAGATGGTGGACCTGGGGTAGTGGGGAAGGAAGGCGAGATGCTGGATGAAAGCATAGTTGAGAAAAGATGGATCTGTGGATGGAGACAAAAAAAAGAAAGATGCCAGACTTTTGGGAGAGGGAAGGGCAACGGAAGGGGAGAACAGAGATGGCAGATGGATGGTTAGCATGAAGAAAGAAGGAGACCCTGGCAAGGTGTCAGGTCAAAAGCGCGCCGGGACAAAGGCGCGCGCAGACAATTATGCGCAGTGTGGAGGCGCGCGCCGAAGAAAATTACTGTTTTTAGGGGCTCCGACTGGGGTGTGTGTGGGGGGAACCCCCCCCACTTTACTTAATACAGATCGCGCCGTGTTGTGGGGGCGTTGTGGCGGGTTTGGGGGGTTGTAACCCCCCACATTTTACTGAAAACTTCACTTTTTCCCTGTTTTTAGGGAAAAAGTTAAGTTTCCAGTAAAATGTGGGGGGTTACAACCCCCCAAACCCCCCACAACGCCGCCGCGATCTGTATTAAGTAAAGTGGGGGGCTCCCCAACAAAACCCCCCGTCGGAGACCCTAAAAACAGTAATTTTCTTCGCCGCGCGCCTCCGTCTTGCGCTCAGTTGTCGGTGCGCGCTTTTGTCTTCCGCAATTATGTCTATGAACCCCCTGGCAAGCAAGACAACCAGAGCCTGGGACCAACAAGATTTGAATACTGACCAGATAACAAAAGGTGGAAAAACTAATTTTATTTTCTGTTTTGTGATTACAATATGTCAGATTTGAAACTTGTATCCTGCCAGAGCTGGTGACAGACCGCAAATGTGAGCTAGGATTTAACAGAGAGAGGAAAAGTCTTTTTTGTTTGTTTATTTTGTTTACACCATGGCCCCAGTGTGGTTAGGAGAAGGCAAAGGGGGTGAAGAGGCTATAAAAGGGGTGAAGAGGCTATAAAATAAACCCACCAGGATGTTTGAAAAAAACGCCCATTTGGGCAGGAAAATCGAATCGAATCAAAAAATCGATTCAATAGGCTGAATCAAATCGAATCAAAATTTTTTTTCCTGAATCGGGCAGCACTACCCTGAGGTTGTGGGTTCAAAGCCCACGCTGCTCCTTGTGACCCAGGGCAAGTCACTTAATCCTCCACTTTCCCAGGTACATTAGATAAATTATGAGCCCACCAGGACAGACAGGGAAAATGCTTGAAGTGCCTGTATATAAACCGCTTTGAGTGTGGTTGTAAAACTACAAAAAAGGCGGTATTCAAGTCCTAATCCTTTTCCCTTTTGATCAAGTTTGACAACTGAAGGAGTAAGTTCAGACGCTACCAAAAAAAGTATAGCCAGAGAGACAGACAGTCTTTAAGAGATAAATCAGTTTAGTAGATATTCTTATGCTCTTTGAAGAGCCTGCAGGTCCAGGCGTGTTCCCTTGAGAATCTTCAAAGTAAGACCAGTTCTTGTGACGCAGTTTCACTTATGCAATTGGGTCTTACATTTCTTTGCACTTTTTTTTAAACATTTTGCAAGCATTCCTGTCTGCTATAGATGCAAGAATGTCATTGAAGTATTCCCAGACGGTGCCCCTTTATGACCTGCTGCCTGCTTCAGCTTCCTAAGAAACTTATTCCTCAGGTGTGCAGGATCATGCTCTTCTCACTGCTTAAAGAATATATGTGATACACATTTGCATAATTGGAGGTAGCACATACAAGCATGTCCTGTATATATGTACTGTGGCTCTATGGGAAAGTTGGTTGGTTTTTGGTTTTTGAGAACTAGAGTTTGCTACCTTGGTCTAGTTAGAAACATAGAAACATAGAAAAAAGTAGCAGAAAAGGGCTATAGCCCACCAAGTCTGCCCATTCCAAGTATCCCCTCCCCTGAATTTACTCCCTTAAAGATCCCATGTGAGTATCCCATTTTCTCTTAAAATCCGTCACGCTGCTGGCCTTTATCACCTGGAGTGGGAGTCTGTTCCAATGATCCACTACTCTTTCGGTGAAGAAGTACTTCCTGGAGTCGCCATGAAACTTCCCTCCCCTGATCTTCAGCGGATGCCCTCTGGTGGTCGAGGGTCCCATGAGCCAGAAGATATCATCTTCTGACTCGATGCGTCCCGTGATGTACTTATATGTTTCAATCATATCTCCCCGTTCTCTTCTTTCCTCAAGTGAGTACAGCTGCAATTTTTTAAATCTTTCTTCATACGTGAGATCCTTGAGCCCCAAGACCATCCTGGTGGCCGTTCGCTGAACCGACTCGATCCTCAGCACGTCCTTTCGGTAGTGTGGTCTCCAAAACTGAACACAGTACTCCAAATGAGGGATCTCAAAGTCCCTCCTTGAGGGCCGCAATCCAGTCGGGTTTTCAGGATTTCCCCAATGAACCCGACTGGATTGTGGCCCTCAAGTATGGACTTTGAGACCCCTGGTCTAGTTCAATGCTGATTTACTGCAGTTTGCACACTGATTCTGAAAGCCATTGTTTTTTTGTTGGTAATTTATAGTTTATTGAAAATTATACAACAGAGCTCAATAAAACAAACACCTACACAAACCATTCTCTTGGTCCACTGAATTACCCATAATTTGATGTATACAACAAAGCAGTCCCATTCACCATAAGATGCTCAGATAACTACCAAGAACATTACACAATTATTTATTACCATATATACTTGAATATAAGACAATCTAAATATTAGTCGAGGTACCCTTTTCCCGCAAAATAGGAGGAAGAAAAGGTTGACTGGAATATAAGCCGGGGGTGTGTTAATATTCATGTGCCCTTTCAGGATCTGCACCCAGCCCCCCCCCTCACTTCCAGCCAGGCTCTCCACCCTGTACCCCCTCACTCCCTGCCAGGCTCTCCACCCTGTCTCTTCTCCCTGTCCTTTACCTGATGTTTGTAGGCCTCCACCGAGTCTGCCTTATGACCTGGTGGACCAGCGGTAGGCCGGGAGAGGAGGGATCCCTCCCATTTCCTGTCCCGGCCGTCTCTGACAATTTTTTTTGCCTCACCCCGCATACCTTTTTGAATCGCTGGTGGTCCAGTGGTGTACCAAGCAGGAGTGAGCTTTCCGTGCTCCTGCTCCGTGCTGAGCCCCTCCCTGAGTGGCTGCCTCAAGT